>NC_088701.1:6626836-9026836 GCF_028017835.1 Emys orbicularis | reverse complement strand
TCTCCTGTATACAGTACTAAAATCCCTCCTGGCCAGAGATTCCAAAATCCTTTTACCTGTAAAGGGTTAAGAAGCTCGGGTAACCTGGCTGACACCTGACCCAGAGGACCAATAAGGGGACAAGATACTTTCAAATCTTGGGGGGGGGAAAGGCTTTTGTGTGTGCTCTTTGTTTTAAGGGGTTGTTCGCTCTTGGGACTGAGAGGGACCAGACATCAATCCAGGTTCTCCCCATCTTTCTAAACAAGTCTCTCTTATTTCAAAATTGTAAGTAAAAGCCAGGCAAGGCGTCTTAGATTTACTTTGTTTTCTCAACTTGTAAATGTACCTTTTACTAGAGTGGTTATCTTTGTTTGCTACACTCTGAACCTAAGACAGAGGGGAGTCCTCTGAGCTCTTTAAGTTTGATTACCCTGTAAAGTTATTTTCCATACTGATTTTACAGAGATGATTTTTTACCTTTTTCTTTAATTAAAAGCCTTCTTTTTAAGAACCTGATTGATTTCTCCTTGTTTTAAGATCCAAAGGGAGTTTGGATCTGTATTCACCAGGAGTTGGTGAAAGGAAGGAGGGGGGAAGGGTCAATTTCTCCTTATTTAAGATCCAAGGAGTTTGGATCTGTATTCACCAGGGAATTGGTGAAGGTCTCTCAAGGCTACCCAGGAAAGGGAATTAGCTTTGGGATGGTGGCAGCGGACCAGAACTAAGCTGGTAGTTAAGCTTAGAAGTTTTCATGCAGGCCCCTACATTTGTACCCTAAAGTTCAAAGGGGATACAGCCTTGACAGCTCCCCACCCAGCTGCGCTGCAACGCCCCCTGCAGGGACGGGCCACCTGCCCCTCATGCAAATAGCAATGGCCACTCCCCCAAGCACGCTCTCTGCTCGTGCCTCTCCACCAACGGGAGCATGCCCCTTACAAGGCAGCCCCCCGACTGCGCCCTGCCCCATATGCTGCGTGGGAAGGGGGGGAACTACACCAGAAGGCCCTGGGTAGTCTATCGTTAACCAACACCAGGCCCAGAGACTCTTTGATATAAGGTCCCAGAGGGGGACAATGGGACGTTATCCCGATGCCCCACCTTGCATCTGAGCTGGGACCCCATATGAGGCTTTAGCTCCCCACTCCCAGCCCGGGGGCCCCCCCAGCATCCAGCTGGACAGAGACCACTCAAATGGTCAGCATCTCAGACCCACATCAGGGGGGCTGTCCCAGCCCCCGCTCCCTGCCTGATCAGCATGCACTGCCCTCTTAGCACAGCAGGTGGCGATAGGAGACCAGCCCTGCGCTCCCATGGCAGACGGCTCTGAAACCGGCTCCAGCAGCTCCAGTGGAACCCAAGCCCACCCAGGAGCACCTCAGCAAGGGGCTGCATCTGCTCTTTGCTGGGTAGCACAGACAGTCAGGGGGGCCGGGGACGTACAGCCCCTGACCCTTCCCCAACTGTCCCACCTCAGTACGTGGCCCGATTTTCAGCCACACTTGGTCTCCACAGCCTCTGGGTAAATGGGTTGAGGCTGACGGGGGAGCGCCTCTCTTGGAGGCGTATCTGGACCCCACCACTGTAGCACTATCATTGCTGCATCCTGCCCCCCCATGCACGTGGGGCTGGGCAGGGCTGTCACCCCATTGCAGAGGGGGATGGAGGCCCAGAGGGGCTGGCTGACTCACCCAAGGTCACACAGGAAGTCTGTGGCAGAGCAGGGACATGAACCCAGAACTGGCACCATCATTCCTCTCCAGCACTACCCAGTCTGGGGGGGTTGCTATGCCCAGCGCCCCTCCCGGACTCTGCTCACACCTTTGCCAGTTCAGCTCGGCTGGAGGGATCCCCGAGTGCAGATGGGGGCTGGCGTAACCACCAGGTCACCCCCAGAGCAGAGGGGCGCTTAGTGCACTGGTGAGTGCCACAGCACTGCCTGGGCCAGCTACCCCTCAGGGCTGGCAGCTGGGAAACATCAAGGCAAGAAGGACTAGTGCAGACAAGGCCCCAGGGCGCCGTGACCGTGGGCTGGGTGGCTTTGGAGACCTGACTGCTAGAGGCCATGCTACAAGAGACCCAGGGGTTCTGCGCCAGCTGGCAAGGCGGGGGCACACTGGACTGGCCAGCCGGGATTGTGCAGCATGGAGCCAGCACTGCATTGAGAGCAGGGGCTTGAGTCAGCCCTCCCGGTCCTGCGGTGGGCGTGCTGTCTGGACTCCTGGCTCCTATTCCTGCCTTTGCCACCTACTCGTGGCACGCTGCTCCATGCCTCAGTTTCCCCCGTGTAACATAGGGATAGTGCTTACACCTGTGACAGGGAGGCTTGGCAAGGGTCTCAGGAATATCCCTGGGGGGGCTCAGAGGAGCAGGGTGTGCACGGAGCAGGACTTTGCCCTCCCCAGCGCCGCTCTCAGCTCCTGAGAATAGCACAGATCAGACGGGGGCTGCAGGCTGGAGCCAGCTCTGCTGCAGCAAGTAGCTCCGGTGGTTAACAAGCATGCTGTCAATCCCTTCCCTGGGTAGATGGTTTGGGCAGCCAGGTGTGTGCCAGGCTCCCCTCTGGAGGCAGGCCTGTGCTGCCAGCTGTGAGTTACAGAGCGTCTGTGCCATGGCAGCCAGCTATCCCAGAGGGGGCTCCCCTGCCCGAGACTGGTATCATTATCCCCATTTTACAGATGGGGAAACTGAGGCACAAATAGGGGAGGTGACTTGCCCAAGGTCACCCAGCTGGGAATAGAACCCCGGTCTCCCGTCCCAGTCCAAGGCTCTAGCCACTAGGCAACATTGCCTCGGTGGATGGGAAAGTAGAGCGGAAAGGTGCGCTCATGGATCCACAGGGTCGGTGCCAGGGCCCCAGCTGGGGAAGTCTCTGGGAGGAAGCCCTTTGCTCTGCCAGACCCCAACAGGTCTCTCTCTTCCTCCAGGACAAGCCATACGGCCTCCCACCTCCTGAGACCGAACCGCTGGGCTTCACCTCGTGAGCCCTGCCCAGCGAGTCCAGCTGAGACAGACCCTGGGACAGACCCGTCCACTCCGCAGGGCTCGACGCCACTCAGCCCGGGTGACAGGGCCACTCCCCCAGCGTTGTCAGAACAGTCGGGTTTCTTTGGACCCCAGCCCAGGCAGCCCAGCCCACTGAAGGTTAAAGCAAGAGGCCGTTCTGGTTAGCCCAGAGCCCGGCCGAGCTGCAGCGAAACCTGTTTTCAGGCTCCGGGTCTCTCGCTCAGGGCCTGTCTACATGTAAACCCCTGCAGCTGCGCCGCTTCAGTGACGCCGCCTTTCTCATACCCCCGAGCGAGGCAATTGCCTCCTGTAGACCAGGCCTCAGTCTGACCTTGGTCAGTTCTCAGGCGAGAGCTCCCAGCTTCCCCCACTTATCCCCCAGCTCAAACCTTCCCAACCCTGTGTTCTCGAGCTGGGGCCCCTGCTCCGATTCCCTGCTGGGAGCGTCCAGCCAGGAGCCATTGGAGATGTCATGGTCTTTCTGGCCCCCAGGCTGATCTGGGTTGGATTCTCTTCATTTCACCAAGACAGGGATGTGACACCCCCCCACACCATGATTCTTACCTTCCCTGAGAGTCCTTCCCCCCACGCCCCACCAGAGAAGCCATGAAACATATAGGGGAAACTGAGGCACGCATCGGCTTCATAAAAGATATTACAAACATTCCCAGTTGGTCACAGGTGCACAGTCTCCCAGCAGCTCGGCAAAGGCTGGAAGCAAGAGCAGAAGCAACAGGAGGGAGAGATCTGGGCAGGCCTTGGATTTTACATCACTTTGCTTCTCCTAGGGAGACAGGAGCCACTGGGTTTCCCATGCGAGAATCCAGGGCAGGGTGGGTTTGCAGCTCCCCTCTGCTGGGGGTGGGACGGGGACGGCAGGAGCTGGGTCAGGGCTGACTTGTGGCTAAGGCTCAGGAGAGCTGGGTTCTACTCCTGCTCTGACAGACTCCCTGCATGCCTCAGTTTCCCATCTGTAACACAGGCCCCCCTGCCTCCCCTGGGAGGCTGAATTCATTAGTGAGGTTCCGATACCACGGTGATGGGTGTAGGAGCACACACAGACAGGAGTGTCCAGGTGTGGAAGAGGCTCTGTGTGCAAAGCTTACTTCTGTGACCGAACTGCCCTGTTTATAAACAGAGATTGTGCTGGGCACACACTTCCCCAGTCGGTGCCTCGGTTTCCCCATCCGTACAGAGGGGATAAGGACACTGGCCTTTGTAGAGCACTTTGCGATCCGCCCACGGCCACTGTTAGAGAAGGGCTGGGGCCGTTAGTCCAACCACACAGGGAATGCTATTGTTCTCCCGAGCCCTCAGGATCTCCAAGGGGGTCTAGACCCCACCCCTCCCCCCGCCAGGATCTCCGAGCAGGTTCTAAATCACTCCTCCTTCCTTCTACTTCTCATGTACTCCCCCTCCCCGCGCGGCTCTGTCCCATGGTGAGGGCGTGGCCGGCACAGCTCGCTCACCTCTCCCATGCTGGGCTCGTATGTCTTGAACACCTTGAGTTTGGCCAGTACAGCATGCGCCAGGTGGAAGTTATCTTCATGGTCCCTGCAGCAAAGACAAACCCTGTGGGTAGAAACAGCTCCTCCCCCAGGGGCACACGCACTTCCTGTAGGAGATGACCAGGTAACCTTCTCCCTCTGGGCACACTCACTTCCTGTAGCGGATGGCTGGGTACCTCCCCATGGCACACTCAATTCCTATAAGGGATAACTGGGTACCCCTCCTCCCGGGCACACTCACTTCCTGTAGCGGATGGCCGGGTACCCCTCCCCCCGGGCACACTCACTTCCTGTAGCGGATGGCCGGGTACCCCTCCCCCTGGGCACACTCACTTCCTGTAGCGGATGGCCGGGTACCCCTCCCCCCGGGCAAACTCACTTCCTGTAGCGGATGGCCGGGTACCCCTCCCCCCGGGCACACTCACTTCCTGTAGCGGATGGCCGGGTACCCCTCCCCCCGGGCACACTCACTTCCTGTAGCGGATGGCCGGGTACCCCTCCCCCCGGGCAAACTCACTTCCTGTAGCGGATGGCCGGGTACCACTCCCCCCGGGCACACTCACTTCCTGTAGCGGATGGCCGGGTACCCCTCCCCCCGGGCACACTCACTTCCTGTAGCGGATGGCTGGGTACCCCTCCCCCCGGGCACACTCACTTCCTGTAGCGGATGGCTGGATACTCCTCCAGGGTTTCACACAATGAAGCAATCTGCTCTCCCAGCATCTCCAACTCCTTGTTCCTTTCCCAGGCGCAGCAGGGGCTGAACCAGTTGTGGAAACTCTGTGGCCTGTCCAGGGAGTACACCTGGGGGGCGGGGGGAGCAGAGGTCAGACCCTGGTGCCAACTGCTGGCAGTCAGGCCAGCTGTGCCCCATACCACGCCCCTAAGATGCGCTGTTGGACCAGGCCAGCCTGGCGGAGCCGGAACGAGCCCCTAGTGAGGGAGAGATCCCTTTGCCAAAGCCACTCCTGTTGTGGTAGAGGGACAGCGGCCCAGAGATTCATGCACCCGCCTGGGATGAAGATGCCCCGGATTCAGGTCCTTACTGAGCTGCAGCGGTGTATCTCTGCCCTGGAGAAGTCAATGTTGGGGGAGGGGGCTTGGACATGCTTCTAGTCTGGCGAAAGCCCCAGCGTAGCCACAGGCAAACCCGGCATCAACGCGCGTCTGCCGCTGTCGCTTATTTCACTGGACGAACAGAACGAGTCATTGGGGAAAACGTGCTGCCCTGGGCTGGCGTCAAACCCAGGGCCCTAGAAGGGAAAGGTGTCCCCGCCCTGAGCCATGTGGAACACTAAGGTTGGGGTGTCATACGTCACCCATCTGCCCTGCGGCCCTGCTCCTCCAAAGCCCGGTCACCCCTTACCTGGCTCTCATAGGGCAGGAAGGCCATGTTGATCTCCTTGAGGATTTTGATGGCCTTGGTGATCCGTGACTTCCGCAGCTTGTTGAACAGAGGGTCAGGACAGGCTGCAAGGCAAAGGCAGTGGGTGGGGGTGACAGGCACAGGGCTCAGGACCCCCAGCACAGCGCCAGCCCCCACGGACGGGGCCAGGACGGGCACAGCAGGGGCAGTAGTGCTGCACACCTGTGGGGAACCTGGGCAGGTCAGCAGGGCCACACAGGAGTCAACTATGAGTCCAACCCCCCTGAACCAGAGTCACGCCAGGTTCTCGGCTTCTGCAGCATCAGCAGCGAGGAGGGCGGGGGCACAATCTCTCCTACACAGTCCCTTTCTCACACCCTGCCCTCAGCCCACCGCAGGGGGAAGTGACTGGAGTGTACAACTCAGGATGATGCACAAGGAGGAACAGGGACTTGGGCTGTAATGGGGAGAAGCAGATGTGACCTTGACACACTGGGTATTCTGGGTATACCATTCCCACACCCCAGTTGGGACTGATGGAGCAATGCATGCTGGGAATGGTAGCCAGAGGCCGCCTTTCTGGGCGCACCCTGCAGGTGTCTGTGAGCCGTGCTGGCTGGAGGCAGGCCCATGGGGGAGAAGGGGGGGGAAGGGATCGGTGGGGTCGTTCAGTCTGGCCTGCTGGGTCTGCATCCGCCTGCAGGAGGGCAGAGCGTAATCAGGGTGCTGCGCATTGGCCTGCCGGCAGAGAGAGACCCCCCCACCCCCAAGCTCCAGTGTGCTGCTGGCCAGGCTCCCGGCAGGGGGATTCCCCGCCCCAGATACTCACGGCTGAGGAAGAAGACGTGAGCTGCCTTGTAGGTGAAGGTGGGGGTGCCCTGGAAGTCATCGATCAGAGCCTGCACCGACTGCAAATGGGGGAGAGGAGGGGTTGTCAGCACCAGCCAAGGCCCCTCCCTGCTGCCCGAAGGGCCCAGCCCAAGCCCAGCCCCTGGGGACTCAGGGCCCAGCATGATGCCATCGGGAGGTGGGCTGGTTTTCACCCCCCTGCCCCTGGTCTCCCTCCACTGGCCTCCCTGCTGCAGACGCAGGAGCCTCCTCCCCCACAGCCCCTGCTACCTGAGCCTCTGCCTCAGCGATTCTCCTTCACTTCGAGTCTCAGCTGAGGACTTAGGGTGACCAGATGTCCCGATTTTATAGGGACAGTCGCAATATTTAGTTTTTTTCCCTTCTATAGGCTCCTGTTACCCCCCAACACCTGTCCCGGTTTTTCACACTTGCTATCTGGTCAGCCTAGCTGAGGTTGCCTCTCTCCGCCTGCTGCACCTTCCCATCCAACCCCCACGGGACTGCACTGCGGAGAGGTCTAGGGGACAGTCTGTGCCTCACGTGGCAAAGAACACGAAGCCCAGCTCCGGGGAAACAGCCTCTTGGGGAGCCCCTACTGGCCCCATTCCCATCCTGACCTTGTGCTGCGCATCCCCCCGGACAGCGTCACCTCCAGGCTGCACTAGGTGCTGCCCCGGGGTCTCCCCTGCTCCCCATCCAGCTGCCCCAGGACCGAGCTCCTACCTTCTCCACAGGGCTGAGCAGGTAGATGGCCTCCAGGCTGGGGATTGGCTCCCGGCGCTTGTTAATATCTTCCACAACTAGGAGAGAGCAGACATTGGGCGCAGGTCAGTGTGTCCTAGCCACCCACCCCAGCCGCTCTCCACAGGGATGGGGGGAGGGGAAGCCAAGGGGCACAGGGATGTTCGCTGGCAGCAGGCTGAGGGGCTCCACAGGCTACAATGCAGCAGCAGCTTTGATGTGGGGCCATGGGCTGCGATGCTGCCCCAGTACGGAGCAGGGAGGAAACGACCCTCTGTACTGTCCTGGGGACAGCCCCCTAGAGCGCTGGCTCAGCTCGGTGCCCCTCAACCCCAGGGCTCCTCCACCCTGGAGCAGGGAGCCAGCATTTCCCCTCCCCTGCCAGGACCCTGCCCACAGCATGGGGGAGGAGCAGCGAGGAGTTAACGGGAGTCTGAGAAAAGCGGTGAAGAGGCTCCAGGGGCTGAAAGCGCCGGGCTAAGGGAACTAGATCTGGCTGGGAAGGTACCAATAGCAAGGAGGGCATCTAGGGGGCTGCAAAGGGGGGAAACTAGATGCAAATGTGAATGTAGACAAGTCAACTCCCCGACTGTGAGGTGTATCCAAGGGGGAGGGGAGCCCTGGTGGGGGGAGCAGACGGGAGGGAGGGGCCACTCACGTGTGATGCCTTCATCCACGATGTCGGACATCTTGCAGCATGACGAAAGGATGCGCGTGCTGGGGTGGTCCATGATCAGCACCTGGGGTAGCGAGAGGGGAGCGTGCCGCTTCGGACGAGCTAGTCACTGCCCTGAGCCCAGCCGCCCACCATCATCATCCACGGCACAGCCAAGGGAGCAGAGCGACTGCTAACGGCAGAGCCGACGGCTCCTGGCCCAGCCCTTCCACAGCAGAGCGGCAGGGCCGTTACCAAGCCTGCACTTGGCTGAGCTGACCGTGCTAAGGACTGCGTGAGGAGCGACAAGGAGAGCAGGCTCCGAGCAGAGTGGCTGGTACGAGATGTCGGAGACAAACCTGGGACACCCGGCTATTCCGAATGGTTCCAGCCTCCTAGACTGGAGGAGATCAGCCTCTTGGCCCAGGTGACAGGGTGAGTGCAAGAGGCAGGGACAGAACCCAGGAGTCCTAGCTCCCAGTGCCCTCCTCTGATCCACCAGATACCCGCTCCCCAGCCCTCGGACAGAACCAGGATCAGGGCACAGAGGAATGGAACGAGGGGAGTCTCCGTGTTCCCCTAGGAAAGCCCTGTAGGCCATCGGCCCAACATCTCTACTGCCTTCCTGCCGTGCCGAATGAACCCATTGCTCCGTGCAGCCCAGCATCCTGCTGCACCAGATTCAGCCACTGGGAAACCTAGTCCCCTGTGCTCCCTCTGCCGCACCGGCCAAGCCCACTGCTCCACACACCCCAGCCCAGTCCATGCCGGGGGCTCAATAACCTGCCTGCCCAATGGTGCATGCTGCCCCCATGCTTGGTGCTTTCCTGCTCCTCCTCCCACCCAGGCTGGCTCACTGGGCCCAGTGGTCTGATCCGGTGTGTGTGTGGGGAGATATGGGGCTAGCTGGACCAGCTGGGTCTTATCCAGCACAGCGGGAAGGCAGACATACCCAAGCCTAGCTGGGGGCGGATGATCGGCTAGACAGAGCAGGGATCTGATCCAGCCTGGAAAACCTCAGGGTCCTAATGAATCCCAAGAAGCTGGAGGGGAAGGAGCACGATATATGGATACAGCATATCCCCAGGGGGACACCAGGGCAGCAGGCCCGGCCTGCTTACCTTCCATTCTCCTTCCTTCTTCACGCTGCGAAAGACAACGCTGAGGATCTCTGCGAAGGAAAGAGATGGGGATTAGTGGTGGGGATTGGATGGGACGGCTGTGCCCTGAGCCAGGACCCACTGGCTGGTGGAAGGACCCCTTGGGGAAGTGGCTCAGAGGCTGCTCTCAGGCCAGCTAGTGATGTGCTCCTAGCAGAGCCCCCAGTCAGCGATCGTGGTGGGGTGGCAGGCTAGATGGGCCATGGCTCTGATCCCCCTTCCTTTCTGCCAGGCTGGATACGAGCGCAGCTGAACTAAGGATCTGGCCCCGTGCAGCAAGAGAACAGATCCTGTCCAGCACCTCTTGACTGGAGGGGATCCAGGGACCCTCTACTGTGTGTGGGGGACGACAACACGACAAAGACTTCGAATCCTGAGTCCTGCACAAAGAACCCCTCCAAGGCATGCCCCGCTCAGGGAACTGCCGGCCTGTCTCCTGGGCACCTTCCACGGCCAAGCTAAGCAATTAGATAGTCAGCTCTTCGGGCCAAGCACCATCTTTTTGTTATGCCCAGCAGAATGGTACCCTGACCCATGACTGGCACTCCTGGGTGCTACCGTAATATACCTAATAAATAATGTACAGCACCCAGCACAATGGGGTCCTGGCCCACGACTGGTGCTCCTGGGAACTACCGTAATACACCTAATGAATAATGTACAGCACCCAGCACAATGGGGCCTTGGTCCATGACTTGGGCTCCTGGGTCCTACCGTAATACAGGCATTTCAACCCTGAACTGCAGCTACGGCCCCCCACACCAACCCTGGGCTGCCCCCACCAGCTGTGCCAGTGCCCCTCACTACTGACTGGAGCCCCCTGCTACCCCAGCCCTGGGCTCCCTCCCATTCCCAGCTCTGCCAGTGCCCCTCACTCCTGTCTGCAGCCCCCTGCTATCCCAGCCCTGGTCTGTCCCCCACCAGCTCTGCCAGTGCTCCTCACTCTTGAACCGCAGCTATTCCAGTCCTGGGTTCCCCATCTCACAGCTCTGCAGATGCCCCTCACTCCTGTCTGCAGCCCCCTGCTATCCCAGCCCTGGTCTGTCCCCACCAGCTCTGCCAGAGCTCCTCACTCCTGACCTGCAGCTATTCCAGTCCTGGGTTCCCCCCCCCCCCCCCTCACGGCTCTGCAGATGCCCCTCACTCCTGACCTGCAGCCCCCTGCTATTCCTGTTCAGAGACCCCTCTTGAACCGGGGCAGTATGGCCCAGCCCAAGTATTCAAAAGTCACGTGTCAGGCCCTCCTAATTGTGTGATTTACTGAGGAAAAACTAAGAGAAGAGCTAAGGGTTATTAGCACCACCGGCCGTCCTGACCTGTGGGCCACTTTTGCTCTGTCCCAGTTCTGGGGGCAACCATGGAACATCTGAACTGAATTCACTTTCCAAGGGTCTTTTAAACCCCAGGCCTGTGGTCTGGATTTAGCCACAGGCCCCGTCCACTGCAGCTGGGGCTGGAGATTCAGAGTGGCTTGGGCTTCTGAAGTAACACAGCCCACACAGCGGGTCAGGGTGTTGCCAGAAGACAATGACTAACACATAGCAACTAACACCTCAGAGTCCAGCATGCACAAGGCAGCGGAGGCCATGCTGATCAGGTGTAAGGCTTTAACTTGTTCTCTCCTACATTACAGCTATAGCCTATGCCAGCTCTGCGTTGCGGCCGGGCAGAAGCGTACTGCTTCACTACGGTACAAAGTGGCTATGACGTCA
Source organism: Emys orbicularis (assembly GCF_028017835.1). Taxonomy (NCBI): domain Eukaryota; kingdom Metazoa; phylum Chordata; order Testudines; family Emydidae; genus Emys; species Emys orbicularis. The sequence continues at coordinate 9,015,860 of NC_088701.1, read as the reverse complement.
TTTTTCTCCTCGTGTGCAGCTGTTACCCGTTCTGACAGGCTGTTTATAACGCTAAGTTTACTAGTTTTTGGAGGTGGTTGGGGGAGGAGAGGGGGTGCAAGGTGGAAGTTTCGCCTAGGGCGCAAAATATCCTTGCACCGGCCCTGGCAGGAGTCACCCCGATGGAAAGAGATGACGATGATTCCCCCCAAAGTGCAGCTCCTATGGGAGGGGGCAGCCCTTGGGGGTGGGGCAGACACCCTCCTGGTGTGTGACAGGCAGGCAGGGGGAGGAGGAGCTCTCTGCTCTGACTGGTTTCAGAGTAGCAGCCGTGTTAGTCTGTACCCCACGAAAGCTTATGCTCTAATAAACTTGTTAGTCTCTAAGGTGCCACAAGTACTCCTGTTCTTTCTGCTCTGACTGACTCCTAATCCTCCCCGAGGGTGCGACACCCCCATAAGCGCCCCGCCCTGCCCTCCCCGGGCCCCCCAACTGGGGGTCCTGTTCCCCCAGACCCACACCCGACTGGATTCTGCCCCCGACCGGGCTCAGACCCCCCAGCTCTGCACTCACTCTCGCGCACCACCGCCTTCAGCCCGGATGGGGTCATCTCTGCCTTCTCTCACGCACCTTCGAGTCCTGTGGATGGAAGTGGGACTCAGCTGTGTGCGGGGCAGGGCTGGAGTCAGGACTCCTGGGTTCTGCCCCTGCTCTGCTCCTACCCTTGTGCGCGCCCTGGCTTCTCCCTGCCGTGCTCTGGGGAGTGTCTGTGACGCTGGGCGACGGCCACTAGTGACACTGATGGAGGGGCCCAGTTCCCTCTAGTGTCACTGATGGATGGGCGCAGCCCCACCAGTGATTGATTTGAGTATAAAGCAACTGGGGTGCTGGTGGGTTGATGTCTGCAAGGCTGATGACGGCCGAACGCCGCAGCCCCCCACTTCTGGCGCTGCAGGGGCCGGGCCTGGGCACCCATGGGCCTGCGCCTGGTGACAGGGCCACGCAGGTCCCCGCTGATCCCCCACCTGGTCACGTGGGGTGCAGAGGGAGGCGGGGCCCCCTTGCAGGGTTAAAGCGAGGACTGGGTTGGGGTAGTGGGGCCTCAACCCACTCCGGTCAGGGCCCCCCACCGAGCTGCAAGTCCCCCCCAACCAGTGCCCTCCCCCAGCAGTGCCCCTCGCCCCCCCGAGTCAAGTCTCTTGCCCACCTCCACCCAGCCTCCCCCCCCAGCCAGGCTCCTCAGCCCCCCTCCACTCAGCCCCCCCAGCCAGGCCCCCCAGCCAGGCCCCGTGTTGTACCCAGGAGCAGGAGCGGGTTCAATGGAACGTCTCCTTCCCTCGCGCTTCACTTCGACCAGAACGTGCTGGGACGGCCTGAGCTGCGCACGCACAGTCACTGGGACGGACTGCACCACTCGGCAGGGAGCTCAGTCCCTTTCTGCATTTAGTGGCGGGAAAATATGGTACAGTCCCAGCAAGGGTGGAAAACAGTCTGAGGTAAAATTGTCCTTGGAGTGGCCAATGGCGGGAAAAACCAGTTGGATCCAGTTATGACTGGGCCATGATAACAGTAAACAACAAGATGGCGGTCACAAGATGGCAGTTCAGACTCCATCTTGGATTGCTGCTATATCTGTACAAACTACACATTGAATTTAATATACACATATTTTAACAGACTATAATCCTATAACAAAACACACCCAGCAGTATATAGAGCAGTATAAACAAGTCATTGTCTGTATGTAATTTTAGTTTGTACTGACTTCGCTAATGCTTTTTATGTAGCCTGTTGATGTACCCCCTGGAAGACCTCTGCGTACCCCCAGGGGCACACGTAACCCTGGTTGAGAACCACTGGGTTAGAGAAACGGGGGGGATGGGGGTGGGTCCTAGAAATCAGGACTCCTGGGTTCAATCCTGACTGCAAGCGGAGTGGGGTCTAATGGTTGGAGCAGAGAGCTGAAAGTTAGGATTCCTGGGTTCTACCGGGTAGTCCAGGCTATGCAATTGATTCATTCTGTGACATGGTTCGTTCTGCCTTGTCTGCTTGTGACATGTGGAGCGCAGAGACCTGCCCCAGCCCTTCCCTTCCAGCTGGGTGGTGCAGTAATTAATGGCCATAGAGCCTGGGCTCCAAGATCCTGGAGCAAAGCGTCCTGGAGAAGGAATTTGTTCCCCAGGCTTGACTGGCTCCCTGCCCCATCCCTCCCTCAATCAATCGGAACAAATCCCTCCTGGCAGAGCTGTTGTCTGACCCAATCTATTGGGTCCTGGCTGCTGTTCAGCTCAGGTTAACAGCATGTTCTGTTTCTGTAAACTCCCCCAGAGCTTTCGAATGGAAGTGAGAGTCTTCTTCACACCCTGCTCTAAACTGTGAGTAGTGTCGCTCTGTGGCTGTTCACTCTACCTCCCCCCCAGAGATGGCATCATTTCAGTGCTAGGTGAGTGATCCCTGTATAGTGTTGCTGTATTACTACACTGCTGCTGCGCTCCACCCCAGAGGTATCTGCATTTCAGTGCTGGGCAGGCAATCCCTGTGCAGTGTTGCTGTGTGTTGTTATGCAGCTACTGCGCTCTACCCCAGAAGTGGCTGCAATTCAGTACAGGGTGAATGGAAGTCCATGTCTCATTTTGCCCGGGGGGGTTTAAAGAGCCCCCAAACCCCTCACCTGCACCCCAGCTCCTAGGAGTGGTTATAGAGTCCCCCCAAACCCTCACTTCCAGCCTGGGGGGGTTTAAAGAGCCTCCCAACCCCTCACCTGCACCCCAGCTCCTAGGAGGGGTTATAGAGCCCCCCCAAGGCTGGAGAGTTACAGCCCTTGCCCTTAGCCCAGCGGTTCTATAGGTAGAGCCCCCAGAGCTTGCCCCCCCATCACTCCCCAGGCTCGAGCCGCTAGCGGGGTCTCTCTCCCCCTTCCTGAGAGCCTCACGTGGCCCCACAGCAAGCGGGTTCGGCCTCCGACTCACCGTGCAGCTGCCTCCCACTGGACCCCAGGCTGGCCTCCCCCCACATTCCCATAGGGCAAGACGAGTGGGGGCGGGGCAGAGCAGCTGTTAGGGAGTGCTGTCAGGGAGTCCTTCCCCCAACCCCCTCAGGGGCTAGAACTAGAGCCGGAACCAGCTACTGGCTGGGGCTCGAGCTGCCGCTTCAGCGCCTAGCTCCCCCCACCCCATCACCCAGGGCGGGGATCCGGGGCTACAGCCTGGCCCAGCGCAGCAACCGTCCATGGGCCACTCTGCCCTCAACGGCCGCCCCCCAGGAGGTGCAGCCGCCCCCCCAGCAGCGCAAGGCAGCAGAGACCTTTCTTCCTAACACCCCCGCCCACCCACACACACACACGCCGAGGAACACATGGTAGTTTCAACAGCCACTTTATTAAACGTTACAAAGGCCAACACAGTGCAGGGACACACGCCTCCCTGGTGACATACATTTAGAAACCTCTGACAGTGTAGGAACTAGTACAGAGAGTGGATATTTCTTTAAAAGCTGCAGCATAAACATAATAGTAAAAAGTTTCTTAATTGTGAGTAAATAAGATTACATTTTTGTACAGTTAGCTTTGTTACTGGTCCATGGTGCATTCATACAGTAGAGTTATTTTTCTAGAGACTTTGTACATTTAAAGAAGTCCCTGCAGTGATAAAGATAGAGCAGAAATTAAAATACTTCAGTAGGCACAGAAATCCTTGCCTTTCTCTCCCTCTTCATCCTCAACGAAACAGGCAAGGCCTTAGATAGTTAATTATAAGCCAACAGAGCAACTTTCCACAACACTCACTACCAAAAAGCATCTTGTACTTTGGGGTAAAGAGGCCAATATTTCTTGCTAGGTGTTTAGAGGGCAGATCCACCATTGGGCTTAGCCACCCTCTGAGCGCTCTGTCACATCTTTCTGGTAGTTGTCGCTCCAGAGTCTAGCTCATTTTTTGTGATAACAGCCAAAGCAACATCCAACACTCAAAGAAGTAGGCTATGTCGATTAGGTTTGTGAATCAATTTCACAGTGTAGCTACTTGCAAATCTACCCCAAAAAGTAAGGGAGGAAAAAAGAGACAAGAGAAAGGAAAAACTATACAGAGGAAATAGAAACAAGGACTGGAAGGAAATTAGAAACAGACAGATTAGAGGGTACACACAGTGGTGACTCTGTGTGAAGCACCAAGTTATTTCTTTCCCTCCTCATAGAGAGCAGTCACCCATACCTAAAAAGTTTGTCGGTAAGAGGGAAGAGGCAATGGCGTTTGTTACCAGCCTTTCCTGAAGTCCTAAGGGAACACTCACTCAGGGGACTAGTTTAGAGGGAAGATAATTTGTGAAGTAATGCAAACAGATTACATATAAATATATATAAAATTTTAAACTACATTTGGCACTGATTCTACTCTGGAAACATCTTGCTGGCTTGCAGAGAAAAGTTTTCACTGATCTACTTTTTGGCAAAAGACAAAAACCTCAAACAAAACCAACTTTGGTAAGTGTCTACATTACAAACAGTAAACATTTTTAAAGGTACTCTTTCAGATTAAACTGACACCAAAAAGTGACAGACTGTCTTTTGAAGAGAATGTAAACAACTTATAGAGAAGTGTTTAATCACAAATACCACAAGGCAGCACTAACGGTTCAGTGCTCAAATATTTAGAACTTCAATAATAGAATTTAACTGCATATTCTTAAAACAGTAGTGAATGACAAGTAGTGTTTACAAGGGTGGCAGGCTCTTCCACAACTAGTCAGAAGGCATTAATGGAGTAAGGCAAGGCAGGGAAAGTCTGTTCAAATGGCCAGGGCCGGCTCTAGGTTTTTTGCTGCTCCAAGCAAAAAAATTTTGGGCTGCCCCCCACCCCAGCCCTGGGCTTTCCCCCTTTCCCCCCCCCCCAACTGCACCCTCCTGCCGCCCCAGCCCTGGGTCACTGGTAACTCGCTCCCAGGGCGGGTCATTCAGCAGGAATTTTGGATGTGCACAGAACACAGACAGGATTGGTTCCCATATGATTACAGAACTGCAGTAAAGTGGAACAATTTTCAGCTTGTGTGACTGGAGGATATCTGGATGCATATTATAAGACTGTCCTACATAAATGAGGAAAAGTTGAGGTGCCTTTATTATTCTTTTGTTCCATTCTTTGTTTCTATGGGGAATGCACTATCACGGTCTTCCTTTTAAACAAATAAAACTAAAACTTAAAAAAAAAAAACACAAAAAACAAGCAATGGCTGTTGAAAATAGCAATTCCAGTCCTAATAACCACTGGGAAGCATTTCTTGCTCAATTTATTCTACTTTTTCTATAGCAAGTTACAGTGGATCAGTATATTTGATTTGGGGGAAATGAAGTAACAGCTGCCCAAATTGAGCTTGAGCACTCCTGAATTTTGAGGGTGTTCAAATCTGGAAGGCAGGTGCTAGATTCCCTTTCTGAATATTAGCTATAACTGGAAAAGAAAAGTCAATTTCTGCTTCCATGGCTCAGAAGTGGAAATCCTCCTAAGTGCCTGGTACTGTATCTAAAGCTGCCCAGGTCCAGAGCCTCCCCTCCCTTACTTTTCATTTTAAATTCTAGTGAGATCCACATACCTCCCTTGCTAGGCTTCAGATAGAGAGGTGCACCGTCCCTTTAGTCCCCCCAATTCCTTCTTTGGGGGAGAGCCCAGGGCTGGGGCGGCAGGGGGTGCAGGTGGGGGGAGAGCCCAAGGCTGGGGCAGCAGGGGGTGCGGGGGGGGGGGGAAGAGCCTAGGACTGGGGAGGCAGGGTGTGTGTGTGGGGGGGAGAGCCCAGGACTGGGGCAGCAGGGGAGTGCAGGTGGAGGCAGAGCTGAGGTGGCAGGGGGTGTGGGCGGGGGAGAGCCCAGGGCTGGGGCAGCAGGAGGGTGCAGGTGGGGGCCAGAGCTGGGGCAGCAGGGTGTGCGGGTCGGGGGGGAGAGCCCAGGGCTGGGGTGGCAGGGGGTGCGGGGGGGGGGGGGGAAGAGCCTAGGACTAGGGAGGCAGGGGGTGTGGGGGGGGGGAGAGCCCAGGACTGGGGCAGCAGGGGAGTGCAGGTGGGGGCCAGAGCTGAGGTGGCAGGGGGTGTGGGCGGGGGAGAGCCCAGGGCTGGGGCAGTACAGGGGGGCGGGGGGGCAGTTCTGTTCCTACCATTCACAGCAAGCTGCAGATTTCAGTACCATATTCCTTCCCCCACCCTTTCCTGTTGCTAGTGGCCAAGGGAATGCTGGGAAATGTAGTTCTTTCCCTGCTCCAGGGCTGGCTCTATAGGCAGGGAGCTAACCAAGGAACTACAGCTCCCAGGGCCCCCTGTTGGTTCTCAGCTCCCATGCTGGATTCTTGCGCCCCTTGCAAATCTGCCTGCCCCAAGCAACTGCTTGCTTTGCTGGTGCCTAGAGCTGGCCCTGCAAATGGCAGACGTGTTAAGAGTTTCTTCCAAGAAGGCACAAATTTAAGATTTGGTTCCCATCCCTTTAGTAGTGTGTCACTACACCTTTAAATTGGGGCACGAAGGAGACAGCGAAGAGGACAGATACCCAAACATACTCTTCACATTTATGTAGAACGCAGTACTCACTGGCAACAATACATTGCTTCTAGATTCTGAAATGCAAACATGAAATCCTCTTCACCAGCTCATACTCAAGATTACCAAGGCACTGTGCAAGTTGTGGGCTGTGCTTATTAGTCTTTTAAAATTAGGAGTGTAACTTTTAAATAAAGGCACATTTCCTATAAATGAGAGAAAGTTATCACATGACTAATCAAAATAATTTTGCTTTATACATCAGTAGGTGAGAGCTTGAGAATACAGCAGGTTTGAAGGAGAGAGATGGCTTCTGCTGGTTTGCATTTCTTCTTGTAACTCATGAAGACACACTCCAGACTATAACAGAAAAATAAGGATTGGAAAAACGACAGTCCTCTTCCCCCAACATCAAAGAGGCATAAAACAACCCTGCAACTTAAAGACTTGAGCTACGGAACACTCAAAATATTCAACAAAAGGAAATTCTAAATAATTTCCTGTGTTTGTTTTACCATAGTTTCATTCTTGCACAGGATTAGCTTTTAGAATTCATGTACTAAGTATTTCTCACCTATGGTCACAATTCTGTTTGTAGCATCACAGTTAGTTGCTGTAGACTGTGTTACAAACAGGCCCAAAGGTGAGAAATGAATATGCTGTCAGAGCTCGAGAGTAAATGAAGCCTGCTGGAAAGCTTGTTAACAGCTACATCACAAATTCAAACAGCTGAACACCAAGAAGTGTAACTAGGCAGAAGATCCCTGGCTCTACTATGGCCAGAATATGAATCCACAGTCTTCCTTGCACCCACCAGAAACATCTCCACTTGTGTTGGTATTTACAGGTTTGTTACCAGTTATAATGATGGGCTCGTGGCTGTTGTATACATACGGGTACATCTGGCAACATTCAGAAGTTGGGACAAGTGAAATCTGGATATCAAACAAGGGAGCATGAATTTCTTTCCTCTTAAAGCTTCTACTGCAATATATTTCTGTTTAAACAGCTTGTTCACCGGTGATGAATCCTTGAGAACTGTCTGTCCTCCTCCTCCTCCCCCAGGATTCTCCTCTAGCAGGAAAGCTAGTGCATGAAGTCAGTGGTGTTTCCTGCACTCAAGTGAGGCTAGTCAGATCAAGGCTCTTGCCTGGACTGAGTTTAAGGGCAGGGTTTTAAGTGTCGACCTGCAGTGGCATCAGTGCAACTGGACTGCTGTAGCGCTTCAGTGAAGACAATATTACACTGATGGGAGAGCTTCTCCCATTGGCATATTTAATCCACCTCCATGAGAGACGGTAGCTATGTTGAGGGGAAAAGCTCTCCTGTCCACATAGCGCTGTCTACAATAGGGGTTAGGTAGGTGTAACTGCGTCGCTCACAGGTGTGGATTTTTCACACATAGTTATATCAATGGCATGCAGGGGTAAGTTTACAGTGTAGACCTGTCCTAACTACCTTGCTATCTAAGCACTATTGAGGATTGGAGGAGGAGTTTCATATGAAGCTTCCCTACTTCTTTTGTGGTTTGTTTTGCCTGACTTCTGGGCTGGAAGACAGCAAGGGGAGTCTGATTGGCTGGAGTACCCATTTGGGGATTAAGAAAAGGGTGTGACCCACTAGAAGAGGGCCAGACTGCTTTGCAAGAAAGAAAAGTGACATAAGGATGTTGAACCTGGAGTCTAAAGGATTAATAAATGTAGAAATATCACGAAAGATGAATTTGAGAAAGGTGTATGTCCACAGCTCCTGTCATCTAAGTTCTCAAAGCATTTCATGTTACTCTTTGGAAACCCCTGTGAGGTTTGCATCATTATCCCCATTTTAAAGATTGAAAAACTGAGGCAAAGAAGTGGTCAAGTGACCTGGTCACGCTCAGAGTCACTCGCAGAGCTGGGACTGGGACTCAGGGGTCCCAGTCTCCTGTGGGATCCCATTTCTGCTCAATGCACAAGAGCCTGAGATTCAACAGTTAAGGTTCCCACAGAAGACATAATTTCACCACATCACACAGATTACATTCAAACATCAATTTAGCAGCGTAAGTACTACTTTGAACTATTGCATATGTCAGGCATGCAATATGGCTAAGTTAGCGTTACTGTGTGAACCTTAACTTTTGAATATTATGACCTATGTACTAGCAGTCACAACCAGAGTGTGTTACAGTAACAACTTTTTGCATTCGATTTACAGTCTTATGCCCCATGTACGCTAGTCTACTGACAAAACAGTGCTTTAGCTAAACACTTACCGATGATGATGATAATGAGAACAAATGCTATCAATACTGCCCATATCTGTTAAAAAAAGCACATAATTTAATACAAACAACTCACTTAGATATTTTTAAAAGAGGGCAAAAGCTTCTTCTCTAGACCCAACTACTACTCCCCTGCCTTACAAATTAATGTTTTCCACTCTGTCTTGGCTTCTCAGCAAATAAAGAGTAGGCTTCCAGGCCTTCCTGTAATTAGCACACATGACTGTAAGAGACTAAAGGTTCTTTGTGCTGCTGTGTGTGTTGTCATCATTCAATCCATAGCACTGAATTTCTTCCTTCTAGATCTCCAACACCTTAAACTAGTACATCCATTTATCCTTAGCCACATTTCTGGCCTGGAGAACGTTTTGTGTAAAGGAACTTGGCCAGGCCACCCAACTTTTGGAAAGTTCATCTACTTCACTAAGCCAAATGCTCATTAAGGACCGTATGTTGTAATCTTAAATACTATTCACTATGAGTAAAGGCTGCAGAAATTGGCCATATGTTTTCATGGTTAAAGTTATCTGGATTTCTTTCCCTTTATGTAGTATATTCAACAACTTATAGTTCTTAGTGACATTAATTTGCATTGGAAATACTCGAGTCATGGTTACCTTATAGTTCTTCCACCAATACTTTCTTTTCAGCTTGGCAGCACTGGTCTCAGATTCCGCTGCAGTGCATCATCCAACTCTGACAGCTTCTGATCTCGTTCCAAAACCCTGTCCACGTTCACCGTCATGATGTCAATCACCTACAGTGATTTAATAGTCACAGTAAGTTATTCATGTGTTAGATGTTCATCTCCTCAAACACTTTAAGCATGCAGCATATCCTGACAGACACCTTTTATAACATTAACAACATTCAAGCGTTTGTTTTTAAATAAAGCAGAAGATATTGCCTTTTTATTAAGAGTAGACAATATTGAATTTAGGTTCTTATATTAGCTGAAAGATTTGTGGAACTAAGTAATTGAATTGGAGATTCCCAATGCCTGCCTTGGGGTTTCAATATCAGAAGCTTTGTTTATAAACTGACTCCTACTGAAAGTAAAGTATTCCACTAACAATCTAGCATGTTAGAGAAGGGTCATCACTGTATAAGAAAAACTCAGTTATGGAAGCCACAGCTGGCATTTGAACAATACAGTAACTGCTCATTTAACATCATCCCGGTTAACATTATTATATTGCTAATCAATTAGAGAACACGCTCGTTTAAAGTTGCACAATGCTCCCCTATAATGTTGTTTGGCAGCCACCTGCTATGTCCACTGCTTGCAGAAAGAGCAGCCTATTGGAGCTAGCTGATGGGGCTTGGAACCAGGGTAAACCAGCAGCCTCCCAAAGTTCCCTGTGCGACAGCCGCCCAGCAGGCTATCAATTGCCGGGCAGTTCAGCTGTCCCTTCCCCCACTGCCATATGCTACTCCTGCCCTCTGCCTTGGAGCTGCTCCCGGGAGCCTCCTGCTTGCTGTGCGGGGGATGGGGGTGGCGGGGAAGAGAAATGCTAATGTCAGGGTGTCCCCCTCCCCCCTGCTCCTGTACCTATCTCCACAGAGCAAGGGGGGACATGACAGGGCTCAGGACAGAGGGAGCTTGCTGGAAGCAGCTGCTGTCTCAACTTGCCGATCTTCTTAAAAAGGTAGTGTACTTAGAGTGGGGGTGAGTGTACTTAAAGGGACAAGGCACATCTCTCTCTCTCTCACACACACACAGGGTGTGTGTATCTGTCTCTCCCTCTCTCACAGAGACACAGTCTCTCTCTGCCATGCTGTGTCTCCTCCCAGCATCTGTGCTGCTTTGTAGAGTGTGAGGCTACATGAACAACAATGTGTTAATCCTTGAGGGCTCAGGCGAGTGCTAGTTCATCATTTAACAGTAAGGCATTCCCTGGGAAATATCCCACCCTCTGACTCCACCACCTCAACCACGCTTCACAAACATCATTGCTGCGTACAGTATTAAATTGTTTAAAACTTATACTGTGTGTGTGTGTGTGTGTGTGTGTGTGTATATATATATATATATATATACACACACACACACACACACACACACACACACACACATATATAAAAATTAAAATATAGTCTCTTGTTGGACGAAAAAAATTTCTCTGGGACCTAACTCCCCCGTCCTTTTACATTAATTCTTATGGGGAAACTGGATTCACTTAACATCGTTTCGCATAAAGTAGCATTTTTCAGGAACATAACTACAACATTAAGTGAGGAGTTACTGTACAATGTTTCTTTTGACACACAAAGCACCTATGACTTCTGAAAAGGAAGTGATGTGCTACCCTATCCAGTCAGAAAGAAATGAGGCTCTCAGTCAAGGATGGTTTTTGGCTCATGCAGGAAGTTTGCCATAGTTTTGATATAGAACTAGAAACCCCTGGGAATTGTGGATTTCCACATAGCATAGCTCATTCTCTGTCAGAAACCAACTGGAGTCATGCAGTTAACACATTGGCTCACAAGATAGTCATCTTTGCAAGATCAAGTCAACACCTGGGAAGTATCACAGGTTTCCTGCAACGAATCTCAAGATGATAGTTCAGATCACAAGAGGGACAAACGACGAAGACATTCTAGCTTTTGGTTCATACACTGAAGCAGACAAATTTACTCTTTGCCCACACAGCACTTCCATGTGTCTTCCCTCTGTCAGGTTTCCCAAGGTCAAAAGAATGGTAAAGCTGCTCTATACAAGAGCCATACCTCATCTACGTGGTGTTGTGTCTGCTCAAGGTGACGGTTACTGCCAGAGGCACTACTTGAGCTTCCAGGGCCACTTGTTGACCTGCAGTGTAGAGACAGTTACACTACGATATCATACCGTTAATTACATTTATATACCACCTAGAAGTATGCTTGGTAATTTGCAAACAAACGGTATACAAACCAGTGACTATAAACGTGGTCATAACAATGGTCATAACAAAGAAAGGTGGAACATTCCCAAGGAGCTAATATGCAACAGAAGAAAGAAAGTTCGATTTCTTTTGCAGTGGAGGAGTGACGCTTGAGCAGCAAGCTTTAGCCATAGAATTCAGACAGTGGTTCCAAACTTACCACTAACGAATGGCTGCAATGCCACTGGAGATCCGAGAAGCAGGTGGGAGAGAGAAGAGCGGCACTACAGCTCAGAGCATAGTGTATTGTTGCTCTTGATTGACCAAGAACATGGGGTTAGGGATCCCCCCCTCTTTGAAATAAAAAGCAGATGAGCTTGTGTGCACTATTTTCCCTTGGTTGAACTTGGGAATTTAAATTCTTTTTGGAAGCTACTGAACTCAGAAAAAGATTGTGTCAGTCACTGGAAGCATGCAACATTCGCTGCTTGTTTTCCTAAAAGTTCACCACAGAATAGAGAGGCAGTGGCCAGTACCAGATATTTCAGAAGAAGGTGCAAGAAGCACTGTAGAGCAGTGGGACTCAACCTTTCCAGACTACTGTACCCTTTTCAAGAGTCTGATTTCCCCCAATGAAGGAAAAAGAACAGTACATCTACAGTTTGTACACATAAGACATCTACAACAGTGGTTCTCAAGCAGGGGTCTGGGGCCCCCTGAGGGGGGCCGCAAGAAGGTTTCAGGGGTCCACAAAGCATGGCCAGCATTAGACTTGGGGGGTCCAGGACAGAAAGCCAAAGCCCCACTGCATGGTGCTGAAGCCAAAGACCTGTCGCAGATCCTGAGGAAGATGCCCGAGTACCAGAGAGAGCTGAACAAGGTAACGGGGTTGGGGCTGTTAGTGGGCGGGGGGCAGGGCATTCAGTGGGGCTGATGGGGGGGCAGGGTGCTCTGTGGGGCTGGTGAGGGGCAGTAGGGATTCTCTGGGGGGCAGGGCACTCTCGGGCACTCCGCTTTACTGCCTGATGAGAGCTGCTGACCTGTCCCGTCGGGCAGAGCCATTTCCCCCCCAGGTGCTGTGTGGCACCATGGGCAGCAGCCTGCCTGTCAGTGCCCAGAGCTGCCACGTTAGCCCCACATAATAGGGTTATGAAGATGGGTCTATGGGAGGGTTTGACTTCCTCTACCATGGGTCTATTGCAGGAAGGAGGTTTGCTGGGAAGAGATGGGGTCCGTCTGACCAAGAAGGAGAAGAACATCTTCATGCATTGACTCACCAACCTTATGAGAAGAGCTTAAAACTAAGTTCAGAGGGGGCAGGTGAAAAAAGCCACCAGGTAAAAAAAGGTGACCTTAATAGAGGACTAGATATTTGAGGAGAAGTAGATGTGGAAAATTGCAGTCGAATTATAGGAGAAACAAGAGGGAAATCTATGGGGGCATCTGCTTAACATCTTAGATGTCTATACACAAATGCAAGGAGTGATAATAATGGGGAATAAACAGTAAGAACTGGGAGTTTTAGTACATAAGTCATAACTCAGCTTAACTGGCACCACAGATACTTGATGGGTTAAATCTCATGACTGGAATATTGGTATAGAGGCCTATAGCTTGTTCAGGAAGGACAGGCAGGAAAAAAAAGAGGAAGTATTGCATTGTACACTTGTTCTGAGGTCTGGAAGGAGGTGAGAAGCAGACCAGTTGAAAGTCTCTGAGTAAAGATAAAAGAGGGAAAAAACAGGGGTGATGTCCTGGTAGGGGTCTATTACATACCACCTGTCAAGGTTCCTTCCCCACTCTGAACTTTAGGGTACAGATGTAGGGACCTGCATGAAAACCTCTAAGCTTCTCTACCAGCTTAGATCTGCTTTTGCTGCCACCACTCCCAATGTGCTAAGTCCCTTCCCTGGGTAGCCTTGAGAGACTCTTCCACCAATTCCCTGGTGAACACTGATCCAAAACCCCTTGGATCTTAAAACAAGGAGAAATTAATCATTCCCCCCCCTTCCCTTTCCCCCCACCAATTCCTGGTGAGTCCAGATCAATCCCCTTGGATCTTAGAACAAGGAAAAATCAATCAGGTTCTTAAACAGAAGGCTTTTAATTAAAGAAAGAAAGGTAAAATCATCTCTGTAAAATCAGGATGGAAAATAACTTTACAGGGTAATCAAACTTAAAGAGCCCAGAGGAACCCCCTCTAGCCTTAGGTTCAAAGTTACAGCAAACAGAGGTAAACACTCTAGCAAAAGAAACGTTTACAAGTTGAGAAAACAAAGATAAAACTAACACGCCTTGCCTGGCTGTACTTACAAGTTTGAAATATGAGAGACTTGTTCAGAAAGATGTGGAGAGCATGGATTGACGTCTGGTCCCTCTTAGTCCCAAGAGCGAACAACCACCAAAACAAAGAGGACAAACAAAAACCTTCCCCCACCAAGATTTGAAAGGATCTTGTCCCCTTATTGGTCCTTTGGGTCAGGTGTCAGCCAGGTTACCTGAGCTTCTTAACCCTTTACAGGCAAAAGGACTTTGGAGTCTCTGGCCAGGAGGGATTCTACAGTATTGTACACAGGAGGGCTGTTACCTTTCCCTTTATACTTATGACACCACCAAATCAGGAAGAGGAGGGAGATGAGGCATTTCTAGAACAAATAACAGAAATATCCAAAACACAAATCCTGATAATAATGGGGGACTTTACCTCCCCAGACATCTATTGAAAAAGGAATATGGCAAAACACAAAATTATCCAATAAGTTCCTGGAATATACTGGGGACAATGCTTTGTTTCAGAAAATGGAGGAAGTAACCAGGGGGACAGCCATTTTAGACTTGATTCTGACCAACAGGGAGGAGCTGGTTGTGAAGGTGGAAGGTGATTTGGGTGAAAGTGATCTTGAATGATAGATTTCATGATTCTAAGGAAAGGAAGGAGTGAGAATGATAGAAGAAGGACTAGAAAAAGCAGACTTTAACATACTCAGAGAATTGGTCAGTAGCCACCCATGAGAAAAAAATCTAAGGCATAAAGGAGTTCAGGAAAGCTGGCAGTTTCTCAAGGAGACAATATTAAAGGCACAACTGCCAATGCAAAGGAAAGACAGGAAGAATAGTAAGAGGCCAATATGGCTCCATCCGAAGTTTTTTAGTGACACGAAAATCAAAAAGAAACCCTACAAAATGTGGAAACATGGACGAATTACTAAGGCGGAGTACAAAAGAATAGCATATATGTGTAAGGACAAAATCAGAAAGGGTAAGGCACAAAATAAGTTATGCATAGCAAGGGACAAATGTAATTGGAATTCTTTTTCCATATGGTTTACTGCAAAGAGTGTCATCACTCTGAATGCTTTAAAGGCAACATAACTTCCAAAATCAAGTGTTGGCTCTACATATGGCCATACATATGATACCACACTGTATTAAACACAATAAAAATTAATGTCGTTGATTTGTTTGGCAGGACATGGAAATGAAGTATAAATTTCAATTCATTGTAAAACAATATAAAATCAATATTTGTAATACAGTTCAATAAAGTTTCATCTGGCTTTTTGATCAACCAAATTAAAAAGCAAAGGAAACCAGCCAACCAACCACACTCAAGTGTCACTGTGCATTCTCCAAGGCCATTTCTTCTCTTTCTTTGTTTGGTGCTTTTATTTTATATAATTTCAACCAGGAGCAGATTTTCAGATTAAACCGATATTGGAAAGTGTGGCAAACTGAGAGAGGGACCGAACCAAAATTCAAAATGATGTAGAGAGAATGAGAAATTCGACACTGGAGCAAATTTAGCCACCTATTGGACTGCTTACATGTATGGGCCCAGATATTGAAATGTATTAAGGTTCCTAACATCTACGGTATTGATTTCAGTGCGAGTTAGGAGCCTAAATAACTTTGACCATGTAATTACAGCACATACCTGGTCAGCAGCAGTTTATGTGGTGTGCCACAGTCACATGGATGTCATAATAGTGCTTGCATAATCTTAACTGGCTATCCTGGACACGACTGATTGAGAGGCCAGCTGCCTATCAGTACAGGAGCTGTTTGGAGGTCGGACTGGAGGAAGTATTAAAAATGAATAAATTTGTGAGTAAGCAGGAGGTAACCGACAGAGGTAAGGGTCAGCATTGTATTCTCTATATCCTTTCTATAATCACAAACACATTTAGAAAGCATAGGCATACAGATAGATTAGCTGTAATGTTCTCCATTTATATGACCAGAACCTCAGCTGCTGTAAACCAGTGTCGCTCTGTTGACTTCCTTGTAGCTGTGTTGATTTACACCAGTTGAGGAGTTGGCCTACAGCCTCTGGACCTGCAAACTTTCCTGAGAATCTGAGTTTCTATTGAATGCTATGGGGGAGATCTTCCATCTTTCTCCCAGTTGTTTTATGTTTATTATGGGTCCTCATTTTGTGTCTTCTGCATCCATGGAGCCAACATCTAGCTGTGGAATCCACCAGAGATGGGGGAAATTAGAACAAAAAAATGCAGAAGGACTTCTCCTCTAGCTGTCTAAATGAAGTTCTGCTAATATCTTAAATGCAGGATAAGAAAGCATGGGGTCACATTTCTTAGCAACACTAGTGCTCCTAATCCCACACTATCACTACTGCAGCTAGATGGGCAGTGTAGGTTACAATTATGATTCAGTTTGCATCTGAGTGTTAGAACTGAAGGATGCAATTTGCATAAAGGATGGGTAATCACCTAACCTCAAGCAGTCTTTCCTGGGAAGGGGAAATCTTGTTCGTTCCTCCTTCATGCTTTGGAATGCTGTTACAATGGAGACAGATAAATATGGCATTTCAGAGTTCTTGTTAAATATTAAGTCACCTGGAGAATTTCTGCCCACAGCTAAGAGATACATGGGAGATAAAATCCGGATTTTTTTAATATATCAGCTATTTCATAGTTTCATAGAGTTTAAGGCCAGAAGGGACCATTAGATCATCTAGTCTGACTTCCTGTATTTCACAGGCCATTAAAATGTCACCTAGCAACCCTACACTGAACCCAAAAACTTGTCTTGGACTAAAACATTTCAGTCTTTAGGAGACTAAACTCTTGTGTGCCATAGGCAGAGGACAGGAGAGACTGCGGTTCCACCAATGCCTGAGGCCCTTGCAACGGTAGAGAATTGATTAGGTCAGATATACCCAGATGATCCTAGCAGGTGATCAGTGTCCCATCCTCCCACCCAAAGGTCCCTGCCAATTTGAGCAGGGGAAAATTCCTTCCCACCCACAACTCTGGAGATCAATTGGACCCTGAGCATGTGAGCAGGACATCTAAGGAAACAGATTCTCTGAACCATCTTGGAGCACTGGTCCACCTTACCAGGTGTCCCTTCTCCTGCTATGGTCAGTCCCTGATGTTTCAGATGAAGGTTGGAGGGAACCACTTGACCCCACTCACAGCGTACACCTAGTCAATTGTGCATGGGGGAAAAAGTCCTTTATGACCTCTACAAGCAACCGGATGAACTCTGTTCCATGAGTCTTCTCTGCAAGTATTTAAACAACCATACAATAAGATTAAAGGCTTTCTTCAAAACAGGGGGCCTAAAGTTAGGCTTCTAAATTCATACTGAGGTCTAAAAAAGTGGCCTGATTTTCAAGAGATACTGAGCCCCAAAAAGTTCCCAGCATAGCCAATAGGTACATCTGGGTGCTTAGGATTTTTGAAAATGAGGCCCTGACTAAGCAAAACTCTTAAGCATGTGCTTAACTTTAGGTCTCTTTGTTGGCTTAGAGTTAAGCATGTGATTAGGATGCTGACTCAGGGCATAGGTGCCTTAATATGAATTTAGGAGCTTAAGTTTAGGCACCCAGTTTTGAAAATTTTGACCATAAATTATTATTCTGTATGTGATCAAAACTCTTGAATTGATAGTAAAGAGGGAAAGGAAGATTAATTTACGTGGGAATCTACTTGAAAAGAGCAAATTTTCTTCATTATGATTTCCCCCCAAACACATTGGGTAGTTCAGCAAACAAACCTGGTCATCAGGAGCAAAGAAGAGGATTTACATGATTCCCAGGTCTACTTCTCACAGTGTTTGGGCTCCTGCAGAATCTTTACTGGATAATGAATTAAAGAGGCCAGCATCAATTTCTACTATCAGTGGTAACCAGCCGAATCCTTTTATTTAATTGCAGGTGTTTATAATGAGGTTGTTTCCCTCCTGGCAAATATGGATGACCAAGATAAGGGCAAAATTGCCCTCAGGATTGCCTGTATAGCTGAGACCAAGCTGGCTAGTGTTGTGACAGTTCTGCTAGAGAAACTGCAACAGGATGAGGTAGGGCAGTTTCATGAAATTACATCTGCTTTCCATGTGTCCACACCAAATTCTGCCTGACTTCAGGGGGGTATAGGGGAATGCATGGGGGTAATTCAGTATAGAACTTGGCCTGGCGCACCATCAGTATAATCAGTATTCACCCTTCTGTCCTCAGGCATAAACTCAGAATGCAAAATGCTGTTATTACAGATCAGGATGATATAATGCTCTATAAAGAAAGCGTTGTCCTTTTACACACAGTGGAGTACATGGGCTGGATATAGTAAAAGTACACTACAGGACTTGCAGTAAGCTCTTCCAATAATACTTTGCCCTTCTTTAGCATCTTCATCCAAAAATCTCAAAGCACTTACCTAATACTAATGAATTAAGACTCACAGCACCCTTGTGAGAATGGTAAGCATTATCCCCATTTACGGATGATTTGTGTCACAGGGAATTAAGTTACTTGCTCAACACCACTTAGCAAGTTAGTAAAAGAATGTGAATAAAACCCAAGTGAACTGACTCCCTGCTCTAAATCCTAGGCTCATTAATTATGCACGTGCGCAGTAGTGCAGAATTCCCCCAGGAGTAATATTCAGACCCCTTTTTCCATTTATGAATACTTGCATCCAACAAGTCCATTTCTCTATTAAGGGCCAACACAGAAGGCATTTTAGTTTCAATTAAAGTACTAGGAGGCCAAGACAAGCAGTTCAGTTCAGAACTGAACTTGGCCTCCTAGTACTTTAATTATTTGAATTACTCAATTAATTATGCTAATTAATTTGATTAATTACTTGAATTACGTACTGCTTATGTATTCGTAAGTTATCAGTGACAATTTTCAATTAAACAAATCCTCCTTACATTTAAAAATGAATGGAAGGAGCGTCTCCCCAGGGGAGCTGTCTGGTATGATTGCAGTGTGCAGAAGCAGTCCTTTTCAAGCAGAACCACTGGACTGTTTAGCCAGTCAAGAGATCTGATTGGCTTTGAACATTCCAAAGTGCTTTATGACCTTGGCATGCAGGTCACATAGATGTCGATCTAACTGCTGAGCTAATTTCCCCTAGGAGCTGTTGAGGATGTACTGCGGGAGTTGGGTATTTTGTAATGACACATTTACAAATTCTGTCTGGCGTGGATAGAGCAAGGGCAAGGTGCTCATTTTTATTGTTTGTTTTAAATAAATGAAACTCGATAAGGGGGCAGTGAAGGAGGCTTATTCTGGCACTTTTCTCTCCAGGAAGATTAAAATATGTAAATTGCTCAGCTGCTTCTGAGGTGCTGCTAAATGTGGTGATTGGAGGGCATGGCCTGTTTTATACCAATTAAGCCAATGGATTAGTTGTGTGAGCATGCAGGCTGAGGAGTCAGTGTGGCCTAGTGGATAGAACTCTGGATAATGACTCAGGAGACCTGGATTCTTTTCCTGGCCACGGACCTGCTCTGTTATGCTAAGACTTGGGCTCCTCATTTCATGTGTGGATTGTAAACTCTTTAGGGCAGGGGCTTATTAGCCAAATTACTGTGTGGTCATCAAGAAAACCTTTTCCCAATTGTTTGTTCTCTTTTATGTTTTGTCCCCAGCAAAACAGAGCAGACATCTACTGTGTCCTGGAGAAAGTATTGCAGCAGGACACCGGTGGCCTAGAGAGTAGGCTATTGAAGAAAATAATAACCCTGGCCTCAAACCATATGAGAGAGACTCAGGTAAGTTAGTTCTCCCGAGATACTAATCAAAGGATCCAAAGCTTTAACTAATTAAAACTCTCTTTTTGAGGGGGTAAACTATATACTGAAACAAAAATATATTCTCCTGTTAGAGGCCCACACCTTCCTCCAGACCAAAGCCCAGGTCCTAGACAGCACTTGTGCACATGCATAGGATGGGAGAACTCACATGCGAAAGTTATACGTGTGCTTAAGTGCTTTGCAGGATCAGGACCCGAGACACATGATATCAGACACAGAGACAGGCCTATGGTTTCTTAACGAGCAAGTCTTTCCCGAAGTCTACTAGGGATTTCATTACTGATACTGATGTTATGTGGAAGGCGCTCTGATACTATAGCGATAAGTGGCAGTATAAAGCCCCAAGACAGACAGAATCTGAGCTATTGCCAAAAGAAGCAGCATTGGATTTAGAATATAGTTTGCCAGCAGGAAAACCCATGGAAAAATCCCTCTCTTGTTCCAAAGGAAGTCAGCCTCCTTTTGGGGGAAAGTTTATTCCAGGAAAGCTCTCTGAATATCTTGAAGCTGCCCAGTCTGTGTCTCACTACCTCCTCAGGGAAGGGCAGGGAAAAATATCATGTGACTATGGTGACCAATCATCCACCACAAGTAGCTAATAGTAAATAGTCTAACTAAGCAGCTTGCAAGCAACTCAAAGGCTGAAAATTGTTTAGCCAAATGACTCTATGAATATTTATGACTAATGACTCTAGCCACAGAAAGTTGGGAGGGTTCATTCACAACTTATGCACAGAAATAAGGACTCTGGCTAGTGCAACCGGCTTCAGTCACCTCAGTCTGTCTCTCTCTCTCTCTCTTTTTTTTTTTTTTTAGGAAGCAACAAGTGAACTAAAAGTGGCAGCTAGCAACACCTTAGTGACCCTGGCACGCTGCTATTTCAATGCTGTGATGCGCGAGCTGCAGTGTCATCTGAAATCACAGGAGCTGCCTGAAGAGTTTATTTTCATTACGTTGGGCAACCTGTCATCAGCCTATGGTATGGTAACTTCCATCTTTTGTTTCAAAGTTATTGTCTTTCATTTAAGGACAGGGGATTACTCTCTCTACCTAAAAATGTTACAGCTAAACAGAGCTCTGTTTGCGTGTGTGCATGCGGGGGGGTGTGGGGAGAGACACAAGATTAACTGCTGTTGCTAGTTCTTGGCTTCCAGATCATGAGCTATCCAGACGGAGGTGCAAGCTCTAACTTATGCCCCTGACTGAAGTTCCTTGAGGATGGGAATGAGTGGAAGATCAGGTCTAGTGGAGCTCTTCTCCACCCCACTTCCCATCCTGCCCCAGTGCTCTCTCCCCTTACTCTGGGAGTGAGTTGGGCTTCGGGCACAGCTGTACCCTGGTAGAGGATTCCCCTCTTCAGGGTGAATCCCCCACTGGCTTTCAATGGCTGCTTTAAAGCCATTCTGCTCTGCTTACGCAGCACAAAATGGCCTAGGAGCCCATAGCATCCTGCTCCACGGTGTTTCTAAGTGTGTTGTAAGAAGGCAGAGAGCAGCTGATTATCTTCCTTCCTTCTCTTCTGGCCTTTCTCTGCAGCACTTGAGTGTATCCCTTATGTGGAAACTACCCTGAAGAGCATGCTCTCCATGTTCGAGTTAGTCAAGGACAGCAGGCTGAGACAAGCATTTTGTGGTGGTAAGTGCAGCACTTACTGTAGGTGCCCAAAATGGATATTGAGGGGGTCTTGGTACAGATTGAAGTGACTGGCCAAGTTTGCAAACAGGCTTTGAACTGTGCTCCTTGCCCTGGATTGCACCAGGTGCTGCGTTCCTTGGCTGCCGTGGCTCTCAGTGAAGTTGAGAGTGCTCCGTACTTTGCAGGAGGTGCTGAGCATTTGTAAGTTCAGGCCCTTTATGACTCACGGATATAATTTAAAATAAACAGACACAAAGGCTGTGTAGTAAACTTTAGGCCTGGGTGTGTTCACTGATAAAGCAACTTCTCCTCGTTACTAATATGTCCTTTTCACATTGCCGGTCTTCTCTCCTTCCATGCAGTTCTGGAAAAATGGTCAATGGCAGTCCATCTGTATTTGACTAACTGGGAAAAGTGCAGATTCCCCAGAATGGGTGCATCGGGATTCTGCGATCTAATTCTTCCTTTACAATGCCATGTGACCAGCAGCTGGCTGAAATGTGAAGAGCTGGAGGTGAGAATTGCTGGCTTTCTAAACCTTTAGCAGAAATTGTAATGTTAAATTCTATGTGTCTGTCACTCTTTGTGATGATGGCATTTAATGGTAGGTCCTTTTGGATGGAACAGAGTGTCATGTAAAACATCTAAAACCCATATATTTATAATCTGTCTGTACACTGTGTACATGGATTCTAGGTGTATAAAACTAATGTGCAGATGAACACGGGATAGTGGGCTAAATTAATTCCTGGTATAAGTCCATTCAGCCCCAGTGGAGTTACAGCAGTTTTGAGTTGGCCCAGAATGCCTACTAATCTGGGGAATATCTTACCTGGTATAGTTGTGAGGTGCATTAGAATATAATCCTGAAACCAACCCTACGAGTCCCGGTTCTTTACCAGGAAATATTGAGATAGGGCCGTTCCTACAGTGGAACAAGGGAAGTTGCACTCATTAGAAGTAGAAAAGGTGTGCCCATTGGATGATATTGAATGAATTCTTAGGAACATAAATTCTGTGTCTCATCTATGCAGCTCAAGCAGGCCATCATCAAAGCCCTTGGTCCCATGATGAGCCTCTTGCTACACAAAGAGGAGCAGCAAGATCGGATATTTGAACTGATCTCATGGCTCCTTGAGCAATATAAGGAGGACATTGATGTTTTTCACGTCATCAAGGTGAGGTACCACTCATTAAGGTCTATGTGTGTGCATGTATGAACTGCACGAGGAATTTGCTGCCAGTGGGGTTTCCTGGTCTAGACAGTGACTTGTTAGATAATAAATATCCCCACGAGTTCTGGGTTTATACACATGGTGACCCAGGCAACAAGATTTGTAGGTAAATGCCTCTTATGAAAAGCATCCTCTGTTTCCTGGGGAGGAGGATAAGGAGATAAAAAACAAAACATCTGCCCCCCTCCCCAACAAGATACTCCCCCCTTGTGATTTCCCAGTACATCCTGTCAACTCTGTGTGTCTCTTTTAGATCATAAGCTGCTCAGAGCAGGGGCTGCCATATGTTGTCTCTGGTCAGTACCAAGCCAACTGTCAATGGTTGAAAATTAATACTAAGGAGGCTTGAGGGTGATTTCTTTGGATTATGTAACTAGATCGATATAAAAGCATTGCATGTCTATTTCATCTACCGTTCTATGCAGTGCTGTTGTAGCCATGTTGGTCCCAAGATATTAGAGCGACAAGGTGGGTGAGATAATCTAATTAAAGATATTGTCTCACTCCCCTCGTCTCTCTATTTCATCTACCCTCAGTACCACATGAGCAAGAAGTAAGGGGCCATATTCTGTCTTCAGTGGGGCTACACAGTTGTAAATGAAGTCATGAGACAGCTATAACTTCTTGGTAGTGATATTTACTCACCATCGCTGTTGGTTGAAGCTTTCTGGTACAGAGTATGTGGTCACTTTTGGGGTTGAAATACCCATGATTTGGAGGGAACCAATGCATCATGGACTTGTTTGATAGCATCAGGGCACTACACAACTGCTTAAACATAGTAAAATATGTAGATGGCCTCAGAGACATTCTGGAAGCTTCAAGCAGCAAAGGAGAAAAGTGTTTAGATGCAGGAAGGAATTAGATTTTCACCTTTTTTATCAATCAGCTGGCAGAGGACATAAAATCATCACTGGTAAAGTTGGCAGATGAGATAAAAATTGGGGAGTGGTAAATAATGGAGAGGACAGCTCACTGATTCAGAGTGATCTAGATCACTTGGTAAACTTCTAAAAGCTCTGCTCTGGGAATTATTCTGGGCAAGGTCTATGGCTAGTGTTATACCGGAGGTCAGACTAGATGATGGCAATAATCCGTTCCAGCCTTGGAATCTAGGAATCCCCTGAAGCTGCTTCAATCACTACATATTGCTCCTTTGTGTGCCCACCATCTGACTTTCAACCTCTGTTGCAGAGTCTGAGCCAGCTCTTGAAGGTCTCTTTTGAATATAAGATCCCTCTACCTACTAAAGGGAAGTTTCAAGCCATCTGCAGTGCTCTGCACAACCAGGTGAGAGGTGGTTTTGCTTGGATCCCTTGAGCTTAGGCACAGCAGATCTGAAGCATATTAACAATAAAAATCTATCGAATGATAGTGCAGAGCCTGGGGACCTCCTCATGCCTTACTGATTTCTGCAGGCTCAAGAGTAAGCAGGTAGCGGTCTCATTTTCTTAGCTAATATCCAGCTCAGTTTGTAAAGCAATTTCACCATAAGCCGATTATCAGCAGTTGTATAGTAAAAACTGTGGATGTGTCTTGATTAGATCAGCTCTGCTGCTTAAAACCCTTTAGCTTCTCTTATCTAATGTATTGGTCATTGTGTTTGATTCTTGCTGTGCATTCAGTACCATCTACCTGGGGTTCAGACCTCTAGTTGGACAAGTAGGAAGTGGAAGCTTAGAAATTAATTGAACATTTTCTTTTCAATTGCTTCTGATTAGTTTTTCTTTGACCATTTCCCTTCTTCCCACAGATCTGTTCTCAAGCTAAGCCGCTTAGCACGGAAAATCACACAGAGCTGTTCGATTGTATAGTTCTGCTAGGTAAGGGGAAGAGACTCTGAGTTGCACAGTGGTTTCCTTGTAACTTCCTTTGGCAGGTATGGTAAGAATAAGAGTTCTGTTGTCAGTGAGGACGTGATTTGTTCCCTTGCAGCCCGTTCGTCTCCTGATGATCTGATAGCATTTCTGCACTCGCAGCTGGAGATTGAGAATGAGGCTGTTCGTGTGGCCTCTTTGAATCTGCTCAGTGCTATTGTTGGTGCCGACTGTAAGTAACACAGGAGCAACTGTGCCAGCTGCCCTCTTGGCCGACATGCTGAGGGTTGAGTTGGGGACATCCAGTGCAGGGCCGGCTTTAGGAAGTGTGGGGTCTGATTCATGGGGCTTGTACTCACCGGGCAGCGCTCCGAGTCTTTGGCGGCGGGTCCTTCACTCGCTCCGAGTCTTCGGCGGCACTTCGGCGGCGGCTCCTTCATGTGCTGCCGAAGAGCCGGAGGGAGTGAAGGACCCGCCGCTGAAGTGCCGCCAAAGACCTGGAGCGCCGCTGGGTGAGTAAAAATTAAAAAGGCCACTGGGCACAGGGCCCTGTTAGGCGTGGGGTGCGGGGCCCTCTTAGGCACGGGGCCCAATTCGGGAGAATCGGGGGAATCGGCCTAAAGCCGGCCCTGATCCAGAGCTAAAAGCATGAGCTACTATAGATTGAGCTAAAGAACCAAGGCTTTGTAGGCACGGCAGGGCTGTAACAGACTCATCGCCTCTGCAAATGGGGCACAGAGCCTCTATAACACACAGTCACCAGTGGTTTGGATATCCACTAAGGGACCAAATGCTGTCCTAAGTTACCCACCTATGGCCACCCAGAAATCAACAGGTTCAACTAAGTGCTGAATGTAGCCCAATATATTTTTCAACTTCAAATACAGAAGTTAACTTGGGGCTAATGCATGTTGACAATAATCAGATACAAATAAAATAGGACTCCTGACTCGATATTCGTCAGTATTATACACTATAGACTAGATTCTGAGTTCTGTTCTACTGGTGTAAACACAGATTAACTTCAGTGACCTCAGTCTATCTAACTCTTTTATAAGATTTCCATCATGGTAGTATGATGGCACTCGTTATAGAAATGGAATTACTTTAGATTTACACTGGTGTAACTGAGACCAGAGTCTGGTCCTATGTTTTTCCCACTGATTCTGTAGATGAGAGAAGCTTGGTACTATTCTTAAATAGGGCCCTTTGAAATCCAGGATTAATTCCAATGTGGAAAGTGAGTGAGTGGAACAAAGAAGTACTGTACACCTCTCCTTATCTTTCAGTGCCCGAGACAAGAGTTAAAAAGTTTCTGATTGTGAAGGCAGTGAAATCCACTCTCAGTGATCAGAATGCTAAGGTAAGATTGTGTGTGGAGCAGTGAAATATTTCAGTTTTTTTCAATGATACGGGATGAATGGATGGATACGGATCTGGGTGGAGGTTTCATTCAGATCCAGGGGAGAGACTGCAGACTAGAAAAGGCATGTCATTCTCCTGCCTGTGTTAAATGTAGCCATGTTTATAATCCAAGGAGATAAACTCAAAAGCATAAGGACTCTCATATCCTATCTCCTATTTCAGGCAGAAGGGATAACAATAACTCTTGTGTGTAATCTCTACCCTTGCAGGTGAGGAAGGCAGTTCTTCATTTCATCAGGAGGCTGCTCAGTTCAGGAAGTGTGGAGAATTGTGCAGCATGGGATATGGTAGCATATGTTTTCCACGAGTTCAGTGTGTCCACCAGCAAACTGGTAAGGAGAGTTCTTAACACTTAGGACTCGGTCCTACCATTCTTGCATGCTGATTGCTCCCCTTGCCTTCCGTGGGAGTTTTGACTCAAGGACAGCTGGACTGAATGATTAGAGCCAGAATCTGATCAGTTATATTGGTGTAAAGTCAAGGTAACTCCACTGACTTTAGTGGCATTACTCTGGATTTATACTAGTGTAACAGAGATCAGAATTTCACACTGGGTATTTACATCTAACAGAGTTATCTAGGTTACTCAAACCTCTGATGAGACATTGAAAATTCTGAAAACACCATTTTTCAGTGAAATGTTCTTGTACAAGGAAGCACATCTTTTTGTTTTCAATAGACTCTCCAGAGAACATAATGATGCCCAATTCTGTGGCTGTTGAAGCATACATAAACTATCAGCACAACACCGAGGTTATGCAGGCTGCATCCCAGACTGTCAGGAGCCTGGAAAAGCTTGCTGCATATTTCCCTCACTACATACTCTACTCTACATGTACTAGTTTAAAAATATCTTCAATCCGTATTTCTATCCATGGACACAGCCAGGGGCTCCAGACACTTTGTGCTCCATGACTGGATCCATGATATGTATTAACATAAACAGTTCAACTTTACAGTAAGTTGTTGAAGATCTTAGCTCTGCCTGGCCCCTTTTCTACTAAGTTGGAGCATGTGGCAATACTCCCAAGGGCCTTTTTTTTTTACACCCCCACACACCCCCATCTTAAAGAAGGCTGCTTTTTCTCATCGGGCCAGTTTTGCTCTCCTTTAAACTGAAATCAGTAGAGTCAATCAATATTTAATCCAGTGTAAGTAAGAGCAGAATTAGGCCCATTGGTAGAATCACACTCACTACACACAGAATGACCAAGCTGGTTGGGGCATCAGAACAAACAGAGTGGATCCCCCTGGTTCTGCATATTTATTTCCTCTGGGCGGAGTCTGAATATTTTTCCTCAGAGATAAAAAGATGAAACAGTTTTTCAAATTTAAAATTTTTTAACACTGTTGGGGAAACTCTTTTGTGTTCAGTGAATCATTCCCTTCACTTTAGGGTTTTCCTAAGCCTGGGATCTGACCCACCAGTTAGGAGTTTCTATTATGCTCTTCCCTTCAGACGTTTGTGCACTTCCGGTGCAATATAAAAGCAGGCATAGGTCAATGTTCAAGATGGCTTTGTAAGAGAAGGACACTGATTCTATAGCCAGTGTCTTGCTACTAGCTCATAAGTTCTATATAGCTATCTCACAGCAGGGTACAACACTTCTCACCCAGGATATTGAGGAAGAAAGCACTATCCAAACCCTGTGCATTGACATCCTGCAATGTCTGGACACCTCAGTCAGTGGAATGACCCAAGTAAGTGACCTGTTGCTACTGCTTCTTGAAATAGGGACATTCTTCCTTACGTTCCTTGTACCTCTCCGCAAGGAAGCTTTTTGAACTGTCAGCATAATGGAGGAACAGCATGTCAAATTCATGTCAGGGATGGTGTGACCCCTTCATCATGGAGTATGTGGTTCACATTAGAGAAAAGATATAAAGCAACTTAACTGGAAGGAATCATGTTGCAAAGATCTTCCCTTAATTCTTTCCACTGTCTGAACCCCCCCTTCTGAAATTTAGATTTGGTGATCCTGGATTTGAACAGATACTGGGGATGGAACTGTGCCTTATATAGGTCTGTAAAGTTCTGGGTGAGTTTATGGTGCTATCTAAATAGCTCCATAATGCTCTAATGCAGGGAAAGAGGATTCACCAAACAAGGCAGTGTATTTAAAAGACAGAGTGCGGGGGCACCGGACAGGTAGAGTGAGATGATGGGGAGAGAGAGATGAGGTGATAGGTTAGGGAAGGGTCAGTGAGGAATAAAAGAAGAAGCTACATGACAGGGAGGGATTCAGACAGCAGGATACTGGAGGTGGGGGAATGGAAATAGCTGTGTACTGAACAGTCTCGCTCTTCTCTGCAGGTGTTATGGCCAAGGCTGCTGGAGTATGTGGTGCCAGCTCAGTACACTGGTACTTTGAAGCCTCTCTGCAGATGCCTTAGGGAACTGGCTGAGAAAAAGCAGCGGGAAGGAGAAGAAGCTGCTTGCCTCAACTACGGTGGACCAGGTTTATAACAGAAACTCTTTCATTTATTCTCTCCAGGCACACTATGAAATGAACAGGTTCAGTCTGCTCCAGTTCTCTCGTCTGCAATCAGGAGGCTAAAATGAATGAGGGATGGTCTTGTGATTACAACATGGCCATGGGAGGGAGCTAGGAAACGTGGGTTCTGTTCCCAGCTTGCCACCAAAATTCTGATGTGATCTTGGGGGAAATCACTTGATCTTTCTCTCTCAGCTTCCCCACTTGTGAAATGAAGGAGTAATTAATGCCAACCTCATAGAGGTGCTGTAAGGCGGAATTCATTCCTGTTTGTAAAGCATTTTGAGATGCTCAGACTGAAAGCACTATGGAAATGCAAATTATTATCAGCTGTATTCAACATTGGTGGGCAGGTTGGAAATGGATAGGTGAATAACATCAGCAGGACTCTCTGCAAAGCCTGGCATAATTAATGCTATTCTGTTTCTTTCCCTAGTGAAACTCCCTACACCCCAGGGGCTGCTGGCGCGACTCCTGGTGAGTAGACCATGAGAATAGGGTTTCTGCAAAATGTGAAGTGGGACAGTTAACTATAAAAATCGGTTTTATAGCTAGATGCTTATAGACAGGCTGAGGAATGTGTATGATTGGGTCTCTCTCTCTCCACCCTCTCCTGAGACACAATGTTCTGCATCCTCATACTAGCTAGAATGCTTGCTTCTTCAGGAAGACACTGCCGTAGAAGCAAAAGCTCTATTGTATGGTCTCCACAATGAGAGAGTCTGAACTATTCCCTCCTTCAGGAACAAACTGGTGTTGTGCTGACAAAACTTAGCCTGTTCTTTCTCTCTCATTGACAGGTAGTAGCCTCATCCCCTTATGAAAGAGAAGGACATGGATATGCTGCCTTGCAATTACTTAAGGCCCTGCATGAAACTATCCATGCAGCAGTGGGTGAGATGTGGGTACTAAAGATCCCACCTCTGCTGCAGTACATTGAAGGTAAAGTGCTAGTTAGGAGGAGTGCGGTCCATAGAGAATAGAGGGGAAGCCACAAAATGCAGCTTCGTATTGACATGTGTTGTGCCATTCCTGTTGCAGTACATGAGAACAGTGGGGAATTGAAGTTGGGGTTCTGGGCCCTCACTTTTCCTTCACCTGGATAACTGTGAACCACTGGGGTAAATCCAGAGTTGAACCACTCAGGCCAATTCAATCAGGGCAGAATCAGGCCAGGAAGGTTTCAGCTGAATGGAAATTATACAGCAGTTCCCCCCCACACCTTTGCTAGGTTATTAGTTGGGAAGGTGAATACCCACGAAGCTGGAGGTTAGTGAAATATTTTGGGGTTACATATATAGTCTGATTTTGCAAACTAAATTTTTCTAAAAATTAAACCCCATGTTTACTTTCAATGGCGATTCAATTAAAAAACCCAGAGTTTTCTTTCTGTAAGGAAACCTGAGCCATAAAAGCTAGGTTGGCCAAGTGGCTGCCCTCTGTAGAATCTAGGTATTGTGGGCCTAATAATGTCTTTCACCAATTTTACAGTGGTATGAATCTATTGACCTCCTCAGTCAGTGTCGGCTGCGTCTATAGTATGGGGTTATGCCAGCAGAGCTCCAATGCCGTAGCTGTGCCAGTGTAGTCTCTGTGGAGTATGACAGACCCTACGTGGAGCACAAACCCGATATGTGTTTGATGAACGTCGGACCCCACAATGTTCCAGTGGGTTTGATATTCAAAAAAAGATTTACGAAATGAGCTGTATCTTCCCTAGTTGTTGTTGCTGTACAGAGTCCCCAGTATTACATTGTGCCGACATTAAAGAAGGGTAGTTAGAGCTGGACATTCAGAAACAGGGCCAGATTCTCAGCTGATGTAAATCAGTATAATTCCATTGACTTCAGTGAAGCTACACCGATTTACATCAAGTTAGGATCAAGTCCAGAATCTCTTATTATGCAGGAAAAGTTTGTATTCACATTAAACCCAGTCCTCTGATGTGCTGAACCGTTTTGTGAGGTGCTCAGCACCCTCAGTTCCCATGAAAGTCAACAGGAATTGGGAGTGCTCAGCATCTCACTCCTGGTGGGTTGACTGACCCTGAATAAAAATGCCAGCAGGGTACATAACATGATACTTTCTGTTGGTCCAACAAAGAACGTTGGCCTAGGTCCCATTTAGCCTTGAAAGCCCAGGTATGTTACAGCTTGGCAGACCAGGGGTTTTAGAAGGACAGATTGCAAAGGTAGGGTGACCAGATGTCCCGATTTTATAGGGATAGTCCTGATTTCTTATATAGACTCCTATTAGCCCCCCACCCCTTGTCCCGATGTTTCACATTTGCTGTCTGGTCACCCTATGCAAAGGAGATACCTGGGACGACGACTCTTGCTAATCTAGGTGACGTTATTGTTTTGCCTCCTGCTTTATAGGAAACACAGAGAATTCCCTGGACCATGAACGGTGGGAGCACATGCTGCTTCAGGTACAAGATGGCTTTCAGATGTATTGTCACAGCCCTCCCTCCCCCCTCCAAATGTACCAGCTGGGGAAAAAATTAATGATAAATTATTCATTATAAGCAGAGCTGGTCAAACCATTTCATTTGCAACTTTTGTTCAGTGAAAAATGGCCTTTTTTATTTTCATGGGACATTTTCAAATTTTTCAGTGTTTTTTTTTTTTTTTTTTTTTTTTTTACAAAAAACAAAACAACCCCAACCCAAATAGAAAATGTTGAGGTTTTTTTAAACTGAAGTTGATTTTTGGGTTTTTTTTCCTAGTTGCTTTCCTGTTTGTCTCCTCCCCTCTCTGGCTTTTTCAGTCACAAAGTGGAAGAGGGGAAAAAGGCATGGGGATGAGGGATAAAGGGAAGGAAAGGGGGAAAACAAAGAATTGAATAATGGTCATTTTTGATTTTGAAAAGCAAAATATTTTTGTTTCTTTCACTTTTCATTTGTGTGGTGAAAAATCAAGAAAAATCCCACTTGTTTTGTGAAATGGACTTACTATTGTTCAACCAGCTCTACTTATAAATAACTCTGTATTACCACTGGGAACAGCACAAAACTTAACCAGAAAACCAGCATGCTAATGCATCACTGGGGGACATTTAAAGGATTCTTTTTTTCTATTTGCCACTCAAAAGAAAATTTGCTCGGAGAAACCCAAAAAGGAAGAGAGACAAGACAAGGTTTGGTGACTGTATCTCATGGAGAAGCCTTTCTGGTCAGAAAGAGCTCTTTGCAGCCTCATGGATAGACAAGGAACATTTTTATGGCGAGCGCTGAAAATGAAAGGAAAGGACCTAGTGACAAATAAGCCCCAGAAGGTTTGGAGTTCCATTTGGGGTTGGATTACACTCTAGAATTTCCCATTCCAGATCCAGCCTCATTTGAAATTCTTTGGGCTAAAAAATCAAATAAGTTTAGGTTTTCTTGTGAGGTTTCTGATATTTCCTGGCTGCTGTTCAAAATTCGGGCCTGAAACAGCAAAGTGCTGAGAGTTACTAACCTCTCGCTGACTTCAATGGGAGTTGAGAATGTGACCCCGGGTCCTTTGGGTGCCCAGTGGCAGAGGCCACAGGAGTGCATAGGATTACCAGGATTCCCTGGATCTGATCTCTATATAATCAAAGGGTGTCCAGTAAAGACTTTACTGGATACCTGTGCCACACGGATCATCATAATCATTGCACAGTGACTGGATGGATAATATATAAGGCGTTATGGTTGTATACTGAAATTTATGCTTTTAAGGTCTGTGAGTTGGGGCTGGTCACCAGAAAGTGATCAACAAGTTTCTTTCAGGCAGGAGATGCTTATCTGCCTGAATGGCTGTATGTAGATGAGTAATTATTCACAGTGGATGCTAATCAATAGAGCAACATTCTAATCAAGTGATTGCAAAGTCTCCAGAGGAGATTCGATACAAGAAAAACAAACAAACAATAGGGGGTACCCTGTTTACAAGTGAAGACAATGGATGCTTGGAACTATATCTGGAGGTCCAGAGGTATCCTGTACCAGGTATCCTTCACCTATTGGACGAACTGCCAGCTGGCTTGTCTTATGAATGGAGGATCACGTTTGGTCTGGGTGTTTCATGCTGGGAGAGAGATTTGGGGGAGCTGTCCTTTGTGAGACAGGGGAATGTTTGGTTATCTAAGTTTAAGCTCTAGAAGTGTGTTATGATTTTATTTTTATGTAACCATTTGTTTACATTAATTTTACTTGCTGCTTCTCAAATCTCTGATCTTTGTGAATTAAACTCTACTTGTTTTCACTATAAACGTATCTAAGTGAAGCATAGTTGTTTTCACTCTAAACGTATCTAAGTGTGTTAAATGGAGCGGTGATGCTGAGGTGACACCGGTGACGTGGTGTGTAGCAAACCTATGAATTCTGTGAGTGTCCAGTGGAACAGGGGCTGGACATTCTGGGGCTGCACAGAGGGCTCGGCGGTTGGAGTGTACCGATTGCTTATCTGTAGAAGGACAGCGGAGCTGGATGGGGTGAGAAGGGTGTGCTTGTGTTTCCTGTGGCTGGCAGAGTCAGGAGCTGACACCTGGCAGGCACAGAGGAGGCTTCCTCATGCTAAGGGCAGGTGGTAGTGAGGTACCTCACAACCCTGGGGACCCTCGGGAGGTGTCATAAAGGGTCCACAGCACTTCAGAGAAGGTTCCTGGTCCTTCATAGTCCAGGGCCCTTTGTTCAAAATTTATTAGACCCATTCTCCATCCACTATAAAATCACTCCTCAATGGTCCGATTTCTTGGCTCCATCTCATTCTCCAATTCACTGTCCATCTGGGTTTGGAGACTGAGAGGAATCATCAGGCAAAGGTTAAAGAACAACAGGCAGAGGAAGTCTGGGTTGTTGATGTTTATAGTTCTCAATAGGGAAATAATCTTCCCATGACACCTGAATATTGGAAAGTTTACAATAGAGAACAAGGAAGAAAAAAACCACCAAACAAACAAACCAACCCCACCACAACCCCCAAATTCTTGCAATTAACCATCTGCTTTACCTCTTGTTTTACACTCAGTTCCTAAGAACATCTCTGGAGAGGATAGACAATAGTGCCTGGAGCAGCCAGATAAGCCTTGAGTTGAGTCAGCAGATGGCCAGCTATGCCAGCCCCTCCAAAGAGAAGGTTTGTTATCTGTTAAGGCTTAGTTTCTAGTTAATTTCCCTTGAAATTCTGATTGGGGGGCTGCATAAGGCTTCTCTCAAGGCTTCATTACTTTATATTTTATTCTGCATATAAAATTGGTTTTTACTTGTTCCCTGCTCTCTTGCCCCCCGCCCGCCCTTCCAATATTTGCTTGGACAGGCTGCTTGTCTGTACTGCATTGTTGGTTCTCTGGCTGGGCTAGATGATGGGATGTTTCTGCAGTATGGATGCTTGGACTTGGCTATCTTGTTCCTTCCTGAGTGTTGCTGAGCTGGGTCTGTACTGACAGGCACG
Source organism: Emys orbicularis (assembly GCF_028017835.1). Classification (NCBI taxonomy): domain Eukaryota; kingdom Metazoa; phylum Chordata; order Testudines; family Emydidae; genus Emys; species Emys orbicularis. The sequence continues at coordinate 8,982,150 of NC_088701.1, read as the reverse complement.
TTGTGTTACTGATATCTCAGTGCTGGTCTCTTTCTTTCAGAGTTTCCTGTATAAGGCGCTAGGAATGTCCTTAGCAGTTTGTCAGGACCTGGTCCATGTTAAATCACAGATTAATAAATTTCTGACGACAACAAATTATATGGAAGACCCTGAGAGAGAGGTGAGGACTCTGTCCCTCTCCCCACTTTACCAAGTAATCCCTGAATGCTCCCTGTGGGGCTCAGCTCTGAGTTGGCCTGGGACAGATGCCATTTTGCTTCATATCCTCTTCATTGCTATTTCATTCAGTCCCCGCTGCCCATGTGTCTCAGGCCTCACTGGCACTTTACACCACTTCAGGTGAAAGGAATGGACTCGTGGGGTCTATCAGGCACCTGGTTAGATCCTAACCAGTATTTTTCTTGGGTGACAGGGAGTCATTTCCATCCTCGCATTCTCTGCTGAGAGCCACTTGGACCTCACCTTGAACGCACTTCAGGAGTTTGGGGCTGCAATGAGCAAGGTTAAGATTTCTGGGCTCATGGACCGTCTGAAGGTAAAGGAGCCAGGGGCTTCTCTCAAACTTCCTCTCCCTCTAAAGCAGGGGCAGCAACCCTGCAGTAGTGTCTGCTCTGGTCAGTTAGCATTGTCCCCCAATGTATGCGTTCTGCGTGATGCCTGCAGTTAAGCAGAGAGGAGCACAATCTGGAGCTGGGGTTCTCTCAAATGATTTTTATCGTCTGATGTCTCATGGCTTGAGCTCCCCTCCCATGCACAATGTGTGGGAACTACATCAGTTGCTTGCATGGAAAAGCATTTAAGGTATTTTTAGATGTTTTTTAATCCCGGTTAGTAGCTGGAAATGAGGAGGTGTTGTAAGCAACATATGGCTAACCAACCTGCTGTAGGTAGACCACCAGTGGTCTACGGATGACAATTATGGAACCTCTGATTTAGAGCAGTGGTTCTCAACCTTTCCAGATTAGTGTACCCCTTTCAGGAGTCTGATTTGTCTTGTGTACCCCAAATTTCACCTCACTTAAAAACTGCTTGCTTACAAAATCAGGCATAAAATTATTTAAAAGTGTCACAGCACATTATTACTGAAAAATTGCTTATTTTCTCATTTTTACTATATAATTATAAAATAAATGAACTGGAATATAAATATTGTACTTGCATTTCAGTGTGTAGTATATAGAGTAGTATAAAGAAGCCATTGTATGAAATTTTAGTTAGTAACTTTGCAAGTACTTTCTTTGTAGTCTGCTGTAAAACTTGGCAAATATCTAGATGAGTTGATATACCCCCTGGAAGACCTCTGCAGACCCTCAGGGGTACACAAGTACCCCTGGTTGAAAACCACTGATCTAGAGGATAGAGCAGGAGACTAGGCCTCTGGGCTTCCATTGCTGGCTCTGCATTTACTCACTGTGCAGCCTTAGGCAAGACATTCAGCGCCTGATCTTGTACCCATCAGTGTCAACGACTAAGCTCCGGTGTACTTCACTGCTGTAGGTTCAGCATTTTAGGCTCTCTGTGTCAGAGTGACCCGTGGGAATGATGGAGATACTAATAACTCCCTACCTCACACAGTTGTTATATTGCTTAAATACTGTTTGCACGTGGTTTGAGATCTTCGGCTGAAAAGAGCTTTGCAAGTGCAAACTGCCATTGCTGCTGTGAGCAATTCCTCGGTCAGCAGCAGATCAGAATTCCAAGGCAAAACGAATCAGAACTTGTCTCTAGTGACGTTTCCGATTGTCTAGGACTACCACCATGGGAAAAGAGGCAAGACTCGCAGCACCCTGATGCTGACATACAGCAACGTGGCTGTCCATGTTCCAAAAGAGCAGCTTCTCTCCCGAGTAGAGGCAGACATCACAGGGAACATCCTTCACCATTACAGAGCCAGTTGTCGGGTAAGAGCTTTTGCGTGATAAGTGTTAGGGGCATTACCCTGAAGTTATAGCATTGCCTCTGAGTTTATAGAGAGAGGGCTTGTATTTTCTAAAACTCTCCTTTGAGCAATAATTTGTCACATAACTCAAATTTAAAACTGTAATGGATGGAGCGTGAGCTGTCACATGTTGTATCATTTTTGTTGCTCTTCTTTGTATTTTCTCTAGTTTCTCTATATTCTTCTGAAATTCTGTAGACCACAGCTACACAGTAATTCAGATGCAGTCAGACTCAGGCTATTCAGAATAACACTCTAACTCCCCTAATATGTATGTGTATCTAGCGCTATCTTTCGCTACCCAAGAGAGACTAGTGCTAGCTTGTATTTAGTTGATTTGCTGTCACTCTGTTTCTTGGACGCACTACTTCCCTTACCTCTTATCTGTCTTCTTGTTTGTCTGTGTGCTCCTTATTTCTGTTCCCTAGGTGTCTGACTGCTGGCACTGACTCTCATCTCAGAGCAACCTCTCCACGTCACTTTGCCATTCAATTCTGCCCTGTCTGACTGAGACTCTCATTTAGGCATTGTCAAAAACAGTTGAACCAAACTGATATCTTCCAGTAGTTCACAAATGCAAACATTACATAGGATGGCCCCTGATATTGACCTCTACAAAACACCCCCTCTGGATACATTTCCTGCCTTTTGGAAGATTTAACAATAGTGATTTCTCTCTGCTCCATATTCACCAGCCAGGACATTTTGAGGATGTGTGTTATGTTGGACATACATTGCTAATAGCTGTTTTGCATTTTGTTTTTCAGGTGCTGGGCATCACTGTTGGGAACAAGGTAAATTCTAAATAATCTGCCCTCAGCTCTTGCATTTTCTATACAAAAGTTGCTTGTTTAAATTGCACAGAGCTTGATTTCCTTGCTACATCAAGCAGGAGTCCTGGCTGCTCTGGTGTAAGTGGACCTGGATTTATTTGATGAACCTGGGTTTTCTTTTCTTCTGAGGTGGGTGCAGAGCCGGGGTCCTCTGCCTTCTGGGGTCTGCGGACACCTCTATTCTCTCCTGAGGCTAGATTTAATTCCTGATCTTTATCTTCTGGACTCTGGTTCTTCTCTTAGTTTCTCATCCACATCCTCTTGTTTCTCCTTCTGGATTATGTAGGACAGGTACCTAAAATTAACCCTCATCCAGAATGTCACGGAGATTAGCTGTGCCATCTTGGAGACCAGAGACTCCCGGGAGTTCGAATTCTCTTACAAACAGGAGCTCCTTGGCTACATGCTGGTGAGTGATTAGGAGCTTTGAGGACTGAAGTACAAAGGAGTTTGTTGTAATGCAATAAGACTGGTTTTCCAGGGAGATGTTATTTTATCCATTGGCTGTGACTGTACTACTGCAGTCTCATGAGCTACCTGCATGGCACCCCGAATGCTGGGTCCACTCTGAGCTCGGCAGGGATGCTGACATATTGTGGGCTATAACTGGAAGGAATGGCTTGTGTCTGGTGAGTTATCTTTCTGTCCTCCGTATAGCCTGCAGATGGCCCTACGGTCCATTTCAGAGGCAGAGAGCCTGCTGAGCCCGGTGTCTGTTTATTACAGGTCTGGCATATGGCCCTATTTCAGGGTGTGAGAGGAAGACCTCTCTGCCTTTCAAATCCATTTCCCATTTTTTATGTCCCTATTAATGCATTTCAGGACTTCATTAAAAAGGAACCACTGGATTCCCTGGCATCTCCAGTTCGCTACAAGGCAATTCTTGCCATTGAACATCTGAGGTAGGCTATTTTCTGCCATATTTCCTGGCACTGTGATGACTTCTTATTTGTTAATTCATGAGTGTCAGGTTGGGAGCAGTCTGATGCCTGCAGGGTTTGGCTCACATGCTGCTCACCAGCAGAACTTTTGTTCTTGAGGGTTTGAATGTGTCCATTTGGAGGTTTGTGCTTGAAAGACACAAGATTGGAGGTTGAGGGGCATGCAGTACAATGGAGGAGAGTTCAGATGGGGAGGGAGGTGTCTGGCTAGCTGGCAGGGGGAAGGAAGCTTGTGGGTTTCTCTAAAAATGGGACTTGAAGCTTTAGCTTTACTTCTAGATGAGCCAATACTTAATAGAGGTGCAAAGAGGTGCTTAGCTGCAAAGTGAAGGGTTGTTTGCATTTGGGGTTCTAGACTGGGGCAATCTCTAGTCATTGGACCCATTTCTTGTACTTGGAGGTGGTACTGAGTCTAATGCATGACTTTTCTCCCTATCTTTCTTCTGCCAGCAAACTCAAACCATCTTTGACCTTGGAGGAAAACCGTGAACTCCTTGATGAGTGTTTCAAAAGTTTATTTCCCCTTCCTCCCTTGGAGAAGATGAAAGAGGAAGGTGAGACAGCAAAGGATGCTCTGCATAGACAGGTACGTGACAACAATTCTCCTCTGGCACCATCCACTGTATTTCTGCCCAGCAGGCACTGGGTGATGGCAGTCACACATGGCCTCCCTGGCAAGGTTATGGTTAGCTTTCCCCGGCCCACACACACAAATGATCTGTGCTGAGCCTCACTCCTTCTCTTCTGGTTTCAGTCACTGTACGTGAGGTCCTTGGAAGCCCTTGGCAAGCTAATGAAGACTTTGCTGGAGGAAGAACCAACCGCAGACTGGTTCCAGGAAATGTTTGAAGTGAGTAGACCATTGAACCGCGGTGGAGATTGTTTCTTGTGTTACAGCCGGGAAGAGTCAGAGATTTAGGGGGTCAAGCTTCAGTTGTGGAGGAATTTTCCACAACGGAGTGAATTTTAGGGAGAAAGCACTACATTCTTCCTTGTGATAAGTGGGCATGTGCCCCATTGAAATCCACGGAAGCTATGCCATTTTATGCCAGGGCTGGATTGGGATCGAGTTCTTACAATGGAGTTGACACTACTTGGACCGGCAAGAAAATCACCACTGCAGTAGCCAAATCCAAGAGAACCAGTTGAAACTGATCATTTCTTCGAAGAGGAATTCATTACTATTGAGTTACGCCCTGTGTATGGAAACTCATTCAGAGGAGACTTCCTGTTCCTCAGACATGAACAGAATATCTTGAAGAGCTGAAGGGTGGGGAGTTTGTTGCACCTTCAGTATAAAAATGAAGTTATAAAAGGAGCTGGGCTGGGGGGGACTTCTCTGCTCTTATTCAAATTAATAAAAAGAAATGCTCCTCTCTGTCATTTTGCCACTCGACGTGGGAGAAGTTGCCCAGGAATCAGACCACAGCAGCAGACATCAACCAGCATGCAAAGTGCTAGACAGCTCCCATCAGACAGTCTACAGCAGGCATCACATACACGGGCCCAGATTCATCTCTCATGTAACTCCTTTGGCTTCAATCACCAGAGGTGAATCTGGTCCCTGGGACTTGTAGATCTAAGGGGCTCTTCCCTTAGACATGTAATTCCTTTGCTACACTGAGGTCAGATGCTTTGGAGAGGGATTTTAGTGACAATTAAACCTGTTTAAGAGGAACTTTTGGGAGGGATTTTCTGGTACTAACTCTGTCCATTCCCCTGCTCTACCAACAGCTACTAAGGCCATGGGTCAGTTCAGGGAAGGAGTGGGAGAGAGAAAGGGCCTTGCAGGCCAGCACCCAACTGCTGACTGCCTATCAAGAGACAGTTAATAGCACAGTGAGTATAGCCTCTTACTCTTCCTTGAGCGACTTCCCTGCTTATATCCGATCTGACACTCAACGCAAATGCATGAAAAACTCTTCCAGGGCAGCAGCTGGGATCTCAAGGCGACTAAGATCCCTCTGTTTCCATAAGAGAGAGGTTTACACAACAATGCCGTGACCACACTCCGGGCAGACTGCAAAAAGTAGAGGGCAGCCAATCCCCCAAACTGATGGCTTATTCTATAATTAGATTCACCAAGTCAACAACAAAAGAGCTTCCACCCTAGTTAACAAGATGCCAAATGCAGCCCCCTTTTGGCATTCCAGACCTTGGCTCCCATCTAAACATCCATGTCTTGGAAGCGGGGGGAGGGATAGCTCAGTGGTTTGAGCATTGGCCTGCTAAACCCAGGGTTGTGAGTTCATAGAATCATAGAATATCAGGGTTGGAAGGGACCTCAGGAGGTCATCTAGTCCAACCCCCTGCTCAAAGCAGGACCAATTCCCAACTAAATCATCCCAGCCAGGGCTTTGTCAAGCCGGCCCTTAAAAACCTCCAAAGAAGGAGACTCCACCACCTCCCTAGGTAACGCATTCCAGTGCTTCACCACCCTCCTAGTGAAAAAGTTTTTCCTAATATCCAACCTAGACCTCCCCCACTGCAACTTGAGACCATTGCTCCTTGTTCTGTCATCTGCCACCACTGAGAACAGCCGAGCTCCATCCTCCCTGGAACCCCCCCTCAGGTAGTTGAAAGCAGCTATCAAATCCTCCCTCATTCTTCTCTTCTGGAGACTAAACAATCCCAGTTCCCTTAGCCTCTCCTCATAAGTAATGTGCTCCAGACCCCTAATCATTTTTGTTGCCCTCCGCTGGACTCTTTCCAATTTTTCCACATCCTTCTTGTAGTGTGGGGCCCAAAACTGGACACAGTATTCCAGATGAGGCCTCACCAATGTCGAATAAAGGGGAACAATCACTTTCCTCGATCTGCTGGCAATGCCCCTACTTATACAGCCCAAAATGCCATTACCCTTCTTAGCAACAAAAGCACACTGTTGACTCATATCCAGTTTCTCGTCCACTGTGACCCCTAGGTCCTTTTCTGCAGAACTGCTACCCAGCCATTCGGTCCCTAGTCTGTAGCAGTGCATGGGATTCTTCCGTCCTAAGTGCAGGACTCTGCACTTGTCCTTGTTGAACCTCATCAGGTTTTTTTTTTTTTTTTGGCCCAATCCTCTAATTTGTCTAGGTCCCTCTGTATCCGATCCCTACCCTCCAGTGTATCTACCATGCCTCCCAGTTTAGTGTCATCTGCAAACTTGCTGAGAGTGCAGTCCACACCATCCTCCAGATCATTAATAAAGATATTAAACAAAACCGTCCCCAGGACCGACCCTTGGGGCACTCTGCTTGAAACTGGCTGCCAACTAGACATGGAGCCATTGATCACTACCTGTTGAGCCCGATGATCTAGCTAGCTTTCTATCCACTTTACAGTCCATTCATCCAGCCCATACTTCTTTAACTTGGTAGCAAGAATACTGTGGGAGACCGTATCAAAAGCTTTGCTAAAGTCAAGGAATAACACATCCACTGCTTTCCCCTCATCCACAGAGCCAGTTATCTCATCATAGAAGGCAATTAGGTTAGTCAGGCATGACTTGCCCTTGGTGAATCCATGCTGACGGTTCCTGATCACTTTCCTCTCCTCTAAGTGTTTCATAATTGATTCCTTGAGGACCTGCTCCATGATTTTTCCAGGGACTGAGGTGAGGCTGACTGGCCTGTAGTTCCCCGGATCCTCCTTCTTTCCTTTTTTAAAGATGGGCACTACATTAGCCTTTTTCCAGTCATCCGGGACCTCCCCCGATCACCATGAGTTTTCAAAAATAATGGCTAATGGCTCTGCAATCTCATCCGCCAACTCCTTTAGCACCCTCGGATGCAGTGCATCCGGCCCCATGGACTTGTGCTCGTCCAGTTTTTCTAAATAGTCCCGAACCACTTCTTTCTCCACAGAGGGCTGGTCACCTTCTCCCCATACTGTGCTGCCCAGTGCATCAGTCTGGGAGCTGACCTTGTTCGTGAAGACAGAGGCAAAAAAATCATTGAGTACATTAGTTTTTTCCACATCCTCGGTCACTAGGTTGCCTCCCTCATTCAGTAAGGGGCCCACACTTTCCTTGACTTTCTTCTTGTTGCTAACATACCTGAAGAAACCCTTCTTGTCACTCTTAACATCTCTTGTTCAATCCTTGAGGAGGCCATTTAGGGAAGTGGGGTAAAAATCTGTCTGGGGATTGGTCCTGCTTTGAGCAGGGGGTTGGACTAGATGACCTCCTCAGGTCCCTTCCAACCCTGATATTCTATATCTAATCTAGTGAGGGGTTACTGAAAACCTGATTCACATATGTGAGGTTCATTGATCATAAAGGACCAGATGCTTATCCCCAGGTCAATGTGAATCTCAGGTCTTTCCCAAATATCATGTTGTCAGCCAGTCCTTAATAACTAAATCTAAGATTTATTGTTAAAAGAAAGAAGAGAGTTACAAATGGTTAAAAGATCAATATCCATACAAGTGACTTTCAATGTTCATAGTTCAGGATCACAACAGTGATGGAATAAACTGCTGTCTTGTAAAAGTCTCTCTGGAATCATCCCAACAGATCAGAATCCAAAGGCAGCTTAGATGTAAAGTCTGTTAGTTTTTTCCATGCATTTTTCAGGTTATTCCAAATGATTATTTGGAAAATCTCTGTCCTACGACTTACACTTTCCCTGTTCAAAGTTTAAGCAGACTAGAGATGATAGGATCAGGCCCAAGCCTTCTCTTTTATAGCTATTCTAGCAGGCTGACAAGCCTACCTCACAGAAATTGTCACAGAAGGACCTTCCCCCAATGCAGATTGCCTGTTGTACTTTGCTTTGAAGATAATCTTCTATTTCCTGTGCATACACAGTAAACTAGTTACATTCATTCACATAAGGTAATTAGCCGTTCTTCCATTATAACACAGATAGTTAAGCTGAAGATAATGTAGAAATTATTGGTTTCCTGAAGTGTCTTACATCTTTGATTTTCAGGTTAACTGAAGACCTTGCATACATAATTAAGGCAATTAAGATATGAAAGGGAATTAGCATCTACAAGCTAATTTGGTTACATTGTGAAACTTCTAACCGGGTATAGATAAACACAGACAAATACACTTAGCAACTAGTGTTCATTTTTGAATGAGTTGCTGATTGCTAGTCTAATACATCTCTTTGAAATTCACATGCAAGTGAACTGTCTATTTCCTCATGTTGAAATATGTTAAAATATCCTCACACCTTCTATGGGTCATCTCGATTATCACTTCAAAGGTTTTTTTCTCTCTCCTGCTGATGATAGCTCATCTCAATTGATTGGCCTCTTACAGTTGGTATGGCTACTCCCACCTCTTCATGTTCTCTGTATGTATAAATATCTTCTTTCTGTGTGTTCCATTCTATGCATCCGATGAAGTAGGCTGTAGTCTACGAAAGCTTATGCTCAAATAAATTCGTTAGTCTCTAAGGTGCCACAAGTACTCCTGTCCTTTTTGCGGATACAGACTAACACGGCTGCTACTCTGAAACCTGTCTTGATACAGTAGAAGTGCCTCTTGTTAAGTTATTATGGGTCATACACAGCTTGACTGGTCTGCCAGTGTCACAAATGCATTCTTGGTTCTTATGCTCCCAGGATGCTAAAGCTGAATTTCTATTTAATCAGCTAAGAACATAAAACATAAGAGTGGTTATCCTGGATCCCCCAGAAGAATGGTTCATCTAGCCCAGTATCCTGTCTTCTGACAGTGGTGGGTGCCAGATGCTTCAGAGGGAATGAACAGAACAAGGCAATTGTCAAGTGAACCATCCCCTGTTGGACAGTCCCAGCCCCAGCTTCTGGCAGTCAGAGGCTTAGGGACACCCTGATCATGGGGTTGCATCCCTGACCATGTTAGCTAATAGCCATTGATGGACCTATCCTCCGTGAACTCATCTAATTCTTTTTTGAACCCAGTTATACTTTTGGCCTTCACAACATCTCCCTGGCAATGAGTTTCACAGGTTGACTGCATTGTGTGAAGAAATGCTTCCTTTTGTTTGTTTTAAACCTGCAGCCTATTAATTTCATTGGGTGACCCCTTGATTCTGTGTTATGTGAAGGGCTAAATAACACTTCCTTAATGACTTTCTCTACACCAGTCATGATTTTATAGTTCTCTATCATATTCCCTCTTAGTCGTCTCTTTTCCAAGCTGAAAAGTCCCTGTCTTTTTAATCTCTCCTTGTACGAGAAGTTGTCCCATACGCCTAATAATTTTTGTTGCTCTTCTCTGTATTTCTTCCAATTCTAACATATCTTTTTTGAGATGAGATGACCAAAACTGCACACAGTATTCAAGGTGTGGGGGTACTGTAGATTTATACAGTGGCATAATGATATTTACTGTCTTATTATCGATCCCTTTCCTAATGGTTCCTAACATGCTGTTAGCGTTTTTGACTGCATGTTGAGCAGATGCTTTCAGAGAACTGTACACAATGACTCTGAGGTCTCTTTCTTGAGTGATAACAGCTAATTTAGACCCCATCCGTTTGTATGTACAATTGGGATTATGTTTTCCAATGTGCATTACCCAGTTCAGTACAGGAATCAGAGGCACAATGTTACCGGATGTGCCCGTTACTTTGGGTAGGCTCATTGATTAGGGTTACTCTTCTGGGGGGGGGGGGAGGTTCCTGTAATTTTATTAATGTGGGGCTTATGTCACTTGTGTGTTCATATGGAGCTCTACTCCTTCCTTCTACAAGTCCCCTCCCAATGGAGCTCCCAATGGAGCTACCCTGCAGGACCTAGGTTCCCCAGGGCTAATAACTAGAACTAGATGAACATGCGCGCGCACGCACACACACACACACTAGCAGAGCAAGTCAATCAGCACTCCCCAGCTGATCCCCTCATATGTCCCTGTACTCAATTGATTGGGTTAAGCAGCACTTTCAGCTGCCCCCCCTTATGTGCCCCAAGTTTAACACATCCCTATCACACTTTCACATTACAATTGTACTGGGAGTAACACACTTGATGAGCAAACCCCACCGTATTTTTGGGCACTACAGGGATCTTTAGCTTAGGTACTTGAAGCGTTGCTGCAGAGTAAATGGGGGAAGCTAAAAACACAAAAGAGTAAAATTCAGAGAGAGAGAGAAGCAATCAGCTGAACAATAAAAGTTATTTATTGAATAATAGTGATAACTACACAAGGAGGGCTAAACAAACATAACAGTTACATTTTAAAGGTTCAGGGGGTAACCGTGTTAGTCTGTATCTACAAAAACAACAAGGAGTCTGGTGGCACCTTAAAGACTAAGTGCATAGAGTGAAAGTATGCATCCGAAGAAGTGAGGTTTTTACCCACGAAAGCTTATGCCCAAATAAATCTGTTAGTCTTTAAGGTGCCACCAGACTCCTTGTTATTTTAAAGGTTAATACCTGAGGTAGAAAAGAAAATGGGGAGAGAGAGAGAGAGAGAGAGAGGGATCTCACTCACTCCATGAGGCTTGAACTGGTCGGGGTTCCCAGGTGATGGTGGTAGCTCAGGGTCCTGAGTGCTGGAGACAGGCAGAGCCCCCAGCACGATCAGTCAGGAGATGGAATCCCAGTGGAACTGATGCAGAGTTTGGGTCTATACATCAGAACCCTTACTTGGGCATAGTTCGGGGGTTTTGTAGAGAAAATACAATGGTTCAAGGGAGAACACTAGATTTGTTTATGGGTAAACTGATGGCTCAAGGGTTTCTTTAGACTAGACAATAGGAGCTGATCACTCTTGGCTATGGGTGTTGTTTTCTTCCAGGGAGCTCACAAGGCAACTAGGCTGCTTCAGTATTTTGGGATATCAGTCAAAGATTTATTACTAGAATTGGTCTGATAATTGCTGAGCTGGGTGTGTGCAGGCGTAGGTTCATTAGCATCTGGAGCAGGGATTCCCATGATGCAGTGCGTCCCTGCTTTTCTGGTCCCAGAGTTCAGTGTGGTTCTCTGTTCTTCATTCTTTATGCTAATCCCTATTCCATCTTTCATGCAGATGAGGCTAGGGGAGTTGTCTCTGTTCTTCATTCTGTATGCAAATGGAGATGTCTTAATCTTGTGACCCTTGTCAGGAGGGGTCTAGGTGTGTCTCCCCAAACCCTTCATTGTTCTCTGCAAGCCTTTTCTCTGATCGGTTTTGGTTCAAACAGACGGGGGTGGGGGGTGTCCTTCATGAGTCACACTGGCTAGATACTGCGCCCTGGTTCCCCAAAAACACAGGGCGCAGTTATGGTATCAACAATAAGGATGGCAAGTGAAGTCTCGTACAGCTGGAGAACGTTCATTCTTCATTCTTTTTTAATTAGACTCAGGAAACTTTTAATCAGTTTGGATCTCTGATTGGACTAATAGCACCATACAGCTGTGATTCACTGGCCACGTCCCGTCAGTGGGTGGTTGACTGTATCAGCTGCCTTCTCTGTATACAAGGTGAGGAGACCATTAGCAGGTATAAGTAATTCTTCACCTTCTTTCACTGTTGTAATGTCCATTTTTCTGCCTGTCTAGTTCTTTCTGTCCTGTCTGTTGGCATTTAGATAACAGAATGGTGGGCATCTTGTAAATACCTCATTAGAAGAGAAGATTATGACGTGTAAAGAGCCTAGCACACTTTTGGGAACTGTACAAATAATAAATGGTCTGCATACAGGTAGATAACTGCTAAATTCCTTAAGGCTTCTCTACACAGGGACAACTAAGGAAAGTTGATCCAAATGAACTAAAGGTGTAAATTTAAAGTGGCATTAAACACATGTGTGGATGCTCTGATTCTGAATTAAAATGGCCCTTATTAATTTTAGTGAATTACATGAATTAAACTAACCTGAAATAAGGCCCCTTTAATTCTAAATAAGTGTGTCCCCATAGGAGTTTAATGAAGTTTAACTAATGCATTTTGAAAATTAATTTGGATTAGCTTTCTTGACTATCTCCATGTAAACAAGCCCTTGGTACTAAACATTTTCATTCTCTTTACCCTGCCACTGACTGTATTGGAGGGGTTTCCTGGAATAATTCTTTAAACAAAAAGTTCTTCTAGCAGCCCTCTGTCATGAGCGTTCAAAGCTATTGGAGTAAGTGTAGGCCATTTTCCCCTTTGTGAAAGAGTAGGATATTCTTTTCACCTAATGGTTAGATGTAAAGGGATAGAGCTTGGTTATCGTTTAAGGCCATTTCCAATTAGGGTGACCAGACAGCAAATGTGAAACATTGGAACAGGGGGTGGGGGGTAATTGGAGTCTATTTAAGAAAAAGACCCCAAAATCGGGACTGTCCCTATAAAATCGGGACATCTGGTCACCCTATTTCCAATTATTAATCAGTCCTAAAAACAGTGTTGGTGATTCAGAAACAGAAGAAGGGACTCCAATCTTTGAATGTACAACATAGAAATCCCAGCATTGTTTAGAAGTGACTGATGAGCCTGGGTTTCCTGCCGAAGGTTTTGTCCAGCCCCATCTCTTTTACAATGAGAGTTTGGTGGAGGGATTCACCTCTACATTGGAACCTCAGATCTACCTGCATGAGTTGTACTTGATTATGAGATTAGATTTAAATACTGAGAGCAGAGAGGCTACTGAAACCAGACACACCCAGAAAGCTGCTCCAAGCTGAATACAGTGCTTGTTCAATCCTGTATCATTCACAATAGCATACCACTACTGTTAACTTTCAGACATTTAGGGTGTAATCCCGACTCCATTACAGTCAACAGGAGTTTTGCCATTGACTTCGATGGAGCCAAGATTTTACACTATGCTGATAACAGCATAGCACATGGATCCTTCTGTATGAATATCCATGCAGTAGAGGTTCAGTTTCATTAATCGTTACAGTACTTTTTCTCCTTTTCTCCACTCCAGGCCAGTCCATGAACCTGGGGTCAGTGGCGGAGGAGCTGAGATGTCTCCGTGAAGCACTAACAGCTCCAGACCCTGAGGCTCTGTTTCAGGCATCTTCCAAAATGGCCAGGGTAACTGACTCAAAAAGCTTGTGCGGATGTTCTAGTGACTGGGCACCATTCATTTTACATTTACGCTTTCATGATGCCTTTCCGTACTTGGAGTGAGCTGTGGGAGCGGGGCATTCATTGCTAGTAACCAGCAAGATGCTTTTCATAGATGTGTGCTATGAATGCCATGTAAAAAACAGATTCCACAGAATGCTGCACGCACATGAAAATACGCACGCAGCTGTGCACACATGTACCTATCCAGCCATCCACGAGAAAAAACTGTGTTAGTGGAACATCAAGCTGAGAAACCACCCAGTCTTCATTCTGTCACTTTGTGGGTTTGCCTTAGCCTATATTTGTGTGCATGCCTCTCTTTACTTCATTTTATATGTTGTAAAAAGATGCAGTGTATATAAGAGAATACAAACTGGAAACTTACCTCCTGCATATCTAGTACAATGTTCATAGAATATCAGGGTTGGAAGGGACCTCAGGAGGTCATCTAGTCCAACCCCCTGCTCAAAGCAGGACCAATTCCCAACTAAATCATCCCAGCCAGGGCTTTGTCAAGCCTGACCTTAAAAACCTCTAAGAAAGGAGATTCCACCACCTCCCTAGGTAACCCATTCCAGTGCTTCACCACCCTCCTAGTGAAAAAGTTTTTCCTAATATCCAACCTAAACATCCCCAACTGCAACTTGAGACCATTACTACTTCTTCTGTCATCAGGTACCACTTAGAACAGTCTAGATCCATCCTCTTTGGAACCCCCGTTCAGGTAGTTGAAAGCAGCTATCAGATCCCCCCCTCATTCTTCTCTTCTGCAGACTAAACAATCCCAGTTCCCTCAGCCTCTCCTCATAAGTCATGTGCTCCAGCCCCCTAATCATTTTTGTTGCCCTCCACTGGACTCTTTCCAATTTTTCCACATCCTTCTTGTAGTGTGGGGCCCAAAACTGGACACAGTACTCCAGATGAGGCCTCACCAATGTTGAATAGAGGGGAAGGATCACGTCCCTCGATCTGCTGGCAACGCCCCTACTTATACAGCCCAAAATGCCGTTAGCCTTCTTGGCAACAAGGGCACACTGTTGACTCATATCCAGCTTCTCGTCCACTGTAACCCCTAGGTCCTTTTCTGCAGAACTGCCTCCTAGCCATTCAGTCCCTAGTCAGTAACAGTGCATGGGATTCTTCCGTCCTAAGTGCAGGACTCTGCACTTGTCCTTGTTGAACCTCATCAGGTTTCTTTTGGCCCAATCCTCTAATTTGTCTAGGTCCCTCTGTATCCTATCCCTACCCTCCAGCGTATCTACCACTCCTCCCAGTTTAGTGTCATCTGCAAACTTGCTGAGAGTGCAGTCCACGCCATCCTCCAGATCATTAATGAAGATATTGAACAAAACCAGCCCCAGGACCGACCCCTGGGGCACTCCACTTGAAACCGGCTGCCAACTAGACATGGAGCCATTGATCACTACCCGTTGAGCCCGACGATCTAGCCAGCTTTCTATCCACCTTACAGTCCATTCATCCAGCCCATACTTCTTTAACTTGGTGGCAAGAATACTGTGGGAGACCGTATCAAAAGCTTTGCTAAAGTCAAGGAATAACACATCCACTGCTTTCCCCTCATCCACAGAGTCAGTTATCTCCTCATAGAAGGCACTTAGGTTAGTCAGGCATGACTTGCCCTTGGTGAATCCATGCTGACTGTTCCTGATCACTTTCCTCTCCTCTAAGTGCTTCAGAATTGATGCCTTGAGGACCTGCTCCATGATTTTTCCAGGGACTGAGGTGAGGCTGACTGGCCTGTAGTTCCCCGGATCCTCCTTCTTCCCTTTTTTAAAGATGGGAATTACATTAGCCTTTTTCCAGTCATTTGGGACCTCCCCCGATCGCCATGAGTTTTCAAAGATAATGGCCAATGGCTCTGCAATCACATCCGCCAACTCCTTTAGCACCCTCGGATGCAGCGCATCCGGCCACATGGACTTGTGCTCGTCCAGTTTTTCTAAATAGTCCTGAATCACCACTTTCTCCACAGAAGGCTGGTCACCTTCTCCCCATACTGTACTGCCCTGTGCAGCAGTCTGGGAGCTGACCTTGTTCGTGAAGACAGAGGCAAAAAAATCATTGAGTACATTAGCTTTTTCCACATCCTCTGTCACTAGGTTGCCTCCCTCATTCAGTAAGGGGCCCACACTTTCCTTGACTTTCTTCTTGTTGCTAACATGCCTGAAGAAACCCTTCTTGTTACTCTTAACATCTCTTGCTAGCTGCAACTCCAAGCGTGATTTGGCCTTCCTGATTTCACTCCTTCATGCCTGAGCAATATTTTTATACTCCTCCCTGGTCATTTGTCCAATCTTCCACTTCTTATAAGCTTCTTTTTTGTGTTTAAGATCAGCAAGGATTTCACTGTTAAGCCAAGCTGGTCGCCTGCCATATTTACTGTTCTTTCTACACATTGGGATGGTTTTTTCCTGCAACCTCAATAAGGATTCTTTAAAATACAGCCGGCTCTCCTGGACTCCTTTCCCCCTCATGTTATTCTCCCAAGGGATCCTGCCCATAAGTTCCCTGAGGGAGTCAAAGTCTGCTTTTCTGAAGTCCAGGGTTCGTATTCTGCTGCTCTCCTTTCTTCCTTGTGTCAGGATCCTGAACTCAACCAGCTCATGGTCACTGCCTCCCAGGTTCCCATCCACTTTTGCTTCCCCTACTAATTCTTCCCGGTTTGTGAGCAGCAGTCTAGAAGAGCTCTGCCCCTAGTTGGTTCCTCCAGCACTTGCACCAGGAAATTGTCCCCTACACTTTCCAAAAACTTCCTGGATTGTCTGTGCATCACTGTATTGCTCTCCCAGCAGATATCAGGGTGATTAAAGTCTCCCATGAGAACCAGGGCCTGCGATCTAGTAACTTCTGCTAGTTGCCGGAAGAAAGCCTCGTCCACCTCATCCCCCTGGTCTGGTGGTCTATAGCAGACTCCCACCACAACATCACCCTTGTTGCTCACACTTCTAAACTTAATCCAGAGACTCGCAAGTTTTTCTGCAGTTTCATACCAGAGCTCTGAGCAGTCATACTCCTCTCTTACATACAATGCAACTCCCCCACCTTTTCTGCCCTGCCTGTCCTTCCTGAACAGTTTATATCCATCCATAACAGTACTCCAGTCATGTGAGTTATCTCACCAAGTCTCTGTTATTCCAATGACATCATAGTTCCTTGACTGTGCCAGGACTTCCAGTTCTCCCTGCTTGTTTCCCAGGCTTCTTGCATTTGTGTATAGGCACTTAAGATAACTCGCTGATTGTCCCGCTTTCTCAGTCTGAGACAGGAGTCCTCCCCACTTGCACTCTCCTGCTTGTGTTTCCTCCCATTTCCCCACTTACTTCAGGGCTTTGGTCTCCTTCTCCCGGTGAACCTAGTTTAAAGCCCTCCTCACTAGGTTAGCCAGCCTGCTTGCGAAGATGCTCTTCCCTCTCTTCGTTAGGTGGAGCCCGTCTCTGCCTAGCACTCCTCCTTCTTGGAACACCATCCCGTGGTCGAAGAATCCAAAGCCTTCTCTCCGACACCACCTGCGTAGCCATTCGTTGACTTTCACAATTCGATGGTCTCTACCCAGGCCTTTTCCCTGCACAGGGAGGATGGACGAGAACACCAATTGCACTTCAAACTCCTTTATCCTTCTTCCCAGAGCCACGTAGTCTGCAGTGATCCACTCAAGGTCATTCTTGGCAGTATCATTGGTGCCCACGTGGAGAAGCAGGAAGGGGTAGCGATCCGAGGGCTTGATGAGTCTCGGCAGTCTCTCTGTCACATCATGAATCCTAGCTCCTGGCAAGCAGCAGACCTCTCAGTTTTCTCGGTCAGGGCGGCAGATAGATGACTCAGTTGCCCTGAGGAGGGAGTCCCCAACCACCAACACCCTCCTCCTTCTCTTGGGAGCGGTGGTCGTGGAACCCCCATCCCTAGGACAGTGCATCTCATGCCTTCCAATTGGTGGAGTCTCCCTCTGCTCCCTTCCCTCAACTGTATCATCTACTCCACTCTCCACATTAGTACCTCTGGAGAGAACATGGAAACGGTTGCTCACCTGTATCTCCATTGCTGGTACATGGACGTTCCTCTTTCTTCTTCTGGAGGTCACATGCTGCCAATTTTCTTCACCATCCCTCAGTCCCCTCTGCGCAACTTGCTCCGATTCTTCAGAACCTTGTGCCTGTAGAAGCATATCCTGACGTCTGTCCAGGAAATCTTCATTTTCTCTTATGCAACGCAGGGTCGATACTTGTTTCTCCAGACCTCGAACCTTCTCTTCCAATATGGAGACCAGCTTGCACTTGGTACAGACAAAGTCGCTTCTGTCCTGGGGAAGAAAATGTTGTGCTAACTGTGCCACAGAGGCTTTGGCTCTAACCTGATCTCATTCGTGTCGAATACAAAAATGTCGTCTCTAGACTGTCGAGAGAATTGTCATCCCAAATGGCTCGCTAGACATGAGGCTAATTAACAATTTGCTGATGCATATATCTTTCCATAGAGATATTAGGCCTCTATTTTTAAAAGTGCTGGAGCCAAACATCATTGCAGTCTCTGCTGTTTTTGATTTGTTCCCAGGTTGTTAGTGGGTACTTTCCTTCAGAACAGGCCACAGACTTTATTAACGCCACATTGGATGGTATGCTGTCTGCTAGCCCCACCTGTGTCACGGCAGCTGGACTGTGGATGAAGATCATCCTGAAGGAGCGTGGAGATGCCATGCTGGACCAGGTAAAACGGGAAACTGGAGAGGTTTTCTGCCTAAACCCTAGGCTTTTAGAGCTTTGCCCTCATGTGTAATGAACAAAAATCTTGCTGTTTCTCCCCCTCGGACATAGTCGATTCCATCTCTGTTCCTACCCTAAGATAGGCAATGGCAGAATCAATCACAGTAGACAGAGATAATCCAAGGGAAAAGGAAGATGGTTGGTTATTTGTCTAGCTTGTTGCCACAGTATTCAGCCAAGAAAGGCTTGAAAAAACAGACTCTGGGGAAAATACAACAAGACAGAATGATTGGCACTTGGAATCATCCAGTTCTTAGGAGGCCTATGGCTAAGGGCTACCTGGATAAAAATAGCACTGTGGTCATTCCCAGTCAGTCTGGAGTCTGGGCTCTGAGACCCACCCTCTTGCCAGGTTTCAGAGCCTGGGCTCCAGCCCAAGCAGGAACAGCTACACTTTTACACTGCTGTGGGATTTTTTTGCTGTGTAGACGCACCCTTTAAGAATAGGAGGGAGGGAGAAAACTATAGTGTCTTTGGGATCCACTATTTATATGCCTTATTCTGGAGCCCAGTGCGTTAGGGCTAGATGAAAGGAGCACTCCACAAATCTTCTAACAAGGCTGGTGAAAGGCCTCAGGACAGGGAACCCTCGCAGCAGAACTGCCATGTTTGCACAGTGTTTTGAAGATGTGAAGGGCTTGGAATGACTATGAGAGGTCGTCATCTGTTCATAGTCCCAGGCATTTGCACACTGTGTTTAAAGCACTTGCATATTTTGTGCTTGTGGTTGTTTATGAACTCCGCATTCTTCGACGCAAATGGTCGGATTTGGCTGCTTAAATCACACCTGCAAAATGTGGGCAAGCAAAGCCTTCTTTTGTGCATGCAAACTGGTTTATTTAATGCATAGCTGGGCACCACCACATTAAATTACCTGGTATGTATATGTGTGTGTCAGTGTTAATTTTTACAGCCAAGTGTGGGCAATTTTTGTGGGTTAAAGTTACGCAGACATATTTGAACATTTGTTTCTTGAAGTGAGGAATTTCTAAAAAAGCAGCAAATGGCTAAATGGCTAAATAAAGGTTTTTATTCTGTAGAATGAATGGATAGAAAGAAAGAGACATTTCTTTCTGGTTTTGTTCCTTCCAGGTGCCAGATATCGTGAATAAAATATATAGCTGCATGCCTAATATCCAGGAGGGCAGCTTGAGGCAGTTCCTGGTGGAGGCAGTGTGCAGTCTCGCTCACCATCACGTAGAGGCAGTGATCTCCAGCCTCCTCACAAAACGTCTGCCGATGGACAGGTATATACCGCTACCTATTGCATTCCTCTTGGTAAAACATGGATCCCACAGCTTTACTGGGAGATGTAGGGCTTTCTTTAAGCAGCAGAGAGTTTGGGATAATTCCTAAAGTTTAATAGCCTGGGTCTTTCTGCAGGAAGGTCCAAGAACATGTTAAGGTGGGGTGCGGAGAGAAATTAAGTGTCATTCTGTTTCCATTAATTAATAGCTGCTTTGACATCCTAAAGACCTATCTTTACTGGTATAACTGGAGTATATTGTTGGAAACATCTACCTCTCTAGACACCTGAATTGACCTGACTCTGGAAATTAGCAGTGGCTGTTGGTTTCCTGATAGCATGATAGCTTCAAGTCCAAATCCCTGGCTAATTACAAAGAATAGGGCCAATATTGTCATCAGACCTCCGCTTGGTATCAGTGAGGGTGTGGCTGCTAGAATAGAGTTGCTGTCCTGGGTACTTAAAACTGGACTGGAAGCAGATCCATCATTTCATTTAAAGATCCCTAACTGAGTTATCAGTTATCAGTGCTGGAATCTAAGACCATAAGAATGGCCATACTGGATCAGACCAAAGGTCCATCTAGCCCAGTATCCTGTCTTCTGACAGTGGCCAGTGCCACATGCCCCAGAGGGAATGAACAGAACAGGTAAATGTCAAGTGATCCATCCCCTGTTGCCCAGTCCCAGCTTCTGGCAAACAGAGGGTAGGGACACCCTTTGTGAAGGGGACATAGGATGGCCATGAATATTCGTTCTCATAGTTGTATATCCAGTTAGTAGGAATATGGCTTTTCTTTCATCAACTTGCCTTCCAAACCCCAGATCTTTGGAGCCACATGTTCATGATTCCATATTTACTGGGAAGAGGGAAAGCAGGAACTGAGGTTGGCGCTCTGTGTCCTGTCCTTCTGCAGTCTAGTATTAATGGTGAGGCTGCAGTACGACTAGGTCACTTAACCTAGTTCTGTAACTGGAAACTCAATATTTAAACACGAGGAGCGTTAAAGGAGGACAGTACTCCTAACTTTCTCATCATTGGCAAGGAAAAAATTTGGTCTTTACTTAAATATGACGCATTCAGTCTGAGCCACAAAAGTGTCCAGGGGTCACATGTAACTTCTGTTAAATTGCAGTTACACCACTGAGCTGTGGAGATTTCTGGGGGGAGACCCCTTGCTTGCCACTCAAGTCCTACAGGTCCTGAAAGACAAGATAAAGACTCCAACAAGCCAAGAAGACAGCCTCACCTCAGAGACTGAAATCGACAGGCATTTTGCAGCTGCTGAACCTCTCTCAGTAAGTTAGATGACAGACACGTCTTTCAGGCTTTCCTCTGCCCTGTGACAATCCTGCTGATGGAAAGCTAGAAGTGTGGTATAATATTGCTGTGTGGGCACTTCTCCTCTGATGTACTATTTCCCTCAGTCCAGTTCTGCTGTCTGTGGAACAAATACGGCAGTTTTAGAGTATGTGGCTGATTTACTTAATAACATCTGGCAATTAGAAAGTCTTTGAACCAGGTTTCTCACAGTGCTTTGCAAATATTCCTTAGGACTCACAACATGCCTTGGTAGGTCATACACATCTGTACAGATGTGGGAAACTGAGCCACGAGTTAAGCGAGTTGCTCGCAGTCATTCAAGTTACTGGCAGAAGTGAGAATTTCATACAGCAGATCTCAGAAGGGGAGAGAGGGTGTGATGGTGTTGGGAAGAGCTCATTTTTTACCATTCTCTCCTTTCAGGCAACATGTGCCATCTTTGAGGTGGTGTCAGCACTGCAGTCGAGCAAAGCTGTGCAGGAGCTGCTCCCAGAGTTGTTTCCTGTTCTCCTGCAGCAGATCAGCCGAACCCTAGGACAAGAGATGCCTTTGCCCAGGATAAGCAGCCGGAGGCAATTCCGAAAAGACCTACAACATACTAAGGGCGACCCTTGCCGGTAATTAGAAGGAAGGGAGAGAAACAAAGAGAATTCCAATAGAGTTGTGTGACACTCCTTAAGAGTTCCCAGGGTTACGAGGCACCTTACCATCGCCTGCCCTTAGAGTGAGGAAATCTTGTCTGTGTCTGCTGTGGGTCAGTTCCCTGAAACGACCAGGCTCTGGCAAAACAAACAGTGCCATCCAGGCCTCCTCAGACCTCAGACTCTTTGTACAGGTTAGTGATAGGCACACACCAACCCCCGAGTCTTCTGACCGTTCCGTATAGTGTCCAGACCTTTATCCACTGAACACCCACAGAATTACCAGGCCTGCTGTTCCCAATGGAACAGTACACACCAGTTTATTACTTATACTTTAGACTTTATACTTTATTACTTATACTCTATACTGCAAAACACACAGCACTTAGGTATATTTATAGTGAAAACAAGAACAGAGATGATCAAAGAACAGAGATTCCAGTGATAGTGAGTAAGAATGCGAGCAAAAAATGGTTACATGTAAAATGAAATCATAACATGCTCCTAGAGACTAAACTTAACCAACAGGTTAACCTCCTGTCTAAAGATGTTTCTCACCCAAAGTTCTCAACCAAGCCTGATAGCGACCCCACTGTCCATCTCGCTGTCCATCGACTTCCTAAGTGAAAGATGCCAGGGTGTCTTCTTTGTTCCCCAAATATACTAGAGCAAACCTTTGATGTGTACCCCAAAATTGGGTCCCCACCCCCGTCTACTTCCTGTTACTTTTCTTTCTTTGAAGTTCTCACAGTCCTTCTGAACGGAATGTGAACCCTACATGCTTAATTTACAGGTAAACAAACAGATGGATAAACATTTCTTGCCTGAAAGAAAACCATTTTTTCACTTTTCCTGGTGACGAGTCCCTAGACACAGATCATAAGAATGTAATTTTCAATGCATATACATGACTCTTTACACCGCATCTGTACATGTGTTTCACAATGATATTGGTGACATGGGCTTTTATTTGAGACTCATATGGCAATCTTTTAGTGAACTAGAATTAACATACCAGACCCCTCGGCACCCACTCTGTGCCCCTCGCCAGTTAACACTAAGCGATTCCTGAGTCATCAGTTGACTTCAGCTCTGGTAGCCCATTAATGTACATTTCCCACCAATCTCACAACATTATTAGTTTCTATTATTGTTGTGTTTCTTTATTCCGTGCCAACAAGGTGCTCAAATTACAGACTTCATGATTTTATCATGTCTCTGACTTTTCCTAGGAAACCAGGCTCTAAACTCTATTCACGGATGGGCAGCGGGTATAAAATAAACATAGTGAAGTACTACTTCACACAACACACGGTCAACCTGTGGAACTCATTGCCGAGGGATGTCGTGAAAGCCAAAAGTATAACTGGGTTAAAAAAAGAATTAGATAAGTTCATGGAGGACAGGTCCATCAATGGCTATTAGGCAAGATGATCAGGGATGCAACCCCATGCTCTGGGTGTCCCTAGGCCTCTGTCCGCCAGAAGCTGAGACTGGACAACAGGGATTGGATCACTTCATGATTGCCCTGTTCTGTTCATTCCTTCTGAAGAAGCTGGGATTGACCATGGTTGGAAGACAGTATACTGGACTAGATGGACCATTGGACTGACCCAGTAAGGCTGATCTTATGTAGTGGCCACAGTCAGTCAGGTTTTCAAGCATGGGTGCCTAAGTTTTGTCCACAAAACTTGAATTTGTTCACATGGATGGGTACCTAGCTATGTGATTGCTGGCGCTGCAGATACAAGTGTATATTCTGCTCATGCTGTTGGCCCATGTGCAGGCCCATTTTAGGTACCTATATGTGAGGGGTGGTATGCTGTGCCCCAGCCTCTTCCATGAACACAGACTGCACTTAGTACCTCCAAAGTGTTCTAGGGATGCCTGCTCCTGAGATCCTGGTGATAAGGGCTCTGATGACTGTTTGACCCCAATGGATGATCTTAAGTCACCTTTACTCTTGACCTTTGTTTTCTTTCTCCTCCCTCTTGTCTCTCAGGGGACTTCTCCATCCTCACCTTCTCTGTGGCTTGTACTTTCGTGTCTAGGTTCCTCCACCCCCTTTACATACATGTCCTCTTTACCTGGCCCTGAACGTTTTATTTCCACCCTCCTGGGCCTCCATAGATGCCTTGGTGTCCCTGTTAGAAAGGGATCCCAGTCCATGCCCAGTAGAAGGCAGTGGGGCAATCCATCCACTACCCCTACATGTTTCTGCATAAACTTCCCCTTGATTTCCAGAGTCACCTCTGCTATTGGACAGTATTTAGTGTCCCCATGTACATAGTCAGTTTTGATCCTACCTCTGGGAAGTATCCAGTGGGGTTTCACTAACTCCTGCCCAATTAACAAACAGGATGAAGCTGTGTCCATTAGTCCCTTTGGTGGCTCCTCCCTACCCATACCGATATGGTAGGTACTTTCTTTTTTCTTCCCTGCCTGGGAGTCTTGTCCCAGCCATAAAACTGTGCAAACCCACAGTCCATTTTAGGACAGTCTCTTTTTAGATGTCCTTCACGTCCATGTCGGTAGCACACTGTAGGCCAAGCTCCCACTACAGATCCTTGAGGTGCCTCCCTCTTCTTCTTGCTGCCCTTCCCAGCTGGAGGCACTCTGGTCCTTCTCAAATCTAGTCCCTTAAACCACTGACTCACTCTGGGAATGTCCGCCTTTGCACATTCCTCTGTCACTTTAACTGTGGGGTCCAGATTAACTGGCTGGCGCCACCTAACCCATGCTCGGGTATGCTCAGGGAGACTCTGAAGAAACTTCCAGAATCATGCAGTCCATGATCTCCCACACAGTTTGAGTATCTGGCCTTACCAGTGAGTGGCCCAATCTTTTAATTTCTGTCCAAATGCACAGAGGCATAATCCCTCAATCCATCTTTCAACTCTCCATTTCTGGCAGTACTTTTCTGTGGACAGGCCCCACCTAATCCAGCATGGCTGCCTTAATCATGTCATAATCTCTTGCCCGCTAATCACTAAGAGCCATATATGTGCTTCCCCAGTTAAATAGGGTGTCAGTCGAAGGCCCCACATTGTTCTATCCCTATGAGGTCTCACTGCTGCTCCTTTAAGAGTAACCAAAAACACATCAGGGTTGTTCGCAGGTCCCATTTTACAGAGTCTGATCTCCTATGCCTGGTTTCCATTTCCTGTCACAGGACTGGCCAAACTTTGGAGGAGTTGTTGCCAGACCTGGGCTTGCTCCCATATAAATTCCTGAAGGCTCTTTTGCTGTTAAACCTACCAGGCAAGCAAAGGCTGTTTTTCTGCATGGTGGGATTGTTGGAAGGTCTGTAGGGTATTCTACACCAGCAGTCCTCAACCGGGCCGGTTTTAGGGGGTTCGCCAAGCAGGGCTGGCATTAGACTAGCTGGGGCTCAGGGAAGAAAGCTGAAGCTCTGAGCCCAGCCACGCTGGAGCCCTGAGGCCCAGCACCTGCACTAAAGCCCTGAGCCCCTGCACCCTGTGGAGTTAAAATCCGGAGCCAGGAGCCCCAAACTCTGATGCCTGGCAGGGCAGAGGCCTGGAACTGGGCCATGGAGTATTTGTAGCATGTTGAGGGTGGGTGGAGGCTCAGAAACAGAAAGGCTGAGAACCCCTGTTCTACACTTCTCTTTGCTGCTTCACCACCCATTTCAGTGTTCCCTCCATCACCCAGACTGCCAAACCTCTACACCGGCTTCTCCAGCAGGCTCTCCATTTGCATAGATAACAGGGAAATCCCTGATGAGGCCCCAGCTGTGACAGAGAGGGGTGTTGCACCCCCACATCTTCCACAAACACAGACCGCGTTGAGACTTTCTTGCTTGTAAACACCAACATATAGTCTATTTAATCCCCCTACCAATACATAGCACCTTTCTATTCAAGTATCAAAGGGGTAGCTGTGTTAGTCTGGATCTGTAAAAGCAGCAAGGAGTCCTGTGGCACCTTATAGACTAACAGACGTATAGGAGCATGAGCTTTCATGGGTGAATACCCACTTCTTCGGACGCATCCTATACATCTGTTAGTCTATAAGGTGCCACAGGACTCCTTGCCACCTTTATATTGTATCTCAACTTTCTAAACTCTTCTCCAAAAGTGGGGGGTAAGGTGTTTCCACTCAGAGACCTCACTTTGTCAGGCTGTCCTAGCTTTTTGTCTTTCTGTTTCTCCTAGCGTGACCAGACAGCAAGTGTGAAAAATCAGGACAGGGGGTGGGGGGAAATAGGCACCTGTATAAGATAAAGCCCCAAATATCGGGACATCTGGTCACCCAAGTTTCTTTCTCTGTCTGTTCCCCTCAAAGAGCTCCTGCCCATGTCCTTTATACAGTTTCCCTGTTAATGGAATGATTGGTTCCTTGACTCACTAGCCCCAATCTGACCTCGTAATCAGGTACACCTCTGTCCAATTAGGCCTTCTGTGAGGAACCAAATTAGTACTAATAGTGACCAGAGTGCTGATTCAAGTGCAAACCCTCAGCTCTCTGTCACATCATATCTGGAGATATGACCCCAAAATGTCCATTAGTGATCACCACACTCTATGCCCCCAGTGTTTGGGTCCTGATCATGTATCTTTTCCATATCATTGTACTCTGCTAGTGCCCATACTCCTTGCAGAAAGGGAAAAATGACTGCAAAATTTTGTCCCTAGCAAAACTAGTCATATGAGATGTATGAGACTGAAACTTACCTCCCG
This sequence comes from Emys orbicularis, assembly GCF_028017835.1. Classification (NCBI taxonomy): domain Eukaryota; kingdom Metazoa; phylum Chordata; order Testudines; family Emydidae; genus Emys; species Emys orbicularis. Next base: position 8,955,785 of record NC_088701.1, on the reverse strand, counting down.
GCATCAAGTCCTTCCAGGGACACTGGTGTCCAGGATATTGCCAATGGATGAACTGTCGATGAACAGCAGACCTGACAAGTAACCGGGGCTTCCTCGCTCTGTTCAGGCTGCACCTTCCTACTGATTGCTGCAGTTCTGTGCCTCTCTTTCCCCAGGCTTTCTATCCAAGCATTGGAGACTGTGCTTTTCAAAGCTGGGAATGAGAGACTGGTGAGAGCGCTCAGGAAGCAGAGAACATGGAGTCTGCTTGAAAACCCCAAGACTCACCATGAGGGAGTGTGTCTGCTAGTGAGGTAAGAGATCTAGGAGGCATCATTTTATCCTTGGGAATCAGTAGCAAATAGAGTGGCTGAGAGGGAACCTCCAGTTTATAGCTTTGTGGGGGGTGCCCTGGGTGGAAACACACAGCTCCCATTCATAGATATCAGTGCTGTATGCTCAGAGCAGCTGAGTTTTTGAAGTGTGCAATCTACCCCTTAAGCGGTTTATTTTGTCTTCCAGTGTTCTGCTAAGAGCTGAACTAATAACACCTGAGATCTTACAGAGCCTCCTCCCCTGGGTGAATTCCCCAACAGAAAACCTCCGAGTCACCAGCACAGCTTTCCTTGCCCAGGTAAGACACAGGGCTCTGAAGAGCAGTTTCACCATTAGACTGTTGTCTCATGTTTGCCTTTCTTTCGGGAGTTGTACAGTTCAGTTCATAGGAGTAATTGTCATTTTAGATAGTAGAATGGGTCCTCCTTTATATGGAAACCTCACAAGGAATTTCATTACACCTTTCTGAGTCATTCTCTCTCTGATATTTTTATTGCTGTCATTGCCTATGCTAGCTACACAACCACTGGTGCTGGCTGAGAAAGATACAGACAGAGTTTGAATTCCTGGACCTCTTCTGCCAAGTCCTAGTGCTGATACTAACCAACAGCTCCTGATTTTGGTTTAGCTCAGCAGATCTTCTGAATGAACCTAGTGTCCTAATACTATAAAACAAGCAACATACAAATACATTCACATCTATCTTAGGTTCTCATTACTGTAGTATCTGAGTACCTCAAAACTCTTTAATGTATGTATCCCCACGACACTCCTGCGAGGTAGGGAAGCACAATGATTCCTATTTTACAGGCAGGGAGCTGATGCACAGAAGGGCTAAGTGACTTGCCCAGGGTCTTTGAGGGAGCAGGAAATTGAACCTGGGTCTCCTAAGTCCTGGGCTAGTGTGATAACAGCTGGACCATCCACCCTTTCCACAGCCTTCCTCTAACATCGGCATCATATTTCCCACTTATGCTAAGCAACTATCTTAGGGGCTCATCTGGTTCTAAGAAAAACAATCGATCTGTGCCTGTGGTGGGCTGTACCTGGGCTTTGAGGCTCCTTACAAGAGGCCCCGTGGTCCTACTACACCCTGCCCCAGGAAAACAGCCACAAATCTGGGTCTGACTAGAGAGGACTCATGAAAGCAGCCAATCAGAGCCCATCAGGCTCAGCTAAAAGGAGCTGCAGGGCCTTAGCAGGTCAGTTCCTGGCAGGACCTGGAGGGGCAAGAAAGGGTGCTGCTCTCTGGCCACAGAAATTCAGGGGATAGCCAGAGTTTGATTCTGGCAGCATTTGCTTAAGCTGGATTTGCAGGAAGAGGGTCCCTAAGAACTTTAACCCGGAGGTGAGGGTGAAGCTAAAAGTGGCCGGTAGGAAGAAGCAAAAATGAACTGAAATCAAGCAGTGCCTAGCTACTGTTTCCAGGGTCCATGGTTTGGAACCCAGAGTTATGGGCAGGCCCTGGTTCCCCTACCATCTACAGTGGCATAAGCCCCACGGAGGGGACAATGCTTATGGAGAGCTTGAACAAAGGGCAGAATTTCAAGAACCCAGAGTTGGGGCTGGAGACCCTAGTGAGGGCAATGGGATTGTTCTTGACTACCCCAGAAGGGGTTCATTTGGACTTTGGGATGCAGCCAGAGGCCTGAGACACAGAAGACTCACTGAGGTTGGCTGGCAGGGTGCGCCAGGGGTGAGAAAAGGACTGTGGTACCAGACCCAACCACTAAGAGGCTCTCAAGAGGTGAGTGGATCCCTATTATAGTGCCCAAAAGGAAAGCTCCATGTTTTAAGACATTTCTCATTTGTGTGGAATAATAAAGTTACAGTGTCTTATGTGCCAAGTATCAGAGGGGTAGCCATATTAGTCTGTAGCCACAAGACTGTGGCTGTAGGAGGACTCCTTGTTGTTTTTAGTGTATTCCATGTCTGCTCAAATTATATTCCCAACCTTACTGATCATATTGGGGCTAATGGACATGTTGATTTTATTTCAGCTAATGAGTGATCCCATGCTCAGGGAGAAGAAGTTCCTTAAGTCTGTCTTGAGGATCTTGGAAGAAAGGTCACACGATAGGAACAGCATTGTCCGCCAGATGGCTGTGAGAGGCCTGGGAAATTTAGTCTATGGGGCACCTGAGAAGGTAAGAGAGATTACTGAATAGAATGCAGCATAACTAGAGAAACCAAGAGAGAGAGTTGTTCAGAGTTTACAGAGGCTGCACAAAATGCACTAGGCCAAATTCTGCTCTCTCATATACCCTAGTAACCTCTTTGCAGTAAATCTAGAGCAAGCTGGATCCTTTGGTAAGCTGGGCATAAGTCAACCATGGGCACTTTAATATGACCATATGTAAATGTATACATCTGGGAACAAAAAATGCAGGCCATACTTACAGGATGAGAGACTCTATCCCAGGAAGCAATGATGCTGAAAAAAACTTGAGTCATGGCAGATAATCAGTTGAACATAAGCTCCCAATACAAAGTTGTGGCCAAAAGGGCTGAAATGATCCTTGGAGGTATAAACAGAGGAATCTTGAAGAAGAGTAAAGAAGTTATTTTCCCTCTGAATATGGCACTCGTGAGCACTGCTGGAATACTGTGTCCAGATCAGGTATCCACAATCCAAGAAGGATGCTGATAAATTAGAGAGGATTCAGAGAAGAGTCTCAAGAATTATCAAAGGATTGGAAAATATACCTTTAGTGATAGACTCAAGGAGCTCAATCTATTTAGCTTTACAAAGAGGAGTGACTTGAGGACAGTCTATAACTACTCACATGGGGAATAAATTTTGATAATGGGTTCTTCACATTAGCAAACAAAGGTATAACAAGATTCGATGGGGGGAAAATGAAGCTAGGCTAATTCAGACTGGAAATAAGGCATACATTTTTTAATGGTAATTTTAATTAACCATTGGAACAATTTACCAAAGGTGGTGGTGGATCCTCTGTCACTAGCAATTTTAAAATCAAGATTGGATGTTTTTCTAAAAGATACACTCTAGTTCAAACAGAGACTATTTCGGGGAAGTTCTATGTTATGCAGGAGGTCAGACCGGATAATCACAATGGTCCCTTTTGGCCTTGGAATCTAAGTAACTAGGAATCTAATAATAGGATTACACAGGTGTATTATGGCACCAAGTTGGGCTCATTGTAGCTAGCACCTGGTCTGAAATATAGCTATAGGTCTCTGGGGGGGAGACGGGGTTGATGAAATTCCCACAGCTTCATAACTGCTAAAGAAAACTTATTAGAAGTGTGATCAGTGATAAGTGTTTTTTAATGTCATATGTTTGTACAGGTGAAAAAGTACAAGAAGTTTCTTCTGGACATACTGATCGGGGCCTTACGTGACATTTTCAGTTCGGAAGTCATTGGCGAGAGCATGAAAGCACTGGCCAAAGTCCTGAAGGAGCTGAAAGAGAAGGACATAGGTTCTTCCTTCAAAGACCTCACCCAACAGATCCGGACTTACTTTGACGATGTATGTGAACAGATCTCTCCAACCCCCGTTCAACCGATCTTGATTAGACTCCATTTACAATGCGTGATGTGGACTCCCTGGGCATTGCTCATGTCGGAGTGAAGAGATTTTAGGCCCCAGGGAAGAGAGGTGTTTTACGGAGGAGGAGAACATTAGGAGGATGGGGATGACATCCCTGCTCCCACAGTCTCACCCTTCTATTCTTCTTTATTGCCACTGAGAACCTCAAAGAAAGTCTGAATACTAGATTAGGTAGTTAGATAACCATGAAATGGGGGTTACAGAGTACAATAGAGAGTGTTGGGCCTGTTCTATACCATTTTTATGTGAGAGGGTTGGAATGATCATTCTGTTTTGCACAGAATTTAGAGATTTCAAATTTGGGTTTTGTTCCTATTTGTGGGAACCCCTCTCCCCAAAGTTCAAAACTCTTTGTGAAACAGAATTACTATTCTCAACCTAGCTCTATTGGAAGCGTTGGCCCAGGGCAGTCTGCTCTCAGACTATCCCGGTGCTGGGAACCCAGGAAACTCTGGGAGCTAGAGGTGCCAGGGAGTTGCAAATTTGAGAGCCAGGACTCCCAGGGTCCCAGAAACTGGGGGCCTGGAAGCCCACGATCCCAATCAGCCTGCTAGATTGGCTGCTACAGAGCTGGATGGGTGCACTGGAAAGACACCAGGCAAGTTTTTAAGGACCCCTACCTGGCTTCCGGAGGAATTTCATCAAAACTGAACTGTCTCTAAAATATTTTGACGAGTCAGCAAATTCGAACAAAAAATTGGTTAATTACCGTTTTTCTGACTAGCTGTAGTTGGAATCACTCTACTTTAGCGTAGAAGAGATGGCTGTGCAAAGTGCATGATGTGATTGTCTCTTAGTTACTAACTTGCGGCGCTTTCTTGGCTGTAGGAGGATGATGCTCTTCGCTCAATGGCCTTTGTCCTATTTGGCATCCTGGCCCGGCTGACAAAGAAAAAATGGAAAACCTATTTCGCCGACCAGGTTAAAAAGAGCTGGGTCACACTTCTGCTGCACCTGCAAGACCCAAACCCTGAGATTTCAATGGTAAGACCGACAGTGACTTATTTACTAAGCAAAAGGAATCTTCCTCCCAATGCCAGGGGAGCTCTGCTATTCCTGCCTGCTGTGGAGGCCCAAATTCTCCCCTCAGTTCATTGCCCTCCTGCTGAGTCAGTTCCAGCCAGGTTGGTCCATGGCTGCCTCACCAGAATCCAGGAGAGGTCATGGGTCTGACCCCGACAGGTCTCTGTTCCTGTCTGTCTCTGCACCCCAGGCCCCTGCCTCCCCAGAACAGAGAGACCACAGCTATGCCTGGTGCAGCAGCTTTCATTGGTATATCTGTTCCCAAAAGATATTGATGCTACCTCCAGGTTTCAGTTGAAGCTCTCCCATCTATTAGTCATTCCTGCATGTTTTCTGCCAATTATATCCAGATGAATCCCTTTTTTTGATCCTGGAATAGATGAGCAGTCACGCAGATGAGTTCCCTTTGAATGAACATAGCACTCGGTAGGGAACAATCCAATGGTGTGACACTCTTTTTCAGGAATGCAGAGCTACGTTTCACCTTTGTTTCCCATTTTTGGGACTGAAGAGACTCCAAAGTGCAATTAATGAGCACCTTGGTGGCACAGCCGAGCTGAAGCCTGAAGAGCTCCAGGTGGACATTTGCAGACACCTTGTGAGTGAGCTGTTGAACTGTCTGAGATTATTGACTGGAGTGGTGGTGTAGAGGTGTGTGTGTGTGGGGGGGGGGGGGGGCGGGATGTGTGATGGATAATGTAAATAACTGTAAGAGTGGGATATCTGAGTGAGGGTGATGGGAAATGTAAATCTGCCACAGATTCCCATTGTTCCCACTTCTACCCAGCCACCTGTTCTCTATCTTATTTACCTGTGGTTCGTAAAAGCATGTGCTGGCAGTCAAGGGGCACTTCTAGCCAGAGAGAGCTCATGTGTCCTTGATTTCCTCTAGGCCAAAGAGAATGCAGAGCTGCTGGAGAACTTATACAAAAACACCACCATGTACTTCCACAGCAGCTGGGAAGAGATCCGGGCAGTTGCAGCCAACTTAGCTGGTGAGAGATGATGCCCAGTGTCCCTTTTGGTATTTCCATTGAGAGAGACAGAAACAATCCCACTGTGCAGCGCTGAGCTGCCATTAATCTCTCTGTGCCTCAGCTTCCCATCCATAGATGGAGATGTTAATATCCCTACCTCTCCAGTGTGGTGGATTAGTTGCTATCAAGTGCTTCGGGATCGTTGCAGGGAAAGCACGGTGCAGTCATTTAGTAGTAGAGGCTGGGACATTGTCACGTAGGGCATGGTTACACTTTGAGCTGGGTGTATAATTCCCAGCTTGATGAGACGTACCCGCACTAGTCCTGCGTGCTAAAAATAGAGTAGTTGCGATGGCAGGAGCAGCAGGAGGTTTAACCACCCCAAGTATGATCCCATCCAAACCCCAATGTCTATTCTCAAGGTGGCTAGCTCCTCCCACTGCTCGTGCTGCCTTAGCTACATTCTAATGTTAGCATGCTATCGCTGTCAGAGCCAGTGTGGGCATGTCCCATTGAACTGGGAGTGATACCCCTAGATCAAAGTGCAGACCTACCCACAGTGTTGTTCAGTGCTCCTCACTGCTACTTCATCATTGGGAGGCATGCAGCCCACCTCCCCATAGCGCCTGCTGTTTCAGGTTCCTGGCCACACCATCTTGACAAGGAAGCATTAGGTTCCTCCTCTTTGGCCCTGTGCCCTCTTCACCCTAGCACACCCATGTGAGACAGGCAGGCATTGTGGCCTACGTCTCACCTATCAGTCACCTTGTGAGATCCCTGCTTAGAACTCACTTATTCCTGGCCCAAGTCCTTTGCTCAGACCACTAGACCAAGACACTATCTTAGTATGTCTCCAATAACTGACAGCAGTGGCAAGAGGAACACAGACTGTTTCAAGCAAATGGGTTTTATGGAAACATTCTTTTTAAAAAATGTCTCTCTCATTCTCTTCAGTGTGGACTCTAAACTGCTCTAGCATCCTCTTGCCCACAGCTCACCCTTAGGCCCACAGTAGGAGACACCAAAGACGTGTCTAGGGGCTGCTAATATCACTTTGCACTCAACAAGGGAAGGTTTTATTATTATTGTTATTTATTTTACATTGTGTATTTAGGCATCATCCTGGAACACACAGACAGGCAGCGTATGAAATGGCTGGACCTGGAACATCTGCTGATGTGTAAGTAATAAATACAGCTGAAGTCCTGCTCATTAGTGAGTTCTAAAGGAATTTAGCTGGCAAGCAGCAGTAACCGATACCACTGGTGCAAAGTGCATCAGCCACACAGCAAAGGACAAATTCACTCTTGCCCAGTAGAAAGTCCGCTTTAATTTTCCCTGAAGGAGGAAGCTGCAGAAGGTGTGATATGAGTCAGTACATCTCCTGGTTGTCCTGGCAATGCCCCCTCCACAGCCAGTGCTATCCACTCTTTGGGCTTTATTGGCTCTCTGTGGACTCCCCAGGTGAGAAGAAGTTGTAGCCACTTTCTGCTACCTCAAATTTCCCACCAGCAATTTTTCTTCCAGTAGGTGCCCTGTATCATGCATAAACCTGCTTGGACCTGGCCTCTGTTAAATTCCAGGTTTATTTGAGCTCAGGCAGTGTCTCCTGAATAGAGATGGAAAATAAACTTAAAAGTGGAAGCTATTGAAACAATGGACCTTCTTCCATTTACAGCAGAGTGGATGACTTTCTGGTAGAGTCAGGGTCTCCCCCCAGTTGGGAGCATGGAAGGGACCCAGTGGAGGAACCTAAAACTTTGTTTGTATTGGAGAGCTGCTGTAGCGTGGTATTCAGAGGTAATAAGTCTCCAGCTATTTCAGGCACAGGTGACCATATGAAAAGTGAGGCATATTGATCTCTCATGTATTTTCCATCCCAATAGAAGGACTGAGCCCAGTTTCACATTTTTCCATGTGATCATTCTGCTTAGGTAGCTCAAGGTTCTGTGATCACACTTAGCTATGATTTGACAGTCTGTTCACTAACGTGTTGTCCTCTGTAATTTCAGCTCTCCAGGTCCTACAGAAAGACCCAAGTCCCACTGTCCAGCTGGTGGCAACTGAGATCATAAGTGACATCTGTTCTGGCCGAGTGATTGGGGAATGAAGCGGAACGGAGACAACAGAAGAAGGCGCTCCAGTAGTATAAGGGCCCTACCATCAATCAAACGTTAAACCCACCCCTTGCCCACCGGTCACCAGAAGTCCCACACCCATGGGGTATTACTCCCGGGGTCAAGGCGGACACATAACCAGAAGCAAGGTGTGTCATGTGGCCCCTCTAAGAACTCCTCCCATTGCCCTCTACCAATCAGGAGGGGTTTCAGCCACTGGGGACCACCCCGAGAGGAGATTTGACCAATTGGGGGGAGTTCCAGGGCGGGGTGACCTGTCTGGAAATGGTTCATGTGACCCCTCTAAGAACTCCTCCCACCGTCCTCTACCAATCAGGATTGGTTTCACCCTGATAGGAAAGCCCCGAGAGAAGATTTGACCAATCAAGGGGAGTTCTGGGGCGGGGTGACCTGTCTGGAAGTGGTTTCTGTGACCCCTCTAAGAACTCTTGCCACCGCCCTCTACCAATCAGGAGGGGTTTCAGCCACTGGGGACCACCCCGAGAGATCTGACCAATTGGGGGGGAATTCTGGGGTGGGGTGACCCATCCGGAAGTGGTTCGTGTGACCCCTCTAAGAACTCCTCCCACCACCCTTTACCAATTGCGATGGGTTTTGGCTGCAGAGAACCACCCCAAGAGGAGATTTGGCCAAAATAGGGCAGGTTCTTGGATGGGGTGAACCGCCCAGAAGAGGGTCATGCGACCCCTCTAAGGACTCCTCCCAATGCCCTCTGCCAATCAGAGTGCAGAACCATCACCCCATAAGTCCCAGTACCGGGCAGAGGAAGCCATCTCTTATCAAGAAGACATGTTTTAGAAATTGTGGAAAGGCTGAGAGGAAACATGAACTCCTCTACCACCCCCGTGAGAACTTCAGACTTTGTTTTAGCCCCGAGGACCTTTGGACTTGTATGGAGAAAGTGCTACAGCAGTGACAGTTCCAAGGAGGGCCCTTTGACTCCACCGTTGATAGATACCTTGGAACCCAACCCCGAAACCCAAACCAATGAGTGTGACGGCCTCTCATTGTCCACCCCCCTAAAGTTGGAAGAGGATCATGGTTTGGGGGAGTCACCAGCGGACAAGGTGAACGGGAAAGACGTCGCTCAGGTAAATGAATGATTAAGAAGCGACGGTTGATCATGGGGGTGTAATGGGGTTAGGAATCGACCTAACATTGCATAAATCTAAAAACAAGCAGTGGGGTGCTTACACTGTTTTTTGTCTGAAAATCTCTCAACAGCTCGACGATGCCTTTCTAGAGGCCTTTGAGAACTTACACATCGGTAGCCCTGTGGGAGTAAATATATCATGCATCAGCTGTTTTTGCTCCTGTCTGAGACACAGATCTCAAGAGGAAAATCCAGAAAAGGACAAAATAGAAGAATGAACCAGATCAGACTCCCTCATTGTAGGGGTCATAGCATCCATTTTTACAGGCGGCTGTAAAAGGTTGTGTTAAACCAGGCAATGAATAAAACTTATTTAAATGTGTCCATATGAATGTGTCCCCCTCCATACTTGTGTTAGTAAAAGATGGTACCGGGAACAGTCATGTCTTCACCTATGGCTCTGTTAAAGAAAATATATTACACCCCCAGGGAAGTTGGGAGCTTGGCGTGGTGAATCCTCTTTTTCAAGTGGCCAAAAAGCATAGTAAAACTTTAACTAGAAGACAGGTAACAGCTTGGCTTTCAGACCAGGATGCTTACACTTTACACAAACTGGCTCGAATACAGCTTCACAGGAAGGATCGGGGCTGATGTACATTAAAAGGAGGAAGAGAAAGAGAAATGTATCATACCTGCAATGCACAGGTCCCCCAATACCCTTTAAAAGAAGGGCTTTGATGCGCAGGGCCAGCCATAAGCGAAAGTCCAAGAGGAAGCCTGGGCGAAAGAGAAGACGCTCTCCGCCTGGTAAAAGAGCGATATTTTAATCAACATGGCTTTTGTTCACTGCGGGTCTGAAGAGTGCACCAAATCCGAACTAGACTTGTTTCAAATAGCCCCTACCCAGACCAGCATTGAGAAAAGCATCTACATCGAGGTGCCGCCTCTATCGGTTGTTACGGAGTCTGCCCCCATTGATGTTTTTATAGCACGGAATGGCATCGATTATATGGATTTAAACAACACGCTGCTGTATCTATGTTGCAAGATTGTAAAAGGAGACGGAACTGAACTCGCCATGGACGCCAAAGTGGGCCTGGTGAATTACCCCGTGGCCTCTGTTTTCAGTCAGTTGGATGTCATGCTGGGAGACCGCCTTGTAAGCCAAAGCAACAACTGTTACCCTTACAGGGCCTTTATAGAATCGGTGCTCAATTACAGCGACGACACCCTTGACACGCAATTTTCCGCTGGCCTGTTTTACAAAGACGCTACCGGACAAAACGAAGAAACAGAGTTGGATGGCGGGAATCTAGGGATTGTGAGGCTTGCAAAGCTGAGAGCCCAGAGCAGGACGGTAGAGCTGCTGGGTCATCTACGCAGTGACCTGTTTTTTCAAGAAAAACTCTTCTTGAACGGAGTGGATGTGAAAATTAAACTGACGTACAATAAAGACGCCTTCTGTTTAATGGGCAGTGCAGGCGAAGGCTTTAAATTGCGTATTGTATCGGCATCCCTTTTTGTGAAAAAAGTACGGGTGGCCCCAAGCGTTCGTCTGGGGCATGCAGAGGCCCTGCTTACCCCTAATGCTAAATATCCCGTGGACCGTGTGGGAATGAAAGTGTTTAGCAACCCTGCGAGCAGCAGGGTCAGTAACCAGGAGAACCTGTTTTGGGGACAGTAACCCAAAATGCTTGTCCTAGGGTTTGTGGATAATGATGCCTTTAGCGGAAGTTACAATACAAATCCCTTTCATTTTAAACATTATGATATTAATTTTGTGGCCTTGTATGTAGATGGTGAACAGATACCAACCAAGCCTCTGCAACCAGACTTCGAGGCAGGGCGCTGCATGAGAGAATACATGAATCTGGTACAGACAGCTGGTAAACACATGAAAGGTCGTTCACTGTTAATCGACCGTGAGGAGTTTGCACAGGGTTACACCTTATTTGCCTTTGACCCGTCTCCCGACCAGGAATGCGCCGATCAGGATTCCCTGATTAAAACCGGGAACCTGAGAGCAGAAATACGTTTTGGGAAGGCTTTAACCGTCGCCGTCAATATGATCGTGTATGGGGTTTTTGACAATGTCATAGAGATAAATCAGAGGAGAAACGTTCTGTTTGACTATATGTGAACATGGACACCGTGCAGCTCTCATGTGTCTTATCAACGGCCCCTTACACGAAAAAGAATTTCTTAGATGTGTTCCTTTGCGATTGGCTCCCTGGCGGCAAGCTGTCTCAGAGACCCTTCGGTTTGGTGGTCAACACGCATCCACACAACCAACCTGGTGAACACTGGCTCACCTTATATCTGGCGGAGCGGAACCGTGGAGAGTTTTTTGACTCATACGGGCACCCCCCAAACAGTGTGGTGTTTCCTAAAAGCATTATGAAATTTTTAAACAAAAATGCCACAGACGTGTTTCACAATAGACAATTACAAGACCCCTGCTCTGTCACCTGCGGCTATCACTGCGTGTTTTTCTTACATCATCGTAGCAAGGGTTTATCTTTTGACCAGATTTTAAAATTGTATTCTAATGACTTTAGTGCAAAACGACCGGATGGTGATGAATTTTGTAAAAACTAAATTTAAATTCTTGGGCATGCCTAGCCTTGCTCAAAACATGTTTCAACAAGCCCAGACATGCATATCTTGCAATGATTTTAATAGCCATGTTATCCAATATTCTCAGGCATAACAATGTTTGTTTGGCATTATCCAACACATTTTTTATAAAGTAACTTTTCCCACAGTTGCTAGGCCCCACGAGAATTGCAGAAAAGAGGTGTTTCCACCTCATATCTATTTTAAAAGCTGTAGGGCAAGGTTTTAAACCCTTCTCCTAGGACCCTCTTGTTGTAAACGACTTTCTGTGTTTTCTTAAGGGTTTTTGTCTCTATTTGCCACTGATTTTTTGTTCTTTACGATAGAGGGCTGCTGCACCTCTATCTTTTTTGAGGTGTTTTCTTGCAGGCTCGTGCAATAGTCCAGGACTAGATCTTTCAGACTGTCAAAGTTGGTCTTTTCACAGTTTGCTACGTTCAGGGTAATACCTTTGACTTTCATGCAGGCCTTTCTTCCCGACAGCTTATACCCGTATGTTTTCGGGCCTGCCAACACAAACTGGGTGTTGATCTGGCAGGACCTTGCTTGTGAGGTCCCCTAAATAATCCCGCAGAGGGGGATTCCAGTCACCCTCCCTTTTCACAGATCTCACCGAGTCAGTGTCGTGGTACAGGCACCGCTCCTGCAAACCGTCTAGCAGGCTGCATAGTTCTAAGCGGGCGTAACCAGTGGTGAAACAGGCTATGAAAACATTGGTATTTCCAGAGACAGAGTACCGGTCTTTTGTGTGTTTCCAAGACAGGCACGCTGTTTCATTGTCGATAAACTCGCAGGATGAAACCTCGTAGTTGGGGGGAAACAGGTACTGAAAGAGTTGGTCAGGGTCTCTCACGATGCTGATGTTGGGTAGGTTTGTTCTTTGGTCGAATTTACCCCACAGAGAATTTTAAAACAGTTTAGCGATTTGGCGTTTAGCGGTGTTAAACCTGATCTCATGTTGGCATAAATGCACGCCTTCTTTCTGGTAGAAATCGTTAATGTACTTATTTAGTTTTTCTTTGTCTGTGCACCAGCTGGGATACCCTGAAGCCTCTTGTTTCTGGTGGAGGTGTAATTTTATGTACTCTGAAAAGAGTTCATCAGATTTTTCATTAAAATGCCAGTTTTCATATATTTTAGCCACCGCCGTACCCCTTCGCTATGGCCGCGTTCAATTCCACCGTGCACCAAGTCCCCAGGATGGCTCTCTCCTTGTCAGTATGGGTGCACATCTCCCGCTGCTTGGTTTCCACACAGGTTCGGCATAGCGGGAACGTAAGCTTGCCACCTACTCTGACAGGTAACAATGGGAAAAAGAAGCCTCGTGGGGGGTACACTTTAACTTTTGCAATTCCAAAATAATTTGCAAGGGGTCCCAATTCGTCATAAACTATATTGGGGTGTCCGATAGGGTATTCTTTGGTTTTGCTTACGAAAGGGTACAGGCTGGTAAAATCACAATAGTGGATTTCTTCCCTGGGGTTAGGTTTGTAATATAGGCAGATAGCGTTTGTCCTCCCCCCAAAAAGCGCATCCCTAGGCACGAGAGGCTGGGGCAGCTGGGCTCGGTTTAAGAAACCTGCAAGCTTCCTGTCTGTTTCTTTCATCATCTGCCACTCGTGCTCCTAAAGAGTCCTCACTACAAAACCAAGTTGTTTCAGACAGTCGATCTTGAGCTGCGTCTTGTAATAAAGAAACTCAAAAGTTGTCCCCGTCATAGGGTTTTGTGCTTTTTCACAATGACAGTGACACAACCATGGAAAAAAACAACTGTTAAACTCAAAGGCTGTGTGTACCCCGTCAACATTGGCATAACCGTCTAAACAGTAGGGGCCTACCTGTAGTTCCCCACCCTGTAAAGCATGCCGTATTTGTATATTTTCTTTGTGAGAGGTATACAACAGCCACTGAATAGCTGGGGTCGAATATCTTTTTCTGCCTGTGATAGTTATCTGGAGGGAGAAGACCTACCATGTTAGGCTTCAAAAACATAAACCTGTACATAGCCATGCAGACACATGCCAGTGTTATGTACCGGAATGGATCTATACACAGTTTTATCTCCGTGAATGTACCAGGTTCTGTCTCTACTATATCTCCCTTCTCCGTCATTTTCATAATCTCTTTTCTGTATAGGATACAAGCCTGTCTCAAAATTTTGACATCCTGCTGACAGTTGTACGCGAGCTCTTGCTGCAAGTCAAACGTCTCATACCTGTGGTCCCAATATCAGTTGAGAAACTCTGCTTTTTCCCTGGGCATCATGCTTTCTACACCATAGTGCTCCACACCGGGCATAGGCCCCACTTAATTTTGATTTTCTCAAGTGTTTAAAAAAATGTGGAAAATACCCTTTGCACCCTTCTAACCCCATCGCCTGCGGGAGCTTGCTAAGCTTCATGGGGAAGAAGTTTAAAGAGAGTCTATAAAACGAATGCCCAGGGCCTTAATTTCCACACACATTAGTTTACTACCCTGAGTGATCAGTTCTAGGCACATGTTTTCCTTCAGTAACTGTCTAACGATGAAGTACGCATCGTAACCTTTGGAATTGTGCGCTAGGAATGTGTAGTCCTGGAACTCTTTGCCAATAAAGGTCTTAACAGCCATAGAAAGACACTCATTGTCCTTAAATTCCCAGGACTTTTCCGGCTTTAGGGACATAGTGAAAATGTAATTGGGAGTGTGCAACCCAGTCTCCTCCGTCTATTCAAAATCATAAAAAATATACTTTTCTAAGGATTCAGGCTTTCTTAGGCGGTCCATAAAACAGAGGTGACTTCTACATCACCAGCGATCAAAGCCTGACACTGCTTACAGCGCCTCTCTTTACACCTGTGCCGTTTGTCCACATAAGACTGACACTTATCACACAAAGTGTTAGACAGGCATTTGACTAGTTTTTTTGATGCACAGTCGATGTGTCTGTCTAAACACTCTTTGGACTGACAATATAGTCTACAGCTAGGACACCTCAGCTGCATGCCCACGCTGTCTGAGCATGTTACGCTCAGGCAGAGGCGGCAACGATACCTGCAAGAGTGGTCGTGACTGTACACCGTGTGGCAAAACTCACAATAATTTTTCGCGCCGAACAACTTTTTCACATCCAGAACCCCATAGTAATTCTCTTTATGCAACAGGATGAAATAAGTCTTGGGGTACACTGGGCCCCCATTTTAAAAAAGATCCATCCACCTTTCGCCGCATACTGCACCACCTGTATTTTGACTCCTAAATGCTGCTCAAACATTGCTACGTCACTGAGCATAATCTTTTTTTGATCTGACCACCCCAGTTTCTCATGCAACTTTTTTGCCCCCCACTAACAATTCCACATCCCTAGGTTTACGGTCGGACATGACGGCCAAGAGCCCACCTGCAAAACACAGATTGGTACCCGTGTAAGTCAGGTCTACTGAACATTGTCTCTTTTTATGGATGATTTGACTACTGAGGATTCTCTACGAATGCCCCCACCCCTGGTTTTTACAATGGTCACAACGAGGCGCAATGTCCAATCAACATGCAACTCTCTATTGCTCTGTAGCAGCTTTGAGGTCTGATTTAAGAAATCCTCAGCAGAAAGCTCATCTCTAGTTCTTCAGACCAAAAACAAAGGGTTAGTTAAATTACGGCTCTCTAAACGTAGCTGAACATAATCATCAGGGCCTACCCTACCATTAACGTCATCGAGCACTAACTGTATTCCCCTGTGTATGGCTTCAACAACCTGCTGAGCTGAATTTATTCGCTCAAGATTGACAAAACGAAATTCTGCACAATACACCAACCCTCCCCCCTCCCAAATCTAGGTAATTCATGTTGCCAACATCTCTCTCTCTCCATATACACCTCTGCATTTTCAGGGTTACTTGGGGGTTCTTCTACGGGACCATCAGTGGCATCTTTCTACATCAGATGCTATTTGAGAGTCAGACTCCGAGGTGCCTCCGTGAGGGTCATCGGGCGTAGATGGGGACCCATCTAGAGAGCCTTCTGGGGAATTTTCTAAACCAGACTCTGCGTGAGAGTCTGATTCCACCTCCCCATTTTCTGACAAGCCAGTTTGAGAGCCTCCAGTAGGGGGCATCTCTTTTTGTTTTTTCCCTCTCATTACCTCTTTAGCCCTTTTAAAAATTTTTACAGCGATCCTGGCCTGGAACTTTTTGGCACCCATGTGTTTGTCCACCCAGCGCTGTCCCCCCTTTTGTTTACACCCGAGCTGATGTGTAGCCTTGAGGGTGCCCCTTTTACCCAGGCCCCTTTCCATGACTAGTCACGCCTGCTCAGAGCCACCCTTTTGGAAAAATTGAAGTATTTTTCAAAAAGTCACCTGCCAAAGCTTTTGCATTTTTGATGTGGTTTCCAGCCCTCCTTCCTTTTAGGCCCCCTGAAGATACAGCGGTCACCAGTATTCTGAACGAAGCATCATATTTTTCCCAAATGTTTTTAGAATACCGTTCTTATAGAACCCCCGAGGATACTGCGTCCATCAGTTTTCTGATGGAACCGTCATACTTTTCCCACATACTAGACTATGGGGGAGCTGTGAGGAGCTTATGGTGTTGGGGGAATAGTTTGTCAGTCCTTGGTTTTTTATTCACAACCCCTAGAGCGCATGCTCCGGGTTTGTGAATGTGTGTGTTTTTGTGCACGTTCACAACCCCTAGAGCGCGTGCTGCAGGTTTGTGAATGTGGGCGTTTTCGCTCAGTTTTCTCAGGGCTTGGTGTAGTGGTGATCACTGAGGAACTGGAGTTGTGTTTGCATGGTTGGTTTTTACCGGAGTCTTTTCTTTTGTCCTTGGGTTTGACGCATATGAGGTTTGGACTGCCCTGATGCTTCATCTGCACTCTTGTGTTGTTTTGCCTTGTTAAAGGTCTCAAAGCAGATTTCTGGTTCTTTGGCAGTTCTGGTGGAGGTGTCCCTGTAGCTCTGACTATAACATTGTCAGGAGAGCTGCACGTGCCTGATTAGGGGGGAAGGAACATATTACAAAACTTAACTTTACCATCTTTCTCACCCACACCTTTGCATTTACTTAAAATACAAAACCTCATACATTAACCAAACTAATAAACACAATATATTTACTGGGCTTCATCCATCCATCGGTCACTGATACTGGTGACATTTTCTTTTCAGCTGTCTCTTTTCTTTTTCTTTTAAGCTTGTTTACCCTCTGGTCTAAGGGTCTCTCATGTTTTGACTGTACTGTGGAGCAGACAATATTATTATTATAAATCACATGAAGCTGTCTTGTAAACTTAAGAATAAAATATTTATTTGGGTGTTTTTCTATTTAAAAAGTCATAGCTTTAAAACAAAATCCATTTCAGGCTGTACAACAAACAGGAGTTTTGAGTTTATTTCTACCACTTTAAAACAAAAAACAACAAACCCACATTTTTTTTTAAATACACCTCATTTTGCAAAATAAAAACCAAACTGCTTTTAAAATCAACTTTTAAAATCCAGTTTAAAACCATTTTGCACAGAAAAAAAAACCACCCTCTTAGTTTGAAACACACCATTACCATCAGTTTGCAGCCATATACTTAAAAAAACCCACCTATGTTTTACACACACACACAGTTTAAAACACAGTTTGCAACAAAATACTGTTCAATAAATCCACATGCATTTAAAAGCCAATTGCAGAAAGTTACCTTCTACTACAGGATAAAGTGTTGCAGGCACATACTTGTTCTGTTTTCCCCCATGTGTGTTTGGGCCTTTGGATTAAAGAACAAGCAAAAATGAATGTTAGTATTACCCCCAATACCCTATACAACCTGTGTAATACCTGAAGTTATTAAGCAAAACTACAGTTAAAATGGTTTTTACCTTGGCCTGGTGATGAAATGCAATTGAAAGTTACTGGTTCCATGCTAAACAGATCACACTGCAATAAACATAGGCATCATTATTTACTAAGACAACATGGCCAACGAGTGATATTATATCATATATATTTTCAGAGTTAAAAACAGGGAGCATCCCTCCTCTTGCAGTCCAGCAGCCGTTCAAGAGAGCTTCTGTTGAAAAAGACAGTCTCCAAAGTACCTGAGGTTTTTATGCCATCCTACCCCTTTCTTTCAAACAGACTTCAAAATAGTAGCTATCAGGTTGATTTGATTGCTACAACTCTGAAATAATAGACACTTAAGACCTTTAGGCCCCTCCCTAACATTCCCTTTTGTGATCTGGGGGGAGGGGGGGGGGAATTAAGCTGTCTGCACACCTGAGCTGCTTCTGGCTACATTTTTTCCCTTTTAGTTCAAATACATTTTTCTGTAGGGCCTTCTTACAGTATTAAACAGCAAATCCCCAATCCTTAGTGTAACTGCCCCATTCCCAAGTGGGGACCCTTTGCAGATATCAATACATGTCTTTGGGGCTTGTTTCTTTAAACATGTTTCTTTCATGCTTAAAGTTTGGGGTGGGGGTTTGAAATAAAATGGTTGTATCACAACCATAATAAGCACCCAGAGCTTTTAAATGTTTGTTTGTCTTTAGAGCAAATGCTTGTTCTAAAGCACGGTGAAGGTTTGTGAACCCTTGAAACATTTCCGTTTTGGGTTAGACCCTTGTGTGGGGGGTTTTTTTTGCTTTTTTTGTTTTGTTTTTTTGGTAAATATATTATTTTAAACGTTTAATGGCATTGAATTGCTAGAAAGAGTGACCCATAGCATTCAAACAACTCCTGGGGTCATATTTAAACTGTCCAATAGAGTTCTGCCAACTCCTGGGACATTTTAACTGTCTAATAGCGCTCTACCAACTCCAGGGGTTCTATTTAAACTGTCCAATAGCATCTGCGAATTCCTGAGGTTTTATTTCATTTCATATTAATCAGAACTTGCCCACTCACCTCCCTTACTATGGGTGCACGCCAATCAAATTTATCCCTATGGCAACATGGGTCTGTAATCATAATTCCCTTTGCTATTCAGTGGGGGTGTGGTTAAAACCATTCAGTTCAACAGGATGAGTCAAACACATGTCTGAACCATCTCTGTTTGTACTATTGTACTCAAACACATGTCTGAACCATCTCTGTTTGTTTTCCTGGTGTAAGCAGAGTCAGGATGAGCTCTGCCCTGACATCTGGTGGTGAGTTGTGGAAAAGAACTTCAGGAACACATTTTTCGGATTTTTTCCCTTCCCACAACATACATTTCAGCTTTTTGCTGTAAATGGGTCTCTTTTACACAAAGACACAAGAGCTAGGTTCTCACAAACCATCTTTTTTAAATTGCAAAGACATACAGCTCCTTGAAAACAAACCAAGATGTTCCATCAAAACTTTTAGCTCACTTAAGGGCCAGAGACCTTCTAACAGAAACACAGATAGTCACAAAGCCCTTTTCAATAGATTTTTTTTAAATTTACAGCTACCAAGTTTTATATTGCCTGTTTGTCCCCTCACCATTCTCTAACTTAATCCTTTTAGATTTCTTACAAATAGTCTTTTTCTTAAGCAGGGCTCTGTCACTTTTTGTGCGGACCAGACGGTCAATATAACGCTGTAAGCAGGCATCTTCCAGTTTGGGCGTTTTCTTTAAAATGTGGCCAGGGTCTCCACTGAATTGCACAGCATTTATCAAGGTCACCCCTTGCGCTAACTGTTCTTGGGTTAGGCACAGACATTGCATAGCATAACCTATGGCAATAATAGTGTTCAATAAGCTTTCCAAACACAGCTCAGCACACAGGCCCCGGAGTTTGCAGTTTACATTCATTGAAGTCCAAGTCACACGGTCATGGTGCCGTTGGGCTGGCGCATCTATGACACAGCCCTCACAATCTTCAAAAAGCTTTTCCCTAAGACAGTGATTAAGAATGGCATAAACAGCAACGGGTACAATAGTCCGCATAACTTTTTTACGCTCACGACGTGGCACTGGCTCAGCGAGTTCTATCCCAAGCCTCCTCCTAAACTACTCATAGCCATCATCCTCCGAGTTCATCTTCGCTGCTTGATGCAATGCTGACCAGGGCCTCCGGGTCCTCTAGAAAGGCATCGTCGAGCTGTCGAGAGATTTTCGGACAAGAAACAAGTGTAAGTTCCCACTGCTTGTTTTTAGATTTACACAACCCCAGGTTCCTAACCCCATTACACCCCATCATCGACCGTCACTTCTTAATCATTCATTTACCTGAGCGACATCTTTTCCATTCACCTTGTCCACAGGTGACTCCCCCAAGCCATGATCCCCTTCCTCCTCCAGGGTGATGGACGACGAGAGGCCACCATGCTCATCGGGGTGTCTCATGAGCGGTTGGGCTTCGGGTTCGGCTTCTGGCATATCCATCAATGGCTGGGCCAAAGGAATCCCCTCGGCTGCTCCCTCATCCTCTTCAGAACTGTCGCTGCTGTAGCACTTTCTCCACACAAGTCCAAAGGTCCTCAGAGCTAAAACAAAGTCCAAAGTTCTCACGGGGGTGGTAAAGGAGTCCATGTTTCCTCTCAGCCTTTCCACGATTTCTAAAACACGTCTTCTTGGTAAGAGATGGCCTCCTCTGCCCAGCGCTGGGACTTATGGGGTGATGGTGCTGCATTCTGATTGGCAGAGGGCATTGGAAGGAGTTCTTAGAGGGGTCACACGACCCTCTTCTGGGTGGTTCACCCCATCCCAGAACCTGCCCTATTTTGGTCAAATCTCCTTTCGGGGCAATCCTCTGCAGCCAAAACCCATCGCGATTGGTAGAGAGTGTTGGGAGGAGTTCTTAGAAGGGTCACACGAACCACTTCCGGACTGGTCACCCCACCCCAGAATTCCCCCCAATTGGTCAAATCTCCTCTCGGGGTGGTCCCCAGTGGCTGAAACCCCTCCTGATTGGTAGAGGGTGGTGGTAGGAGTTCTTAGAGGGGTCACGCGAACCTCGGAACTCCCCCTGATTGGTCAAATCTTCTCTCGGGGCATGCCTATCAAGGGCAAAACCCATCCTGATTGGTAGAGGACAGTGGGAGGAGTTCTTAGAGGGGTCACATGACACACCTTGCTTCCGGTCATGTGTCCGCCTTGACCCCGGAAGTAATACCCCCATGGGTTGGGACTTCCAATGACCGGTGGGCAGGGCTTATTGGGTTAAGGTGTGGGGTTAATGTTTGATTGACAGTAGGGCCCTGTGGCGGGGCCAGGCTGCCCCGCCTTCACCCGGAAGGAGTTAAGCCCCAGGGAGTGACAGCGGAAGTCCCGCCTCCCTGGGCGGACTGGGCATGCTCCAAGTGCTATAGGAGTATAAAGGGAGGGAGACCAGCTCATTCTGGGCTGGATCCCGTAGGAGAAGGACCTGCCGGGGAAGCTCTTGCCTCGGACTAGCCACAGCCGTTGGCTGCGCTGGGAAGAGACGCCGTCCACGGCCCGCCGGCGCCGACCCAGGGGACGACCAAACCCGCCGAGTACCAAGGACCCGACGACTCCTGTTAGACCCCAACGGAGACTCTGGTAGGAACGGACCCCAGGAGGGTGACAGAGTGGTATATTCCCCCCCCCTCCCCCCCGGGGGAAACTCAGTGTGTTTCGGTCGGAACCCCCCCCCGCTGAGTTGGTGAAAAAGCCCTATGCTATGGTTAGGGCCCTGGCTTGGGGCCCCCCTACTGGGGCTGTCGCACCCCAATGACATGGACTCTGGCTGCTAGGCCGCGCTGCCCTCCGCCCGAGGGTTGCTTCCGGGACTCTGGCTGCTAGGCCGCGCTGCCCTCCGCCCGAGGGTTGCTTCCGGGACTCTGGCTGCTAGGCCGCGCTGCCCTCCGCCCGAGGGTTGCTTCCGGGACTCTGGCTGCTAGGCCGCGCTGCCCTCCGCCCGAGGGTTGCTTCCGGGACTCTGGCTGCTAGGCCGCGCTGCCCTCCGCCCGAGGGTTGCTTCCGGGACTCTGGCTGCTAGGCCGCGCTGCCCTCCGCCCGAGGGTTGCTTCCGGGACTCTGGCTGCTAGGCCGCGCTGCCCTCCGCCCGAGGGTTGCTTCCGGGACTCTGGCTGCTAGGCCGCGCTGCCCTCCGCCCGAGGGTTGCTTCCGGGACTCTGGCCGCTAGGCCCTACTGCCCTGTAACCGAGGGCTGGGTTACAGACTCCTGCCGTCAAGCCGCGTCCCCTTGAGGAAAAGGGGACGTCACAGACTCTGGCCGCTAGGCCATACTGCCCTGGACCGACGGACTATTTGACGGACGGTGGCGGATAGTCCACACCGCTCGCAACCTTAAGGGCGTGGACCGTCACAGGCCCTTATACTACTCACGCCCGCTACCCAGAATTGGAAGAAGAGAGAGGCAACTATAATACTGGGCAGTATTCGCCGTTGTCCTACTGCTCAGATGCTGTAAGTGAGAGAAGGATTAGGCCCTTTAAAGTAGCCTGGGTTGATTTTTATTACTCAAAGCGTTTTTATTACACATCAGGACATCTAGTCATTCTGATGGACATGTAGCCTCTGGACAAGCTCAGTGATAAGCATGTACATTATACTGCTTGCTCAGGGGTCATTACTATAGTAACAGCCAAGTACTGGCCCAGATCCTCAAATGCACCTGAGCTCTAGACTCTGGGTTGTTACAAGACAGCATAATTTAGAACAGCCATTGCTGCACTGGAGATTGCTGTAGCACAATGCACACTGTGTGTCCCATCTTCTGTTTCCAGCTCACACCCCATATACTTGGGTGGGAAGCTAGGAGTTGGTGACATACAGCCAGCTACACTGGCTGTACACTATATATGCTAGTTCTCTGTGTTAGGGATTTGCACATGCTGGGGAATTCCTAGCTGCCTCTTAGGGCAGCTTTATGGCTACTTTGCTGTCCTATGTTGCAGTGGAGCAGGACAAAAAGGTGACTTTACCACTAACCCCACCCCTATTTATGCACCTACATGTGGTTGTTAGGAGTCAAAGTTTAGGTATCCAGGTTTGGAAAATTCACTCACCTGGCATAAAGTTGTCTGATGTCAACCAAAGGACAAATATGCCTATAAACATCATAGTCCCCTTGTTTTTCAAATATCTATTTTAAACACCACAATGCTGATCGAGATTTAATCAGCACGGCTGCAGGTGGCTATAATGAGTATTTAGGCATCTAACTGCAGATTTTAGTGCTTAACTTTAGCCACCCAAGGCCTTTGTATTTGTATTGCCCAATCCTATGAGTTGCTGAGTGTTCTCAAACTCCCACTGATGTTATTGGGAGATAAGGATGCTCTGCCCTTCAGAGAAGGCGCTCAGCAGATAGAACTCATCCTCCAAAGTTAGCTACTATGATCCTCCACCACACAGAAAAAGGTCACTGAATGGTCAGGCTTCTAGTCTCCATCACCACCTCATTCTCCAGTTTACTGTCCCCCTGGGTTCAGGGCCTGTGGGGATTCACCAGGCAGCAGTTAGCAGAGGAGGGCGAAAGGCAGAGGGAGTCTGGGATGTTATTGCTTATAGCTCTCAATGGGGAGACAATGTTCCTGTAGCAGTTGAATATTGGAAGGAAATCAATAGAGATCCCTGCTGAATTGACACATTCCGCTCATTCAAAAGCGACTATTTTAAGTAATATGGGTTCCCCTAATCTTGTAGTGTTTCCTGTTTTGGTGATTGCTTTCTATACCGTATCCAGCAGCTTATTCCCGGCCCATGTTATCAGATTGGTATTCCCTAGTATTCGCCACTCTGTTTATGTGTATTAAGGGGCACTGGACAAATACTCATGACTCTTCACATTTCTTTTTCAGGTGCTGGCCAAGTATCTCACAAAGAAGGTCATATGTAAATAACCCAGCCCTAGATTTTGGATTTACTGTGCACACATTTCCTACTAAACTGTTTGAAGTATCTGTTTCAATTGCTCAGAGTCCTGATTTCTTCTTTCAGAGAAATTGGGGCTTCCTGCATGTCCACTGTAACCATGATGTGGGGGCTTCCTCCCTTACCCTTTCTCTGCAGAGATGGAAGAAGACCTCAGTTCAGTGCCTCTCTGGGGTTTCTAACCACTCTTCCAGGATCCCCACTGTGACGAAATGGGGGATTTTCTTATATTTTCATGGTTTTCCAATGGTTTGCATGCAGAGGGAGTGGGACTCAGTGCCCCTGGGTGTTACTGGTTTAACGAGGTGAGGGGATAGTTTGTTGTTACAGAGGACCGGAGAGGGAACTTGGGACCCCAGCCGATGGCCTGGAGGATGGACACCCCAGCGACCGCTGACCTGATGACCCAGAGACCCAGCTGAGGAGACGCAGCCGGTTCTAGCCAGTGGGAGGACAATGGGCTGTGAAGAGAGGACCCCATGACCCAACCAGCCGGTTCCAGCCAGAGGAGGGCAGAGAGAAAGGAGGCCCAGACGACCCTGTTTACCTGGAGAGAAGACAATGGACAGAGGGGGGCTTGGGGCCGGTGATCTCAGATGCAGCTGGGAAGCAGGGGGGCTCTGGGCTGGAGAGGAGGAGCAGGCAGAGCCCACCTGGATGCAAGGAGACTGGGATGTGCCGTGCTGAGGGAGGCCAGGCCTGAGGCCCTGAGTGTTTCCTGTGTTGTGTTCAATGCTCAATAAACCCTCCTGTTTTACGCTGTCTGAGAATCACTCCGGTCTAGAGAACAGGGTTGCATTGTCCCCTTCAGGGGGAGGGAGGCCCCGGGGGGTCCAGAGTGAGTGGACTCCCTGAGGGGGCCCACGGCGAGAGACAGACGTGCTAAGGCTCAGAGGTGTGGCTCCAGGAGGTGGAGGGGCCTAACCCCGAGAGAGAGTGGACCCCCGAGAAGGGCTGTCTCACTGAAAGGGGTGCCCCCCCCACGGACCGCACAGGGCCACGAGTGGGCACGATCTGTGAGTCCGTGACACCCACAAAGCTAGATCTAATCCCTGTAGTTAGTGATCTGGGGTCTGGTTCTTAATCATATTCTCATCTTTGTTTTTCTGGGAATTCAGTGTTGCTGATGAATTCTGGGTTGTAAGTGGAATGGACTGTGTTCTGGTGAGTTATCCTCCCTCCTGTCTAGTCTATTTCTGGGTCAGAAGGCTATCTGTGAACCGCGTCTGTTTACTTACAGGCTTAGGATAGGTGCCTGCAATAGTGGGCGAGGGAAGGGATCTCTGCTTTTCTAAGCCAAGTCCCTGTTTGTGTACTGCAAGACTTTATCCGAGAGGAACCATTGGATTCCCTAGCTTCCCCCACTGCACTACAAGGGAACGACTGTCATTGGGTATCTCTGATAGGGTATGTCCTGCTGTGCTCACTGGTCTTGTGATGTCTCCGTATCAGGGACCAGCTCATTTTGTTAATAATTCACATTGGACTAGAGCTGGGTGAAGGCTGCAGGGTCAGTTCGCTGTGGGGCTCACCAGTTAAACTCCACAGTTCAGAGAATCCTAGAAATGTAGGGCTGGAAGGGTCCTAGAAAGATCATCCCGTCCGGCACTATACTTAGACCGTCCCTGACAGCTCTTTGTCTAATGGGTTCTTAAAAACCTCAATGATGGGGATTCCACAACCTCCCTTTGAGGCCTATTCCAGAGCTTATCTATCTTTATAGTGAGAGAGTTTTTCCTAATAGCTAACCTAAATCTGCCTTGCTGCAGATTAAGCTGATTCCTACTTCTAGTGCACATGGAGAACAGTTGATCAGGGTCCTCTTTGTAACAGTCCTTAACATATTTGAAGACGGTTTGAACATATTTGAGGGTTGGCTAAGATAAAGAGGCCCCTGGAGGAGGGAAAGCAGGTTACAGGGGTATGTGTGCAGCTTTCTTGGGGTGCCCAGGCTCTGAGTCACCTTGTTACCCATCTGGGTAGAGGAAGATTTTCTCAGGGAGCTGATAGCTAGTCAAGCATAACATCACCGGTCTGTTAGCCATCCTACCAATCTCCACAGGGCTCTGCCAGCCCTTGCTCTGCCTTGCACGGTAACAGTAGTTGCACCGCAGCCCCCAAGCCCCTCTGAAAGTGTCCCCCAGTAGCATCGGGTTACTGTCACAGGACACTCACAGAAATTACCAGGGAACAGAATCCAAACAGCTTATTGGTACAGCTCAGGATCAGACCTTTTATAGCATCGCAGCAATGAGATATATGTATAGTGGAACAATCCTAAATTTATTATATCAAAGATTAAGATTTAAGAGGTACTGAGTCAGGATAATGGAAACAGAACTGGTTACATATAAAATGAAAATCTAAATTTAACATTAACAGGCTAAAATCAATTATTACAGCGTTTTTCACCTAAAGCAATCTCCCAGCAGCATTAACCAACATGCCTGGGATCCAACTTTCCTGAGGAAGGAGACAGGCTTTTTGCATGCTGTTACCAGATGTGCCCGTCACTTTGGGGTAGGCTCATTGATTAGGGTTACTCTTCTGGGGGAGGGGGGTCTGTAATTCTATCAAGGTGCTGCTTGTGTCACTTGTGTGTTCATATGGAGCTCTACGTCCTTCTGCAAGTCCCCTCCCAATGGAGCTACCCTGCAGGACCTAGGTTCCCCAGGGCTGGGTTCCGCCAGCCCTAGAACTAGAGCGCCCCCTACCACATTGGCTGGGCGAGTGCATGCAATGAGCCCGCCAGCTGAGCCAGTGTCTCCCCCAGGGAGAGCGCCCCCTACCACCTAGGCTGGGAGAGCACATGCAATGAGCGGCGAGTCTGACAGCCCCAGCTGGCACCCACCCTGGGCTGGGACGCCCCCATCCCCAGAGCACCCGGGCTGCTCTCAATCCAACACCTGCAGCCAGGAAGGGGTTGAAGTCAGGTCAGCCCAGGTGAAAACCTGAGTCCCATGGAGGGGTCAGAGGCAGCTGGTCAGGTCTTGCCTGGCCCCTCTGGAAACAGCACGGCTGCTGGCCTGGACAGCGCCCGCCCAGAGCGCTGGGATGCCGGAGTCATTTTTGCTGCAGGAAGGGCATGGACGAGGCTGAGAGTAACAGGGGTGCCCATTACCCTGGCGTGGAAGGGGTTAAACACAGCAGGGAGAGTTGGTCCCAGCTGTGCCCTGGGCTAGGCGGAGAAGCTGGGGTTCCCCAGCCAGGGTCTCCAACCACCCCCCCAGCACAGGCCTCACTCTCCTGTACAAGGCCCATCCAGCCTCCACTGCCATCCAGTCGATGGCACAGTCCATCTGGCGCACGAATGGGGACATGCGGGCGGCCACAGTATGGGCGACACTCAGCACCACACTGGGCTGTTCCCACATGATCCTGGGGAGAGAGCGGGCAGCTCGTCAGTGCACAGGTGGCCCCGTTGCTGCCAGTGCGCTGCTGACTGCAGCCGCCCCCTCCCTGAGTCACCCACCTCTTCTGGAACAGAGCCAGCCAAGAAAACATGGCACCAGGACAGATCCCAGCCCAGGGCAGGAGAATCCAGGCCCATGCAACAGGTGCACGATTGGAGGACTGGGACATGGGGCCTTTCCCCTCTAGGGGGAGGCAGCTCCAATCCAGCCCAGGGCAGGGGACTGGCTGGTTTATGGGAGTGGGGAATGGGACACGGTGCCTTTTCCCCCTAGGGGGCACTGGCCCCAATCTGACCCAGGCCACCAGCCTAGATGGAAGTGGGGTGGGAGGTGGGGAGACCATGCCCGCAGGATGTGGAGGGGAAGGGGGACACCAACTCGTAGAAGTTTGACGTGGAGATCTTGAGGACGGTGCAGTCACGCTTGGCCTTGATGGTGAAGATGAGGGGCTCCCCGGTCAGCACAGCCAGCTGGCCCACCATCTCTCCAGGCTGCGGCAGAAAGAGGCACACATCCTCCGCCTTGTCAATCATGCGCTGGTAGACGTGTAGGCAGCCCCACAGCACGAAGTGAAGGCTGACGTCCTGTTGGAGGGAAAGGGGGGCGGAGGATAGAGAGGAACGTCAGCCCCAGCACCAGGGTGAGGGGCAGGCCTGCCCCCAAGGTGCGCACCCACAGATAGGCGGCCAGGAGACCTGGGGGACAGCCTACAGCTCCGGCTGAGCCTGAACTCTCTGGAGCACCCCACTAACCTTGGCAGAGCCACAGCCCAGCATAAATTCCCCCAGTTCCATGGAAACCAACCCCTCCCAATTCCAGCTGTGCGGGGGTTTAATGTTTCCTAGGCCTGAGGCCCAGCACCCGGGGGGGGGAACGAACGGGGGAGGGGCTGCCATTCCACCTGCCCAATAGGCATGTAGCCCAGGGGGGGGGAGCGCACAGGGAACCTCTGGTGAGGGCGCTGCCAAGCTTCCCTCCCTGCCCCCCGCCCCACCTCACCTCCACCTCTGCCTCCTCCCCTAAGTGCGCCGCGTCCCTGCTCCTCCACCTACCTCCCAGCACTTGCCGCCACAAAATAGCTGTTTCGCAGCGTAACAAGCTCCAGGAGGGAGGGGAAGGAGCGGGAATGCGGTGCGCTCAGGGGAGGAGGCGGGGGTTGGCAGGGGATTTGGCGAAGGGGTTGGAATAGGGGCAGGGAGGGGGCAGAGTTAGGGCGGGGACTTTGGGGAAGGGGTTTGAATGGGGGCAGGGCATGGGCGGGAGGGAGCAGGGCAATGGTGGAGTCAGGGCGGGGCCGGGCACAGAGGATGGCAGCACCCACCGGCGCCAGCAGAAGTCAGCACTTATGGCCACAGTGCCATTGACCTCCACGAGGAGGGACTCAGCGTGAGAGGCTGAGGAAGCAGCAAGGCCCTGTGACGCTGGCAGACCAGGTGCCAGCTCATGCCAAGGCCCCCAGGCCTCACTGAACAGTGACAAACGCAGAGCCGGGAACCAGGCTGGCTCACCAGTGTGTTCTCACTGTTAGAATAGATGTGAAGTTGATGTGAATGTGTTTGGTGTTCAGAAATGCTGAAATGCTTGTAGGATGCTGATCTCACTTATCACATCACTGGAGCCTATGGTGTAGTTACATCAAGCGTTTGCATTGTAAACCTCTTATTGTGTAACTCAACTTCCTTGATCCCACACACACCCCGCCCCCAGACACACCCATGAAGGGGAGCCAAGCACCGACCGACACTCGTTCCATCTGTGTGAGCTCTGGGGGAAGGAAATAAGGCCTGACCAGAAAGATCTGTATCACTGCCGGGGATTGGCATTCAGGGAAGGCAAGATTTCTAAGCAGAAGCAAGGGATCCACAAGCAGCTTAGCTTGGGTTAGCCCTAAAGGTCGCATAGAGCAGCAGTTCTCAAACGTTTGTATTGGTGACCCCTTTCACACAGCAAGCCTATCAGTGCACCCCCCTTATAAATTAAAAACATTTCTTATATTTAAAACTATTATAAATGCTGGAGGCGAAGCGGGGTTTGTGGTGGAGGCTGACAGCTTACAACCCCCCAGGTAATAAGCTTGCAACCCCTTGAGGGTTCACGGCCCCCAGTTTGAGAACCCTGGTATAGAACTTGCACATTACAGCAGCTTCTACTGCCTTTTGGAACCTGACTATACCTCACTTGTGTGTGTCTGTTACCTGCTTTCACCTAGTGAATAACTCTCAGTTCTTTTCCCTACTTAATAAATCTTTAGTTAGTATCACAGGATTGGCTACAAGCATTGTCTGTGGTTTGAGATCTGAGGTACAATTGACCGGGGGTAAGTGACTAGTCCGTTGGGTGAGGGAGTAACCTGAATACTGCTGTGATTCTTGGTGTAAGGGCCCATCTATCACAAAGGCCGGCTTGCCTGGGTGGCAAGCTAGACCCAGGTGCAGCCAAGGACTGTCTGTGACTCCATGGTAAGGCTGTTATAGTGCTTTAGGAGTTCATGCTTGTTACTTGGTGAAATCTTTACAGAGCACAGAGCCTGTTTGGGGTTCGTGCCCTGGTTTGTACAGTCTGCCCTGACGTTGGCACACACGTTCGTGAGCCACTCCAGGCAGCTTGGCAGCCCCATGACCCTGCTCCTCATGCAGCCATCAGCACCGGTGCAGAGTGGGTGAGGTGCCCCCACCCGGGCAGGCAGCATGTCCTCCCCACTCCACACTGGGGCTGCTGCAGGGCGGTGGGGATCAGGCCCCAGCTGCCAAGAGACAACAGCAGCACCAGCTCAGAGCACCTGCTTCCTGCTTAGCTTGGGTTAGCGCTGAAGGTCGTATTGGTGACCCCTTTCACACAGCAAGCCTATCAGTGCAATCCCCCCTTATAAATTAACCTGGTCCCATCCTGGGAGAGTTCCACTTACCTGAGATATCAACTGGCATGGAGATGCAGCGGCTCAGCAGTGGCACTGCAGAGGGCTCCAGGGACCCCAGCTGTGAGGGTGACACACACATCCCGTTACACTGGCACAGCGAGCACACGGAGTCCAGAGCCTCCCCTGCCCTGGGTCGGACCCTGTAGCCAGGCCACCTCCAGGGGCAGGATTGGTGACGAGAGCCACTCCACAGCTGTCGTGGCATATGGAAGGTGTGGACCAGTTCCATGCAAGGGGAGTGCCAGGGACAGGCAGCATAGCGTGCCCCCTACCAAGCCTCCACCCCGCTCCCTGCAGCACAGCACCCCGTACTGAGCCCTTCTGCACCCTTGACTTCTTTCACCCTGACCGGTCCATGCCCAGCTCAGTTGCTCTGAGGGGGAGCACAGCTGCTGCGTTCCCCTCCCTGAGCCAGGGCAACCCTTACCCAGGTCCTTGGCGCTGGCATCTGGCTGCCTCCAGAGCTCTCCTTGTGGTGGTCGATGGAGGAGACGCTGATGACGCGCTTGCTGTGTCTGACAGGGCTGGTGCGCGAGGCATGGCTGGGCTGGGGGAAGAGCCGCAGTGGCTGCATCTCCTCCATGACACAGCTGGCATCAGCACCAGGCCAGGCTGGGCAGTGCCAGCCTGGGGACCAGCCACACCCACCACTCAAGGCCAATAGGGGCCATTCAGAGCATCTCGTCTGACCTCCCCCATCACGCAGGGGGCAACTCCTCCCCCAGCGAGTCCTGCCCCCACCCCAGAGCAGAGCTGAGGCAGAGGGACGGGGACGGGCACAGGGACGGGGATGGGCACAGGCACGGCTTGGCTCCCCTCACTTGGCTGATGGCCCAGGAGGGAACATGCTCCACGCCAGCAGCCGCATGGCTTATGTGAGGGAGACCCGTGTCCACGGAGCTGCGTAACGTGGGAGGGGCCAGATGTGCCACTGTAGACAAGGAGAGCGCAGAGCCCAGCTGAGCCCAGAGCGCCAGGTGCTGCCGCCACACGATGGCCCCGCAAAGCTTGCTCTCGGCTGCTGGCTCCCTGGCAGCTGGGGCGAGGGGGTCACAGCGCTGGCCCAGTGACCCATCTGAACGCTGGGCTGGTTCCTCTGGCATCAGAGGATGGACCCGGCTGTTCCCACAGGCCTTGGCTCCACCCTGAGCCAGGTGCTCCACCCAGCAAGGCAGGGAACGCTGCTCCAGCAGCCAAGTCTGAGGGCAGAGCAGGGCTGTGCCGCGGGAGGGGCTGCTTGGGTGCAGGATTCTCCACCTCACCAGAGCCGCCAGGCCGGGTGTTAAGGCCTCTCACTGTGACTTGCTGCCAGCAGGGGGCACCCTGCCAGGCCCTGCTCCATCCCTGCTGCACAGGGATCCCCCCCTTGCAGACACAGGGGCTGTGCTCGGGGGGTTCTAGCTCTTTCTGTCCCCTCCCCAGCCACGTGCCGGCCTCCAGCCCCCCTAGTGGGACCAGGGTTTGGACACTGGCCCAAGTCTGGTCCAAACTGCCATGGGCAGGAGGGACCGGGGATGGGAAGGACGAAGGTTCTGGTGCAGGGAGCAGGACCCACCACTCCCGTGGGAGGAGCTCCAGGGCTGGGCCCATCACTCCCGTGGCTGAAGAGTTCATTAGTCAGCCCCAGGTAGTTGCGGAGGGCCAGGAAGGTGACCCGCTGCAGACGCACCACGATGATCTGGAAGGGAAGGGGAGAGTCTGAGCGTGCGGCACAATGCGGGGGAGGGGAGGGCGTCAGCACATGGGACGGGGGCCGAGGCCGCACTCACCTGCACCACCCGCACCAGGCTCTCAGGGTACTTCTCGAAGATGACAGAGAAGGCCTCGACCGGCAGCCGCAGCATTGTGGAGTCCTCGCCCACCCGCGCAGACACTGTCCGGTACGGCCGCTGGTGCCCCTGTGTGAGAACCCGAGTGCCCATGGGTCCCTGCACCAAGGCTGGGGTGCCCCCGCCTCCTCCTTCGGGTAGAGCTGCCTACCAGTGGCGGGCACTGCCAAGGACAGCCAGGGATCCGGGGGGTACCCCACGGCTTCAGGCCAAAAGGTCCAGAGAGCAGCCTACAGCCACGTTCACCCGAGCCCAGCAGCCAGCCAAGGCCGATATCCAGGCCCTGTGGAGGAAAGGTTCATTTCCTCTAGACTTCGTGTGGGGCAAGGTGGCAAGCACGGGGCAGGGTGATGGTGGCATGTCACCACCTGGGACCCAGGCTGCAAACCCATCATGGGATGATGGGTCAGGTGGGCTTAGCACACACATCCCACAGGGCCTTTCTGGTGTGGGAATCTGTGACCAGCTTCCAAGTCCCTTCTGCAACTTCCCTCCAGACTCCTGCTGGGGAGGGCTGTGCGTGCCATGCAGGGGTAGGAGCTCATCCTGAGGGGGGTGCTGGGCTGGGCTGGGCTGCAGCGGCTCATGCTGGGAGGGGTGGGGGGGAATTGCCCGCTGAGGGGGCTGTGCAGAGGCAGGGGGCTGTGTATGTCGTGCAGGGATGGAGGCTCGTGGGTGGCGGGGAGGGCATCTGTGCATTGGGATGGGGCTGTGTGTGCTGTGCTGTGCTGGGACAGGGATCATTCCACCGGGGAGTTGGCTCATTCTAGGGGCCCCTGTTCTGCCCTTGCAGCTGGAGCAGATGCTGGAGAACACAGCCGTGCGTGCCCTGAAGCAGCTGATTCTGCTGCACCGGGAGGACGGCCCCAGCCCCTCCCGCACCGTTGAGTGGCTCAACATGCGCAGCTGGTGCTCAGGACACCTTCACATCAAGTGCCCACGCCGTGTCTTCTCCCGCCGGAGCCCCAACAAGCTGGTACTGTCCCTCTCGTCCCCAGGACCCTCTGGGCTGGTGCAGCATGGTGCCACACGGTGAAGCTGTCTGTGCTAAGGAAGACAAGACCCCATGGGGGTGGGCACAGAGCTGTTGTCTCAGAAAAGACCCCCAGGCCAGTCTGGTCCCTGTGGTGCCTCTGCTGCCTTCCATGGCATTAACCTGGGCAGAGCCTGATGCCAGCCTGGCCTAGGTCTGTGATGGCATCAGACCTCTCTGGAGTGCGGGGTGCAGAGCCAGGGGGTTCCCTGTTATAAGGGGGTGGGAGGGTGCTGTGTGTGTGGGAAGGAGTTGCTGTGGGGCGGGGAGTGGGCTCTGGGGGTGCATGCGTGCTGTATGGGGGGTGCTTTGGGGGGGTGGCAGCCTGTCTGACTCTCGCTCCTGGCCCTGCAGAGGGAGATGTACGCAAAGGTCTTTGAGAAGGACGCCGACTGGCACAGTGACTGGCACGGGTCCTGACTGGTAACAGCATTGCCCTGGTGCTGGGAGGAGGAGGGGCCAGGTAGGGGCTCAGACAGGGCCTGGCTGGGGCACTGAATTCCCATGGCACTCCTTTGCACCCAGGCACAAACCAGCCCCAATGGGGGGCCATAGGCATCCACAACCCCAGCTTTACAGTGGGCAGGGGGGACAAACCCAGGGATAGAACCCAGGAGTCCTGGCTCCCAGCCCCATGTCCCTACTGGTACACGAACACTGCCTCCCATTAAGAGCCATGGGAGTGGGGCTGGGACAGTGACCCTGCCGCCCACCACCCTGCCCGGAGCAGTGCATGCTGGGAGCACCATCGCAGACATCCTGGCCGCCTGCCCCGTTGGAGGCATGGCAGCTGCGTGGCAGGTTGCAGAGTTCGGGGCCATGTGATGGCCCCTGGGGCAGGCTCCCTCCCTCCCATTGACCTCTGACCCACCCTCCCCCCCAGGGTCTGCTCCCATATTGGGGTGATCAACGCCATGGAGGAAGCCGGGATCCCCATTGACCTGATCGGGGGCACATCCATTGGCTCCTTCATCGGGGCTCTCTATGCTGAAGAGCGCAGTGCTGTGTGCACCGAGCAGCGTGCCCGTGAATGGGCCAAGGTGAGGGGCGGGGCCGGGGCCCCGTGGAGTGTCCTCTTTTTGGACACTCAAAATATGGTAACCCTACCAGGGATAAATCACGGCTCCCCAGGTCGGTGCGTACAGACTGATCAAGACACCCCGCACCCACACCCTCCGGTGTAGAACTGCAGTCGGGCCCGCAAACAGCCCTGCCCTGGCCCAGCCCTCAGGCTGCCTGCGGAGCTACCCCTGCCAGGCTCCCCTGAACAGTGCTGCTGAATTAGTGGCCATTCAGCAGGGCTCTGCTCCCTGCCATGGTGCACTGGTCTGCCCCTGCCACGCCGCTAGGACTGGGCTTTCCAGGGGCCCCCAGACTGGACTGGCTTCTAAGGACACCTGCAGTTCTCTCACATTCCCAGCTCATGGCAGCATGCGGAGGGTGGGGGTGGGGCAGAGCTGAGGGTCTTTGGGGCCCTGACTGAACATTGTCAGCCTGTCCAGCTTGTACCTTGAACTCCAGCTGAGCCTCCTGGCCTGGGACGATCACATCGTCCTTGTCCTGGGCTCACCCTGATTTCCTGCTCTGAGCACTTGGCCCCCAGTGGTGTGAGGGGATGGGCAAGGGGCAACATTTGCCATGGGGGCCTCGGCGGGCGGGGGCAGCAGACCCCACCCAGGAGGAACCCTGCCCTGGTCTGTTCCCCTCCACCTTTGCCCCGGCGACTCTTTGCTGTGCTGGAAGGACATGCTGAGTTTTCTGTGGGCTAGGTGGGCGCTTTCCCATTCACCATGCGCCAGGATCTGTGTGCTCCTGAAGGGAAATGAGCAGGGCCAGACTGTGCCGCTGGAGCCTTAGCCCAGCAGGGGCAGAGGTGGGAGGGAGGAAAACAGGACAGGGATGAGAGAGCTGGGGGCTGCGGGTCGGGAGTGAGGGGCACCAGCAGAGATTTGACTGGGGTGCTCAGGGCTGGGATAGCAGGGGCTGCAAGTCGGGTGTGAGGGGCACTAGAAGAGCTGGGGGCCAGGCTGGGATAGCAGGGGCAGTGGGTGGGATTGAGGGGCACCGGCAGAGGGGTGACTGGGATGCTCAGGGCTGGGATAGCAGGGGCTGCAGGTCGGGTGTGAGGGGCACTAGAAGAGCTGGGGGTCAGGCTGGGATAGCAGGGGCAGTGGGTGGGATTGAGGGGCACCGGCAGAGGGGTGACTGGGATGCTCAGGGCTGGGATAGCAGGGGCTGCAGGTTGGGTGTGAGGGGCACTAGAAGAGCTGGGGGCCAGGCTGGGATAGCAGGGGCTGTGGGTGGGATTGAGGGGCACCGGCAGACTGCTCAGGGCTGGGATAGCAGGGGTTTCAGGTCAGGGCAGGCAGTTGTGTGCAGAGTGTTCAGAGCTGCTCTGTATCTGCCCTTTCTCTCTACTGTCCCTGCTCCCAGAATGCACCAGGCCCTGGACTGAACTCTTCCCCTGCGGGCTGAGCTGGTTTTGTTTGCTGTGATCCTGTTGGATGGGCAGAGGGGGAAGTGACAGTCCCACCCCACAGCCACCGCCCACCTCTGTCACCCAGCACCCTTAGCCCCGGATCAACCCAGCCTGGTCAGACGGGTTCGTCCTCCCTGCCTGGGGAAGAGAAACCAATGACTTGCCAAACAGGTAGGTAGGTAGGTGTGTGTGTGTGTGTGTTGCCACAGCCACACTGCTGCTGTTAGTGCACTAGCTTGGGCGGAAACTTCTGCGCGGATGGACCCTGAGGGTAAAGCAGGCACTAGGGGAAAAAAAACCAGGCAAGATTCCTGGGAGCTGCCCATCCACATGGCTTGTGTGGCTGCCCCCCGGGCTCAGCAATGACTTGTGTCACCTGAGGGAAGAGGTGACCCAGGCAGCGGGCGGCCAGGGGTTCTGATTTACTGATAAAATTGGTCTCTTTGCTCCATGGTGCTCGGCGGCCTGGGTCAGTACCGGCACCTACCAGTAACAGGTCGGGGCGGGGGGCAGCTGAGCCCAGAGAGGGGAAATGACTCAGTCCAGGCTACCCAAGGAGTTGGTGGCAGAGCCAGGAATGGAGCTCAGGTCTCCTGGGCAGTGACGATTCTTAGCATACACAGAGCTCCTGGCATGGTCACGGCACCGCATGAGGATTAGCCAAGGAATCTGCATGGCCCAGGGAGAGGATCCTCCTTGTTGGTCTGCATTGCCCAGATGGGGGAGCTGAGGTAGACATGGGGGAGAGGGTCCCTTTTCCCCGCAGCCGGACACGCTCCGTTAATCTGATTGCTCTGGAGGCCCCAGGCAGTAGGAGGCTCCGGTGGCTCTTATATATCCTGTGATTAGCCGGGACTGCATGAGAAATCTGCGATGACTTCACTGCAGCGGCACGTCTCCCGTTCACTGCACAGCTAATATCATCTCATCCAGCTCCCTGCCCCAGTCGGGACTTCCCCAGGGATTCCTGAACTGCTGCCTTCCCTGACCTGTCCAGGGAGCTCCCCTGCACCCACTAGCCCCACTCTCTGCCCCAGGAATTCCCCTGGGCACTCAAGCTGCTCTCTGTAGTAGGAACCTCTTGGCCCTGCTCCTATGGAATGACGATCACCTCAGCCCTGGGCGTGGGGCTGGCACTTCTCCCTGTGGCTGTGAAAGGCCCAGGGCCAGGCAGGGAGCGTCAGACACACACGGGGCTCTGGAGAGAGTCGGCTTTGCTTGGCTGGTTTGTTCCAGCAGAGCAAGTTAAAGTGAAAGCAGTGCATGCACCTGTGTGTGTGTCCATATGTGGGCAACCACAGGCATCTGTGTGTACGAGCATGTGTGTATAAGCATGAATGTATGCGGGTGTGTGTTCACATGCAGGGGTGTGTAGGTGTGTGTGTAACCCACACACCTCCTGGGTGTGGTGGTCTGTCCCATCGAGTGGCACCGAGACCACTTAAAGAGAGCTTAATGAGTCTGCTCTACAGCTTTAACTAACAGCCAGGTGGCTTTTAGCTCATGCAGTAGAGGCTCATGATTTAAGCTCCAGTGGTCCCAGGTTCGATCCCGCCCGCCAACAACCGGGGTCCATTGGCCTTACATGTGCACACATTCAGGTGTGTGTAGGCATGCACGCACATGCAGGCGTGTATGAGTGTGTGCCCACATGCAGTTGTGTGCTCCCAAGCAGGAGTGTGTAGGTGTGTGCCCACATGCAGGTGTGTATAGGCATGCATGCACATGCAGGTGTGTGTAGGTGTGTGCTCACATGCAGGTGTGTGCTCACATGAAGGAGTGTGAAGGTGTATGGTCACATGCAGGGGTGTGTAGGTGTGTGCTCACATGCAGGTGTGTGCACACATGAAGGAGTGTGTAGGTGTGTGCACACATGCAGGCATGTATAGGCGTGCACACACTTGCAGGTGTGTGTACGTGTCAGTGTACTGGGGGGTTGCTGGTTCAAAGGGCGAGCTGCAGCACTGCCCCATCTCAGACATTTTGTCTTCACCTGTCTCAGGTGGAATCCTGCCATTCTGCCGCTCTCTGAGCAAGCAGAGCCGCTGCCACAGCACCCCTTATTACTATACAGGTCCCGCTGCATGCTGGTATCTCCCCCATGACCAAGAGCCCCTTCAGCCAGCACCCGCTTCTGCGGCCGAGTATCAGAGAATAGAGGGTTTTAACCCACCCAGGGCCTGTACTGATGTCCGTCGTCCCTTGGGGAATAGGGGTGTTCAGATCCTGAGGGGTAAATCCTACTGCGGCGCAGCCAGCTGCAGTTTCCACACCAGGTCGCAAGCTGAGCTGAGCCCAGGCCCCCCCAGAGTCGTCACCTCACCCTGAGGCGCTGTGGAAGCTGCAGCTGCCTGGGCTGCTCTAGGATGCGACCTGGAGTGTGTCACTGGGGGTTGGCTAAGGCAAGTGAAGGCCACACCTCTTTCCTAATGCAGATGCACCCCCCCATTGGCCGTCTAGCTGGGCCTCTCTTCTCCAGGCCCCCAGCAGGCTCCGAATCTGCATCAGGTGCCCCCAAGCCCGTCTTAATCACACAGTGTCCTTCCCTGGCAGGATTGGGCCCTTCCTTGTCAAACCAGTTTGATAAACTGCCAGGAGCCTGAGCCAACAACAGCTGCACAGCTAGTGCGGGCCTTGTCCTCTAACTGCTTCAGCGTCAGCTGCCAGGTGCCTCTGTTGAGTCACCTCCTCTTTCCTGCCTGTGTTACATAGACTCCAAGGCCATCTAGTCTGCCCTCCTGGGTGCCCGGCCCCAGGACAGCCCAGCATTGCTGTCTGAACCCAAGCAGAGCTGTGTGGACCAGGCAGACCCCGAGAGAGAAACTCTTCAACCAAAGGATTGATACAGAAAATGCCACCACTGTACCCAGGCCAACGAACAGGGCCCTTCACAGGTGTGGCAGTGCATGCGGGTGTGAGTGGTTCAGAATGTGAGCTCACAAGCAAGTGGCTGTGTGACCCCATGTGCCCTGGCCTCCCCTCGCCAGGAGGTCACATGCTCCAAGGCCGAGGGATTCTAAGTCAGCTGGCAAAGGGCAGCCTTCTCCTCCCCTTGCCATCTGGGTTTACCCTGGATCCGCTCAGCTGGGCTGAGCCTGGCTGGAGCCAGCCCTGGCAGGGCCCTCCTCCCTGTAGACAAGGGGTCATGTGGTGTTAGCAAGCCCCAGCCGCTGCTGGAGCAATGAAGCCCCCCCGAAATGGCTCAGAAGCCTTGCCCCAGCCCTCATGCAGGGTGCCCCCAAGGGGTCACCCCCTCCCAACAGCATTGAGCCCCTGCACAGAGCCATAGGAAGACATCACTCAGTCCTGTATCTGAGCCATGGGGAGACATCACTCACCCATCTTTCTCCCAGTGCCTGGGCAACAAAATGGCAAATGAAATTTAATGTGGATAAATGTAAAGTAATGCACATTGGAAAAAATAACCCCAACTATACATACAATATGATGGGGGCTAATTTAGCTACAACAAGTCAGGAAAAAGATCTTGGAGTCATCGTGGATAGTTCTCTGAAAATGTCCATTCAGTGTCAAAAAAGCAAACAGGATGTTAGGAAACATTAAAAAGGGGATAGAGAATAAGACTGAGAATATATTATTGCCCTTATTTAAATCGATGGTATGCCCTCATCTCGAATACTGCCTACAGATGTGGTCTCCTCATCTCAAAAAAGATATACTGGCACTAGAAAAGGTTCAGAAAAGGGCAACTAAAATGATTAAGGGTTTGGAACGGGTCCCATATGAGGAGAGATTAAAGAGGCTAGGACTCTTCAGCTTGGAAAAGAGGACACTAAGGGGGGATATGATAGAGGTATATAAAGTCATGAGTGATGTGGAGAAAGTGGATAAGGAAAAGTTATTTACTTATTCCCATAATACAAGAACTAGGGGTCATCAAATGAAATTAATAGGCAGCAGGTTTAAAACAAATAAAAGGAAGTTCTTCTTCACGCAGCGCAGTCAACTTGTGGAACTCCTTACCTGAGGAGGTTGTGAAGGCTAGGACTATAACAGAGTTTAAAAGAGAACTGGATAAATTCATGGTGGTTAAGTCCATTAATGGCTATTAGCCAGGACGGGTAAGGAATGGTGTCCCTAGCCTCTGTCTGTCAGAGGGTGGAGATGGATGGCAGGAGAGAGATCACTTGATCATTGCCTGTTAGGTTCACTACCTCTGGGGCACCTGGCATTGGCCACTGTCGGTAGACAGGATACTGGGCTTGATGGACCTTTGGTCTGACCCGGTACGGCCTTTCTTATGTTCTTATGACATCAGTACCTGCAGAGATGCTGGCTAAGGGGAAGCTCGGCTAGCCCAGGGCACTGCTGGTGGGAAGAGGGAAGCACTGGGAGAACGCCCCCCACTGGACCATCCTGCTGCTGAGGGCATCTGCCCCAGCATGGTATCAGTCACAGCCAAGCACTCTGGCATGCAGCAGCCCATCTGAGCAGCAGCAGGTGCCAGGCACCATCCCTTCCTCAAGCCCCAGGGGACAGAGGGCCCAGTTCAAAGCCTCTGAGTTGATATTCAGAGCTCTGCTCTGTGTGGGGTGGCCTTGCTGCCGACCACGGCGTGGGGAGTGGGGGCAGTGCCAGAGGCTGGACTAGGGAATCCGGCGCCGC
Source organism: Emys orbicularis (assembly GCF_028017835.1). Classification (NCBI taxonomy): domain Eukaryota; kingdom Metazoa; phylum Chordata; order Testudines; family Emydidae; genus Emys; species Emys orbicularis. Next base: position 8,915,951 of record NC_088701.1, on the reverse strand, counting down.
AAGAGAGATGAGGCCCTGGGGCGCTCAGCACTCGGAGCTCACTGCCACCTGTCCCCGCCGCAGCACCAGCCTCCTCCCTCAGGAGCCAGACCCCCAAGATCACCAGATGATTTTAAAATGAACGGCTCTTGAGGAGCTGGTTCTTCCCGTGGGGGTCTCGGAGGCTTGTCCAGCTTTTCTCCGCACCCACGAAGGTTCCTTTCTCAAAGAGAGACAGCTTCCCCTCAGTAAATTCTACTCTCAGTGCACACACATATGTATCCCCGTGCAGTGCACACACACATACCCCCACCACAGTGCATACACACTTCCCCCCACATGTGCACACACACAGTGTACACACATGTACCCATACATACACAATGCACACACACACACACCCCACATGTGCACACACAGTGCACATACACATCCCCCCCACAGTGCACATGCACAGTGTACACACATGTACCCCACACACTCACAGTGCCCACACATGTGGACAGACTTACCCCCTGTCACAGACTCACAGGCCCATGCCCTCTCGGCTCTGTATGGTCCCTGGGAGTAACTCCCTTCAGCATGAAAGCCCTTCATGAAGGTTTCACTCTCTCTTTGGGGTTAGGCCCTTTGGCCCTGCCGCCTCCTGGGACCTCATCTCTGAGCTTTCTGCACGCCTGTCTCTCGCCGTGGGCCCTCTCAGGGAGTCCACTCACTCTGGACCCCCAGGGCCTCCACGCCCAGAGGGAACTAGCACCCGATCTCTAGACTGCAGTCACTCTCAGCCAGTGTAAAACAGAAGGTTTATTGAACGTCTGAACACAGCACAGGAAGCTCTCGGGGCCCTCAGGCCTAGAAACTCTCAGCACCATCCATCTGGGTCTATGCTGCATCCAGGTGGCTCAGGCTGCTCTTTGTCCCCAGTCCAGAAGCCCCCTCCTTCCAGCCGACCACCCTATAGCACCTTCCCCAATAGCCCCTCCTCCATCCTTTGTCTTGGGTCCCAAGAAATCCAGATCTTTGTTCCCCCACTGACTGAAACTGGTTGGTCAGGTTGCCAGGGTCCTCTCTCCTTAGCCCTTTATCTTCCCACTGGCCAGAACCAGTGGCAAGATGGGGTGGGCCTCCCAGTCACCAGTTGCTAGGTTACTCAGTCTCCAGGCATTCACACCTGGTCCTCTGAAACAACAACCCCCCCTCTTCCACCACCTGCTTAAACACGCAGCACTCAGGGAAAACAGACACACACAGTATTCATGCAAACCATTAAGAAAATTCCCCACTTCATCACATCCCCCCACAGTGCACACACACAAACACATACTCCCAGTCACAGTCTCTCTGTCTCCTGACTGGGGTTTTCTAGGCTGCACAGCTCCCTGCCTACACTGTGAGTTCCCCAGGTACCACACAGCTCTTTCTAAGCAAGGACATTGATTCTTAAGGTGAAAGCATTACGGAGAAAACACTTACATACATGCTAATAAGCTTACCAGAGATCCCTTTCCCCCATCTCCAGCAAGGGCTCTGGTTGGTAACAAACTGGGAATTTTCTGTAATATTTTTATGACTCCTATTGGTACCTGTGACGAAGTGGGAATGTTCTTAATGTTTTCTCTGAATACTGTGTGGGTGCCTCAGTTTCCCCTATGCCTTTCTTAAGTATCTAGGTGGTGGGATAAGGGTGTCTGATTGTTGCAGAGCCTTAGAGGGCCAGTGTGATGCCATCTGCACAGAGAATGGCCGACAGTCTGTCTCCTGGCAACTGATGGCCTGGGCCCCTCATCTGCAAAGGTGCCAACTGAAGGTGTTGGAGAACAAAGAGATCAGGTGACCTCCTGGCCCAGGAAAGAGACAAAGGCCAGAGGAGAGGCTGGAGAGTTTCAGTTCGGAGCTGACTGGGGAAATGGAGGGGGGCCCAGACGGGCCTCTGGCCTCCCTGCCCCAAGATGGACCTGACTTAGGGGTCCTGTTTCCTGTACCTACAAGCTCTGTTTTGGACTGTGTTCCTGTTGTCTAATAAACCTTCTGTTTTAGTGGCTGGCTGAGAGTCACATCTGACTGCGGAGTTGGGGTGCAGGGCCCTCTGGCTTCCCCAGGAGCCCCACCTGTGCGGACTCGCTGTGGAAAGCGTACGGTGTGGAAGGGGATGCTGAATGCTCCAAGGTCAGACCCAGGAAGGTCGAAGCTGTGTAAGCTTTTTGCCCTGGAGACAGTCTGCTCACAGAGAGAGGAGGCTCCCCCAGAGTCCTGACTGGCTTGGTAGGGAGTAGTTCCAAAGCATTGCCTGGTAACTCCGTGACAGTACCTCAGTTTCCCTTATATTTTTCATGGATACCTGGTGGGGTGGGGAAGGGCTACATTTGCCCCCAGGATCGACAAAGAGCTATAGGTGTGTGTGTCGCCTTCCTCAGTGGATGGAATGAAGAATCACTAAGGAACTGGTTGAAACTGACTCACATCAACAAGGGGGCCAGAGAGACAATACCAACTCCAATGACTCAGGAATTTCCTTTCCTCTCATCAGGGAAGCTGAGAGCAAAAGACTGGAAGGCATGAGGTGGGGGGTAAGTGTGAGCTCTAGAAGAAGCGCTGGGGCTCTCTTAGTTGGGAACTGACTAAGTAGTTACTTGGGGTCAGACTAAGAGACAGACAGACACAGCCTGAAAATGGGGTTCAGTCAAGCTTGGCTGGATGCTTAGCTCACCAGAATGGCCTATGTGTCGCGGAGTCCCCCGGCGATGCTCTGGAACTGCTCCCTACAAAGCCAGTCAGGACTCTGGTGAAGTCTCCTCTCTGTGAGCAGTATCAGAGGGGTAGCCGTGTTAGTCTGGATCTGTAAAAAGCAACAAAGAGTCCTGTGGCACCTTATAGACTAACAGACGTATTGGAGCATAAGCTTTTGTGGGTGAATACCCACTTCGTCAGACGCATGTGAGCAGACTGTCTTCAGGGCAAGAAGCTCACACGGCTTCCACTTTCCTGGGGTCCCATAGAATCTCTCCACCAGCCTGTTGGACTGAGGGTGATATGCAGAGGCCCAGGTGGGCCAGACCCCACATTTCTCCCAAAAGCCCCTGAGCAGGGCTGACATGAAATCTGTAAGGACCTCGCTGGGGACCCGCCCCCTGCTGAAGATGGTCAGCAGCACATCTGGCATGGTGTCTACCTCAGTGGAGGACAGAGCCACCGCCTCTGGGCAGCGGGTGGCGAAATCCATTACCACCAGGATGTATTCCTTCCCTGACCCGGTCGCCTTGCTGAGGGGCTCCACTATGTCAATAGCCACCTTCTGGAAAGGTTCCTCTATGAAGGGCAGGGGTCTCAGGGGAGTTTCACTCTTATCCCGGGCCCTCCCCACCCTCTGGCAGGGGTTGCAGGGCTTGCAGTACTGCTGGACTGCGTCACAGTCTGGGCCAGTAAAAGTTCTGCAGCAGCTGCTGTCTGGGGCACTGGATCCCCTGGTGTCCTGAGAGAGGGGCATCGTGGGCCAGGTACAATAGCCTGCGGCGATACTTCTGGAGCACCACCAGTTGATTCCCCACAGTTCTACTTCCCCTTGGGGAGCCCATTCCCAGTACAGGAATCCCTTCTCCCACAGGAATCTGTCCCTGCAGCCTTCCCCAAGGGGTTTTGCAGCGCTGTGGCCAGCAAGTTCCCTTAGTTTCTCCAAGAAGGGATCCTTCCGCAGCTCGGTCTGGAATTCAGCTGCTGGGGGAGGGAGTGGGACCTGTTCCCTCTCGCCAGGGGCGGCTCCAGGCACCAGCGCACCAAGCACGTGCCTGGGGCAGCAAGCCACGGGGGGCGGCCTGCCAGTCGCCGTGAGGGCAGCAGTTCGGCGGAATGCCTGCGGGAGGTCTGCCAGTCCCACGGCTTCGGCGGCAATTCGGTGGCGGCTAGCCGCGGGACCGGTGAACCTTCCGCAGGCATGCTGCCGAATCCGTGTTACCAGCAGACCTCCCGCAGGCCGAAAGCCACCTGCCTGCCGTGCTTGGGACGGCAAAAAACATAGAGCCGCCCCTGCCTCTCGCTGGCTGGGCCTGGGGTCACAGCCCCGCTGAGCCCTGTCCCTGGTAGCCCCCTCCCTGCCATGGAGATTACTTCCCAGCAGCACGTCTGGAGCAGGCAAACCTGGTTGGCAGCCGACCTGCTCTGCCTGGGTGTCCCCCCACTCAGCTGGGGTCTCAGCTCCCACCATGCTCAGCGCTGCCCTTGTTGTCCCAGTGGGGGTAGGCAGCGAGCTCGCTGTTTTGGTCACAGCATCAGAGCCAGCCTGAGCCTCCTCTCTGGTGTGCAGGGGGCTCAGGTTAGGTTAGGGTTGGGTTGGGGTTAGCATCTCTCTGTCTCACTCAGCTCCAGGGATCTGGTTACAGGTAGGCAGGTATCCTGATCCTAGGAGCTCCTTCCCCCTGCCAGCCAGGTCATTTGCATTTTCACTGACCATTTCCATCTTAGCCAATTGGTTCCCTGGATTCCAGTTCAAATCCTCGGCTGTTACAGGAGCAGGGCCTGGATCCTGTCCCACAAAGACACAGTCATCCCCCAACAGGACCTCACAGCCGATATCCTGGAGAACCCCCAACTACCAGCCAGCCCGACCCCTCTTCTGTCTGCACAGGGATCCGGGCCATAGGCAGGGCGAGGGCCTTCATCCCGGGGACCTTCACCCAGGTCACACGGGCCCTCAGCATCTGCGGCTGCACCACCCGGGGCCTGACAACAGTTCTCTCTGTCCCAGGGTCTCGCCACCCCAGGAACGTCTCCCCATTGACCACCACCTTCCGCTCCCATTGGCGTAGGGTTACCATCCATCCGGGTTTCCCCGGATATGTCCGGCTTTTTTAGCTTTAAATGGCCGTCCGGGGGGGATTTCTAATAAGGTAGAAATGTCCGGGATTTCCCCCTTCCCCTCATGCAGAGTGCGGCGCGGCTGATTGGACGGCTGGGCCTGATTGAAAGCCGCTCGCAGCCACTGGGGCCTCTAGAGCCAGAGTCCCTCCCCCTCCCCCGCAGAGCAGCGCCTTATTTGTTTGGCTGCACGTGGAGCCCGCAGCTCTCCCTCGGCCTGGTGGGGGGGGCAGGCAAGGGACTGGGAACGGGGGGTTAGATTGGTCGGGGGTTCTGGGGGGGCTGTCAGGAGAAGGGGGTGTAGAGAGCGGTTGGGGCAGGCAAGGGACAGGGAACGGGGGGGTTAGATTGGTCGGGAGTTCTGGGGGGGCTGTCAGGAGAAGGGGGTGTAGAGAGCAGTTGGGGCAGGCAGGGGACAGGGAACGAGGGGGGTTAAATTGATCGGGGGTTCTGGGGGGGCTGTCAGGAGAAGGGGGTGTAGAGAGCGGTTGGGGCAGGCAAGGGACAGGGAACGGGGGGGTTAGATTGGTCGGGGGTTCTGGGGGGGCTGTCAGGAGAAGGGGGTGTAGAGAGCAGTTGGGGCAGGCAGGGGACAGGGAACGAGGGGGGTTAAATTGATTGGGGGTTCTGGGGGGGCTGTCAGGAGAAGGGGGTGTAGAGAGCAGTTGGGGCAGGCAGGGGACAGGGAACGAGGGGGGTTAAATTGGTCGGGGGTTCTGGGGGGGGCTGTCAGGAGAAGGGGGTGTAGAGAGCGGTTGGGGCAGGCAAGGGACAGGGAACGGGGGGGTTAGATTGGTCGGGGGTTCTGGGGGGGCTGTCAGGAGAAGGGGGTGTAGAGAGCGGTTGGGGCAGGCAAGGGACAGGGAACGGGGGGGTTAGATTGGTCGGGGGTTCTGGGGGGGCTGTCAGGAGAAGGGGGTGTAGAGAGCGGTTGGGGCAGGCAAGGGACAGGGAACGGGGGGGTTAGATTGGTCGGGGGTTCTTGGGGGGCTGTCAGGAGAAGGGGGTGTAGAGAGCGGTTGGGGCAGGTAAGGGACAGGGAACGGGGGGGTTAGATTGGTCGGGGGTTCTGGGGGGGCTGTCAGGAGAAGGGGGTGTAGAGAGTGGTTGGGGCAGGCAAGGGACAGGGAGCAGGGAGACTTAGATAGGGGGTGGGGTTCTGGGGGCAGTTAGGGTGGGGGGGACAGGTAGGGGGTAGGGGGATTCTGAGGGGGGTGGGAAGTGGGAGGGGGCGGGACTGGAGCGGGGCTAGGGCGGCACCCCGTGTCCTCTTTTTTGATTGTTGAAATATGGTAACCCTAGGCAGGGCCAGACTTGGGAGGGTGGGAGCAGGAGAACTCCCCGAACCAGCCCCTCCCAGAGCTGCCACCCCGTGACCCAGCCTTCCCCACAGCCGCTGGCAGCCAGGCCCAGGGCTGCACTGGGAGCTGGCCCTCACGGCCAGCAAGTGCAATACAGAGGTCCCAGCATGCACTGGGGCCTGAGCAGTCTGCCTGAGGGGGCCCGTAGAACCTCCAGGCTCTCTCTGCTGCAGGCATCTCTGCCCCCTGCCCATGCTATGCAGCTCTGCCCTGTGGGTTCAGAGGCAAATCCCCTGCAGGCTGTGGGGGTTTGTCCTCCCTTTGGCCCTGGGACGGCTGCTTGGCTTGGAGCAGAGAGCCCCATGGTGTGCCTCAGCATTGTGCTGCTAGGCACGGCAGCCTCTGTTCCGCATGCAGCAGGGGGGTTCCGGTGGGAATCGCAACATCCCCAGCAACGACCCGTCATGCTAATTGGCATACGGTGCTTTGGCTGGAGGACATGCCACACCCCCACCAGCGATTCCGGGGCTGGCATGCCAAGTGGAGGGGCTGCGCCAGGGCACCATCCCGCTTCGGAGCCACGTGCAGTGGGTGAGTGTCCTGTGAGCTTCAGGCTCGCTGCCGTCTCCCCGACATTCCTCCCCGCTTGTCCCCATGAGCCTGGACTCAGAACGCTGCCTGTGCTGGGCCGTGCCACCCGCGTAGTGACCCCTCGCCCTCCTCCTGCAGAGCATGAACTCCGTGTTTGAGACGGTCCTGGACCTCATCTACCCCATCACCTCCATGTTCTCCGGCTCGGCCTTCAACACCAGCATCAACAAGGTCTTCCAGGACAAGCAGATTGAGGTAGGTGGGTCCAGGAAGCTGGGCGGGGGTCCTAGTGCAGAACACTCAAAGTAGCCTCTTGCTGGGCAGCCCTGAGCAACGCCCCCTGCTGGCAGCTGTGTTCCTTGAGTCCAGCCTTGTCCAAGGAGCGTGATGCCTTGCACAGCCCCCACAGCAGCATCCTGGGCTGTAACATGTCTCTGATTACCCTTTTGTGCCCCTGCAGGATCTGTGGCTCCCCTACTTCAACGTGACGACGGACATCACAGCCTCGGCCATGCGGGTCCACAAGGACGGTAAGCGCCTGCACCCCACACCCGTGGCGTGTCCCAGGCTGCACCAGGTGCATGGCGCCCTGGCTGTTGGGGCCCAAATCCTCAGCATCCTGCTCCTGTGAGGGCCCAGGGCCAGAGGCCTCTCCCTGCCCCCCACCCTGAGCCAGTAGCGCAGCATGTGGGGTGGAGCCTGCTTGGTTGCTGAGAGTAACGGGCCCCACTGGCCTGTCTCAGCCCCTGCTGGCTCTCTCCAAAGAGCCCTGCTGTGTGTGTGCTGGATGGGGCCACGTGGCCATGCCAGGCCTGGGCTCAGCATAGGGATGCCTACTCTGACTGAAGCTATTTCGGGAGATTTTTTTCCCAACATGACGTAATGTCATTTCCTTAAAATAGCCTATCAAAATCTCCTGGATTGTTTCAATAGTCACCGGGAGATCGATGCCGGTTCCAGGAGACTCCAGGCCAAACCTGGAGGGTTGGGAACCCTAGCTGAGCAGTGCTGCCCCTCAGGCGCTGAGCTGATGTCTCTAAGGACGGGAGCAGGTTATCGCCCCACGACTCTGAGACTTCAGGCTCTAGCCCCCCCGCTTCTCGCCGGGGCTCCCCAGTGAGTCCAGCTGAGTGTAGACCCCTGTGAGAGACTCGACCCCTTTGGCAGCGATGCAGCCAGCAGGGATTGGCAGTGACAGCACACAGCCTGTTCAGACCACGCCCTCATTAGTCACCTGGACTCCAGGACCGAGGAGGTCAAGTTTGTCTGAACTCAGAGCCTCTGCTCCAAATCGCCGGCATTCTCAATCTTCCGGCTGGGCAGCAGCCAGGGCCGGCTCTAGGTTTTTTGCCGCCCCGAGCAAAAACATTTTTGGCTGCCCCCCCACCCAGCCCTGAGCTCCCTGCCCCGCCCACCAGTGCCCCACCCACCCACACCCCCTGCCACCCCAGCACTGGGCTCTCTCTCCCCCCACACACAAACCCCCTGCCGCCCCAGCACTGGGCTCTCTCTTCCCCCCCCACACACACCCCCTGCCGCCTCAGCACTGGGCTCCCCCCCAAACGTGGGATCCGCTACCAGCACACGGCGGCTGAGCCCTGGCCCAGCCGTGACTCTGTCCCCATGCGGGTGGAGCTGCTGGGCGGCGCGGAGCGGGAGTACTTCCAGGTGGCGGTGCGGCTGCGGGGCGGCGCAGAGAACACGGCCCCCTCCCTGGGCTTCGCGGCGCTGCTGGTGGCCAAGGTGGATCAGTTCGTGCTCACAGCCCTCACCCCCAACATGCTGGCAGCTGAGGACCTGGAGAGCCTCCCGGACCTGCTGCTCTTCAGCCTCACCGCACCCTGGCCCAGCCCCGGCGGGCGGGAAGGCGAGGATCTCCGGCTGCGGGGCTACCTGCTCAGCACCGACGAACCCAGCCGGCCGCTCACCTCTTCACACACTCCGGAAGCCCCTCTCGCCGCTGCCGCAGCCCGGGCTCGGCTCCAGGGGACCCCGCTTCCCTCCCTCCCCGGCTCCTCACACACTCTGGGCAGGGCTGCCCAGAAGATTCAGGGGGCCTGGGGCAAAGCAATTTTGGGGGCCCCTTCCATAAAAAAAAGTTGCAATACTATAGTAACATGTATTTGGAAATGTAAAAAATAACTAGTGAAATACATTCAAAAATTAATTTGTAATAATTTGAAAATACACTAAATACATTATTTAAAAACATTAAATGCTTTAATGGTATGTCTACATTTGCAATTACATAATGGGCTGTTGCTGGGTGATGGTTGGTGCCAATGGGCTGTCGCTGCCTGGGGGTGGTGCTGCTGTTGCCCGGGGCTGGGTGGGGAGCTGGGCTCTGGGTTGGGGGGTGCCCGGCTCACAGGGGCTGGGCTCAGGGCTGTGGGGAGATGGGGTCGGGGGGGTACCTGGCTCAGAGGGGCTGGGCTCGGAGCTGGGGGTCAGGGCTGTGGGGGATGGGGTTGGGGGGGTACCTGGCTCAGAGGGGCTGGGCTCGGAGCTGGGGGTCAGGGCTGTGAGGGGGATGGTGTCGGGGGGGGTGCCCAGCTCAGAGGGGCTGGGCTCGGAGCTGGGACTCAGGGCTGTGAGAGGGATGGGGTCGGGGGGGTGCCCAGCGCAGAGGGGCTGGGCTCGGAGCTGGGGGTCAGGGCTGTGGGGGATGGGGTTGGGGGGGTACCTGGCTCAGAGGGGCTGGGCTCGGAGCTGGGGGTCAGGGCTGTGGGCGATGGGGTCGGGGGGGTGCCCATCCCCGTCCCCTTACCATGCCGCTTACCCCCTCTCCCAGACAGTGCAGCAGCCGCATGGTGTCTCCAGCGAGGCCTGAGTTCCCGCCGCTTGGCCGCAGCTCGCAGCCCTGCCCCCTTACCGGCTCAGATGCCGAGGGATGGGGGAAGACGGAGGCGGGGGGAGCCTCGGACATACTCGTGGGGCCCCTGCGGGGTCCAGGGCAAATTGCCCCACTTCCCCCCACTCCAGGCAGCCCTGACTCTGGGTGCCCCTCTCGCCGCCGCCGCAGCCCGGGCTCGGCTCCAGGGGACTCCGCTTCCCTCCCTTCCCGCTCCTCACACACTCTGGGAGCCCTTCTTGCCGCCGCTGCAGCCCCGAGCCCGGGCTGCAGCGGCGGCGAGAGAGGCTCCCGGAGTGTGTGAGGAGCTGGGGGGGCGGGATGCAGGGTGGGAGATGGGGTCCTGCTGCCGCTGCCGCTCCGAGTCTCCCCAGGGCGGCGCGGCGTTTCCCGAGTGGGCTGTGCAGGGCGCCGCCGTGCTGGGCAGGGGGCGCGGATCCCGGCTCGCGCTGACACGGCGAGTGGCTGGGCCAAGGCCGGCTTCCGGCAATGCCGCCCCAAGCAAAAAAATAAAAATAAAAAAAGGGGGGCTGGAGTGCCGCCTCTTAGAAAGTGCCGCCCCAAGCACATGCTTGGAGGGCTGGTGCCTAGAGCCGGCCCTGGCAGCAGCCATCTTAACACCCTCCACTCACATACACCTGCTCTCTTTGTCTCAGCTGCTGTCCTGCTGTGCTCCCCTCAGCTCCCAGTCTGTAACAGTCACTGTCCGGTCATTGTGTCTCCGAGGCAACTTTGTCCATGTGGGGACAGTTCTTGATAATTCATTCAAACCACCCCAGACCTGCCTGCGTAACACCCACACCCCATCTCTCATCTCCCCGTCCCTGAGGAGTGATTAACCCCTTCATACCCAGGGGGTGGCATTACACAACAGGGAAACTGAGTCACACACTTTCCAAAAAATATTATAAAAACTTACAGGGAAGCCTTCAGCCCACGCAGTTCAGCGTATGGTTGGCCTTGCCATGTGGCCCACCCAGGGCCTTGGGCAATGGCTTCTGTTTAGTTACCACACTACATAAAGGGGCTTCATTGCTCCTTCCATGCAGTCTAACAGAAGAGACTGCACCCATTGGCAGTCACAGACTTGGTTAAAGCCTTCAGCAGGTCTTTGACAGACAGCCATTTACACACTGCCTCAGCAGCTGTGCTCTGCCCCTGGAGCTGCACTGGGCCCTCCCCAGCACTGCGACGGGCTGTCCCTGTCGAAGCTCCGAGTCCAGAGTTCAGCATGGGATAGTCCTGCTGCAGCCTGTCTGGCCAGGGGTCCTTGCATGGGACGACTTGCTGGATCCTACTGCCCTCTGAATGTGCCATGGAGGGGGAGCTCCCAGGCAGAACAGAGCCAGCAGGGGCAGGCTGGGTGAGCTGGACCTGCACTTCACACAGAGAAAGTCAGAGGGGGGATGGGGAAGATCTGGCCATGCTGGACCCTGCACGGGGAAGCTCCCCGCCTGGCCAGCTGGGCAGTGCTAGTGGGAAGGGGTCCCTGGACTCCCTGGTGCAGCGGAGCCACCCCCACCTACCCCGCCCGCTCTCATGCTGCTCATGCCTCCCACGCAAATGGGGAGGAGGGGAGAAAAGTGGTTGCTGCAAACCTGGCTTTGCTCCCCACCTCCTGCTTGTGGCTGGGGGTCTGCCCTGCTCCCCAGCTGTGTTTGAGGGTTGGGGCCTGGGGCGGGGAGCTGCCCTAATGGCAGCAGGCAGGAGCATGGGGAGCTGGCAGTGCGACTGTCTGCCGGGCTGCCGCCCCAACGCGCTCTCTCTGACACTAGCGGACATTGCCCGGAACATGGGCGCCAAGACAGTGGTCGCCATCGACGTGGGCAGCCAGGACGAGACTGACCTCTGCGACTATGGGGACAGCCTCTCAGGCTGGTGGCTGCTGTGGAAACGCCTCAATCCCTGGGCCCAGAAGGTTAAGGTGAGTCCTGCCCTGGGGGCTTCCGTGCCCGAGAGCCCCCTCCAAGGGGAACCTGCCCCATCTCTCCTGCTGCCTCCGGGCACGTCACCCCGGCCACCTGGGCCACACCCGTCCCATGCTGCAGGCCAGGGGGCCATGTGAGGGGAGGCAGGCGGGCCCCACCCACCCAGGGCTGGGGCTCTTCACCATCCCTCTCCCCTGCCCTTCCTCTGCCCCCTACCCCAAGGGCAGCGACAGCCCTAGGTGCTGGCAGGGTCCCTTCCGCCACAGCCCCTGCCTCCCAGGGCTGCTCCTGCCTGAGCATGCGGGCCTGCCTTGGCAGCCAGTGGCTTCCCTCAGGCTGGCTGGGCACAGTCACTCCTGATGCCCCAGTGGCAGTTGCTGGGATCCAGCTCCAGCCACTCAGCTGGACTAAGCCAGCTGGGGGGGGAGGGGGTCAGACCTGCAGAAAGTAGGAGGGACTGTTCCTTGCAGCCCCCTTACCCGGGATGCTGTCCCAGATGGGGCTGATCCACCCCCTTGCAGGACACTCCTGTTTTTCCCCACACACATACAGGTGCCCGACGTGGCGGAGATCCAGTCGCGCCTGGCCTATGTGTCGTGTGTGCGCCAGCTGGAGGTAGTAAAGTCGAGCTCCTACTGCGAATACATTTGCCCGCCCATCGACCGCTTCAAAACCATGGACTTTGGCAAGTTTGATGAGATCTACGTGAGTCCAGATGGTCTGGGCCGCGGGGGTGGGGAGTGTGGGAGGCTCTGATCAGGGAGTGGGGGGAGTGTCTGTGCTCGGCCGGGGGTGGGGAGGGCGAGAGGCCCCGATCTGGGTGGCGGGGGGGTCTGTGCTTGGCCAGGGGTGAGGAGGGTGGGAGGCCCTGATCTGGGCCACTGGCTGTGCCCAGGTTGGGGAGGGAGAGGCCCTCCCTCCCTGACGTTCCTACAGGGTTCTGGCTGTGGCAGCCCCATGGCGCAGCGCCAGTGCCTGAGGCAGGGGGAACAACCACCTCAGCCCTGGCGCTCCAAGTGGTAGGGCTGGGGGCTCCAAGGGGAGTGGGGTGGCTTGGCAAGGAAGTGCCCTCCCTCATCAGTGCAGACCCCAGTTCCAGCAGGGGCCGCCGTGTGGCTCTGGTCCCTTTGTCCTTAGGCCGAGCAGGAACCCTCAGCCCCTTGGCAAAGTGAGGGATCCCCTCAGGGCTGGACTCAGAGCCACCTGCATGGGGTGAGAACATGACCTACACCCTTTGCCACAATGCCCCCCACTCCTTGTCCTCACCCACTGGAGCCCTCCTGAACCACCCGCTCTCTAGCTCAGCCCACATAGCACTTCCTCTCTGTATCCCAGCCCCCCAGGGCTACCTGGCAGGGGCATCTCTAGCCCCTGGGCCATGGGGGTGGGGAATGTGGGAGGCCCTGATTAGGGGGTTGGGGGAGTGTCTGTGCTCGGCTGGGGACGGGGAGGTGGGAGGCCCTGATCTGGGCCCTGGGCTGCACTGGGCTGGGGATGAGAGGCCGTGATCTGGAGGGGGAGAGGAGTCTGTGCTCAGACGGGGGTGGGGTGGGTGGGAGGCCCTGATCTTGGGAGGGGGGGGGGTCAGTGCTCAGCAGGGTGTGGGAGACTGGGGGCTGCGCTTGGCCGGGGGTGGGGAGGGTGGGAGGCCCCGATCTGGGCCACTGGCTGTGCCCAGGTTGGGGAGGGAGAGGCCCTGCTCGGGGGGGATGGGTTGGAAATCTGATGGCCACCCTTGTGGGGAGCAGCCCCCCAGCTGCGTTGGAGCACCCAGGGCAAATCCATGTCTTGCTCTGCAGCGGGAGCTGCCTGGCCTGGCCAGTCCCCCCGCAGCTGGCTGGTAGGAGTGGGCCCCTCATCCTGCCCATCCATCTCATGCAGGACGTGGGCTACCAGCACGGCAAGGTGGTGTTCAGCGGCTGGAGCTGCGGCGACATCATTGAGAAGATGGTGAAGGACCGGCGCTCGGCCGACTTCTACGAGAGCAAGCGCATGGATGTGAGTGAGGGGGCAGTAGTGGGGCATGGGCCAGCAGGGGATGGGTAGCTACAGTGTGTGCCTCGTCAGACTCCAGCCACTTAGCTCCCTTTTGTGCCAAACTGACGTTCCTACAGGGTTCTGGCTGTAGCAGCCCCATGACACAGGACCAGTGCCTGGGGCAGGGGAACAACCAGCTCAGCCCTGGCGCCCCAAGTAGTAGGGCTGGGGGCTCCAAGGGGAGTGGGGGGGCTTGGCAAGGAAGTGCCCTCCCTCATCAGTGCAGACCCCAGTTTCAGCAGGGGCCGCCGTGTGGCTCTGGTCCCTTTGTCCTTAGGCCGAGCCCCTTGGCGAAGTGGGGGATCCCCTCGGGGCTGGACGCAGAGCCATGGGGTGAGAGCCTGACCCACACCCTTTGCCACAATGCCCCCCACTCCTTGTCCTCACCCACTGGAGCCCTCCTGAACCACCCGCTCTCTAGCTCAGCCCACATAGCACTTCCTCCCTGTATCCCAGCCCCCCAGGGCTACCTGGCAGGGGCATCTCTAGCCTGGCTCTCACCCCCCAGGTGCTGACTTGCCCCAGCGCGGGGTTCACTGATCTGGCCGAGATTGTGTCTCGCATCGAGCCAGCCAAGAGCTACCTGTCCGATGGCTACGCTGATGGTGAGTGGGGGCAGGGGGCGCGATGCAGGGCTCTCTGCCCATGTCACTCCAGTAGGATTCTGGGGCCCCAGCAAGGCTGGGGGAGGGGGGCTAGGGCTGGGATAGAAGGGGGGACTGCGGGTCGGGATTGAGGAGCACCAGGGCCAGGCCAGGAGCAACTGCCAGCCCCATGTGTGCTCCCATCCCAGGTGAGGAATCTGACTACCTGACGGAGTACGAGGAGGAAGGGCTGGACCCTGCGCGGGGAGAGGAGGAGCTGTTAGCTCCGGCTGAGTGGACCCACACTGAGGTATTTGAGACTGTAAGCTCTGGTCTCTGCTCCGTGGGGAGGGGGTGTGCTGGGCCCAGCTGCTTCTCCTGGGGCCCTCTCCAGATGGGGGAGCTGGCCGAGGTGGGGCTCCGTCTGTGTCACTGTTCTGGCAGCTGTAGGGAGCGCTGGTCCCCGATGCTGCTGCCCATGCTCCAGGGAGCAAGGGTGGGCCTGGATTCCCCAGCCCCTGGGACCATGCCCCCCTTCCCTGCACAAACACTGCAGGCTCCCCACGAGGTGCTCTCCACACTCCCGCACTCCTCGGGGGGGGGGGGTTCCCGTTCACACTCTCCATGCCAGCTCCTGGGCTCCTTGCTCTCAGGCTGTCACGGAGTGTGGGGGGACACAAGGCCCGGCACCCCCGACTTCCTGCGATTCACCATGACTCTCAGCCAGCCAGTAAAGCAGAAGGTTTATTTAGACAACAGGGACACAGTCCAAGACAGGTCTTGCAGGCACAGACAACAGGACCCCCTCAGTTAGGTCCATCTTGGGGTCCCAGGGCACCCCAGCCCCCTTAGGAGGTCAGAGCCCCGTCTGCCTCCCAGCCATTCCACCAGCTAGCTCTGAAACTCTCCCCCCACCCTTTGTTCAGTTTCCCGGGCAAAGGTGTCACCTGGCCTCTAACCCCTTCCTAGGTTCTCATGTTACATGCTCAGGTATCTTCCCTCGGCCAGTCTCTCATCCCCCCATGCAGACCATCCTAGCCACACTCCCCTGCCTTCCCAGCCAACACTCCCCACTCAGCATTCAAAGACCACATTAAGAACAGTCCCAGTTCGTCACAGGCTGGCATTGCCCAACTCCGGAGCCCAGAGAGGCCAGATCCTGGGGGTGGGGCTAAGAGTCGTGTGGGAGAGGGTGGGAAATGGACCTTCCCCTCTTGAGTATGGGGACCAGCACCACCCACCACAACATGGGGCTTGTCTGGACCCAGATGTTGCCCTAGATCAGTGGTTCTCAAACTTTTTGTATTGGTGACCCCTTTCGAACACCAAGCCTCTGAGTGCGACCCCCCTTAGAAATTAAAAGCACATTTTTGATATTTAACACTATGTTAAATACTAAATTTTAAACCCTATTGCTTAAAATGAATTGACCTTTGTTGCTTCTTCTCTGTGTTTGAAAAAATCCATGTTTCAATTTTTATGCTCAGGATGTTTAGTTTCAAGATGTCACTGCAGTTTGCATGGTTGCATTGATTCACCAGACACAGCTTCACAGCAAATGACACATTGCGGTTTTTCAGTACCAGAGGTGATGATACAGGTAAAGCCAAGTTTAATGTAAGACTCGAGATCCTTTCGTTTTTTAGCGGTTTTAGCAGTACAAGTGGCCATTATTTTCAGGAAAAAGTTTGCACTTATGTCTCTGACTGTTAATGAATAAAGTACTTGTTCAGCTGCGAATCAAGCCCTCTAATGTTGTCTCAGTACCAGGGCCAGCCATAGGAAAAATGGCGCCCTGGGCAAACTTCTATTTGGCACCCTTTCTTTGGAGGTGGAGCAGCGCTGTAGGTGGAGTGGAGTGGAGTTGGGGGTGGAGCTGGGCTGGAGGAGTTTGGGCTGGCAGCCCGGCGCAGGGGTCGGGGTTGGAGCTTGCAACCCCCCACATAACCGGGTTGTGACCCCCTGAGGGGTTGCAACCACCAGTTTGAGAACCAATGCCCTAGATGACCCTGGTGTGCTCGGGAGGAGGGGGGCTCCTGGCCACGTGGCTCATCCTTACCCAGCTCTCACTAAACAGGCCTGAATCGTCCCTGCCTCGGCCTGGGAAGAGGCAGGGCGATTGCCCAGGGGGCAGCTCTCCTGGGGCGCGGGGGTCTCACTCTGGACTGGATGGAGGGACGGGGTGTGTGTTCTCCACTCAGCCACTGACTGGACTCTAGTCTGAGTTCACACTCATCCTGCTGGTCCTTCCTGGCCCTGAGCTCTCTGGCCTGGGGGCAAGGGCCCATCATGACAGTAGCACTGCTGCCCCCTCCTGCCGCTTGGTGGCTGGCCGGGCCCCATTCTCCCCGAGGGCTGGGTCTGTGCCATCACACGGTGTCTTCTTCCAGGATGAGGAGAAGAGTCTGCGGCACCGCAACTCCCCGCCCCCGGAGCGAGCCCAGCCGCCTGCTTCCGGACTGGGACAGATGGAGCCTGCAGGCCCAGGGCTGGCAGGAGGAGGTAGTCAGGGGACAAGGAGCAGGGGGGGTTGGAGGTTCTGGGGGGGGCAGTCAGGGGGCGGGAAGTAGGAGGGAGTGGATGGGGGCAGAACGGGCGCGGGACTCCCTGGGTGCACACCCTGACGAAATGTGCTGCGCACGCCTATGCTTATACTATGCTGCTGGGCCCTGATTGGCTGCTCCTTTCATCCCCTTTCTGATTGGCTGTGTTCCACACTGCCATTCTAGGCAGCTTGAAGGACCCTCTCTGCTGCCCTTTTCTGGGGCAGGGAGTGGCAAGGCCACAAGGCCTCCAGCACAGGGCCTCAGCAGGTCTGGTACACCCCGTCTGGGGACATTATACACTAGTTACAAATGAAGGAGTTTGTTGTTTGGTGAATTAAGAACAGGAAAATGTCAACATTTACCTAAATTTGTTTCATTGTGTTAATAAAAATAATAAAACACATTATTAAAGTTGTGTGTTTTGCGTGTTATGCAGCAAAATTCATATGAAGACACTGCTCGGGCATAGCTGGCTCCCAAATAACCATGTTTATTAACTATGTGCCAACATCCAAGGTCTAGCTTAACCTATCCTGCGGTTCTCAGTGATTTCTGATGGCTTCTAAAATATAGACAACAGTGAATAGCGCTACAGTGCTGACAAACTCTTTGTCTTCTAGCCCTAATCCTATCACTATGGGGCCAGATCTCTGAGTCCTTCTTCAAATTCGAGTCTGTCTCGAAGCAGTAGAGTGCTCACAAACTACTTAAAGAAATACTATCCTAGTCCTATATACTACACCAAGTTAAACCAGCTAGCATCCTGAGTGGTTTAGGGAGACTCGTACAGCAGCAATGTGGCTTGGTATGCGTTAATAGAGTTTGGAAAACTCTATCATATGGCTAGAATACCTACACCTCCTTTCCTTTTACATTCCCCAAACTCCATCATAGAAATGCCAGCGCTCAGTTTGACCATGTTTGTGGAAATATACCAAATGGTTCTCACTCTCGTATGTTATCCCGACAGCTTTGAAGCTATAATGACACCTTTGCTTTAATACATGCTACTGTTTATGCAAATAATTTTGATGATTTCTATTGAACTAATCAATAGTTGAAACATTATTTTAAATATGAATGCTACATTCAAGTTACATGGAAAAGTGCTACAGAGAGGGCAGACGAAGAATTTTTGTGGGACAGTGGTGTAGTCATGCAGGATTTACATACTGCTTGCTATTTTAACTGAGATTTACAGCTCGAGCACTGGGGTAACAGTTTAAGTCAGTGGCTCTCAACCTTTCCAGACTACTGGACCCCTTTCAGGAGTCTGATTTGTCTTGTGTACCCCAAGTTTCACCTCACTTAAAAACTACTTGCTTACAAAATCAGACATAAAAATACAAAAGTGTCACAGCCACACTATTACTGAAAAATTGCTGACTGTCTAATTTTTGCCGTATAATTATAAAATAAATCAATTGGAATAGAAATACTGTACTTACATGTCAGTGTACGATATATAGAGCTGTATAAACAAGTCATTGTATGAAATTTTAGTTTGTACTGACTTCACTAGTGCTTTTTATGTAGCCTGATGTAAAACGTGGAAGACCACGGCGTACCTCCAGTGTACACGTACCCCTGGTTGAGAACCACTTACGTGATTCTCAAGTGTAGGGACTGAGAACAGCCAAAGGAAAGGTTACAATTTTATTATTTTCTGTTTGTTTATTTTGGGTAAAGGAAACAGAACAAAAGTAAAGCAAAAACAGGAGCACCAAATTGGAGAGTGACAAATTAAGACAGAAGCATGAACGCCAGAACTGTTTGGCTGAGCAGGAAGCCAAAGAGTGTGAACACCAAAATTGGGAAGCAGGAGCCCAGGAGAGGGAGGCAGAAAAGCAGCAGCAAGAAGAAGCACACTGATGGGCTGTGGAAGCAGAAGCAGCCGCACACCAATGATCCGTGGCCCTTCCTTCGCCACCAGGCTCAGTGTCACCTTCCTCACAGCTTGACTAAATGTTGAGGTGTAACCTTCAGAAGGATCCATTGCAAAGGTTCCCTGGACTATAAAAGAGAGGGACAAAGAGCCCCAAATGATCTCTTTCACCTAAGAAAGGAGCCAGCACTTTGGCTTCTAGAGGAGATTCTGACTGAGGGTGGGGGGGACAGCCACCATCCTGCTGGAAGACCTTGAGTGAGAAAAGCCATCTTGAACAAAGACTGTATCTTGCTAGGTTCAGTTTTAGTCACTGGAAAGGGTTTCACTTTTATCTGGTTCGCCGCTGCAGGCCAATGGAGGCTGCGGGAAGCAGCGCAGGGTGAGGGATGTGCTGGCTGCAGCTTCCCACAGCCCCTGTTGGCCTGCGGCGGCAAACTGTGGCCAGTGGGAGCCGTGATCGGCCAAACCTGCGGACGGGGCAGGTAAACAAACTGGCCCAGCCTGCTAGGGGGCTTACCCTGGCGGGCCACATGCCAAACATTGCCGATCCCTGAGCTATACCAACAGTGCTGTGTTGGAATAAAAGTGTTAGCTAACTCCACTGAATGTGGCAAGCTGTGCATTTTGTCTCTTTAGAGGAGGAAACAGACCTTATTATTCCTCTGAATGCTGCAGGAGAGGGCTGGACATCGCAGAGCACATAGGTTTGAGACGGGAGGTGTGCTGGGGTCACCTGCTAACGTCAGCCAAGTCAGGAAGCCAAGAGTATGTCTGTGATAAGTGGTGGCACGCTGTTGGATGCAAAATGGCTGAATCAGAGCTATACATGAATGAGAGAGGTAAATAGTGGTGTCCCCCAGGGGTCTGTACTGGGCCCAGTCCTATTCAACATATTCATAAATGATCTGGAAAAAGGGGTAAACAGTGAAGTGGCAAAATTTGCAGATGATACAAAACTACTCAAAAAGAATGAGGAGTACTTATGGCACCTTAGAGCAGTGGTCCCCAACCCTTTTCGTCTGGCGGGTGCCAGACGACAAGCCACGGAGGACTGTGGCGACGGACGACCATCCGCCGAAATGGCGCCGACAAGCGGCAACGTCAATAGGCGTCGCCGCTGAAATGCTGCCGATTTTCGGCGGCGACGCCTCTTGATGACGCTGCTTCTCGGCGGCATTTCAGCCGATGCTCGTCCACCAGCCAGCCAGTATGCGGGCGCACTTAGACGCCCCGGCGGGCGCCATGAGGACCCCTGCCTTAGAGACTAACAAATTTATTTGAGCATAAGCTTTCGTTGGCTAAAACCCACTTCATCAGATGCATGCAGTGGAAAATACAGTAGGAAGATATATATATATATGCACAGAGAATATGAAAAAATGGGTGTTGCCATACACACTACAACGAGTGATCAGTTAAGGTGAGCTATTAACAGCAGGAGAAAAAAAAACTTTTTGTAGTGATAATCAAAATGGCCCATTTCCAATAGGCAGAGGTGCTGGAGTTAGGGGTGCTGGGGGTGCGGCTGAAGTGGTTTCCATCCTATATGGGGTTTACAGTCTGGTTCAACGGCTCTCAGCACCCCCACGATACAAACTGTCCAGCAGCCCTGCCACTAGGGGAAAAGGTGGGCTCAGCCCCTGTGGCCCATTCAGCCCCTTGCTGCTCTGCGGGGGCTGTCACCGAGGGGCCCAGATACAGCCTGAGGCAACAGTGGGTTTGTGATATGGACGCTGGGGTGGAACCCCACCCCTGAAGTCTGGGGCCTCGTAGGCTTTCCCATCCGCCACTTGATTTCACGAGCGTCAATGGGGGATAAAGCCCAGAGTCTGAGCTATTCTGACTGTAGCCAGCAGGGGACAGCAGAGGACAGCATATCCCCCTGCCTCCTCATGACCATACGGACACTAGCAAGAAGATTTCGAATGGCCCCTAACTTTGGGTGCCCACGTTGAGACACCTGGGCCTGGATTTCAGAGGTGCTAAACACCCGCAGCTCCCAGCAGGGCTCGTGGGTACTTAGGGTGCATCTACACTGCAGTTATGTGCTCACGGGTGGCCCAGGCCAGCTGATTCCGGCTCACGGGGCTCGAGCTGAGCAGCTGTTTACTTGCAGTGCAGACGTTCTGGCTTGGGATGGAGCCCGAGCTCTGGGACCCTCCCACCTCGCAGGGTCCTAGAGCCGAAGCTCCAGTCTGAGCCCCAAAGGCTACACCGCAGTTAACAGGCCCCTTACCCCGAGCCCCGGGACTAGGAGCTGGAGTCAGCTGGCCCGGGCCAGCCGCGGGTGTGTAATTGAAAATCAGCCCCCAGCCGTCTCTGTGTGGGCACCAAAACCTGAAGCATCCAGTGCTGGCCATTTACCCACTACTGAATCCCTGGACCTGAACTCCATGGGTGAGGCCACCTTGCCTGGCCTGCGTTTGGCTCTAGGCTGCATCTACTGGGAGCCTAGCAGGTCCTCTAGGTTTGATGTATCGTGAGGGCAGCACATGGCTCTGGGAAGGCTCCGTAATTGGATGAGTCTGTTCAATTACATGGATCTGCTTCTAGCCAGGCCAGCATGAGGCGGTTGGTTGCATTTTGCTTGGGTCTGTAAAACAAAACTAAATCAAAGTGGCTGGTGGAAGCAGCGCAATGAACGTTTAATAAGAATCAGTGGCAGAGCTAATAGCGGGCCGGGGGCAACCGCCCCCCTTCGGCAGCCATTAGGTATACGTGTGATGCCTTTTCAAGCCAATAGGTATAATTGAAGGTGGAACCACCAATGACCTAGCTGCCTCCTGGTTCCACCACTGCTCAAAATGTAGCTCCGCTGATGCTAAGAATCCGGAGTCTGTTGAGCAGGAACATGGGACAGACAGCACCCTTGCTTGGAGAACCCAAGCTTTGCAAAATGAGACATGGACTTTCATTCACCCTGCACTGAATTGCAGCCACTTCTGGGGTGGAGCGCAGTAGCTGCATAACAACACACAGCAACACTATTCAGGGATCACTCACCCAGTACTGAAATGCAGATACCTCTGGATGGAGCACAGCTGATATGCAACAGCACTCAACAACACTACACAGGGATCACTCACCCAGGACTGAAATGATGCCACCTCTGGGGTAGGAATGCAGCAGCTGTTGAACAGCCACAGAGCAACACTACTCACAGTTTAGAGCAGGATGTGAAGAAGACTCTCACTTCCATTCGAAAGCTCTGGGGCAGTTTACAGAAACAGAACATGATGTTAGCCTGAGCTGAACAGCAGCCAGGACACAACAGATTGGGTCCGCACTGCGGGTAACTAGACAACAGCTCTGCCATGAGGGATTTGTTCTGATTGATGGAGAAGGGATGGGGCAGGGATCCAGTCAAGCCTGCGGAACAAATTCCTTCTCCGGGATGCTTTGCTCCAGGATCTTGGAGCCCAGGCTCTAAGGCCATTAATTACTGCACCACCCAGCCGGAAGGGAAGGGCTGGGGCAGGTCTCTGCGCTCCACATGTCACAAGCAGACAAGGCAGAATGAACCATGTCACAGAATGAATCAATTGCATAGCCCGGACTAGAACCCAGGAATCCTAACTGCCAGCTCTCTGCTCTAACCATTAGACCCCACTCCGCTTGCAGTTAGGATTGAACCCAGGAGTCCTGATTCCTAGACCCTCCCCCCCCCCCCCCCCGTTTCTCTAACCCAGTGGTTCTCAACCAGGGTTACGTGTGCCCCTGGGGGTACGCAGAGGTCTTCCGGGGGTACAGCAACAGGCTACATAAAAAGCATTAGCAAAGTCAGTACAAACTAAAATTTCATACCAACAATGACTTGTTTATACTGCTCTATATACTGCTGTGTGTGTTTTGGTATAGGATTATAGTCTGTTAAAATGTGTATATGAAATTCAATATGTAGTTTGTACAGATATAGCAGCAATCCAAGATGGAGTCTGAACTGCCATCTTGTGACCGCCATCTTGTTGTTTACTGTTATCATGGCCCAGTCATAACTGGATCCAACTGGTTTTTCCCGCCATTGGCCACTCCAAGGACAATTTTACCTCAGACTGTTTTCCACCCTTGCTGGGACTGTACCGTATTTTCCCGCCAGTAAATGCAGAAAGGGACTGAGCTCCCTGCCGAGTGGTGCAGTCAATCCCAGTGACTGTGCGTATGCGGCTCAGGCCGTCCCAGCACGTTCTGGTCGAAGTGAAGCGCAAGGGAAGGAGACGTTCCATCAAACCCGCTCCTGCTCCTGGGTACAACACGCGGCCTGGCTGGGTGGAGGGGGGGGGGGTGAGGAGCCTGACTGAGGGGGGGCTGGGTGGAGGTGGGGGGTGAGGGACACTGCTGGGGGGGGGCACTGGTTGGGGGGACTTGCAGCTCGGTGGGGGGCCCTGACCGGAGTGGGCTGAGGCCCCACTACCCCAACCCAGTCCTCGCTTTAACCCTGCCCGAGGCCCCCGCCTCCCTCTGCACCCCACGTGACCAGGTGGGGGTTCAGTGGGGACCTGCGTGGCCCTGTCACCAGGCGCAGGCCCATGGGTGCCCAGGCCTGGCCCTGCAGCACCAGAAGTGGGGGGCTGCGGCGTTCGGCCGTCATCAGCCTTGCAGACATTGACCCACCAGCACCCCAGTTGCTTTATACTGAAATCAGTCACTGGGGGGGGGGCTGGGCCCATCCATCAGTGACACTGGGTGGGGCTGGGCCTGGCCATCAGTGATATGGGGGGTGGGCCCATCCATCAGTGACCCTGGGTGGGCTGGGCCCCTCCATCAGTGACACTAGGGGCCGTCGCCCAGCATCACAGACACTCCCCAGAGCACGGCAGGGAGAAGCCAGGGCGCGCACAAGGGCAGGAGCAGAGCAGGGGTAGAACCCAGGAGTCGTGACTCCAGCCCTGCCCCGCACACAGCTGAGTCCCACTTCCATCCACAGGACTCGAAGGGGCGTGAGAGGAGTCAGAGATGACCCCGTCCGGGTTGAAGGCGGTGGTGCACGAGAGTAAGTGCAGAGCTGGGGGGTCTGAGCCCGGTCGGGGGCAGGATCCAGTCGGGTGTGGGTCTGGGGGGACAGGGCCCAGTTGGGGAGCCCTGGGAGGGCAGGGCGGGGCGCTCGTGGGGGTGTCGCGCCCTCGGGGAGGATTAGGAGTCAGTCAGAGCAGAGAGCTCCCCCCCGCCTGCCTGTCACACACCAGGAGGGGGAGGAGTGTGTCTGCCCCACCCTCAAGGGCTGTCCCCTCCCATAGGAGCTATCCCTTGGGGGGCATCGTCGTCATCTCTTTCCATCGGGGTGACACCCGCCAGGGCCGGTGCAAGGATATTTTGCGCCGTAGGCGAAACTTCCACCTTGCGCCCCCTCTCCTCCCCCCGACCACCTCTGAAAACTAGTAAACTTAGCATTATAAACAGCCTGTCAGAACGGGTAACAGCTGCACGCGAGGAGAAAAATGACCTCATAGCCACTTTGTACCGTCGTGAAGCAGTACGCTTCTGCCCGGCCACAACGCAGAGCTGGCATAGGCTATAGCTGTAATGTAGGAGAGAACAAGTTAAAGCCTTACACCTGATCAGCATGGCCTCCACTGCCTTGTGCATGCTGGACTCTGAGGTGTTAGTTGCTATGTGTTAGTCATTGTCTTCTGGCAACACTCTGACCCGCTGTGTGGGCTGTGTTACTTCAGAAGCCCAAGCCACTGCTGAATCTCCAGCCCCAGCTGCAGTGGACGGAGCCTGTGGCTAAATCCAGACCACAGACCTGGGGTTTAAAAGTCCCTTGGAAAGTGGATTCAGTTCTGATGTTCCATGGTTGCCCCCAGAACTGGGACAGAGCAAAAGTGGCCCACAGTTCAGGACCGCCGGTGGTGCTAATAACCCTTAGCTCTTCTCTTAGCTTCTCCTCAGTAAATCGCACAGTTAGGAGGGCCAAACACGTGACTTTTGAATATTTGGGCTGGGCCCACGGCCGGTGGAAGGATGTTTCGTGCCCTAGGCGAAACTGATTGGCGCCGCAAGCCTGGGAGGCGGGAGAAGTGAAGCAGCCACGGCGTGCTCGGGGAGGAGGCAGGGTAGGGGTGAGCTGGGGTGGGGAGTTCCCCTGCGTGCCGCCCCCCCCCCCTGCTGCAGGCGGCCCTGCCCGCGCTCCACTGCCCCAGCTCCAGCTCCCTCCACCTAAATGCCGGCGGCGACCGGGGCAGCCGAAGATCCAGCCGCCATGGTCGCTGCCGAAGAAAATGGCTCCCCCCAAATCCTAGCGCCCCGGTTCAAGAGGGGTCTGTGAACAGGAATAGCAGAGGTTGCGGGTCAGGAGTGAGGGGCATCTGCAGAGCTGTGAGATGGGGAACCCAGGACTGGAATAGCTGCGGGTCAAGAGTGAGGAGCTCTGGCAGAGCTGGTGGGGACAGACCAGGGCTGGCATAGCAGGGGACTGCGGACAGGAGTGAGGGGCACTGGCAGAGCTGGGAGTGGGTGGAAGCCCAGGGCTGGCATAGCAGGGGACTGCGGACAGGAGTGAGGGGCACTGGCAGAGCTGGGAGTGGGTGGAAGCCCAGGGCTGGGATAGCAGGGGGCTCCAGTCAGTAGTGAGGGGCACTGGCACAGCTGGTGGGGGCAGCCCAGGGCTGGGGTGGGGGCCATAGCTGCAGTTCAGGGTCGAAATGCCTGGGCGGAGTTGTGTGGTGAAAGCAGGTTCATGTCTGCCAGCCCCTTACCTTGCACTAGAGCCCCACGTGCCCTGGTGAACGGGGAGTCTGCGTGCCGCAGGTGTAAAGGAACTGCAGGAAAGCAGCAGGGAGGCCAGCACGTCCTGGTGCAGAATAGCCCCTGGAGCCTCTTTAGGGTCGAGCAGCTCAAGCCCTGATGGGCTAGAGGTGGGTTAGGGAGAGGCATTGCTTGAGTTATGGGGGAAACATAGTGTGTTGGGCACTGCGCACACCCGCTACCGGGAGTGGGAGTGAGAGTGGGAGCACAGGTCAGGCTCTCGGAGCTATTGGGTCCTATTCCCAGCTTTGCCATGGACTCACTGTCTAACCTTGGTGAAAGGACTTCTGGTCCCCAGGCCTCAGTTTCCTCACTCTAAAATGGGGATAATGTAGGGTTACCATATTTCAACAATCAAAAAAGAGGACACGGGGTGCCGCCCTAGCCCCGCCCCTCCCACTTCCCGCCCCCCTCAGAATCCCCCTACCCCCTACCTGTCCCCCCCACCCTAACTGCCCCCAGGACCCCACCCCCTATCTAAGTCTCCCTGCTCCCTGTCCCCTGCCTGCCCCAACCGCTCTCTACACCCCCTTCTCCTGACAGCCCCCCCAGAACCTCCGACAAATCTAACCCCCCCTGTTCCCTGTCCCTTACCTGCCCCAACCGCTCTCTACACCCCCTTCTCCTGACAGCCCCCCAAGAACCCCCGACCAATCTAACCCCCCATTCCCTGTCCCTTGCCTGCCCCAACTGCTCTCTACACCCCCTTCTCCTGACAGCCCCCCCAGAACCCCCGACCAATCTAACCCCCCATTCCCTGTCCCTTGCCTGCCCCAACCGCTCTCTACACCCCCTTCTCCTGACAGCCCCCCCAGAACCCCCGACCAATCTAACCCCCCCGTTCCCTGTCCCTTGCCTGCCCCAACTGCTCTCTACACCCCCTTCTCCTGACAGCCCCCCCAGAACCCCCGACCAATCTAACCCCCCCGTTCCCTGTCCCTTGCCTGCCCCAACTGCTCTCTACACCCCCTTCTCCTGACAGCCCCCCCAGAACCCCCGACCAATCTAACGCCCCTGTTGCCTGTCCCAACTGCTCTCTACACCCCCTTCTCCTGACAGCCCCCCCAGAACCCCCGACCAATCTAACCCCCCTGTTGCCTGTCCCTTGCCTGCCCCAACTGCTCTCTACACCCCCTTCTCCTGACAGCCCCCCCAGAACCCCCGACCAATCTAAGCCCCCGTTCCCTGTCCCTTGCTTGCCCCCCCCCACCAGGCCGAGGGAGAGCTGTGGGCTCCACGTGCAGCCAAACAAATAAGGCGCTGCTCTGCGGGGGAGGGGGAGGGACTCTGGCTCTAGAGGCCCCAGTGGCTGCGAGCGGCTTTCAATCAGGCCCAGCCGTCCAATCAGCCGCGCCGCACTCTGCATGAGGGGAAGGGGGAAATCCCGGACATTTCTACCTTATTAGAAATCCCCCCCGGACGGCCATTTAAAGCTAAAAAAGCCGGACATGTCCGGGGAAACCCGGATGGATGGTAACCCTACGCCAATGGGAGCGGAAGGTGGTGGTCAATGGGGAGACGTTCCTGGGGTGGCGAGACCCTGGGACAGAGAGAACTGTTGTCAGGCCCCGGGTGGTGCAGCCGCAGATGCTGAGGGCCCGTGTGACCTGGGTGAAGGTCCCCGGGATGAAGGCCCTCGCCCTGCCTATGGCCCGGATCCCTGTGCAGACAGAAGAGGGGTCGGGCTGGCTGGTAGTTGGGGGTTCTCCAGGATATCGGCTGTGAGGTCCTGTTGGGGGATGACTGTGTCTTTGTGGGACAGGATCCAGGCCCTGCTCCTGTAACAGCCGAGGATTTGAACTGGAATCCAGGGAACCAATTGGCTAAGATGGAAATGGTCAGTGAAAATGCAAATGACCTGGCTGGCAGGGGGGAGGAGCTTCTAGGATCAGGATACCTGCCTACCTGTAACCAGATCCCTGGAGCTGAGTGAGACAGAGAGATGCTAACCCCAACCCAACCCTAACCTAACCTGAGCCCCCTGCACACCAGAGAGGAGGCTCAGGCTGGCTCTGATGCTGTGACCAAAACAGCGAGCTCGCTGCCTACCCCCACTGGGACAGCAAGGGCAGCGCTGAGCATGGTGGGAGCCGAGACCCCAGCTGAGTGGGGGGACACCCAGGCAGAGCAGGTCGGCTGCCAACCAGGTTTGCCTGGTCCAGACGTGCTGCTGGGAAGTAATCTCCATGGCAGGGAGGGGGCTACCAGGGACAGGGCTCAGCGGGGCTGTGACCCCAGGCCCAGCCAGCGAGAGGCAGGGGCGGCTCTATGTTTTTTGCCGCCCCAAGCACGGCAGGCAGGTGGCTTTCGGCCTGCGGGAGGTCTGCTGGTAACACGGATTCGGCAGCATGCCTGCGGAAGGTTCACCGGTCCCGCGGCTAGCCGCCGCCGAATTGCCGCCGAAGCCGCAGGGCTGGCAGACCTCCCGCAGGCATTCCGCCGAACTGCTGCCCTCACGGCGACTGGCAGGCCGCCCCCCGTGGCTTGCTGCCCCAGGCACGTGCTTGGTGCGCTGGTGCCTGGAGCCGCCCCTGGCGAGAGGGAACAGGTCCCACTCCCTCCCCCAGCAGCTGAATTCCAGACCGAGCTGCGGAAGGATCCCTTCTTGGAGAAACTAAGGGAACTTGCTGGCCACAGCGCTGCAAAACCCCTTGGGGAAGGCTGCAGGGACAGATTCCTGTGGGAGAAGGGATTCCTGTACTGGGAATGGGCTCCCCAAGGGGAAGTAGAACTGTGGGGAATCAACTGGTGGTGCCCCAGAAGTATCGCCGCAGGCTATTGTACCTGGCCCACGATGCCCCTCTCTCAGGACACCAGGGGATCCAGTGCCCCAGACAGCAGCTGCTGCAGAACTTTTACTGGCCCAGACTGTGACGCAGTCCAGCAGTACTGCAAGCCCTGCAACCCCTGCCAGAGGGTGGGGAGGGCCCGGGATAAGAGTGAAACTCCCCTGAGACCCCTGCCCTTCATAGAGGAACCTTTCCAGAAGGTGGCTATTGACATAGTGGAGCCCCTCAGCAAGGCGACCGGGTCAGGGAAGGAATACATCCTGGTGGTAATGGATTTCGCCACCCGCTGCCCAGAGGCGGTGGCTCTGTCCTCCACTGAGGTAGACACCATGCCAGATGTGCTGCTGACCATCTTCAGCAGGGGGCGGGTCCCCAGCGAGGTCCTTACAGATTTCATGTCAGCCCTGCTCAGGGGCTTTTGGGAGAAATGTGGGGTCTGGCCCACCTGGGCCTCTGCATATCACCCTCAGTCCAACAGGCTGGTGGAGAGATTCTATGGGACCCCAGGAAAGTGGAAGCCGTGTGAGCTTCTTGCCCTGAAGACAGTCTGCTCACATGCGTCTGACGAAGTGGGTATTCACCCACAAAAGCTTATGCTCCAATACGTCTGTTAGTCTATAAGGTGCCACAGGACTCTTTGTTGCTTTTTACAGATCCAGACTAACACGGCTATCCCTCTGATACTGCTCACAGAGAGGAGACTTCACCAGAGTCCTGACTGGCTTTGTAGGGAGCAGTTCCAGAGCATCGCCGGGGGACTCCGCGACACATGGGCCATTCTGGTGAGCTAAGCATCCAGCCAAGTTTGACTGAACCCCATTTTCAGGCTGTGTCTGTCTGTCTCTTAGTCTGACCCCAAGTAACTACTTAGTCAGTTCCCAACTAAGAGAGCCCCAGCGCTTCTTCCAGAGCTCACACTTACCCCCCACCTCATGCCTTCCAGTCTTTTGCTCTCAGCTTCCCTGATGAGAGGAAAGGAAATTCCTGAGTCATTGGAGTTGGTATTGTCTCTCTGGCCCCCTTGTTGATGTGAGTCAGTTTCAACCAGTTCCTTAGTGATTCTTCATTCCATCCACTGAGGAAGGCGACACACACACCTATAGCTCTTTGTCGGTCCTGAGAGCAAATGTAGCCCTTCCCCACCCCACCAGGTATCCATGAAAAATATAAGGGAAACTGAGGTACTGTCACAGAGTTACCGGGCAATGCTTTGGAACTACTCCCTACGAAGCCAGTCAGGACTCTGGGGGAGCCTCCTCCCTCTGTGAGCATACTGTCTCCAGGGCAAAAAGCTTACACAGCTTCGACCTTCCTGGGTCTGACCTTGGAGCATTCAGCATCCCCTTCCACACCGTACGCTTTCCACAGCGAGTCCGCACAGGTGGGGCTCCTGGGGAAGCCAGAGGGCCCTGCACCCCAACTCCGCAGTCAGACGTGACTCTCAGCCAGCCACTAAAACAGAAGGTTTATTAGACAACAGGAACACAGTCCAAAACAGAGCTTGTAGGTACAGGAAACAGGACCCCTAAGTCAGGTCCATCTTGGGGCAGGGAGGCCAGAGGCCCGTCTGGGCCCCCCTCCATTTCCCCAGTCAGCTCCGAACTGAAACTCTCCAGCCTCTCCTCTGGCCTTTGTCTCTTTCCTGGGCCAGGAGGTCACCTGATCTCTTTGTTCTCCAACACCTTCAGTTGGCACCTTTGCAGATGAGGGGCCCAGGCCATCAGTTGCCAGGAGACAGAGTGTCGGCCATTCTCTGTGCAGACAGCATCACACTGGCCCTCTAAGGCTCTGCAACAATCACACACCCTTATCCCACCACCTAGATACTTAAGAAAGGCATAGGGGAAACTGAGGCACCCACACAGTATTCAGAGAAAACATTAAGAACATTCCCACTTTGTCACAGGTACCAATAGGACTCATAAAAATATTACAGAAAATTCCCACTTTGTTACCAACCAGAGCCCTTGCTGGAGATGGGGGAAAAGGATCTCTGGTAAGCTTATTAGCATGTATGTAAGTGTTTTCTCCGTAATGCTTTCACCTTAAGAATCAGTGTCCTTGCTTAGAAAGAGCTGTGTGGTACCTGGGGAACTCACAGTGTAGGCAGGGAGCTGTGCAGCCTAGAAAACCCCAGTCAGGAGACAGAGAGACTGTGACTGGGAGTATGTGTTTGTGTGTGTGCACTGTGGGGGGATGTGATGAAGTGGGGAATTTTCTTAATGGTTTGCATGAATACTGTGTGTGTCTGTTTTCCCTGAGTGCTGCGTGTTTAAGCAGGTGGTGGAAGAGGGGGGGTTGTTGAGACAGGCATGCAGAAAGCTCAGAGATGAGGTCCCAGGAGGCGGCAGGGCCAAAGGGCCTAACCCCAAAGAGAGAGTGAAACCTTCATGAAGGGCTTTCATGCTGAAGGGAGTTACTCCCAGGGACCATACAGAGCCGAGAGGGCGTGGGCCTGTGAGTCTGTGACAGGGGGTAAGTCTGTCCACATGTGTGGGCACTGTGAGTGTGTGGGGTACATATGTGTACACTGTGCATGTGCACTCTGGGGGGGATGTGTATGTGCACTGTGTGTGCACATGTGGGGTGTGTGTGTGTGCACTGTGTGTGTATGGGTACATGTGTGTACACTGTGTGTGTGCACATGTGAGTGGGATGTGTATGTGCACTGTGTGTGGGGAGGTACATGTGTGTACACTGTGTGTGTGTATGCACTGTGGTGGGGGTATGTGTGTGTGCACTGCACGGGGATACATATGTGTGTGCACTGTGTGTGTATGGGTACATGTGTGTACACTGTGTGTGTGCACATGTGAGTGGGACGTGTATGTGCACTGTGTGTGGGGAGGTACATGTGTGTACACTGTGTGTGTGCACATGTGGGGGGAAGTGTGTATGCACTGTGGTGGGGGTATGTGTGTGTGCACTGCACGGGGATACATATGTGTGTGCACTGAGAGTAGAATTTACTGGGGGGAAGCTGTCTCTCTTTGAGAAAGGAACCTTCGTGGGTGCGGAGAAAAGCTGGACAAGCCTCCGAGACCCCCACGGGAAGAACCAGCTCCTCAAGAGCCGTTCATTTTAAAATCATCTGGTGATCTTGGGGCTCTGGCTCCTGAGGGAGGAGGCTGGTGCTGCGGCGGGGACAGGTGGCAGTGAGCTCCGAGTGCTGAGCGCCCCAGGGTCTCATCTCTCTTGCGGCGCCGGATTCCCTAGTCCAGCCTCTGGCACTGCCCCCACTCCCCACGCCGTGGTCGGCAGCAAGGCCACCCCACACAGAGCAGAGCTCTGAATATCAACTCAGAGGCTTTGAACTGGGCCCTCTGTCCCCTGGGGCTTGAGGAAGGGATGGTGCCTGGCACCTGCTGCTGCTCAGATGGGCTGCTGCATGCCAGAGTGCTTGGCTGTGACTGATACCATGCTGGAGCAGATGCCCTCAGCAGCAGGATGGTCCAGTGGAGGGACGTTCTCCCAGTGCTTCCCTCTTCCCACCAGCAGTGCCCTGGGCTGGCCGAGCTTCCCCTTAGCCAGCATCTCTGCAAGTACTGATGTCATAAGAACATAAGAACGGCCGTACCGGGTCAGACCAAAGGTCCATCTAGCCCAGTATCCTGTCTACCGACAGTGGCCAATGCCAGGTGCCCCAGAGGGAGTGAACCTAACAGGCAATGATCAAGTGATCTCTCTCCTGCCATCCATCTCCACCCTCTGACAGACAGAGGCTAGGGACACCATTCCTTACCCGTCCTGGCTAATAGCCATTAATGGACTTAACCACCATGAATTTATCCAGTTCTCTTTTAAACGCTGTTATAGTCCTAGCCTTCACAACCTCCTCAGGTAAGGGGGGAGGGATAGCTCAGTGGTTTGAGCATTGGCCTGCTAAACCCAGGGTTGTGAGTTCAATCCTTGAGGGGGCCACTTAGGCATCTGGGGCAAAATCAGTACTTGGTCCTGCTAGTGAAGGTGCAGGGGGCTGGACTCAATGATCTTTCAAGGTCCCTTCCAGCTCTCGGAGATGGGATATCTCCATTAATTATAAGGAGTTCCACAAGTTGACTGTGCACTGCATGAAGAAGAACTTCCTTTTATTTGTTTTAAACCTGCTGCCTATTCATTTCATTTGATGACCCCTAGTTCTTGTATTATGGGAATAAGTAAATAACTTTTCCTTATCCACTTTCTCCACATCACTCATGATTTTATATACCTCTATCATATCCCCCCTTAGTTTCCTCTTTTCCAAGCTGAAGAGTCCTAGCCTCTTTAATCTCTCCTCATATGGGACCCGTTCCAAACCCTTAATCATTTTAGTTGCCCTTTTCTGAAACTTTTCTAGTGCCAGT
Organism: Emys orbicularis; assembly: GCF_028017835.1. Taxonomy (NCBI): domain Eukaryota; kingdom Metazoa; phylum Chordata; order Testudines; family Emydidae; genus Emys; species Emys orbicularis. Next base: position 8,883,519 of record NC_088701.1, on the reverse strand, counting down.
ATATCTTTTTTGAGATGAGGAGACCACATCTGTAGGCAGTATTCGAGATGAGGGCGTACCATTGATTTATATAAGGGCAATAATATATTCTCAGTCTTATTCTCTATCCCCTTTTTAATGATTCCTAACATCCTGTTTGCTTTTTTGACACTGAATGGACATTTTCAGAGAACTATCCACGATGACTCCAAGATCTTTTTCCTGACTTGTTGTAGCTAAATTAGCCCCCATCATATTGTATGTATAGTTGGGGTTATTTTTTCCAATGTGCATTACTTTACATTTATCCACATTAAATTTCATTTGCCATTTTGTTGCCCAGGCACTGGGAGAAAGATGGGTGAGTGATGTCTCCCCATGGCTCAGATACAGGACTGAGTGATGTCTTCCTATGGCTCTGTGCAGGGGCTCAATGCTGTTGGGAGGGGGTGACCCCTTGGGGGCACCCTGCATGAGGGCTGGGGCAAGGCTTCTGAGCCATTTCGGGGGGGCTTCATTGCCCCAGCAGCGGCTGGGGCTTGCTAACACCACATGACCCCTTGTCTACAGGGAGGAGGGCCCTGCCAGGGCTGGCTCCAGCCAGGCTCAGCCCAGCTGAGCGGATCCAGGCTACACCCAGATGGCAAGGGGAGGAGAAGGCTGCCCTTTGCCAGCTGACTTAGAATCCCTCGGCCTTGGAGCATGTGACCTCCTGGCGAGGGGAGGCCAGGGCACATGGGGTCACACAGCCACTTGCTTGTGAGCTCACATTCTGAACCACTCACACCCGCATGCACTGCCACACCTGTGAAGGGCCCTGTTCGTTGGCCTGGGTACAGTGGTGGCATTTTCTGTATCAATCCTTTGGTTGAAGAGTTTCTCTCTCGGGGTCTGCCTGGTCCACACAGCTCAGCTTGGGTTCAGACAGCAATGCTGGGCTGTCCTGGGGCCGGGTACGCAGGAGGGCAGACTAGATGGCCTTGGAGTCTATGTAACACAGGCAGGAAAGAGGAAGTGACTCAACAGAGGCACCTGGCAGCTGACGCTGAAGCAGTTAGAGGACAAGGCCCGCACTAGCTGTGCAGCTGTTGTTGGCTCAGGCTCCTGGCAGTTTATCAAACTGGTTTGACAAGGAAGGGCCCAATCCTGCCAGGGAAGGACACTGTGTGATTAAGACGGGCTTGGGGGCACCTGATGCAGATTCGGAGCCTGCTGGGGGCCTGGAGAAGAGAGGCCCAGCTAGACGGCCAATGGGGGGGTGCATCTGCATTAGGAAAGAGGTGTGGCCTTCACTTGCCTTAGCCAACCCCCAGTGACACACTCCAGGTCGCATCCTAGAGCAGCCCAGGCAGCTGCAGCTTCCACAGCGCCTCAGGGCGAGGTGACGACTCTGGGGGGGCCTGGGCTCAGCTCAGCTTGCGACCTGGTGTGGAAACAGCAGCTGGCTGCGCCGCAGTAGGATTTACCCCTCAGGATCTGAACACCCCTATTCCCCAAGGGACGACGGACATCAGTACAGGCCCTGGGTGGGTTAAAACCCTCTATTCTCTGAGACTCGGCCGCAGAAGCGGGTGCTGGCTGAAGGGGCTCTTGGTCATGGGGAAGATACCAGCATGCAGCGGGACCTGTAGAGTAATAAGGGGTGCTGTGGCAGCGGCTCTGCTTGCTCAGAGAATGGCAAGATTCCACCTGAGACAGGTGAAGACAAAAAGTCTGAGATGGGGCAGTGCTGCAGCTCGCCCTTTGAACCAGTACACTGACACGTACACACACCTGCAAGTGTGTGCACGCCTATACACGCCTGCATGTGACCATACACCTTCACACTCCTTCATGTGAGCACACACCTACACACACCTGCATGTGCATGCATGTCTATACACACCTGCATGTGGGCACACACCTACATACTCCTGCTTGGGAGCACACAACTGCATGTGGGCACACACTCACACACGCCTGCATGTGCGTGCATGCCTACACACACCTGAATGTGTGCATATGTAAGGCCAATGGACCCCGGTTGTTGGCGGGCGGGATCGAACCTGGGACCACTGGAGCTTAAATCATGAGCCTCTACTGCATGAGCTAAAAGCCACCTGGCTGTTAGTTAAAGCTGTAGAGCAGACTCATTAAGCTCTCTCTTTAAGTGGTCTCGGTGCCACTCGATGGGACAGACCACCACACCCAGGAGGTGTGTGGGTTACACACACACCTACACACCCCTGCATGTGAACACACACCCGCATACATTCATGCTTATACACACATGCTCGTACACACAGTTGCCTGTGGTTGCCCACATATGGACACACGCACAGGTGCATGCACTGCTTTCACTTTAACTTGCTCTGCTGGAACAAACCAGCCAAGCAAAGCCGACTCTCTCCAGAGCCCCGTGTGTGTCTGACGCTCCCTGCCTGGCCCTGGGCCTTTCACAGCCACAGGGAGAAGTGCCAGCCCCACCCCCAGGGCTGAGGTGATCGTCATTCCATAGGAGCAGGGCCAAGAGGTTCCTACTACAGAGAGCAGCTTGAGTGCCCAGGGGAATTCCTGGGGCAGAGAGTGGGGCTAGTGGGTGCAGGGGAGCTCCCTGGACAGGTCAGGGAAGGCAGCAGTTCAGGAATCCCTGGGGAAGTCCCGACTGGGGCAGGGAGCTGGCTGAGATGATATTAGCTGTGCAGTGAACGGGAGACGTGCCGCTGCAGTGAAGTCATCGCAGATTTCTCATGCAGTCCCGGCTAATCACAGGATATATAAGAGCCACCGGAGCCTCCTACTGCCTGGGGCCTCCAGAGCAATCAGATTAACGGAGCGTGTCCGGCTGCGGGGAAAAGGGGCCCGCGGGAGTGCAGCACCAGGTAAGTGCTGTTCATTAGAAGGGGATGATGAAGGTTGGATCAAGTCTCCTTTCTTCTCCTGCCCATCTCAGACTCTTTTCTGGGACCGAGTGGAGCTGGAGCAGTGATCCCCCCCTGGAGGCTGGGCACCCAGGCCTGGGCAAAGTGCCACACACAGGGGGTCTCCATAGCTTGGTACAATGCCAGGACCTTCCCATGCCCATAACACCTCAGCTCACCACTGGACAGAGTGCTCCCCTCCCCACAGCACGGTTTGGTTAGGATGGGCGCCTGCCACAGTCCTGAGCTTTCAGCTTTTCTCTGTCACGGTGGCCTGGGGTGACCCACTCCCCCATGTCTACCTCAGCTCCCCCATCTGGGCAATGCAGACCAACAAGGAGGATCCTCTCCCTGGGCCATGCGGATTCCTTGGCTAATCCTCATGCGGTGCCGTGACCATGCCAGGAGCTATGTGTATGCTAAGAATCGTCACTGCCCAGGAGACCTGAGCTCCATTCCTGGCTCTGCCACCAACTCCTTGGGTAGCCTGGACTGAGTCATTTCCCCTCTCTGGGCTCAGCTGCCCCTCGCCCCGACCTGTTACTGGTAGGTGCCGGTACTGACCCAGGCCGCCATGGAGCAAAGAGACCAATTTTATCAGTAAATCAGAACCCCTGGCCGCCCGCTGCCTGGGTCACCTCTTCCCTCAGGTGACACGAGTCATTGCTGAGCCCGGGGGGCAGCCACACAAGCCATGTAGATGGGCAGCTCCCAGGAATCTTGCCTGTTTTTTTTTTCCCCTAGTGCCTGCTTTACCCTCAGGGTCCATCCGCGCAGAAGTTTCCGCCCAAGCTAGTGCACTAACAGCAGCAGTGTGGCTGTGGCAACACACACACACACACACACACACACACACACACCTACCTACCTGTTTGGCAAGTCATTGGTTTCTCTTCCCCAGGCAGGGAGGACGAACCCGTCTGACCAGGCTGGGTTGATCCGGGGCTAAGGGTGCTGGGTGACAGAGGTGGGCGGTGGCTGTGGGGTGGGACTGTCACTTCCCCCTCTGCCCATCCAACAGGATCACAGCAAACAAAACCAGCTCAGCCCGCAGGGGAAGAGTTCAGTCCAGGGCCTGGTGCATTCTGGGAGCAGGGACAGTAGAGAGAAAGGGCAGATACAGAGCAGCTCTGAACACTGCACACAACTGCCTGCCCTGACCTGAAACCCCTGCTATCCCAGCCCTGAGCACCCCAGTCACCCCTCTGCCGGTTCCCCTCAATCCCACCCACAGCCCCTGCTATCCCAGCCTGGCCCCCAGCTCTTCTAGTGCCCCTCACACCCGACCTGCAGCCCCTGCTATCCCAGCCCTGAGCATCCCAGTCACCCCTCTGCCGGTGCCCCTCAATCCCACCCACAGCCCCTGCTATCCCAGCCTGGCCCCCAGCTCTTCTAGTGCCCCTCACACCCGACCTGCAGCCCCTGCTATCCCAGCCCTGAGCACCCCAGTCACTCCTCTGCCGGTGCCCCTCAATCCCACCCACAGCCCCTCCTATCTCAGCCTGGCCCCCAGCTCTTCTAGTGCCCCTCACACCCGACCTGCAGCCCCTGCTATCCCAGCCCTGAGCACCCCAGTCACCCCTCTGCCGGTGCCCCTCAATCCCACCCACAGCCCCTGCTATCCCAGCCTGGCCCCCAGCTCTTCTAGTGCCCCTCACACCCGACCTGCAGCCCCTGCTATTCCAGCCCTGCGCACCCCAGTCACATCTCTGCCGGTGCCCCTCACTCCCGACCCGCAGCCCCCAGCTCTCTCATCCCTGTCCTGTTTTCCTCCCTCCCACCTCTGCCCCTGCTGTGCTAAGGCTCCAGCGGCACAGTCTGGCCCTGCTCATTTCCCTTCAGGAGCACACAGATCCTGGCGCATGGTGAATGGGAAAGCGCCCACCTAGCCCACAGAAAACTCAGCATGTCCTTCCAGCACAGCAAAGAGTCGCCGAGGCAAAGGTGGAGGGGAACAGACCAGGGCAGGGTTCCTCCTGGGTGGGGTCTGCTGCCCCCGCTCGCCGAGGCCCCCATGGCAAATGTTGCCCCTTGCCCATCCCCTCACACCACTGGGGGCCAAGTGCTCAGAGCAGGAAATCAGGGTGAGCCCAGGACAAGGACGATGTGATCGTCCCAGGCCAGGAGGTTCAGCTGGAGTTCAAGGTACAAGCTGGACAGGCTGACAATGTTCAGTCAGGGCCCCAAAGACCCTCAGCTCTGCCCCACCCCCACCCTCCGCATGCTGCCATGAGCTGGGAATGTGAGAGAACTGCAGGAGTCCTTAGAAGCCAGTCCAGTCTGGGGGCCCTTGGAAAGCCCAGTCCTAGCGGCGTGGCAGGGGCAGACCAGTGCACCATGGCAGGGAGCAGAGCCCTGCTGAATGGCCACTAATTCAGCAGCACTGTTCAGGGGAGCCTGGCAGGGGTAGCTCCGCAGGCAGCCTGAGGGCTGGGCCAGGGCAGGGCTGTTTGCGGGCCCGACTGCAGTTCTACACCGGAGGGTGTGGGTGCGGGGTGTCTTGATCAGTCTGTACGCACCGACCTGGGGAGCCGTGATTTATCCCTGGGCCTTTCAGTCCTGCCAAGAGGGGTCTAGCAGCAGCCAGAGGCTGGGCTTGGAAGCTAGACAGACCCAGACTGGAAATAAGATGCAAATTACTAACATTGGCACAGCCTAGCCGGGACACAGGGACTCCCCAGCACCAGGGATTTTCAATCCAGCCTGGCTGATTTCCGAAGATCTGCTCTAGTCCCAGCTGGAATTGTCTGGGGAAAGGTCTCCAGCCTGTGCTCGGGGAGGGGGCAGGCTAGAGGATCTCCGCAGCCCCGCTCCACTGTGAGTGTCCCTGACTGTGCTCTGGAAATCCGCAGCACCTGCCTTCCCTTAGCGAGGGCCTGGTCACTCTAGAATCTCTTCCCCCTTCCCCGCCATCCGGCATTCCAGCACCATGCCAGGGTCAGTGCTGGGGAACCCCGCCAGCCCCAGGCAGCCGGCGCTGAGCCATTCGTACCAGGCCAGAGCTCTCCTCAGGAGTCCCTTAGCCACCGAGATCCAGGGCTGACTCTCCAGGGAGCCACCCAGCCCCAGAGCCCACTTCCCATCTGGAGCCCACAGCCCAAGCTCCTCCCCTGCCAGGGCCGGCTCCAGGCACCAGCTGAGCAAGCTGGTGCTTGGGGCGGCAGATTGTTGGAGGCGGCATTCTGCCCAATCCTAGGGCGGCACGGCCGCTTTTTTGTTGTTGTTGTTCTTGTTCCGCTCCGGCCGCCCTGTAGGGGGCGGCGGCACGGAGAACCAGAGCGCCCTTCAGGGCAGTCCTCTTCCGTCCCTCCCCGCCAACCGGAGCGGAGCCCTCGCGGCAGGCGGCAGGAGGCGGCGCAGCGGGAGGGGCCGCGTGGCAGCGCCCCTGCTGTAGCCCTGGCTGCCCCCTTCGCTCTCTCTCCCGCCCGCTCCCTCCCCCTCCCCCCCAGCCGGTCCCCCTGCACCCGTGCTCCAGCCGCGCCACAGGTTTTTTTTGTTTTGTTTTTTGCTTGGGGCAGCCAAAAAGCCAGAGCCGGCCCTGTCCCCTGCAGTGTGTGGGGGCTCAGCCCCTCATGGATACATGTCTACACTAGGTGTGAGCTGTCTCCTCTGGCTCCAAGGGCCCAGGAAACCCAACTGAGCCCGCTGACCGCCGACCCTGGCAGCAGTGCACAGATGGGCACATGGCCAAGGCTTATGCAGGGAGACCTGGTGAGCTGCAGAGTCATTGGCAGCCCAGCCCTGCTGTGCCCACTGCCCGCATGGGTGAGAAGTACATTTGGGACCTGCTTCATAGGTGCCACCCAGGGCACAAGCTGGGGCAGCATCCCCATCTCTTGGTGTAGCCTTTCCAGGGGTCCCAGCTGCCCCTAACTGGCCCTCGTCTGTTTGCTTTCAATCAGATCTGTTCATGAACTCTCCCCTTGAATTGCGTCTATCACTCCTTCAACCGCCAGGGCTTGCAGTCCCTATCTGTCATACACACATGCACACCTGAACACACACACGCATGCACACCCCCACACAGGCTCGCACGTGCACTTGTGCATGCTCACGCACAGACACGTGCACAGGCACACGTGCACACACACACACACCCCTTTCTGCTTCTCTCCCCCCTCTGTTCTTGCCTGTTTAGAGCAGGTCTGGGTTTCTCTCTTGGTCACACCTGTGGGTGCCTGTCTCCATGGCTGGCAGGTCAGACAGCTGTCCTGGGTTTGATCAGCCTGCTCACCTGCACACAGGGGGACTCTCCTCACCCATCTGCCTGTGCTCTGTGGGGTTTGTAAATCCCAAACAGCCAGGTTCTCCCTCTCCACCCACCACGTCCTCTGGGGGCCACACCGGGTTTGAACTGGGGCGCCAGAACTGAAAGCAGAGCTGCTCTGACTGGAGCTCATGAGCCAGGGCTCCCTGGCTGGGGCTGGACAGCACCTGCCCCCCACCCCCTGCCATGGCTACTTGGTGGCCAGGGGTAGATATTTCCCTGAAGCCCCAGGTAAGATGCCCCAACTTGCTCTGGCTTGCCTGCATTCCTCGCTCTGCAGAGACTAAGAGTCACCACCCTGAGGTGACACTCAGGTTCAGCTGGGTACTGCCCCCTCTGGCCTCCTGCCAATCCCCTGTGGGGGCTCACTACATCCCATGGTGCCCTCCTGCCTCCTGAGTTACTCCGGGTGTGCAGGCAGCAGGCCTGGGGCCTCCAGAGCAACAGGAAGGGATGGGATGGGAGGGGGCAGGGAGCCCGGTTGAAGAGGGACAGGAGGGGACAGGGCAGGCTATGGCAGAGGGATGGGGGGAGGGGCAGGAAGCATTGGGGCAGGGGGACAGGAGGGGACAGGGCAGGCTATGGCAGAGGGATGGGGGGAGGGGCAGGAAGCATTGGGGCAGGGGGACAGGAGGGGGCAGGGAGCGCAGGGGCGGAAAGACAGAGGGAGCAGGGAGCCCTGCGGCAGGGGGACAGGAGGGGGCAGGGAGCTCTGGGGCAGAGGGACAGGAGGGGGCAGGGAGCCCTGGGGCAGGGGGACAGGAGGGGGCAGGGAGCCCTGGGGCAGAGGGACAGGAGGGCTGGGGCGGAAGGGACACTCTGGGGCACATGACTTACGAGGAGAGGCTGAGGGAATTGGGCTTGTTTAGTCTGCAGAAGAGAAGAGTGAGGGGGGATTTGATAGCAGCCTTCAACTACCTGAAGGGGGGTTCCAAAGAGGATGGAGCTCGGCTGTTCTCAGTGGTGGCAGGTGACAGAACAAGAAGCAATGGTCTCAAGTTGCAGTGGGGAAGGTCTAGGTTGGATATTAGGAAACACTATTTCACTAGGAGGGTGGTGAAGCACTGGAATGGGTTACCTAGGGAAGTGGTGGAATCTCCTTCCTTAGAGGTTTTTAAGGCCAGGGTTGACAAAGCCCTGGCTGAGATGATTTACTTGCTGTTGGTCCTGCTTTGAGCAGGGGGTTGAACTAGATGGCCTCCTGAGGTCTCTTCCAACCCTGATCTTCTATGATTCTATGACAGAAGGGGCAGGGAGCCCTGGGGCAGAGGGACAGGAGGGGGCAGGGAGGGCTGGGATGGAAGGACAGGAGGGGGCAGGCAGTGCTGGGGCAGATGGACAGGAGGGGGCAGGGAGGGCTGGGATGGAGGGACAGGATGGGGCAGGGAGCACTGGGATGGAGGCAGGAGCGGCGCCAGGGTTTTTGCCACCCTAGGCGGCAGCGCTTCTCCTCTGAGCATTCGGCGGCGGGGGTCCTTCCACTCCGCATCTTCGGGGCACTTCGGCGGCGGGTCCCAGAGCGAGTGAAGGACCCACTGCCAAATTTCCGCCAAAGACCCGGAGTGGAAGGACCCCCCGCCGCTGAATTTCCGCCGAGGATGGCAAAATGCTGCCCCCCAAATCCTGCCACCCTAGGCAACTGCCTAGGGTCGCCTGGTGGAAGTGCCGGCCCTGGGTGGAGGGTTGGACTGGGGGGTTGCCAGGGAGACGGGGCAGTGCACTCTGGACAGGATAAGCAAGTCTGTGGGCAGCCAGGAGGGGGCGCTGCAGTGACTTTGCTGCTCGCTGGCTGTGTTCTGGAGCCTGTGCCATCCCTCGGAGGCATGCTCTGGGGCTAGGGGGATCTCTGTGTTTGCGGAAGGCTGTGGGGCTGCAGATTCTCACGTGGGATCCGCGGCGAGGCTGGGCCATCCTGCCCCATGTGTCACTCACTCTCCAACCAGCCCCTGAGTGCTGAGGGGCAAGCTCAGCTCCAAGGTGAAGGGGCAAAGTCTGGGAGTGCACAGGGCGCAGCAGCCCTGGGGACGGAGACTTTGACACCCGTCTATTGATTTTTCCTGTGTCCCTGTAGGGATCCGTGCGGCTCACTCGGTTCTAAGACCAGGAGAAGATGGGCCAGACAAAGCTGTGGTTCCTCGCTGTGCTGCTGGGTCTCTGCACGTGGCTGGAGCCTGGCAAAGGTAGGAGCATAGCCAGAGCTGCTCTGCAGTGGGGAGACCTGTGTGGTTGCTAGAACAGCTCAGGTGAGGTGAGAGGCTGAAAGGGATGGGAATAAAACCACAGCTTTCCTTTCGGATACTAGCCCAGGTCACAGGGAAGAGGTGGGGAATCTCATCCTGGTGGCTCTTTGCCTCCTGCGTTTCATTCAGCTCCTGCACTGGAGCCAGAGGGGTCGGTTTCATGCTAGCTTAGAGCTGCCCTGACGAATGCCACCAACCCTGAGGCGTGTTTGTGTGACTGGGGAGTGAAATTGCATCCGTCCTTTCCTGATCGTCCCTAGGGGCTCAGGGTGAGCGAGGGGGCTGGGGGCCAGGAGGTTCGGGGCCTAGGACAGGCTTCTAATCCACTTCTAGTCAATTTCTCTCCTAGGCTCTCATGTACCCCCAGATCAATGTTTGGACTGGGAAGGCTGCAGGGGATCGCACAGCCACCCCCACACGGTCAGAAATCATGAGTCTGATCCCCTAAATCATGAGATTTAGAAGAAACAATACATTCTGAGTGCTGATTCTTTGTGTTCTGGTTTTGGAGCCATTGGGGTCACCTCTGTTGGCAGGAGAGCTAGAAACTCACCTTTTTTTATAATGACAGCTGAGATTCTGGCCTAATCCCAGGACTGCAGAAGCTGGGTCTTTAAGTAAAAGTTCTGCTCTCAGCAGGCTCTCGGTAGGCCCCCAAGCATGGGAACGCTCACTGCGGGATGTTTGATCAACATGAAATCTAGTCAATTTAAACCTAGTTTGTGAAGATCTAGCTACCTCGCTCGCTGAGGTACTTGGGGGCCCCGTTACCGGAGTGTCTGAGCACCTCTCCATCTTTAACACATGAACGTTCACGCAACCTGGCGCAGAGCTATTGCCCAGTTTGAGAGATGGAAACTGAAGCTAAATAAGGGTACGTCTACACTGGGGCTGGAGAAGTAGACCTCCTGTTTTGCCCCAAAATACCCAACCAACCAGCAAGGGGAAAGTGACCGTATGGGGCACAGAGTGAAAGTGACTCGTTGCAACCTGCTGCCTAATGATCAAAGGAGCTAGCTGGGAAAGAGAGGAAGTGTGGTGGGAGTGGCTGGGGTGGGATTTATTCCCTCCAGTCTCTCTGAGTGAGTGGGATCTCAGGGGTCACCTGGGACGATAGCAGGGGATGCCAGGCGTACAGGAGTGGGGGGTTCACATTGTCCTGTCTCTCTTAAGTGTTATGAGAACAGGAGTACTTGTGGCACCTTAGAGACTAACAAATTTATTAGAGCATAAGCTTTCGTGGGCTACAACCCACTTCACGAAAGCTTATGCTCTAATAAATTTGTTAGTTTCTAAGGTGCCACAAGTACTCCTGTTCTTTTTGCGGATACAGACTAACACGGCTGCTACTCTGAAACCTGTTAAGTGTTATGTTTCTTCAAACTATTTTACAAAACAACCCTAAATCTTCAGCCTCGGAGTTGGGCAGCGACAGTGTTTGTGCTCTCTACACAGCATTAGCAATACAGGGACCCCACATTGGCAGAGTGTGATCCATCCCAAACAGCCATGTGTGTTAATGATGTACAAACACCCGGCCCAGCCACCTGTGTGCTGGGCTGCTTGGGCAGGGGTCTGGCTGGCTTCTGCAACAGAAAGACAGGGATGCCACTAGAGGGCTCCAAACTATTAAACATTACTCAATTTCTGTCCACTACATACTCTTCCTCCTTTAGTGTGAAAGGGAAGGCCAGAAAGAATTACCAATGTATTACTATCAGTAATACACTCCATGCTACAAATTCCTGCCAACTGCAAAGGAATCCAAATAACACTCCAGGTATTGTCTTCTAAGCCCCTGGGGAGGTACTCCAGCATCCTCGGTGCACTCCACATTGCCATCAGCAAGCTGAATCTGAAATCGTCTGCTGCTGCTCTTGCCACCTGGGGGCAGCATGTTTTGCCCTGACCAGCACATCTTCTGTGTGTGCCCCAATTTTCTTGCAATTCCAGCAGAGTGTGTCCTGGAGCCAATCATTGTATTGCAAGACAGTTTGTGACAGCGAAAGCAAACAGCTTTCCAGTGGACTCTGAGTTGTGCTCTCTGCTTGACCCCCAGTGTATCTGTGGCACAGATCACTTGATGCTGTTGAAACTCTGTGGCATCTTTAGTAGCCACCTCCATTGATGCAGCAATTTCTTGGGCACACCCTACAGCCAAATCAGCCTGCCAATATCCGGGTTTGGATTGCTTCACACACACTGATCAGTCCTGTGTTGCCTCATTTCAACAGTCTCTAAACTGGCAGCGCTCTGTTAATTTCCTTAACCCAGCCACACAGTCAGGACAGTTTCAATTGCTTTTGGATTCCGTCTCGAAACGCGGAGATGCCCTGGCTGCAGGCACCAGCGGCCTGGGGGAGAGACGGTTTGGTAGGAGTCCCACAATCTCTGCCAGTGGGATGTCTGATGGTTTGTAGGGGCCGTTAGGCTGCACAGCGCGTTATCAGCTTGAACCCCCATTACGCCCAGGGCTTGTCTTCACGGTGCTGCAGTCCGGACTCCAGGGGTGTAACCTGCAGAGTACTCTGCTGTGTACTGCTCTCAGTGCCCCATGTAGACGCTGCTGGCATGAACGAAAGGGTACCGAGGGCACATTAATGTAGCCCTGTTTAAACAGGGCTAGATCAGCATGAGCTTTCCCTTTAGAGCATGCCAACAGGTCACATGGGGCAGTTGGAGCACAACACGTTAGAGCAGTTCACACCCCTCAGTCCGGACCGCAGCGCCATGTGGACAAGCCCTCAGTAAACTGCCACAGTTGTTCTGTGCTGTTCCAGTCCCTCAGCCCAGGTGGCCCAGAGCGCGCCTGAGCTCCCAGACTAGCCTGTTTTCCCCGATAGCACCCATCCCTGGGAGTGCAAAACTTCCCGACTTGGGCTGCCCGTTGCTTAGCCTAGTGAGCAGTGCAGGAGCCAGGCAGCCAGGCAGGGATCTGACAGCCTCTCCTGCTCCTCCCCTCCCAGGCTCCCTCCCGTTTCACATGAACTCCGTGATCCAAGTCGTAGAAGTGCTGGAATCTCACCACCTGGACGGACACCTCAACCTGACCGTGACGGAGCTCGCCCGGGGCCTGGGCTGCTGTGACAGCGAGTTCTACCAGCTCCTGCTGGGGGAGGCACCTGCCGTGCCCCCGGATCTGCCCTTCCTGAGCCAGGAGCAGAGATCCTTCCTCATGCGCCTCCTGAAGCACAAAGTCCAGGCGTCCTCGACTGAGCAGGGGGTGGTGTTGCTCCCTGATGGCACCACAGTGGCTGTAAGCCCCTTGGTGGCTGGGATTGAAGCAGGGCTGAAGGGGAGGCGGGAGATGCCGCTGCCCCCCGAGGCTTTGGAGCCTTTGCTAGTTACGACTGAGCCCTTGAACCAGACACATCCGGGGCTGCCCCTGACTATAGACGCCCTCTACGCAGTGACCATTGCCAAGGCCTTGGGCGTGGCCTTTCTCCTGGCCCAGGCCAACGAGAGCCAGGTGCCCTTGGGGCCGAATGGCTGCTGGGACAGCGTGTCCGAGCCCCAAAACTTCACCCTCCTGGGCCGCCCCTCAAACCTCACTGATGCCTTCGTCAATGGGGCGCTGGACGGGGTGATCCTGGGGGCACACCTGGCAGAGCAAGGCATGCCCGTGGCCCCGCTGAGCACCCTGCTGAGAGAGTACTACGCTGGGGACGGCCTGGCCGGGGATGGCCAGGCCAGAAGCAACTTCAGGCGCCAGAACTTTGTGCAGCTCACCGAGGCCGGGCAGCTGGAGGAGCAGGTGGTGCGCTCCCTCCAGCTGCTCCGGGCGCTGCCTCGGATGGCGCCCCTGCTTAGCGGGGTTGGGGACGAGGACCTGCTGGCCGCTGCGAGCCGGGCAGTGCAGGAGTTCACGGAGGCCTACCTGGGTAGGTGCTTATTTCTCTCCCCTCACCAGTCAGGGACATGCTACACTAACGGGGCTACATGGTTCTAGAGATGAGCCCGGAGCAAACGCCACCCCCTGGCCCACGTGGGGCTTACAGCGCCACCTGCTGAATCCCAGCTCCCGGGCTGTGGGGAGTCCCATTCAAATCCAGACTCTGGAACCCCAGATCCACACTTTGGGGTCTGCCCATTGCAGGTCATGGGGCGGCTCTGGGCCTCGGGTCCGGTTCTGCCCATTGCAGGAGACGGGGCGGCTCTGGGCCTCGGGTCCGGTTCTGCCCGTCGCAGGGAGACGGGGCGGCTCTGGGGCTCGGGTCCGGTTCTGCCCGTCGCAGGGAGACGGGGCGGCTCTGGGGCTCGGGTCCGGTTCTGCCCGTCGCAGGGAGACGGGGCGGCTCTGGGGCTCGGGTCCGGTTCTGCCCGTCGCAGGGAGACGGGGCGGCTCTGGGGCTCGGGTCCGGTTCTGCCCATTGCAGGAGACGGTGCAGCTCTGGGGCTCGGGTCCGGTTCTCCCCGTCGCAGGGAGACGGGGCGGCTCTGGGCCTCGGGTCCGGTTCTGCCCGTCGCAGGGAGACGGTGCGGCTCTGGGGCTCGGGTCCGGTTCTGCCCGTCGCAGGGAGACGGGGCAGCTCTGGGGCTCGGGTCCGGTTCTGCCCGTCGCAGGGAGACGGGGCGGCTCTGGGGCTCGGGTCCGGTTCTGCCCATTGCAGGGAGACGGGGCGGCTCTGGGCCTCGGGTCCGGTTCTGCCCGTCGCAGGGAGACGGGGCGGCTCTGGGCCTCGGGTCCGGTTCTTCCCGTCGCAGGGAGACGGGGCGGCTCTGGGCCTCGGGTCCGGTTCTGCCCGTCGCAGGAGACGGGGCGGCTCTGGGCCTCGGGTCCGGTTCTGCCCGTCGCAGGGGGACGGGGCGGCTCTGGGCCTCAGGTCCGGTTCTGCCCGTCGCAGGGAGACGGGGCGGCTCTGGGGCTCGGGTCCGGTTCTGCCCATTGCAGGAGACGGTGCAGCTCTGGGCCTCGGGTCCGGTTCTGCCCGTCGCAGGGAGACAGGGCGGCTCTGGGCCTCGGGTCCGGTTCTGCCCGTCGCAGGGAGACGGGGCGGCTCTGGGGCTCGGGTCCGGTTCTGCCCGTCGCAGGGAGACGGGGCGGCTCTGGGGCTCGGGTCCGGTTCTGCCCGTCGCAGGGAGACGGGGCGGCTCTGGGGCTCGGGTCCGGTTCTGCCCATTGCAGGAGACGGGGCGGCTCTGGGGCTCGGGTCCGGTTCTGCCCGTCGCAGGGAGACGGGGCGGCTCTGGGGCTCGGGTCCGGTTCTGCCCGTCGCAGGGAGACGGGGCGGCTCTGGGCCTCGGGTCCGGTTCTGCCCGTCGCAGGGAGATGGGGCGGCTCTGGGGCTCGGGTCCGGTTCTGCCCGTCGCAGGGAGACGGGGCGGCTCTGGGCCTCGGGTCCGGTTCTCCCCGTCGCAGGGAGATGGGGCGGCTCTGGGCCTCGGGTCCGGTTCTGCCCGTCGCAGGGAGACGGGGCGGCTCTGGGGCTCGGGTCCGGTTCTGCCCGTCGCAGGTCACGGTGCGGCTCTGGGGCTCGGGTCCGGTTCTGCCCGTCGCAGGGAGACGGGGCGGCTCTGGGGCTCGGGTCCGGTTCTGCCCGTCGCAGGGAGATGGGGCGGCTCTGGGGCTCGGGTCCGGTTCTGCCCATTGCAGGAGACGGGGCGGCTCTGGGCCTCGGGTCCGGTTCTGCCCGTCGCAGGGAGACGGGGCGGCTCTGGGGCTCGGGTCCGGTTCTGCCCGTCGCAGGGAGACAGGGCGGCTCTGGGGCTCGGGTCCGGTTCTGCCCATTGCAGGAGACGGGGCGGCTCTGGGGCTCGGGTCCGGTTCTGCCCATTGCAGGAGACGGTGCAGCTCTGGGGCTCGGGTCCGGTTCTGCCCGTCGCAGGGAGACGGGGCGGCTCTGGGGCTCGGGTCCGGTTCTGCCCGTCGCAGGGAGACGGGGCGGCTCTGGGGCTCGGGTCCGGTTCTGCCCATTGCAGGAGACGGGGCGGCTCTGGGGCTCGGGTCCGGTTCTGCCCGTTGCAGGTCACGGTGCGGCTCTGGGGCTCGGGTCCGGTTCTACCCGTCGCAGGGAGACGGGGCGGCTCTGGGGCTCGGGTCCGGTTCTGCCCGTCGCAGGGAGACGGGGCGGCTCTGGGGCTCGGGTCCGGTTCTGCCCGTCGCAGGGAGACGGGGCGGCTCTGGGGCTCGGGTCCGGTTCTGCCCGTCGCAGGGAGACGGGGCGGCTCTGGGCCTCGGGTCCGGTTCTGCCCGTCGCAGGGAGACGGGGCGGCTCTGGGGCTCGGGTCCGGTTCTGCCCGTTGCAGGTCACGGTGCGGCTCTGGGGCTCGGGTCCGGTTCTGCCCGTCGCAGGGAGACGGGGCGGCTCTGGGGCTCGGGTCCGGTTCTGCCCGTCGCAGGGAGACGGGGCGGCTCTGGGGCTCGGGTCCGGTTCTGCCCATCGCAGGGAGACGGGGCGGCTCTGGGCCTCGGGTCCGGTTCTGCCCGTCGCAGGGAGACGGTGCGGTTCAGGTCCGGTTCTGTGTTTGGGCCCCTCTCTCATTCGAAACAGACCCGTTTGGGAGTGGGTTCCCCCCTTTGTTCCCTTCTTCTGAAGGGGAGGGGAACCTGCCAATAAACGTTTGTTTTAAAGCATTTTGTTGAAAACTTGTGGAGGAAAAACCCCCAAACGGCTGGAAGGGCCTGAACATTTCTCATTTAGAAACTGCTGGTGGGACACATGTTCCAAGCAGCCTGGCTAGGCCTCCCCTCCTGGCAGTGTGTTCCCTATCTCGGCCCCACAGTGTCCTGGGGATGGTAGGGGGCAGCATTACACAACTGTATCATGGGGGAAACTGAGGCACATGGGGGTGGGGACTTGTGGGATACAGAGGGAACTGTGGTCAGACCCAGAGCTCCCAGCACTCAGCTATTCCCCTTGCTCTGGTAAATAGACTGTAATGCCAGGCAACTGTGTTGGCAGCATGAGGGGCTTTGGTTCAGGGGGCCTGTGTCTCACCCTGCTGTGTGCGTTTACCTCCAGAATGCCCAGCCATCATCCCCCGCTGCATGTGGGGGGCCAGGCCCTACAAGGGGACTCCCACGCAGCTCAAGCTGCCCCTGAGCTTCGTGTACATCCACCACACCAGCTCACCCAGCCAGCCCTGCCGGACCTTCCCTGAGTGCGCCGCTGACATGAGGGCCATGCAGCGCTTCCACCAGGACGACCGTGGCTGGGACGACATCGGCTACAGGTGAGCAGGGGCATGGCCTTCCCAGGATGCACTGGACTCGGCTAGTGCCCGTCAGGTGGTTTGAGACTGGGCAGCCCATGAGAAAGCCTAGGGGAAGGGGCCTTGCCAGCTGGAGCCTTGCATCCGTGAAACATAGCACTGATGATGTGCAGCGTCTGCTGTGTCCTGGCTCTGCTCCAGGCCTCCCACCCAGCCCTGCAGCAGATCCTGGGCCAGCTTGAGCCTTCACAGTCCTGGCTACAGTGCACACTGATCACTGGGGGCCTCAGCCCTGGGAAGTGTGGGTTGTGACTCCTTGACATAAAGGCAACTCTCCTTTGCCTGCTGGAGGAATAGGGGCTATGACACATAGGTGAGTCACTTTCATTCCACCCTGACAAGGGCAGTGGGTGCCATACCTCCCCAACTCACTTCTCCCTTCCCATTCCCTCCCTGGTTCTGAACATCCTTCCCCCTAGTCTGGATGCCCGTCCCCACCTTAGAGCCACCCTCTGCTCCACAAAGGCCACTAGCCTCCTATGGCTCAAACACAGCCCCCCCCCCCCCCCCATGAGAGCACAGGACAGGCCCTGAGGCAGGATTCTGACCCCAGCAGCTGCCCCCCCCCCCCCACTGCAATATACAGTCTTGATGATTCGACAGGAGTAGCTTCCCCAAGCTGAGGGAGAGGATGAGCCAAACTGATGGGGAGGAAACATTTGGACAGAAAAAAAATGTGAATGAAAATTGGGAGTTCTTTAAGAAGCATGAATCCACAATCCAGAAAGAGGGTGACTGAGGCTGAAAGCCCATCCTAGCAACAATTAGAAATAAAAAAGCAACATATAAAAAACAGAAAAAAGAGAAATGGATGGCAATCAATATAAATTAGAAATTATGAAAGGTAGGAAATTGATAGTGGAAGCTAAAGACATCAGAGAAAAATACATGGCTGGCAGGGCTAAGGACAATAAGAAGTTTTTAAAATATATTAGGAATAAAAAAAAATCCCAATAACATAGGCCCATCACTAGACGGAGATGGTAAAATTGTTCATAATGATGCAAATAAGGCAGAAGTATTAAATAAATATTTCTGTCTGTATTTGGAAAGAAACAGGATGATATTGAATCACATGAGGATGATGAAGAAGGATTTTAGGCAACAGCTACTAGGGTAAACATTTTAAATTAGTAGACCCTGATAATTTGCATCCAAGAATCCTAAAAGAGTTGGCTGAGGAGATCTCCAGCCCAATGATGTTCATTTTTAATAAATTATGGGATATTGAGGAAATTCCAGAAGAGTGCTAATGTTGTGCCAATATTCAAAAAAGGGTAAGCAGAGTGATCTGGGTAACTGTGGGCCTGTTAGCCCGACATCATCCTCAGGCAAACTAAGGGAAAACCTGATACAGGATTTATTTGATAAAGAATTAAACAATAGGAATATAATTAATGCCAGTCAACACAGTTATATCGAAAATAGGTCTTGTCAAACAAACCGGATTTCAGATTACAAGTTCAGTTGACAAAGGTAACTATGAAGATGTAATAGATTTTTGAAAGGCATTTTGCTTAGTACCACACGGCATTCTGATTACAAAATCATCACTGTTCACTGTCAATAGAGCACATGTTAAATGGATCAGGCACTGGCTAAATGACAGAGCTCAAAAACTAGTTGTCAATGGGGAATCATCATTAAATGGCAATGTCTCGAGGGGGGCTTCACAGGGATTGGTTCTGGGCCTGGCGCTATTCAACGTTTTCATCAATGATCCGGAAGTAAATAAAAAATCGCTGCTGATAAAAGATTAGTAGGGTGGGAAATAATGATGAAGACAGAGCAGTCATACAGAACGATCTAGTTTGCTTGGAAACCTGGGTCCATTCAAAAAAATGCATTGTAATACAGTCGCATCAAAGGTCTTCAGTCTAGTACCAAGGTCACATCTACAGTGTGGGGGCCTGTATACTGGAAAGCAGGGGCCAAAAAGCATTTTGGAGTCATAGGGGACAAACAACTCAACATGAGCTCCCCAGTGGAATGTTGTGGCACAAAAAAAGGTGTGGATGCGACCCTTCGATGTGTAAACAGGGGAGCTGAGAGCAGGTGCGGAGGGCAGTTTTCCCTCTGTCTACAGCATTGGGGAGACCAACACTGTCATACAGCGCCCCCTTCAGGTGTCCACAGTTTTAAAAGGATGTGGGAAAATTGGAGAAGGTGAAGGAAAGAGCCACAGAAATGACATGTGGGCTGGAGAATGTGCCTGACTGCAAGACACTTGAAGAGCTCAATCGGTTTAGTTTATCACAAAGAAGATAGAGCAGTGACTATTGGGACATCTGGTCACCCTAACAACGAGACACAGTGGCTGGAAGCTAAAGCCAGACAAATTCAAACTAGAAATCAGGCACAAGTGTTTACCAGGGAGGGGGGATGAACCACTGGCACAAACTCCTAGGGAAAGTGGTGGATTCTCCATCTCTTGATGGCTCCAAAGTCAGGCTGGGGGCCTGGCTGGCAGATGCTTTAACCAAACACAAGTTACTGGGCTCCAGGCGGGAGTAAGTGGTGAAATTCTCTGGCCTGGCTTATACAGGTCCCCTACGGTCTTAAATGCTATGAATCCTGATGCCCCAAGGGCAGGGACATGCCCGGTTCAGGGCTCTGTCCCCAGGGACTGCCAAGCTCATGCAGACAGCCAGACCTGCTCTGGTCTCATGGGCACCACCCCAGAGAGCCATTCAGTCCCAAGTGCGGGGAGAGCCCTGCTGAAGGGAATGATGTAGGTGACATTTGCAGGGCAGCAGGCCAGTGCCACCTGAAAAAAGGCCAGGAGGGAGCACAGCTTGGTAAAATGAATCCGTGCAAACCCAAAGGCCTGGCTGCAAATTAAAGCTGCCTTCCTCTATCCCTGTGGGCACCCAGGGGAACCCCATCCACCCTCCCTGGGTTGGACTGGCACCCCTGTTTGGCAGCCAACCCACGTCTCTCTAGTAGGCTGAAAGCCCAGATCCAAACTGCAAGGGAAACGGGATCTGTCTCCTTCTCAGCTTCTGTCTGCTCTTGCCCTGCTGCAGCTTCGTGGTCGGATCAGACGGGTACATGTACCAGGGCCGGGGTTGGCACTGGGTTGGCGCTCACACCCGTGGCTACAACAGTAAAGGCTACGGCGTGAGTTTCATCGGGGACTACATGGATACGCTGCCGGAAGCATTTGCCCTCATGCTGGTGCGTGACAACTTCCTGCCGTGCGCGGTGAAGGGCGCCAAGATCCAGGCCAACTACACAGTGCATGGGCACCGGCAGATGGTGCACACTGCATGCCCGGGGAACATACTCTACCGGGAGATCCAAACATGGCAGGGCTTCAAGGTGAGACCTCTCCTGCATGCTCCCCAGCACTCCCTCTCCACTAGGGGGCACTCTGCTAATGGGGCTGTGGGAGTGTGAAGATGCTTTGAAGGCTTCCAAGCCAATGGCCCATCTTGTCCTCCCTCCCCCGCAGCAGCAAGGGCTCCCATCAGGGATTGCTCCCCTGCAGTCTACAGGGGAGTCCAGCCCCCAAAGTCATGAGACTGGCTCAGACAGCATGAGATGTCTCTAGCTGATCACTGCTGGGTTCTGGCTCCTCACCTTATGGTTCCTGAGCTGTTCGGGGTCACCGTTTCCAACTTTTTTCTCCAACCCCCAGGGCTTTCTAACTGGAAGCTGAGATTTGCTCATTGCCACCTGACCTTGTGGATGGTGAAATGGCATGCTCCGGCTGCCCTGGGCAGTTCCGGGGAGCTGGCTCTTTTGGCCTTGTTCATGCCCTGGGCAGGCTCTCCGGAGCTCAGTGTGTTGGGGTGTGGGAGGCTAGAAGGAATCGGGCATTTCCTGGACACTCTGGGATCAAACCCATGTTTTCTCTCTTTGCTTTTGCAGTGAGAACTCCTGGCCATGGGTCATGTTCCAGGTAATGACCCAGTTCAGGACACATCCCACCAGGACCAGGACCATGCCTTCAGACTGCCCAGGGAGCAGGCTGCAGTGGCCTGTTCCCAGGAGGGTGGCTCAGTGGAGGCTATTCTGTCAGGGGGGCTTCGCTAGCCCCAGTAGTTACAATGTGCTGCTCTGTTCCTGTACTGAAAATCCCCCTCCAATAAAGCTGGTCATGGGAACATGATTCAGTGTCACTGCAGCCTGGCTTCCATTTGCGAGTCCCAACACCATCACCCGCCTGAGCAGAGCAAAGTGCTCCTCAAGGTCCCCCTCATTACCCTCCCATCCCCACTGTGACTGAGGCGGGGAAACTGAGGGACAGAGGGGGGATGTGACTTGCCTATGGTCACCCATCCGGGCAGGGTGGATCAAATAATGAACTGAACCCAGAAGTCCTGGCTCAGACTCTTGTCCCCAGCCCTTCAGGATTGCAATCCCTCAGACAAGAGACTTGATAGTCTCTTGGTCACTGGCTTGAATGTGACCCCAGTTCAGCAGACACCAGGAACCATCACAATCTTATGCCAAGTTACTGGCTGGGATGACGTGTGCCATTCCCCATCAGGATTGTTAAGTGCTCATCTCCCCGACAGGCCAGGTTGATGGCTTTTTCCCCTTATATATAAATGTATTTCCAGTGTTTGTGGCACTGTCAGGACAGCAAGGTTGGGGAGGTGGCACGTCACAAAGAGAATAAGAGGGGGGCCCTCCTCTGGCAAGGAGCAGTGGGTGTGCAACATGTGTGCGTGTGCATGTGTTTTCAGTGTGCAGTGTGTGTACCTGTGCACACAGGTTTTCAGTGTGTTGTGTGTGTGCGTGCATGTGTATGTATGTGTGCTTCTGTGACATCTTGCTCAGGTCACCCAGAGCTGCAAGCCACTGTGCTACCATGCTGCTAGGTTGTGGGTCATACCAGCCTGTCGGCCTTGCCAGCAAACTCTCCAGGGCTCTGCCAGTCCAAGCCTTGCCTTGCAGGTACCAGTCATGTTCCCCAGAGATGGCTCCCTGCAGTGTGCAGTGCCTCTCACTGTGACACTCACAGAAGTTGTTACGTTCGCTACCTCCACAGAGCCCACGCCAGCCAGTCAGGTTAGCTGAAGACTCACACTTCGCTTTAATGCACAGCACTGAGATGGTTTGTAATAAAACAGGAATTAATTTATGACCAAAGAACAGGGGCTTAAGTGATTTCAAGTCAGAGTGAAAGTGACAGGAAAGGTTACAAACCAAACATGCTGTGTAGTGCCTAAAACTTAACTTCAGCAAGTTATGCTCTGTCCAAGCAGCTTTCTCACCTCAAGTCAGTTCCCAGAGATGTCAGCCCCTCGGCTGACGGATCCACCTGTCTCAGATTTCAAGAGCTCTGGCCTCTCATGGCCCCCCGCGTGCTGGATGCCCAAATGACTTTCTGTTCCTGCTTCTATTTCCCAAAGGCTGTTGTCTCTGTTCCAAGAGCCAGGAGGGCTTCCCGGGGTGCAGCCTCCTCCCCCTCATGACTGTTAAGTGCTCATCTCCCCGACTGGCTAGAGTGATGGCTTTTTTACCTTATATGTAAATGTATTTCCATTGTTTCTGGCCTTCCCTTGCTCAGTCTACACTGAAGCCCAAGCCAAGAGGTGAAGCACCCTTCCTTTGGCTAGGACAGGCTGGGCTGCTTGCCAAACACATTTTCAGAACATATTTTCAGCACCATCTGTATTTCTTCGTACACGGCCCATACACATATTACACAATGACATTAATGCCAGCATGTCTCTGGTTTGCATATGACTCCTCACATGGCACCTTTCAGATGCAGGTTATGCTAACAGTGTGTTGGGGCAATGCGTGGGAGTTATGCCATGGTGTGCCCTCAGCCAGTTGGCACTGAGGGGCTACCTGGGTCCTAGCTTGTGCTCTCCCTGCCCCATGGATAAGCCGATGACTTGAGTCTCCAGCAATAAAGCTCTTGTTGCAATTTACCAGGCACAGGATAGGCTGTCTGTGAGCCCCAGGACAGGGATCACCTCCCTCTCCTTTATAGACATGAACCCCTGCTGGCACAGCACCACTCCCTCCAGGATGTCAATGCCCTCAGTGGGTGCCTGGCATTCGTGCTGTCAGTGTCTGGGTGTGCTCAGTCAGGGTGAGGCAGCCCAACTCAGAAGGGGCAGGGCCAGCCCCCAACCCCCAAGTGAGCCCGCAATGAGCCAAATCCAGAGCCTTGGCCCTTTGGATTCTAGGGAGAGGGGGGCTGATCCAGGCTCTGGTTCTGAGTCACGCTGGAAGGATCCTTCTCCAGATTCATCCGAGGCGGCAAAAACCTCACAAGAACGGGGCGTTTCACAGACTGCACCTGCTTTCCACGGAAATGTTTGGAAAATAGCCCACGACATACACATCCGTCTAATCCTAACCCAGCCACTGACCCCGTCCCCAGCCCTACAGCGCTCCTCTTTGCCACTCCATACCCAAACCCCATAGGAGCTCAGTGCTTTCATAGATTCATAGATTCTAGGACTGGAAGGGACCTCGAGAGGTCATCGAGTCCAGTCCCCTGCCCGCATGGCAGGACCAAATACTGTCTAGACCATCCCTGATAGACATTTATCTAACCTACTCTTAAATATCTCCAGAGATGGAGATTCCACAACCTCCCTAGGCAATTTATTCCAGTGTTTAACCACCCTGACAGTTAGGAACTTTTTCCTAATGTCCAACCTAGACCTCCCTTGCTGCAGTTTAAGCCCATTGCTTCTTGTTCTATCCTGAGAGGCTAAGGTGAACAAGTTTTCTCCCTCCTCCTTATGACACCATTTTAGATACCTGAAAACTGCTATCATGTCCCCTCTCAGTCTTCTCTTTTCCAAACTAAACAAACAAACTTTAGCTTCTTCCAGTGCAACTCAGCAGCTGGGAACATGGGGGAGTTGGCACTCCAGGCGAGCCAGTGCCCCAATCCAACCCAGCGCCCTAGATACCACTTGGGGACTTCTGCACTAAATACATCTTGTGTTGGGGTGTGGTGCCAAGCAGGGGGAGTCCTGGGTACAGGTGCTGCTGCCATTCCAGGAGGCAAGTTCGAGTTCCCTGGGAACTCACCAGGGGGCGCTGTGGTGCCGCGATCAGGAGCTCATCCATGGTTGCACGGAGCAGTTCCTGCAGCCGCTGGCCAAATACAGTTCGGAGCTCCCGTCCCTGCCACCGTGCCCCGCTGGTGCCACACTCCACGTCCCAGTCCCTGCTCTCTGACATACCAGCAATTCCGGTGATGCTGTGGACAGAATGGCTATGCCAGCACCAGCCGTGCCAGTGGGAATACCAACGGACTGACCCTGCCAGCACCAGCCGTGCCAGTGGGAATACCAACGGACTGACCCTGCCAGCACCAGCCGTGCCAGTGGGAATACCAACGGACTGACTGTACCAGCACCAGCCGTGCCAGTGGGAATACCAACGGACAGACTGTACCAGCACCAGCCGTGCCAGTGGGAATACCAACGGACAGACCCTGCCAGCACCAGCCGTGCCAGTGGGAATACCAACGGACAGACTGTACCAGCACCAGCCGTGCCAGTGGGAATACCAATGGACAGACTGTACCAGCACCAGCCATGCCAGTGGGAATACCAACGGACAGACTGTACCAGCACCAGCCGTGCCAGTGGGAATACCAACGGACAGACCCTGCCAGCACCAGCCGTGCCAGTGGGAATACCAACGGACAGACTGTACCAGCACCAGCCGTGCCAGTGGGAATACCAACGGACTGACCCTGCCAGCACCAGCCGTGCCAGTGGGAATACCAACGGACTGACTGTACCAGCACCAGCCGTGCCAGTGGGAATACCAACGGACTGACCCTGCCAGCACCAGCCGTGCCAGTGGGAATACCAACGGACTGACCCTGCCAGCACCAGCCGTGCCAGTGGGAATACCAACGGACTGACTGTACCAGCACCAGCCGTGCCAGTGGGAATACCAACGGACAGACTGTACCAGCACCAGCCGTGCCAGTGGGAATACCAACGGACTGACCCTGCCAGCACCAGCTGTGCCAGTGGGAATACCAACGGACTGACTGTACCAGCACCAGCCGTGCCAGTGGGAATACCAACGGACAGACTGTACCAGCACCAGCCGTGCCAGTGGGAATACCAACGGTCTGACCCTGCCAGCACCAGCCGTGCCAGTGGGAATACCAACGGACAGACTGTACCAGCACCAGCCGTGCCAGTGGGAATACCAACGGACTGACCCTGCCAGCACCAGCCGTGCCAGTGGGAATACCAACGGACAGACTGTACCAGCACCAGCCGTGCCAGTGGGAATACCAACGGACAGACTGTACCAGCACCAGCCGTGCCAGTGGGAATACCAACGGACTGACCCTGCCAGCACCAGCCGTGCCAGTGGGAATACCAACGGACTGACTGTACCAGCACCAGCCGTGCCAGTGGGAATACCAACGGACTGACCCTGCCAGCACCAGCCGTGCCAGTGGGAATACCAACGGACTGACCCTGCCAGCACCAGCCGTGCCAGTGGGAATACCAACGGACTGACTGTACCAGCACCAGCCGTGCCAGTGGGAATACCAACGGACAGACTGTACCAGCACCAGCCGTGCCAGTGGGAATACCAACGGACTGACCCTGCCAGCACCAGCTGTGCCAGTGGGAATACCAACGGACTGACTGTACCAGCACCAGCCGTGCCAGTGGGAATACCAACGGACAGACTGTACCAGCACCAGCCGTGCCAGTGGGAATACCAACGGTCTGACCCTGCCAGCACCAGCCGTGCCAGTGGGAATACCAACGGACAGACTGTACCAGCACCAGCCGTGCCAGTGGGAATACCAACGGACTGACCCTGCCAGCACCAGCCGTGCCAGTGGGAATACCAACGGACAGACTGTACCAGCACCAGCCGTGCCAGTGGGAATACCAACGGACAGACTGTACCAGCACCAGCCGTGCCAGTGGGAATACCAACGGACTGACCCTGCCAGCACCAGCCGTGCCAGTGGGAATACCAACGGACTGACCCTGCCAGCACCAGCCGTGCCAGTGGGAATGCCAATGGAATGACCGTGCCAGCACCAGCCAAGCCACTGGAAATGCTGACAGACTGACCGTGCCAGCACCAGCCGTGCCAGTGGGAATGCCAACAGACTGACCGTGCCAGCACCAGTCGTGCCACTGGAAATGCTGACAGACTGACCGTGCCAGCACCAGCCATACCAGTGTCACTGGCAGGGGACAGCAGCAAGTTCTCAGAGGTGTTGCAAATGGGCCAGCTGCCCCAGCAATACCAGGCTGTCCGGGCCAATGGGGCACTGAAGAGCTGATGATTTGTAAAGTCCCTCCGGTGCCGATTCCCCGGTGGCTGCATCTTGTGCTGAAGGATCTCAACTTCCATTTAAAATAACCTAATCTGGGTCCTTCTGGCTGCAAAGATCCCTTGCCAGTGTGGTGTGTGACCCATGCTGCACTTTCCTGGAGTCTGCACAGCCCCGTATAGGAGCTCAGAGAGACCTGGTCCTGTTAACTCTGAAACCTAACGACGACAGCGTCCATTGTTAACTGATTAATGGCTGTTCAAGGCCTTCAGGGGAAGAGAGGGGCAATGGGGTTGTGGGCTCTGCCGAGCCTGCCATGGGGCCAGGCATGGGTGAAGCTTGGCATAGTCCCAGCCTGGTCCACGTGCCTGAGAGCGCCTGGCCTGATGGGTCTGAGCCCAGCCAGAACCATGCCCCCATCCCATCCCCAATGTCCCCTCCTACACCCTCTCCTGCTGCCCCATCCCATCCCCTCTGCCTCAATCCCACCCTCTCTGCTGCCCCATCCCATCGCCCATCCCCAGTGCCCCCTCCCACCCTCTCTCCTGCTGCTTCATCCCATCCCCTCTGCCTCCATCCCACCCCCACTCTGCTGCCCCATCAGCTCCTCTGCCCCCATCCCACCCCTTCTCTGCTGGGAGCGGAGATGCCATCGGGCCGCTCAGCCACGGGCGGAGTGAGGGCGAGATTAGCATCTGCTGTCTGATCACATGTGCCTCGCCACAGCTCAGCGCTGCCGGGACGGACCTGCCGGGGAGCGAGCGAGCGACGGCAGCAGGGAGCTAAGGTACCGCTCCGGCAGCGTGGGCTGCTGCTGGGTGGGAGCCGCTCGGCAGGGGTGGCCGGAGGGGGGAGCAGGGCGCCTGGGAGGGTGAGGGATCGGGGAGACCAGGGGTCCCGCGGGGAGGAGGGAATTGGAGGGAGGAGGAGACATGGGGGGAGCAGGGGTCCTGGGGGGAGGAGGGGACTGGAGGGAGGAGGAGACATGGAGAGATGGGGGGAACAGGAGCCCAGAGGGAGGATGGAAGTGGGGGGGGGAGGGAGAGGAGGGGACTGGAGGGAGGGGGGGACATGGGCAGATCGGGGAAGAGGAGGGGAAGCAGGGGATATGGGGAAGCTGGGGGAGAGGAGAAGGGGCCATGGGGGCGGGGAGGAAGAGATTTGGGTGGGCAGTCGTCAGGGAAAGCTGTCAGCCCTGTGCCCTCAGTGCTGCTGGGGAAGCCCAGCCCCATTTGCCCGCGTGCTTGCAAAACCCCACCACCACCTGCGCATTTGTCAGCAGCACTTGAGGGGGCGCTGCTTCCTGCCTGCCCCAGGAACTCCAGGCAAGGTGCAAGGGGGTCTGGTCCCCACACACCCCCGCCAACAGCCAGCAGGGTCAGACACTGGGCCCATGTAGGCAGAGGGGCAGAACCACCTGGGATCTGGGGGCACGTAAGGTGTCTGGGCTCCAGAACCCTGGTGTGTGGTGCTAGCCGGGTGGCCCAAGTAGGGGTATTGTGTCCCTTCCCCCACTGGTTGGTATGGCTCACGTGTGGGGCCACGGGTCTTTCGGGGGGCTGGTACCCAGTGAGCAGCCCTCGTGCTCAGGGCAGCCTCTGGGCTGTGGCCAGCCCTGCCCCTCCTTGCACTCCAGTCTTGCCCCCAGGAGCTCTGGCATTGGGGGGCAAAGGCCCCCAGGGACTGCCCCCTCCCCCCTGCAGCCACAGGAACCTGGGGACCTTTTATTTACATCAGAAACTGACTGAGTACAGGGCCAGGTGCGGGGAGAGGAAACGGCTCGGCGGTGGTGGGGGGGGGAGGGGCAGCAGCAGCACCACAAGAGCCAGAGAGAGCGGAAGTGCTGCTGTCTGCACCCCATGGCAAGGGCTGCTCAGCCCAGGCCTGAGCGTCGCACCTCTCCCAGCCTGGCATCTCTGCCCAGCCTGGGAAGCGGAAGGACTGGTTCTGTGCAGGGCAGGGAGGGGCCGTGCTGCCTCCCACAGAGTGCACCTTGCCTGGGTGCCAGGGGGAGACCCAGAGCACCAGGCCTTTCCCCTAGCTCTGGTGCCACAGGGATACCTGGAGCACCGGGGCCACTCCCCCAGCCAACCCTCATCCTGGCCAGGTGCCACGGGGAGACCCAGAGCACTGGGGGCCCCTCCCCCAGCCAGCACTCATCCTGGCCAGGTGCCACGGGGAGACCCGGAGCAGCAAGCCCTTCCCCTAGCTCTGGTGCCACAGGGAGACCCAGAGCATCAGGGAGACCCAGACTCATCCTGGCCAGGTGCCACGGGGAGACATGGAACACCAGACCCCTCTAGTCTGGCTACCCTGCCCCAGCCTTCCTGCATCCCCTGCTGTTCCCACCAGGCCCCTCTCCCATTGCTGAGCAGCCAGGCTGTAGCTAGCCTAGACCCAGAGCCGGGCGCCCACAGTCCAGAGCTACAAACCTCAGGTTTCTCACAGGCTGCAACACTAGCGCTCTCCACACAGGCTCTTGATGCCCATGACAGGGGTGAATCCACACACCACAAACAGCCCAACGTTGCCCGGGACTAGAGCCAGCGACCTCCACTCCAGCATCCCAAGTCTCAGCTGCTTGGGCTTCAGGTGATCAGACAGCAAGTGTGAAAAATCAGGACACTTTTGTTTTTTCGGGGAGGGTGTGTTTGTATAGTTGTGCATATCAGACAAAGCCCATAATATCGAGATGTCTGGTCACCCGACTTGGGCTACAGGAGAGCTCCCTTCACTGCCACTAACAGTAGGGCCCTTATCGTCTCTTTGGGCCCAGCCCTGAGAGGAAGCCTGATTCACATGCTCAAAGCCAGCCTGCTCGGACCTGCCTCTGGGCGCTGGTGGGTTCATCCATCCTGCTGCCCTAGGCTGAGACCAGCCAGGCCTGCACCACCAAAGCAGAGGAAGGAAAGAAGCTGTCCCCGGCCACCCACTGCAGGCCGTCATGCTCCAGAGCACGTGGCGCAGCATGCACAGCCCTGGGAGCCACCAGGGCAGCACACAGCCCAGGGAAATCACGGCAACCAGGGGGACCATCCGCCTCCATTTGGGACACCCCTGTCCTTTGCTACCAGGCCCCGCACCATGCCCAGCCCAGCCCAGCCCAGCCCAGCCGAGCTGCACTGTTGTTGCGTGAGGCACATATGTGCCCCCAAGGGCTTGGCAGTGCAGAATGACTCCTGGCAGTCCCTCTACTCCCCCAGTGCCCGGTTTGCCCTGGGAACTCGTGGGTACCTGGCTAATGTCCCCTGCCTGTGCACCAGAAGCTGGTGGGCAGTCAGAAGCACCATGGGCACATCGGAATCTCAGAGGCTCCAATTACTAGCCCCACTCCCCTGCTGACCTATCCCTTCTGCCCCATGCCATCCACCTCTTCTGCTGCCCCATCCCATCCTCAATGCCCCCTCCTACTCCCTCTCTGCTGCCCCATCCCATCCCCTCTGCCTCCATCCCACCCTCTCTCTGCTGCCCCATAGAATCATAGAATATCAGGGTTGGAAGGGACCTCAGGAGGTCATCTAGTCCAACCCACTGCTCAAAGTGGGACCAAGCCCCAACTAAATCATCCCAGCCAGGGCTTTGTCAAGCCTAAAATCCTCTCAGGAAGGAGATTCCACCACCTCCCTAGGTAACCCATTCCAGTGCTTCACCACCCTCCTAGTGAAATAATGTTTCCTAATATCCAACCTAAACCTCCCCCACTGCAACTTGAGACCATTACTCCTCGTTCTGTCATCTGCTACCACTGAGAACAGTCTAGATCCATCCTCTTTGGAACCCCCTTTCAGGTAGTTGAAAGCAGCTATCAAATCCCCCCCCCCCTCATTCTTCTCTTCCGCAGACTAAATAATCCTAGTTCCCTCAGCCTCTCCTCATAAGTCATGTGCTCCAGCCCCCTAATCATTTTTGTTGCCCTCCGCTGGACTCTTTCCAATTTTTCCACATCCTTTTTGTAGTGTAGCCCAAAACTGGACACAGTACTTCAGATGAGGCCTCACCAATGCCAAATAGAGGGGAATGATCACATCCCTCGATCTGCTGGCAATGCCCCTACTTATACAGCCCAAAATGCCGTTAGCCTTCTTGGCAACAAGGGCACACTGTTGACTCATATCCAGCTTCTCAGCCACTGTAACCCCTAGGTCCTTTTCTGCAGAACTGCTGCCTAGCCACTCGGTCCCTAGTCTGTAGCAGTGCATGGGATTCTTCCGTCCTAAGTGCAGGATTCTGCACTTGTCCTTGTTGAACCTCATCCGATTTCTTTTGGCCCAATCCTCTAATTTGTCTAGGACCCTCTGTATCCTATCCCTACCCTCCAGCATATCTACCACTCCATCCCATCCTCAATGCCCTCTCCCACCCCCTCTCTGCTGCCCACTCCCATCCCCATCCCCTGCCGCCTCCATTCCCATGGGAAGTGGTGGCTCCGGTGCCAAGGTGCCGTTTCCAGGCCAGACCATGTGTCACTGTCATGGCACAGTCCCATTCCCTCTTTCTCTTGCTCTGCAGATGGAGGAGATGACACCACCACGCGCACCTGAGGCACCATCCCCGCTGAAGTCCTACAAATGGCGGATGGGCCCCCAGGGTGGGGAGAGGGAGCTGGAGCCGGAGCGGCGCTCTATGCCCCCTGCCAGCAGCCGCTGGGCCAAACTGCAGAACTGGAAGCGCGCTCATAGCCAGCCTGAGACTGATGCCCCCGAAGTGCGCATGGCCAGGAGCAGCCCAGGCACCGAGCCCCCAGAGCCTGTGGGGAGCAAAGCAGCCGCTCGGAGGTCTGTGTTCCAGAGGGCGTTTTCTGCCCCGGGCAAGGTGCCCAAGGAGCCCAAGGGCCAAGAGGGCATTAAGCTGAACCTGCGAAAATACCTGCGTTCCAAGTCCCACCGCAGGAGCCAGGAGAGTGGGCCCAAGGCAGAGCAGGCACCTCAGGAGGCAGCCAAAGGTAAGGTGGGTGCAGCATGGAGCTGAATGCTCTGGCACTGGGCTGTGTCCAGCAGGGGAATGGGCATCCAGTGCAGTGGTGCAATTGGAACTAGACTGGCCAAAGCTGGGCCGTATGGGGTGGGTCTGGGTCAGGGATCCCAGTCGTGGCACAGCTGGGGCGTGTGAGGTGTGTGTGGGTCGGGGATCCCAGCCGCAATGCAGCTGGGCCATGTGTGCTGTGTGTGGGTCGAGGATCCCAGTCATGGAACAGCTGGCCTGTATGTGGTGTGTTGGGGTCGGGGATCCCAGACGTGCACAGCTGGGCCCTGTGCGTTGTGTGTGGGTCGGGGATCCCAGTTGTGGCACAGATGGGCCGTGTACAGTGTGTGTTAGTTGAGAATCCCAGTTGTGGCACAGATGGGCTGTGTGTGTGTGCGTTGTGGATCCTAGCCGTGGTATAGCTGGGCCGTGTGAGGTCTGTGTGTGGGTTGGGGATCCCAGTTGTGGCACAGCTTGGCCGTGTGCAGTGTGTGTCGGTTGGGGATCCCAGTTGTGGCACAGCTAGGCCGTGTACGGTATGTGTGGGTCGGGAATCCCAGTTGTGGCATAGATGGGCTGTGTGTGGTGTGTGTCAGGAATCCCAGCCATGATACAGTTGGGCCGTGTGTGGGTTGCGGATCCCAGCCGTGGCACAGCTTGGCCGTGTACAGTGTGTGTGGGTAGGGAATCCAAATTGTGGTACAGCTGGGCGGTGTGCAGTGTGTGTGGGTCAGGGATCCCAGCCATAGCACAATTGGGCCGCGTGAGGAGCTTGTGGGTCGGGGGTCCCAGCCGTGGTACAGCCGGTCCGTGTGCAGTGTGTGTCGGTTGGGGATCCCAGTTGTGGCACAGCTAGGCCGTGTACGGTATGTGTGGGTCAGGAATCCCAGTTGTGGCATAGATGGGCTGTGTGTGGTGTGTGTCAGGAATCCCAGCCATGATACAGTTGGGCCGTGTGTGGGTTGCGGATCCCAGCCGTGGCACAGCTGGGCCGTGTGTGGTGTGTGTCTGCACTTGTCCTTGTTGAACCTCATCAGGTTTCTTTTGGCCCAATCCTCTAATTTGTCTAGGTCCCTCTGTATCCTGTCCCTACCCTCCAGCATATCTACCTCTCCTCCCAGTTTAATGTCATCTGCAAACTTGCTGAGGGTGCAGTCCACGCCATCCTCCAGATCATTAATGAAGATATTGAACAAAACCAGCCCCAGGGACCGACCCTTGGGGCACTCCGCTTGATACCGGCTGCCAACTAGACATGGAGCCATTGATCACTACCTGTTGAGCCCAATGATCTAGCCAGCTTTCTATCCACCTTATAGTCCATTCATTCAGCCCATACTTCTTTAACTTGCTGTCAAGAATAAAGTCAAGGAATAACACATCCACTGGGAGGGAGGGATAGCTCAGTGGTTTGAGCATTAGCCTGCTAAACTCAGGGCTTGTGAGTTCAATCCTTGAGGGGGCCATTTAGGGATATGGGGCAAAAATCTCTTGGATGATTTAATTGGGGATTGGTCCTGCTTTGAGCAGGGGGGTTGAACTAGATGATCTCCTGAGGTCCCTTCCAACCCTGATAGTCTATGATTCCCCTCATCCACAGAGCCAGTTATCTCCTCGTAGAAGGCAACTGGGTTAGTCAGGCATGATTTGCCCTTGGTGAATCCATGCTGACTGTTCCTGATCACTTTCCTCTCCTCTAAGTGCTTCAGAATTGATTCCTTGAGGACTTTCTCTATGATTTTTCCAGGGACTGAGGTGAGGCTGACTGGCCTGTAGTTCCTCGGATCCTCCTTCTTCCCTTTTTAAAAGATGGGCACTACATGAGCCTTTTTCCAGTCATCCAGGACCTCCCACGATCGCCATGAGTTTTCAAAGATAATAGCCAATGGCTCTGCAATCACATCCGCCAACTCCTTTAGCACCCTTGGATACAGTGCATCCGGCCCCATGGACTTGTGCTCTTCCAGTTTTTCTAAATAGTCCTGAATCACTTCTTTCTCCACAGAGGGCTGGTCACCTCCTACCCATATTGTACTGCCCAGTGCAGTAGTCTGGGAGCTGACCTTGTTTGTGAAGACAGAGGCAAAAAAAGCATTGAGTATATTATCTTTTTCCACATCCTCTGTCTCTAGGTTGCCTCCCTCATTCAGTAAGGGGACCACAGTTTCCTTGACCTTCTTCTTGTTGCTAACATACCTGAAGAAACCCTTCTTGTTACTCTTAACATCCCTTGCTAGCTGCAACTCCAAGTGTGATTTGGCCTTCCTGATTTCACTCCTGCATGCCTGAGCAATATTTTTATACTCCTCCCTGGTCATTTGTCCAATCTTCCACTTCTTGTAAGCTTCTTTTTTGTGTTTAAGATCAGCAAGGATTTAACTGTTAAGCCAAGCTGGTCGCCTGCCATATTTACTATTCTTTCTACACATCGGAATGGTTTGTTCCTGCAACCTCAATAAGGATTCTTTAAAATACAGTAAAAACCTTATATTAGGTGCCACAGGACTCTTTGTCGCTTTTTACAGATCCAGACTAACACGGCTACCCCTCTGATATTTAAAATACAGGTGATCCCAGTTGTGGCACAGTTGGGCCATGTGTGATGTGTGTGGGTCGGGGATCCCAGGGATGACACCTCTGGGCCGTGTGTGGTATGTGTGGGTCAGGGATCCGAGTTGTGGCACAGCTGGGCCGTGTACGGTGTGTGTGGGTCAGGAATGCCAGTTGTGGCATAGATGGGCTGTGTGTGATGCGTGTGGGTCGGGGATCAGAGCTGTGACATAGCTGGGCTGTGTCTGGTGCGTGTGGGTTGGGGATCCCAATTTTGGCAAATCTGGGCCATGTGCAGTATATGTGGGTCGGGGATCCCAGTTGTTGCGTAGCTGGGCCCTGTGTGGTGTGTGTGGGTCGAGGATCCCAGTGGTGGCACAGCTTGGCTGTGTGCTGTGTGTGGGGCGGGAAACACAGTTGGGGCACAGATGGGCTGTGTGTGTATGTCTGTGTGTCAGGGATCCCAGCCGTGCGGTGTGTGTGGATCGGAAATACCACTCGTGGCACAGATGGGCCGTGTGTGGTGCGTGTGGGTCGGGGGTCAGAGCCATGACATAGGTGGGCTGTGTGTGGTGCATGTGGGTCGGGGATCCCAATTTTGACAAAACTGGGCCATGTGCCGTATGTGTGTGGCAGGGATCCCAGTTGTCCCAAACAGGGCCGGCTCTAGCTTTTTTGCCGCCCCAAGCAACAACAACAACAACAAAAAAGGCGGCCAGACTGCCAAAGCAAACAAAAACGGCAGCCGCAGGGAGCGCGTGGAAGGCGGTCAAGGCTGCTTGCAGGGGGGTGAAGGGCAGCGCCCACCCGCTCCCTCCGTCCATGGGCAGCCAGGCGCTGCAGCCCGCTCGCAGCCGGGTGAGAGGGGCTCCCCCCTCTGGCCTTGGGGTGCCTCTCCCGGGGGCTGCAGGAGGTGCTGGCTCAGCCGCTCCTTTAAAGGCGGCTCGGCCAGGCTGGGCTCAGAGCGGGAGGCGGAGGCCGGTGCAGGCGACGGGCAGTGGCGCGTCCCGGGGAGCTCGGCGGCACGGTGAGCGGCGGGGATCGCTAGTTCCTGCCCCCCCGAGCTGGTGTCCGTGCCCCTGCAGGGCTGGGCTGGGACTGGCGGAGCGTGGGGAGCCGGAGCTGCGGACCGGGCTGCCAAAGCAAAAAAAAAAAAAAAAAAAAACACGGCAGGGTGGCCAGAATGTGCCACCCCCAGGTTGGCCGGAATGCCGCCCCTTACAATGTGCCGCCCCAGGCACGTGCTTTCTCGTCTGTTGCCTAGAGCCGGCCCTGGTCCCAAAGCTGGGCACTATGTGGTGTGTGTGGGTCGGGGATCCCAGTTATGGCACAGCTGGGACATGTATGGTATGTGTGGGTCGGGAAACACAGTTGGGGCACAGATGGTCCGTGTGTGTATGTGTTGCGGATCGCAGACGTCATACACCTGGGCCGGGTGCAGTGCGTGTGTGTCAGGGATCCCAGTTGTGGCACAGCCTGGCCGTGTACAGTGTGTGTGGGTTGGGAATCCCAGTCGTGGCACAGATGGGCCGTGTGTGGTGCGTGTGGGTCGGGGATCACAGTTGTGACATAGCTGGGCTGTGTGTGTTGCGTGTGGGTTGCGGATCCCAATTTTGGCAAAGCTGGGCTGTGTGCAGTATGTGTGGGTCAGGGATCCCAGTTGTCGCATAGCTGGGCCCTGTGCGGTGTGTGTGGGTTGGGAAACACAGTTGGGGCACAGATGGGCCATGTGTGTGTGTGTCGCGGATCCCAGATGTCATACAGCTGGGCCGTGTGCGGTGCGTGTGGGTCAAGAATCCTAGTCATGGCACAGCTAGGCCATGCGCGGTGTGTGTGGGTCAGGGATCCACCCGTGGCACCTCTGGGCTACGTGAACTGCGTGTGGGTTGGGAAACCCAGCATGGCACAGCTGGGCCGTGAGGTATGTGTGTGGGTTGGGGATCCCAGTTCTGGTACAGCTGGGCTGTGTGTGGTGTTTGTGGGTCAGTGATCCCAGTCGTGGCATAGCTGGGCCATGTATGGTGTGTGTGGGTCGGAAATCACAGTTGGGCTGTGTACGTGGTGTGTGGGTTGGGGATGCCAGCTCTGGCACAGCTGGGCTGTTGTGGTGTGTATGGGTTGGGGATCCCAGCCATGTCACTGCTGGGCCGTGTTAGGTGCGTGTGGGTCCAGGATCCCAGTTGTGGCACAGCAGGGCCGTGTATGGTTTGTGTCAGGGATCCCAGCCGTGGTACAGCTGGGCCGTGTGTGGTGTGTATGGGTCAGGGATTGCAGCTGTAACATAGCTGGGCTGTGTGTGGTGTGTGTGGGTCCAGGATCCCAGTCATGGCACAGCTGGGCCTTGTGTGATGTGTGTGGGTCGGGGGCCTCAGTCATGGCACAGGAGGGCTGTGTGTGGTGTGTGTGGGTCAGGGGCCTCAGTCATGGCACAGGAGGGCTGTGTGTGGTGTGTGTGGGTCGGGGATCCCAGCTGTGGTACAGCTTGGCCGTGTGAGCTATGTCTGAGTCAGGGATCCCAGTTGTGGCGCAGCTGAGCCGTGTGCATTGTGTGGTGGTAGGGGATCCCAGTTGTGGCACAGCTGGGCCATGTGCGGTGTGTGGGGGTTGGGGATCCCAACCGTGGTACAGCTGGGCCGTGTATGATGTGTGTGGGGCAGGAATGTCAGTTTTGGCATAGATGGGCCATGTGAGGTGTGTGTCGGGGATCCCAGCAGTGCTGGAGCTGGGCAGTGTGAGGTCTGTGTGGGTCGGGGATACCAGTTGTGGCACAGCTGGGCCGTGTGCAGTATGCATGGGACGGGATCCCAGTTATGGCACAGAGTGGCCCTGTCCATTTGTGTGGGTCAGGGATCCCAGTTGTGGCATAGCTGGGCCAATTGAGGTCTGTGTGTGGGTCGGGAATCCCAGTTGTGGTGCAGCTGGGCTGTGTGTGGTGTGTGTGGTCTGGGATCCAAGTTGTGGCACAGTTAGGCCGTGTATGGTGTGCGTGGGTCTGGGATAGTAGCTGTAACATAGCTGGGCTCAGGCTGTGTCTGGTGCATGTGGGTTCGGGATCCCAGTTGTGGCACAGATCGACCGTGTGTGTGTGTCGCGGATCCCAGCTGGGATGTGTGCAGTGTGTGTGGGTCGGGAATCCCAGTCGTGTCACAGCTGGGCCGTGTGAGGTCTGTGTGTGGGTTGGGGAACCCAGCAGTGGCACAGCCGGGCTCTTTAAGGTCTGTGTGTGTCGGGGATCCCAGCTGTGGCATGGATGGGCCATGTGAGCTCTGTCTCGGTCGGGGATCCCAGTTGTGGTGCAGCTGGGGCCTGTGCTGTGTGTGTGTGTCAGGGGTCCCAGAGGTGGCACAGCTGGGCCGTGTATGGTGCGTGTGGGTCAGGGATTTCAGCCGTGACATAGCTGTGCTGTGTGTGATGCGTCTGGGTCGGGGATCCCAGTTGTGGCACAGCTGGTCCGTGTATGGTGTGTGCGGGTCGGGAATCCCAGTCGTGGCAGAGCTGGGCCTTGTGACGTCTGTGTCTGGGTTGGGGATCCAAGCTGTGGCACAGCTGAGCCGTGTACACCGTGTGTTCGTCGGGAATCCCAGTTGTGGCAGATGAGCTGTGTGCGGTATGTGTGGGTCGGGGATCGCAGCTGTGAGATAGCTGCACTGTGTGTCGTGCTTGTGAGTAGGGGATCCCAGTTGTTGCACAGCTGGGCCCTGTGTGGTGTGTATGGGTCGGGGATCCCAGTTGTGGCACAGCTGGGCCGTGTATGGTGTGTGTTGCGGATCCCAACCATGGTACAACTGGGCCGTGTGTGGTGTGTGTGGATCGGGGATCTCAACCGTCTCGCAGCGGGGCCATGTGTGCTCGGTTGACCACTTCCTGGGTTATAGCCCCTTTGCTGTTCCATGCCCCCTCCTGTTTCACTCATGCCAATTGCTCCGCAGAGTGACTGGCAGCTCTCCGCGCAGGGGAATTTGTTGCTAGTGATCAGCCCATTACCACATCACAGGCATTCTGGTTCTGGCTGTGCCGAGGCCTCTTCCCCCTGTTACTAGCAGCTACCTCACAAGCCGTGATCCCACGAGCTGAGTTCTAATCTTGCAGCTGAGAGTGGTGCCCCCACCCAGCAGGTCACGGTGGCAGCAGGGAGAGAATGGAGATGCCCCTGCTCCAGAGGCTCAGGGCCCTGTGGCTTGAGTAAAGAGGATTCTGTTAGTGACAGCGGGGCTGTGACACACAGTTGAAGTTCTGACTATAACCAGCAGGGGGCAGCGGGGCACACAGCCAGCCCCCTAGGGTCAATTAAGTGCCTTGCAATCTACGTACAATGCTGGAGCTGGAGTGTGCATTGGAGCTGGGTACAAATCCCAGGCTGGATTTGGGGCTAGGCCAGGCAGTGGGCTGTGGCGGGATGGGGCTCAGTTAACCCTTTCTGAGCTCCTCTTGCTGGCAGGCTCAGCAGAGAAGCCAGAGACTGAAGAGGCGAACCCCGCAGGGCTGTGTGGTGGGGCCAGCTCTGTGCAGGCAGGACCCCGTCTCCAGGGCTGGGCTATGCCAGCCAATGTCAGCATGTGAAGCTCACCACAACAGAGCAAAGCAAAGGCTCCTGCCCGGGCAGGGCAGAGACTCTGCTCTCAGGATGTTTTCTCAGATTTGCAGGGGGGAGATGCTACCACTGCTACCCTGACGTGGGCTGCCTGTGATTTGAGCCGTGTCTCAGATGTGGCTGCTGGGCACTGCTCTGAGCACTAGCCAGTGGCCAAGGCAGGCTCAGGCTTTCAGCCACAGCTCAAGGGTTGGTCTCTGCTGGGAGACGGGAGCTCAGGCCAATTCTCGTTTGCTTTGCTCCAGCTCAGGGGCAGTGAGAATCGATGAGCAGAAACCATTGTGCTAAACCAGAAAGGCAGTTAGGCCCAGTGCCTGTGGAGTCCATACAGGCGTGCTGGCCCAGTCCCTATGGAATCCATACGGGCAGGCAGGCCCATTCCCGGTTCCTCTGGAGTCCATACGGGTGGGCAAGTGGGCCCCGGCCCATACCAGTGGAGTCAGGGTAGATAAAAATCCATTAAAATTTTTTTTTTAAAAATCAGCTTTTTTTTATTTAAATCAGATACATTATAGCTCAAAGAGATCTCATCATGGAATAGGGATTATAAATTCTAATTCTATAGTATGAGACAAAATATTCATGTCATGTTTGCGAAAAGTTTTGTAAATGAGTTCCAATAGTTCATGGTTTAGGGACCCAAGCTTATGGGGTTCCAGGGGCTTCTGTGGAGATTATTTAGGTTAATCTTTCTATCTACCCAATGGGACTCAGTGCTCAGTCTAGAAGATTCCATCAGAGAGGCTTAGTTTTGCAGTTCTCAAACTGTGGATTTGTGTCTCCAGAGATAACATGCTTATTAACAGCAAAAATGTTTTTAAGTAAAATAAATAAATAATATATAGAGGTGAGAAATAACAGACCTCAACCCTATTGTCCCTCTGTAAATTTGTGTACACAGAGTCAATCCCTTACCTCTCTCTAAAAGTGCAGTTTCAAAAAGTTCAATGAATAGAAGATTGTTGATGGTGGACTAGATCTGGACAAGGAGAAGAAGTCTGGAGATAAATGTGAGAAGGGGAGGAACAGGCAGTAGAAACAAAAGTGAAACAGTTTGAGCAGCGTATTCCAGAAGTCTTGAGGTCTTTCTGAGTGTTGCCTTCATTGATTTGAGATCTACCATACCATTCTCTCACTAGAAGGGGAGAACCTATAATGGCAGCAGGCCATAAAAGAGACCCAGTTTGGGAATATTTTAATGAAGTTCCTCTACCTGTGAAGAATATGTATTAAGGCAGAGGTGGGCAAACTTTGGACCGTGGGCCACATCTGGCCTGCGGGACCCTCCTGCCCGGCCCCTGAGCCCTTGGCCCCTCCCCTGCTATTCCCCCTCCCCCACAGCCTCAGCTCACTGCGCCGCCAACTCAACGCGCTGGGCGGTGGGGCTGCGAGCTCCTGGGGCAGTGCAGCTGCAGAGCCACGGCCTGACCCGGTGCTCTGTGCTGCGCGGTGGCGTGGCTGCCTGTCCTGGTGCTCCAGGTGGCGCGGCTGTAGCACCATCAGCCACCGGTGCTCCAGGCAGCACAGTAAGGGGGCAGGGAAGTTCAGAGTGGTAGTCAGGGGGCGGGGGTGTGGATGGGGTCGGGGCGGTCAGAGGGCGGGGAACATGGGGGCAGGGGTCCTGGGGAGGGCAGTCAGGAAGGAGGGGGGGTTGGATGGGGCAGTGGGGGGCAGTCAGGGGCAGTGGTTCTGGGGCGGTTGGGGAGAAGGGGTGGTTGGATGGGGCAGAGGTCCCGGGGGGGGGGCAGTCAGGAATGAGAGGAGGGGTTGGATGGGGCGGTGGGGGGCAGTCAGGGGACAGGGAGGTCCAGGGTGGTCAGGGGACAGGAAGCGAGGGTGTGTGGATGGGGCAGGAGTCCCGGGGGAGGAGGGGGGCGTCAGGGGACAGGGAACAGGGGGTTGGATGGGGCAGGAGTCCCGAGGGGGCCATGAGGGGGCGAGAAGCGGGGGAGTTGGATAGGGGGCGTTGGCCATAAGAAAAAGAAAATAAGCCTCCCCTAACCGACCCTCCATACAATTTTGGAAACCCAATGTGGCCCTCAGGCCAAAAAGTTTGCCCGCCCCTGTATTAAGGTTATAACAACCAACAAGAATGCACTTTTATGTAGAAATCCATGATTAAATCGAGTCTTCCTGACTAGTGATTTAAATCATGATTTAAATCAATTTGATTTAAATCAAATCCACCGAGTGGAGTCCATATCAGCGGGCAGTCCCGGTCCCTGTGGAGTTCATGCATGCGGGCGGGCCCAGTCCCAGTCCTTGTGGAGTCCATACGGGCAGGTGGGCTCGGTCCTGGTCCCCGTGGAGTCCATACAGGGGGATGAGTGGGCCCCAGCCCAGTCCCTGTGGAGTCCATATCGGCGGGCAGTCCCGGTCCCCGTGGAGTCCATACGGGCAGGTGGGCCCGGTCCTGGTCCCCGTGGAGTCCATACAGGGGGATGAGTGGGCCCCAGCCCAGTCCCTGTGGAGTCCATATCGGCGGGCAGTCCCGGTCCCCGTGGAGTCCATACAGGGGGATGAGTGGGCCCCAGCCCAGTCCCTGTGGAGTCCATATCGGCAGGCAGTCCCGGTCCCCGTGGAGTCCATACAGGCAGAGCGTCTCACAAAGTACAGCGCGATGGCACAGCAGCCCCCCTAGCTGCCGGGCATAGCGGTGTCACAGCAGCCGCACCCCCACCCCCTGCCAGGGCCGGCTCTAGGTTTTTTGCCACCCCAAGCAAACACCAAACAAAACAAACACCTCTGAGAGCGCAACTGCTGAAGCAAAAAAAAAAAAAAAACCTCTTGGAATGCTGCCCCTGTAATTGTGCCGCCCCAAGCACGTGCTTGGTTTGCTGGTGCCTAGAGCCGGTCCTGCCCCCTGCCACAGTCACCATCTGGCAGCAGTTCCCCCTCATGGCCCCCCAACACTCCAGGGAGCTCTTGCCCTTTCTCCCAGCAGGGGGCCTGCAGCATGCCTGGCAGGGGGCATGCCCCCCCACTGCCTGCCCAGCCCCTTCTCCTCCAGCGAATCTCCCCTCCCACCCCTGCATCAGTGACATTGAGCTGTTCTTCCTATGGAACAAGGGTTCTATGGAAAAAGGGCCCTGCATGTGTTGCTTGTGGCCTGCCCCTGCCCCCAGTGAGTGAGAGCCCTTTAGGGCTGCTCCCACCTGCCCTGCTGACATCTCTTCAGGCACCCCCAGCCCCGACTCAGCCCGTGAACTCGCATTCCCTGGGATCAGCCTGTGGTGTGGGGGACGTCTCGCTGCACAGCCCTTGAGGGAGGGGAGGGGAGGGATCAGGTGGGCAGCAGGGATTTGCAAAGAAGGGAGGATGCTGAATACTATGTGGGCTGCAGCCCCTAGAGCTGCTTTCCTGGGGCCCCTGCACAGTTCAGACAGGACTGGGGATCCACTGTCCTGGTGCCCAGTGAGGCTCAGACAGGGCTGGGGATTTGCTCTCCTGGGGCCCGCAGGGGCTCAGACAAGGCCGTGACCTATTTGCATGGCACTTCAGGTCTCTGCTGAAGGCTGATCTGAAGGTTGGTGCCATTAGGAGCCATTTGTGTCTTGTGTGAATCATCTCACAACTGAGAGACTGACTAATCCTGAGACCCGGGCAGCTAAAAACAGCAGACATACAATTCCTTTTAGTCAGAAGCTAGATGCTGGGGGGCCTCACAGTGTCAGACACCTCCATCCTCCGGATACACCTAGCAGGTGTTTCTAGAGCACCATCCGCCAGAGCACGTCCCCAAGTGCTAAACACACCAAGAGAGCTCACTGCCCCCACCATTGAAATGCAGCCATCTCGGGGGTGGGATGCAGCAGCTGCTTAGCACCAGTCAGCCACACTACACAACAGCTTCGGATGGGACATGGAGCCGAATCCTGGTTTTGGAACTCTGGGGCAACTGAAGAGGGGACTTGGCCAGGACACCACAGCTAGGCCCCTGGGGATGGGGGAAATGGGCGGCAGGGTCTTTGGAGAGAACTGTATCTCTGGGGATGGACACTCAGCAAGTCCTGGTCACAGAAAGGCCAAGGCTGACTCTCCAGGGCTGCCCACGCATAGAGTGGGTGATGGGAGTCCTGCCAGCTCAGCCAGCTATACCGATGTCAGGATTCCCGGACTGGCTGGGCTGAGCTCAGGGTTTGTAGCACAAGATGGCAGGTTCCATGTTGGGTTGGGGCCGTTCTGCCTAGCTCTGTCACGTCCCCTTGTATGGATGGTAGTGATGGGCTGTTCCCCTTTGGCCTGAGCAATTTGCAAATAGCTGGGGCTTTGCAAGGTTGCTTCCGTTAGGGGGAGTAGTCGTTGCTCCTAGTCAGTGTATTCTCAGTGGGATCTTTTTATTTACACATAGTCCAGTTTCCCTGACCTCAGCAGAACAAACAGCAGCTGGCAGTTTTCTTGCTCAGAAATCTCCAGGCCCGCCCCTCCAGCAAGCTCTGTGCCCAAGAAGTTCTGTCCCTGCTTCCTCTCAGAGTCCTGCTCTCTCTGTGCCTCCCACAGCCACAGCAGGGAGAAGCCGGCTGGGAACTCACAGGGAGCATGGCCTTGGGGGCTGCTCTTGGTTGGGGGGAGTCCTGGGGCCAGCGCTCAGTCTTGCATGTTTTGAGGCCTGAGCCAGAAGCCCAGAAAGGGGCCCGGCCTGGCCAGTGTGGTGGGGAAGGGCATCTCCACTGTGCATTGCGCTGCGATTTCTCAAGCCTTGTTCCTCTTTGTGGCCAGGCCAGGACTGAGGCAAGGGTGAGGCCTCCTCTGGCCAGTCACGTGCGAGGGGATTGCTCTGTCAGTCTGCATGGAAGCTGCTGGGGGCAGGGCTGTTTGGAAATTCCGCCCCTTGCTGGGTGCCCTGCGCCTTGTGGGGCTCGGGCTGCTGACGTGCAGGAAGGCACGCAACATGTTTGGCTCTCAGCCCTTGTGGCTTTGTTGGTGAGGCCGTCTCGCTATGCGTTGAGAGCTGCCCTCGCACGGGTGGCACAGTGCCCCCAGCTCAAAGGAAACCTTCCCTAGGACAGGTTCAGGAGAGGTCCGGGTCCCAGCAAGGAGGCCCCGAGCTCTCCCCTGCCACAGGGTTCTTCTAGTAAGGGCAGGCACATTGCACCTGCAGTGAGGCTGGACCTCACTGCTCCTTGCCTGCTGTGGCAAAGCCACCGTGTGCATCATTGTACATTGGCTTGGCTGGCAACGGGGCACCTTCCCCACTCCTTCCCACAGCCGCATTCCCCACTGCCAGGAGGCTGTCCCGATAGTCAGCACACATCTGCCCTGATTTTATTTCAGGCCAGTCCTGGCACTCGTGGTTAATCCCCTCCCTCCCTGCAGACCCTCCACAATGACCAGGCACAAAGAGGAGTTGTAACACACTGTGGGGAGTGGAACACATTTACACCCTCAGGGGTGTGTAGACTCTTTGCTTTATGTGTTTGCTGGGAGGTAGTGTGGCCTAGTGGATAGAGCACAGGGCTGGAACTCAGGAGACCTGGCCTCTATGCCCAGTCCTGCCACTGGGCTGTTGGGTGGTTTGGGGCAAGTATCTTTGCCCTCTTCTGTGCCTGTTAAATGGGGATAGGGATACTGATCGCTGAGATCTATAGATGAATTGCACTAGATAAGAGCTAGGTTATAGTTATTATTATTTATTCCCACCAGCCCCCCCCCCCCCCTCCAAAAAAAAAAAAAAAACTTTGGCAGGAGCCTCAGGAGGGGAAATCAGGCCTGATCAAGTCTCAGTGAGGGCAGATCTTGCCTGGGACTGTGCTCTGTGGACCACTGCCTGCCGGTGAGAAAGTGGGAATCGTAATATTTTTTATGAAGCCTGTGTGTGCTTCAGTTTCCCCTATGTGTTGCATGGCTACCCAGAGGCGGGAAAAAGGACTTGTTTACATTAAACAGTTTTGTCAGCAAAAGGCAGCTTTTGTCGACAAAACAGTGGCGCTGTAGGCACAAGGAGCTAACGTGGACATGCAACAGCAGTTTAATTAAAGTGGTATAACTTTTGTTGACAAAACTTCATAGTGTAGACATGGCCTAAGTTTGTTCTCAGGGAAGGCTAAGAGACATAGGTGTGTGTGTTACCTCCCTGTCTGGGTGGAATCAGGGGCGGCTCCAGGCACCAGCGCACCAAGCCTTACGGCCTGCTGGTCGCCGTAAGGGCGGCAGTCAGACTGCCTTTGGCAGCATGCCTGCGGGAGGTCCGCCGGTCCCATGGCTTCGGCGGCTATTTGGCGGTGGCTATGCCGAAGCCGCAGGACCGGTGGACTTCCTGCAGGCATGCCGCCGAATCCGCGTTACCAGCGGACCTCCTGCAGGCGTGCCGCCGAAGGCGGCCTGCCTGCCGTGCTTGGGGAGGCAAAAAACATAAAGCCGCCCCTGGGTGGAATGAATAGAGTAATTAAGGAATCAATTGAATCTGACCCAGATCAACAGGGTGTCCAGAGAGACAATGCCAGCTCCAATGACTCCTGGATCCACTCTCTCAGCAGGGAAGGTGAGCACAGACCAGACTGCCCTCCTCCCCCCTCCTGAGAACAAAGGACTGGGAAGGTCTGAGGTGGGGGATAAATGTTGGCTTCTGGTGGAAGCTGGACTCTCACCTGGGAACTGACCAAGGAGGTCAGACTAAGGCTATGTCTAC
Source organism: Emys orbicularis (assembly GCF_028017835.1). Taxonomy (NCBI): domain Eukaryota; kingdom Metazoa; phylum Chordata; order Testudines; family Emydidae; genus Emys; species Emys orbicularis. The sequence goes on along the minus strand of NC_088701.1, from coordinate 8,838,937 downwards.
ACTGCGTACCTTACAGCGGCACAAAGGTCTCCCGCGTAGCCGCTCTTTGCTGGCAGGAAAGAGCTCTCCGGCCGGCAAAATAAAACCACCCCCAACAAGCGGCGGTAGCTTTGTTGGTGGGAGATACCGGTGCTTTTCGCCGATAAAACTTTTGTCGGTCAGGGGTGTGTTTTTTCACACCCTTGACCGATAAAAGTTTTATCGACAAAAGTGCAGTGTAGACAGCCTGAGAGACAAACAGAGGCTGTTCCCAGCTTGGCTGGGATCTGGGCTAACCAGAATGGTCTGTGCTTTAACCATCACTGCTCTGTGGTGACCTAAGGACTTCCCATGCTGAGTTCTAGACTAATAAATCTGACTGTTTTGACAGCGCTGTGTGTCACTGTAACTATGGGGTGAGGGGCATTAATTCCTGAAGCATGTACAAGTCTCTATCAGGGTCTCTCTCAGCTGGACTCACTGAGCAGAGTTCCCAGGGAGAGGAAGGAGCGCTGAAGCCCAGTGGTTCAGTCTCAGGAGTCAGTGAGGCTGAGTGGCGTGCCCTGGAGGAAGAGTGAGACCCCTTGGGGTCTGGCACAGGGATGGAGTTCCTCCAAGAGACTGGCTCACAGCTGAGGGCCTAGCATCGACCCTGTGGGTCCACACTCGGCATTAGGGATCCCCTTCGAGCAGGCTGCAGTGGTATTTTAAATGTGCAGCGTGGCTGGTTCTGCCGGGCACCACCCTGTGTGTAGAAACTAGAGTGGGTGTGTTCCAGACACTGAGCTCCTGGGCTTGGCAGGTGCCCAACAACCTGCAGCTTCCCGTCCCCTTCCCCCGCCACCGATTCCAGTGTAACCGGCTCCATGCCCTGGCAGCCCACACCTGCAATGCACAAGTGCAGGCAGGAGTCCCCCTGGGGGACAGGAGGGGCCTGGTCCCCACCCCCTCTAGTCCATCCCAGCCCAGACATGGGCTGCTTGCTCCTGATGCTGCTGCTGGGAGCAGGGGCAGCCCAGCCGGCTGGGAGCATGAATGCAGGGGGAGGTGCCCAGGAAAGCTCCGACACCCAGGACTTGGGCAGCACCTGCCCCAGTGCCACCCAAAGGCCCTAACTGCTGGTGAACACTGGGCCTGCCTGACCCGCCAATAACCTGGCTTGCCAATTGCCACAAGTCCCCCAGGTCCCCTGGCGCTGATCTGTGAGGCCAATCTATAGAGAGAGTGCCACTGCCAGAGCCTGCGTGCAGCCCAAAGGGGATGGACACAGACCCACAACTCACCAGGGGGCAGAGGGGCAGACCCAGAGTGTGGCATGGTGTGATGGGGTCCATGGGCCCACAGCCAGGCCAGCCTCTTACATCCGGGCAGCCGCTCACACATAGTGCAGCATAGCGGGGATCCAGGCCCAGAGCCTGACTGCAGCACTGCCTAGATCCCACAGTGATGGGCATGGTATAAAAACCCAAACAGGAGAAGGGAGGGGGAAGAGTAAAGAGAGGCGGGGAGGGAAAGGATGGATAGGAGCGGGGAGAGATGGACAGAGGCAGGTGTGGAGAGGAGTCGGGAGATGTGGGGGGATCTGATCCCTGAGGCCAGGTGTCACCCTCCTGACGAGCTGCCTCTCTCCCCCCAGATGGCGTGCGCCCCGTGCAGCGGATTCCGCTGGCCCCGTCCCCCGAGGTCCCTGTCTGGGATGTCTCGAACTTCTCCCTGGTGGATGGACAGCTGGTGCTGATGGCCAGGGACGAGGAGGTGAGGGGTCTGGGGGGAATAAAGCGGGGGATGGGGAAAGGAGGTGTGGGGCTTGAGGGGTGGGACGAGAGGTTGCGAATGATGAGATGAAGGGCCTGGGGGTTGGGGGGATGGGGAAAGGAGGTGACGGGCTTGGGGGTGGTGGGGATGGGGACAAGGAGGTGAGGGGCCTGGCCAGGAGAAGGGGATGAGGAGGTGCGGGGCCTGGGAGGTGGGGCAGAGGGGGGGATGGGGAAGAGGATGTGAGGGGCCTGGGAAGTGGGGTGGAGGGGTTGAGGGGATGAGGAGGTGAGGGGCCTGTGGTAGGGGCAGGGATGTCGCTCCCAGCATTGCACCCCATTGGTCACTGTGCTCCCAACTGGACTCTGGATCTGTGGAGGGCTCCTCACCCGCCTGCTCCAGCCCCAGGGGTCCCTACCCAGCAGATTTAGAGTCTGCCAAGGGCTCCCTTGGGGGCTGAACCTGCTGCCCTTGGGCTGAGCTGGTTCCTGAACCCCCTGCTGGAGGCGGGGGTAGGTTCTCGGGCCTGTGTATTGTCGGGGTGGAATTGGCATCAGGGGTCAGGGAGGACCCAATGCCTGAAGCTGCCCCACAGCAGCCACTGCCCAGGAGGGCTGGTGGGGGGAGACTCTGCTCTGCTGGAGAGGCACCACTGGGAGAGGGCCCAGCCTTGCAGACCGTCTGGGCTTGGGCAGGGATAGGTGTGGGGAATGGAAGGGTGAGCAATGGAGGGGTGAGTGGGGCATGGGGAATAGAGAGACGGGGCAGGCAGCAGGGAGGGAGGCTGGGCGGAGGGGATGGGGGTGGCAGGGAGGGATGGAGACTGGGTGGAGGGATGGAGATTGCGGGGAGGGAGGCCAGGCAGAGGGGATGGGATTGCCAGGATGGGAGGGAGCCCTGTGGAGGGCATGGAGGCTGTGGGGAGGGAGGCCAGGTGCAGGGGATGGGACCGGTAGGGAGGGAGGCCCAGCAGAGGGGATGGGGGTCATGGGGAGGGACGGAGGTCCAGTGGAGGGATGGAGGCCATGGGGTTGGCAGATAAGGAGAGGGGCCGGCAGAGGGATGGGGGCGACAGGGAGGGAGGCCCAGTGGAGGAATGGACACCGGGGTCAGTCAGTTGCTGATGTTCTAGGCTCTGCTCCTTACTCCCAGGTTTTGTACAAGAGCCGGAACAGAACTGGCAGCTCCATTTCGGAGACCAACGCTCATCCGTCCCTGGGCAGCAGGAGGGACACCGGTGAGTGAGCCCTGACACAGTGCCATGCACACTGACACACATGTACACACACACGAGTGCATGCATGCATTCATAGGCACACACTCCTATATGCATACTCATACTCACACACAGGTAGAATCACATACTCACACGTGTATTCTTACACGTGCACTCTCACATACATGCACACACACATGCCACCCGTAGCCCCTTGCCTGGTGCTGTGTGTGAGCCATGCTGCAGTGGGCTGTGCAGATGCAGCTCTGGGGAGGAAGCGCTCTGAGCAGAGATGTCTCGGATGTGTCATGGCTTCCTCTGTGCTGCGTGTGCTGATCCTGAGAGATAGGGCCAGGCTGTTTCCTTCCCCCTCCCCACCCCCCAGGGCTCCCAGCTGCCTGGACGCTGATGGGGGAGACGCCCCAGCCCAGGGATCAGCTGGAGCGATGGGGTCGTGGTGCTGGCTGCTCTGTGCCACACGGAGAGGTGAGTCAGGGCAGCCCCGCCCAGCTTGCCCTCTATGGGCACCCCAGCACCTCCGGGCACCTGCCCCTCGGCACTGGGAGCAGGGCCACTAGGAGCCTCCCCCTGCCAGCCACAGCTGCTCCTGCTGGGGCTGAGTTTGGCCTGAAGGGGAACACGCCAGCTGGGCGGGGGGGTGCAGGGGCAGGGAGGGGATCCACTCCAGTGGTTCAGTTTGGGAATTGGTCCTTTGTCCCTCCGCTGAGCTCAGAGCAGCCTGTTGGAGAGACATCATGGGGGCAAAAGATGCTGTTTGGCAGCTGGTGGGCTCTACCCCAAAGGTAGCTGCATTACAGGGGCAGGGACAGCTCCACTATATCCACAGGCAGGATGCAGTGCCAGGGCACTTGGCAGGTGGGGGACTGGGGGCATGTGGGGTTTTTTTTATTACTAATGGGAGCAGAGACTGGTTGTATTGGTTTTGCAGCTGTGATGATTGCATTGTGCCCAGAAGGCGGCATAGTCTAGGAGTCAGGCAGGCCAGGATTAATCTTTTGTGGGCCCGGGCGGTGCCCAGGGCCATCCTTAGGCATACGCAGCTGCGTAGGGCACCAAATTGCCCCAAATTTCATGGTGCCCTAGGCAACTGCGTGCAGCATACATGGCAGCACCAATCCTGGCGACTAGTCCTATCCCTCGGCCGCCCCCCCCGCAAGGGGAAGGGCCATCCCTAGGGGGGTGTGGGGCCCCGAACAACTCCCTCTGCCCTGCCTCTTACCCTTCCCCCCTGCTCCGCCCCCGGCCCACTCCACTTCCCCCAGCGACCCCGCACTCACCGGCAGCAGCGGGAAGTGGAGCAACCCGGCCCCAGCCCGCTCTACTCCACCAGCTCCCAGCCGCAGCGCTCTGCTTCCCGCCGCCGATGAGTGCGGGGAAAGGATGCGCCCCGCACTCACCGGCGGCGGGAAGCGGAGAGATGCGGCTCCAGTCCGCTCCGCTTCCCTTGCCCCAGCCCCAGCCATGTCGCTCGGGTTAGGGAAACGACTGCCCCCGGCTCTCACCGGCGGTGGGAAGCGGAGTGCTGCGGCTGGGAGCTGGCAGAGTAGAGCGGGCTGGGGCCGGGTTGCTCCGCTTCCCGCTGCTGCCGGTGAGGGGGGGGGGGAGGGATCCCTTCCCCCAAGCCTTCTCCCCCGAGTGACACGGCTGGAGCTGGGGCAAGGGAAGAGGAGCAGGCTGCTCCTGGCCCCCCACTAATCCCTTGGGACACTCTGGGCCTGTGGAGCCCCCCAAAGTGGCCCCCCACACCTCCTGCCTCCCAGACCTGGGGGGGAGGCCTGGGGCCCACACAGCCCCCCTGCAGGGGGGGCTGCGTAAGGCACCCAAATGGCTAGGGGATGGCCCTGCCGGCGCCAAACATATTTTTGGGCCCCCCTGGAGGCAGTGGGGCCTGGCACGGGGAGGTAAGTCCCCAGAGCAAGGGGCCAGCCAGGGGCAATGGGGCCTGGCACGGGGAGGTCAGTCCCCAGAGCAAGGGGCCAGCCAGAGGCAGTGGGGCCTGGCACGGGGAGGTCAGTCCCCAGAGCAAGGGGCCAGCCAGGGGCAGTGGGGCCTGGCACGGGGAGGTCAGTCCCCGGAGCCAGGGGCCAGCCAGAGGCACTGGGGCATGGCACGGGGAGGTCAGTCCCCAGAGCGAGGGGCCAGCCAGAGGCAGTGGGGCATGGCACGGGGAGGTCAGTCCCCAGAGCAAGGGGCCAGCCCGGGGCAATGGGGCCTGGCACGGGGAGGTCAGTCCCCAGAGCGAGGGGCCAGCCAGAGGCAATGGGGCCTGGCACGGGGAGGTCAGTCCCCAGAGCGAGGGGCCAGCCAGGGGCAATGGGGCCTGGCACAGGGAGGTCAGTCCCCAGAGCGAGGGGCCAGCCCGGGGCAATGGGGCCTGGCACAGGGAGGTCAGTCCCCAGAGCAAGGGGCCAGCCAGAGGCAGTGGGGCATGGCACGGGGAGGTCAGTCCCCAGAGCGAGGGGCCAGCCCGGGGCAGTGGGGCCTGGCACGGGGAGGTCAGTCCCCAGAGCAAGGGGCCAGCCAGAGGCAGTGGGGCATGGCACGGGGAGGTCAGTCCCCAGAGCGAGGGGCCAGCCAGAGGCAGTGGGGCATGGCACGGGGAGGTCAGTCCCCAGAGCGAGGGGCCAGCCAGGGGCAGTGGGGCATGGCACGGGGAGGTCAGTCCCCAGAGCGAGGGGCCAGCCAGGGGCAGTGGGGCATGGCACGGGGAGGTCAGTCCCCAGAGCAAGGGGCCAGCCAGGGGCAGTGGGGCCTGGCACGGGGAGGTCAGTCCCCAGAGCGAGGGGCCAGCCCGGGGCAATGGGGCCTGGCACGGGGAGGTCAGTCCCCAGAGCAAGGGGCCAGCCAGAGGCAATGGGGCCTGGCACGGGGAGGTCAGTCCCCAGAGCAAGGGGCCAGCCAGGGGCAATGGGGCCTGGCACGGGGAGGTCAGTCCCCAGAGCGAGGGGCCAGCCAGAGGCAGTGGGGCATGGCACGGGGAGGTCAGTCCCCAGAGCGAGGGGCCAGCCAGGGGCAGTGGGGCCTGGCACGGGGAGGTCAGTCCCCAGAGCAAGGGGCCAGCCAGGGGCAGTGGGGCCTGGCACGGGGAGGTCAGTCCCCAGAGCGAGGGGCCAGCCCGGGGCAATGGGGCCTGGCACAGGGAGGTCAGTCCCCAGAGCAAGGGGCCAGCCAGGGGCAGTGGGGCCTGGCACGGGGAAGTCAGTCCCCAGAGCGAGGGGCCAGCCAGAGGCAGTGGGGCCTGGCACGGGGAGGTCAGTCCCCAGAGCAAGGGGCCAGCCCGGGGCAATGGGGCCTGGCACGGGGAGGTCAGTCCCCAGAGCAAGGGGCCAGCCAGGGGCAGTGGGGCCTGGCACGGGGAAGTCAGTCCCCAGAGCCAGGGGCCAGCCAGAGGCAGTGGGGCCTGGCACGGGGAGGTCAGTCCCCAGAGCGAGGGGCCAGCCAGGGGCAATGGGGCCTGGCACGGGGAGGTCAGTCCCCAGAGCAAGGGGCCAGCCAGGGGCAATGGGGCCTGGCACGGGGAGGTCAGTCCCCAGAGCGAGGGGCCAGCCAGGGGCAATGGGGCCTGGCACGGGGAGGTCAGTCCCCAGAGCGAGGGGCCAGCCAGAGGCAATGGGGCCTGGCACGGGGAGGTCAGTCCCCAGAGCAAGGGGCCAGCCCGGGGCAGTGGGGCCTGGCACGGGGCGGTCAGTCCCCAGAGCAAGGGGCCAGCCAGAGGCAATGGGGCCTGGCACGGGGAGGTCAGTCCCCAGAGCGAGGGGCCAGCCAGGGGCAGTGGGGCCTGGCACGGGGAGGTCAGTCCCCAGAGCAAGGGGCCAGCCAGGGGCAGTGGGGCCTGGCACGGGGAGGTCAGTCCCCAGAGCGAGGGGCCAGCCAGAGGCAGTGGGGCCTGGCACGGGGAGGTCAGTCCCCAGAGCAAGGGGCCAGCCAGGGGCAATGGGGCCTGGCACGGGGAGGTCAGTCCCCAGAGCGAGGGGCCAGCCAGAGGCAGTGGGGCCTGGCACGGGGAGGTCAGTCCCCAGAGCAAGGGGCCAGCCAGGGGCAGTGGGGCCTGGCACGGGGAGGTCAATCCCCAGAGCGAGGGGCCAGAGCGAGGGGCCAGCCCGGGGCAATGGGGCCTGGCACGGGGAGGTCAGTCCCCAGAGCGAGGGGCCAGCCAGAGGCAATGGGGCCTGGCACGGGGAGGTCAGTCCCCAGAGCGAGGGGCCAGCCAGGGGCAGTGGGGCCTGGCACGGGGAGGTCAGTCCCCAGAGCGAGGGGCCAGCCAGAGGCAGTGGGGCCTGGCACGGGGAGGTCAGTCCCCAGAGCGAGGGGCCAGCCAGAGGCAATGGGGCCTGGCACGGGGAGGTCAGTCCCCAGAGCGAGGGGCCAGCCAGAGGCAATGGGGCCTGGCACGGGGAGGTCAGTCCCCAGAGCGAGGGGCCAGCCCGGGGCAATGGGGCCTGGCACGGGGAGGTCAGTCCCCAGAGCGAGGGGCCAGCCAGAGGCAGTGGGGCCTGGCACGGGGAGGTCAGTCCCCAGAGCGAGGGGCCAGCCAGGGGCAATGGGGCCTGGCATGGCAGGGGTGGCACCGCTCCGCCCAGCCCATTGCGAGGCCACTATTTACAAACTGGCAGTTGCCAGATGCACAGTGGCCCACTCGGCTGTGTGCTGCCAGCGTGCCCCTGCCCCTCGGGGCGGGCCCATGCCGTGCCACACAGCTCTCCCCGCCCCCCGACTCCCTATGGCCAGAATCCCTCTGGACCCACTATGCCCAGCGCCCCCTCACCCCACAAATGCACAGCGCCCCCCTGCCCACAGCCCCACCACAACTGCCCAGCACTCCCCACAGAACCCCCACTCCCCAGTGCCCCAACACACATTTTCCCTGTCCCCTCACAGCCCATCCCCCCCACATCCCAGAGACCCACTCCCGCATGCCCTGCCTCCCGGCTGCAGTCACCAGGCTCCCTCAACACGCACTTGCCTGGAGGGGCCCAGTCAAGCCCCCCACACTGTTCCCCCCGCCCGCACCTGGCTGAGACTGGCTGGGCTTCCGCACTAGTCCCAGGCGGCTCAGCTCCGGGGAGACAGGTGGGGCCCCACAGGTGGTGGGAAGCAGAGACTGCCTGGAGCCGGAGGTGCATAGGGGTCCGGCCAGGGGGCAGAGTGGGCTAGGGGGCGGCGAGAAGCCCTCGGCCAGCTGGGTTTTATCCCTGGCTTGGCCAGACTTTCTGGGGGATCCTCGGAAAGTCACTTGACCCTCCCTGTTTCCCCACTGTCTGTGATGGCACCAAGCTTTGGGCACCTGCCAGATGTGGCTGGGTCTCATCTCACCCCTACTGTGCTCTGGGAACAAACCCCAAATCCAGCAGTTAATGCAGGGGTGGGCAAACTTTTTGGCCTGAGGGCCACATCGGGGTTCCGAAACTGTATGGAGGGCTGAGTAGGGAAGGCTGTGCCTCCCCAAACAGCCTGGTCCCCGCCCCCTGTCCGCCCCTTCCCACTTCCCGCCCCCTCAGAACCCCCCGAGCCATCCAACCCCCCCTGCTCCTTGTCCCCTGACCGCCCCCTCCCGGGATCCCCCGCCCCTAACCGCCCCCCCGGTAGCCCACCCCCATCTAACCCCCCCTGCTCCCTGTCCCCTGACTGCCCCAACCCCTATCCACAACCCCGCCCCCTGACAGCCCCCCCCCCGGGACTCCCACACCGATCCAACCTGCTCCCTGTCTTCTGACTGCCCCCCAGGATCCCCTGCCCCTTATCCAACCCCCCCGCTCCCCACCCCCTTACCAGGCCACTCACAGCAGCAGGACTGTCAGCCGGGCCGCCCGGTCAGAGCCAGCCACACCGTCGTGCAGTCTAGAGCACCGGGGCAGGCCAGCGGCTCTCACAGCTGCGCAGGCTGGCAGGAGCTCGCAGCCCCGCCGCCCAAAGCGCTGGCGGCACGGCGAGCTGAGGCTGCGGGGAAGGGGGACAGCAAGGAACGGGCCGGGGGCTAGCCTCCCTGGCCTGGAGCTCAAAGGCCGGGCAGGACAGTCCCGCGGCCAGATGTGGCCCGCGGGCTGTAGTTTGCCCACCTCTGAGTTAGTGCCTGTGTGAACCCCCTTCCCTGGAGCACACCCAGCCCAGGTATTGCAGCACAGTGCTAATACCTGAGAGCTGGGCAGTGACACCACCACCCACCAGTAGATGGCACTGCTGTCCAAAGGGGCTGCATGACAGAATGGGACACATGATTGTCCCCAGGGTCCTACCAAGTGCTGGTAACTCAGATGACTTTTAAATTTGGTGCTGACCCTTTAAGAACCCTCATCCCTTGCTCTGAGAAGGGGCTGAGTACCATCTGCTCCCCCCACCGTCCTGTCTTGCCTATTGGGTGCCAGCTCCCCCACACCCTGTCCTGCCCAGCCCCCAGTGGGGTCAGCTCCCCCACCCCTTGTCCTGCCCAACCCCCCCAGGGGGTCAGCTCCCCCGCCCCTTGTCCTGCCCAACCCCCCCAGAGGGTCAGCTCCCCCGCCCCCTGTCCTGCCCAACCCACCCCTGGGGGTCAGCTCCCCTACTCCTTGTCCTGCCAAGCCCCGCCCCAGGGGGTCAGCTCCCCCACCCCCTGCCCTGCCCAGCCCAGCCCTGCCCCAGGGGGTCAGCTCCCGCACACCCTGCCCTTTATAACAACCCCCACCCTGCCCTGCCCAACCCCCCACCCCTGGGGGTCAGCTTCCCCACTCGTTGCCTTGCCCAGCTCTCCCCGGTGGTTAACTTCCCCACACTCTGCCTTCCCCCCTCCCTGGGTTCCTCTTCCCCCATCACACCCTCCCCATTCCAGGGGTCCGATCCCCTCCTCAGCCCTGCCCCCAGTGCCTGCTCTCCCTCTGCTCCCCCCAAGGACATCCAGATCTGGGATGGGGCCATCTTCAAAGGGTGGCTGAGCCCCAGGTGACGCTTTCTGAGCACTCAGTGGCTGGTGCTCTGTGCTGAGCCTCTTCCTGTCCCTGCGGCTGGCTCTGCACCTCCCACTTCCTCCCAGAGCAGCTCGACTGATGGGGGGGGGGCAGGAACTGGGACTGGTGGGGGCTTGATCCCCTCCAGGGGGAGCGGTAACCCCATCTCTGCCCGCCCTGGGAGGCTCCAGCCCTGGATCAGACATGCCTAGGGTGACCAGACAGCAAATGTGAAAAATTGGGATGGGGATGGGGGGTAATAGGAGCCTGTAAGAAAAAGACCCAAAAATCGGGACATCTGGTCACCCTATGCCAGGGGTCTCAAACACGCGGCCCGCGGGGTTATTTTCTGTGGCCCGCGAGCTCCTCGCAGCCCCCACCCCCACCGTCCCCCAGCGTTTACCTAGAGCAGCTCCAGCCTTACACGCACCGGGAAGCAGCCGGAACGTGGGAAATGGGGGGCACAGGGGTCTGTGTGTTGCTCTTGCTTCAGGCAGCACCTCCAGCAGCTCCCATTGGCCTTGGTTCCCTGTTCCCGGCCAATGGGAGCTGCTGGGGGCGGTGCCTGAAGCAACAGCAACACACAGACCCCTGTGCCCCCCTTCCCTCAGGTTCCGGCCACTTCCTGGGGCGGCGCCGGGCCAGAGCCCGCCCCCTGAACCTCTCCTGCAGCCGAACCCCCTGCCCTGAGCCCCCTGCCACACCCCGCACCCCTCCTGCACCCCAACCCCCTGCCCTGAGCCCCCTGCCGCACCCCACACGCCTCCTGCACCCCAACCCCCTGCCGTACCCCACACCCCTCCTGCAGCCCAACCCCCTGCCCTAAGCCCCCTGCTGCACCCCACACCCCTCCTACACTCCAACCCCCTGCCCTGAGCCCCCTGCCGCACCCTGCACCCTGACGCCCTGCTGCACCCCTCACCCCTCCTGCACCCCACACCCCAACTCTCTGCCCTGAGCCCCCACCACATCCCACACCTCTCCTGCACCCCATGGGGCCAGGGAGGGGGCAGAGTTGGGGTGGGGATTTCAGGGAATGGGTTGGAATAGGAGCAGGGAAGGGGCCTCATGGAAGGGGTGGAGTGGGGGCGGGGCCAAGGGTGGCGGGGGGGAGGTGTCAGTAATGCGGCCCTCGGGCCAATGTACTAGTCCTCATGTGGCCCTCGTGGTTGTTTGAGTTTGAGACACCTGCCCTACGCCTAAATGGCAGCCCCACAATCTGCCCCTCAGGATCCTCCAGACTCCCCTCGCCTGGGAGACTCCCCCCAGCAAAGAAACAAACAAGGAATCCCCTGCTCTCCCCTGCATAGCAAGGGCCTCACCATGTCCCCAGGGCAGGAACTGCACGTCCCCTAGGGGGATACAGGTCCCATTGCTGGGGTGGGGTGGGCTGCATCCTGGAGAGCAGCAACTGGAAGGGACTTAGGGGGTCACGAGTGCCCAGGAGCTGCCCGTGCGATACTGGGACTGAGAGGGCTAATGGCAGGGTATAGACCAGGGGTGGACAAACTATGGCCCGCGGGCCGGATCCAGGCCGCGAGCCATTTTAAGCCGGCCCCCAAGCTTCTGCTGGGGAGCAGAGTATGGGACTTGCCCCGCTCCGGCGCTCCAGACGGGGTGTCAGGTCGGGGGCCACACCACTCGGCTCCCAGAAACTGTGGCATGGCCCCGCTCCAGGGCGCAGGGTCGGGGGCCGTACCAGGCGGCTCCCGGAAGCAGCCGCATGGTCCTGCTCCGGTGCTAGCAGAGTCGGGGGCCGCTCCATGTGTAGGAGCCAGAGAAGGGACATGCCACTGCTTCCAGGAGCTGCTTGAGGTAAGCGCCGCTCGGAGCCTGCACCCCTGAGCCTCTCCCCATGCCCCAATCCCCTGCCCCAGCCCTCATCCTCCTCCCACTCTCCAAACCCCTTGATCCCAGCCCGGAGCACCCTCCTACACCCCAAACTCCTCATCCCCAGCTCCACCCCAGAGCCTGCACCCCCAACCAGAGTTTTCACCCCCTCCTGCACCCCAACCACAATTTTGTGAGCATTCATGGCCCGCCATACAATTTCTATTCCCTGGTGTGGCCCTCAGGCCAAAAAGTTTGCCCATCCCTGGTATAGACAGAGCTATCGAGGAGCAGCAGGGAGTCTTACTGCTGGATCTGGCACTGGGGAGCCCATCACTGGAGACTGGGTCCGGTTCCTGGCCTGCTGTTCCTCGACTGCTCTGTCTATACACTGGCATTAGTCTTCTTAGTCCCAGCATCGCACGGGCAGCTCCAGGGATCCTGGGAATCAATTCTGCATGAGAGGGGAGCGGTGCGGGCCAGGGTGATGGATGTGGAGGCTGCTGGGGAGGGTGCTGAGCGGAGCAGGGGCCAGGGGAAGCTCAGAGCCAGAACAGTCACTGAGAAAGGCAGAAGAGATCAAACCCTCCTGCCTTGGTCCCCTGAGTTGCCCCGTAAGGGCTGGCATTGGGACAAATGCCCCCTACAGGCCGGTTATTCCAGAGTTGGCCACGAAGGGGAGCTCTGTACCTTCCTTGGGAACATCTGGTGCTGGCCAGGGTCAGTGGTGGGAGAATTCCATCCTCTCTGATCCAGCATGACAATTGAGAGCTCAGGACTGAGGGGCACAAGAAGAGCTGTGGGGAGGGTGGGGGAGGAGGGGGCAGGGCTGGCATAGCAGGGGGCTATGCGTTGGGCCCAAGGGGCATTAGCAGAGCTGCAGGGGAAGCCCTCAGCTGGGATGGCAGGGGCTGTGGGTTGGGATTGAGGGGCACTGGCTGAGCTGTGGGGAGAGCCCACAGCTGGGATACCAGGGGACTGCGGACCAGGACAGAGGGGCACCGGAAGAGCTGGGGGGAGTCGTGCACAGTGACATTCCCAAGCCCAGTGGCCATTCAGGCTCCCAGGGCCCCTCTCCCAGGTACCCAGCTGGTTCGGTTGACTCCCTTCTGCCTCTCTGACTCCCCAGCAGTGTCCTGGGTGTGACGGGTTGGATCACAGAAACCCCCTTGGGAGCTGCCACCCGATGTGCCAAGACTACCTCTACTCCTGCCTTCCCTGCCAGCTCGGGACCCCAGCACCCTGTCCTGCTGAGCCACACACTCCCGTCTGCTCCAACAAAGACCCAGGGTCTGAATTACTTGCCCCAAAAGATTCAGGTTTACCTGAAAGCAGCTAACAGAAGTGTTCCTGTCTTTAACACTCAGATGCCCAACTCCCAATGGGGTCTAAACCCAAATAAATCCGTTTTATCCTGTATAAAGCTTATACAGGGTAAACTCATAAATTGTTCGCCCTCTATAACACTGATAGAGAGAGATGCACAGTTGTTTGCTTCCCCAGGTATTAATACATACTCTGGGTTAATTAATAAGTAAAAAGTGATTTTATTAAATATAGAAAGTAGGATTTAAGTGGTTCCAAGTAGTAACAGACAGAACAAAGTAAGTCACCAAGCAAAATAAAATAAAACGCGCAAATCCATGTCTAATCAAACTGAATACAGATAAGATCCTCACCAGTTCCAGAATGCTCCCTTTTACAGACTAATCTCCTTTTAGCCTGGGTCCAGCAATCACTCACACCCCTTGCAGTCACTTCCCTTTGTTCCAGTCTTCTCTCAGGTATCCTGGGGGGTGGAGAGGCTCTCTCTTTAGCCAGCTGAAGACAATTGTCCTGGTTAATGGGAGTCATCAAGATTCCAAACCACCATTAATGGCCCACACTTTGCATAATTACAATAGGCCCTCAGAGTTATATTTTATATTTCTAGTTTCAGATAGAAGAGTGATACATTTATACAAATAGGATGATCACACTCAGTAGGTTATAAGCTTTGTAATGATACCTTACAAGAGACCTTTTGCATGAAGCATATTCCAGTTACATTATATTCACTCATTAGCATATTTTTATAAAACCATATAGACTGCAACGCCACACTGGGCTCACAGCCCTTCTCCAGTCCCCTCCCCGAGCTGACCCCCCGGAGGGCTGGGATCTCTTGCTGAGTGTGGCTGATTCTTGTAGATCTCTCCTCCGAGGGGAAGAGCTCGCCCAGCCCCCGGGCCCCGGGAAGAGGCACTGAGAACGACGTGTCAACCGGCTCCCAGTTCAGTAACGTGAAGGTAAGAAAATCCCAGCTGCTGAGCTAGGACTAGAATTTTGCCCTGACCCGGGGAGCTGGGAATGGGAGAGGGGACAGGCCCCCGGTGTCACACCCCAGGGACATAACTCCGGAGAGGGACACAGATCCCACATCTCCCTGGGGACACTCAAGGACGCTCACACATGCCCATAGGGCTATGTAGGAGCACACAGAGACCTGCACCTTGAGCCCAGCGGCCATGCAGACTACCAGGTGCCCAACTGGTCTGGTTGACTCCTTCCTGCCTCTCTGGCCCCCCAGCATTGTCCTGGGCTCACAGCCCTTGTCTGGTCCCCTTCCCTAGCTATCGGGGTAGCTCTTCTCCCCGCCCCCCCCCCCGCCCCCCGAGGTGGCTATGTTTCAGCGCTGGCTGAGTGGCACGAGAGCCTTGTTACTGTTGGCTATTCCTCATCCTAGGGGCTGATATGGAAGAGGCTAAGAGAACGGAAGGGCCGGACTGCATCCAAGCCCGACTCCCCAACAGCGCCCCTTACGGACGGCGACAGGTACACCACCGCTGCCCCTGGCATGAGAGCAAGAAGACTCAGCCCCATCTTCCCCTGCTCGGCCAAGGCTGTGGGGAGGGCCCTAGGATCTGGGGAGTTTGGGGAGCGTACCTCCTCTGAGCAAAGCCCGTGGGCACCCCTACAAGGGGACCAGTGGGGGTGATCAGATGCCCTAGTTGTGCGGGCGGTGTAACAACCTGTATAGGGTTCAGTAGAACAGCAGCCCCCAGTGAGCAGGGTGCTGGGGGTTCCCCCCCCAGCAGGAGCGTCGCCAGCTTTTCTGCCGCCCTAGGCGGCGGAAGGTCCCGCCGCCGAAATACTGCTGCGGTCGCTGCCCCCCAAATTGTAGTGCCATAGGCGACTGCCTAGGTCGCCTAATGGGTTGCACCGGCCCTGCCCCCCAGACAGGACTGAAAGTGTGGATGCCCCTGGGAAGTGCCCCCACCCTGCAGCCTCCTCCCTTCCTAGGCCTAGAGCAGGCCATCCCTGTGTCCCCCAGGGGCCCTGCTGCAAGTGTGTGCCCCCCCAGAGGCTGGGGCCTGGGCAGATGGGTGGAATAACTCCCCACAGTGAGGAGCTGGGTCCAGTGGTGCCAAAGGATCCTGTGCAGCATTTATCCACGGCACCAGAACCCGCCCCAGTGCTCTGTGCACCAGGAAGCTGGTCTCTCCAGCGGGGAGGGGGCGGGGGTGGGCAAATGCTGATCACTGCTCCAGGAGAGGCTCTGGACTCGGCCCCCTTGCTGTGGGCAGAGACTGGGTTGGGACCGGCAGGCGGGCTGGGTGGGCCGTGACCGGCTCATTCTCCCCCCAGGCTGCCGAGCCGGCACGGCTCCCGTGAGTCCCTGCTGCCGGCACCGAGTGCAGCTGAGCTGGAGCTGAGTGGCGAGGACGTAGTGATCCGCCCGTTGCACAGCAGCATCCTGGGCGAGAAGTTCTGCTTCCAGGTAATGGTGCTGCTGGGCCAGGGACGCGGGGTGGGTCTCCCTGCCTCCCCCGTGCTCCCAGGGCGCCTCCCAGGGCAGCGCGCCCTAGGGACCAGCCCCTCCAGGGCCAGAGCGCATTGTTGCCCTGGGGCACCAAGGGCAAGGATTGAATGGGGGTCACCCATGGAGCAGGACAGGCCCTAGCTCCAAGGCACCAGCCCCAACCCATGAGCACCAGCCCTGTCCTGGAAGCACAGGACAAGCCCGAGCAGATTCTCATCCCCTCCTCCCCCCCCCCCCCATGGCAATGCTGGCCACTGACCCAGCATGACCCCGCACCAGGTCCCCTCGGCTTTACTGCAGCTGTGCTCCCCCCACTGACTACCTCCCCCTCCCCCCGCAGATAATCAATGCTGAGGGGAGCCGCTGTTTCGGCTGCACGTCGGTGGCTGAGCGGGACCGGTGGATTGAGAACTTACGCAGAACCGTGCAGCCCAACAAGGTGAGATGGCCCCAAAACGCCAGCTGCGGAGCAGTTATCCCCCCCATGTCAGCTGGGGAGCGGCTGCGCCCCCCCAAACACTAGCTGGGGAACAGCTATGTCCCCCCGAAATGCCAGCTGGGGAATGGCTGTCCCCCCCGCAATGCCAGCTGGGGAGTGGCTATCCTCCCTGCAATGTCAGCTAGGGAGCAGCTGCGCCCTCCCGAAATGCCAGGTGGGGAACGGCTATGTCCCCCAGTCCTTGAAATACCATCTACACCCCCCAACATGCGAGCTGGGAAGTAGCTGTGTTCCCCCCCACCCCGATACGTCAGCTGGGGAACGGCTGTGTCCCCCCCGACTCACCAGCTGGGGCGGGGGAGTGCAGCCACTCCCATGTACACCGGGCACAAGGAATTCACCCTCTGCCAGTTGCCCTTCACATCACCTGGCCCCTCAGAGCCCCCCCCACCCTTGCCCTGCCCCACAGCACCCCGGCTTTCTCCCTCCCCACGAGCTGCTCCCCCTCCATGTGAGCAGGGGAGCTCTCCCTTCGCTTGCATTGCCGAGGCGTGTCCACACCCCTCATGCTGTGCCGTTCCCCCAGGACAACTGCGAGCGTGTGGAGAACACCCTTAGTCTCTGGGTGTACGAGGCCCGAGACCTGCCCCCCAAGAAGCGCTACTTCTGCCAGCTGCACCTGGATGGCGCCCTGTACGCCCGCACTACGGCCAAGTCAGCGGGTGCGGACGGGGCACTCTTCTGGGGCGAGCTCTTTGAGCTGGCCACACTGCCTGCAGCCCGGGAGCTGCACATCAGCGTGCTGCGGGAGGAAGAGGGGCGGCGGCGGGAGGCCAGCCCCCTGGGCACCGTGACCATCCCGCTGGGGGAGCTGGCCGCCTCGCGCCAGCCCTTGGAGAAATGGTACCCTCTGTGCGGAGCTGCCCCCAGCCGGGCACCTGCTCTGCGGCTGCGTGGGCGCTACCAGGAGATCCAGGTGCTGCCCATCGTGAGCTACAAGGAGTTCGCCGAGTATATCACCTTCCACTACCGGGAGCTGTGTGCCGGGCTGGAGCCTGCTATTGCTGTGCGCCACAAAGAAGAGCTTGCCAGTGCCCTGGTGCATGTGCTGCAGAGCACGGGCAAAGCTAAGGTATGGCTGAGCCACCAGGGGGCGCTCTCAGTCCCAGGCCATCTGAACTGTACAGGAGAGCCTGAGGTAGAGCCGGCTCAGCAGCCCCCATGTGGGCCAGAGAGCCCTGCTGTGCTCCTAGGGGCAGGAGCTAGGGCACGACCCGCTGCAGGGGGCAGGGAGCTGTTCTGCAGGGCTCTGGGGGGCGGGGCTGGCTTTAAGCCGATTCACCCGATTCCCCAGAATCGGGCCCCATGCCAGCGCCTAAGGGGGCCCCGCTCCGGGGGTCTTCGGCGGCATTTCGGCGGCGGGGGGGCCTTCGGTGCTGCGAAAAACCCGGAGCGGACCTCCCGCCGCCGAAGTGCTGCCGAAGCCCTGGACCGCTGCCGAGTATTCCAGTCGGGCCCCCTGCTGCCCCAGGATGTGGGTGGTGGGCTGCCCAGCATCACCTTCTGGGGTATAACTGGGGGGCTCAGCCCGGAGAGGAAGGGCTGTCCTGCCTGGCAGGGGGAGGGGAGGGGAGGGGGCTGGGGGTGGCACTGTGATGGGGCATGTGCTGGGCAGTGAGTCGTTCACAGGTCCCTGGGAGAGGGTAGTTAGGGTCCTTCCCCAGCTGCGCAGCCCGCGGCTGCTTCCCTCAGGGCCCGGAGGGGCAAATGGTCATTAGCAGCACCCCCTCCCTCACCCCACAGCCAAACCCAGCCTGGCAGTGCTGCAGCACCCTGGGTTGGGTGTGTGCTGCAGGGATGGGGCTGGGTGGGCCCAGGGATGGGGGCCAGGGGTGGAAAGTCTGGATCCCAGTGACCCCACCCTCTCTGGCCCCATAGGCATTTCTCATCGACCTGGGGGTGGCGGAGCTGGACCGCTTCGACGACAGAGAGGCACTGATCTTCCGCGAGAACACACTGGCGACCAAGGCCATCGACGAATACATGAAGCTGGTGGGGGGGCAGTACCTGCTGGACACACTGGGTACGGGCCAGCCAGCAAACGCACTGGGGGGGGATGGTAACAGTTGGTGGTGAGTGACCTATGGGCTGATGGGCTAACGCACATGTGTGTGTGTGTGTGTGTGTGTGTGTGAGAGAGAGAGAGAGAGAGAGATGGGTCATTTGGCTAATGGACTGGGGGGGAAATGGGTTGGCGGCTAGCCCACGGGGTGTGTGTGTGTTTGTGTGTGTAATAGGTCAGTTGGCTAACACGTGGTGGGGTGTAATGGGCCAGCTAATGCACTGGTGAGTTTGTAGTGGCAGGCTAATGCCCCAGGGGGGCAATACACATTGCAGGGGGGTGTGCAGAGAGAGGATGCTGGCTTTGGAGCAAGATGGGCCTCCAGGGCCTGTTCCTTGCAGTACTTTGCTTTCTCCTTTCTGCCAGCAATGTCCCCGTCCTGCTCCCTCAGCCCCCATGGCCAAATGCATTTGCATCAGGCTGAGCGTTGGCCCTTCAGCTCTGATCAGAGAGTCCTGGCTCTGGCCACGCAGTGCCCAAGATGGGGCAGGGGCAACCAATGCCATTCTTAGCCAGACCTCACCCAGCATAGGGCAGCAGTAGAGTGCAGCTGTTAACACACGTACACACTCGTGCATGACCACACAGGTACATGTGCATACATGCACACCCTTGTACACATCCACACATGCACATTTGTACATGTGTGCATACACACATGCTCATACACACATGTGCACTCTTGTATGTGCATATACACCACTCATGCACATACATGCACACACACACACTTGTACAAACACATACACATGCACTTGTGCAAACACATACTTGTACATATACACATGCACACATGAGCCCACTTGTACATGTATGTACACACACGTGCATGCACACTCTCATATACTCACACACAAGTGGGCACATTCTTTGGGCGTCTCCAAATGGCCAGCTCGATTGTACTATGCCCGTTGTGTCCTGTCTGGCCGCAGCCCTGGCACCTCATCTCTGGACCCCGCCCAGGCTCCGTGTCAGTCTGGGCTCTTCCATGTGTGTTGCAGGGGAGGCTATTGCCCAGTTGTACGAGTCGGAGGATAGCTGTGAAGTTGACCCCAGCAAGTGTGCAGCCAATGACCTGTCTGACAACCAGAACAACCTGCGGCAGGCGTGTGAGGAGGTCTTCCAGAGAATCATCAACTCCTGCGAGTGAGGGAGAACCCTTGGGGGACGGGGGGCTGGGCTTACCTGCGGGAGAAGGGATGGGACTTGGCTTGCAGGGAGGGAGGGGCGAAAGCAGGGCCAGGCTTGCCTGGGGGGCAATGCAGGGCTGGGCTTGCCTGGCGGGGGGGGGGAAGGAAAGGGGTAAGCAGCATAGGCGCCGATTCCATGGGTGCTCCGGGGCTGGAGCACCCACAGAAAAAAATTGGTGGGTGCTCAGCACCCACCGGTAGCTCCCTGTCCCGCCCCCCCTGCTCCAGCTTACCTCCGCCTCCACCTCCTCTGCAAACGCGCGCCGCCACGTCTTTCTCCCCCCTCCCTCCCAGCCCTTGCGCCGTGAAACAGCTGATTCGCGGGGCAGGGAGGGAGGGGGAATGAGAGGGAATGCGGCGTGCTGGGGGAAGAGGCGGGGCCGGAGCGGGGATTTGGGGAAGGGATCCAATAGGGGCAGGGAGGGGCGGAGTTAGGGCAGGGACTTTGGGGATGGGGTTGGAATGGGGGCGGGGCAGGGAAAGGGTGGAGTCGGGATGGGGTCAGGGGCGGGGCCGGGTGGGGGGGGCATGGACACCCACCGGCGCCGGAGAAAGTTGGCGCCTATGGTAAGCAGAGGCTCAGTGTCCTCCCACATGGACAAGTCCCAGCAGCCCTGTGATGCTTTCTTGCCACCCTGTTGCCTCCAGTATGAAGGAGTCTTTCTTGTGGTAGCTGGGAGTCAGCTCCCTGGCACCACCAGCCTTCCAGCTGCTCACGCCCTCTTCTCAGGACTTTGCCAGTCCTACTGTGCTTGTAGGTTAACAGTCGGTGCTCTCCATCCCCGAGCTCCCTTTGAAGAGCGTAGCCCTGTAATATCCAGCCCCTGTTACTGGGCACTCGCCGGCGTTACTAGGCTCGCTGTCCCCCAAAGGGAACAGTGCACACACCAGCTGGTGTGGTTCAGCTGAGGATTCTCACTGCCTAATACCATAACACTGAGGTATGTTTATGATAAAACAAGAATACGTTTACTTACAAAGATTCAAAGCCTCGGATGAGTCATAAGGATATTGGAGGCAGAACTGGGTACACAGATAAAACAAACCATGAACCACAATCCCAGGCCCACACGCACTCATGGCGGCCTTTCCAGTTTAATAGAGTAGATTCTCTCCCACGGATACAGCCTTGGACAGAGCTGCTAGTTTTCAGCCACAACCAAGATCCAGGGTTTCATGACTCCCCACCCCCTTCAAGGGGTTTCCTTAGCAAATGGATGCTCAAATGTCCTTTTGCTTCTCTTTAGCTTTCCCCAAACTCACTGTTTTGTCCCCCGAAGCCAGGCTGACCTGTGTGGTTCCCTTCCTGGGGTGCTGGTCCCAGGGAGTGCTCCCACACTCCCGTTTGTTACATAGCCCCCTGTCAACCTGTTTTTTGTGTTGACTTTCACACGTAAATGGGGTCCCCATTGTGTTGGCTTTACAGTGCATCATCTACGTCAGGGGTAGGAGAAGAAATATACTGTGTCTGGAAGAAAACTTGTTTGTCAGCTCGGCCTAGTTCCATAGTTTAGAACATATTGTAGTAGATACACATAACTTCTTACGTGCCGACTGTACGTACATCTCACAGTGCTTACAATGACCAGTGTGCAATAAGCTTTCATTTGACACTCCACACAACACTCTCTGCAGATAAATACTATGACAGCAATGTGTTAGGTGCAGTGAGTTTGTCAGGCCTGGTAGGCGTTGCTGTTACAGACCAGGGAACCCTTTGCCAGTTGACACTAAGGGGTTGTTAGGGTCCCAAGCCCCCACCGGGGGTTCCCCAAAACTCCTGCTGAACTAACGTCTCTCCTTCCCTGACCCCAGTGGCTGGGCTGGCCACAGGAAGGATTTCCCCCTCCTCAGCTCCTGTGGGCACTGTGGGGTCTCCTGGTGGGTGGCCATGGGGCCTGTTTCTCCCCAGCTGAGGCCATTGCAGGGGCAGCGGAACCCCAGCCGGCATCCCTCAGGGCTGCCCATTTGCAGGGAGCCTGTGTTTCCCGGGGAAGCCCTGAGGGGAGGGAGCCACTACTGGACAGTCTGTGCTGGGAGCCACGGCCCTAGAGTTAGAGGGGGGGGGTCTGGAGGATCGCCCACTATGCTCCCATCACCCCGAATCTGGGTGGGAGCTGGGCCAACACAGTAATGGGAAGCCAGGCCTGACCTCAGGGGAAACAAGGGACATGGGAGCATGAGCAGAACATTGGGGTGAGGCCCGGCTCTGGGACCCCAGGGGCAGTGCTGGCCCCTGTGGACATGGGGAGGTTAACCCCTTCTTCCCCAGGCTGTTTCTCATGGAGGCTCCGTGAGGACCTCTGGTCCCATTGGCTGTCAGGGATTGTCTGAGAGATGCTGGTGTTTAGCTGGCACTGTCCCCCTCCCCCTCACCGTCTGTGCCTGTCTCCTCAGCGCCTTCCCAGCGGAGCTCAGCGAGATCTTTGCAGCATGGCAGGGGGAGTGCCTGGAGCGGGACAAGGAGGACATTGGGCAGCGACTCATCTCGGCCTCGCTCTTCCTGCGCTTCCTGTGCCCGGCCATCATGTCCCCCAGCCTGTTTGGCCTCACCCAGGAGTACCCAGATGATGCCACCTCCCGCACCCTCACCCTGGTGGCAAAAGTCATCCAGAACCTGGCCAATTTTGCTACGTATGTATCATGGCTTGGCTCTGCCCAGGTCCCTGCCCCTCTGTGGGGTGATCACGTCTGTATCACGGCTCGGCTCTGCCCCTCTGCGGGGCAATCCTGTCTGTATCTTGCACACAGCTCTGGTCCCTGTGGTGTGGACCCAGCTCTGGGCGAGAGAGCCAGGCTGTGTCCAGTGTCACTCTGAGTCCCTTACCTCAGTCTGCCCGGGTCTTCCCCTTCCTACTAGCGTTTTGAGGGCCCCGGCGAGGAAAGGGGATGAAGAAACTTTGGGGGGTTCCTGTAGAAATGTGGGGTGGTCCCAGCTGGATCCTAGCCCTGGGCTTGGTGCTTGGCCTGATAGATATGTGGGCTGGGAGGTTCCCAGCAGGCAGGAGCTGAATCCAGGTCACTCTGAGCTCTGGCCCAAGTTGAAGAGCTGTAACCAAGCCCCAAAGAGCTTTAAGAGCCTGAACAACACCCAGCCCCCATCTCCATTACTCAGGCCTTGGAGTTGTGATGCTGGGCTCCGGCCCTGGGGCTCATGGTGCCAGGATCTGGTTATTTGCCAGGGGCCCAAAGTCACATTATTAAAAGAAGCAGGAAAAACCCTTCCAGCCTCCTCAACTAGCAAAGGCCGCGCAGGAACCCCAGGTAGGTCATCTTGAAATGCATGGTGCGCTCCAGAGCAATTCAAAAGGCCAGTGCTGTGTAACCCCCAGGCTTCCCCCTCACACTCATTTGCCACCCATTATCATAGTACCTGAGCACCTCACAATCACCAGCACCCTTCTCCTCCCTCATCGCCCTGGGACAGGGCTACTGTCCCCATGGGGCTGAGGGGACCTGAGGCACAGAGTGACTTGGACGCACAATGAGTCTGTGTCAGATCAGGGGCTTGATCCCAGGTCTCCTGACTCATAGGCTAGTGCACAAACCAAAGGGCCATCCTTCAGCTACCAGCAGCTTCTTGGCTATGGTTCCCAGTAGCCCTGAGAGCCCAAGCGCTAGCCAGGCACTACAGTGCCCATCACTTTAGCAGCATGTGGGGTGGGCTCAGTTTCCCTTGCAGAGTCAGCTTCTCACTTTCTCCTATGGTTTGTGTGGACCATTCACCCAGCAGCCAGGCAGAGACACTGGGCAGAAGGCAGGGAGACGTGGCTGTGATGCCCCCATGCGCAGGGGCACTTGAGCAGTGTGATTACCTGGATCTGTGGTTCCCCCACCAGGAGAGGGCAGCATAAGGCTGCAGCATTCACGTCTCCAGCAATGCTAGTCACAACCCCTCACCAGCGGCGTGCTGTCCCCTGCAAAGCCACTGTTCAGTATGGGACTGTTCAGCATGGGCCAACTCACCTGACCCTGGCTCCTAGAGCTCACATGTATGGATGTGTGGGAATGTGCTTGCCCCTCTATGTGCATGACCCCATGCCATGTGTGTGAGGCCTGCACCGTGTGTGTGACACCCGTGCTGTGCGCATGCTGACCATGCCGTGTGTGTGATGCCCGTGTTGTGTGCATGACGCCCACACAGCACCACCGTGTGCGTGACATCCATGCCGTATGCGTGACGCCTGTGCAATACCACCGTGTGCGTGACGCCCGCACCATGTGTGACGCCTGTGCTGTGTGCGTGATGCCCATGCCGTGTGCATGATGTCCGCGCTATGTGCATGCCCGTGCCGTGTGCGTGACACCCACGTGACATTGTGGCTCCCGCAGGTTCGGTGAGAAGGAGGCGTACATGGGGTTCATGAACGAATTCCTGAAGCACAACTGGAGCCGCATGAAGTCGTTCCTGCAGAGCGTGGCCAACCCTGACGGCAGTGCCCACCTGGTGGCTTACGACGGCTATGTGGACCTGGCGCTGGAGCTCTCCACCCTGCACTCGCTGCTCTGCGACATATTCACCGGCCTGGACCAGGTACTGCGGGCTGGGGGTGGAGTGCAAAAGAGCCAGTTAGGTAGGGCAGAGTGGGGGCTGTCCGTTCCCCCCGCCCCCCAGTTTCATACAGGAGGTGTGCTCCCAGGCGGAGCTCTGAACTGCTCAGCATTAGTGTGAAACGTGAGTTCTGCAGAGAGGTGCTTCTCCCAGCTTGTGTCCCTGGGGCAGGGAGTCAGTGTTTTGTTTACAGACAGAGGCAGGTAATTAAATTAAGGATCTGGAAGTTGTTAGATGAACAAAATGGGGGGCGGGGGGGATAGAGCCAAGCCTTCTGAGCCAAGGTTACATTCAGAAAAGAGGAAGATGTAAGGGGCATAAGTGAAAAGAAGGGGCCAAAACCCAGGAAAGGGCTAGCAATGGTATAGAGAAGTTCCCACTCTACCTCTGGTACTTATGTGGCCCCATCACTGTAGTATCTGCGCGCCTCACATCACAGCCCCTTGGGGAGGTAGAGCAGTGCTGTTATCCCCATGGTACAGATGGGGCACTGAGGCACAGAGACACTAACAGCCAGTTTTTTATATGTATTTAGGCACCTAGTGGGATTTTCAAAAGCGCCTGCATCTTTGGGTGCCTAAAAAACCATATTATGACGCAAAACGTCATACAGGGACGTCCATTGGGGAGGGGAGGGGGGAGTAGAACGCAGGTTTCTCAGGGCTAGCTCCCTATCCGTTGGACCAGCCTTTCTCTCTGCTCCATGCTGCAAAAAAGAGGCCTTTGATAGATGGGAGCAAAACCAAGAAGGCCAGTTCACTGAGACTCCAGCACACGGTCCTAGATGATTGGGAACAATGTCATGGCTGACAGTATCAAAAGCAGCACAGAGGTCAGGAAGGATGAAGAAAGAAAGAGAATGAGAGTCAAATGAGAGGAGATCATTTAATGGCCAATGGGTGACAGGTTCTGCCCCAGGCTGGGTTGTACAGCAGTGCCTGCTGTGCAATTTTAGATTTTAACTGAAAACCATTTGTTTTGTCGTTTTTTGTTCTGAGTTTGAGAAAAGGAAGGAATGAGAAAGTGTCATATGAGTATCAGATGTGATTATACATCAGATTCTTAGGGTTTCAGCTGTATTCAGGCCAATTCCAGAACTAAGAACAGAAATTGATCCACAGAGTCCATAAAGTCGACCATTATTGTCATGATTTGTGTTATTCACAGGGCACCATCTGTGTGCTCAGCACTGTTCAGAATATGCCAGAAAATGTAGTCCCTGAGCCAGTGCATATAAGATGTGTAACTCTGGATAAGATGGCTCAGATATTTAAGTAAGAAGTGTATAGTTATTGACCCCACATGTTATCACATGTTCACTGTGATGTTTATATCGATGAGTGGAGGCGCTGATGACAATAGAAGTTTTACTTGATTAAGGACTAGAAGATTTGACCCTCCAACTTTCTTTCAAGAGGAAGAGCTACCCAGAGCTCCTGTGTCTGTTTATTTTCCTTTCCTACCTGCAGTGACCCTGATATACCTCAGAAGTCTCAATTTCCCCCCCAACTTTAAAATGTTGAATTTTCTTGGTGTTTGATTTAAAATATTCTCCTGTGAAAACTGCAACTCAATCACTGTAGTATTTAGGGGCCTTCTGGAAAGTAACTAGCTTTTAAACAGAAGTGAAAGCAGCGTTGCCAACTCTCATGATTTTGTCATGAGTCTCATGATAATTATTGTTTTCCTTAAAGCCCCAGCTCCTGGAGTCAAGTGATGTGTGATGATTTCAGCCTTCATTCTTAAAGAAAAATGAAGTTTCTAGCCCTTGTGGCTGTGGAGAAAGCTTCAAAATGTGACCCCAGTGCACCCTAAAGGCTCAAAAAGCAGAATGTAAATAAAAAGAACTCAAAATCTATTATTTTTACATAATCTCATTATTTTAAAGCCAATCTCATGATTTTTGGTGAGCCTGATTCTTGATTTTTGAACATTTGGGGTTGGCAATACTATGAAAGTGACTTGAAAGTGTCAGTTTCACTCACTCCTGTTTAAAGTCATTTTCTAGTCTATCATTTGTAGTGGGGTAACACCCCTACAGCCCCAGGCAGGTGCAATATAAACTCACGGGACCTTGCCCTAATAGGATGTTTCCAAAAGTTAAATGATCTATTCTAAGCTTGATGAACTACAAGAAAGTGATAGAAAGTCATCTAGGTTTTTCTACAATTGTTTCAATTGTTGTATTCAAGAGTTAGTAAAGTAAGAATATACATTAATTTTTAAACCTAACTAGTGTCCCTTAAGTGAATTGACACAAGATGTCAGAACAAGTATTAGAGCTGAATGCGTCTAATATTTATTTAATTTTCTTTCTTTATATAGGAATTAGAAATTATTATCTGACAGGAGCACTGTATCTAAGTTATTATCTGCAAAAAAATAAGAAAGTTTTCAGGTGCCCAAGTAGCCTTTGGAATCACGGTCAAAGTTGCCCCCCCCCCCCAATGTGAAATGGCGCCCATGATGGGATGGAAGTGCATTGACAGAGCACATCTGCCCCCTTGTGGCCAGAAGGTAGAAAGGGCTTATCCACTGCAGGGTCCCACAGCCAGCGACCGGTGTTGCTGTGTATGTCTGGAACCTGCTAGCATCCTCGAGCATCTCCGTCAGCGGAGACTGTAGGGCCTGCATGGGCCACGCTGGGTTGGTCTGAGCTGGGAACTGTCTCTCTGTGGCTGTTCCAGTTGGAACCATGCTGAGCTGGACCCAGCTGGGCATCGCCCCTTGGATGTGCTGATGGGAGCTGTGCTGAGCCGACCCAGCTGGGCATTGCCCCTGTGACACTTTCCACTGGTAACCAGGGTTGGGGTGGCATCTTGCCGGGTTCAGCTCCCCGACTCCATCAGCCACAGGCAACACAAGCACTGCCCTCTAGGCCTCTGCAGGCCCTGCTCTCTCTGCCGGTTAGCAATTGGCACACCCCAGGCCCCAAGGCCCCTGAGTGTGTCCCTGGAGTGTCCAGTCCCTGGTCCACTGGACACCGCAGTATTCAGATTCACTGCTTCCAAAGGAACAATCCACCCCTGCTTACCAGTCCCAACTGAGATCAGTGCTCTGTTTAACACACAGCACAGATATGACTAGAGTGAAATCCACAATAGGTTTACTTAACAAAGCAGAGATTTGAGTAATAGCAAGGAAAAGGATTGGAAACTAATGGCTTCATATCAAATAAAATCGTAACACATTCTAGAACCCAGACTTAGTTAGCAAGCTACTCTCCTGGCTAATCAAGTATTGCTTGTTGTAGGAGCAGCAGTGATCTGTATGCTGTGTATAACCTGTAGGCTCAAAAGGTCTGTTACACTTCCCCCCCACACACACACCTTGTCTCCTCTCCCTCTCTGAATATCTACCTGTGAAGTGGCTTTCCCCCACCCCTCCCTCCTGGAATGCTTGTGGGATGAATGGGCTGCTTAAACAGCTGGAAGATCAGAAGAGCTCCCAGGTGGACAAGGTGTCTGGGACTCTAATTAGACAGCACTCACACCCCCAGTGCATGGACACTGGCTGAGGTGGAGTGTGACCAACCAGACACGGCCAAGTCATCTCTAGTCGCAGGCTATGACATTTTGATTAGGCAGCACTCACACACCCAATGCATGGACAGTGCCCAAGGTGGAGTGTGACCAACCAGATGTGGCCAAGTCCTCTCTAGTCGCAGGCCATGAGGAGCAGGTCCTTAAAAGGGGAAGGGGCTCAGGAGTGCACTCACAAGCTTGTACCTCCCGTGAAGGCCCTTTGCCCGGACTACCTGGCCAGTGGTTCACTGCGTTGCATTCCATCGTGCCTCAGGAAGACTTACCTTCATCACACCATCCATCGCTGTGCTGTGGGACACTTACCTTAAAGGATCCTGACATCTCCAGTGCCGTGCCTGTCCTGGGAGCATGAGTATGCGAGTGTGAGTGTGACACCCTCTCCCCCCTTCTTTTGACCTTAGCTATCAATATAATAAACGTGCTGCTTTCTGCCAAACTCTCTTGGGTCATTAGTCCTCCCTAAGCTTTACTAGCTGACCCAATTTCGGATAACATTGCTCACTAGAGCTTCACAGCCACTCGGGTTGTGACCCTTTTTCATGAAGCAAACCACATTGCCACCTCAGTGAAGGATCCAGGGCATCTTTTGGTACCCCTAGATACATCAGAGCAGTCCTTCATCCTTATTCCTAAACAGAACAGCCTGGCTGATTGAGTCTTCTATAGCTTTCCTCTCACCTTGATTTTGCAATCTTGATTATCATCCAGTTAAGTGTGCAAATAGACCTCCACTGGGAAGCAGACAATACGCCAGACACGTGCGACGAGACAGGGAGATAAGCATCTGGTACTGCTGCCCCCGGCCGTGCCAGTCAGAGCCGCATTGAGCAAAGCTCCTCCAACAGAGCTGGCATGGCCAAGCTGGGTTTGTCTCACACGAGACTGAGGGACACCGCTATTGGCAAACCCACAGTGGTGAATCTTCTCCCTTTGTGTTTCCCGGCAGCGAACGAGGGAGCAGTTAGAGCCCCTGCCGACCATCCTCAATGCCATCAAAGAGGGGACGCCAGTGCCTGTCTCCATCAAACTTGGCCCCGGCATGGACAGGTACCTCCTCTCCCCTCCCCATGAGCGGTGGTCCAGGCAGTGCAGGACTCCATGGGCCTGGGGGGTTCTGTCATTGACAGCAGCAGGAGCAGGACAGGGCTGTTGGAGTTGCCAGAAGAGCTTGGCACTGTGTGGTGATGTTGGGAGATGAGTCTTGGGAAATCCACTCCCCGCAAGATGTGCTCCAGACTGGCCTGATCCTGCCAGTGGGGCTCAGACAAGTGATGGTGCTCTGGCTCGTGGGGGTGGGGCCTGGCCATCATAAGGCCCGGGGAAGGGTTTGAGCTTATGTGGGGGGTTAGGAGGCAGCTCAGGTGTGGGCCTGGAGAGGGTTTGGGTCTGGAGTCTCAGGACCAAAGCTGGGCTGTGGCTTTGGGTTCCTGGGCCAGGTGGACGGGGAAGAGGGACAGCAGGGAGCGGAGACTAAGGCCTTGGCTACACTTGCAGATGTACAGCGCTGTGAGTTAAACCTGACTTCGTGCAGCTGAGTAGGGAAAGCGCTGTAGTCTGTCCACACTGACAGCTGCCTAGCGCACTGTCGTGGCCACATTTGCGGCAATTGCAGCGCTATTGGGAGCGGTGCATTATGGGCAGCTATCCCACAGAGCATCTCTTCCCATTCTGGCGCCGCGGGTTGTGGGAAGGGGGCGTGGGTGCGGGGAATTCTGGGTCCTGTCCCAACGCCCCGTGATGCATCGCTTCGCATCCCAGAAATCCCTTTGTTTCCGTCCACCTTTGGCGCCATCTTTCAACGGTTTCTGGGAAATGGAGTCTGAACTGCTGAGGCGTATGCTGACTTATCTCGCCAGCACGTCACGTTTGGCTGTCGAACTATTCCTTAAGGTTCAAAGTGACAGTGAGAGTGAGGAGTCCGACGATGCTATCGAGCTGCGTAACGCGTACGACCCGAAATTGCTTGTGGCATTCACGGACATGCTCAGCACCGTGGAACGCCGCTTTTGGGCTCGGGAAACAAGCACCGAGTGGTGGGATCACATCGTCATGGAAGTCTGGGATGACAAGCAGTGGCTGCAGAACTTTCAGATGAGAAAAACCACTTTCATGGGACTGTGTGAGGAGCTTGACCCCATCCTGCGGCGCAAGGACACGAGATTGAGAGCTGCCCTGCCAGTGGAGAAGCGGGTGGCTATTGCAATCTGGAAGCTGGCAACTCCAGACAACTACCGGTCGGTCGCAAACCAGTTTGGAGTGGGAAAGTCGACCGTTGGAATCGTGTTGATGCAAGTTTGCAAGGCCATTAATCACATCCTACTCAGAAGAACCGTGACTCTGGGTAACGTGCAGGAAATAGTGGATGGCTTTGCACAAATGGGGTTCCCTAACTCTGGAGGGGCGATAGGTGGGACGCACATTCCTATTCTGGCACCACCCCACCTAGGATCCGAGTACGTTAATCGGAAGGGGTATTTCTCTATGGTTCTCCAGGCGCTTGTGGATCACTGTGGGCGTTTCATTGACATTAACACCGGCTGGCCCGGAAAGGTGCATTACGCACGCATCTTTCGGAACACTTGGCTGTTCAGGAAGATGCAGGCCGGGACTTTTTTCCCAGAGCGGAAGATCATGGTAGGGGAAGTTGAAATGCCCATTGTGATCCTTGGAAATCCCGCTTACCCATTAATGCCGTGGCTCATGAAACCCTACACAGGGAGCCTTGACAGCAGCAAGGAACAGTTCAACTACAGGCTGAGCCGGTGCCGAATGACTGTGGAATGTGGCTTTGGCCATTTAAAGGACCGCTGGCGATCTCTGTATGGGAAGCTGGACTTGGCCGAAAACAGCATCCCCGCGGTTATATCCGCGTGCTGTGCCCTCCATAATATTTGTGAAGGGAAGGGTGAAAGCTTCACTCAGGCATGGACCTCCGAGGTTCAACACCTGGAGGCTGAATTTGCACAGCCAGAGAGCAGGGCTATTACAGGGGGCCAGCGCGGGGCTGCAAGGATTAGGGATGCCTTGAGGGAGCAATTTGAGGCTGAAAACCAGCAGTGATATCTGGTGCCCTGCATGGGAGTGAAGTGCAGTAGTTCCAATCTTTAGGAATCAGTGTTTGCTAAGCAGACAAGCAGACTTGCAATGCCTGTTTATTTCCTGGGCTAAAGAGTCTTTTACTTTATGTAATAATAAAGAATGTTTTCAAAGCCAAAAAATCCATTTATTGAAAAGAAAAAAAATTATTTATTGAAAAGAAACAAGGGGGTGGAGTGGAGAACGGTACAATCACAGATTCGCGTATGTCCTGTCTGGTGTGCTGTGCAGTGAGTGCTGCTCTTCAGGATAGCTATTCTGCATGGTGATGGGGGTTGAGTGCAGAGGGTAAGGGTCGTGGTTTTCGGGGCTGGGTGGTGAAGATACTGGTGTTGGAGGCAGCTGGTGGCGTGAAGAACACGGAAGTTGGGGAAAGTGGGTTGGAGGTGACAGTGGGGCACAACGGAAAGATTTTTGGGACAAGGGCTGTGGGGGGGGGTGGCGTTTGCGTTTGCGGTACTGCTCCTCTTTCTGCATGGCTACGAGCTCCTGGATAGCGTCTGCTTGGCGCTCCAGGATGCTTATGAGCCGATCAGTGCTTTGCTGCCGGTGCTCGGTGCTTTGCCACCGGTGCGCTGCGTTTTCCTGGCGGATCCTGCTTTCTCTCTCCCTCCAGTTCTGTGCTTTCTCATTCTCTTTAATAGATTGCCGCATCACTTCTTGCAGCATGTCTTCTTTGCTTTTTCGCGGTCTCTTCCTGAGTCTTTGAAGTCTCTGAGCAGGCGATAAAAGGGACGGCTGAGGTCTCAAGGTTGATGCTGCTGTATAGGCAAAATGCAACATTCAACAGAGGCAGCACTGTTTATACCAGACAGAGTAATGATTCCCCCCGCACTTAAGGAGTAGAAAACACACAGGGTCTACACAATAGCATAATTTTCCCGTCCGAAACAGAGCACACATATCCCACGGGAGCCTCAAAATGGTGAGTAAGGGGGACTGATTGTTTCAGGGCTGCACTGTCCTCTGGGTTTCTGTGCCTTGGGAAGAGCCAACAGTTTCAGGGGGCACCTACACTGAACACTGTCCCAACATTTTCCACAGGAGTTTGTCCTGGACGATATCTCGCTGCTGAGGGTGATCTGGGAAGCAAGGGAGGGTCTTCTACTGCAATGCGGCTTCCGCCCTGGCCCGTATGCAGCTTGCCTGTGTGCAGCAATGGTCCCCCCGCCCCTCGCGGCACAGTGGCGCGGACACGTTAGCCTGGCTGGGACAAGGACCACGGTGGCTCTCCCGATAAACCTGCGCAAGCACATTGCACACGTTCTGGATGAGACATTCGAGGAGATTACCGAGGCTGATTACCACGATGTGATAAACCACATCAGTGCACTATTCCGCATCTAGGCATGCATGCCTAACCCTCCTCTCCCAAAGAGCCCGCACCGAAAAAATTCCTTCCCGAAAAAAAAACCCGCTTACCAGGAACCTGCTCTTCCGTTTGTCCTCCACCAAGTACCGGCCGCTGTGACTGGCTACCTTCCTCCTGGCTCGAGAAGAGCTCCTGGCTGCATGGCTCCAGGGATTCCGGGGTGTCTCCATCCGGCCCACCACCATCACTCCCGTTTTCCTCCTCCTCCTTCTCTTCCTCCTCCCCCCCCCCACACCGGCTCTGAAGTGTCCATGGTGGTGCTCGGAGTGGAGGTGGGGTTAACCCCAAGTATCGCATCCAGCTCTTTGTAGAATCGGCAGGTCGCGGGGGGAGCACCCGAGCGGCCGTTTGCGTCGCGGGCTTTGCAGTAGGCACTCCGCAGCTCCTTCACTTTAATCCTGCACTGCAGGGCGTCCCGGTCATGGCCCCTTTCCATCATGTCCTTTGATACCTTCCCGAAGATATCGTAATTCCTACGGCTGGAGCGCAGCTGGGACTGTACAGCTTCCTCCCCCCAAACACTGATGAGGTCCAGCAACTCGCCATTGCTCCATGCTGGGGCTCGCTTGGCGCGTGGAGGCATGGTCACCTGGAAAGATTCGCTGATAGCACTCCACACCACGCCACGCCGGGCTGAGCAAACAGGAAGGGGATTTTTAAAATTCCCGGGGAATGTAAAGGGTGGGTCACATGGTTGGTTACCTGAGGCCAGGGCAGTCGAGTTTGAACTGATGACCAGAGTGGCTAGAACAGGCATTGTGGGATACTGCTGAATACTTCTGGAGGCCATTCACTGCGCATTGAGCGGCCACACTGGCGCCGCAGCGCTGCAGCGGCAGCGCAATACTTGCTATTCCTCTCGGGGACGTGGAGTACATGCAGCGCTGCAACCACGGAGATACAGCGCTGCAAATGCCTTGCCAGTGTGGACGGGGAGTGAGTTACAGCGCTGGGGGCGGCTTTACAGCGCTGTAACTCGCAAGAGTAGCCAAGGCCTCAGATAATGGGTTGGGTGGGAGATTCAGGTGGTGGCTCCAGTCCAAGGGTTTGCTTGAAGGGCTGGTGACAGGCTGGGTTTGAATTTGGGGTGACTGTAGCTGGCAGTTTGGTTCTGATTCAGGCTGGGTTCAGGGGATGGTTCTGGTTCAATTTGGGTAATGGTTCTGGTTCTGGTGATGACTCCAGTTCAGTTTGGGTGTGGTTACTGGTTTTGGTTCAGGTGAGGATTGCGGTTCTGGTTCGGTTTGGGGTTCAGGGGATAGTTCGGTTTGGGGGATGTTTCCGGTTCTGGTTCAGGGATGATTCTGGTTCTAGGTTCCAGTTCAGGGAACGGTTTCGCTTTGGATTGAGGTTCAGGGGATAGTTCCGATTCTAGGGTCTGGTTCATGGGATGGTTCTGGGTTCTGGTCCAGACTGTGGGCCCCGGGCAGCACAGTGCTTCTAGCTCTCTCCAATGACACTCAGCCCCAACCGTTGTGTTTCAGCCCTGGCGAGAAGCCAGGATTCCTGCCCCCGAGGGAGCTGAGCAAGTACAGCCCCCTGGTCAAGAGCCACTCCATGACCAACATCCAGAAGGGCCGGGGGAAGGAGGACGAGCAGCACCTCCAGCAGCTGCCCGCCTCCCCACGCCAGGCCTGGGAGAGGAGGAAGGTGCAGCGCACGCAGAGCGTGCCAGCCCAGAGCAAGGCAGGACGCAGGCTGCAGACGCAGAGCAGCATGGAGCACGTGGTTGAGTCCCAGGGAGAAGAGAGTCACGATGGGAGCCCTCGCCCCTCTACCTCCCGCCCACGGGATGGCCGAGCCCACCCGGTAAGGGGGTCCGAGCCCACCCAGTAAGGGGCTCTGGGCAGCTCCCACCCCGGGGGACGGCCGAGCCCACCCCATAAGGGGGTCTGAGTTCACCTGGAAAGGGGGTCCTGGCACCCAGCTGCCCGCCCCTTCTCCGACCCATGCAGGCTGCTCAAGCCGCAAAGTGATCACTGCCAGAGCCACCCCCACAGAGGCCGCGCTCTGCCTGATGCCTGCTGGGGACTGAGGGCAGGGGGAATGGAGCTGAGCACACTCACCCCTCGTGCCCCGCCCCCCAGGGGCCAGCCACAGCCTGCTCTCTGGAGAACAAGGGCTGCCCTTCCTGGGGCACTATCAGTGCCAGGGCCCCACCCCAGCCCCAGAGAGCTGGCACCGGAGCCCGGAGCCCATTCTGTGCAGAGAGGCGCAGGGCAGGGCTGGGCCTGGAGCCGTCATTGTCCCCATTCCCTTGCCACTGGGTAGGGTTTGGTGATCGGCTCCAGCGGGAATCACCAGTTGTTCCAGCCTATCCCGAGAGGAACCGGGAGGCGTCTGGCCCCATGTCACTGACAGGCAGAGCCCTGGCCCCCTGCCAGCCCGTGCTGCCCGCAGCGCCCTGAAGGGCTCTGTGCTGTGTGTTCTAGGGGCGATCCAATCTCCGCCAATCTGCCTCACTGCCCCGGAAATCCACGGTGCCCTGGCAGCGCCACGCTGAGGAAGCGGCCAAGGCGCAGACTGAGCTGTACGCCATGCGGCCGCTGGAGAAGGTAACACTCTGCACC
This sequence comes from Emys orbicularis, assembly GCF_028017835.1. NCBI lineage: Eukaryota > Metazoa > Chordata > Testudines > Emydidae > Emys > Emys orbicularis. The sequence goes on along the minus strand of NC_088701.1, from coordinate 8,804,531 downwards.
CCTAGAGACCCCAGGCAATACAGGCTCCAGAGCAGGCCCTATAGGGCCATGCCAGGGTCCCTCTCCCCACCTCAATGCCCAGCCTCTGACAGGGTGCTGGTGCATCACTGCTACCCACCCCAGTCCACAGAACCAGCCCCCATGCTTGCAATGGGGAGGGCAGTGCCATCCCCCCAGCCTCACCACATTAGCCTGGTAGGGGGCAGCAGATGCCTCACCATCCTTTCCCCAACCCTCTGGCCTCCAGGCCAGGATGCTAGAGCTCCTCACACACACAACCAGGAGTCCTGACTCCCAGCCCCCACTGCTCTAACCACTAGGCCCCTCTCCTGCTGCCATCCTCTGCTGGGCCTCAACCTTTCTGCAGCTGGGTAAGGAGCCCAGGTGGCAGAGCGGTGCCCTCTCTGTGCCTGTGGAGTGCTGCACGCCCTCTCTGTGCCCGTGGAGTGCTGCACGCCCTCTCTGTGCCTGTGGAGTGCTGCACGCCCTCTCTGTGCCTGTGGAGTGCTGCACTCCCTCTCTATGCCCGCGGAGTGCTGCACGCCCCATGACGAGCTGACCTTGTCTTGGGCTGCCCTAGCATGGGAAGCAAATTGAGGAGCTGAGGAAGGAGCTGGCAGAGTCCAGGGAGAAGCAGAGGCTCTTTGAGAGCCAGCTGGAAATGCTGGTCACCCAGAATCAGACACTGCTGGAGGAGCAGGCCAAGAGCCAGGGGCAGGAGGAGAGACTCCGGAGGCAGCTGGAGCACCTGGAAACCCACCTGGCAAACCTCAGCACCAGGTAAGGGAGCCCGTCAGGGAGAAAGGCAGCACCGGGGCACCATGGTCCTGCTGAGCCTCTGGGTGATGCTGGGTGCTGGCTCAGCAGAGAGCCCTGGGTGGCCCTCCATGGCCCAGGCATATGCAGGGCAGCCAGGCCACGAGGAGAGCAGAGTGCATCCTCCACGCGTTGCACTAGCTTCTAGTGGGTCCCCAGGAGCAGCTCAGGCCCCTCCCTGGCTTGGGTCCTGGCCGATTCAGATGCCAGCCAAGATGGGCTGGGCACTTGCTGACGGCTCTCAGGGGACTCTGGAACTTTCTGCCCAGGTGGGTCTGGCCGAGCCGAGGGCCATGGCAGCTGGCCCATGAGTTCCCACAAGGGCCTGGCTAGCTCTCTCCTGATGCTGACAGCAGTTGGGAAGGGGCAGGAAGGCTGGCACAACCTGCCCCCAGGATGGTCCCTCCCACCCCTGCACAGTTCGGGGTAGGTTCAGCAGCTGTCAGGGCCCTCGGATAATCTGATTCCATTTTGTGCGGGGAGGTGCCCCATGATGGAATGGGGGCAGGTTCCCAGGGGATATGGGGAGGTACCCCAGGAACAGTGCGGAGTGAGGTGGGGTGAGATTTTCCAGGAGCAGGGGGAGGTGCCCAGAGGCAGTGCATTGAGGTGCTCAGGGGCGTGGCAGGGGGAGGTGCCCAGGTGTGAGACAGTGAGGTGCCAGTGGGTGGGGCAGTGAGGTGCCCAGGGCCAGGACAGGGGGAAGTGCCCAGGGGCAGGACAGTGAGGTGCCAGGAGGTGGGACGATGAGGTGTCCAGGGGTGGGATGGTGAGGTGCCCGAGGGCAGGGCAGGGGGAGGTGCCCAGGGGCCAGGAGTATATTCACACATGCGTGGCAGTGAGGTGCCTAGGGGTGGGGCGGTGAGGTGCACGAGGGCAGGGTGGTGAAGTGCACGGGGGTGGGGCGATGAGGTGCTTGGGGGCAGAGTGATGAGGTGTTGGGGGCAGGGCAGGGGGAGGTGCCCAGGGTTGGGGCAATGATGTGTCCGGGGGTGGGGCAATCACGTGCCCAGGGGTGGGGCGATGTGGTGTTTGGGGGCAGGTAAGGGGGAGGTGCCGGGGACAGGGCAGTGAGGTGTCCAGAGGTGGGGAGGTGCCCGGGGGCAGGGTTGGGTGATAAGGTGCCCGGGGGTGAGGCGATGAGGTGTTTGGGAGCATGTGCCAAGGGGCAGGACAGTGAGGTGTCAAGGTGGTGACGTGCCCAGGGGCAGGGCGGTGAGCCCTGGGCAGGATGATCAGGTGCCTGGGGGCGGGGCAGTGAGGTGCCCAGGGGTGGGGCAGTGAGGTGTCCAGGGGCGGGGAGGTGCCTGGGGGTGGGGCAGTGAGGTGTCCAGGGGCAGGGAGGTGCCTGGGAGCGGGGCAGTGAGGTGTCCAGGGGCAGGGAGGTGCCTGGGGGCGGGGCAGTGAGGTGTCCAAGGGCGGGGAGGTGCCTGGGGGCAGGGCAGTGAGGTGCCCAGGGGTGGGGCAGTGAGGTGTCCAGGGGCAGGGTGGTGCCTGGGGGCGGGGCAGTGAGGTGTCCAAGGGCGGGGAGGTGCCTGGGGGCAGGGCAGTGAGGTGCCCAGGGGTGGGGCAGTGAGGTGTCCAGGGGCAGGGTGGTGCTGGGGGCGGGGCAGTGAGGTGTCCAAGGGCGGGGAGGTGCCTGGGGGCAGGGCAGTGAGGTGCCCAGGGGTGGGGCAGTGAGGTGTCCAGGGGCAGGGTGGTGCTGGGGGCGGGGCAGTGAGGTGTCCAAGGGCGGGGAGGTGCCTGGGGGCAGGGCAGTGAGGTGCCCAGGGGTGGGGCAGTGAGGTGTCCAGGGGCAGGGTGGTGCTGGGGGCGGGGCAGTGAGGTGTCCAAGGGCGGGGAGGTGCCTGGGGGCAGGGCAGTGAGGTGCCCAGGGGTGGGGCAGTGAGGTGTCCAGGGGCAGGGTGGTGCTGGGGGCGGGGCAGTGAGGTGTCCAAGGGCGGGGAGGTGCCTGGGGGCAGGGCAGTGAGGTGCCCAGGGGTGGGGCAGTGAGGTGTCCAGGGGCAGTGAGGTGCCTGGGGGCAGGGCAGTGAGGTGCCCAGGGGTGGGGCAGTGAGGTGTCCAGGGGCAGTGAGGTGCCCAGGGGCAGGGTGGTGCTGGGGGCGGGGCAGTGAGGTGTCCAAGGGCGGGGAGGTGCCTGGGGGCAGGGCAGTGAGGTGCCCAGGGGTGGGGCAGTGAGGTGTCCAGGGGCAGTGAGGTGCCTGGGGGCAGGGCAGTGAGGTGCCCAGGGGTGGGGCAGTGAGGTGTCCAGGGGCAGTGAGGTGCCTGGGGGCAGGGCAGTGAGGTGCCCAGGGGTGGGGCAGTGAGGTGTCCAGGGGCAGTGAGGTGCCCAGGGGTGGGGCAGTGAGGTGTCCAGGGGTGGGGCAGTGAGGTGTCCAGGGGTGGGGCAGTGAGGTGTCCAGGGGCAGGGTGGTGCTGGGGGCGGGGCAGTGAGGTGTCCAAGGGCGGGGAGGTGCCTGGGGGCAGGGCAGTGAGGTGCCCAGGGGTGGGGCAGTGAGGTGTCCAGGGGCAGTGAGGTGTCCAGGGGTGGGGCAGTGAGGTGTCCAGGGGCAGGGAGGTGCTTGGGGGTGGGGAGGTGCCTGGGAAGCAATGCGGTGAAGTGCCTGGGGCCAGGGCAGAGGGAGGTGTCCAGTGCCGGGGCTCTCGCAGCCAGGCAGAGCAAGCTGCAGGCTCCACTGACACCCTCCCTCCTGCAGGGTGGCGGCGGCAGAGGGCAGCCGGAGGAAGGACCAGGAGAAGCTGAAGGCCAGCGAGGAGAGGACGAAGCGTCTGGTAAGATCCACGGCCCCCTGAGGCTGACGAGCCCAGCGACTCCGCCCCATTGGTCTATCAGGGAGTAACCGAGGGGATTCTGGGAGCCACCCTGCACAATGTATTATGGGGCACGCTGGATCCCAGCTCCAGCCTGTGCAGCCCCATTGCTTTCACTGCGTGGGGAGGAGGAGGGGAGGCAGGGGGAGTTAGCCCCAGGAGTGTGTGATGTCCGCGCCCCTCCCGCCCAGTCACACAGGGCCCAAGGTTGCCCATGGGTGACCCCCAGCACCTGCATCCAGCAGAGCTGGGGACCCCCGGGCCCTGAGGTGGAAGGACCAGGACCCCCAGCACCTGAGCTCCTCCTACACCCACAGTGAGTCAAACAAGAGGGACCAGTGTCCTCCACCCACCCTTATGGCCGATCCCTGCTCAGCGCTCAGAGAGCGGGAAAATACCTAGAGCCGTTGAGCTAGGAGGGCCGATATTAGTGGGGTGAAGTAGTCCTTGCTCTGCCCACCAGCCCGCACTCCCCTACCAGCATTGGGAATAGAACCCAGGAGTCCTGACTCCCAGCCCCCCCTGCTCTGACCCACCTGATACTCTTTGTCTCCTAGACCTCATGGGAGTGGGGTAAGTTCAGCCACAGCTCCTGCGGGGCTGCGTGGAAGGGTGGCTAAGAAGGCAGCACTAAAGGGGATGGGGAGGGTTGGGGAGGGTCCCTTACGGCAGTCTCTCCTGGGGTGGAGCGTGGAAGAGGGAGACCCTGGGAATGAAGGGAGCTGCCCCAGACCTTGCCCAGGAGTGAAGGGTGATGGTGCTAGTTGCCTTTGGTGTCAGAGCCCCGTGCAGCGTGGCGTGTGCTGCCGGCTTTGGGCGTCTGACTAGGGGAACAGGGCAGCAGGCTGGGGTAACTGAGCCCTTTGTCCCTGTAGGAGCGCCGCCTGTCAGCCCTGGAGCTGGAACACGCCGAGCTGCTCTGTGCCATCAGCCAGCGGCCTGGACTCCAGGACAAGCCACCCAACTCACTGCTGATGCCAGCGCCACCGGATGGGGCCGAGGACTGGCAGGAGGTTTAGCCAGCTTGGTGGGCCCAGACGGCCAGCCCCTGGGCCCTGCGTGGGACGCACCCCACCCCAGCAGCTACCACCCGCTTTGGATACCCTGCCAGCCAGACCTTGTCTCTAGAAATTTGTCACAGACCGAAGCCCAGCAGCCCTTGCCTGGTATGAGTCCAGCCTGGGAGGGTCCTGAGTCTGCCAGGGATGTTGTTCCAGATAATGGAGTCCCAGGGAGCTGGGGTGGTGGAGAGTGATTGGATTTGTGAGAGGCCCTCTCTCAGCCCAGCTGGGGTTCCCCTCCCTATCCCTGCATCCAAAGGGTCCCCAGGTGCTTCCTTCTGAACCCCCCCCCCACACACACACACTCCCGATGCCTTGCTGCCCCCTCCATCGTACCCATGCTGCCAGTAGTGGAACATTGCCCCAACATGCCCAAGCTTCCCTGGGGCTCTGGCTGCTACATAGCACCAGCTGCCCAGGGCCACTGCCCAGTGACTGCTGACAGGCCCAGCCCTGGGCCAGGGGGCTGACTAGAAGGGATGCCCCCAGACCAGTATTCAGGCCTCATTTGGCTCTTGGGGGATTCAGGGATGGGCTGCCACAGTGAACTTGTCTCCGGGTTCGTGCTTGGGCCACGACTCCCTGCAGAGCCAGAAATGCAGTGGCTGCTTTGTCAAAACCTTCCTTGTCTCTGAGGGTCCCCTGCAGCCAGGCAGTAAACATGGTGCCTTTTGTGACGAGCATGTGGGTTGGAGCCCGGAGCACTCACCACACGGGACCAGACAGGCCAGGGCCCAAGGATTCAGAGGAAAGCATGGCAGGCACCAAGCTCCGAGAGCCTCTTGCCACAGGGCCAGGTTTCAGAAAAGCCCAGCTCCTATTGAGAACAATGGAGAACCTCCCAGCCCTGCTGTTCATGCACACACACATACACACGTGCACAAGCACACACAGGAACAACACACATGTATGTGTGCGCACACACATGGCACAACCTGTGCACACACATGTGCGGCTCACTTTGTTCTCAGTGGGTGCTGCTGGGGGCCAAGCACTTCTGCAAGTCTCTCCCTGCGCCCCAGAGCGCTCACACAGACACCTTCCAAGGCATGCAGGGCTGAGACCCCGTCACAGCTGGCACCCAGAGTGTGTGCAGTGCACACCTGGGAGGGCACGGCAGGGCTGGCTGTCACTTGCAAAGGTTTATCATTTGCTGAATTCCAAGCCAGCTTCCCCCAGGTCCCCATGTCCCCTGCATACTGGGGCCATTCCCAGCTCTGTCCCCCACCACTGGGACCCTGGCACTGGGCAAAATGAGAATAATGGGGATATTGGAGGCGGGAGTGAGCTCTTCTCATCCTCCAAAATGGGTGACCTGACTTGGCCCAAACTCCAGACTGGTTCCCTGTCCCCTGCAGGCTGGGTCTGGGGCAGGCCAGCTGGGAAGGGTCATCAAATTCAGGGAGTTAGGCTATGACTACACTACGCACCTCTTAGCAACATAGCTTTTGCCGCTAAAAGGCACACAGCGTAGCTGCTCTTTGTCGGCAGGAGAGAGCTCTCCCACCGACAAAAAACGTCCCCCCCAATGAGCGGCGGTAGCTCTGTCAGCAGGAGAGAGCTCTCCCACCGACAAAAAACGTCCACCCCAACGAGCGGCGGTAGCTCTGTCGGCAGGAGAGAGCTCTCCCACCGACAAAAAACGTCCCCCACAACGAGCGGCGGTAGCTCTGTTGGCAGGAGAGAGCTCTCCCACCGACAAAAAACGTCCCCCCCAACGAGCGGCGGTAGCTCTGTTGGCAGGAGAGAGCTCTCCCACCGACAAAAAACGTCCCCCCCAACGAGCAGCGGTAGCTCTGTCGGCAGGAGAGAGCTCTCCCACCGACAAAAAACGTCCACCCCAACGAGCGACGGTAGCTCTGTCGACAGGAGAGAGCTCTCCCACCGACAAAAAACGTCCCCCCCAACGAGCGGCGGTAGCTCTGTTGGCAGGAGAGAGCTCTCCCACCGACAAAAAACGTCCACCCCAACGAGCGGCGGTAGCTCTGTTGGCAGGAGAGAGCTCTCCCACCGACAAAAAACGTCCACCCCAACGAGTGGCGGTAGCTCTGTCGGCAGGAGAGAGCTCTCCCACCAACAAAAAACGTCCACCCCAACGAGCGACGGTAGCTCTGTCGACAGGAGAGAGCTCTCCCACCGACAAAAAACGTCCACCCCAACGAGCGGCGGTAGCTCTGTCGACAGGAGAGAGCTCTCCCACCGACAAAAAACGTCCCCCCCAACGAGCGACGGTAGCTCTGTCGACAGGAGAGAGCTCTCCCACCGACAAAAAACGTCCCCCCCAACGAGCGGCGGTAGCTCTGTTGGCAGGAGAGCACTTTTTGTCAGTAAAACTTGCGTCGTTCGGGGGAGGGGAGTGTTTTTTTCACACCCCCGAATGACAAAGGTTTTACTGACGAAAGTCCAGTGTAGACAAAGCCTTAGAATGGAAACCACTCCGTCTCAGAGCTACAGCTGGCTTCTGCTCCCATGACAGTCCAGCAACGCACAGACAGAGCCAGCTCGCCCCTCAGCCCCTAGGAACCAGCCTGTCTGCCGGGGCTGGCCTGTGCATTTGCAGTGGGATGATAGTCAGGGTCTTGGGGTGACTCCTGCAGCCTGTCTCCCCAGTGGCGGATTAACAAATTTGCCTCCCCTAGGCCCTGAAAAAATTGCCCCCACCCTCCCTGCGCGCCAGCTCACCTCCGCTCCCCCGCGGCAAGCCTGGGAGGGAGGGGGGAGAAGGGGCTTTGCGGCGCGCTCGGGGGATGGCGGCGGTGGAGCGGAGGTGAGCTGGGGCGGGGAGCGGTTCCGTGCCCCACCCCCAAGGGTTACTCCCCGCGCCCGCCGGCCCCAGCTCACCTCCGCTCCGCCTCCTCCTCTGAGCGCGCCGCTACTCGCTTCTCCTCCTTCCCTCCCAGCACTTTCGCGCAGCAAGCCTGGGAGGGAGGCGGAAGGAGGGAAGCGTGGCGTGCCCGGGGGGGAGGCGGGCCGGGGATTTGGGGAAGGGGCGGAGTTGGGGGGAGCGAGCAAATTTGCCGCCTCTGCAAATTTGCCACCCTAGGCCTAGGCCTTGTTGGCCTAGGCGATAATACGCCGCTGTGTCTCCCCAATGTTTCCTAGCACCTGTAGGAGTTGCCTTCCTGAGGACAGGTGCATTCTGGTCCTGGAGGGGTCCGGCCGGGCTCATGACTGCAGGGAGGGGAAGCCGCAGCATGGAGCCAGGTGGGAGAGGGAGGGGTGAGCAGTTGGGAGGGAGGATCTAAGCGGGAGGGAACCTGTCTCCACTGCTCTGAGGGCAAGTGACTAGGACCCAGCTTAGTAGTGTAGATCAGGGCTCACTTCCATTGGCTTCAACAGGAGCTAGGCACCTGAATCGCATTGAGGAGCTGGACCTAGATGCCTCTGGGCTTTTGGGTTAACAGAGGGGGCTGGAGCAGCACCACTTAGGGACACACACATACACACACACACACCCTGTCCCCAGCTCCGTGGGATACAGTTCAGCTGCTGTGACACCAACACAAACTCTTGTGAGATCCCAGCAGCTGTCACCTTGCAAGGGAAGGGCCGTGGCACACAGATGTGCCAACCCCCCTCCCCCCCAGGCTGTGTTGGGTGAATAACGTCAGCCCAGCATGGAGCCTGAGGAAAGGGACCCAGGAATCTGAGGTTCTGGTCTGGCCCCATCACCCAGGGATCCAGGCCCCTCTGGGGCAGGGCAGGGCTGGCATCCCTGGTGCACAGAGCGGGCCATCCTTCCTCTCTGTTTCTCCTACCCGCCATGTCCTGCCCCAAAGGCCAGCTTAGTAGAGCAAATTCCCTGGTGGTTCAGGGGAGGGGGAGGGCAGCCCCTGCAGGGAGCTAAGGGGGGGGGAGGGGGATGATGCAGAGACCTGCAGCCCCAGGATGCCCGTTTGGCTGGATTTCAGGAGAGTCTCTGGCAGGCAGAGAGTTTCACTGAGCCCTGAACATTGTAATGAGAAGCCGGGGCCCGCAGTGCTTCCGCAGTCTGGAAGGGCTCAGCCAGAGCATCTCCTGATAAATGGCAGAACAAGAGAATGAAGCCTGGCTGGGAGCTCCGTGCTCCGGCCCAGCAACCTCGGGGGGCTGCCTGCCTCCACGGGTCAGGCAGGCTGTCTGGGAGCAGCGAGCACTGGAGCACTGCAGTCTCCAGACACTGGCTCCCCTGTCCCACTCTCAGGGCGGTCGCTGCTGTGAAGACACAGACAAAGGGCTCCTCCTGTGCTCTTCTACATGGCAGCCAGCAGCCCTGGTGTCCATGTGCCAGTGTGTCCATGTGGGGGGAGGGAGGGGAAGGGGAGAGGTCTGCAGGCATATTTCCATTCGAATCCCCCTAGCTCTGACCTGCCTGCACTTCCTAGCCTTGGGCCAAGATTTTCCCAAGTGCCTTGTGGGGCTGGCTGGCTCCCCAACTTGGGCCCTGTAAGGGGCCTGGTTTGCAGGACTCAGGCAGCATCCACTGGAGCAGCCGGACTGGCTAAGCAAGTCAGCCATTGGGGGTGTGCCCAGAGAGAGGATATTTTGTTTTACAGTGTGAGACTGGAGGATGAGGAGGATGGGGGTGGGGATGGGGACCTTGTAGGCCTCCAGCCCCCTGTCGCCTTGGGCTTGATCCAGCCCCACACTGGGGCAGGGGTTGATCTCTGGCTGGAAAGAGGCCTTCAGAGCTGTGGAGCACCTATCAGTTTGATTTGAGAGCAGGGCATCGTTGTGCCCAATTGCTATGCGCCAGGCTGGGGGGGTGCCAGGTACCAGCCTTTGGCTGAGGCAAGGGCTCCACAGTCCGAGTGCAGGGAAGTTTGAGGCACTGATGTGCACCAAGGGGCAGGCAGGAGGGTGCCCTGAACTGAAGCGCCCCAGAGGATCCACTGCTGGGGATTCTCATCCCCCCTTGGGCTGCTTCCCCTTCTCCCTCATGGAGGGGCTCTTCCACGCACCCCCACACTCACAGAGAGTTCCCTCCTCCTGGGAAGGGCCCTTCCAACAACCCCCCATCACAGGGGGTGGCAAAGTCAGAATTGTCTGGAATATTTTTATGCCTGTGTGTGCCTCAACTTCCCTCTGCACTTTATGTTGCTGCCCAGTGGGTGCAAAAGGGTTAAAAGGCTGCTCTTGGGGCAGAGCAGGAGCCATGAGGTGTTAGGTCATGTGACTGTCTGGGGTGGAGTGAAGGGGTCCTTTCAGGCCAACCCATGTCAATGGAGGGTCTGGAAAGACAAAGGGAGCCCCAACAATTGACACCTACCCATGAGCGTCTTGTGGGCAGAACATGTGAACTCAGCAGGGATCTGCAGCGGGGGACAAGATCTGGCTTTGGGAGAGACACCAAGCTCTCATCAGGGACTGCCAGGGGGAGAGGACCAAAAGTGGAGTCCATGGCTGGGTGGCGTGCTGGCTTGGCCAGGATGGATGGTGTCTTAGCCTTTGCTTCTCTGCGCTAACCTGGGGACTTCCCGGCCTGGTTTCAGCCAACTAATAAACCCGACTCAGTTTGAAAATGTCGCCTGGTGTCGCTGCACATCCTTGCCAGGGTGTGCTGGGCCCTGAGGAGTTGGCAAGTCTCTGGCCAGGCGTCTTTCTCAGCTGGATACGCCGGGCGGAGCTCACGGGGTGCAGCAGGAGGGCTGGAGCCCAGGGGCTCAGTCTCGGAGGCGGGGAGGCCACGTGGGCTCAGGGCGAACTAGGTGGTCACCTAGGGCGCCAAGTGGTTGGGGGCGCCAAAAAGCGGTGCCCTGGCTTGGCAGGGAGGAGCCACCTTCCGGAGGACCGGAGAGCCAGAGCGTCGGCTTGCGGGGGCGGCGAGCCCCAGCCATGGAGGAGCTGGCGCAGCGCAGGTGGGCAGCAGCCCTGCAAAGGTGGCAGCGCCGCTAGTGGGGAGTAGCTGATGCATGCGGGTGGCAGCCCCCGTGCGGCACCTGGCTCCCGCCTCGCCGCACTCGGGTTCTGCGGCTCCCGGGCATAGGAGAAGGACGGCTGTAGGTGGGAAACAGCAGCAGCAGCACGGCCTCTCCTGCCCCATGGCGGGCTACGCTCCATGCCTGCCCCTGCTGCTGCGGAGGCTGCCACCGCCCTGGGCTTGGGCCGCCCAGCTGCCCCGGAGCAGCGCCCAGTTCCTGCTGCTCTCGGCTGGCAGGTGCGGGGCCCCAGCCGAGCCCAACCCCTTGCGTCTCCTCCGCGGTGGCACCCCCAACCTGCGTCCTCCCGGGCGGCCGCGGCGGCAGCAGCCAGGGAGCCTGAGAGGAGGAGTGGCCCCCCAGGCAAGCTGGGGAGACTCTGAGGTGAAGAGGCTGCTGGTGCGGCCCGAGCGCTGGAGACCGACAGGTACCTGCCCCTGCCCCTGCCCCATCCTGGCATCGCCTGCCCCCCAGCCAGTGAGTGTTACTTGCCCCACCAGCCTCAGTGCCCTGCCCCATACTGTCAGCCACCCCAAGCTCACTGTGACACCAGCACCCCTTGGCAAAGGGCCCCCTGATCTTCACAAATAGCTGTCACCGCAGGCCTGATAAACTCACTGCACCCCACACGTGTCTTACAGGGCACTTCCCCACAAAGAGGAACGTGGAAGGGATCTACACAAGGCTGGTAACTTGTCAAGAGTGAGAATCTTTGTGAGATGTGTGCATGGGTAATATTGAAGGAATAATGTATTTACCTTAAAAGTCTGCTTTATAGACTTGGAGTAAAATTAGTCACCAGGGGATAATGGCCCTTTGGGGCAAGGGGGATTTGTCACCCTGCCTAACCTGGCTGGTGATGCAATTGTAAGCGGGGCAATGGTCCCACTATTGTGGGGAACTTTCCTGGCTTCTGCACTATCCTGGTGAAGTGGGCTAGCGAAAGGATCTGAGTCCTCGCTCCCACTTCCTTTACCCAGAGACCTCCCTGCCCTCGAGGACTCCCCTTCCACTCTCCTGTCTGGCAGAGTCCTCGTAACCCCGACAAGGCTGGGCCCAGGATTCCTGGGGGGCTCAACCCCCAACTCTGCTGTGGTCACCTGGAACAGGGACTAGGGTGTCCCCACTCCAGGGTACTCTCTCTGCACTGGGCACCTCCGTGACTCACTGATCATTTCATACAATTTAAAGCAAATACAAGTTGTTTAATTAACAATTAATTTAAAAAAAGAATGAGGAAAAATGGGAAAGGTTAAAGGAAAACACATCACCCCGCTCTGTGGCAGGGAACATCACAAACAGTGTCTCTGGACATCAGGGAACTTCACAGTCTATTCCTTGTAGGTCCCAGGTCTCCTTCTCAGGCGCTGGCTGTGCTGCAGGGATGCTGCGGGTTGGACACTTGCAATGGTGGTGGCCACACACCTCCGGGCTTTGAGTGGTGGGACCCTTCTTCCCAGCGTCAGCCCCCCGTCAGGTTACGGTCCCCCTCCCGGTCTGGCCTGCAAGGGCCCTTGTCTGGGGGTGTCTTTCTGTGCTGGGCCCTTTGCCCAAGGTCCCCCCTTGGCTGGCCCCACTTGCTCACCACACCTGGCTCTGTGGCTGCAGCTCTGCTCCCAGCACAGGATCTGCTCTCCCTGGGCTGTCTCTGGCTCTGCTCCCAACTCTGACCTGCTTCCTGACCTGCTTTTCTGCCCGCTCTGGATCTGGCACGGCTCTGCTCCCCAGCTCAGCTTGGGCCCCTGCTTTCTCCTTAGCTCGGCCCCACTCTGGCCCAGGCAATTCCAGCTCACATGGAGGATGGGACCCCCTGGCCTCCTGACTCCCTGATTAGCCTGCCCGCCCTGTCAATCAGGCTCAGAGACTGAGGCTGACCTGGAGCATTGGCCTCTCCCCAATCTTTTAGTGCTGGGAGCTAGCCAACCAAAGCACGCCAGCTGAATGTTAGTAAGGGGGCAACAGTCCCCTTACACAATGCAAGGCTCAATTGTTTAGCTTTGCACAATACTAAGCCTTTGAATGGGACACCATCAGAGGCAATGGCAAACAATTGAAATGCCTTAAAGGTAAAAAAGAAACATTACAAAGCCCTTACCCGTTCTGGTTCTGACAGGCTGTTTATAATGCTAAGTTTACTAGTTTTCGGAGGTTGGAGGGGGGTGGGATACAAGGTGGAAGTTTCGCCTAGGGCGCAAAATATCCTTGCACCGGCCCTGCCCGGGAGGGGTTTGTTGGCAACCTGGCAGAGGGCTGAGCCATGGCTACCACCACTGATTTGTGTGTGGAGAGCCAAGGAGACCCATCTCGGGGAAGGAAGCTGAGGCAGGGAGGGCCAGCGGCGCCATGTTTGCACAGAAGAGGGTGCTATGGGTTGGCTGTGCCCTCTTCCCCACGGATCCCCACCTGTCTTCCGGGAGAGGGGTGCTCTCAGCCCCCATAGTTTCCCTATCTCCTTGCTCTAATTATTATCCATGCCCTGCTATGTTCACGGCACACGTACGTGCACACACACACAAAGCAGTGAGACAAAAACATAAAGTATTGTCTGTCCGGAAGGCTGTGCTGTAACACAACTTTATTTCATAGACTCCAGAACGATATCACAAAAGAACCCCAAACCAGAGAGAGACAAAGCAGGCTGCTCTCTAACGCAGGGGGGCACAACTTATCCCCCTTTGCTCCAGTCTGGCTGGGGGCAGACTGACTGCTGTGCTGTTAGGAGACCAGGTCACATCCTTCCCTAGAGTGCCCCATACCTGCAAGCAGGACCAGCAAAAGGCCAGCGAATTTAAATTGATAGCTTGTCAATTTAACACAGTTATCAATATGCACACCCTAGGACGCAGCAGCCCCTCTGCTCAGCAACACCAGATGCTGTTCCCCTCCCGCCTGCACATACCCCAAGTGGTCTAGGGCCTAGTTCAAGGCCTCTGTGTTAATATTCAGTGTTCTGCGTGGGACAGGCCCTGCTACCCGAAAGCAGCATCAGTTCTGTTCCAGTGACAATGGAACTGCTGACCGTGACGGGGGTGGCAGTGCCAGAGGCTGGACTTTCACAGGAGCTGGACTATGGAATCGGGCCCCACAACACAGAGGAGACCCCCAGGGCCCACTGCGCTCAGAGCTCACTGCCACCCCTGCATTGCCAGCCTCCAACTATCAGAAACCAGCAGCCAGACCCCCAGAATCACCAGATAGTTTTAAAATGAATTGCTCGCTGGGCGCTGGTTCCTCCCCTGGGGGTCTCTGAGCCACTGGGCTGCACTTGGGCACCTTGCCCAGCTTTTCTCTGCAACCACCAAGGCTGGAAACTGACATTTTTTAAAATGCCATTTGAGTTTCTCCTGCATGAGTCCAGCTGGGGTGTGTGTGGTTAAGAAAAACACACCAAGATCATAAGACATGTGATAAAATTGTGAGAGCTTAGCTGGCAACTCTGAAGCGCAGCTCCTTCCGAGACTCAGCTTCCCCCCAGGAAATTCTACACACATGTGCACACAGACTCCACATTCATGCACACAGTGTACAGATTCACATGGTGCACACACACACACTATACCAAACACATACTGCACACAAGTACCCTCCCTCTCCCCCCCCCCACAGCGTACACACACACACAATTATTATTTATTAGGTGTATTATGGTGGCCCCTTGGAGGCTCGGTCTTTGACCAGGACCCCATTGTGACAGGTGCTGTAAAAACACAGAACAAAAAGACGGTCCCTGCTCCATACTACATGTGTGCACAGTGTACACATGTGCTCGCATGTGCACAGACACAGAGTCCACATTTATTTATGCAGTGTGACCTGAGATGCCTAGAGTAGCCCACACTGAAAATGCCAAGGTCAGGGTAAGCTGCAAAAAGGAGAGCAGATTCTCCCCAAACTGGTGGTTAACACGGCAGTTAGATTCACCAACCAGTGACAAACTGTGCTCCGGATCCCCCACACTGGTTATCGAGAAGCTGAAAAAAAAAAAAAAAAGAAATGACACAGTCCCCTTTGCTGCATTCCAGTTCTCTAGCTCCCAATCAGCAAATAGGTACAGTAAAGTGAGAAGTTATTTAAAACTGTGCTCACTATACAAAATGTTCTTCTGACCCCAAAAGGCCAAGCACATTACTAGATCAACCCTAATTTGGATATTACCCAAGATACCACACTGCCAGCCAGTCCTTTAGTATCTAAAACTAAAGGTTTATTAGAAAAGAAAAAAATGAGAAGAGAGTTGTTAAATGTTAAAGCAGTCAGATACATCCATATGACTTCAGAGTCCATATATCAGGTTCTTAGCAATGCTGGTGAGTTTGCTGGCTTGAAAGTTCCTCTGGAACACATCCAAAGCTTAGATGGGTCTATCAGTCCTGTCTTCAAAGCTTCAGTTTGTAGAGAAGTTACTCCACAGGTGAGAAGCAGGACTGAAGACAAAATGGAGAAGATGCAGCTGCCTTTTATATCCTTTGCCATGTAGTTGTACATCCTTTGTCCCAAACACAAGCTCTCAGCACATGGGCATAGAAAAGCTCTTGGATTCTAGCTCTTGGAGTGTTGTAAGCAAAACATGAGAAGTAATTCTTCTGCTCTACTCCACGCTGATTAGGCCTCAACTGAACGATTGTGTCCAGTTCTGGGTGCCACATTTCAGGAAAGATGTGGACAAATTGGAGAAAGCCCAGAGAAGAGCAACAAAAATGATTAAAGATCTAGAAAATATGACCTATGAGGAAAGATTGAAAAAACTGGGTTTGTTTAGTCTGGAAAAGAGAAGACTGAGAGGGGACATGATAACAGTTTTCAAGTATATAAAAGGTTGTTACAAGGAGGACGGAGAAAAATTGTTCTTCTTAACTGCTGAGGATAGGACAAGAAGCAATGGGCTTACATTGCAGCAAGGGAGGTTTAGGTTGGACATTAGGGAAAACTTCCTAACTTTCAGGGTGGTTAAGCACTGGAATAAATTGCCTAGGGAGGTTGTGGAATCTCCATCATTGGAGATTTTTAAGAACAGGTTAGACAAACACCTGTCAGGAATGGTCTAGATAATACTCAGTCCTGCCATGAGTGCAGGGGACTGGACTAGATGACCTCTCGAGGTCCCTTCCAGTCCTATGATTCTATGATTCTATGAATGTATCTAGTTCTTTTTTGAACCCTGTTATAGTCTTGGCCTTCACAACATCCTCTGGCAAAGAGTTCCCCAGATAGACTGTGCGTTGTGTGAAGAAATACTTCCGTTTGTTTCTTTTAAACCTGCTGCCTATTAATTTCATTTGGTGACCTCTACTTGTGTTATGAGAAGGTGTAAATAACAAATTCCCTATTTATTTTCTCCACACCAGTCATGATTTTATAGACTCTATCATGTCCCCATCTTTGTCTCTTTTCCAAGCTGAAGGGGCCCAGTCTTTTTAATCGCTCCTCATCTGGAAGCTGTTCCATGCCCCCCTGTGATGTTATCTGATTAAAATATGACCATATAGAGCATTGTTGCAACCACTGTTATATATTTGCAAAAAATCTTGTACAAAATGTGGCATGTAAGATGTCTATGAAAAGGTTATGATTTGCTGGTTATGATTATGCTATCTGTATGCATGTATCATTTTTGTATTTGAAGTTATGAGTATTGGCTCTATACCTGGATTTCAAATGTTTGCACTTGGGGTAACGCCCACAAAGTACTTAGCCAGCACATCTTGGAGGGACTGTTCAAATTGAATGGCCCATCAAAAGGACACTTAACTCACAATGGACCATGGGAGACACCCATCTAAACTGAATGGACTTTTCTGTGAACGTTCCATCTGAAGTATAGGTAATGACTTCCAGCTACAACTAAGCAAAATCCGGCATGGACAGGTGACTTGCCCATGTGACTCCAAACTCCCATCTTTTACCTGTAATTTTCCATTAGTTGTGCCAAGAATTTTGTTTGAAACAATGGGTTTCCCTCCACACGTGGCAGAAGCTATAAAAGGCCCTGGAAACATCTCCATTTTGCCTCTTTCCTGCTCAAACCTCTGGACTATGGACTTATATTAATAGGAGCATTCTAACCAAGGGCCTGAGGTCTTTCCAATGATTTGGAAGCAGCCAGAGACTTGACTTAAGCCAGCAGTTTATGCCATCACTGCTACAAGCCTGAACCAAGAACTTTGCAATTATTGTATGTATTTGATTCCTTTAACCAATTTTAACTGTCACCTTTCTTTCTTTCTTTCTTTCTTTCTTTCTTTCTTTCTTTCTTTCTTTCTTTCTATAAATAAACCTTTCGATTTTAGATACCAAAGTATTGTCAACAGTGTGATTTTTGGGTAAGATCTGAGTTATATATTGACCTGGGTGTGTGGCTGGTCCTTTGGGATCAGAAGAACCTTTTATATGAGGAGATTAGTTTTAAAGAACCACTCATCTCTAAGGGTTTGTCTACACTGTGAAGTTGTCGACAAAACTTTGGTCTTTCACGGGTACTTAACCCCTTCCCCACCCCACCCCCCCACCCCCCGTGAAAGACAAAAGTTTTGCTGACGCAAGTGGCAGTGTGAATGTGGTGCTCTCCTGCCAACAAAGCTAACACCGCTCCTGGGGCTGGAAGTATTTTGTCGGCAAAAGTGCTGACAAAGTACCGACAAAGAGCGTTTACACACGCTGACTTTTAGCGACATGACTGTGTCAACACAGCTTTGTCGCCAAAAGCTGCGTGGTGTAGACAAGCCCTTGGTCTAGTGTTCTTGGTGGTAATATAAGGACTGGAATGCCTAAGGAAACTGCTTTTATGACTTCTTGTTAGCCAGTGTGGTGAAACAGAAGTTTACTTTTGTTGCTGGTTTGGTTTCTCTCATGGTAGAATAACCTCCAGTTTTGGGGTGAGTCCTCCCTATTTCTCAGCAGTTTGTCCTGAATTTGGTATTCTCAGCTGTGACCCACAAAGACACGGTTACACCCTCATCATTTTCCAATTCCAATTTTTTATGCATCCACGTGCTCACAGCATGCACACATTACATGGAATAGGCTCTTTCTCCTACAGGGTGGAAAAGAAGAAAATGTTATCCCGGTCCTTCTCTGTATTGGCAATACCTCCCAGCTTTGTGTCATCCGCAAACTTTATTAGCACATTCCCGCTTTTTGTGCCAAGGTCAGTAATAAAAAGATTAAATAAGATTGGTCCCAAAACCAATCCCTGAGGAACTCCACTAGTAACCTCCCTCCAGCCTGACAGTTCACCTTTCAGTATGACCTGTTGTAGTCTCCCCTTTAACCAGTTCCTTATCCACCTTTCAATTTTCATATTGATCCCCATCTTTTCCAATTTAACGAATAATTCCCCATGTGGAACCGTATCAAATGTCTTACTGAAATTGAGGTAAATTAGATCCACTGCATTTCCTTTGTCTAAAAGATCTGTTACCTTCTCAAAGAAGGAGATCAGGTTGGTTTGGCACGATCTACCTTTTGTAAAACCATGTTGTATTTTGTCCCAGTTACCATTGACCTCAATGTCCTTAACTACTTTCTCCTTCAAAAATTTTTCCAAGACCTTGCATACTACAGATGTCAAACTAACAGGCCTATAGTTACTCGGATCACTATTTTTTCCTTTCTTAAAAATAAGCACTATGTTAGCAATTCTCCAGTTGTACGGTACAACCCCTGAGTTTACTGATTCATTAAAAATTCTTGCTAATGGGCTTGCAATTTCATGTGCCAGTTCTTTTAATATTCCTGGATGAAGATTATCTGGGCCTCCCAATTAAGTCCCATTAAGCTTTTCGAGTTTGGCTTCTACCTCGGATGTGGTAATATCTACCTCCATATCCTCATTCCCATTTGTCATCCTACCATTATCCCTAATCTCCTCATTAGCCTCATTAAAGACTGAGGCAAAGTATTTGTTTAGATATTGGGCTATGCTAGATTATCCTTAACCTCCACTCCATCCTCAGTGTTTAGCAGTCCCACTTCTTCTTTCTTTGTTTTCTTCTTATTTATATGACTATAGAACCTTTTACTATTGGTTTTAATTCTCTTTGCAAGGTCCAACTCTACATGGCTTTTGGCCTTTCTCACTTTATCCCTACATGTTCTGACCTCAATAAGGTAGCGTTCCTTGCTGATCCCTCCCATCTTCCACTCCTTGTAGGCTTTCTGCTTTTTCTTAATCACCTCTCTGAGATGCTTGGTCTACAACTCCTGCCTATGAATTCCCCCCCCTTTCTTGGGATGCAGGCTTCTGATAGTTTCTGCAACTTTGACTTGAAGTAATTCCAGGCCTCCTCCGCCTTTAGATCCACAAGTTCTTCAGTCCAATACACTTCCCTAACTAATTTCCTTAATTCTTTAAAGTTAGCGCCTTTGAAATCAAAAACCCTAGTCCCAGATCTATTTTTGTTTATCCTTCCATCTAGTTTGAACTGAATTAGCTCATGATCACTCGAACCAAGGTTGTCCCCTACAACCATTTCTTCTATGAGATCCTCCCTACTCACCAAAACCAAATCTAAAATGGCATCCCCTCTTGTTGGTTCTTCAACTACTTGGTGAAGGAATCCATCCGCTATCGCATCCAGGAAAATCTGAGCCCTATTATTATTACTAGCACTTGTCCTCCAGTCTATACTTGGGAAGTTAAAGTCTCCCATGATCACACAATTCCCATTAGTGTTTATTTCATTAAAAAGGTCTCTATCCATATCCAAATCGGATCCCGGCGGTCTGTAGCACACCCCAAGCACTATCTCAGGGGAGGCTCTAGTAGCTTTCTTTCCCAATGTGATTTTTGCCCAGACAGACTCTGTCTTATCCATTCCATCACTTCTTATTTCTTTACAGTCTATCTCATCATTGATATAGAATGCTACTCCACCACCTTTACCTTTATTTCTGTCTTTCCTAAACAGCACATAGCCTTCAATACCTGTACTCCAGTCATGACTACTATTCCACCATGTTTCTGTTATCCCTATAATATCTGGTTTCACTTCCTGCACCAGTAGCTCTAGTTCCTCCAGTTTGTTACCTAGGCTTCTCGCGTTAGTGTACAAACATCTTAATTTTTGCCATTTGGCTTCACTGACATTCTTTACCTGATTAGGCACAGACATTCTACCACCAGTATCACCTATTAGACTGGTATCTACACTACCCTTCCTCCTTATGTCCTTTCTCATACCCACGGCTGTATCCTTTCTTACTTTGTTTTCTTCCCTCTCAATGTTAAATTCCGGCATGGAGATTACCTGAACATCTCCCAATCTCCCCCAAATTCCTAGTTTAAAGCTCTCTTAATCAGTTGTGCCAGCCTCCATCCTAGAAGTCTATTTCCCTCCTTACTCAGGTGAAGTCCATCCCGAGAGAACAGTCCTCTGTCCATGAATGCTTCCCAGTGGCCATACATCCCAAAGCCCTCCTTATAGCACCACTGCCTGAGCCATCTGTTCATCGCCATAATCTTGTCAAACCTTTGTTGCCCTTCTCTAGGAACAGGCAGAATCCCACTGAAGATCACCTGAGTCTCGATTTCCTTAAGCGTCTTCCCCAGCCTGGCATAGTCTCCCTTGATAGATTCCAGCGAGAATCTAGCTGTATCATTTGTTCCCACATGAAGGACAATCAGCGGATTCTTTATCGCTCCCGTTAGGATCCTTTTCAGCCTCAGATCCACATACCGTATCTTAGCACCTGGCAGACAGCACACCCTTCTGTTCTCCGGATCAGCTCTGGTTACAGGCCTGTCTATTCTTCGCAGTAAGGAGTCCCCAATCACGTAGACCTGCCTTTTCCTGGTGATGGTGCGATTCTCCGGTCGATTCCCTGTTCCCTCTGGCTGCAAGTCCTCTCAATTTCTATTGCCCCTTGCAATCCTCCGCAACCCATCCCGTATCCTCCTGGGGCTCATATTTGGTGTTGTTATCTCCATTGACTCTTCCCCTCTTCCTATAGGACTAGCTGCTCTTCTCTTCTTCCTTGCCCTCTCACCTTCAGCGACCACCTGCTGTGCCCCTTCTTCATTTTCCAACTCCACAAACCTGTTCCTGAGCTCTATTTCTCCTTCACTAGCCCGTCTTTTCCTCTGCCTGGTTCTCTTAGTCACATGCAACATAACACGATGAATAACCCCCCACTTTGTCATATCCTGATCCTCCTTCAGCGTGCAGAGAGCCCTCTGGCACGGCCCAGTCCAGACCAGCTTGTCTGACTTACCCTTCTTGCATAGCTCAGTGATGGGAGCTGACCCAGAGCTAAAGTGGGGCACGAACCTCCGGTAGTGCCCCTCCATCCCAATAAAGGCCTGGGCCTATTCTTAGTGTAACCCCCAAGGAGATTACCTAGATTCCTGGAGCTCTGTCTCCTGGCAGCTCAGGGAGAGGCACACTGTCTGCCTGGCAACCAAGAGGGAGTGAGATGCCTTTCCTAGGGAGCTCAGGAAAGGGGAGAAGCCACTTTTGAGTCAGTCTGGAGCCAGACAGGGCAAGGGCAGAACTGGCTGTGTGGGGAGCTGGAGAGTCCCAGGCCTGCATGCAGGGTTCCCCGAGAACTGTCCTCTAGTGTCCTGAAAGCAAGATCCCACAGCTGGACTTTCCCCTCTCAACTGATGACTCCCAGTTTGTAGCGTTTTGCTGGGAAACTTCCCCAGTCAGGCTGAGTTCGCCCTCCAGCTCCCTAGGTGAGACCAGTCACCACATGGTCAGCTCTGCTCTGGCTGCTAGTCCAGGGCTGCTGTCTGCTGTGAGTGTGTCTGGATGCTGGAATAGGAGACGACAGTTTGGATTTTAGTTCAGTTGTGTAATCTGCATCTTGAGCCCGGCACCCCTTTGTGGTGAGGGGAAATCCTGGGACCAAAGAGCCTGACTCCTGCCTGAAGAGGATCCCTGCCAGCAGAGATCAGCCCCTCTGCAGCGACTGTGGAGTCCAGAGTCATCTCTGAACCTGAGGATCATTCATGGAGTTTGTGAGTTCACCATCTTTTAGTTAGTCAGTCAGTCAGGGAAATTGTTTTGGGGACCCCCTACTCCCTGAACTGTGTCCTCAAGCCAGGGAGTAAGGATTTGGGGATTTTATAACCTGCTGCATATTAAACCTGTGGAGGGACTTATCACTTTTTCCCACTTGTGAGTCCTTTGGGCTGTACTGAACCTAGTCAGCCACACTGCTAAACCACTGCAGAGAAGATATTGTGATCATAGGTCATCAAGGGCCCCAACAAAGTACACATACCAACGGGACACTAATCTTACATTTGCTACATCAGGTAACGTGACTGGGGAAAGTCAAGGGTATTATCAGCATGGGTACCGGTGACCCTAAGAATAGTGTTTGACCCTGTTATGTTATATTTGTCTCCTGTTTAATATAATTATTGTGTTGAATATATTGTATGTGTTTGTGTTATTTTCTGGAAGTCTCCAACTATCTGGCAAGTAAGTGGGCATTACCCGGTGGTTAGAATTTTCTTCCCAAGCTGCCCTGGTGACAGTTCTCTCTGTCCCAGGATCTCACCACCCCAGGAATGGTGGCCAGCCGCTGCTTAAAGCTTTGGGAAGTTGGCCCTTTAGAATTCCAAGAACACGTGGCCCTAGTTGGTGCCGTATTCTGTTTGCACAAAGTAAATGCAACCGGATCATGATCACTGGTACCTTGCCAACTGCTAATGTTCAGCTCAGTGATTAACCATTCTTTGTCCCTCAGAACGAGGTTCAATACTGAGTTCCTTTGTGTTGGGTGCAGGATTCTCTGTGTTAGGAAATTATCATCTAGTATTTTTATACACCCCAAGGAAGTTTTGTTACCGGCCAAAGGAAATGTGGAGCAAATGTTCCCAGGTTGAAGTTACCCATGATAACACAGTGTTTCTTCCTACACATTATGGACGGATGCTTAAGAAGCCGTTTGTTCTGTTCCCTGGTGAGATTAGGTGGTCTGTAACAGACGCCCACCAGTACCCCCTTCCTCCCCATCCCCAGTTTTACTTTTACCAGTGAGAACTTTAATCCATTAGCCTTTGTGGTCCTGTGATTCTGCATTGTCTGTGACAGGTAACGGTGTCTTTGAGGTAAAGTACCACCTCTCCCCTTTTTCCCATTCTGTCCTTACTGACCAAGTTGTAACTATTGATTTTTAACGTTCCAATCACAAATCCAATCCAGCAAGTTTCAGTAATACCAACCGTGTTGTGTGTCCTCTCTTACCTGAGTGTCTCCAGCTACTCTTGTTTATTCCCCAGGCTCAGGGCCGGTGCTACCATTAAGGCAAACTAGGCAGTTGCCTAGGGCGCCAAGATTTGGGGGCTCCAAAAAGCGGTACCCCCAATTTTTTTTTTACAGCGTTCCTGGGCTGGGCTGCCAGCGGCGCGCTGACATGTGCGGCTCAGACTCCCTCTCCCAGCGCAGCGGCCGCTCCACTTCTCCCGCCTCCCAGGCTTGAGGCACCAATCAGCTGTTTGGCACCGCAAGCCTGGGAGGGGAGGAGAATTAGAGTGGGGGCGGCGTGCTCGGGGAGGAGGCAGAGCAGAGGTGAGCTGGGGTGGGGAGCTGCCGCACGGCTCCCCGGGGAGCTGCCACGGGGGGGCGCCTCAGAGCGGGGGGGGAGCTGCCGCGGGGGGGGGCGCCTCAGGGCGGAGGCGGGGAGCTGCCACAGGGCTGGGGGGGGCGCAAGGTGGAAGTTTCACCTAGGGTACGCAGTGGGGTTCAGGGCAGTTATTCCAGAGACAAAGGAGTTTTGGTTTCTAGAGTAACTTTGGATGCCATGTTAACAATTCTGTGTCCTAGCAGCTGGAGACCGGTCTAGCAGGGAGCTGCTCCTGAGGTTACAGCCCACTGGGACGCAAGCTTGGAAAGTCCCTCGTTGGCAGCACCAGACTTGCCGGGGAGGTGGGGAACAGGTGCAGGGCACTGAGGGCTAGAGCCAGCTGTGGGGGGGGGGGGCAGAGAAAGGGAGCAGGAGCCAGCGGTGCAGCGGAGGTGAGCCGGGAAGAGGTGCTGTGGGCACTGCGGAGGGCAGGTGCGAGCACTCTCCACTCTGCAGCATGGCGAGGGTCGAGGGAGCCAGCGCCCTGCTGCCAAGTGCCCTGCCCACTCAGGGGAAGCTCCATGGCAGTTTTACAGACCCCAGGCCTGTGTGAGGAGAGGAGAAGTTGGTGGCGGGTCTCATACACCAGCCAGCCCCAGCCTCTGCCCTGGGGAAGAGTCAGGTGGCTCCAGTGGATATAAACCCTGGCAGGAGTCTGGGGGGAGGGAGACATGTGACCCCGTGTGACCCCCACACACATCGCCTCTGGGGAACAGGAAGGGCTATTGGCTGTGGGAGGGAACTGGGGTGGGGGAAGGAGCAGGAAGGGCTATTGGCTGTGGGGGGGAACTGGGGTGGGGGAAGGAGCAGGAAGGGCTATTGGCTGTGTGGTGGAAGTGGGGGGGTGAGGAGCAGGAAGAGCTATTGGCTGAGAGGGAGGAACTGGGATGGGGGAAGGAGCAGGAAGGGCTATTGGCTGTGGGGGGGAACTGGGGTGGGGGTGAGGAGCAGGAAGAGCTATTGGCTGAGAGGGAGGAACTGGGATGGGGGAAGGAGCAGGAAGGGCTATTGGCTGGCTGGGGGAGGGGGTTCTTTCCTGGCCCACACAGCAACAATACAGTTTGTAACAAAGGGACCCAGTGGCAGCGCCACCCATGCAGCCCCCAGCTCTCCAAACGCTGCCCTTGGGGACACCCTCGCAGCCCCAGTGAAGGCAGAAAGGTCCTCTGGTCTCGCTGGGCACAGTATGGCTGACAGCCCCCATTCCTGGGCCTGTACGTGTGCTGGGAGGAGCCCAGCAACCCCGGCCATGCCAGGCGGTGTGCAGCAGTGACAGGGAGAGAAACCATCATAGCTAAGGCCCTACTGAATCGCGGGATGATTGTCAGATACTTGTGGCTGAGTTGCGGACAAGACATGGAAAATCATGGAAAAGTAATAATGGACCTTTGTTAATTGTGGTAATTTGGAAAGGCCAGAGAAGAGCTATTTGTTTAAGAAAACTTTGCTGGAACAATATAAACACTCTTGTATTCTGTTGTGCCTACTAATTTTTTTAATAACCAGACATTTTGCTGCAACTATATTACAGTCATTAATGCCCGCGGCTGACGGCAGGAGCCTCCCGGCTGACAAAATTGCGGTGGGATCTACAATATCACAAATTACATAGGGCCTTAATCATAACTGTAAAGTGAGCTGGGTTGCCCTGGAGTTAGATGCTGTGAACGTGGGCCTCACCCCCCGGTGTCCTCTGAACAGAGTAACTGATTCCCAACGGCTCCAAGAGGCCTCCACTCCTGGGAGGAGCAGGACCCGACCGGACAGTTCTGGGCAGGGGAGAGGCTGGTACGGTGGCTAAGCAGCTGGTCTAGTAACCAACCCCATGGGGCCCAGTGAGATCTAGGGGAGATGCGTGTGGAGCAGCCAGTGCTCAGAGCCTGCTGGGAGGCCTGTGCTGTGTCAGGAGGAAGCTGCACTTGCTGGATCGCATATCCTCCACCACCTTCAGGGCTGCACAGAGGTTTTAGGGACCCCAGGGCAAATCTGAAACTGAGGCTTCCCATCCTTCCATAAAGGGAAGCTTGGCTGCTAGTGGAGTCGGCGCCTATGGCAGGCCGCAGGAAATAACTCTGCAGGCCACATGCAGCCCGCGGCCCGTGTGTTTGAGACCCCGGTCTAAGGGAATTGCTTGTATGACTTACGATTAGCCAGTGGGAGTAAGACTGAAGTCCTCTCTGTTTGGCTGGTTTGGTGTGCCTCAGAGGTGGAGAACCACCAGCCTTGGGCTGTGACTGCCCTGCTCTAAGCCATTTGTCCTGAATTGATACTCTCAGTTGTGTCCCACCAAAGGCAGCATCGTTACAGTGGCGTAGTCGGCAGGATCCACAGAACCAGTTCAATTAAGCTTTGGATCAGAACCCCACGCTATCCAAATTTGAATTTTGGTATTGAGAGTTTGGTTGGTTAAAGAGCAGTTGCAATGGGTTAGCAAAAAGTGTATGAGGGCCTTGACAAAAAAAGCCCTGGAAGATTTGTATTCAGAAAAGGGGATAAGCTTTAAAAAGAAAGCTACAATTCAAGAACGGAAAGATCTGTTAATGGCCAGTGATCAGAAGGAAGGAGCACAGCCCTTACCTGATACTACAGAAGCTGCAAAAGGAATTAGAATGCAAAAGGCAGCAAGTAAACTGCAACTTGAGTATGAACAAAGACTAGCAGACATTTGATTGTTGGAAAAGCAAAAGAATGCTGAATTAGAAAAAGAAGCTAAGGAAAGGAATGCTGAATTAGAAAGAGAAGCTGCTGAAAGAAAGAAGGAAGCTGATGAAAGAGAGGAAAGGGATCATAAAAGACATCTGGCTCACCAACTTCAGCTCCAAGTATTGAAAGAGCAGAAAAAGTCATCGCCACCTGGTACTCCGCTTTCCCACCATAACGAAAGAAACTGGGAAAGGATCCGTCCCATTTACAAAGATACTGAAGACATAAAGGAGTTTTTGTCTACCTTCGAACATCTAGGCACTCTGCGTGGGATCCCAGATGAGCAGCGAATGCTGGGAAGTATTTAATGAATTAAGGGAACAAGAAGCCTTAGATTATGTGCTGTTTAAAAATTCTGTGTTAAGGCAATTCAAGGTCACTCCTGAGTCTTACAGGGTTAAGTTTAGAAAGTTTAAAATGTCTAATAATTGTACTTTTGTAGAATGTGCTCATAAGCTGATGGGTTTTGTTAAAAGTGGGTTGTGGGAGCAAAGGCACATGGGAGTTTTGAAAAATTGCTGGATTTAATAACTTTGGAACAGTTCTTAGACATTGTTCCTGACCATGTGAGAGCAGCTGTGTGTGATAGGGACCCTGAGTCAGTCCTACAGGCTGTGGAAATTGCAGATGCCCATACCCAAAACAGGGCTCGGGAAGGATGTAAACCCCAGGGGAAAATTAATCACCATTCTCCCCAGTTCAAGAGGAGGGAAGGATTTAGAAGTAAACCTGGCCCTGACTCTTATAGAGGAGCTCACTGGGATCCAGAGGTTAGGAACTCTCACCTCAAAAACAAACAGGTTAAATCACTGTGGTGTGCTTGGCCTCATGAAACCAGATTGCCCAACCCTGAAGGGCAGCCCAAAACTAGCAACCCCAAATGTCACGGTACATGCCAACTCCATTACTCTAAGTACCCAGGCTGAAACAAGCCACAACAGCACCACCTTAAGTCCAGGTGCGTGCAAGCACAGCAGTGGCTAATGCCAACCCCATCGTCTCCAGTAGTATGGGAGGAGGTGATGAGCTCACCAGTTATCTCAGGCCTGAGGCATGGCGAGGGAGTGAGAGATTTATTAAGGAGGCAAAGGTCAATGGTGTTGAATGCACGGGGTGGTGAGATACTGGCTCTGACGTAACTATAGTTAAGGGACATCTGGTAAAGCCAGAGGACATGTTGCCAGGGAAGTATGTGACAGTAGTGGCGGTGTCTGAGTACTCTGTAAACCTGCCGATGACTAAAATCCACCTGGAGTGGGATGGCTTTAACAGGGATGTAAAGGCTGCTCTCAAGGATTTAATTCCAGCTGATGTTTTGGTAGAAAATAACATACTGGAGGTGCCTAGCCAAGTTAATGTGGTAGCCAGGTCTGGGTCTGTGGCAGATACCATAACCAATGGGGAGCTAATGGGCAATAGGTCCTCAGAGTCTGCACTGTCCAGCCTGGATCTCCCTCTGCTCCAGGTTGACCCCACCCCCATGGGTCCCACCCCTTGTGTTCTCGTACATAATAAGTGCAGGCCCCTTGGCTCAACTGACTCGCTCCTGCCCGGGTGAACCAATCCTTCCCTGCCACCTTGGCTGCTCCCCCCTGGGTTCTGCACTGCGTGGGCCCAGCAGCCTCTTCTGGCCTTGACAGCTGGGATTGGGTTACTGTAGAGAGGGTTCCAGGGGGCCCAGAGCTGAATGCAGGGTGGGTCGGGCCAGGAGGGACCATTCTGCTCCTCTAATCTGACTGCCCGTGTCACACAAGCCAGAGACCCTCCCCAGAGCTCCCTGCAGCCAGCCCCGAGCTCCCGGCTGTGCTGGAGGGAGCGTTACAAAGGGCCAGCCCATCTCCATGTAAAGACTCCCAGGGATGGCAAAGCCCCTGCGTCCCTGGGCCAGCTGTTCCCAGGGCTCATTCCCGTCCCTGTCAAACACTTGCACTGCGTTGCCAGTCTGAGTTCGTTCCTGCTGGATCTCACTCAGCCGCTGTCTGCTGGATGGCAGAGCCCTCTGCTGCCAGGCGTCCCTGCCCAGGGAGGGGCTGGTAGCTGGGATCTAGGCACCTCTTTCCCTGCTCTTGAAGAAATTAAATCCATTGGGCTCCTGTAGCCTCCCCCGGAGAGGCAGGTTTTCCAGAGCTTGAGTTGTTCTGGTGGCTCCTCCCGGACCCCTCCCCCGCTGTCACTGTGCTATTTGAGGTGGGGGCACAGTGGAGGGAGGGACTACTGCCTCCCTGCTCCATTGTGGGACAGCTCTGCCCAGGACGCTTTAGTCTGTCTCTGGGGCCGTGCTGCATTGGAAACCCCGTCGGACGGGCTGGGCTCTGCAGCTCTACAGAATCCCCTTCCTCCTGGGCAGTTCTGGATCCCCCCAGAGGATGGGCTGCCTTAGTCCAGCTTCTCCAGCTCCCTTGATGTGACTGCTCTTGCTGCAGGCCAGTGTCTGCACCAGCTCACCCTGGGCGAAGCACACATCTGCACACGTGCTCTGTGCAGGGAGGCAGGGAATAAAATGGGGTCATGTAGCTGTGTGGGCCAGGTGTTCGTGGGGGTCTTCCTTGTGCCCGGGTTTGTGCCAATTCCTGTTTGGCTCTTGAGAGATTGTGTCATTTGCTGCTTTGGGAAGTCTAGCCCAGCCAGGCCCTGCTACCCTCTGGATGCAGGGGCCCCCAGAAGCTGCCTGCTGCCATAAGGGGATGGGGCAGAGTCCAGTGATGCCCCCGGGGCTGAGTCCAGTGATGCCCCCGAAGCCCCACTCTGGGGGGCGAGGAGTGCAGGAGCAGGCAGAGCGCGTCCAGGGGCTGCAGACTGGAAGAGGGGAGATGGTGCCCCTGCAGCATAGCCACCCCCCGCCCCCGGACAAGGGAGCCATGGACAAGCCCTCACCCCACCAGAGCCACTGAGCACTAGCAGCTCCTCTCCTGGGCACAGGGAGCACAGACTGGCTGTCTCCTGCATGGAGAGCCAATGGTCCATAGCCGGGACTGAGGCTCTCAGCTCCAGCAGTGCTGTGCCCGGGGCTCCTGGGAACAACAGGAGCAGAGACCCGGCCATGCAGGGCAGGCCTAAGGCAGCACCCAGCGGGACCTGCTGAACAGCAAAGACCCTTCCAGCCCGGGCAGGCTGGTGGCTCAGGACAGTCTGGGCAGCAGGGCCAAGGGCACTGCCTGGCTGAACTCCTCAGGGGCGGGAAGCAGAGCCACCTCCCCACTGGGGCCCTGTGTCATCATTGGTCTTGCATGAGCAGCTGGGCCCCGGGGAGGGCAGGGGACACACACACACACTCCAGAGGCAGGGTAGTGATGGCCAGCAATGATCAGTGACATGGGGAGCCCGTGCTGGCCCTGTCCCCTCCCTGCCGCCCAGGGAGAGTGGCCCCTGCCAGGGCCGGTTGCCCAGTGCGCTGGTGTCTCTCGTAGTGCCAATCACCCGGGTGCTGAGAGGAGTCAGCGGGTGCAGCAGAGGGTGAGGGTTCTGTGCAGCTGCGCCCCCCCCAGCACCACCAGCGCAGGCCCCTCTCTGGTGAGCGAGTTGCTGGGGCTGTGCGCTGCAGGGGGACATGCAATGAGCTGGAGCCAGACTCCGAAGGAGTCCAGCCCCCGGCCTGGTCAGTGCTCCTTGGCCTGGGGGCTCCTGCTCCAGCCTCTCCTGCCCCCTTGCGGAGGCGACATCTCTGTTCCCGTTCACATACTGCTGCCACTGTTTCCAGTTAGCCCTGCTCCAAGTGGTGCCTGGGCCCGCAGGGCCAAGGGCACGTGGAGCTAAGCTGGGGCCTGTTGGCTCATCCTTGAACTGCTGCCCATCCCAGCGGCTAGGGGCTGTGCCCAGGGACCCAGTTCAGTCTGCTGGAACTTTGTGAACAATCCCGTTGCTGATGCAGCAGCAGGAACAGAGTCCAGCTCCCTCCCCCAGTGCCGGGCTGGCTTGGCAGGACACAGAGGGGGGAGGTCTGGCTTTAGTCCTCAAAGCCAGCGGCTGGGTCTGAGCGGTGAGTTACTCCCTGGAGCAGAGCTGTATGTCACTGTGCCAGGACAGGGGTGCTTCGGGGCTCAGGAGCCCTCAGCACTCAGTGTCCTGCTCAGCTCAGCTGGATGGCAGAGAAGCGCAGGGCGGGGGTGCAGTGCCGGGGCTGTGTGAATGCACGTAGCTAGTTCATGCCAGGGCAGAGGGCTCATGCACGCTGCCCACTGAGGCCCTGGGTTCAGCTCTGCACAGAGAACAGCTGGGAGCCCGTGTTTGCGACAACACGGGGAGCCCCAAGTGGCCCCGTCCAACCTACTGCCAGGTGAGGGCAGTCTGCCAGTCTCCCCTCCCCCATTAGAAATGAAGCGGGAGGCACGCTGAGAACAGCCAGCAGTGGGTCTGCCTGGGGAGCTGCTGCTCCTGCAGTGGGCTGAGTCGGGCGCTGGGCCCAGCATGTCGCCCTGGCCAGAGACGTGGCCGGAGTCCCGGCTGGCCCGTGGCTAACCCATGGCTCCTCGTTGTAGGGTCAGAACACGGAGGAGGGGATGCAGTGCGTAGACGAGCTCGTCGGGCGCTACAGCCACTCCTGCCTTTGGTGGTTTGGCCCCTGGTTTCCCATTCTGCGGCTCTTCCACCCAGAGGTCGTTAAACCCGTGTTGCTGGAGTCAGGTAGTGAGGGTGGCCCCAGCGCCAGGAGTTTGTGTGTCCGTCCGTCCATCTATCTGTCCTGGGGCTCAGCAGGGGGTTGGATTCCCAGCAGGCGCCTGGAGCTATCTGTGCTGTGTGTGCTGCACCCGGCATGATGGGACCTCTGGGGACGTGGGCCCAGTGGTGAGAGGGCAGCTGCTCCCTAGAAAAGCCCCGTGTGTGTCCGTGCGTGTGTGAGCGCTAGTGCAGGGGTGTTCCCCATTACCGCCCACCATACCGCATGTGTCTGAGCGCTAGCGCAGGGGTGTGCCCCATTACCGCCCCCTGCACCGTGTGTGTCTAAGCGCTAGCGCCGGAGTCTGTCCCATTACCGCCCCCCCCCCGTGCTGTGTGTGTCTGAGCGCTAGTGCCGGGGTGTGCCCCATTACCGCCCCCCGTGCCGTGTGTGTCTGAGCGCTAGCGTGGGCGTGTGCCCCATTACCGCCCCCGTGCCGTGTGTGTCTGAGCGCTAGCGCCGGGGTGTACCCCATTACTGCCCCCCGGGCCGTGTGTGTCTGAGCGCTAGTGCCGGGGTCTGCCCCATTACCGCCCACCATACTGCATGTGTCTGAGTGCTAGTGCTGGGGTGCGCCTCATTACCGCCTCCCATACCATGTGTGTCTGAGCGCTAGTGCCGGGATGTGCCCCATTACCGCCCCCATGTGCCGTGTGTGTGTGAGCGCTAGCGCCGGGGTGTGCCCCATTACTGCCCCCCGTACCATGTATGTCTGAGCACTAGCGCCGGGGTGTGCCCCATTACCACCCCCCATGCCGTGTGTGTGTGAGCGCTAGTGCCAGAGTCTGCCCCATTACCGCCCCCATGTGCCGTGTGTGTGTGAGCGCTAGCGCCGGGGTGTGCCCCATTACTGCCCCCCGTACCATGTATGTCTGAGCACTAGCGCCGGGGTGTGCCCCATTACCACCCCCCATGCCGTGTGTGTGTGAGTGCTAGTGCCAGAGTCTGCCCCATTACCACCCCCCTGTGCCGTGTGTGTGTGAGCGCTAGCGCCGGGGTGTGCCCCATTACTGCCCCCCATACCATGTATGTCTGAGCACTAGCGCCGGGGTGTGCCCCATTACCGCCCCCCCATGTGACGTTGCACACTATCTAATTTTATGAAAATATGCTAATGAGTGTTAATATAATGTAACTGGAATATGCTTCATGCAAAAGGTCTCATTGCAAGGTATCATTACAAAGCTTATAATCTACTGAATGTGTTCATCCTATTTGTATGAATGTATCATTCTTGTATCTAAAACTAGAAATATGAAATATAACTCTGAGGGCCTATTGTAATTATGCAAAGTGTGGGCCATTAATGGTGGTTTGGAATCTTGATGGCTTCCATTAACCAGGACAATTGACTGTAGATGGCTCTGTTTCACTTGTAAGTCTTCCAGTATACATGTGTGCGGATACGTGGGTAATGAAGTCTTACAGTGACATGTGCTCATGTCACCTGAACTGAACTGAACTGAAATCTATCTACCTGGTGCTTTTCCATCTACAAGGGGGGGGGGGAGCCTAGAGAGGGACAAAGGATTCCCGCTTTGTGTAAAAAATATATAAGGAGGTGGAACAGAATAAAGGGGGCTGCAATCATGAGAAATCCCCTAGCTACCACCTGAGCTGGAACAAGGGCTATACCAGGGGAAAGGATTGTGCCCAGACTAGGATGGCGTCCAGTCTGTGATAGAAGCTTATTGAAACATCTCTGAGGGTGAGGTTTTATCTGTATTCAGTTTTCTTACTGTACTAGGCTTAGATTTGCGTGTTTTATTGTATTTTGCTTGGTAATTCACTTTGTTCTGTCTGTTATTACTTGGAACCACTTAAATCCTACTTTTTGTATTTAATAAAATCACTTTTTACTTATTAATTAACTCAGAGTATGTATTAATACCTGGGGGGGTGGCAAACAGCTGTGCATATCTCTCTATCAATGTTATAGAGGGTGAACAATTTATGAGTTTACACTGTATACGCTTTATACAGGGTAAAACGGATTTATTTGGGGTTTAGACCCCATTGGGAGCTGGGCATCTAAGTGTTAGAGACAGGAACACTTCTTAAGCTGTTTTCAGTTAAACCTGCAGCTGTTGGGGGATGTGGTTCAGACCTGGGTCTGGGTTTGTAGCGGCCAAGCGTGTCTGGCTCAGACCAGGCAGGGCACTGAACCCACAAGCTGTCAGGGAAAACGGGCTCAGGGGTAGTCTCAGCACACCAGATGGCAGTCCCAAAGGGGGTTTCTGTGATCCAACACATCACACCCCATGCTGTGTGTGTCTGAGCGCTAACGCCGGGTTGTGCCCCATTACCACCTCCTGTGCTGTGTCTGAGCGCTAGCACCTGGGTGCACCCCATTTCTGCCTGCCCCCGTGCCATGTGTGTCTGAGCGCCAATGCCGGGGTGTGCCCCATTTCTGCCCCCCCTGTGCCGTCTGTGTCTGAGTGCTAATGCCGGAGTGTGCCCCATTTCTGCCCCCCCGTGCCGTGTGTGTCTGAGTGCTAATGCCGGGGCACGCCCATCTCTGCCATGTGTATCTCTCAGCACTATCCCCCAGGCGTGCCCCATCTCTGCCCCCCTGTGCCGTGTGTGTCTCAGCACTAACCCCCAGGCCTGCCCTGTCTCTGCCCTCTGTACCGTGTGTGTCAGCCCTAACGCTCGGGCATGCCCCATCTCTACCCCCTGTGCCATGTGTGTCTCTCAGCACTAACCCCCAGGCCTGCCCTGTCTCTGGTCTCCCACACAGCTGCCATCACTCCCAAGGACTACATGCTCTATGGCTTCCTGAAGCCCTGGCTGGGTGAGTGCGCTTTCTTCTGGGCTTGGATCTGTTGTGCTTAGTGTCATGAGGCCCGGACCTCAGGGGAGGGGCTTGTGGGGAAAGGAGGGGCTGACGCAGGGCTCGAGAGCTGTAAGTAGCGGCAACTGGGGGCCGTTCTGCAGGGAGAGGAGCCCCTGATCTAGCCCGGCCTGCTCCTTCCTCACTCTCGCCTAGAGGGGCAAAGCTGGCCCGGATGCAGTGTCACCCTGTGAACCCAGCTGGGGTTAGCACTCACCATGCCAGGCACGAGGTCAGTGACACGAGCATGAGCCACACCCAGAGGGCTGCCCCAGGAGCACCCTGCCATCTGGGCCCTGCCTCCTGCCCCAAAGCTGGTCCTGGCAGGGTCAGCCCTGCGGCGGGAGTTAGTGCAGCCAAGTGAGCGCAGAAGTCCCAAAGTGGCCGCTAATTTCGGTTGTCTCAGTTTTGTGTGTCAGTTGTGGCGCTCTCGTGCCTGGTATATAACTATGGTAGGTAATGTATCACTTAAATCAGCCTCTCTACCAGATGACTGGCGGATAGCTAATGTGATGCCAACTTTTAAAAAGGCTCCAGCGGCACTCCTGGCAATTACAGGCCTAACTTCAGTACTGGGCAAACTGGTTGAACTACAGTATAGAGCAGAATTGTCAGACACATAAATGAGCATGATTTGTTGGGGAAGAGTAAACATGGTTTTTGTAAATGGAAATCATGCCTCTACTAGAATTCTTTGAGGGGGTCAAGGTCAACAAGCATGTGGACGAGGGGATCCAATGGATATAGTGTACACAGATTTTCAGAGCGCTTTTGACAAGGTCCCTCACCAAAGGCTCTTAAGCAAAATAAGCTGCCATGGGATAAGAGGAAAGGTCCTTTCTGGATCAGTGACTGATTAAAAGACAGGAAACAAAGGATAGGAATAAATGGTCAGTATTCAGAATGGAGAGAGGTAAATAGTGGTGTCCCTCAGGGGTCTGCACTGGGCCCAGTCCTATTCAACATATTCATAAATCATCTGGAAAAGGAGGTAAACAGGTGGCAAAATTTGCAGATGATACAAAACGGCTCAAGATAGATAAGTCCAAAGCAGACTGCAAAGAGTTTCAAAGGGATCTCTCAAAACTGGGTGACTGGGCAACAAAATGGTAGATGAAATTCAATGCTAATAAATGCATAGTAACGCACATTGGAAAACATAATCTCAACTATACATACAAATTGATGGGGCCTAAATTAGCTGTTACCACTCAAGAAAGAGATCTTGGAGTCATTGTGGATAGTTCTCTGAAAACATCCACTCAACGTGCAGCGGCTGTCAAAAAAACTAACAATGTTAGGAACCATTAAAAAAGGGATAGCTAATAAGACAGAAAATTCATATTGTCTCTATATCAACCCATGGTACACCCACATCTTGAATACTGCATGCAGGTGTGGTCGCCCCATCTCAAAAAAGATATATGGGACTTGGAAAAGGTTCAGAAAAGGGCAACAAAAATGTTAGGGGTATGGAACGGCTTCCATATGAGGAAAGATTAAAAAGACTGGGATTTTTCAGACGACTAAGGGGGGATATGATAGAGGTCTATAAAATCATGACTGGCTTGGAGAAAGTGAATAAGGAAATATTATTTACTCCTTCTCATAACACAAGAACTAGGGGTCATCCAATGAAATTAATAGACATCAGATTTAAAACAGACAAAAGGAAGTACTTCTTACACAATGCACAGTCAACCTGTGGAACTCTTTGGCAGGGGATGTCGTGAAGGCCAAAACTATAACAGGGTTATAGATAAGTTCCTGGAGAGTAGGTCCATCAATGGCAATTAGCCGGAATGGCCAGGGATGCAGCCCCTTGCTCTGAGTGGCCCTAGCCCCTGGGTGACAGGGGATGGATCACTCGATGATTGCTTATTCAGTTCATTCCCTCGGAAGCACCTGCCATTGGCCACTATCGGCAGACAGGACACGGGGCTGGATGGACCATTGGGCTGACCCAGTCTGTCCATTCTTATGTTGGTGTGGAGCTAGAGCTACTCATGCCATAGCCGTGAGCACCAGCACATGGGTGTGCACAGGATCACACACACATCTTGACATGCACATGCACCTCTCTGCACAGACCACCACGCACTTGCACATACACACACGCATGCACCTGCTGGGGCTCAGGTGGGGCCAGCTCTCTCCTCTAATCTAGACCAGCCTGCTGTATCAAAGGAGGTGCTGTGGGGTCCAGGCATGGGGCCCCGAAGGTGCTGCAGACTTCTTTCAGACACCAGCTGCTTAGCCCTCCCCCACTTGCCTCTGGGAGCAAGGGCGACAAGTGCCTTTCCCCAGCCCCGCTGGATGCCCACGGCCACCTGGTGACTCAATGTCAGAGCTAGAAATGGAGCCCAGCAGCCTGGCTCCCGGCTCGGCCCACTCACAGTCTGGGCGAACCCCTTTGGCCTACTTTCCCTGCCCCTGCTGGCCAGAGGCAGGGTGTCCAACAGTTTGGCCACTAGCCTAGGATGTGGGAGACCCGTGTTCAATTCTCTGCTCTGCCACAGGCTCCCTGTGTGGCCTTGGGCAAGTCACTCAGCCTCTGGCCCTCAAGTCCCATCAGTGTAATGGGGCTAATGGCCCTGCCCACAGGGGGTGAGGGTAAATGCAGTCGGGGGTTGAAGTGCCACATACTTATGGTGGGGCATCTAAGAACACGTGGTCATTAACCCTAAATGCTATGGCTTGTTAGTGGATCAACCCCTGCGTTCCCTCCAGCCCAGGGCCAGCCCCCCCTGTGCCCTAATGCTGCTGCTCTTGATACTGTCTGAAGGTCTGGTCTGTCTCTCACTCCCCTTCCCCTGAGGGTAGACATCTTCCCTCCTGCCAGCTCCCGCTCTGTCCTGCTCCCTGCACTCAGCAGTCCACCTGTCTGGCCTGGGGCATGAACAGCTGAGAGGCCTGCGGACAGGTGGCTCAGTGCTGTGGCCGATCTTCCTGAGGGGCCCCCAGTGGCCCAGGTGAGAGCTGGCAAAGGCCATTTCTCACTCTGCCTTGGCCTACTGTGGGTGGCTTTGGGGTGGGGCAGCTGCCTAGCAATTGCAACCCAGTGCCTGCAGTCACCCAGGGGAGTTGGGGCACGGAACCTGTAAGTGTTTCCTTCACACACACACACACACACACACACACAAAATGGGGAACTGTACCACCAGACTGTGCCCGGGGATGGGGAATGGGGGGGGAGGGCTGGCTGCAGACCCAGCAGGGAACCACTCCCTGCCACAGGGAACTCATGGCTCAAAGAGACAAACAATGGTTGAGAGAACGGGCAGGGAGGAGGGGGGCCGGGTGTGGCCCCGGAGCGGCTGGACCTGGAACTGGGGGACAGTTGGTTTCATGATATTTCTACGTTCGTTCCAGAGCACGGCGAAGTCCAAGGCCCCTGCTGCAGGGATGAGGCCACAAGGCTTTGGGATCCAGCCTTGGGGTTTCAGGATCTGGCCCTGGAATCTGGCCACTGAGCTTTGGGTTCCGTCCCCTGGCCATGTGGCAGCAGGCTCCAGCCCTGGGCTCACCCTCTGCCTCCCATCTCTCCGGTCCCCACTGCCTCCTCAGGCCCCAGACTTCAACTGCATGCTCCATTCCTTGGCCGCAGGGCTTCAGGCCCCAGGATCCGGTCACGGGTCTTCTGGCTCTGGTCCCCAGCTGTGAGGCAGCAGGTGCCAGCCCCAGGCTCACCCACCCCCTATTGCCCCGGTCCACTCTGCCTCCTCCAGCCCTGGGTTTTTGGGCTCTCTGGCTCCGGCTCCTGGCCATGCAGTGGCGGGTGCAGGCCACCGGCTCTTCCCTCCCCCTCCCCCCCCGCCAACTCTGGACCCTCCCACCCCCTCAGCCCCCCATTGCCCCTGGCACCCACTGCCTCCCCCAGCTCCCTATCCATTCCCCCCAATGCCTCAGGCCTCCGCTGCCTCCTTACCCACCTCCCCATCCAGGGCTTAATTTGTCTCCAGGCTTGCCGGGGCTGTGAAAAGTGATATTTGTATGTTTGGTAATGTCACTAGCTGGGAGGCTAGCTAACATACAAGTATCACTTTTCACAGCAGCAAACTTGCTAGCTCCCAAGGCTAAAAATAACCAAAGCAACCAAAAAAGCAAAAGAAACAACAACATAAAAGACAAGAATGTGCAAAACACCGTGTTTGCGTTTCTATTCTGTTTAGGGCCAGTAAAGAATAGAGACAACTCTACTTTATTTTTATTATTCAGTCTGCAAAAAAACCCCAAACCCTACATAAATCAATTACACTGATTTGGACATGGGTATGTGCATATTTGTTTATTTTTCCTAAAGTTAATTAAGTATTTTAGGAACAAGTGTCAGAGCAGCCACCAGCAAGAGTCACTGCAGCTGGTGAGGGGCCCCTGCGTAACGGTCAGGGATAAGAAAATTGGGGGAGATGAAAGAACTGAGTGTTGACCTGCGAACGACTGATTCGTGTAACACCAGGGTTGTCCAGTCACAGTGAACACCTTCGTGTAGTGATCTCTACCCGTATTCATTTTCTGTGTGGAAAAATGGAGCAGTTTATTTAGCCATCATGAACTGGTTTGCTT
Organism: Emys orbicularis; assembly: GCF_028017835.1. Lineage (NCBI taxonomy): Eukaryota > Metazoa > Chordata > Testudines > Emydidae > Emys > Emys orbicularis. The sequence continues at coordinate 8,766,617 of NC_088701.1, read as the reverse complement.
CATTATTAATGCATTGTGTAAACAGTGAATGGAGTCTTTGTATTCACACATTTGTGTTTGAATGGGGTGGGGCCCAAATATTCTTTGTGCCCAGGCCCTTAATTTTAACCCGTCTCTGCCTGCTGTGACCCAGAGGCTAGCGCCCAGTCACTGGCAGGGAGACTCTGGGCAGCTGAGGGGGGCGAGGGGCAGCAAAGGCCCAGGTCTCATTGCCCAGTTCTTTGTGTTATCATCCCCCCTGCCTCCGTCTTCTCTGCCTGCTGGGTGTGACAGCAGCACCCATATGGAGTAACACCACCTGCAGCAGGGAACCTTGGGCCGGGTTGCCCAGCACACCGGGACCGGCAGCTCCAGGCATTTGAACCTGGCTGAAGGGATGATGCTAAAACAACTCAGCGGCTGAAAAATAAAACCAGAATAACAGAAATCCTGTATGTAGCTGCTTCTAAAGCCCCAGCTGTGCTGCCTGGGCAAAAGGGCCGGGGGTTAACACCCCCCCCCCCGACCCTGTCCATGTGAGCCTACTGGGGTGTGGGGGGGGGGCACTCACTTTGACAGTGGGTTACACAGCTATTTACTAGATGGCAGCAGGATATTGGGGCTCAGGAGTCTTGGGTTTTGCGTCTGTCTTGGGGAAGAGAGACAGGAGTCACAGCCAATAGCTGGGTGGCAGGACTCCCGGAGTCTATTTCTGGCTCTCGGAGGGGAGTGGGATCTAATGGTTTATAGCATCAGAGATTTCAAGGCCAGAAGGAACCACTGTGCTCAGCCAGTCTGCCCTCCTGCATAGCACAGCCAGAGATCTTTTAGACAGAGACCCTCAATCTTTATTTAAGAACTCCAGGTGATGGAGAATCTGCCCTCTCCTTTGAGTCAGCTGTTCCTAGGGTTAAGTCCCCTCCCTGTTAAACATTGTCACCATATTTCCAATCTGACTATGTCTCACTTTTGCCATTTGTAGCCATAGGTATTGGCCTGGTAAGGCGTAGGCATACTATGGTAAGGCAGAAATGCAGTGAGCCTACACTTCTCAAGGCCTGGAAGATAATAGTTTAGCTACATTAATTAAGGTGTAAGGCCCAAAAGCCTTAGGCCTGGTCTACACTAACCCCCCAATTCGAACTAAGGTACGCAACTTCAGCTACGTGAATAACGTAGCTGAAGTCGACATACCTTAGTTCGAACTTACCGCGGTCCAGACGCGGCAGGCAGGCTCCCCCGTCGACTCCGCGTACTCCTCGCGCCGAGCAGGAGTACCGCAGTCGACGGCGAGCACTTCTGGGTTCGATTTATCGCGTCCAGACCAGACGCGATAAGTCGAACCCAGAAGTTCAATTGCCTGCCGCCGAACCAGCGCGTAAGTATAGACAAACCCTTAGAGTAAGTAGCTAACAAAGAGTAACCCTAGATCATAAGCTAGACTCAGCAGGAATGTCGAAACTGCTGATAGGGAACAATAGGGTGCTAGTTTAGAGCAGCCTGGGATATTTTAAGTTAGGGACATCAGCAGATGTCCGACCAAAAGCATGCCATGGTAACTGATTGACATATATGCTAATAAGCTTGAGGTAAAAGGATTAATAACCCCCAACATTAGTAGGGTGAGAAACTACAAATAAGGAAAAGGGGCTGAAATCCCTACTGAATATGCATTGGGCATAGTGGCATCAGTATAACACATTATGAAAGCTGCAGCCCAGCCTGTGTGCCTTGGGAGATGCCAGGATGATGCCCACTGGTGATGGTGATGAGGAAAGAGAGGGTGATGATGAGGAAGATAATGCCTAACATTTTAGGTTGTTTTTCAGGAGCTAGTGTGAGTGCACTGCTGTTCAGATGTATGTTCTGTATGAGCTCTAGCTACCTTGCTGGGATAGAGTGTTTGTGACTTTGCTAACTGTGTTAATAAATATAGTGTGATTTCCTCAGTGTGAGTGTTGCAATTATGCACAACGGAGTTCCCAACTGATCAGTAATTGTAATAATGCTGGGCCTGATCTGGGGACAAGAACCTGTCAAACCCCAGAGTGTTGACCGGGAATTCTTCAGCAATCAATATAATTAATATATAATCAATAGAACAGGAAACACAGTGGCTCTTGCTCTGTCTTTGGCTGGTAGACTGAAGCACCCTCTGCTCTCAGAAATCTCTTCCCCCTGGAGGTGCTTATAGACTGCGTCCCAGTCATCTCTGAACCTGTTAGGGACACGGACTAGATTACGCTCCCTCACTATAGGGCATGTTGCCCAGAGCTGGACTCATTCTGGTGGCTCTTTCCTGAACCCTGCCAGCTTGTCATCAGTGATGACAAGGCCAGAAGTTGGGTACCGAGTGTCTGAGCCATGTATTGTGCATACTTACAGCCATAGGGAGGTACAGAATAAAGCAAGCTCCCACTATTGACTGACATACAACCTTACGGAGAGTGATAACACCACAGATAGAAGAAAAAGCAACTGGAGATCACCACAAGAGGGCTTGTTCGTACTCAGTGTTCCACCATTTGGTCATACCTGCTGTCCCAACTGATCATCTTTTATGAGCCTTTTTCCTGTTCCCTCGCTACATGTACATGCCCACATCTGATAACATTTCAGCCCCTGCCCAACCACAGTTAAACTTCCAAGAGTTAATACCTAACTGGCAAGTAGTTTTGGCACATCAGTGTGGTTTCTCCGGGGTTACATATATCCCCAAATCCCCTAGAAATTCACTACTTTAAGTTTCTGTGGTGGATGTACGTGTGTGTCACAAGCTATATATTACCAAATCTTATGACCTCATGTCAAGCACTTGGACACAGTGCCTAGCTAGGCTTTGCTTAGGGTTTGGCCTGTTGCCAAGCCTAAATGCTGCAATTTTATGTCCTCCTGCTTGCATTTCAGCCAGCTTATATTGCTAAACACAATCGTGCACATACAATATAAACTGAGCTTGCCCCTCTGAGATCAGGTCATGGTCACAGGGAAACAGTTCACAGTTCAGGATCCATTCCTGCAGACTGAAGAGGCAGAGCGTGCAATACACAAACCGTTGAAAGATGGCGCCAAATACAGACGGAAGCACAAGGATTGCTGGCATGCGAAGCAATGCATCACGGGGCATTGGGACAGGACCCAGGAGGCCCCGCAACCCTCTCCGCCTTCCCACAACTCTTAGCGGCACTAGAGGAAGAGATGCTCTGTGGGATAGCTGCCCAGAGTGCACCGCTCTGAATACCGCTGCAAGTGCCGCAAGTGTGAACACGCTATTGCGCGGGCAGCTGACAGTGTGAACAAACAACAGCGGTTTCCCTTCAGCGCTCTCTGAGTGGCGCTGTAACTCTGCCAGTGTAGACAGACCCTTAGGGCTGGTCTACACTGGGGGGGGGGGGGGATCGATCCAAGATACGCAACTTCAGCTACGCGAATAGCGTAGCTGAAGTCGAAGTATCTTGGATCGAATTACCTGGGGTCCAGACGGCGATGGCTGCGGCTCCCCCGTCGACTGCGCTACCGCCGCTCGCTCTGGTGGAGTTCCGGAGTCGACGGTGAGCGCGTTCGGGGATCAATATATCGCGTCTTAACGAGACGCGATATATCGATCCCGGATAAATCGATTGCTACCCGCCGATACGGCGGGTAGTGAAGACGTACCCTAAGTCCCCAGACACAGGGACTCTGCAGAGGGAGCTGAGAGCTCTGCACCATTAGCAGTAGGCAGGAGCGGCTCGTCTGCAGAGCAGGAAGTTGAGAAATCAGCTTCTTTGGCTGAGCCTGCTTTGGGTGTGAACACAAATACAGTAGAACCTGAGAGTTATGAACTCCAGAGTTACGAAATGATCAGTAAACCACACACCTCATTTGGAACCAGAAGTATGCAATCAGGCAGCAGCAGAGACAAAAAAAGCAAATACAGTACAGTACTGTGTTAAACTTATACTACAAAATAAATGAATAACGGAAAACTTTCTGTGCTTGTTTCATTTAAATTAAGATGATCAAAAGCAGCATTTTTTCTGCATAGTAAAATGTCAAAACTTTATTAAGTCAATGTTCATAAATCTACTGTACAGCAGAGACACCCTCAGCACCTTTCCCAGCCCTGCAGAAGAGCTCTGTGCAGCTCGAAAGCTTGTCTATTTCATCTACAGACATTGGTCCAATAAAAGATATTACCTCACCCACCTTGTCTATCCGGTATAGCAGCCGTTAAAGTACTTTTTAAATCTTCCCACTCCAACGTTATGTGAGCTAAGGGTATGAGAACAGAGTTTCCCACTGGAAGGAGTTTTATATTTTCCTCGGGGAGTAGATCAGATTCCACAACCAGGTCTTTTCTGACCAGAGAAATTTTGGTGTTAGTGACCCTCTGACCTTGGCAGACCTTCGCATTCACCTTGGCATCTTGAATAAACTCTTTATCAACCGCCAATAGGTCAGACCTTACAGCATTCACTAGGGTCCCCTCGCTCCAAAGTAGCCATCGCCATGGGCTGAACAGGGTTTATATTTGCATTCCCCCAGGAACGCCGCCAGCTTTTCTGCCACCCTAGGCGGCGGAAGGTCCCGCCCCGAAATCCCGCCCCCGACAGAGGCGGCGGAAGGTCCCGCCGCCGAAATACCGCCGCGGTCGCCACCCTCCAAATTGTACCGCCCTAGGCGACTGCCTAGGTCGCCTAATGGGTTGCACCGACCCTGGATTCCCCTTGCTTAGGATAATCTCTTTTCATGTGCTCAGTGGAGTCAGATGAGTAGCACTTTTTGGGCCGTCCTGCTGTGCTAGAGGCCTGTAATTTTGACTACTGATCAAATTCAGTTCTGTGATCAGTTCTGTGGTGGTGGGGGGCGTGGACTCACCACCACACCCTCCCTTCTCCCAGACATAAGACAGGGTCCCCCTTTTATACTGGGCTTCTGCCCCTCCTACTGGGGTCTATGCTCACTGAACAGTCTGGCCTGTATGTAGGAGTCTTGATATCAGTTGTATCCCATACAGTGGCAGGGATTTTACCAAAGATCGCCGCTCTGACTCCTTCATTACATCTACTCAGGAAATGTTCCTGTAGAAAGAGGTCAAATAACTGGTCAGAATCTTCTACCCCTCTTCCCTTTGCCCACTTTTCATTAATCATGCGTTATCTCTGACACTCCTTGTCATGGTTTTGAGAGTTCTGAACCTTAAACAATACACCTCTGGGGTGCTCTGAAACCTTTGAAACACAGCTTGTTTCAACTCATCATTTCAGTGCCTCCCCCTTGTCCATCGCATTAAACACTTGCAATGCTTTACCAGTCCGCTTGGAGATCAGCGTGGGTATTCTCTTTTCCTCTGGAATCTTATGCAGTTCACATATTCTTTCAAGAGTGGAGAGAGAGAGATGGATTGTATTAGAGAGTAAGGCCCAGTCTGGCCCAGCTGGTGCCCCTTTTGGAGAATTGCCTGCTCTCTGGGGGTTCGGTATACACCTCTAAAGCATCTTGCTCATGACCTTTTGGGTCACACTTTTGCTCTTCCAACTCCATGGATTGCTGGTGTGCAGCTTCTTCCAGCTCCAGCTGTCTCTTCATTCTCTTTGACTGGAATTTCTGCTATTCTCTGTTGGTGCTCACCCTCCTTCTCTTTTTCTGCTAGGTCCATTTTACAGAGCTCTGCCCTGGCCTTGCCCAGGTCCATGGCTGTCAAACTGGTGGTGGTGGTGGCACCATGTGGGTTTCCTGAGACTTCAGGCTCACTTGGCACTCGGCTGCCCTCCATGCTGCTTGGCATATTCCACGAGGAGGGTCTTTCTTAACCCATTAGGGTGACCAGATGTCCCTATTTTATAGGGACAGTCCCGATCTTTGGGTCTTTTTCTTATATAGGCTCCTATTACCCCCCACCCCCTGTCCCGATTTTTCACATTTGCTGTCTAGTCACCCTATAACCCATCCATAATTTTCCTGCAGCAAATAGGCAGCACTAAGCACACAGCTCCCCCTACTGTTTCTTGGTGTGATTAGCATGTATTTCTCTGCTCATCCAGCCTTTTCTGCCACTCTATTCTCTTGCCTGAAACAAACCCACAGACAACAAAGAGTAACCCTTTCTTCCCTTCTTTCCAACCCTCACACTCTCTAGGCTCTCGGTCACTGGTTCACAAGCACTGTGCGCATGGGCTGTGGTTCGCTAGCAAGCGGGGTACAGATCCTACTGACTACACCGCTGGGCTGGTTCCTGGGGTATCCTGGACTGAGTCAACTCGTTACCCCTGCTTCTAGCATGAGGGAGTCTTGGTAACTGGAGGTCAGCTCCCTAACACGACCAGCCTGTCAGCCACCCAAGCACTCTCCTCTTGGGTGTGCCAGTCCTGACGTCACCTTGCAGGTTAACATGAGGTGCACCCCAGCTGCTCAGGATGTCTCCTCAGTTCAAGGATACTGAGTGCCTCTCCCCTCTGTTATACTGCAAACAGTCTTTTGTCTCTGCAGGGGCTCGAGAGCCTGAGTACCACCTCTAGGGTACAAACCCCAACTGGGCGGTGACTTCTATATTTAGATTTCACCGACCAATTATCATCAAGTGTGAACTCCTCAAGCACTATAATAGCTTTAACATGGAATCACAGACAGTCCCCTTGGGTATGTGCCGTGCCGGTAAGCTTACATTTGCGATAGATAGTCCTTTACACCAACGATCACAACAATATTCAGGTTACTTCCAGTCCCAAAGAACCAGTCACTTACCCCATGTCCATTGCACCTTAGATCTCACACCACAGAGAACACTTGTAGCCAATCTCATAATAAACTCTCTAAAGATTTATTAACTAGGAAAAGGAAATAAGCTTAAAGCAAGCAAACATATATACACAAATGCTTCCACTCTTAAGTCTCAAGAAATAATACAAGCTTCTATAATAAGCAAGATCTATATGTCCTTTAGGGCTAGCCCAGGCCAAGCACTGGGGATTTTTTGCTTTTTCTTAATAATCCCTGCCCCTCAGAGTGCAAATAGCATTAAAGATCCAGTTTCTCCTTGTTAAGACCTTTTATTCCTTCTCCCTTCTGCTGCAAGGTGCAAGTTCAGCGGTTGCAAGGAATTCAGTCTCCTCTTCATGGAAGACAGGGGAGCAATCAACAAAGTCTTTTGTCCTCTGATGTTCCACAATGGTTTGTCTGGTATCGATGGGCCTTCTTCTGTTGGGTAGGACATGACACTTCCTGAGGCAAATGAGTAGTTCACACTCAATAATGCTTCTCTCCTGACTGGAGATTTACAGTTACAGAGCAAACACTTAACTATTACCTTACAACATGGGCTACAGCTATAAGTGAGGTTAACACATACAGCAACTTACAAGCATTCCATAAAGTCTAAACACGAAGCACATTTTTATAACCATGTGAGCGAGGTCCCAGGGGGGCCATGCTGCAGCTGCTCAATTAGGGCAAACTGCAAAGAATGGGGCAGACAATCCCCCAAACTGGCAGTTATTCTAATACTTAGATTCATCAAGCCAGCAACAAAACAGCTTCCCCAATACCTTACTGCTTAGCCAGAAGCCAGAAATACAGTTCCCTTATAGCAACCCAATCTTGAGCTCCCACCCAGACAGCCAAGTCAAATATGATGAGGATTACTGAAAATCTTGTTCAGCATATAAAAAGTTGTACCAATCCCAAAGGATTGGACATATTACCCACCAAGTTAATGAATATTTCAGATCTTACCCAAATCCACACTTACAGCCAATTCTTATTAACTAAACTAAAATTTATTTAAAAAGAAAAGAGAGAGTATTGGGTAGAGATCATTATACATACAGATATGAATAGAGTTCTTAGATCAGTTTCATAGTAGAGATGGTGAGCTTTAGAGCTGAAAAAAGTACTTTCAGAATTAGTCCATAGGTTACAGTCCAATGTCCAATATCAGGGTGATTCAGATGGGACTGGAGACCTCATTCTTGTGACTCAAACTTCCCCTGATGAAGCTTAAGCAGATCTGAGATGATAGGATCAGGGCCCTAGACTTCTTTTTATAGTTTTCTAGCAGCCTCTTGACAGCGTGCAGTCCTTGGGGGAACAATAGGCAATTATCCTAGCTTTGAAGTAGACCCCCTATTTCCTAAGCATCACTGATAATTAGCTACATGGATTAACATAAGGCAACTGCCCATCTTCAGCCATTTATAGGTAGTTTACTACAAACTTCAGATAGAAATAAGGATGATGATATTACTACATTCACAGTTCATCTAAATGTTAACATTTCCTTTTGATCTCTGAATTAACAGAATACAGCGATAGACAGGAACCTTTTGGATACATTGTCAACCTCTAACTATATATTTGTAAACACACAAAAACCACAATAATTATCCACTAATATGTCTTTAAAGGTTGTATCTGGGTCAATTAGCCTGCTAGTTGTGTAACCCTTTCTGGCCCTGTGTCACAAACCCTAATACCTAGTTTAACAACACTAACACCCAGGTGAGCCAGACTGGTTCCAGCTATGTCTTTGTCAGGGTTCAGTTGAGGCCTAGGGGTCTTGACATGAGCTGGCACCTGGTCTGCCAGCGTCACAGTCTCTATTCCTAGACTGGGTGATCCCCTGTTGTAATGTTCCTTTTTTTATCTCCAAGAATTTTCAATTGTTTGCAGTTCTCTCCGATGGTTTTCCATGGATAGTCTTAGGATGGAGCAAGACTGGACAATTGAGCCTTGCATTACATCACCAGCTAACCAGGGCAGGTACAACTCCATCCTGCTTAAACAGGCCGTCACTGAGACATATTATCCCCTGGTGACTGACTTTTACTCCAAGTTTATAAAGCATGCTGTCAATATCAATACATGATTCCTTAAATATTACCTGTACATACGTATGTCTTGTAATGAGTACGAATCTTGACAAGTTATGAGCTTTCTGTAGAAACCTTATATGTTACCGTTTATGGAGCAATATCCTGCAAGTCCTGGTTGGTGTAGAGAGTTTGTCGGGTCAGAGGTGAGAGATGTTTGCAAAGAACAGGGGACCCTTTGCCAAGGAGTCGCTATGCCACACCTCCTCTTTCATTATTACCACCACTTGGTGCTGCTCATGTAATTCCACTAGCAGCCTTTTCTGTAAGCTTTCTGGTATTATTACTCATAGGCACCATGGCAAACAACCATTCTCCATGGATAACTCCACTTTAGTGAAATAGCAAGAGCCAAGTTGCTCTTTGATTGTGTGATTTGGCCACCCTGAAAGTGCTTAGTGTATCACCTTAACTAAAGTGGGGTCTTTGCTTGTTTCCAGAGCAACTTCCTTAGCTGTAATAGGGAGGTGATTTAGGTAAGAGACTGTATACACAGGATTTTCTCTCTTTTTCCCTGTGTAAGGAAGCAAATGGGACAGTGCATCTGATGGTGTATGATAAACATCATGCTGGTAGGCAGCTGAGATCACAGCCCATCTCTGAAGCTTAGCTGCCTCTAGCAGAGAACACCTGCCTTTGGGCCTAGGGTTTATGATCAGTGATGAGGGCAAACATTTGTCTAAACAGGTCCTCGTGGAGTTTAATTACCCCCCAAAATGGTGCCCAAAGCCTCTTTTTCTATTTTAGTTTCTCTCAGCCTTTGAGAACGTTCTGGAGCGAATGCTCTGGGGTTTTCACTCCCATCTTTACCAGTGTGTGCAGCGACAGCCCCAGCACCTGCAGGAGAGGCCTCACTCACAGACCAGCGAGGATCCCGGACTGAAATTTTCTAGGAGCCTGGAACAACTCTGATTCTTTTTTGCGACCTCAAAAGCCTTCTTTTCCTTTTCTGTCCAAACCAGCTTCATATTTTTCCATAATAGCGCGGACATCGGACTGCTTAATGTGGCTACATTTGGAAGTAGCCTTCCACAGTAGTTTAACGTGGCCAGAAACAATCTAAGCTCCAAGACATTCTGTGCTACTGGTGCATTCTCAGTGGCTTCTCTTTTAACGGGTTTACCCTTCTCCACCTCTACAATGCTCCAAGTGAGTAACCTGATTTTGAAACACGTACACTTATCTTTGCAAAACTATAACATTAGAGTTAACAATCTCTGTAGAACCTCTTCTAGCCTTTCTAAAAGTTCTTCTGAATTCCTCTCCTTTATTAATAGGTCATCGAAATAACAGACATCACCATTCACCTCCTGCAGCGCCTGACCATTACTCTTTGATACACAGCAGGTGCACTAGCTCCCCCGCAAGGGGGTCATAAGGTCATATTTCATACCCAGTTGCCCCTTATGTGGCTTCACTGTCAGATATTTTTTACTCTGGTTCCAGCACCCCCTGCTGGTAGGCTTGAGACAAGTCTAGTTTGGGAAACATCACTCCTGCTGCCAGTTCTGCAAATAAATCTTGTCATTTAGCAATTGGATATTGATCCACTTTCAGCCCGGGGTTTATGGTGATGTTATAGTCCCCACAAATTCTTCTGCTGCCATCGCTCTTTGGGGTACACACAACTGGGGCAGCCCATTCAGTGAACTTGAACTTACACCCTTTTGCAATTCCTCCATTTGGTTTTCTTCTGTCTCTCGCAGAGCATATGGCACAGGTCTCTGTCACTAACCCATAGGACCGGTGCTATGAGCCCAGCTTTGCAACAGTCTCTGGGAGAACTCCTCCAGTGACCCAGACCCCTAGTGGCTTCACTCTTCCTCCAGGGAAAGCACATGGCTTCACCACCTCCTTAGGCTGGACCTCTGGGCCTTCAGCACCGTTCTTTGCACCGTGTGCTCCACTCAGCAAGTCCAACTGAGGCAGATCCCTGAGGGGAACTTGTACGATCTCAGGGAGTAATGCTCCTCCTCCACCAGCATCCGCAGGGACACCCAGCCAGCGCTGTCACACAGAAGAGTTATTAGTTGGCTGGAACACAGCAAAGGAAGTCCTTGGCTAGCACAGAGAAAAGGAAGTTTACAGCAGAGTCCATCCTGGTCAGCACAGTGCCCAGAGCTCTGTCTCTCTGATCACTCTGTCCCAATTCAGGTGTGTGCCCAGAAGCCCTCAAGAGCCAACAATTAATCACCCCCTGGCACCTCCCCAGTCCTTTGCTCTCCAGCTGGGCAAACACTACTTGCTTCCTGCTGAGAGGTGGGCCATCCATGGTCATTGGTATCAAAGTCTCAGTGATTGGGTTTGCCATTGTCTTCTTGAGAACTCCATTGATATGGGGCCCAAGCCCCAGACAGCTAGGAGCCATTCACACCAGAGTCTCTGAGCCTCTGCAGAAAGCAAACAAGCCTTTTTACCCGCTAGGGTAACCCTGTAGCTCATAGGGGAAATGGAGGCACACATAGGCTTCATAAAAAATATTACAGAAAATTCCCACTTTGTCACAGTCTAGCCTTCAGGAGTTTAGAAATGGCTTGTCAGATGCAACCAGCCTTGCTGCTGTGCCTTTTACCAATCCCATGTCTGTACTACATATGGCTTTGTAGTTTTCTTTCAGTTCCCTCTCTCTGTCTGGCATGTGGTGCACCACACTCCAATCCAGTCAAACGTTGGATACCCACTTTCTGCCCACCAGTGGGGGACCATTTCCTTCCGTCACAATTAACTCTAATGGGGAACAGCGACCTTTATATATTGCAGTGACTGGGAGACTGCCTAATATTCCTGTCTTCCCATTCTTGTAATTCTGTAAAAGCATCTCAGTGTCTTTCAATCGTCCCCCGGGCGATTTGTAACCCCCTGAGTGATCACAGGCATTGCCCCTCCTGTATCTAGTTCCAGGGTCAATGTCACATCATTTCCCTATGCATTAAGATAACGAGGGGGATGATATGACCAAGCCTGTGTCATTATCATCCTCACCCCCTGCGGAGGCCCTTCTTCCCAGCCCCATGGGGCCAGGCTATTTTCAAATGTTGGTGCATTTTTCTTTGTGGATTCAAAGAGTGCAATCTCCATGGCTCCCTCTAGTGGCAGTTTCTTGTTATACACAACATTCAACAGCTTCCCTCTTAATTCAGGATGTTTACACCAAAACGAAATTAATCTCTGAGAGCCTGTCAGAAAATTACCCAAAATGACATGGAGCAGACAGTTTTTTCAGGGTTGCCAAAAATTCAGAGATCCTTTTCCCTTTTCTTTGGTTTCTTCAATAAAACTTATCTCGCTCTTTTAAAAAATTGGGGCGGGGGGGGGCACATATTGCATCTTTAGAGGCTCATGTTCTTGTTATGTCCAGCTCACCAGGCTCTCGTGGAAAACAGAAGTCTTTCAGCACTGTAAATGTGGTTTTCCCGCCCATGTTGGGAACAGAGCCTTTGGTGTCTCAGTAGCTGCTATAGCACTGGCATAAAAATGCTGCTCAAGTCTGAGTGCAGATTTGCCAAATCTTCCTCTTTTTCATTATCTTCTCTCCACGCAGATGGGTCTGCTCCTCACAGGCACCACCTAGTGGTCAGGAAATGGCATGACAGGCAGTCTTCTGTCTTGGCACCCCCTGTTGATAGACACTCCAGCCCTGCAGTGCCCTGTCCCTTTCTGTGGCACCTTTAAGATTAACAGAAGTATTGGGAGCATAAGCTTTCGTGGGTAAGAACCTCACTTCTTGCATCTGAAGAAGTGAGGTTCTTACCCATGAAAGCTTATGCTCCCAATACTTCTGTTAGTCTTAAAGGTGCCACAGGACCCTCTGTTGCTTTTTACAGATTCAGACTAACACGGCTACCCCTCTGATACCTGTCCCTTTCTGTGACTCAGCCAGCAGGGTCACAAACTGTGTCCACCCCTTCCAGGGCAAGTAAAGACTCCAACAGAGACTAATTCCACTGCCCAGCAAGGAGCTTCAGGTTTCATCTGGCCAAAGTCTCAAGCCAAGACTCTCTGGGATATGGGGTCTTCCTAGTCCTGAGTCTGTAGTATCAGGGATAGGCTTTGTGCCTCCAGCTCCATCAGGGCAGGCAGGGAAACCCAGGCCCATCCTCTCCACCAGGTTCCAATCCAGAACCCAAAGGATTCCCACACCCTGCACTATTGTGCAGCTGCCTCCCTGGGTCACTTCCTACCAGCCTCCCCAAGCAAGAGGGCACAGCAAAGCCATGCAAACAAAACAAAACAAAGAATATTTCTCCAACCTCGCAATATCCCAGAAGCCTTTTCCCTCAGCAGGTCAAGTAGACCATCAACAGTCAGGGGCCCAGCTGCTGGGCCTCCCTCAGGGCTCCTTCTGCAGAGCGTCACAGTGCAGGTCTGCTCACCTCCACTGGCCACCTTTGTGTTGCCAACCGTTGCCATTGGAAAATCATGAGTCAGACCCCACAAAATCAGGATACTGGCTTAAAAATCATGAGGGGCTTTTTTTAATGAAATGTGGGTTCTCTTTATTTCCCTTCTGGTTTCTGGGCCTTTAAAAGGTGCACTCAGGTCCCATTTTCCTCTGCTACCACACAGGCTAGAAACTTACCTTTCTAGTACAAATAGGTACTAGAGGCCAGAGCCCCACTGCTGGGGCTGAAAAAATTTTCTTGAGATTTCATAGTTCTCTCACGAGCTCATGAGTGAGGCTTAATTTTACTGAGAAATCGCGTCACTCACGATAAAGTCACGAGAGTTGGCAGGTCTGCTATCTGCAAGTGAGCGACTCTGATCCCGTTTTCAGCTCCTCCTCCAGCCTGTGCATGCATTGCAGGTGTGGTGGAGCAGAGCAGCCTGGGTCCAGAGCAGCTCCTTAACCCCTTCCAATCATAGGCGCCGACTCTGTGGGTGTTCCGGGGCTAGAGCACCCATGGGGAAAAATTGGTGGGTGCTCTGCGCCCTGGCAGCCAAGCTCCCCTCCCCGCCCCACCTCACCTCCTCCTCCTCCCCTGAGCGCACCGCGTCCCCGCTTCTCCGCCTACCTCCCAGCACTTGCCGCCGCAAAACAGCTGTTTCGTGGCATAACAAGCTCCGGAAGGGAAGGGAGAGGAGCGGGAATGTGGTGCGCTCGGGGAGGAGGCAGGGAAGAGGCAGGGCCAGGGCGGGGATTTGGGGAAGGGGTTGGAATAGGGGCAGGGAAGGGGTGGAGTTGGGGCGGGGACTTTGGGGAAGGGGTTGGAATGGGGGTGGGGCAGGGGCGGGAGGGGCAGGGGTGGAGTCAGGGCAGGGCGGGGGGCAGAGGGGGTGTTGAGCACCCACCGGTGCCAGCAGAAGTCGGCGCCTATACTTCCAATCCAGTGTGGTTTATTTTTTAGAGTTCAGAATGATAACACACAAGAATCCAAAATAGAGACCAAGCAGGCTCCTCCCTCTGGCAGAGAAGCACAACACACTCCTTGCTGCAGGCTGGCTCTTTCCAGACTGATGCAGATCATACACTTCCCTACAGAGCTCCCAGCCTGCAAGCAGAACCAGGAAACCCCCTGAGAATTTAAAATGATAGATCACAATTTTAACACAGTTTTCAATACACTACAACCACTTTCCAGCCAGCACTCAGCCCAAAAGCTCACTCTCTCCTAGCTTTTCTCAGGGTCAAACAGATTTTTTTTGGGGGGTGGGGGGGCATATTGGCTTCCTTGCTGCCTTCTCCATGTGCTTCCCTGGTGTTTCTGCTGCAGTACAGATGCACAACCTCAGTCCAATAACTCCCCTACCCCTGCTTTTCTTATCACCTCCCCACCCCCGGGAACCTTCTTAGACTGCAAGACCCAGACACTGCCCAAGCTTGCATAGGATGTGGTTGTTGAGCAGTGGTTTTCCATTGTCTCAGCTATCATAAAACAAAGAAGCATTTAATTGCTCCCTCCTTTAGCTTGGATGGAAGGCAGCTGTCACACCTAACACCTTCAGCAGGGTGTGATTGCCCAGCCCCCAGTGCTACAATGTGCAGCCAGACCTGGCATATTGGGGATATTCAGCAAAATTATTGTTGTACAAAGAGCAAAAGTCCCAACAGTGCAGGTGGCCAAACTCCTTCATGGGACAAAGCAGGAACAGCACACGACAGGAAGGAGACACATTCCCTTGAGTAGCGAGGAGCCAAACCAAGAAAGGAGGTGACACATCCATGCATATGGCTCTTCTGTTCATTCAGTCCTAGCAAGTGCTTCCAAAGAGTTCTCTCTGCCCCAGAAGCAAATGGAACCATGCCAGGAGGGGAGGAAAGCCTACGGCCCATGCACCATCCACTCCCAGGACCTCAGCACCACTCTGCTAAACCTGGCCCAGGAACATTGGTGCATCAGGGTGAAAATGCCTGCTCCTGGAGGAGCAAAAATGCCCCACAATCAGCCAGGCAGATGTGGGAAATGAGACACTGGAGGCTGTAAACCCTTTGAGGCAAGGACCATCCCTTCCTTTGTGTCTGCAAAGCACCTATCATATTGGGGAGACTGCTGAAAATCAATTACCAATAACAGGTGGTATCACCAGAGCCAGAACTCTCTCCCAGACAAAGATCATAGAATAATAGAATATCAGGGTTGGAAGGGACCTCAGGAGGCCATCTAGTCCAACCCCCTGCTCAAAGCAGGACCAACACCAACTAAATCATCTCAGCCAGGGCTTTGTCAATCCTGACCTTAAAAACCTCTAAGGAAGGAGATTCCACCACCTCCCTAGGTAACCCATTCCAGTGCTTCACCACCCTCCTAGTGAAAAAGTTTTTCCTAATATCCAATCTAAACCTCCCCCACTGCAACTTGAGACCATTACTCCTTGTTCTGTCATCTGGTACCACTGAGAACAGCCTAGATCCATCCTTTTTGGAACCCCCTTTCAGGTAGTTGAAAGCAGCTATCAGATCCCCCCTCATTCTTCTCTTTTGCAGACTAAACAATCCCTTAGCCTCTCCTCATAATAAATCATGTGCTCCAGCCCCCTAATCATTTTTGTTGCCCTCCGCTGGACTCTTTCCAATTTTTCCACATCCTTCTTGTAGTGTGGGGCCCAAAACTGGATACAGTACTCCAGATGTGTTCATTGAGTCCAAGGCCATAAGGGACCACTGTGATCAGCTAGTCTGACCTCCTGCATAGAACAGGCCGGAGACCTTCCCCAAAATGATTCCTGTTCGAACAACAGCAGATTTGTTAGGAAAACAACCAACCTGGATTTAAAATTTGCCAATGATGGAGAATCCATCACTACCCTTAGTAAGTTAAGTTTCAGTGGTTATTTCCCCTCACTGTGAAAAATGTACACCTTATTTCTAGTTGCAGATTTCAAGCCAGCTGGCTGCTTGTCCTCACAGATTGAAAGAATACCTGGGGGTTCATCTGCAGCCCAGATCTAGTTTCAGAAGTTTATTGTCTTACTCCTAAGCAGGAGACCCCCAGCTGTCTTTGTTTTTTCCTGCAGCCCCCTCAATCTGTCCATTAGCATTTTGCTCAGGCTGTCCCTGGGTACCATTATGAACCAGACAATACTCAGTTTGCACACGACCAGCCTGAGTGAGATAAGTGTCTCTTTCCCTCTGCCTGACAGGTCTGTGGTTCACCTTTTGGCGACCTGCCTTAATGCACAGACCTAGAGAACATAATTTTTAGTATATACACATAACTCTTCGCATATTTTCTGTCCGTACGTATCACAATGATTATGACCAGTGTGACACAGGCTTTCATTAGTGACCTTACATTATATTTTTTGGCAGACTGGGTCTGGTACGTATATCCCACACCCTGTAACCCATGTGTACTTCTGTGTCCTCTGCCAGTTGGTATCAAGGGGTCTTTGGGCCACACTGCTGCCTCCGAGAAAGCAGTGCACCCCATTCACTGGCTTCACCTCAGTTCAATGCTCTCCTTAGTGCAAGGCACTGAGACAGCATTATAGTAAAACCAAACTGAAGTGCATCTACCAGGGCTTGAGAGAACAATTCAATTAGAAGGAAGTGTAAGGGTTAGGAAACAAGGTTACAGGTTAAAAAAAGAAAAGAAAACCCATAACATGCAATCTATAGCCTACACTTCTTAACACGTCGCTTTCCTATCTAATTAAGGTCTCTCTCACCCAAAAGTGATTCCTTGCAGTGCTTGTCCAGTTCCAAAAACTGGGATCCAAGTTTCATGAGAGTCCCACACCGGCAGAGTCCCCACTTGTGCCTGTTCTTCATTTTTGTACAGACACAGATCATTGTCTCTTACCCCAGGGGGCTCCTCTTCTGAGAACTCGCTTGGGAATCGTTTGTCTCTGAGTATGCTCAAGGCTGCCTCTTCCCCACCCAGTAAACAAAAACTGGCTCAGTCAAAGGAGGTCCATTGTTCTCATGTTGAGTGGGTCAGGCCTGTGATTTTCTTCCAAACAGATTTGGAACACAATATCATACATGGAACATAACTCTAGAATTATTTTGCATACAAACGTCTTGCAATAACCCAGGCAATCAGCTAGTTCTTAGCTTTTAAGGCCACATATGACCCCCTTGGATTCATATCCAGAAAATGGGCGGACGCAGATTTAATTTCCCTTCTAGGGCATGTTTGGGCCTGTCTGTGTCCCAGATTTCCCCCCGCCCCTCTCCGCATCCCTTCTGGGGAGGGGAGCTACACTCATGAGTGAAAAATGAAACTGACAGCAAACGTGAGGCCTGGGGACCTTTGCTGAACTCTCCACTAGGGAGAACTCCACACAGCAGACCTTGGGCTGGTGACCTAGTTTGGGAATTATCCCAGAATACTTGACAGCTTGCAGCAAGGTTAAGGTTAAGGTTGTCTCGGTGGGATTTCCATGAAGGTTGTGAAGGCCGTCACTCTTTGTTAATTTCGCAGCACCCAAGGTATGTCAGGTGCTCTGCTGCACAGACCTGCCCCCTGCCCCCAAGCGCTTACAGATAGGACGCAGTGAGAGGGGGCATCATCCACTTCTCTCTTCATTCCTAGACACTGGGGCCCAGAGCATCAAAAGCATGTAGGTGTCTAGGTCCCATTTAAATCAGTGAGAGTTAGAAGCTAAATACCTTTGAGGATCTGGGCCTGGGTCCCTGCGTAAGTCCAAAAGAAGGACAAACTTTGTGGAGCTGGCCTTGCCCTGCTGGCATTAAAGGAAGAGCTATGGGGAAGCATGTGCTAGGACAAGTGGTCTAGTTTGGCTTGAGCTTAGCTAACTTGAGCAGGTGACCTAGGTCAGGAGTAGATGCAGGGCCTTTAGCTCCAATCTGGCAGATAGCTACAGCTAAGGCACACGTGGGCTAAGTCCAACCACTTGTCCTAGTCAGGACAAGCACAACAGCTGCTTCCTGTGTCGGTTTGTTAGGCTAGGTTTGGTTTATTGGTTTAGAGTAGGATTCACAGTTAGCATGTGAGAAGACAACCCCACATGAGCTCATGCTTTGTGAAGTTTTCTGCTAGGCGAGGGCTCTTCAATCTAGCAGGCAAAAGCAGAACAGGATCCAATGGCTAGAAGCTAAAGCAAGACAAATTCAGGCTAGAAATAAGTGGTAAATTTTTAACATGATGTTACACAATTAAATGAGACAGGTTTCAGAGTGGTAGCCGTGTTAGTCTGTATCAGCAAAAAGAAAGAGGAGTACTTATGGCACCTTAGAGACTAACAAATTTATTTGGGCATAAGCTTTCATGGGCTAAAACCCACCTCATCGGATGCACACAATTTACTCCTCATGAACTGCCTGGGCAGTTAGGAATCCAAAATAACAGGACCCCTCCCAGCTTAAGAACGCCCCCAATAGCATCTATCAACTGTCACCCTCCCACCTCCACCAACCTTCCCCGACAGTGAAAACTATCACAGTTATATTTATTTTATTAACATTTTATTAACAAACCACTCAGTAGGTTTAACATAACTGTGGCATGAAGCCTGAACCCAAACCCAAAACAAGAGTGGACAACAGGTGTAGAAAAGGTCTCTATAATATTGTCTCCATGCAGGAAACCAGGATGAGGGTAACAGACCAAGAACCCTGAAGTCTTCAACCAGGAACCGCCCTCTGGAACCCAGGAGCCACTGCTCAGGAACTCGCCGTCATGAACACCTCCGCCAAGGACAGGACCAGGAGCGATGGTAAGCGTGCAGGTCTTCTCGTCTTCTTTTCTTTGTCTCCAGTACTAGCAGAGCTAACCTCTGCTTTCCCCAAGTCTATAGTACAAACAAAGCTTCTGGAGCCCTTGCTTTCCCCCGATGAGACGTGGACACAAGCTGCCATTAGGACAGGCAGCAACCAGTCACTGTGTGTCAAGTCCTCATATAGATTTTCACTCTGATCACATATTCTTTCCCGCTCTCTCTGGTTACTGGGCAGACTTGCCAGCAGTATCCAGGCAGCCTGAAGTATCCGTTACTTACACAAACCTCCTAAAAGATTTCAAACACCAACAAAGCTGTGACTGTCCAATCAGAGACAAGTACTTGGAAAAAGGGCGCCAAATTGGGACTAAGGGACAAGAAGCCCATCCAAGATGGAGGACACAGGAGGGTGAGACTAACCAAAATGGCGATTCACTGTTTACATTTCCCCTCCTTGGTGGCCATGTGCAGTAACACAAACTATGAGCCCCCACATTACTATATCTGTATAAAGTATTCTGTCCATTATCCAAGTAACCCCAAACGTTACCTAGATTTAAACCCTTGGTTAATTTCTTTCACAGCTGTTGATGATTGAAAGGAACCATTACCTCAAAGTACTACCCTGATATTAACCTTTGGTTTATACTGGTACCCTTTTAACTCTTTTCTGACCCAACAAACCAATACCACCATTCCTATTATCGTTAGAATCTGAACGATCAATACGATTACTATTGGGTGCAATAAGATATTCCATATCTCATTCAGATTAGTGGACCCACTGAATAATCCTTCCCACCAGTGGCTGAACCTAGATTCTGAAGCCAGCCACTTCAGAATTGTCTTTATTTGCCTAGAGGAGTGATGGACTGTCAGCATCACCTCCTCTCCATCTTTCTTCAGCTGCCTCAACTACTGCCTAAACTCAGGATGACGTACAATCTCTCTGGCAGAGAAAGATTTGCACCCATGTGTACTTATGTTACATGGTCATATAGCACATAATGCATGTTATTGGATTGCATTGACAAAATCAATACCACATCCCATCACACAGATGGTACAGAGCACAGGCACGGGTTAACATAGGGATTGTGAAATACCTCATAGAAATAATTTACCACAAACTTTGGACACCAACTTCTAATGCAGATGCATTTTGTATCCACAAATACAATAACAGATCTGTTGTAATCACTGGCACTTACTCTGTAATGGCATTTACCTTCTTTAGGATCTAAACAGATATGGGACATCTCAATTACCCCTGAACCACAGGTATAACCTGTACCATACTCCTCTACACAGGAGTTCAAGTTAACACTCCTGTAGGTACCCTCTTTCTCGTACACCCACCTATTCAACTCTACTGCCATAAAGACGGACTGATTGACATTACGTCCTAGTGGAACCAAAGAATAAATCCATTCCCTCTGGGCCTGCTCAATAGTGAAGACAAATGCAATAATTATATTATTCTCATTCGTGTAAGAGAAATTCATTAACCTCCACCATTCTTGGTGATCTTGTTCAAAGGAGTTGGTGAAGTTTCTCCAGATGACTTCCCTCAACTCTATTGGCAGAACTCCACTAAATGCATCTCTGATTAGATCTTTTGCTACTGTGAATATCCAGTCCTGAGACTGAATACAGGACAGGGCCAGGGACACATTGGTCTGCAGAACATCTAAAGCAGTTATACTATTCAGATCATCCTGCTTCTGGAGCTGTAACCACCCTGGGAGGACACTAGCAATTCTACATTGCATCATACTCAATTGGTTTAGGGATGTTGTCAGTGGATGCGATAGGGAAGCTATATCTGCACTTATAGCCCCTATCTTGCTAGCCAAGATTTCCTTATCTATGGTGTTAAGGACACCTAGGCCAGTGCCCACCCCTCCTAGGATCGTAGCTAGGGTGTCTCTTTTGCTCAATCTAGAGTTCTTCATCATGACGCTTTCCAGCCAGGAGTACCATCCCACCCTGAGTGGCATTACATAAGGTGCACACCTATACTGTACACAGAGATATCTAACTGAAGTGACATTATAATTTTTTTCAGGGAGTAACAAGGGTTGATCAGAAGTAGTTTTTTTACATCCCTCTTCACCATCACAGGCCCAATATAACTTTTATATGGTTTACGAACAACAATAACTTCCTTGACCTTCCTGAGACCATACAGGCCAGTGAAAACCCATTTACCTGTACAGTTTACATGTATGTCTACATCAATGCTACCTATGCACCTAACACTGAATGTAACATTTCCATACTCACAAAACTTGTTCTTATTCTGTGAACCAAAGTGTCTGACATTTGTGAAGCTGATACACTGCATGTGTCCAGTAAACATTTGAATAGGGGTATACAAATTAATTTCTACAGCTCTTACTTGATATTGAACATTGATATCAATAGTGTTTACCCCAACTTTCATCCAACTATTCTTTTTTGTTTCCACATATGAACAAAGGGAACCATTGTTTTCTGCCACTTGCAGAGTGCAGCCAGTGAGAAAAGTATCACTAATTATCCACATGCATCCAACATCCAATCTGTACACGGATGCAAACGTGTCCCCATTAGCATCTTCTAGGGTTACATTTGAGACTCTGTTGTCTACTGTGAATGCAGTCTGGTACCAGTCAGCGCTGTGTTCTTGGGGAACCAGGGTGCAGTATCCAGCCTGTCTGACTCATGAAGGACACACACCCCCAGCCTCTGCTTGAACCGAAACCAATCAGAAGAAAGACTTACAGAAAGCAATAAAAAGGCGGTGGGAGACACACCTAAACCCCTCCTGACAAGGGTGACAGGATTAAGACAACTCCCCTCGCCTCATCTGCATCAAAGATGGGACAGGGAGGCATCTGCATTAGCATACAGAATGGAGAACAGAGATTCCAAGGCAAGAACTGCACTGAACTCTGAGACCAGAAAAGCAGGGATGCACTGCATCATGGGGGATCTCTGCTCCAGATGTTAATGAACCTACGCCTGCACACACCCAGCTCAGCAGTTATCAGACCAATTCTAGTAATGAATCCTTGATTGACATCCAAAATAGAAAAATTAAAATTAAAATAAAAATAGCTGCCTATTTGCATTGTGAGCGTCCTTGAAGGAACACCACCCAAAGCCAGAAATAATCCGTTCCTATTGTCTAGCCTAAAGAAAACCCCTGAGTCATCAGTTTACCAATAAACAAATCTAGAGTTCTCCCTTGAACCATTGTTGTTTCCCTACAAAGACCCCTACCCATGCTCAAGTAAGTGTTCTGATGCCTGGATTCAAACCCTGCATGAGTACCTGGGACTTCATCTTCTCCTGACTGATCGTGCTGGGGGCTCTGCCTGTCTCTAGCACTCAGGACCCCGAGCTACCACCATCACCTGGGAACCCTGACCAGTTCAAGCTTCATGGAGTGGTGAGACCCCAGCTCGCGCGCTCTCTCTCTCTCTGTTTTCTTTTCTACCACAGGTATAACTTTTTAACCATGACTTTTTGATCAGTTTTTGTAATCTTTAAAAATGTAACTGTTGTGTCTGTTTAGGTTCTCTTTGTGTGGTTATCACTATTATTCAATAAATAACTTTTATGGTTAAGCTGGTTGCTTCCCTCCCTCTCTCTCTCTGAACTTGACTCTTTTGTGTTTTTGGCTTCCCCATTTACTCTGCAGCAACACTCCTCTTACCTAAGCTTGAGAGTGCTGATTGATCCAGTCCACTCAGACTTGCTCTGTTAGTGTGTGTGTGTGTGTGTGTGTGTGTGTGTGTGTGTGTGTGTGTGTGTGTGTGTGTGTGTGTGTGTGTGTTCATCTGATTCTGGGGAACCTAGGTCCTGCAGGGTAGCTCCATTGGGAGGGGACTTGCAGAAGGGAGAAGTAGAGTTCCATATGAACACACAAGTGACACAAGCAGCACCTTGATAGAATTACAGAAACCACCCCCCCAGAAGAGTAACCTTAATAAATGAGCGTACCCCAAAGTAATGGGCACATTGGTGGAGAAACGTGGGCAGCTCATGACCCTAATCACATGCTAATTGTTGAGTAGTTGCTGTGGAGTAGGGAAACTGAGGCACAGACCTGAGTAAGCTTTCTTTTCCTTTTTCTGACCAAGCTTCTTTAGCAAGGTCCCTCTCTCATAGAATATTTGGTAACCTTCTGTTAAGAAGCATGCTTAGAATACCTGTAGAACTGTGCAATAAGGAGTTGAGAGTTGTGCCGTAAAAAAAAAAAAAGGTTTTAGAGCAATAATGTGACTAGTGAAAGAGCTGTTGGTGGGGATCATTAGTGAGATAAGGGAAGTAGAGATGGCTGAAAAAGACCTCTTGGCTGCTAGCTTAAGACAGGAGAAAACCAACAGGTTGAAATGGTAAAGAGAGGGCAGGAACTGGAGCTTGAGAAAAAGCAGTTACATCAGCGTTTGAACAAATGTGAGACAGACGGGTGTGAACTGCTAGCAGAAAAGCTCAGAATGGTGACTGTACTTTGAGATATACAAGAGGAGAGAGACAAGGCCAGCAGGAATGCAGAACAGTATAGGAAAGAGTTAACACACACAAAAGTTCTGTTAGGGCTGGTCTACACTGGAGGGGGGGAGAATCGATCCAAGATAAACAACTTCAGCTACGCGAATAGCGTAGCTGAAGTCGAAGTATCTTGGATTGAATTACCTGGGGTCCAGACGGCGCGGGATCGACGGCCGCGGCTCCCCCGTCGACTGCGCTACCGCCGCTCGCTCTGGTGGAGTTCCGGAGTTGACGGTGAGCGCTTTCGGGGATCGATATATCGCGTCTTAACGAGACACGTTATATCGATCCCGGATAAATCAATTGCTACCCGCCGTTACAGCGGGTAGTGAAGACGTACCCTTAGAAGAAGCAAGAGCTGCAACTTGCTTCTTGGCAGAAGAGAACAGGGGCAGCAAAGGCAGCAGCAGGCCATCAGGAACGTGAAGCAGAGATTAGTAAATTGTGTGCCCAATTTAGCGCACATAAGGGGGTGGTAGTAGCTGTAAAGCTGAGAGAGGATTGTGATTTGGAGCCACCTTGGAAAATAAAGATACTCCCTGATGCTGTCCCTAAAAACCCATTCATCCCCGATTGTCCACACAGGCATAATGTTTCCACAAGGGAGGTTAAACACATAGTTGCAGGAACCGATCCTCCCACAACAGAGCTGGTCACAGACGTAGTAAGATGATCTCCTAGTGAAGCCAAGGCTATTGCTGAGAGACTGGGGCCATTGAACCATGACACAGCCATTGCATGGCTGGCCTATGTTTGGCAAATGTACCCCTCTGCTGATGGCATGGACTTAACCCAATTGGCTGTTATGTGCCTCTCCTTGTGATGCAGATGCTCTAGACATAGGCATAGGTTCTTGGGAGTGGACTGCCACTGGACCCCGGGAATGGATGATAAGTGCTCTTAAAATATTACTGCCTGCGTCTTCCCTTAAGAAACTGTGTATAATGGAAGAGCAGAAACCAGGAGAGGCCCCAGAAGTTTACCTAATTCGAAAGAAAATCCTGGCAGATCTCTCTGATTCATTACCCCAGACAGAAGAGAATGGGATTATCACTTTCCAGTATCAGGGACACGAATTAGTACAGAGCACTTATGCAGGACTAAATTCTCAGACAAAAATGACCATGGGGACTGTGGATTTAGAACACCTAACTTGGAGTGAACTAGTGGTAAAAATCAAACAGGCAGGAGATTTGCTGCAAGAGAAGAAGGTGTCTTAAAAAGACAAGTCAGCAAAAAGACTACCTCAGAGCCCATGCAGGCTATCACATTTACAAATAATGGTCCTCACTCTGCCAGGCGCCCTCCCAATTCTAATTCCCCTACCTCCCACAACCCTGGGCAGCGTCGACCCAGGAGACAGTTAGGAACATGATTTGGAAGGAGCTGGTGGCCAGAGGTCCTGCACTTCAGGACGTGACTCTTAGCCAGCCAGTGTCAGACGTGACTCTTAGCCAGCCAGTAAAACAGAGGTTTATTAGATGACAGGAACACGGTCTAAAACAGGGCTTGTCAGTCCAGCGAACGGGACCCCTCCGCCGGGTCCATTCTGGGGCCCAGCGAGCCCGATACCCCTGTCTGCCCTCACTCCTAGTCCCCAGCCAGTTCCAAACTGAAAAACCCCTCCAGCCCCTCCTTTCTGGCCTTTGTCTCTTACCCGGGCCAGGAGGTCACCTGATCTCTTTGTCTCCAACACCTTCAGTTGGTACCTTGCAGAGGAGGGGCCCAGGCCATCAGTTGCTAGGAGACAGAGTGTCAGGCATTTATGTACACTGGCCCTTTGCTCTGCAGCAACTATACACCCTTATCCCACCGCCTAGATACTTAAGAACTGCATAGGGGAAACTGAGGCACCCACACAGTATTCAGAGAAAACATTAAGAACATTCCAGTTCGTCACACCCTACCTCCCACAACCCTGGGCAGCGCTGACCCAAGGAGACCGTTAGGAACATGATTTGGAAGGAGCTGGTGAATTTAGGGGAGGATATGGGAAAATATGATCTCCAGCCCCTCAGCATCCTGATTAATGCTTTGTCTCATGTCATGCGGAGAATGGAGTTAATGCAGGGAGCTCCCCCACAACCCACTGCCCCAGTACGGAGTGCATCCCCCATGCCCACTCCCTGTCAAAGCCAGATCCCTGCCCCCTCTTCTGAGTGGAGGCTCTCGAGGGAGTCTGTTGAGGGTAATGACTTGCCCATGGAGGGAGCTCCCCCAATCTCCAAACGCTTGTCTGGGAACAAAGGGGAGGAAATTCCAAACCTTGTGAATGTTAAGAATGGCAGTTTATCTGTTGGGGGAGAGTTTGTCTCCAATCTTCTGTCTGAGGAGCAGACAGAATGTGCCTCTCAGCTTATGTTGATTGAGGATATGTCAGTTGTCTCAGAAGTCGTTCTGGACTCAACTGAAACCCAGAAAGATGCTCAGGAAGATGTTTCTGTAGCGCAACCCCTAGCTGAAAAGGGAAAGGACAAAATTTCTGGAGAAAATGGATTGTTGCCTAAAAGTGCTCCCGAAGGAATAAAACCTCATGCTAGCTTTTGCAAGCAGTTTGCTGTAACTGAAGGGTGTGGAAGTGGGTTGATTGATTTAGCTCAGAGTGACTCATTGCCTGTAGCAAGAAACAGTGTCCGTGCTGAGAAATTTGGTTCGGTTTCTAGCTGCCAAAGTTTCCCAACTGTGTATGAATCCACTGACTTTGTTTTAGAAGGATCCAGGGTGGAAGCCATCCCTACTAAAAACAACACTGCCTCTGTCACTTCTAAGCAGCTCTTTACAAGCACCTGGGATGGCCGCTGCTCTATTGTGAATCGGGCCAGCCCAGTGTGTGTCAGGTAGAAATCCTGAATGGGAAAAATGGGAAACCCTGGCGGAAATGGTTTCATTCTTCACAGCTCAAAGAATGGAAGGATAAACCACCTGACCCTCAAGGAATATTATAACTGTCTTCTCCATCTAGCAAGAAGGAACGGCTTTGGGCCGTTGGAAAATACGCATCGAGTGGGCTGGTCAGTGCCTACCCTGACGTTGAGACAGGAAAAGGCCAGAAAAGTCCTTGACTTATTATGGCCACTCTCACGTAGGTCACTGCTTCATGTTCACCCTGCAATATCGGTCCCAAATTCTCCCAGTATATACGGGGGGGGGGGGGGGAAGTGTGGGCATTTGTTCTCTCTTCTCTGCCCCCTCACAGGTCCCGAACACGAGCCATGTCATCCCACTGGTGCACCAGCACCCTGCTGTTCATAAGTGTCTAGAATCTGATGCTGTCCAGGCTCTATGCTGAACCTGTGATTCCTCTGAACCTCTGGAGGTGTTTGCCAGCTGGAGCCCAGGAAGTAAAATTGCTGTGCCATATGCATGGATTCTATGGGAATGGGAGCAACCCCCTGGCCCTGCAGCGTCGCTACCAGTTCTACACTGTTGGCAACTCCTCAGGTTGCCCCTGGGAAAGAATTGCCAATTGCACACAAAGTGCCACCGGAGAGTCACTCAAGTTTTGTTATGAAACTAAGATCACCCCAGACTCCATCCCATTCTTCTGTATGCCGCTGTGGTCTTGAATGGGACATACACCATCAGATACACCCAGTGACAGCCTCCGGGGTGCCGGAAGGTGCAGGGTAGCCCTGGTTTCCTCCGCTGTTTGGGGAACAACCATGCCCCTACATGTCATCATTGTCATTGGAACTCAGACACCTCTGTTACCTGGAGAGGAACTGCAGCTGTCTCTGATCACACCAGCAGGCAAGAATATCATACGATTCCTCGTATACTGTGAACCGCTGAACTGGACTCTAGCTCGACATGACCTGACTCAGCAAGGTCCCCCAGACTGGGTAATTCCATTAAAGGGCACATATTGTGACAAGCTCATGCCAACAATTTGGTTTAAATTCTATGGGCATATTGCCATTTCAGAGGGATTTCATGAGCTCGGTTTGTACAGAGTGGAATTGGGCCAACAACAAAAAACAGTTTTAAATTTCGACCCTCTGATCACAAACCTTGCTCCCCTCTGATGTTTAAGAGCACCAATTTCAAGACCCCGTGTGTTGAAATTGGATCAACAAGAACATTTGGTTCTTCAACCTCAAACTTCTCTGAAGGAGGTTCAAATCCACTTAGAGGGCATAAATATCTCTCACATTGCACCTGCATGTGCTCCCTTGATTGGAACTAGCCATAAGGGTTGGGATGAATGGGTAAGAATGTGGCAAAGGGCCAACCATGTAAATAGAGTAAAAAGGGAATTAAGTGATTGGATTGCACCTGTAGGAACAGGAATCTCTTTAGTTGATGCCGCAAATGTAGCAGTTCTGGCTAATAAACTGTCATATGCCACCAAAATTATTGGGAAGATGGGAACCCCATTAACAGCATCTTTGAAACAGTTAAGTGAGGAACAGCAGTTAATAAGTAAAGTATTTCCTGGATGGGAAAGACTCATAGAAAAGGATGAAGAGTTAATAATGTCTGGTGTACAGTCCCTCCAGAATAATGTCTCATTGGCCTCAGCGTGTCAGCAAGCTCAGGCTCTCACCCAAAACGTAGTCATGGGAATGATTTGGCAAGCCATAGCAGGACAAATTCCCATGGCGGCAATCAACTCAATTCAGCCCCATGTAACAGAGGAAGAATTAGTCCTCCAGCCCTGGTGGAGACTAGTTAACGCTTCGTACAATCACCACCAGCAAAGTTTGCAGTTATTCCTGATAACTGTGGCAGGCAAAGAAATTAGAGTAATCCACCCAGTAGTCCCACTGGGATTACAGATTAATGGTAACTCAGTAATGTACTCCAGAGAACCTAACACTTGGGCCGGGCAGAAAGATAATGTGTGGATGTGTTATGTTACAGTAAATGTAAAAGGGTGTACGAGAAAAGAAGGTTTGGGCTATATCTGTGAAGACCAAGCATTGGAGGAACATAATAAATTCTTCTTCCCACAACCTGGGAATAAGTCTCACTGTTCTTTCGATGTTAGCTAGGAAGAAGGGTCTGTTATTGTCTATGTTGGTAAAGCATGTGTGTGTATAAGGACAAGATGTACTATTATATTGATTAATGGACATTGGATTCAACCCATGGTGCTTTATGTTAATCGCTGTTTCTGTAATGTAACCACCATTGTTAGTTGTGATATTAAGTGTACTGTGCCTATATGGACTGTACAACATTTAAATGCCTATCCTGAGCTCTACAAGGAGGTTCCCCCCATTTCACTGGGAATGGGTCTCACTGCCATTAAGGGACTATTAACTCATCCCTCTTTACAAGCTGAGCAGCAAAGGCTCAGAACTTTGGGGGAGAATGGCAAACTCGAGATTCAACACCCACAACCAGGCGATTTCTAGGCTTGCAGCCACAGTTAAAAACACAGGCCATCACTCCTGGTGGGAGACTTTGCTTGGGTGGAGCCCCAGTGCAACAGGTCTTTTGAATATCATGCTTCACCCCATTGTGGTGATCATCGGTTTCCAAATTATACTAGCAATTGGTCTGGTTCTGCTAGTTTGCTGGATACAACAACTGATGTGGCGGCTGCAATGGATGAAAGATCAGACCCGGTACCACGGAGTAAGGATGTGATGGGGATACTCGCTCAGCGCAAGCACCCCATCAACGGGGGGACTTGATACCAGTCAGCTCTCTGTTCTTGGGGAACCAGGGCACAGTATCCAACCTGTCTGATTCATGAAGGACACACACACCCCAGCCTCTGCTTGAACCAAAACCAATCAGAAGAAAGACTTACAGAAAGCAATAAAAAGGCGGTGGGAGACACACCTAAACCCCTCCTGACAAGGGTGACAGGATTAAGACAATTCCCCTAGCCTCATCTGCATCAAAGATGAGACAGGGAGGCATCTCCATTAGCATACAGAATGGAGAACAGAGATTCCAAGGCAAGAACCGCACTGAACTCTGGGACCAGAAAAGCAGGGATGCACTGCTTCAGATGTTAATGAACCTATGGCCTTGGCTACACTGGCAATTCACAGCGCTGCACTTGCTGCGCTCAGGGGTGTGAAAAAACACCCCCCCTGAGCGCAGCGAGTGCAGCGCTGTAAAGCGCCAGTGTAATCAGCGCCTGCAGCGCTGCACGCTCGCTCGCAGCGCTGCAAGCTATTCCCCTTGGAGAGGTGGAGTACTTGCAGCGCGACTACACTCGCGCTTCACAGCGCTGCCGCGGCAGCGCTGTGAATCCGCGAGTGTAGCCAAGGCCTACGCCTGCACACACCCAGCTCAGCAGTTATCAGACCAATTCTAGTAATGAATCCTTAATTGACATCCAAAATACTGAAGCTGCCTAATTGCATTGTGAGCTCCCTGGAAGGAACACCGCCCATAGCCAGGAATGATCAGTTCCTATTGTCTAGCCTAAAGAAAACCCTTGAGTCATCAGTTTACCCATAAACATATCTAGTGATCTCCCTTAAACCATTGTTGTTTCCCTACAAAGACCCCTACCCATGCTCAAGTAAGTGTTCTGATGCCTGGATTCAAACTCTGCATGAGTTCCACTGGGACTTCATCTTCTCCTGACTGACTGTGCCGGGGGCTCTGCCTGTCTCCAGCACTCAGGACCCTGAGTTACCACCATCACCTGGGAACCCCGACCAGTTCAAGCTTCATGGAGTGGTGAGACCCCAGCTCTCTCTCTCTGTGTGTGTGTTTTCTTTTCTACCTATAACTTTTGAACCCTGACTTGTTTGATCAGTTTTTGTAATCTTTAATAATGTAACTGTTATGTCTGTTTAAGCTCTCCTTGTGTGGTTATCACTATTATTCAATAAATAACTTTTATGGTTAAGCTGGTTGTTTCCCTCCTTCTCTCTCTCTCTCTCTCTGAACTTGACTCTTTTGTGTTTTTGGCTTCCCCATTTACTCTGCAGCAACACTCCTCTTACCTAAACTAAAGATCCCTGTAGCGCCCAAACTACTGTGGGGTTTGCTCATCAAGTGGGTTACTACCAGAACAATTGTAATGTGAAAGTGGGGATAGGGATGTGCTGAACCTATGACATACGAGGATGGCAGCTTGGAAGTGCTGCTCGACCCAGACTGAGTCCAGGGGCATATAAGGGTGACGGCTTGGAAGGGCTGTTTGACCCAGCCTGCTCAGGCTTACTCTATTCCGGTGCGGTACCTGTGGCATATAAGGGTGGCAGCTTGGAAGTGCTGCTTGGCCCAGCCCACTGAGTCCAGGGACATATAAGGGGTCAGCATGAGAGGGCTGATTGACCCGGTCCACTCAGACTTGCTCTGTTAGTGTGTGTGTGTGTGTGTGTGTGTGTGTGTGTGTGTTCATCTGATTGTGTGGATGGAGGAACCAGAACCTAGGTACTGCAGGATAGCTCCATTGGGAGGGGACTTGCAGAAGGGAAAACTAGAGCTCCATACATAGGCTTGCACATGGGGTGTGCCGGGTGTGCCCAGGCACACCCTAATGCAGGGGTGGGCAAATGGTCCCACTCTCCCGGTGTGGCAAGCCGCGGGGTCCGCGCTCCCGGGCCGGAGCGCCTGGCCGAGTGCAGCAAGCCGCCGGCCCCTCCCGCGCCTTCCCTCCTCCCCTGGAGCCATGCTGCCGAGCGCACAGCGCTCTGGGGGCTGGGGCTGCGTGCTCCCGTGGGGCAGTGTTTGGCTCCGTGGGGAGGCAGACACGCTCCCCGCTCATCTGGAGCCATGCCGCCGCGCGTGCAGCATTCCGAAGGGCGGGGGGCTGCCCGCTCCTGCAGGGCAGCGTGTCTGGCTCTGTGCAGAGCAAAACATGCTGCTAGGAGCCTCATGGTAAGTGGGCCGGGGCCGGGGGGGTTGGATAAGGGGTGGGGGCAGTCAGGGGACAGGGAGCAGGGTGGATTGGATAGGGAGTGGGATCCCGGGGGGCTAGCTAGGGGCGGGGGGGTCTCTGGAGGGGGCAGTCAGGGAGCAGGGGGGGTTAGATGGGGCATGGGAGTCCCGGGGTCTGTCAGGTGGTGGGGGGTGGATAGGAGTCAAGGCAGTCAGGGGACAGGGAGCAAGGAGGGTCCTGGGGGGGCAGTTAGGGTGGGGGTTCTCTGGAGGGGGTGGTCAGGGGACAAGGAGCTGGGGGGGGTTGGATGAGTTGGGAATTCGGGGGGGGGCCTGTCAGGAGGCAGGAGTGTGGAGAGGGGTTGGGGCAGGCAGGGATCAGGGGGGGTTGTATGGGTCAGGAGTTCTGGGGGTCCTGTCAGGGGGCGGGGAGCGGTTGGATAGATGTGGGAGTCCCGGGGGTCTGTCTGGGGGCAGGGGTGTGGATAATTGTCAGGGAAGTCAGGGGACAGGTAGGGGGTAGGGTCCTAGGGGGGCAGTCAGGGGACAAGGAGCAGGGAGGCTTAGATAGGGGGTGGGGTCCTGGGGGGCAGTTAGGGGCAGGGGTCCCAGGAGGGGGTAGTCAGGGGACAAGGAGCAGGGGGGGTTGGGGTTTCTGATGGGGGCAGTCAGGGGGCGGGAAGTAGGAGGGAGTGGATGGGGGCAGGGTGGGGGCGGGGCTAGGGCGGGGCTCCCTGGGTGCACACCCTAATGAAATGTGCTGCGCACGCCTATGGCTCCATATGAACACATAAGTGACACAAGCAGTACATTGATAGAATTACAGAACCCCCCCCCCCCCCGCCCCCAGAAGAGTAATAAATGAGCGTACCCCAAAGTAACAGGCACATCTGGTAACAAGTCATAGTCCTTCCACTGGACTTGTCTTCCCAGACCATGTAACAATTGGTCAGTCGTTCATTTGTGTATATAGCTATGGTGCCATTAAGTTGAAGAGGCATTCCTTGGATTACATAACTGTTATTGGCCTCACAACTAAAATGGTCACTGGTGTTAACAATCACTGCATTTCCAAAATGCAGGGTCCGTACACATAAACAAATACACCAGAGCATTGTTCTGCAACACCTAGAAAGCAAAGAAAGAAAAGGGACAGGTTACTATATTTAGCACTAACAGACCCTTACTGGGACTTACACCATGGAAGCCTCTGCTTTCCTCCTGGGCAAGTAGTACTGACAGAGCTTACTGGATCCTCTGTGTTCCTCTAAGAATTTAGTACTGACAGAGCTCACCTGTGCTTTCCTCTACATGTTTATTGGCCCTTCCAGCTCTTCAACTGGGAAGAGTGGAACCACTTTAAAACCCGCTTCTTTTTCCCTTTAATTTCCATCTGGTAAACAGTGGGACTTGATTTGTTAACAATAACAACAGGGCCCAGCCACCTGGGACTCAATGCAGGGCTCTTTTCCATATAAAACCTGTACAGCATTCTGTCCCCGATGTTCCACTCGGTTACCTTTGAAGTGTCCCCCAGTCGTTTGTCCATTAGCTTTCTATTCGTCTTCAGGTTGACCTGTCTCTGGATCTTACTGATGGAATCTAACAACTCACTCATGAACTTATCCATCAGAATCCGTGGCTGATAATCATCAGGTGGCATTCCACCCAGCCACTACTGCTCTGGGATCTTCATGAGTCTACCTGTCAGGACCCTGTGAGGTGTAAGCCTATGTGAAGCTACTGTTGACCTTAGTGCGATGAGAATCAGTGGGAGCTTCCTATCCCAATCTTTACCTGATTGTTTCACTATCTTTCTCAATGCAGTCTTTAGGGTTCTATTGGTTCGTTCTACTAAACCTGAACTTTGAGGGTGACCTGCAATATGCAACCTCTGCTTTATCCCAAATGCCTGACACATACACCTAACCATATCACCTACAAAGTGAGGGCCCTAGTCAGAATAGATTACATCAGGTAGTCCAAACCTGGAAAAGATCTGCTCCGGCAGCACCTTAGCCATAGTATTGGATGTGTTGTTTCTCGTTGGGTGTGCCTCCACCCACTTCGAGAAAGCATCTATCACTACCAGACAGTACTTGTTACCTTGCCCAGTCTGAGGCAATGGGCCTATAAAATCAATTTGCAACTGTGACTAGGGTCTCAGGGAGCCACACTGGAGTTACTCAATTAGGGTGAACTGCAAAAAATGGGTCAGACAATCCTCAAAGTCGGTGGATATTCCAATACTTAGATTTACCAAATCAGCACAAAACAGCTTCTATAATACCTCACTGGTTACCCAGAAGCTAACCGCACAGTTCCCTTAAAGCAACCCAGCCTAGGCCTCCACCCAGACACCCAAGTCAAGTATGATGAGGATTACTGAAAATCTTATTCATCATATAAGAAAGTTCTACCAATCCCAAAGGATCGGACACATTGCCTCCCAGGTTAATGAATATTCCAGATCTTACCCAAAACCACACTTTCAGCCAATTCTTATTAACTGAACTAAAATTTATTAAAAAAGAAAAGAGAGTCAGTATTGGTTAAAAGATCAGTATACATACAGACATGAGTACAGTTTCTGAAATCAGATTCATAGTAGAGATGGTGAGCTTTGTAGTTGCAAAGAGTTCTTTCAGAATTAGTTCATAGTTTATAGTCCAATGTTTATATTCAGGGCGATCCAGTCAGAACTGGGATCTCACTCCTTGTGATTTAGGCTTCCCCTGAAGAAGCTTAAGCAAATCTGAGATCAAAAAGATCAGGACCCAAGGTTCTTTTATACTGTTTTCTAGCCTTCTTTGACGGGTTGGAGTCCTTAGGCAAACAATAGGCAATCATGCATACTTCGAAGTAGCCCTGTTTCCTAAGCCTCACCGATAATTAGCTATACAGACTAACATAAGACAATTTATCCATTAGGCAGTCTATCACAAACTTTAAAGACAATATAGACAATGATATTATTTCACCCAAGATTCATCTAAATATTAATATTCCCTTTTGATCTTTAAATCAACAGCTATAGTGCCAGACAGGAACTGTCTGTTTACATGGCTAACATATAACAAGATATGAGTACAGACATACAATTAGTATCACCTCTAATTTCTAACAATATAGGTTTGTATTTCGAATTTCTAGCCTATCTACCATGGAATGGCCCTAATTACCATTCGCATACTTTTCTATCATGTCTCTAAAGGTTGAATCTGGGTCAATTATCCTTCTCAGGATGGTTAACCCTTTTCTGGCCATGAGTCACACTTTGTATAAGATTTGTAGCAATTATATAACAGTGGTAGCAACAATGATTTTCATAGTCATATTTTAATCAGATAACGTCACAGCAACCTAGACCATGGATCTACTATGGGCTGGTGCAGCAAGGGTACCTTCACTACCTTGCTGTCTAGACAGGATAATCAGTTGTGGATGTGATGCTCTACATACCTCACATAAGCAGGCCACCTCCCGACAGTCAAGATCCTATTGACTGTCTTCCCTATGCCAAAATGCCACTGGCCATGAGCCAAAGCAACAAGTTCTTTCCTTAGACACACAGGTATCACTACCACTGTAGTTCCCTTGCTGTTACTTTTTCTGACAGCCATAACAAGCTCATCTTTAGTTTTAAAGATCCTAAAGTTCTTAGACTCCCCCTATTTAACCAAATCCTGAATCTCTGGATCTTGGTTCTGGAGTACCACAAGGTCTGATTGCTGTAGTGTTGGGTCAGCAGGTTGCACTTTGCTGATTAGGTCCACTGTCTTCATCCAGAGAGTATCAGGACCTAATAGTGCTGCCTCCTTTGCCAGAAAGTCTACCCTATTGTTCAATTTGGCTACTTCATCTCGTGTTTTTCGGTGTGCTCTCACTTTCAACACAAAGACTTTCCCCTCTCTGGATACTGCCTTCTTCCAAGCATACAGCAGGTACTTGGAATGGGTGATGACTTTCCCGTCGTCTGATGTCATACTTCTCTTCACCCATATAGGCATCCAGGTCGTGAAAGCTTGAACAGCCCAATCAGAGTCTGAGCATATCAGAAGATTGTCTTCTGGATCTGCCTCTTCAAGAACCGCTGTGATAGCTACTACCTCGGCTGCCAGAGCAGAGTGTGGAGTCACTGTTCCCTGAAGGATTCTTTCGGTGTCAACCTGACGGGAAGCATACCCAGTGCAGGGCTTTCCTTCATGATAGAAGCAGCTTCCGTCCACCAAGGTCTCTGGCCTGTTCAAACGAAATCCCCGTTTTGAATGGGGATTCCGGTGGCTGTGGATCTTCATATGGAACAGGGTACTCATGTTCCTCCCCTTGGACTAGTAGGGCGTACGGCATGATAGATAGATCTTTGACCTTTTCAACTTCCACATTCTTATTCAGCATGTTCAAAGTCCATTCTGCAAGTCTCGGGATAGGTACTCTCCCTTTGTTGATCTTTCCAGACAACACGTATTTGACAGGGGTGTGTGTGTGTGGTCTTCAGGATGACTGGAGACATCCCCACAATATACTCCCAGTGTTGGAGAACCCACACAAGTGCCAATACTTCCTTTTCACAAACTGAAAACCTTCTTTCCACCTTGCTGAGTATCCCTGAGCTGAATGCTACAGGCTTCATGCCTGTTCCAGCATCTTGTAGCAGTACTGCACTCAGTCCTTTTTCCATAGTGGTCAATTGCAGGTGAAAAGGCCTGTCAGGTTGAAGGTAGGCTACCATAGGTGCTTTAATCAAAGCTTCTTTCAACTGGCAGAAGGCTTCCTCTTGAGGCTTTTCCCATATCCAAACTTGATTTTTCTTCAGTAAGTTGTATAGGGGCTGAGCAATTTCAGGCTTTGTCTTCACTACCCGCCGATCCGGCGGGTAGCAATCGGTTTATCGGGGATCGGCTTACCGCGTCTAGTGAAGACGCGGTAAAATCGATCCCTGATCGCTCTGCCGTCGACTCCGGAAATCCACCTCGGCAGGAGGCGGCAGCGGAGTCGGCGGCAGCGCGGCAGCGGTCGACTTTCCCGCGTCCTCACCGCTAGGTAAGCCGACCTAAAATACGCAACTTCAGCTACGGTATTCACGTAGCTGAAGTTGCGTATCTTAGGTCGGACCCCCGCTGTAGTGTAGACCTAGCCTCAGAATAGTTCTCGATGAAATTTCTTGAAAATCCCGTTAAACCGAGGAATGAACGTAGGGATGAAACATCTTGTGGAGTAGGCATCTTGCAGATCAGCTCAATCCACTGGGCACCTGGTCTTTACCCAGACTCACCTAGCTCCATTCCCAGATAGGTGATTCTCTATTGCAGCATCTGGGCCTTCACAGGGTTAACTATGAAGCCAGTCTCTTGTATCTTGCTCAATACTGTCTCTAGCATTTCCAAATGCTCTTCTCTGGTCTCTGTTGCAATCAGGATATCATCCACATAACTTATGACACTGTCCCTATTCTTTATGGGATCTCCAGATCTTGAAAACATACTTGTGATATATGGACAATGCGTTATGATATCCTTGTGTAGCTCGGATGAAAGTAACTTGACGGTTATCAAAAGTGAAGGCAAACTTGTACCAGGAGCTGTAATGGAGTGGTATGGAGAAGAATGCATTGGATAAATCCAATACAGTGAACCCCACTTGGCACCTGCTGAAATTGCCAATATTACCTCTTGAAACTTCCCCATTACCGGCACCATCCAGCGAGCTACCTTGTTAAGTTCTTGATAGTCCACTGGGAGCCTCCAGGTTTTCTTGTCAGCTTTAAGCACAGGCCATATTGGTGAATTACATGAACTGTTTCTACCAATACTTCTTGTTCCAGAATGGCATCAATGGTCTCTTTGATCCCTTCCTCAGCATTCTTGGCATATTGGTATTGCTTCTGGGGCTTCAGGTCAGAACCCAGCACCACCACTTCTGCATTGATTCTACCGCACTGTAGCTTGTTATTAGTGAAAGCTTTTGCGTACCTCACCACCACTTCTGTGACCTCTTGCTCCCACACAGGAATCACCAAATCCTCTGGAGCCTTGAGTCAGGGACAGCTCTATGTTTTTTGCCGCCCCAAGCAAGGCAGGCAGACAGCTTTTGGCGGCGCGCCTGCGGGAAGTCTGCTGGTAACGCAGATTTGGCGACATGACTGCGGGAGGTCCGCCAGACCCGCGGCTTCGGCATACCTGCCGCCGAATTGCCGCCGAAGCTGCGGGACCGGCAGACCTCCCGCAGGCATGCCGCTAAAGGCAGCCTGACTGCCTCCCTCACGGCGACCGGCAGGCTGCCCCCCGTGGCTTGCCGCCCCAGGTACACGTTTGGTGCACTGGTGCCTGGAGCTGCCCCTGCCTTGAGTGCAGCTACTCGGTGGCAAGCAGGGACAACAAATCCTCCTGCTGATGCCTTGCCCTGAACCAATACTCAGTTGGGCAAATTCACGATCAAATCACATCTGGTTAACAAGTCCACACCCAAAATCCCTTGCCCATCCAAGGATTGGATGCCAAAGCTAGACTAAGTAACTAGCTTTCCAATTCTACACTTGAGAGGGCCTACAAATGGGACCACACTTTCTTTCCCATTATAGCCTTCCAGGACCTCAGTTTTCAAGACAGGGAGTCTTCTGATCTCAGGTATCTTCTTGGAACATATCAACGATCATGTGGCACCAGTATTCACTAGTATTATCTGATCAAACCATCCAAATCTTCCTTCCAGGTTGGCTTAAACCACTGGTCTTCCCCAGAGTTCATTTTCAATGGGTGCCACCACAAAAGAGGAAGGAAGGGATCTCTCCTGTCACAAGACATTCACTTTTTCTTGAATCGCCACATGCCTGTCAACAGCTGCAGAAGGGCTCTTACTCTCAGGTGTTGCCAACCTTCTCAGCAGTTCTTCTGCAGGTAATCCGTCAATCTGATCCTTTTTCTCCTACCTCAGCAGACGTCTTCAAAGGACCATATGGAACCCTTTCTGGTGGTCAGACCCAACAAACTCAGGATTTTTCCTAGCATCCCTAGGAGATAAGGCTTCTTCACCACTGCTCTCCATCCTACAAGCATGACGTCTCCCGGGGTAGCTGGGCCTCTTGCTTCTTGAGAAACTGGGGTTCATCTTGGCACTTCTCATCGCCGACACCTTCTTCCTCTGCCACAGCTGGGGGAAGGCTTTCTTCTGGAACTCATACGTCTCTCGGAGCCTCTCTCGATCTCCCGCAGCGACATCAGACCTGTGTTTACTGGACCTAACACGATCTTGAGTGTAGGGAGGAGTCCTTGAACAAAAACATCTTTAAACTCTGCAGTGTCACAGGTGGCTACTCCATTCACCACCTGCAACATCCCAGACAACCAATACAGCAACCTTTTCCTAGCAAGAAACCTCTCCAGCCTCTCCCACACCCTCTGCCTATCCCCATAAGGTTTTCATGAGGGTGGTACAGTTTAAACACTGCCTCATACATTTCACTAATGTCCCTAGTGTTCTTTAGTTGCACCGCACCTGGCAGCACACTGAAATCATCACTAGGCATACATTCCCTTAGTAAAGCTATGGTATCCTCCTTGCTTATGGCAGGCATACCACATAGCTTGAACAACCAATCAACAATAGACTGACTATTCAAAGGGCCTAAGAACTTACCTACTGCCTTAGCCTGCTCTGGACCATAACGCTTCACCTCATGCCTGGTCTCAACAGGTCTACTGGTCCATAATTCACTACCGAGGTAGTGATAGGTGCCATGGGCGGGTGCCTATTCCCCTCCTCTGCTCCCTGAGACACATGCTCAGGGGACCTAGGAGAATGAGAACTCACCGCCTTTCTATCCCATTCATCCTGCTCACTACTCACAACACTATCTGAATTAAAGGTAGTATCCAAATCCGACCCTTCTGATTCATATCCTCTCAAGGGATCTGCATTCAACACTGATAGCATTCCAATTCCTCCCTCAAGGCACTTATCTTGCCCTCACAACCAGCATGACTCAAGCTACCTTTTCGGGTTCTCTTGACCTCCTTCAGCAACTCCCGTGATGCTGCCTGAGACCCCTCTAATCTCTTTGTCAAAACGAAAGTCTCCTTTTCTGTCCTAGTCAACTCTAAATTTATCTCTTGTACCTGCTTCTCAAGCTGGCCGATCTGCAGGGACTAGTTTAGCAGTTGTGAAGACAGGATGTTGTTCTGAGCAGCCAACTTCTCATTACTTTCTTGTTGTTGTTCTACCTGACTCTTAACTGAGAGATAAGCTGGTCCTTAGATTTAATATGCCAATCTAGTTCTACAGCTACCATCCATAGCCCATACTATTGCCCGCTTCTTAAGCTTTTTACCTGGTACCAGCTTTGACACTACAAAACTTTCAGACATTTTACACAGATTTTCAAAAGCATCATCGTCGTTAAAAACATTTTTGGACCAACGATTCTTGCATTTCCCATCAAAATTCACATAATAGTCAAGAGAATTTTTATTAACCTCCTTGGACCAGCCATCTGACCCAAACCTCCTGGAACTCATCCTGTAAATTGGTTAGGTGTCTGACTTACACAGACACAGATACCAGCCAATAGAGCTCAGGGATTTTCACCACTGGAGCCTGTGCTGCACCACACAGAGCTCAGTGACTTTCACCACTAGAGCCTCTGTACAACCTGCGTAGACTTAG
Source organism: Emys orbicularis (assembly GCF_028017835.1). Classification (NCBI taxonomy): domain Eukaryota; kingdom Metazoa; phylum Chordata; order Testudines; family Emydidae; genus Emys; species Emys orbicularis. The sequence continues at coordinate 8,726,667 of NC_088701.1, read as the reverse complement.
CAGAGCTCACTGGGACTCTCACCACAGGAGCGTCTGCTTTCCATTTGATATTTAGTACTAACAGGGCTCACCAGGGCTTCCCCAAATGTTTCTGTGTTCCCCCAAAGTATTAGTGCTAACAGAGCTCACTGAGGCTTTCACCACAGGAGTGTCTGCTTTCCACCAAGCTGATAATGAGCTCAGGAGCGCCTCTGCTGTCAATTCAGCCACTACCTCAGCAGCACCCACTAACACTCAGTGCCAGCACCTCTGCTGTGCAGCTTACAAGCTCAAGGGTCCTTTACCACTCACACAGCAGCAGTCACACTGCACAAATCTGGGTTCCAACTAGAAATCCATTGGACATCTCCAGTGATTCCCACCCTCAGGATCTGAGGATCCAGTTAAACCGTACTAAGTAAATCATAAACGCAAAAGGAAGGAGGGAACAACAATGCTGCAAGGCCAACCAACAAGGGGGTCTGGTCAAACAGCAATGTCGTAGAGATGACCAATAAGGGGTCCTGCTGCGGTCGCCAGAACTGTTACACAATTCAGTCAGAGTTCACACAATTTACTCCTCCTGAACTGCCTGGGCAGTTAGGAATCCAAAATAACAGGACCCCTCCCAGCTTAAGAACGCCCCCAATAGCATCTATCAACTGTCACCATCCCGCCTACACCAAACTTCCCTGACAATGAAAACTATCACAGTTATATACTTAAACAAAAAGGATTTTATTAACAAACCACTTAGTAGGTTTAACATAACTGTGGCATGAAGCCTGAACCCAAACCCAAAACAAGAGTGGACAACAGGTGTAGAAAAGGTCTCTATAATACTGTATCCACGCAGGAAACCAGGATGAGGGTAACAGACCAAGAACCCTGAAGTCTTCAACCAGGAACTGCCCTCTGGAACCCAGGAGCCACTGCTCAGGAACTCGCCGTCAGGAACACCTCCGCCAAGGACAGGACCAGGAGCGATGGTAAGCGTGCAGGTCTTCTCGTCTTCTTTTCTTCGTCTCCAGTACTAGCAGAGAGCTAACCTCTGCTTTCCCCAAGTCTATAGTACAAACAAAGCTTCTGGAGCCCTTGCTTTCCCCCCGATGAGACGTGGACACAAGCTGCCACTAGGACAGACAGCAACCAGTTGCTGTGTGTCAAGTCCTTATATAGATTTTCACGCTGATCACATATCCTTTCCCACTCTCTCTGGTTACTGGGCAGACTTGCCAGCAGTATCCAGGCAGCCTGAAGTATCCGTTATTTACACAAACCTCCTAAAAGATTTCAAACACCAACAAAGCTGTGACTGTCCAATCAGGGACAAGGAAAAAGGGCTAAATGGGACAACAAGAAGCCCATCCAAGATGGGGGACACAGAAGGGTGAGAATAACCAAAATGGTGATTCCCTGTTTACAGGGAGGGCGATTAATCATTGGGACAATTTACCAAGGGTTGTGGTGGATTCTCCATGTCCTGAGTTCTTTAAACGGATGCTTTTCTAAAGAGCTCTACTCTGGATCCGTCACTACAGTGGCCAACTTTCTACTTTGTGAAAACCAAACACTGAGCACTGGACTCTCCCTCGCCCCCTGCACCACCTCTTCCCCCCAAGGCCCCGCCCCCCGCTCAGCTTCCCCCCCCCCCTCGCCCATCACCTACTGCTCTCTCCACCTTCCTCTCCCTGACAGTTGAGCAGGGCTATAGGGATGGAGGGGTGACTGGGATAGGATGGGGGAGGGAGAGCCATGCTCCAGGGGGTTTGGAGTGACTGAGGCAGGATGGGGGGGCAGCACCCCAGGGGCAGGGCACAAAGGAAGCTGAGGGGGGGCTCGGGCAACGAGTCCAGCCACCGGCCCCACTCCTCAAATACTGCACACTTCAGGATCCCTTCCCCCAGGCACCAGCACCTCTCTCTGCCAGAGCCAGTTCCTGAGTACTCCTCCAGCTGCAGCAGCAGATGCTCTTCCAAGTTCCCATCCTCCCAACAACAGAACGGAAGCCGAATAAGGACGGTTATTCTGGTAATCAGACTTTTGGTGTCCGGTCAGTAATACTGAACACGCACTATCAGGTCCCCTTTTTGACTGGACTTTCCAGTCAAAAACCGGACACCTGGCAACCCTATCCGTCATGAGTTCTGGTCTGGATACAGGAGTTAGTAGGTGAGAGTCTCTGGGCTGTGCTATGCAGGAGGTGAGACTGCTCCCCCCTGGTCTTAACATCTATGAATCTATGAAAAACCTGATGAACCTCAAAGCAGGACCAATCCCCAGACAGATTTTTGCCCCAGATCCCTAAATGGCCCCCTCAAGGATTGAACTCATAACCCTAGGTTTAACAGGCCAATGCTCAAACCACTATATTCAGTAGGGGGGGCTCTCCTCTCAGGATGAGTGCTGACCCCAAGATCCCAGCATGGTGCTAGAGGGAATGGTGTGGGTCATTCATTGGGGGCCTCTGGGCCAGCACTGCCCCCCAATGCTTCATTGGGGTTACTAGAGAGATCTGTATGGGGAACGGTGTGGGGAAATAGCAGAGGCCAGCATTCACACCAGTGCCCTAGTGTGTTGCTGGGGGGAGGCTTCAGGAAATGTTGGTGATTCAGTAGAGGAGCTTTTCCTTTTGAATCACTTCTGAGCCTGTTCCCCCAATCTTGGGCTGTGTGACAGAAAGTGCGCTAGTGCAGAGGTATACGATGTGCTTCCCTTTACCTCTGAGTCGGTACTAAACCCCATTATGGCATTAGGAGGGGTTCTGTTGTTGGGATGCCATTTTGTGGTGGAGATGCAAAACCACTTTTGGCTACTAAAAATCCCAGACTCTCTTTAGGAAATTAAGGGGATTAAACCTAGCGTCCTGACCCAATTCCAACTTGGATAATGATATGCCCTAAATTCCCTTCCTCACATTCTGAACTAATCTGATGTGCGCTGTTGTGTGGTGCTTCTCTTGGGAGCGGTGGTCGTGGAAGCCCCATCCCTAGGACAGTGCATCTCATGCTTCCAATCGGTGGAGTCTCCTTCTGCTCCCTTCCCTCAGATGTATCATCTAGTCCACTCTCCACATTAGTACCTGTGGAGAGAACATGAAAATGGTTGCTCACCTGTATCTCCACTGCTGGTACATGGACGCTTCTCTTTCTTCTTCTGGAGGCCACATGCTGACAAATTTCTTCACCATCCCTCTGTCCCCACTGTGCAGCCTGCTCTGATTCTTCAGAATGTTGTGCCAGTAGAAGCATATCCTGACGTCTGTCCAGGAAATCTTCATTTTCTCTTATGCAATGCAGGGTCGATACTTGTTTCTCCAGACCTCGAACCTTCTCTTGCAATATGGAGACCAGCTTGCACTTTGTACAGACAAAGTCGCTTCTGTCCTGTGGAAGAAAGACAAACATGGCACAACCTGTGCACGTTACAACAGCTGAATGCTCACCTTCCATATTACCTTCCTTCTAAGAGCTTCCTCAGCTGTTGCAGTAACTACTCAGAGAAGCCTGCAAGATGAAAGCCTCAGTGGGCTCTCCCCAGGCAAACTCCTTCTGTTAGCCTCCGCTGTTCGCCGCAAGAATGATTTAAAAGATTAGAAAACATGCCTTAGAGTGATAGACTTAAAGAGCTCAATTTATTTAGCTTAACAACGAGATGGTTAAGGGATGGCTTAAGTATCTATAGGGGGAATCACTATTTAATAATGGGCTCTTCAATATAGCACAGAAGGAAATAACACAATCCAATGGCTAGAAGTTGAAGTTAGATAAATTTAGACTGAAAATAAGGTGTAAATTTTTAACGGTGAGGGTATTTAACCACTAGAACAATTTTCCAAGGGTCATCACTAACAATTTTGAAATCAAAATTGGACACTTTTTTAAAAGCTATGCTGCAGGAATTGTTTTGGGGAACTTCTGTGTTCTACTGGAGGACAGACAAGATGATCATAATGGTCCCCTTTGGCCTTGGAGTCTATGAATCTTATTGCACACCTGTTGATAATAATTCCATCTGGACATCAGTGGGTTTTTGATCACATGACCACCACTACAGCTCCATTACCTGGTGCCTGTTTGGGGTTTCTGACATTTCACATTGTCAGGCTGGAGGAGTGTTTCTTTTGTCAGCAGAATTCTGTGTCTTTAGCAAGAAATGCCAGAATTCTCCTTGATGTTGTCTGCCCTCCTTTTAGGCTGACCTTCAGTGGTGTTGGTGGTAGTGGCGCAGATTGTGGTGTAGCTGCTTCTTTTGCAGGTTGCCAGCCACATGCTCTTCGGAATCTACTGCTCTCCCAAAGCCAATGACAGTACCTAGCATTGTCTTTGCTTAGAATTTTTTTGCTCCAGTTTCTTGAGTCACTGGAGACTGATCATGTGATGGGCAGAAAATATCGGTGTCACATGGCTGGGGTTAATATCCACTGATATCACTCTAGGGCACGAAGTGGGTATTCACCCACGAAAGCTTATGCTCCAATACATGTTAGTCTTAAAGGTGCCACAGGACTCTCTGTTGCTTTTTACAGATCCAGACTAACACGGCTACCCCTCTGATACTCTAGGGCAGCGGTTCTCAAACTGTGGGTCGGGACCCCAAAGTGGGTCACAACCCCATTTTAATGGGGTCACCAGGGCTAGAGTTAGAGTTGCTGGGGCCAAAGCCTGAGCCCCATGGCCCAGGGCCAAAGCAGGAGAGCTTCAACCCCGGATAGCAGGGCTCAGGTTACAGGCCTCCCACTTGGGGTTGAAGCCCTTGGTCTTTGCCCCCCCGGAACAGTGGGGCTCTGGCTTTGACCTCCCTGCATGGGGTGGCGGGGTTTGGGCGTTGGTCCCCACTCCTGGGGTCGTGTAGTAATTTTTTTGTCAGAAGGGGGTCACGGTGCAATGACGTTTGAGAACCCCTCCTCTAGGGGTTACTTTTACACCCAGTCTTCTGAAGGACACGCAGTCACCTGCAGCACAGCTCCAAGCCTGCTGCCCGCAGAGAGGCTCCCACCCTGTGCGGGGGAGGGGGCAAACGCTGAGCCGGTCACCCATTGTGAGTGAGAAGAGCCTGCCGCTTCCCCGAGCCTGTCACCCCGCGGGAGGCGTGGTGGAGAGCCTGCCGGCTCTCCCCTCCCGAGCCTGTCACCCATGGGAGGGAGGAGAGGCTGACCCCAAGCCTGTTATCCCCTGAGGGGGGAGAGCTTCCCACCCATGCGCGGATGAACGGGACTCGTCTTTGCCTCCCTTGCCTCTTCTAAGATGGCGGGAGCGACTAGGCGTCGCTACTCGGTGACGCAAAACAGCTGAGACACGACAATGGGGCGTGGCATCCCCAGGTCAGTGTGGCTCGTGTCTCCCAAGATGGTGGGGGCTCTGACGGTCATGCTGCGGGTGACGTAATCCAGCAGTGCCGCTGGGAGGGAAGCCATGCTCTTGGCAAATGACTCCTTTGCCTGTCCTAACATGGCAGCTGCGAGGCGCGAGAGGCCCGGCCTCGGCCCTGGCACTTGCCTTCCTTGCCTCTTCCAAGATGGCGGCGGCTGCACTGGCGCGCGCTTAGTGACGTGCTCCGGCGCCGCCGCGGGAAGGGGGGCGGGGGAGCGGCCGAAGCGGCGCAGGCAGCGGCAGCAGCGGGACTGGCCGGGCCCCCGGAGGGGGGGGGGGTGTTTAAAGGGACCATGTCCCCGGCGCTGCTGCTGCTGCGGAGGCCGGAGCCGGGCAGGAGGCGGCGGCGGCTGCACCGGGGCCGCTGAGGAGCCCTGCGGGCCCGGCCCCCTTGGGCGCCCGGGAGGCGGGGACGGCGCGTGACCGGGTGAGTGTCCGCTGGGAGCCCGGCCGGCTGGGAGACAAAGCGGAGCCGCCGCCGGGGACTCGGCGCCCGGCCCGGCCCTGCGGGGAGGCGGCGCGGAGCCCGGGGAGCGGCCCCGTCCGGGGTGCTGAAACCTGGGCAGTTTGGGGTGGGGGCAGAGACCCAGGTGTCCGGGCGAGGCGCGGGGGGTCCTGGGGGTGGGGGCAGGGATCCAGGTGTCCTGGAAGGAGCAAAGGGGGTGCCGGGGGTCCAGGTGCCCGGGGTGGAGAGCGGTGGTTGCTGGGGGCAGGGACTTGGGTGTCCGGGGAGGGGAGCAAGGGGGGATGCTGGGGGTCCAGGTGTATGGCAAGGGGGAATTCTGGGGGTGGGGCACCAGGTGTCTGGAGTGCGGAGGGGACATGCTGGGGCAGGGCCCTAGGTGTCTGGGTTGTGGGGGCAGCAGTGCGGCAGGGCCCCAAGTGAGGAGAGCAAGGGGGGGATTCTGGGAGTGGGGCCCCAGCTGTCCGAGATGGGGCAGGGACGTAGCTATTCGGGGAAGGGAGTAAGGGGGGGAGGTGCGGAAGGGCAATCCAGCTGTCTGGGAGGGACAGTGGAGGGATTGCTATGGGGCTGAATCCCAGGTGCCTGTGGATGAAAGGCTGGTGTCAGGGGAGGGGGCGGGGGGATGATTTAGGACTGGGAGCCTGGTGCTAGGGATTGTTGGGGTGGCTGGGAGCCAGGTGTCCCGGAGAGGGGCTGATAGAACTGGGGATCGGCATGTGCCCTGGAGTTGATGGTGCTCTAAGGAGTAAAGAAGCAGGGAGGCTGATGCCTGGAGATGAGTGCAGGGGGATGCTGCCGTGCTGAAAGACAGATGCTGGGGGTGGAGGGCAGACTGCTGGGGCAGGGAGGATAGGGGGCAGTGGGCTGATACTGCTCCAGGAATGGAAATGAGAGGGAAGCTGATGGGGCCTGGGGAGGGGAGACAGCAGGGAGGTTGTCTTTTCATGAGGAAAGGGGGCCACGGGCATGGTATCCACCTGTTATGAGCTGCCTGACATTTAGGTTGTGAGCTCTCTGGGGCAGGGACTGTCTGCCTTGTTACTTGTCTGTAAAGCTCCCAGCACAGTGGGAACATGCTCCTTGATTGGGATTCCTAGGTGTTAACATAATGCCAATAACGATGAGGATCATCCTACCAGGCAGCCAGTGCATAAGGCACAATGCTTGGCATGGGGAGGGCTCTGGGATATAATGGCTTCCTACTGACAGGCCTGGCCCATGCTAGGATTTTTCTCCCTAAAGTTTTCTTCCATTGCTGCTGCTGGTTCAGATACACCAGTGAGAGTGTTAGCATGGATACTATGCCAGCAGCTGTTGGCATTCTAACCACAGTGTAATCTAGAGCTGTATTGAGCGGGGTGAGACAGTAGGGTGCTTAAAATGCTGGGGGCTGGTTAGACCATGTGGCCACTAGTGCTCCCAGCACTGTTCCTGAAGATGGAGCACAGCTATTGGTAGCAAGGGTGAGAATTTAAAGGTGAAAAAATCCTACTATAGAGACAAGACACAGTGCCAAGTCTTTTGGAGTTAGGTGTAAAACCGCACCAGTGGCAGGAGGACAGATAGGGAACCTTTCTATTCAAGGTTCTCATGCCTGTCACTGTGCTGTCTGATCATCTTCCAGAAGGCCACTAAGTGACATGACTCATCTGTTGCAAACTTCTTCCTAGCCAGTGACTGTGGTTGGATTATGTCAGGGTGGCTGATACAGCTCTCTGTAAAGGAGCTGTCAGGTATGCTGATGGTGCCAGAGTGGGTTATGTGCAGTTGACTGAGTAGGGATGCTGATGATGTAGGGGATGAGTTGTGACAGGAAGGCTGGTAATGCCCAAAGATTGAAGGTTGCTGGTGATCTAGGCATGGGAGGTGATGGGGATCTAGACAGGCTTAGGCAAAGAGGGCAACAGGGCAGTTGGCTGTACTTTAAGGATGTGATGCTAGTGGTGGCCCATGGAGGGAGGTAGCCTCCGTGGTGTTGCCTAGGGCAGGGAGGCAATGGGCATGCTAATGGATAAGGCATCATCCCATGAGGTTCATCATACCTGAATTATTGTGCTCTATGTAGCCTCTCCCCCTCACAAGTACAGGAACCTTTGTTGTAGTATATTTTGTGCAGCCTCTGAACTGTCAGTTTTCTTCAAGGCTTGGATTTCTGTGTTGAGAGCCAGCAACTGCCTTGGAGGGAGCTGGCAGGGAGGGAGAAGCTGGAGGCTTTGGCAGCAGGTCTGAGACAGTTGCAGGTTTTGGCATAGAAGGTGATCAACAGTGAAATAATTTAACAATGTAGGCCTTTAAATAGCAGAGTACAGCCCAATACGGTGAATAGGCCAGTTCATCTCCCCTGCCCCTCTCCAGAGCAGTTGTTTCAGGCTTTCTGCAGACTCAGGCATTGCTTAAACATGGGACATGTTTTGAAGGCTTGTTTTGCAATGAAAAAGCCTGGAATATTTTTTTAATTGGGGATGGGGGAGAAACAGAGTGTAATTAGATAGCAACTAAAAAACACCCTACAATTGTGCAGAAATGTACAAGGCCACGTGACCATGGGACCCTACTGGTAGTGAGAAAGTAATGTTGGCATCCTGGGAGGGGAGAGGTGCCTCAGGGGTAGCTTTCCCAGATAATGTTGCTGAAGTCCCTGAATGCTTATATCTCTGCTTATCTTACTGCAGCATGAAATCTCGGGAGAGGAAATCTCTCCCTGTCAGATTCTTCAGTAAGTTCATTGTCATGGAAGACCCCTGGAGCCAAATTCCCTGAAGATCCTAGCACCAATCAAGTTCAGATAATCCAAATACCAACAAAGCCCCATATAGATAAATGCTTGATGCTAGATTTGCCAGTCTGCCTAGCCTTGGCACTACAACTGTGTAAGCAGAAGAGACGGAAGATCTCTGGGGATACATCCCTCTCCAGTTCCAGCTCTGGGAGAAGAAAAGCCCCTCTTCCTCTGCTAAATGCTGTCATTAGTGTGACTTCAGAGAAAGATTCATGCCATTCAGGCGCTTGGGAGATGTCTTGCTGATCTTTTGAGGTTTCTCTGAGGAAGGAAATCTTATGGGATCCTGTCTAACCTGACTTCACCCCTGATGTGGCATTGCCATTAAGGGGTGGGGGTGGGGGGAAGAATTGCTTTGGGAGCTTCCCAAGTTCCCTGAATTCCCATTTGATTTGATTCCAGAACAATTGTTCTTATTTTCTTCTACCGTCATTGACTCACCAATGGTTGTTTTGCATCAGCTGGATATTTTAACCTGTGAAATTTAATATTGCATGCAAAAGTTAGGGTTCATTGGCATCTTTAACTTGGCATGGGTCTGTGCGCACCTCTCTTGTTAAAGGCTATTTTAAGCTGTTTTGTTCTGTTAAGTCTGTACCATGAAATGGGGTTCTCAGGCTTGTTCATAGGGTGGAGTGCATCTTTGGGAAGAAGTGTGTTTAAGACAAATTCATGATCCCCTGGCTGATTATACAGCATCTCTGTAACAACTACAGCAAATCCTTCATGGAATAGTAACATCAGGAAAGTGTTTGTGTCTATTTGTCCTATTTAAAAATAAGTTAATCACACTGTCTCCTGCTCCCCTTTCCTCTGTCCTGCTGTTCTTTTCCCCTGTTGCCCAGCTGCTGCCTCTTCTTTGCGTCTTTCTCCCCTAGACTTTCCTTTCCAGCTGGTGGCTTTGGATCTGTTGATGGCTCTTGGTGGTGACTGGCACTTCAGTCCTGCTGTTGGCTTTGGCCTCATCCTGCTTGTAGGTCATGTCTACACTACAGAGCCTATGTGGGCATAGCTATGCTTGCATAGCCCTAGTGTAGACACAGCATAAGCTGATAGGAGTCCTTCTGCTGGTACAGGAACACTAATTCTTCAAATAATATTAGCTACACCGACAGGAGCGCTATTCTGTCGGCAGCACTGCAGGTTTTATTGGCATAGCTATGGTGTGTGTGTGTGTGTGTGTGTGTGTGTGTGTAAAAATCACACTCCTAGCCAACATAACTATCCCAGTATAAATTTTAAGAGTAAACCAGGCCTTAGATAGCAGCAGCGTCCCCTGTTCTTATGTGCCTAGGCCCTTAGAGAAGAACCTGGGTGCCTGAAGAAGCAACTGGGAAGAACCTAGTTCCCATAGGCGCCGACTCCATGGGTGCTCCGGGGCTGGAGCACCCACGGGGAAAAATTGGTGGGTGCCCCGCTCCGCTGCCCCAGCTCGCCCCCGCTCCACCTCCTCCCCTGAATGCACCACATCTCTGCTTTTCCCCCTGGCTCCAAGCGCTTGCGCCGCAAAACAGCTGTTTTGCAGCAGTAAGCGCTGTGAGGGAGGGGGGAAGGAGGGGGAATGCGGCGCGCCCGGGGAAGAGGCGGGGCGGGGATATGGGGAAGGGGTCCAATAGGGGCAGGGAGGGGGTGGAGTTGGGGAGGGGACTTTGGGGAAGCAGTTGGAATGGGGATGGGAGGAGGCAGGGCAGGGGTGGAGTCGGGGCTGGGGGGAGACTCAAGCACCCACCGGCGCCAGAAAAAGTTGGCACCTATGCTAGTTCCATGTAGCCTGTTGGCTCTCTGTGGACCAGAAATACATGCCCAGCAGACCCCGCCATAAAGTATACAGTTTGGGTAGCATGGGGGAAGTAACGTTTTTAGATGCGTAACTGTGCACCTGCAACATTCCATTTGCAAAGCTCTGGCATGGAAGAGCCTTGTTTGTTTTTGATTTTTAGGAAAGGAGGTGATTGCCCATACTTAATCACTTTAGCATTCAAATTCCCTGGTTCTACTTTGAAGCTTGCATCTCACGGAGGTGAATGGAGCAGGAAAGAATTTATGATGCTGCCATTTGGCAAGAGGCACTTTGCTGCAAGTCTGGGTTAACAGGACAAATGTGCATCTGTTTACATGGGTGGGGGACGCTGTCTTGGCAAAGAGGAAAGATAGAAACTTTTTTTTTAAGTGACACTGTTGAATTTTCAAAATGCTACAAAAATTGTTTGGTAGCCCCACAATTGAGGGATCTGCAACTTTTATTAGACCCCTAGATTCCTGGTGAGGCAAATGTGAGCTCAGGGGATTGTGTTGTGTGTTTATGATCTTTCTCAGGCAGATTTTTCTGAGGAGCCTGGTCAGATACTGAACTTTAAAAAGAGGTGTGGAGATCACCATGTCAGCTCGCTACCCATCATGCAATTTAAAAACAACTGAACAGGTGTTTGAGAAGGGAAAAATAGTGACACTCCATAGAAACTGGTTTACAAGGAGAGATTTTGACAGGACCGATTGGAGAGGAAAATATGTATTTTGCTAATGAAATAAGAATTGTCTTTCCTAACTAGAGGCCAGTTTCCATGTTCTCCTGAGACCAAGTATGGAAAACTTCAGGCCAAACACAAATCTGTGCCAAGTGATGGTTGAATGAAATCAGTAGGTCACATTTGAAATTGTTTTGCAATCTTTCCAGTACCAGGAGTTCACCAGAAAGGGATACGAGATTGGGAGTGTGATGAGTCTTCCCATTCCAGCCAATTTGGCTATCTAGAAACCCAGGCCCAAATTCTGCTGCCCGTTGCCAAGATAAGCCCATTGATTTTATGTAGTCACTGAACTAGAGTGGCTTGTGGCTTGCCTATGTCCATGATTTTTTTTGCACTGGTATAGCTATACTAGAGTAGACGTGCTGGTGTCAAGGGGGTTTGCACTGATTGAGCAAACTCCAAAGGTAAGTTGCACTGGTGCAGTTTGTCTGCACAGGGGGTTTGCACCAGTACAGCTCCCTCCAAGTAGCTATGCTCATGGAAAATCCTGAATGTGGACATGGCCTTGGTTTCCTCCTTTTAATCATAGACTATCAGGGTTGGAAGGGAGGTCATCTAGTCCAACCCCCTGCTCAAAGCAGGACCAATTCCCAACTAAATCATCCCAGCCAGGTCTTTGTCAAGCCTGACCTTAAAAACCTCTAAGGAAGGAGATTCCACCACCTCCCTAGGTAACCCATTCCAGTGCTTCACCACCCTCCTAGTGAAAAAGTTTTTTCCTAATATCCAACCTAAACCTCCCCCACTGCAACTTGAGACCATTACTCCTTGTTCTGTCATCAGGTACCACTGAGAACAGTCTAGATCCATCCTCTGTGGAACCCCCTTTCAGGTAGTTGAAAGCAGCTATCAAATCCCCCCTCATTCTTCTCTTCTGCAGACTAAACAATCCCAGTTCCCTCAGCCTCTCCTCATAAGTCATGTGCTCCAGCCCCCTAATCATTTTTGTTGCCCTCCGCTGGACTCTTTCCAATTTTTCCACATCCTCCTTGTAGTGTGGGGCCCAAAACTGGACACAGTACTCCAGATGAGGCCTCACCAATGTCGAATAGAGGGGAATGATCACGTCCCTCGATCTGCTGGCAATGCCCCAACTTATACAGCCCAAAATGCCGTTAGCCTTCTTGGCAACAAGGGCACACTGTTGACTCATATCCAGCTTCTCGTCCACTGTAACCCCTGGGTCCTTTTCTGCAGAACTGCTTCCTAGCCATTCGGTCCCTAGTCTGTAACAGTGAATGGGATTCTTCCGTCCTAAGTGCAGGACTCTGCACTTGTCCTTGTTGAACCTCATCAGGTTTCTTTTGGCCCAATCCTCTAATTTGTCTAGGTCCCTCTGTATCCTATCCCTACCCTCCAGCGTATCCCAGGAAGCATTTGTTTTGTTCTTTTGTGTGTGTGGGCGGAGGAGAGCCTTTGCTTTTGTGTCACTTGAGGCGGGTGAAACACAAGACAAGGTGGGGAGTGTAGAATGGACCTCGGTGGCACCCCAGCTAAATTTGTCCCATGGCACTGCACCATATAGATTTGAACATTTACCAGTTTACCTGGAGTGATAACACCAGCTGAAGGCTCAGTCTAAAACACATGTTTGCAGCAGTTTAACTAAAGGTGTGACTTTAAATAGGTGTAGCTGCTGTATGTGTGGATGCTATTGGGTTAGCTTAAATCTTTTAATTGACTTAAGCTAAAATGATAGGAGAGCTACACAGCTGGTGCTTGTGCTATGTCAAGGTGCTTTGGGTTCATCTGGTTACTTGAAGGGGGAACAAGAGGGACTTCGCCATGTGGCAATGTCACATGCCCTCTATTAACTTGCATTCTCTTGAGCTGACTGATGTGATGTTAGTCAATCATTGCTATATAATAAAATGAATTAGCTACTTACAAGTGTGTCCCTCTATCCTTTGGGAAATGCTACCAGAGAACGATTGTATTAGAAAAGTTAAATGAATTAATTGTGTAAAGTATCCAAAAAGCTACATAAAGCACAGTTTGGTAGTGGTGGGTCACAGGTGGCAAAGGTCCTTTGTCTGTGTACATCTGTACCCACAGGAAGCAGTCTGTGATTGAGGGAATAGGGGCTGTCAGTTTGGGAAGAGAGGAAGGAGGTCTCATTTTCCACTGCTGATTGGATTCACAGCTGGAAAATTTTGGAGAGTCTTGTTGTTACCTGGGGTTTTCTGAACCCAAAACTATGGTAACTAGTCTTTGTTTTTCAGGCAGTTTCAGGACACAAATCAATGTGGACATAGCTCTTCTTATAAATAATTGGTACACATGAGTGCTTTCATCCAAAAATCCTTGTATTTTATTGTCTCAAGCACACATCTAAAATAACAATAGTCTAAAGAACCCCAGATATAGTTACACAAAGTCTGAGATGGTGTTGAGTGGTCAACAGCAGGTTTCCAGTAGCCAGCCTTCCTTCTAGCTGCTGGGAGTTGGATGTCCGACTCCTAGCTTGTCAAAATCCTCTCCGATCTTCACCAGATTGCACACTCTAATCTCCAAGACACCAGCAAGCCACTGCTGTTGTCTCTATCCCTTAGCGCCTACATGGAGTGGAGACTGTCTTCCTTCCAATGCCTCGGGTTTGGCAGAACTTCTGCAGGTCTTTCCCTTCAGCAAGCTGAAAAAGAGAAAGTGATCTGTGGGATGTGCTAGGCATGTCAGCACTGTCAGGCTCCACTGCACGGTGGCTCACTCTGGGAAGAATCCAATGTACATTGGGAGTGGCTGTCAATGAAACTGGGAGAGTCTATGGGCCATTGTTCTGCTCAGATTCATGTCCTTGGCTCCTGATATATAATTTAAGACTCCTCTCTTTTATAATGCTGTTCATTCTGCCTATTTGCCACCCAGGTCAGACAACCTACTCTGCTATGGCTACTTCATTGTAAGACACTTGGAAAACCCTCCTACATGTTCCTATGCTCTGGCGCTATCCATGATTTCTATTTCAAAAACACTATATTAGGGCCAGTACAGGGATGCCAAATCCTCTGCTCGCTTTATAGGCTAATGACACTGGTGCTCATGACCTGAATGTTCTTCCAGGAACTAATCTACCGCTGGGCTGCTGCAGAAATCAGGCAGCTACTCTGCTGCTTAGGGTCAGGATAGCTGGTGACTCTGGATGCACTTGAAGTGGCCAGGTATTGTATGCAGGTTCAGCAGAGAGTGTTCACTGCCTGTGATCCTACTGCATAACCTAGAACTGTGGCTGTCAGGAGAGTTCTTGGTGAGCTCAGATAAAGATTCAGGGACAAAGGAGCAGGAGGGTACCAGTAAAGAGAAATTCTTATGTTGGCCTGAGCTCCAGAAAGAGCAGGGCAGCAGAAACTGATTAATAGATTTTAAGGCCAGAAGGAACAACCACTATGACCATCCAGTCTGACTTCTTGCATAACACAGGCCAGAGAACCCCATCTAATAATTTCTGCATCAAGCCCATAATTTCTTGTTGACTTAGAGTGTATGTGTTAGAAAGAGACATCTAGTCTTGATTTAAACACTTCAAGCAATGGATAATGCACCACTGGTCCTAGATCAGTTATGCCAAGGGTTAATTGCCCTCCATTTTTTTTTTAAAGTGCCTTATTTTCAGTCTAACTTCAGCTTTTCTGTCTTTGTCTGATAAATTAAAGAGCCCCCTGCTAGCAGAAATTTCCCCCGTTGGTTTCTATAGACTATGCTCAAGCTACCTCTTAATCTTCGGTTGGCTACAAAGCTGGTGTCCTGAGTGAATTCCCTAGATTTGCTGGCCTATTCGTTGTTTGTATAACCACTTCCTTGTTCTGGGTTTTTTCACTTTCTCAGCATGCTGTTTGTGTGAACTCAGGAATTCACAGGCTTTCTGTAGTGTGGTCATCCCTTAACAAGAGCGTCCTGGGGATGTATCTCCCACAAGCCCATTCATGATCTCACAACATCTTGGTAGCAGCTCCAGAGATCCTAGTCTCTGCTTCTCCCCTCAGTCTCTGGAGCTGGACAGGTCTGGAAATGCAGCCGTACAAGGTTAATTTGGTATCTGGAGCCCCATCTCCTGCTTTTCCCCCATGCTCCAAGTAGCACTGCTTGGGTTCTCAAACTTGCCCTCTCCTGCTGCTCAGTGTCTTTCCTGCTGACCCCACTCCCAGCCACTTTCCCCCTGCAATGTGTGGCATTGACAAAGGGTTATATGTGACTCCTCACACAGAAACAAACTATCCCTTTCCAAGAAGGAGGGAAACCCATGATAACTCCCACAGACTCTAGTTGTAAACTGAAATTAAAATTGCCCCTAGCACACATTGTCTCCTGATGGGGTGTGTGCGCATCATGACAGCATATTTAGTTGATGTTCGCTCCTTTTAGTCAATGCTACTGCAGTTAATTGTTTGTAAAGTGCTTTTAAGATTAGAAATGCTGGTTTTATTGTGCTCTTCTAGGGTTGACATCACCATGGAGAATATTTTTAGGGTTGCCTGGAGTCTGGGTAATGAAACTTTCACATGCTTCTTACAATCAGTCTCTAGAAAACCTCCTCTGAGGTCAGAACTGTATGAGTTCTGAATATATGCAGTGTTATTGTAGCCATGTTGGTCCCTTGATATTAGAGAGACAAGGTGGGTGAGGCAATACCTTTTATTGGACCAGCTTCTTTCTTTGATAGTTGTTCTGGATTTCTTGCATAAATAGAAATTACCTCACCCATCTTGTCTCTCTAGAGTTCTGAAGAGACGTGTTTGAAATGAGTGCTAGAAATTAGAATTTGAAAATCTTACCTCTTTTTTTAGGCTCTGTGGCTTTTTGTGGGTCTGTGGTACCAGGTACACTACATGAAGTGAAGCATGTGTCTGCCAGCAGGCCTGGATTGCTTCCTAATGTGGAGCATGAGCGGGCACAATGGGTCAGTTACTCAGCTCTCTAGACGGGTTTTCTTTTGCTACTCTTTTCAGAGGCATTGAGCATCCTCTGCGCCAGGTGAAATCGATGTGAGCAGGTGCTCTGTATTAAGTGGCTCATGTCAGATCCCCCAAACTAGTGGATATTCTGTATTTATTTAAGCAAAGAAATTTGTCTTCATTCCAGTTTCCTTATTTGTGAAACTGGGGTAACTAATGTCTGAAGTGCTCTGGGATCCTTGGTCAGAAGGCGCTTGAGAAGCATGAGTCACCCTTCTCTCTCTACCGCGCCTTTTAAAAATAGGTGACAAGTGCTGTGCTGGTAGCAAAGAAATTAGCACTCTGGCCTTCATGTGGCAGCACAGTGTCTGAAGGCTGTTTTCCCTCTCTAGAGTGTGCCACCTCGAGAGAGGGAGAACACTTGGTTCCTTGGCAGAGGGAGCGGGGTATCTTGTGCCACACAGCAGTGACATCTTCCCACCATTAGAGAGAATCCTTGGTGTTCATGTCCAGCCCTTTTGGGGGAGAGTATGGGCACTGCAGTATGAGACCCTAAGGCAAGGGTGGGCAAACTTTTTGGCCCGAGGCCCACATCTGGGTATGGCAATTGTATGGTGGGCCATGAATGCTCATGAAATTGTGGGTTGGGGTGCAGGAGGGGGTGAGGGCTCTAGCTGGGGGTGCGGGCTCTGGGGTGGGGATGGGGGTGCAGGGGGTGCTCTGGGCTGGGACTGAGGGGTTCGGAGGGCGGGAGGGGGATCAGGGTTGGGGCATGGGACAGGGTCAGGGGTGCAGGCTCTGGGCAGCACTTGCCTCAAGCAGCTCCCAGAAGCAGCTGTCCCCCCTACGGCTCCTAGGCAGAGGCTCAGCCAGGCTGCTTTGCACGCTGCCCTGTCTGCAGGCGCTGGCCCTGCAGCTCCCATTGGCCGCAGTTCCCAGCCAATGGGAGCAGCCGGGGCGGTGCTTGGGGTGGGGCAGTGTGCGGAGCCCTCTGGCTGCCTCTACACGTAGGAGCTGAAGGGAAAACATGCCGCTGCTTCCAGGAGCCACGCGGAGTGGGGCAAGCCCCAGACCCTGCTCCCCAGCGGGAGCTCGAGGGCCGGATTAAAACGTCTGGAGGGCTGGATGTGGCTCCTGGGCTGTAGTTTGCCCACCCCTGCCCTAAGGGCTGGGTGAGGGGACCCTTCACGGCTCTAGTGAGCACAAAGGGTCCCTTGAGGAGAGCCATGTATCAGTCTTTAAAGTATTGAGTACATGCTGTGAATCCCAATGGGAGGTCAGTGTGGGTTTTTTGTGTGGTGATTATATATGTTCCTGAGGGACTTGTACAGAGTCTGAAGCACTGAAAATGTGCAGCTGTAGGCTTGACTGGCAAGAGCCCAATGGAATCCTAAAAAGCCTAGGGAAAAGATTTCAGCAGTGTTTTGGACTTAGTACTGCACTGGCATGCCATGCATGGGCTCCTGATGGAGTCAGTGAGCCCTCTCCAGGTGTCTTGGCTCCAGGTGGAATGGCACTTGTTGCTAAAGGAAGTTCTTAGCAATCAAAGCCAGCAGGTAGGTCCTACCCCTGCTGGCTAGAAAAAGAGCATTTGAAGCAATTTTTTGTGTGTGTCTTGCTGAGGGTGAAACTGGACTAGGCAGGGGGAGTGGATTAATGGTTCTGTGGGCACTGTGTGTGAGAGCCAAGGCTGCAGGGACAGGAAGAGTTGAGACTTAAATAAGCACAAGGCATCTCTGTGTGTTGTGCGGTGGCTGTGTCCCCTCCTCCCCAACACTGGGGGGAGAGCCGAGCGTTCCTCAGTGCGAGTCCTCTCCAGAAAGCTCTGAAAGAGACACAAGCATGAAGATCAAATTCTTTGTGTTACTGACATGCTAGCGTGTGGTTGTTTGGTTTGGGTTTTTTCTCCTCCCCTTCTGTAGCTCCTGTAGAGTAGCTAGCACAAGTGTGTGTGTGTGGTGGTGGGGGGGGGGGCAGAGAATCGTAGGGAATCAAGCCCATCACATGGGGTATTCAGTTTCGTTTCCTCACCTCCCCACATGCAGCACTCACAGGACTCTTCTCTACATCATTCCCACAGATGCTTGGTCTCTGCTCATTCCTGGCTCTCAGCAGTGATGGAGACTTCATTTCCTACCATCTCTTCTAGGGCTCCTTTGCTCTCATGGTTAAGAACTTTTTATGTAAATGGCTCCAGGCTATTGCTCCTTGTATGGTAATAGCCTCTTAGGAGACGGAGAATAATTCCCTCTCTTCATTTATATTGTTACCTTGAAGGTATTTATAGACTGATGTCTCTCCTCTGGCCTTCTCTTTCCTTAACTACATAAATTTTGCTTCCTTGCTTCCTCTACTCATGCACCTTTATTCTCTAGCTTTCTGGTACATTTGCTCGCTGTCACTTGTGCTTTCTCTAGCGTTCTTTCTGGATCGTGGAGTCTGGAGCTGTTCATGCTTATTTGAAACGTGGCCATATTGGGGGTTATGTAGGGCAGCCTTATCTCGTCTCCAGCTCATGTATGTGACTTACCCCCTCCTACGTGCAATAATAACTTTGCCTTGCAGCACACCATGAGAGATGGTGGCTGTGATTCTGGGAGATATGGTTGTCACTGCTTTTCCTTGAGTATAGCTCAGGCTCTGTTTAGACCACTATGAAATGTTTTGTTCACTTCACCAGTGATTGAAGTTGGTTATACAGTAACTTCATCCCCAGGGTGACTGGATGGGTTGGGATCAATAATCATCTTGACTTCCACGTTGAAGTAGTCCTCATATTGTTTCCTGTGTCTGCACTCTGATCATCAAGGTGGTAAACCACCCAGAGACCCTTTATTGCAGGGTTCTCAAACTGGGGGTCGGGAGGTTATTATATGGGGGGTCGCGAGCTGTCAACCTCCACTCCAACCCCACTTTGCCTCCAGCATTTATAATGGTGTTAAATATATAAAAGTGTTTTTAATTTATAAGGGCGGGGGGTTGCACTCAGAGGCTTGCTATGTGAAAGGGGTCACCAGTACAAAAGTTTGAGAACCACTGCTTTATTGGGTCCATGCCCCACTATCAAGTGATGCTAGAATTGCTTTCTTACACCTGTGGCTAATTAGGATGGTGAGTCTCACTGGGACAGATGCAAACCTAGCGGCAGCAACCTCTAGGCATGGCTAATGCAATGCATGGTAGCTATGAATTTAAGGAAAGATCTTGAAGCTCCCGCTGGGTCAACACGTAATGCCCATCCTGCTAAGTAACGCATGTTGACATGAGCCAAGCATGCTGTGTCCCAGACACTACACTGGCTGTCTACTTAATACTTGAAGTTCAAGGTCCCAAAGCCCTCAATGGGCTGGAGCTGTCTCTGCAGTCAGGACCTACCATGAAGCTGTGGCCCTCAGGAACAATAGAACTGTCAGCAGGACAGGTGTTGCTCATGGGAACCGGGGGACATGAGCATTCTCAGTTGCTGGCCCATAGCTGGGGAACTTTCCTTCCATGAGAGACTAGAACAGTCCTAAATTTCATTGCCTTCAGGGCAAAATCTTGTCTCCATTTGCTTCCCTACAATAAAGCCCACCTCCCAGGAAGAATAACTAGCTGAGCACTTCTCCTCTTTCTCCTCCCCCTGTCCCCAAACCCCTCAACATGCAGAGGGGTGGAGGTGCGGGGGCGGGAAGAGACCCAAACTTGTGTGTGTGTATAGGGTGTCTGTGGCTTGTGAGGCACAATCACAGTGTGAGTAGCAGTATAAATCCCTGGGGAGATGGTAAGGGGCTGTGCGAAGTCTTTAGCCTCTAGTTGGCTGGCTCAGGTGCATCCCAGGAGAGTGGTAACTGAAATCTGTTTCTTTTTGGCTTTCATGAAGTGAGTGGCTAGCTTCAGTCCAGATTCTGCTTAGGTAGGTGTCCATTTTTCAGACCTACAGCCTGGTTGGCCTCCTTGTTGGTGGCCTCAACAAGTTGCCATGTAGCAAACCTCTTACCCCTGGGGGTAGGCAGTGGGAGATATGTTGGCACTTCTGCTGCTGTACCTGCTTGGGGAGAAATAGTCTGTTAACGTAGTACCTTTCACCAGCATGAAATGCCATTTAAAAAATGTAACTGCAGCTATTAGTAGCCTCTGGTGATCTAAAGGGAGAGTGTGTAGGCCATGAAAATACCTGAACCTGTCCCAGAGGGTGGATATGTGTAATTATATGGGATATTGAAAGTTGTGTGTTTTACCTTTTTAGGAGAGTTTGTGTTAGGTCAACACTAAACACGGAACTTGGAGACAGCAAATGCTCAGAGGATAACAGGGAGCTCTGTAGTAACAGGAAGCATAGTGCAAATGAAGAGCAACAATGTGTGATGGAAATGTGCAGCGTTAGCCTGTGAATGAGGAGAGATGCTGCATGGTAGGGACCAGTGGAATAATCCTGCCTTTCTGTGGAACAGCTCATGATACACACAGACTCAAGACCAATGTTTATGTACACACACATGTGCTGGCATGTCACTAAGGTCTATACGTCGCCAGTGGGTAGCTTCGGACATCTTGTATCTTTCCCCATTGACTCCTCCAGCAAGGAGGGGACCAAGGTGTCAGCAAGATACACTGCTCCCAAGGCACGGATATTCGACAATTTCCCAGTCTCTGTATTGGCCATTTGGCGGCTTCTTCCACCCTCTTGTTCTGAACTGCCCTTCTCACCTGTATAAGCTCGTTAGCCTTTCTCGTCCTTGTTCCATTCTAACCCTGTGGCCAGGGAGTGATGCAGAATCTTGCTAAGCAGGTCAGTCTCCTAAAGGGTCATGTGGTGCCTTGGACACTGTATTGTTCTTTCTGACTCCCCCAGCCCTCCTGCATCACCGTGAAATGCTCCTAGGCTCAACAAGCTCTTGGGGTAAAAGCTTAAACGCTCCAGCATGGTTCTAGAAAGCACTGTGCTGCCAGAGGTGTCGTGTTTACATATGGAAATGTAAAACGAAGGTCCTGACCAATTGCCTCCTGGAATCCCATAGCACTAAGGGCATGGACCCAGGTGTCCTGGTTAAATCCCAGTATGGGATGTAACTGGGTATCGATATTTTCACTTTACGGCTGAAACAGCTGCTGCTTTGCCCCACTTGAAGCCAGTCATGTAGTGACACTGTAAAGGTGTTGGGCTGAAAGGCACAGTAAGATTCTTTTGTTACTATCTGTTGTTACTCCAGGTCATGCCCTCGGGCCTAAAGAGAGCAGGTGTGACCAAGAAAGGCTCATCACTTTCTGCAATTGAGAAATCCTCATCACTTTCTTTTCCCTTTTTAGATTTTCTGGCTACAGCTGCCTGTGAATCCTATGAAGTCCTGATGTTTGTTTTTCCTGAGTGACACAACAGAATCTGCGAGGAATGGAGAAAGCTGTCTCTTCTTCTTCATCAGAGCAGCAAAGAGCACATCGGTGTGATGGAGGCAAAACCTTGTTAATGACACTGGAGCCAAACAAAGAAGATTTTTCTGCCCTTGGGTGCCCCCAAGGTGAACAGAGAATAGCTGCTTTTGTTAAAGATGCAAAAATGCCTCTGGAGAGTGCAGCTTTATCGGGGACATCAGTGGAAGGGGGGACTGATCTCAAGGAGGCTGCCTTCTATGCTTCTGACAACGTGGCAGCCATGAACAGAGATGGGAGAGGGAATTCGGGTGCTGATGACATGTGCAGCCGTAAGAAGGATCCCACTTTTTTCTTGCCTCTAGCCCGCCAGGAGCCAGACGTTGGTTTGGAAGCACACAACGTGGCAGGTAAGTTCCACACCCTAAATCTATAGGTGGGACTCAAATACCATTGGCTAATGGCAAATCAGAGCCTCTTTCCTGGTGAACAGAAGGGAGGTCAAAAGCCTAGACTGCTGCAGAGTTTAATTTTCATTTAAAAATATACCTGGCATTTGTGGTGCTGCTGGAAACCTTCTAAATGGGACAGCAGAGCAGCGAGTCTTCCTGAGTCTGCAGACTGCTTAGGCGCCCCGCTTCTGCTCATTTGCAGAGTGAGTTAAGGAGACACTGCTTAGTGCAACTGCTTCTATTCAGGACCCTGCAGGCTGCATGAAACTGATTAGAATCCCTGCCAGTTTTCCTTTGCTGCTGCTGCTCTGAGCAGTGAGAAAGGCAGACACTGGAGCTGTTTGCAGGAGAGGAGGGTGGAGTCTGTCAGGAAGCTGTGGGCGAAGTCAAGAGACACTTCCAGCAACCAGAGGATGGGATGGCGGTGGGAGGCATTCACATTTATTAGGTATCTACAAGCCAGAGGCACCTAGAAAAGAAGCAAAGTCCCATGAACAGCATCCTTTTCCTTCCCTACACCTGCAGCCTTTCCCAGCATCTAATGGTAGTGGGGAGGGGGAGGTGTATCTGGGCGTCTCACCTGCACCAGGCTGGTGCTGTTGGGAGGGACCCCCTCCTCTTTTGTTTTGGCCTCTGGCTAGCAGATGTTTTTTTGAGCCTTCTTGGTAGTGGACTCTCCCTGGTGATCATCCCGCCTGCCATGGCCAGCCATGCAACCTCTGCCTTGGCATGCAGCTCCTCGTAGCACTCAGTTGATGAAAGCTCCTGTGCACTGGGCCTTTCACAGCTGTTTCCCCTCCTCCTCCCCCATCTCTCCTGGCTTCACTTTCTCAAAGGTCCAGGAATTAGTGGTGTTCCACATGGAGATCTCCTGTTTGAAGCTAAGCTGTGGATATGAGTGCAGCACTGGGCTTCCTTCCTAGGTGAATAGCTCCAAGATCTTTCCACTTGTGATACTGAGAGTTTTGGAGCTGGAGGGAGTGTGATGATGACACAGCCATGCTGAACAGTTCCTGTTCTAGTTTGTTTGAGCTTATACATTTGTTGGGGCAACCAGAAGAGAATCCAGAAGAGAAACCTCAGCCTGAACCAATCTACACGGGAGGTCCACTTCCTAGATACCACGGTACAAATAAGTGATGGTCGCGTTAACACCACCCTATACCAAAAACCCACCGACCGCTATGCCTACCTTGAGTTAATTGGTCATTTAGCAACATGGTAATGATCTTCAAGTTCAGCACCATAGACAGGGATGTAAAATTCAGTGGCAGTAGTGAACTGATAGCTCTTGGGAGTTCTGCTTGCCACAGTCAAAACTACCTGCTCAATTCATGAATCTTAGACTTGTCAGATCCATTAAATGGTGCTGGTCAGATGCTGAAACGCCAGTGGCACTTGGTAATTTAGTGACCTGTATGTAAACTGTAAAAAATGTTACTGTTTTCTTGCAACATACCCAGAGGATTACTATGCAATCTTAAAGTGCAGTGTCTCTATGTATAAAACACGTACTAACAATCCTGCATTGAAACAACAAGGAGTCTGGTGGCACTTTAAAGACTAACAGACTTATTTGGGCATAAGCTTCTGTGGGTAAGCTTCTTCAGATGTATGGAGTGAAATTTACAGATGCAGGCATTATATAATGACACATGAATCCTGCATTGGGAGACCTAATTAGGCCCTTTGCACATCTGTGGATTGCAATACGTCCCACTTGTTCTCCTTGTACCAGTCCAGAGCTGTGGGGATAGACTCCTCTGCCAGCAGGTGGAAATAGGAACCCTGGAGAACTTGGAGTGATTTCTTTCTTTGCTAAGTGGAGTTCATAGGCACAAAATATTCTGTTGGTTACAGTCTCCTTGTCGCTGTGAAAAGCTGTACCTCCCAGGAACCTATGGCTTGCCAGTTATCTTTTTGGGCTCTGTGTGATGCCCTCCTGCTATTGCCTCTCCTATTGCATGTTTCTATACTAAGAACTAGGGAGAGAACCCAAGGCCTGTGAAAGTGAGGGATCGTTGTCCAGGATGGGTTGTAGATCACTGATGATGTGTTGGAGAGGGTTTAGCTGAGGAGTGGCCAGTGGAGTTCTGTTGGTTTCTTTATTGGGCTTGTCTTGCAGCAGGAGGCTTCTGGGTACACGTCTGGCTCTGTTGATTTGTTTCCTTATTTCCTCGGGTGGGTATTGTAGTTTTGAGAATGCTTGGTGAAGATCTTGTAGGTGTTGATCTGTCTGAGGGGTTGGAGCAAATACGGTTATACCTCAGTGCTTGGCTGTAGATGATGGATCGTGTGGTGTGTCCAGGATGGAAGCTGGAGGCATGAAGGTAGGCATAGCGGTCGGTGGGTTTTTGGTATAGGGTGGTGTTAACGTGACCATCGCTTATTTGTACCGCGGTGTCTAGGAAGTGGACTTACCATGTAGATTGGTTCAGGCTGAGGTTCATGGTGGGGTGGAAACTGTTGAAATCGTGGTGGAATTCTTCCAGAGTCTCCTTCTCATGGGTCCAGATGATGATGTCATCAATGTAGCATAGGTAGAGAAGGGGCATGAGTGGACGAGAGCTGAGGAAGCATTGTTCCAGGTCAGCCATAAAAATGTTGGCATATTGTGGGGTCATGCAGGTGCCCATAGCAGTGCCACTGGTCTGGAGATGTATATTGTCACCAAATTTGAAATAATTGTGTGTGAGGATAAAGTCACAGAGCTCAGCAACCAGTTGTGCTGTGGCATCATCGGGGATACTGTTCCTGACCGCTTGTATTCCATCTGTGTGTGGGATGTTTGTGTGGCTAGGATGGTGTTTTCTGGAAGATCACCAATGCGTTGTAATTTTCTCAGGAAATCAGTGGTGTCACGGAGATAGCTGGGAGTGCTGGTGGCGTAGGGTCTGAGTAGCGAATCCACATATCTGGACAGTCCTTCAGTGAGAGTGCCGATTCCAGAGATGATGTGGTGTCCAGGATTTCCAGGTTTGTGGATCTTGGGTAGTAGATAGAATAACCCCGGTCAGGGCTCTAAGGGTATGTTGATTTGTTCCTGTGTTAGTGTAGGGAGTGTCCTGAGTAGATGGTGCAGTTTCTTAGTATATTCCTCAGTAGGATCTGAGGAAAATGGCCTGTAGAATTTGGTATTGGAGAGTTGTCTGGCAGCCTCCTTCTGGTAGTCAGACCTGTTCATGATGACAATAGCACGTCCTTTATCAGCCGCTTTGATTATAATGTCAGGGTTGTTTCTGAGGCTGTGAATGGCATTGCGTTCTGCACGACTTAGGTTATGAGGCAAGCGATGTTGTTTTTCCAGAATTTCTGCCTGTGCTCGTCGGTGGAAGCATTCTATGTATAGGTCCAAACTGTCATTTCTACCCTCAGGAGGAGTCCATGTGGAGTTCTTCTTGTGCTGTTGGTGGGCGGGTATCTGTGTATCAGTGCACTGTTCAGTGTTATCTTGAAAGTATTCTTTGAGTTGGAGACGGCGAAAGTAGGCTTCCAGATCACCGCAGAACTGTATCATGTTTGTGGGGGTGGTGGGGCAAAAAGAGAGTCCCCGAGATAGGACAGACTCTTCTGCCAGGTTGAGTGTGTAGCTGGATAAATTGACAATATTGCTGGGTGAGTTAGGGGTACCACTGTTGTGGCCCCATGTGGCAGGTAGGATTTTAGACAACTTATGGTCCTTTCTCCTTTGTAGAGAGATGAAGGGTACGTCTACACTTACCTCCGGGTCCGACGGCAGGCAATCGATGTTGTTATTAACGTAGCTGAATTTGCGTACCTTAGTCCGAAGTGGGGGGGTAGTGTGGACCAGGCCGAAGTGTGTAATGTAGATCTCCTGTCTTATTTTAATAAAGTCCATTTGTGTGGAAGGTTGGTTATTTATGAAAGTCTCCAGGTTGGAGAGCTCTTTTCTGATGTTTTCCTGTTTGCTGTATAGGATGCTGATCAGGTGGTTCCTCAGTTTCTTTGATAGTGTATGGCATAATCTCTCACTGTGGTCTGTGCAGTATGTAGATATTTGGCAATAGGAACCACTGAGGGCACATAACTTACCAGGTCGACCTTGGTCCCCATGGGTGTTGTGGAGTTAACACCGGGGAGTTGTACTGATTCATGCTGTGCACCCTCTGACTGGCTGCAGCCAGCTCCTCTGACCTGATAGACTGATGCCCTCAGAAATCCCCATCCAGACATGGCCACCTGAACTCCTGTCACCCCAAGTTTTCCCTGCTGCTGGCTCTGTCCCCATAAAGCTCAGCCCACTTCCTCCCCGGTGAAGAATTCCTTTTAATATCTGGAATTGGGTGGGGCAGGGTCTGGAGTGGAGGTGGCTGTGTACTGGCTGGGGACAGGGAGTTGAGGGCAGTAGCCTGTTGGGGGGAAGGGATTTGCATAATCTGGTGTAAAAATTTGCTGGAAAACTGTACAGTTGTGGGTCAATCATTGTTCAGCATCCCTACCTTCTGATTAGCTTAGGCAGTGCAATCCTTCCCTATATCCTAGATGGTTTGTGGGGCTCCGTTAGCGTCCGTAAAGTGCTCTGAGACCTTTGGAAGGAGCTAGGGAAGAGTAAAACATGTACACTTTGCTTTGTTGTAGGGTTGCTCGTAAATGAGGTTAAGATTTTTGTCAGTTTTTTTTAGTAAAAGTCAGGACAGGTCACAGGCAATAAACAAAAATTCACAGAAGCCCATGACCTGTCTGTGACTTTTACTAAAAATAATAGTTACAAAATGGGGCTGATGGGGAGATGAGAGCCTGAGCCCTGCTGCAGGAGGGGAGGAGGATCCTGCCTGTGGCGGCTGAGAGCTCCAGGGTTCTCCCTGCCACCTGCAGCAGCTGGGAGCTCTGGGGTCCCCACCAGCTGACAGCTCTAGCCCCACCACCCTGGGGCTGAAGCGGAAAATATCATGGAGGTCTCTGGAAGTCATGGAATCCATGACTTCCGTGACATAATCTTAGCCTTACTTATAACTGCTGGCACTGGCTTTTATTTCAGAAAAGCATGAACCATGTATTTGGGGAAGGGTATGTGTGACATATAAGGAATGTATTATTATTGCAAACCTGGTGCTGGAGGAGAGGGGAAAGTGCAAGGTGTCAGATTAGGGGCCTCCTGCCCCTGACCATGTCTAACCAACCCAAGAACTGCCACCCACTTGGAACAAATAGCATTAAACCTGAAGGCTCTCAGCACCTGATAGGTCTCAAAATGTAATTGTAAATGAGGAATAATCATTGATATTTCTAGTGGTGTCCTGCAGGGATCGGTTATTGGCCCTACGCTATTTAACTTTTTTTTTTTAATTATTATTATTATTATTATTATCATCAGTTAACTGGAAGAAAACATTAAATCATCACTGGTAAAGTTTGCAGATGACAAAAATTGAGGGAGAAATAGGGAACAGGTCACGATTCAGAGTGATCTAGTCACTTTGCTTTCACCCAGTTTACAAACGGTATGCATTTTAATATGGCTAAATGTAAATGTCTGCATCTAGGAACAAAGACTGTAGGCCAGACTCACAGGATAGGGAACTCTATCCTGGGAAGCAGGGGCTCTGAAAAAGATTTGGGGGTTGTGGTGGATAATCAGCTAAATGTAAGCTACAAATGTGATGCTGTGGCCAAAAGAGCTAATGCAATTCTGGGATGCACAAACAGGAGACTCTCTCAAGTAGGCGTATAGGGGTTATTTTACCTCTGTATTTGTCCAATAACTGTTCAGTCTGTGTCCAATTCTGGGGTCCACAATTCAATTTATTAGTGTCAATCTTGGAGAGGATTCAGAGAAGAGCCATGAAAAGGGTTAAAGAATTAGAAAATATGCCTTATAATGGGAGTCTCAAGGGGTTCTATCTGTTTAGCTTAACAAGGAGTTGAAGGGGTGACTTGTTTCCAGTCTAAAAGTATTTGCATGGGGAACAAATATTTAATAACGGGCTCTTCAGTCTAGCAGAGCAAAGTATAACATGATCCAATGGCAAGAGAGTCCTGGGGTAGTCTCCTTGATTTTCACCATGAAGCCTGTCCAATAGGAGCAGATCTAATTTTAGCAAACCTAGGGTTGGGGGAGAAAACACACTCCATTCCGATGTTTCTAGCTCAACAAGTTGAAGCTGGACAAATTCAGACTGGAAATAAGGCATAAATTTTCAACCGTGAGAGTAATTAACTACTGGAACAATTTACCAAGGGTCATGGTGGATTCTCCCTCATTGGCAATTTTTAAATCAGGATTGGATGTTTTTCTAAAAGACCTGCTCTAGGAATTGTTTGGAGGAAGTTTCCCTGGCCTGTGTTGTACAGAAGGTCAGACTGGTCTTTTCTGGCCTTGAAATCTATCAAAACCTTTTGGGATTGAGCCCCAACTCCTGTTGCCTTCAGTGGGAGTTGCAGGTGATCAGCACTTTGCAGCATCAGTCCAGTGTTCCTGTTTCCTAGACAGTTCGTTTTGGTTGAGCTGGAAACCTCAGGAGTGGGGAGTGTGTGTGTTTGGGACTCTTCTGCTCCCCCACCCCTAGGTTTGTTAAAACTAGATCTTCTTCTGTTGTCCAGAACTCATGGTGAAGACCAAGTAGACTACCAGGACTCTCCTGCCTAACGAGGGTAGGTTATTTGCATTATTAACGACCTCAGTGAATAGGTAGCTTGGTGCACAGTTTAAAAAGCTGTAGTATTTATTGAATCTCTGGCTTCAGTTATGGCTGTCTGTTAAAGCTTATTTTCCATGATGGTGTTTGTCTTACTAGCATAACACTTGTTGCATTAGAACCTTATCTGTTGGAGCAGACAGTGCACCACATGAATAAGAGCTGGCATCTGCAACTATGCACCTTTGGGAGGGTGTGGTGGATTTGCTGAGCCCCCAATGATTTCCATGCTTGAAATTCTGTTAGCTGTTTGGGGGAGAGGGATAAAGAAAAACATCCTTTAAAATGTCTCTCATTACTGATGCATCATCTCTAGTAATTTCCAAGGCAGCTTTTACCGTGTTCATCACCTAATGTGTTAAAGGCCAAAGGTGGAATCCAACATACTGTCATCCAAAGACTATCACTTCAGGGAACTGAATTGGCAAATTACTGGCATAAACCTGAATGATTGTTTACATTTACATAATGTGTCTTACCCCAAGTGCTTTACAAACTTGGGGTCTAATCCATGAGATTACTTACGTGAGTAAGGGTGGCAGAATCATCCCTTTATGTATTGA
This sequence comes from Emys orbicularis, assembly GCF_028017835.1. Taxonomy (NCBI): domain Eukaryota; kingdom Metazoa; phylum Chordata; order Testudines; family Emydidae; genus Emys; species Emys orbicularis. Next base: position 8,697,634 of record NC_088701.1, on the reverse strand, counting down.
GATTGTCTTTGACTGCCAGTGAAATGTAAAAGTCCAAGGCTTAAATGTACACATCAGCACTACACATCTGTTTAGGACAGGAAGTGAAGAGGAATGCTGTATCCAAATGAAAGAGCAAGGGCAATTTTATGAGGCAAAAATTTTATGAGGATTTTGCCTGGGGATACCATGGGTAACATTCCTTCACTAACAAAAAGGGCCATGGGGTTTCTAATGAGTACAATTGGTCAGGTCCCTGCATCCTGCTGAGTCACCCACGCTAGTTCCTTGTTCTTTTGGGGGTCTCCCATCCAAGTATTGGCCATGCCCAGCCCTGCTGTGTTTGGGAGCCTACAGGATTGTAACAGGAGGTGGCGTGGCTGCAGGTCATGACAGATGAGACTGGTCACAACATAGATCAGATAGGATAAACACATTTCAATGGGCTGGCCCTGACCATTTCCATGCAAAGGTTTTGAAAGCCATAGAAGAGAAAATGGTGGGCTTGTTAGCAATAATTTGCAATAAATCACTAACCCAGGGGACTTGCCAGAAGGATGGAGAACAGCAGTGAGCTGAGCCTTCAAGAGGAGCCATTGGGGAACAAAGGAAGCATTAGCTGAGTTTCTATGATCATGAGGAAGCTTTAAACATTTAAATGATGACAGTTTGATGGCTTGGAGGATGCAGGGCTAGATAATTCCAATCAAACCTGATTACATCCTTTGATAAAGCCACAAGGAATAGGCTGGGCTGGCAGCCTGGTGCTCTAAAGGGGACTGGGAAAGAAGTCACCAGGACCTGGTCTAAACACAATAGTTAAACCTGTAATGTGTGTGTGTGTGTGTGTGTGTGTGTGTGTTTTTGTTTGTTTGTTAAACTGCTGTCAGGTGGGTATGGACAGTCTAAACTGATATAAGCATATCCACATGTGTTTACACCACATTGGTTTACATTGTTTAATTAAACCAGGATAACTTTTGTATGTAGCCAAGCCCTAGGTCTCTGTGGATAGGATGGAAGGAAAGCATTGTATCCCCTTCATGCAGTGGCACACACAAAAGCATGGACCATCTCTCTTCACCCAGTGGGTTAGTGGGCTGTGTCTGGTTAGAGCAAAGGATTCTGTGAAGTCAGCTGGGCTGAGATTGGAGTGTGCGGTTGGAGTGAAACCCTTCTCTTAACCTCGTCCTGGCTTGAAAAATCCCACATTTAATAGCAATGGGAAACTTAATGTGTGCAATATTTCTAGATATTTCTTTGATCCAGTTCCACAAGAGTATCTGCTGGTTATCAGAAAGACATCATCTGTCTTGCAGCAGGACACAGCTGTCTCATGAACTGCTCAGAGTAACTAGGCGTACTGCTGTGCCATGTTGGGATGAGATTCTCTAGGCGCTCTGGGCCAGGGATCTGGAGGAACTGGTAAAATAACCCAAACTGCCTATTCCCAATTTGGGGGGATGGAGGAGCATGAAATGGCACAAGGATTAGGGAAGTTTAAAGAAGTGTTTAAGGGTTGGCATGAAATGGAACGTGGTTAAATCCAGATTATGTGCTGGGGACAAGGAATGATTGGAAACAAAACTGGAGGAATACAGCTTTCTAACGAGCAATGTAGAGCAGGAACCAGGTGGAGAGTAGAGAAATCAGATGAGTATGTGGTGATCTCTTGGAAAAGCCCCAAATTACCAGTTATGTGCACACAATGCCTTTATAGTACAGTACAATTTAACTAGTTAGATTGTAGGCAAAAGGACTAATGGCAAATCAGAGCCTCAGGGGTTGTATTGGTTGTATTGGTATAACACCACTGGTTTATAAGAAAAAGAAGGATCACACCTCTAAACAACATAGTTATACTGGTACAAAACCTTTGTGTAGGCCTCCTGTGTGCTGCCTTGGGACATGCACGTGAGAGACATTCCCTCTTCACTAGTAAAGCTGCAGTCAGGGTCCAGTGTCCACATCTGGGTTCCTCACTAGGTACAACGGACCTCAGGGGTTGTATTGGTTGTATTGGTATAACACCACTGGTTTATAAGAAAAAGAAGGATCACACCTCTAAACAACATAGTTATACTGGTACAAAACCTTTGTGTAGGCCTCCTGTGTGCTGCCTTGGGACATGCACGTGAGAGACATTCCCTCTTCACTAGTAAAGCTGCAGTCAGGGTCCAGTGTCCACATCTGGGTTCCTCACTAGGTACAACGGACCTTGGTGGAGCAGAGAGAGTGCCCAAAGGAGGTTGAATGGTTCACAAAGGCACATCTTGTAACTGGCCAGAAGGAACTGGATATCATAACTAGTAGAGTACTGGGAAAGGAAAATGCTCCATAGAGGCAATGAGTAGTAGTGAACTCTTCTAGTGCCTTTTTAATAAATACCATCAAATGCAGTGTCACATCTGTGTTAAATGCTTCAACAGACTCCATTTTTGGGAGATACAGCAGTTGTATTTTCCATAGTCAAGGCACTATAATATTGAAAAGATTTTCAGGCCTGGATTTTGTTTAATTTCAGTTATTGGCCTCTAATCACCTCCCATCACACCATTACCTAAGGGCCAGATCTGGGGAGGTGTGAAGGTCCACCCACATCAATGAGAACTGAGGGTGCTTGGCAACTGGCAGGATCTAGCCCTGATGGATAAAATTTGTGGCACAACCTGGTCCAGTCCCTCTTTCTGAATGGTTACCAGTTTGTTGTGATGGGGTCCCACATGCTGCTCAGCACCCTAGGTCTGGGCAGTGTCTAGTCTTTGATCTTAGCTCTGGTTCTGTCTTGCACCCTTCTGGGTCTGACACCCTTCTTGGGCAGTCTGGCTGCCTGGACCCCAGAACCAGCCCTCTCAAGCCCCCAGTTACTTAGACATGTTCCCCCAGAGTCTACCTGGCTGAGAAAGTTCTGGTTTCCTAGTTATACCCTTCAGGGCAGTAAAGCAACGAACGGGGCTATGCTAAGGGATTTCCCATTCACACATGCTTTACTCTTGTAACTCCCCTGTGTTTTCTAAATCTATGGAAAAAAATTTCTGAATGCAGCCCCCTCAGTCTGATCTTGCCCCCCTTTGAAAGTCCTGGTTTTGGCCTGAGCCAAAGGGGAGGCAAAGTTCTACCTGGCTGCACTCTCTCCAGCTGTGTCTTCTGTTTCTGGCAATGAAACTGCATAGTTGCTTAGAGAGCATGTCTCTTTTAAAGCAGACTCTGACACCTGTTCTGCCCCTGCTCTTCTGCTGGGGAATTTCCATTCTCTAACCCCCGCACTGGCTTCTGGGCAGAGAGTTGTTCAAGTCAGTGGCCTGGCCATAGCAACCCCACCATTCTAGCAGGGGAGAGCTAGACAATATTGATGACCCGTGGTTGCTCTGTGTCAACTTCCCAGACATAGTCTCTGCAGTAGGTGTCAGGCTTCTGCTCCAGAATGAATGTGCAAAGCCAAATCTTCATAGATGGTGCTCACAGAACAAAAATGGAGTTAACAGGTTGACAAGACATACCTTCGCAGCCTGTCACATAAAGAAAATGGCTCTTTCTAGTGAGGAAAGATGGTGCAGTGGTTTGGGAGCTACTTTAAAACTTGGGAGAGCTGGGTTCAAGTCCCTGCTCTGTCAGACTTCCTGTGTGACCTTCAGTGAGTGACTTACTTTCCCTATCTGTGAAATGGGGATAACAGACCTGGTTTGGCTCACAGATGAGTGGTTGCGAGGATAAATGCAGTAAATATTGTGAGGCGCTCAGATACTATCAGATAAGTGCCTGAGAGAGAGACTCTATAAGATATTTGGTACCCGTGTTAAAGTATAAGTTGATAATGCCTTTCTGATCAGCATGAAACTGTATTGGTAGCATTTGGGTAATATGGGCTGATAACCTGAGTCTAGTTAAAAGCCTGGTCATATCTGTCATACGTTTGAAACAACCATAGTATGAAAAGATGCTGTCCCTTTTACAGCAGTGTAGGCTGGGAATCCCACATTTTACAGAAGGGGAAACTGAGGCACAGAGCAATGACGTGACTTGCCCAGGGTTAACCAGCCGGCCAGTGACGGAGTGCTTGAGCTTCTTCCTCTTCCTGGTGACAAACTGGGATTCAGCCTATGTTTGGTCATTGAATCCTGGTAATTAAATCTTCGTCTCTGGGACCCAGGTAACTTTGTGTCCAATAGTAGTTAACTTTAGGGATAATAAACCACTATTTAGCATCTCTGCCATATCCATTCTCTGTGCAATGAACTTCCACTTGCTTTAGTATGAAGATAGTTAAAAGACAGTTTAGTAAGAGAAGCAGAACATTTATCAGTGGCTAATGTGTAACATGCAGGCCTCTTCCATTGGTTGGTGGTATAATCGTGTTATCAAAACTGCTCGCTAAAGAAACCCGATTTAATGAGCGTTCTTGTCCAGTTAACAACATTTCAGCCTGTTGTGATTTGATTTAATAGGATTCCCAGCTAGCTACCCTTCAACAGCATGCTGGCAACTGGCTAGCACTATCGTGTGTAGACTCAAGTGGTAATAACTGAATCATTTTAGCAGGGGCGTAATGTAGCCCATATCTATGAAAAAGGAAATCCCACTGGTTACCATACAAATGCACATAAGTTAAAGGACCCAAAACAGATTTGAAAGCACAGACTTGTAAATTCTCTGCCATAGGCAATTTCAGAAATTCCTGGGGGAGATCAGCACAAAACCAAGTCCATGCTGCTCCAGCCAATGCTGCAGACAGGTCAACAGAAGGTCATGGTCAGCTGTATCAAATACTGCTGTGAAAGGTCCAAAGAGCCAGAAATGAATGACGACCCCCACCTGCAGCAATCCAAAGGTTGTGTTATGCTTTCCATAGAGCAGTCCAGAGCTATGATAAGCATGGCTTGGCAAAGGAAGTGTGTGGCAATAGACTGGAATATCTCTCCCCTTCCTGGCCACCATGCACTGCAGAAGAGGGAAGTGACCGAGCAAATTCACTCCTCTTGCTTGGTGTCCCATGCCATTTGATCACATGTATCCTGGCCAGCCTCCTGTGGCTTCCAATAGATCCACTCAGCATGCTTGAAAGGACAAACCTTCAGCGAAGGTGCCAGGTCAGGCTAGGCACAGGTCAGGCCTTCTCCCAGTGGCTTGCCCTGCCCTACTGCAAAGTGCATCCCCGGGAGCCTGCATGTTATAGGCGATCCATGCCGAAGGTGCCGGGGCATTAGATGTTTTGCTCTGGTGAGAGCAGGGTACAGTTGTGGTTTCCAGGCAGTTTTCTCCTCTCCAGGTGAGATGGATCGCTCTGAGGATACATCGACGCTGCAAAAATAGACGTCCTGTGGCAGCGAGTTTTAGAGCATGGGTCAATTGACTCCAGGCTCATGAGATTCATGCGCAGGGCTAAAAATAGCAGTGCAGTTGTTGAGCTCAGATGGGAGCCCAGACTGAGATCCATCCCCCCCCTTGCTGGGTTTCAGAGCCGGGGCTCAAGCCCAAGCCTGAACATCTACACTGCCCTTTTTAGCCCCCTAGCGTGAGCCCTGCAAGCTCAAGTCAGTTTACCTGGGCTCTCAGACTTGCTACGACAGGTCTTGTTTTACAGCGTAGACATCTGTTGAGTTACTGGTCTAGGAATGGGGCAGATATGTGAATCTGGGCTGGAAGAAGTTGAAAAGATTCTTGCTCTGTCAACTTGTTTGTGCAAAGTTGGCAGTCCTAGGTGTGGCAGGAGCACTGGGGATGGATAGTTGGGTTATCCTCTCCCCCTCCTTCCCCCCCCCCCCCCACCTTCTCTTCCCCTGGCCACTGCTCACAGCAACCTCTTTGGACAATATGAATGGCATTGGCAAATTCCATCCAGAAGTCCTTGGCAAGAAAAATGGTGGCTGCAACATGGACCTTTTTTTGCAGTGGGGAGGTGGCTGGGGGGCACTGTGGGGAGGAAAAGTTAAAACAGTGGGGGGTGGAGAATGGAAGAATGCTGTGGAATATTGTGCTGCATGCTGCCCTGTGAGAGTGCTAACAAATGGATGATTCAGTAGGTGACTGCACATGCTTGATGAACCGTGATCTGGCTCTTTACTGTATTAGGCTCAGTGCAGATCCTATGAATGGGCTTGTTGCCATAGGAGTGCTATGCAGGTCTCTGTTAAGCTGCTGCTGCTTGGCTCTGACTCTGAGCAGCACAAGCAGGGAATCCTGGAATGAAGGTTGGTTGTCAGGCTGCCACTGAGGGAATTCCTGGCCCTCTGAACCCAGACATGGCATGGCACTTGCTCTCGGGTATATGGGGAGTTCCTAAGTGATCGGTGACCCTTTGTGGCTGCAATGTCAATATTTTACGTGGAAAGTAATCTGTATAAGATCCTGGGTTTGCACAGTGGTGTGTGCTGCAAACAGTCCTACAAACGAGAATCCACAGGTCTCCATCAGGGACTGGGAACAAGAGAGAGGGCTGGAGTGTGGAACCAGGTCCGGTTAGATACCAGCTTTAGTTTCATCTTTCAGCTTCTTGGTTTTTCTGCTCACTCATTTCATCTCCTGCCACATCCCTGAAAATGTCTCCAGTTTAACTAGTGGCATGTCACACCTCTTGGGATGTTATTCAGGGTGCTCCACCCAGGTCCACCCTGTGTCTGCTCTCTGGTGGAGGGGCCCATCTGAAGAGTAGTTTGAGAGGCCTAGAGCTTAAAAATGGCTTAGGGTGATGAACCCAGAGATTGAAAATAGTTCAAGCAACCTAGCCTCCCTGCCATGGATGAAGTTAGCTTTGCTATTATGGAGACTATTCTAATAACATTATAGGGGAAGTGGAGGGGGGGCCCGAGTTCCTATATTTAACCCTTTACCTCTCCCTCCTCTTCTCCCTGTGCCACTGAGCTCTTGCTCATCTCTCCCCTCCCTCCTCCCCCCCCCCCCCCCCCAGCTCTTGCTTTTTCTTCATTTTTAGGTCCATTTCTCTCAAGAATACAAGATAGAATCACTAGCACAGTGAACCATAGACAGGTTCAGATGCGGTAGTTTCAGATATGGATCTGTAGAAGTTTGTCTCAAAACTGCTCTCCGCTGCTTTCTAACAGGCCGTGATAACTCTTCCCTATACACGGTGCTTCCATATCACCTCAAACATGTAGGGTATCTTCCCTGTATCAACAGGTGGAGACTGGGGCGGTTGGTGCCATGGTCATGTCACACCCCCATGTATAAGCTCTTGCTCAGCTGTTTCCCATTCTCAGTGGGTGACAGCACCCTATTTGCTTCAGGCTTGATCCTGGGATCCCCTCCCATTTGAATTTGCAATGAGAACTGGGACTGGCTGGGCAAAGAGGAGCCAGGGTGGGCATAGGAGGTGTGGAGAGGAGACTGATATTTGGACTGGGAACCACTGGATGAGGGGAAACAGGTTAGGGAGAGAAATGAAGGCCAGGGAGGAGATGCAAAAGAGATGGATTGGCTAGGCAAGGAACTACTAGGGAAAGGAGCTGAGATTTGGACAGGGAGCCAAAGTGGGAGACTAGAACTGCCTGGGCAAAGAGACTGGGACTGGGGTGAGAATTGTTAGGCGAGATGAATGGGACTGGGATGGAGAGCTGGGGGGTTGGGGAAGAGGCAAGACAGGAACATGAGACATGAAGGAGACCTCCTGGGTCATCAAGTGCAGTCCACTGGACCCCAACATATCATAAACTTATCAAGCTTCATCTTAAAGCCACTTATGTTTCTTGCCCCCATGCTTCCTATTGGGGGGGCTGTTCCAGAACCTCCCTCCTCTGATGGTTAGAAACCCGCTTCCCATTACCAGCCTCAGTTTACTCATAGCCAGTTTATCCCCTTTGTTCTCTAACAATATGGTCCTTTTGTTCTTCTCCCTCGTACTTAACCCCCAATGTATTTAGAGAGAGCAATGAGACCCTCCACTCAGCCTTTGTTTTGCCTTTTAGTTTCCTCTCATAAGATGGGCCCTACATTCCCCTGGTCATCCTCTTAGCTCTTCTCTGAACCTGCCCAGTTTGCATTCATTTTTCCTGAACATGGCTGACCAGAATTGTACAGAGTATTCCAGATGAGGTCTTACCAGTGCCTTGTCCAATGGCAGCATTAGTTCCTGGTCTCTACTGGAAATACCTCACCTGATGCATCATAGCATCACTTTTGCCTTTTTTGTGGCTGGATCACATTGGTGGCTTATAGTTGTCCCATGATCAACTAGTACATCCAAGTCATTCTCCTCCTCTGTCGTTTCCAGCTGACGAACCCCCAACTCATAGCAGAAATTCTTGTACTTAGTCCCTAAGTCCATGACCTTGCCCTTTGTACTATGAAATTTCATCCTATTTTTATTGCTCTAGTCATCAAGGTTGCCCAATTCTTCCAGTATAATATTCCAGATGTCTTTGTATTGCTAGTGCCTCCCGACTTTATCAGGAAATTTCATTAGCAAGCTCCTTTTTATGCGACGCTCCTTAATGGAAATATTAAATAAGATCGGTCCCAAGACGAATCCTTGAATGCCATTAGTAACCTCTCTCCAGCCCAATAGTTCCTCTTTCAACACAACTTGTTGTCTTCGCTACTTTAGACAGTTCTTTACTCACCATACAATTCTTGTATTGATCCCCATCTTCTCTAGTTTAACTAATTTCCCATGTGGTATGATATCAAATGCTTTATTGAAATCAGGGTAGATTAGCTCTACCACATTTCCCTTGTCAAACAAATCAACTCTCAAAAAAAAAAATCATGTTAGTCTGACGTGGTCTACCTTTGGTAAACCCATCTTGCATTTGTCTCATTTGCCATAGCTTTATTTTTTCTTTCCTTCAAAATTTGTTCTAAAGCCTTGCATACAATTGAGGTCAGATTAACAGGTCTACAGTTGCCAAGGTCACTTTTTTCCATTTCTTAAATATAGGTCTGACTTTTGGTATTCTCCAGTGATACAGCACCCCTCCCCCCCCCCCCCCCCCCCCAATGTCATAGATTAATTAAAAATCCCTGCTACTGGACTTGCACTTTCATGTGCCAGATCTTTCAGTATTCTGAGATGGACATTATCTGGTCCCCACCCCAATCCCCCATTATGAGCACATTAAACTCTGAATTTTGCTTCCATCTTGGATGTGGAAACTTCCATTTCTGGACACTCATTCCCATCAGCCATTCTTTCTCTGCCCCCATGTTCTACATTATCATCCTTATTGAAAACTGAAGCAAAGTATTCATTTGGTTTTGGGGTATTCGTAGTTTATCTTTAATCTCTACCCATCCTTGCTCCATAGCAGCCACTCTTTCTTTCTTTCTTGATCTCTTTTTATTTATATATACTGTATCTAAAATACCACTTCCTATTTTGTTTTTAATTTCCTTTACAAGATTTAACTCAGCTTGACTTTTTGCAATTCTCTGTACTTTCTGACCTCCAAGATGTAGTTTTCTTTGCAGTCGGTTCCTTCTTCCATTCCTTGTAGGCTGTCTGCTTACACCTAATAATTGAAGTGATTATTCATCACCTCCCTCTGCCAAATTTCAAGTTCCTGCTCCAAAGCATCTGGGCACTAGAGATTCTCAATGAGATGATTGTAAGAATTTTTTAACGTGGCAAAACAACGTATTTTTCCCTAGGCTCAGAAACAACTAAACTGTTTTTGGTTGAAACTTTCCAAAACAATTCAGCCTGAGGTAGAAAACGGGCGTGGCAAACTTAAACTCAAAGAGTTAGTCTGCAAAATTATAAGCAACTGAAAACAGGATCTTATAATGGGAAGTGTTGGAAAACCTTAATAATAATAATCTCTTGACAGAGAAGCATTAAAGTTACATAGCTAAGAATTGTGCTTTGTTTCCTAATACTCAAGTTGCCTGCAAAACCTTAATCTTGTCTCCTTTTTAGCCTATGCATTATAATAGTCTCTTTAATTACATGAACAGTATACAATTTCCCAAATACTACAGTATGATAGCAACGGGCTTTTTCCTCCAGCCTTAGTCATCTTGCAGTATTCATTCTGTCTTGACACTCTGTGTCCAGCGCCTCACTCACTTGAGAGAGTTATCTAACACCACGAGAGGTTCAGATTCTGCAAGTGAGGCCCTGATCCTGCGATTCACATCAAACAGATGGACTGCTGTGGCTGCAGGGAGCCCCATTTGACTTCAGTAGGGCTCTGTATGCATGTTGTAATTGGCAAGACTGAGTTTCTAGTTTAAGATTGTGAATAAAACATCCCAAGTGTTCAGAGTTCTCTTCCTGTGTTGTCTGACAGATTGAAACATGGCCCTGGGATTGTGAATGGCTATTGTTTGTCTTAGTAAGGTGTTAACTCTTAAGCCTAATGTCACTCAGCCAGATTTTTCTATAATATAGGTACACAATTTTGCAACCAATTTGTGTCATTATACCAATGCTATGTACTAATTGGGTTACCACATAGACAAATGGCCAGATCAGCAAAGGGCAGAAATAGAACTGGATTTAAAGTGTTTGGGGTCACTTTGTCTAGAATGGTGCCCACTAGAGATGTGACTTCAATAACTAAAGGTTTAATTATTACTGTATTGTGCCCTCAATCTCTGTGCAAGTGTTTGCTGTTATTGGTGGGAGAGCCTCAGTGTAACTTCAGCCGTAATTGCTAGTGTAATCTGGACCTCCCCACAGGCTGAGTATGACACCCCTTATCTACGTGAATGTAATTGTCCTAGCAGATGAGTATATTAAATGTATTATGTCTATTTTTCAGATGCTTATAACTTTAGCCAACATCCATTTTGGGGGGCTGGAACATTCCATCATTCCTATCGGTCCTGAGGGCACTGGATTTCTTAAAACTTTGAAGAACGATCTGTTCTGTTGGGTCTTGATTGAAATGGTTGGGGAACGTGAGATATTTTGCTTATTTTTGTACCTGTTAAAATCGTGAGTTCTTTGGGGTAAGGACTGTCTTTGTCCTGGGTTTGTACAGCACCTCGAACAGTGGGTTCCTGGTCCATGACTGGGGCTCATAGGGGATACCACATACTACTACTACTACTACTACTACTACTAACTAATAAATAATTCTTAAACTTCTTTGATTTCTGCCTCTGATCTCTGGTCATATTACCTGGCTCATTTGGGAAGAGCAGAATTGGATAAAAAATTCTCCAGAATATTCAAGAAAACAAGGTGACTGGCTCTCCTAAAACATGACTTATCTTATTGGCAGCCAACCTAGAATATTAAATTGATAGGGTATTGGATGCCAAGCATGCATCTTATATGCACATAAGCTCTTTATGCAGCAGGGACCATCTTTTTGTTGTGTTTATACAGCATCTAGCACAGCGGGGTCCTGCTCTATGACTGGTGCTGCTAGGCACTACCATAATACACCTAATAAAAAATAACCATCCCTCATCGCTACCCCAGTGGAATCCAGCAGTCTTTGTAGATGAGACCAATTCAAGCTAGCACAGAGTCAGCCACCTTAAATATTTGGAAACATATAAATAAATAAAAAACTAGTTAAACTCCCCTGCTCCCATTCACAAAGGTGAGTGAGTTGCTTTAAGGAGGAGGTCCCTGCATCTCCAGTCTAATTTTTATAGCCCCTCTTCCACAGGCAATACCCAGGATGCACTGCTTGGAGCTGGGGATTAGATTCGGCCTGTATTCCATGTCTTTGTTTTCTTTCTTTCTTTCTTTCTTTCTTTCTTTTCCCCTCCACTCACCATCTGTCTTTCCCTCTCTATCTCTCCTTTTGTCCCCCAACTCTCTCTCCTGATTTGTAAGTGGAGCTGCCAGCGGTGGGAGAGGATCTCATGATTCATCCAAGTGTCTCTCCTGAGTTCCATCGGGGCTTGCCCTTGTAGCTAAGAGCGCTCTCTAGGAAGGGCTTATCCCTTCTCCTGCGGCTCTGGAGACAGGGCCGTTCTTACCCATACGCAAAGTACGCAGCTGCATAGGGCACCAGGGAATTTGGGGAACCACATTTCCTGGTGCCCTGTGCAGCTGTAAAATGATCCAGCCCCGGCTCTGCCTCTTCCCCATGGCCGCCGCCCCTGCTCTGCCCCTACTCCGCCCCAGTCCTGCCCCCACTCCACCCCTTCCCCAAAGCCCCTGCCCTGCTCCGCCCAGCCCCACCTGAGAACTGCTGCAGGGGTCGGGCCTGCACTCACCGCATGGTAAGTGGAGCGACCTGGCCCCAGCCTGCTCCACTCCCCTGGCTCCCAGCCGCGCTGCTGGCAAGTGCTGGGGGGTGGTTCCCCCCCTGCCCCCCAAGGCTGGGAGCCAGGGGAGCAGAGCGGAGTGGGCTGGGGGGGTGGTTCCCCCCGCAGGGGCCTGGAGCCAGCTGCCCCCCCCCCCTCGCAGAGGCCTGGGGCCCCACACAGCCCGCACATCGGGCACCAAAATGGCTCGGGACGGCCCTGTCTGGAGAGATCACTTACCTGATAGGGAGATTCCTGCCCTTAGTCTCTTGAATATATAAACTGGTTTTCCTTTGCCAATGGAGCAAAACTCAAAAGCTCCACTTGAGCCTGCAGCCACATGCTAGAGAATGAAAGCAGCTGCCCAGGGCCACTTTCCTCTTTGTTTGACTGTATGGCTACAAGGTCAAGTGACAGAACCCTGCATTCCCTCAGTGGAGGAGGGAGGAGACCCGCTCCTGGTATGTCCCTTGTAATGCTGCGTGTGTAGGCAGCTGTTGAACATTTGAGGGAATGCAGTCGCCTCCATCCATCCAGCCAGGCCACTTTCCAGTGCTGCATCGTCTCCTGAGTCGGAGCCATTTGCTTGGGCTCTCTGCTTTCCACAGTAATTCTTACTCCTCAGCTTTCCAGGGCTGAAGATGTTGCTAGTGGCAGCCGAAGCCCAACAGATTGGCTCCCTCAACCAGATTCACTTACACCCAGCTCACTCTCTAGCTCCCCTAGGCCTCTCAGAGCCAGCCGAATCAGTGCAGTGATGGGGTCGGGACCACTGTAGGCCAGGTTCCTGCAGGCTCAGTTCGGCAGTGGGTGTGAGGTGATCTGGATTGCTCTGTACCATCATCCTTACAGCTAGGACATGAGGGATTTTTGCTTTGCAGTGTGAGGTTAACCTGAGTAAATGGCTTTAAAAAATGAATTTTGTTTTGCACTGGCCACTGTCGGAAGACAGGATACTGGGCTAGATGAACCTTTGGTCTGACCCAGTAGGGCCATTCTTATGTTCTCTGTCTCAAGAGCTAAGGCCCCATATCTTGTGAATACATTTTTGGGGAGGAAAGGGGGGGGGGGAGGGGAAGTCCCATAGTGGTCATTGCAGTGGGACCCAGGACACCTGCCCTGGACAGCACTGCAGTGTAGTGTCAGAAAACTGCTTATAAATAAATTGTGATAGAGGAGTTCTACAGCCCTCGCTTGCCTGGTGCTCTCTGATTTGCAATAATTTTTTAATTACTGGCAGAACAGAACAGATCTCTTTAATTCCCAGGTTTTCTGCTGTAGCTATTGTCACCTGTGACTTCTCTCCTTGTTACTTGGAACAGGAATATGGACATTCCTCTCTTGCTTCACCCACTCAGCTTCCAAATGAAGAAAATATTCTCTCTGCTCCTGCAGGTCTCTTCTGTCCAGTGTCTTATGCTGTGCCTCTCACTGTGGTCTCTGAATTCCTTCCAGGCCAGCATGAGAAGTGACAAGCTGGGACCTCTCATGTTGAAGTCTTCCTCGCCTCAGGATGGGGAAATTGCTTTTTAACATCTGCTGTGCTCTATGCTTTTAACTAGCAAGGGCAGGTCAAAGCCGGGCACCTCGCACTTGGAGGCAAGGTTCCTAGATCTTGTTGGAGTTTGTTCCACAGTCTCACACAGCCCTGAGAAAGTTCCATCTCCTGCATGGATGAGTCTTACCCTTGGAGTGGTGCCTGTGGAGTGAGGTGGGGCAGGGCTGTTATCCCCATTGCACAGATAGAAAACTGAGGCAGAGCGAGACAGTGACTTGCCCAAGGTGGCACTGAGAGTCTGTGACAGAGCAGGGAATTGAATCTGAGTCTCCTAGTGCCCAAACCGCTGGACTCCTCTTCCTGTCCTACTGGAATAGCTGCACAGCTGAGTCCTTGGGGACTCAAGCTAATGTTTGGGACGCCATCCCTGGAGCCATAGTGACTTTTCTCTTTTCACTTTTTGTGAGGTTGCTAATGTGGAAGCTCTCTCATTACCTTTTACTGGACTGTGAACAGCTCCGCGCAGACAGGCCATTTAGCCAGAGGCTTTTCCTGTGCCATGGAGAGATCATCCACAGCAGGGGAATCTCTCCTCTCGCCAGCTAGCTCCTGTCAGATCACTGAAGCCTTCGGAAGCAGCCCAGTCTCTGAACCTGCTCACTGATTGGGTCCAACTGTAGGTCCCGGTACACTGGGTTTCTGCTTCCCCTAATTAGAAGGCATAAGAGCAAAGGGAGAATAGGGTCTCTACTCTACAGGTGAATCCAGGAATCTGGCTCCTAGGACCTCTGCTTGAGGGAAGTCTGAAGCCATGTTGTGTGCCTGTACTTTGGCAACGCCCTATATCCCACAAGCCTAAATACACGAAGCGGCATGCCTGAACTACAGTCATAGGTGAATAACCTTAGTATTTCCCCTTAAAGTCGTGTGTCGTCGTGTGTGTCATGTCGTTCGTCGTCGTGTTCCCCCCCCCACATACATACATACATTCAAGGACTGCTCCAGCTTTCTGGCTTCAGAGAAAGACCCTGTTACAGACACATCTGAAGTCTTGTCACGTGGTTCCCTTCTACTGAGCACTGTGATAAGGAACATTCTCCATCATTCAAAACATGGATCAAATCAGCTCTAGTTTCATCTTAAGTTATTGGCCTGTGTGCCAGAATCTTCAGGTGGAATTCTATGGCCTGTGTATTGCAGGAGGTCTGGCTAGAACATAATGGGGCCTTCTGGCCTTTAAAACCTGTGTTTGCTCTTTGGAGCACCAAAAGCAGGTGAATTTGCTTCTATGTGCATAATCATAAATGGATCATCTGCATAATTTACTGAGCTGCCTAATTCTCTTATATTGGACACAGGCCACTAGTGACTTCTTTCTTCTCTAAGAAAAGCATCTTTCCCTCCCTCCCTCCCTTTCACCAAATGGAACATTTTAATCAGGTCTCTCATTCTCTGGTCTGCTAGAAGACCGACATTCATTGCATAGTATAGTGTCTCTTAACATGGAAATATTTTTGTTTGCCTTGTGTCAGAGTTCTTCTTCATGCCTCTTCTTGTTCCCTAATGAGACAGAAGAAAATGGATGATGATTTTTGCAGTGGTGACAGCTTTATTTTAAAGGTTGCATCTTTATAATGGAAACAAACCTCATCATCCCTTGGTAATAATGTGACAATTTTATCTTTTTGTTCTTGGTCTTGACCTGGTGGTGATTTTCCTTTTTTAAAATTTATTTATCTTCCTCTATAGAAAGTTTGAGCGTAATCCTTAAAGAAGGTTGGTTGGTTGGTTGGTTGGTTGGTGAGTGAGAGAGAGGTGGAGATTTTTAATTTTTTTAATTAAACACTGCACAGAATTACAGCTGCCCATCACATGGAGCTAGTTTTCAAACTTCTCTTCCTCCCTGAAAAGTTATTTATTATAAAATATATTACTTTTAACACCTAGGTCTTGTATAGCATGTTGCAGTGATTTTAAAAATTCACTTTTATGCGCGAGCAATTACTGCTTGGGGCTTTTGTTTCATAATTGCCCTTGGCATTGTGAATTTGTAAAAACCTGTAACAGTTCAGTGCACAGTTCCAGAGTGCAACTAGGCCTCACCCAGACACATAGATGGCCCAGTTTCTGTAAAGGTGTGGTGCTGCAGTGATTTTTGTGAAATTGTCACAACATTGTATGTGGACTAGGGTTGCCAACTGTATAATCGCACAAACTTAAACACTCTTGCCCCGTCCCCCATTCACTCCAGCCTCCCTCCCTCTGTCGTTCACTCTCCCCCACCTTCACTCACCTTCACTGGACTAGGGCAGGTGGTTGGGGGTGTGTGGGGATGCTGGGTATGGGCTCTGGGAGGGAGTTTTGGGTTCAGGAGGAGGTTGGGGCAGGGGGTTGGGGTGCAGGCTCCAGCCGAGCGGCGCTTACCTTGGGTGGCTCCTGGAAGCGGTGGCATGTCCAGCAGCGACTCCTAGGCTCAGGGGCAGCCAGGCAGCTGTGCGCGCTACCCCTGCTTGCAGGTGTAACGCCAGCAGACCCTGGTCTTCAGCGGGCGGAATAGAACCTGGGATCCCTGGAGCTTAGTGCATGAGCTAAAAGCCAATTGGCTCTTAGCTAAGGCTGTAGAGCAGACTCATTTTATCTCTTTCTCTAAGTGGTCTCAGTGCCACTAGATGAGACAGAACACCACACCCAGAAGGTGTGTGGGTTACATACTTCCCCTAGCTGAGGAAGTGTTTCCCGAGCTTCAGAGACTTCCCAGTTGAAATCCCAGACGAGCCTCCTGTGACGGGTTAGATCACAGAAACCCCCTGGGGCTACCAACTGATGTGCCAAGACTACTTCTGCCCTTGCTTTCCCTGCCAGCTTGGGACTCCAGCACCCTGTCTTGTTGAGCCAGACACACCAGCCTTTTTCCAACACAGAACCAGGGTCTGAACCACGTGCCCCAAAGCTGCAGAGTTAACTGAAAGCAACTTAAGAAGTGTTCCTGTCTTTAACACTCAGATGCCCAACTCCCAATGGGGTCCAAACCCCAAATAAATCCATTTTATCCTGTATAAAGCTTAAACAGGGTAAACTCATGAATTGTTCGCCCTCTATAACACTGATAGAGATGCACAGCTGTTTCTTCTCCCCCCCACCCCCAAGGTATTAACATACTCTCGGTTAATTAATAAGTAAAAAGTGATTTTATTAAATACAAAAAGTAGGATTTAAGTGATTCCAAATCGTAACAGACAAAACAAAGTGAATTATTAAGCAAAATAAAATAAAACCCACAAGTCTAAGCCTAGTACAGTAATACAACTGAGTACAGATAAAATCTCACCCTGAAAGATGGTTCAATAAGTTTCTTTCACAGACTAGAGCCTTCCTAGTCTGGGCACAATCCTTTCCCTGGTACAGCCCTTGTTCCAGCTCAGGTGGTAGCTAGGGGATTTCTCATGATGGCCGCCCCCTTTGTTCTGTTCCACCCACTTATATATGTTTTGAATAAGGTGGGAATCCTTTGTCCTTCTGGGTTCCCACCCCTCCTTCTCAATGGAAAAGCACCAGGTTAAAGATGGATTCCAGTTCAGGTGCCATGATCACATGTCACTGTAAGAATTCATTACCCACTTGCCAGCACACACGTATACAGGAAGACTTACAAGTAAAACAGAGCCATCTACAGTCAATTGTCCTGGTTAATGGGAGCCATTAAGATTCCAAACCACCATTAATGGCCCACGCTTTGCATAAGTACAATAGTACCTCAGAGTTATATTTCTTATTTCAGATACAAGAGTAATACATTTATACAAATAGGATGACCACACTCAGTAAATTATAAGCTTTGTAATGATACCTTACAAGAGACCTTTTGCATGAAGCATATTTTAGTTACATTATATTCACACTCATCAGCATACTTTCATAAAATCATATAGAGTGCAATGTCCCACCCCCCACTTGTAATGCTGACAGACTCTGGTCGTCGGCGAGCAGGATTGAACCTGGGACCTCTGGAGCTTAGCGCATGAGCCTCTACCGCACCAGCTAAAAGCCAGCTGGCTGTTAGCTAAGGCTGTAGAGCAGACCCATTTTAGATCTCTCTCTAAGTGGTTTCGGTGCCACTAGATGTCACAGAATACCACACCCAGAAGGTGTGTGGGTTACACAGGCTCCACCCCTGCAGCTCCCATTGGCTGCAGTTCCCTGTTCCTGGCTAATGAGAGCTGTGGAGTTGGCACTCGGGGTGGGGGCAGTGCGCAGAGAGCCCCTGGCCACACCTCCGCCTAGGTGCTGCGGACTTGCTGGCCTCTTCTGGGAGTGGCACAGAGCCAGGGCAGGTAGGGAACCTGCCTTAGCCCTGCTGCGCTGCCGGACTTTTAATGGCCTAAAATCTCCTGGATTGGTTTCAGTCACCTCGATTCCAAGAGACTCCTGGCCAAACCGGGAGGCTTGGCAACCCTAATGTGGACACATGTTCATCAGTTTAAACCTGGCTTGTATTGGTTTACTTGTTCCCTGTTAGCTGGATTTAAATCAGTTTAATGTGTCCACATGCAAAGTTGGACTGGTTTAACTCAATTGATGCTGTAATGTGATGTGGAGAACTGGAGAAAGAGGATGAAGTTTCAGGAGGGAACCAGTTTGTAGCATCAGGGCTCAAGAATGCAAGTCAGGGCACACAGTCTGTTCGTACTCAAACACGAGAGCATCGGCAAGTAATGCTGGCAACTCAACTTGCATACTAAAGATCTCTTTCCTACAGCTCTGCCTGCCTGATGTATATCTTATTACTAATGAAACTCCTGCAACATTGCACCTTTAGTTAAACCGATGCCACCCCTGTATGTAGACAAGCCCCAGTGTTTTTAGTGTATCTATGTCATGGTGATTCTTAGCTGCTTGGAACATAGAGATGACGCCATATAGCTAGGGAGCCAGAATTTGGTTCAGGGATTTGTGAAAAACCAGTTTGTGCCTTATCTTACTGCAGCTGTGTGTTTTAATTTATTTATATATTTTGTCGTAAAACCAAAAGAAAATAATGTGCCTGAATCTCTCTTGCTCTGCACCTTGTATGGTCACTTATACCAAAGCATGCCACTAACTGCTCTGATTGTGTACCATCTTTATGCCCTTTGCACAGGTGGAGATAAGTACATTGGGTTCTGGAGGTAATAGAGAATCAGATCCAGAGAGAGTAAAAAAGGAAAATCAAGGTGATTGAATGAAGGAACTACTACAATGCAGTGCTAAGGCTGTGAACTTGAATGACCAACTGCTACTGGCTAAATGACCAAGCTCTCTCTTTCTGATGAGATTACAAGTTAGATTGATAAAGGTAATAGCATTGATGTAATAGACTCCTGTAAGGCCTTTGACGTGATATTTTATTAAGAAACCAGGACAACACAAAATCAACGTGGCAGACATTTAAATTTGATTGAAAACTGGCTAACTGACAAGTCTGAGTGTAACTGAAAACTGGGAATTGTCATCAAGTGGGTGTATTTCTAGTGGGGTCCTGTAAAGAGGAGTTTTTGGCCCTTTGCTATAACTTTTTTTTTAATCTTTTTATCAATGATCTGGAAGAAAACCATATAAAATAATTCCTGATAAAGTTTACAGATTATGTAAAAACTACAGGAGTGGTAAATAATAGAGATGCAGATCACTTGGTAAGAAGGGCACAAGCAAACAATATGCGTTTTAATATGGTCAAATGTAAATCTCTGCAACTTGGAACAAAGAATGTAGGCCATACTTACAGCCCCCCCATCCTGTATCCTGGGAAGCAGGGACTCTGAAAAGGATTTGGTGGTCATGGTGGATAATCATCTCCTAGTGGAAACTAATGAGATCCTTAGATGCTTAAACTGGGAAAGTCCAAGTAGAAGTAGAGAGGTTATATTAGGTACCTCTGTATTTGGCACTGGTGAGACTGCTGCTGGAATCCTGTGACCAGTTCTAGTGTCCACAATTGAAGAAGGCTGTTGATAAATTGGAGAAGATTCAGAGAATAGCTACAAGAATGATTAAAAGATTAGAAAACATGTCTTGCAGTGAGACTCAGAGCTTTCTCATTTAGCTTTACAAGAATAAGGTTAAGGGGTGACTTGATCATGGTTTATAAGTACCTGCATGGGGAACAAATATTTGATAAGAGTGCTCTTCAGTCTAGCAGAGAGAGGTCTAATATGATCCAGTGGCTGGAAGGTGAAGCTAGACATGTTTTTTTTTTTTTTTTTTTTTTTTTTTTCCTAGTCTAAATTTGCAAATTTTCAACAGTGAGGGTAATTTAAGCTTTGGAACAACTTACCAAGGGCTGTGATGGATTCTGTCCTTGGAAATCTTTAAATCAAAGCTAATGATTTATTTATTTATTTATTTATTTATTTATTTTAAGGCATGCTCCAGTTCAAATAGGAATATATTCAGGGAAGTCCTGTGATATACAGGTGGTCAGACTAGACTAGTGGTTCTCAAACTGTGGGTCAGGACCCCAAAGTGGGTCACAACCCCGTTTTTAATGGGGTCGCCAGGGCTGGCGTTAGACTTGCTGTGGCCCGGGGCTTAAGCCCGAGCCCCACCCCCTGGGTCTAAAGCCAAAGACCAAGGGCTTCAGCCCTTGGTGGCAGGGCTCATGTTATAGGCCCTCCGCCTGGGGATTTGTCTTCTCTCCCCTCCTCCCCTCCCCCCCCCTCGCATGGGCAGCCAGGCTCCGGTGGACTCATGCTTCAGTCCCTCCTCCTGGGGTTGTGTAGTAATTTTTGTTGTCTGAAGGGGGTTGCGGTGCAATGACGTTTGAGAACCTCGACTAGACAATCACAGAGCTCCTCTCTGGTGTTAGTCTGTGAATATATTTAATATACCCTAGGCCAGGTCTTCAGCTAGTGTAAATCAGTATAGCTTCACTGAAACCCATGGAGCCGCATCTGTTTGCACCTGTGTGTGCAATGTAACCACTTTCCCTTTGTTCTGACTCCGTGTTCAGATCACTGTTGCATTAATGAAGGGTTTTGCATGTAACAGATATTTGGAGGAAAAAACAACCCACAAAACTTCGTAGTATAGCTGCCACAGAATGGCTGCGATGTGCCACCCCAGAGATCCCTGCATGACTGACAAGTGCTTTGGGAAACATTTGATTAATGGCGCTTTGTAAATTTATTTGTATTCTTTATTTCACCTACACTGATTTTATTAACTTTACAGTAGTATTTTAATATGCCTACTGTTTTAGTGGTTTGATTTTAATTTTAATTCTAATAGCAACACTGCAGTTCACAATTTCTTATGAATAATAAGGTAATGTTGTAAATATAAAACGTTCATTAACGTTTCTCTTATCTTAACACGGAATTTGTGTAACTTTTTACGTTGAGCCATCTTGTCTGAGCAAAGGTATTTTTGGCTTTCATATCAATGAGAATGTAATTCTTTTTTTTTTTTAATCTGTAGTCCAGTAAGAATATGTTTATATAGGGCCTTTCATATGGAATACCCTAAAGCATTTTACAGACCTGTGTATAATTTTGCTTCATACTTAATTTTGCTGGTTTAATGGCAACACTTACACAATCAATTTTGGATAAAACGTGAAGAATACAGTGTCTAGTAGAAGCTCCAGGAGGGCAGGATTTAGGTATGAGGTAATCACTAATGGAGCTTTGGCCAGGATGCACAGTGGAATTAATATCTGTTGCAAAAAGTGCCACAGAATCTCTGATAATGGACTGATTGGGGCCTCAATTTTAAGTCTCATCCAAATGTTTTACTGGTTTAACTGACTGTTCCCTAGAACTAATTACTGACCCAGAGCTCCCTGATTGCCCCTTATTAAAACAAATCTGTATCTAGGCGAACTCTCTCTCTGTGGAGGCGGGTGGGAAGGAGGCATGCAACGTGGTCCTTGAACATGCGACCAGCAGAACCATGTGGCGGTTGATAAAATGCTTATTCATTTTGCAATGCTAGTCTCTGGCAAAGTAATTTGGAAGTGAGGTGAGTGCTCAGGTTTGTCAGCTGACCTTGTTCATGGGGGATCCCTTCCCAAACTCCTCTCCCTGTTGATTAGCAGCCAGGATGGTCCCTGATGTGGAGGAAAGGGTTTCAATCTTGCTATTGGTAGCAATTGTCCGAGCTCACTAAGCACCTGCCATGCCAGTCTTTCAACCTCTATAAATAGCCTCCCAACCACAGCACCCAAGAGCAGGTGCATGCCTCGTGCTGTCACTCACGCTAACCAGGGCGCATTTTAAAAATAAGCTGCTGGGGGCATTCCAGGCAGAGACTCTGGATCCTCTTGCCGCCTTTCCCTCTCGAGAGCCTTTCAAACTAGGACATTCCCAGCTCTCTCTCCCAGCGGCACCATGTTACAAAGCTACTCAGTGATGTTACACAATTGCTCCATTCCTCTCCGAAAGCCATTGCAGGGAGGTGCTTGCGGGCCGGAATGGGGCTATGCCTGTCACCTACAACTGGGCATAAAGTGTGAGGCTAGAATGTGGCCTTACCCGTGCTAGATTAGACCACTGGCCTATGCAAGCTCATTTTTGCCTCTGATAATGACCCACACGAGATGCTGCCCAGAAGGGCAAACAATTCTCCAATACAAGGCTAGTGACTGCATAGGGTTGGGGGGTGGTAGTGGGGGACATGGAGTAACTTCCTTC
The DNA here is from genome assembly GCF_028017835.1 of Emys orbicularis. Classification (NCBI taxonomy): domain Eukaryota; kingdom Metazoa; phylum Chordata; order Testudines; family Emydidae; genus Emys; species Emys orbicularis. The sequence continues at coordinate 8,675,329 of NC_088701.1, read as the reverse complement.
TGACCCCAGCAGTGAAGACTTAATGCCTGAAGCACAAGACCAGATTAATCCTGTATTTGTAGCTTTGCAAGCTGTTCTTGGCCATAATATTTAACCTTAAAATTCAGCTGCAGCATTCCTCCCTGGGATCCTGGAGTGCTGCATTCTGGGAAAAGTTCTTCAAATAACATTATTGTCATGACAAGCTGCACAAAGTTAGCTGGGGGCCGTGTGGAACAAATAGCAGCTGATGGAAAAAGAGCTGCTTTTAAACATTTCAGTTAAATTATTATTAATTAATTACAATTAACATATCCAAACTAGAGCAAGGTGCAATATATGCCATGCTATTTCCGCCACCTCTCTCATTTCACCTCAAGTAATAGACCGTTTTCTTTCTATTTGCTTTTCAGCATAAAGAGTTTGGGTTTTTTTATTAGTACCATGGAAGGCATAATAGCTGTTCAGATTCTCCTTCCTTATACTATAACCAAACTCTGCTGTCCTTTGTTTCCAGTATAGGTTGTGCCTCAATTGCTATGTCCTCTAGTCACACTATGTATACTATCCCCTGGGTCCCAAGGAGCTCTGAGCTATGGTGCTGGGGCTGCCCATGCAGAGCCAAGGCCCCAAACCCCTCTTTCTCTGTCAGGTCTGGTGCAAGATTTTGGAAACAGAGAAGGGAGATGCCATGTACCCAGGGAAGCAAATGCCTCTGAGGCTTGTGAACCTAGTTTTTTAATTTGGGGTAACATTTAAATTGAGCTTCTATTATGGTGTCTTTAAGAAGTTTCCATGCAGCTTGCAGGGATTTCACTTTTGGCACTGTACCTTTTAAAATCCTGTTTAACAAACTTCCTCATTTTTGTGTCATTTCCCTTTCTGAAATTAAAGGCTACCATGGTAGGCTGCTGTGGTGTTTCCCCCTGCACAGGGATGTTAAATGTTATGTTATGGTCACTATTACCAAGTTGTTTAGGTATGGTCACTGCTTGGACCAGATCCTGTGCTTCACTTAGGCCTAAATCAAGATTTGCCTCTCCTTTTGTGGGTTCCAGGACTAGCTGCTCCAAGAAGCTGTCATTTAAGGTGTCAAGAAACTTTATCTCTGCATCCTGTCCGGAGGTGACATGTACCCAGTCAACATGGGGATAGTTGAAATCCTCCTTTATTATTGGATTTTTTTATTTGTATTTCCTCTCTAATCTCCCTGAGCATTTCACAGTCACTAACGCCGTCCTGGTCAGGTGTACAGTAGTATATCCTTACTGCTAGATTCTTATTATTCAAGCATGGAATTATTATCCATAGAGATTCTATGGTACAGTTTTTAGTTCAGTTAAGATTTTTACTTCATTTGACTCTACGCTTTTTTTCACATCTAGTGCCACTCCCCGACCAGCACGACCTATTCTGTCCTTCCGATGTATTTTGTACCCTGGTATTACCATGTCCCATTGATTATCCTCATTCCACCAAGTTTCTGTGATGCCTATTATATCAATATGCTCATTTAATACGAGGCAACTCTAGTTCACCCATCTTAGTAGGAGTATTTAGATATCTAGCATTTGTATATAAGCAATCTGCCATTATATGATATAATTGAATGGCTCTCTTTTTCATTTGACTGTTTCTCATGAGATCCTACCTGTATATTATCATCTTCCATCCTCTCCACCTTACAAGGATGTAGGGAAATTGGATTCGCTTAATATCGTATTGCTTAAAGTGCATTTTTCAGGTGCATAACTACAACATTAAGCGAGGAGTTACTGTAGGAGCATTGCCAGCAGATTGAGGGACGTGATCATTCCCCTCTATTCGGCATTGGTGAGGCCTCATCTGGAGTACTGTGTCCAGTTTTGGTCTCCACACTACAAGAAGGATGTGGAAAAATTGGAAAGAGTCCAGCGGAGGACAACAAAAATGATTAGGGGGCTGGAGCACATGATTTATGAGGAGAGGCTGAGGGAATTGGGATTGTTTAGTCTGCAGAAGAGAAGAATGAGAGGGGATTTGATAGCTGCTTTCAACTACCTGAAAGGGGGTTCCAAAGAGGTTGGATCTAGACTGTTCTCAGTGGTAGCAGATGACAGAACAAGGAGTAATGGTCTCAAGTTGCAGTGGAGGAGGTTTAGGTTGGATATTAGGAAAAACTTTTTCACTCAGAGGGTGGTGAAGCACTGGAATGGGTTACCTAGGGAGGTGGTGGAATCTCCTTCCTTAGAGGTTTTTAAGGTCAGGCGTGACAAAGCCCTGGCTGGGATGATTTAGTTGGTGTTGGTCCTGCTTTGAGCAGGGGGTTGGACTAGATGACCACCTTGAAGTCCCTTCCAACCCTGATATTCTATGATTTTATCTCTGGAGGATGTTAAACAGAAGCGACTAAAGTAACACATTTTTAAATCAGCAAGTCCAGATAACTTGCATCTGAGAGTTTTAAGAGTTGTCTGAGAAAAGCTCACTGGACGGTTAATGTCGATTTCCCTCCTCCTCCCCCCCCCCCCCCAATAAGTTTTAGAGCACTGGGGAAGTTCCAGAAGACTGGAAGAAAGCTCATGTTGTGCCAATTTTTTAAGAGTAAACGGGATCACCTGGGTAATTGTAAGTCTACAATGATAATGGAGCAACTTTTATATAGGACTCAATCAATAAAGAGTTAATGGAGGGTAATGTAATTAATGGAAATCAACATGGGTTTATGGAAAATAGATCCTGTCTAACTTAACTTGCAATTGCATCAAAAAAGATATTTTGTTGATGAAGATAATAGTGTTGAGGTAATAACTTAGATTTCTGTAAGGTGGTTGACTTGGTACCACACAATATTTTGATTAAAAAACTAGAATGATGTAAACTTAATACTGCATACCTATGATGCTGTGGCCAAAAGAACTAATCTGATCCTGGGATGCATAAACAGGGGAATAGTTAGTAGGAATAGAGCGGTTATTTTACCTCTGTATTTGGCACTGATGTGACCACTGCTGCAATCCTTTGTCCTGTTCTGGTGTCCCAATTCAAGAAGGATGTTGATGATAAATTGGAGAAGATTCAGAGAAGAGCCACAAGAATGGTTAAAGGATTAGAAAACATGCCTTACAGTATCAAAGGGGTAGCTGTGTTTGTCGCTTTTTACAGATCCAGACTAAGAGTCCTGTGGCACCTTATAGACTAACAGAAGTATTGGAGCATAAGCTTTCGTGGGTGAATGCCCACTTTGTCAGACGCATGTGGTGGAAATTTCCAGAGGCAGGTATAAATATGCAGGCAAGAATCAGTCTAGACGAAACCTTATGCTCCAATACTTCTGTTAGTCTATAAGGTGCCACAGGACTCTATGCCTTACAGTGATAGACTCAAAGAGGAGGTTCAGGGGTAACTTGATTACAGTCTATAAATACCTACATGTGGAACAGCTATTTAATAGTGGGCTCTTCAACCTAGCAGAGAAAGGTATAACATGATCCATTTGGTGGAAGTTGAAGTTAGACAAATCGAGACAGGAAATAAGGTATACATTTTTAATGGTGAGAGTAATTCATCATTGGAACAGTTTACCAAGGGTCATGGTAGATTCTCCATCACTGACAATTTTTAAATCAAGGCTGGATGTTTTTCTAAGAGATCTGCTCTAGGAATGATTGTGGTGACATTCATTATATGTGTTATACAGGAGGTCAGACTAGATGGTCATAGTGCTCCCTTCTGGCCTTGGAATCTATGAATCTGTAAACTAATTGAGAATTCACAAGTGAATCCATTAGAGCATAAATTCTATGCTCAGAAAGGCAGCACAGTAATTTTGGGGAGATTACCATGTATTTAGGACGGAAGAATCCCATGCACCGCTACAGGCTGGGGACCAACTGGCTAAGCAGCAGTTCTGCCGAAAAGGACCTGGGGATTACAGTGGATGAGAAGCTGTACATGAGTCAGCAGTGTGTCCTTATTGCCAGCATATTGGGCTGCTTTAGTAGGAGCATTGCCAGCAGATCGAGGGAAGTGATTATTCCCCTCTATTCGGCACTGGTGAGGCCACACCTGGAGTATTGCGTCCAGTTTTGGGCCCCCACTACAGAAAGGATGTGGACAAATTGGAGAGAGTCCAGCGAAGGGCAACGAAAATGATTAGGGAGCTGGGGCACATGACTTATGGAGAGAGGCTGAGGGAACTGTGGGTATTTAGTCTGCAGAAGAGAAGATGTGGGGGATTTGATAGCAGCCTTCAACTACCTGAAGGGGGGTTCCAAAGAGGATGGAGCTCGGCTGTTCTCAGTGGTGGCAGATGACAGAACAAGGAGCAATGGTCTCAAGTTGCAGTGTGGGAGGTCTAGGTTGGATATTAGGAAACACTATTTCACTAGGAGGGTGGTGAAGCACTGGAATGGGTTACCTAGGGAGGTGGTGGAATCTCCATCCTTAGAGGTTTTAAAAGCCTGGCTTGACAAAGCCCTGGCTGAGGTGATTTAGTTAGTGTTGATCCTGCTTTGAGCAGGGGGTTGGACTAGATGACCTCCTGAGGTTTCTTCCAACCCTAATCTTCTATGATTCTCTGATTTTTCATCCATAAAATAAGAGATTGAATCTCTGCTTTTAAACTCAGCTCAGCCTTAACTATGGAGCAATAATTGGCACCTTCTTAATATCTCCACTGGAATCAAATATCAGTGAGATAAATTTGAGAGATTATGGAAATACGGGTTCCTTCTTCCCCATCTGGTGAGAATGCTCAAAAGTGAAAGTCTGCTGTAGGGTCCTAAGAACTCCAGTAACATTGATAACACGTACTCCAACAGTTAATGAGCTTCATTAATTGAGTTTTGAGACAATCAAAAGCACATTTCAATGGCACTGACTCTTGTTGCTTCGTCCAACTGTATTTCCTACAGTATTTGAAAATGGTCTTGAAATGGAACAGAGCCGCCATTTCAAAAGGTAATGTGATGTCAGAGGAACAGCCTTTGGGGCCGAATTCTCATCACAAAGGAGCCATTTGCAGCAATGCAATCTTGGGACTAGTTCTACGGTGTCCCTGGAGTAGTCCCAGATCTGCTGTAAACTATGCTAGCTAGCAACAGCCCCCAACAGGTCACTACACAGCAGGGGATTGCTCCAGTATAACATTCTCTGGTCACACCCCTGGCACACCATGAGTAAGCCCTGGCGGTGCAAAATGTGTCACTCAGGGATTCCCCCATGCCAGCTAACTCCGCAGCTGGAAGGCTGCACTAGCTTTCTGGCTCCTCTGCGCTGCTGGGGTGGTATAAAGAGGCCAGAGTAGTATCCAGGAAGTAATCCTATGTACTTAGTGCACAGGTTCAGTCAAATGAAATCTGTAGGGTTGGATCCTTGCTCAGCAAGAACTTGGAACTAATGAGATCTCAGTTTTGTTTGACTTATGTGCCATGGCATGCATGTAAACTCCACTTCTTGGTGGCTTGTAAGCAGTTACATATCACTGCTTGATTATTCGGTGGCAGAGAGAACAGCTTTATAAGCCCTGACAGCAGCCAGCAATACCAAGAAGAGGAACCTGAGAGGGATCCCTCAGGCACACCACATCAAGCAGGCATGATGAGATCTCAGCTGAACCATGGAGTCTGTTACCAGTTGATGGTTTTTGAACGATTCAAGGCAAGTCAGTGCCCAGCAACCTAATGCTACCTCCAAGGGCCCAGTCCTGCTTCCACTGCAGTCATTGGCAAGACAGGGGCTTTGCAGTCAGGCCTTTTGGATCCCTTACCTGATGAGGCTGCTAAGAGAGTTGATGAAATTTGGAGGGAATAGGAGTCTGAATTGGCTGCATTCAGTGCCAGTAGAATCAGAGCAACAGCTCTAGCAGAGCAACAACCGTGTTGTGAAAACTGATGAAAACTTCACAGAGATGAAACTGAACAAGAGCTTGTGGCTGAGTCTGGATGCCTTTCAACACCTTGGGTAGAAAATGTCAGCATCTGCTGAAAGGACAAGGGAAGTTTCTGCCACATGTCATTTAAAGCTTGTTTAAAGTTGGATGGAACAATTCAGGATTCCGAGGATGAATTTGTGATACCTTAGAATGTGGTTGCTAGAAAACAGCAAGCTAGGAATAAGATCAAAATGACTTGTTGCTGCACTCTGTATTATATTATCAGATACCAATGCCAAAGAATGGATTCAGAGGACCTGTGAGGTATGGTGAAGGAAAACAAAAATTTGCAGTGGGAGAGAGCGTAAGCAGAAGACTGAGTGGCTATGGACTCTAAAATAAAGATTGAGTGTGTGCATGAAGTATCATAGAATAGAATCGTAGAATATCAGGGTTGGAAGGGACCTCAGGCGGTCATTTAGTCCAACCCCCTGCTCAAAGCAGGACCAATCCCCAGACAGATTTTTTTTTCCACAGATCCCTAAATGGCCCCCTCAAGGATTGAACTCACAACCCTGGGTTTAGCAGGCCAATGCTCAAACCACTGAGCTATCCCTCCATTACTGCAAACCTCATTACAGATGCCAGTGGAAGGAGCTGCTGAAGTATTAACTAATCATTCTGCATGTAAGTTTGTCTTGAATCTGCAGTAGGATTGCATGTTGACTCCTCCCTCTAGCAAGAATACCCATGAAATTAGCATATTTAATTTTGGCCAGCATATCCTGATATTTAGAAGTGGCACCAATCCAAATTCATTAAAAGATGTAAGCTAAAGCTAGGGATTTGGTTTCAAAGAAGCTAAAGGGAATGAGTCCTCTAACTTTTTTTTGTCCTGGATTTCAATGCAGTTTGAATACTAAACTCCCTGAGGCTGCTTTTGAAAACCACAGCATGAGAGTTGGTGCACACCATTTCTAAGTAATGTGCTAACAATGTGCTTGGTGCTGTACAATACACAGATGAGCCAGTCCCATCTCCAGAGGGCCATGCTCTCTAGAAGACAGAACTAGAGAAGTAAGTTTGTTCTGGTAGAGCCAGAGAAAGAAGCTACCTTCTATAACTTTTGAATTAAGGGGGAGGAGGCTTTGCAGAAGAAGTGGGTCTCTGGGGGGATCTGTATGTGGTGAGGTTGGGGAGCCATTGTGTGCACAGGGTAGAAGGTGCAGGGTAGGATTATGACCAAATTGTCATCAGCAGGAATAAAATGGGGTTTCTGGCCATTCGGGGCGGGATGAGTGAGCTTTTTACGGACACACTCCAGCTCAGTGAGGAGCCATGAAGCAACCCAATTTGGTCTGCAGACGTGTGTCTTTGGTTGGTGAAAATGCCACCGTTTCAGAAAGCTCTTTTATGCTTCCTTCCACCACCCAGCATCATCAAAATCTTGTTGGGGAGGGTGAGGAACCCTGGAGAACCAAAGTAGTTGTCCTGCTATTTAAACCTTCCTACCCAGGTCCTCCCTTATTTTTGCCAACTGCCTTTCTCCTTTCTCCCCTGCATGGGCATCTATAACATCGGACCGATGGGTCCTCAGTACGGTGGCGCGGGGTTACACCCTTCAGATGCTTTCTACCCCTCCTTCCCATCCCTCCCTGTCCCTCTTCAGGGACCCTTCTCACGAGAGTCTCCTCGCGCAGAAGGTAAAAGGGTCACTGCAGGTAGGTGCGGTGGAAATCGTTCCTCCGGAGTTCAGGAACAAAAGGTTCTATTCCTGATACTTTTTAATCCTGAAGGCCAAGGACGGTCTACGACCTATCCTAGACCTGCAAGACCTGAACCGCTTCCTAGCAAAGCTGAAGTTCCGCATAGTCTCCCTGGCCTCCATCATCCCCCTCCCTGGATCCAGGAGCCTGGTATGCTGCCCTCGATCTGAAAGATGCGTACTTTCACATCGCCATCTTCGAGGGTCACAGATGCTTCCTCCAGTTTATGGTAGGTCCCAACTACTATCGGTTTGCGGTCCTCCCGTTTGGCCTAGCAACAGCACCGCGGGTATTTACCAAGTGCATGTCGGTGGTGGCTGCCTACCTCAGACGTCATAGTGTCTAGATCTACTCGTACCTCGATGACTGCCTAGTCAGGAGAAGAGCTAGGTCCAAAGGGATGTCGCAATGCTGTTAGCCACCTGCCATCGCCTTGGTCTGTTGGTGAACGACAAAAAGTCCACGCTAGTTCCGGTACAGAGGCTTGAGTTCATCGGAGCAGTGCTCAACTCGGCCTGCGCCAGAGCGTTCCTGCCACTGGAGAGATTCAGGGCACTGATGGACCTCATCGCGGAAGTCTCTGCCTTTTCCCCCGACCATGGCCAGGATTTGTCTGTGCCTACCAGGTCACATGGCAGCATGTACATATGTGTTGCGCCACGCCAGGCTCCGGAAGTGACCCCTGCAGCAATGGCTGGCGACAGTCTACTCCCAGTCGAGGGACCACCTGGAGAAGGTCGTCACCATCCCTGCAACGGTGCTTACCTCGCTGCGATGGTGGACCGACTCCAGGAAAGTCCTGGAAGGAGTTCCCTTCCTCAGCACTCCTCACTCAGTTCAGTTGGTTTTGGACGCCTCGGACCTTGGCTGTGGGGCGCACCTCGGCACCCTCCAGACTCAGGGTATGTGGTTCCCAGAGGAATGATGCTACATGTAAACATCAAAGAGCTCAGGGCGGTGCGCAGAGCATGAGTGATCTTCCTACCTCACCTGTTGGGGAGAGTGGTCAGAGTCCTCACGGATAACATGGCCTCAATGTTCTACATGAACAGGCAAGGCTGAGCACGATCTTCGGCCATCTGCCAAGAGGCTCTCACCCGGAGGTAGCCGGCATGATCTTCCAGAGGTGGGGAACTCCCCAAGTGGATTTGTTCGCCACCAGGCAGAACAGGAGGTGCCACAGGTTTTGTTCCAGACGGGGTCTGGACAAGGGCTCCCTCTCAGACGCCTTCCTCCTGCCGTGGGCGGGAAGCCTGATGTATACATTCCCTCCAATTCCACTCATCAGCAAGGTCCTACCGAAAATCAAGAGGGACAAGGTGCAGGTTATGATTCCCGCAGCATGGCCTCGCCAGCACTGGTTTGGGATGTTATCAAGCTTGTCAGCGATCCCTCCCTGAACCCTGCCGAACTGACCGGACCTGCTTCTCACAGGATCACGGCTGACTCTTGCACCCCAACCTCATGTCCCTCCACCTCACGGCGTGGATGTTCCATGGCTGAACCCAGATGAATGGGCCTGTTCGGAAGGGGTCCAGAAGGTCCTCCTTGAGAGTAGAAAGCCCTTGACTAGTCAGACCTACCTGGCAAAGTGGATGGGGTTCTCCCGCTGGGCGGCTGAACGGGGCATCTCCCCTTCATGTTCTTCGGTGCAGTCGATCTTGTTTTACCTGCTTCATTTAAGGAACCAGGGCCTGGCGCAATCCTCTATCAGGGTGCATCTGGTGGCCATTTTGGCCTTTCATCCGCCAATCCAGGGGCAGAAGGTGTTCTCCCATGACATGACGGTCAGGTTCCTTAGAGGCCTCGAGAGGCTCTTTCCTCAAGTCTGGTCCCTGCCCCCCTCAGTGGAATCTCAACTTGGTTTTGTCCAGGCTCACGGGCCCACCTTTGAGCCTTTGGCTTCATGCTTCCTGTCTCACCTATCGTGGAAGGTAGCTTTCCTGGTGGCGGGGATGGCGGCAAGGCGAGTCTCCAAGCTGCAAGCCCTGACCTCAGAACCGCCGTACTTGGTCTTCTATAAGGACAAGGTCCAGCTCCGGCCCCACCCGGCCTTCCTTTCCAAGGTGCTGTCTGCTTTCCACATGAGCCTGGACATCTTCCTTCCGGTCTTCTGCCCTAAGCCCCATGAGACTAGTGAAGAGAGGCACCTTCATGCTTTGGACGTAAGAAGGGCTCTGGCTTTCTACCTAGATCGGACAAAACCTTTCCGTTAGTCAACTCAGCTTTTCACCTCTACCACTGATAGGATGAAGGGCCTCCCGGTGTCTACGCAAAGGATTTCTAACTGGATCACCTCTTGCATTTGGGCCCGTTATGAGTTAGCGGGAGTCCTGCCACTACCGATCGTCAGAGCCCACTTGACTAGAGCGCAGGCATCCTCGGCGGCCTTCCTGGCACACTTCCCGATCCAGGACATCTGTTGAGCTGCGACGTGGTCCTCGGTTCACACATTCATGGCCCATTACGCCAGCACTCAGCAGGCCAGGGAGGACGCTGGGTTTGGCAGAGCTGTGTTGCAATCTACATGTCCGTGAACTCCTACCCACCTCCGAGGGGTACTGCTTGGGAGTCACCTAAGTTGAATGGACATGAGCAATCACTCGAAGAAAAGACAATTACCTTTTTGATCTTGGGAGACAGACCAGTCCTCGCTTACAGACAGCCCCCCAACTTGAAGCAAATACTCACCAGCAACCACACACCACACAACAAAAACACTAACCCAGGAACCTATCCTTGCAACAAAGCCCGATGCCAATTCTGTCCACATATCTATTCAAGTGACACCATCATGGGACCTAATCACATCAGCCACGCCATCAGGGGCTCGTTCATCTGCACATCTACCAATGTGATATATGCCATCATGTGCCAGCAATGCCCCTCTGCCATGTACATTGGCCAAACAGGACAGTCTGTATGCAAAAGAATAAATGGACACAAATCTGACATTGGGAATCATAACATTCAAAAACCAGTAGGAGAACACTTCAATCTCTCTGGTCACTCAGTAACAGACTTAAAGGTGGCAATTTTGCAACAGAAAACCTTCAGCAGTTTCTTGTTGGAGTATGTTTTTGAACTAGAATTAATTTGCAAACTAGATTCCATTAACTTGGGCTTGAATAGAGATTGGGAGTGGCGGGGTCATTACACAAATTGAATCTATTTCCCCATGTTAAGTATCCTCACACCTTCTTGTCAACTGTCTGGAATGGGCCATCTTGATTATCACTAAAAAAAAATTTTTTCTCCTGCTGATAATAGCTCATCTTAATTAGCCTCTTAGAGTTGGTATGGCAACTTCCACCTTTTCATGTTCTCTGTATGTGTATATATATATCTTCTTACTATATGTTCCATTCTGTGCATCTGATGAAGTGGGCTGTAGCCCACGAAAGCTCAAATACAGGGCCGGCTCCAGGCACCAGCGGAGGAAGCACATGCTAAGGGGCAGCATTCTGTCCATTCTTGGGGTGGCACAGTCCCGGCGGCTTCTTTTGTGTGTGTGTGTGTGTGTGTGTGTGTGTGTGCGTGCGCGCTTGGGGCGGCAAAAATGGTAGAGCCAGCCTTGCTCAAATAAATTTGTTAGTCTCTAAGGTGCCACAAATACTTCTGTTCTTTTTGCGGATACAGACTAACACGGCTGCTACTCTGAAACCTTTTCCGTAACTGGTGTTCTTCGAGATGTGTTGCGCATGTCCATTCCACAACCCACCCTCCTTCCCCCCACTGTCAGAGTTTCCGGAAAGAAGGAACTGAGGGTGGGGGAACCAGCGATGCCCTATATACTGCAGCATGTACACGCCACTCCAGGGGGTGCCAGAGCCAGTCCCCTACGGATACTGCTGAGGGAAAAACTTCTGACACCGGTGCATGTGGCGAGCCCTCACACCTAAGTTGAATGGACATGAGCAACACATCTCGAACACCAGTTGCGGAAAAGGTAACTGTCTTTTTGCTGTGGCTGCTGTTGGAGTCTGCTGGGTATTAACCATCTAGGTAGCAGAGTAGTGTTATAACTGAGTATTCCCCCAGATGTGTGATAGAAGACAATGATCTAGACCAGCCAGTCCTGCTAACCTGCATAGATTTCTATGTGCTTGGGAGAAGCTGTGAATGCTGGGAGTAGTATATGTGGTAGCTAAATGATCATGAGCCACTAAAACAACTTCCCCTGCGTTCATTGTCTGCAGATATTTGAACCTAGCACCTCGTGGTTGAAAAGCAGGAGTCCTTTCCTGCTTGAGCTAAAGGTCCAGCTCTGTTAGCCCCAGAGGCAGTAGACTCATTAATCTCAGTATGTAGTGTGGCCACTAGAGAGGGACAGATCCACCCTTTGTGAGTCTGAGTTACACAAACACTGATTAGAAATAAAATTATATTCAAACACTGGAGTCCTCCCAGGTGCTTGGACAAGTAACTGCTTATTTTGCTACCAAGCTAGCACATCCAGCACCACCTCCTCTCTTTTTTCAGCATAGATATTCTTCGTCTCTTCCTGCCATCTGTTGCTGAAACCACTTCATGAGAAGTCTCTACCTCTGTAACTGCTCAGACGTCTCACAGGAGAGCAAGTGTGGAATATGTGAATGGTTCAGGCCTCTGTCAGAGGCAGGATCCCACAGCACATGGGTTGCTGAGGTGAAAGACAGGGTTAGATGGGCACATGCATCATTTACAGAATAGTAGGAAGTGGGATACTGAGCTGATGGTCTCCCCTGGCAAGGCAGGAAATAGGCACCAGGCTGATGGTCTGTTCCAGCATGGCAGTTCCTGGTGGAGAATTCTCGCCTCCTTACTCTTCATATTGAACCCTAAGAGGAGAGGAATAGTAATCTGGGGACTGCACCAGGAAGGGTTCCTCCTGCTGTGTGTGTAGCTGGCTGAGCAATAATACTGTGTGCTGCCTGGAGAGGAAGGCTGTGGGCTGGAGTCCTGTGATTTCTAGGGGAAGCAGAGAACAGCACAAGCTACTGTTTGATGGCATGCAAGCCATTGGCAAGAGCCAGTCAGGAAGTCTGAGTTCAGCAGCCAAAGTGCTGAACAGTTAAGTCAAGGGTTACCGCCAGGCTTGATTAAACCCAGTGAGATCTTAGTGTGTGCTCCTGGGGAAAGGTGTGTTGCTAGGCAGTTTCACAGCACCGTAGGACTTAGGCTCCATTACCCTTTGGATTTGGATAGTGCCTTTGTTATTGTCCTTTATCAATTTGTTTGATGCTTTCATACAACATGAAACCAGGCGTGGGCAAACTACGCTCCGCAAGCTGTTTTTAAGCCGGCCCGCGAGTCGCACCATGCCACTCAGCCCCGCTCCAGCACTCCGGCCGGGGTGGTGGGTTGGGGGGCCACACCACGTGGCTCCCGGAAGCTGCAGCATGGCCCTACTCTGCCTCCTACGCACTCCAAGGGCCCCTGGAGGCACTCGAATGGGAGCTGCAGGGGCGATGCCTGCGGATGGGGCAGCGTGCAGAGCCACCTGGCTGCGCCTCTGCGTAGGAGCCGGAGAAGGGACATGCTGCTGGTTCCGGGAGCTGCTTGAGGTAAGTGCCACCCCTGAGCCACTCCCCATGCCCCAAACCCCTTAGTCCCAGCCCAGAGCACCTTCCTGCACCCCAAACCTCTCATCCCCAGCTCCTCCCCAGAGCCCGCACCCCCAGCTGGAACCTGCCCCCCTTCCTGCACCCCTGCCTCAGCCCTGAACCTCCAAACCCCTGCACCCCCTCCCGCATTCCAACCCCAATTTTGTGAGCATTCATGGCCCTCCATACAATTTCTATTCCCTGATGTGGCTCTCGGGCCAAAAAGTTAGCCCACCCGTGATTTAAACAGATCAGGGTAGAGCCCAAAGTCCTCACTGAGACCTAGAGTTGCCAACTCTGACTGAAGTTATTTCGGGAGATTTTTTTTCCCCCCAACATGACATAGGATATTTTGAGAAAATGACATTATTAAAATCCCGGAATGCTTTCAGTAGTCACCGGGAGATCAATGCCGATTCCGGGAGACTCCAGGCTAATCCTGGAGGATTGGCTACTCCATTGGGACCCCATGGTGCCGGGTGCTGTACGGACCCAGAGAGAGAATCCCTACCGTGGAGGGACTGGGGCCCCCTGGTGCTGGGTGCTGTACAGACCCCGAGAGATGATCCCTGGCCCATCAGGATTGCCATCATAACCAGATTTTAAACCATTTATAAAGCTACTGTGAAGCTGAAGACAGCAACAGCTAATCTCCTGCCTTCCCAAAGTGATTGCTGGGGAGGCCGCCTAGCTTCTGTCTGATGGAGCGGGAGGTATCCAGGACAGCTGCTGGAATTAGAAGAGGACTGGTGAAACAAGCTCTGCTGACTGAGAGAACTCACCAGCCTTTGCCCTGATGTCACACTGAGCCTGCTTCACATCTGCCAGCATCTTAAAGACTTTGGCTGCCAGCACACTAGGGTCAACTTCATAATCTTCAGCTCTTGCTTTGGCAGCTTCCCCTGGTGAGATTCTTTAGACTTGCTTCTGAGCTTAAGATATTTCTCAGATCTAAACGTGAGGGACATCTTGGAGCTATGAACAGTGAGAAGGACCTTAATTTAATTCCCTCCCCCTCTGCCTTGACGTACTGCTCCAGAAACTGTCTCCAAGCACTCACCCAGCCTGGATGCAGGAAGAGGTGATGTTCCACAGGCCAAATGGAACGAGTTACCCAGGCTCCAGAGCTAGCAGTGAGGTGTCTACTGTCTTGCTACCCTTCCAACCTGCTGCAGAAATCCTACGAGCCAGGCATGGCGTGCAGCAGGCTTTGGGAGGGGAAACTCTCAACGTTTATTTGTGTGCATCGGGCTGTGGGGGCTTGTAAAAGTCACGGTAATATTGTTGGTCTGATACAGCAGTTGCCAGCTCTCCTCTGCCCTGGATGCAGAGGAGCCAAGCTCAATACCTGTGGGCATGTTGGCATCTTAGTAATGGCTTGTAGATTAAGCAAAGTGACCCAGGAGCCAATTTCCTGGGAGGCGAGATGGCTGAGAGTGGTTGAAACATGAGATCATGCTAATGTAAACAGTTGTGAGATGGCTGTGAGCTTGACTCTTCTGTAACTAAGCTTTCCTCTCAATAACAATCCAGAGGCTGAAGTGGGTCGAAGGTTTGGTGAGACAATGCTTGTTGTACAATAAGTGAGTGGAACGACTCATTCATGGCACAAGGAATATTCTGAATGGGGGTCCAGTGGCCATAACAGTGAGGTCGTTGAACAGACCAAAGCCTTTAGAAATCTGAGGCAAATAATGATGCTTTATAACAAACTTGACAACAGTTACGCTGGTGGTGTTTTGAGACCTCTGGTCCATGACTGGAGCTCCTAGACTCTATGGTAATGCAAATACACACTCCTGGTGCCATTCATGCAAAGATCTCAATGCGTTTTGCACATAATTAGCCTCCCAGCACGCTTGGGAGGTGGGAACTATGCCCATGTAATAGATGTGCAAATGGAAAGGCAGAAGGTAGAACAGAACCCAGGAATCCTGACCCCTAGATCTCTGCTCTAACCATTTAATAACACTCTGCCTGAAATTATACCATTCTAAAATTTAGTTTTATTTTATAAACATGTTCCTCCCATGGTCTCTGGTCATTGTATAGCACTGTGTCAGTGTCAGCACTGAAAGACTCTTGCAATTGAGACTTATCATTGGCCTGGCTCAGAGGAGACCATCCTACGAGCTTGCTTCCAGCTGGCCTGAAGCTGCCTTGTGGGTTCAGGTCTCCCATCTGGGGAGAGGAGAGATCATGGCTAGCTGACTGTTGCATGCATGCCCTAGCGTATGACCGTGTGGCAGAGCAACTGGGGCATTGCCAAAAGCAGTGCCATGAGAAGATAAAGAGGCTGCAGGACCAGTATAATGAGGCCCAGGATGGCAGCAATTCATCCTACTCAGACAGGAAATGTGCCTGTTTACAAAGTGCACGTCTGAATCCTAGGAACTCCACCCAGCCTGGCACAGGAGCACCTGGCAACTTAGTCATTAGAGGAGGTGCTAAGCAGACTCTGAGAACTATACAAACCAGAGCAAAGAGGAGCAGTGCAGGTGGTGCCTGGTACATTGCTGGGATCTCAAGGTTTCTTGAGCAGACCTAGCACCTTGGCACGGCTGCAGAGATAGCAGCTGAGCCAGTTTGGAGGTGGAGGAGTGGTTCTCTACAGCAGGTATGCAGCTCTTCACTGAGAAATGTTCCAAAAGGGCAGATCTTGATTCCCATATCATGTTGTAACCTCTACCCCACCTTTTAAAGTTTTGTATCTAAGTTCTAATGTGTCCTTAGCCTTTGTAGCTCAATGAGAGAGTGGCTTTCAAGTAGGCACTGGAATGCAAACCTGACTTGGAATCTCTGCTTTCCTGGCATTCCTTGGTATTACAAAGATGGCTGGGAGACTGCTATTAACTCTACCATTTGCTTTACATTATAGCGTCCACCTGTGCAGCACAGGTGACCCAGAGCCAGCAGGGAGGTAGGTGGACCTAGATCTGCAGAGATGGAACCTTGAGGTCCAGGGATAGGGGAAGAGCAGAGAGGGTCTATTCCTGGAAATGCACAGAGACACAAATAGGGACTCTTGAGTTGATGTGCCAGTTGTAGAAGCGCAAACGAGAGTCACTATGAAAAGATAGGCTAAGGCACTGATGCAGGAATGCGTTAAGAATGAGAGGGAGATGTGCAGGGAAAACGGACAGATCCAGTAGGAGTTATTTAAAGGAATATGAAAATGTCTGCTGCTTTGACCCAGCATCTGCATCCTTCATGCCCTGATAATGACAGGTAGTGCAATAATTCAGGGCAACAGCAGTTATGGGACTGTCCTCCTAGACCCCCACTTCTTCCTAACCTTTTCTCAGGCATCTTACTTCTCTGCAAGAATGTGGGAAGGAAAATGTGTCCAAATGAGAGGCACTCGCAAGAGAATAGCCCCCAGTGCCCTACTCTGGTTTGTATGTTAGAACTTAGAGCAGCTTGCTTGTGTGTAACAAAGTTTATTCTTTGCAAACTTTGCACATCAGCAATACTGCCCTTCGATATCCGTACAATAGCAGTTCACACCTCCATGAACTCACTCGCTCTAAGGACATAACCTCATCCAGAATATAGCTCTGATCCCACAGTAATCCACTCCTTCAGGAACTTCTTTGCTAGGCCAATAAATGGAATTGTCTAATTAAGAGAGGCTGGTTTTAAAACAGAAGTTATATTCACTTCACTTGATCAGGATCTAATTCTCTAGTGTGTGGACAGATCATTCCTTATTTGTGCATCATGTGCAACCTCAGATGGAACTGCTTGTCTGTCTGGCTATTCGTGGGTTGCTGTCAGTCTGGCTGCCTTAGCGCTCTACTGTTCACTTGCTTTCACATATGTTATGCAAAGTGCAGCCGGCAGATACATTAGTGGCTGAACAGTCGTTCCAGCTCAGCAGACACATCCATCTAGCTTTCAGTCTCCTGAACATATGCTCCACCATCTCCCCGCACCTGCTGAATGTATTGCTCAATCTGTGTGTCTGCCGTGGCAAGGAGAAATATGAGGTCATCTCCAGGCTAAAAGGAAAGTGTGTCCATGCTCTTGCTGCCTGATATCTGTGCAACATTTCATGTTGATCACCCAGCTATCTTGCCCTGCTCTGACCCTCTCCAGCAGAGAAAGATGGAAGTGTCCTGAAATGGCTCAGGACTTTTCTCTTGCACAAAACCGAAACTACTATTATCCTAGTCATACAGTGCCTTTGAGAGAGCTAGTGAGGCGGTGCAGGCTGGTGCCCCAGCAGTATGCAGACATAACCTTAATGCCAAACATAAATAATTCCATTTCCCCGCTTGCACAGTGCCTAGAATTGGCATCTCGGTGAAGCAAAACCCCAAAAAGCTGAGGTGAAGCCAGGGGGAGCACCCTTCCTGCATAACTACTCCCATTTTCAGGGCATCTGTACCTAAATGGATGTAACAATTTACAGCCCTGGGAGCTCCCTTCAGCTCTGGCCTGAATAGCCACAGCAGCAAAATACCTCCTCTTCCACCTGCAGGTGGCCAGAAGGTATCGCCAAATTTGGATCTGGCCATGATGATCTGCACTTTACATCCACATCAAGCTCAGTGAAAAGATGCTCACCAAAAAGGTGAGTAGTGATTGGATGTCTAACATAGTGAATGCCAGTGAAAATGGGGTAGGATCAGAGGTTAAAATAGGGAAAGAACAAGTTAAAAATTTCGTACACACGGTAGATGTCTTCAAGTCACCAGGACCTGATGAAATACATCCTAGAATACTCCTAGAGCTGTCCGAGGAGCTATCTGAGCCATTAGCCATTACCTTTGAAAAGTCATGGAAGATGTGAGAAATTCCAGAGGACTGGAAAAGGGCAAATGTAGTGCCAATCTATAAAAAGGGAAAGAAGGACAACCCGGGGAATTACAAACCAGTCAGCTTAACTTCAGTACCCAGGAAGATAATAGAGCAAATAATTAAGCAGTCAATTTGCAAACACCTAGAAGATAATAAGGTGATAAGTAACACTCAGCATGGACTTGTCAAGAACAAATCATGTCAAACTGACCTAATAGCTTTCTTTGGCAGAGTAACAAGCCTTGTGGATGGGGGGAAGCGATAGATGATGTGATATATCTTGGCTTTAGTAAGGCTTTTGATACTGTCTTCTCATAAACAACTTAGGGAACTACAACCTAGATGAAGCTACTATAAGGTGAGTGCATAACTAGTTGGAAAACCGTTCCCAGAGAGTAGTTATCAATGGTTCAGTCAAGCTGGAAGAGCATATCGAGCGGGGTCCCGCAGGGATTGATTCTGTTCAATATCTTCATCAATGATTTAGACAATGGCAGAGAGAGGACACTTGTAAAGTTTTCAGATGATACCAAGCTGGGAGGGGACCTACAGACTGAATTTTTTTCCAGAAATGCTGATTCTACTTGTTCTCAAAGGAAGTGCTCAGCTCCACTGAAAAGCAGCCTAGGACTTGGGGGACATAGATTCAAGTCCCTGCTCTTTCATAGACTCCCTGTATGATCTGGGGTGTCTCTTAGCCTCTCTGTCCTTCAGGTCCCCCTTCTGTACAATGGAGATAATGGCAGTGCTCTGTATCACAGGGGTTTACAAGGGCAAATACGTTAAAGTTTGTGAGGTGCCCACATACTAAGGTGCTGGGGGGCCAGATAAATTCCCGGGAGAGAGTATGATTTTGATCTTGGTTCTCTTGTAACCAAAAGCGGCCGAACATATCTGGTATGGGAGCTGCTTTATTGCTGCATTGGTAACAGGTTAGTAGCGGTACACTGTACAGTAGGGCGGCGATCTTTACTATATGATTTTTACTTTGTGCACAGGCAAACACTATGTTGCTTCCACAAGCAGTCATGTAAAAGGCCAACTCAGTAGCTGGTATTCTGGTGCCTGACTTGATGTGTTCCTCATAGTCAGAGCAGACACTGCCAAGGTTGTCTCAGTCAGCACATTACCCTTTGCTTAGCACAGACCCTGCTATTTGGGTTAACCTATTATATTTTTGGCACTGATGGTTATTCTGCCATAGCTTTGCCTTAGAACGGCTGACTGTAGAATCACTGCTTTCCAAGCTAGGGACAAGACAGTGATAATGTAGTTACCTGCTAGTGCAAGGTCACCAGTAGAGCAGTGGCTCTTCCAGTACCTGTGCTCATGCATGAAATACCATAGATTCAAAGAAACGGCTCAAGTGGAATTTAGTCTTCTAGAGCTAAACCATGATTTGCTTCATCTTACGTTACTATGAAGATCGGGCAGTGACCGTCACCTGTTGCTTAATGCCATGGCTGAACATTGTCTGTCTGTACAGACTTCTCTAACAATGCTACTGTGGAGATGCTGAAATGTGTTTGTCTTGCCCGTGCCAAAATTTATCTCAGAAGCCTCTGAAGACTGACACCTGAGCATAATCCAAGGCATTGCTCAGGTCAATGAAGACTTCGTTGAGGTGGTAGTTTGGTCACTGGACGTTTTTCTGTAGCTGCAAGACAGCAACAAACTCCTCGACAGGAATGCATTTTCCACCACCACACCACCTGAGTATATGATGTCCATAAGACCATAGATACTAGAGATGGAAAAGTCCTGTTTGTCTGTCCTTGGCTAGTGAATGCTACAAAATGTTCTCCAGGACTTTGCCCTGTCTAGTTTTGAATGTCTCAAGCAATGGCTCTTTCACTGTATCCCTTGAAGAGACCTTTACACATCTGAATAGATCTCTACCACTAAAGAAATATTTTCGTAACATCCATCTTAAATTTTATTTCTCTGTATTTTATCCCATTCCTCCTAGTTATACTGCCTTAGATCATCCTAACCAATTCCTGGGTGCATATTGCCTCCCTTAGTCAGTGGTGCATTGTACAAATCACATATAAAGAGTGGGATTTTCAAAGCATTCCACTTTGGCCTAATTCTGCTCCCTTTAAGTAAAACTAACATTGACTTTGATGTGGGAGTCAGACCAATGCTAAATGCCTTTGAAAAGCCCACTCTAACAGTCTTCAAGTTGATTTATTATTTGTGGGCACCATGCTTTTTTGTCCAGAAATCTGTCTGAAACATTTTATTAATAATCCCCAGCCCCTGTATAGCACCTTCCATCAGCAGGTCTCAAAGCACTTTACAAAGGAGGACAGTATCATTACCCCCAGTTTATAGATGAGGAAACTGAGTCACAGAGAGGTGAAAGGATGCAGCTGGGGGTGGGTCTGAGGCCAGAAGTGGGGCCGTGGCTGGGGCCAGAAGTAGAAGCGGAGCCACAGCTGGGTCTGGGGCCAGGTGCACCTCTGCTCCCAGCCTCAGCCCCGAGTGGGGAACGGAGCTGTGGCCAGTGGCCAATACTGGTGGCGGGGCCGAGAGCAGAGCCACACCGAGGCTGGGGATGGGAGCCAGGGACATGGCTGAGGGCGGGGAGGGGCTAAGTGGTGCTCTCTCCTCTGCCTCCCGTGGGGGCTAGCCTGGGCCCTGCTGTCCCCCCTCCCCCCTGACGTTCCTCTTTGCCCCCCACAATTTGGGAACCTCTGTTCTAGGCCATGCTCCCTGTAGCTCTCTCTAGAGATGCTTCTGAAATGAGCGTAGTCCTTCTTGGGACCTTCATTTGTGATGAGGCTGGTGTTATTTTGCAGAACTTTTCTCTGCATTCAGATATGGCAGAGGAGTTCTGTTGCTGTGGATGGTATGTCCCATCCACAGCTATAGAGTTGTACATCACTTTCCAGTCCAGAATGGGGGCTATTATTATATGAGTGTTTATTAGCACTTTCCCTTGGGAGTTCAGTGGGTGCAATGAAAGATGGTTCTGTGCTTTACAAGCTTTATCACCTACACGAAGCATGTCAGTTATTCCACATCTGCTATCCCATGTGAGCAAGGGTATTCCTTTGGATAATAGGTTGGTGACTAAGCAAAATCTTCACGCTGTTGATGTGCAATGGATGCCCATTCAATATGCAATTCACCTCTATTTACCATGATTCAAGTTGCAATAGTTTTTCTAAATGAGCCACAGGTTTGTTTTTGTTTGTTTGTTTTTTAGTGGTGTTCTTGAAAGGTTGGTATTTCTCAATTACCTGAACTTTAAAACATGGCATGTTAAATAGCCCTCAGCAAAGACTTTATCTAGAACTAAGTCCATCATGTAGAGAAGGACTCTTACCTCTTGCTCTAGCATGTGGTGCCTCCTCTGAAAAACCCCATAATGCAAAGCTTATTTTTTTGTTTGGCTGCATGTTTTGGTCTCCTCTTCCCTATGCTCTCATGTGGTGTTTTTGCTTTTGAAAATGTCTGTGTCCCAGCCAGTTGGATTGAACTTCCCTAGTGCAATATGGCAGAGTAGCAAAGGCCCGTGTCTGTGTAATGATGGCATTTTACCTCTTGAATGTTCCTGTTTTTAGTGGAAAGAGCATAAACTTGAGAGCTACTGCTGCTGTTGAGCAGCATGTAAAGTCTGCATTCAGTTTCTCCTGGAAAAATTACACAGTCCCTACTCTTGCGACTTAGAGGAGTTCTCCTTGGATTACCATAGAGAGTAAAATTGAACCCACCAAGTCCAAGACATTAAACTTCCTTGTCTCTTACTGTTTCCAAGATACCAGGGTTTGCAGGGAGTGCTTCTACGTGCTCATCCAGAGGAAGATAAATCACTGCATGTTTTCCTCTAAAGGAGACAGTTCCTAAAAATAGGAGCCATGCTGGAGCTACCAAGAACAAAGGAACTCTTGGGAACCACTTCTGCCATTGTCCTTCTCTCCATATCTGCGCTCTCTGCCGCTCCACACCTAGCTACATGCCCGTCTGCCAGATGCCATCTATTCTCCGTATGTTTTGGAAGTCTTTAAAATCTGCCATTTTTTTGGTGTGTCAGATTTTAACGATTGCCGCTTCTGTCCCCTCCCCCTGGCATTCCAAACTGGTGTGACAGCTTCCTGAATACTGCCCATTTAACATGATCCTGCAGTGTGTTACCGGATTCTCTTATTGTTCCCCTTTAAAAGAAAAGTGTTTGAAACATTCTCCCCGGATCCTAGGGACGTTGTCCTTTTGGTGCAGCATTTTCAGGCCAGATGTGATCACAGACTGGTGTAAATCCAGAGTGAGCCCAGAGACTTCACTAGAGTCACTCTGGTTTTAGACTGGTGTAAATGAGATCAGAATTCAGCACTCACTCCGGGAGAGATTTTTCAGTCACAGGCAGAATGTTTAAAGCTGAGATTTTCAGAGTAGTCTAGAGATTTTGGGACTCTGGGTTAAGGGGGTTTACAAGTCCACTCCATGGTTTTAAATCTCAGTCTGAGTCTTTAAGTAAAAGTTCTTTTCTTTGAATGATCACGGTGTCTGTGCTCCTCGCTTCCCTTCATAGCTACGACAACATTCTGGACTCTGCATTTGCTGAGGGTGTCCTATTATTCAGTCATTTTTATTGCACAGTAAACGTAACTGGCGCTTCATGAAACAAATGCAAGATCCTTGAAAATTATGAGGTCGCTGCCTTGGAATTTGCTGCCCTCCTAACAGAGGAGAGCAAACCCCAGACGCTAAAAAGCACAGAGACAAGACCCATGAGAAGGTCAGGATTGGAAAGATCCAAACTGTTCTCTTCCATGGAAGAGGAGGAAGGGGACTGCACCCTGTTAAAGGTCTAAAGTAGCTCTCCGAGGTCTGAGCCTGCATATGCACAGAGTACTCTAAGTAAAACCTGACTCCCCTGCAGCGCCACATTCCCTGAGAGCCCATTGTGCCTATGTCAGTGCTGGCAGCTTTCTATTTCCTCTCTTTCCGTAACTTGTCTTAAGGCTAACGATTAAAGGATCTCTCATTAGTAATGGCTCAGCTCCCTTGTACGGTCAGTGTTGGTGGCTGCTGCACCTGTTAATTGGGTATCCCCTCATCTCTGCTTGCAGTGTAAAATGCTCAGTAAATTCTCTGGTTACTGTGTAAGAATCCTGTGTGTTGACTACCCCTTCACCTGATCTGTCAGGGTGCAGGAGCGCTATGAGACTGGACCTGTGGTCTCTGCAGGCTGCATCTCTTTGTTTAACTGGGTAATCCTAAGGCATAGCTGGCTTCCTGGGTTAGAGCCAGGCAGCTACAGGATACTGGGATGGAGAGGAAGGCAGCACTCTAGCTGCTAGGAGAACTGTGACCCGAGATGATGATGACCAAAGCAGGGTCATGAGATGTTGATTTACCATGACAAGGATATAAAAACCTTTTCCATTTGGTGACAGAAATCAAACATGGGTGCCAGGCTGGGATCCTAAAACTAAACAGGAAGCAAGGCGGGTTTAACTGATTACTGTTCTGACTCCTTGAGCCATCCGCATGGCAGGCCTATTCTGGCAAAGCAGAGACTGGAGTGACCTGGACACTAGCGCCTTGAATCTCCCTTGCCCTGCATCTTGTATAGTCCCTTACCCCAAGGCAAAGTGGCTGTCAAATGCTGTCAGCTCAGAATGGTGGCAATTTACCCCCTTTGTGGCGGTGTAAGTGGCAGCAGGGCCATGGAGAAGCAGGTCCTGGAATTCTGCACTGCATTCTATATGTAATGCAGCCTGTGCTTCCTGAAAGCTTCAGCTGAACGGAGCTGTGGCTCTCCTTTGCTTTAGAGGTGATTCAGGCATGGCGTGGATCACACCTGTACTCCGTAGAATGTACTGGCTGCTAGCCGGGATCTACAGAGCTCTATGGTAGTGTAGGTCTGCACTGTCTAAGACCCTGTCTGTTCTAGGGAAATTGTTTAAAACATCCCACTATTGCCAATACTGGCTCTGCTATCACCAGTGGCACTACGTTGCCTGTCCTAATGTGGACAGGCTGCCGGTGCCATTGTTAAGATCATAAGAGCTACCAGACTGGGTCAGACCAATGGCCCATCTAGCCCTGTATCATGTCTCTGACCAGTGGCCAGTGCCAGAGCTTCAGGGGAGTGCACAGAACAGGACAGTTGGAGTGATCCACCCCATCTTCCCCTCCTGGTTTCTAGCAGTCAGAGGTTTAGGGTTGTTCCCAAGCATGAGTTGCATCCCTGACCATCTTGGCTAATAGCCATTGATGGAGCTATCCTCCATGAACTCATCTAGTTCGTTTTGAACCCAGTTATACTTTTGGCCTTCACAGTGTCCCATGGCAATGAGTACCAGAGGTTAATCATGCATTGTGGAAAAAGTACTTCCTCTTGTTTGTATTAAATCTACTGCCTGTTAATTTAATTGGTTGACCCTTGGTTTGTGTATTGTAAATAAAACTTCTCACTTTCTCCACACCATTTATGATTTTATAGACCTCTGTCATATTCCTCCCATCCCTTTAGTTGTCTCTTTTCTAAGCTGAATAGCCCTAATCTTTGTAGTCTCTCCTGGTATGAAAGCCTCAGAAATCTTTGTTGCCCTTCTCTGAACCTTTTCCAGTTCCATTATATCCTTTTTGAGATGGGGGGTGGACCAGAACTGCACACAGTATTCAAGTTGTGGGCGCATCATGGATTTATATTGTGGCACTGTTTTGTTTTTGGTTTTTTTGGGGGGGGTGTCTTGTTTTCTATCCCTTTCCTAATAGTTCCTAACATTCTGTTAGCCTTTTTGACTGGAGGGAAGGATTTTCCAGTGATTAGGGCACTAGCCTGGGATTTGGGAGAGACAGGTTCAATTCTCTGCTCAGTCACAGACGTCCATTGTGTCCTGGGGCAGGTCATTCACTCTCTCTGTACCCAGTTCCCCTCTTTGAAATAGGGATAGCAGTGCTGCCCTGCCGCCTAGGGGGTTTGTGAGGTGATTGTGAGATGTTCAGATATGATGGTAATGGGGGGAGAGGCAGATAAGTACCAAAGATTGATAGGGCATGTTGTGAGGCCTGTCTTACTGTGGTTTTTCCTGAGTTACTTTTGCTCATTTGGAGTTTTCTTGAACTGACAGCACTTGGATCCCTGCTTGCAGTAGGCATGTTTGGTAAAATGGGCAGGGGCGGCTCTAGGCACCAGCAAAGCAAGCACATGCTTGGGGCAGCCCATTTGCAGGGGCGCCAGGGATCCAGCATGGGAGCTGAGAACCAACAGGGGGCCCTGGGAGCTGAAGTTCCTTGGTTAGCTCCCTGCCTATAGAGCCAGCCCTGGAGCGGGGAAAGAACTACATTTCCCAGCATTCCCTTGGCCACTACCAACAGGAAAGAGGGGGAGGGAGGGAGGTAGCTGAGACCTCATGCTGCAGCCTGCTATGAATGGAGAGCTGCACTGTGAGTAGGGATTCCATATTTTAACGTTCAAAAAATAGGACACTCCACGGGGAGGGAGGGTAGCCCCACCCTGCCACCATCCAATCCCTCCGCCTGCCCCCCTACAGAAACCCCAACCCATCCGACCCCCCCTGCTCCCTGTCCCCTGATCGCCCCTTCCCGGGACCCCTGCCCCAACTGCCCCCCAGGATCCCACCCCCTATCTGAGCCCCACTGATCCTTGTCCCCTGATTGCCCCCTCCTGAGACCCCTACCTGTCCCCTGACAAACCCCTGGGACTCCCATGTCTATCCAACTGCTGTCTGTCCCCTGACTGCCCCCTCCAAACCCCTGACCCATCTAACCCCCGCTTCTCCCTGCCCCTGACTGCCCCCCCCGAAACCCCCTAACCCTTCTCCAACCCCCCAGCCCCCTTATCGTGCCACTCAGACCAGCGTGTCTAGCTTTGCGCAGCGCCAGACAAGCTGCTGCATACATGCTGCCACAGCGCGCCCGCGCCCCCCCCCCCCTCCCCCCCCCCCCCCCCCCCCCCAGCACCTGCCTTCCAGATTTGAACACCTCAAAATTCAGGAGTGCTCAAGCTCAGTTTGGGCGGCTGTTACTTCATTTCTCCGAAATCAAATATACTGATCCACTGTAACTTGCTGTAGAAAAAGTAGGATAAAATTGAGCAAGAAATGCTTCCCAGTGGTTATTAGGACTGGAATTGCTATTTTCAACAGCCATTGCCTTTTTTTTTTGTATGTTTGTTTAAAAGGAAGACAGTGATATTGCATTGGCAAATTCCCCATAGAAAGAAAGAGTGGAACAAAAGAATAATAAAGGCACCTCAACTTTTCCTCATTTATGTAGGACAGTCTTATAATATGCATCCAGATATCCTCCAATCACACAAGCTGAAAATTGTTCCACTTTACTGCAGTTCTGTAACCATATGGGAACCAATCCTGTCTGTGTTCTGTGCACATCTAAAATCCCTGCTGAATGACCTGCCCTGGGAGTGAGTTACCAGTGACCCGGGGCTGCGGCAGAAGGAGGGTGCAGGTTGGGTGGGGGTGAGCCCAGGGCTGGGGCAGCAGGAGGTGTGTGTGTGTGTGTGTGTGTGTGTGTGTGTGTGTGTGTGTGTGTGTGTGTGAGAGAGAGCCCAGGGCTGGGGTGGCAGGGGGGTGCGGGTTGGGGGGGGGTGAGAGCCCAGGGCTGGGGCGGCAGGGGGGTGCGGCGAGGAGCCCGGGGCTGGGACGGGGGGCAGCCAAAATTTTTTTTGCTTGGGGCGGCAAAAAACCTAGAGCCGGCCCTGAAAATGGGATCCATATATTGAGTTGACAGTGCAGTGTACAATAGCAGACCACTGCGCTGATGACACTCTAGGCCATGGTAAGATGGGACTGGCAAAGCAGCCTATGGGAGTTCAGTATCCAACACCCATTGAAGTTAGGCATTTGAGCACCTAATTCCCTTCGGCTCTTGGAAATCCCAGCCTTAATGGCTGCTCACATTGTCCATATCTCCAACAAGTGCAGCCTCCCTGGCCTGAGACACCTGTGACTTAATGTGGATACCCATCATACAGTTTGAACAGTTCCACCCTGCTGCTGGCTTTTGTGTTCTTGGGATAAATGTTCATCCCACAGGCTGCGTCTGGAAGTCGAGCTCGAAGGCTGTGTAGGGTCTGAACGGGCTTTCAATGGAACACAGAAATTGTTCTTCTCATTTTGTGTTACGGGACCACGTTGGAGCCCCAGTCACGGTCCAGGACCCCGCTGTACTGTGCAAACGCAGAACAAAAAGATGGTCCCTGCCCTAATGAGTGTACAGTCCAACTGTTAAGAGATAACAGGTGGATACAGACAGATGGGGGAGCATAAGGAAACAATGAGACAGTTGTGATCAGCTCGATGGGCAGGGCTCTCAGCACACCAGCGGCCTAACCGTTGTGACGTTTTTTGTAGGCGTCATGGCAAAGGAGAGATTTGAAGGAGTATAATGAGTTAGTTTTGTGGGTGTTTATGGGGAGCATGTGGGCAGCATGGGAGAAAGCACAAAGGTGCTTGTTTGAAAATTTAACAAGTGGGTGATGGAGGCTGGGATCGCGGGTTGATCAGAGGCGGGGGGAGCAAGCAGCTTAGAGAGGGATGACATGGTCAAAGCAATAGGCTAGGACCGTGCTTCTCAGCCTGCGGCCCAATCAGCACAGAGCTGCGGCCCATGTGACATCCTCAGGACCATAGAGGTAGTATTTGATGCGGCCCACATAACACATTGTGGGCCACAATAAAATAAAAAGGTGGAGAACCACTGGGCTAGGACAATGATCTTTTGCATCAGCATTTTGAATGGATACCTCTAGCCTAAGGACAGGACACTCCAGCTCAAGGGCAGCAGAGGGCACATCACCGTGTTACTGTGTGACATCCTGCACAGGTTCCATCGTTTTCACAAGGTTCCCTTTGCAAGGGTTCTTTACAAAAAATCAACCACCACCCAGTTGCTTGACTTCAAATAGACTGGGTGCCTCTCTCAAGAGAGGGTGGGTGGGAGCCAGGCATTGAAGCATGTGCATTTTTATTTTAAACTGCTTACTGGAAGAATGATTATAGATCAAATCGTTGGTGCACAGGATTAAACCCTCTTAAGTGTGGGTTAGAAATGCTGCAGTAATCTCAACCCGGCTGCAGGAGGGGAGGAGGCGCAGCAGAAGCAGAGGAGGGGGCGGTTATCTGCCAGGAAAGCTTTTTAACACAAAATGACATTATTCCAAATGGCAGTAAAGAAGCCAAGATTCGGCCCTGATCGATGAAGCTTTCCTTCTCTCTGTTGCAGATGAGCCCGATCCTGCCCTCTGTGGTGCTGTCCCGAGCACGCCTCACAGGAAGGAACTCTGGTAAGTGCTGATGCTCCTGGGATAAATCACACATTTGTGTCACTGCCACTGAACCGATCCCGAGGACTTTCACTTTTAACAGAGCTTCTAGGTAGTAAAGCCTGAGGATGCCCCTCCCCCTGCCGTCATTATCCTTCCTGGCCAAAGAGGAGCTCCCCTTTGGAGCCAGCCAGTGTCACTCCTTGCTGTTGAGTAACATTGGGCATCTTACTCTCTCTCACGCTTGCCAGGCAGGGCTGAATGCATGTCCAACCCGGTTGTTCTACTTGATGACATCATTGGGCCTCCGAGCCCAACCCATGCAACATTCTCAGTCTTAAAGTAAAAGAGACTAGGATGAGGAATCAAACCCAGCTCTCCTGATTACACCTCTCAAGTGACCTGTGTTTCTCATGATGACATGCTACCAAGTGGCTTTTGGGAGGGAATGGGGGTGCATGTCCTGCCATTCAGTCTTTTGCTTTTTCTTGTTCCTCTCTTCCCCCATATCCACCAGCTGCCTGCATGCACATCACCTCCTGCAGGGGGGTCTGAGGCCAGGTATATACCATTCCTCTCCCAGTGCCACTATTATGGCTACTGGAGGCTTGCCTGCAGCCATTATCTCTGAGTAGGCAGGCAGTGGTATCAGAGATTTAAGGTTGATGGAGGGATGTTCAAGGAGTAGCTGTGGAATACGATGGAGAAAGCATGTCAGATATTGTGTGTCCCACATTGTGGCATTGAGTGATAATTCTGCAGCGCAGTACGGACCACTGACCTGCTCAGAATGCCCCTCGTTTATCCTGCTTACGCAACATCACTAGTGCTCAGCACATTTGAATGGGTTTATTTTTGTATCCAGTGTTACTCAGTGTTCTGATCCTTCCTGGGCTAGGAGTTTCCTTAGTGAGTTATTCTTAATAATACACGTGGGATTTGCAGTGCATATGGTAATCACCTTTCCTTGGTGACCATGGAGAAACTCTCTTCCAACCAGCAGTTATTTTGCTTGGGTAAAATAAGGGATTTTACTGAGCTGGAAAACTGGATGTGAATTTGTGGGGAGAGGAGGTTTCTTAAAACAGAAAATGGCAGTGCTGTGTGGGAATTTGTGGGCTTGGCAGCTGTTCTATCTTAGCCAACAAAGGTGCTTTGTTCTCAATTCAGTAGAACTTGACCTGTTAGATAATGCTATCCTGTCTCATAGACTTGAGAGCAGAGCGGCTGTTGCGGTTTTTATCGCCTCTGGTCACCTCTGCAATTGGAGGCATTTGAGTCCCCTGTTTGTTAGGTTCTCTGGCCCAGTGCCCATCATAAGGAGCAAGTGAAAGTCTTAGTTAGTGTTTTTCTATGAGGAAGGCTTGGAATGAGAGAGAGGTGGTGTATTGGATGACTCGGTTGATTAATAAAAGAGGTTCAGGGGGTTTCCACTGAGACAGGTTTGTAATGAGCCAAAGCTGAGTATTCCTGGTGTGAACTGAACAAGGGGGGATCTCAACCCAGATGTTAGTTGACAAGCATCCACATCAGACAATCACTGCCACGTTTGTCACTGACAACAGAGAAGCCGAGGACTGAGTAGGCTATGGAGATCCAAGTGTAGTCCTTGTAATCCAGGAATAATCTTACCTTGCTCTCTGGCTGTACAGAGGCCTGGAGTCTGTATGGCTGTCACTGTGCTGCCTTTTGCACCATGTGTGCTACACCCAATGGTCTGTGAAGTGGTACCTCTGATAGCTGCCATCAGACTATCGCTCTCGGCATGCAATGCTCTTTCTCAATCAAAACCTGCTGGGACCTGTGGTCTCCACCATCTGCACCTCTATTTTAATAAAGATACTTCCCTAGCTTTTTTTCATCCATAGATCTCCAAGCACTTTGTAAAGGTGGGTAGAATCATTATCCTTGTATTTGCAGAGGGAGTAGGAGTGGTTCAGAGCAGTTGAGTAGCTGGTCACTGGCAGAGAGGAGAACAGGAGCCCGATCTGATTCGCAGCTGCCCTCATGTGGTGTCCACAGGCACCTCTTTTTAGATTTCTGCGGTACCTCTGCCTCAAAGGTTGAAATTTTAGCCATAGCTGACTATGGGCGCTGCTTCTCGAACCCTAGTCCCTTTGGGCATCTGCCCCTCCCCTTCCCCTTCCTACGAGCAGCCATGTTGGCAATAAAAAGCCTTCAACCCTTTCAAAACTGGTACAAACACCATAGGGATCGTCTGTGAATGATGGAGATTGTAATGTCTCCCCACAAGACTGCAATTGCCTTAGCAGCAGTGCCCTCATGTCTATTTGCTCCACTTAATGCAGATGAGATGTAGCCATCAAGATCCTGGCAGGCGGTTAGCACTGTCCTGTTCTGTGCCCCAGTGTAGAAAGAGTAGGTGCGGGGAAGAACCTTTTTGGGCGTATTCTCTATACTTTGAGCCCCTACCAAGGTGTGAGGGCATGCTCCTGCCCCCATTGGCTTGTGGCCCCTGTACAGAATGCTGAAGCTGGAGAAACAAAAAACAATCGAGGAGCAAAATGGATTCTAATTTCTCACACTTCCTTTAGAGAGATGCCAGCCGATAGAACTTTCCTCTGAATAAGCCACTGGCGAGGCTCCTATGTCTGGACTCAGAGAAGGTTAAAGGGTGATTTGATTAGTCTGTAAGTACCTACAAAGGGAACAATAATGGGCCCTTCAATCTAGCAGAGAAAGGTAGAAGCATGATCCAATGGCTAGCAGTTGAAGCTAGACTACTTTAGACTGGAAATAAGATGTAAATTTTTAACAGGAAGAGTAATTAATGACTGGAGCAACTTACCAAGGATCTTGGTGGATTCTCCATCTCTGACCATTTTGAAATCAAGATTGGATGTTGTTTTTCTAAAAGCTCTGCTCTAGGAATTATTGCGGGGCATTTATCTGGCCTATGTTACACAGGCTGTCAGACAAGATGATCATAATGGTCCCTTCTAACCGTAGAATTTATGGATCCAAAAGGCAGGGTGCTAGGGGCCATGCCTGCACTGTCCATTGAGCTCTATGAAAGCCTTACTGGTTCCTATTCGGCCTCATAATAAAATATCTGTCCTCCCACAACAGCAAATATCCATGGGCAGCTTGGTAGAAAGAGTGATCGAACTGTCTAGGAGCCTGTGTCCCAAAGGTCTCTGCAGAGGGTGGGGCAGATTTTTGAGCGGGGAAAGGGGAAATTTTGTTTAGGTGGGTTGAGGCAGTAATCCAGGAAGTGATGATGGAAACGTTCAGCTGGACTTCAGGAAACCCTTTCTAATAGGGTCACTTCTAATATGTGGGTCGGCCTCTCTAGGGAAGCTGCTAATGCTATTGGAGTCTTTGAAACGAAACTGGACCAAGTCCTTGAGGATATGCAGAAGAGATTCATCTTGCACGTGGCATTGGAAGGGGGAAGGAAAAAGTGGAATAGGCAGCCTAATAGGTCCTTTCCAGCCTTAGAATATTTGATTAACAGATCAGCCTTGTTAATTTTAAATGGGCTACATACAGGGAAAGCCTGGTGACGTTCTCTGGCATCTATTATGCAGGAGCTCAGACGATCTATGATCATGATCATGATATGATCTAACAGTCACTTCTGACCTTAAAAGCTATGAAAATGAAGTGATGTGTTTTATGTAAACAGAAGTGTTTGTTCATATCCTTTAACCAGCTAATAAATGTCAAAAATTATTTGCAGCACCAGGAATGAAGAACATGTAGAACTCAAGAAAGGGTTTTACAGAGCAGATTCCAGGGGTTCAGCAGAGCTAAGAAGCATGACTGTGTCTGGCAGCACATCATGGGATTGTTCCACTCTAGAGACAAGAGGAGGTGACTTGAGAGAAGAAAGCACTTTAGAAAGACTTTCTGGTTTGAAGGACTCAGCAGGCTCAAAAGAAGTGCAGTGTGTAAATCCTTCACACTCAATGGAGTCCACGTTTACAGTGGAGTCCAAGATTGTAAATACTGTGCAGATGGACACTGATCAATTGGAGAGCGACTCTCAGGACTTGAACACTCACAAGGCTACAGCAGAAACTTCCATTCCTTGTGCTGGAGTACTGTCTGTTAGTGGAGAGGAAAAATATCATAAAAACGAACCAAAGCAACTTGAAGCCTTCAGCAAAGAGCACTTAGATAAAAAAAAGAAGGGCATTCAGAGGTTTGACTGGATTTCTGGGCACAGTGAGAGTTCTAGTCCTCACTATAAAGACATAAACAAGCCAACAGATGGAGCAACTAACTTATCCATCAGGGGACAGGCCGTGCATGAGGTGCCTCGTCTGTTGCCTCTGCCAGTATTCAGAAAAACGCTAAACCCTGTCTTGAACAAGTCAAAAACTCTGGAGAGTGTATCCTCCAACAGGACAGGGCTGGCAATGGAGGCCAGTTTGAGTGACTTGAGTTCTCTTAATGCTGCAGAGTGGACATTGCAAAAGCCAAGCCTCCAGATAAATGCAGATCTTGCTATCAGCAAACAGTCCTGGACGGTAAACGCTGAAGACTCTGTAGAGCGAATCCCACTGATGTCTCTAGAACCAACTCCCTGCAGCTCCTATGACATTGAGATGAGGCCGTATGTGTGCAGTGTCTTGTTAGAGGAGCAGGGAAAGGAAGAGCTTGGCCAGGAGGAGGATCCCACCGTGTACACGTGCATTGAATGCAGCATTTACTTTAAGAAAAAGGAACACTTGATGGATCACATGCTTCAGCATAACCAGGGACCAGGGCAGGACCAAGATAGAGATGCAGTTGGGGGTCAGTGTCAGTTCTCCTGTAATGAATGCGGATGGGCATTTGGGGACCCTGGCTCTCTGGAGCAGCACAAGCGGCTTCATCAGGAGTCCAGAGAGAAAATCATTGAAGAAATCCAGAAGCTCAATGAGTTTTCAGACGAAGGTCGAGAAGCCCGGCTGCAGTGTCCCAAGTGCGTCTTTGGAACCAACTCCTCTAAGATCTTCGTCCAGCATGCCAAGATGCACGTCAAGGAGAGGAAGGACCAAGGCATGAAGAATGTGAATCTCTTTGGCAGCACTGGCAGTGGAGAAATGCATGACAGCCCAGTGCACAACATCTACAAACACTTAAAACCAAACAAACACACCCCTGTGCAGGTGCAGCCACACAGCAGCAGTAAAGGACTCAGCACATGCATGCTCTGCAGCTTCCCCGCCCCCAATGAAAATATCCTAAAGGAACACATGAAATATGCCCATTCCCATCTTCCCTGGGACACAGAGATTTTTGAAGAGGACTCTAATCAGCCCGGAACTAGCAGGGATGCCTACAGCCCCGCTAGGCCAGGCCGATTTTCAGAGATGGATTATTTTGGCAAAGCCGAGAGACTGTTTCCCCAGCCTCACCGAGAAAGCACATCCCATTATGAATCTGTTCATAGCTTTTCCATGGGTCACCAGAGACTCAATAAAAGCAACGGAACTAATAAAAAGGACTTCCAGACGTCGGAGTTTCACACCAGGAAAGCAGCCCCGTACGGTGCCCTGCACAAAAACTTAGGGCTGTCTACCCTTACCTCAGCAAAAGTTTATTCTCAGTTTGCCCTGCAGCAAATGAAAAAAAAAAGCACAATACACCACCTTGAGAGTGATGGGGACAATGTCAGGAGTCACCCAGAGGGGCTGGAGGAGCTCAGGCACAAATGGGCATTGGCAAATGATGTTGGGAGCATGGAAGAGGAAATTTCTTTAACCACGGAAATAGATTTGACTGAGAATAGAAGCTTCAAACCCTTTGCTATTCCTCAGTCTGTTTTGGCCCTCAAGAGAACTTTCGGAGACACCTTGAAAGCAACAGACTCTTCTATAGCATCGGAAGAACAGCAGCATCAGTTACAGAAGATGGTCCCTGTTGTCCTTCTAGAGGAGATGAACCTTCATCCCCAAAAGACAAAGCAGCCAAAGGGGAAGCTGTACAAGAAAAAAATAGCAGCTCCTTCCAGGGAGTTCATGATGGACGAATCCCTCCCTTTAGATATTCTCTTGCTGGACTCCCCTCTAGAGGGTTCCCTAGAGCTAGATGACCTCTTGGATACAGACTCGCCCATGCTGAAGAACGAAGAGAGGAAATGCCCATATTGTCCTGACAGGTTTCACAATGGGATTGGCCTAGCCAACCATGTGAGGGGACACTTGAACAGGGTGGGTGTGAGCTACAATGTCCGTCATTTCATCTCAGCAGAAGAAGTGAAAGCTATTGAGCAAAAATTTTCCTTCCAAAAGAAGAAGAAAAAAGGTAGTATGTACTCAATTTATTATTTTTTTTACTTTTTTTTTAAACTTTTTTTTTTTTTTTTTTTTTTTTTTAATTCCTCCCACTGAGGCTGGGTATGTATATTATGGTAGCTGGCCTGAATCTCTGAGTCTCTTGTCACAATACAACATCCATTCATGGCTTTTTCATCTGGTTAAGCTTTTCTCTTTTGGCATTATCACCTGGCTGGGGCTTTTACCATGTTATGTGCAGTAAAGTCCTCCCTTGGGCTTCCCATGTCTGGAAATATTTGTTAGGTGCTTTTAATATTTGTTAGCTGCTCCTGGATGATGCTGACAAATTGTCCTTCTTTTTCGCAGTTGCCAACTTTGACCCAAGTACTTTCAGTTTAATGCGATGTGAGTTCTGTGGGGCTGGTTTTGATACACGTGCCGGTCTGTCCAGCCATGCCAGAGCCCACCTGAGGGACTTCGGTATCACCAACTGGGAGCTCACCATCTCTCCAATTAACATCTTAAAGGAGCTGCTGGCCAATTCATCCCAACACCCTATGCTGCAGTCTGCAGTAGGAACGGAGCCTTCATCCCCAAACCGAGAGAGGGAGGTGCACGGGTTTGGACACCGAAAAAGCATGACCCCCATGTCTGAATGCAGTATTCCACGGTCTCCTTTATCCCCGTTCCCACCTGCATGGGGAGACGAATCCATGCAGTCCTTCCGAGACGGTAAGCAAGTCCTGAACTTACCTTGCAAGCCGAAAAGTGTATTTACTGCTAATCTAAGGCCAGATCCTGCCATCCTTACTCTGAGTAGAATTCGATGGAGGGGACAATTTGCAGAGCAAGGTTCTATTCAGCATGAATAAAGGTGGCAGAATTGGGCCCCTTGTTATTAATCTCCATCCATACCTTGTTATCCCTGTGTCTTGCCATAAACTGAAGCTTGGGCTGTGCCAATGAAACCTGACACTCTATTTTGAGCAGGCAAATAGATCTGTGGTGGTGGAGCAATAGGCAAAAGAACCCGCCTTTCTCTTCACACACAGCACAACATCCTTGAAAGCTCCTGTGGAGAGACCCAAGGGAAGAATTTTTTTTTTTTTTTTTTTTTTTTTTATTAGAAGGATCAATCTGCATTGAACTGGGTTTCTGTCACTAAAACCTATAAACCTGGAATGAGAGTCCGTCCCGTTTTTTCCTCACTCAGCAGAACTTTGGTAGGAGGGAGAAATGGCAAAGTTGAAGCCACTGGGACCAGTTCAGTGGCTTCCAGTTATTTATTAATTCTACTAGCACTCAGGTGTGAGCAGAGTCCATGGCCTGAGAAGCTGTGTATTTGCCCCATCTGCTGCACTCTTCCTGAGCCTAACGTAACTCTGAGGGATGGGTAAGTGTTCAAAGTAACTATCAGCCACCCCAAACAAAACTTGGTGCTGGTAACAACAACACCCAGATTGGTTGATGCAAGTGACAGAAACCCAATGTCCTGGTTTTTAAAAATGTCTGTTTGAAACTATGGGTGCATTAATCTAGAACTGCAGTTCCCGTTAACATAGGAAAGTGCTAGAGAGCATTCACTAGGGCAGTATATTCCAATCTTAATTCCAGAATTCTGGCTGTAGGGAACCCGTGGCTGCCCTACAAATCTCAACACATGTAATCTCATGTTCAGAAATGCAGTCCAAAAAGTGGCAGGATCTTTGTGCCTCTCTGTAGCAAAATGGCTCCCACTGCTGCAGCGTCTGAGCACCTTGCAAACATTAATTTAGCCTTGTGACATGCCTTTCATATCAGCAAGGATTAGTATGCCTGTTTTACAATTAGGGAAATTGAGGTAAAGAAGCTCTAACTCCTCCAAGGGCTTGCATGGAGTCTATGGCAAAGCCTGGAATTGAACCCAAAACCTCCCAAATCTCTATCCAGTGCCTTAAACAGAGACCAGTGAGCAGGGTAGCCTGCCTGGCTACTTCTGTAGGGTTCCTGGATACAGAAGCAGAGTATATCCATGCTGTTGCCCTAGGGGTTTTTCGCCTTCCTCTGCCTAGGGCACAGGTTACTTGCTGGTTTGAACTAGAGTAAATGGTGGATTTGAACTTGAAATCTTTAAACGAAGATTTGAGGAGTTCAGTAACTCAGCCAGAGGTTATGGGTCTATTGCAGGAATGGGTGGAGACAGTGCTGTGGCCTGCAATGTGCAAGTCAGACTAGATCAGTGGTTTTCAACCCTGTGGTCCGTGGACCTCTGGGGGTCCACAGACTATATCTAAGATTTCCAAAGGGGTCTGCACCTCCATTTGAAAATGTTTAGGGGTCCACAAATGAAAAAAGGTTGAAAACCACTGGAGTAGATGATTGTGATGGTCCTTTCTGGCCTTAAAGTCTAGGAGTCTGAGTCTTCCAACCGCCCTCAATGGGTAGCCCTTCTGCTGAATGGTGACGGAACTCTGGACCTTGCAAGTCTGCTTCCCAGTGGAAGAGAAACTACTGATGCAGAGTCTGGGTCTATCCTAAGTGTGCCTTGTTTTATCTACCCATGCACACCAGTTCTGGAGCAGAGGCAGTCACAGACAGCATGCAGGCAATCCCTTCTTCCAGAAATCCCACCCCAGTTCCCAGGAAGCTTCTCTGTCCCAAGAATTCACTCCAAATGCAGAGAATAAAGGAGAATTTCTCTGTTATCTGCCACAGCTTTTCTCCAAGAACGACTGCATAACAAAATGAACAATAATACAACATTTCTTCAAAAGACTAAAAACTCGATAAAAGGAACTTCTAAGGCTGTGTATGACGGCACTCTCTGCTGACACCTACCACAGCAATAATATCCTGGCAACTTTCTCAAAAGTCCTTGAAACAGATGAAAAAAGGATGGTCACTGGAATTCCAAACTTAGCAGTCATCTTAGCTGTCTCTAGTTAAAATAAGGAACATGCAATGTAGGGTGTGCTGTCATGCTCCTCGTGCCCTACGTGCATCTAAAAGGATTCTTGAAGATGAATATAAATGAATTATCTGAAAAACACAGCTCTACTTGGCAAGTCAAATCACAGTAGATGCATATAGCTTTGTGACTGTGGCTGGCTGCTAGTAAGATGTGAGCCATGGGCTTGTCATAGACACAGTGCCTTGATGCACTGCTTAGGTGCACCTCTTGCATACGCTCGTAAGCAGTTTTGGTGTCTTTAGAAATGTTGCTGCCTTTGGCTGGCACTTCAGCAGCTTCAAGCCACAGGTTCCATGAAAGACTGCAGAGATGCTTTTCTAATACGTGCAGTTTACTTACTTAGAATACTGTGTTGGTCTTGTTAAAAATTAGCCCTACTCCCAGAATGTACATGTGTTCTTGTTAATAAATTAAATGAATGGAAAGGGAAGGTGCCTCAGTCAGTTGAGTCGCTTCAAAAGCCTTTCAATAGCAAAACATTCTCAATGAAGAGAGAATTTAAAAAATGGGAGACCCTAACCCTCACTTTGGATTTTCAGTGTAATTCTAGTTCTACAAATTCCTCTTATCCAAAAGTCCTAGTTATCCAAAACAAGTAGCCTGATGTTAGTTAATTGCACTTCTGCTTATTCAAACACCCAGTTATCCAAAACTTTCAGGTGTCCCCAGGCCACTCCAATAAACAGGAGTGGACTGTAAATGCAAACAAGAAATGAGGGTGATTGCTCCAATGTTCTAAGTTCAGGCATATTAATTAGGGCCAGTAGTGCTAATATTAGGAATTAACACTATCTCAATTGTTATGCCATTAGTCACCTTTAGGAAGTAATGTAGACCCAGTACCTATATTGAAAATGTTTCCTGCTAAATTTTGATCAGTCCATATGTCACACCCCTGTCAGCCTCAGAGCATTGCCAACTGTTTGGCTTTTATCAAAGTCCAGGAAAAAAATTACCTACTCCAATATACCTGTCACTTTGTGCCATGATAGTCAAACTGTTTAGCTATGTGATCCAGTGTGAATCTCTACATAAAAACAGCATTCTCTTGACTTCCCAGTACAAAGCCAACCTGACTGTGTCATGCTCTGGGCCCTCCAAAGTGTACTCCACTTAGGGCATAACATTTCAGCTTTGCTCAAGGAAAACTACTGCTACAATCATGTGAACACTGAAGCTACTGCACGGAATCCTTACAATCTGGATTCATCCATTTGATGCTGCTACAGCATCAAAAACTATCTAAAAACCTGTCCCATGAAGTACAGAAAGAAAATGGGACTCCTGTGTTTGGTCAAAGAAACAGTAAAGAAATGTCTTGCCATCTCGGAAAGCACTGAGGTCCCACAGTGATTAGTACCGTACTGGAGCCTGAGTGGAACAGAGTCTCCTGTGCTTCCATTTCTTATCTAAAACCCGATCAGCTTGTTTATGCCAAAGTGTGTGTGTTTAGGAGAGAGTGAGTGTTAAGTGATATGGCTGTGGGGAAAATCCAGCGATAAGCCTTGTTGCTCTGAAACCAGGGCAAGAGTATGGCAAATCCTTTAAAAGCTATCTCTTGGATTTAAATATTGCTTACTTTATTCTGTTTTATAGTCTCATTACTAGTGTGCTGGGGCAGTGGGATCTCAGAAAAAAGGGATTAATTTGGAAAGCTAAAGGCCTATGTTTAGGGCTTCAAAAACTTGAAGTGTAACTAACACACACCCAGCATTATGTAGGTGCTAGTCACAACTCCAGAGTTAAGACTGAGT
The DNA here is from genome assembly GCF_028017835.1 of Emys orbicularis. Taxonomy (NCBI): domain Eukaryota; kingdom Metazoa; phylum Chordata; order Testudines; family Emydidae; genus Emys; species Emys orbicularis. The sequence goes on along the minus strand of NC_088701.1, from coordinate 8,636,144 downwards.
TGAGTTTTGTATTTAAATAGGGAACAAAGCCTCTTGATTATGCATAGAGAACACAGCGTATCCACCTAATTTACAGCACTCCCTCCCTGAGTACAAAATCTACTTTCTGAGAATTTGAGTAAATCTTTTAATTAGTTTGAGTCCAACTAAATTTTAAAATGGCTCCTTCAAGACCTCTAGCACTTAGTGTCAGGAGAAGGAATTACCTAACAAATCTCTCTCGTGAGCGACTTCTGGGGGTTTTTTTTACGCTAATTCCATAATATACACATTTTTGTCACTGCAAAAAAAGTTAACGGGACACTGTAGTTTGCAATTGATAATCCCAAAAGCCAGCACATGAGTTTCATACAGCTGCTCCTTTGTGCATAGATAGTATTTTATGTTTTGCTATGTCTTCTGTTGAACTTATGCTTGTAAAGTATATGACTTTGCACCACCTGTAACACTCTTCATCTCAAAGCCCCTTATGAAGGTGAGTATTATACACCAACCCCACATCCAACCTCCATTTTACAGGTGGATAGTTAAGGGCACATGGAGGCAAGCTGACTTGCCAAAAGTTACTAAAAGGGTCAGGGCACGTCCGGAATAGAACCCAGGTTTCCTGTCTGCCACTCCTCTGCTTTTAACTACTAACTCACACTGCCTCTTGTGAGTTACAGTTGCTGTGGGAATCCTAAGGCTTAGCTGAGATGCATTAAACCTGTCCCTGGACTATTGTGAATGGTGAATGTATAACACCTATGCTCACGTCTCTCAGAACAGAATTCCTGTTTCCTTCCCGTCCCCTTCCAGGTGTGGATCATGGAAAAAGCTGACTGGTATTGACTCTGGTTATTTGAGAAGCCTCTCTCCAGGCAGGGAATAGCTCGCTGTTAGACCCTACATTTAAACCATACATTTCTGGTGGCAATGCCCCTGTTGTCAGGATACACCTTGTTTGTCAGCTCAGTTTTAGGAGAAGATAGAAAGACACTAATTTCTTTTAGCATTTTATTAATTGCCCTCTAGGTTATGTCAATTTTCTGAAGTTGTCACGGTGTCCGGTGTTACAGGAATTAGCCAGATAAAGCCCTAAAAAGCAGCACCTCAGGTATGCCACAGTAGCGCTGTAGTGTAGTCACTTGCTAGAGTGATGGAAGGCCTATTCCCATTGCTGCAGTAAATCTACCCCTCCAGAGGTGGCAGCTAGAATTCTTCCATCCTAGCAGTGACTATACCGGGTGTTAGGTATAGTTACTACATCTCACAGGTGTGAATTTTTCATACCGCAGAGCGACATAGCTAGGTAAACCTAAGTTTTAGATGTAGACCAGGCCTTAGTCTTCCTGCAGCAGAGGTTCTCCTACCGTCTTCTTCCTGTAAACGTCCCCATTTGCATGATACACAAACAAAAACTAACCAGAGAGTATCCGTGGAAAAGGGCTGTCTTGCTGAAAGATCTGCTATAGCTCAACCAGATTATGGGTTGGATGCAGGAATTACTGGGTGGTATTCTCTGGCCTGGGTTATGTAGGAGGTCAAATCAGTTGATCATAATTGTCCCTTCTGACCTTAAAATCTGATTGCTTGTAAAAACATCTGAACAAATGAAAATAAAAGGGGGGGGGGGAGTGGAAATATCTGATGTTCAGGCCCATGGCAAGAGTTTTAAGTTGGATCCAATAGAAGATAAGAACTAGGGACATGTATTTGGATTGGAAAACGCAAGGTATAAAGAGGGTGGTGCAAAAAATGGTGCATTCTGAGTCAGGACTGAACCAATGGCTCAGTGGGAGAATTGTGCTGTTGGAGCGGTCATGTTTGTGTGAAATGTAAAGAGGTCTTGGCCCTGATGGTAATTGAAAACCCCACAGTGCCTTTTCTGAGTAAGGATGTTAGCCTGAGTGTCTTGGTCAAATTCCAGCTGGGGAATTATTCTGCCTCCCTGAATTTCCCCCACTCCACTTTCAAGTGGTTATTGTATTCTTCACTTCCTGCCCTAGCCTATTGTGCTCTGTTAAACAGCTGCCAGTATCACCTGACAGGAGGCTGTGCTTAAGTGGCAGGCAAAGCGATCTTTGCTGATTGCTTGTAAAGCACGTTGAGGTTTTTCTGCTATGGAAGGTGCTAGGTAAATGTAAGCTCCTCTTTGCTAGAGGTAAACTTAGCTAGGATGTTGTTTGGTTGCCCATGATTTATCCTCTCCACTTGTTCAGTGTTCTTCATGCTCTATATCCTTCCAAGTACTTACTATAGCTCTCCTCCTTTAGGCTGTTGTTGCCTTTCTCTGTCCTGGGGACTGCTCTCATTATCTAGCAGCCATTCCCTTGCCGCCTTTATTGACCCTAAGTGCAAGAAACAGATATAGATCTAGAGACTTTTTGTACCTTTTCACCTCTTCCTGCTCTGGGACAGCTGATGCAGTAGCAATGGTGCCTGCCTGTTTGACTGATCTGCACCTTAATTTAAAAGAGCAGAATGCTAATCCTGAAGAAACAGAAAACAGATGTTATGCTGCCTTACCCAAACCCATGTGTCATTTTCCATAGGCACAGCACTGAACTGCAGTAGTGTTGCAGGAGCAAATGTGCATTTGTATCATTTGTTAACCTGCTGCCCTGTGGACATTCAACGCAGAGCCAACAAGGTGGACATTTGCCCCTATGGCTGGAAAGCAACTGGAAGAAGTGGGTGTTAAGGAGGAGATGCCTGGTGGAGGAGAACAGGGAGATTATCCCAGCTCAGAGGGACGGATGGTCTGAACTAATCCAGCAATTTCTAATCTCAGCTGGCTGCTGGATTGTTCAGAGAACCCAAACCAGTGTTTAAAAGGGAACTGCCCCCATTGTGCTCAGAGATAAATAAACCCATCACTGCTTAGCTAATGTGAGTGAACCTGAAGGTCTTATGCAGCAGAGAGAGCTTCTTCATAGCTAAACTCAGGGGCAGCCCTGTTGTTTTTGTAATGTCTGTTTGCAGCCCAAGCATTGATGGACTAAAGCTTTTCAAAGACTGATTGGATGGTTAATAAGAGAGCGTGCAAATATCAGCTGGTGCTTAGAGCTGACCATGGTCCCAGGCTTCCCATTCAAGTACACAGCAGTGGTCCTCTGTGATTTAGCATCACCTGTTGAAAGTGGAATGCCACTTACACAAAGCCAGCCCCTACAGGTGTATTTCGTTTGGAAAGGATATCGGTCGTTCTGTGCTTTTCCTGGAGGTTTTCTTTGATGTTTTCATGGGTCTGTGGTTTTAATTTGTGCAGAGTGCTCACCTTTCTTGCAACCAGCTGTTCTAGCTGGAGCCTTCTAGGTGTGGCTTGTTGGTGGCTACCTGCTTGTAGTGACAAGGGAAAGTCACGCTCATGTCTGTCTGTCCGAGACCAGTATATCTGTTTGGAGCCTACATATTCCAAGGAGGATATGTCTGCCTGTCATACCTGCATTCTATGAGGTACCCCCCGAGAAAAGAGAGTCTCAGCATTTCCGTGTGTCTGTGTGCACATGCAGGGGTGGCTCTATGTTTTTTGCCGCCCCAAGCACGGCAGGCAGGTGGCTTTCGGCGGCGCACCTGCGGGAGGTCCGGTGGTAACACGGATTCGGCGGCATGCCTGCGGGAGGTCCGCCGGTCCCGCAGCTAGCTGCCGCCGAATTGCCGCCGAAGCCACGGGACTGGCGGACCTCCCGCAGGCATTCCACAGAAGGCAGCCTGACTGCTGCCCTCATGGCGACCGGCAGGCCGCCCCCCGCGGCTTGCCGCCCCAGGCACGTGCTTGGTGCGCTGGTGCCTGGAGCCGCCCCTGTGCACATGCACAGGACTCCTTTTACCTCCCTTCTCCAAACTCCCCCTGCAGGCTTCATGCTGAACTGCCTCAACCAGGATGGCTCCACCACCTTCAGTCATGACTCTCCCTTTGGCCCATCCTTAGCTTGTCTATCTGAAGATGTTTTTTCTCCCTTTTTGTAAGCCTTGCCACCCTCTCAAGCTCCACCTGCAGGCTTAATTTTAAGCTCTTCGATCCTGCTGCTTCTGTTAACCTGCATGTGTGGGCCACAGCTGCGCCAGCTAAAGCTGTAGAAAGCCTGTCATTGGTTACTGTGCGAGCATTACAAAGCCTGTTCTGTTAGGCATCCAGCAGTGTAGTCTGTCCCTAACACAGTGAGATCAGAAGAGATCCTTTTTAGTTGTTTCACTCATACTGGATCACAGTCATTCACGAGATCTGCAATGCATCCACGGGAGGGTAGCTCATGACTTAGCACTGACCCAGTGCTAACTCTTGCACACCTATTTCTGTTAGTACTTCATGCTCTTCCGCCACGGTTTCCATTATGCCAGAGGCAGGAGTGCAGCTTCCCGCTGTTTCTCTCTGTCAGTCTCCTGCTCAGTGTGAGGAATGGAAAGTTACTCATAAGAGCAGGGAGTGACCTGAGCTGCTTTGCCTGCCCAGGTTTTGTTTAAACAGGGTGTGCAGTGACCTTTCACGGCAAGTGTGTGCACATGAAAACCAAGCTGGCAACTGTGAGAAGCTGCCACCTCTGCTGATCTGGGCTCCTTCCCTCAGAAATTTACTACTTCCACTGATTTGGATTTCCAGATAAGTACCAAATATAGCCTACAATCCTGTGAACTGGACTCAGACTAAGAGGACCCTGTGAATTTATGGTCCGTATATCCCAGACAATTCACTTCTTCCAAAGCCCCTACAAAATTAAGAAATCTAATCTACGATTGAGGTCAGGCTTGACAAAGCCCTGGCTGGGATGATTTAGTTGGGGATTGGTCCTGCTTTGAGCAGGGGATTGGACTAGATGACCTCCTCAGGTCCCTTCCAACCCTGATATTCTATGATAATGTAATAGAACTTCTTCCTGGCTCCATATCTCCCAATTCACTTAGTCTTGTAGTGAAGTACGCTCTCCTGGCACTGGCTGTATGTCTCAGAGGCGAGGCCTTGACGCTTTATAACCCCAAGTAGAAGGCCCTTAGTTTAGTAGCACTCCATGAACATCTCAATCTGTTTGTGGGGGACAGGAGAGCATGGAGTGAATGGGCTGCAGCCTCAACAAAAGTGGATATGATGTTTTTAATTGTGCATAATGAACTAAAAAATATCCCAAGAACTTGAAGGAGCCCAGTTGTTTGACTTAGTTTGCGCACCACTGGCATGAGAACACTGTGGTCCCAAGATCTGACTAAACTGCAACTTTTTTTCCCTCCCCATAGATTCATAGAAGTTAAGGCCAGAAGAGACCATTATGATCATCTAGTCTGATCTGCATAGCACAGGCCAGAGAGCTTCACCTAATAACTTTTTTGCATTCAGTCCATAACTTCTAGTTGAGCTAGAGTGGATCTTTTAGAAAGACATTCAGTCTTGACTTCAAGACTGCAAGTGATGTAGAATTATCCACACCCCTAGGTAAGTTATTCCAATGGTTAATTCCCCGCACTGTTAAAAATTGGAACCTTTTTTCTAGTTTGAATTTGTCTAGCTTCAGCTTCCAGCCACTGGATCTCATTGTGCCTTTTTTCTGCTAGATCAAAGAGCCCTCTGCTTATCAGAAATCTCCCCTCTGTGTAGATACTTGTAGACCATGTTCAAGTCATCTCTTAACTTTCTATTCAATAAACTAAATAGATTGAGCATCTTCAGTCTCTCGCTCTAAGGCAGTTTTTTCATACATCACAAATCATTCTTAATTCTCTTTCAAATTCTCCTCAAGTTTGGTCACCAGATGTGTACATAGGGTTCAGTAATGGTCTCATAATGTTGTATAGCGCTATAATACCACCCCTAGTCCTGCTTTGATATTTCCCTGTTTATACATCTGAGGATGGTGTTCATCCTTTGAGCTACAGCATCACACTGGGAGCTCATGTTCACTTGGTTTCCACTATGACTCCAGAGTCTCTTTCAGAGTCACTGCTTTCCAGAATACAGTAGCCCATCCTACAAGTATGATTTATGTTCTTTGTTCCTAGATGTGGCTGTTTTTAAATGCATGTTACTCAAATGAACCCATCTTACCAAGTTATCCAGCTCAGTCTGTACAACTGACCTTTCCCCATCATTATTTACCACTCCACTAATTTTTGTGTCATTTTCTGCATCATTGATATAAATATTGAATAGCACTGGGCCAATCACCAATCCTTGTAGGCCCCCACTAGAGATTATTGGATTTTGATTTCCCATTTAGAATTACTTTTTGCAACCTATCACTTCACTAGTTTTAATCCTTTTTATGTAGGTTGCATTGATTTTTTTTATATATATATCTATAGATAGTGCTAATTTGTACCAGAATGTCATATGGGACTAAATACTTACAGATGTCTAAGTGTATAGTGTCAGTGCAGTTACCTTTTATCAACCAAAATTATAATCTCATAAAACAAAAATCAAGATTGTTCTGTTTAAAATAAAAAATTTAAAAAAAAGTTGACTGGCATTATTTATGCTAGCATCCTTTAATCCTTCACTGACTTGCATCCCATATCTGCCTTGCCATGATTTTGTCCAAGATTGATGTCAGACTGCCCAGCCTAAAGTTTTCTATATTCATCCAAGTTTTTACCCTTTTTACACAGTTTTTTTTTCCCAGGCCTCTGGAACTTCCGTAATGTTTCATGACGTGTTAAAAATGAACATCAATGGTTCAGAGAACTCCTTAGCCAATTCTTTTAATACTCTTGGGTGCAAGTTATCCACTCCTGCAGCTTTAAAAATGTTTTACTTTTAAAAGTTTCTGTTTAACGTCTTCCTTAGTTACTAATGGAACAAAGTATTTCATTATTACTGTCAGATACATAATCCAGCTTCTTTCTGAATTCAGAACAGAAATGTTTATTGCATTCTTTGGCCTTTTCTGCATCATGCTGATAATTTTACCCTTCTTGTCTAGTATCAGACTTGTATTACTGCTAGGATTTCATTCATTCCTGATATATTTGAAGAACACTACTAGCCATAAATACCTTTAGCTTTCCTTATCCACTATCTGCATTGCCTAACTACTGATTTGCATTCATTGCTTTCAGCTTCCTGTATTACTCCTGGGGAAATTCTGCACCAAAAATTAAAATTCTGTGCACAACATTTTAAAATTCTGCAAAATTCTGCATATTTTATTTGTCAAAATAACACATCAGTTTCAATTATTTTGGTAATTTATTTCAAAATACCTGTCAGCAAGTATGTCTGTAACAATATAGACAAAAAAGATTCAAGAAATGTTTTTTGACAAATAGATTCCTTACCAGGCATATTAATACAGAACTCTGAGTAATAATTCATTTAAACTACAATACAGAACTGTATTTCCCGCACCTCTCAGAAGCAGTGCAAAGGCTTGGGGGAGTCGGGGATAACGGAGGAGCTGAGAGAGAGGGAAGTAATTGCTGGGAAGGAGTCTGGGTGTGAACTTGGAAGGTTGTTGGATATGGGCGGAAAAAGTATGGAACGGGTTTTTTGTGGGGGGTGGGAGATTAAGGAGCTTCGCCCATGCAGACCCTGGCTGACCCCTAGCCTGTCCCAATGTGTCCTTGCACCCCCTCCCCCCATCCCTATGTGTCTCTGTGACCCCACTCAGCATACCCCTGCATCTCCTCCCCCTGTCCCCATAGAATCATAGAATAATAGAACTGGAAGGGACCTCGAGAGGTCATCTAGTCCAGTCCAGTCCCCTGCACTCAAGGCAGGCACTCAAGTATTATCTCTAGACCAGACCTGACAGGTGTTTGTCTAACCTGCTCTTAAAAATCTCCAATGATTCCACAACCTTCCTAGGTAATTTATTCCAGTGCTTAACCACTTAACCACTGACCGTTTGGAAGTTTTTCCTAATGTCCAACCTAAACCGCCCTTGCTTCAATTTAAACCCATTGCTTCTTGTCCTATCCTCAGAGGTTAAGAAGAACAATTTTTCTCCCTCCTCCATGTAACAACTTTTTATGTACTTGAAAACTTTATCATATCCCCTCTGTCTTCTTTTCTCCAGACTAAACAAACCCAATTTTTTCAATCTTCCCTCATAGGTCATGTTTTCTAGACCTTTAATCATTTTTGTTGCTCTTCTCTGGACTTTCTCCAATTTGTCCACATCTTTCCTGAAATGTGGCACCAAGAACTGGATACAGTACTCCAGTTGAGGCCTAATCAGCATGGAGTAGAGCAGAAGAATTACTTCTTGTGTCTTGCTTACAATACTCCTGCTAATACATCCCAGAATGATGTTTGCTTTTTTTGCAACAGTGTTACACTGACTCATATTTAGCTTGTGATCCACTATAACCCCCAGATCCCTTTCCACAGTACTCCTTCCTAGGTAGTCATTTCCCATTTTGTATGTGTGTGGCTGATTGTTCCTTCCTAAGTGGAGTACTTTGCATTTGTCCGTATTGAATTTCATCTTATTTACTTCAGACCATTTCTCCAGTTTATCCAGATCATTTTGAATTTTAATAGGTATATCTCCATATATTTATTTATCTCAGAACTGGAAGGGATTCTGAAAGGTCATCAAGTCCAGCCCCCTGCCTTCACTAGCAGGACCAAGTACTGATTTTTGCCCCAGATCCCTAAGTGGCCCCCTCAAGGATTGAACTCACAACCCTGGGGTTAGCAGGCCAATGCTCAAACCACTGAGCTATCCCTTCCCCCCCCTAGCCTCCAAAGCACTTGCAACCTCTCCCAGCTTGGTATCATCCACAAACTTTATAAGTGTACTCTCTATGCTATTATCTAAATCATTGATGAAGATATTGAACAGAACCGGACCCAGAACCGATCCCTGCGGGATCCCACTCGTTATGCCCTTCCAGCATGACACTGAACCACTGATAACTACTCTCTAGGAACAATTTTCCAACCAGTTATGCACCCACTTTATAGTAGCTTCATCTAGGTTGTATTTCCTTAGTTTGTTTTTGAGAAGGTCACGTGAGACAGTATCAGAAGCCTTACTAAAGTCAAGATATACCACATCTACCGCTTCCCCCCCATCCACAAGGCTTGTTACCCTGTCAAAGAAAGCTATCCAGTTGGTTTGACATGATTTGTTCTTGACAAATCCATGCTGACTGTTACTTATCACCTCATTTTCTTTAGGTGTTTGCAAATTGATTGCTTAATTATTTGCTCCATTATCTTTCCGGGTACAGAAGTTAAGCTGACTGGTCTGTAATTCCCTGGGGTGTCCTTTATTTCCCTTTTTATAGATGGGCACTATATTTGCCCTTTTCCAGTCTTCTGGAATGTCTCCTGTCTTCCATGACTTTTCAAAGATAATGGCTAATGGCTCAGATATCTCCTCATTCAGCTCCTTGAGTATTTTAGGATGCATTTCATCAGGCCCTTGTGATTTGAAGATGTCTAACTTGTCTAAGTAATTTTTGACTTGTTCTTTCCCTATTTTAGACTCTGATTCTACCTGATTTCACTGGCATTCACTATGTTAGACGTCCAATTGCCACCAACCTTCTTGGTGAAAACCGAAACAAATAAGTCATTAAGTCTGCCATTTCCACATTTTCTGCAGCCCTGCACCTCTTCTCTCCCGTCCCCATGTATCTCTGTGCCCCCACTCATTTGTCCCCCTTCCCCCATGTAGCCCTGCATCCCCTTCCCCCTGTCCCCATGTGTCTGTGCCCTCACTCAGCCACCTTCCCTCATGTGGCCCTGCACCTCCACTCCCATTCAGCCCCTGCCCCAATCTGTCCTCCCCCACTATCCCGTATGATGCCCTGTGTGTTACCCCCAGCAGCCCCATGTGCCCCACGCTGTCAGTATCCCATATCCTGTCTCCTGACCTGGCCCGACAAGTGCTGTGAAGAAGGCACTGTAGGTTCTTTCTTTTCCCTATGGTATCTGGGGCTGGCTGGGAGCAGCTACTCTGTTCTAGCGCCACAGCACCCTCTGGTGGGCAAAAGGCAGAACTTCCTGGCAGAAGCTATTTTCTGCATAAAAAATTAAAATTATGCACAGCACATGAATTACGTGCACATGCAGTGGTGCAGAATTTCCGCAGGTGTACTATATATAAATATATCAAATGTTATATTTTAATGATTCTTTCATCTCCCCTCTTAAACAGGGATTTTTTTTTTTTTTAAGTGAAAGAAACCTATCATGATTGCAGAATTGTGGTTTGGGGGCATCTAATAAAGTATTCTAAGACAATTCCCAGTTATTACTCTCACTTGATATATTCCAATACATTTTTTGTTAGAAAGTTTTCTATAATTTTTAGAAAATAATTCTTCTTCCACAAACACACACCCCACTCCCGCTCCATGCAAGAGCATCCACATCTCACCCAGCTGTGGGTCATATTGCCAGTTACCCAAGGGCCACATCTGATTTGTAGACAAGACCAGAATGCAGCTGTCCTCCATTTCTCAATATTCAGTATTGCTACTCAGAAAGACTACAGATTCCAGCATGCAGTGCTTCATCTTGAACTAAGCTTTTGGGCCCATGGAGACCACAGCTCCCAACATTCAATAGTCCTTGATCCATGCAGCCTGTATGGAGAATACAAAGTCTCAATGAGCAGTGCTTCATCTTGAACAGAATGACCAGCCATTGGAGTGATAGGATCTAGTGAGCTATATTCCATTACATGAGCAATTTAGCCCCAGAGACTACGGGTCCTGACAGGCGCTGCTACCCCTTGCTGGTCATGTTACAATAGCAAAAATCACAAAGAATTCACTTTCTTCTGAGACTGAACAAGGAGCTTTGTTAGAGTAGAGTAAGGAAAATAAGACTATCCTTTAAACTTGCCCTCTCTCTCCCTCTGTTTCACTGCAGAGGTTCTGCCTGGGACCTTCCCCGGACCCTTCCTACTTGGCCGACTGCTATCAGTTTAAAGAAACAGTGCACATGTCCTCATAGCCACTCACTTTTTTTTCCTATATAAAAACAACTTTTAAAAGATTTAATGTTTATCAACAAATTGTAGAGGCCAGGTGAGTCACCAGCTTCCTCATCTCCTAGCCCTGAACTGATTCCCTTGTGTTATCGAGTCTCAAAGGTATAACAGTGGCCAGCTCTTGCAATATTGTGCATTTTTAAAGCTTTCTCCAGATCTCCTGGTATCTGGCAGGAATCTTACGAATTTTTGCCCTTGCTCAAAATAGCCACCATACCATTTCTTGCAATGGGACCAAAGCTACAGGCTCCCCACTGTCTAATTGGTTGCTATTTACATATAGCCTTTGCAGGTCTAGGAGGTAGGGTTACCTCCTGGCTGGTATTTGACCGGCTTGGCTGGTTTTTGTATGGATTTGCCAGTTGCCAGAAAAATAATTTAAGCTGCCAGGTTTTTTTATGTGGGTCTAAAGATTTGCATTGTTATCACAATACATGGGGATATCTAATGTTAAAAGCTTGTGTCCAGCTAAAGATACTGCAGTGTATTTAAGCAATAACAGATCAAAACTGTTGAAAATATAGCCGCTGTTTGCCCACCAACACACAAGCGCCCTTTTGGTGTGTGGGAGAGAGGGTTTGAGTCACACGAGAGCGAGGAGGTGTGCAATGTTATCAATCTTATCTCTGTGTTCTCTCTCTAGATACTATAAGTGGCTGTTGAAGGGGGGGTTGCGGAGTTGCCTTGTGGTTGGGGTTGCGGCAGACTTATTGTGATTGGTGTTGTGATAGACTTGCCATGGAAGGGGTGTGCCCTTTTTTTTGCATTTCAAAAGTGGTAACTCTAGGTGGAGGTGAGGCTGCCCCAGTCAACATGGCTGCCTCCTCCCATTATTTTCAATGAGACTGAAGACAGGCTGACCTCAGAAGATGGCTGCTACCTGGACTCTGTATTTAAGAAATTAAACAGGGAACTGGTGGGGAATTGCGGGGAGGGAGCAGAGAAGGTAGACTGAGGGCAAGTGAATGGGGAGCAGGGAGATGGAGAGAGGCTAGGTGGATGGGGAAGATGACAGGAGAATGCCAGGGGAGGATGTGGGAGGGATATGAGGGCAGCTCCCATACCCCAGGAGCTAGCAGAGGGAAGTCCCTTCCAAGAGGCCAGCAGTAAGGATGCATTTTGGGATGCTTTTAGGGTGAATTTACACCTGAAATGGTCTCTCTCAAAATTTGTGGGCAGGTGGTTTCCCATGTCTTCTATTACATTTATGCTCTTTGAGAGGAAGGGAGGGTATCGAGGGTTACAGTGCTACACTGGGATTCAGGAGGCCTGGCTTCAATTCCCTACTCTGGCGCACAACTCCCTGTATGACTTTTGGGAGAGTCACTTAGTCTTTGCCTCAGTTCCCCCTTCTGTACAATGGGATAACAGCCCTGCTCTGTCTCCCTGGCATGTTGTGAGGATAAGTACATTAAAGATTGTGATGTGCTGGGATATTGTGATAATGGAGCCAGAGAAGTACCTTAAATAGAATGTATTTAATTTATCCAAGGGAAGGTTAAGGGTTGACTTTATCAGTCTCTAAATACTTACACGAGGAGAAGATTTTTAATAACAGACAACTCTAATCTAGCAGACAAATGCATAATGAGCTCTAATGGTTGGATGCTGAAGCTAGACAATTTCAGATTACAAATAAGGTATATTATTAACAGTGAGTGTGATTAACCATTGGAATAGCTTATCTAGGACCATGGTGGATTCTCCATCATTTGCAGACTCTATCTCAGAATGGGAGGGCTTTCTAAAAGATCTGCTGTAGCTCAACCAGAAGTTATGGGCTTGATGTAGGAATCACTGATGAGGTTATCTGGAAGTCAGACTAGATGAATCTCATGGTCCCTTCTGGCCCTAAAATCTACAAAAGGCAGCAGACAAAAACAATAGATGTTATTGTAATAATCTCATAATTTTTAAGCCAATTTTGAGGGCGGTTTTGAGGTTTGACTTCTGATTTTTGAATGCTACGGGAGTTTGCATTACTGGAGTAGATTCCTTTTTGTTTAAAACTCTTCTTAGCAGGACAGTGTCCTGGCAATAAGGGTGCAGTTTCCATTTGGATCACGCACAATTCAGCTCAGTTTGGAACCAGTGGAAAGTACCAGCTGCATCTCTTGTATCAAATAACTCGATCACTCTGAGACACAGGATCTTGGGATGCAGCTGTTTCCAATTACATTAGCTGGTGTCCAATATTTTTCCTCATCTAATTTTGTTAGGATTGGGTTTCCGGGCTTAAATGTGGGTGAGCTTCTGGCTGTATTCAGACAAATTAAAGCCTGAGATCTCTTAGATTTGGTGTCCCTCTGTTTCACATCCTTTGAAGTAGGACCACTTAGGACAAAGGTATTAACTCTAAGGTTGGCAGCGCTGTTCTGATCTGTTGACTGAGCTGGGCTTATTGCAGTGATTAAGATTTGGGTTGCCCTAGAGCTCAGCAGAGGAGGTCTTTGCTAAGCGAATTCTACAGCAAATCTCTCTGCCAATCCATTCTCTTGTGGGAGGTGGTGGTTGAAAGCAATATGCTTATCCCAAAAGCTTAGCATTCTGTGATGGGAAGTGGGTGTTCCACAGTCAATAACTGTTTCTTCTGGATGCCAAAATGAGAGAGAGAGAGAGAGAGAGAGAGAGAGAGAGAGAGAGAGAGAGAGAGAGAGAGATGTCTTTTTACCTTGTGAGTGCAGTGAGAAGTAGTTTGGCAAATCTAGAAAAATAGTCACTGGCTGCCAGATAGGTATGTGTCTTCTGTTCACCACAGGGGTAGCGCTATTTTGTTCTCCTTAAGGGCCTATACCGTAATGCTCTGGTATGTGAGGTTGCATGAGTTGTGTGTGTGGCATTTTGGAAAAAATCCTAGGATGCCACCTTGGGTTTTAGACCCTGCCCTATCCTGAGCCAATGTAGACATTCAGCTCACAGCCAGCACTTTGTGATAACTTGATGTCCCCTCACATATCCTTCCCAGTGTCATAGGCACCGACTCCGTGGGTGCTCTAGGTCTGGAGCACCCACGGGGAAAAAATTAGTGGGTGCTTAGCACCCACCGGCAGCCAGCACCCCCATCTTCCTCCCAGCGCCTCTCGCCCGCCACAATCAGCTGTTCCGTGGCATGCAGGAGGTATTGGGGTTAGGCGGAGGAGTGGGGACAGGGCGCACTCGGGGGAAGGGGTGGAACTGGACAGGAAGAGGCAGGGCGGGAGTGGGACAGGAAGAGGTGGGGTGGGGGCTTCGGAGAAGGGGTGGGAGTAGGGCCTGGGGAGGAGCGGGGGGTTGAGCACCCCCAGAGCCTGGAGGAAGCTGACACCTGTGCCCAGTGTTTTCCTGGGGGGATAATGGGACAACCATATGACTGCCATAGGTCATGCTTCAGGTTCAGAGAGTTCCTTTCTCATTGCATAGACGTCAGTTGGATCTGGGACCCTGATAAGTAACAGGGTCAGCCATGTCTTGTAAACTTAAATATAGTTTACAACTGTGGAATAGCACTAGTGGCTCCATTAATCAGTTCTAATTTCTGGGCTGAGGCTGGCAGGCCATTCAAACTGACCCCAATGTGCGCTTCGATAGCATTCCAGGCTTCTAGGGCCTTGTAAGATATTGGCCACCACTAGGGACTTTGCTGGTGCCTATTCTGATGTAAGTTTAAATCTCAAATATGTAAGTAGTCTCTGGCATCTAAGCGATACCTTCTCCGGGTCTTTGCCATTCCTTAATCTTATGAGTGGCTCTTGGTCAGTCATAAGTATGAAATCAGGATCCTCCAGATGTCTTGCAAACCTATGTGCTGCTCACTAGATGTATTTTTTATTTATTTGGACATACCTGAAAGCCATCTGGAGCAATTTGTCCTGGGTGTCCAGTCATTCCTGTGTAGCTGGAATAGCACCCACTGAGACTATAGCTGTTGATATCCACTGAGATGGCTGTGGCTTTGTAAACACTGGAAATATTGAATAGTACCAGGGTCCCGCAGAGGTCAGTTGTGGATCTGGTACTAATCAATATTTTCATTAATGATTTAATGACTTGGATAATAGAGTGAAGAGTATGTTTATACAATTTGCAGATGACACGAAGCTGGGAGGGGTTGCAGGCACTCTGGAGGACAGAACTCAACAAATGACCTCAACAAATTATATACAGTAACTCCTCACTTAAAGTCGTCCCGGTTAACGTTGTTTCATTGGTACAGTGCTGATGAATTAGGGAACATGCTCGTTTAAAGTTGTGCAATGCTCCCTTCTAATGTCGTTCGGCAGCCGCCTGCTTTGTCCACTGCTTGCAGGAAGAGCAGCCCGTTGCAGCTAGCTGGTGGGGGCTTGTAACCAGGGTGGACTGGCAGCCCCGCTATTAGCTCCCCGCTCCCTTAAGTTCCCTGTGCTGCAGCCGCCCAGCAGGCTATCAAGGCAGTTCAGCTGTCCCTCCCCCCACTGCCATGTGCTGCTCCTGTCCTCTGCCTTGGAGCTGCTCCCAGACACTCTTGCTTGCTGTGCAGAGGGGAAAGGGGGGGCTAATGTCAGGGTGTCCCCCTCCCCCCTGCTCCTGCACCCTGCTTACCCCTTCTCCATATAGAGCAGAGAGGGGACACAGACGGAGAGAGACAGAGAGCTTGGGGCAGTAGCTGCTGTCTCAACTTCCTGATCCACTTAAAAAGACAATGCACTTAAGAGTGGGTCAGCTTACTTAAAGAGGCAGTGTGCATCTCTCTCTCTCTCCCATACACAAGGTGTATGTCTGTCTGTCTGCTATGCTGTCTCCCCTCCCTCGTGTTCGTGCTGCCTTGAGTGAGAGGCTACATTAGCAACAATGTGTTAGCACTTGGCTGAGCCCTCAAGGGTTAGTTTATCATTTAGCAGCAAGGCATTCCCTGGGAAATATCCCTCCCTCTTCCACCCTCTAACTTCACCACCTCAACCAAGCTTCACAATCATCATAGCTGTGAACAGTATTAAATTGTTTAAAACGTATACTGTGTGTATATCTATATAATATATAGTTTTATGTCTGGTGGAAAAAAATGCCCCTGGAACCTAACCCCCCCCCCCCCCCATTTACATTAATTCTTATGGGGAAATTGGATTCGCTTAACATCGTTTCACTTAAAGTTGCATTTTTCAGGAACATAACTACAACCTTAAGCGAGGAGTTACTGTAATTGAATGGGGCAGGGGTCTCCTGACCTGGCTGCCTCAACCTCGGGGCATGCTTCTCCTAAGGAAAGGAAGTCTTTGGAGCCCACTGGGAAGACTCTCAGAAAGAAGAATGCTCTCTCTCACTCTCAGGAGCCAACTCCAAAAAAGGCCAGGTCCCCGTCAAGGTCCTCCGGCTCAAAGGATATTGTTGAGGCCAAGGACTCTTCCTCCAGTCCTGGCAGGCTTGTGAACCCCTGAGCTCCAAGCACAAGAAGCACAGCTCCAATAAAGCAGCGGTTCTCAAATTGCGGGGCGCGGAATATATTCTGGGGAGGCATGAGAAGCTTTAGGGGGGGAAAAAACTTCCTGTGCACATTCAGAGCTGAGCAGCAGATGCTGGCTGGGTGCCCAGCTCTGAAGGCAGCATCACCACCATCAGCAGCAGAGAAGTAAGGGAGGCATGGTATGGTATTCCCACCCTTCTGCACTGCTGCTGGCAGTGGCATTTCCTTCAGAGCTGGGTGCTCTCCGCCCTGCCGTCAGAGCTGGACAGCCAGAGAGAGGTGGCTGCTGGCCAGGCACCGGGGGAGCGGGTGTGTAAACTACTACAGACACAAAGAAGGGGGGCGCGATCAAATAAGTTTGAGAACCACTGCAATAGGGCACTGCTACCCTCCACCGGTAAGGAGGGCAAGCACAGGGTACCATTGAGTTCAGTCTTGCCATCAGCACCGAGGCATCCCACTCAGCTGTTGGTGCCATCGTGTACCTTAATCCAGCTATCAGTACCAATGCAAGCAGTTCAGATGTGGGTGCCTGTACAAGCAGTATCCTCAGTACTGATCAAGACACAGTGCCAGACATCTACAATGCCAGCAGTACGCTCATCGTAGTCAATACCATCCGCTTCAGCTATGGTGACCTAGGCTACAGCATTGGTACCAAGGTCCTTTTTGGTACCACAGGAATTCCAATACTCAAGGGACCTCTCAGCATCAGATGAACCAGTCCCCGTTGCTGACTGGTACCAAGCATCTCGTGATACTGAGCCATCAGTCTCCAAGCGGCCATCTTGTGGCACAGGATTCTCCTCCACCTTCAATAACTGCCTCACCATAGGAGGATGTGGAGAAAAGAAGACTCCTAATTGGTCTCCTCTATTTCAGTGAGGGGTTCTCCTACATTCCCCTTTGGGAATCTGCTTTTGACCAGTCACAGGGAGGACCATGCAGATCACCAAGTATGGTGGAATCAGCATTGCATGCCACCCCTGCTTCATTATGGACTCCTGCAATAGCCATATTGGGACCCAGACCACCAGTACCATCCCTCAGGGGACCCGGGTTTCACATCCTCCCCATCCCCATCCACCACCCCCACAGGAGGAGACATTTGAGGAGCAGGAGGTTAGACTAGATAAAGAAACCACCCCTGAGACTCCCATCTCATTATCGTCTCTGGATGAGGTGGTTGTGCCGTCAGCAACTTTAGGCAGTTTCAGGACCTCATTAGAAGGGTAGCAGACACTCTGCACATCCCTCTGGAGGAGGTCAAGGATTCACAACACAAGCTGGAACTCTTGCAGTTCACAGTGATGTTACCTATTATTGAGGATCTCCTGGACCCAGCTAAGATAGTGTGGCCAACACCTGCCACTATTCCACCAACATGCAGAAGTGGGAAATAAGAAATACTATGAGCCCCTTAAGGAGTCTAACTTTTTATTTTCCTATCCCCCACCTAACTCCTTAGTGGTGGATGCAGCAATAAGCAGCACTTTTCAAGATCTACCCCCTATGACAAGGACCAAAAGCGACTGGATCTCTCTGGACAAAAGTCATACTCATCTGCAACCCTCCAGTTCCGGATCACAAACTATCAGGTGGTCATGGCCAAATACAACTTTACTAATTACAACAAGCCCACGACCTGTATTGAACAGCTGCTGTGTGACTGCAGGGAGCAATTCAATTCCATAGTCGCAGCAAATCAGCTATTTGCCAGTACAACTCTCCAAGTGTCCCTAGATGCTGTGGACCCTGCTGCCAGATCCATCTCCATGGTGGTAGTTAGACACAGGGTATCATGGTTCCAACTTTGGGGGTTTCCGAGAGAAGTTCAGAACACAGTAGAGGACCTCCCCTTTGATGGTCATACGCTTTTCTCAGAGACCTTGAACAATTCCCTTCACACGCTGAAGGACTCCGGGGCTATCCTACGTTTCCTGAACAAGAAACATTTTATACAGACTGCCCAGAGGTCGCACCTTGCTCAATCCTCGGGATATCATAGACCAATGGAAACCTCTCCCCCCCTCCCCCCCAGAAAGAGAAGTTTTAGAGGAAGAGGGCTGCCCAAGCACCCTCCACAACCACCCAGGTGTCAAATAAACAGCAGTCTTGATGGGTTGGCCAAAGGTTCAAACTCTCACACTCCTCTGGCTTTACAGTGGTGCCCTTTAGCTCACCTCCCCCTTCCGAGGACTGCCTTGTCCATTTCCCCCAGGCTTGGGAGCAGGTTACCACAGACCAATGGGTCTTGGAGGTCATAACAGTGGGCTATACTATCCATTTTATGTCACTCCCTCCCTTCCACCCCACCTTTCATGTCCCTCTCTAGGGAACCTTCTCACGAGCTTCTACTGAGGCAAGAGCGAGAGCGACTCTCCTGCAATTAGGAGCTATAGAACCAGTCCCTTCCTCTCATGGGGGCAAGGGGGTGCTACTCAGAATAGTTCCTGGTGCCAAAGAAGGGTGGAGGCTGATCTGAGATTTAAGACAGTTGAACAAGTTTGTAAAGCCTCAAAACTAGAATGGTAACTCTAGCAACTATAATTCCTTTACTGGAGGAATGGGATTTGTTTTGGCCCTCAATCTACAAAACACCTACTTCCATGTATCTGTATACCCGCTGCACAAGAAATACATATGATTCGTGTGATTGGGTGGACTACCCCTGCTGAAGGCCTCGTGGCCCTTCCTCACCCCGCCCCAGAAAAGAGCAGAGAAATCCTCCAGGCAGCATAGAGTGGCTACAGGGGAGCAGCCAATCAGAGGGACTGCTGTAGCAACCAATGACGGGTCAGAAGGACCATATAAAAGGAAGCAGCAGGGGCAGAGCAGGCAGTTGCTGCCTGGAACTCAAAGAGGGGTGACCATGGACAGCTACTGCAGGCAGGACTGAGCCCAGGGAAGGCTGCTGAAAACTGGGTGCCTGGCTGGCTGGAAGAGCAGCAGGACCATGAACAGGTCAGTGCAGGCAGTCTGAGTCCAGTGGACTGAGCCCAGAACCTAGCCAGACTAGGCAAGAGTACCGTGATGGGCCCTGCTAGTCTGGCTGAAGACTGAGCTCAGGGAGGGCTGCTGAAAGAACACCAATTGAGGGTACCGAGATGAGCCCCTGTTGGGTTGTTAAAGAAGGCAGTGTCTCTGGGGAGGAAGCCTTGGTGCTACGGCCCCATACCAAGGCTGTGAGAAAGAACTAGACACTGTATACCCCCAAAAGAGGGACAGTGTGTATGACTTGGCCGAAGGGCTGTGTCACTGAAGACCCGCTGACAAACCATCAGCCCAGGGACATCCATGAGAGGTGGTGCCACCCTGTTGTAAGAACTGAAAGAAAAGCAGGCTCACACACAACTGTGAGGGGGACCTGCGAGAGGTAGGTGCTGCCACACTCAAAACTGAGTGATTGAAGGCACATATTGGCCGGGGGGGGAGACGCTCACGAGAGGCAGGTGCCAATGCTATTACAGTTCACCATAGGCCAAGATAATTTCCAGTACTAAGTGCTCCCCTTCGGCCTATCCTCAGTCCCAAAGGTGTTTTCAAAAGTTCTAACAGTAGTGGCAGCTTACTTTCAGCAGGAAGCAATCCTGGTCTTCCTATACCTCGATGACTCAAGAGATGCTCCTTCGAGGCAGTGCTATCTTCCATCCAGACAGGCCTTGCTCTGTTCCAGGAGTTGGACCTACAGCTGAATATAAACTGTATCCTTTCAACTGGTACCAGCGTGGATTTCTTTACAAAGGCATACTTAGACTTATTGACAACCAGAGTTTATCTGCCTTTGCACAGATTTGTGATCTTGTCAGGTCTGGTAGGGACAATTCAGGGAAGCCCTGAGACCACAATAAGGAACTGTCTTCAACTGTCTCCAATATGGCAGCTTGCACCTTTGTGGCCAGTCACACAAGGCTACACCTCCACTGCTTTCAAGTTGGCTCAGAACAACATACTCTCTGAGCAGGGACACCTTGGACAGTCAGGTGGTGGTATCCTTGTGCGTAAAGAAGTCCCTAAATTGCTGGAAGGAGCAACTCAATATTTGTGTGGGTGTCCCTTTCTGTCATCCAACCCCATCAGTGACTCTAACAATCCCTGTTAGGATGGGGAGCCCACCTCAACACCCTCAAAGTTCAGGGCAGATGGGTACCCCACAAAGCCAGTCTCCACATCAACCTCTGCCACAAGGCTAACCAGCGTTGCGCAGGCGAACCCCCCCTCAGTTCCTTCTCAACCGCCCTTGGCAAGAGACAGAGCTATTAGCAGTCCGCTCATCAGATCATCCTCTCTCTCTTAGAACTTGAAAAGTTAATCCCTTTCTTAGTTTTAGAGTTTTCTTTAGTTTTCTCTTTTAAAAACAAAAAACAAAAACTTATTTTCCCCTTTTGGGGTCCATCCGGTTCACCGAGCTTTAAGAGGTGCCTCTCATGCAAGGAGGACATCCCTGTAGCAGACAAACATTCCCACTGCATCTGTTGCCTCAAGGAAAGCCACATTTCCCAAACATGTTCTGCCAACATCTCAGGTCCAGATCTCAGAAGGACCGAGAACTGAGACTAAAACTCCTCATGGAGGCAGCCCTTCAGCCATCCCCAGACCCACACCAGGAGTCACCCAGATGGCACAATGCTTCCCTATAGCCCTCGACATCTAAGGACTATGGATCAAAGAAAACAGCCGCGAGTCCCCAGAGACATGAAAAAATCATAGGCACATTCGGTATGATTGGTACCATCGGCACTGAGACACTCCAAACACAGTACCCATAGGTCATGAGGGTCTGAAGTGGCAGGTACCCTTAACGTGCCTAAGGACCTGATGGGCATAGGCACTGAAGCAACGGTACCGACATACAAAGGCAATGACAGAGACCACACCACCACCAAGCAGATGCTGCTGCTATGAGCATTACCATTAGCATGGTCAACAGCAAGCCATCCAACTTCTGAGCGCTCAGTACAGCCCAGATCACCAATCCCTTCAGTGCCATCGACCCAACAACAATTGTCGGCACTGAGTAGGACAGCACCACAAGAATTCAGACACTCGAAGGACCTCACAGTATCTGAGATACCAGAGTCTCCCTTGCTATTGGGGCTCCAGTACAGAGTTTATTTCGGACATGGGAATCTCCATCAGTAGTGTGTCATGCACCTCCATTTTCCATTGGAGAATCTGATAGCGAACGCAAACAGGAGGAGGTCGTCTCCCATTATTCCTCCCACATTCTTATAATGCCCATTACCAACTTGGGCCCCCTCAGTCATACCCTTCGTCTGCTCCTCAACCACCATAGTATGGCCAACCATGGGCTCAACCACTGGGACCCCTTCCACCACCCCAATGGACCTACTGGGATCCCTGGGTGGCATACAGGCTCCATGCCTCCCAAACATCTAGCATGGCCCACCATGAGCCTTTGGGGTGCTCTCCCCCAGCCATGGTATGCAGAGCCACTGAATCTCCAGAAGTGATCATGGAGGAACAGGAGGTCAGATTTGAGGAGGTCGTCACACCACAGACTAACATCTTTCTCCTCTCCAGCCGAAGCAGTGATGCCTCCTCCACTATCCCTAGCCGACAACATCCGGCTATTTCAAGATCTAGCAAAACAGTTTGCAAACACATTGCAGATATCTCTTGAGGAGATGAAAGACACCCATCATAAACTCGTGGACATTTTTGCACTCCTCCTCTTCCTGCAGAATACCCCTCCCCGTCAACGAGACCTTTCTGGACCCAGCCAAGCTTATATAGCAAACCCGGCATCGGTCAGATATGGCAAAGGGGCCAATAAGAAATATTTATTTTTTTCCCATTTCCCCCCAATTCAATTGTTGTGGATGCAGTAAACTCCCGGGGTTGCCAACACCAGGTGAAGTTCACCCCCCTTTTGATAGGGATTGGAAGCACCTCAACCTATTTGGGAGAAAGGCCTATTAATCCACCACACTATAATTCAGAATTGCAAACTATCAAGCTCTGACAGCAAAATACAACTACATCAATTAGGCCAAGCTCAACGCATTTATTGATCAGCTCCTGGAGTCACACTGCGAACAGTTTCGTGCCATTGTTAGTGAAGGACAACTGGTGGCCAAGACAGCACTTCAATCAGCACTTGATGCAGCCAACACAGCAGCTTGGTTCATCTCTACAGCTGTGGTGGTTCTTTGAGTGCTTGCTCATGTCCATTCCAATATAGGGGTGTGCTCACCCCGAGCACCGCCCGCCACTGGAAAGTGTTTTTCCCTCAGTGGTATCCGTCAGGTTGGCTCTGGTGACCCCTGGAGTTGTGCTCTCATAGCGCCAATATAAAGGTCCCTGCCAACCCATCACCCCCCCACCTCCATTCTTTCTTACCGCCCATAACGGTTGCTGGAACTGCTTTTCATTCTTGGTTCTGCAAGTATTCCCTAGTGGAATCTCTCTACTCTTGTTTCTATATAGTTTATTGCAGTTTAGAAGTAAGTTTTAGTTGTTAGTTACTTAGCAGGGTTCGCTAACTGGGATTAACCCCCTTTTCCCCCCCGGCATTGGGACATGCCTCGATCTCCAGGCTTTAAGCCTTGTGATTCCTGTCACAAGCCTATATCTGTGAGTGACCCCCGTTTAGGGTGACCAGATGACAGAGGTCAAATATCGGGATGCGGGGGGTGGAGCAAAAACAAAAAAAAACCCAAGCAGGCGGTGGAGCAAAACAAAAAAAAAACTGCCGGAGCACAGGAAAAACTGAGAAATCACCATGCCCCTCCCCCTCCCCACCCAGCTTGCCTCTGCTCCGTCTCCCCCTCCCCCCTCGGGGAGGGAGGGGGGCAGCACGCAGAGCCCCCCCTCCCCCCGCCAGAGGGACCTGCCAGGGGGCCAGGTGAGTCCCAGGCAGCGCTAGCCTTACCTGGAGCGGCTCCTAGGAAGCATCCAGCAGGCAGGTCCCGTCCCTCTGACTCCTAAAGTCGCGCGGGGTCGCTGCCGGCGCCTACAAGCCCCGCCCCTGCAGCACACAGTGGAGACCTACTCGCCGTCTCTGTGCGTGCCTGGGGAGTGGGGCTGCAGCACTCTGCAGGCTCCTGCCGGCCGGCGGGCGAGCGCCAGGAGTTCAGCTGCGCTGCCCCAGGTCCAGGAAGAAGAGGTAGGCAGCGCCGGCTTGTGTCCTCCACCAGACGGAAGTGTGTCCCGACCGATGTAAGTTCGGGACGCGGGACCAAGTCCCCTAAAATCGGGACTGTCCCGATAAAATTGGGACGTCTGGTCACCCTACCCCCGTTCCAGCTGCCTTATGTACCTGGGGGAAGCTCACGTGTGAGAGCGGTGCAAGATTTGTAAGGAATTTAAGCCCTGTACCAAGAAGGATAGGAATGCTAGACTTTGCTCTGTCCTCATGGAGGCAGCGCTCTGACCTCCATCAGAGCCAGCACATTCAGACCTGTGACCGACTACCTCAGTGAGGAGCACCCTGGCCTTACTTCGAGACACCCAGTGCTATTCCCTGTCTCCAGCATCAAGGAGAGACACTCTGATTGCATCTCCAGGGACGAAGAGAGATGCGCTGGCGAGAGACACTAGGCATGATTCACCATCGTCTGTGCCTAGGAAGAAACAAAGACCAACAGAGGCCAATCACCAACACAGATCGGCAAGACATGGGGATACTACCAGAGTGCAACCTGGCTAGGGCCACCCTGTGGCACCAGCATTCCATGCTGTGCCATTGACTCCAGTCCCAGAAAGGGAACCATTGAGTCCAGCACCGATAGACTCACCACTGCGAGAGAGGCACCAGAGCCCCACAATCCTACACGTGCCATTGACGCTGGTGGCCTTCGCGGCAGTGAGAGACTTACTGGTGCTACCGATATTGTCATCTCCAGCCTTATGGGAACTGTCAAGGGAGGCACCAAAGGACAGACCACTGCAGGCTCGAGGCCACAGATAGTTTCGAAGGGGAAACCAGCCATGATAGCGCAGTCCCAGTCCCCTCCCCCTCCTGCCACTGGTCAGAGGCACCGATCAGCACCACTCTACACTGGTATCCAGAGGGATCCTCAGAGATGGACTTGGAGGCGGGGTCTTGTGTCTCATGAAGAAGCCAACATCGCCAGTCTAGACACTATCCAGCTATGGACCCAAGTCAAGGGGTCCGACCAGCGGTGTGGCCACCAGGGCAGTGGCAGTCCCCCATGCAATGGCCTTTCTGGAAGCCCTGGGCATTCCCAGCGCAACCTGGGTCCCATTCCAGGAGGTCATATTTGGTGGGTTCAGAGCCCAGATCACCTCCACCACCAGAACATGATCCAGACTCCAGTACCGAGGCCACTGTCGTGTATCAGGAAACTGCACCGTGGGACCTGGTGGGTGCCAAAGGCAAAGAGCAGGGCCCAGTGCCGGTCCAAGCATCCTCCTCTTTCCCAGATGAGGCAGTCGTAGGAACTGATGTTGTGCCCCCACAGGGGGATTATAAGGCACATCAAGAGCTCCTAAGGAGGGTAGCTCAAAACCTGGAGATCCAGGTGGAGGAAATTAGGGAATCCTCCCACTCTCTTGTGGACATATTGGCAGCAACGAGCCCCACGAGAGTGGCGCTGCCCCTGAATGAGGCCATCATGGACCCCATCAAGGTGTTGTGGCAGACCCTGGCATCACTTCAGCCAACGGCAAAAAGGACTGAGAGGAAATATTTTGTTCTGGCAAAAGGGTTTGAGTTCCTGTACATACACCCGCCACCAGGTTCACTGGAGGTGTCAGCTGAGCGGGAAAGACAGGGCCAACAGGGACCGACACGTAAAGCCAAAGATGCCAAAAAGTTAGACCTTTTTGGGAGGAAGGTCTATTCTACAGGGGGTCGCCAGCTCAGGATTGCCAACCATCAGGCACTCCTGAGCAGATACAATTTCAACTCCTGGAACTCTCTGCAAAAGTTTAAGGAGTTGCTACCTCAGGAAGCAAG
This sequence comes from Emys orbicularis, assembly GCF_028017835.1. Classification (NCBI taxonomy): domain Eukaryota; kingdom Metazoa; phylum Chordata; order Testudines; family Emydidae; genus Emys; species Emys orbicularis. The sequence goes on along the minus strand of NC_088701.1, from coordinate 8,610,862 downwards.
ATGAGAGTTTGCAGCTCTCTTTGCGTCGGACTCGGCAGCCCGCTCTATGGCTTCAGCAGTCACTATGTGCAGGAGCTCATGGCTTCAATCCTCGGGCTTGCCACATGAGGTCCAATAAACTCTGCAGGACCTCACCTTTGAGGGTACATCGTTCTTTTCTGAGCAGATGGATTCTAAACTACACAGCTTGAAGGACTCGAGCTACACTTAAATCCTTGGGCCTTCACACTCCAGCCCCAGTGAGGAAGCATTATAGGCCACAGCTGGTGGTTCGCTTCTTCCCCCGACCTGTTTGACAAGACTATAGTAGGAGAAGGAGCAGGGGCTACAGGAGGAGACCTCCGACAGAGTCTTCATCTGCATCTGCGACCCCCAGACACTTGGCAGGGTCAAAGCAGGCATTTTGATGGTACGCTCGGAGACGACATGCTTGGATCCAGGTTCCCCAATTTTTGTAGACCGGTTATCCCACTTCTATCGGGTGTGGGCCCGTAACACCTCAGATCAATGGGTGCTATGCACGATAGCACTGGGATACACCCTTCAGTTTTGTTGTACCCCTCCCTTCTACCCTCCCACCCCATCCCTCTTCAGGGACCTTTCTCACGAGCAGTTTCTAGCCCAGGAGGTGCAGTCTCTCCTAAGGGTAGGAGCAGTGGAGGAGGTTCCACCAGAGCTAAGGGGCCGAGGGTTCTACTCCCGCTATTTCCTAATCTAGAAAGCCTACAGTGGTCTCAGACCGATTCTGGATCTGTGAAACTTCAACAAATTCATGAAGAAGCTGAAGTTCTGCATGGTCTCCTAAGCCTCCATCATTCCCTCCTTGGATCCAGGGGACTGGTATGCCACCCTCGACTTAAAGGATGCTTATTTCCACATTGCCATCTTTCAGAAACACAGAAGATTTTTCAGATTTGTTGTCAACCATATGCACTACCAATTTATGGTGCTCCTGTTCGGTCTCTCAGTGGCTCCTCAGATGTTCACAAAATGCTTGGCAGTGGTCGCGGCCTTTCTCAAAAAGCAGGGGGTCCAGGTCTATCTATACCTCAATGACTGGCTGGTAAAAGATGGGTCCAAACGTCAGATAGAGGCAGATGTGAGTCTAATTCAGCCAATCTTCCAGGATTTGGGTCTGCTCATAAATGCGCAGAAATCCACCTTCTCCCTGGTCCAGAGGATAGAATTCATCGGGACAATTCTGGACTCAGTACAGGCCAGGGGTTCTCTCCCAGATGCACACTTCCAAGCATTAAAAAGGCTTATAGTGGTTGCACCAACTAGCAGTTTGCGCAGGAGTCCCTTTCTCGAGACCAAACCATCAGTGTCCTTCATCACAGATGCATCTGCAATGGGATGGGGAGCTCACTTGGGGTCCCTCAAAACTCAGGGTTTCTGGAAGAACTCTTGTTACACATCAATGTCAGAGAACTCAGAGCAGTTCGCCTGGCCTGTCGGGCAGGTGCATGTCAGTCCTCGTAGACAACACAACAGCCATGAACCATATCAACAGACAGGGTGTAATGTGCTCCTCTCACCTGTGCCAGAAGGCACTTCATTTATGGGAATTTGCATAGCCCACTCAATTCACCTCAAGGCTTCCTATCTGCTGGGCTCTCAAAACGATCACCTCAGTAGGGTCTTCTCCAACCACTATGAATGGTCCATTCATCCAGAGGTCCTACAAGTCATCTTGTGGAAGTGGGGAACTCCCCAAATAGATCTATTTGCAACCAAGTACAACAGGAAGTGTCTCAAATTCTGCTCCCTCCTGGGCTACAGTCTAGGATATCTGACAGACGCCTTCCTCTTGCCTGGACGGGTCATCTGTTCTATGCATTTCCACCCATTCCTCTCATACGTGAGGTTTTGCTAAGGATCAGATGGGACAGAGCGCAAGTCATCCTGATAACCCCAGCCTGGCCATGACAGCACTGGTTCACTCTGCTCATGAACCTGTCAGTGGAAACACCAATTTGGCTACCTCAGGTTCCAGATTTGATATCCCAGGACCACAGCTGCCTGCGTCACCCGAATCTCAAGTCGCTTCACCTCACGGCCTGGAAGCTCCTGGCTGAACACCTCAGAGCTAGCATGCTCCAGTCTGGGTTTGAGAAGTTCTTCTAGGGAACAGAAAGCCATCCACTAGACCTACATATCTGGCAAAGTGGAAAAGGTTCTCCATCTGGTCAACGCAAAAAGGTGTCTCACCCACGTGGTCATCAGTAGCATTCATTCTGAAGCAGCAAGGGCTATCAATGTCATCAATTAGAGTCCACCTAGTTACTGTTTCAGCATTTCACCCATGAGTGAATGGCCAGTCTGTCTTTGCAAACTCGATTTGTAGTTGTTTTCTGAAGGGGCTGGACAGACTGTACCCCCAGGTACAATGACCAATTCCACTTTGGGCTCTTAACCTGGTGTTGTCAAGGTTCATGGGTCCTCCATTCGAGCCCTTAGCAACGTGTTCTCTTCCCTACTTGTCCTAGAAGGTGGCGTTTCTGGGGTCCATTACTTCAGCAAGAAGGGTCTTGGAGATTAGGGCCCTCACCTCAGAACCTTCATACACAGTATTCTTCAAGGACAAGATCCAGCTGTGTCCTTATCCAGCCTTCCTCCCGAGGGTGGTTTCACAATTCCATAGTAACCAGGGCATGTTCCTTCTGGTCTTCTATCCAAAACCACACGCCAAGAGCCAGGAGCAGAGACTTCACTCGCTAGATGTCAGATGTGTGCTGGCTTTCTACATAGAAAGGACTAAATCATTTTGGAAAACTACTCAACTGTTTGTGGTGATTGCAGATAGGATGAAAGGCTCTCCAGTCTCAGCCCAGAGAATTTTACCATGGATCACATTATGACCTGGCAAAGGTCCTTGTTCCAGCCCTGACGGCACATTTCACTAGGGCACAGGCATCTTCAGCTGCATTCATGGTACAGGTCCCTATCCAGGACATCTGTAGAGCAGCAATGTGGTCTTCGGTCCACACTTTTGCATCTCACTGTGCCATTAGTCAGCAGGCCAGAGATGACATTGGATTTGACAGAGAGGTGCTATAGTCTGCTTGTCAATGAACTCCGAACCTACCTCCTACCCCTGCTTGGGAGTCACATATATTGGAATGGACATGAGCAAGCGCTCAAAGAAGAAAAAACTGTTACTAACCCTTCCGTAACTGTTCTTCAATATGTGTTGCTCATATCCATTCCAAAACCCATCCTCCTATCCCTCTGTTGGAGTTAGCTGACAAGAAGGAACTGAGGGGTAGTGGGTCAGCAGGGCCCTTAATACCAGCGTTATGAGAGCATGACTCCAGGGAGCACTAGAGCTGATCCAAGAGATACCACTGAGGGGAACATTTTCCAGCGGCGGTGCTTGGGACGAGCCCACACCTACATTGGAATGGACATAAGCAACACATCTTGAAGAACAACGATTACGGACGGTTAGTAACCATTTTTTGTGGTGAGTGTCCTAGTTGCACATGTCTTGGCTTCTTTAAGGAAGTACAGACAACAGTAGAGGATCTCCCCTTTGAAGGCACCGAATTGTTTGCTGAGAAGACTGACATCCCTCCATACGCTCAAAGATTCCAGGGCCACTCTCCAGTCATTAGGAATTTATACACCTGGAGAAAAAAGAAAATTTTTAGTCCTTAACTTCAGCATAAATCCCACACACCCCATTCTCCAACTCAACACTATTATGAGCCTCAAAGGAAAAAATCCATATTTTCCGAACATAAACCATCAGGCCCTCAATCTTCCTCTTCACAACCATCCGCCTCAAAACATCAGTTTTGACATCCTGGTCAGGGTGCTGACAGACCACTCCCTACAACACCAACTGCAGCTGACCAACCCATTGCATCCATGTGGGTGCCCCTCGCTTCGCTCCACAACAACTGGGAACGAATAACGTCCAGCAAATGGGTTCTGGAAATGATCCGCAATGAGTACTCCATCCCCTTCATCTCCCTCCCTCCCCCCACCCAACACCTTTCCCCGTCCCTCTTCAGGGACTCTTCTCACGAGAGTTTGTTGAAGAAACACCAGAAATAGATCACCTCCTCTGTCTATGAGCCATAGAACCTGTACCTCAGCACCTACAAAACACGTCTTATTTCATGATACCCAAGGAGGAGGGAAGTTGGAAACCCATAATGGATCTTAGAGCACTGAACAAATTTGTAAAGGCTCAAAAATTCAGGATGGTCACACTAGCAGCGATTATTCCATCTTTGGAACAGGGAGATCGATTCTCTGCCCTCGACATACAGGATGCCTATTTCCACATACCGATCTTACCTTCCCACAGATGATTCCTCATCATTACCAGTACAGAATACTCCCCTTTGGCCTCTCATCAGCTCCGAGAGTATTCACCAAAGTCCTCTCCATGGTGACCGCTCACCTACGCTCCCAGGGGATTATGATCTATCTCTACCTGGATGATTGCCTCCTCAGAGCCTGCTCCTTTGACAGGGCCCTTCGGGCCAACCAAACAGCTGTAGACTTGTTCATGGATCTGGGCCTACAGATGAACATCCAAAAATCAACGTGCACCCCTGTAGAGCTCCTAGAGTTCATAGGAGCCGATCTAGACTCATTATAGGCAAGGGCACTCCTACCAGAGCACAAGTTCCAAAGCTTGTCCACGCTCAAAGAGGCAGTACAAACCAGCTCTCAAATATCAGCTAGACACTACCTCCAACTCCTTGGGCATACGGCTGCAGGCATGTCTGTGATATCTCATGCCAGACTTCACATATCCAAACATGGTTCAGCTCGGTCTACAGGCTGAACAGTGACAGACTAGACAAACCTCTATCACTGCCCACCAAAGTTAAAAACTTCCTGGACTAGTGGAAAGACCCAGCAAATGTCTGCACGGGGATCTCCTTCTCACAACCTTCTCCATCACTACTTCTCACCACCGACGCATCCCGCATGGGGTAGGGCGCACATCTCAACAATCTTACGACACAAGGCAAGTGGTCATCTACAGACATGTCTCTTCACATCAACCTCCTTGAATTCAGAGCAGTCAGGACTGCTTGCACCCACTTCTTTCTGATAATCAGAGGTACACACCCAAGAGTCTTGACAGACAATATAGCATGTATGAACTACATAAATTGTCGGGGAGGTGCCAGATCACCCTCCCTTTGCACAGAAGCACTAAAGCTATGGAACTGGTGCATTTCCCACAGTGTCACAATAGCAGCAGCATACCTTCCAGGAGTACTGAACACAATGGACAGTCACAGACACAAGTTCCCACACAACCACAAATGTGAGATGAACTCAAAGTACTACACGACATATTCTGACAGTGGTGGAAAGCAACTATAGACCTGTTAGCCACTTACCTGACCAAGAAATGTCCATGCTACTGCTCCAGAACAAGCCTCAGACAGCATTCCTTAGGGGATGCTCTCCTTCTATGGGACAAGGACCTTGTATACACCTTTCTCTGGTTCCCTCTATTATCAAAAGACCTGTTTAAAAATAAAAAAAGAGAGAGAGCAAATGTCTTATTGATTGCTCCCTCCTGCCTGAAACAAACATGGTACCCTTAGCTGTCACAACTGGCAACGTGTCCACCTATCTCCCTTCAACCCACTGCATGCCTCCTCTCGCAGAACGAGGGATGCACTCTCCACCCCAACCTGCGGATACTCTGACTCAAGGCTGGATCCTTCATGGTTCCAGCACACAGAAAGATTCTGCTCTGAGGAGGCACAGGAAGTGTTACTACACAGTAGGAAATCGGCTACCTGTCGTACTTTCCTGCAAAAGTGGACCAGGTTTCAGACTTGGTGTAATTCAAGACAAATTTCCCTGACTTCTGCTACTCTCCCAATGGTCCTAGATTATATACTGACTCAAGAAATCAGGACTGTCTCTTAGCTCACTCAAAGTTCACCTAGTGGCCATAGCAGCCTTCCATCAGGGAAGTATCCTGAGGGATACTCAGTGCTCTCACACCCAACTACAAAATGATTTCTCAAGGGTATAGTAAACTTTTCCCCAACCCAGGCATCCCACCCCAACACAGAATCTAAACTTAATACTGAAGAGCCTGAGTAGGCCATCCTTTGAACCCATGGCCCCTTGTTTGGTCAAAAACCTGTCTATGAAGACAGAATTCTTGGTGGCAATCACCTCGACAAGGAGAATAAGGGAGATAGCAGCATTTATGGCACATCTCCCTCATACATCCTCCCTCCTAAACTTTTCCTCTCCACTGCAGAAAGGTCTAAAGGCAGGTCTAAAGGCACAGCAATATCGTCCCAGACACTCTCCAAATGGGTCTCGAACTGTATCAAACACAGTGATCAGGTCACAACATCATACCTCCAGCCAGAATCTGCACACACTCCACTAAGTCAGTTTCCTCCTCTGTCACCTTCCTCAAGAATGTCCTTATCTCAGAAATCTGCAGAGCAGCAACCTGGGCATCTGCACATATCTTCACAGAACACTATGCGATTACTGGGGACTGCTTCAGACACTATCTTCAGTTCCGCAGTATTGTCATCCATAACTGACTCGACTCCAAAGCCTCAGCCTCCCATTAGGCATACTGCTCGGGAGTCAACTACAGTGGAGCACCTATAGGGACACTACTTGAAGAAGAAGAGGAAGTTACTCACCTGGTGCAGTAACGATGATTCTTCGAGATGTGTGTCTGTATGGGTGCTCCATGACCCATCCTCCTCCCCTCTGCTTTGGAGTTCTTGTCAAGGACTCTGGGGTAGAGAAGAAACTGAGGCAGGTTTGCCTGCGCAGCGCTGGTTAGCTGTGTGGCAGAGCACAAGGGGCGGACAGCACAAGTGCGGGCCAAAGGGATACTGCTACCAAAGTTCTCTGAGCAGCAGCACAGGGATGCAAGCGCAGCTACAGTGGAGCACCCATAAGGAAACACAGCTTGAAGAACCATTATTACTGCACAAGGTGAGTAACTTCCTCGAACTGTCACAGTCACATGTCTGTCTTCTCCTGGTGAAGGCAAATCATTTTCTCTCTACATTGCACAAGTTAATGAGTGATTTGGAGTTAAGGCTCTTAAGCTGCCTTGTGGTTCAGAATCCAGCAAAGCACCCCTTACGTTCAGGCCATTCTATGGCTCTTAAGAAGGGGGTGTTGCGGGCACTTTATTTTCCTTGTATTTATGCAGGTCTAAAATGAGCCACTTCTTGACATGTCATGGAGCAATTAATGCTGCAGTGCTTCCCGGGAGCTGTAGTAAGTAGGGGTTGTGTTAGCTGTCCCTGCTGTGCTACATTAGCAGACTGGCATAGCATTTAAAATAATTTCTGACAGCCTGTCCCCTGGGGCTGCTGTGAGGGGGGCTGCCCTCCCCTTTTCCCTCCTTGAACCTTTCTTGGCAATACAGGCACAAACAGGGGAAGATATATTAGCCATCTATCAACCTCTTGCTGCCAGGCTTTGCAATGAGCCGAGCAGGACAGTCTGCCTCCATTCAGAACCTGCTTCAGGGGAAAGGGACAGGCAGGGGCAGGTGTAGCAGCATGCAGGGCCATGTGGGGAAAAGTTGAGGGGGTGTGAGGGATTAGGGGCAGGAGGGAGCACTAGGATTTCAGTACCCGGGGAGGTGAAGATGGGGGAACCTGTAGCATGGGCTCAGAGGGGCCACCCCTCGCGGGAGAGACACCCAAGCGCCTGTTGTCCGAAGGCTGGGGTCCTGCCCTGCTGGCAGAAGGCAAGGTTGTCACTTGGGGTGGCAACCCTGCCTCACACTGCCCCAGGCAGCACCAACCAGGCACGGCCTTAAGGCCCCTGCCAGCCCCCTGGGGCCCTCCACAGACTGGGTCTTCTCCTGGGCCTGTGGGCCCTACGCGAGCTCGGCTCTCCTCTGCTCCTGCCTACGTGCGTGGCAAGTGTCTGTGGCTCCCGCCTAGAGGGCCTAGTATCGATTGCTCGGTAGGTGACTGTTCCTGTCTGCCTTTGTGGGTTCTGGTTCGGCGGCGGCCACCTGGGCGGGCTCGGCGCTCGGCTGCCCCGCCTAGCCTGGCGCGGCCCGTGGCTCGGCGCTCGGCTGCCCCTCCTTGTGGCCGCCCTGCATGTGCCGGACCCAAGATGGCGGCCTCCACCTCCTCGCCGCTGAAAGTGACAAAAGCGGCGGCGCCGCCGCGGCCCCGAGAGCAGGACGGGGACGGGGAGCCTGAGCCGGAGGTGGTGCCCGAGACCGGTGAGGATCCCCCCGCTCCACCCCCGGGCCTGGGCGCGGGAGCGGCCCCACCCAGCCCGCAGCCGGACGGGAGTTGGAGTCGGAGTGGAGCAGGCCGGACTCCTCCTCCTCTCCCCCCGCGGGCGGTGGCGGGTTCGGGTCTGGGTCTCACCGGGTGTCTGAGCTCGCTCCTCGGCCCCTCCCATCGGGGAACGAGTGGGCTGGGGGAGGAGACGCACTTCGCTGTAGTCCCCGTCCCCGTCCCCCACTTCGCCCGACAGGCCGTGCTCAGCGTTCCCCGGCCGCCTATCGGGGGGCTCTGCCCAGGCACCCCACTCCCGCCTGCACTGACAGCCAGGGTTTAGCGCGCTCCCCCGCACCCCCACCCCCCGGGCTCTGCCCAGCGCCTCCCCTCCCCCCCGCACTGACAGCCCAGGCTCTGCCCGCTCCCCTGCCCCCATCCCGCGGGGCTCTGCCCAGATCACCCCCTACACTGACAGCCTGTGCTCAGTGTGATCCCCAGTTTCCCGGGGGCTCTGCCCAGCCTGTTCTCCCTCCCCCAGACTGACAGCCTGGGCTTGCTTCTGTCTCTCTCTTTCTCTCCCCCCCCCCCCCTTGCACTGACAGAATGGGCTCACTCACCCTACCTGTGCCTAGTTCACGCACACGTATACATACTGACAGAAAGGGCTTGCTCCCCCTGGACTGACAGACCAGGCTCAGGAACCCCCCTCCTCCCCCCCCCCCCCCACTATTAGACCAGGTTCAGTGCACTCCCTGTCCCCACCCTGGGGCCTCTCGCCTGCTTTCGCGCCCCCCCCCCCCCCCCGACATGCTGGGCTCACACCCCAGGGGCTGTACCTAGTTCTGTGTCTTTCCCCCCTTCCCCCCACATTGATGGGCCAAGCTCATTGCCTCCATCTCTGCCTCCTCTTTCTCTTCTAGGAGGCTGTGTTCAGCTCCTCCCACATACAAAACACATACTGACAGGCTGTCTGGAGCACTGTCCTCACACCTCCTCTTTCAGATAGCCCCCAGTATGTTGTCTGTGTCAAGGCTCTGCCTAGTTCTTTGCTTCTCACACACTGACAGGCCTGGCTCATTGGTTTCCTGGTGTCATGGGGCTGTGCTTTCCTCTGTGCTCCTCTGCACTGATAGGCTGGGCTGACTACTTCTCTACCAGTACACCTGGCTCCCCCAGTCCCTGGGGAGCTGTGCCCAGTGTGCCTCTTCCCCTAAATATAGCGACAGGTTGGGCTTATTGTCTTCTCCCACCCTTAATTCAGCTCTGTGCTCCTCCACATTGACAGGTTGGGCTTACTGCCCCCTGCCCTGACCACAAACTTGGCTCCCCTCTGGGGTGGGGGATAGCTGTTCCCAGGTCTGGGCCCTTTCTCATGGATGGGTTTCATTGAGCCCAATCTTTTTCTCTGATTGTACCCTCCCAGTGAGGAGTAGCTTTAACACCATGAATCTAGGAGCAGAGGATTTGCTAGGCCAGATCAGGGGCCCTCTAGCCCTGTTTCTTGTTCCTGACAGCAGCCAGTGCTAGCTGTTAAAAGGAAGATGCAAGAAACCCTGTAATGGAGAGCTGTGGAATAACGTGCCTATGGGGGAAGCTACTTCCTAAACCCCACAGCAACCCTGGAGCAAGAGGGTTTTTAACTCTTCCAAACTCTTGGGGGGGCATCAGTCATTGCTGATATAAATTCTGGATGCCCTCGCCACATAAGCAGCCTTATTCCTTCATGTTGTAGGATTTTATGTATCACCATGATGCCCAAGCACTAATCTCAGGGAGCAACATGAATATTTACCAACAAGAGCCTGTTAAAAGACGCTGTTTTTGAATCATTTTAAAAAACTCTTGTCCTGTTGTGTCTCCAGCTAGTGAATGAGGCTGAGGTGTTTCTGCAGAAAGTGACTAGTCCCAGTTTGAGGATATGAAACAGAACAGGGGAAATTGGTGTCACCCTCAGAAACTTTCAGAGTCACAGTGACAGCTCTATAGTTGAATTTAACCAAATGAAAAGGCTTGTCACTTTAATCTGTAAAACTAACCATAAAAACCAAACCTATGCAGCAGTTTACCTTAGCATAACTGAAACAATCAGCCTTTTCTTGCTATATAATAAAGCAGCTAAAGCCCTACCTTGCATTTCCAAACTGTCAAAATGACAGCTTCCTGTTTGATTGCTTTAACTATTGTTTAATATTTAAGAGACAAGGGAATAACTTTTATTGGACCAACTTTTGTTGGTGAAAGAGACCAGCTTTTGAGCAGACACAGGGCGTTTCTTAAGCTCAAAAGCCGGTCTCTTTCACCAACAGAAATTGGTCCAATAAAAACATTACCTCACCCACCATGTCTCTCTGATATCCTGGGCTACAACACTCCAAACAACACATTTAATATTTAAGGCATTTTAAAAAGCAGTGGCTTACTCCCCTGTAGTTGGACACATTGCTACGAATTCCTTTTTGTGTTACAGTGCAGTTTTTCTCTAAATGACCATTAAGTTAAGTTTTTGTTTTGTTTTATGGCTTCTAGAAGTAGGTAAAATAAAAGTGATTTTTATAAACTTCCCACATTTTATTTTGGAGATTTCCTGTTGCCCTGTCTGTTCATGTCATCTTTAATATTTTCTGTCTGCTCCAATTTGGGATTCCACTGATCTCTGTGCCTCTGTCCCATGGTTCCAGGCACCCTTCCATTCAAATACCCCTTCAAAACTTTTTTGATCCAGCTTGCTATCCGTAATCTCAGTTGTGCCACTGGGTGCTTCCCCTATCCTGCTGGCTCTCAATGAAAATAAAACAAACATTACAAACACAACATAAACAGTCCAACTGTCCATAATTAATGCTCTCCCAGAAGCAATGTACCAATCCCATTGTGTTCTCTCTTCCCTGTGGTCTATTGTCACTTCCTGTGCCTTTAGCCTTCTAACCTGGTAATAGACACAGAACGCCACTAGCCATCACTTTTAGCCCCCAACTAAAACCTCTCCAGCGCATCATCAAGGATCTACAACCTATCCTGAAGGACGATCCATCACTCTCACAGATCTTGGGAGACAGGCCAGTCCTTGCTTACAGACAGCCCCCAAACCTGAAGCAAATACTCACCAGCAACCACACAACAAAAACACTAACCCAGGAACTTATCCTTGCAACAAAGCCCGTTGCCAAATCTGTCCACATATCTATTCGGGACACCATCATAGGACCTAATCACATCAGCCACACTATCAGAGGCTCGTTCACCTGCACATCTACCAATGTGATATATGCCATCATGTGCCAGCAATGCCCCTCTGCCATGTACATTGGCCAAACCAGACAGTCTCTACATAAAAGAATAAATGGACACAAATCAGACGTCAAGAATTATAACATTCAAAAACCAGTTGGAGAACACTTCAATCTCCCTGGCCACTCGATTACAGACCTAAAAGTCGCAATATTACAACAAAATAACTTCAAAAACAGACTCCAACGAGAGACTGCTGAATTGGAATTAATTTGCAAATTGGACACCATTAAATTAGGCTTGAACAAAGACTGGGAGTGGATGGGCCATTACACAAAGTAAAACTATTTCCCCATGCTTATCTTCCCCCCCCCCCCCCCCCAGTTCCTCCTATCTCCTTGTCAATTGCTGGAAATGGACCATTTTCATTACCACTACAAACAGTTTTTTTTCTCTCCTGCTGATAAAAGCTCAGCTTAACTGATCACTCTCCTTATAGTGTGTATAGTAACACCCATTGTTTCATGTTCTCTCTGTGTGTGTGTGTGTGTGTGTGTGTGTGTATGTATATGTATATGTGTGTATATATATATATATATATAATCTTCCTACTGTATTTTCCACTACATGCATCCGAAGAAGTAGGCTGTAGCCCACGAAAGCTTATGCTCAAATAAATTTGTTAGTCTCTAAGGTGCCACAAGTACTCCTGTTCTTTTAACCTGGTAATGTAAACACTACTAAGCATAGTCCTTGTGCTATGAACAGTCCCATTGATGTCCTGATAGTAAATGCTACACACGGTAGGAAGTGTTGGCAAGATTGTAATTTCCTCAGGGCCAGGACCTGTTGGCTTGACAGTAAAACTCTATGGACATCAGTGATGCTCTGTAAACTAACAACTCACTAGCTACAGAGAAATGGTCAGGGACCCTCTTTTTGTTTTGTGTTTGTACGATGCCAGGCTCAGTGGTGTCCTGATCCATGGCTGAGGCTCATTGGTCCTATCCGTCTAGAGACAAGAAGATATGGAATGTGTTTTGCGCTGTGTGACGAATACCATCATTTCATACCACTCTTTGTTCCCTGAGTCACTGCTGATAGCACGGGAAGCTTACACTGAGAATTTCTGTATATTCCAGTGCAGTGATGACTTAACCCCTGCATTTGCATCCGTGAGCTATAGTTCCTATTCTCTTAATGACCCAGGTCCAAAAGCATCTGTTTGCTGTAAACCTGCCTATTAAAAACTTGTTTTTCCATTAATAGATAGTATTGACTGGGATATTTTTTCACTTCCATTCTTGGTGCCTGGCTGATAACATGGAGCTAATGAGTAACTTGTAGGGCATTTTAATCAAATGTGGAATGGTTTAACCTTTATTCACTGCTCCCCTTGAGTGAGTTTCATTAATGCTTTACTGTTTACAGCTCGGGCTGAATGTTTCCTTCTCTCCCTGGCAGTTATGGCCTCTGAGGAGGAAGAAATGGTTGCCATGGAAGTGGGGTCACCACCCATCCCAAAGAAGAGTACTCCAGCCGGGCAATTGGATCAAACTCCAAACAGAATAGGGACCAAACTGTCTCCTGAAGCTCCTGGAAACAAGCCAGACTCCCAGGATTCCAAAAGTGAGTGCTTTTCAGATTATGGCTCAACTTCATTCTGTAATTTGGCTCCGTAGCAGCTGGCCTCTCCTGCTGAGGGGGAGGCACTTTCCTCAGCTATTTCAGAGGAATCCTGGGAGCCTTGTTTTGTTGTTCTTTGTTGCATGTCATTTTCATTGGAAAAAATAAGCTTTTTTTTATTCCCTACATGAACAAATTATTGCCCAAGTCCATCACTTACAAGGCATCTTGCAGTTACGAACAAGCACACAAGAGTGGCCCTACAATAGCAAGCCAGTGGGCGTGACAAAATGGGAAGATATCCGTAAAGGAAGAACTCGATTATGATGATTTATTGGTGATCGCACCCACTGCGTGCCAGTCACTTTCCAAAACTTTAAGAAGGATGGTCTCTGCTCCAAGGATTAAGAACCAGACAAGGCCTTTATTGGCTTCTGTTCCTGATTATCCAGACCCCACATTCCTGCTTTTATTCTTACCTGTTTGTGATTTAATAGACAGCAAGTCATGTTAAAAATAAATGAAAACTCCTTGCTCTTGGCTGTTTCCCTGTTGCCTAGAATGATGGGGAATTGTCATTGATGTGGGAAGGTACTTGCAGTTCAAACTTCTTCCATCCTCATCATAACTTGGCAGAAAGAGACTCTGTGGTGTTAGTCTGCCTTGGGCAACAGGTGGAGTTTTCAAGTAATCTCTCTTAAAATCACTGGATTAGCACCATTGGGCTCTTCTATTGCAATCCCTCTTCATTCAAAACTGAGAAAGGAAAGGAATGGAGCTGGCAGGCCAGGCCTCTGTGCCTATTCGGTCCGTGGGATGATAGAATGAAAGATGGTCCTGTTGGAGCAGGGCAGTGCTCACATGTTGCTGTGGTGAGGAGTCATGTTGGCAACTTGCCATGAGCTGAAGGGCTGGCTCTAATATGAATAAATTGGAGGGGACTACTGCCACCCTTGTTCTTAGTACTCTAGTGTGGCTCTGCAGGCTAGAGGTCCCAGACTACAGCACCTTATTGTGGTCAGAGCAGTCATGGACAATTTGCCAAACAACACGCATCGTGATGGAGCATTACATGGCCTCTTAGACTATCTGTTCCACTCTACTGCCACGCAGGATAGTTCCCATGATACCTTCAGTACCCCAAATGTGAGTTTGTCCAGTAACTTCCATAGCAGATGATTCAGCATAAGTAGAAGGTTGCATGATCAGGAAGCTTTTCCTGGTGTCTGTCCTGAATTCTGCCCTTACTGGAAGAGATTGGTTTAGTTACACTCCCAAATAGCTGTGTAAATGAGTCCTCTCTGTCCTGGGTGTTTGCACCTTTCAGATGTCTTTAGGCAGGTATGTCCCTTCTCTGTCCTTGTTAGGGCTAACTTAAACAGTCTCAGTCTGACCTCATAACTGAGTCTCTCCAGCCCCTTGGTTTCTTCCAGTTTGTGGGTTTGCTGATAATGAGATGCCTAGAAATGTACACAATGTGCCAGCTTAGTTTGCACCATATCCCTTATTGTAGGTCCCAGAGTGGGCCAGGCACTGTACAGGCAGCAGAAACCCCTGGGTACCATTTTGAAAAGGAATATGGGTGCTTCTGAAAATGTTATCCATGGTCCCTGGCCTGAGAATTATAGTATAACCTAGAAGCCATACAATGAAAGAATAACAAACTGTGAGGGGGAAGGGAGGGCAAGGTGAGCAGCAAAGTTAACAGCTGTAGCGGGATGGCCCAGATCTGTTGTCCTTTTTCTGCTGTATCACACTAGACTCATACCTGACTTGTCTGCTTCCCCCTCATCCCCAGTTCTCCCAGTTTATTGCTGGTGGTTGCATTGATACCCAGAAGCCTTGGTTAGGGCCTTAATGTGCTAGGCACTCTGCAGACAAGTGGACCGAAGGCAGTCCCTGTCCCTGAGTGCTCACAGTGCAGGGTTCTGATAGGTGGCGACAAGGCAACAGGAAAGATAGCTACATTTGCATAAGTAGTCTTGGGAGTTAAAGTAGTTTAGAATTGCACTTTGGGCTGGGGGGCTGCTTCCGGGCGCTGAGGACAAGGGCACCCGGCATGAGCCATGCAGGGATTGTGCGCTGCAGCTTGTGAAGCTCTGTGACTCACTAACAGCTGCTCTTCTTTTTCAGCTCAAAACCTCACAACATGCGAGGTCTGTGGCGCCTGCTTTGAGACCCGCAAAGGCCTGTCCAGCCACGCTCGCTCTCACCTTCGGCAGCTTGGCGTGGCAGAGTCCGAGAGCAGCGGAGCTCCCATCGACTTGCTCTATGAACTGATGAAGCAGAAGGGCAAACCTGACAGCAGCCCAATGTCCCCAACGCTCAGCAAAAAATCCAGCTCCCCCAAAGAAGGGACAGGCAGCTCCCCACGGCCAACACTGCTGTCTCTCAGCAAGACAGGCGACCGCTTGCCAGATCCCCCTGTGAACAAAGCGATCAAGTCCCCACCAGGCTTCTCCTCAAAGAGCCTTTCACAGCCAGGATCCCCGCTCCTCAAGAAAGTGCCACCCACGCTCTCAGGATCTCCCCCTCCGAAACACCCCGAGGACAAGACCCCCAAGTTGCCCTTGAGCCCTCTGCAGAGCTCTCCAAAAGCACAGTGGCCGCAGCCCGAGGAGGAAGGGCCCTTAAATCTAAGTGAGTCTCTTTACCTTTGGTGTTTCCCACTAGATATGTGGCAGGAGAGCTGAGTGTGTGGGAACTTGCTGACCAAAAGTCGATGCTGCTATCTTGTTGGGTAACCTGCTACAAGGCATCCCTTCGCTGTCATGTGGGGAGAATGGGTGCGGGGCTTTCCTGTCTTCCAGCCATGGGTGGGACTCAGTGTAGCTGTCAGCAGTTTTCCAGCGAGGTCCCATAGGGGCTGCTGCCGTCTAATCTGGATACACCTTGCAAACATCCACAGGGCAGTGAGTCCCAACTTGGTCCTGGACTGCATTCCGTGTGTCTTTCTGACAAGCGTGTGGCTCCTTTCCTGTCTCTGGAGGATAAGTGCTGATCATAGCTCATTGTGGGAGGAGATTGTCATCTGTTTCTGATTTAGCTGGTGAGGGTCTCCTCCCCTGCCCAAACAAATCTGGGTAAAGTAAGTGCCCCTGCTACACCTGCAGCTTTCCACTGCTCCCCCAGCTCCTACCACATTTCTCTCCAGCCAGATAAGTGGAGCAGGCCGCCTCCTCAAAGACCCCCTGCTGCTTTTGCTGTGTGTTTGTACCAGGGCAGCCAAATTGGTCGTCCATCTTGCTGTTTCTCTCCATGTGTGCAGCAGCCATCTCCCCAGGCCTGTTCTGGGGGCTAAGCAAGTCTATCAGCCGTGCACCTGACCCCACTTATTCCTGGAGGGGAGTCCTAGGGGAGTTCCTAGAGGGCACCCTCCTGTAAGATGCCACTTGCTGCCTTCCAACTTTGTTCCTAGACTCTGTATAACTGTTCCCTGCAGTGCCCTGTGTCTGTTGGGAAGCAAAGGGCATTCTGGGTACAACAGCCAGTCGGGGAGGAATCCTAGTCTGAACTAGTTTGCCAACCAACTAGCTTTCCTTTTCTACAACATCTGAGCTGAGACACCCCGTAAACCAGACTGAGTCAGTGCAGAGACTGTTCAACGCGGCGTGGTTGTGTTCTGAGAAGACTCTTCAGTTCTGCATAGAAAGCACAGGTGGATTTTTCTCAGCAGCTCTTGTCCAAACTGGGCTGCAGCAGTTCAGTGTCTGTTAACCCTGAGTGAGAGGTGAGGCGTCGGGTGCTGACTGCTTGTGGAATTGGCAACTGGAAATAGTCCTAAATACACACAACGAATTACCCACTCTCCTCCAGCACATGCACTCCACTCCTTGCTAGATCTCCTGCGTCAGGGCAGCCCATGGTTTTACACACTGTAAATGCCATATCTAAGCTCAGCAGAGTATGGTTTAGAGCCTGACTTCTGTTACTTTTCAAGTAACATTAGTTTTGATCTGACAGGACTAGACTGAACTCCTCTCTCTATGGAAGTGGACCAGAGCAGCACAAGCTGTTGCATACTCCCCTTTCCCCAGGGTCCCGGGAATGACCTGGAGCGACCTTCTCTGGCACTAAAGGGAGTTTGGCCTCTGTGGCACATCCAGTCCTCACCCTCTGCAGCGAGGTGGCAATCAGTCCTACTTGTGCTGATGTGTCTTGTCTATCGTCCATTTGGATCTGGACTTTCACAGATCAGGCATCCTACCCAGGCCCCTGCAGACGAACAGTTCCATGTCCCAGTCCCCCTTTCAATTGTTCATCAAGGTTTGTGTCATTCCAAACGGGTGACTGACCTTTATGTATCACTTAATGAACTCTTCCACAGCCTAGTTTGCCTGAGCACTAAAGCCCTGAATCCAGGCTGATTAGTTGTGGATGATTCTGCTGCTCTTATTCTGCTGAAAGAAACAGTTGGGAAAGTGACTGTCCGCTTGACATGTTTCTCTGACTGTCTCATGCCCTGGCATCCTCATGTCCCAATCTTCCTTAGCCCAGTTACGACGACCAGGCCTAGACTTCTCAGTTATCCAAGTTACTGAGACAGCAGTGGGCAGTGCTCCCATTGATATTAGGGCCTCTGTGTTAACCTTCACCTA
The DNA here is from genome assembly GCF_028017835.1 of Emys orbicularis. Classification (NCBI taxonomy): domain Eukaryota; kingdom Metazoa; phylum Chordata; order Testudines; family Emydidae; genus Emys; species Emys orbicularis. Next base: position 8,593,188 of record NC_088701.1, on the reverse strand, counting down.
GGCTGCTGGGGTCTGGCTGGGCAATCTGGGGAATAGCCAGCCATATACCTGAGTGCAGATTTCAAATCAAGAGGCTTGCCATTACCTGACCTCTTACGTGCTTGCTTGACATTCATAGACTTGCATGGAAGAGACTGCCACTATAAGCACATATGGCAGTTTTTCTGCAGAAATGTGCATGAACTTTGTGAGCTTGTAATGATCAATGCACCAGTTCTGCACGTGCTCAGTAACAACATTCCAGTCTTCACTCTTAGTTGTTCAAGTGAGGGCTCTTTCCCTCAGAAAGTCCCAGCCCTCATTAATCTCTTGGTGCCACCTGTGGGATAGCCTTGCCATTCATGGCCTTGTGGAAGTCGCCAACTTTGTAAAATGAAATCCCTTTTAAAATCAGATCATGTTTAAAATTAGGTCTGAGATGTTCCTTGCTACTTAGCAGGGATGGGGAAGGAGAATGCTCTGGAGCTGGTTGTATTCAGTTCTGTACCAGTGTCAAAGGAGCACAGCTAGCGTGAGGAGCCTGTGTGTCCAGTATGGTTTTAAGGTTTGGTATTGCAAAGAACTGGGGCTAGGGAACACCAGGCATTTAGCACTTACACTAAAGCTTTGTTTTTAGTCCCATCCTGTCGCAAAATATTGGACTTTAAAATCACTCCATTCTGATTATCTTCTTGCTTTTTCCAACGTTAAATCTGACCTGACTGTAGCAGCTGGTACCACTGGGGTCAGCTAAAGCTGAAACTAGAGCCTTATGCCATCTGACACTTTGGAGTTCCAGCTTTCAAATGGTGTAAAGCGCTAATCTCTAAATTTAGCGATTCATGGGATATTGGCTATTGAAGTAATGTGGGAAGGACTGCTTAGCTGGAGGAGCAACACACAGGTTTTCGGGAACAGTAACGTTCTCCAGAGGCCGCTCCTGGGCCAGCGAACACAAAATAAAATGTTGATCCCTGATTACTATGCACAGCCTTTGGCTATCACTTTCTAAAGCTGTTTGGCACATGTAAATGGAGACACAGAAATGATGGAGAAGCCCTGAAAGTCAAGGTTTCTGATGGAATTCCAGCATAACTGTCAGGGAGCGGCAGCAGTGCTGCCTGGGCCAGCATGATAATTTATCTTTCCTTTAGGGCTGCCTGTTTAAAATCTCTAGAGAACGCAGCATATAACCTCTTCGCTGGAGAGACAACCCAGGCCACTTGAACCAAGTCCCTTTTGGGTTGTAACTGGTGCTTGAAAGACATTCTCCTCAGTGACCGTATGTATTATGATCGATGTGTTTTCTTTCCGCAGCTGTAGATAGTGACTCGGGCAAAGAAATTGACTGCCAGTTATGTGGTGCCTGGTTTGAAACCAGAAAGGGGTTATCGAGTCATGCTAGAGCCCACCTGAGACACCTGGGAGTGAATGATCCAGATGCTAAAGGCTCTCCAATTGATGTTTTAAATGACCTCATCCAAAGTGAAGACTTCAAAAGCCGTCTTTCCTCTCTCCTCCCTAGTGAGAGAAAATCATTAGTGGAGGCTGGGAGCTTGGACAGACCCAGCCCAAAGAGCACAGCAGCAGTACCTGCAACAGGCATGAAACAACCACCTCCACCAAGGCCTTTGGGCAAACAGCCAGCGATCCTCTCACCTCACTCCCTTCCACCATCCAAGAAACTGAAGCCACAAACCCACAGGTTGTCAGCTGAGGCCAATCTGCAAAGAAAACAGGGTCTTTCCTCCAGCGCGTACTGGGCTTCAGATGCTGGGATGTCTCCACTCAACCTCTGTAGGTTCTCTCTCATCACTGCCTCCTCTTCCCTCCTCCTCTCCCCCTTGTTTACATTAAGCAAGGCCTGATGCCACTCCCTATCGAGCCTTCACCATTGTTTGGCTAAAGCAGGGAACTGGGCATCAAGACTCCTGGGTTTTGTTCCCAGTGCTGGGATGGAGTGTGGCCCAGGGGACTGGGAGTCAGGACTCCTGGGTTCTGTGTCAGGGCAATGACAGAGAATAAACGGCTCTTGGTCGCACGCCCTTTGCTTTTCCTTTTCCCCATAAAGTGCTCTCTCACACCACTTTCTGAGCCAGCTTCTGTGTCCTTCCTCAGCCAGGCGCACACACCACGTTCCTACCTCAGTCCTGAGTAGATAAAGAGCCCAGCCCCTTCCCTTCCAAGGTAATACCAGGCACCTGCTTGGGCACCATCCATTCAGGAATCCTCGAGTCAAACGGGTTCTGACTGCTTCACCACCCAGATCAGGGAGGGGAGGCCAGGCTGTTTGGTGCTCTCATGTTGCAGAACGCCTGTCGCCTTGTGCAGGCTGAGCTCTCTCAGTGCTGCTCGATAGACAGGGACTGCTGCACTTTCTAGGGTACTCAGTGGCCTAACCTGTACAGTATGTCATGGTGACTCAGTGCCTGGACCCTGCTAGAAAGCCCAGTGCTGGGTGTTTTCATCTTGGGTTGAAATTGCCCTGTCTGTCCTTGGCAGAGGGGGAATCAACCTCTCTTGTCCTTTCATTTCAGGCCAGCATTCATCAGGCCTTTGGCCTGAGTCTGGTCCCCATTCTGGGAGGGGGGTGTCTGTTTCCATTCTCCCCTTACCTTGGTGCAGAGAAGGAGGCAGGTTCTGCTTTCGCCTTCAAATGGGGAGGGGTGATCAGTGACTGTGGCTGGTTTGTGCATTCTCTTCTCCATAAACTGGTGATTTAATGCTGACTGGCTGCTAAGCTTTCCCCCTTTCAAGCAGCCTGTAAGACGATGTGTAAGTTGCACCCACTCACCGCTAAGCATTTACCTCCAGGAGATTGCATGGCTCAGACTGCAGCTTGCTTATGGTGGCAAAAAATATATACTGCGTCGTGTTACTCCTCTTGCTCCTTCCAAGCACACACTGAGAAATTAGGGTTTCCTGGATCATGCTGCACGCAGGCAGATCTGCAGAAGCCAAGAGGGGATGGGGTTAAGGATACATTGCATTTGAAGGAAGAGTGCTCAGCACTTTGATTAACCAAAAATGACAAGGACCCCCACATTTGGTTTAGCTGCTTGGTGGACAGCAAGCCAGTGCGCGATACAAACCTGGGTTGCCGGGCTTACTGGACAGATCATTCCAGTGTCTGTGGGAAGGAGATTCAAACAAACGTGGAATGTGTGTCTTCATCCGGGCTCTAGCATGCCTGCAGGTCCCCTTCCTTTACTCCGCACCCAACACACACAGACACCCACCTCAAGCCTTGGGCAAGCAGGACATGCACACAAGGGAAGACACTGAAATGACTGTATTCTCCCAGGCCTCCTGGATCACAGCTCCTACCTAGGCCTCCAGCCATTGCGGTTGCTGTGTCTAGGCTCACCGAGAGTGCCTGCTCTCTGCCCCACCATCAAAGCCTGCCCTGGGTGCTCTGTCCTCCCCTGCACTGCCCTTGCCTATCGCATTTCCCAGGGATCGTTTGATGGTTTGATTCCTTTCATTGAGTTTGTTCTGGGATCAGCTTTGCCATTGTCTTGACTTCTGGCGCGTGGCGTGTTTGCTTTGTGCTGTCTGGTTGGGGGGGATGATCTTGCTAGTGTCCCAGTGGCATAGGGCTGCGCCTGTCAGGTGCTACAGTAAATGCACGTCTCCCCTCCTTGTTTCAGCCTCTGGACCGGAGCCCGTGAGGGATATCAGGTGCGAGTTCTGTGGGGAGTACTTCGAAAACCGGAAGGGGCTGTCCAGCCATGCCAGGTCCCACCTGCGCCAGATGGGGGTGACCGAGTGGTATGTCAACGGCTCCCCAATCGACACGTTGCGGGAGATCCTCAAGCGCAGAGCTCAGCCCCGGGGTGGCGCCACAAACCCACCAGCCCCAGGGCAGAAAGCCATGACCAAGACCGTCATCGGCAGCATGGGATCGCTGGAGCCTCACAGCCCAGGAGAGATTCACGTGCCCTCCATGCCCAAAAAGGTCCAGCAGCCAGGAAGTCCCATGGGACACTCTCCTACCTCCTCCCCTCCCCCAACAGCCAGGAAGATGTTTCCAGGGATGGCCCCTCCCTCTTTTCAGAAGAAACTGAAACAAGACCAAATGAGAATGGAGATCAAGCGAGAGATGATGTCTGGGAGTCTCCACGGTGAGCCCCATCCATCCAACAGGACCTGGTCTCCACGGGAGGAGATGTCCCCCCTGAACCTCTGTAAGTGTGAGCAGCAGCACTCCTGCTAGCATGGTGGGGTGACTTTGACTTCAGTGATCACCTGCCATAATAGGCAAGAGCTTTGGGGGGGAGGAACAAATCAGTGTTTGGCTACAGCAGGGGACTGGGAGTCAGGACTCCTGGGTTCTGTTCCCAGCTCGGCCACTGGCCACTTCGGGCACGTTGTTTCCCGATCTGTTAATTGGGGATCACACTTATCTCTCGTGGGGTGGGTGACAGTATTGGTAGCGTGGTTTGAGATCCTCAGGTGCCACATGATAGATGCGGCAGAATATTAGCAGCTATGTTTAATCTACGTGATGTCCCGGTGCCTCCTTGCTACAGAGATAGAGGGCTGCAATAGCAGAGGTGTGGTTCACCAGCCTTTGCTGTTAGATCTTCTGTGGCGTGCAGGTTGACGGGGGTGGAGTGCGCCAGTCTGCACTGCCCAGTGAGCTTTCCAGGGGCTGGATGCTGCCTGGGGATTCTAGGCACTCCCTTCTCTGTCTCTGCCCCCTGCAGCCTCCCGTGCTGACCCCGTGAGGGATATCAGATGCGAGTTCTGTGGGGAGTACTTCGAGAACCGGAAAGGGCTGTCCAGCCATGCCCGGTCCCACCTGCGCCAGATGGGGGTGACCGAGTGGTCTGTCAATGGCTCACCCATCGACACGCTGCGGGAGATCCTCAAGAAGAAGTCCAAGCCCTGTATGATCAAGAAGGAGCCCCATACTTCCAGCATTGAGCCCCCCAAGCCGATGGCAGAGGAAGGTGCAGCCCTCAAGTCCCCTGGGAAAATGCTGCAGGCCATGTCCCTCTCCCCTCTGGGTGGAAGGACGGGGAAGCCCAGCCCCAGTGGTTCCAGCATGAGTCGGGAGATCTCGCTCTCACCACTCACCAGCAAATCCCACGGGGGCTTCCTGACTCCACTCTCCACCAAGCGGCCGCTGCAGGAGGAGCGGCTTGGGGGCCATGGTGAAGTGAGGCAGAAGACCTACATCCAGACCGAGCTGCCCTTCAAAGCCAAGGCGGCTCATGACAAGCCGGCACACACATGTAAGTGGGGGTGGGGGCGGCGGCAGGCAGAGAGCTGTGCCAGGGCTCCATTGTGGCGGGGGAGACAGGCAAAGAGCCCTGCAGGGGCTGGGTCCCTTCACAGAGGGCCCAGTGGAGTGCCATGCCAGGGCCCCATCCTATAGGGAGGGATGGGTGGGTGGAGAGCCCTGCTGAGCTGTATCCCATGGAGAGGGGGACAAGTAGCACCCTGCTGGGGTGTTAACGCTTTCCTTCCCACTTCCCAGCAGAGAGACTTCCTGCTTTGTTGTCTCCTCCATTGCTGCCCCATTCCCAGAAACCAAGAGAGCGTAAAGGGACTGGGGAGTCCACTGCTGTGGGCCTCTGATCTGGTGCCACAAACCTGCCACGTCATAAGAGCAACTTGTCTGGTACCAGAGGCTGTTCTGAGCCCTTACCCCAGGTACATCTATACTGCAGCTGGGAGGCTGCTCCCCAGCCCAGGTAGATGCACTAGCTCTGCTGAAGCTAGAGTGCTAACAATAGCAGTGGAGCTGGGGTAGCATGGGCGATGGCTCGCACTAGCACCTGGCTACAAACCTGCCCAGACCACCTGGTATGTATCCGAGTGGCTAGTCAGAGCTGCCCACCTGTGCTGTTCCTGGCTACACTGCTGTAAGAACGAGCCTCAGCAGAGCTAGCACCTGTCCGGCTACCCGCGCTGGGAAGTAGCCTCCCAGCTGCAGAGCAGACCAGCATCCAGGGAGAGCTGGCTGAACAAGCAGTGAGACCACCTCAGGGCACAGGCAGCAGGATTAGTTTAGCCACCTCCCCACTCAGCCTGGCCTGGAAAGCCCCCTGCAGCTCTCAGTGGACTACAAAGACCTTTGCCAGTGGTCTCTGGACACCATATAACCACAGTAACGCAATTCACTACCGGTAGCCTGGGGTAGTGGTCTGTGACCTACAGAATGGCCAACAGTCTTCATGCAGCCCACTGCATCCCACAGCCCTCTGCAGATGCAAAGGATTGTGGGGAATTGGGTCACGAGACAATTCCAGCCATTTTGTAGGTTACAGACAGTAAGGGGTAAGCTCCAAAGCAGATTCCACAGCCTATGGAAATGCTGCCCCCTCACTCACACCCCCACCACCCCAGACAGACCCCACGGAGGAGGAGGATTGGGGAGAGGGCCAGGGACCAAGCAACTCCTTCCTGTTGGATCCTAGCACCCCAGTGTTTCTCTGCCTTCCAGCTGCTTCCCAGGCCCCCTGCAAGCTTTCACTCCCTGCTCTCTGTCTCCAGCCAGTGAAGCCTGCTGCGAGCTCTGTGGCCTCTACTTTGAGAACCGCAAGGCACTGGCCAGCCATGCTCGGGCTCATCTGCGGCAGTTTGGTGTGACTGAGTGGTGCGTGAACGGCTCACCCATCGAGACGCTGAGCGAGTGGATCAAGCACAGGCCCCAGAAGGCCGGAGCCTATCGCAGCTACATCCAGGGGGGCCGGCCCTTCACCAAGAAGTTTCGTAACTCATCCCACTCACGGGAGCAGGACAGCACAGGGAAGAGGCTGCCCCTGGGCCTGCAGCCAGGCGCCATGCCCTTCATGAGCAAGAGCCTGGTGGGCGAGATGGGGCACAGTGAGCCCAGCAAACTCCTGGATAGGGGCAGTGGTGGGGGTGGCGAGCGGCCCATGGTCACCTCTCCCCTGTCACTGGTGAAGGTGGAGGAGCATCGCCAGAACATCAACAGTGAGTTGGGAGCCGCCTCTTATTGCCCCTGAACTCACTGCCAAGCAGGAGCATGCAAACACCTTTACCCTGGGGTGTCTCTGGGGGTGCTGTGGGCTGGAAAAGCTTGGGAGACCCTTGTCCAGAGCACTACCCCAGGGAGGGAAGGATGAGCCCACAGGTGGGCAGTCGGCATCCTGTGTTTCCTGTCCTCTCTCCCCAGCCAATCCACCACATGATGACACAGTTCCTATTGGTGAGAGGTGGTGGGATCCATGGGCAGCAAGTGAAGCTTCCCCTTGGGGATGCTAGCCCCCTGCCCCGCCTCTTCTGGCCGAGGCCACACCCCCACTTGCTGCTCTCAGCCCCCCTGTGGCTCCTGGGTGGGGGGCCTGAGAGCTTGGCCCCAGCCAGGACCATGATGAAGAGAATTCTAAGCCTGGAGCCTCTTCCTCCCCCCACAGTGGCAGAGCTCTGAGCTTGGAGCCTCTCCCCCCCATGACCCCATGCCATTCAGCCCTGCAGCCCCATTCCACCCCCACTCCGCCTCTTCCCCCGAGGCCACGCCCCCGCTCGCTCCTTTCTGCCCCCCTCGCTCCCGGTAGCCCCGAGACCGGAAAAGCTCTGTGCCCCCACCACTGGGAGTGAGAACTCCTCCAGCCCTGAGGCTGTGGTGGGGGGAAATTTTTCCAGGGGCTCCAAATTGCCAGAGGCCCCGGGCACAGGCCCCATGGGCCAGTGCAATAATCCGCCACTGCCTTTCCTCTCCCCCATGCCCCCCAGCCATTACGCGCCGCCCATGGTGGGATCATACGACCAGTCCCCTGGATGGGAAGCCGGGGGGGGGGGGAGGAGGCATCCTAGGCCCTTGTAGCTCAGCATCAAGCTTATAGCCTGGGTGACATGTGCCTACCAATCGTGCTGTGTTCTGAAGATGCCTCTTCTGTCCTAGAGTTTGAACGAAGACAAGCCAAACCCCCAGAGGCCCCCCTCTCCCGAGAGGAGGCGGCCAGCGACTTCCAGCAGAAAATGGAGGAAGCTCGCCAGCCACCACCCAGGATGAGACCAGTGCCCTCGCTGGTCCCCAGGCCTCCGCAGACATCCTTGGTGAAATTTGTGGGTAACATCTACACCCTGAAGTGCAGGTATGTCTGCAGAGAGGGATCCATGCTCCCCCATCCGGAGTGCTGGATGGCACCCAGTCCACAGCACTCTCTCTTTGAGGGCATGGACTCCTGGCAGTGACTGTGCAGTACGTGTAGCGTTTCACAATGATTCCTAATGCCAGCAGCTGGCCCTCAGCCTGCCATCAGTGCCTTTAGTCTTAGAGCCCTTTCATGCTGTGTAACCACAGCCAATCCTGGGTATGGGACCCCTCTTCCTTTAAGGTCCTTCCCAGTATTTGCCAGGTGTGGAGTTTAAGGTAACGTTTGGTTTCCAGAAAGGGCCATGTCTGTCTTTGTGTGGTGCTGAGGTCAGTGGTAGCTGCATCCCCCGAGATTGGCTTCTCTGGATGCCTGACAGTCAATACAAAGTCTTGACAGTTAATTAAACAACCTCCTCCGATGCACTGTGCACATCTGCATCCTCTCTCCCCATTTGTTTGCTCCTTAGAGTTGGGCTGCAGTGCCCAGAACAACGGGGCTGGTCCCAACTGGAGCCATAATAGAAATATTCAATGAGCGTCTCATCCAGGGTCTGACATTGTTCCCCCTTCCCCTCCCCTGGGTGCAGGTTCTGCGAGGTGGAGTTCCAGGGCCCTCTCTCCATCCAGGAGGAGTGGGTGCGACATCTCCAGCGACACATCCTGGAAATGAATTTCTCCAAAGCCGACCCCCTGCGCAGCGAGCCAGAGGCCCCCGAGGTGCAGGCCATAACTGAGGCTCAGTAACGGAGCCCGCTGGCCGGCGTCCCTCTGCCCCTCTCTCGTACGAGCACGTTTCCAAAGGCGCACGCTGAAGGACTCTGCTGCAGACGGTTACCAAAGGGAGGTAGCTAAATTCTCACTGCTGGGCTCTGCAGCCTCCTGGAGCCCAGCTTCCCCTGTGCTGACTCGCATTGCATGGGAGTGCCAACGTTGAGCACTACGTGACATAAGACATTCTTCTGGGGGAGACAACCGTGACAGACTGGAGATGGGACCCCCTGGGGCTCCCATGAAGTGGGCAAGGAGGCTGCTGCACAGAATCCTGATGGGTGTGACATGAGACTCATTTTCCCAGCCAGGAAGGGGAGCTCCCTGCAAAAGGGGATGAATGTGGGGATCCCTCTTTCCCGCTAATGAATGCAGATTAGTCCAGAGACTCTGGTCCCAGAGAGGGGAGTGCGTGTTTGCTCTGTTGCGATTCAGGTTTCTATGAGAATTGCGAATGTGACAGTCCATCAGGCCATCTGTAACGAGATAGGGAGAGGGGAGAAAGCAACTCTGTCTGTGATGGTGAATATTGTTAATTATGTATATGGCCCTAGAGTTAATGTATATTCGATTCCTTAGACGACGATGAATTTAGTTCACGTAGATGTCAGAGTCCATTCTTATTGGGTTGCGCTGCATGTTATCCATCCCCCTCCCCCAGACAATACATCATTGGTCAACTTCATCCCACACATTAAATGGCAAGTCATGGATTTACTGATCCTCCACCCGTCTCGTAATGTCTACATTCATTCTTTCCCTCCCCACAACTTCTTGCTGTCCGGTTGTTGTCCTAACCATTTCACTTGAGATTGTGCAGTGCCCCGCGGGTTCCTGTTGCTGTTAGCTTCCCGTGGCGGTGATCCAACACTACCGGAGGGGGTAGCTTTAGGCTGCACGCTGCCTTCCTTTCCTTTCTTAGCCTTTGATTGTAGAATGTCTTAAGATCTCCGCAGTGCGACCTCCCGCCCCACCTGTCTGACAGGTGGGTGCGTAAACTCCTCCTGACTGAGTTCAGGTGTGTAAATACCAGCCAAGTCTATCCCAGGAGGCGTGACAGCAGGCATGGGCTTCCAGGGTTCTTTGGGGAAGTGCTGAGTGCTACTAACACTTTTCCTGCCAATTCAGACTCCAAAACAGCAGCAGTGGCGGTCGCCAGCTCTCTCCAGGAGAACCTGGACGTTCTCCACACAGCCCTGCTCGCTGTTGCTTTTTATGTCTAGCTGCATAGAACCTCGACTTTTTTAACTCTAGTTTTATGTAGAAATAACGAGCATTCCTTTTTATTTGGAATCCCAAGCTGAGCAGAGCTTGGAGGGAATTTACCTTTTAACTTTTTCATTGGGCATATTCTGGTTATTAATGTACCTAGGAATATGTAAATTAGATTAAACTTCTCTTCTGGAAACTAAGCCAAGCATCCTACGGTGTGTGCATTTATATTATCCAGACAGAAAGGAGGGGGAATCGGATGTTGTTTGCACAGGGGACCATCACAATTTAAGAGGCAAAATTCCTTCTGTGATGCTTTGATAGATAAACCCAGCTGGGAGTTTTCTATGAATTGTTACCTCTTTATTTACTGACCATAATAAGTCAGCTTGGGAAGATTCGCTTTTAGGAATTTCTGCAGACGTTTTTCCAAGTATCTTAGATTTTTTCACTAGCAGGAAATCTCCCCCACCGCCCCCATTACTGGTTCAGAATGGAATGGCTGCAGAAGGCAACTCAAACCAGAGTCAGCAAAACCATGTAACCGTAATTCACATTTCTTCACTGCAGTGATAGGCACCAATTTCAATTAACAGACTCTGATGCTAGGAGTGATCGCTATGACTGATCTGACCAGCTGTAGAATTTTTCGTAGGAGCTAGATAACAGCATGTCTTCTAGACAGAGCTAATCTCATAAAAATCAATCATTAAACACCAGTTTAAACTGAATCTTTCCACTCACACGGTAACCGAGCTGCCCAGGTGTCCGAAGGTAGCCAGCAATGAGGTTCCATCCATGGAGACTCTCCACGAGTTCGTGCAACATAAAACTAAGGCCTGTCCACGTTGCAAGGAGCTCAGAAACTTATAGAAGGGCCCCTAGGAATGCTAGCTTCAGCCTCTGTGCATCTCGTCAAGGTCAAGGCCTTCCTCCAGCCATACAGAACAGGCCAGAGAATTTCAGCCAGTGTCTCCTGTATCTTGTAGTTGAGCTGGAGCTTGTATTCTGCTGATAGCTGGGATTGTCGATTCATCTCACCTGCTATAGGAAACCATGTCTGTTTTCTCGCTGCTGCCTCCTGCTCTGGGGGAATGGGTTGGGCAGAAAAAAGTCAGGTCTGATTTCTCTGATCCCCTGTGGAGTCCCTGAGTGGAAGTGAAGTGAGCCGGCCTCCTGAGGCATTTCCCACCTCCAGGCCATGGGTATGCTTGGAAAAAAGGTGTAAAATCCTCACAGAGCCAGGGCAAAGGTGGAGTGTTACCTGGGGGCAGCTGGTCAAAGTGAACCCTTGAGCACTTAACTCCAGAAAGCTTTGCAGCTTACCTCCCTCCCTGCTCCCGGTGTTCCACAAGCCTGGTCCAGCTGCTCTCTTTGGAGAGGGGTGACTTTGGGCCCAGCAGGAGTTGGATTTGAATAAACCCTTTGGTTACCGTTACATTGACCAGTCAGTTGTGTTTGGGGGGTTGCATAATTCTCCCTGCTGAGCCTCATTCTCAGAACACAGCCAGCTGATGCAGGGCTTTGTATTGCCAGCTTCTACTTAGTGTTAGAGACCAAGCTGTGCGCTGGTTCCCCTTCACTTGCTTTCAACAATTAAAATCCAGGCCTCTTGCACAACACAACCCACCATGCAGCTGCACCCACTGGCTGGAATGTGTGACGGACTCCAGGTCCTGCAGGGGTGGAGATGATAAAAAATCAGAGAAGAGTTTGAATCTCACTGCATTGCTGCAGCAAGGGCATAGGGGACCCAACAGGGGCCACAGCAAATCCACTGGAGTTTGGCAGGAGAAGCCCAAGACAACCCTCCATCTGGGAAGGGGGTTAGGTGCAAAGGCTGAAGGAAGCAGCTGTGGCAGGGGGTGAATAGTGCAAGCAGAGATGACCTGTAACTCTTGATGGAGGGGTGTCACAATTTAAAGGTTGGGGGATGGCACATTACGCCCCCCGTGTTGCCTCTGGTCTTTTCCCAATCCCCCGGTGCCTCCCACACACTTTCCAAGCTGGCACCACCTTGCCCCCAATCCTCTCACAGCACCTGCCCCACTTACTTCTCCCATTGCCTCCCTGTTGCAGGCACAGCGCAGGCTGGGGTGGGTTCCAGACATCTACCGCCCAAGCAGCTGTGGGCGAGGAAGGGACGGGACTCACACCCCTCTGGCCGAGCTGCGCTGCCACCCCATCTCTCTTTCCTTCTCCAGGCGCCTCCTAGCAGGCCCCAGTGGGAGCACTAGATGCCGGTGCCTTTCCCAGGCACATCCCCCTTAGCCACGCTCAGCTCAACTCTCACCCTGGCAGAAATCTGGGGGGGGGAGGGTGACACCCCCCACACACACCATGAGTCACGATGCACTGTTCTCTCACCGCTCCAGTCATTGGGCACTAAGAGAGGACAAGTCAATCTTGTTCTTCAGAATTGGCTTGTCCTTGTCATGATCCTTTCCCCTGCTCCCCCAGTCACATGGCCACAGCCCCACCTCTGTATCCAAGGGCTGGGACCCTTCAGGCTCTGCAGCCACCATGATGCTTTGTGGGGACTCAAGAATACAGCATCTCCTGTATATGTCACTCTGAAGCCTCCATAGCCTGCTCCTTCTCCCAGCGGCATCCCTCTGTTCCTGGAGCTGGCTGGGTAGCACAGTCCGTCCTTCTCCTGCAGTGAAGCTGCTCCCCAGCCGACTACGGAGATGGCCACTTGGAGCCATGGGTTTCGGCTGATCCACAGGGTGTCCAAGGGCCAGGTGATATGCTGCCCCCCGCCACCCTTAGCGTATTTGTTATCAGGCAGGGGTATTGCTAGCACTGGAACGTAGCCAATGAGGCACTTGTTCCTCCCAGCTAAATGCCAAGGTGTGGCTTAAGCACCTGTGCATTTTGTTCCTGTCCTTGCGGCCCCTTTTGCCACTGGAGGCCTCATAAAACCTGCACTGCACATGCCCCCTGGCTCCCTAATCTCCTTCTGGTCCACATGCAGGCCGGGGTTTCCTGCTAACCTGGTTTCTGGACCTGTTGGCAGTATCTGCCTGGAAGGTTTTCCAGCTGGTCCCTCCAGGAGGCACTAAGCGCCTCGTCCACAGGATTTACATCTCCTCACGGACCATGTGTGTGTTCGGCTCTGGAGTGCGGCCAGCCTGCCAGAGGCCAAACAGCAGGCAAGCAAACAGCTATGGGCAATGCGGGGTGGCCAGTGCACAGTGCTCCTCCAGCTCCTGGGGAAGAGGGAGTACCTGATTCACTGCCCTAGGCAAATGCAGATAGAGCACTTCCTCTTCCTCAGTCTGAGGAGTGGGCTACACTACACTGTTAGGTCATTGTAAGTGCCTCGTGTCCCCCTATTTGTGTATGTGTCTGCAGCCATGCAGTAAAACCACCTCCCTAAACCGCCATGAGTCATGATCAATATACTGAGTGTGATGCTTTGCAAATCTAGACACTGCCTGGCCTATGTCAACCCCAACAGTCCTCCAGCAACTGGCCCACAATGCCCCATTCCCAGCGACGGTGACTGCTTTGGTCACAATTGCAAACACCACTACCTGGGTCATGGAGACTGGCAGCCCCGCCCCCACCTTTAAAGCCTCCTGCATGTTTTTGAAATGCCTTTTCTTGATGGCCCAGCATGGTGTGCATGCCTAGCACCACTCTCCAATGGACCAGGCCGGCTCCATGCACTAGACACATTCCTGCCTGCAGGAGACGGGAGATATGAGATCACCTGGGCTTCCGGGGAGCAGAGGCTGTGCGGGCACAACCACAGAATAGCTGTAGAAATGTGGCCATCTATGACCAGATTGCACAGGGGATGCAGGTGACGGCATATGACAAGGATCAGCAGCAGTGCCACATGAAAGCAAAGGAACAACAGCAGGCATACCATGGCCAGAGAGGCCAACAATCAATCTGGCGCTGAGCCCCAGAGCTGCCAGTTTTAAAACAAGCTGCATGCCGTACTTGGCAGAGATCCCTCCAGCACCCCACAGACCACAGTGGATACCTCCAAGGACACCAAGACAGAAACCATTCCTGTGAGCAGGGAGACATGGCAGCTGGTGGTCCAGCTATGCCATGAGCCAGGACCTGTTCAAGACTCCACTGCAGTCTAGCCAGTCCCTCCAACTGGGCATGGACAAGCCCTATGAGGGGAGAAGAATACTTACTCAGGTAAGTGTGTGCATGCATGTTCTCTTTCAGTGTTTAAATGCAATGGTGGCACCCAGTCCAGCCCCACATTAACAAGACATAGGTATTGACTTTTCATTGTTTTATTTGTACAAGAGTGGTGGCAGTGCAACAAACAGAGGAGTAGTGGGCATGTGCAGTTCATTCTTCTATAGGGTTAGGCAGGGAGGCGGAGCAGTTTGTTTATATACTTAGGGATGTTCTTTGCATCCTCCTGAGAGAGCTCAATGAAACATCCATGGAGGTCCTCTTGCAATCTTCTCCTGAAGGTTTCATGGGATGGCAGCCTTACTTCCTCCTCCATAGTAGGATTCTGTCCCATGCCACTCAGACATGAGTTCAGCTGGCTCCATTGCAGTAAACAGGCTAGTGGCATATGGGCCTGGGCAGCTTCAAGATACCAGCAACAGCCTTGCTTTCTTGTGCCTTTGATACCCTCAGGAGTGAGAGAGCAGCTAACATCACCACCACCTGTGGACAACAGTGCCAATATTCAGTGCCAGTGCCCTATGCTCATACCCATGGAAACAGGGCCCAACATTTTATTGTTTAATACAATCAAAACTCTTAGTGCCTTTCTCCTTTCCCATCTCCACCTCCCCTTCATGGGCCATACTCCCTATGGCTGGGGCTGGAGCCTGTGTTGTGCAGAGGTGAAGTGTCAATAAGCATGTCTTATTTTTTTAAAATGGGAATAAGGGACTTCTGAAACTCCCAATTTCCATTGTGACTGTAAATCCAATGATACATCTGTCTGTTTTATCCATTGCAGCCTTGGGGGTGCCCCCTCCACAGCCTCGGAATGCCTGACCCTGACGAGGAGAAAAACGAGGACTAGGGATGACATATTCAGAGAGATCCTGCAAGCCAGTGTTGCATCGGACTGTGAATAAAAGGCCTGATGGGCCAACATGGCAATGGCATGGTGTGGGACAGAGAAATCAGGAGACAATGGAGAAAGACCCAGAAGCCCCAGCAGGAAAAGGAGAGGGAGACATACCAGGATATAATGGAGCTTCTCAGGCAGCAAACACACATGCTGCAGACTCCACTTGACCTACAGGTCCAACATTCACAGACTCGCCACCCAGTGCAGTCCTTGGAGAACTCCAGTTTAGCAGCTCCCTACCCCTACCACTCTATGCCAGGGGACAGTACAGCTTCACGTACAATGACCTGGGAGAACCATGGTTGGTGTATGTGTAGTCAAAAGGGATTCTGTTTGTGCACTGAAATTGACAAAAATGTTTGGTGCCTTTCCAACTTTGAAGTTTTGTTCTGCTAATTTATGGTAGACGTTTGTCTATTTTTATCTGCACATTGTTTTGATGGGGGGGGTTGTTGTTTTCTTTTTCAAATAATAGAAATTTGAGTGGTAAAATCTGCTTTATTAGTTCACACTACATATTGTTGAATGCAGAGCGGTACTCGAAGCCCCCAGTACAGGTAAGGGTAAAGC
This sequence comes from Emys orbicularis, assembly GCF_028017835.1. Classification (NCBI taxonomy): domain Eukaryota; kingdom Metazoa; phylum Chordata; order Testudines; family Emydidae; genus Emys; species Emys orbicularis. The sequence continues at coordinate 8,577,514 of NC_088701.1, read as the reverse complement.
ACCTCAGAACACATAGCAGTAAGAAAACACGCAGGCATATGGGTAAATGTACTCTAAGCACAGCATAATTCAGAGTTCAGTAAAACAGTGTAATATTTATAAATCTTCAGCAAGCACCTCACAAATCTTTCCAGCACCCAAAGCTTCATACCCAGAGAATAGTCTAGCACAGCACATTAATATGGCTGGCTGTTTAAGTGTTCTTTCAAAGCCTTACTCAACAACATAACTTCATGCTGCGCTCTCATAATGGCCCTTGTGTCTGGCTGTTCAAACTCAGCAGACAGCTGCTGTGTCTCTGCCCTCCACCCTGGTAGCGACTTTTCCTGCCTTGCCTCACCAATATTACGCAGGACACAACAGGCAGCTAGAATCATTGGGATGTTTTTCTCATGGAGATCCAGTTTGCTGAGTAAACGCCATCAGTGTCCAATCAATCTGCCAAAAGTGCATTCAATTCCCATTCTGCCCCTGCTAAGCTGGTAGTTGTATCTTGGTGCTATCAAGATGGCTGGTGCATGGCTTCATGAGCCAGGGGTAGGTTGGGCTTCAGGATCACTACTGGTATTTCAATATTTCCAATGATAACTCACCGTGGGAGGATGGGGCGGAGAGAGAGGAGAGAGCCCCTGCTTGCAGCTTTCTGAACAGTCCTGGGTTCTTAAAGATGTGAGCATCATGCACCTTCCCTGACCAGGTCACACTGATGTTGATGAGGCATCACTGCTGGTTGCATAACTATAGAAAACCAGCCCTCTGTGCTGATGTACACTGTGGTAAGGTGGGTTGGGGCCAAATGAGGGATATATGAGCGAGCACCCCCACTGCCGTAAATTCATCCACGTTGCCCTGCACCTTGTCCTGCATAGCAGGAGACAATTAAAGGCCCTCCACACTTGCATCACAGCAGCCCCACAGTGGATTTTCCAAGTTCACAATTATTTCCCGCTGACGGGTAGCAATCCGGCATTGCAAGCTTCCAGAGTGTGATCACTGCTCACTTCCCCACTGTCAGTGCAGCTCATTCTGGGGGGTTGGGGTGAGCTCAGCACACAGTTCTAGGAATAAGCAACAGAGGGTCCTGTGGCACCTTTAAGACTAACAGAAGTATTGGGAGCATAAGCTTTCGTGGGTAAGAACCTCACTTCTTCAGATGCAAGTGAAGAAGTGAGGTTCTTACCCACGAAAGCTTATGCTCCCAATACTTCTGTTAGTCTTAAAGGTGCCACAGGACCCTCTGTTGCTTTTTACAGATTCAGACTAACACGGCTACCCCTCTGATACTTGAGTTCTAGGAATGTGTCCTTTCGCAGCCAAGAGTTCTGCAGCCGCTGCTCATCATCCCAACCCTGTATTACGATGTGCTCCCACCTGGCAGGGCTCATTCCACAGGTGCAGACGCAGTGTTCCATTGTCTGCAGCTGCTCTACCACCACCAGCCTTGAATGGGTTTCACTATGTCCCTTAGCAATCAGCCTTTGAAGACATCGTCATGGCCCATGTTGTTGCAGTTCCTCCTGCGGGTCTGTGAATACCACAGGATCACTCAGCCTGCATTTTCAATGTTCATGAGAACAGGGCAGAGCTGTTCAGGCTACCAGCTTCTGTCAGAGATGAGAGGCAGAAAAGTGCTATGTGGGTTTGTTGGATCTTTTTTTTTTAAATGTGCAAAAATTATGGGATCTGGATGTCATTATGGGAAGGCAAAAGTTGCATGCTGGGAACTTGACCCCTAGATTCCTGTGTAACTCATTTCTACCCCTCAACACATGAAAATTTCCCAAAAGTCATTGCGCTAGATGGCGGTGCATGGCACACTGGGATACTCACCTGTGGTGCACCACACTGTGCAGACACACAAGCACACCTGGTGAGTATATGCAGTGCGGGCACAAGCGGCCAAGTAGGCACGCACACAAGCCATATGAAAACTTTGGCACCTGTACACCAACATAAATTGTGTCGTCCAATATGTGAAGTGTAGACATGGCCTACCTGGGGGTTGTGAGGCTAGCCTGGGTGCACAGAATCGCATCATGCCGTCCTCCTGGGGGCCAAGTTAGCAAGTCGTTTAAATGCATACACACACAAGCTCACAGTGGCTGTACTTCTTCCCAGGAGGGTGTTCATGTATGCACACGTGCGCACACACACAAAATCACAGCAGCTGTCCTTCCTCTCCAGAGGCTGTGTCCATTTCCCAGGGTCAATGAGTAGCTCACCAAGGGATCAGGGTAGGCTGAGCAGAGGATGATGAATCACGCTATAGTCCTACCTGCAAACAATGATATAAACCTGCAAGGCTGCCCCCCACCACCCCAAAGGGGCATGTTTTGGGGCTGAGGCTGCTCCTCCCTCCATGAGCCAGGCTGGGCCATAGCCATAACCTCATGCAGCACCAGGCTGGTCAGCTGTCTCAGGCGCCCCCTGCTCTGAGCATGTTTACACAGGACAATCCTGTTGGGCACCGTTCCCTCCTCAGGACCTCACTAGGGCCTTGCCTTTTGGGTGACAGCAGCATAGGTGGCTCTGGCTGACTCATGATTTTTGAACACCTGAGGCTGACAATTCATAGCCATCGATTTTAAGGCCAAAAGCAAGCGTAATAATTATCTAGTCTGACCTGCCTTGCACAGGCCAGTGAAGCCCATGCAGTCATTTACCATCACTTCTGTTTAAGCTATGACATCTAGTCATTGGTTAAAAGTCTCCAAGTGATACAGAATCCACCCCATCCTGGGGTTAGTTATTCCAATGGTTAATTCACTTCCCTATTAGACATTTGCATTTTATTTCTAGCACAAATTTCTCTAGCTTTAGCTCCCAGCTATTGCATTTCAGTCTGCCCTCTTCTGTCAGAAATATCCCCCTGGATGTGCTTATAGACTGTGATCAAGTCATTCTTACCTTTGATAAGTTACATAAACTGAGCTTCTTCAGTCTCTCACTTTTCACTTTCCTCCTACTCAACATCCCTCTGCTTATAAATGAGCTCTCTGAGACTATGCCTTCACTCAGGCCAACTCCTCTGGAGTTAGTCTAGCTTGAGTGAGAGCAGCTACAGTATGAAATAAAATTGGAGCTGCAGAGTGATTGGATTACTGCACAGAGTGATTGGGTAGGTCTATATGGGAGCTGGAGGTGTAATTTCCAGCTCAAGTAGACATACCCACACTAGTCCATGGTAAAAATAGCAATGCAGCTGCATCTACTGAGGCTCTGGGGGAAGCCCACCACAACCAAGAGCCCCTCCTCCTAGCCTAAGGGGAGCAGCTTCCAGACCCAGATCTCAACTGAATGTGGGGGACAACAAATGAAAAAACAGGGACAGGAGCAAGGGTCACAGAGTCAAAAGCAGGGGTACAGAGGAGGACACCAAGCAGAGAACGCTGGACAGCACCCACTGCTCCTCGAAGGCATCCAGGGAGCCAGTGGATGCGGCCCAGAGGAACTCTGCCCAGAGGCATGACTTCAGGGACAATCGGAAATAGGCCTGACAGGTTTGGTCACAGAGACCCCTTTGGGACTGTCACCTGACATGCTGAAAGTACCTCTGACCTGTTTTCCCTGCCAGCTTGGGACTCCAGAACCCTGTCTTGTTGAACCAGACACGCTATGTCTGCTGTAACACAGACCCAGGGTCTGAGCCACGCTCCTAAACCTGCAGGCTTTAATGGAAAACCACTCACAGGTATTCCTGTCTCCAGCACTCAGCTCCCAATGGGATCCAAACCCCAAATAAATCTGTTTTACTCTGTATAAAGCTTATACAGGGTAAATTCATAAATTGTCTGTCCACTATAACACTGATAGAGAGATATGCACAGCTGTTTGCTCCCCCAGGTATTAATCACTTACTCTGGGTTAATTAATAAACAAAGGTGATTTTATTAAGTATAAAAAGTAGGATTTAAGTGGTTTCAAGTAATAACAGACAGAACAACGTAAGTTACCAAGCAAAATAAAATAAAACACACAAGTCTAAGCCTAATACATTTAAGAAACTGAATACAGGTAAATCTCACCCTCAGAAATGTTCCAATAAGCTTCTTTCACAGATTAGACTCCTTCTTAGTCTGAGCCCAATCCTTTCCCCTGGTACAGTCCTTGTTCCAGCTCAGGTGGTAACTAGGGGATTTCTCATGACTGGCAGCCTTTGTTCTGTTCCACCCCCTTTTATAGCTTTGGCCCAAGGCAGGAATATTTTGTCTCTCTGGGTCCCCACCCTCCTTCTAAATGGAAAAGCACCAGGTTTAAGATGGATTCCAGTTCAGGTGACATGATCACATGTCACTGTAAGACCTCATTCTCCATTCTTTCAGAGTTGGCCTGCACGTACCCAGGAAGTTTGCAAGTAAACAGAGCCATTTACAACCAATTGTCCAGGTTAATGGGAGCCATCAAGATTCCAAGTCATTATTAATGGCCCACACTTTGCATAGTTACAATAGGACTTTAAAGTAATACTTCATATTTCTAGCTTTAGATACAAGAATGATACATACATACAAATAGGATGAACACACTCAGTAGATTATAAGTTTTGTAATGATACCTTATGAGACCTTTTGCATAAAGCATATTCCAGTTACATTATATTTACACTCATAAGCATATTTCCATAAACATATGGAGTGCAACGTCACAAGGCCCCACAGTCGCAGAGCACCTCCACGTCTAGCTTCCTCCTCCTGGTATGGTGGACGGCCACCTTGGCCAACACCAGGAGGAGGTTGATGTGAGGAGGTCTCGCGACTCTGTGGGGCCACAGGTGGGGTATGAGGGGAGATGAGGGGGAAAGTGTGGCTAGAATGTGAGGAGGAAGTTCTGGAGGAGCCAGAAAAGGGGCTACAACCTGGCACACTTGAGGTAGATGTTCGCCAGGATCTCCCCCTCAATGCAGGAGGAGCAGGCGTCAGGGGAGGTGGTGAACCATGCCTGTGCTCAGGGCTCTGTGAACGAGCTGCCAACTAAATGCCAGGCAGGCAGTGGGACGAGGGCGGAATACAGATTGGCCCACCAGCGTTCTTTACCCTCCATGGGTGGTAGGAGGTCCCGGGTGTGGGGGTGAGACACGAGGGTGAGGAAGTGATGGGTGTGGAGCAGCTGTTTCCTGGACGCAGTTCACAGGTCACGCAGCCTACTCAGGTGATGCAGCCAGGAAGGCTTGTGGGGACAGGGGCCTGATGATGAGGTCTGGAGGGCCAGAGGTGAGGAGTGGACGAAGAGCACCCTCCCACATGGCCCGCTTGAGGAAAGCACGAGAGGCATGTAGTAAGGCTGCCCTCACCTCCTGGAGCATACACTGGGGCATGTGAGAGGTGAAGAGCCCCATGTGCCGGCTGAGCGCCCGGAGGTCCACCCAGTCCCTCCGGTTGTAGTCTCCTGAATCTCCAATCCTGGTGATACCAGTCAGGACCAACCTCCAGTGCACTGAGGGAGACTCCACCACATGCACAGCGAGATGGGGGTTGTGTAGCAGTGGCTCCGCAAGGAGGTCCTCCCACTCGATGGCCACCACGGACCTGGTCACTGAGACTAGCTTCCAGGTCCTGGTAAAAGACCGGCAGCTCATAGAGGTCATGCAGGAGACCCTTCAGATGGAGGTAGAAGAGCTACCAGTCAGATCCCTCGGAGGCAGCGGAGGAAGATGTGTGCCAAGCAGCGTAGCTGCAGCTGCATGGGCAGGGGTCTGGTTAGCCACCTCAAGTACAATCCCATCTGAAACCTTGGGTATGGATGTAGGGCGGCTAGCCTGTCCTGCCACAGCTACACCGCTGTTTTTACCATGCTAGCTCAATCAGAGCAAGGGTTGCCACCTGCCCAGGATTGTCCATTTTTTGAAGCAGCTGTCCTGGGAAATCTGTAAGTCTTCCCAAGACATTGAAAGTCCTGTTTTTTGTCATTCTCGACCCCTGGCTCTCGGCCTGCCTTTCCCTTCGGGTTACCCCTCTGAACAAGGAGCGGGTGAAGCGCAGCGAGCGGCACCGAGCCTCCCCAGGCCCGCTGTGGTGCCCTCCCCAGCACAGCCCCAGTCCCTGTTCGTGCGGGTCCAGCTGCCGCACTGGGGATCCCAGCCCCGCTCCAGGGCAGCGGCCTCAGTGCGCAGCAGCTGAACGTTCCGCTAACTCCGCTGTGTCCCGCGTCGTGGGGCCAGGCGCCGCCACCCTCGGGGGCCGGCCTGGGCGCGGCCAGGCTCCAGCCGGCTGCGCTCCACGGCTCGGGCCTCGGGCAGCCTGGTGGGGCGAGCCCCCGGGGACAGAGCCCGGCGCCGGGAGCCCGGCTCGGGCCTCGGGCAGCCTGGTGGGGCGAGCCCCCGGGGACAGGGCCCGGATCGCAGCCCGGCGCCGGGAGCCCGGCACGGAGGCTTTGACAGCTGCATTGCCCCATGTCCCTGCGGAGCCACCATAGCCAGCCAGCCTGGGTTTGGTCCTCGCCCTAAGAAGGGTCCGCACATCAACTCCCCGCCGAGCTGCCATCGGTCCCTCTGTGAATCGCGTCCGTGTCCACCCAAGCCAACCTAGCCTGCCTACTTCTGACCAACCAGAGAGCAGGATATCGCCGTGACCCTGCCGCCTCCTGATCGACAGTTCTCTTACCCAATCGCCCCTCCTTGCTTTGGCGTTTAATGGCTGACAAATATATTGACCAATGAGCTGTTAAACTCTTTTTGATTGACGTTAATGTCCGCCTTTCGCAGTTGAAGCGGTTCTTGATTGACCTCTGTCTATCCTATGGAAAGTAAGAGTGATTTTGATTGATGGCTTTTCTCTTCTAATGGCAACAGAGCACTGCGGGATATTGCTCCAGTGGAAAGAGAGTGAGGCGGGCGTGGCAGCCCCCGGCACCAATGGCTTGCGGGTGGGCGGAGCAGCGCGTCCAATGCGGTCGGGAGGCGGGGCTGGACCGCTGCCGTTACCGTCTGTCGCAGGAGGCAGCAGCGGGCTGGGGGTGAGTGTGTGAGGCGAGAGTGGGACTTGGAGCTGCTGTCATGAGCTACTCAGGTGAGAGGCTGCTGGGGCCGGGCCCGCGGGGAGGGGGCTGGCTGGGTGCAAGATGGCGGCTGCCCCCGTTTGTGAGGGAGGTTCGGCGCTGCCCCCCCTCTCCTCTCCTCTCCCGTCCCTCACGGCGGCCTGCAGGGCCTGCTCCGAGCTCTCCCCCCAGCCTCGGCGCCCTGGGGCGGGCCTGGACGTGGGCAAAGGGCTGGCCCAGTCGCTCGCTCCTTACTGCGCGCTGCCTCCTCCGTGGGGCTGGGGTGACGGTGGATGGGGACCTGACCGTCACTTTCCACCCGCCGCATAAGCATAGGGCTTGTGGGGGTCGGGCAGGTTCTGACCCCGATCCATAGCACAAACATGTCATAGACCTGCGGGGGGGGGCACTGACCCCGACCCCCTACCGCATGGCACAGGGCCTGAGGGGATTGGAGCTGGCACTGACCCTGATACGCTACCACAGACATGGCCTGGGGACTTGGGGTGGGGCTGGCCCTGATCCCGATCCCCTGTTGCATGCCGTGGCATTTGGTGCCACTGGCCCTGACCCCCCTACTGTATGGCATGGCATGGGGGTTGGCACGGGCCCTACGGGGGAGGAGGGCTGGCACTGGCCCTGACCCCCTGCTGCATGGCACAGCACGGGGATCAGCACTGGCTCCGACCCTCTGGTGCATGGCATAATATGGGGCCTGTAGGGGGACTGGTATGGAGCCTGCTGGGGTGTTGGTGCTGATCCCGTCCCCCTACCGCACCACATTACAGGGGGCCTACTACTTCCCATACACACATTATCCCCTCCACACAGTGTGTTCTGGAGCTTAGGGTTTGTGTGTCTGGCACTGACACACACTACCATACATACCTCATCCACATTGTGTAGTACTGTGTGGGGAGAGCTGGCACTCACGACTCCACACACACTCGCGCACACCACACAACAGAATTGCCTGGGGCCTGCCACATACACCACCAACCATCCTGCATTACATGGGTTTTGGACATATGGGAAGATATACAAGGGGAGGGTGATAGACACACACCCACACCATTGCACAGGCTCTGGGGGGATTTAATAACCAGGAGGAGGCGTTGGCAGTACTATTCAGCCATACATAACATTGAATTGGCCTCTGGTGAGTGGGTATAATAACTAGAGGAGGAGCTGACGTGGTTTCCCCCTGTATGCAGCATTGCATTGGTGTGAGTATGTGTGTAATAAATAATGAGGGAAGGGGAAACTCAGCGCTGATAATAAATATTCTCTGTCACTGCATCATCTTGGCAATGGTGGAAGAAATTTACACCGCTTCCTCGCATACACTCACCATTGCTTGAAGGAATGGGGTATAATAAGGGTGGAGAAGGTGATGGTGATATCTTCTCTCCTTTCCCCCTCACACCATTGCATGGGCTTTGTGGGGCATGTAATAAGCAAGGAGAAGAAGTTAGTACCAATATCCCTGGCTGATGAGCCGGGGGGTGGGGTGGGGTGAATAAGCAGGATAAAGCTGGCACAGATTCTTCCCTTCCCCCTGCATCTTTCAACTGATGAGCTCGAGAGAGAGAAATTTGAGATTTATACCCAGCCGGGGTGACAAGGCATGTGGGATTCTGCATATAAGAGGGGGCATCTGTCCCTGCTTCTCCTACCCTCGGTTGAAACAGAGGAAAGGGTAGTTCAAGATTGTTTAGCTGAAGTTTTCCTTTGCAGAATCTCAGGGATTAGGCTGGGAGCCCAGAATTTGTAGCTTTGCTGCTTTTTGCTGCAGGTTTGAGATTTTTTTCTTTTCTTCCTCAGTGTGGTGGCAATTAACTGCCTTTGGGTGCTGGGTTACACGTTTTGCATTAAATAAAATGGGAGTGGGTGGGGGGGAGGCAGGGAAAGTACTAACCTTAGTGATGTTGGGTCTGTAACACAGAGCTCAGACTCAATAATACTGTACTGCTAAAAGACTATTAATCCAGTTATGAAATTTGCCTTATTCTGGTATACTCAATTGTATTTGGAATGTTCAAAATGTTACCTTCCAATACTGCAATTTGGACAAATTAATATTATAATTGGGTTTGTAACTCCTGCACTGCTTGACACTTTTGTGTCTAAATACAAGGGGTTCGCCATGATCAGTGGTGACAATCTCTCACTTATCAAGACCTATACCTCAACTGTGCACTAAGCTAGCTGGCCACCGGATTGCTCATTTTCTTCCCCAAGGTGGCAGCCTGTTCAATGCTGTACATGTATAGCAATGATTCTCAACCTTGGGGTCATGGAACTGCTATCATTTTCTACAGACTCAAGGCTTAATGTAAAAACTGTTTCCATTAGTTATGGTTTTGAAGGACCTTCTGAATACAAATTGCTCCAGTTATTAGGTTTATTGAATCTATCTTATAGGGGAAAGTTGTACTTTCTTATGGAAAATGTTATGAACAATTTTTGCTTGATGTATTTTTAAATATGAAATGATTGAGTTCACATGCATTGACTGTAAAAACTGATTTCAGTCATTCATAACATAGCTAGAGGATCATAGAAATTGTTGCTTCTGTATGTCAAGCTCATAACATGCACCTCCAGCTCATTGTATCCCTCTTTCTCCCCCACGAGTTCCCTGAATGCCACCCTTGCATCCCGCTCTATTTTAGTCTCTGCAACCCACCCTCAAACTGGGGGTTCTGTGTGTGTCCCCCTGCCTCTGTGGCTCTGGGTGCCCTTGCCTCTCCACCATATGTGAAAGAACTTGAAAAAGCAAACTGCTCACTCTTGCTGAAACAGAACAAAAGATTCTGGGATGTGGCATTATAGAAGAAGTGGTTGGTTTGAGGGGTCATCAGTGGATAATAAGGATTCTTAACTTTTAAGTAGTATGGTAAAGAGCTTTGATGTGGTGTGTATTGGAAGGAACTATAGAATTTTTGCTTGTCTGTTATACAGTTTGTAGGGAAAGTCTCTTTTTTATATTTGTGCTTTCAAGTAGAAATAGGGTAAAAGTGATGTGAAGCATGTAGCTCTCCTCAAAACAAGAATGCATTTTATATTGGTAGATGAAGGTTGTCTCCTTCATCAGGTAGTTAGGATGTACTCCTTGACTGCAATCTTGTAGGCTGTTGCAAATATTAAGAGCTAATTAATCTGCACTTGACAAGAATCTAGTAAATGGTTCGACTACTAATAGATTTGAAACTGGAACAAAAATATTACTTGAGGCTTTCTCAGTTTTAATTTTTGTGGAATTTGTAGCTTTAATCTGAGATCTGTATTAATGCTTGTATGGATTATAGGATTACTTCTTGAGGAGGAGGTGGGGGTAGGGGTAGAACATAGTAATGGCTCAGTATACATATATTTTTATCATTGTTCACCTAGAAAACACATTTATGTGGTGAGTATCCCTTGGAAAATAAATGCCCAGAATGAAATGTATATTTAAAAAAAAACTAAATAGCTCATCCTTGGAAGATTGTGTGCAGACTTTGAATCTAGATAAATGTGGTGTGACATGAGGAATTGGTTGATTTTGGTAATTGTGGGTTGACTTTGGGAATTGGGTGCCAGAAATTGCCAGCTACTAACACAGACAGAGCGGGAAGGGTATGATGATGCAATTACTTGTGTGCAAAAGTGTGTGGTAGGAGGTGTGATGAGACAATACTGGGGTTTCTTGCACTTAATTCACCAGTCTTCATCTAATACAGTTACTTTTTGAAGTCCCTGACCTTGTGAAATGAGTGGAGTGCAGTTGGGGTGGAGGATGCACCTGGCCCTATGTCCAGGTTCTACTAGACAGGTAGTTACATCTTCCAAAAATATAACTTCGGTTGATACTTAAGGTATGTCTAGGCTAGAGTTTAGCCCTGTTGTAACTTGAGTTGTTGATTGCCCTTCTGTTCCCTTTCCTACAGTATATTATTTCTATAGTCATTTCGTTTCTCTGTACATCTGATTCGATTAGCAGAAAAGTTAATAAGATACCATTATCTGTTCATATATCTGTGGTCAAATGATTCTTTGGTAAAGGATCCTAGGTAAATGTTTTGCATGTACAAGAGGAATGACTTACAGCTTAATACGTTCTGTGTTAACTTCTGTATCTCTGATATAAAGGGGCTTAAAACATATCCAAACATGTACAAGAAGCAAAGGTAAAGCAGAACAATCCTATCTTTGTATTGGAAGTAGGCATTATATCTCTGTTCCTTACCTTTAAAAGAACTAAGACTACAGAATCTCTATGTAACTCCATTCTTGGATGGAGTTGTCTGTTTAAAACTGGTATTATCTAGTGCAAAGTCTTCCAGTTTCTAACTAACATTCTCAGTGACTTGATGGTAATTTTAAGAGGCGAGCTCACTTATTGTGTGGCATTTATTGAGGTGTGCATAATCTTGAGGAGTCACCTTTCTGTACCAGCATGAAACAGAAGCATGTCAGTCAGCCTCTGGCAGGGCTAGAAATGCAGCACTATTGCTGATGTAGGAAAATGCTAAAACTAGCCAGGAAACTTGTGTATTCCAGGTTCTAAGAGGAGATGATAATGCCAGTTTTAAAGAGCTTCTGGCTCACAACTTTTTTGGTGGCAAGTCCTGCTCCTTCTCTGCAACAGACACTCTTTGTAGCAAATCCAGTGTAGTCCTACTCTGGGTCTGGATAGGAATTTGGGAGCCCACATAGGGGGATTCCCACCTATTGAAACTTGCAGAACCTAACCCAGCAGGGAGATTCCTGTGTACTAGGGATTTTTGCAGTCGGGGTTCAGAAACTCTGGTTAAAATCAAGTGGTGTTGACTGTTTTGGCCACTGTTACCATTGCAGCTAATCCATGTTCTGCACTGGTATGATGGTACCTATCAGTAAGTGACAAATTTTGTATTGTAGACAAACCCCTAGTGAGGGCACAGGCAGTGGAGAGCATATCCCATCCCTAAGACTGGATGACCAGATGCAAAGCAAGTTGCTAGTGAGTGATTCCTTCCCTTCCAGTCCAAGATGATGCTGTGATCTAGGCCTTGGGCAAATAACAGCCTTTGTTCCAAGCTGCATCTTTCTGTAGATCTTGAAAGACAAAACTCCCCAGTTCCCAGTTGGAAGGGTATCTTTGCAGTCACAGGTGCTAGAAACTTAAGCTTGAATTAAAATAACTTTGTACAGAAACTGATGAGTAAGGACACTTCTCTAGAGCATGTTTCCTACTTGTTGATATGGTACTCCTAAGGAATTCTGCGCCAAGAAAATTTCTGCATACTATTTTAAAATTCTGCAAATTTTATTTGTTAATAAATAAATGTGGAGGCTTCAGCATAGCAGTGGTGAGCACAGATCACTGGCTGCACAGAGGTGGGAGATCACCCATGGGACAGGGACTCTGAAGTGAGGCTGTACCTGATACAGCAGAAGGGCCAGGCTTGCTGCAGAAACACCCTTGAGCTCTGCACCAGGCGCACCAGTTGTGGGCAGGCAGGCTCAGCCCAGCAGGGTCCAACTGTGGCGGGCTTAGTGTAGGGGAATCCAGATGTGGGGTAAGAGGGTTTTGTGGGGGGCACTCTGGGTGCGGAAAGCTCAGTGGAGGATTTGGATGCACAAGGGAGGTTCCAGATGCAGGGACAATGGGACTCTGCAGGGGGGTCCAGGTGGGGAAAGATGGGATTCAGTGAGTGGGTCTGGGAGTGGGGCTTGTTGGGGTTGGAGTCTGGGTGCAATTGGTTGGGGGGTCCAAGTGTGGGGTTTGTCAGGGTGAGGGTTCGATGGGCCTGCTTAATAGGGGAGTCCCAGCTGCTGCTGCCACCAGCACCAGGATCCCTCCCCCATCCGCTTCTCTTCCCTATCCTATCCCTTTCTCCACTGCCTCTTCCCACTGTCCCCTGCTCCTATCTCCCTCCCCTCACTCCTACATCCCATTTCCCCCATCCAATCCTGTCCCCCTTTCTTCCGCCCCTCCCCCGCTGCCACCCTTGCCATGACCCACCAGTGGCACTCACCATTGTATGGAAAACAAGATGTCTCCCAGCACGCATAGAAGAGGGGTATGACTGGCACCAGGACCCAGGAGGCGGAGTCAGCTAGCGGGAGGGGCACTCTCCATCATCCAGGCAGCTCTGCACTTGCAGAAATGGGCAGTGGAATGTGACCCCACACAGCCCCCTATGCCATGCTTCTGGGGGGGGGGAGTGAAGGGGGGCAATACCCCCTGTCCTCCCTAAACTATGCTCATGGGAGCCCCCCCCCCCCCCCCCCCCCCCCCGGTGATTTACCTCGGTGCCTGGAGCAGCCAGAAGAGGATACCACACGCCTGTGCTGCTGGGGAGGGGCACATGACTGCTCTTGTGACTTCCCTTTGCTTCCCCATCCTTATCTGCGGAGGACATGAATTCTGTATGCTCAGTGGTGCAGAATTCCTCCAGAGTAATATTGGTTTGTCAAGCTCGGATCTCTTTTTAGGGGTATCCACTGTGATACAGTCAGGCTTATTTGGGTGCATTTGATGGTCAGATCTTAGATAGAATTGATTCTCCTTATGCTGTAGCTAGAACAGCTGACATTACCATATAATTTGGGTTTTGACCGCCTTTTGGTCTTTTTCTAGGTTATGGCAACTGGAACTCTGAGACAAACAGAGGCAAGTATAGTAAAATCTTAATACATTATCATGAAAAAATGTCATTTACTGTAATCAGTCAGAAAAATGATTATAAAATTGAAGGTTTTCACAGCTCAAATCTGTTCCTGCATGTCCGAATAATATCCTCTTAGGTCACACGCAACTCTATTTCGGTCAGCACTGCAGAGCCCATATAACTGTGACAGTCTTTACTATTCTGCCTTGTGCATCAACAAAACCAGATATTTCTGTTCCCAGAAGTCAGCAGTTTGTATCCACTATCTGTTTTCCTTCAGTCTTTCTGTCTGATATCACTTCTCTGTGAAATGGCACTGAACATTAAAGTGCTGTCATAGCATGCTAGAAGACTGAATTTCTAGTTCTTGTGCCAGAAAGACACGAAAAATGGCAGTGCGTCTGCATTTAGACCCAAACTTGAAACAGGCCTCCCTTTATAAATACTTGTCTTTTTCCAGAGGCCATGCTCACTGTGCTAAGACTAGAGTGTGATGCCCAGCTGTGTGGTAGAATCTCAGTAATCTGCACGCTTTAATTAGCACAAGGAAGCCTCTCTCCACTCCGCAAAGACTGACTAGCAGAGCAGTATAGAATGTTTTTTGTATCACTGACTGGTAGTTTAAACTGTAGTCAGTGTTGTACCAAGGATTTTATGACCTTTTCACTATCTTCAGAGCTAGCTGGAAAACTTATTTTTGTAAAAAACAGAAAATATTAATGACTTTTTCCCATTTTTCAATCAACTACACCTCTACCCCGATATAATGCGACCTGATATAACACGGGTTCGCATACAACGCGCTAAAGCTCTGACACGCTGCCCTGAGCAGCATGTTAAAGGTGCCGGGCCGAGGGGTTGGATAAGGGGCAGAGGGTCTTGGAGCAGTCAGGCCCCCCCCCCCCCCGGGTCTAGGCAGGAGCTGTGGGGGGCAATTTTGGGGGCCCGCAGTCACAGAGTGGCCCGGGGGATTAGCGGGGGGCTGGGAGCAGCCCTCTCTGCTTTCCTCACCCCGGCCCCAGCTGTGTCGCTCGGGGGAGGGGACTTGGGGGAAGGGATCCCCAACCCCCCCCCCCCGCACTCACTGGCAGCGGTGGAAGCGGAGCAGCCTGGCCCAGCCCGCTCCACTCTGCCAGCTCCTAGCTGCAGCGCTCCGCTTCCCGCTGCAGGTGAGTGCGGGACCTTTCCCCAACCCCCCCCTCCCCCCCAGCGACATGGCTGGGGCCGGGGCAAGGAAAGCGGAGCGGCCTGGGGCCGCGTCGCTCCGCTTCCCGCTGCCGGTGAGTACGGGAGGCATCCTTTCCCCAACCTCCCTGCACTCACCGGCAGTGGGAAGCGGAGCGCCGTGGCTGGGAGGTGGCAGAGTGGAGCAGGCTGGGGCCACGTTGCTCTGCTTCCCGCTGCTGCCGGTGAGTGCCTGTCAGGGGGCGGGGTGTGTGGATAGGGGTCGGAGCAGTCAGGGGACAGGGAGCATGGGGGTGATTAGGGACAGGGGTCTCTGGAGGGGGCGGTCAGGGAACAAGGAACGTGGGGGGGCGGGGGAAAGCAAGTTCGATATAACGGTCTCACCTATAAAGCGGTGAGATTTCTTTTTTGTCTCCCGAGGACCGTGTTATATCTGGGTAGAGATGTAGTTGTTTTGGCAAAATATACAGTAAGATGAGCTTGCTAGCAGTGTCATTGTTTTACTACTTGTGTTATAGTATCACTTAGGGTCCCCATCTAAGATCAGGGTTAAAGGGACAAGACAGAGGGAAAGTGAGGGAGATTAAGTGATTTCCCCAAAGACATTCTAGGTCAGTGGCATATCAGGCATAGAACTGAGGTATCCTGACTCCTAGGTAAGTGCTCTGTCCACTAGCTCATACTACCTCCTAGTGCTATTAAATATTCTTAAACTACAAAAGATATTAGAACAAAGTACAGCTTCCATTAAGAACGGCACTGAGTCCTCACATCATTACTGCACAACACATTGGCCATGCCACAGATCAGTGAGCGAGGAGGAACCAAATATCCCCTCCCTCCTGTTCAGGCAGAGAACATCATTCTTACTTCTCTGCACACTAAAAGGGAAGCTGAGTACCAAAACAGATTGGCTTGAGCCCATCAGTCAATGGGCTCAAGCTCCTTTTAGCCAAAGCACTAGGCAATGGATACATTTGCGACCATGGGAAATTCATCTCCAGGAGGTTAGATCTCACAGCATCCACTGCTCCTCTTCTGTCTCAAGTACAGCCAGAGTTATTGGTATCCCTTCCATCCAGTGTTTATGCTGTCCCAGATTCTACAGGAGATCAGGGAGGGGAGAGCAAGGGTAAGTCTGGGTGCTCTTTATTGACCAAGGAGACAGGATTTCTCTGGCTTGATCAACCTTGCACCAGGCCCTCCTGTCTTCCTTCTTCACAGAGGGGTTCCATTATTGCAAGAACTCGGACAATCCAGAAAGGCAAAGTTGAGCTGCCTGGCATTTGGAAGGAGACAAAGGAATGAGGAATATCCAGACAAGCCTATTTCTGCTCTTCTGGCATCTAGAAGAGTCGGCCACCAACACTGACTCAAAACTAGGACAAGTTCCAGGAGCTGGCACAACGAGCCCAAGTCTCTCCAGCTAAGGCCCTGGTAGAAGGCAGGATGGGCCAATAATTCAGGCATGAGCTAAGGACTTGGGAGACCTGAGTTCAATTCCCTGCTCTGCCATGAGTTTCCTGTGTGTCCTCAGACAAGTCACGTCTCTCTGAACCTCAGTTTCCCCATCTGGACAAATGGGATAATAGCCCTACCTTGCCTTTCAGGGGTGGGGAGTCTATACAAACATTAACGAGTGTGAGGTGCATTCAGGGAGGAACATTTCTAACTTATTCAGAGATCACAACTTTAACTGACCCACTCTTCCATGGTAATAGTACCTTTAGGTTAAACATTATGTTTCTCATCTTTTTAGAAAAGAGTTCTTTTAAAACAAAAAATTAACTTTAATAGAAGCAATGGCATCTGGTAGTTGGGGAAATAAAAGAATTAAAACAAATCAATCTTTGCAGACCACTTTCTTAACAAAAAAAATGTGCATATCTGACATGCTAGGAAAAGGATTTGGACTGACAAATTACCCCAGAGGAACAGGGGTTGATCTGGGAAAGAGCAGCAACTGTAGCATGATACAAGAAAATGTCTTTAAGATACTGCTTCAGTAGTACTTCACGTCGGTCAGATTAAAAATAGAGATTGAATGGGGATAAGTGTTGGAAAAACCATGATGAAAGAGGAGATTGTATGTATGTACGGTGGAGCATTGGGATACAATTTGTAATAAATATCCAACAATTTGTGAAGTTTGATTATGAAAGATCCTCTGATAATCCTTCTAGCAAAAATGGTCACACAAACAGAATGCAGAATTAATCTCTCATCTGCTAGTAGCTGCTAAGATACTGCTAGCCTCCTATCAGGAAAATAAATAGTCCAACTCTAGAGGACTGGTTCAAAAAATGTGGCGGATTATGGAAAAATTAATGCACCAATTATATACTCAGCAAAACAGACAAAGGACACTTAGATATTTGGTTACCATTTATTCAATACTCAAAGTACATTCTCCTGCAAAATACCAGTGCACCTGTCCAATGTTTTTGAATATTACTATTTGATAGACAGGCCTGGCTTGTTCAATATGTGCAATCAGAGATTTCATTCTCTGTGATAAAATCATAGAACCCGCGTTTTGTGGGTATTGTAAAGAGACTTGCTCTGTCAGTGGTAGCACCCTGTGAAATGGAGAGAGCTGATTTATTGTATGACTAAGTTGTTCTAAAGAAGAGCTCACTGTTGTAATGACTGTTTTGTCTCCAACGTTTACATGGCAGAGATTTGTAAACCTGTTAAACCTTCCTAAATAAATAGTTAGAGAAGATTGTGAGTGGCCGAGGAGGGAACATCTGTCCCTACAGTGGCGCTGCCATCAAAGGGCCTGGGAGAAGCTCTGTTCAGCACCTTGGAGTCTACAGGCAGAAGGTAAAATTCATTTGTCAGGGTTCCCTCCCCACTCTGAACTCGGGGGTACAGATGTGGGGACCTGCATGAAAAAAACCCTAAGCTTATTTCTACCAGCTTAGGTTTAAAACTTCGCCAAGGCACAAATTCCTTCCCCGCCCTTAGTATCGCTGCCACCGTCAAGTGATTTAATCAAACATTCAGGGAGGGCCACTTGGAGCCCTACCTCCCCCCAAATATCCCCCCAAGCTCCTACACCCCCTTTCCTGGGCTGGCTTGAGAATAATATCCTAACCAATTGGTTACAAAGTGAGCACAGATCAAACCCCCTGGGTCTTTAGGACACTGAAAAACAATCAGGTTCTTAAAAAGTTTATTTAAAAAAATAAATAAATAAAAGAATCACCTCTGTAAAATCAAAATGGAAGATAACTTACAGGGTAATCAGATTCAAAACACAGAGGATTTCCCCTCTAGGCAAAACTTTAAAGTTACAAAACCAGGGTTAAACCTCCCTCTTAGCACAGGGAAAATTCACAAGCTAAAACAAAGATAATCTAACGCATTTCCTTGCTATTACTTACTATTTCTGTAATATTGGATGCTTAGTTCAGATATGGCTTAGGGAGATGTATTTTCCCTGCCCTGGTTCCTCGCTGACTCAGAGAGAACAAAGGAACACAAAACAAAAACCTTCCCCCACAGATTTGAAAGTAACTTCTCCCCTTATTGGTCCTTTTGGTCAGGTGCCAGCCAGGTTATCTGAGCTTCTTAACCCTTTACAGGTAAAGGAGGGATTTTATGCTACCCTTAGCTGTATGTTTATGACAACACTAATGAAGCCACCCTGAGGAAGTGCTTAATCTACCTCCCCTTCCGCCTCCACACATGCATGGGGCTAATCCCTGGGGTCACTGAGCAAACTATCCTTCTGGGAATTGTCACTTACGGGGTCTCTCCTTGGCCAGGAGACTCACAGCAGTTGGAACCCTGTCCCTGGAAGCACAGCACTGTTCCTCGCATGCAGAAAAGGAAATTGGAACGAATGTGGATTTGTCCCTATTCCACAGCTAGCATGGAAGAGTGCATCAAAGGGTAGAGCACAAGTCCGAGGTGCAGGGATCCCAAACTCACAAGACTCAACGCTCTTGTCAACCCATGCCACCTACCTGCAGAAATCAAGAAAGCTTCCAACGCCTCCATCTCCAGACAGGAGTGCACCTCCTTTCCTGGTAAGTGCCCAGAACACATCCCTCAGGTAAGGAGGACAGTGCAGATCCTGGATCTAGAACCAGACAGAGAAACATCAGACTAATACAAAGCCCTTATATCTGAGTGAGACCCTAACTCACCAGTCTCCCTGATGCTGTAGAAGAGCTTGGGGGTGGGGATCTGCCACACTGTGGATTTCCCGGGGGAGAGGTGTCTGGGATCCACCACTTAGCAGATCTCTCTCTAGGAGGCCAGAAGAATCTCTGTGAAGCACTGCTCTGTCTGTTTCCAGTTGAAAGACCATGGAAACCTGGCCAGTAAACACCCGTCAGGGATGCTGTCTGTTCAGCTGGTCCTGCCTCAGCACAGGGGGCTGGACATGATGAATTCTCAAAGTCCTTTCAGCCTGACATTGCTATAATTCAGGATCACGAACAATCTTCAGGACAAGGAAGGTCCTAGACTCAGGACAATGGGGCCATTCAGATCATATCTGTTATATAATAAACCACAGGACTTTCCCATGGCTTCAGTTTATATTGTATTATTAAAAGCTATAGTGCATTGTCCTCATCTTTGGCTGGGAGGTAGCCTGGGCCATTATAGCAGGGATAAGGAAGAGACCAGAGAAAACAGAGGGGGCAAATCAAATCAGTATCTTAGATGTATGTATACTAATGCGAGAAGTATGGGGAATAAGCAGGAAGAACTTGAAATGCTAGTTAATAAACACAGCTGTGCCATAGCTGGTATCATAGAGACTTGGTGGGATAATACTTATGAGTGGAATATTGGTATAGAAGGGTACAGCTTGCTCAGGAAGGACAGGCAAGGAAAAAAGGCAGGAGATGTTGCCTTATATATTTAAAATGTATACACTTGGACTGAGGTTGTGATGGAAATAGGAGACAGACCTGTTGAAAGTCTCTGGGTAAGGATAAAGGGTAAAAAAACAAGGGTGATGTCATGGCAGGGGTCTGCTACAGACCACCTAACCCGGAAGAAGAGGTGGATGAGGCGCTTTTTAAACAACTAACAAAATCATCCAAAGCACAGGACTTGGTGGTTTTGGGAGATTTCAACTCCAGACATCTGTTGAGGGGAAAAAACACAGCAGGGCACAAATTATCCAACAAGTTCTTGGAATGTATTGGAGACAATTTTT
The DNA here is from genome assembly GCF_028017835.1 of Emys orbicularis. Lineage (NCBI taxonomy): Eukaryota > Metazoa > Chordata > Testudines > Emydidae > Emys > Emys orbicularis. The sequence continues at coordinate 8,557,534 of NC_088701.1, read as the reverse complement.
TATTTCAGAAGGTGGAGAAACCTACCAGGGGAGAGGCTGTTCTAGATTTGATTTTGATCCATAGAGAGGAACTGGTTGAGAATTTGTAAGTGGAATGTAGCTTGGGTGAAAGTGATCATGAAATGGCAGAGTTCGTGATTCTAAGGAATTGTAGGAGGAAAAACAGCACAATAAAGATAATGGATTTCAAGAAGGCAGACTTCAACAAACTCAGGGAATTGATAGGTAAGATCCCATGGGAAGCAAGTCTAAGGGGGAAAAACAGTTCAAGAGAGTTGGCAGATTTTCAGAGAGACATTATTAAGGGCACAAGAGCAAACTATTCCGCTGTGTAGGAAAGATAGGAAGTATGGCAAAAGACCACCCTTGCTTAACCAGGAGATCTTCAATGACCTGAAACACAAAAGAGAGTCCTACAAAAAATGGAAACTAGGTCAAATTACAAAGGGTGAATATAAACAAATAATGCAAGTATATAGGCCAAGGCACAAAATGAGATTCAACTAGCTAATAACAAGTAAAGGGTAACAAGAAAACATTCTACAAATAAATTAAAAGCAAGAGGAAGATCAAGGACAGGGTAGGCCCATTGCTCAATGATGTGGTGGTGGGGGGGGGGGGGGGGGGGGAAGACAATAACTGAACATGTGGAAATGGCAGAAGTGCTAAATGACTTTTTTGTTTCAGTTTTCAGCAAGAAGGTTGGTGGTGATTGGACGTCTAACATAGTGAATGCCAGTGAAAATGAGATAGGATCACAGGCTAAATTAGGGAAAGAACAAGTTTAAAAATTACTTAAGTTAGATGTCTTCAAGTCACTAGGGCCTGATGAAATGCATCCTAGAATACTCAAGGAGCTGACTGTAGAGATATCTGAGCCACTAGCAATTATCTTCGAAAAGTCATGGAAGAGGGGTGAGATTTCAGAGGACTGGAAAAGGGCAAATCTAGTCCCAATCTATAAAAAGGGAAATAAGGACAACCTGGGGCATTACAGACCAGTCAGCTCAACTTCAGTACAGTAACGCCTCATTTAATGTTGTCCCGCTTAATGTTGTTGTTTCAATGTTATGTCCCTGCTCAATTAGGGAACGTGCTCTTTTAAAGTTGTGCAATGCTCCCTTATAACGGCGTTTGGCTGCCTGCTTGTAAGATTCTGTGGAAGAGGAACGACTTTACAAGGGAGAATTGCACAAGTTCCGCTTCTCCGCCTCCTCCCCCTCCCTCCCAGAAAGTCCTAAGCGCCGCCAAACAGCTGTTTGGTGGCACTTAGGACTTTGGGGGGCGGGGGGAGGGATGTGGCGTGCTCCAGAGAGGAGGTGGAGTGGGGGTTGGGAAGAGGTGGGCATAGAGCATTCCTGGCAAAATCCGAGCCTGTTCTTCTCCGGGGAAGCTGCTGCTGCAAAGGTGCTTCCTAGCGTCCTTGCCTGCAGCGGGCTGTGCCTGTGTGGGGTAAGCCAGGGGCACTTCCCAACCACAGTACTGTACAGTATATAATGCCTTTTGTCTGCCCCCCAAAAATGTCCTTGGAACCTAACCCCCCGCATTTACATTAAATCTTATGGGAAAATTGGATTCGTTTAACATTGTTTCACTTAAAGTTGCATTTTTCAGGAACATAACTACAACGTTAAGTGAGGACTTACTGTACCTGGAAAGATAATGGAGCAAATAAGCAATCATTTGCAAACACCTAGAAGATAATGTGATAAGTAACAGTCAGCATGGGTTTGTCAAGAACAAATCATGTCAAGCCAACCTAATAGTTTTCTTTGACAGGTTAACAAGCCTTGTGGTTAGGGGGAAAGTGGTAAATGTGGTATATCTTGACTTTAGTAAGACTTCTGATACTGTCTCACATGACCTTCTCATAAACAAACTAGGGAAATACAACCTGCTTGTAAGATTCTGTGGTCCCCAAACTTTTTTTACCTCACACTCCCCTCTTACCCCTGTCCTTATCTCTTCTCTCCCCCCCCTCCCAACTGGGGGGGGGGGGGGGGCTGGAAGCAGGGCCACAAGCAGAGCTCTGGCTGGGGGCAGAGCTGTGGCCGGGCCAGGAGCCAGGGGGTGAGGCCAGGACTGCAGCTGTGGACGGAGCCAGGGCCATGGCTTGGGGGGCAGGGCCAGGAGGAAAGCCACAGCTGTGGCTGGAGCAGAGCTGGGGGCAGAGCAAGGCTTGGTGGCGCTCCTTCCCTATTTCCCCCTTGGAGTAAAGGGGCACAGAATGATTGCTGCCCTTTATCAATAAAACCAAGTGTTATGTGGTTCTTATTTTGTTCCCTACACTGCAACACAAGCCCAAACAAAATAAACATGCCTACATCATGCCCTGGAACTTCCCACTGAAGCAACTTCCCAGCATCTTCAAGTTCACGCACGACCCCTTTCCCTATCAATCCTGCTACCAATGGGTCTTGCGGGCCCACTAAAAAACTCAAGCCCACCTCTGCCACCCAGCCTTCCTCGGGGCCCCCCAGCCCCAACCAGTTATGATTATTTCCCCTACCCCAACTCAGGGACTGAGTCAAAGGGTAAAAGGTGATTTGTGAATGGCACCCCACAAGTCAACCTCCCCACTACACAACACTCTTCCCTCCCATCCCACAGTCTGTTCTTTCCCTGTTCAAAAAACCATCCTAGCCCCAAAAATAGTTCCCCCAATTCTTTCCCTCTGGAAAACCAATTCCTGCCACCACACAATAGACTCCAAAAATCAGTTTCCCACACTCCCACCCCCACAACAGAATAGCCTCTCCTTCCCAACAGCCAATGATTGCCATGATCAGTTCTGTCTCCCTCTCCCGTAGGGTTGTCTGTGACACCAGTTGTCACAAGTCTTGCAGTATTTGGTGTTTTTCCCCCCAAAGCCCCAGCTTCTGGAGTCACAAGACTGAGTGAGAACAGCAACACCCTTTATTTAAAAAAAAAAAAAAGATGAGACCTGGAACTAGGTCAACCTAGAACTTAGGTCAACCTAGCTACATCGCCCAGGGCTGTGAAAAATTTTGCAATCTGTGGGCCGTAGTTAGATCAACCTAACTGCCACTGTAGACTCAGGTAGGTCGATGGAAGAATTCTGTCATTGACCTTGCTACTGGCTCTTAAGGGTGGGGATTTACTACAGTGATGGAGAAACACCTTCCATTGTTGTAGTGTCTACATTACAGCAGCAGGGGTGCAGTGCTTGTAGTATAGACACACCCTAAGTCTCCAGCTCTTCATGTTGAGGAGTAATGCTTAAAAATGTGACCCAAGTGTCACCTTAAAGGCTCAGAAAGCAGAGAAAATGAAGCCAAAAATGATTTTTCAACCAGAAGCATGTGGTTTTTTTGAGGTCTGACTCATAATTTTTGAACACGTGGGGTTGTCAACACTGCAATCTCCCCTTCCCCAAACTCAAATCTCTGGATACATCAATTCTGTCCCCTAATCCCTAGATCAGTGTTGTCTCCCTCCCTCCCCCAAAACAAGAGCGAGTCAAGGTGGATGAGGTAATATCTTTTATTGGACCAACTTCTGTAGTTGAAACAGACGAGCTTTGGATCTTTCACAGAGCTCTTGTTCAGATCTGGGAAAGGTGCTCCGGGCTGGTCTACAATGAAAACATACGTTGGCATAGTGCTCTCTCTCTCTCGGGTGTGAAAAATCCACCCCCGAGAGACGTGTGCACAGGTTTCCCTTGAGGATGAGGACTGAGAGGTCAGATACGGAGTGGTCGCTTTGTGAAAAGTGCTCACCTGTGGGAGACAGGGTGTTTTTGTCTTTTATCATTTGTCTGTGGGAGTTCATTTGAGAGTGTAGTGTCTGTCTGGTTTCACCCACATAGCTGTTATTGGGGCAGTAAGCGAACAGCCCACCCTCATCTGCTTTGTCCCTAGCCACCATGCAAGTGGCCCAGACACCACAACTTGTTCCCATCTCTTGACCAGAGGTTAGGACATTGCAGGCAGGGGCAGGTGTGAGGCATCCAGCACCCAGATCTGTGTAAGGGAGAATCCCTTCCAAGACTCTAGCCAGCAGGAGCAGCTGCAGCAGCAGGGACTTTTAAGCACTGATGTCATCACAGGGGCTGCTCCAGTTCTAGACATTCTCATCCCTCTGCTGATTGGCTGCTGGCTCTAGACTCTTCCCTCATGCTGTCACTCTACCTGCTCCCGTCAATGCTCCTTCCCCCTTAGTTCACCCCTGCCTGCCTTAGTGCCTCCCTCAGCCAGCCACCCCTGCCCTGTCATACATTTAATGTAGATAAATAAAAATAGAGCAAAAAATACCCAATACTGCATTATAACCCAACCAACCCTATTTATACTCCAAGCTATTTGGGGACCCATTGTGCTAGGTGATCCAATCTCAGTATGGGGTCTCTAAGGAAGACACAAAACATCATGGTAGTAACTTGACATTTGCAAACCATCACCCTGATAGTATGCAAGATCCCTTCCCTTAATGAGCTTTCTGTTGTTTGTTTAGGCTCTGATTCTACCAAGATTTATGCAAATGCTCAATTTTCAGCCTACATGGTGTGGGAAGTTTTGGCAGGATCTGGGTCTTCACTTGTAAGCTCTCCAAAGCACAGACTATCTCAACAGCTGCCAAATTTGGTACCGCTCCATGTTCAACATTTTATAAAAGTTATGTCACTGGTTAATTTGCATGCAATCATAAATTCCACCTTAATGCTAAATCCCTACAGTTTTTAACAATGTATTTGTCATATAAGACAGGAGAGGAAGGACACAAATTTCCTGAGCGCAATATCAGCTTTTACTTTTAAAAACATTTCTAGTCTTTGTGGCTGGGAGAAAAGCTGGATTCCCCCTCCACCTCCTTACGGAATGAGAAATGCTGCAGTGGGGAAGGCGTAACTAAATGGTTTGGGGGGGGGGGGGCACCCAACAACAGCCCTGAACTCTAAATACTACCTAAAGCCATCTTTTTTAAAAGTCACCCACACATTCCAAAATCAATAGATTATTTTAAAAACCTAGTTATTCTTAAACTAATCCTGGGGTTCTTTTACTTTCCTCCCTAAGTCTTTAGGGGGTCACGTTTTGACACTGGTGACTTCTGTTGCTCTTCTTCAAGCCCCAGCTCCTGGAGTCCAGTGATCACAGAGAAATCTCAGCTTTTACTTTAACCAGAGCGAGTGTCTGGCCCTGGCATTCGCTGAGAAGCACTGGAGAACCAGTCCTACGCGCACCCTTAAAGGCTCAGGCAGCAAGGGAAAGCCCCCAGTATTGCTACTGTGATAAAGCGGTGGGATTGTTGGCCCGGGCTGTGATGGGCAAGTGCCCCAGGCTGTCCTGCAGGAACGGGGAACGTGGATTGGACCGGCCCCCCACGCAGCTGGGAATGGGAGTGATACAACCACAGAGCGGCCGAGTCCTCCATCGGCTAGAGAGGCTCAGAAGTGCCCTGTGCGGGGGGGAGCGTGTTAACAAGAGCCTTCACCCGAACTGGGGCCAGGCTGAGGGGCTCTCTGCACTGCCTGCACAGGGTGAGTTGGGGGGTACACTGCCCTGCAGGGACCCCCAACCCAGCCAGCCCCAGGTTAATACGGGTGCACCGCCCTGCAAGGACCCCAAACCAGCCAGCCCCAGGGCAGGGTGGGGGTACAGTGCCACACAGGGACCCCCAACCCAGCCAGCCCCAGGGCAGCGAGGGGGGATGCACTGCCCTGCAGGGACCCCAACCCCAGCTAGTTTCAGGGCAGCAAGGGGGGGTGCACCACCCTGCAGGGACCCCCAACCCAGCCAGCCCCAGGGCAGCATGGGGGTGCATGCCCTGCAGGGACCCCCAACCCAGCCAGCCCCAGGGCAGCGAGGGGGTTGCACCGCCCTATAGGGACCACCCCCAACCCAGCTAACATGGGGGTTGCACTGCCCTGCAACACCAGGAGTGATGTGGGGGTGCACAGCCTAGCTAGGTCCCACAACTCAGCCAACTCCAAGGCAGCGTGGGGGAAATGTACAGTCCAGCAGGGCTCTCCCCTGCAACCCAGTCAGCTAGCTGTATGGGAGAATGGCGGCCGCGCGGGGTGGGGAATGCACAGCCCAGTAGGGTTACCCCACCACAACCCAGCCAACTCCAGGGCCACAATGGCAGGAACATGCACAGCCCAGCAGGGTCTCCCAATCTAGTTCTGGGGGTGCACAGCCCAGCCTGTCACCCCATTCTGCCTTGTAAGCCAGTCAGCCAGCTCACTCCATGGCAACACAGGGAGAGGTAATATTGAAACAAGATCAAGAATAAACTCTTCCTTGATGCCTTTGTTAAAATCCTGTTTTGTTTTAAATCCACCCACTGACAATTGGGAGGAAAGGGAAACTGCAAAACAGAATATGGGGGGGGGGAGGGGGGAATAGAGGAATTTGCAAGAAAGTTTTGCTCTTGAACCTTTGAGAGCACTCATGTTACAGGTGCTCTGGGACTTGTAGGATCTATAGCTCATGTGTTGACAGGCTGAGAGCAAGGCCTGCTCAGATTAGAAGGCTATAAAAGCCAAGCCACTGTAGTAATGGGAGAAGGAGTTCTTTTATGGGGTGATCTGGAGGGGAGCAGCTCTGGCTTTATCAATCCCAGCTGGATTTTTGGTGGTAGGCCCTTGCTTCATCTATGCTCTCTGTTTTACTTCAGCTGCTCATCGGCTCGCCTTGTCTCTCCCCTCCAGACATGTTTGGGCAACACAGTGCTTGGTCTGTTTGTGTAGGAGGTTCAAATCACTCCACCATCACCAGGGGTACAGTTGTGCCTCAGTTTCCCCCTTAAGTGACTACTGTTATCCCCAGCTACAAGTATTCAAAAACTGTCAGCTTCTCTCTCCTCCCCCCCCCAAATACCATAAGTGACTTAAAAAACATGAGATTTAAGAAAACAAACCCACGTTTATCTTTCTTCTTGGTTTTGAGCCTTTAGGCTGCACACAAGCAGTTTACAAGCAGTTCTTTGTAGCCAGGAGCGCAGGAAACCTCTCTGAAGAATTAAAGCTGAGATTCTCATGCAATCTCTTAATTCCAGCCAGGAGGGCTTTAAGGCAAACATGAAATATCACACAATAGAGGTCACTGGTGTGGGCAATATTGTATCACACACACACCCTCAGCTAGAGTTCCAAAGTAGCCTGACTTCCCAGGTCCTGGTTTTATTAATGGCCCAAAATATTCCAATTCTTGGCATAGGACACCCTCCCCCAGTTCCAGCCACACTTTATCCTTATGCTACTAGACTACAGTCTGCAGACAATCCAGCCTCCCTTGGATCACAGCTGGCCTTCCACCTCTCAGCTACAGAGGCTCCCCTTAGCCCTCCCACTGGACTCTGATGACAGCCCTTTCACTTTGCTGAGCTGCAGGGAACTCCTAGCTTTCTCATCAGTGTATGGTCATAGTTCTAGACAGCTTCCTTCTCCAAGCTCTTGCCAGAAAAGATCTAACAGCCACAGCTGCCCACCCCATAAAAGATTCCTTTCTCTACTGCTAGAGCAGCTTGGCTTTTATATCTGTCTAATCCCAGCAGGCCTTGCTTTCGGCCTACCATGACTGAGGCCTCGGCCTAACAATTCCCAGAATGCTTGGCTTTAAAGAGACAGGCCCTGTAATAAGCATGCCCTTAAAGGACCAGTGCTCTCTGTTAGGTCCAACAGTAAACCTTTTTTGCAAATTCCCCTTTCCAATTCCCCCCCCCCCCCCAAAAAAAAATTCTTGTGTTGCAGTTCCTCTTTCCTCCCAACCCAGGGGCAAGTGAGTGATTGCCTGGATTCTCTTTTATTTCAGCAGATGGGATCATGAGTGAGAAGGAGGCGGAGAGCCCTCTGCAGGGAGGTCCTGAGGAAGAGGGTAGACCCAAAGGGAACATCCCCCAGGAAGTTGGCTCAGACAGTCCTGGCGGGTCGGAGTTGCTGGGGGGAAACAACAGAGAGCAGCAGCCCCTGGGCAGATCCCCACTCTGGGGGAGAGGGCTCCAATTCAAAGAGAAACGCTACAACTGCACTGACTGTAACAAGAGCTTCAGCCAGAGCTCCCACCTCATCCGGCACCAAGGCACCCACACTGGCGAGCGCCCCTACAAGTGCTCTGACTGTGGGAAGAGCTTCACCCAGAACTCCAACCTCGCCCAGCACCAGCGGGTGCACACAGGCGAGCGCCCCTACCAGTGCCTTGACTGCGACAAAAGCTTCACCCAGAGCTCCCACCTGACGGAGCACCAGCGTGTGCACCAGGGTGTCAAGCCCTACAAGTGCATCAACTGCAACAAGAGCTTCAGCCAGAGCTCCCACCTCCTGCGGCACCAGGGCACCCACACGGGTGAGCGCCCCTACAAGTGCCCCGACTGCGGGAAGAGCTTCAGCCAGAACTCCAACCTGGTGCAGCACCAGCGCATCCACACGGGTGAGCGCCCCTACAAGTGCGGAGAGTGCGGGAAGAGCTTCAGCTGGAGCTCCAACCTCATCGAGCACCAGCGCGTGCACACGGGCGAGCGGCCAGACAAGTGCCCCGACTGCGGGAAGAGCTTCACCCGCAGCTCTGCGCTCATCCAACACAGACGCATCCACAAGGGGCTGAGGCCCTACAAGTGCACACAGTGTGGGAAGAGCTTCAACAAGAGCTCCCACCTCATCCGGCACCAGGGCACCCATGCCGCTGGAGAGCTGCCCTGCACGTGCACCAGTTGTGGGAAGAGCTTCACCCGGAGCATCCAGCAGAGGCCACGGCCACACCACTGTGCTGAGTGTGAGACACGCTTCTCCCGCATTGCTGGCAGCCAGCCGCGAGCTGATGTGGCAGTGAAGCCCTACAAGTGCGGGGAGTGTGGTAGGAGCTTCGGGCGCAGCTCATACCTGGTGCAGCACCAGCGTATCCACACGGGCGACAGACCCTACAAGTGTGGGGACTGCGGGAAGGGCTTCGGGGTCAGTGCCCACCTCACCCGGCACCAGCTCAGCCATGCAGGTGACCGGCCCTACCGATGTTCCCAGTGTGGAAAGACCTTTGGGGAGAGCACAAAGCTGTTGAGCCACCGGCTGAGCCATGCGGGTGAGCGCCCCTACCAGTGCCCTGACTGCAAGAAGAGCTTCTGCAAAAGCTCCCACCTGATCAGCCACCAGCGCACCCACACTGGAGAGCGGCCCTACCGCTGCACCATCTGTGGCAAGAGCTTCTGCCAGAGCTCCCACCTCATCCGGCACCAGGGCACCCACACGGGGGAGCGCCCCTACAAGTGCTCCGACTGCGAGAAGAGCTTCACCCAGAGCTCCAACCTTGCCCAACACCAGCGCATCCACACAGGGGAGCGCCCCTACCAATGCACTGACTGCGGGAAGAGCTTCAGCTGGAGCTCCAACCTCATAGAGCACCAGAGAACCCACCTAGCACAGAAACCCTGAACTTGGGGCTGGCCAACGTGTCTGTTTGCTGAGCAAGCTCCCAACATTGCAGTAAACAGCATGGGGCCAGCAGGACACTTAATAGGGGGAGAAATTACTGAGTGTACAATGCTAAAGACTAGAAACCCTCCCCAGGAGTTAGACTTCTTCACACTGCCAGCGGCGGCTGCCCGCCCCAGCCTCGCCTTTTGCAAGATCCGGGAGATGATCCCACTTGCCACAGGAGCTAAGGAACCTGTAATAAGGCAAGTCTAAGGCGGTCTAACTTATGCATTCTTTCTACCTCATATGGACAGGCTGTCTACATAGACACTGGCAGACAGAATGCAGGCCATTTCAGTCCCATGGGCAGCTCCCTAGCATTTGTTCCTTCTTTTTGTCTGTTCTGGCCAGACTCCATCCCAGGATTTTAATTCCTGTTGGATACCTAGATTCTATTCCCATTTTTTAAAATTTACTTTTAATACTATATTTCCTGTTGTATTGCAGTCTCTCCCCATATGAAATAAAACCTGTCCAGCATACCCATTTTCCATCCTAGTGTCCCATTTCAGATGCTGTGTCTTATAACAGTTGTGTGGCTGTCTAGCCTCCAGCTGTGATTTATTAAGGGTTCTCCCATCAGTGTTCCCACAAAAGTTTTTCTTGTGATCACTGAAAATGCAGCTGCTCTTTTCAGGGGGCAATATTTGGTCTAAGGTCCCAAGGCATTTGCTCATACACTGGCTTTACAGCTCTTTCCATCCCACCTTGTCAAGGCTAGAATGTTGTTCTTAAAATTTCCTCCATTTCATAGATTCTAAGGCCAGAAGGGACGATTGTGATTATCTAGTCTGACCTCCTGTTTAACACAAGCCATACAATTTCCCTGAAATAATTCCTCCGGCACAGCTTTTAGAAAAACATCCAGTCTTGATTTAAAAATCATCAGTGATGGAGAATCTACCACAACCCTTGGTAAACTGTTAATTTTCTCTCTCTCTCTTAAAAATTCATGCATTATTTCCAGTCTGAATTTGTCTTGCTTCAAGTTCCAGACATTGGATGGTGTTAGACCTTTCTCTGATAGATTGTAGAGCCCATTAATAAATAGTTCCCCATATAGGTACTTATAGATTGTAATCAAGTCACCCCTTAACCTTCTCTTTGTTAAGCTAAATAGATTGCAGTCCTTGAGTATATTACTATAAGGCAGCGGCTCTCAAACTTTTGTGCCGGTGACATCTTTCACATAGCAAGCCTCAGAGTGCGACCCCACTTATAAATTAAAAACACCTTTTTATATATTTAACACCATTATAAATACTGGTGGCAAAGTGGGGTGTGGGGTGGAGGCTAACAGCTTGTGACCCCCATGTAATAACCTCGCGACCCCCTGAGGGGTCCTGATCCCAGTTTGAGAACCCCTGCTATAAGGCATGTTTTCTAATCCTTTAATCATTCTTGTGGTTCTTCTTTGAACCCTTTCCAGTTTATCAATATCCTTCTTGAATTGTGGGCACCTGAACTGGACATGGTATTCCAGTAGTTTTTTGCAATGATGGGTGGTGACAGGCATTAGCATTTTAATCACTGTGTCATCTAAACCTGAAGCCGGTGTACACTGGTGCTGCCACTATTGGAGCTGCACTGGAAGTAGTAAGTGCAACTCATTTTAAGAAAACAATCATAGAAATGTAGGGATGGAAAGGACCTCTACAGGTCATCTAAGTATACTTAGACCACCCCAGGCAGGTGTTTGTCTAACCTTTTCTTAAAATTCCATAACCTTCCTCAGTAACCTGTTCATAGAATCATAGAATATCAGGGTTCGAAGAGACCTCAGGAGGTCATCTAGTCCAACCCCCTCAAAGCAGGACCAATTCCCAACTAAATCATCCCAGCCAGGGCTTTGTCAAGTCTGACCTTAAAAACCTCTAAGGAAGGAGATTCCACCACCTCCCTAGGTAACCCATTCCAGTGCTTCACCACCCTCCTAGTGAAAAAGTTTTTCCTAATATCCAACCTAAACCTCCCCCACTGCAACTTGAGACCATTACTCCTTGTTCGGTCATCTGGTACCACTGAGAACAGTCTAGATCCAGCCTCTTTGGAACCCCCTTTCAGGTAGTTGAAAGCAGCTATCAAATCCCCCCTCATTCTTGTCTTTTGCAGACTAAACAATCTCAATTCCCTCAGCCTCTCCTCATAACTCATGTGCTCCAGCCCCCTAATCATTTTTGTTCCAGTACTTGAAGTTAGAACATTTTGCCTTCTAGCTAATCTTAAATCTCCCTTGCTGCAGATTAACCCGATTCCTTCTTGTCCTACCCTTGGTGCTCATGGAGAACAGATGACACTGCCCTCTTTATAAGCTTTTTACATATTTGAAACATGCCCAATTCTTTCAACCTTTCCTCATAGGTCATATTTTCTAATGCTCTGATCATTTTTGTTTCTCACTGGACAGAGTCAGAGCCAACTGAGACCTCACGAGGGTCAAGCAGAATGGAGCAAGTGCCTCCCATGTCTTATATACAACACTCCTACTAATAGACCCCAGAATGACATTGGTCTTTTTTGCAACAGCATCGCATTCTTCACCCATAATCATTGATTAAAAGTCTCCAAGTGATAGAGATTCCACCCCATCTGGGGGTTAATTATTCTAATGGTTAATTCACCTCCCAATTAGACATTTGCATTTTATTTCTAGCATGAATTGGATAGCTTTAGCTCCCAGCTATTGCATTTCAGTCTGCCCTCTTCTATCAGAAATATCCCCCTGGATGTGCTTATAGACTGTGATCAAGTCACCCTTACCTTTGATAAGTTACATAAACTGAGCTTCTTCAGTCTCTCGCTTTCCACCTTCTTCCTCCTATGCAACATCCCTCTGCTTATAAATGAGCTCTCTGAGACTATGCCTTCACTCAGGCCAACTCCTCTGGAGTTAGTCTAGCTTGAGTGAGAGCAGCTACAGTATGAAATAAAATTGGAGCTGCAGAGTGATTGGATTACTGCACAGAGTGATTGGGTAGGTCTATATGGGAGCTGGAGGTGTAATTTCCAGTTCAAGTAGACATACCCACACTAGTTCATGGTAAAAATAGCAATGTACAGTAACTCCTCGCTTAACGTTGTAGTTATGTTCCTGAAAAATGCGACTTTATGCCAAATGATGTTAAGTGAATCCAGTTTCCCAATAAGAATTAATGTAAATGGGGGGGTTAGGTTCCAGGGAAATTTTTTTCACCAGACAAAAGACATTATATACAGTATAAGTTTTAAACAATTTTAAACAAACAATTTAATATTGTACACAGCAATGAATGAGTGTGAAGCTTGTTTGAGGTGGTGGAGTAAGAGGGTGCTGCTAAATGATGAACTAGCACTCGGCTGAGCCCTCAAGGGTTAATATGCTGTTAATGTAGCCTCACACTCTACAAGGCAGCATGGACTGAGGCAGGAGGGAGGAAACACAATAGATGCAGGGCAGTAGCTGCAAACACTTCCCTGCAAAAACTGAACATGATGATGAGCCCACACTGTTCAGCTGGAGCGCACCACTCCCTCCTCCTGACAGCATATGCACAGCTTCACAGGTGCTGACTTTCCAAAGTGCTGGGGGGTGCGTGCATGAGTGAGAGAGAGAGAGATGTATATTGCCCCTTTACGTATGCTGACCTCACTTCAAGTATATTGCCCTTTTAAGCAGATCAGACAGGAAGCAACAGCTTCCTCCTTTCTATTCCTGAGCCGTGTCCCCCTCCGCTTTGTGGAGAGGGGGTACAGAGTGGGGGTGGTGGGCAGGAGCAGGGGGACATCCTGATATCAGCACCCTTCTTTCCCCCTCCCCCAGCAAGCCAGAAGCTCCCAGGAGCAGCTCCAAGGCAGAGGGCAGGGCAGGAGCAGCAGGGCAGTGGGGGGAGGGACAGCTGAACTGCTGCTGGGCAGTTGCGGAGCCACATACCTTACAGGGAATTTAGGGGAGCTGATGGGGGGAGGCTGCCGCTCCCCTCCCCCCCCCCAGTTCTAATCCCCACAAGGAGGGGCTGCTCTTCCAGAGAATCCTGCAAGCAGTGGACAAAGGAGGCAGCAGCTGCCAGACGATGTTATAAGGGAGCATTGCGCAACTTTAAACAAGCATGTTCCCTAATTGATCAGCAACGAAACAACATTAACTGGGACGACTTTAAGTGAGGAGTTACTGTAGCTGCACCTACTGAGGCTCTTGGGGAAGCCCACCCACAACCAACAGCCCCTCTCTAGCATAAGGGGAGGAGCTACCAGACCCAGGTCTCAACTGAATGTGGGGGACAACAAATGAAAAAACAGGGACAGGAGCGAGGATCACAGAGTCAAAAGCAGGGGGACACCAAGAAGAGAACGCTAGCCAGCACCCACTGCTCCTTAAGGCATCCAAGGAGCCAATGGATATGGCCCAGAGGAACTCTGCCTGGAGACGTGACTTCAGGGACAATCGGAAATAGGTCCCAGTCACAGACCACTTGAACATCTAGCTTTCTCCTCCTGGTATGGCCGATGCCAGGAGGAGGTTGATGTGAGGAGGTCTCGTGACTTCGTGGGGTCACAGGTGGGGTATGCATATATCAGGAGATGAGGGGGAAAGTGTGGTTAGAATATGAGGAGGTTCTGGAAGAGCCAGAAAAGGGGCTGCAACCTGGTACACTCAAGGTAGATGTTTGTCAAGATCTCCCCCTCAATGCCAAAGGAGCAGGTGCCAGGGGAGGTGGTGAAGCACACATGCTCAGGGCTCTGTGGAAGAGCTGTCAATTAATATGCCGGGCGGGCAGCAGGACCAGGATAGAATACAGACTGGCCCACCGGCATTCCTCACCTTCCATGGGTGGTAGGAGGTCCCGGGTGTTGGGGCAAGACACGAGGGTAAGAAAGTGATGGGTATGGAGCAGCTGTTTCCTGGGTGCAGTTCACAGGTCACGCAGCCTGCTCAGGTGATGCAGCCAGGGAGGCTTCCAGGGACAGGGGCCTGATGGTGAGGTCTGGAGGGCCAGAAATGAGGGGTGGACAGAGAGCACCTTCCCATAGGGCCCGCTCGAGGAAAGCACAAGAGACAGGTACTAAGGCTGCCCTCACCTCCTGGAGCATACACTGGGGCATGCAAGAGGTGGAGAGCTCCATGTACGGGCGGAGAGTCCAGGGGTCGACCCAGTCCCTCCGGTTCTAGTCTCCTGGATCTCCAATCCTGGTGATACCAGTCAGGACCAACCTCCAGTGCACCAAGGGGGACTCCACCACCTGTAATAAGGCAAGTTATGCATTCTTTCAACCTCATATGGACAGGCTGTCTACATAGACACTGGCAGACAGAATGCAGGAGGAAGGTGTGTGCCAAGCAGCGTAGCTGCAGCTGCATGGGCACGGGTCTGGTTAGCCACCTCAAGTACAATCCCATCTGAAACCTTGGGTATGTATGTAGGGCAGCTAACCTGTCCTGCCACAGCTACACTGCCGTTTTTACCATGCTAGCTCAATCAGAGCAAGGGTTGCCACCTGCCCAGGATTGTCCATTTTTTGAAGCAGCTGTCCTGGGAAATCTGTAAGTCTTCCCAAGACATTGAAAGTCCTATTTTTTGTCACTCTCGTTCCCCGGCTCTCGGCCTGCCTTTCCCTTCGGGTTACCCCTCTGAACAAGGAGCCACCCTTGGTTTGGTCTCTGGATGAGTCTCTGCCCTGTGAGTGGGAGGGAGCATGGCCCACCTCAGAATGGGGAGGCCGGCATTGCCTGCGGGGGAGGCCAAGGCCCAGGCTAAGGAGACACAGGCATTTTCAGACCTAGAATAAGGGGGGATGAGGGCCCATTGATGGCTCGGTGGGGGAACACTGGACCGGGCCCAGGTAGGCGGGGCCCACAGCTGGCTGGCAGGGGAAAGTGGAGCCAGGTCTGGGCCAGTAGGGCCTATCAATGGCTTGGTGGGGGAACGTAGGTCGGTTTGGGTAGGTGGGGCCCATTGATGGCTTTGTGGAGGAAAAAGGAGCCACGGCCTGGTGTGCAGGACCCATCTGTGACTTTGTGGGGGAACAGGTGGCAGGGCCCCACTCAGCAAGGCCCATTGATGGCTAAGTGGAGGAAGACGGGGCCGTAGCCTGGACGCAGGCCGCTCCTCAGCACGTTGGCAGCCGCGTGGGAAGCGCAGCGAGCGGCACCGAGCCTCCCCAGGCCCGCTGTGGTGCCCTCCCCAGCACAGCCCCAGTCCCTGTTCGTGCGGGTCCAGCTGCCGCACTGGGGATCCCAGCCCCGCTCCAGGGCAGCGGCCTCAGTGCGCAGCAGCTGAACGTTCCGCTAACTCCGCTGTGTCCCGCGTCGTGGGGCCAGGCGCCGCCACCCTCGGGGGCCGGCCTGGGCGCGGCCAGGCTCCAGCCGGCTGCGCTCCACGGCTCGGGCCTCGGGCAGCCTGGTGGGGCGAGCCCCCGGGGACAGAGCCCGGCGCCGGGAGCCCGGCTCGGGCCTCGGGCAGCCTGGTGGGGCGAGCCCCCGGGGACAGGGCCCGGATCGCAGCCCGGCGCCGGGAGCCCGGCACGGAGGCTTTGACAGCTGCATTGCCCTATGTCCCTGCGGAGGCACCATAGCCAGCCAGCCTGGGTTTGGTCCTCGCCCTAAGAAGGGTCCGCACATCAACTCCCCGCCGAGCTGCCATCGGTCCCTCTGTGAATCGCGTCCGTGTCCACCCAAGCCAACCTAGCCTGCCTACTTCTGACCAACCAGAGAGCAGGATATCGCCGTGACCCTGCCTCCTGATCGACAGTTCTCTTACCCAATCTCCCCTCCTTGCTTTGGCGTTTAATGGCTGACAAATCTCTTGACCAATGAGCTGTTAAACTCTTTTTGATTGACGTTAATGTCCGCCTTTCGCAGTTGAAGCGGTTCTTGATTGACCTCTGTCTATCCTATGGAAAGTAAGAGTGATTTTGATTGATGGCTTTTCTCTTCTAATGGCAACAGAGCACTGCGGGATATTGCTCCAGTGGAAAGAGAGTGAGGCGGGCGTGGCAGCCCCCGGCACCAATGGCTTGCGGGTGGGCGGAGCAGCGCGTCCAATGCGGTCGGGAGGCGGGGCTGGAGAGCTGCCGTTACCGTCTGTCGCAGGAGGCAGCAGCGGGCTGGGGGTGAGTGTGTGAGGCGAGAGTGGGACTTGGAGC
Organism: Emys orbicularis; assembly: GCF_028017835.1. Lineage (NCBI taxonomy): Eukaryota > Metazoa > Chordata > Testudines > Emydidae > Emys > Emys orbicularis. The sequence continues at coordinate 8,540,988 of NC_088701.1, read as the reverse complement.
TGCTGTCATGAGCTACTCAGGTGAGAGGCTGCTGGGGCCGGGCCCTCGGGGGGGGGGCCGGCTGGGTGCAAGATGGCGGCTGCCCCCGTTTGTGAGGGAGGTTCGGCGCTGCCCCCCCTCTCCTCTCCCGTTCCTCACGGCGGCCTGCAGGGCCCGCTCCGAGCTCTCCCCCCAGCCTCGGCGCCCTGGGGCGGGCCTGGACGTGGGCAAAGGGCTGGCCCAGTCGCTCGCTCCTTACTGCGCGCTGCCTCCTCCGTGGGGCTGGGGTGACGGTGGATGGGGACCTGACCGTCACTTTCCACCCGCCGCATAAGCATAGGGCTTGTGGGGGTCGGGCAGGTTCTGACCCCGATCCATAGCCCAAACATGTCATAGATCTGCGGGGGGGGGCACTGACCCCGACCCCCTACCGCATGGCACAGGGCCTGAGGGGATTGGAGCTGGCACTGACCCTGATACGCTACCACAGACATGGCCTGGGGACTTGGGGTGGGGCTGGCCCTGATCCCGATCCCCTGTTGCATGCTGTGGCATTTGGTGCCACTGGCCCTGACCCCCCTACTGTATGGCATGGCATGGGGGTTGGCACGGGCACTAAGGTGGAGGAGGGCTGGCACTGGCCCTGATCCCCTGCTGCATGGCACAGCACGGGGATCAGCACTGACCGACCCTCTGGTGCATGGCATAATATGGGGCCTGTAGGGGGACTGGTATGGAGCCTGCTGGGGTGTTGGTGCTGACCCCGTCCCCCTACTATACAGTGTGGGGCCTGGTGGGGCACTCACCCCGTACCCCTACTGCACAGCATTACAGGGGGCCAGTTACTCCACACACACGTTATCCCCACCACAGAGTGTTATGGAGCTTGGGATGTGTATGTCTGGCACTGACACACACTACCATACATACGTCAGACACATCGTGTAGCACTGTGTGGGGAGAGCTGGCACTCACCACTCCATACACACGCACACACCACACAACAGAATTGCCTGGGGCCTGCCAGGGGCAGGGGGGAATCTACCACTGGCACCCTTCACATACACCATGAACCATCCTGCATTACATGGGGTTTGGACATACGGGAAGATATACAAGGGGACAGACACACACCCACACCATTGCACAGGCTCTGGGGGGATTTAATAACCAGGAGGAGGCGTTGGCAGTACTATTCAGCCATACATAACATTGAATGGGCCTCTGGTGAGTGGGTATAATAACTAGAGGAGGAGCTGACTTGGTTTCCCCCTGTATGCAGCATTGCATTGATGTGAGTATGTGTGTAATAAATAATGAGGGAGGGGGAAACCCTGCATTGGTAATATTCTCTGTCAGTTGTGAGTTTTGGAGACCGTGAGGGTAAAGGTGGAATTGATTATACCCTTACCTTACTGTCACTGCATCATCTTGGCAATGGTGGAAGAAATTTACACTGCTTCCTCGCATACACTCACCATTGCTTGAAGGAATGGGGTATTAAAAGGGTGGAGAAGGTGATGGTGATATCTTCTCTCCTTTCTCCCTGACACCATTGCATGGGCTTTGGAGGGTATGTAATAAGCAAAAGAGAAGAAGTTGGCACCAATATCCCTGGCTGATGAGTTGTGGGGGCAATAAGCAGGATAAAGCTGGCACAGATTCTTCCCTTCCCCCTGCATCTTTCAACTGATGAGCTCGGGAGAGAGAAATTGAGATTTATACCTAGCCAGGGTGACCAGGCACATGGGATTCTGCATATGAGAGGGGGCATCAGTCCCTGCTTCTCCTACCCTCTGTTGAAACAAAGGAAAGGGTAGTTCAAGATTGTGTAGTTGAAGTTGTTCTGTACAGAGTCTCAGGGATTAGGCTGGGAGCCCAGAATTTGTAGCTTTGCTGCTTTTTGCTATAGGTTTGAGATTTTTTTTTTCTTCCTCAGTGTGGTTGCAATTAACTGCCCTTATGTGCTGGGTTACATGTTTTGTATTAAATAAAATGAGAGAGGTTGGGGGGAGGCAGGGAAAGTACTAACCTTAGTGATGTTGGGTCTGTAACCGAGAACTCAGATTCAATAATACTGTATTGCTAAAAGACTATAATCTAGTTATGAAATTTGCCTTATATACTCAATTGTATTGGGAATGTTCAAAATGTTACCTTCCAGTACAATATGTGCAATTTGAACAAATTAATATTATAATTGGGTTTGTAACTCCTGCATTGCTTGACACTTTTGTGCCTAAATATAAGGGGTTCGCCATGATCAGTGGTGACAATCTCTCGCTTATCAAGACCCATACCTCAATTGTGCACTGTGATAGCTGGCCACCGGATTGCTCCCTTTCTTCCCCAAAGTGGCAGCCTGTTCAGTGCTGTACATGTATAGCAATGATTCTCAACCTTAGGGTTATGGAACTGCTATCATTTTCTACAGACTCAAGGCTTAATGTAAAAACTGTTTCCATTTGTTATGGTTTTGAAGGACCTTCTGAATACAAATTGCTCCAGTTATTAGGTTTATTGAATCTATCTCGTAGGGGAAAGTTGTACTTTGTTCATAACATTTTCCATAAGAATTTTTGCTTGATGTATTTTTAAATATGAAATGATTGCGTTCACATGCATTGACTGTAAAAATTGATTTCAGTCATTCATAACATAGCTAGAGGATCATAGAAATTGTTGCTTCTGTATGTCAAGCTCATAACATGCACCTCCAGCTCATTGTATCCCTCTTTCTCCCCCACGAGTTCCCTGAATGCCACCCACGCATCCCCCTCTATTTTAGTCTCTGCAACCCACCCTCAAACTGGGGGTTCTGTGTGTGTGCCTCTGGCTGCCCTCCCCTCTCCACCATATGCGAAAGAACTTGCAAAAAGCAAACTGCTCACTCTTTTCATTGCTGAAACAGCACAAAAGGTTCTGGGATGTGGCATTATGGAAGGAGAAGTGGTTGGTTTGGGGGATCATCAGTGAATAAAAGTTAAGAATCCCTATTAAGTAGTATGGTAAAGAGCTTTGATGTGGTGTATATTGGAAAGAACTATAGAATTTTTGCTTGTCTGTTATACAGTTTGTAGGGAAAGTCTTATTTTTGTGCTTCCATGTAGAAATAGGGTAAAAGCGATGTGAAGCATGTAGCTCTCCTCAAAACAAGAATGCATTTTATATTGGTAGAGAGAGGTTTTCAGGATGTACTCCTTGACTGCAATCTTGTAGGCTGTTGCAAATATTAAGAGCTAATTAATCTGCACTTGACAAGAATCTAGTAAATGGTTCGACTACTAATAGATTCGAAACTTGAACAAAAATATATTGCTGGATTTCTCAGTTTTCATTTTTGTGGAATTTGAAGCATTAATCTGAGATCTGTTTTAACCCTTGTATGGATTATAGGATTACTTCTTGAGGAGGAGGTGGGGGTCGCGATAGAACATAGTAATGACTCAATATACATATATTTTTATCATTGTTCACCTAGAAAACACATTTATGTGGTGACAAGTATCAGAGGGGTAGCTGTGTTAGTCTGGATCTGTAAAAAGCGACGAAGAGTCCTGTGGCACCTTATAGACTAACAGACGTATTGGAGCATAAGCTTTCGTGGGTGAATACCCACTTCATCAGATGCATGTAGTGGAAATTTCCAGAGGCAGGTATAAATATGCAGGCAAGAATCGGTCTAGAGATAACGAGGTTAGTTCAATCAGGGAGGATGAGGCCCTCTTCTAGCAGTTAAGGTGTGAACACCAAGGGAGGAGAAACTGCTTTTGTAATTGGCTAGCCATTCACAGTCTTTGTTTAATCCTGAGCTGATGGTGTCAAATTTGCAAATGAACTGAAGTTCAGCAGTTTCTCTTTGAAGTCTGGTACTGAAGTTTGTTTGCTGCAGGATGGCTACCTTTAAATCTGCTATTGTGTGTCCAGGGAGGTTGAAGTGTTCTCCTACAGGTTTTTGTATATTGCCATTCCTAATATCTGACTTGTGTCCATTTATCCTTTTATGTAGGGATTGTCCAGGTTGGCCAATGTACATAGCAGTGATGGCACATGATGGCGTATATTACATTGATTTGCAGGTGAATGACCCGGTGATGTTGTGGCTGATCTGGTTAGTGCCTGTGATGGTGTCACTGGTGTAAATATGTGGGCAGAGTTGGCATCGAGGTTTGTTGCATGGATTGGTTCCTGAGTTAGAGTTACTATGGTGTGGTGTGTGGTTGCTGGTGAGAATATGCTTAAGGTTGGCAGGTTGTCTGTGGGTGAGGACTGGCCTGCCTCCCAAGGCCTGTGAAAGCAAGGGGTCGTTGTCCAGGATGGGTTGTAGATCACTGATGATGCGTTGGAGAAGTTTTAGCTGAGGACTGTAGGTGATGGCCAGTGGAGTTCTGTTGGTTTCTTTCTTGGGTTTGTCTTGCAGCAGGAGGCTTCTGGGTACACGTCTGGCTCTGTTGATTTGTTTCCTTATTTCCTCGTGTGGGTATCGGAGTTTTGAGAATGCTTGGTGAAGATCTTGTAGGTGTTGGTTTCTGTCTGAGGGGTTGGAGCAAATGCGGTTGTACCTCAGCGCTTGGCTGTAGACGATGGATCGTGTGGTGTGTCCGGGATGGAAGCTGGAGGCATGAAGGTAAGCATAGCGGTTGGTGGGTTTTCGGTATAGGGTGGTGTTAACGTGACCGTCACTTATTTGTACCATGGTGTCTAGGAAGTGGACCTCCTGTGTAGATTGGTCCAGACTGAGGTTGATGGTGGGATGGAAGCTGTTGAAATCGTGGTGGAATTCTTCCAGAGTCTCCTTCCCATGGGTCCAGATGATGAAGATGCCATCAATGTAGCATAGGTAGAGAAGGGGCGTGAGTGGATGAGAGCTGAGGAAGCGTTGTTCCAGGTCAGCCATAAAAATGTTGGCATATTGTGGGGCCATGCGGGTGCCCATAGCGGTGCCACTGATCTGGAGGTATATATTGTCACCAAATTTGAAATAATTGTGCATGAGGATAAAGTCACAGAGCTCAGCAACCAGTTGTGCTGTGGTATCATCAGGGATACTGTTCCTGACAGCTTGTATTCCATCTGTGTGGGGGATGTTTGTGTAGAGAGCCTCTACATCCATGGTGGCTAGGATGGTGTTTTCTGGGAGGTCACCAATGCATTGTAGTTTTCTCAGGAAATCAGTGGTGTCACGGAGATAGCTGGGGGTGCTGGTGGCGTAGGGTCTGAGTAGAGAGTCCACATATCCGGATTGTTTATACTGATAATCTATTTCAAACTATAGCTCATAGAGGGATCATTCTGGCATGGGGTACTCTCCAGGCTTTTTAATATATTATTTTTAAATTCTCAACGCTTCCGGGGACAAAACAAAAACATTGTTAAATGTCGAGGGAATTCCTTGCCATTCACAAATGAGACGTGATTTTGGTCTACAAAAGATCCTGGTTCATTTCAGTTTGGTGTCCAAAGCCTGAATTGTTCTAATGTGATAATTACTCCCAAATGAGAGAGCTTTCGAAAATGTACTCGGCTTCATAATAGAGACAGACTAAAGCTCCATAAAAAAGAGTCAGGAGACTAGTAGCTCTTAGGGTATGTCTACACCGCAATAAAACACCTGCGGCTGGCCTGTGTCAGCTGACATAGGCTCGCGGGGTTCAGGCTGCAAGGGCTATAAAATTGTAATGTAGATGTCCAGGCTTGGGCTGGAGCCTGGGCTCTGGGACCCTGAGTGTAGACATACCCTAAGAGAACATGTGCACTCATTTGCTTTGCTATAACCGGTTCCTACAAAGAGCCTATGTTTTAATTTGGAACACATGATGAATGCTGTTGGTCTCAGCCCAGCCATCAGTGCAAAGCAAAAGGTGGCTAGGCATGAGCTCAAAATGAGTAGCCAGAAGAACTGAATTGCTTCTTGGAAGGAGTTACTGACATATGAGGGCAGAGGTCTATTGGTTGGAGCCCAGGGAAGAAACCCATGGTAGAAAGGAAATAGTGGATGAGTTTTGCTCTGTCCTTCTAGGTGGGGTAGTTTCTTCATATTGAAAACAGCATGGAGAGGCCTAATATTGAAGGTGTATATAATATACATAATATTTAGATAATATACACGACTTTTGGAGAAGACTTAAAACCAAGGCCTTGATCGTTTGTGGTCATTTAAATGTTGCTGTACTTTTTGCCGAGGAAAGGGGATTAACTGTAGTATGTTGGCTAAATTCCAATTTAGCTAATTTAATTCTTCTTACTTAAATTGCCCAAGGAGTTCCAATAGGATAACTTATTCTTCCCTTTCCTTCTCTAAAGGCTTAGGTAACCGTTTCCGTGCACAGATCTCAAAGTGCTGCAATGGATCGTCACAACAATCATGTACTTGAATCCCCTTTTTACCCCAGCTGTCCATCCAGACTGTGGTTGAGATCTGGCAGTGGAAACCTGGTATTGAATGAATATAGAGACTGAAACCTGCTGAATCCCTATCTAGAATTTTGTCCATAATAGCTTCTGAATGAAAAGAAATTGCTTGCCTCACAATGGGGCAGAATTCCCAGGCTGAGAAATCCCATTCTTTTCATGCAATGGAATAAAGAGAGTATCCAGTAATGGATGTTGGTGCCCTCTTGGAATGGATTCTGTCTAGTGTCCTGATTATAGTACTCTCTGTGGACCTAATTCTGCTCCTCTGGAAGTCTTTGGTAGTCCTCTCTTGTACTTTAAGTGCAGTTGGATCAGGGTTTCTGTCATCCAGGATAAGACTATAAGGAGCAATTAGCTCTCAGAAGGTGGGCTGTTCAGATTCCTGAGGTTTCCAGCATACCTGAGATGTCATCTCTTGTTGAGCTGTGAGATGCAAGAATAATCCCGGGGAGGTGAATCTGGAACAACAAGACCCCATTTTCATCTACCAGACATGGAAACACATGGGATGGGCCGACCTGAGGGAGGAGAGGAAGATGAAGAGTTTAGAAGCAGCGGATCAGTGGCAGGAAGTGTTAATTGCGTTCATGTAACCCAAATATGCATGCAGCTGAGACTAGGTTTCTGCTTAGGGTGACCAGATGTCCTGTTTTTAAAGGGACAGTCCCATTTTTTGGGACTTTTTTCTTATATAGGCGCCTATTACCCCCCCACCCCCTTTCCCGTTTTTTCACAGTTGCTATCTGGTAACCCTGTTTCTGCTCAACCATCAGAAATATGACAAGGGGGCGAAAGGACCCCCTGGAAGCACCTTGTATGCCTGAGTTGCTGTCCTGGATTCTCTGCCACACATACCAAAGGGATATTTCCCTTTCTTGATTGCCTCTATTTATTTTTCTTCTTCTTTTCGTGCCATTTTACTTGGCGCATGTGCTCAACAAGTGAAATCTGATGAGAAATAAAACTTCAAACCTTGCTCTTCATCCTGCCAACCTCTTGTAGAGAGGAAATAGCTTATTTTAATAAGTCTGGATTTGGAAAACTCTTTGCTTTACCCTTCTATGTGGAAACAGTGACACTAAAAGAAAGGCTTCGGGGTTTGTTGTTTTGTTTTCAATGTCTTTTATTTATTTGGTTTATTCCAAGTGAAGCTCTAAGGGAAGTAAAATGAATCTACAAAAAGTCAGTTTCAGCCTTTTTTTCCTCATTTTTCAGGAGAGGGTGGGAGGGAGAAAGGGGACTTTATCATGCAGGGTTTTCCCAAATCAAGTCCAGTGAATCTCATACGTGAGCTCCTCTCAAATGAAAAGCAAGTACACTTGTTTTTCCGACCCCCGAGAGAGTGCTGGGCTATGCTTGTGATGGGTGGAACTTCTCCCGCAGCCACATTAGAGGAGGCAATGTTTGGGTCGATGGTTAGGAGGGCAAAATGAATATGACAAAGAAGCTGAGTTCTTTTCCAACCCTCAGTGCACTGGGAATGGAGGAACTGGCAGATTCATTTGAAATGATCTTGAGTCTTTGGGTCATTTGTGAAATGAATTCTGTTGTTAGTTATTATTTATATTGCAATACCATCTAGAGGCTCAGATCAGGGCTCCATAGTGCTAGACATTGTACAAACAGTGAGTGAGAGACTGTCCCTGCTCTAAAGAACCTATACTTTGGACAAGACAAAGGGCTATAAGGGCAACAGAGATAAAATGACTTGCTCAGTGTCTTAGAGCAAGTCAGTGCCAGAGCCAGATGTAGACCCCACACCAGCATCACAGCCCTTGCGACTAAACAACACTGCCTCTTGTTCGTAGCATAGCTGCAGTGGAGTATTGCAAAGATTATTGATTTCCCAGGGTAGCTGCAGGAACTGGAATTGCAAAGTGGGTCAGGAGTATTATTTCCCCCCCCCCCCCCCCAATAAAGCACCCGATGAAAATTGCAACCACCTAAGAAATACCAAGACAAACATAAGCCATGATCATGAAAAGGAGGAGAAATGGTGGAAACCCATACAGCATGGACAGCAGCCAAAAATATAGTGGGTGGGTAGAGGGAACCCTTATAAATTGGAAGATAGACACATAGGGACAAATTCAGACCTGATGCAAGCAAATATAGTTCCATTGGGTCAAGGGACTTTTAACAACGCTTAACCCTGCCACTTCTTTTCCAGTTACAAAAGACATGGACATTTTCTGAAATCTTCGTCCATATGACTCCTCTTCCCATCAAGAAGAGGCAAGATAAGGTGAATTGCAAGCAAAAACATAATGTACCACATTCTGATCTCGTCTACACTGGCGGTGTAACTCTGAAGTAACTGACTTCATTCAAGTCATTCCAGATTTACACTGAGGTCAGAATCAAGCTCAATAGTTTGTTTTTTAGACTCTGAAAAATGTGCTTTATTGCAGTCAGGTGACCCACCGCTCTAAAATTGATATAAAAAGCTATTAAAATGTGGTTTTGTTTGTGTCTAATAAAGTGCATTACAATGCACATCTCGTTATACACTGTATCAAAAAATATACATGTGGGTTTTTCAAAAGTGCTCAATATTGGTCTAACAGTTCCCCGTGGGAGCTTAATCATTGACTTCAACGGGATCAGAGTTAGGCCAATGCTGAATACTTTAAAAAATTACGCCCTATATGTATATTTCGCCTAGAAGAGGGTCAAACTAAGAACCTGGATACGTGAACAAAAGCTGCTGCATGAGATATAGTGGCGGGGTGTCGGGAAAGGAAAGAGATAAGGTAGGTGTTTACTTCACTTTTGGGAGGTCACCATATTGTTTGTCCAGTTCTAGGTCAGTTTTGGCCTCTTTGCTGATTCTTGCAACCAGGGTGTTCATTATGGTGCGGGCTTTTGTGCTGTGGACACCTGTCCTGTGAGGAATAAAACTTGGAACTACCAGCTCATTTCTATGGCTCATAGAACAACCACAGGGTGGTTACTAAAATTATCCCAAACCCAGAGAGGGACAGAAACACAGCTTCATTTTTGTTATTGGCTAGTGATACGTTCTGGTGAATGTTAGATTTGAACTGGCAACCTTTAGAGGTGAAAGGTTCCATCTCCTATTGCCAGTCTTCTGCGTTACTCAGTCCTCTGATACATCAGCATGTTTAAATAGCCATTGATTGCTTTGTACATTTTGGCCCATTAAATGTTATCAGCCTCCACGGTCATTAACGGCAGGAATATATTACCCCAACTCCACAGGCATTGGGCCAGATCCTCAGCTTGTGTAAATCAATGTCACCAATTTACACTAGTAGAGAACCTGGCCTATTATCCCTCTTACGGAAGAGAAAACTTGCAGCCAGCACATATTATATATAATAGCCTCAGTCTGTGTACAAAACTGCAATGGACTCCAATAGGACATGAAGTCTAGCACCATAAAGTTGTAACACAGGGTGGAATGCAGCTTGCTGAATTTTGTGGCTCTAACCTGAACTCATAACTCTTGGGTTTCACCCCTCTCCAATAAAGATGAATTCACTAAGGAAACAGAGCTCCTAATTCAGCTGCTATCCTTCCCCTGGTGCTTCATGGCTATTGACACACACAGAACCCTTTGCTGGGAATCCAGATTACATGGGCTGGCTGCAAGGCTAAGAGCCTGTTCATGCACTGCTCCCTGCAGTCCCACAGGGGAGATCAATCTTAGGTTTCACAACTGACTAAAGCATGAAACAGAAGCATGTCAGTCAGCCTCTGGCAGGGCTAGAAATGTAGCACTATTGCTGATGTAGGAAAATGCTAAAACTAGTCAGGAAACTTGTGTATTCTAGGTTCTAAGAGATGATAATGCCAGTTTTAAAGAGCCTTTGGCTCATTTAGCAGGTCCTCAAGGAAACCATTTTGAAGCACTTAGTGGAGAGGAAGGTGATCAGGAACAGTCAACATGGATTCACCAAGGGCAAGTCATGCCTGACCAACCTGATTGCCTTCTATGAAGAGATAACTGGCTCTGTGGATATGGGGAAAGCAGTGGATGTGATATACCTTGACTTTAGCAAAGCTTTTGGTATGGTCTCCCACAGTATTCTTGCCAGCAAGTTAAAGTGTGGCTTGGATGAATGGACTATAAGGTGGAAAGAAAGCTGGCTAGATTGTCGGGCTCAACGGGTAGTGATCAACAGCTCAATGTCTAGTTGGCAGCAATATCAAGCAGAGTGCCGCAGGGGTCGGTTTTGTTCAGCATAAGAATGGCCCTAATGGTTCAGACCAAAGGTCCATCTAGCCCAGTATCCTGTCATTCAACAGTGGCCAGTGCCAGGTGCCCCAGAGGGAATGAACAGAACAGGTAATCAAGTGATCCACCCCCTGTTGCTCATTCCCAGCTTTTGGCAAACAGAGGCTAGGGACACCATTCCTGCCCATCCTGGCTAATAGCCATTGTTGGACCTATCCTCCATGAATTTATCTAGTTCTTTTTTGAACCCTGTTATGGTCTTGGCCTTCACAACATCCTCTGGCAAGAGTTCCACAGGCTGACTGTACGTTGTGTGAAGAAATACTTCCTTTTATTTGTTTTAAACCTGCTGACTATTAATGTGTTATGAGAAGTAGTAAACAACACTTATCTATTTTCTCTACACCAGTCATGATTTTATAGACCTCAATCATATCTTCCCTTAGCCGTCTCTTTTCCGAGCTGAAAAGTGCCAGTCTTATTAATCTCTCCTCAAATGGAAGCTGTTCCAAACCCCTAACCATCTTTGTTCCATACCCCTAACCATCTTTATTAATGATCTGGGTAATGGGATGGATTGCACCCTCAGCAAGTTCTGAGGGTAGGGATAGGGACCTGAGTGACCTAGACAAATTGGAGGGTTGGGCCAAAAGAAATCTGAGGTTCAACAAGGACAAGTGCAGAGTCCTGCACTTTGGATGGAACAATCCCATGCACTGCTACAGGCTGAGGACCGACTGGGTAAGCAGCAGTTCTGCAGAAAAGGACCTGGGGATTACAGTGGACGAGAAGCTGGATATGAGTCAGCAGTGTACCTTGTTGCCAAGAAGGCTAACGGCATATTGGCTGCATTAGTATGAGCATTGCCAGCAGATCGAGGGAAGTGATTATTCCCCTCTATTCGTTCATTTGAAAGGATTATTCCCCTCTGGTAAGGCCACATCTGGAGTATTGTGTCCAGTTTTGGGGTCCCCACTACAGAAAGGTTTTGGACAAATTGGAGAGAGTCCAGCGGAGGGCAACGAAAATGATCAGGGGGCTGGGGCACATGACTTATGAGGAGAGGCTGAGGGAACTGGTCTTGTTTAGTCTGCAGAAGAGAAGAGTGGGGGGATTTGATAGCAGCCTTCAACTACATGAAGAGGGGTTTCAAAGAGGATGGAGCTCAGCTGTTCTCCGTGGTGGCAGATGACAGAACAGGGAGCAATGGTCTCAAGTTGCAGTGGGGGAGGTCTAGGTTGGATATTAGGAAACACTATTTCACGAGGAGGGTGGTGAAGCTCTGGAATGGGTTACCTAGGGAGATGGTGGAGGTTTTTAAGGCCCAGCTTGCCAAAGCCCTGGCTGGGATGATTTAGTTGGTGTTGGTCCTGCTTTGAGCAGGGGGTTGGACTAGATGAACTCCTGAGGTCTCTTCCAATCCTAATCTATGATTTTATGATTTAAGATAGAGGCAGTTCACAACTTTTTTTTGGTGACAAGTCCTGCTCCCTTCTCTGAAACAGACACTCTTTGTAGCAGAGCCAGTGTAGTCCTACTCTGGGTCTGGATAGGAATTTGGGAGCCCACATAGGGGGATTCCCACCTATTGAATCTTGCAGAACCTAACCCAGCAGGGAGATTCCTGTGTACTAGGGATTTTGCAGTTGGGGTTCAGAAACTCTGGTTAAAATCAAGTGGTGTTGACTGTTTTGGCCATGGTTATCATTGCAGCTAATCCATGTTCTGCACTGGTATGATGGCACCTATCATAGACTTTAAGGTCAGAAGGGACCATTATGATCGTCTAGTCTGACCTGCACAACGCAGGCCACAGAATCTCTCCCACCCACTCCTATAACAAACCCCTAACCTATGTCTGAGCTATTGAAGTCTTCAAATCATGGTTTAAAGACTTCAAGGTGCAGAGAATCCTCCAGCAAGTGACCTGTGCCCCATGCTGCAGGGGAAGGTGAAAAAACCCCCAGGGCCTCTGCCAATCTGCCCTGGAGGAAAATTCCTTCCTGAACCCAAATATGGCGATCAGCTAAACCCTGAGCATGTGGGCAAGACTCACCAGCCAGACACCCAGGAAAGAATTCTCTGTAGTAACTCAGATCCCACCCCATCTAACATCCCATCACAGGCCATTGGGCATATTTACCTGCTAATAATCAAAGATCAATTAATTGCCAAAATTAGGCTATCCCATCATACCATCCCCTCCATAAACTTGTCAAGCTTAGTCTTGAAGCCAGATATGTCTTTTGCCCCCACTGCTCCTCTTGGAAAGTTGTTCCAGTACTTCACTCCTCTGATGGTTAGAAACCTTCGTCTAATTTCAAGTCTAAACTCCCTGATGGCCAGTTTATATCCATTTGTTCTTGTGTCCACATTGGTACTGAGCTTAAATAATTCCTCTCCCTCCCTGGTATTTATCCCTCTGATATATTTATATAGAGAGCAATCCCCTCAGCCTTCTTTTGGTTAGGCTAAACAAGCCAAGCTCTTTGAGTCTCCTTTCATAAGACAGCGTTTCCATTCCTCGAATCATCCTAGTAGCCCTTCTCTGTACCTGTTCCAATTTGAATTCATCCTTCTTAAACATGGGAGACCAGAACTGCACACAATATTCCAGATGAGGTGTCACCAGTGCCTTGTGTAACGGTACTAACACTTCCTTATCTCTACTGGATATACCTCGCCTGATGCATCCCAAGACCACATTAGCTTTTTTCACGGCTATATCACATTGACGGCTCATAGTCATCCTGTGATCAACCAATACTCCGAGCTCCTTCTCCTCTGTTACTTCCAACTGATGCGTCCCCAGTTTATAACAAAAATTCTTGTTATTAATCCCTAAATGCATGATCTTGCACTTTTCACTATTAAATTTCATCCTGTTACTATTACTCCAGTTTACAAGGTCATCCAGTTCTTCCTGTATGATATTCCGGTCCTTCTCTGTATTGGCAATACCTCCCAGCTTTGTGTCATCCACAAACTTTATTAGCACATTACCACTTTTTGTGCCAAGGTCAGTAATAAAAAGATTGGTCCCAAAACCGATCCCTAAGGAACTCCAATAGTAACCTCCCTCCAGCCTGACAGTTCACCTTTCAGTATGACCCGTTGTAGTCTCCCCTTTAACCAGTTCCTTATCCACCTTTCAATTTTCATATTGATCCCCATCTTTTCCAATTTAGCTAATAATTCCCTATGTGGAACCATATCAAATGACTTACTGAAATCGAGGCAAATTAGATCCACTGCATTTCCTTTGTCTAAAAAATCTGTTACCTTCTCAAAGAAGGAGATCAGGTTGGTTTGGCACGATCTACCTTTTGTAAAACCATGTTGTATTTTGTCCCAATTACCATTGACCTCAATGTCCTTAACTACTTTCTCCTTCAAAATTTTTTCCAAGACCTTGCATACTACAGATGTCAAACTAACAGGCCTGTAGTTACCTGGGTCACTTTTTTTCCCTTTCTTAAAAATAGGAACTATGTTAACAATTCTCCAGTCATACGGTACAACCCCTGAGTTTACTGATTCATTAAAAATTCTTGCTAATGGGCTAGCAATTTCATGTGCCAGTTCCTTTAATATTCTTGGATGAAGATTATCTGGGCCCCCCGATTTAGTCCCTTAAGATGTTCGAGTTTGGCTTCTACCTTGGATGTGGTAATATCTACCTCCATATCCTCATTCCCATTTGTCATCCTACCATTATCCCTAAGCTCCTCATTAAAGACTGAGGCAAAGTATTTGTTTACATATTGGGCCATGCCTAGATTATCCTTAACCTCCACTCCATCCTCCGTGTATAGCGGTCCCATTTCTTCTTCTTTCTTTGTTTTCTTCTTATTTATATGGCTATAGAACCTTTTACTATTGATTTTAATTCCCTTTGCAAGGTCCAACTCTATATGGCTTTTGGCCTTTCTCACTTTATCCCTACATGTTCTGACCTCAATAAGGTAGTGTTCCTTGCTGATCCCTCCCATCTTCCACTCCTTGTAGGCTTTTTGCTTTTTCTTAATCATCTCTCTGAGATGCTTGGTCTACAACTCTTGCCTATGAATTTTTTCCCCTTTCTTGGGATGCAGGCTTCTGATAGTTTCTGCAACTTTGACTTGAAGTAATTCCAAGCCTCCTCTGCCTTTAGATCCACAAGTTTTTCAGTCCAATCCACTTCCCTAACTAATTTCCTTAATTTTTTAAAGTTAGCCCTTTTGAAATCAAAAACCCTAGTCAGATCTATTTTTGTTCATCCTTCCATTTAGTTTGAACTGAATTAGCTCATGATTGCTCAAACCAAGGTTGTCCCCTACAACCATTTCTTCTATGAGGTCCTCGCTACTCACCAAATCTAAAATTGCATCCCCTCTTGTTGGTTCAGCAACTACTTGGTGAAGGAATCCATCAGCTATCACATCCAGGAAAATCTGAGCCCTATTATTATTACTAGCACTTGTCCTCCAATCAATATCTGGGAATTTGTCTCCCATGATCACACAATTCCCATTAGTATTTACTTCATTAAAAACATTAGAGGTCTCTATCCATATCCAGATCAGATCCCGGTGGTCTATAGCACACCCCAAGCACTATCCCAGGGGAGGCTCTAGTAGCTTTCTTCCCCAATGTGATTTTTGCCCAGACATACTGTCTTATCCATTCCATCCCTTCTTATTTCTTTACAATCTACCTCATCATTGATATACAGTGCTACTCCACCACCTTTGCCTTTATTTCTGTCTTTCCTAAACAGCACATACCCTTCAATACCTGTACTCTAGTCATGACTACTATTCCACCATGTTTCTGTTATCCCTATAATATCTGGTTTCAGTTCCTGCACCAATAGCTCTAGTTCCTCCATTTTGTTACCTAGGCTCCTCGCATTAATGTACAAACATCTTAATTTTTGATGTTTGGCTTCGCTCACATTCTTTACCCAATTAGGCATAGACACTCTACCACCAGTATCACTTGTTAGACTGGTATCTACACTACCCTTCCTCCTTATGTCCAGTAAGTGACAAATAATTTTGTACTGTAAACCAGCCCCTAGTGAGGGCACAGGCAGTGGAGAGCATATCCCATCCCTAAGACTGGATGACCAGATGCAAAGCAAGTTGCTAGTGAGTGATTCCTTCCCTTCTAGTCCAAGATGATGCTGTGATCTAGGCCTTGGGCAAATAACAGCCTTTGTTCCAAGCCGCATCTTTCTGTAGATCTTGAAAGACAAAACTCCCCAGTTCCCAGTTGGAAGGGTATCTTTGCAGTCACAGGTGCTAGAAACTTAAGCTTGAATTAAAATAACGTTGTACAGAAACTGATGAGTAAGGACACTTCTCTAGAGCATGTTTCCTACTTGTTGTTGATATGGTACTCCTAAGGAATTCTGTGCCAAGAAAATTTCTGCACACAATATTTTAAAATTCTGCAAATTTTATTTGTTAATAAGTAAATGTGGAGGCTCCAGCATAGCAGTGGTGAGCACAGATCACTGGCTGCACAGAGGTGGGAGATCACCCATGGAACAGGGACTCTGCAGCAGGCCCGGCCTTTCTGCTGTAACACCCTTGAGCTCTGCACCAGGCGCACCAGTTGTGGGCAGGCAGGCTCAGCCCAGCAGGGTCCAACTGTGGCGGGCTTAGTGTAGGGGAATCCAGATGTGGGGTAAGAGGGTTTTGTGGGGGGCACTCTGGGTGCAGAAAGCTCAGTGGAGGATTTGGATGCCCAAGGGAGGTTCCAGATGCAGGGACAATGGGACTCTGCAGGGGGGTCCAGGTGGGGAAAGATGGGATTCAGTGAGGGGATCTGGGAGTGGGGCTTGCTGGGGTTGGGATCTGGATGCAACTGGTTGGGACTCAGTGAGGGTCCAGATATGGGGTTTGTCGGGGTGAAGGTTCGATGGACTTGCTTAATGGGGAGCCCCAGCTGCTGCTGCCGCCACCAGCACCAGGATCCCTCCCCCATCCGCTTCTCTTCCCTATCCTATCCCTTTCTTCACTGCCTCTTCCTCTCCCCGCTGTCCCCTGCTCCTATCTCACTCCCCTCACTCCTACATCCCATTCCCCCTGCCCAATCCTGTCCCCCTTGCTTCCCTGCTGCCACCCTTGCCATGACCCACCAGTGGCACTCACCATTGTATGGAAAACAAGATGTCTCCCAGCACGCATAGAAGAGGGGTATGACTGGCACCAGGACCCAGGAGGCGGAGTCAGCTAGCGGGAGGGGCACTCTCCATTATCCAGGCAGCTCTGCACTTGCAGAAATGGGCAGTGGAATGTGACCCCACACAGCCCCCTATGCCACGCTTCTGTGTGGGGGGGGGTGAAGGGGGGCAATACCCCCTGTCCTCCCTAAACTACGCTCATGGGAGGGCCCCTCCCCCCTGGTGATTTACCTCTCTTCTGGCTGCTCCAGGCACCGGATACCACACGCCTGTGCTGCTGGGGGGGGGCACATGACTGCTCTTGTGACTTCCCTTTGCTTCCCCATCCTTATCTGCGGAGGACATGAATTCTGTATGCTCAGTGGCGCAGAATTCCTCCAGAGTAATATTGGTTTGTCAAGCTCGGATCTCTTTTTAGGGGTATCCACTGTGATACAGTCAGGCTTATTTGGGTGCATTTGATGATCAGATCTTAGATAGCATAGATTCTCCTTCATGCCAGCTGTTCTAGCTAGAGCGTACCATATAACAGGGGTAGGCAACCTCTGGCACGTGTGCCAAAGGCGGCACGCGATCTGATTTTCAGTGGCACACTCACTGCCCGGGTCCTGGCCACTAGTCCGGGGGGCTCTGCATTTTAATTTAATTTTAAATTAAGCTTCTTAAACATTTTAAAAACCTTATTTACTTTACATACAACAATAGTTTAGTTATATATTATAGACTTATAGAAAGAGACATTTTAACATTTTTAGAAGGTATTACTGGCACGCGAAACCTTAAATTGGAGTGAATAAATAAAGACTCGGCACACCACTTCTGAAAGGTTGCCGACCCCTGCCATATAATTTGGGTTTTGACCACCTTTTGGTCTTTTTCTAGGTTATGGCAACTGGAACTCTGGGACAAACAGAGGCAAGTATAGTAAAATCTTAATACATTAAATGACATCTTTTCATGATGATGTAATCAGTCAGAAAAATGATTATAAAATTGAAGGTTTTCACAGCTCAAATCTGTTTCCCCCCCCCCCCCCCATTCCTGAATAATATCCTCTTAGGTCACACGCAACTCTATTTCGGTCAGCACTGCAGAGCCCATATAACTGTGACAGTCTTTACTATTCTGCCTTGTGCATCAACAAAACCAGATATTTCTGTTCCCAGAAGTCAGCACAGTTTGTATCCACTATCTGTTTTCCTTCAGTCTTTCTGTCTGATATCACTTCTCTGTGAAATGGCACTGAACATTAAAGTGCTGTCATAGCATGCTAGAAGACTGAATTTCTAGTTCTTGTGCCAGAAAGACACGAAAAATGGCAGTGCGTCTGCATTTAGACCCAAACTTGAAACAGGCCTCCCTTTATAAATACTTGTCTTTTTCCAGAGGCCATGCTCACTGTGCTAAGACTAGAGTGTGATGCCCAGCTGTGTGGTAGAATCTCACTAATCTGCACGCTTTAATTAGCACAAGGAAGCCTCTCTCCACTCCGCAAAGACTGACGAGCAGTATAGAATGTTTTTTGTATCACTGACTGGTAGTTTAAACTGTAGTCAGTGTTGTACAATGGATTTTATGACCTTTTCACCATCTTCAGGCCTAGCTGGAAAACTTACTTTTGTAAAAACCAGAAAATATTCATGATTCCCCCCCCCCCCCCATTGTTCAATCAACTAGTTGTTTTGGCAAAATATGCAGTAAGATGAGCTTGTCATTGTTTTACTACTTGTGTTTATAGTATCACTTAGGGTCCCCATCTAAGATCAGGGTCCTGTTATGCTAGGCACTGAACAGGTATATTGTGATATAGTCTGTGTCCTGAAGAATTTACAGTTTAAAGGGATAAGACAGAGGGAAGGTAAGAGAGATTAAGTGACTTCCCCAAACATAGGCGTCAACTTCTCTTGGCGCCAGTGGGTGCTCGACCCCCTCCCCCGCCCTGACCCCTTCCCCAAATCTCCACCCCGGCCCCGTCTCTTCCCTGTCTCCTCCCCTGAGTGCACCACGTTCCCACTCTTCTCCCCCCCCCTTCCACAGCTTGTTACAGGAAGCGCTGGGAGGAGAAGCGGGGTTGCGGTGCACTCAGGGGAGGAGGTGGAGGCGAGCTGGGGCGGGGCAGGGAGCTGCCGGTGGGTGCAGAGCATCCACCAGTTTTCCCCCATGGGTGCTCCAGCCCCGGAGCACCCACGGAGTTGGCACCTATGTCCCCAAAGACATTCTAGGTCAGTGGCATGTCAGGAATAGAGGTATCCTGACTCCTAGGTAAGTGCTCTGTCCACTAGCTCATGCTACCTCCTAATGCTATTAAATATTCTTAAACTACAAAAGACATTAGAACAAAGTACATCTTGTGGTACTGTCTGTTTCACTTACTAAATCACAATTTGTTCACAATAGCTTTTTGACTCATAAATTCAGATTAGCAAATCTCTGCTTTAATTTGCATGATACTAAGAATCCCAGAACTACAGAGTTGGCAGTAGGACATGCTGATGGGTGAACTGAGCAAACCTAAAATGTAAGTTAAAAGGGGGAAAACAGCATAGAACACTGATGCCATTTTAGTCAGTTTTCTGTCCCTATGTGCTTTGTAAATAGCATGCCGTGGGCTGCATTTGAGGAAGCTGTTCTCCATCACCCCTGAGATAACATACAACTGAGGGGGCCATTTCTCTCATTTACGTGTGGGCAGGAGAGGGAACAGAAGTGATATGAGTGATATTTATGCTGGTTAAAGTTAGTGGGGGGTTATTGTTCCATTTTTAGAATTGCACGAATTCTTGTGCGTCTCTAGAAGAATAGACCCCAGACACAATGATGTCGTCTAATTCGAACAAATCACTGCAATTATAATGTGAACTGACTGCCTAGCTTAGAGGTATGAATTTTATGCTATGAAGTCAGAACATAACTGGGTATGGATACAGCACAACTTCATGTCAAACTGACAGAGAGACAAGCCCACTTTCAACTAAACTAGGCTTGTCTTAAATACGTTATCTTGTAATTTCTTCTCACACAACCTACACTCTTTACACATGCCTAAATGTCCATGCCACACTAGCTGTTCTTTCTGAGGGTGACTGGACCATGTTCTCTCTGGAATCTGTTTTTTATCAGGCAAATGGATTGTCATGGAAGGCTTTGTGTAGGCTACACTGCAGCCTGCCCTGTCCATGAGTGAGAGCAAGAATGAAAATTGAGGGTTAAATGTTAGTTGGGGCAGATTGTAGACTGTTACTATATTGCTGGGATTTGGTGTGAAGTTTCTTCCATGTGTGTTTTGACCTTCAAGTCCTGATGTCGGATACACTAACACACCTTGGCAGGTGTCTTGTAAGGGAAAAATGGGTTAAATGTAAATTTAAAACCACCACATTCTGTGGGGAAGGGGCACTCTTGGGACTTCTGTGTCTAAACTTGGATAGAAATGTTCACTCAGCTGCTTGACTGGAATTCTCAATGACACTTTCTCATTTCAGGATACGAGGGATATAGTTATGGATATGGATACGGTCAAGATAACTCTGGCAATTATGGGTATGGTATGGCCACTTCAAACTCTTGGGAAATGCCTAATTCAGACACAGACCCTAACACTTCCACTGGCGCCGATGCTGTTATAGCAAAAATGAACCAGCGCTTAGATATGGTGTCTCATCTAGAAACGGACACAATGCAAGGAGGACATTATGGCTCAGGTGGAGACAGGTGAGTCTAGAGATCAAGATGAAAAGATTCAGTACCAGACAGGTTAGTGTCTTTTCCTAAGGGAACCGCTACTCTAAACTTCTGCTGACTATCAGAGTTGCTACCTCTCACTTCTTTCTCATTTTGACCTCATTCTCACTGTGTCTTCACATTTTGGCTCTCAAGAGGAACAGGTGGATAAAGGGAATTGGTTTACCTGGATTTTCCTTCTTTTGTTTATATTTTTGAAATAAGTCATTTGTATCCCAGTTTGAGTAGTGAAGTCTTAATAGTCTGGTGACAGGTACTTGAACTGTGATGCAATCTTTACAGCAGTAGTAGGATATGTTTAACTTGGGGCGGGGGGAAATCTTCTCACAGTTTTAAACTGGAGATGAATAAAGAAGGGATTCCTTAATATTTCTATATCTGGGAGCCTGCTGATGTATTTCATTTCTATAGCATTGCCACAACATTCATTTGCCTTTGTCCCTCATTTGATTTTAAGCTTAATTGTTAATCTAAAAGTGACATTTTTGTTCCAGTTTTGGGTTGCTGGCTGGGAATACAGTACAGATGTCCAGAAAAGATCAAGTGAGGTTTTGACCATGTTTTAAATCCAAAGTATATGCAGTACTAATAAGGACTGTTCACTTCACAAAGATTTTCTCGTGTTAAATTTCAAAATGAGTTTATATTCAAAATGTAATACTTCTACAACACTGCTGTTCATTCTCGGTTTATGTGAAATATTAATTCATCCCAGCAAATCCATTTCTGAGTATTTTGCTTATGTACAAGTATTTATTTGAACAATAGCAGGTTTACATCTATGTAGAGGAGACATCTATATTTTGTAGAGAACTTGAAGTTTATCTGCTACTGTTCAGAGACATTGTCAAAATAACGTAAACTAAATTCCATATAATGTAAGCAAACCAGAACCTCTTCTCTAGAATGAAAGCATAGCTTGTTAGTAGTAAGAAATGTCCTGCAAGAGACTTTTATACATTATTATCCTTTTATGTTGGAGTGCATTCTGGTTTGTTTGCAGTCCGCTATTGTTGCATCTGTACTTTGTTTTAACCAACCAAGTTTAAAACTATAAAAACTTTATAAAAAGTTTATCACAAGAACTTGGGATATGTTTACCAAAAGTATAATTCAATAGTAATTACTAGTAGCGTATGACTTTTGAATATTGTAAAATTGCTACGTGTTTATGGAATAGAGGACAAATGTACAGTAGGCTTCACAAAGTTTTAAGGAATTACTCCTCTGAAGTCTTGCATCAAATAGATTTTGGTGGAGTACTCTGTTTAAAAGCACTCATGTAAAGTACATCAGAGTTGTTTTTTAAATCCATCCGGGGGGGGGGGGGGGGGGGAAATACTTGATAATAGCAGCCTCTTTAATCTAGTAGACAAAGGTAAACAAGTTGAAACTAGACAAATCTTAGACAGAAATTGAGGTGCAAACTTTCAACAGTGATGGTATTTAACCATTGGAACAATTTACCAAGGGTAAAACGTTTAATTCAAGATTGGATATTTTTCTAAAAGAGATGCTATAGGGAAGTTCTTTGGCCTGTTATACTTGAGATAATAGATGATTACACTGGCATCTTCTGGCCTCATCTATGAATCTGTACCTCTCTTGTAGGGAGTGGAAAGGACTGTTGCAAGGCAGCAGGTGAATAGTTTAATTGACTAAATTCTTGGGTTCTAATTTCATAAGATGAGCACTTTGAATTTGATGTTCCAGCCCTTGTCCATTATTCAGACATCACACAACTGGGATCTTCTGCTCCAAGCCCCAAACATCGGGCAAGATACCATGCATAGTTCTGTCATGATAGATGATACTTGGCTCGTAACCCAGTCCTGTTAACTTTTCTCCAGCAAGAGCTAGAATCTGTTATCAAATATCCAGAGTGAATGTAGTAAACCATTTAAGGGACAAAAGGATGAAATTAGTGGTTTAGAAAACATCAGTTTTTAGCCTTCAGTCTCATTTCCTAAAAAGCAGAGTGTGGGGAGGGCTATTCAGTTGCTGCAGTTGAAAGCTCTGGTTTACTGTAAATTGGCACTTGTAGCTTTACCCTCTGAGGATTTTTGGTGATTGCTAGTCTGGATGATTCTTCTAATATCAGTAGATGGAATGGCTCTCTTTGGCTTTGGAGTTAGTGTCTCCTCCTCCAGCCATTGTTTCCTTCCAATTTCCTTGCTTTCAAGACCTTGCTATAGAGCATAACTACTGGGGTTTGTGCCTCAGTGCTAGTTTGACATTGTGTTCTTGTTTCCTTGTGTAATGTGTGAACCTGTTTGTGTTCTGTCTTGGTGAGTGTGGATTTCCCTCACACTATGGCACATCTGGTAAAGTAGCATGTTATCATGAAGAGTGTGGAGCCTCCCCTTAAACTCTGATATATCATCTTTGCTGCAAATTGAGTCTGTCAGCCACTGCATAAGATGTACAGAGGCACTACTTTAGATATAGCAGAATTTAAGTCTAAATCTCCTCTGCAGGTTTTGTATTTTTCTTCTGAAACTGTCCTGGTTAAAAACTGGTTTTGTGGAAACTACAGTGGCCAGTAATAACTCTAAAGTCATGTCTACATGGGAAAGTTGACTTGGTAAAAACCCTTCCCAAGAGACACAAGCTAAATCAAGAAAAGGCACTCTTATACCAGAATAAATGCCCACATGAGGAGGTTTTACCAGTATGACTGTTGGCTTAAATTCACACCGTGCATTATACACAGAAACTTTCTTGTGTAGACGAGGCCTAAATTAAGCCGTTCCTCCTAACAATTCAGAATAGAGTGGGGGAAGAAAAGTGGGACTATTACTTTGTGGCCTAACTAGCTCTGCATTTGTTCTTAACTATTTGGATTGTTCAGTCTGACTTAAGCATAGCTAAATAGAGGGCGGGTGGTGAATGTATTAAATTGAAATCAGAAAATCTGAATGTCTGCACAGTTGAAAATCCACAGCTACCGCTAACTGAGGTACCTTTGCTCAGCTTGGGAACTTTTCTTTTTAAAAAAGCTCAGTGTGTGATACAGTAATTTTAAGAGTAATTTGCATCTGAAGAAGTGAGATTTTTACCCACGAAAGCTTATGCCCAAATAAATCTGTTAGTCTTCAAGGAGTCTGGTGGCACCTTATTGTTTTAGTAATTTTAAGAGAAATTGAAGATTAGTTTGGTGTGGGCTTCCTGGCACGTTAGGCACATATAAATCTGACTAGATATCTGTGGTCCTTCAGTGATGGACTGAGGTTGAACTGAATCCCTGCTGGTCCTTGCCATTCTATTTATGCCCTTCTCCCACTGCTGTATCACACGGAAAAACTCCCATGTTGAGTGAAACCTCAGAGCCTTTTTTTTATATAAATGAGATGAACAGTTCTGTTGTTTTTGTTTAATCTTTCTGCTGCCATTTCTCGGCAGACTGTAATGTGGTGCCTTATATGCTACTGACTGGATTCCTTGCTTGCTGTGCGACTCTTGCAGGTATAATACATATGAGTCCTACGACTCAAGGTCTTCACTGAATGACCGTGATCTATACAGATCCGGCTATGATTACAGTGAGGCTGAACATGACCCCGAAAATGCCTATGAAGGTTGCTATGACAGCTTCTATGGGAACCACAGGGACCAGTACCAGAACAGAGCACGGGACAACTTTGGCCAGCGGGGTCAGAACTGGGCCAGAGACGGGCGAAATAACAGACCCATGGCATCTTCATATTCCGGGCACATGGGCGGACAGTGGAATGAGCCGCCACAGCCAATGGGAGGGCGGGGCCATGGCCCCCACGGCTCCTCTAGGCTCCCATCCCTCTTCTCCCACAACATTATCCCAGAACTCAGCATGTTCCAGGGAATGCGAGGTTTCTCTGGAAACATGCGCTTTGGAGGAGGCGGCATGAAACAACGAATGAGGAGAAACTGGAAAATGTGGGACGCAGACTTTAAAGTAAGTACCTGTGCAATCCCCTCCCACCCATTTACCTCATATAGACTGTTCACTTCCCGACAAACTACACTGTCCAGCTCTGAGTGCAAAGGGCCCTATTCTCTGAAATACCATACTTCGTTTCCACAGTGTAATTTGTACCTCTGTGCATTATTTGCTTGGCATCTTACTGTTTTCTAAATGGTTTGAAGAGGCCACATTCATTCATAGTGCAGTCTTAGCATCCAGAGTGTTTAATCTTGACGCTCTTATTGTAAAGCTAGGAGAGTAAATGTGCTATAGTTTTGTGGTTTAATCTGATATGCTGAAGGAAGGTTGCTGTGAAGGACTGTGCAAAATGTTATCTGTCTTGACTAACTTTGCCTGTCAGAAGCATAACTCTGTTTTCTGGGAAGTTTAGTTCAATATAAAGACCTTTTAAGGTGGCTTAATGCAGACTTATTTGCTGCTGGCAGGGGATGGTCTCAGAATGTACATTTGGGGACTGATATTTTCCTTTCTAGTCACAGAAAAAGAAAATCAAGAAGGACCCTACCTCTAAGAAGAGAAAACAAACTGACAGCACTGATGAACCTGACAGCAAGGCAGCAAAAACTGATGGCTCTGACAACTCCGACTCTGAGAATGGTAAGAATCTCTCTGGTGACGACTACTAATGAGTTAGCTCTTAGTCGTGTGAAGTTATCAGAGTGCCTTTGTTTCAGGTAGTAATTGGCTCTGACATTTCAATTTCTCTTGAATATTTAATTTGGTGGTAAAGTTGTTAATACCATTCTTTTCTGAGCTCCCCAACTGTTACTTTTTGTATGGTGACCATTTGTGATGTGCTTTTCAGAGGAAGGGACTGAAGGAGAAGCAGCAGAGAAGGAGGGCTCCAAAGCTGTAAGTGAAACTGACACTTGTAATTTACAGTAAAGACCATAATGCTTGAGGGAAGTGGATGAGTGGCCATGTAACTAGAGTTGAGGGCAGAATGTTGTGGTGGCAGCATTAAAAACCAAATGAATCTTCCTGCAATGAGTGGGAACCACTTCTTACCTTTCAGTTGTAGAGAGCTGGGATTGGTGAGGAGTGGGGGGGATTGGATCCTCATGTAAGAAAGCTTGAAGGTTGTAAATCCTCCCTAGATTACTTATTTTGTATTGCGGTAATACCTGCAGGCCCCAACAGAGATTGATTGGAGCACTAAAAGAACAGGAGTACTTGTGGCATCTTAGAGACTATCAAATTTATTTGAGCATAAGCTTTTGTGGGCTACAGCCCACTTCTTCGGATGCATAGAATGGAACACACAGAAGATAATTATACATACAGAGAACATGAAAAGGTGGAAGTAGCCATACCAACTGTAAGAGGCCAATCAATTGAGATCAGCTATCATCAGCAGGAGAAAAAAAACCTTTGAAGTGATAATCGAGATGACCCATAGAAGGTATGAGGATACTTGTACAGGTGCATAGCAAGACAGGCCCTGCTCCAAAGAGCTGAAAATATGTGACTAGAGAATTTATGAAAATGACTAGGAATAGGGGGAGGAAACCTAGAAATCAACAGTGTGTAGTACTGTTGCCAAACCGCAGGCTAAATGTGTTCCTCAGACAGGGAACCCTGCTATCTGAAGTCAGGAGGGAGTCTCTTGAGGAGCAGGATGGTTAAGAGATGTAAAACTAGTAGGTGCTCACTTTCTCTGTAAGACAAACAAAAGTTATAGCTAGGGATTGCTGATAACCTCTTGAAATTGTATTTTAGGAGGGTGAAGATGAAGAAGGAAAAGATTCTGAGAAAGGTGAGTCTGAATGTAATTCTTTAAAAGCGTTCTTGGGAAATGAGCCAAGAACTTCATCATCAAGGGATGTGCTAAGGCTCTTCAGACGTTACACCTCTGTACAGCATAAACCTTCTGCCAATAAAGGACTCTGCTGTGGAGGAAATGGCTCCAAGTAATAGTCTGACTGACTTGGTTCAGGCACTGTCTTGCTCCTTTTGTTCTCTGAGCTGTAGCTTGTACACAAATCTATGTGGTGGATTATGATGATCTGAGTTAAAGCTCTAATCTTTCATCACTCTAGAGCTTGCACTGGTTTCTGTACACAGTACATAATCCCTAGTGGATATCTGTCTGTTGGCACACTGCTAGGCCTAGAATACTAGGGGATGTTACGGGTCATGATTGAGGTGCTTTAGGAAACATAGGGAAATCCAGCATAGCATCTGGTGACTCCTAGCCAGTGCTATAGGTCTCATGTGAGATTTATAGTGTGTCTCTCTGCTATGAAGAAGAGGGGTCCCATGGACAAGGTAGGACGGTTAGTTGTTATGGTGCTAGCCTGGGACTTGGGAGACCTGGGTTCAAATCTTTGCTTTGCCACAGACATGTGACCTTGGGTAAGTGTTTCAGTTTCTCTTACTTTGTTCCTTATTTGTAATATAGTAATAAAGTATTTCGCTGTCTGATAGGGGTGTTAAAGATTGAGAGGCACTCAGATGCTATAGGAATGGGGCTCTATAAGTACCTTAGAGAAATACTAGTTGGTTAGAGGTTTCAGAGGGGTAGCCGTGTTAGTCTGTATCAGCAAAAACAACGAGGAGTCCTTGTGGCACCTTAGAGAGTAAAACACTTATTTGGGCATAAGCTTTTGTGGGCTATAACCCACTTCATCAGATGCATGGAGTGGAAAATACAGTTGGCAGGTATAAATACACAGCCCATGAAAAGATGGGAGTTGCCTTACCGAGTGGGGGGGTCAGTGCTAACGAGGCCAATTAAATTAGGGTGGATGTGGCCACGTTGAATTGGCCTCGTTAGCACTGACCACTCACTCACTCACTCTCTTGGTAAGGCAACTCCCATCTTTTCATGGGCTGTGTATTTATACCTGCCTACTATATTTTCCACTCCATGCATCTGATGAAGTGGGTTATAGCCCACAAAAGCTTATGCCCAAATAAATGTGTTAGTCTAAGGTGCCACAAAGACTCCTCGTTTTATTTGGTTAGAGTAGAGTCCATGGGATAGTTTGATGTGCCAACACTGTTGTGGCAGCTGGGGAGAGGATTGTTTAGAGAAGCATGATGACCTCTCACCAGAGGAAGAACCTGTCTAAATAGAACCCTGATAGCACAGTATCTAACTTGCAATTGCTATCAGTGGAATGTGATGGCAGCAGTATAAAACCATATGAGAAGCCTTGGCTGGGAAACCAAAGGGGTACTTGGGTCATTCCACTAGAACAGTGGAAGCTACTTCCCTGTTTTGAAAAAATTGGGATTTTTTTAATAGGAGGAATTCAGTTCCTATTTCACTGACAACCTTCATCTCTTGTGTGCCATGTGCACAGAAGTCAAAGGGGTGAGAGTGGTTGCCTCTTAAAAACTGTCAGATTCACACCTAATCTAAAATGGGCCATCTTTTCCCAGTAAAACCAGGGGCATTATATCACCATCAGAAATGATGGGTTAGGAAACTGTATCAGAAGAGGTATGCTCTCACCATCCTGCCCAAGCTCAGCCTTTCTGAAGTCTGGGCCAGAGAGTGATGGGACATCTGTTAATAGACTAGCAATGCTCCTTTTTAATTGGCCAACAGCAGGAATTGTTAAGGGAGCAGCTCTTTCCAACACTTCACTATAACTTTGTCATCTCTGAGCTATATGGGTCAGTCAAGTTGGCTACTAAACTTGTCTAGGTGAATCCTCTTAATCAGTTGGTGTCCACAAATAGTGCCCTGAAACACAACCTGCTTTATACATCTAGGTGCTTTAACAATTCAAGAAGAGATCAGTCAAATCAAGCGCAAATTGCAGGCAGGCAAGAAAACTCAAGAGAGGCAGAAAAAGAGGCATCGGGATCGCATGGTAGAAAGGTACATCTTCCTCTTCCAGTGACACAGTATACATCCTGTCTGAGAATTCTGGGAGGATTGCCTAATGTTTAGAACATGGGCCTCGGCATCTAGGTTCTGGCTTTTGTCCCTGGCTCTACCACTGACTTGTTTGTAAAACCAGGAGTAGTTACCTGAACTTCTCTGTACCAGTCTCCATCATCTGTAAAATTGGCTTAACACCTCATAGGGAGCTGGTAAGGCAAAAGTACAAATGACTGTTAACTAATTATAAAATGGAGAACTCTAATCAGTACCTTCCCCTCTGTGAATGATACTGCTGAGACCACTGTTGGAATATTGTCCAGGTCTGGTGTCCACTTCTTTTAGAAAAATAAATAAATAATAATACTGGAAAATTGGGGAGGGTTCAGAGAAATGTCAAAAGAATAAGTCACAGATTGGAAACCTGCCTTACAGTGAGGCTTAGCCTTATATTTGATAAACTAAACAGGTGGACTGAGAGAATCCTCTTTAAGCCCTTAGTTACCTACACAGGGAGCTCTCTGACCGTAGGGCTCTTTAATCTAATAGACCAAGGCATAATGAGATCCAGTGGCTGGAAGCTGAAACTTGAGAAGTTCACATGAAGTAAGTTGCACAACTTTAACATTGAAGATAATTAACCATTGGAGCAACTTACAGGCTGTGATGGATTCTACATTATGAAAAAAAAAAAATCTTTAAATCAAGACAGACATCCTTCTTAAAATCCTCTCTAGCTGTCCCATAAGTTATTGGGCTTGGTGTAGGAATTACTGCAATTCTTTGCCCTTGGTTATACGAGATGTCAGACTAATTACTGCTAATGGTCCCTTCTGGCCTTAAAATCTGTATTAAAACCTGTAGGAAGGATGTGACCATTCAACCCAGGTATAAGACTTGTCCTCTTGAATGAGCTGTGCTCTTTTTTAATTGTACCGCTAAGTACTAGTAGGAAACTACTAGTATTGTCAAGCTGATGGGGAGCCTGGAATGGAACCCTGGGGCTTGGGGTTTGAGTTCTCACTTGGTTCTAACTTTCTCTTGGTAGGATTCAGTTTGTTTGTTCGCTGTGCAAATATCGGACCTTCTATGAGGATGAGATGAATGTTCATCTGGAAAGCAAATTCCACAAGGAGCATTTCAAATTTGTTGGAACAAAACTGCCTCAGCAGACAGCTGACTTCCTCCAGGTGAATCTTTGGTTAAGTTTCCCATTACTTCAGGCTATACAGTGCACCTTTATTTCATGTTGGTTGTCGGAGACCTAAAAAAAAAAAAAAAATTACAAACAAAAAAACTTTGATAGTTGGATGTGAATGGATAGTTCAAATAGTCAAGACTAGGGGTCTCAAACTCAAATGACCACGAGGGCCACATGAGGACTAGTACATTGGCCCGAGGGCCGCATTACTGATACCTCCCCCCCGCCACCCTCGGCCCCACCCCCACTCCACCCCTTCCATGAGGCCCTGCCCCGCCTCTTCCCACCCCTTCCCTGCCCCCATTCCAACCCCTTCCCCGAACCACAGCCAATGGGAGTTCTGCCTGGGGTGCTGCCTGAAATAAGAGCAACACACAGACCCATGTGCCCCCCCTTCCCCAGGTTCCGGCCGCTTCCCGGAGCGGCAGGGAGCCTGCCCGGCCCCAGGTGCGTGCCAGGCCAGAGCCCGTGCCCCCCCCCAACCCCTCTTGCACCCCAACCCCCTGCCGCACCCTGACCCCCTGCCCTGAACCCGTACCCCAACCCCCTGCCGCACCCCTCCTGCACCCCGACCCCCTATCCTGAGCCCCCGCTGCGCATCGGGCCGGAGCCTCTCTAGGTAAATGCTGGGGGAGGGCGGGGGGGCCGCGAGGAGCTCGTGGGCCGCGTGTTTGAGACCCCTGGTCAAGACTATGAAAACTTAGATGTGAAACTACTACTACAGGTGTGATTTAGAGCACAGGATTGGGCATCAGGATCTGAGTTCTCTGCACTTTATCATCTATAAAGTGCAGACAGTCCTTGACTACCTTCAAGAGAACAGTTAGGGCTGGGTTAAGGGGCTGCAAAGGTCTTGAAATGCCCTGATGAAAGGCATAACTGCAGTGTAGAGTAAGTACAATACATGCTGTGCTTTGCATTTTTGATGGTCACATTTAATGGTCAGATGTACAGCTGAAGTTAATAACAAATATTTTTGTACAATACAGGATTACGTTGCTAACAAAACAAAGAAAACCGAAGAACGCCGTAAAGCAATTGAAGACATTAATGCAGTTATCCAACAGATCTATAAAGACCAAGATCTTACCCAAGGTAATAGCAAGTCTCCCTGCATCTTCATGGTTTTTTTTTTTTTTGTGAAGCTACCTTAATGTGCAACTTCCCTCAGAAAATGGGGAAAAACAAAAGCCATTGTGAGGTTCCTTTTTTGTGTTATGCTGAGTTTTTAAAATGTGCACACTTCCCAAGTAAAGCATGGTTAAAGCTATCCTGAGATCTGAGAATCAAACTAGATTCTTTCCTTGTTTTTGTCACCAGTAAAGGTTTAGCAAAGCAGGTTAGGTTCTTGGAACCTGTACAACCTAATTGCTGTTGCCAGTCAGTCCCACTGGTGCCATGTAAATTGTAACATGGCAAACACGACTGATAAACAGGAAGAAATAGAAGTTGCTCTACAGTGCCAACAGGAGTAAAGTATTCTTGTTACTTAAATCATCTGATCCTATTCAGACATGAAGTGTCTGTCTGAGGCACCTTTTATTGCATATAAACTTCCAGAGTGGAACCGTGCTTTTAAAAGCTGCTCATGGAAAACTGAAATATTGATCAGGAACACGTGTCTATAGCTGGTGATTCTTCAACTTTACTACTTTGTGCAAGATGGGAAGTCTTTTCCCATATTTATGCTTTAATATTTACCTTGCATGCTATAGTAATTTGCTCTTATTTTGGAGAGCTCTAAATTCACACAAGAATAATCAGCAGATTCATATACGGGAGCCTTATTTCTCATGTTAGAGTAAAATATAGAAGTTAGTTAAATGGAAAGTCCTATCCTCTTTCTAGGAGAGATGGCACTGAGGTGTGTCAACAGCAAGTAACGTAGTACAGTGGCGCTCAACCTTTCCAGACTACTGTATCCCTTTCAGGAGTCTGATTTGTCTTGCATACTCCTAAGTTTCACCTGACTTTAAAAACTACTTGCTTACAAAATCAGACATTTTTTTAAAAAGTGTCATGGGACACTATTACTGAAAAATTGCTTACTTTCTCATTTTTACCATATCCTAAAATCAATTGGAATATAAATATTGTACTTGCATGTCAGTGTATAGAGTATAGAGTAGTATAAACAAATCATTGTATGTACTGACTTTGCTAGTGCTTTTTATGAAACTGGGCAAGTATCTAGATGAGTTGATGTACCCCCTGGAAGACCTCTGCGTACCCCCAGGGCTACACATACCCCTGGTTGAGAACCACTGATGTAGGACACAATTGTGTACTACAAGCTAGCTTGGTGATCAACTAGCTGGAAACATTTTGCATGCTATAGTCAATGCACTGATGCAGCAGTGACCAGCAGCATTCATCTTTGAGGTGTACAGCCATACTCTGGGCCTCAGGTCTGTTAGACTATGGCTATGCAATGCTTCCCCTCATCCTTATTGGTCAAGACTGAGCATCACATTGTAGGAAACAGTCTCTAGGGGTGCTTGAGTATACTAAAGATAAGTGAACTCACAGAAAAAACTGCAAAACTCCCTGAAGTGTGGTGTGGCCACCACAACTCAAGTTAGATGAACAAAGCTCTTGTCTCTCCTCAGATATTGGCATGGAACACTTTATTAAAAAGGTGGAGGCTGCTCACTGTGCTGCATGTGACCTCTTCATCCCAATGCAGTATGGAATTATCCAGAAGCACCTGAAGTCCCTTGACCACAACCACAACCGCAGAGTAAGCGTGCAGCTGGTTAAATGTGTGTGTATATATAAATGCCAATATACCACTATAGCTGGCTGGGCAGATATGGAGATCAGCTTATCCCTGCAAGGTAAATCCAGGTTGCAGGGTTTTGTTTTAATTAATGAAACAATCTGATGAATGCTAAAAACTGGATATGATTGCATTCATACAGCCTATGAGCTATGTGGGGAAAATGGAACCTAAAACCAGGACTAGCCTTTTTAAAGCTTTCTGCAGTAGTGGTCTCTATGGTAACAGCTCATAGTTGTGATACTGCAATATGGTGGTCTAGTATTGTAGAATACTGATCTTCACTCTTGTAAGAGGTCAGCAGAAAAGTAATCTCTTCATATTGTGAGGAACAGCGGTGTAACATGCTAGCAGGATCCCATATCTTCTGCAACCCATTTGCTGTAGAATCCATCCTCTGATGTTTTGATTCTTCTGGTTTTAAAGAGAACCTCACATGTATAAATAGCCTTCCTAAATCTTTAAATAGATAATCTGAGCAGATGGCTCTGAATTGTCCCATACATCTAAAGAAGGTGTTGATTTTGAAGCCCAATGTCTGTTTAAATATTAGCACTAAAGCATGTTAGCAATGAAATGGCTACCAATTAATGCAGTGCAGACTTGTTCAGGTGCTCCATGTCCCTCCACTATGTTTGCTTTTTTAGAATGCTCATGTTACCTCTACCCCTGCCCACAAGAGGATTGAAAGATGAGATTCCCTCCCCAGGGCCAAAAAAGCCACACTTGGCACCAAGGAAAAGATGGGATGTAAAGTCACACATGCCCATTACCTCTAAAGCGCTGCATTGTCAATACAAATTCTGGAGCATGCTGAAAACTAAATTTGGTGGGGTGGTAATGGTGGCAGATAGGAAACTTGGTTGTGTCAAACACATCTAGAGTCATTCAGCATGTCTGCAATAACTGATAAACGTGGCTAGAACAGCGGTTCTCAAACTTGAGCAACCTGAGGACCCCCATTTTGATTTAAAATATTTTGTGGAACCCCCCCCCCCCAAGCCAGCTTCTAATTTTCCCTGGGGGTGCTCAACCCCTGCTCAGCCCAAGGCCCCAACCCTGCCCCACCTCTTTCCGCCTCCTCCCCTGAGCGCGCCCCATCCCTGCTCCTCCCCCTCCCTCCCAGTGCCTCCTGCATGCCGCTGAACAGCTGTTCCACGGCGTGCAGGAGACACTGGGAGGGAGGGGGAGGAGTTGCTCAGCGGGGCCAGTGGCCCCAGACATGACTCGCGGACCCCCTGGAGTACCCTCTCGGACTCCAGTTTGAGAACCATTGGGCTAGAAGCAACTATTGAAGTATTACATGACTCAGTTCAAAACTTAACTCTGGTTTCTTTAAATACTCCTGTTCCCTTTAGGCCATGATGGAGCAGTCCAAGAAATCATCTTTAGTAGTTGCAAGAAGTATTCTCAATAACAAACTAATCAGCAAGAAATTGGAGCGGTATTTGAAGGTAAATACCTGCAAAGCAGCTTTCAGTTGGATTGAGCAGAGAGCCACGCAGCTTCTGCACTGCAGAATTTTCGGACTACCTGCTTTTTGCAGACTAAGTTTCTTGCTAGCTAA
The DNA here is from genome assembly GCF_028017835.1 of Emys orbicularis. Taxonomy (NCBI): domain Eukaryota; kingdom Metazoa; phylum Chordata; order Testudines; family Emydidae; genus Emys; species Emys orbicularis. Next base: position 8,507,135 of record NC_088701.1, on the reverse strand, counting down.
TTCTTAGGCTGAAGTTCCAAAGTACTTCCCCAATACAATGTCAGATCCCTAAGGGTTGGCTGAGTGGTGCTCAAGGACTTTCATAGTATGTATGACTAGCTTCCTCATCTCTACTGTCTCCCACCTTTAATGTTGCTCCTAATTCCTGAATGAACAGGGGTAGGCTCTTCCTTTAACATTTTCAGTTTCATCATCATCATCATGTTCCTATTAAGCCTCTGGCGTTTAGGGCACTCCTCCTCCACTCCTGTCTGTTTCTGGCAAGTCTTTCAATGGTTTCCCAGCTGTGCCCAAGGTTTTTCAGGTCGGCTTCCACAGCTCTTCGCCATGTTGTTTTCAGGTGGCCTCATTTTCATTTGCCTTCAGGTGTCCATCTTATTGCTACTCTTGTGATGGAATCAGTTTCCGTCTGAAGCACATGACCGATCCATCTCCAACGCCTCCTGGCAATGATGGTGCTCAGATCCTCTTGGCTGCACTGTGTCAATAGATCTTGGTTTGAGATTGTTCTGGGACAAAAGATGCAGAGGATTTTTCTGAGGCAGGTTGTATGGAATGAAGACCGTTTGGACATGTCATACTTTCTCATTCTGCAGCATTCTGCACTATAAAGTAGTGTTGAAAGTACACAGCTCTGATAAATCTTGAGTTTGGTTTTGGTGTTATATTTTGATTTCCAGACTGTATTTAAGCTCCTGGAGGTGTTCCTGGCTTTATTGATTTTTGTTCCAGATGTCCTTGATGGTTCCGCCATCCTGGCTGATGGTGCTGCCCAAGTATGTGAATGTTTCTATATTGGTGAGAACATAATCCTCTATCCGTACTGATGATGGTGAGGCAATATTAAAGGTCATGATATCTGTCTTACTGCGGTTGATTTTCAGTCCAATTTGCTGGCTGAATGCGTTATTTTTTTCTTGTATATGGTGTTGGGTATGTGATAGGAGAGTGACATCATCTGCAAAGTCCAGGTCTTCAAGGGATGAGAAATGTGTCCCTTTTCAGTTGAATGGAATAGAATTTAAGCAGTTTTATAGTCAGGGTCACTAGCAAAAATGTAGCATTGTTAGCCTATTACTGTTGGAATTAGTGTCAGTTTGAGTACTCAAGATAGTATATACTTTCAAGAGCTGCTAATTTGACTTCCCTTGGTGCTGTAAACAGTTGGCTAGTGTTGAAATGGATTTCTGGGTAAGAAGCTCAAGTTAAAGCTAGATGTTTGATGCATCCCCTCTCCCATAGTTCAGACTACTTTTGTGCATTAAGACGGGGGTAGGGGGATAGAAGTAAGGAGCAGTGCTTACTAGCAGCAGGCCTGCTCTCCCTTTCAGAAGAGTGATATTGAATATTATAAAGGTAAACAACTTAACCACCTACTTAGAGTGCTGTCCCTGTGGGTGCTCTACTTCAAGTGTCAGTGCATTCCAGCGCCATTGATCAGAGATTTTCATTAGCAGTGCCTGGTTGGGGTGTGCATGCACAGTAGCTGTCTCGTGGTGCCATTGGCACTTCATCTAGGGCGCACACAGCCCGACCCCTACAGTTCCTTCTCAACCATCCTCTGCCAGAGATGGAGCTCTCCAGCAACATCAAAGAAATCCTAGAAAAGATGATAGATTACTACTAACTGCGTCTTAACTAAATAATGAGTCAGTTAAATTAGTGTTAGTTAAGTTTCAGTTATTCCTGTTTGACAGCTCATTCTCCAAAAAAAAATTCCCTCCCGTTTTTCCCATCCTATGAGGGACATCAAAAATATGCCTGGATCCCCATGTTTCAAGAGATGTACTTCATGCAAGGAAGCAATGCCTATTTCAGATGGGCACTCACAATGCGTCCGCTGTTTAGGTGAGTCGCACGTACCACGAAAGTGCGCTCACTGCAGCAACATCAAAGCTTGAGCGAGGAGAGACAGGTATCTCCGACTTAAAGTCATCTTAATGGAGAAATCCCTAACGTCCACCTCAGATCCCGGACAACCCTCGATAAGGGACTCTCCGGGTACATCCTCGGTGGACTGAGCAAGTGCTAATTCCTCTACAAAATCAAGGAAAAGGGCCACGTCCTCCCCAAGCAGAGAACAGTTAAAAAAGCAACGGTTTCCAGTGAGATATCTACCCTCCGTGCCAACCTCAGGCAGAGTGGGCACCTTTGATGCACAGGCACCTCCTCTGTACCAGGACCTCTGCCGGTAGGGGAAAGGAGTCAAGTGGTAGGCACAAAATAGCCTCCTCCTCCACGGCACCGACTACTCCTACAAAGGACATGGTGCCACAGCCTTCGCCACTGGCAATGCCAGCACCAACTTCATCAGAACCGTCCACAGAGATATCAAGGACGACATCACCAGCACTGACTAAGGCCACGCAGAAACCATCTGCACTGACCAAGCTACTATTTAAAGCATTGGCACAGAAAGGAACAGCACCCTAAACAATGGCATTGTGTCCTCTTACACATAAGGCAGACATGGAAGTAACCTCTACTCCCAGATTGCCTCTGTTTGGCACCAATAGCTCACTAGTACCAACAGCACCGGACCAACCAGATTCCCCTACTGCTTCACCATTTTCCAGCGAAGACGAGGAGGATCTTGAGGAAGAAGTCTTCTCATCAGGCACCGGATACCAATGTCCTACACAAGAACCAGAGAGCAGCTTACCAGGAACATGTATCCTTGGCTCACCAATCCCTGGATGTGCCCTCCCATGCCATTCCCTATACAATGACCACAATGGGATCCCGAGGAGCCTGCAAGTCTCCTTTCTCCAAACCTCCCACTCCTCAGAGGAGACATATACGCTAAACAACAGCATCATTACTAGAGCCTTCAGAGGCATCAGAGTAGACTGGAGACGATAGAGGGGAATCCACAGAACAAGATACCTCACTTGCTCACAATTCATCGTCTTCTCTGGGTGATCGGTGATGCTTCCACCTTCCACTGCCGCAGGTGACTTTAAACATTTTCAAGAATTGTTCAGGTGAATGGCACACCGGCAGAATATTCTGCTGGAGGAGGCAACTGAGACCCAACACCAACTCTTAAAAATCGTACACACCTCTTCTATGGTAAAGATAGCCCTGCCGATAAATGATGCCTTGATGGAAACGGTGTGGCAAACGCCCACCACTATTCTTCCAACCTGCAGACAAAGTATTATGTACCTAATAAAGGAATGGGCTTTCTTTTTTCACACCCACAGCCCAACTCCTTAGTGGTGGATGCCGCCAGCCAGGGGTAAACGACTCCAATCCCGATCCACACTCCAAAACAAGGATTGGAAGAGAATAGATCTATTTGGGCAGAAAGTGTATTCTTCAGCAATTCTGCATGGCCAACTACACAACGTTGCTAGCGAAATACGACCACGATAATTACGTTAAACTGAACGAGTTCCTCAATGAAATCTCTGAAGACAAGAGGGAACAATTCCAAGCAATCGTTAATAAGGGGACAGTTCATAGCCAGAACAGCGCTCCAAACATCCCTTGATGTCGCTGACACAACTGCACACACAATAGCAATAGTAATGCGCAGAGCATTGTGGCTACGTTCTTCATGTATCCTGTGAGAACTCCAAACTAAGATAGAAGACCTCCCCTTTGATTAGGGTCAAGCTGTTCTCCGCCAAGACAGATGAAGTCCTACATTCCATGAAGGACTCACGAGTGATATTGAGAACCCTCGGCATTTACACCCCCCCAAACAGACAGAAGAGATGCCAACCATACTCCCGCAACAGACCATACATTGCAACAACAGAGGCCACATGACAACCAGAGACACAGACTTCGGCCACAAAGACACTGTCCTTCCCAGTCTCTGTCCGCGGCATCCCAAGCACCACCAGCCAAGACGCAATTTTGAAATGTTGGTCGAGAGTCTGGCTGACCTCCCCCAACAACTAGCACCAGTACTACCACCAACCCAGACCTTTGGTCATTGGCTACGACCATTCTATCATATGTGGGCCTCCATCACCACAGACTACTGGGTATTGGAGATCATTCAAACAGGTTATGCCATCCCTTTTATCTCCATTCCACCTACCTGTCCCCCTTCCCTCTCCCTGTCCCACTTCAGGGACCTTTCTCACAAGCACCTTCTATGACAAGAAATAAAGCATCTTCTACAACTGGATGCCATGGAACAAGTTCCAAAACAGCACAGCGGAAAGGGATTTTATTCCCACTATTTCCTGACTCAAAAGAAAAACAGTGCATGGAGACCCATATTAGATCTCAGAAAACTTAACAAGTTTGTCCATATCCACAGATTCAGAATGGTCACACTGAACTCAATTATCCCAGTAATGGAAAAGGGGGACTGGTTCTCAGCCCTCGACCTACAAGATGCATATTTTCTTATCACCATCCATCCCGCACACAGACGGTTTCTACAATTCACAGTAGGGAAAGACCACTTCCAATACAGAGTGCTAACTTTCAGACTTTCAAGAACCCTGAGAGTTTTTACCAAAACCCTAGCAGTTGTTGCGTCACATTTGCGCCGATGGGGAATATTGATCTTCCCATACCTAGACGACTGCCTACTGAAATGACCTACTCAAGCAGAAACAGTAAATATTACCCAAGGACTATAACCCTCTTTCACACCCTAGGGTTGCAAATAAACTAACTGAAATCTACTCTAAACCCAGTACAACAATTGGACTTTGTTGGAGCGCACCTGGAGTCCATAGAGGCCAAGGCATCGTTGCCAGTTACCAGATTCGTAGCACTGACCACTCTCATATCAGTGGTCACAAACAGCCGAGAGGTATCAGCACACACTTTCCTTCAACTGCTGGGACATACAGCGGCCACCACCTTCGTAGTAAAACATGCTTGACTATACATGTGCTGCCTACAGGGATGTCTGAAAGCACAGACTGTACAAATCCTAAAACTAACACCAAAAGTCCAACACACATTTCATGGTCTTGTCCACCACTGTAATGAATGTGCGGGGATCCCATTCCAGCAGAATCCATCATCCATACTGATCACAACAGATCAGCTGGGGCACCCACCTAAACCAACATACAATCCAAGGGAAGTTGTCTCCCATGGAGACACATTTACACATCAGCCTGTTTGAATTACACACGGTTCACAACGCATGCAACCATTTCCTCCCAAAAATCCAGAACAAAACAATAAAAGTCACGATGGACAACACTGCATATATATTTTACATAAACCAACAGCGGGAGCTTGATCTCACTTCCTATGCACAGAAGCCATAAAAATATGGAACTGGTCCATAAAACACAACATCACCATTACAGCATCATGTCTCCCAGGTTGGCAGAACACAGTGGCGTACACGTTAAGCAGACAGTTTTTCCCAAGAACACGAATGGGAACTGAATGACAACATCATACAACACATTCCACATGTGGGGGTTCCCATACATCGACTTGTTCGCAGTAGCATGAAATGCCAAATGCAGGACTGGGAACACAATCCCTAGGGGGTGCCTTCCTCATCAGATGGCACGAATCTCTCCTATATGTATTCCTACCGATACCTTTAATTTCCAGAGTAATACACAAGATACAAACCAGCGAAGCCAAGGTCATACTTATAGCCCAAATGTGGCCCAGACAGACATGGTTCCCATACCTGATCTGCATGGTAATCTGCACACCATACACGCTCTTGCTGTGACGGGCTCTCTTCTCACAAGACAAAGGTCAAGTCCTCCATCCAAACTTGATCTGAAGGCATGGTTCCAACACGAAGAATTAACCTGCTCAGAACAGGTAAAACCTGTTTTACCCAGCAGAAAGACAGCCACTTGTGCAACTTGCCTACAGAAATGGAAGAGGTTCTCCATATGGTGCCAAAACAAATGCATAACTCCACTTACAGCACCACTTCATTTGAACTTGGAATACAAATTGGAACTAAAGCAATCAGTACTCTCCACAAGTACAGTTAAAGTACATCTAGCAGCCATAACTGCTTTCCATCATAAGATAGATGGTGTCTCATTATTCACACACCCGATCACAAAGCATTTCCTCATGGGGAATACAGAACATGTACTCAGAAATACACAACTCCACACCAGCATGGGATCTAAACCTGCTCCTTAGAGGCCTTACCAAAATACCATTCGAACCCACGTGCAACTTGTACTCTACAACACCTCTCAATGAAAGTTGCATTCCTTGTCGCGATTATTTCTGCGCGACAAATTTGTAAAACAGAGGCTCTCATGGCTCACCAGCCATACACTGTATTCTTCAAAGACAGTGACACTACGACCACACCCAAAATTTGTCCCCAAGGTTTCATCATCCTTTCATCTCAACCAATCAATTCACTTACCCTAAACCACATGAGACTACACAAGAGACCATCCTCCACATTCTAGATGTTAGACATGCATTAGCATTCTACCTAGATAGAATGAAACCATTCTGAAGACTTCGTCTCCATGGCTGAAAGGTCAAAGGGATCCGCAATATCAAAACAAAGACTTTCAAAATGGATCTCAAATTGCATCCATCTGTGCTATCAACTACAAAAAAGAGAATCCCAGACAGAGATTGGAGCCCATTTGAACAGATCAATGTGGACCTCAACAGCCTTGTTAAATAATTTACCAATCACAGAGATATGTTGGGCCACCGTTTGGGCGTCTGAACACACGTTCATTAATCGCTATGCAGTAATGCAAAACTCAGACTCCGATGTGATACTAGGCCTAACAGTGCTAGCGTCAACTATGAATACAACTCGGAAGCCCTTCCATCCACAGTAGGGCACTGCTCTACAGTCACCTGAAGTGGACCCACCCACAGGGTCAGCACCCGAAGAAGTAGCTCCACTGCCACCCTCCTCCCCTCTACTTCAGAGTTTGCATGAAAGACTCGGCGGTAGAAAAGAAACTGAAGGGGTCGGACTGTGCGCGCACTAGATGAGGTGCCAACAGTGCCACGAGACCGCTACTGCGCACGCACGTCCCAACCAGGCACTGCTACCAAAACTCTCCGATCAATGGCACCGGAACTCACCAACCCCTGAAGTGGAGCACCCACAGGGACATACCTCTCGAACTTTAGTTACTACACAAGGTGAGTAACCCTCTCCTTTTTAGGTTGGGGCCTATGATCCACATAAACGCAAAAACTTGTCATTGATACCAAGGCAGTAGTTGGTCTATGGGTTGGGACTGTCTGGAAAGTCCAGGACTAGTACCAAAAAGTCACCACTTGTCTCTGCATTTAGGGACCATTCTGAAGGCTAATACCTTGCCAAGCATGATGGCTAGGAACTAATAGTAAGCACCTCGTTAGAAAGCCTGGCTTTCCACTTGTGATAGCATTTGTCCATAGCTTTGCTGATCTGTGGTGTTCATGGTTTGAGCTTGTCTTTCTGTCAGTACTTAAAATGCCTATATCACTGGCATTCTAACAAGGCTTGTATCTTCCTGTCTTCAGTTACAGCTTGGTTTTTAGTAGTTCTTCTCCAAACTGTCAGTTAGCATTGGTGCTGCACAACATTGGGTAACTTGGAACCCCATTTTTAGATTGGTAACCAACTCTACTATGGATAGACTTCTTGAATGTTGGTTGCTTAAATCACGTCAGAATTGGAAATGGGTTGCAAGACTAAGCCCTTGGCTGTCTGAAATCCCCAATGTAGGCATTGGTGTAGCTGCACCACCACATACACCTATTGTAGTTTTGCTTGTCCACACTAAGCTGCAGTGTGTGCCACTGCAGCTCACCCTGCTTTGAGAAGGGGTGATTTGCACCAATGCAAACATTGGCTTATAACAGTTTTTCCGGTTTGTATCAGTACGGTGACACTGCTGTCTGTAACTGGTATGAATTCTCAGTATAGACAAGGCCTGGTAAAAACCTTCTAAAATAGGGGATGGGAGAGTGTCACTTTACATTTGATACAGAATAAATCTCCAATAGCTCAGCTTTGTCAGGAGGACTCCCAGAATATGAACATTCCCTGTCCCTGACATTACAAACAGCTCTGCTTTCAATAGACCAAGTATACCAAGTCTTTTTACTTTTCTTGTAACTTCGTTGGTCTGAAAGCAGTCTGCTTATATCAGCAGAAGCATGGCACTCCAATAGTTTATTGGACCTTGCTGGGAGAAGGAATAACAGGGGGGCCTACAAGTAACTTCCACATAATATAAAATTAACTCTCAGTAACAAGGCAAACCTCATGGGTGCCTTCACCACACACTGCTGTAAGGTTCACTAACTTACAGCTGGCCAGGGTTAAACCCTCTGGTTCTGTACAAATACTTTCAGGTACAGAGAACTTCCAAGTGCTGGTCCCAGCCTAGTGATCAGAAATATTCATGCCCTGAAGGAGGATCTCATGTACCTGGCATTTGTGTGAAATTAAGTGAGAAGGTCTTAGCTAACATCTGCCACAAATCTGTCCAAATACAGCTTCAACATAATTCTGTCTTGACTTACAGGGTGAGAATCCCTTCACAGATGATCCAGAAGAGAAAGAGGAGCATGAGGAAGGAGAGGGTGGAACGAGTGGAAATGCAGAGGAGGGAATAGCTGAAGGAGCAGATGGAAACAAGATTGATGAAGAAAACCAAGATGAAGAAAATAAAGATGAGGAAAGCCAAGACCGAGCGGAGAACCCAGAAGCAGAAGCAACTGAGAATCACGGGGAGCAAGAGGAGATTCAGGCAGAGGCACAAGCAGAAGTAGAAGCAGGCTACACAGAGGAGAAGAATTCACAAGTTGCAGAGGAAACCCTCACTGCTGAGGAGGAAGAGCAACTGCTGGAAGGAGGTGAGGAAGAAAGCAAAGGAGTTACTGCAGCAGAAAAGGAGGAGCCCTTGGAGTAGACTCTGGATGGGGAAGCTGACCCGTTTAAGACCCAGCATTAAGTTTGTTTGTTTTTTTAAAGCATAACTATCTGTGAAACTTCATAGTATGTTTTTGGTTATCATTCTACTAAACTTTCACCTAGTTATGGCAGTTGAAAGCCTCTATCTGTAAAGTGTTTTTGGAAATAGATTTTTTTTTTTTTTTTTAACCAAACCTTCATTTTAGTAGCTAGGTTTTGTGCAGTCCAAGTTTTTAGATGGCTTTGTACTAGAAGAATTTCCTTTGAGCATGTGTACAAAACAAATTGTGCTAATGCACTACGTACTAAATCACAATCCGGCAGATTAAACCTCTTATTATTGTCCCTGTAAAACTTTTATATATTTAAAAAAAGTGGGTTGTCCCTTAGCCAGCCTTCCTGGAAGCAAAAGGAGTCTCAAATCCAGGGTTTAAAATTCTGCAGTGTATGCTGTAAAATTCTGCATAATTTCCATGTGACTGTAGTACTCTTCCCAATGTTTTACTCTTCCTTTTTAATGCAAAGCAAAAATAAGTGGTGTCGACATTGTATTGTTTGTAAAATGCTTTCACTTAAAGGTGAATGTTTTCGGTGGGTGGAGATAAAGCACTACACTGATATTACCCCCCTGTGTGCGCCTTAATTTCTGAAGGTGGAGGTGAGTAGTATGTGTTCTGGTGATACTCGGAATAGGTGGAGATCTTGAAATGCAGTCCTCCTAAATTGAAGCAATGCTGTGCAATAGCTGTGGTCTGCTGCACTGAGATCTGAGCTCCACGCAACTTTGCTGCTGATTTGGAAAAAGTCACTTCTCTTTTGTTTGTTCTCATCTATAAGGCTAATATAACCCTGCTGAGATCTCCAACTGAATTGTGCCTTGTGAATATTCACAAATATTTCCTAAAGTTGCCATAGGTTAGTCACTGACTTTTTAATTCTGAGTATATTTGTCAAGCTCACAACTCAAAAGTTTAACACTGCCATGATATTTCAAAGCGTGCCCCTGCAGGAAACGGAACCAATTTTGTACAGACAAATCTGTGCTGGCTTATGCGCCATCATGGATGCATGTGTAGAAAAGGGGGGGCACATCTCTGCTGGATGACAGGGCACCATTTTGGGACAAGCTGCCTTGAGCTTCTTTAATGGTTCCAACATCTGTGGAACTTCCCTGGAATAGAGAGTGCTGGTAGCTGTAGCTGATCAGTTTTTTTTATAAACCTGACTTCTTCCTCCCTACTTGCAGTCATTCTTCCACAACGTGGAAGTTAGCCTAGTTGTCAGTACACAGTAGAACTGCACAGCTTCTAAACTATAGGGGTTCATCTCTGTAGAATTTTCTGTCATGATCTTGCAACACAGACCGTGTTAATATGACAAGCCGCTTGTTAAACCTGTTCTAGTGTAAATGTTGAGGCACAGGGTCGAATTTCAAAATGTTTACTGCGGTGGTCTGAAGTAGGGACACCAGCATGGCGTAGGAGTCACTACTGACCTCTTAAACATGGCCTGATAGCAGATGCCACCTGAAGTCTGATCAGTAGGGGTGTTTTTTTCTGGGATAGTTCACTATGCAGTGATCGGAAGCTTGTGGCATATTGCCATTTTGAACAAGGCCTCTAAGACTGTGCTTACATGCATGTACCTATTTTGGCTTCAGGAAATTTGACTTTAAGGTATTAATTATGAAGAGAGAAGGGAATTAGGAGGATGACTACAGTAAGTTACTGAAAAAGCTATGCTAAAGTGGGACTTTGTCAAACCCATAGAAATTTACTGGACTAAAAGGTTGCTAAGGTTACTTTTTAGAAAAAAATATGTAGAAATGAGTTAAAGTATATGAATATTCACATACCCCAATTATGTTAGAATATATCAAATGGCATTTAAATAATTTAACTCTTTCTGTTTCTCCCTACCTCATTCTAGGCACCAGAACTCTTCTTACACCCATCTTCATTCATATGAATTTCTTAGTTTCTAGCTCTCCTAGAACCACTACTGCTATCCTACAACTCTCCCTCCAGTTCACCCATCCCCTAGCACTCAAATGCAAGTAAGATAACATCTTGCTTCTTACCATCCATATAAAAATTGGACTCAACTCTTTCATGCAGCTCCCTGCTTTGGTTGAGACTATATTAGTCTCTATTTACAATTGTCATATTAGTCTCTATTTACAATTGTTGATCTTCACTCCCTGCCATCCCCCACAAACAAACCAGTTCTTCCCCTTTCTGGAGCTTAGCAAGTATCTGCAGGCTTCTCCTTCTTCCTGGCTCAGCAATAGATGTTATAGCCATCCATCACAATAGGAAAGGCTAAGGCCAATTTTTGTAAACAAGTGAAGTTTTGGGAATTTGCCTATGCCTCAAATTCTAATGGTATTTTAAAGTAGGTAAAGCTAGAAGTACTATACTGAAGATGGGTTTTCTGGCTAATGACCTAATCTTCGTTTACATAACATCAATTTTGAGCCTCTAAAGATGGGTTGACCAATTGCCTGTAAGTGTTCAAAAAATTCTTGTGTACCCTGAACATAATGACAAGAATAGTCTTCCTGCGCAGAGTTACAGGTGAAGAGGAATAGTGACAAATAATGTGTAGCTGCTACTGAATGACTTCTATTAAGGATAACTTTTAATAAACTAAGCATGACCATCTTTCATCATACATTCCAGGAAAAAATAGTTGGGTGGCTTACTACAACCAACAAGACCATGACTAGATAAATCTGCAGGCTAGAGCCTACAACCCTGATTCTTTGTTCTAGAAACATTGGCCTATATACTACTAAGCAAAGTCAGAACTTCCATTAATGGTAACACAGGCACAGGGCCCTATGGACTTAGCAGCTTACTGCAATTCATCCTTTTGTTCCAGAATCTAAATGTTCATTTTAAAAGTGTCTAGTCCATGTGGATACAAAGCTTTCATTGTGACAGGAAATCTTAAAATTATTTTTAAGAAATGTAAAAGTGGCCACCACATGAAATATAGCCTCTGAATTTTAATTCCTATTGGAATTCATGTTGGTTTGGTGCAGATTGGGGTGATATTCAAAGGTTTAAAAAAAAAACACACACTTTAAAAAAAAAAAAAATTTAGTGGGATCTTGCAAAAAAAAATCTATAAGCTGTGGTCTGTTTTGATAAATAAATTTTTTTAAAGTTGTGTTCCCTAAATACAGACATTTATCACTGTTGCTATTCCTCCCCATAGCAGTTAATGCAGCAGCCTGCATAGGTGTTTGGATGATGGACTGAGGTGTGTGTGTGTGTGTGTGTGTGTGTGTGTGTGTGTGTGTGTGTGCGCCACTGCCATCAAACACGCTGTAGATTAGGGTACGGTTCCCTGAGTGAAGAACTGACTGCCTAAGCAGCAGTTCTGCAGAAAAGGACCTGGGGATTACAGTGGACGAGAAGTTGGATATGAGTCAGCAGTGTGCCCTTGGCATATGGGGCTGTATTAGTAGGAGCATTGCCAGCAGATCGAGGGAAGTGATTATTCCCCTCTGTTTGGCACGGGTGTGGCCACACCTGGAGTATTGCGTCCAGTTTGGTTCCCACACTACAAGAGGGATGTGGACAAATTGGAGAGAGTCCAGCGGAGGGCAACGAAAATGATCAGGAGGCTGGGGCACATGACTTAGGAGGAGAGGCTGAGGGAACAGGTCTTGTTTAGTCTGCAGAAGAGAAGAGTGGGAGGATTTGATAGCAGCCTTCAACTATGTGAAGAGGGGTTCCAAAGAGGATGGAGCTCAGCTGTTCTCTGGGGTGGCAGATGACAGAACAAGGAGCAATGGTCTCAAGTTGCAGTGTGGGAGGTCTAGGTTGGATATTAGGAAACACTATTTCACAAGGAGGGTGGTGAAGCTCTGGAATGGGTTACCTAGGGAGATGGTGGAGGTTTTTAAGGCCCGGCTTGACAAAGCCCTGGCTGGGATGATTTAGTTGGTGTTGGTCTTGCTTTGAGCAGGGGAGTAGACTAGATGACCTCCTGAGGTCTCTTCTAACCCTAATATTTTATGAAGAACCACAATCCCAGGACTAGTCTCTCTACATTTCTTGCACTTCACCATCCTGATCAACGTAGACCATGATTACAACTTTAGAAAGCAATCAGATATGAGCCATATTCCCTTTGCAAATAAACCAACAGGTTAAAAACAAGTTTACTTCAGATGTAGTTGTGAATAGAACCCAGGTCTCTAATGTGGCATACCCAAAACTACAGTTGTTCTTTGGTAATGACCCTACAGTGTCATTTCAGAGCTGGCTTTAGAACCCAGGCTTCCTTATCTCTAATTTTCTACAGCTGTTTACCAGATCGTTTTGTGACCCATTGGGAAAGTGTACATCAAGTCCCCTTCTAGTGACTAAGGCTGTAGCTGTGCTAGGTAGTATAGGTATACTCTATTGACAAAGCACTCCTAGTGTAGATGCAGCTTATATTGGCAAAAGCTCAGGCACTTCTGCTACGCCAAGGCACACCTACCCCAAGCAAAACAAGCTATACCCATAAAAGCACAACTTTGGTAGTAATATTTCATCTATATGAGGGTTTTGACAAGATGGCTGTGTTGATCAGGGATCACCTCTCTTCATGCTCCTGTCCAACATCGCTCTGCCAATAGCAGTCTGTAGGGTAGATACAGCCTTAATTGTGGCCTCAGCTATGTGAAGGAAGAATACCCATTCCATGCATTTGGGAAGTTAACAGACAGATGTGCTGATTGATTGATCCACGTGCAGATGAGGATGGAAGTGAAAGCCTTGTGGCGTATCGGAGTGTTAGTGGCAGCACTGTTTAAGCAATCTGAAGATAGCAAGGAATGCAGGAGACTTGCCCCCTAACTTCTCATTTCCCTGCTTTTAAGGCTTTAGGTGGGGTGTCCCTCAATTCAGTCTTAAGTCGCTAAGCTGTGTGTGGGGGATAAACACGGTAGCTATATAACATTGTTAAATGCCCAAAAACTTCATTAAGCCAGAGTTCAAGTTGCCCAGTGCGGCCTTGTGCCCTCCAGAATGTGGAGAGTGGCTAAACTTAAACATCTGAAAATGAGGAAATACCAAATTAAAGTGCATGCTATCTCTGCAACACACTCTTAACACTGTCATCTTTGAGCAGTGCCCCAACATGCCAATACCACACATGCTAGTACTCTGCCCTAATGCTACCGCATACTGGGAACAGAGCACATAAGACTGTCTATCGTGCTCAACACCTATGGCTACAGCAAAACTCAAGTTAAGGTGCCGTATACAGCAGCTACTCTCAAACACTGATTCTACACACAACCATCCAACTTTTTGTATGTTACCAGCCCTTCACCCTTGCTCTGAGGATTCCACCTGAGACACTGCCTTCACCTACCCCTCACTAAGCCTTGGAGATGCTGCCCTGCATGCCTGCAGATTGCTGACAAACGCCATGGCAAGAAGACACCCGGGTGCACCTCTGTAGATGCAACCTGCAGAACTCAGTGCTGAAATGATGCATAGTGGATCCTTCAATGCACCTAGTCATATTACAGTAACAGTTCTGTTAAGTTGCTCTAACTAATCCCTCCACCATCCAATACAGCTACGCTCGACTTGGTGAAGGCAGCTGGAGTGCATACAGTTAAATGCTGCAATTCAATGCTGTGGAGCACAAAACAAATACTGGAACACTCCTTCAGAACTTCCTCATGTCTACCTACCCCATTACTGAACCATTCCAATGGCTATTGCCAGCTCCAGGGGGCAGACTTAAGATTGTGCTGTGGGGGTGGCATGTATCTTGGTATTTCCTGGTTTTCAGAGGTTTAAACTTAGCCACTCTCCACATTCTGGAAGGGCATGTGTCAGTGCTGGACAACCTTAACTCTGTGTTAATGAAGTTTTTGGAGAATTTAATTCCTGTGGTTTTAAAAAAAAAAAAAAACAACCACCAAAAACACACCATCCCCAGGTTGCTCAGCTCTCCTCCTCCTCTGCCTCTGTCTCCTTGGCAGTCATTACCCTGGCCCCAGAATGCACTGGCTGCATGTTACAGAAAATAGATCCTGTCAAACTAACGTGATATCTTTGAGATTACAAGTTAGGTTGGTAAAGGTAATGGTGTTGATGTAATATATTTAGACTTTTGTAAGGCATTTGGTACTTCACGATATTTTGATAAAAAAATGTGAATGATAGAAAAATAACATGGTCCACATTAAATGGATTAAACAAAGGCTAACTGATAGCTCTCAAAATAGAATTGTAAATGAGGAATCATCATTGAGTGAGTGTGTTTCTGGTGAGGTACCACAGTGATCCATTCTTGGCCCTATGCCATTTAACATTTTTATCAATGACCTGAAAGTAAACACAAAATTACTATGATAAAGTTTGCAAATGACACACAACCTTGGAAGTGGTAAATAATGAAGAGCACAGGTCCCGGATACAGAGCAAACTGGATCATTTGATAAGCTGGGCACAAGCAAACACTGCATTTTATTACAGCTAAATGTAAGTGTGTACATGTAGGAACAAAGAATGTAGGCCATACTCACAGGATGGGAGGACTACCCCAACCCCAGCTGTCATGACCCTGTCCCCATGACAGTGATTGCTCTGATCCATTTTTGAACTCCACTGCCCAAGGGTCACAGACTTCCCCACCACCCACTTTAAACCACCCTTCCCTCCTGTTTTTAAATGCCTTTTCCTGATTGCCCGCCTTGATGAGTACACCTAGCAGCTCACCTTTGTTCTGTACATCTGACCATGCTGGTTCCATACATGCAGAGAGCTACTAGACACACTCCTGTGTGGAGCAAGCAAAAAGTTGTGGATCTTCTTACCCTGTGGAGAGACAAGGCAGTGTGAGCCCAGAAATGGAACAGCTGTTGAAATATCAACACTGTGCAGATTTCACAGGGGGTGCTGGAACAGGGGCATGACAGGGCTGAGCAGCAGGAGCATGCGAAAATGATAGAACTTCACCAGGCATACCACAAGGCAAGAGAAATCGACAAGAAACCTGGGGCTGCCCTGCAGACCTGCCACTTTTACAACAAACTGCATGCCATACGTGGCAGTGACCCCACCAGCACTCTGAGGACCACTGTGGACAGCTTCAGAGGAGCCCAAGGCAGAGACCCCTACCACAAACAGCAAGGGGGCAGGGGGAACGCAGCAGGGGACTCAACCTATGACGTGAACCAGGAACTGTTTGAAACTCTGATGGAGTCAAGCCAGGTGAGCGCAGATGAGCCCGCTAATGAGCAAGAAGAGAGCTCGGGTAAGTGTGTACATGCATTATTCCTTACAAAGGTTTTTTTGGTTTGGTTTGTTTTTTTCCCCCGAAACCTCATCTCCCTTCCTGCCCCATTTAAAAATGTCTCCCATCCCATCCACAAGTTTATAGAACAGAGACATTGAATTCCAATTGCTTTACTGTTACAAAATACGTTAGGAAATAAATTCAAAAAGAGTTTTATAGCAGTCCAGTTACACATTGCACATCTTATCCCTGTTCTGTGCTCAGACAGAGGTAGAACAAACAGGTAGAGTCAGCATCCACCTTTCATTTGTTTTTCTGGTTGGGCTCGGCAGGGGGTGGGGAATGCAGAATACTTTGTTTATCTGACTAGAGATGTCCCTTTAAGCCTCTTGAGACAACTTGATGAAACTTTCATGGACATACTCCACAGTCCTCTCGTGAAGATTGCTAGGGATCACAGTCTTGTTTCTTTCACTGCTCTAGGAGACCTTCCCATGCCACTCTGCAATGAGTTTGGCTGACACGATTACAGTAAACAGGCTAGCGGCATGTGATCTCAGGTGGCCTCAGGATGCCAGTAGCAGTTGGGTTCTGTGTGCCTTTGTCACCCTCAGGAGTGAGATATCAGCTAAAATCACCATTGCCTGTGAAAATAGAGCCAATATTCACTGCACTTTCCCTATATCAGTCCCCAGGGATCAGGCCCTAAAGGTTATAGCTTCCTTGCAACAGAATTTTCTCTTCCCCCCCCCCCCCCCCCCCCAGGCCACATTCACCATGGTTTAAGCTGCAGAGCGGTGCTGTCATGAGGCACTCCAAAGCTCAAGTGCCAATAAGCATTTCTTATTAAAAGGATTTATGGGAATAATGTAAGGGAGTTTTGAGACTTTCTTTCCCTTTCTGTTGTGACTGTAAATCTAATGGTGCATTTGTCTGTTTTAATCAGCAACTTCTGGCATGGTGGCCTTGAGGGGTGCCCTCTCCATGCTGGGTGAACATCTGACCCTGATTAGGAAGAGAAAGAAGAGGACTAGGGAGGATATGTTCTGCAGGATATTTCATCCTTTACAGCCCAGTGCACAAGGACTTGGAGGACCCATCTAAATGCGGCCATGGAGAAAGACTGAGAATGGAGAGAGCAGTTGCTGCAGAAGAACCAAGAGGTGCATATGGAGATGATAGGTTTCCTCAGGCACCAAACTCAAATGTTGCAAAGCATTATTGACTTACATACCCAAAGACCCTGGACTCAGCAGCCTTTCCAGTCCTTGGAGAACTCCATGTTTGTTGCTCCCTACACCCCCCAATATACCATGTGGGATCAAGGTATACATCCTTCCTTCTTTTTTGAGTGATTGCTCATGTGTATTCCACAATAGGTGTGCATGCTCGCCACGTGCACCGGTGTCAGAAGTTTTTCCCCTAGTAGTACCCGTAGGGGAGCGCCCCAGCAACCCATGGAATGGCGCCTCCATGGCGCGGTTTAAGGGGCGCTGTGCACTCCCCCCACCCTCAGTTCCTTCTTGCCGCCAGTGAAGGTGCTTCGAAACTGCTCTACTCCAACTTTGCTGTAGCTTGTCCCCAGAACTCTTGTTCGTTCAGCGTATGTGACCTGTAGTTGGTACTCAATTAGTTTTAGTTTAGTTTAGCTAGTGCGCCCGGGCCGGGGTATGCCCCAGGTTTTAAGTTGTGTGACACTTGTAGGTGCCCGATGCCAGTGAGTGATCCGCACATGGACTGTCTACGCTGTTCGGGTGAAACTCATCTCAACGATCGCTGTAAGATTTGCAAGTCGTTTAAGCCTCAGACCGAGAGAGAGAGACACATTAGGCTCCGGGCTATCCTCATGGAGTCAGTGTTGACCCCGACTCCGGCGCACCGCTCCGAGTCGGCACTGGGCACCGCGATGTTGGTGCGCGGCGACCCCCCGGCGCCATCTACTAGTCAGCACTGCTCCCCGTCCACGGGGCATGCCAAGAAGGCTAAGAAGAGGCCTTCTCCGACGCAGCACTGGAGTAAATCTGGGGCAGAGACTAGACCCGTGTTGGGCAGTCCTCGATCCCCATCGACCTCTAGGCCTCCGACTCAAGTCGAGCGGAGTAGCCCGGCCCAGTTGGAGCAGGCTTCCCCGGATGTCCGGATGCCCTCCACGCCAGAAGCCTTGCACGCGGTCCGAGACATCATGTCCATGCCAGTACTAGGAGCACCGCCAACGTTGGCCCCATGCTCCAGAGGCAAGCCGCCACTGGGATCTCTGAGGTTGCCCCCGACTCGGTACCAGTCTCAGTCGAGGGAACGTTCCAGACGCCATTCGATGCTCAGCAACCATTCCGTGCATAGTCTACGTGGGTCGCTGTCAACTCCCACCAGGTTGTCCGGCTGGGTTCCATCTGACCAAGACTCCAGGCACCGCTTCACCTCAAGGAGCGAACACCGATGGGATCGAGGCAGACGCCGCCGAAGGTCCTTGTCTTGGAGGGGCTATCGTAGCCGGTTGCGCCATAAACATTGACGCCATTCCCGTTCGTCATCCTGCACCAGGACCCCGCCACAGCACCGCTTCCGCAGCCCCGGGCGTTGATTGCTGGCGAGTCGCCGTCACAGATCCGCCCGTCAGAGCGGATTGCTGAGCAGCTGTTACCGACGGTTGCGGTCGTCCACGTCGAAGTCGTGGTGTCAGTCTCGGGGTCAGCACTGCTCCCGGTGCCACCGCTCCTCCCAGTCCAGGGACAGTGGCAGGTTATACGTCAGCCCGGCCTCCCTTCATAGCCGTCCATCGATGGGTCAGGCCAGCCAGGCCGAACAGCCCGCTCCCCCAGTGCCACAGCAGGTGCAGTGGCACCGGGCCCCGTGGCCAGTGCAATGATTCCAGTGGGCATCGTGGCCCCCAGTGCAACCTCCGATGGGGTTCGCTCGGTGGCTGGAGCCTCAGAAGGGCCGTTGGCCTCCCTCTCCCAACCTCCGAGGAAGGAGTCGGTGGGACGTACATCCTCGGCACCGTGCCCGGAGCCCGACCAAGTGGTGGATCCTCCGATGCCGGTGGACACGCAAAGTACAGCGCCAGCCTCCTCGCCCTCCCCGATGAGGCAATTACAGTCCCTCCTCCCTCCGTCCCACGGGAGGACTCTAAGGCCCACCAAGAACTATTAAAAAGTGTGGCATCAAGCCTCAACCTCCAGACAGAAAAGGTGGAGGAGCCCTCGGACTCCCTGTTTAACGTACTGTCCGCTTCGGTACCAGGCAGGGTGGCCTTCCCTCTCCACGAAGGGGTGGCGAAAATTTCAGATGCCCTGTGGCAAACCCCGGACTCATTGGCCCCCATCTCTAAGAGAGGGGAACGCAAGTATTTTGTGCCCGCCAAGGGGCATGAATACCTATACACCCACCCTGCCCCTAACTCCCTGGTGGTCGAGTCGGTCAACCACAGGGAGTGGCAGGGCCAACCAGCCCCTACACCGAAAAATAAAGATTCAAGGAGGCTGGACTCATTTTGGAAGAAAAAAAAATTCGTCCTCGAGCTTCCAGTTACGGGTGGCGAACCATCAGGCTCTTCTGGGCCAAGTTCGAGGACTGCATGGCCTGAAAGACTCCCGCACGACGCTTCAAACTCTGGGTCTCTATGCTCCGGCTAAACCAAAGTTTAAGCCGCAGCAGGCTCCCACCCAAGCTGCCCACTCTAAATATGAGCCTCCTTATAAAAAGTCGTGGGACTATAAGAAACACCTGCAGAGGCAGTCTTGGCCTGCCCCCCAGCCTGGGTCCTCCAAGGGCAAACAGGCAGGGAAACAGCGGTTTTGACGGGTTGCCTGGGGCGCCCTGCCAGTTCTCATCAGGGATCCACCCACAATAAAGGTTCCCTTCTCCAACCGGTTGTGTACTTTCCTCCCGGAGTGGTCGTGGCTGACCTCGGGCCGATGGGTCCTCAACTCCATCTCCCGGGGTTACCCCCTCCAGTTTACCTCCACCCTGCCCAACCACCCTCTGTTCCCATCCCTCCTGGGGGACCCCTCTCATGTGGCTCTCCTCAAGCAGGGTATTTACAAAGTGTATGTTGGTGGTAGCGGCCTACCTCAGGCGCTGTAGTGTCCAGATCTTCCCCTATCTGGACAACTGGCTAGTCAAGGGCAGCTCCCGGTCGCAGGTGCGGGATGACATGGTGCTCTTTCTGTCCACGTGCGCCACTTTGGGCCTGCTGGTAAACAATGCCAAGTCCACGTTGGTCCCGGTACAATGCATAGAGTTTATCAGGGCGGTCCTGGGCGCCACGTCGGCCAGAGCCTCCCTCCCACAAGGTTTCCAGTGACAACAGCCAGAGCATGCCTCTAGCTCTTGGGTCACATGTCAGCGTGCACATATGTGGTCCGCCACGCCAGACTCAGGATGAGGCCCCTCTAGCTCTGGTTGGCCCTGGCATTCTCCCAGGCCAGAGACAGGATGGACAAAGTCCTCACTGTGCCTGAACTGGTGATCGCCTCCCTACGATGGTGATCCTCCCCAGGGAGCATGCTCCACGGGGTCCCGTTCAGAGGCAGGGCCCTGTCGATAGAACTGGTGTCCGATGCATTGGACCTGAGGTGGGGAGCCCATGTGGGGGACGTTCAGACCCAAGGTCTGTGGTCTGCGCAGTACCTGGCCCTCCACATAAACAAGGAGCTCAGGGTAGTGCGGCTGGCGTGCATGGCCTTCCACTAGCACCTGGAAGGCCAGGTGGTCAGGGTTCTCATGGACAACACGGCCTGGATGTTTTATATCAACAGGCAAGGCGGGGTCCAATCCTCTGTCCTCTGCCAGGAAGCCTTCAGGCTGTGGGACTTTTGTATAGCCCACAACATTTGCCTACAGGTTTACTACCTATCAGGAGCCTGGAATTTGCGGGCGGATCGCTTGAGCAGGGACTTCTCCTCTCAGCACGAGTGGTCCCTTCACCCAGAGGTGAACTCCCCAGGTGGACCTGTTTGTGACCCGGCAGAACCATCACTCTCCCCGGTTCTGCTCCCAGGGGAGGCTGGGACGGGGCGCTATCTCCAGTGCCTTCCTCCTGTCCTGGTCGGGCCAGTTTCTCTATGCCTTCCCCCTGTTCCCACTGATAGGCAAGGTCCTGGAAAAGATAAATACAGACAGGGCCCGGGTCCTACTGATTGCCCTGGCATGGCCCAGGCAGCATTGGTACAGGACCCTTACGGGCCTGGCAGTTGCCCCGCTGTGGCCGTTGCCGTCCTACCCGGACCTGCTCTCCCAGGACCAGGGCTGCCTTCTCCACCCCAACCTGGCGGCACTTCACCTCACAGCGTGGCTGCTCATTGGTTAGGCCGGGAGGAGAGGACGTGCTCGGAAGGGGTTCAGCGCGTCCTCTTAGAAAGCAGGCGACCCTCCACGGGCCGGGCCTACTTGGCAAAGTGGTCTCGGTTCTCCCAGTGGGCGGATGAGCGGGGCGTTTTCCCCTGTGGCTGCCCCAATGCAGCTCATTCTGAACTACCTCCTTCACCTTAGAGCCCAGGGCCTGGCGCCCTCATCCATCAAGGTGCACTTCGCGGACATATTGGCCTTCCACCTGCTGGGGCAGGGCCAAACAGTATTCTCCCATGCTATGACTGGCTGATTCCTTAAGGGATTGGATCGTCTCTTCCCGTACTTCAGGCCTGCAGTCCTACAGTGGGACCTTAACGTGGTGCTGGCCCGCCTCACGGGCCCCCCGATTGAGTAGCCTTCCTGGTGGCGATCACGTCAGTTAGGCGGGTCTCGGAACTCAGGGCCCTGACCTCCGAGCCCCCGGACATGGTGTTCCATAAGGATAAGGTCCAGCTCCGCCCACATTCTTTGTTCCTCCCGAAGGTGGTCTCTGCCTACCACATGGGTCAGGATGTTTTCCTGCCGGTCCTCTGCCGCAAGCCCCATGCATCCAGTGAGGACCGCCACCTCCACATGCTGGATGTGCGATGGGCTCTGGCTTTCTACCTGGAGTGGACAAAACCGTTCAGAAAGTCCTAGCTGCTGTTCATCGTCTCGGCCGAACGCATGAAGGATCGGCCGATCTCCAGTCAGCAGCTCTCCAATTGGATCGCATTGTGCATCGGTACCTGTTATGACCGGGCGGGAATCCCCCCACTGTCAAGTGTGAGGACACACTCGACTAGGGCGCAGGCCTCGTTGGCTGCCTTTTTGGCCCATGTCCCCATCCAGGACATTTGTAGGGCTGCTACGTGGTCTTCAGTTCACACTTCCACCTCGCATTATGCGATCGTCTCCAAACCAGGGAGGATGCTGGGTTCCGCAGGGCTGTACTCCGTCCCTAGAGTCTGTGACCTTCTACCCACCTCCAACAGATATAGCTTGGAATCACCTACTGTGGAATACACATGAGCAATCACTCGAAGAAAAGACAGTTACCTTTTCCGTAACTGGTGTTCTTTGAGATGTGTTGCTCATGTCTATTCAACATCCCGCCCTCCTCCTCCTCTGTTGGAGTTGTCTGGCAAGAAGGAAGTGAATCCACATGTTCCATAGAATCTCTATGGATAGAAATTTCATGCTCTAATAAGAATATAACATTAGGGATCTATTATGACCACCTGACCAGGACAGTGATAGTGATGATGAAATGCTAAGGGAAATTAGAGAGGCTATCAAAATTAAGAACTTAATAATAGTGGGGGATTTCAATTATCCCCATGTTGACTGGGAACATTTCACTTCAGGACGAAATGCAGAGACAAAATTTCTCGATACTTTAAATGACTGCTTCATGGAGCAGCTGGTACGGGAACCCACAAGGGGAGAGGCAACTCTAGATTTAGTCCTGAGTGGAGCGCAGGAGCTGGTCCAAGAGGTAACTATAACAGGGCCGCTTGGAAATAGTGACCATAATACAATAACATTCAACATCCCTGTGGTGGGAAGAACATCTCAACAGCCCAACACTGTGGCATTTAATTTCAAAAGGGGGAAATATGCAAAAATGAGGGGGTTAGTTAAACAGAAGTTAAAAAGTACAGTGACTTTAGTGAAATCCCTGCAAGCTGCATGGGCGCTTTTTAAAGACACCATAATAGAGGCCCAACTTCAATGTATACCCCAAATTAAGAAACACAGTAAAAGAACTAAAAAAGAGCCACCGTGGCTTAACAACCATGTAAAGGAAGCAGTGAGAGATAAAAAGACTTCCTTTAAAAAGTGGAAGTCAAATCCTAGTGAGGCAAATAGAAAGGAGCATAAACACTGCCAAATTAAGTGCAAGAGTGTAATAAGAAAAGCCAAAGAGGAGTTTGAAGAACGGCTAGCCAAAAACTCCAAAGGTAATAACAAAATGTTTTTTAAGTACATCAGAAGCAGGAAACCTGCTAAACAACCAGTGGGGCCCCTTGATGATCGAGATACAAAAGGAGCATTTAAAGACGATAAAGTCATTGCGGAGAAACTAAATGGATTCTTTGCTTCAGTCTTCACGGCTGAGGATGTTAGGGAGATTCCCAAACCTGAGCCGGCTTTTGTAGGTGACAAATCTGAGGAACTGTCACAGATTGAAGTGTCACTAGAGGAGGTTTTGGAATTAATTGATAAACTTAACATTAACAAGTCACCGGGACCAGATGGCATTCACCCAAGAGTTCTGAAAGAACTCAAATGTGAAGTTGCGGAACTATTAACTAAGGTTTGTAACCTGTCCTTTAAATCGGCTTCTGTACCCAATGACTGGAAGTTAGCTAATGTAACACCAATATTTAAAAAGGGCTCTAGAGGTGATCCCGGCAATTACAGACCGGTAAGTCTAACATCGGTACCGGGCAAATTAGTCGAAACAATAGTTAAGAATAAAATTGTCAGACATAGAAAAACATAAACTGTTGAGCAATAGTCAACATGGTTTCTGTAAAGGGAAATCGTGTTTTACTAATCTATTAGAGTTCTTTGAAGGGGTCAACAAAGGTGGACAAGGGGGATCCAATGGACATAGTGTACTTAGATTTCCAGAAAGCCTTTGACAAGGTCCCTCATCAAAGGCTCTTACGTAAATTAAGCTGTCATGGGATAAAAGGGAAGGTCCTTTCATGGATTGAGAACTGGTTAAAAGACAGGGAACAAAGGGTAGAAATTAATGGTAAATTCTCAGAATGGAGAGGGGTAACTAGTGGTGTTCTCCAAGGGTCAGGCCTCGGACCAATCCTATTCAACTTATTCATAAATGATCTGGAGAAAGGGGTAAACAGTGAGGTGGCAAAGTTTGCAGATGATACTAAACTGCTCAAGATAGTTAAGACCAAAGCAGACTATGATGAACTTCAAAAAGATCTCACAAAACTAAGTGATTGGGCAACAAAATGGCAAATGAAATTTAATGTGGATAAATGTAAAGTAATGCACATTGGAAAAAATAACCCCAACTATACATACAATATGATGGGGGCTAATTTAGCTACAACAAGTCAGGAAAAAGATCTTGGAGTCATCGTGGATCGTTCTCTGAAGATGTCCACGCAGTGTGCAGCAGCAGTCAAAAAAGCAAACAGGATGTTAGGAATCATTAAAAAGGGGATAGAGAATAAGACTGAGAATATATTATTGACCTTATATAAATCGATGGTACGCCCACATCTCGAATACTGCGTACAGATGTGATCTCCTCATCTCAAAAAAGATATACTGGCACTAGAAAAGATTCAGAGAAGGGCAACTAAAATGATTAGGGGTTTGGAACGGGTCCCATATGAGGAGAGATTATAGAGGCTAGGACTCTTCAGCTTGGAAAAGAGTAGACTAAGGGGGGATATGATAGAGGTATATAAAGTCATGAGTGATGTGGAGAAAGTGGATAAGGAAAATTTATTTACTTATTCCCATAATACAAGAACTAGGGGTCACCAAATGAAATTAATAGGCAGCAGGTTTAAAATAAATACAAGGAAGTTCTTCTTCACGCAGCGCACAGACAACTTGTGGAACTCCTTACCTGATGAGGTTGTGAAGGCTAGGACTATAACAGCGTTTAAAAGAGATAAATGGATAAATTCATGGTGTTTAAGTCCATTAATGGCTATTAGCCAGGATGGGTAAGGAATGGTGTCCCTAGCCTCTGTCTGTCAGAGGATGGAGATGGATGGCAGGAGAAAGATCACTTGCTCATTGCCTGTTAGGTCCACTCCCTCTGGGGCACCTGGCATTGGCCACTGTCGGTAGACAGGATACTGGGCTAGATGGACCTTTGGTCTGACCCGGTTCGGCCGTTCTTATGTTCTTATGTAAGGAACTGAGGGTTGGGGGAGCACGCAGCTCCCCTTATACCGCACCATGGAGGCGCCACTCCAGGGGTTGCTGGGGCGCTCCCCTACAGGTACTGCTGGGGGGAAAACTTCCGACACTGGTGCACGGGGCGAGCACACACACCTATTGTGGAATAGAATGAGCAACACACCTCGAAGAACACCAGTTACGGAAAAGGTAACTATCTTTTACCCTGCCCACTCCATGCTAGGCAATAAGAAGCACAATCGTTACGTATATACTGACCACTTAAAAAAAAACAACAGATCAGTGTATATGTAGCCACAACAAGCTACAGTAGTAGCTTTTACATACATAGACATAAATGTTCACTTCCATTTTCTCTTGGGATTTTAAAGTATGGTTCCACCCTGTTATAGTGTTGGTAAAAGCTTTTTAACTTGTATATGACTGTTTGCACTTTTCTTTTGTTCCCTGCTTCTTTGCACACAATCAAGTAGGCAACCCCCTTCCCTCCATGTATTAATTTACACCAAGAATTACAGAATACATAGCAGGAGGCAAAGGACCCTCCACCCTATATTTATTAGTTTACACCAAGCATTACAGAATTCATAGTAGGAGGCAAAGTGAATCTCAGAAAGTGTGCACAACAAACACTTCCATAAAAGCATCAGACACTACTGTGGCTGACTGTTGAAATGGTCTTTTAAGGCCTCCCTCAGCTGCAGAGCTCCATGGTTGGCCTTTCTAATAGCCTTTGGTATGTCTACACTATAATATAAGCCCAGGGTTCAAACTCAGGCTCAAGCCTAACCCTCCTTTTGTCTAAACACAAATCACACTAACCCAGGAGTTGGTCCCAGGACCCAACGGATGGAAGGTCTGAGCCTGAGTCAAGC
The DNA here is from genome assembly GCF_028017835.1 of Emys orbicularis. Classification (NCBI taxonomy): domain Eukaryota; kingdom Metazoa; phylum Chordata; order Testudines; family Emydidae; genus Emys; species Emys orbicularis. The sequence goes on along the minus strand of NC_088701.1, from coordinate 8,480,903 downwards.
TGGGACCCCGGGTTCAAACCCTGTTGCTTTGCATTATAGACGCAGTCCCATTGGACTCATGCTCTGTGGGGTCCATCAACAGCATCCCACAATCCCACAGGCTGTCATTTTGTCATCTGAACAGTCAAGTTTGGTGGACAGTCAAGTTTTCCCACACGGCAATGTGAACAAAGGGCTAGAGTTGCCACATTTTCGGAGGGCACTAGGAAGTCTGGGATATGCAGACTTAGGCCCACATAATGAAGTGTAGATGCTGGAGCCCCAGGTTGCGACCAGCCGTGGGTTCAACAATTCCTAACCTGGGGTTACAAATGAATGTAGACATTCAAGCCCTAGGTTAACAAACCCGGAGTCTTTGAACTTGAGTTCTACTTACTCTGGGCTTACTTTGCAATGTAGTCATACCCTTTGTGTCTACCTGTTCCAATTCAGCAGGCAGACAATCCACCTTGCCCCTCCACGCTGGCAGCAGCTTTACCCCCTTTGCCTCATAGATATTATGCAGTACTCAACTTGCAGCTATAACCAGGGGTGTGTCTTTCTTGCTGAGATTCAATTTAGTGAAGACACGGTGCCAACAACCCTGCTGAGTCGGTAGTTGAATATTCCCTTGGCGCTATTGAGGTGGCCAATGTACAGCTTCATGAGCCAAGGAGGCCAAAAGGTAGGCTGGGTCCCCCAGGATCACTACTGGCATTTCATCATTGCCGGTGGCAATCCACCAGCTGGGAAAGAATGTCCCTGCTTGCAGCTTTTTGAAAATGCCCTTGCTCTTAAAGATGCATGCATCTCACACCTTCCCTGACTGGCCCACGATGATATCAGTGAAATGTCCCCTGTGATCCAGTAGCGTTTGCATAACCACAGAAAATTATTGCTTTTATGTAGGGGTACTTGTGGCAAGATGGGATGGTGCCAAAATAGGGATAAGGTGTGCTATCTATTGACTCACCACAGTTTAGGAATCCCATTGTTGCAATGCCATTCACTATTTCCCAGACATTTCCAAGAGTCTTGTGTAGAAACATTAATAACCTTATACACTTGGATTACAATGGCTCACATTCTGGTGTTGCCAACTCTAAGCTATGTGGATTTTCAAACACTAAACTGATTGCTGACTGATAGCAATCTGGCATTCCAAGCTTCTAGAGCATGATCACTTGTCATTTCTCCACTGTCAATGCAGCTTGCATTCTGATGACCCTGCACTGGAGGTCTGGGACAAACTCAGCACACAGATTTAGGAACGTGGCCTTTTACATCCAGAAGAGCTGCAGCCACTGCTCGCCAACCCAAACCTGCATTGCAATGCGATCCCACCAAACAGTGCCTGTTTCTCACACCCAGAAGTAGTGATCCACCATGTAGAGCTGTTCCGTGAACGCTAGTAGCAAGCCAGCACTTTTTTTTTCACTCAGTCCATCAGCATCCAGTTATTGTGCTCCAAAAGCTCCACATCTTCCTCATCACAATTCCAATTGTAGTACTCCTTCAAGCTGTGCAAATACAGGAGAATCAGGCATCCTGTATTAGCAATACTCATGAGTAAGGCTAAGATTTTGTCAGGGATATTTTTAGTAAAAGTCATGGACAGGTCCCGGACAATATGATTTTTACTAAAAATATCCCTGACAAAATGGGTTCAGTGGTGGCTGAGCAGCTCTGGGGAGCCCCTGCCACCAGCAGCAGCAGGGAGCTCCAGGGGCTTCCTTGCCACCTGCAGTGAGTAGGATCTCCAGAGTCCCTGGCTGCCTGTGGGGGCTGGGCTGCTGCGGGGTTCCCTTACCCCCACTGTGGCTGGGAGCTGCAGGGTTCCCCCATCGCCTGCTGCAGCTGGGCAGCTGCAGGGTCCCCCCACCAGGGCAGGGGCTGTGAGCTGTGGGGGGACCGGCTGGGAGCTCCAGCCCCAAGGCAGAAAATGTCACAGAGATGAATGGAAGTCATGGATTCTGTGACCTCCATGACATAATCATAGCCTTAATCATGGTAATTGTGCTGCTCTCTACAGGCTCCATACGTCTGTCAGAGATATGGCAGAGGCCAAAAGCACTGTAGGAGGCTGTGGGAGTTGTTATGGGATAGAGAAAGTGGCATGGTGGGTGTGACGTTGCAGTCTATATGGTTTTATAAAGATATGCTAATGAGTGAATATAATGTAACTGGAATATGTTTCATGCAAAAGGTCTCTTGTAAGGTATCATTACAAAGCTTATAACCTACTGAGTGTGATCATCCTATTTGTATAAATGTATCACTCTTGTATCTGAAACTAGAAATATGAAATATAACTCTGAGGGCCTATTGTAATTATGCAAAGTGTGGGCCATTAATGGTGGTTTGGAATCTTGATGACTCCCATCAACCAGGACAATTGACTGCAGATGGCTCTGTTTTACCTGTAAGTCTTCCTGTATATGTGTGTGCTGGCAAGTGGGCAATGAAGTCTTGCAGTGACATGTGATCATGTCACCTGAACTGGAATCCATCTTTAACCTGGTGTCTTTCCATTGAGAAGGAGGGGGTGGGAACCCAGAGAGGGAAAAAGGATTCCCGCCTTACGCAAAAGATATATAAAGGGGTGGAACAGAACAAAGGGAGGAGAGGAGCCATCATGAAGAATCCCCTAGCTACCACCTGAGCTGGAACAAGAGCTGTACCAGGGGAAAGAATTGCGCCCAGGCCTGGAAGATGTCCAGTCTGAGAAAAAAAACTTACTGAAGCATCTCTGAGGGTGAGATTATCTGTATTCAGTTTGATTAGACATAGATTTGCACATTTTATTTTATTTTGCTTGGCGACTTACTTTGTTCTGTCTGTTACTACTTGGAACCACTTAAATCCTACTTTCTGTATTTAATAAAATCACTTTTTACTCATTAACTCAGAGTATGTGTTAATACCTGGGGGAGCAAATAACTGTGCATATCTCTCTATCAGTGTTATAGAGGGCGAACAATTTATGAGTTTACCCTGCATTCGCTTTATACAGGGTAAAACGGATTTATTTGGGTTTAGACCCCATTGGGAGTTGGGCATTTGGGTGTTAAAGACAAGAACACTTCTGTGAGCTGCTTTCAGTTAAGTCTGCAGCTTTGGGGCAAGTAATTCAGACCCTGGGTCTGTGTTGGAGCAGACGGGTGTGTCTGGCTCAGCAAGACAGGGTGCTGGAGTCCTGAGCTGGCAGGGAAAGCAGGGGTAGAAGTAGTCTGGGCACAAGGAGGTGGCAGCTCCCAGGGGGGTTCTGTGATCCAACCTGTCACATTGGGACCTTGACTCATGGCTCCCAGAAATCCCTGGGAAAATTGCTGGTATCCCCCAAACCACTGCAAAAATGTCCCACAAAGTATTGAGCCAGACGGCGGCACAGGGCACACTGGCTTCCCTGCCTGTGGTGCATCACATTTTAGGTTGATGCAAGTACTCCTGGTGAGTATGTACAGTACTAATGCAAGCACCCAAGTGTGCATGCGCCCAAGAGATATACATACTTTGTTGGTTGTACATGGACATAACTTGCATTGACTGAACTTTGCAGTGTAGACATGGCCTTGGCTTAACAAAAAGAAGGTTATGGGGTGACTTGATCACAGCTTACAAATACCTAAATAGGGAGCACATATTTGATAATGGACTCTTCATTCTAGCAGACAAAGGTATAACATGATCCAATGGCTGAAAGTTGAAGCTAGACAACTTCAGACTGGAAATAAGGTATAAATTTTTAACAGTGAGGGTAATTAATCTTTGGTTCACCATGGTCATGGTGGATTCTCCATTACTGGCAATTTTTAAATCAAGACTGGATGTTTTTCTAAAAGATCTACTATAGGAATTAATTAGAGGAATTTCTCTGGCCTGTGCTGTAAAGGAGGACGTCAGACTAGATGATCACAATGGTCCTATTACTCTAGTCCTTTCAGTGTCCCTGCAGCATCACTTCATCTACCATCTCTCTGTCTGTCCAGCACAGCCTGGTCCTCCCTCCCCACAGAGAGGCAGGTCTCATCATGAGACCCATAGGTTGAGGAGTCAGAAAGAGGATGCAGAAACAGAGCAGGGACTAGCATGAAGTCACTGGTGACATTGTTAAGGGCAGGGAGACTTAGATGTTTGGGGAACAGAGATGAAGCCTCCAGTGTTCCCCCACTCCACAGATATTCCCACCCCACACTTCAATGCACTATTTCAACACCACCACCCCCCACTGCTCTGTCCCCCACCCCCTCCAACTGCTCAGGAATCCGAACACTGCTCCTACTCCTCCAGCATGCCCTTCATCATGCACATTACTCCAACCAACCACATAGCCCCTGCAGATCCAAGCCCATCCACCCACAGACCAGCTCCACCCTCTTACTTGCTACTCCTGGTAAGCTGGGAGAGGCCATGGGTAGGTAGTGGGGCCATGAAGAGTGCACAGACTAGCTGAAGGCAAGAAGGGGCAGGAGAGGCAAGTGGAAGTGCAAAGCCCCTCTCCCATATCTGGGCCCAATGTCCTGATAGGCTTGGCAGGATTCAATTTAAATTGATACATGTCACAAAACGTCAATTTCACCTGACACACTGAAACTGACAAAAAATATTGTTTGCAGTGTTGTAGCCATGTTGGTCCCAGGATATTAGAGAGACAAAGTGGGTGAGGTAACCTTTTATTGGATCAACTTCTCTTCGGGAGAGAGACAAGCTTTCAAGCTACACAGATCTCTTCTTCAGGTCTGGGAAAGGTACTCAAAGTATGTCACAGCTAAATACAAGCTGGAACAGATTGTTTAGCATAAGTGGTTAACACGTATTTCAAGGGCCCATTCAAGGTGAGATGGCCAGTTAACACCTCTCCACTAACAGGGCAGAAAGAGGGGGGAACAGTGGGTGTTGGGGGGGAAATTTAGTGGGTTATCGATTGTTGTAGTAAGCCATAAATCCAGTGTCTCTATTCAATCCATGATTTGTAGTGTCTAGGAAAGTTATGAATATAATTCCCAGGCTTGTCTTTTGAAGGTGTTGTGCAGGTTTCCTTTTAGGACAAGGACTGAGAGGTCAGATATGGAATGATCTCTTTGTGAAAAGTGTTCATCCGCAGGTGATATGTTGTTTTTGTCTTTTACCATTTTTCTGTGTGAGTTCATTTGAGAGCATAGTGATTGTCTTGTTTCACCTGCATATTTGTTACTGGAGCATTTAGTGCACTGGATGAGGTACACCACATGTTATGACAGGCACATGTAGGACCCATGAATCTCGAAAGGTGTGTTGTAGGGGATGTTGATCATCATAGCAATGGAAATGTGTCTACAGATTTTGCATCTGTTGTTCTGTCAGGTCTGGTGCCACTTTGACTTGGTGTGTCCTGGTCTGTGGGAACCTTGCTTCTAATCATCAGCTTGTAGAGGTTGGGGGGTTGTTTGAAGGCCGGAAGAGGAGGTTCAGAAAATATTTCTTTCAGGAAGTGGTCCCATCGAGTATGGGTTGTAATTATTTAATGATACTCCACATGGTTCTAGTGGGGGTGGGGGGGGGTGTAAGTGACAACTAAGGGTATGCGGTTGGAGGGTTGGGGTTTTTTTTTCTGTATTGAAGCAGGTTCTCTCAGGGTATTTAGTTGGCCCATTCCATGATGCTGTCTACTTTTATGGTGGAGTGTCCTTGTGTGGTGAAGGCGATTTTAAGTGTGTTAAGATGTATATCCTGGACTTTCTCCTTGGAGCACATTCTGTGGTATATGAGTAGCTGGCAATAAATAATAGATTACTTTGTACGTTTGGGGTGGTTATTGGATCTATGAAGGTAAGTGTGGTGATCCATGGGTTTCTTGTATATAGTTGTCTGTAGAGTTCCATTGTTTAAACTTTCTAACTATAAGGGTAGTTCAGCTCTGGAATAGACTTCCAAGAGAGGTTGTGGAATCCCCATCACTGGAGATTTTTAAGGACAGGTTGGACAAAAACCTGTCACAGATGATCTAGCTTTACTTGGTCCTACCTCAACATGGGGGGCTGGACTAGATGACTGCTCAAGGTCCCTTCCAGCCCCATATTTCCATGACTCTATGGAATAGTCAGTCTCTACTAAAATGTTTCTCACATTCTTCCAGTTTGACTCTAGAATCAGGAAATCAATGCACACTAGCTCCACGGGCTTGCTGCTGGTGATATTTTCTAGATACACAATGGACACGTCTCACATTTCCTACCATCCGGGGCCAATAGAGCTGGCTCTGAAAGAGTTCCAGGGTTCTCTCCATCCCCAAATGTTTGAAATCCTCCTGCGGGACACTCATGGCAGCACTAGTTGATGTCACTGGTTTTGTAGAGGGTCTGCCATTATTCAGTGCAAGACTCCACTAATCCGTTTCAGTCTATTTCATTCTCTGAACAGTAGTTTAGCCTTTGGGTAGGATGGAATAATCGCGCCTGGAAGTCATCTCTTTTTTTAGCCAGCAGTGTGTCATGGATAGCACTATCCTGCACGTGGACCTCTTGCCAGCCAGCTGCACTGAGCCTAGGCAATGGGGATTGATCCAATAAACTGTATTCACCAAAAGCCAACAGAGCACTTTCAGGGGGCAGGCCCAAAGTTGCTGCCATACACACTTAAGGGCTTTCCTAGGGTTGTGACTGTTGGCAATTGTGTTGCAAATAACTTATTCCATCTGCAGCCAAGTGTGGAGCAGAGCTCAAACAGTTTAGAACATAGACACTGCTGGGGAATGCTGGGGGGAGGGGGCAGAACTGGGTGGGAAAAGGCGGGGCAGGATCTTGGGGGAAGGGATGGGGTGGGGGCGGTGCCTGGGGCAGAGTGGGAGCTGGGCCTGGGGTGGAGCGGGCAGGGCCGGCTCCAGGCACCAGTATTCCAAGCAGGTGCTTGGGGCGGCAATCTGCAAGGGGCGGCAGTCCGTGTGTTTTTGCCGCCCCAAGCAGTGCGCCAAATTGCCACCATGGACGGCGGGGGCAGTCCGTGTGCCGTTAGGGCGGCATGCGTGTTTCCACGGCGGCAGCAATTCAGTGGCAACTTCTATGTTCAGCTGCCCGCCACAGCAATTTGGCGGCTTCTGTCTTCCAGCTGAAGACAGGCGCTGCCGCCGAATTGCCGCCACCGCGGAAACGTGCATGCCACCCTAACGGCACACGGACTGCCCCCGCTGTCCGCAGTGGCAATTCGGTGCGCTGCTTGGGGCGGCAAAAACAGTAGAGCCGGCCCTGGGAACGGGAGCCAGAAGAGGCAGGATGGAGATGGGGGCTTGGGGGAAGGGCCTGGAATGGAGCCTGCAGGAAGCCGGTGCCTATGGTTTAGAAAATTGTTCTGCATAAGCAGCACCAGGGGCAGAGTTAGTGATGCAAATTTGGATTCATCTGGGCAAGGGGTTCCTCAGATACTGCCTTCCCCTGTAAGTAGCTGAGTTTAATATTCCTATTGCTCTAAAACCCATGTAAAATAGGGAGAGTGTCTTTAAAACTGGTGTGCCACAAATGGTGCTGGGATATAGTTAGTGGTGCAAATTTGGGTTTGTTTGTTCAAGGGGTTCCTGAGATATGGGTCCCCCCGAAAGAGCTGTATATAAAATGTTCAGATTATTTTAAGTTTGGGATGCAGAACTTGAGAAAAAAATAAGGGAGCCTCTTCTTAAATTTGTATCTGCAGACTGCAGCTGAGCTCAGCTATTGAATGGTACTAAGGACAAGGTTTAGAAATATTTCACAAATGATTGCACTATTAAAGCTTTATCATCTCTACCTACAGCAAGTTTACAACACTGAACACCATTGGTGGACAGTACTACAGCCTGGTCTACACTACAGTTAGGTCAATGCAAGGCAGCTTACATTGACCTAACTCAGTAAACAATGACACTAAAATGTCGCTCCTGCCTACGTAGCTCGCTTGCTATGCAGACTTCATAACTTCACCTCCGCAAGAGGAGTAGCACTTAGTGCGACATAGGTAGGGCAAAGCAGTGTCAGTGTAGACACTGGGTTACTTACATCAACTTTAGTGGCCTTCAGGAGGTGTCCCACAATGGCCCACCGTGACCACTTGAACTCTGCTACCTGGCGGCCAGATACACCCCCGCCCCTTTTTTTGAAATTCTATTTCCTGTTTGCTCAGTGTGGAGAGCTCACCTAGCAACTGACCAGGCTGGCTCCACGCTGCAGACCTGCTCCTACCTGGAGTAGACAGGAGGTGATGGATCTCCTCCCTGGATCTGTGGGGAGAAGAGGCCATGCAGGCACAGCTCCAATCCAGCCATAGAAACATCAATATCTATGAGGGGAGCATGGGGGAGAAGAGCTACAAGAGGGACCTGCTGCAGGAAAGGCAAAGAGCTGTGGCAGGCATACCAGAACAGAAGGGAGGCTAATGGTTGTTCTGGTATGGAGCTGCAGATATGTCGCTTTTACAAGGAGCTGCATGCCATCCTTAGCGGAGACACCCCCCCCCCCAAGAGTCCCATCCAGGCCCATGGAGTGAACAGTGAGGAGGAGGTGTCAGAGGAGGAAGAGAGGGAGTATGGGGGACAGGTGACAGGGAGATACTGTAGGTGTAGCAAGCCAGGACCTGTTTTTGACTCCAGCGCAGTCAAGCCAGTCCCTGCAGTCCAGCACAGGTGAGCCTGATGCAGGAGAAGGAAGATAGAGTTTGATATTGCAGGGACACATCTGTTCATTTACATGCTAGAAGTAGTAGTGAAATAGCCAATAGAGATAGAGTCACTATCTGTTTCTCATTCCCCTGTACAGTTAGGCAGAGGGGGCCCTGCAGAACAATTTGTTTATATGCACCAGGATGTCCTGTGAATCGTTCATAGAGATCTCATTTAAACTTTCCTGGAGGTTGTCTGCAATCCTCTGCCAAAGGTTTCTGGGAAGAGCTGCCTTATTTCTTCTGCTGTGGTAGGACACTTTCCCATGCCACTCTGCAATTACTTTAGCAGGCACCATTGCATCACACAGGCTAGCAGCATACAGATCCAGTCTGCAGCCAGACAGATGCAGGAGCTATTCCATTTTAGCCTCCGTTACCTTTAGGAGTGAGTTATCAGCTAAAATCACCACCACCCGTGGAAAATGGTGCCAGTATTCAGTTCAGTTTCCCTATTCCGTATACACTCATGCCCATGAGCTACCCCCGATTATTGTCCCAGCTCGCTCCTCCCCTCCCCCAGCTGTAGCACCATGGCTGGGGCAATTCCCATGCTCTATGAATCCCAAGGAGAAGTGAGAATATAATGCTTGTAACTTGTGTGAATCAAGGGGAGGGAGTTCAGCATACCAAGCTTCCATCTATCTTGTGAATACGCTCTCAATAGTACCTCAGTGCTTTGTATCTTTTTCATCTGGAAATGTGGCCTTGAGAGTCTCTCCATCTACACCAACAGAGCGGCTCAGCCAGATAAGGAGGAGAAGGAAGAGGATGTACTGCTACAGGCTGGAGACCGACTGGGTAAGCAGCAGTTCTGCAGAAAAGGACCTGGGGATTACAGTGGATGAGAAGTTGGATATGAGTCAGCAGTGTGCCCTTGTTGCCAAAATGGCTAACGGCATATTGGGCTGCATTAGTAGGAGCATTGCCCACAGATGGAGGGAAATAATAATATATATGGAGATATACCTATCTCATAGAACTGGAAGGGACCCTGAAAGGTCATTGAGTCCAGCCCCCTGCCTTCACTAGCAGGACCAAGTACTGACTTTGCCCCAGATCCCTAAGTGGCCCCCTCAAGGATTGAACTCACAACCCTGGGTTTAGCAGGCCAACATTGAAACCACTGAGCTATCCCTCCCCAAAAGTTATTATTCCCCTCTATTCGGCACTGGTGAGGCCACATCTGGAGTACTGTGTCCAGTTTTGGGGCCCCCACTACAGAAAGGATGTGGACAAATTGGAGAGAGTCCAGCGGAGGCAACGAAAATGATTAGGGAGCTGGGGCACATGCCTTACGAGGAGAGGCTGAGGGAACTGGGGTTATTTAGTCTGCAGAAGAGAAGAGTGAGGGGGGGATTTGATAGCAGCCTTCAGCTACCTGAAGAGGGGTTCCAAAGAGGATGGAGCTAGGCTGTTCTCAGTGGTGGCAGATGACAGAACAAGGAGCAATGGTTTCAAGTTGCAGTGGGGGAGGTCTAGGTTGGATATTAGGAAACATTATTTCACAAGGAGGGTGGGGAAGCATTGGAATGGGTTACCTAAGGAGGTGGTGGAATCTCCATCCTTAGAGGTTTTTAAGGCATGGCTTGACAAAGCCCTGGCTGGGATGATTTAGTTGGTGTTGATCCTGCTATGAGCAGGGGGTTGGACTAGATGACCTCCTGAGGTCTCTTCCAACCCTAATCTTCTATGATTCTATGCGGAATGACATGTTCCAAGAGATCCTGCAAGCCTCTGCTGCTTCAGTTACCGATCACAGGTCTTGGAGGATCACCCTCGTGGACAGAATGGACAGGGATAGTGTGGATAGGAGACAAGCACAGGAAAAGGAGAGAGCCGTGCAGCACGAGATGATAGCGCTTCTCTAGCTGCAAACAGACATGCTGGAGATTCTTGTTAGCCTTCAGGTTCAACAGACTTGTGCTTGCCTCCTTCTGCAGCCCATAGAGAACTGCATTCTGGCACTTCCCTACACCCCACCACCACACATTCCACATCATGTCTGGGGCCACTGCACTACCCCTACCACTCCACCTTGGGGGAGAGTACAGACAATCACAATTGTACATACCTGTGAGAGAGACGGTTGGTGTATGTTTGTGAAATGAAAATGATTGTTCTTTCCTTTTCAAAGATTATTTTCCTTATATTTATAAAGTTTCATTCAGTTCTAAATATGTCTGTTTGCATAAGTTTGGAATAAAAGTCTATTTATAGAAACTTAATTTATCTTTATTAGTTCACAACATATGCTGGCTGGGTGTGACATAATTCACAGATAATAGCGACAGGTGCATTTTCAATGTCATATTACTACACACACACACAAGGTTCATACCAGCGTGCAAAAAAAAACAAACCAATGCCACTATTAGAATGGTCTTTCAAAGCCTCTCTAAGCCGTATAGCTCCACATTGAGCTCTTCTTGTAGCCCTGGTATCTGGCTGCTCAAAATCCGTAGACAGCTGTTCCACCTCCATCCCACCGGAAACTTTTCCCCATTTGCTTCACAATATTATGAAGCAGGCAGCTATAACCATTGGGATATTTTTTTCACTGAGGTCTAATCTCATGAGTAGATAGCGCCAGCGGCCTTTCAAATGGCCAAAGGCACATTCAACTGTCATTCTGCACTAGCTGAGCTTGGAATAGAAGTGCTCCTTGCTGCTGTTGAGTTGGCTGGCATACGGCTTCATCAGCCATGGGACTAAGGTGTAGGCTCGTCTCCCAGGATCACTATTGGCATTTCAACATCCCCAATGGTAATCATATGGTCTGGAAAGAAAAGTCCCTGCTTGCAGCTTTCTGAACAGGCCTGTGTTCTTAGATGCATGTATCATGCACCTTTCCTGACCATCCTGTGTTGGTGTCGGTAAAATGACCCCGGTAATCCACCAGCATTTGTGATTTTGCAGCCGCTGTTCATCATCCCATGCCTGCATAATGATACAATTCCACCAGTCACTGTTTGTTTCTAGAGCCCAGTACCAGAGCTCCACCATCTGCAGCTGCCCTGTGAATGCAAATAACCACCTTGAATTGTTTCTCTCTATCCTAGCCTCCAAGGAATTGTCATGTTCCCTGCAGCTCCTTTGGCAGTTCTGCAAATACTGCAGGATCAGGCACATTGTGCTTGCAACATTCATCACAACAGTGCAGAGGTGTGCAGAATTCATGTTTCTCACAGAGGGCTTTTGAAAAAAGACATGAAACATTATGGGATGCAGATAAAATTATGGGATGGAGAAAACTGCATCATGGGACATTGAAACCATCCTCCCAATCACCCTTGCAAGACTCATTTGACCCCATGAGGCCTTGCAAACCCTTCCCAAAACACTCTGTGCTAGATGATGGCAAGTTGCACAGTGGGATAGCTACCCACAGCACCAGGGCCGGCTCCAGCATTTCTGCCGCCCCAAGCAACAAAAAAAAAAGCCGCGAACGCAATTGCGATTAGCGGCGGCAATTGGGGGGAAAAAAAATTTAAAAAAAATGCCGCGATCGGCGGCGGCAGTTCAGCGGCAGGTCCTTCGCTCCTAGAGGGAGTGAGGGACCTGCCGCCCCCGAATTGCCGCAGGTGCCGCCCCTCTCCCTTGGCCACCCCAAGCACCTGCTTGTTAAGCTGGTGCCTGGAGCCGGCCCTGCACAGCACACTGTTCCCTGCAGCGAAGCAAGCAATGCAAACACTAGGAGTATAGTGTGGACATACAAAAGTGATTTAATTACTGTGGTGGCTGTATGTCTAAGTAGACCTAAGGGTACGTCTATACTTACCTCCGGGTCCGGCGGTAAGCAATCGATCTTCTGGGATCGATTTATCGCGTCTTGTCTAGACGCGATAAATCGATCCCGGATCGATCCCGGAAGTGCTCGCCGTCGACGCCGGTACTCCTGCTCGGCGAGAGGAGTACGTGGAGTCGACGGGGGAGCCTGCCTGCCGCGTGTGGACCCGCGGTAAGTTTGAACTAAGATACGTGAATAACGTAGCTGAAGTTGCGTATCTTAGTTCGAAGTGGGGGGTTAGTGTAGACCAGCCCAAAGTTACATTATTTTGTAGTGTAGACTCGTCCTACGTCTGTGACATGAAACCCGGTATAGTGAGCATGGGGCTGGGCTGATATGGCAGGGACTCGCTGATACATTGATAATGAAACCAGAGAGGCCAGTGCAAGATGAATGTGTGCTCTGATGAGATTTGCTGAACTCAGGCTGAGCAACATGAGGCATGAGGCCCCAGATCTGTGCTGGACACTGGGAATAGGCATGTTCAAGTCACCTACTAGGCACTGAATGGCGCTGAATGGCACTGGGGAGCTGAGAATCGGTATGCTTGGTGCTTAGCACTGGCATCAAAGCACCAAGACAAAGAAGGTGGATGAGAGAATCCGTTGAGATGAATGGAACAGTTCACACATCTCAGAGCTAATATTTCAAACTGTGTTCTCTGCTTCACACCTCTGGGAGCCGCCTCATGCTGCAGAGGGCTATGCAGGGCTCCTTCCCAGTGCACTAGGCCCAGATTTGGGATGGGGACTCTGAATCTCCACTCTCTTTCCATTTGCTATCTCCAGCTGGTACATGGACTCCTCACAGCCCCACCAGCTTCCTCCTTCCAACCTTACCAAGGGCATGGAGGGGCCAGGAAGAAGCAGGACCTGATAGCTGAGTTATGGAGAGGTGTGCCCAGATTTGCAACAGGGATGTGGGTGGGGTTCATGATGCAAATGCAGGACCATTTGATCAAGGAATTCCTGAGATATTACCCCCACCCACCCATTTTTTAAAAAAGTACTCTATACAGTGGTTCTCAAACGTAATCGATTGCAACCCCCTCCCCCCCTTCTAGGTGTCTGTAGTAGTTTATGCCCTCCCTACCTCCCATTACATAAGTACATATACGGCAGCGGTGCTTCACTTGAATCAGTTTCGGATTCTTTGTTTTTCACTTGAGTTGCTTTTTTTTCTGTTGCACGAATGGGCCAACAATCTATTGTAATAAGAGCAAAACTGCTATTGTGGTCCATGCTTACAATTAAATTCCCCCCACTACAGAAAGAATGTGGACAAATTGGAGAGAGTCCAGCGGAGGGCAACGAAAATGATTAGGGGGCTGGAGCACGTGACTTATGCGGAGAGGCTGAGGGAACTGGGGTTATTTAGTCTGCAAAAGAGAAGAGTGAGGGGGGATTTGACAGCAGCCTTCAGCTACCTGGAGGGGGGTTCCAAAGAGGATGGAGCTTGGCTGTTCTCAGTGGTGGCAGATGACAGAACAAGAAGCAGTGGTCTCAAGTTGCAGTGCGGGAGGTCTAGGTTGGATATTAGGAAACACTATTTCACTAGGAGGGTGGTGAAGCACTGGAATGGGTTACCTAGGGAGGTGGTGGAATCTCCATCCTTAGAGGTTTTTAAGGCCCAGCTTGACAAAGCCTTGGCTGGGTTGATTTAGTTGGTGTTGGTCCTGCTTTGAGCAGGGGATTGGACTAGAGGACCTCCTGAGGTCTCTTCCAACCCTAATATTCTATGCTTCTATGAAATGTGCACACCATGTCATAGCAAATGGATTAACATACAGATCGCAATGACTTTGTATAATGCTGTGCATGCTTAACAGAAATCTATCAAAATGCACAGTGCCAGATGAGGATCTATGTCTGGAGGAATCAGCGTTACTAGTTTATTCATTTCTGTGGGTAAAATGTACGCTATAAGTTTTTTTTTCCGCCTAAAGCTTCTTTTTTTCTCCTAAAGCTGCTCACACACACCCCAGAATACATTCCACGCCCCCCCAGTTTGAGAACCTCTGCTCTATAATCCATATACATATTGAAATTGCCTTAAAAAGTGGTGTGTTGCAATAGAGCTGGATACATTTTGTGGTACAAATTTGGGGTCATTTGATCAAAGGGTTCCCAATACATTGCCTACCACAAAATGAGCTTTTTAAAATTTTCAACACACTCTAAAATCCATGCACATAGTGAGATTAGCTTGAATGCTAGTACGCCACAACAAAGGTAAAGGTGTACACCGTATTGAAAATTTGGGGTCATTAGGTCAAGGGACTTCTCGGATACAGTTCCCCAATAAGGAGTTGAATGTAATATTCACATTGGTCTAAAACCCACATTCATAGTGAGATTGTCTTGAAAACTGGTATTCTGCAACAGCCTCTGGGGTAGACTTTAGCTGGATGGTGGGGAGAACACCCATTGAGAGAATGGGTCAGCTCATACCTTTCTGGGCTATTGGTGTCTGGCTATATGAATTTCAAAGAACTGTTCTGATTTAACTGAGAACATCTCATTGGGATGAACAGGCCACACGTCACACTTCTACAATCTCCCGCCTATGCTGTAGAGAGATGTGGAGAGCCCCTACTCCCTAAACTAGCTCCTGAAATAGAGTAGGGAGTCAGGGTTTCCCCTGCCTCCCTCCAGCTGATAGATGGTCTCCTCACAGCTGATCGGGTACCATGTTCCCTTCTCCCCAAGGCCCCTCCAGCACTACTGGAACATGTATTGGTCAGGAGGAGGGCAAATGTGGTAGCTGAGAGGCAGTGAGTTGCTCCAGAAAGACTCTCATTGCCCCACCACAGGTGCCTTTCAGTCATGCCCCTCTCACTATTATCACCTCCTCAAAAACAAGGGAAATGTTTTCCCCCAAAAATTTGTTAAACCAGATTCAAGATTCCCTAGCGCTGCCTTGTAACCTTCCAAAATGTTGAGGGCACCTAGACTTAAACCTCTAAAACCAGGAAATACAGAGAAATGCAGCCCCACCCTATAACCTGCCTCTGCCCTCTTTGAGCAGTGCCCCAACCTGCCCCAGACAATCATCAGAGTGCACCAGCCTTCCAGATGTGGAGTGCAGTGGGAACACAGCACATGAGTACAATATGACAAACTATCAAACTTTGTCTTTACTAAGGCAATGCTGTGATTAGGTCAGGCTTAGTGAACACCAGCTGGCTACACCGTGCCTACACTCAACCACTTCATCTAGTCTGCACAAACCATCCCAGAGATGCCTGGTCTTATCACTCCATGACCCTTCTCCTAAGGATTCCTTTCTACCTGTCCTGTCTATGTCTATGTCTACCTGTCATGTCTATTCCAGGCAGCTAGAAATCCCCACAGCAATGATAGACCATAGTGCTTCTCTACTTGCACAACCCACGTATCATAGCACAGAAATAGGGGTGCATGATCCTTCAGGGTGCATATGCACCTTTCCTGATATCGCAGTGTGAACTGTGGTGACCTGCAGAAAGTAATCCTTGCACCATTTCCCTGTCATAGGGCAGCTGGAGTGCATGCAGATAAAGGAAAGAATGCACTTCTGTGGCATACATCGCACCACATAGCACATTTCCCATTCTGCTTATTATGCAACATCCCAGGCTGAACCACACTTGCAGTATATTCCCTGTGGTTCTTGCCAACTCCAGGGCCAGAATTAAGATTGTGAGGCAGAGCTGGTGTGTATCTCCTGCATTCTGTATTCCCTGTTTTTCAGGGGGTTAAGTCTAGGTGCACTCAATGTTCAGAAAGCATGCAAGGCACTGAGTGGCAACCTGCACTCTGCATTAGTTTAGTCATTAAGCAGCAACATTTCATGCTGCCCTACTGGATAGCCCATGGGACTAGGAGTCAGGTGACCTAGGTTCTAGACCAAGTACTACCTCTAGCCTGCTAGATGACCTTGGGCAAGTCCCTTTCCCTCATTGTGCTTCAGTATCTCTATCTGTAAAAGGGGGGTAATAATTCTGCCCTCATTTAAAAAATGTTGAGAGCTACTAGTGGAAAGTGCTATATAGGAGCTGGGTATTTTCATTGATGATGAAGGGCGATCACTCGTTACCGAGTATGATCATCTTCTATGGGAGTTATGGGTCCTCAGGTGGCTAATGAGGCCAATCCTTGAACCATAAGTTCTATTACAATCAGGGCAGATGTTTTCAGGCTCAGCAGGAGGCTGTTGACCATGACTGGAAACCAGTCTCTCCTTCCTCCTGTGCCTCTTGTCCTCTTCGGCTTGTCAGCGAGCAAGTTCAAAATGAAGGGGACCATCACGTAGGACTTCACTCCATTTTATGCGATCCTGGGCAAGTGTCTCCCAAGTGTCAATGTCAATATTACACTTTTATAGATTGTCCTTTAGCAAGTCCTTATAACGCTTCAGTTGTCCACCCACGTTACGGTGCCCTTCTTTCAGCTGAGAGAACAGGACCTGTTTTGGGAAGCGATGGTCTGGCATCCGGATGTGACCAGTCCAGTGGAATTGCTGATGGATGATCATTGCCTCGATACTGGTGGTCTTTGCCTCTTCCAGAACACTAATATTGGTGCGCCTGTCTTCCCATTTGATCTTCAGAATCTTACAAAGGCAGCGTTGATGGTGCCTCTCAAGGACTTTCAAGTGGTGTCTATAGGTTGTCCAAGTTTCGGACCCAGACAACAGTGTTGGGAGAATAACGGCTTGGTAAACAAGAAGCTTGGTGTCTGTTCGAATGTTGTGATCTTCAAAAACCCTGTGCTGTAAATGAGAAAAAGCTACACTGGCACAGCTCAGGCGATGTTGAATTTCTGCATCAATATCTGCCTTGGATGAAAGATGACTTCCACGGTAGAGGACATGATCGACATTCTCCACTGCCACTCCACTGATTTTGATAGATGGGGCATGTAATACCTCATTTGGAGAGGGCTGATAGAGCACTTTAGTCTTCTTGATATTAAGAGTGAAACCAAGACATGCATAAGCATCGGCAAACACATTCAAGATCTTTCTCAGAGTGGGCGAAGATTGCGTTGTCATCAGCATACTGAAGTTCCACAATAGGTGTTGTGGAAATCTTACTCTTGGCTTTCAACCTGCTATGCCTGAACAGGTTTCTGTCCATTCTGTAAATGATTTCAACGCCAGCTGTAAACTTCCCAGCAATTAGGTAAAGAATGACTGCAATAAAAACCTCAAACATGGTTGGAGCGATGATACAGCCCTGTTTGACTCCTGTTTGTACTTTGAAAGATTCACTCTGGGAGCCAGTGCTGCTCAGAACAGTCGCTTTCATGGTATCATGAAGCAATTTTAGGACACTGATGTATTTATCAGGACATCCAATCTTAGAAAGTACAGTCCAGAGGGCAGAGCGATTCACTGAATCAAAGGCTTTAGTTAGATCAATAAAAGCCATGTACAGTGGTCGGTTTTGCTCCCGACACTTTTCTTGCAGCTGCCGTGCTGTGAAGATCTTATCCGCAGTTCCATGACATGGTTGGAAACCACTCTGTGACTCCGGTAAAATTTCTTCTGACAGGGGCAGAAGGCGGGTTGCAAGGATCCATGCCAGAACTTTGCCTTCAATGGCTAGGAGGGAGATACCACAATAATTTCCACGATCCACTTTATCCCCTTTCTTGAAGAGGGTGACAATCAGGGTATCCCTCACTTCACTGAGTATCTCCCCCTTTATCCAGATTTTAAGGACAAGTAAGTAAAGCTGCTGAATTAGCTCTGGCATAGGCGCCAACTTTCTCCGGCGCCAGTGGGTGCCCGTGCTCCCGCCCCTTTCCCCACCCCAACTCCACCCCATCCCCGCCCCCTGGCCCCGCCCCCATTCTAACCCCATCCCCAAAGTCCCCACCCTAACTCCGTCCCCTCCCTGCCCCTATTGGATCCCTACCCCAAATCCCCGCCCCAGCTCCGCCTCTTCCCCCAGCGCACCGTGTTCCCCCTCCTCCCCCTCCCTCCCTGCCCCGTGAATCAGCTGTTTCACGGCACAAGCGCTGGGAGGGAGGGGGGAGAAGCAGGACGTGGCGGCGCGATCACGGAGGAGGCAGAGGTGGAGGTGAGCTGGAGCAGGGGGGCGGGGCCACAGGGAGCTGCCGGTAGGTGCTGAGCACCCACCAATTTTTTTCTGTGGGTGCTCCAGGGCTGGAGCACCCATGGAGTCGGCACCTATGAGCTCTGGTCCACCGTTTTTAAAGATTTCAGCGGGGATCCCATCTAGACCTGCTGCCTTGTTGCTCTTCTTCTGCTTGGTGGCATTGTGTACCTCATACAAATTGGGAGGGTCTCCGAGCTCATCCCTAAATGGTTGTTGAGGGATTTGCTCAAGGACTTCATCTGCAACCATAGAATTATGGTTAAAGAGATCTTCAAAATGTTCTTTCCAGCGAGAATTGATGGCTTCGTTGTCCTTCAAAAATGTGGTTCCGTCCTTAGAGCGAAGAGGATTCAGACCATAACAAATTGGCCCATAAACAGCCTTGGTGGCACTAAAGAAACCACACATATTGTGCATGTCCGCGAGATGTTGAAGTTCTTGCACTTTCTCAGTCCACCATTTGTTCTTGAGTTCTCTGGTTTTACGTTGTACTTCCGCCCTCGCCTTGGCATGGGCTTCTCTCTTTATATTACAATTTATGTCGTTCTGCCAAGCACAAAATGCCATTCTCTTCTCACTGATGAGTTGCTCAATGTCAGCATCATTCTTGTCAAACCAGTCCTGATGTTTTCTGGTTTGGTAGCCTATGGGTTCCTCACAGGCATTGATGATTACTGCTTTCAACTGGCTCCAATGTTCCTCAATTTCTTCCGGAAACTCTGATGGGAGCTTTTCTTCTAAGACTGCTTGGAAGTGGTCACGCTAAATAGGGTCCTTCAAATCTTGAACCTTCAACTTGCGCCTGACCTGCTTCTTTTGCAGCCTCCATTTGGGAGTGATCTTCATTTTCATTGCATATCGAATAAGGCGATGATCAGTCCAACAGTCATCAGCACTTGTCATTGCTCTTGTGAGAAGTACGTCACTATGATCTCAGGCACGAACTATGACGTAGTTGAGGAGATGCCAGTGCTTTGACCGTGGGTGTCTCCAAGATGTTTTGAACTTTCCCTTTTGTCAGAAAAGAGTATTCGTAATAATAAGTTCATGTTCAGCACACTTGGTCACGAGCAGAATTCCATTTGAATTGCTTTTGCCAACTCCTTCTTTCCCGATTGTTTGTTTCCACAGGTCTGAGCCCTGGTCTACACTACGAGTTTAGGTCGAATGTAGTAGCGTTAAATCGATTTAATCCTGCACCCGTCCACACGACAAAGCCATTTTTGTCGACTTAAAGGGCTCTTAAAATCGATTTCTGTACTCCTCCCTGACGAGGGGATTAGCGCTGAAATCGACCCTGCTGGGTCGAATGTGGAGTAGTGTGGACGCAATTCGACGGTATTGGCCTCTGGGAGCTATCCCAGAGTGCTCCATTGTGACTGCTCTGGACAGCACTCTCAACTCAGATGCACTGGCCAGGTAGACAGGAAAAGCCCTGCGAACTTTTGAATTTCATTTCCTGTTTGGCCAGCGTAGCGAGCTGATCAGCACAGGTGACCATGCAGAACCAGAGAGGCAAACGGCCGCTCCGGGTCAGAGCCCCAGACAAACCGCTTCTATGATGAGCTGCATGCCATTCTAGGAGGTGCCCCTACAACTACCCCGCCCCTGTGCTTCCCTCTTCCCCCACCCCTCTCGGGCTACCTTGGCAGTTATCCCCCCATTTGTGTGACGAATTAATAAAGAATACATGAATTTGAAACAACAATGACTTTATTGCCTCTGCAAGTGGAGATCAAAGGGGGGAGGGGAGGGCGGTTGGCTTACAGGGAAGTAGAGTGAACCAAGGGGGGCGGGTTTTCATCAAGGAGAAACAAACAGAACTTTCACACCATAGCCTGGCCAGTCATGAAACTGGTTTTCAAAGCTTCTCTGATGCACAGCGCGCCCTGCTGCGCTCTTCTAACTGCTCTGATGTCTGGCTGCGCTTAATCAGCGGCCAGGCGATTTGCCTCAACCTCCCACCCCACCATAAACATCTCCCCCTTACTCTCACAGATATTGTGGAGCACACAGCAAGCAGTAATAACGATAGGAATATTGGTTTAGCTGAGGTCTAACCGAATCAGTAAACTGCGCCAGCGAGCTTTTAAACATCCAAAGGCACATTCTACCACCATTCTGCACTTGCTCAGCCTATAGTTGAACTGCTCCTTACTACTGTCCAGGCTTCATGAGCCATGGGAGCAAGGGGTAGGCTGGGGTAGGTGCGACCATGCGGTGCTGCCGACTGGGAGAGCAGCCTGAGGCAGAAGCCTCCAGCTTGCATGATATTCCAGGCAGGACCGAATCTCTATTAGACGAAACTTAAAGAAGAGAATGACCTGGAGTCATTCCCATTTTTGTCCAGGCGCCCCCGACCAACCTCACCAAGGCCAGCCAAGAGCACCCATCTCTGCCTAGGCGCCCCCGACCAACCTAACCGAGGTCGGCCAGGAGCACCCACAGGACGACGACGGCTAGCAATCATATTGTACCATCTGCCGTCCGCAAGGCAAGGCAAGGGGATGCTGCTGTGTAGCACTGCAGTACCGTGTCTGCCAGCAGCACCCAGGAGACATACAGTGACAGTGAGCTGAGCGGCCTCCATGCTTGCCGTGGTATGTCGTCTGCACGGGTAACCCAGGAAAAAAGGCGAGAAATTATTTTTTGCCGTTGCTTTCACGGAGGGAGGAAGGGGGGCGGGCCTGACGACATGTACCCAGAACCACCCAAGACAATGTTTTTGCCCCATCAGGCATTGGGAGCTCAACCCAGAATTCCAGTGGGCGGCGGAGTCTGTGGGAACTGTGGGATAGCTACCACAGTGCAACGCTCTGAAAGTCTACGCTAGCCTTGGTACTGTGGACTTAATGCGCTTAGTGGGGACACACACAATTGACTGTATCAAATCGATTTCTAAAAAATCGACTTCTATTAAATCGACCTAATTTCATAGTGTAGTCTCGTCCAACACGTGCATTGAAATCCCCCAGAAGGATGATCTTGTCTTCTGTAGGGAGCTCTGATAAAATGGTTTCCAAATGAGAATAAAAATCTTCCTTTACATTCTCATTGGCATCTAGTGTTGGTGCATAGGTGCTCATAATAGTTGCCTGTTGATTTCTGGTGAGCCTCAATTGGAGTGTCATAAACTGCTCATTGATGCCCACTGGTACCTCAGAGAGGCACCTTACAAGCTTGTTCATTATGGCAAAACCCATTCCATGCAATCGGGGTTCATCTATAGATTTTCCCTTCCAGAAGTAGGTGTATCCTCCTTTCTCCTCCCTCACCTGTCCTTCATCAGCTCTTCTAGTTTCAGACAAAGCAGCAATATCGATGTTAAACTAACTCAATTCACAAGCAATAATGGCTGTACGTTGCTCTGGCCGGTCGCTGTTTGAGTTGTCCATCAGGGTACATATGTTCCAAGTTCCAAAGTTGAAAAGTGTCTTACATTTTCAACCGCTGAGGTGGTGATCCTGCTGGATGCGGCTATCCAGCCAGGAAAAACAGAGGCAAGACTATTTTTAGGGTACCTTTCCTAATCCCCTCCCCATGTAGGGTGAGGAGAGTGGATCCTAAAAAGGACTGCTCAGTCGTGGGTGCAGCTGCCGAGATGCCCAACCTGCCTCAATCCTCGAGCAAGATGACTTTATCACACACCCACCGCCTGTGTGTCAGTCTGTGACTTGGAACTTCCGTATTTCACTGTCCTGTTCCCGTTGCCACTCGCCACTGGACTTTTGACTTGTGCAAATGTTATTTTCCCAAAAAACTGGAAGATGCCTGTGTGGGACTTCTTTTAAAGTGGGGAGACTGGTGGACAACAGTCACCACACTATCCTTGACAGATAGAGGACTTGAAACCAATGGCATGGACACCATGACGATTGGAGATTCTCTATCTGCTGCAGCCTTCATCCCCCTTCACAGCCATTATAACATTACACAACAGTTTCACCTCCATTGTGCAGTTATCCGCCATCTGCTCTGCCATTAGGGACTTCTTGGATCACACTTTGTCTGGAACCTCGCCCTTGACCGTTCTGCCATGGGTGACCCTAAGGGAGTACATGACTCCAGGCAGCATTGCTTTCAGGATCATTGAGACATGCAAGCCTCTCCACCACTACAGGTATTTTCATTATTGTGACTCTAAATCATTCTTGAACCATCAGGCATCACTTGGGGCACAAAAAAGTGTCTATCATCCTGTTTGTCAGAATGGCTCCCTTCTTGTGTTTCTATAACACATTTTACATGGAGAGGTGTCACTTTGGGGGCTTAACCCAGACCAGTGAGAGGTTGTGTCACCACTTGTCCTATAACCCTGAGTGTCTTAAAATGCTCTGCTGCTTTAGCTCCCTGTCTGGAAGCTCCCAGCCAGCACACAAGTACGCTCTGAATGTCTGTATGTTGAGAAACCCTGGTTCAGCAACTCTGACTCCAGTAGCCTGCTTGTTACCCTAGTTACCCATCAGCCTTTGTTGATTAGCCAATATTAGCCAAGTGATCCCTGTGGTTAGATGTTCAGCTGCATGTGTGTGTTCTCCCTCTGTGCTGCCCCAGCTCTGCGCAGACAGCTGGTACAGCAGACCTTGAGCGAACTGTCCAATGACCACAAGATCCATTAAGGTACGAAGGCACCAGGCTAGGTTTATTGTTGACAAAGCGTGGTAATAGCACCTGGCAGACTCTGCGAGGATATTAAGACATATATGCCTGTGACTGTGACCTGGTGTGCCTGGGACAGCCCTCACTGGAAACGCCAAGGTCAGGGCAGGCTGCAAAAGGGAGAGCAGATACTCCCAAGACTGGTGGGTAACACTGAAGTTAAACTCCCCAACCAGTCACAAACGGTGCTTCTGATCCCCACACTGGTTATCAAGAAGCAAAAAAGAAATCACACAGCCCCCTTTATTGCATTCCAGTTCTCTGGCTCCCAATCAGCACATAGGTCCAGTACAGTGAGACGTTATTTAAAAACTCTGCTCACATATACAAAATGTTCTTCTGACCCCGAAGGGTCAGCCATGTTACCAGGTCAGTATAGATTTGGATCTTACCCAAAATACCATGATGCCAGCCAATCCTTTAGTGTCTAAAACTAAAGGTTTATTATAAAGAAACAAGAAAGAACAAGAAGAGAGATGTTAAATGATAAAGCAGTCACATACATACAAAGACTTCAGAGTCCATATACCAGGTTCCTAGCAGTATTGGTGAGTTTGCTGGCTTGAAAGTCATCTGTGGAATACATCCACAGCTTGGATGGGTCATTCAGACCTTTGTTCAGAGCTTCAGTTTGTAGCAAAGTTCCTCCAGAGGTAAGAAGCAGGATTGAAGACAAAATGGAGAAGATGAAGCTGCCTTTTATAGTCTTTTGCCATGTGGCTTGTGCTTCTTTTGTCCCAAACACAAGCTGCCCAGCACATGGCTCGAAAGCCTTAGAGCAGGGGTGGCCAACCTGTGGCTCCGGAGCCACATGCGGCTCTTCAGAAGTTAATATGCGGCTCCTTGTATAGGCACTGACTCCGGGGCTGGAGCTACAGGCGCAAACTTTCCAATGTGCCGGGAGGTGCTCACTGCTCAACCTCTGGCTCTGCCACAGGCCCTGCCCTCACTCCACCCCTTCCCACCCCCTCCCTTGAGCTTGCCATGCCCTCGCTTCTCCCCCTCCCCCCCAGAGCCTCCTACATGCCATGAAACAGCTGATCAGGAGGTGCAGGGAGTGAGGGGGAGGCACTGATCGGCAGGGCTGCCGGTGGGCGGGAGGAGCGGGGAGCTGATGGGTGGTTGCTGATGTATTACTGTGGCTCTTTGGCAATGTACATTGGTACATTCTGGCTCCTTCTCAGGCTCAGGTTGGCCACCCCTGCCGTAGAGATCTGTCCATACCTTGCTGAGTCATAAGGTGCATCCCTTGCCTTCTCTCAATGGGTCAGTTGTATATCTGATGGTCCTTAATGGGCCATCAAGCAGGCTAGGCAGTGCTGAAACTGTCTGGGGGTGTCACCCAGAAGCATAGCACAAGTTTTGAAATACAGACATACATACATATCTATAACCCATAATACAAAGGTGATACAAACACATAAATGAAATTATCGTATTTGGCAAATTATAACATTTTTGCAGATATCTTACATGGCATATCTGGCATAACTCATTGTAATTTTACAATATTGACATTCATAATATCCTCGTGTCCCCCAGATTCTATACGGCATCACAGTGACAATGGACGCAGCTCAGTGAATGGTGGGAGTTTCCATTACCCCCTTGGCTGGACAAAGCTACTCCCTCTGAGATTCATCTTTATACCCTGATACAAACAAGTTAGTACTGCCTCTGACATAGTTAGTTACTGCCTCCTGACATGGCTAGTTATTACCCATCACCTGGTACATGTTGGTTCAATCAAAACATCTCTATTATGTATTGTCATCCTGACTTTATCTTTTAGGAGGGGTCAAAGTGTTCCTGTTACCCTTGGGGAATGTTTTTGTACCATCCTTGGTATTGGGATGTTGTGGTACCACTTGATATCGGGATGTATTTGCGGGAGTACTCTGTGCTTAGCACTTCTTAGGAATGTGTATTTTTGCATTATTAGCCCCGTTCTTGCCAGATTTTGTGAGCAGGTTGTGCCTCATACCAGGCCTCTGATACAAGGGCTTATGTCTCAAGCTCTCTTCCTACTACAATCCCAACACAACCCTAGACCTGAATTTCCCCAAAACTGTGTGCCCTGAAACGTCCAGCCCTCTCTTGGGACATTCATAGGAGTAATAAGGTCCGTTGCTTCTTTAAAGAGTCAAAAGCACAGCAGCTAGTTGCTTTAACTGGTGTTCATAATCCCTTCATGTCAAACACAGCAGTGGGTTGATTCAGAATACAAGTAAAACAAGTTTATTTAATCAAACAGAGAAAGGTTTTAAGTGAGCTCAAGTTACTCCTGGGGGGATTCGGCATGCCTGCAGAAAACAGCACGCCCTGCACAATTCCTGTGCTTCCCGGCCAAAAACGGCAGGGAAGCCGCGCGGGGGGCAGGGCAGGCACGCACGGACAACCATGGGTGCAGTTTTTTGGGGGGGATTGCCCCCCTCCACATAGAGATGGGGCATGGGGGTGAGAGGAGCATGGGGTTATCCGCCACTGCCCCCTCCCCATTTCTGCAAGTGCAGAGCTGCCCAGCTGAAGGAGGATGCGTCTCCACTCCACTGACTCTGTAGCTGAACACCGCTTCCTGGGTCCTAGTGCCAGTCGTGCTCTCCTTCTGTGTGCTGGGAGCCTTCCTGTTTTCTGTGCAATAGTGAGTGCTTGCGGTGGGGCTGGATAAGTGGGGTGGGGGAAATGGGGGTGAGGAGAAGAGGCAGTGGGGAAGGAAGGAGGTGGAATAGGGCAGGGGGAGGGGAATGTGGGAATGAGGGGACGGGGATGGAGAAGAAAAGCGGATAGGGGAATTGTGGGGGGCAAGCGGGAGCCCCGGCATGTGGCTCCCCTGTTAAGTAGGCCCATCGAACCCTCACCCTGACAAGCCTATCCCACTACACCTGGACCCCTCCGATGAGCCCCCCACACTCAGACTGCCACTCCACTGATCCCCAACCAGCTGCACCTGGACTCCCACCCCATCAAGCCCCATCTCCCCACACCCAGACCCCTCTCCCCCGCTGAGCCC
The DNA here is from genome assembly GCF_028017835.1 of Emys orbicularis. Lineage (NCBI taxonomy): Eukaryota > Metazoa > Chordata > Testudines > Emydidae > Emys > Emys orbicularis. Next base: position 8,454,698 of record NC_088701.1, on the reverse strand, counting down.
CAACCACTTTCACCTGGAACTCCTGCAGAGTCCCATTGCCCCTGCACCCTCCAACAAGCCACTGTGCCCCCCCGATCTATCACTGAACCACCAGCACCCAGATTGCCCCACCAAGAAACCTCTTACCCCACACCTGGATCCCCCCACACTAAGCCCTTCCACACTTGGCTCCTGCTGGGCTGAGCCTGCCCACCCACACCTGGTACACCTGGCACAGAAGGGCAGGGCTCCGGGGTGTTTCTGGGGCAGGCCCAGTCCTTGCATTGTGTCAGGGTCAGGTGCAGCCTCACTGCCGAGTCCCTGTATCGGGTGAGGTGGAGGCTTCAGGGTGATCTCCCACCTCAATGCAGCCAGTGGCCTGTGCTCCCCACTGCCATGGTGGAGCCACATTTATTTATTGACAAATAAAATGTGCAAAATTTTAAAATATTGTGCACATAATTTTTAGGTGCAGAATTCCCTCAGGAGTATCAAATTTAAGGGATAAAGTCAGAAATGGTTAAAAACAGAAGTGAAAAATGCTATCTAGTGACCAAGACTTAACAAAACTAGTCTTGGTTCAAGATAAGATTCTTCCCACCCTTCCTTCCTGCAAGATGTGGCTGGCCACCTCGGGGTCAGGATCTCCCACAAAGTTCAATGTGCTCAGCTCCTTTGTCTTAGGTGAAAGATCACTTAGGGTCCTTTGCTCCTCTCTTTTATAATCCAGTGACTTTTTGAAATGTATTCTTCTCAAAGTTCAGTACCCTGCTGTGAGGAAAGATGCCATGGAGTCTGATGGAAAAGGTTCATGCTGGTTCCTTCTCCCCTAGTGTTTTCTACAATAAAAATTGATCTGTCTCTGTAACCTCTGATATGCTAGTGAATGGCCACTTGATAGTGATTGCCAATTACCTGTGATTACACCTGGATGGAGGCATCAGCCTTTCCTTTGTCTGGAAAAAAACCTGTTTACCCACTCTCCAGACTTATCTGGTTCAGATACATTTTAGTCCTCTATTTCCTTCACATTTGTACAGTCCTCTGAGCATTCACTGTTCATACACCACACAAAAATACTAATGATCAGTGTATTATTGGTTTTCCAGTGATACCCTACATCACAGGTGCCAACTTTCATTTTTCTGGGTGGGTGCTCCACCCAGAGGCCCTGCCCCCACTCCATTCCTTCCCCCCAAAGCCCCATCCTCACTCCACACCCTCCCCCCAGCACTTCCTTCCTGCCATCAAACAGCTGATTGGCTGGTGGCTGCTGAGCACCCGCTATTTTTTTCCATGGTTGCTCCAGCCCTGGAGCACCCACGGATTCTGCACCTTTGCCCTACATGACTATTATTAGATTCAGATTATGCTATAAGTGAATTGGGATACACTAGTCAGGCCAGTTGAAACTTGCTACCAGATACCAGTGAGCCCCTTGCCCTCTGGCATTGGGATTTGCTTAGGGTCACAATAGGTTGCTGGCCTGTTGCTCAACCCCCACCCTCCAGAACCAGTGAACTGCTTTTTGTCCTTTGACCTGTCTTGGGTGGCCCTACCAGGAGTTAAAACTCCTACCGGTAGAGCGGTCATGGGAATGTGTAAGCCTTCTCACCCTGTCCAGGTGAGGTCCCCAGGGCATATAATTATTATTAACTTGTGATGAAATCACCATGAGGCAACAGGCTCCGAGCTGCCACCTACGACCAAGCAAGCTCTGGGGCTGCACAACGGTCTTGGGAATGTGGGTGTAAGCCCTCAGCCGCAGGCCCAGCTGGACTCCCTGGGCATTACGACCACCGCCACAGCCGGTGAGAGCCACGCGTGCCCATCCTCTCCTTCCCCCATCTGTGTGCCCTTGGGGCAGTACCATGGAATCACCAGCCATTTCCAGCCTCACCCTGAGGGGATACCCAGTGTAGGAGGGGTCCTTCCGTCTCCTTGCCCCACCACGTCTCACCCATCCTCCAGGCAGGAGCTACCACCACCTTGGAGAAGTGGGGGGCTGTGGGGCACACCAGGCCCACAACCCACTACTCCCTGAACCTCCTCTATGGTTTCCAATATGGCGGCCTTTCATTTTCCAGCCAATAGTTTTGATTGACGGTTAATAGCACAGAAACGGGCCAAGGAGAACGCTCGAGGTCACCAAAGAAAAAGTTGTCTAGTCCAATGGGATCTCTCGAACATCCGGATGGCGAAGAAACACTAACCAATGGAAATTGGGAGGGGGCGGTGCTTTGTGGGAGACCCGACGAATGGGTGCGAGGCGGGGCGGAACTCGGGAGTACGCCCAATAGGGTGTTTTGGGGGTGGTACCCGATCGCGGGTATGGCCAATGGGCAACGGGCGTGTGGCGCTTGCGTAGTGAGCGGAAGGGCGTGCAGTTAGTGCGGAGGAGCCGTTGGACTTGGCTGAAGGCGGAGGGAGACATGGATCAGGGATACGGCAGTAAGTAAAGAGAGCAAGCGGGGCAGAATGAGGCCTGAGCCATACGGAGGGCGCTGGGACATCGTAGTGGGCCCCTACCGGCCGCCGCGAACCCCTTTTACCGGGGGGGGGGCAACCTACCCCCTGGCGAAGTTAAGCCCGCCTTCCGTGTGGAGATGGCGGTCCTGATTGGCTGTCAGACCCGCCTTTCAGCGAGGTACCCCTGCGGATTGGTGCAGCGGGGGACGGCGTTGTGAGGGAGTTTGTCCATCCCCCCTTTCACCGTGAGGAGTGGCGCGGTGGGGAGCAGGACCCCCGTGAGGGGGAGGGGAAAGGGGGAGGAACCATCTCTCCTTCTCCCGGGATTGGAAATGGAGCGAGTCCCATTTCTGAAGACGCCACAAAATGGCGGCTGCCCGCCCGCCCCTCGCCGCGTGTGCGCGGCCCCGCGGTCTCTGCGGTCCCGTGCGCGGCCCCCTGCGCCGTGGGAAGCTGCTGCCGCCTCTTGTTCCAGTGGAGCCCTACGTGCTGTGCTGCCGCCCCGCCCCCATAGGTGGGGGACTGGGCTCAACACTCACAGGGCTGCCTAGGGGAGCCTCCTCCGCCCAGCCCCGTAGCTCAGGCCAGGCCCAAGAGCGCCATCTCCTTTCGCAGCCCAGGTCTCTGGCCATCCCCTCCCGCCGTACCCCTGTGCAGTTCTCTGGCTCTCTCCCCATCTGTCTCCACTGCTACAGCTCCCCCCTTCCAGTGCAGCTCTCTGCCTCATCCCAGCAGCAGCCCACCGTGTAGCGCTCTAGCCCGTCTGCCTCCCCTCAGCTACCCCCCAGCGCAGCCCTGTAATGCAACCCCAGATATCTTCCTGTTATAGGGAAAAGAGTATCTGGAATTGTAATAGTAAACAGTAGAAAAATACACAGAAAAATCCTCAAACTTTAAGTTACAAGCTGACTGGTGGGAGGGAGCTTTCCCTGTCTTGGGAATAGCAGCTGGAACTTGCCATTCATTGTCAGAAATTAGATCACGCTAGTGGTCCATCTAGTCCAGTAACCAGTCTGGCGATTCCTATTTTCCAGAGCAGACCAGTGCTGGTGCAGACCTCTTTAAACCCTCGGTATACACACAGTTCCTACTCAGACCAGAACAGCTCTAGCCCTCACCCATGGTTCCACCACTACAAAGCAGAGCAGTCCAGTGCAATCCTGTTATCCCCTATATGCCATACTAACATAGTTTCAGTGCTCTCCTCCAACACTACTGCCACCTTAAAGCAGCTCAGTAACATCATAGTCCGTGAACCTGCTAGTACTTGAAGTTGGCGGTTTAAATGTTTCAAACTTGGTGTTTCTTATGACAGCTACCCACCACCAACTGTGAAAACCAGGATGTGCTTGAAAGGAACAAAATCAATGCCAGATGTGGCCCAGAAAAGGGAATTATTTAGGTTTCTGATGGTTTTCGTTCTCAGCTGTGTCAACATTTGTATGTTCTGAGATCTTGTATGAAAGCGACACATATGCCTAATGGAACTCTAGCACGTTTTCTTAAATGATAATTTCAGTGCCGAGCTCTTTAGATAACACATTTTAATGTATATTTATTTGAGTATATTTATAAGCTAAAACACTTTCCTCCTTATGAGTACAATAACAAATCTGTGTATGTATGCAGTAGAGAGTAATGGGTGGAATTCATGAAGACAGCTGATTTGACTGCCAAAAGATTGTATGAAGATTGTTAAAACTATGAGAAAATACCTTTTCATTTTATTCCAAAGAATACCAGTTTATTGATATTAGGCTGTCTTGCTGTGTGTCCACTTTGATGTTAGGACAGTGATATGTAGATGCTAAGCATTGTCACTTGTCATCATGATGGTAGATGCCAGTAGGTGGTGTGTATGTTCTTAGATGATGGTATGGTTTAAAAAAAAACAACAACAACAACCCCAAACCACCCCTGCCCTAGGTATGTCATTCGAATCTCTGGTTGGCCACTTAAGTTTTTCTTGCCCACTAATCTAGGCATTTCTTATTTTAATTCTAAATTGTTTCTTTTTAAGCCATTGCATATAATTCCCCCATCTTGAATTATCTTCTAAATATCTTTGTGCAGTTATATTCTGCCACAGACTTGGAACAAAGGATTAAAACTGTACATAACTTGTCATCCTTTTGCTTCTCTTAATTATCAGTGTGCCTTTTTGGTGAGGAAAATAATTTGTACATAGGAGGATTAATCAAAAGGTAATTTTCAGTACTATTGTCTATTATACCTAGATTGAAACGCTGCTGACTATGGGACAGTTCAGAATGCTCCTCTGTCCAAAACATGTATTGCTTTCTTTTAATGTCTCCACAGTCCTTGGTGGAAACCATTTCCCCTTGTAGCTGGCAAAGAATGCAACAAAAGCTGATTGCAGTTCACTTAGCAGACTGTTTCAATCATAAAACCAAAGCCAGTGATGAATGTGATTTACAGTTGCAGCATATCTGTTTTTATATGGAACCAGGAGGCTGAATGTTAGAAGTTGCTTTGTCACAGATTCGTAGATTCCAAGGCTGGAAGGTACCATTGCCTCTGCATAACACAGGCCACAGAACTTCCCCCAAATTATTCCTAGAGCAGATCTTTTAGAGAAACATTCAGTCTGGATTAAAAAAGCGTCAATAATGGAGAATCCACCACAACCCTTTGTAAATTGTTCCAATGATTAATCACCTTCACTGTTCGGAAATTTGGAAATGAGTAATCTGAATTTGTCTAATTTCAACTTCTAGCCATTGGATCGTGTTATACCTTTGTCTGCTAGAGTTCATTATTCAATATTTGTAAGCATCCACATGGGGAACACAGTGTAATCAAGTCACCCCCTAATCTTCTCTTTAAGATAAATAACAAGCTAAATAAATGGTCCAATGGGAGCCTCAACACCTGGAGACTTATTTCTGGCTTCTGACCCTTGGAAAGTTGTTTGTCCTTCTGTAAAATAGGCATATTTATCTTTTAGTAAGTTAGGTAAATATAGGTTTTATTCATTATTTTTACTATGGGGAGAGAGTATTTCTCCACATCTGAAGCTATAACTAGTGTTCCATTAAACCCTGTTTTTCATCACCACTTAGAAAAACAGATTTTCATTAGTCATTTAATATTGGAGTGGAGTAGGGAGACACTCCTGTGACAGGCACTCAGCACCCTACTTCAGGGAAAAGAGTACCAAAAGTGTGAATCCATAAGGCAAGGCTCCAGTCACTGCATCAATTTGTCTCACCACCGACAAGGGCATTTTTGAGACTTGACTGCGCCCCAAGCTCTTTTTGCAGTACCATTCTTGAGCGGGTGTTTTCACATTCTATATTTGTGGCTCTTGGTCCTCACTTCTCAAATGAAGTTTGCATTTGTTTTGTTAAACTTAGCCTGTCTCTCTGGACTTTCCATCTTGTGTTGAATTTCTGCTCTCCTCTCTGGAGTGGTTAATCTCAGTTTTGTATTTATCACAGCTTTGACCAATTTGTTCTCTGCTCCTTTTTACTAAGTCATTAATAAATGTGTTAGTGCTTGATCTTCTGACTCCACTAGACAAATGCTTCCAAAGCTGATGCTGAACTGTTAATCGTTGTCCTCTTAACTTGGGTTTAAAACAGGTTAGAAAATCAATTTTATAATGGCTTTATCTAATCCAGATTTCTCCAGTTGTGTAACAAGAACATTAGATTCATGATGTTATGTCTATAAGGAATGCCTGGCTGGGGTTTGCATTAACGACTTGTCAAGATATTGAGGTGCAGTCTGTGAATACTCCACGTTCCAGCATACAGAGCAGTCTGGCCATGGACCAAGATAGATGTGTCATGCTAGGCCAAGTAGCCTCTGCAGACTGTAACTCTGTATCAAAACTGAGGATGGCTGTAGGGCAGTGGTTCCCAAACTGGGGTTCGTGAACCCCTAGGGGTTCACGAAATGTTACAGGGGGTTCTCGGGGAAAAAAATCCCTAATGGCAGACAGAGCTGTCCCTAGGGACCCCAGGCACCATGGGGCCAGCAGCCCGGAGCCCCTGAACTTCCAAGAGCTAAGCAGATCAAAGCAAGCATATCTATCACACTGAGGAGATTTAAACTTCAAGACACCTTATAAGAAATGGAAAGGGAGGTGGATATTTTTTGCTGTTTTTAAAATGAAATAGGCAGCTAGTGTTGTTTTTAAAATTATTATGAAGAACAAGTTTAAGCTTTGTTGTAACGTGCGTTGTTTGCCTGGACTGCTCAAGACCTGAATGCTTGTGTAGGAGGAACTCTTTGAGTTGACTTCTTAAATACCTTCCTGCTGTTTCACATCTGATACTCCTTGATGAAACATAGGAGCCTTGTCTTATAACAGGCTTATTCAAAGTGATACAAGCTACGAAAGTGAGATCTTGGAAGAGTGTTGCCGTTTTCATAATGTAATAAAAATAGTGTAATGATAAATAATAATTAAAATAATAAATAGTATGTAATAAGCATGTCATAAAAACAAATTGTGTATTTCCAAGATCACTGCTTTTATAATTTATACTCAGGTAAAGGAAAAAATCCCTGGAAATATTCATTTTTAGGAGGGGGTTCACGAGACTTGACATTTTCGTGAAAGGGGTTCACAGGTTGTTAAAGTTTGGGAACCACTGCTGTAGGGTATATTGTAGAGCTACTTAGGCCTTTTGTGGTCTTCCACTTTTTGTATATACTACTAAGTAAGCTTTAGATTGATATAATTTGTATTTAAAAAACCCATGCTGGGGATTTTTCACATGAGCTAATTTTCTATGTGTTACGGTGTTGTGGTCCAGTGACTAGAGCAATGCCTGGGACTCCAGACTTGAGGTCTTTTCTTGGCTCTGCCGTTGACCTGCTGTGAGCTTGCTGTGGGCAAGTTACTTTCTCCTCTGGCTCTGTTTCCCCTCCCACTCCTTGCCTTACAGTCTGGATAGGGACAGTGCCTAGAACAGTGGGACACTGATCTGATTTGGGCTCTCCAAGTTTCATTGTAATACAAATATTTGCTCTTCTCTGCTTCCCCTTTTATTTTTTTCATATTTATAAGAGGATTATTTTCCGTTCACTCAAGTGATGGACTTCAAAACTAGGGTTCTGTGGTTGTAGGTGTCTGTGTACACATAGCGTTTATAGGTTTGAGACTTTATCATTAACTTTAAAAAATGCACTTGCGTGTTTTGACTGGGTTTAAACCTTCCCTGCAGTGTCCCCTGGGCAGCCCAAACAGAGCAGCCTAATTCTAGTATGTAAAAACTGGAAAGTGAAACTGCTGAACAGAAGTGAAAGTAACTAATGTTCATCCTGAGAGAAATGCATAATGTGAACAGCCTAAATGTTGAAAAGTAAACATCAAAACTTGTAGACTTTGTAAAGCGAGGGCCCATTTTAAAAACATTTTTTATCTGTGACTTTTAACCTTACAATTCCTATTTTGCTGTTGCATTTGCTGTCATGAGCACTACAGTAGCCTTTAGAGATATACTTTCTTACATGCTCCTAGTATAATTGTTATATGAGAGTAATCCTTGCTGAGCTCCTCTTGGGGGATACATTTTAGAGACTGAAGGCTTCTTCTTTGTTCAGTAATATCGGTGTGGATTTGTTCTTATGAAGATGCAGATTTAGTTGCCAAGTTAACTTTAATTATGGTAGGGAAATATCCAGCATGCTCTCTTCTAAATTCTCAGGATTCCTGTTCTAAATGGAATTTTGGAATAGAGAATTCAGTAAGTAAATGTACAGAATCCTTTATTTTAAAAAGATATAAATTAAATTTCAAGACTAAATTCTCCTCACTTAGAGGTGAAACTAAATTAGGGGCAAGAGTCTCTACAAGGCGAAGCAGAATTTTTAGCCCAGAGGGAAAGAGGGCAAAGGGAATCCTCATCCAGCCAGCTCTGTGGTGTTTATGGCCCTGTATGCTGCTGAAGCATACTTAGATGTTTTGGAAAAGGAGTGGAGGCCAGAATTGAGGAAAGAGAGAAATGAATTATTTGATTACTAGGGTGAAAATTACATTGGCTTCTTTTCAATTAATAATAGGATTGGTAGCCAAAAAGAAATTGAGAAATAAAACCAGTCCTCCGCCTCCTATCTCTTCTCCACCAGAGTAACAACATATGTATTACCTGAGCGCACATGGTCACTCCAGTGCATTTGGAGCATTCTGGCCAACAGTTCTTGAATTTGGGTAGTAGTCCAGTCACCCAGTTTTTCATAAGAGACTTACTTGACTGACTTGGAAATCAGAATAGTTGCAGGTTCGCTCGCTGTCTTGGCTTAGGTAGGTTTATAACTGGAAAAAAAAGGTGCTTATTTTGAAAAGAATTTTCCTATAAAATGTGGATTCTCTTAAATTTCTCAATGTTTTTATTTTCACTTGGAGATTATTTATTTATCTTTGTGTTTAGCAATGTGTTTTTTAAAAGCAGGGACACAGGGCTCCAGATGCCAAATGGTAAAAATACTCATGCAAACAAAAGTAAACTCAGCTCCCTCCCTCAAACCAGTAAAGAGAGAAACAAAAACCATGCTAGCCACTAATGCTAGTTTCTGGGTAGTCTTCGTTCCACAAGACCCTGGGGAAAGAGTAGCATGTCCTTAAAGTAGCTTAATATGTTTGTTTATTTCTATAGGTTATGGCACCTGGAGCACTGCTGCCACCAATGCTCAAGGTAAGTTTCACAGTTATATTTCAAGCTGACATAGGGAATTGCATTTTTTTAAAATAACTTACGTTTTATGCCTTTTCCTTTCTAACGTTCTGTAACAAAGTGTAGCATTCCTCATTTTTTGGCTTATAGCTTTTACCCTCCTATATAATCACACTGAGTAAGTTTTTTGTAAATGTTTAGTCCAACTTTTCAAGGAATACTCACTTCTGTGCTGTGATGTTGTTTGTCTGCCCTTCCATCTCCCCATCATTTTCCTGGGCTCTCATATTGGAAGGTTGGTTTCCAGACCTAGGCACTGATTCAGCAAATGCATGGGCCCATTTTTAACTTTTATTCAGTGAGCAACTTATGGTAGTAAAGTTAAACATGTGCCCAAGTGTTTGCTGGATCAGGTCCTACTACTTGATCTCTTTATACCCCTCCTCTACATTTCCAAGAGTGTTTTGATCTTATTAAATGTTGACTTTGAAGCTTTTTCACTATGGTTTTGCCAATAAGCGTTTGTTGAAACTGGGGTTCTTAATAAAGAGTTGGAGTCTAATTTCTGCAGTTGCTTATGCCCTGTGGCCTCCACTGAGAAACTTGAGAACTGATTTGTGGTTGTGAAGCAATACTACACTTTTACAGTTCCTCTTTGTGGGATTTCCTACCTTGAAGTAGTGTTAATAGAACTGGAGTCAGCTAATAATCTTGGGTCTGCTGATGGTGAACATGGGCTAAAGATAGTAGCGCTAAATAATATTTCAATATTTATTGAAATGCAACAAAGATTTTCTTTTTGCACCATAAACTGGGAAGAATATAATATTTGTTTTTGTTACTGGATAGTCTGAGTGTATTGGACCCTGAGATTCTGGTACAGTATTTCTGTATCTCCAGCTTTCTCTTGAAATAAATCAGAAATGTTTCCCACATAATGCAATTTTCCATTTAATTCTCCATTGCTTGTTACATTTTCATAAGACAGTACTTCTGAGAGCCTTTTCTTTTCTGCTTATGTGAAAGGGTAATATTTTTTGCTGGCATTAAATTGAGTGACATTCACGTAGCCTTTGTAAACTGAATACCATTGGGTGATTCTTCTAATGTTGAAATAATGCGTTTGTTTGTCTTTCCATCCCATAGGTACATATGCAGCAAACGCAGCAAATTGGCAAGGTATGTGTTATATGTACATTGTTTTTGTGTTAAGTCCTCTATACTCTGTTCAACTTCTTGAGTTGACTGCAATACCTAGGTCTATTCTCCAACTCACTTATTTGTACCTTGCTTCATCATTCTGCACTATGCTGGGCTTCAGGCCAGAATAGTGATGAGCCTGGGTACCAAACCTTTCCCCTCAAAAGCTAGGATTATGCTCTTGACATTAAATGACACCTTGATTGTATGCAGTAAACACAGCTGTACCTGCCTGCTGGTACTGCTAAAGGGTTTGTCTGTGTTTCCATAATAAATCCTTGTGTTGGGTTTAGAATTTAGCTTTTCACTCTGGTGTGTAATTGGCCTTGGTTTGAAGTATTTTTAAAGCTGTGTTTTGTGCCTTAATTTGCGAAGAACTAATTGTTATTACTTTTAGTCTTTTTCTCTAGTTTTCACTTTAGAAAAACTGGGTATTGTGTAGCACAGAGGGCACTAGACCTCTGGTCAAGTCAGTAGGGAAAAATGAGTTTCTCTTATTTGTGTTGTGTTAGTGCCTAGGAGCCCTAGTTATAGACTATTATGCTAGGCCAGGGGTAGGCAACCTATGGCACGCGTGCCGCCTTCGGCACGCGAGCTGATTTTCAGTGGCACACTCACTGCCTGGGTCCTGGCCACCGGTCCGGGGAGCTCCGCATTTTAATTTAATTTTAAATGAAGCTTCTTAAACATTTTAAAAACCTTATTTACTTTACATGCAACAATCGTTTAGTTCTATATTATAGACTTATAGAAAGAGACCCTCTAAAACGTTAAAATGTTTTACTGGCACACGAAACCTTAAATCAGAGTGAATAAATGAAGACTTGGCACACTGCTTCTGAAAGGTTGCCGACCCCTGTGCTAGGCGCTGTACAAGCACAGAACAAAAAGTACAAGGAAATGAGACAGTATTGGTCCTCAGGATAGGCAATGGCATCGGTGCACCAGTGGCCTGAGGGTGTCAAGTTTAATGTGGGCATAATAGAATGGAGGGAGTTTTGAGGTGGGTTCTTGATCATGATTTGGCAGCCACTTAACTAGAGCCCTAGGATTGGCATAGCAGAGGGTATTGCAGGTTAGAAGTAGCAGTGGAAGAGCTCTGAGAGGAAGCTTGCTTTTTAGTACAGGGCTCAGAAATGCATTTTCTCTTCAGAACCAGTACAGCCCTGGCTTGGTGAGTCGGTGCACTGCTTGTAGCACACTGGCAGGTTGTGTATGTGTAGTGCTATTACAAGAATTCTGTGTACTCTGTCATACACTTCCCAAATTCTGAATCTCTGGATTTACATAAGCAGTATCCAATAGTGGCATGAACATAGCTGTAGTGCAGTGCCGTTTCCCCTCACCATTATATTATCTTGCCATAAGGCAGTTTATGTTGTTGTCAGAGCTAGAATATGACTCATCGCTTCAAATTTTCTGGTTAGTCTATTAAATGTATGTTAATACTGTATTTATTCTTGCATACATGGTTACAAGCCCAGCAACACAGGTCTCTCAAATTTTAGCATAGCTTCATGGAGCCATGCTACATGGGTTGTGCATGCTGGCAATGTATTACGCTATAGATACTGAACATTATAATAACAACAAATCTTTATGGTAGTACAGGATCTCTCTCGTATCAGTTAAAACCAAGATGGACCAATCACTGGAATCATCCCACACTGGTTCATGATAATTGGCTGATTGCATCAGATATTTTTCTATCTCTGATTTTTGTAACTTTAGGAAACCTGACTTTTCCTTTACGGAGAACCTGACCATACTTGTTCGAAAAGTTTAAAAGTTTTCATCAAATAGTAAAGATCGGCTGCAACCTTGACGGGTAGAGTGAGTCCATTATAATCTAAACTCCTTCCATGAGCCTACGTTTCTTTGACAGTGTATTCACTTTAACTTTCCTTTTCTGCAAGGCTATGAAGGCTATGACTATTATGGCACCCAGACCACCGGCTCTACTACAGCTGCCTCGTACAATTATGCTGCAGCAGCAGCTGCTGCTGCCGCTGCTACCACGAATACCTGGGAGACGCCCAAAACTACCGACATGACCATGACTGCCGATGTCAACACCAGTATGCCAGTTGCAACTTACAGTACAGAAGCTGTGGCGAATGAGAACTCTGACTCCATCATAGCCAAAATAAACCAGCGTCTGGATATGCTGTCAAAGGAAGGCAGTGGTGGAGGTGGGGAAGGAATGGAAGACCAGGAAAGGTAACGTATCGCTTCTTACTTTTCACAGAGATTTTTAAATCTTAAATCACTGTAATTTCAAATTAAATTGAAACATTTTACAGCAGAGGGATGGTCCAATATTAATTCCTCTTAAACAGACACGTTAGTACAAAATGCAGCCTTGATCTCTCGGTCCCAAATTATGTTATCAACCCCTATTCAGCATAACAATGTATTTTCAAAGCTGGTTTCTCTGTTCACCCTTAGTTGTACCGAAACTTACTTTTATTAATGATGAAATGCTGAAGTGAGGTGTTTAATCTGCAACTGTATTTTTCTTACCTTTTCTGATAATGCCTTGTAATCTAAATTGTTTGTACTGCTAGACCAGTCAGAATGAAGAAAAATACCAGATGCTTTCTCTGTTGTGCAGGCAGTAATATGCATCCTGACATCAGTTGTAGGAAGGAAGAAATGAAATACATAACCTTTCTGTGGCATTGGTATCTGCTACTTCGTCAGCCAAGATGCTGATGGATTTATCTGCCTTAATTCCACACCCAGTGGTAAAACCAAAAGTTTTCTCTTTTGGATTCCTTATTATTGCCCCTGCTGCTATGTTAGGAATATTGCAAGTACATTGGAACCCCTGTGTACTGCCTCTACCCTGCAAAGCAGAGGTATTTCTCATTTCTCCTCAGGGCTTCTACTTCAGGCAGGGATTTTTGCTCTTTTGTCCTTCTGTATCTAATTAATTCTCCAGTTATTTCCTATTTCTGCAGCTGTGTACTGTGCCAGGCTTCCTGTGTGCTTGTAGTTCTCCTAATGAGCTAGCTGGCAGTGAGGAAGGGGATCTCTTGGCTGTACCTCAATGTGGGATTAAGGTGGATAGAAACCCATCAGTTTTTTGATTAACAGATCAGCAGGTACCCATTCAGAGAGGGTAACAATTAAAAGTGAGAAGCTTTTTCAGCTGTATTTCTGATTAGACATTTGTGCAGCAGATTAACAATTTTTGGTTAAATTCTCAAATCGCCCTAAGACTAAGGACAGGGTGAAGTGAGTTCCTGTGCAAAGGTGTCAGCAGGGACCACAGTATTTTTTTGTATTCTTTGCATCTTCATTCTTTGTGTCCTGATTCTGGTTTTAATCCAAATTAAATCTGGATGTAAATTTCTCTGTGGCTTTTATGTTTGGCAGAGCATGGCTCTGTGCTTTATTAGCTACTGATTCGATTCCTTGCTTGCTGTGCAGCGCTTTCAGGTTTGAGTCTTTTGAATCTTATGACTCAAGGTCTTCAATGAACGACCGTGATCTGTACAGAGCTGGCTACGATTATGGCGAAGTTGGAACTGATCGGAATGATTCCTTTGGAAGCCAATTTGACAGCCGCAGGAATCAGTCCAGCAACAGAGGAAACAGCTATGGTCTCATTAGAGGGAGGGGCCAGAATCGGATTCAAAATCGGGGGCGTCTAAATGCTTTCAACCGCACCGACCGCTTCATGCCATCTTCAAGTACTGAGCGACTGTCTGCACGCTGGAATGAGTTGAACTATATGGGTGGGCGGAGCATGGGTGGTCCCTGCCCCAACAGGCTCCCTTCCCTCTTCTCCCAAGCCCTTGTCCCTGACTATTGTGATTATGGGGACTATGGCGATTACGGGGATTATGGAGATTATGGCGACTATGGTGACTACGGAGACTACGGTGACTATGGGGACTATGACTATGGCATGATGGGAATGCCAGGAATGGGAAGGTATGGTAACATGCCATATGGAGTCGGCAGGCAACGAAACAGAGTGAGTACAGTGCCGTGGCATCTGAACGTTCTTATGGTAAGAGCCGTCAAACCACTTGTTCTTGGTGTAAAACCTTTGCTACTTCGCTTTTACTCATGTAGTTACCCTTAAAAGACAGGTTTCAGAGTGGTAGCCATGTTAGGCTGAATCGGCAAAAACAACTAAGAGTCCTTAAGGTGCCACAAGAACTCCTCCTTGTTTTTCCTTAAAAGACAGGCAGTGCATTGTTAATCCAGGGGCACTGGGATTAGCTGTGAAGTACGCCCTTCCTGTTAGAAGGGTACATTTTCTTTTGATAATTGCCAGATTTCACAGTCACTTTTCAAAGAGTCAACAGGCTGGTGTGCTGTTTCTCTGTACAAATAGGATATAGTTTCTGAGCAGACTTTTTCTTTAGAAAAAATTAACTATTTGGGAGGCAGGGAACCATGTACAGTATTTTGGATACCTTCGGCACAGCTCGTCTGCTCAGTTTATAAAAGGATTTACTGCATTAAGTACAGCTACTCAGCATTTCTCAAACTGGGGTCCGCAGACACCTGGGGCTCCCCGAGGGTAACCCAAGGGGCCCATGGGCCCTGCTAATCAACTCCTCCCCCTCCCTCCCAGCACCTTCTGCACGCTTAAAGTCTGGCACCACAGCGGAGCTAAGGCAGGCTTCCTACCTTCCCTGGCTCCGCGCCGCTCCCGGAAGCGTCTGTCTCATCCCAGCGGCCCATGGGGAGCTGGGGGTCTCCATATGCTGCCCCCACCCTGAGCCTCGACTCTGCAGCTCCCATTGGCCGGGAACTGTGGCCAGTGGGAGCTGAGAGGGTGGTGCCTGCGGGCAGGGGCAGTGCGTGGAAACCCCTTGGACCATCCCCCTCCCCCCGCGTAGGAGCCGCTGCCAGAAACGTGCCAGTTGCTTTCGGGAGCCGACTGAGCTAAGCACCACCTGGCCGGAGCCCGCATCTTTCACCCCCTTCCACATCCCAACCCTCTGCCCCAGCCCAGAGCTTGTACCCTGCACCCAAACTCCCTCTCAAAGCCCGTACCCCCTCCTGCAACCCAACCCCCTGCCCCAGCCTGGTGAAAATGAGTGAGGGTGGGGGAGAGAGAGCGACAGAGGGAGGGGGATGGAGTGAGTGAGGGTGAGGCCTCGGAGAAGGAGCGGGGCAAGGGCTGAGTTGGGGGGGTGGGGCTTGGGGGTTCCCAAAAATTTTTAAATCAATGGGGGTCCACGGGTTGATAAAGTTTGAGAACCGCTGATCTAGACAGAAGGTTACAGGGTCACACATGCTTTTAGGAGCTCATTTCATTTAAGCTGCAGAAGGGTTAGAAGAGCTGGAGCTTCTTGGTTGATCCTGAAAAGATGGACAATAAGATACTTCACCCAATTTGTGTTTCTAGCCCAAGAGGAGAAGTTTCCGCAACCGCTCAGGGGGTCGATCAGATAGTGAAGGAGGGCGCAAGCGGAAACAATCCCAAAGCGGAGATGAGCCAGACAGTAAACAGGCAAAGACTGACAGCGAAGGAGACGACACTGAGAACGGTACAGTCCTGTTTTTTTGAAACTAATAAGGCTCGCAGCTAACATCACTGATTAAGTGCTTCCTCTCTTCACTGACTGACAACCAGCACTATAGATATTGGCTGTTAGATCTTAAAACTTAGTGGTCCTTAATCTGAGGTTATAGTCTGTCACTGTTACTGTGGTATGCTGTGAGATGCCTAATAGCATTCAGGCTTTACCTTGATGCTCTGGGGACTCATCAGAGAAGTTGGTGCTCTAAATTCATCATTAAGGTAGGGACAGAACTTGTAGCAGGGACTGCCAGACAGGGGAGAGAATAGTCAGTAAGCTGAGTTTTGTATTGGTGGTTATGAACCAGTGCTCTGTGAGTAAATATGCAATGATATAGTGCTGCTGCCTAGTAACTTGCAGTAGGAGGGGGAGGACAGGCTTTCCCCACCCTAGTTAAATGATCTATCTTGTGTATCTGGCAGATGATGGTGAAGGAGAGGACAAATCTGGAGATGAAGGAGACAAAGGTGTAAGTAACTTTCTAGAGCCTCTATAGAATGAATGTGAATTTTCTGAACGTGTCTGCTAGATTCTTTCTTAGCTACCTTTATTAGATTAGCCTCACCTGAGAGTGAAGATGTGAGAATATTGTAGCTAGTGTCCTTTACTTCGCTCCCACACACCAGGGCCAGAATTTTCTAAAATAGCCTAAAGTTAGGCTTCTAAATCTACTTAGACATCTTTTTTTCAAAAATGCTGAGTACCCAAAAGTTCCCTCCTACTGCAATATAGAATATGTATGACTGCCCCTAATGTTGGGGTGCTATGAACTCTGCTTTCTAGACCAGCACAATGCTCCATTATTGTTCTATGATTTCGGAGGGAGTATAATCTAGTAATTGGGACAGTGGGATTAAACTCCTTATTATGTTTATTACAGTAGTGCCTAAGGGCTAAATAAGGATGGAGCCCCATTTTTCTAGACACTGTACAAACACCAAATTCTGTCCATGGCTATGACTCATTGTTTTAGCAACATATAAAATGTTAAGACTGGCAAAATAGGATCTTACTGTCATATTTTGAAATAGCCTTAGCAAAACAATTTTGCAAATTTTGGTTAAATATGATGGTTTGATCTAAAAATGACTCTACGCTGTATACTCTGTCAGTCACTGACCGATTAGTGCAGATACAGTTTATGTGGATTTTTAAAGTAGTAGTTGATGTTGATGGCTTTCTTTGTTTTTGTTTTAAAGGAGAATGAGGGTTGTGATGAAGATTGGGAGAAGAAAGGT
Source organism: Emys orbicularis (assembly GCF_028017835.1). Classification (NCBI taxonomy): domain Eukaryota; kingdom Metazoa; phylum Chordata; order Testudines; family Emydidae; genus Emys; species Emys orbicularis. The sequence continues at coordinate 8,437,616 of NC_088701.1, read as the reverse complement.
AGGGTAATTTCTTCACGTCACATGATTCCTGTGGACTTAACGTACCCAACTGGCGTGTTTTCCCTCTTTTCACGTGGAGCTATCTTGAGTTCAGCTTTCAATCAAAGGCTTATAAAACTTAGGAGTGTGCTATGTCATGTCAAGTACAACACACACAGGTCCGGGTGTCTGAGCTGCTGCTTTAGTGTAGTCTTTTGCAGCCTGGTGGGATAATGCTGCTTGCCTGTGAGGGTCGTCACTCATATCGGAGCTCTGACACTGTGCTCACTGCTGTACCGAAAAGCCAGTCACAGTGCCTGTCCAAGCTTACAATCTAAGATGGAAAAACAAAACACCAATGGTCCAGTAAATGGATAAAGCAGGATTTTCTCTAATAATGACACACTTCTTGGGTGGTGGTTTAACAGTGACACTCTAAATTAAATATGTCTTTGTCCAGAGCAGGTGGAAGCATATTAGATCAAGGGTTAGTTTGAAAGCCTTATTATCTCATGTGAAAACAACTCTTGTCATTCCTTTTGAACTGAATCCTTTGAGTTGAATAGAGAACAGAAAGCCCAGATGTGCCTGCACCCTATCTGGGGGAAAGGGCCTGTTATGCAAAGAGTTTTATCTTAGAAATTATAGATGGAGGTGTCTTATTGGGTCCCCTGTAGCCAGAACCATCTCCTCTTGCCTCCGTATGTTTCTTGTATTTGTGCTATGCATGTCTGGCAGGCTGTTGGGCCTACACCCCAAGGGGACGATGTCTCCTTTTCACTTGGTCACTTGCTGATTGCGAAGAGGGACTTGAGTCTTACTGACATCAAGTCATAAAGCATATTCATTAATTTCAGAATGAGGGAAATGTCACTGAAGGGATTTATAAAACAGAGCTGGCTAATCTGTGAGATCAGTTTGAGGGGTAAACCCTTAGATAGCAAAACCACAAACGTAGGAAGGCAGAGACTAAAGATTGAGACTGCCCCTTTTATTGCCCTTGGCTGGGATTTTCAAAAGTGCTCAGCGTTGGCTTAACTCAGTAGCAGTTTTACTATTGACTTCAGTGAAAGCAGTTAGGCCAGTGCTGAGCAATTCAGAAAATTACACCCCTTGTCTGTATTTGTGGAAAGAATTTTAGCTAATAATATACTTGTCACAATTTTCACTTATGGCCTGCACTTTCACAATTCTGCACTTGGCAGTCCTAAGTTAGTCAATTCTAGACTCACCTTCTCTTATGCTTTCAGGATGTATATGAGTCTTTTTGAGATTCACAAGCCACTGCTTGTTTGAAATTATGATCTGCATAGTTGTGGGAATGTAGAAAGCAGCCAACAGTGTTTGTGGCTTATTAAATGTTGCAGCAAAGCAGACACTTGGAACAAGATGGCTTTGCATGTTAGCTGCTATGCAGCACATGATTATTGGGAGCCACACATTTTCTTTATGGGGAATTAGTGCTCTGCTCTAGCCACACATAGGACATTCTCATGGCTGACGTTGGGATCTAGTTTGATGTTCGGATGTTTATCCAAACCTTCCTCTTTGATAACCAGATCCTGACCCACAGAGGGTCCCCTACCTTTGGTGTTACCACAGTACAGGCAGCTGGGGTAGGGTTGCTCTCTCTGCTGGGTTCTGGCTAGTTGCTCCATTCAAATCCTGTGTTCTCCCGGGCATTTGGAGACCTCGCAAAATACATGGCTGTGTATTGGCAAAGCCCTAGAACCATGCAGTTTGAAGACCACAGGCTGTACAGCGAAGATAAAAAGCCGTGGATATCTAATTCAGTTGGAGACTTGGACTGAGGTTCTGTCCAATTCTCCCTTCCCTGGCTCACACTTTGTTGTCCTGCTTGCAGGGGCCTTAAAACCCCAATTATTCCTTTTCTCATTAAGGATTTTGGAGAAGCAGCACTCCAGTGGCTTCAAAGCTCCTCTGAGAAACCAAACAGCAGTCATGTTTATCTGTGATAGACATTCTGGAATGGCATGTGAGGTGTTTTGAACCCTTTGGGGTGCTTTGCTAGCATCCTGAAAAATAGAAGGTGAAAAAAGTGAAAGGACAATACCCAATACAAAATGGAGTCTGTGCTTCAGTTCTCAGGTAAATGAGTCACTGTGAATGTGCATTACCGGCACTCTTCCACCCAAGGAAACCAAGGGTAGGAGGGAGGGACAGACACTAGTTATGCAGGGGAAGTTGGGTAAACGTGTGTCACCCAATGCAGCTACCCCAAGAGAGGGCCTTCACTGTCAATAGTAAGAGCTGGTTCCATTTGTGGTTGCTGTGTCTTCACTGAAACCAGCAACTTCTGAAGTTAAGTGATGGGAGTTTCCTTCTGGGCACCAAGAGTCAGGAGTGGGGTCTGTTACAATTGGTACCACTCGAGAACTGAGAACTCTTAATTCCAAGGATATTTAGGCTGGAAGCTGAGTGGTTTCCCAGAAACAAACACATGATAGAGAAGCGGCCTGAAAAAACAAATCAGACAGAGGAGCTGTCAGAGATTAGGAAGGATAGGGATTTCTTGAAGCCTAGCATGGGAGGGAAGCACAGTAGCTCACATCCTAATAAAACCCAAAGAATTAAATTTCTGCCAACTAAAAATGTTGACATTAGGTGTTATATAGAAACTTTAAATGTGATTCTCTGTAGCATCTGGAGATGGCGGTGATGATGATGATGATGAGGTGAAAAAGAAGAGGGAGAAACAGAGGAGAAGGGATAGAATGCGTGATCGTGCTATGGACAGGTAAGTGACTATAGAGGGAGCAATCAATAAATCAGTCTCCCAAGGGCAGTGCTATGACTCATCATCCCTAACCCACCTGGCACAGAATTCTCTTTGGATCCCTGCAGGAGATCTGAACTCCCTCCTGTTCACACAACACAGATATAAGTTTCCGTTTGAAGCCGGCACAGTGGAATCAGCATTTCAATTCCAGCCAATCTACTCTTCTCTTCTCTTTGTGCTTTGTAACTCCCATTAAAGAAAGGGGAATGTAGGTATATTGTCTAATAGTTACAGTTGTAGAAGTAATTCATTATAACTCTTACGCTAAATACAGGGCATTGCCATTTTAAAAAGTAAGCATTCTAAAGACTAAATGACCGATTAAGATAACTTACCCATTCAGTACATATGTACAAATTAACAATAGTATTGTCAAATGAAAATTCATTTTGTATATTCCAACATTAGGCTTAACGCTGACTCCGTAAAGTACATCTGTATTCTTTCAACATGCATGTACATGTACAAAGCAAAATTACACAATTTAGGACAGGAATATAATAGTACCGCATCAACTGAAATGGAGAGGAAAGTTTGGTAAGCAGAAAATTCCTCAAATTGGAATTTTGTCAGGATGCTCTTGTGAAAAGTTTCAATGTATAAATAGATTATTGTACCACACATTACTTTCTTCAGAATCCAGTTCGCCTGCTCTGTGTGTAAGTTCCGTAGCTTTGAAGATGAAGAAATTCAGAAACATCTGCAAAGCAAGTTTCACAAAGATACCCTGCGATACATTGGCACCAAACTCCCTGATAAAACAGTTGAATTCCTGCAGGTATGTGGACGGCTCAGCCTTTTTTCAACCCTTATTTAAAATTCCTAGAATGGTTTGGGAGACGGCATAGGATAATTGAGGAATTCTGTTACTGTCTGTCACATCTTGCCCAGGGATTAGTAATGGGGTACAGAGCTCTCTGGCTCCTTTCCAGCTCATGCCAGCATTCACTAAGGGTTATCAATTGATGGCTCTTTACTGACTCATGTGAAATGTGGTGTTAGGTTTGTCTAGTTCCCAGTGGATCACCTATGCATGTCACACAAATAACACTCAGTTGGCACTGTTGAAGCCTCAAGTTAGCTGGCTCATCAGAGAAGCCAAGAAATGAATAAGCCATAGAGACTGACTCTCCCCTCCCCATAGCTCTAAAAGCATGTCTTTCAGGTGAGGTGTCAGGCAGCTTGTGCTTCTGCAGCCTATGTTGCATCCTTCTCTAGATGATCGGTGTTTAAGTCTCCAGGCTGTCAATAGGCATCTTTCAGGAACACAAAGGTCACCTGAATGGTTTAAAGAGACAGTTACCACTGTCATGGCACTATTGACTACTGTAGCATGCTGAGATATATGGAGTGTGGCTCTGACTGAATAGATCTGTCTGAGCTCCTGAAGGTATAGGCAGGGTGGGGTGGGAGTGCTTGGCATGTCTCTTAATTATTTAGTTGTGCTCTCTTCCCCTCCCCATGGGTTTTCTTAGGGCTAGTCTACACTGCCGCGCTAGTTCGGCGGCTGGGGATCGAAGTTCCTAGTTCGATTTATCGCGTCTGGTCTGGACGCGATAAATCGAACCAGGAAGTGCTCGCCGTCGACTGCGGTACTCCAGCTCGGCGAGAGGAGTACCGCGGAGTCGACGGGGAGCCAGCCTGCCTGCCGCGTGTGGACCGCGTCTGAACCGCGGTAAGTTCGAAGTAAGGTATGTCGAATTCAGCTACGTTATTCACGTAGCTGAATTTGCGTACCTTACTTCGACTTGGGGGGCAAGTGTAGACCAAGCCTTACAGAGCTCTCATTTCCCTTCTGAATGGCATGCTATAGATTTTGCTGCTTATTGATGCCATTGGCTTGTACAAGTGGTGGAGAGTTTCATTCTCTCTTCTTCTCCCCCCTCCCACCGCCCCCAGGAGTATATTGTGAACAGGAATAAGAAAATTGAAAAGCGTCGTCAGGAGCTGACTGAAAAGGAGGGTACAAAGCAGAAACCAGACCCTTTCAAGGGTAAGTGATGTCTGTGTATGCCTGGAGACTATTTGTTTTGCAGTGGCACATAGGAGCACCAGTAATGAACCAGGACCACTTTGTGCAAGGTCCTGTACAAACACAGAACAAAAAGACAGTCCCTGCCCTATAGATTTTACAATTAAGTATTGCCTGTTCAGTAATGCTTGATCAGTCAGCTCTTAATTAGGCCCAAGATGCCACAAACTATCCGACTTCAGAAAACGGTTATTACTCTATGATGTGGCTTAGATGATCAGTGGAAATCCAGTAGCCCTGGAGTGGCAAGTGCTGAAGGAAAAGGCTTGGCAGTGTGGATGCTGCTGGATGAGGGATGGAAAAAGGAGCCACATTTGCTTTTCCTTTCTCAGGCCAAACTTCTTATCTGAGAGGGCTGGGTTAAGACAGAAGTTAAACTTGCCACCCAGTTTAATCTTGCCATCTTATCCCAGTGACTGGGAGACCTGCTAAAGATGACTGCATTTTGAAAGTTAGAAAGAAAGTGAACAAGCGCCATTTTTAAAGGGCTAATGAGTCACTCTGTGCTCTATTCATTTTTGTAGGCAGTTGTAGTTTAGCCTTGCTTCCAGATGCTATATCACAGTACACATGAATGCCATGGCAGATTTTATACAAATAAGAGGCCTCACTATCAGGTGGGGAGAGACTGCAGATTCTGTGCATGGTTTAGTGAGAATCCACTACAGTGTTACTGATGCTGAATTCTGTGGCCAGTGAAGATGTGTGGCAGTAGGAGATGGGAAAATGTTCAAAAGCAAAGGGTTTTATTGACTTTGTAAATAATCAGTTGAACAGAACAGATCCCATGTTCATTTTACTATTTAACTCCATTAAAAGCTGTTGGGTTGTTTTTTTCCTGTTTTGTTCTTGCCCCCATTTCTACAATAGCACATTGCCACAGAACCTACAAGGTCTTGCTTAGCACACAATTCCCAGCATGTTTCAGAGTAGCAGCCGTGTTAGTCTGTATCCGCAAAAAGAACAGTACTTGTGGCACCTTAGAGACTAACAAATTTATTAGAGCATAAGCTTTCGTGGACTACAGCCCACTTCTTCGGATGCATATAGCGTGTTTTCCTACAGGCCAGGGTCTCTTCAGACACAGCCAGTTAATGAAAAGGCATTTGAACTAATGTAGGGAGCTTGGGTCCTGTGATACACTTGAATTAAGTTGTGCATTGGCCAACATTAAGCCAGCTAACAGGTTTTTGCTGTTGGCCTCTGAAAATTGGGTAAAGGAAGAGTGAAATATTCAAAAATCTAGGAAATCATTTGTGCTGTCCTGCCTTTTGAGTCTTTGTAAGAGTCTCATTGAAGCCACTTTTGAGGCAGGCTGGCCTTGTGGCGAAGGCGCTTACCTGGGACTGAGGAAATCTGGGTTCCATTCCCTGCTCTGCTTAGGGAAAGTCAGTGATTTTTGTGCTTGTGTCTGGCATTAGGATAAGTGGTGATATTTTTGATGTGCTCTGATACAACACGAGTGGGGCATGTGTAAGAACCTAGATTGTTGAGATAAGTGGCTTCTCAAATCCTTAGAATGACATGCATGGATGGTTCTCAGAAAGCAAGGCAGAATTGAAAGGAGATGAGATACCATCAAATTACCGTCAGTTACATCCCAGAGGGAGTTTTGTGATATTTATTTATGGGAGTGGTGAGAGGGTGTTGATGGGACACTCATTTTTCGAGGTAATAGCTACTCTGAATGTTGGTTAACCTGTCTGTGTCACCCCAGGTATCGGCCAGGAACACTTTTTCAAGAAGATAGAGGCAGCTCACTGTATGGCTTGTGACATGTTAATTCCTGCACAGAACCACCTCCTCCAAAGACACCTGAGGTCAGCAGACCACAACAGGAACCGCAGGGTAAGCAAGCATACTCACTTCTGGCCAACTACTCTTTAGATAATTTAAAGTAACTTCATCTTTAACTCAGAGAACTGGCTGAATGGACAGGTAAAGGGCTGAGGGTTTCTGACCGCTGAGGGCTCTTGCATGGAGGAATGCTAACTTGCTTTCCACCTGCTAGAAACACTTCTCATCTTCTGGCTTATTGTTCCCAACCTGATGGAATGCAAAACCAACTAGTAACATTGTGGTCACTGGCGATTGTGGGAAGATGAAGGAACTGGCCCTGTGGATTTTGTTCTCCTGCAGGTATTGGCAAGTAGGTAGGTAGGTACGTATTAGCAGCTGAGCTGGAAGGGGTTGTAGTACATGTTGGGAGTGAAAGAGAGATGAATAGAAGTGGTTACAAAGAAAGTGAGACCTGGTCTTGCCTTTTGTAATCTGCCATCCTATAGTATGTCAATGAATTTGAGAACCATGGAATCATTGATAGGAGCTGAAGTTTCCATATGCTGACTGTGATACATAGGGAGCCAGACCCTTAAGGGCACATCTTTTATTGGGCCAGGAATTAGATTTTGGATGGAATTCATACATTTTAAGGCCAGAAGGCAGGATTGTGATCATCTAGTCTGACCTGCCTAACACAGGTTAGAGGACATCCCCCCCACCCCAGTAATTTCTGTGAGGGTCTGGCTTTTCCTTCCTGTTCTCTTGGGATTAAACTGCTCTGACTCAGGAATGCTGTATAAATTACACACCAAGTGTTCTTTTTGAGGTTGCACTGTTTTATAATGCTGTTTAATAAAAAATTCAAAAGCCTCCCTTGTCAGAACACTTGAGGCAGGCACCATAATAATTCTAACAGAAGGCATAATGTTAGATGAGCATCTAAACCAGCATTGGCCACAGTGGAGCTTGGAGCTTTACAATATATCTTCCAGCAGTTCTTCATCTCAGTTCGAAATGGAGCAATGCATGATGAGTAAAGCTACAATTTAGTCAGGGCAATCACGGATTCTGTGACTTTCTCAGACCTTTATGACTTCTTCGGTTGGGGCCGGGGCTATGCTCCCCCACCCTGCGGCAGGGGCTGCAGATGGGGCCAAGCATCCTGCCCCACCCTGCGGCAGGGGCTGCAGATGGGGCCAAGTATCCTGCCCCACCCCGCGGCAGGGGCTGTAGCCTGTGCCGAGCACCCGCCCCACAGCTTGCGGCAAGGGCTGCAGCCCACCATGTGCCCCCGCCCCGCAGCGTCAACGGTTATTTTTAGTAAAAGTCACAGACAGGTCAGAGGCTCTGTGAATTTTTGTTTATTGCCCGTGACCTGTCCGTGACTTTTAGTAAAAGTAACTGTGACAAAATTGTAGCCTTAATGATGAGATCTATAGTCTTCAAAGACTGTTCTTTCATAAAAAGAGAGAGGCTGCAATCACTTCTCTCTATGCAAGTTAAATACAGCTCTTCAGCACCCAGCTTTTGTTGGTTCATTGTTCAGTTGGGGAAAATATGAGAGATTCCTTTGAAACCCTTCCAGAAGTGTTAAATGCCACTGGCATTTAATCATATCTGTCCATTATTCCTTTACTTCCTGCTCTTCACAGTTTGTTGCTACTGAGTATGGTTAAGCTTGGCAGAATTTGATTTTTATTTTTCTAATTTTGACAATTGATACTGATTTTTTTTTTTTTTTTTTTCCCTAACAACAATTATTTTTATTTTTGTGTCAGCTGAAATCAACATTTTCTGACATCTATCAGTGTAAAATCAAATCCTACCAAGCCTAAGTATGATGCACCTGCTCATTTGGTGCTAGCCAATCTGCTGGAGATCGCACACTGATATTTGTGCAGACAGCTTAATCTGTTGCCGAATAGCGTTCATTTTAAAGTCCTAAAACTTCGTTACATCTGATTTTACTGTAAGGTATTTGAGGGATATGCTCATGTCTGATTTGGGATCACCTCAATTTGGGAGCAGTTTCAGTCAGAATGAAAAGTCAAGGAATTAAGTCACTCATTGCTTGATGGTATTTGGATGTAAATGCATGCACAGCATAGCAGAAATTGTTTAGCTGTCTTATTTTCTGAAATAAACTTATTTTGGTAGTGAAAAGACCTAATAATCTGCTTCTTTAACTAGGGATTGCTACATTGCTCCTTCCTTGCCCAGCAGCCTTTGCATTTTGGTGACCATTGCAGTTGAGGGTCCTTAAATGGACTTTCCTTCAGGGCTTGTATTGCCAGATTGGGCATGCCCTTCCCCAAGGCCAAAACATGTACCCTAGGCAGAGCAGCCACTGCAGAACAGGGCTGGAATCTGGAATTTCTCCTTGATAGCATAGCTGAGCAGGAAATTAACATCTTGTGTCTGGTCTCTGTTAAGCTCTTCCTTGACTTGACCCACAGAGTAACCCCAGTGTCCGGTTTCCTTTTCAGATGGCAGCCGAGCAGTTCAAGAAAACTAGTCTCCATGTTGCCAAGAGTGTCCTAAATAACAAGCACATTGTTAAAATGCTGGAAAAGTATCTCAAGGTGAGTGAGTAAGAAAGTCGCCAGCTAGTCTTGCTTTTCCACAGAGCAGTGGGGATACACGCTGACTTGGTCCTGAACACTGAACTGGTACAGAGCACAGAGCTGAGTATCACTGTGTGTGCTGCATGTTGGTCACAAAGCTTGCTTCTATATACAATGGGGAGAAGCATAGATACCACTCTGCTTTCTTATGCATAGGCTGAGCCTTGGGTCTGGTGTCTTTATTTTCTTTTTAGGCAGTTTATCACTTTTCATGTATTTTTAAAAATTTACATATTGTACCTTATTGCAATCCCCGCGCATGTGGATTAGTTATGAAATCACCCAAACCAAAACATAATTAAAGGAACAAAATATCAAAAGGAACTTCAGTGCCCTAAAGTCAGCCCTCAGGCAGTGGCCTGAGGGGGCATTCACCCTGGTGCCAAAAGGAGGCACAAGGCATAGGTACCATCTAAGTCCCACAGGGTGTAAGTTGGACTGAAGTGGTGCTTAGGCTACCTGCCTGGGGTGAATTTCACCCTGCATGAACAGTTAGGCTCTGAAACTTTCCCAGCAGGTTAACAAACTCTAACAGACCAACAGGGGAATCAAATTCCAGAGTCGAAACACATTCCCTGTAGGCCCTATCCATGTCCCTCGAGATCAAAGCAGGGGAGTATCAGTGAGAGCACCCTAGCCGATCCTCACTGTCAGGATGGAGTATGAGGACAAAGGGCCACAACAGGTAGGGTTCTTAGGTCAAATCAGCACTTTGAATTGCATCCAGAAAGAAGCTGGAAGCCAGTGCAATCTTCAGAGTATGGGTGTAATATGCTCCATGCGGAAGCGCCGCTGAGTAAGCAGGCAGTTGCGTCCTGCACTGACATTTCCAAGTTGCCTTCAAGGGTATGCCCATTTAGAGCACATTGCAGTAATGCAATCTGGCGGTGGCATGGGCATGGGTAACTGGCGAGGTCCACATCTGAGAGGAAAGGTCGCAACCTCCTTGCCATGCGAAGATGAAAAGAAGCACTTTTGGCTACTGCTGGTACCTGGGAATCCAGGAGCAGCCAAGGATCCAACAGGACCCCTGATTTGCAAACTTGGCTAACAGGGCAGGCAAAACCCCTCAAATGGGGGGAGCAGCTGTTTCCCCTGTTCCACCGGCATCACTTTGGTCTTATCTGGATTGAGCCTCTGCCAACTAGCTCTCATCCAAGCCCCAGTCTCTGCTAGACACTAGCAAAACTGAGACTCCACCCTCTGGGTCCAGTGAAAGAGACTTTGAGCTGAGAGTTATCAGCACATTGATGGCACTGCAGCCCAGATAGCGAGGCTGTCTCCCCTAGCGGCCTCTCATACACGTTGAACAGGAGGGGTGACAATAAACCCTGCGGTACCCCACACGAGAGAGCCCTCGGGGCAGATGAGCAATTGCCCAGTGCTACCCTCTGGGATCTCTCAGAGGAAAGAACGGAACCACTCAAGTGCAACTCCGTCTACCCCTGCCAGGGTCCGCAGGCACATCAACAACACCTCATGATCAACGGTATCAAAGGCTGCCGGCAGATCTAAAAGAATCAGCATGGGCACCTGACCTTTGTCCATCAGCAGGAGGAGATCTTCGACCGATCCCAGCACGGTCTCCGTACCATACCCAGGTGCAAAACCAGACTGAAAGGGGTGAAGGAAATCTGAGGATTCCAGGTAATGCCAGAGCTGCCTCGCCAAAACCTTCTCAGCAACCTTCCCCAAGGAAGGCTGGAGACAGGGTGATAATTGCCAAGACTGTCAGCGTCAAGAGATGGTTTCTTGAACGTGGGCCTAATGATTCCTCCTCTGAGGGATGCTGGCACCTTGCCCTTACAAAGGGAGGCTGTGACAGTCTCCACCAATAGTGGACTCCATATTCCCCTGTAGATTTTACTGGCGATTATGGACATGGGTCCAGATCGCAGGGTATAGCCTGGAGTTCCTCCAGAACCTCAATAGATAAGATTGGCTGGCTGAAATCCAGCCAGAGAAGACGACATTATGTTTGTCCTCCACCTGCATGGATCTGCTCTTGTGGAGGCAGCCAGACTGGTCTGAATCTGATCATTCTGGTCCGTGAAGTAGAAAACTCCTCACAAGAAACACTTGACTGTTGCTAGGCAAAGATGGCCCAGTTTTACTAGGCTGTCTGTCACCCAGCACAGTTTCACTGGGCAGGATTTCATGGATACTGGTGGGGCAGGAAAACTCTCTCCTCGCCTCCATCACAACCATGACATGAGTTCAAAAGCTCTTAGTCACACTCGATTAGATTCCGGGCAAGATTTCTGCCACTGGCATGTTATCTTCCTCATTCACACTTCATCTGTTGCAGGTTGCCTGCAGACCAAGGTGATCTGTGAGGAAGGGAAGGAGAGTTTAGGAGCCACCATACCATAATCCAGAACAAACCATGCAGGGGGTCCATCTGCTGGCTGTACAATATTCTCCCTCAGATAACTCTGAAACCCAATCTAAGCCAAATAATAAAAATAGGTCCCCTGTCCCAACAGGAGTAGAAGTGAGCTCTGATCTCAGCCTTATTCAGGCTGAACGAGGCCAAAACCCTTAGGGCCTTGACCTCTTATGAAAAATGTGAATAACTCCTACTGAAATAACAAAACCTAATTAGTTATCACTTAGTGTGGGATGGAGAGAGCAGGAACCAATTCCTGAGACTACCAAGACGGTTTTCACTTGAAACCATTAGTTATACCAACACTTCAAAAAATACCTGGATTTCTTGGCTCCCAAAGATAGGGTGGTATGAAAACTGTTACTTCAGTTGTTGATCTGCCTGAACCTCTCCCAGTGGGAGAGATTTCTCTCCCACTGGGTTGTATGCTCAAGTGGGACTGGACAGAAGGTGAAAAAATTGATATAATTGCTTTCTAGAAGATGAGTTCCTCCCACTTGAGATTGGACACCCCTGGTTTGCCTAGGTGTTGCGGCACACACAAGTCATAAGACTATACCCTCCCTCCCCTAGCCCCTGGGTGACTGCACCCTGAACGTGTTGCAGTACATGAGAGTCGCATACAATTTCCATTCCTGCAAGGTAGAGGCTTTCCCAGCAATAAGTAACATTGCCTATTGATGTGGGGCTTTGAGAAACACTTTCCTGGGGTGCTTTTCATGATAAAAGTTGAGTGCACAATTTTTATAGGAGCTTTGGGGCTGGACTTGATCAATTTTCACAGTTCTTTCCTGAAATTGAGGATCTGTCGTTTCCGCTTGATCTCCGTTGCAAACCTCTGAATTTCATATCTGAGGTTTTCTCTAGGAGAAACTTAAACCATACTACAGGCAAATGACTGCTGTCCTTTTCCCCTCTCTTTGTCAGGGCGATGATCCATTTACAGATGAAATTGTTGACCAGGATGTTGATGAAACTGAAGCCTTGGAAGGAGGTGATGGTGGTGGAGAAGGGGCTAATGAAAGTGCTACTGCAGAGATGAAAGAGGAAGGTACTGGGGATGCAGGTGAAGCCACAGAAGCCCCTGAAGCCACTAAAGCAGAAGGAGAAGAAATAGAAAAAGCCTCTGAGGAATTGCCTGAAAATGAGGAGTTGCCTAAAAATGAGGCAGAGCAGCAGCAGCAGCCACCACCACAGGAAGAAGCTGAGGTTGAGGCAGAGGCTGGAATAGAAGAAGCAGCAGAGGCAGCAGTGGTTGCAACAGAAGAACCATCCCCTCCTCAAGAAAATATAGGTGAGACAGTGGCTCCTGCAGGAGGGGAAGCTGAGGTACACCAGATTGAAAAGGAAGAGGAAAAACCAAGTGAGGTAACAGAGTCTGGAAACAGTGATGCAAAGGTAGAGGAGGAGGCACCACCTGTAGAAGTGGAGCTGCAGCAAGAATAACTCTGTGAATGTTTGTGTGAAGGTGACTTGTCCTGCACAATTGTATAATCCATTATTTTGATTTTTTTCCTGTCTTATTCAAATGCAGTACCTGAATGTGCATTGCCAGAAATACGGCTGGCTTTGTTTTTGTTTGAGGGGAGGGACCCAACTGTTCTGTTATGGGAGCAGTCTTGTGCTTAACTGTCTTGTTCTGTAGACTTGCTTAGTTCTGCTTTCTACATAATTTTTTAGGTTGAAGACTGCAGAAAGCTGTACATTCCCCAAGAAACACTTGAGGTGCATCATCTTTTTGAATTTTAGAATGGAAAGCAGGATTTGCAAAATAAAAACATGATGATTAGATTCTGACAGCTGTTTGGTTTTTAAGTGCAGCACTAAAGCAGTATGGTTTCTTTTGCAACAGAGACTTGGTCCTTTTACTAATTGGGAGCCAATAAATATCTTCAGCATTTTTTATCCCTACCTTTAGGGAATACTTTACCATTTTAAATACTCCCTAGAAAGGAGAGGATTTTTTGTCAAGAGATCCACTGGCTTCATCTGTCAAAACTCCAGTACTGCATGAGAATTAGGATACTTAGTTTTACAGTTTTTAAGCACCAAGTTGGTTTATGTCTAGAAATCAGGCCACTCTTTGTATAGTGCACTGATTTAGAGACCTACTTTGAGGGGGGCAATTACACCTCCCTTGAAAACCATTTTTTCCTTCCTCCTAAATTTTAATAAGGTCACAATAGTCTCATTCACAGTATAAAACTGATTGCCAAATGCTGTCACAGGTTATTCAAACAGTACCAAGATCAGCAAACGATAGGAACTGCTGACTTGTTAAGTGTTATTATCTATGCTTGTGGTATAAAATGTTTAAGTCTGATATAGACCCGCTATCATTTTGAATAAACCCAGAGTTCTTGGTCTTAAAGTCTAAATAAACTTCTGAATCTGGAAAAAAACCAACAACCACCTCTAATTGTAATTGAGCTGCCTATGAAATGTCTGCATTTTGAGCAATCGTTAAATATTTGTAAAATGAGAACCACCAGCTCCATCTCTGGGTCTTGGGTTCTGGGACGATATCACACGCTTTTTACCAAAGACTGAATGCAGGTGGTGCTTTTTTTTAAAGATTCTCTCTTCCACAGTGCGTGGAAGGTTGGGAGGCTGCAGTAAGAATCACATCCATTTCTGCCTCCGATCCCTTGTACCAATACACTTTGATGTAACATTTGTACATGCAAAGGGAAAACCAAGGTATCAAACAGGATTGTCTGCCTGGCTGAGAGTAGCTGAGATATTTGCCTGGAGTGGCAGCTAAGTTTTGTTATAAATAGCACTTTGTAACTGCTAAAATCCCTGGCACCAAAGATCTTGGTAACAACACATTGATCTGATTCTCAGGGCATCAAGAGGTTAAAGATGTTGCATACAAAGACCATTGGCAAGCCTTTTCCTGATAGTCATTGCCACACTTCATAGAAAATCCATCACTGTCTGCATGTCCACATAGCATTTGGGTTTTCCAATCTCTTGTTGTGTTGGCTGAGCCCAAAATTTATAGTTCAAAGTACCAAATGGTGAAGGTCTTCTAGTTAAAGTTCAGTATGTTAGTGCTGATCATGTGCACACCCAAACCCAACTGATTTCTTATAGAACAACTCTAATGTGGACAAAGGAGAACAAACTCTATCTTGGAGGTTGAAATGGGGAAGAGTGAACAGTCTTGTTTGCAGATTCCCTTTCTACTTGTCCATAAACTTCTGCCAGCTGTGAGATTGTATCAGGATGCTGTGGAGGTGGGAGGGAGGCAGTGAGACTACATTACAGAGAGAAAAAAGAACACATGCGCTTGAACACTAGTGCAACTGGCTGGTACACCTAAACTAAAGAGGCTTTTCGGGGAAATCCAAGTCAGGTAGGTGGGAAATGCAACTTACAAATAGCAAGGTAGCTTGGTCTCCCCAGATGCAATATTTTTTGCACCACCTCTCCTTCTTACCCAGCCACAACACAGAGCTAAGAGAGATTTGCTTTCTCTTTGTTCTTGCCAAACAAGAAAGGAAGTATTTTAGTTGCTAAACTAAATTAAAATGTAACTTTGAATTATTTTCAAAGCTATAAATATGGGAGGCTTCCACGAACTGTATGAGATTATCTCAGGAAGTGTTGATTTCTTTGTTGCTAAGATCTGATCTTCAGTAATCACTACATTTCCTGGAATGCTAAGGCCTCTGTAGAACTGGGAGCAGCAAGGAGATTGCCTTGTGGGTCCTATAAAGCTGCAGCCTGGGCCTCTCCCTCTGCTTTCCCAATAACTGAACTGTGCCCAGGCATAGTTAGTAAATTTCATGTACTGATAGTGTGCTGAATGCAAGATAGCTCCTGGGGAAGAGAAGGGCACAAAACAACACTGAATTAGACGAGAGAGGCTGTAGACCAGGGGTGTGCAAACTACAGCCCGCAGGCCAGATCTGGCCCAACAGCTGTTTTAATCCGGCCCTCGAGCTCCCGCTGGGGAGTGGGGTCTGGAGCTTGCCCCACTCCAGCCAGGGAGTAGGGTCGGGGGCTGCTTCACGCTGCTCCCAGAAGCAGCAGCATGTCCCCCCTCCAGCTCCTATGCGTAGGGGTAGCCAGGGGCTATGCATGCTGCCCCTGCCCCAAGCGCTGCCTCCACAGCTCTCAGTGGCCAGGAACCGCGGCCAATGGGAGCTGCAGGGGTGGTGCCTGCGGACAGGGCAGCGTGCAGCGGAGCTGCCTGGCCATGCCTCTGCATAGGAGCTGGAGGGGGGACATGCTGCTGCTTCCAGGAGCCGCTTGAGGTAAGCGTCGCTTGGAGCCTCCACCCCTGAACATCACCCCCTCACCCATGTCCCAATCCCCTGCCCACACCCGGAGCCCCTCCTGAACTCCTCATTTCTAGTCCCACCCTGGAACCTGCACCCCCAGTCAGAGCCCTCACCCCCTCCTGCACCCCAACCCCAATTTTGTGAGCTTTCATGGCCCACTATAGAATTTCTATACCCAAATGTGGCCCTTGGGCCGAAAAGTTTGCCCACCCCTGTTTTAGAGGAATGGGGATTGGTTGAATTTCTGTTTACTTGCCAGCCAGCAGATGCTAATACATCGATTGCTCTTATTTCTGATAGAGAAGTTTATTTGGGAAGCTATTTTTGAGTATCAAATGAGTACAATAATGTACATACAAGTAGTGCTTCAAGTGAGTGCAAATTTGCTGTACGCATCTGTGGGAGTAGGGTATTTACATCTCTTCTAGTACTGGTGTGATGTCTTGGGGATCATGCAGACCAATAAGGGATTCTGAAACCGCCTGCCCTGTAATCTTGGAGTGCATTTATCAGAATCTGATGCCGGTGGCCTATTTACAAGCAGAATGTCTCACCCTGGCTTTTACAAGCCTAGTTACTCCTTTCAGGGTGACACCAACAGCCCTTCCAGCACTGTCTCCTCAATTCCATCGTTCCTGAGTTCATAATTGCCCAGCTGTTGGACCATTCCCCTCTGGTTCATCACTGCTAAAGGAATGAAACCAGTCCTCCCCCCGAGCTTACTTTGGCACATACACTTCACACAGTTTGCACTCTGGAGATTTGCTTGGGGTAAAAACAATAAACAGATTCATTTAATAGAAAAACCACAGATTCAAACATGAAGTAGTAAGGGAAGCAAACAAAATTGCAGCCTCCGGCTTTATGCTTTTATAGGTGATAACTTGTATTAGAAAAGGGATTTTATCTGTGGTCTTTGAACAATTTCCTAGTGTACCCCCTGACCGTAGGGGCCTCCAGAGTTTCAGAGACAGCTTCCTGATTGGAGACTGTCCCTCAATTTCTACATGCTTTCATTTCAAACTCTTTCCATTTTAAAAGGGTTTTTTCTTCAGTCACTACAGATATTCAAAATTGTGAAATGCCCATGTTGTTCCATTATCTTTAATGGCTCATTGTTGCATTTTCCGGAGTTGTACAATAGATTGTTACTTGTGTTTGGTTTTGTATAAACACCTGGGATGGGAGGTGCCCCCTCCCTGCTGTGAGGTGTAGTTGAAATTGTAGTACAGGTTATGAGCACATTTTTCTATATACATAAATATGTATATTCATAACCATAGTTTCTTTGAGTGCAGTCCCTATGGGTGCTTCACTGTAGGTGTGTGCGTGCGCACCCCTGTGCTGCTGATTGGAGAATTTCAATAGCAGTCCATCCCGCCAGTGCACGCACAGTTCCCCCCTGCCTAGAGCTGGAGCTAAGAGCTCTCTGTTCACAGATCGTTGACCCCCTATAGTTCTGCAAATTTTAGCTTCCTTTGAAGCCTTTTTCTTTTAGTACCTTGTTTGTGTTTAGTTGGCTGTGCCAAAGAAAAAGAAGAAAGGGTTTGCCTTCTGCCAACTATGGTTGGGGGAAAGGGGGAGATGACACCCCTGGGCAAGGGTATGCTTGGCTCACCAGGCTTCAAAAAGTACCTTATCTGCAAAGAATCCATCCCAGTGAGGGATAGAGACATTCACAGTGCATTCGCTGCTCCGGGGAAAGGCACAATCCACAAAAGTGTGGTTGGTGCCAGCAGTTAAATCCAGGTCCTGGAAGGATAGAGAGTTAAGGCTTAAACTCCGGCTCATGGAGTCGGCCCTTCAACCTCCAGAGTCCCGGCAACCTTCTATGTCGAAGGTAGGTGATTCCAAGGAGACGAGCCACTTACTTGAGACCACTAAGAAAAGATCTGAGAGTCCCCGTAGCAAGCCCTGATCAAGCCAGAAACTATCTCCGGCTCCACCGATACTGACGGCAGTGAAGCCATCTAGAGCTGGTACCCAGGGCATGTGTGGTACCAAACTGACAGAGCAAGTCTATCTGCCCAAAGTCCCAATGGGCACAGGAAAAATAGTACCAGCACTCCGCAGGGGCATGAAAAGCATGAAAGATCTGTCCCGGGGAAGGCTACATTGACATGGTCATCGCCCCCGACCCCGGTGCGCGTGGCACCAACAGACCATATGATTAGGTCCATGTCTTCGATTCCATTGGTACAAGCTTCTCTGCACTGACAACCACCAGCATCCGCACTGGCAGATTTCTGGTGTGCAACAGATCTCTTGGTGTCTGATGCACCAGACTCGCCCCTATTCAGTGCCAGGCTCTCCCAGAGCATTGAACTCAATGACCTCTCCATGCTGCGCATCATCTTTCTCCTCATCAGAGTCAGACAGTGAGCAAGAGGACTTGGGTTCCCTCCGCTCATCCTACCTGCCCTACGGGTCTCAATTTCATCATGGACACCTGGCGCCCAACCCTCAGCCTCTATGGTTTAGGCAGCTATGGTACCAGGCTCCTGCCCTCAATGGCCCTGGCAGGCTGAGGCAACAAATCTTCCAGGCCCTTAGAGTGATATACCAACAGGCAAGGAGGTACCCTCCTTCAGCTGTGGTGTCAGAGGGATCGAAAGCACCTGGGGAAGGAAGATGAAGCTGAGGCAGAAAGGGAAGACACCCCTCAAGCTCATCTCTTGTCCTCACCTGATGAGGCAGTGATGCCCCCTCTGCCATCCATGGTAGATAATTTTAAATCATTCTAGGACTTAGCTCAGAAGGTGGCAGAAGCCCCGCAAATACAGCTGTACCAAGTTACTGAGCCTTACCACAAACTGGTAGACATTCTGCACTCTTCCACCTCTGCCAGAGTGGTCCTTCCCGTTAATGAGGTGCTTCTGGATCCTGCCAGAGTTATATGGCAGATCCTTGCGTCAATCCGCCGACATGCAAGCGGGCGAGCAAAAAGTATTATTAATGGAATTTTTATTTTCCTACCCCACCTCCAAATTCCATCACTGTGGATGTGGTCAATTCTAGTTTACCAGTTTTAATCCACCCCGTATGACCAAGACAGGAAACACTTGGATCTGTTTGGCAGAAAAGCATATTCATCAGCCACTCTTCAGTTCCAGGTGACTAATTACCAGCTCCTGTTGGCCAAATATGACTACCAGAACTATGTGAAACTAGCTTCTTTTATTGATCAGCTCCTGAACTCCCACAAAGACCAATTTATGGCAGTAATTAACAAGGGCCAGTTGGTGGCAAAACAATCTCTCCAGTTCGCATTTGAACATGTCACCGTGTCTGCCATGTCTATTTCTACGGCCGTGGTTATGAGAAGGGCGTCGTGGCTGCAGTTGTTCTGCTTCCTTAAAGAGGTCCAAACCACAGTGGAGGACCTTCCCTTTGAGGGAATGAATCTGTTTGCCGAAAAGACAGATGCGTCCCTTCACGTGTAGAAGAATTCTTGGGTGACCCTTTGTTTCCTAGGGATATACATGCTGGCCTATGAGAGAAAATACAGCCCTCAGCCGCCGTTTAAGCCCCAGTCATCGCAGTACATGCCTCAGTACTCGTCACAGAGATCTTATGAGCCACAGAGTAAGAAATCAAGCAAAAGGAATCAGGACTACAACTGACTTCATCTCAGCCCTCAACCTTGAAGCAGCAGTTTTGATGGGTTGGTTGAGGTGCCTGTAGAACACTGTCCTTGCCACCTTATGATGGGAAACCCCACTCCTCCTTTTGGAGACCGGTTTACCCCTTTCCACAGCACCTGGGAACAGATAAGCTCCAACAAGTAGGTGTTGGAAATCATCCAGAATGGATATGCCATTCACCTCCTCCCTTTCCCCTCCCAAACACCCTTCCCTGTCCCTCTTCAGGAATCCATCTCATGAGTCTACTATGTCAAGAGGTAAACAGTCTCCTCAGCATAGGAGCTATAGAACCTGTGCCCGTACATCTCAGAGGCAAAGGCTTCTACTCCTGTTACTTCCTGATACCAAAGAAAAGGGGAGATTGGAGACCTATACTGAACCTCAGAGCGCTCAACAAATATGTCAAAGCACAGAAATTCAAGATGGTCACCCTATCAGTGATCATCCCAATTGGTTTTCGGCCCTCGACCTTCAAGACTTATACTTCCACATTTCTATCATACCAAGTCACAGGCGTTACCTCAGATTCATGCTGGGCCAGGACCACTACCAGTACAGAGTACTCCCTTTCGGCCTCTCATTGGCTCCCAGAGTGTTCTCCAAGATCCTCCCGTAGTAGTGGCCCACTTATACTCTCAGGTCACAATGATTTATCCCTACATAGATGATTGCCTTCTCAGGGCATGGTCTTGCACAGAGGCCCAACAAGTCACTCAGGCCACACAGGACCTATTTCTGAATCTGGGCCTACAGATCAATGAACAAAAATTGACCTTAACACAGGTTCAAAGACTAGAATTCATCGGAGCTGAACTTGACTTCATTCAGTCGAGGGCACTCCTTCTATATCACAGATTTTTCAGTCTCTCCTCGTTGATAGAGACAATACAATCCAGTTCCCAAATCTTGGCCAGACATTGCCTTCAGCTTCTTGGGCACATGGCCGTGGGCACATCACTTATTATTGCTCATGCCAGATTACATATGAGATGCCTCCAAGCATGGTTCGGTTCAGTTTACAGGCCGAATAGAGACAACATGAGCAAGCTTTTATCAATGCCCACCAGGGTCAAGCAATGGGGCCCTGATCCCAGTTGCAGCCTCTAAGTGCTTGTGTAATGGTAATAAAGAAAACAGAAGAATTTGTGGAAGGACCCAATAAACATCTGTATGGGAATCCCATTTGCTCAGTCTTTCCTATCCCTTCTGACCACCGACACATCCCTCATAGGATGGGGAGTGCATCTCAATGGTCACACAATACAGGGCAAATGGTCTCCAGCAGAGACGTGCCTCCACATCAACTTGCTCAAGCTCAGAGCGGTCGAAACACGTGCGCTCACTTCCTCCCGCTGATCATGCATACAAAGGTCATGACGGACAACATGGCCTGCATGTACTACATAAACTGACAGGGAGGCACCAGATCTTATTCCCTGTGCGTCTAAGCACTGAAGCTATGGAATTGGTGCATCTCCCACAGTGTCCTAATATCAGTGGCCTACCTACCAGGAATACACAACCTGACAGCTGACATTCAGCCACAAATTCCTGCAAGACCATGAATGGGAAATAGAGTCGGCGATTCTATACAACATATTCTGACCATATTACTAAACAAGCCGGTAATTGACTTGTTTGCTACTCATCAGAACAAGACGTGTCCACAGGACTGCTCCAGGGCAGGGACTGGACAATGCTCCATGGGAGCTGCTCTTCTCCTTCCTTGGGATAAGGGTCTTCTTTACGCCTTTTCCCCCGTTTCCTCTATTGCTGAAAGTCCTGTTGAAGATAAAAAGGGATAAAGCAAACATCACTCTGATTGCCCCCACCTGGCCTAGGCAGATGTGGTACCCTTACCTGTCACAGCTGGCATGTCCACCGATGACTCTGCCAATCACTCCTTACCTCCTGTCGCAGAACAAGGGTCACACCCTCCACACCAATCTGCAAGTCCTTCAACTCAAAGCATGTCTCCTTCATGGTTCCAGCACATAGAAACATCTTGCTCTGAGGAGGTGCTATTACACAATAGAAAGGGCACTACTCATCATATCTACCTTCAAAAATGGAAGAGGTTCCAGATCTGGTGCCAGACCAAGGACGTCACTCCTAATTCAGACACAGGTGGTCCTAGAGTACCTGTTAACCTTAAAGAAATCGGGTCGCACTATTAGCTCGCTGAAGGTTCATTTAGCAGCAGTTGCAGCCTCCCACCAGCAGGTAGAAGGCTATTCAATCTTCAAGCACCCAATTATGAAGCAGTTGCTTAAAGGCATAGCAAACCTCTTCCCACAACCCAGGCCCCCCACTCTCCAATGGGACCTCAATCTGATAAAATGGACAACATGGCCTGCATGTACTACATAAACTGACAGGGAGGCACCAGATCTTATTCCCTGTGCGTCTAAGAACTGAAGCTATGGACTAGACCACCATCTGAACCCATGGCCTCTTGTTCACTAACGATTCCATGAAGACTCCGTTCCTCATCGCCATCACTTTGGCCAGAAGGATAGGGGAGAGAGCAGTTTTGATAGTGCATCCCCCTTTTACTATGTTCTTCCCTGACAAGGTCACACTCAGACCACATCCAAAATTCACCCCTAAAGTGACTTCTGCATTTCACATGAATCAACTTATTCAGCTTCCAACATTTTATCCCAAACCACTTGAGGACAACAGGGAAGCCATCCTTCATACACTCGATGTGAGAATAGCCTTGGCCTTCTATTTGGACAGAACAAAGACCTATAGAAAATCTCTGAGACGCTTCCTCTCCATTGTGGATAGATCGAAAGGTGCAGCTATCTCAGCTCAGTGGCTTTCCACGTAAGTTGCTGGCTGTATTAAACTCTGCTACCAATTGCATGGGGTAGCACCCCCGTCTTCAATACGCTTGCATTCCACAAGGTCAGCCTCCTCGTCTTCCCCAAGGGTATCCCTATATCAGAGATCTGCAGAGCGCTATCTGGGCATCTGTGTATACCTTTGCAGAATATTATGCCATCCTGGGGGATTCGACTACAAACGCTCAATTCGGTGCCACAGTACTGTCACCTCTATCAGACTTGACTCCGAAATCCCAGCCTCCAGCAGTTGGTACTGCTCAGTAGTCACCTACAGTGGAGCACCCATAGGGACACTACTCAAAGAAGTTACCTTGTGCAGTAATGATGGTTCTTCAAGATGTGTGTCCCTATGGGTGCTCCACGACCCACCCTCCTCATCTCTACTTCGGAGTTTCATTGGTTGACTCTACGATAGAGAAGGAACTGAGGAGGAAGTCCCTGTACACACCGGCTTGCCTCATGGCAGGTGGGAGTCATGCATGCGCCGGCGGGACGGACTGCTATTGAAATTCTCCAATCAGCAGCACGAGTCTGCACACACACCTCTAGCGGAGCACCCATAGGGGAACACATCTCGAAGAACCATTGTTATTGCACAAGGTGAGGAACTTCTTGTACACAGCTCATAATGACCAAGTTCAGAACATGACAAGCATTCATAAAAGACCTTATGTGATGTATTTTTATACACAACAATATTGTATACAACCAGTTGCTTTAATTACTTATTCCTTCAGATTTAGAGCCCCTGTTCTCCCTTTGGGGTGTCTGGATCCTGATTGTCACAACCGGCCAACCTGAAGATATGAGTAGGTGAATGCTTTTTCAACTCTGCTCTTTCTTCCACACTAAACAAGAGTCACTAGGCTTTGAATATTGCAGGGCAATATTTTATTTATCTTCAGATGTTCTTTCTTGCTGTTATCTCTAAAAGGGGGGTCTGCTTAGTTGGGCTGATGAGGGTGTTGTGTTGTTGAACATGTATATTTGTAGAACAGAGTAGTAGTTGCTTGGTTTCAGGAGCTCTGGCTTTTCACACTGCAGTGTCTAGATCTCTCACTTGGCCACCTTCTTTAACACTGATGACTGCACAAGATCACATGGAGCAAAGTTAGTCACAGTGGAAAATACCACTGTGCATATCTAATGCAGTAGCATCTTTTTCATGTCCACTTCTCTCCATATCTTTGCCCCCAATAAGAATAAATTATTTTCTACTGCATGTAACTGAAGTACACTTATATTTTAAATGTGGCATAAAAATCATAAAAATGTAGGGTTGGAAGGGACCTCAAAAACTTATCTAGTCCATTTCCCCCACCCCCTGACCTAAGACAGATTAAGTATCCCTTATCCCAGACAGATGTTTGTCTTACATGTTTAAAAAAAAACAAAGATGGGATCCCCCAGTGTCCAAAGGTAACCAGTTCCAATACTTAACTATGCTCACAGTTGGAAGTTCTTCCTAATATCTAACCTAAATCTCCCTTGTTGCAAACTAAGCCGATTACTTCTTGACGTAACTTAATTGGACATGGACAACAATCGATCATCGTCCTTTTTATACCAGCCCTTAACATAGTTGAAGGTTATCTGGTGTGTTGTGTCCTTCCCCCTCCCCTGTGCATTGTCTCGTCTCAAGACTAAACATGCCCAGTTTTTTAACCTTTCCTCATAGGTCAAGTTTTCTAAACCTTTTATCACTTTGGTTGCTCTCCTTGATTCTCTCCAGTTTGTCCACATCTTTCTTAAAGTGTGGTGCCCATAACCCTGTGATCCTTTTCTGCAAACTGTTGCCTAGCCACTTATTCCCCATTTTGTATTTGTGCATTTGATTTTTTCCTTCCGAAGTGTAGTACTTTACATTTGTCTTTATTGCATTTCATTTTACTGATTTCAGACCAGTTCTCCAATTTATCAAGAGCATTTTCAATTCTAATCCTGGCCTCCAAAGTGCTTGCAATCCTTCCCAGCATGAGGTCCGCAAATTTCATAACTGTATTCTCTACTCCATCATCCAAGTCTTCAATAAAAAATCTTGAATAGTACCAGATTCAGAATAGACCCCTGTGGGACCTACTAGATACATCTCCCCAGTTTGACAGTGCAAAGTTGACTCCTTGAGTATGGTTTTTTCAACCAGTTCTGCTCCCACGTTACAATAATTTAATCTAGACCATATTTGCCTAGTTTTCTTATGAGAATGTGATACCTTTCTCTGCTAGATCAAAGAGCCCATTATTAGATATTTGTTCCCCATGTAGGTAATTGCAGACTGTAATCAAGTCTCTCTTTAACCTTTTCTTTGTCAAGCTAAATAAGGTAATGTGGGACCATGTCAAAAGCCTTACTAAAGTCAAGATATATCGTGTCTGTCGTTTCCCTTCTATCCAGTAGGCAAGTTACCCTGTCAAAGAAGGAAATCAAATTGGTTGGTCATGGTTCTTATTTTATCCAGGTGCTGATAAATTGATTCTGTAATAATTTGTTCTAGTGTCTTTTCAGGTGTAGAAGTTAGGCTGGTTGATCTATAATTTCCCAAGTCTTTCTTTCCCCCTTTTAAAAGACAGGTGCTACGTTTGTTCTTCTTTAGTCCTCTGGACCCTCATCTGTGCTCCATCAGTTCTCGAAAATAATTGCTAATGGTTCAGTGACTCCTTCATCTAATTGGGTGCAAGAGGGGTGCAGGGTGCGGCAGGGGGCTCAGGGCAGGGGGTCAGGGTGCAGGAGGCGTGCGGGGTGAGGCAGGGGGTTCAGGGCAGGGGGTCGGGGTGCAGGGTGCGGCAGGGGGCTCAGGGCAGGGGTCAGGGTGCAGGAGGGGTGCAGGGTACGGCAGGGGGTTGGGGCACAGGAGGGGTGCGGCATGGGGCTCAGGGCAGTGGGTTGGGATGCAGGAGGGGTGCGGGTGAGGCAGGGGGTTGGGGTGCAGGAGGGGTGCAGGGTATGGCAGGGGGTCAGGGTGCAGGGTGCGGCAGGGGGCTCAGGGCAGGGGGGTCGGCGAGCAGGATCTGGCCCGGCGCGTACCGGGGGCAGGGCAGACAGGCAGGCAGGGAGCCTGCCCTGCCCCCACAAGAGGCTGGAACGTGGGGAAGCGGGGGCGGAGGGGCTGTGCGTTTCTGTTGCTTGAGGCACTGCCTCCAGCAGCTCCCATTGGCCGCGGTTCCCCGTTCCCGGCCAATGGGAGCTGCTGGGGGCGCTGCCTGAAGTAACAGCCACACACAGCCCCTCCGCCCCCCCTTCCCCATGTTCCAGCCTCTTCCCGGAGCTGCGCAGGGCAGGGCAGGCAGGGAGCTCTGGTAAACACGGGGGGAGGGCGGGGGGGGGCTGCGAGGGGTTCGTGGGCCGCAGAAAATCACCCCACGGGCCGCGTGTTTGAGACCCCTGGTTTAGCAGGCCAATGCTCAAACCACTGAGCTATCCCTCCCCCCCATGCAGATTGGGATAAGTATGAACATGTCAGAAATTTTCTGACCAACTTGAATTAATTCAAATCAGTGGGGCTGGATGCTATTCACCTGAGGGTGCTGAAGGAATTAGCTGAAAAAATCTTGGAGCCACTGGCAATAATATTTTCAAACTCACGGATGACAGGAGAGGTCCCAGAAGAGTGGAGATGGGCTATTGTAGTGCCCAGCTTTAAAAAGGGGGGAAAGGATGAGCTGGGGAACTACAGACTAGTCAGCCTGACTTTGACACCTGGGAAATCACTAGAGCAATGTATAAAACATTCAATTTGAGAATACCTGGAGGATAAAGGGGCAATCATTAGCAGTCAGCGTGGATTTACCAAGAACAAATCATGCCAAACCGGATTAATTTCCTCCTTTGACAGGGTAACTGATTCGGTGGATCGGGGGAATGCGGTGGACAAAATATACCTGGACTTCAGCAAGGCTTTTGACACAGTCCCAAAAAGTAAGCTGGAGAAATGCAGGCTAAACAGAACAACCATTAGTTAAAAGCAATAGAGAGTCCTGTGGCACCTTTAAGACTAACAGAACAAAGGTGCCACAGGACTCTCTATTGCTTTTTACAGATCCAGATTAACACGGCTACCCCTCTGATACCTTAAAACCATTAGTTAAACAACCGCAAACAAAGAGTAACTATTAATGGAATGATGTCAGATTGGAGGGAGGTTGTGACGTTCCCCTCTGGTGTTATCCAGACCGGTGCTCTGCTAGGTCACTCCAATCTTTGACTCTGGGAGCCAGCCTTACCCTGCTCTGCTGTGAGAACCCCCACTCCTGGGCTGTTCACGCACAGCCTCTGGCATGTAAGCTGCTCCCAGCTACTTGCAAGCGAATGACACTAACCAATATCTCCGGTCCCAGACACAACCCTAGAAACCTCTGTCTTGCAGTGTCCAGTTATGCCCACTGGATGCTGCAAGCTTATATGAGTTTGTCAATTTAACAAAGAAATTGATATGTACCAGGCTTGTTATCCCAAGGGGAGTCTGACATGCTTCAAAGCAAACACACTGCTTTATTTATTAACTGTAGATTTTAAGTGATTATAAGTCAAAGCATAACAAATCAGATTTGGTCAAATGAAATAAAAGTAAAGCACATTCTAAGCTGCTCTTAACACTTTCAATGCCCTTACAAACTTAGATGCTTCTCACCACAAGCTGGCTGCTTGCCCTTCAATCAGGCTCTCCCCTTTGTTCAGTCGCTTGGTGTGGTGTCTGTAGATGTAGGTGGAAGAGAGAGGAAGAGCAGGCAAAGGTGTCTCTCCCTTTCTTCCCTCTTGGCTTTGCCCCCCCTTCAGAATCAGGTGAGCATTACCTCATCGCAGTCCCAAACAGACCAAAGGAAGGGGGGTGACTCACTCCAGAGTCCAACAGATCCTTTGTTGTTGCCTAAGCCAGTGTCCTTTGTTTCTGTGAGGCTGGGCTGGGTTTGTCCCATACATGCCCTGATGAGGTGTGAACTTCCCCTCTGATTCTGGAGAGTTTTTGCCTGGGCTTGCTTTAAGCCATGAGGAAACATTTTCAGCCTCATAAGTATACATGAAATTACAACCTATAACAAACATTACTAGAACAATGATTACTAGAACAACAATGCTCAGTACATCATGAGCCTTCTGAAGACATCCGACATGACAAACTTTGCATTAGATACCACACAATCATATTATAAGGATGAACATGGGGGTGTAGGGTGTTCCTATGAGGTACAGAGTGTCACAGAGGTCTCAAGTCGGGGTTCCACAGGGATCTGGTGGTGGTCAACATCTTTATTAATCATCTGGCTGTAGGAATAGAGAGCATACTGATCACGTTTGCAGATGACACAAAGCTGGGGGTGGGGCGTGCCAATACTTTGGAGGATAAAGCTAAAATTCAGAGGGATCTTGATAAATTGAAGAATGGGGCTAGAGACACCAAAATGAAATTCAACAAAACCAAATGTAAGGTGCTACACTTAAGGAAGAAAAACCAAACGCACAAACACAGAATGACGAAAATTGGGTTGGCAGCCGCACTGCTGAGAAGGATCTGGGAGTTGTGGTGGCTCACAACCTCAACATGAGTCAGCAATGCGCTGCTGTTGCAAAAAAAGCAAATGCAGTTTTTGGTTGCATTAACAGAGATATAGCATGCAATTCATGGGAGGTGATAGTACTGCTCTACTCGGCGCTGGTTAGCCTCAGCTGGAGTACTGTGTCCAATTTTGGTCACCTATGTAGTAAGGATGTAGAGAAACTGGAAAGGATCCAGAGGCGAGCAACAACGATGATCAGAGGGATGAAATGCAAGGCATCTGAGCAAAAGGCTGAAGGAACTGGGTATGTTTAGTTTGGAAAAGAGAAGATTAAGGGGGTATATGTTAGATACTTGAAAGACTGCCATAAAAAAGATGGAGAAAAGTTTGCCACAGAGGGCAGGACAAGAGACAATGCGTTCAAACTACAGCACAGCAGATTTAGATTAAATCTCAGGAAAAACTTCCTAATTGTAAGAACAGTAGGACAATGGCACAAACGCCTTGGGAAGTTGTGGAAGCTTCTTCATTGGAGGTTTTCAAAAGGAGGCTGAAGAGCCTCCTGTCTGGGATGGTTTAGACACAAATCTTGGCAGGGGGTTAGACTAGATGCCACTTGTGGTCCCATCTAATCCTATGAGCTCCCCGTGCAGTGCTACAGCTACGGGAGTGAATGTGATCATTGGATTTATAAATGGGAATAGCTGCTTAGAGTAGAGAGGAAGAATTACCTAATCGTGCTATGTAGAGCGGCCAGTCCTTGATACCAGGTCCAGTTGTGGTGGTCGTACTTCAAAAAGGATGTTGACAAATTGGAAAGGGTTCCGAAAGCAGCCACAAGAAAGACTTGAGGAAAAGCTACTTTAGAGTGTTCAGTCTCTTGTGTTCATCCAAGTGAAGATTAAAAAGTGACTTGGTCCTGGTCTAGAAGTAGCTTCATTTAGGAGAAGATAGCAGATGCTAGAGGGCTTTTTAATTTAGCAGACAAAGGCAGAACAAGATCCAGTGGCCATCTATCCTAGGTACTTATTTGGCCCCATTACCATAGTGTCTGAGCACCTCACAATCGTTAATGTACCTATCTTCACACCCACCCTGTGGGAGGCAGGAAAGGGCTGTTATCCCCAGTGTACAGATTGGGAACTGAGGCACACAGAGACTCAGATTTTCAAAGGTATTTAAGTGCCAAATGATGCAGCTAGAAGCCGACTGGGATTTTTCAGAAAAGT
This sequence comes from Emys orbicularis, assembly GCF_028017835.1. Taxonomy (NCBI): domain Eukaryota; kingdom Metazoa; phylum Chordata; order Testudines; family Emydidae; genus Emys; species Emys orbicularis. The sequence continues at coordinate 8,408,501 of NC_088701.1, read as the reverse complement.
CTCTGCCTGCCTGCCTGCCTCCCATTGCTTTCAGATGGGAATCTTGGAAAATCTTTTGCTTGCCTATGGTCACACAGGAAGCCAGGGGCAGAGCAGGGAAGGAAATCTGGGTCTCTTCAGCCCCAGGCTAATGCACTATGGCCTAGACCTCTTTTAACTGAAGGTGAAGCGAGACATATCTGAAGTGGAAAGAAAAATGCAAATGTTTATTTCACAGCTAGAGTAATTAACCATTGGAACAACTGACCCAGGGATGTGGTGATTCTTCGGTCAGCCGGAGTCTTTAAATCATGATTGGCTGTCTCTTTCTCAAGGAAACGCTCCAGTTCAGCTAGAAGTGATGGCCTGAGCTGTGCAGGAGATCAGACTGGCTGATCACAATGGTTCCTTCTTGCCCTATAAATCTATGAATCAACCAGATTCTAACACTTATGTAGACTCATTATCTTCACTGGAGCAGAGTTTGAACTCTACAACCCAAAGGAAATGGATTAATTTCCCCAATCTGCAGACCATGTGACCAGATTCCAAGCACATTGAATTCTGTGGCTGGTGGGGGTCTAAATGCTCATCCAAGGTCCCAAATTCTGCATCAGATGGGAAGGTCTCCAGAATATTCATCTGCTCTAACTTGAAGACTTTCACTTAAATTAATATGAGACTTAGTGATACAACAAGGACAGAACAGTTCAGAGAGCATGAAGGCCAAAACACAACTGGAATTCCAGCTAGCAAGGGATGTGAAGGGTAACAAAAAGGGTTTCTACAGTTAGCAACAAGAAAAAGGTCAGGGAAAGTGTGGGACTCTTAATGAATGGGGGAGGCAACCTAGTGATAGATGATGTGGAAAGAGCTGAAGTAGTCAGTGCTTTTTTTGCCTCAATCTTCACAGGCAAGGGCAGCTCCCACACTGCTCGCCTGGGCCACACAGTATGGGGAGGAGGTAAGCAGACCTCAGTGGTGAAAGAACAGGTTAAGGACTATTTAGAAAAGCTGGACAGGCACAAGTCCATGGGTCCAGATCTAATCCATCCAAGGGTGTTGAGGGAATTGGCTGATGTGATTGCAGAGCCATTGGCCATTATCTTTGAAAACTCGTGGTGATTGGGGGAGGTCCCGGATGAGTGGAAAAAGGCAAATATAATGCCCATCTTTAAAAAAGGGAAGAAGGAGAACCCGGGGGACTACAGACTGGTCAGCCTCACCTCCGTCCCTGGAAAAATCAAGGAGCAGGTCCACAAGGAAACCATTTTAAAGCACTTGGAGGAGAGGAAGGTGATCAGGAACAGTCAAATGGATTCACCAAGGGCAAGTCATGCCTGACCAACCTGATTGCCTTCTATGATGAGATAATTGGCTCTGTGGATATGGGGAAAGCGGTAGACATGATATACCTTGACTTTAGCAAAGCTTTTGATACGGTCTCCCACAGTATTCTTGCCAGCAAGTTAAAAAAGTATGGATTGGATGAATGGACTATAAGGTGGATAGAAAGCTGCCTAGATTGTTGGGCTCAACAGGTAGTGATCAATGGCTCGATGTCTAGTTTGGCAGCTGGTATCAAGCGGCGTGCCCCAGAGGTCGGTCCTGGGGCTGGTTTTGTTCAACATCTTTATTAATGATCTGGATGATGGGATAGATGGCACCCTCAGCAAGTTCGCAGATGACACTAAGCTGGGGGAAGAGGTAGATATGCTGGAGGGTAAGGATAGGGTCCAGAGTGACCTAGACAAATTAGAGGATTGGGCCAAAAGAAATCCAGTGAGGTTCAACAAGGACAAGTACGGAGTCCTGCACTTGGGATAGAAGAATGGGGACCGACTGCCTAAGCAGCAGTTCTGCAGAAAAGGACCTGGGGATTACAGTGGATGAGAAGCTGGATATGAGTCAACAGTGTGCCCTTGTTGCCAAGAATGCTAACAGCATATTGGGCTACATTAATAGGAGCATTGCCAGCAGATCGAGGGAAGTGATTATTCCCCTCTATTCGGCACTGGTGAGGCCACATCTGGAGTATTGCGTCCAGTTTTGAGGCCCCCCACTACAGAAAGGATGTGGACAAATTGGAGAGAGTCCAGCGGAAGGCAACGAAAATGATTAGGGTGTTGGGGCACATAACTTACGAGGAGAGGCTGAGGGAACTGGGGTTATTTAATCTGTAGAAGAGAAGAGTGAGGGGGGATTTGATAGCAGCCTTCAACTACCTGAAGGGGGGTTCCAAAGAGGATGGAGCTCGGCTGTTCTCAGTGGTGGCAGCTGACAGAACAAGGAGCAATGGTCTCAAGTTGCAGTGGGGGAGGTCTTGGTTGGATATTAGGAAACACTATTTCACTAGGAGGGTGGTGAAGCACTGGAATGGGTTACCTAGGGAGATGGTGGAATCTCCATCCTTAGAGGTTTTTAAGGTCAGGCTTGACAAAGCCCTGGCTGGGATGATTTAGTTGGGGCTTGGTCCTGCTTTGAGCAGCGGGTTGGACTAGATGACCTCCTGAGGTCTCTTCTAACCCTGATATTCTATGATTCTATGAATTTATACAGCATCTAGCACAATGGGTCTCCTGACTCATGCCTAGGGCTCCGAGGCTCTACTCTAATACAAATAATAGTAATAAAATGTAACTGGCAGGATGGTGCTGATATAACAGTACAAACTTCCTGCTGCTCATCTGTCTGCTCCAGGTAACCCAGTCCAGGGAGCCCAGTTTGAACTTTGGCTGCTGTAATACAGGATTTTCCCTTTCCTTTAGGCGGCAGCATCTACCCACAGCAGGCTTAGCTCATCTGCACTGGCTGCTGCTGAACAGTGCTAACATCTTTGCAAGGGACACCTCTGAGCAGAGCAATCGGAAGCTCTCACGGTGAGGGGATCAATGGAGGAGGATCTTTTGCATGCATGGGCACTGCACATATCAACTGTAGCCTCACTTAATTCTGTAATCAAGAAATGCCAGGATAGATAAGATACCTACATGCCATAGGACACTAACACTGCGGGGAGAGGTGCTGTTCTATACCCACCCGCCTGGGGGCACTGCCCTAGGGCAGAGGGCACACTTAAGTACCCACCTGCCCAGGGCATGGACACACAACCAGGGGCATGGTAACATGCAGGAATGTAACTTAGCAGAAACACAGTATTTGCATTTCACATGCCATGTTTTATTTGTGCCTGAGCAGAGCCTGGGCCCCCAGTGCCTCTGGGCAGAATCCATTCCTCCCTCCTGCACTACTACTCCTGCATGCTCCATTGCAAGGAGCATGCAACTGCTTAGTGTAGTGTATTGTACACTATAGCCTGCTGGGAGAGCATTGGGGACTGATTTCCAGCTGTGGATCCCAGACTGACCGTGGCTCCCTTTCCCCAGCCAAGGAGAAGAAGGGCCTAAAGCCCCATTCCCTGATCAGGAAGTAGTAGGGGTTAGATTCCAGTTTCTGGGGATAGTGCTAACCCCCTCAGAGGGGGCATGCAGGGATTAGCATTTGTCTACACACACAATTTTTGAAGCAGTTTGACTCAGATGAGTTTTGATGAGGATTTACTTACTGTGGTAAAATCCACTGGGCAGACATTTAAAATGTTTTACAACGGATTTATCTCAATTCAGCTATTGTTGGTGTTACCACAGTGCCCAGAGCCCCAGTCCTGGCCCAGGACCACACTGTGCTAGGTGGTGTACAAACACAGAAAAAGCCATTCCCTGCCGCCAGAGTTTGCCATCTATGTACAAGACAAGAGACAATCGATGGAGACAGGCAACTGGATACAAATAAAGGTCGGCATGACCGGCAGTGGTCTCAACACACCAGCAGCGTAACCGCGGTCAAGCTTTTTGTAGCCATCACAGCAAAGGAGAGGTTTAAGGAGGGATTTGAAGGAAGACACTGAGGTGGCCTTGGGGATGTTTATGGGGAGCACCTCTCAGGAGTGAGGGGCAGCAGGGGAGAAAGCATGAAGGCACTTGTTTGACAATGTAACAAGTGGGCGATGGTGGCTGCATCATGAGCTGATCAGAGGCGTGAGCATTGACACCTTGCTAGCGAGTGAGAGATTTTAGCAAGGGTGGGGATTGACTGCGCAGGACCTGTAATGTGAAGAGTAGACAAACAGCTTATGTTTGATGTAATAGAGAAAGGGGAGCCCATGGAGGGATGCAGGGAGGGGGTGACATGGTCAAAGTGACAGACTGAGAAAATCATCTTTATGGCATTGAGAATGGAATATGAGTAGGGAAAGACTGCATTTGTCAAGGCCAGAGAGAGGGGTGTTGCAGTAATCAAGATGCAAGATGATAGGAGCCTGATAAGGTTTTAGGGGTGGGGATGGACAGGAAAGGCCGAAGCTTTGATATGTTCTGCAGAATGATTCTGCAAGACTTAGGCCTGGTCTACACTACAGAGTAAGGTCAATGTAAGATGCCTTATGTCAACCTAACTCTGTAAGCATCACACTATAATGTTTCTCCTGCCAGTGTAAGTCACCCACTACACTGACCTAACAACTCAACCTCCACAAGAGGCCTAGTGCTTAAGTCAAAGTAATTGGATCGATGCAGTGTCGACATTGTGACGACTGTTCCAGCTGTCAACCCTGGCAACCAACAGGTGGAGCCCTGCCACCCAGGGCAGATAGCCAGAGCCCCTCCTGCTGGGGAGCCCCAGGCAGTGCAGCGCTGGCTGTCAACCCCGTGTGGCGGGGCTCCACGATGTCAGTGCCCCACAATTAGGGTTGCCAACTTTCTGATTGCAGAAAATTGAACACCCTCTTCCCCACCCCTTCTCTGAGGCCCTGCCCCCTGCTCACTCCATCCCCTCTCCCTCCATCACTCTCCCCCACCCTTGCTCACTCACTCATTTTCACTGGGCAGGGGGTTGGGGGCCAGGAGGGGGTGCAGTGCTGGGGCTGAGGGGTTTGAAGTGCGGGAGGGGGCTCCAGGCTGAGGCAGGGCGTTAGGGTGCAGGCAGGAATGCAGGCTCTGGGAGGGAGTTTGGGTGCAGGAGGGGGCTCAGGGCTGGGGCATGGGGTTGGGGTGTGGGGGTGCAAGCACCGGGTATGTCCCTGCGGCTCCTAAGTGGAGATGTGGGGGCAGCTTGCAGAGCCTCCCTGTCCGCCTGTGCACCTGGGGGCTGCAGGAACATACCGGACACTTCAGGAAGCCACGCGGAGCCAGGCAGGGAAACTGCCAGCCCCACTTCATCACCGACCTGTCAATGGTGGTTGACCACTGGTGGGAAGATGGGAAATTCCTGAGGGGGCAGATTACTCCCATCACATGGGACTTTAAGTAAAAACATCAACTCTCACAAGACTTGTGATAAAACACAAAGAGTTGGCAACACTGCTATTTATTTATGCTAATTTCCTTATTAAATTAATCTTTAGGGCCCCAATTCTGAAAACACTTAAAGCAAGGAGTAGTGAGTAATCCAATTGAGTTAGCTGGAACTAATCCCACAATTACTCTCTTACAGAAGCGTTTATAGGATCAAACCCATACAGTGAAACTCATCTCTGTGCAGAAGAGGCAGCACGAGGCTGAGGCCTCAGTTCTCTCCCTCTAGGCCTAGGCACTTCACCACTGGGCTGAAGCAGGACTTAAGTGGTGCCTAGGTCTGGTGCTAGCCCCTCTGCATAGGGGAAGAATTTTACCCTCTATATTCCTGGGTCCCAGTCAACCCTGCTCTTTGAGGCCTTTGGGGCTGCAATATGTGGTTTGGGCACAAGTCCTTGGACAGCTGGTAAAATCCGGTGGCAGGTTCTTGGGGTGGTAACTGGTAGCTGCTCACATCAGGAAGGCAAGGGCCTACTATTATTAGTGTCAGTTGACCTAGGAATGTGTCTTTGTAGTTTTTTTGCCCATGCACTTGCAGGTCATAACACGTCCCTTTTTATACATTGTTATATAACAGCTTTCCTTTGAGGAAGAGTTGTTTTGCCATGACTGCAGGAGCAGACATTCAGGACAAAGGGCGCATCGGAGCTGGGTATGTTCCCTTGAGTGGGGTTTAATAGCTCTGAGCCAGCTCTGGACTGGGCAGCTCTGTAATGTCAATGGCACGTATCTGATCATTATCCTATGAAGAGCTGCTCCACATCTATGCAGTTTATGCATTATGGTCCCACACAATAAACTGTTGTATATAACCACAACAGTTAGGGTTGCTAAAGTGACAGCAATGGAGTCAGCTGTTCCATCACCACTACTAACCCCAAGAGTTAAAAAAAATCATGAGTCAGACCCCCACCAAAATCCTGAGACTGGCTTCAGAATAATGAGATCTTTCAAAAAATAATAAATGTGGGGTATTTTGTCGTCTGAGTTTTGAGCCTTTAGGGTGCACGTGGGTCATGTTTTCAGGCTATTCTCTGCGGCCACAATAGCTTAGAAAATTACTTTAAAAATAAAAGCAGAGATTCTCATTAAATCAACTGATTCCAGGAGCTGGGGTTTGAAGAAAAACACCAAATAGCACAAAACTCATGATGAAATTGTGAGAGTTGGCAACACTGTAAAACTAAAGAAAATGAGAAAAATCATAAATCATAAATCTTAGACTGTGCACATAAAGAGAAACTTGTTGTTCTTATTAACTCTAAATAAGGCAGATTTCAGCCCAGTACAACAGTATCCTTCATTCTGATCCATGACTTGTGGTTTTTTTTAAATGTATAATTTTTCTTATTCTGATTTCAGGATCTAATCATTTTATGATAAAAGATACAGCTAATAAATATCAAATGATACAATATTCTTTATTAGACCTTGTCCTAACAGAAGAGGAAATGATCACAGAACTAAAAATTAATGTACCTTAGGTACAAGCGATCATGACTTGACCATATTTAGAATGTGCTGTGATGCTATCTCACAGGTTGCCAGCAGGTTAATTCACTTGCATTCTAATAGAAATCAAAGGAATGTTAAAAGAGCATGGTGTGTTCAAACAAATTCACTTGTAAAATGTAACTGTATTGTTAAGATGGACTATATACTGTTGTTTATTTGCTATTATGCATGCCCTGCAATAAGTAACCTTAGATCAAAAGGTGTGTTAGTATAAGGATAAGAATTTACTTAGGCCTGGTCTACACTACGGGGTTAGGTTGAATTTAGCCGCGTTAGGTCGATTTAAAAATGAACCAACCCCGTTCCGTTGACCTAAAGGACTCTTAAAATCGACTTCTGTACTTCTCCCCAGCGAGTGTAGTGCTAAAATCGACTTTGGTGGGTCGAATTTGGTGTAGTGTGGATGCAAATCGAGGGTATTGGCCTCCGTGAGCTATTCCAGAGTACTCAATTGTGACCGCTCTGGACAGCACTTTGAACTCCGACGCACTAGCCAGGTACACAGGAAAAGCCCCGGGAACTTTTGAATTTCATTTCCTGTTTGGTCACAACTGTCACACCGAAGCCTGGCCAGTCATGAAACTGGTTTTCAAAGCCTCTCTTCACAGCAGCAGTAATGGTGATGGCTCAGCTTGCCGTGGTATGGCATCTGCACGGGTAACCCAGGAAAAATGGTGCAAAATGATTGCCTGCCGTTGCTTTCACAGGTGGAGGGGCGACTGACGACATGTACCCAAAACCACCCGCGACAATGTTTTTGCCCCATCAGGCATTGAGATCTTAGCCCAGAATTCCAATGGGCAGCGGAGACTGCGGGAACTGTGGGATACCCACAGTGCACCGCTCCGCAAGTCAATGCTAGCCACAGTAGTGAGGATGCACTCCGCCGACTTAATGCGCTTAGTGGGGACATACACAATTGACTGTATAAAATCGATTTCTAAAAATCAACTTCTATAAAATCAACCTAATTTTGTAGTGTAGACATACCCTTAGTGTGCAGAACTTCATGAATACTAATGAAGGATACTTGTATTGTTCCCATTTATCCATCCCTATTGTAATGAATGGCCAGGAATTGTGTATATGTTTATCACTGTAACTGGATAACTTGTGGATGCATAGGAAGTAGAATGTTAACTTCAAAGCAAGGGTTGTTTTGTGTTCAACAATGGCCATTCACAGCTCAACTGACAGCTGCTACTCTCAAAACCCATGTGGGTCAAGATGCTTGTCAGCTTGGCTTAAGTGAGCAGAATCTATAAATACTGATTCAAGGGAATGATCCTGCAGCTCTAGCCTGATGAATTCTGACAGGGTGGAATTCGGAGCAATTGGATGGCGATCCCTAGAGCCATTCTGGGTAACCTTGAGAGACTATTGGAAATCAGCAAATTACTACACCCCTGCTGTCACATTGGCCTTACAAACATTGATTCACCTGTGATGTGATTCGCCTGCTTTAACTACTCAATAACTCTAATTTCTTTTTCTTAGCTAATAAATCTTTAGTTAGTTTACTAGAGAAACTGGCTTCAGTGTTGTCTTTGATGAGATCTGGAGTATACTTGACCTAGAGTAAGTGACTGGCCTTTTGGGTCTGGAGGAACCTAATGTGTGATGATTTTTGGTTTTAATAACCTTTTATCATTAAGTCCAGTTTGTCTGGGTGGTACTATAGGCTGGAGTGTCTAAGGGGACTGGCTGTTGCTCCTTGGTAAGCTAGTATAGAGATCCAGGAGCACACAGTTGTTGATGGCTTGATTAAATCGATAATTTGATTTAATTTAGCGTATACCATCAGTTTAGGTGTGTCTGCCCTGTTTTCTGACAGTCTGACCTGAGATTGGCATTCTCAGCTGTGACCCATTTCATGCACCGTGACGTGCATACAGAATAAAGGCCAAACCAGTATACTTGGTGCTTTAATAGGGCCAATTTCAAAAAGCTGAAAACAATTATGAGCCAAATCAGCTATGAGGAAATATTTGATTAATGGGCAATCATTTAAGAACACCTTACTAGATGCCCCCAAAGCCACAAATCCCACTATTGAGGAAGAAGGCTGTGCTAGTTAAAAAAATTTTTTTTAACCTGGTTTAGAGAGGAAATGAAGGCAGCTGTAAAAAATAAAATATAACAAACGGAAGAAAGGGGAAGGTGACGGTAATGAATATAAATCAGAAGCTAGGAACTGTGGAGAATGGAAAAGGGAAGCAAGGGCCACAGAAATCTATGGCCAGCAGAGTTAAGGAAAACAACAAGGAGGTTTTTAAATATATTACAAACAAAAAGAATCCTGACATTGGTATTGGTCCATCATTAGATAGAAAAGGTAGAATTATCAATAATAATAATAGAGAAAAGGCAGAGATGTTCACTCAATGTTTCTGTTCTAGATTAAGGGGAAAAAAAACAGATGATGTCGTCATCTCAGTCTTTCCATTCCACTAGTGTCTCTGGAGGATGTTAAACAGAAGCTACAGAAGTCAGCCATTTTTAAATCAGGAGGGTCCAGATAACTTGCATCCAAGAGGTTTAAAAGAGCTGGCTGAGGAGCTCACTGGGGAAGTTGATTTTCAATAAGTCTTGGAGCACTGGGGAAGTTCCGGAAGACTGGAGGAAACCTTATGTTGTGCCAATTTTTAAAAAGGGTAAATGGCATGAATTGGGCAATTATAGGCCTGTCAGCCTGACATCTCTGGCCTGTGTTATCCAGGTCAGACTAGATGATCACAATGGTCCCTTCTGGCTTTGGAATCTATGAAATTAGTAAAGGTCAACAGGACATATTCATATTTATCAGTGGCAACATTGTTTGTAAAGCATATGTAACAGCTGTCGCTTGAGAATAATACCGTATAATTAGTTTAGCACGAAAAGCTAAATTGGTAAAGTGATGTATGTATAAGGACTTGCACTGAAGCTGGTCAGATTGGGGTTACTAACAGATATAGAAACACAAACCTTTTTTTCTGAAGGGTTTTAAGATTAGTGATGAAAAATAGTGTTTGTTTGGCATCAGGAGTGAGGCCCTGCTTTATTCAAGGTTACATTGAGCCATCAAGCTGCAGTTACCCTGAAAGGAAGCCTGGCCAGGAATATGCCTCATAGCCACAATTCTTCCTCAGCTCCTTCTCTTTTGGGAGAAGATGGGGAAGTAAACAACTTTGCTCCTTTTGGTCCAGCATAATCTGTGCACCCAACTAGCTATTCCAGGTGGGGAGGGAGGTAGCGACACCTCCTCCCACTTCCAGACCTCTCCCCACCCCCTTACTCACAGTGGCCATATTGTAATCCGTGGTATTGCCCCAGACATACCAGATCCTCCCCAGTTCCTCTGCCCTGCAGATCCCTGAGCAGACAACGGGATAGTTCACATGAAGAATCTCAGGACACTACCCCTGTGATGGGTTCTCCCCAGGGAACTGGGATACCACTGAGCCTCCCTGAACCACCAGCCCAGGCTCCCTTTTACACTGTACTGCTGTGACAAGCTGCAAAGCCCTCTCTAGTCTGCACTTTCACCAGCATACATGCAGGTAGGGACACACCCAGTTGCGGTTACATGCAGGCAGGCTCTTTAACTAGCCCCTGCATGGGAAGGCTTCAGCTAGGGCACCTCCCAGTTCCTAAGACACCTCCCCTCTGGAGCATACACCCAAAATTATACTGTCTTGTACTGCACAGGGAATTGTACAGCATAAGCTCATCAAATTCACCCCCTCCCTCAATGTGGAGAGGAATATGCAACAGCTTTCTCCCCCTGAGTTATGATTCCCACACACTGGTTTTAGATGAAGCAAAAACAAATTAACTATAAAAGACAGATTTTAAGTGATTATAAGGGATAGCAAACAGATCAAAGCAGATTACCTAGCAAATAAACAAAAAACCACAAACTAAGCTTAATATACTACGTAGATTGGATATGAATAGCAGATCCTCACCCTAAGTGATGATACAAGCAGGCTGCAGATTTTTAAGGGGAAAGCTGCACTTGCTTACAGCTTGGAATCCCCAGGTGTTCCATTCACAGGCTAAAAATCCCTTTAGCCTGGGTCCAGCACTTCCCCCAGTTCAGTCTTTGTTCCTCAGGTGTTTCCAGGAATCTTCTTGGGTGGCGAGTCAGTGAAGAACCAAGATGATGTCACTCCCCTGCCTTATATAGCTTTTGCATATGGTGGAAATCCTGTTTCAAAGCTTGGTTCCCACACCAGTCATTGGAAAAACACTGACATCCCAAGATGGAGTCCAGCACCAGATGACCTGGTCACATGTCCCTGTAGAGTCACAGCAGCCATACCCCATTGGCTGTTTGGAGCGTTCACAGGAAGGCTCCCCAGGTGGGAGATAAGCTTCTCCTAAGGCCTATTGTTTCTTCCTAATGGCTCATTAACCTGAATGGGCCCTTCCCAGCCAGCCATCTAGACTGAAAGCGTTTTGCATAGTGGGCGTTGCCCAGGAATAGCTACATGTGAAATAGGTATATCTCCATATATTATGTTATCTATCTCAAAGAACTGGAAGGGACCTTGAAAGGTCATTGAGTCAAGTCCAGTCCCCTGCCTTCACTAGCAGGACCAAGTACTGTCCCTGACAGTTCCCCCCCCGATCCCTAAATGTCCCCTCAAGGATTGAACTCACAACCCTGGGTTTAGCAGGCTAATGCTCAAACCACTGAGCTATCCCTCCCCCCCCAATACATAGTCAATATTCATAACTTCAGATACAAAAATGATACACGCATACAAATAGGATAATCATATTCAGCAAGCCATAACCTTTCCAAGGACACCTCACATGCCTTATCTTGCATAAAATACAATCATAATTAAGATACAATTATATCATACTAATATCACTATTGAGAATATGGGGTACAGTGTCACAACCCCCACTACTAAGCAGGAGCCAGCCTTGCATAAGCACAGCCTCCACCTGGGGAGTCACAGGAGATTCCAGTTCAATCTCCTTTCCATTCCTATTCCTTATCACCTGATGAGGCAGTGGTCTGGGGCGTCCCCACCTCTTCAGGAGTTCCTAAAGAGGGTTGCTTCCTCTCTGGAAATCTAGGTTGAGGTAGTGCAAGAGAATTCCCATAGGCTAGTGGATATACTGGGTGTCGTCAGACGCTACCGGTGTGGTGCTCTGCTCTGTTCAATGTTGATATCAGTCGGCTGCGTGCGTGTTCCCTCTGTGTGCTGCCCCGGCTCTGCAGATCGCTGACACAGCAGACCCCGAGAAAACCCCCAATGACCACAGACTCTAATAAAGTACGAAGGCACCCGGGCCAGGTTTATTGTCAAACGAAGCACAGTAATAGTTTCCTATAGACTCTACAGGACGTACTACGAATTTGTGCCCCCTGTCAATGGACACAGCTCAATCAGTGGCGGGACTTTCCACTGCCCCCTAGGCTGGACAAAGACATCCACTCAGGGATGTATTTTTATACAAGGTACAAAGTGGAGGTTATGCATCATTGAACGTACTGAGGTACAGCCCCTCTATGAGGGGGTTGCCTTTCTCTTGACACAGGTTGGTTTGAACAAACTATCCGTCATACTATCTATCGTATTGTCCTTTCATATTGTCTATCCATCATATTGTCCTTTTATACTGTCTTTAGGCTAGGTCTACCTGTTCTTCGTTATCTGTGTGGGATGTGCGGGATGTGTTTGTACCCAACTGTTCTGGTGCCATCTTGGCCCATGTTCATTTTATTAGTGATTAATATGTACTTCTAGCAGCCCTCTTCTTGCCAACTTCTGTGAGTGGGACCTGCCTCTGGCTCACAGCCCAGCTTTGCTTAACAATGACTTGACTATTACTCTAGTTCAGGCCTCATACTGGGCTTCTGATACAAGATTTTATGATTCAGGGTCTCATCTTACTACACTCGGGTCAACACACCCTTCCCACGTGGCTCTACCCGTAAATGAAGCCCTATTAAAGCCCATAAGATTACTGTGGCAAACACCATCATCTCTGCTGTAAGGAACTGCCTCAGACTTCTGGGACACATGACCTCCTGCACATGTCATCTGGCATGCCAGACTTCATTTCAGAAAGTTGTAGGGCTCATCACCCATTGGACATGCTCATTCCAATGTCTGGACAGGTTATATCCCCAAATGGCAAATCCTCTCTCTTCCTGGGATTTGATTTTAGGGCTCCACCCTATGAATTGTTGGCTACCTGATCTTTACTTCATCTATCCATGAAAGTAGCATTTTTGTATCTATTACCGCTGTGAGAAAAGTGGAGGAAAATACAAGTATTGGTACCCTTCTTACACAGTCTTTTCTAAAGAGCAAAGTTTACTAACATCCTCAGCCAAAGTTTCTGACTAAAGCAATGTCTAAATTCCACCTCAATCAAGTGATAAGTTTACCAACTTTCTTTCCTAAAGTCTTATTCTCATAAAGGTGGAGAAAGACTCCTTACCTTGGCTGTCAGAAAAGCATTAGCTTTTTACTTGGATAGAACCAGATTGTGTAGATTGTCATCTGAATTGTTCATAGCAGTTTCAGACAGGATGAAGGGCCTTCCAGTTTCTACTCAGAGGGTCCGTTCATGGATTTCCTTCTGTATACATATGTGGTATGACATTCCCAACGTAACCCTGCCAGGAAGGGTGATAGCACACTCAACAAGATCTCAAACAACTTTGGCAGCTTTTCTAGCTCAAGTGCCTATAACAGACTGCAACTTAGTCATTGGTACACATCTTCATGATTCGTTATATCTCAGCACTCCAGAAACAATGCCAAGTTCAGATGAGTAGTCCTTCACCCATCTTTGGATTGAACTATCTGAGTCAAACTAAAGTGGAATGGACAGTGCAATCACTTGAAGAATGGTTCCTAGCCTGTTCTGTAACTGTTGTTCTTTGAGATGTGCTGCACATGTACATTCCAGGACCTGCCATCCTTCCCCTTTATATTGGAGTCTGTCCAATAGGAAGGAACTGAATGGGGTTGGGGGTGGCTCCACCCTTTATATACAGCACAAGGCTGCAGCTGGTGCGTGTGTGTCACTGTGATGGGTACCACTAAAGGAAAAATCTCTGACTCTGGTGCACAGGGTGCACACAAACCTGAAGTGGAACGGACATGTGCAATGTCTCAAGGAACAACAGTTACAGAACAGGTTAGTAACTGTTTTATTGACTGCCCAAGAACTAGGTTAATGAATAGCTAAGTATGAGCGGCACTGCCTCACACCCTAGGCCTATGGATTTCCTCTGGAACACCACCTGCACTTCTCTCTGCCTTGTAGCACTGTCACACTGTCATGTCTGATACCAGACTGCTAGAAATCCCCATGGCAATAATAGACCATAGTGTTCCTCTACCTGCAGAATCCACATAACTCATCACAGAAACAAGGCTGCATGATCCTTCCGATTACAGAGGCCCCTCCATCCTATCACATTGGAAGCTGCAGCAACCCACTGTAAGTAATTCCTGATCCAGTCCATAGAGCTGCCCCTAAGACAGTGCAAAGCAGTGGGCATGCAAGCAGCTGAATGAAAGAATATAATTATATGGGACACACCACAGCACATATGGTAAATGTCTTCACAGAAGGGTAAACTGCCATTATCTACACCTGAGTTAACTCCTCTGGAGTTAGCCCAGCTCAAGTAAATACAGTCACACTATGAAACAATACTTGAGCTGCACAGAGGGGCTGTGTTAGCAGCTGACAAGCTGTGCTAACTCAAACAGTATAGCCCACATCCCTGACTGGGCAGCCAACTGGAGTTAAAAGCAGCACCACCCTTAAGATGTTTTGTATAAGGAAGGGACTTGAGTTGGGGGATATTGTATTGATCTTGAAGGTCTAAAGAGTTAAGATGACTATAAACTCTTTCACTGTCCAACATCACACGGTAATAAATAGATTTGGGGGTGGGGGAGTTCTACGGAGACCTTAGTTTACTCGGCAAACACCCAAAAGCATTCATTCTAAAACTGAAAACATATTGATCAAACACAAGAAAGAACAAGAAATGAAAACAAGCATTTATATTGAAACTGAAACAATCAAATCCTTTAAAGTCTCTCTCATTCGGGAGACAAAATGAGAGAGAATAACCTTTCGTTGATTAAAAGAGTTAATTTTACTTCCAGTCCTGCCTTGTAAAGGGTATTTACTTCTCCTGTTTCTAAGATAGGCAGACAGGCTCAAGGTGGAGGAGAGAGAGGGAGAAAGGTGGGAATACAGATTTTACAGATCTCTTTGGAATACTGGTCAATCATGAATGGATGCTTTGGCTGGCAGGTCAAGCTTAGCACTTTCTGCTTGATCCCTGTTCATGCTCTGATTGGGGACATCATCTATTTGGATTCTTGCTCCTTAGACAAGGCAGAGTTGTGGTCATCTCATCTCACTACATTAATACAAAAAGCTGAGAGAATGAGAGAGGGGATAGGACAAAAGAGGGAGGAAAGAAATCAACACAACAAGGGAAGGGAAAATAATACAGGATCTTACATGCCTTTGCAGGGCTGGTAGACAGTCCCACGGATGGGCTGAGGAGGGGATGTCGTGATTGTGTGGTGACTTTCAGCACTCACAGGTGAAAACAAAGTTCCTTCAACAAGAGCAAGGCCAGCCGGCTTCCTCCCTCCGCCCCCCAGGAAATCCTTAGCCTGGTCTGCTCTGTCTGACTTAAGCTTGAGGAAGCTGAGATGAGTCAAGATGAGTTGCAATGCTGGCAGATTGGGGGATGAGCTGGGGGAAGAAAACTATTTTTTCCCCAAAGTCTCATTTTAGGAACCCCAAAAAGGAGTAAAAGTAGGTGGCAGAGTTTATCCTCATTAATTTGTCCATCATTTAAATGCATTTCTGTAAGGCCAAACTTGGCATAGGTACCTTTGTTTCCATATCTTCTTGTTTACTAAGTATGATCTGGTATAGTCCTTGAATTATATCAGTAAGCCCTGGTTGTTTGGACTACTACAGTTTCTCTGTTGGGTTTTCTTGTACCTATTATAATATTCGTCATTGTAAACAACTTGACCTATTATTCATGGGTATTGTAACTTTTATGAACTTTCACATACTTTTTACAGTTGAGCTCATGGTAAGTTTGTAGGTCCAATAATCACAACAGGCAACACTTGAATTTAGCTTGCATTAACTCTGCAGTGAAGACAAGCCCTTAGACATTCCTCATGTCTGCTCATTACAGGGCAGTCCTGGCTGAACCATACTTACAGTATAGCCTCAGTGGCTTTTGCAAGCTCCAGGAGCAGAGTTAAGGTTGGGTGAGGGCTGCTATGCACCTTACCTCTTTATTTTCTGGTTTTCAGAGATTTAAATCTAGTTGCACTCAACATTCTAGATGGGTACAAGGCACTGCCAGCCAACCATAACTCCTTGTTAACCAAAGTTTTGGATAGTGAATGGAGAGCAGATCTCTGCTCCCAGTTCTGCCCCATATTTCCTCTATAACCTTTTCCAAGTCACTTACATTCCCTGTCCTTTGGTTCCCCGACCTGGAAAACAGGCCCACGCACATTCCCCTGGACCAAAGGGTGTTTGGATGGCGAACACAGCAGGAGAAGTCATTGCGCCAGATCCTAGAGCCTCTTTTCACTTTGAAATATCCCGTGTGTGGTTTACAGGCCAATGGTAGAAATATCCCCAGCACCAAGGGTGCTTCTCCATCAGCTTTGTTGCATCTAGTTTTCAAACAGCAATTCCTGAGACACTGGATTATCCTGCCTTTTAAAATTGTCTCTGGTTTGAGCCAACTACCAATCCCACTGTCAGGGTGTCATGGCTTGGTCATGGGCAGTCAGACCTTGTAGTCAGAGTCAAAGTCTGCAGTCAGGAGACAGGAGTCAAGAGCCAACTGGGTCAGGATTTCGGGAGGTCAGTAGCAGGAGACAAACTGGAGATCAGAACCACAAGTCGGGAACCAGAGTCAGGCCAGGTCAAGCTACCGGGGGGTCAGAGACAGGAAACAAGCTGGAGGCCAGGAACCTCAAGTCAGATGCCAGGAGTCAAGCTAGGATATCAAGCAGCATGGGTGGGAAGCACAAGGTGCACAGTCCAGAGCAGAGTGAAGCCCGGTTGTTCAGACAGCTTCGTGTTCCTGCTGCTGGCTTAAGCAGGGCCAGTCGGCCATTCAGCTGCTCTGGGGCTCCGCCAATCAGACCTCAAAGATGGAGCCTCACATGGGGGCTGGGCTTCATGGGTCCCAGGTAAGCCATTGTCAGCAGGCTGCTAGGTGGAGGCTTGGAGTGTGGCTGCTCCTATGGACTTGAGTTTGAGACCGGTGGGTCATGACCTATGGGGTGTTTCCACAATTTTCATCATTAGCTTCAGAACCCCTTTATTTGTCAACAAGATGGAGCCCTGAAGTAAGGGGGAAGCCCCTTGTCCTCTGCTTCTTGGTTTGGGAGACCTCCACCCCCCAGAGCTCGCCTGTTACAAAAGTGCTCGCTATATGTATATATGTAAATAGGGAGTTCAGGTACCAGTAGATGGGGTGCAGGCTCTGGGCAGCGGCGCCGTGCAGACTTCAGGAGGCTCCCAGGAAGCGGCATCATGTCTCTTCGGCTCCTAGGCACAGGGGCAGCCAGGGGGCTCCGCAGGCGCCACCCCCGCAGCTCCCACTGGCCGTGGTTCCCTGCCAATGGGAGCTGCAGAGTTCTTGGGTAGCACCTGCTTCACTGGCAGGGGCAGCATGCGGAGACCCCCCTGGCCACCCCTGCACCTAGGAACCAGAGGGACATGCCAGGCGCTTCTGGGAGCCCTCCGCTGTGGCCAACCGAACTTTTAGCAGCCTAGTCAGCAGTGCTGACCAGAGCTGCCAGGGTCCCTTTTCGACCGTGCATTCCAGTTGAAAACCAGATGCTTGGCCATCCTATCTCTGGTTGGCTCAGCTCTCAGAGGGTGCGTAGGGTATGGCCTCCCGGGTGGGTTGCCAATAATGAAAACTTCCTACACAGCCTCAGAAACAGATACTAAGCATGTCAGATAATTACCTAACCTTGTTCTGGGAATTTCTGGGTCCGTCTAGCTGACATGTGCAAATGGAAAAATTTTTTAGGCCCTGAACTAGGAAGGACTCAGACTGGGGATCTTCTGGAGAAAGTCTCTCCCTTTAGGCATCCAGTCCTCTGCTGAGTGTTAATTTAAGATTGGGAGTACGTGTGGCACCTTAGAATGGAACCATTCTATGCATCCGATTAAGTGGGCTGTAGCCCACGAAAGCTTATGCTCAAATAAATTTGTTAGTCTCTAAGGTGCCACAGGTACTCCTGTTCTTTTTGCGGATACAGACTAACACGGCTGCTACTCTGAAACCTTAATTTAAGATTGGGGTCCCATAGTTATACAGACAATAAAGTAATCAAAAGCCTATTACAAGAATGATAATGCAGGGAAGTCAACCATTCAGAAGTTTGAAAATGCCAGAATTGAGGTTACCCAGGGAGCTCTAGGGGTGAATTTCTCCATTGCCTGCAGCTCCTTTTGGAGTTTAACCCCTCCTCTGCCTCCTGCTTGGGATCTGTGAGCCACAGTTAATGCTATGGTAGAGATTTCGCACTTCTCTCCCTGCCCCCACCGCACATGGCCAGCAGACAGCCAATAGCTAACGCCATAGCTGTGGATAGCTAGAAGAGGCCACATATTAAAGGTCTCCTGCTCAGATTGGCAAACACATATCAGTGTCTCCATTTCTTCCTCCTGAACACAGGCACAGAACTTGAGCCCAAGCAGGACCGACCTTCCCAGTGGCATGACTATATTTGCACTTGAAAATCAGGGGCATAGCTGATCCTGTGAAAGATCATGGATCATTTTAGGGAGTCAGACCAAACAGCCGGAGTCCTTCAAATCAGTTATTGGAGCCAAGATGTTAGGGACCAGATTGTAGCCAGCTTGAGAGTGGCTGTATAATGGGGAGGAGGAAAGGGAGCTCAAGTTGTGCCCTCAATGTAGATCTCAACCACACCTGCAGGCCTGCTCTAGGCAGCAGATGGGGCAATGGCCATCTCCACATTGGCCAGCAGAGGGCATGCTGTGCCTGGGCATTAGAAACAGGAGTGGGTAAGGTTGCTAACCCTCCAGGATTGTCATGGAGTCTCAAGGAATTAAAGATTAATAGTTAATTAAAGATTTTGTCATGTGATGAAGCCTCCAGGAATACATCCAACCAAAATTGGCAACACCAGGAGTGGGTGCTCTCCCCCTTTGCATCTGGGCAGCACGGTCTGCCTGAGTCACAGTGACTGCTGGGGCTCCTGAAGGGGAAGTGAGGTGCCCCCCCATGCTCAGCCCAGGGCTCTGACTGACAGTATGCCTACACCCTGGCAGCACAAGAAGCTAGCTTCCTCAAGTACAGTCCTGACTGAAATTGTAGGTACATCCTCAGGACACCTAGCCCCTATTGCCACCAGGTCTACACTGCTCAGTCAGTGCTAGTGCAAATAGGTCTCCTTGAGCTGGAAATTACATTGTCCAGCTCTGGTGTAGACATACGCTGAGAGGTGTGAGTAAGCGCTGGCTACTAGTGGCTGCAGCCATCTGGAGAGTGCTACATACAAATCAATGAAGTGGCATTACATGAGACTTGTAGGGGGTCACACCCACAGTGCCAGATGAGACGGATCTTTCTGCTAAAATGATCAGCAGTAAAACAGTTAACATGGACATTTGCATTACCAGACTTCAGAGTCAACAGACACTGGGGCAGACCAGGAAGTGGAAGGACTAACAACTCTCCAGAGCAAATGATTCAGCCAGCAGTTTTCAGGAGAGGCTCTTCTCCCCATGCAGCGGATGATGCGCTATTCACAGGAGCGAGCTCCCCTCATCTCTTCGTGCAGCATACACCTTGCTGTAGGGACATGCCCCCTACCTGCACAATGCCCATCGACTTGCAGAAACCGCCTCCCCATGCAGTGCCCACCCCCCTGCAGAGAGCCGCCTTTCCCCTCCTTGCAGTGACCAGCGGGCTAGAGAGGCTCCCTCCCTCCGTGCAGTCACCGCCTGCTGCAGAGCTGCCCCTTCCCCCGCACCGTGCATGCCCCCACCACTGCAGAACTCCCCCCCGCAACGGGGCTGCCGTGCAATCCCCAACTAGCTGGGGACCCAAGAGCGTCCTTCCTTAATCTCCCCCCGCGCAATACCCGCCCGGCCACGGCGCTCCCTCTTCCTCCCCAGTGCAGTGCAGTGCAGTGCCCCCCCTTGTAGCGGCTGCCCGCGCGCAGAACGACCCGACCTCTCTCCCACGCGCTGTCTCCGCTCCCGGCTCCTCCTTAGGCCTTGCGCTCGAGGGGCGGGGCTTAGGAAGTGGAGGGGACGCACGTAGCCTGCGCGGGATGCGTCGGTTGCGTGGTCTGTTGCGCCGCGACGCAGAGCGTTGCGCGGTGAGGTCAGTGCGGAGCCGCTATCGGTCCCTCCCGCTGCCCCTCGGTCTTTATCTGCCCCGCGGAGGCCCCCAACTCAGCCCCCCGGTGCGACGCGGAGGAGACGCCTCCCCCCCTCCGGGCCCCACGGCACCCGGTCCGGCGGGAGGGTGGAGAGCGCGCGGCCTGTCCCTCAGGTGAGAGCAGAGTTCGCGCGCGCGCGCGAGGGAAGCGGCTCTCTCGACTGGGGGGCGCGGTCGAGCGGAGGTGGGGGTGTCGGTATTCACCATCCTTGGTTACGTTGTCCTGCTAGCGTAACCCGCATTGCGTAATGCGGCCGCTGCGTCAGGGAGACTACGCAATCTTCGCTGGGACGCCTGTCTCAGGCTGAGGCCTGCTGCTCAAACGGTGTATTCCGACCCGCTTTCCTCTTAGAGAGGGGCGCTACGTTGTGTGCATAGCAGGAGAGGCCCCCCAGGCCGCTGTTGTGCCGTTCATGTAGCCCGCATTCTGCAGCCAGCGGTCTGCGTGGGTGGTGTATGAGAACGGGTAAGGGGATCGGCTTTTTCTGCTGTTTACGCATTTGGCGGCTGGGTAACCTGCAGAATACTACGTGATTTACGTAGGGGACGTCTCTGGCTCTGTTGCGCCGATTGCGGTGGAAAGCGAACGCCGGGCATAGGGTGCAGAGTTTGCGTGGGAGAGATATTTGGCCCCATCTGTGGGCTACGCGATTTGCGTAGATAGTGCTTTCCCCCGCGCGCGGACCGCGGTTTACGTACGTTGGGTGCGATTCTTCGTTGAGGACGGCTGTTCTCTGGAGAGGTAGGCGAATAGGACTTTAGCGCTATTTGCGTAGCGACCTGAGTAGCCTGATGTATTTTTTTTTAGGAGGCGCGCTGTTTGCGTAGGAGCGTTTGTCCTCTGGTGAGTGGGGGAAAGCTTTTTGGTACGCGGTCTGCATAGGGGTGTCTGTGTGTGAGGGGCCGTTGCGCCGCTTGCACTGGGGCCGTTGCGCCCCGGTGGGGGACGGGTAGCTCAGTACGCGGATTGCGCAGTGTACGGGAGCAGGGGCCCTGGGGCGGGGCGGCGGAGCTGATGGTACTTCCTGCCGCCGCCATTTTGTCATCTAGCCGGAGGAGGAAGCGGTGGCTCTTGAGTGGAGGCAGCGGCCCGGCCTGGCCCCGCGGCTTGCGGTGAGTGAGGCGGTCACGCACCCCACCCTCACGGGCTCTACCCGCCCCGGCTCCTTCGTGGGTCACGCCAGCCCGGACCAGGCGGCCCCCGAGATCGCCGGCGGGGCGTGGGACAGCCGCGTCTCTCCGCGCCGTTAGGCCGGGCTGCCGCCGCCACCCCCGCGGGGTGGATGCGGATAGATCGGGCCCGGCTCCTCATGGCGCTCAGGCCCGGCCGCCCCCGACTTGCCAGGGTGGCTGGGCCCATCGCCGACACGTGCGGGTCCTGGTGATTGGGCGGGCGGGTCGGTCTCTGCGGAGGGCCGTGCGGGGACAGGTCACTGGGAAGGGAGCGGCGGCGCTGGTGCAGCAGCAGGAGGCGGCTCGGCGTTAAACCCTGTTCACTGTAACCGAGTGTGTGTACAGCTCGCCCCGGCCTGCTGGCACTTTACTGTCCGGCAAACAGCCGCAGGCGGAAGGTCCTCTTTGAGATTGCACAGCAAATGCGGCACCAGCCGAGTCCCGTAAATGGGATTGAGGCTCCGATTCGGGTTTAAACGTGCCTGATTGGAAGGAAGACTTTGAACAATGTGTACTTTTGATGAACCTTGACTTTTTTTTTTTTTTTTTTTGAAAGGGCAGTAACCTGAATTCTGGTGCACTTCAGAGTATAAACTGATGTCGCTTACTACACTGACTCTTCAGATTTTGTCATTTTGCAGTGTAGAAAAACAAATGTTCTCTCTCTTGGTGTGAAAGACTCAAACAAATAAGTTGTAGCAAATACAGTAGGAAGACACACCCACCCACCATGAATTTTCCACTGCGTGCATCTGATGAAGTGCGTTTTGGCCCACGAAAGCTTATGCCCAAATAAATTTGTTAGTCTCTAAGGTGCCACAAGTACTTCTGTGCTTTTTGCTGATACAGACTAACACTGCTACCACTCTGAAAACTGTTTACAGTGATAGAAACAGTGGAACTGACTATACTGTGTATTTGATGGTACATTCTGTATAGAGAATTTCTTAAACTACTGGTTTTAATCTTAAATGTTACTTTAAAAAAAATTCAGAACTGTGGTTTATTTGATTCAGACTAAAAATGTGTTGACACAGCTGTTTATATATTGTGGACTAGATAATTTGAAGTAACCAGTTAAAAGAAAGTTTAAATGCAAAATTGTTCTACAACTCCCCACCCCCTCAAAAATATAGTTGATTGCATCTAAAGCACCTGATTCCATGAATAAATAAATCATAGTCATAGGATTGGAGGGGACCTCAAGAGGTCATCTTGTCCAGTCCCCTGCACTCATGGCAGGACTAAGTATTATCATTCTAGACCGTCCCTGACCAGATGCCTCTGAAGAAGTGAGGTTTTTACCCACGAAAGCTTATGCCCAAATACATCTGTTAGTCTTTAAGGTGCCACCAGACACCTTGTTGTTTTTGTAGATACAGACTAACACGGCTACCCCCGATACCTGACCGTATGATTTCTGCTAATATGAAATTGTGTGGCTAATATTTTCTTCCTGCCTGCAGTGCTTCTCCCACTCTGACTGATCCCCCCCCCCCCCCAAAAAAAATTGTTGCCTAGATTATAGAATGTTCCTTGAGTGTAAACAGTCTGTTCAGATACAGAACTTCCTATTAAGAAGGCTGGTCCATGTTTTGGGAAGGAGAGTTGGTAGTATGAGAAGAAAAGGAAGCTGACCATGTCCCTACTGACTGTATTGTGTGAAAGAGGGAAAACTCTTCTAACTTCAGTTAGACATGAGAACCAGAATTTGCCTATTGAATATGCATTGCATTGTGATTGACTAGTGAATTCTACTTAAAATATAACCAGAGCAGGGGCGGCTCCAGGCACCAGTGCACCAAGCACGTGCCTGGGGCGGCAAGCCGTGGGGGGCGACCTGCTGGTTACTGTGAGGGCAGCAGTCAGGTTGCCTTCGGTGGCATGCCTGCGGGAGGTCCGCTGGTCCTGCGGCTTCGGCGGCGGGTACGCCGAAGGCGCGGGACCGGCGGACCTCCCGCAGGCATGCCGCCGAATCCGCGTTACCAGCGGACCTCCCGCAGGCGTGCTGCCGAAAGCCACCTGACTGCCGTGCTTGGGGTGGCAAAATACATAGAGCTGCCCCATAACCAGAGAAGTTAGATCTACTTGCATCGTTGGTAGTGTGGCTAAAATTCCTCTCATAGCTATAGCAAAAGTATTTCAGTAATACTTCTATATTTTCATAGTTCCATTAACTGTTTATATAAAAATGTGAAGACTATTTTGCTTGCTTATTTTTTAGTAACTTATTTTCTTTTCCTGCTGCTTGTTAATCATGTAAAGTGAAACTATGGTCTGTCCTGGAACTGGATTGATCTCAAGAATGGGTCAGGATACAGCTTTATCTTCCTTTAAATACTACTGATGTACACATTGTTCTTTACCTAAATAGTGCCTTATAGGTAGGTGATCTTAAAACTAAAAATGGCCAAAAATTAGGTGTCACTTAAACAAATAGTTATAAAAGATAAACATCAATTAACTCTCAATAAGCCTTGTTAAATTTTTTTTTTTAGACTGTTTCCGGGAAGTTCTTGTTTAGCAGTGCTTCTGTAGAAAGACTTGTTTTTAATCTAAAATTTGTGGTGTTCAGACTTATTGCACATTTTATAAAAACCGACTGGAGACTGGGAAAATAGCTGGAAAATGTAGGAAGTGCATGTGCTGTAGAGCTTTGTTTGAGATGCATACTATCCTGGGATGAAAAGAATTAAGCTGGCAAATATTTACCAGACAGTCAAGATCATGAATGATCACCAGTGGTTGTGTATGATACTGTTATAGTATGGCTAGATGGTTAGTGTTCTATGAGATACATGTAAACTTAATTCTGCAGGCTACTTTGGATGTTGGGTTCTCTTTTGTATTTACAGAACATTTTTAATAAAAATAGAATGAAATGGTGGAGGGACTTTAAAAATCATTGATTTACATTAGCTTTGTAAAGCCCCAACTTAATTTGAAAATTTATGGTATGGCTTGCAATTTTAGGTTAAATTGATTATGAATTAAGTTTTATAAATTCTGGTTTTAAACTGTTCAGTGTCACTACGATAGGATATCTTTGAATTTTATGCAACTGCTTCAGGCAAACAACAAAAAAAGAAAATTCCATCATAAAACACTTAAGCACTTCACTGCATGACTAGTTTGATTTCAGTAGCATAAGTGCTTTCAGAATGGAGCCTTAATACTGTTTTTATTCAGAATTTATATTCATACAAAGTGGAATAAAATCTTCATCACTATGAAAGTTGCGTCATTGTTAACATTGAAAAGCTTAGTATTTCAAGATGTTAACAAACTTCAAAATTGTGGGGGTTTTTATACGTACAATCTTGCAGATATGTTAACATCAGTAATGTAACATTTTACAATTACAGTTCATGAGCAAAAGTCAGAATTGTTGCTATTGTGTCCAGTTATTGAAATTCACAGAGGGGTCTTGAAGTCATTCAGAAATAAAATGCTGAAAACAAAAATCAACTTTGAAGTTGTCCTAATGCAGTTTCTAGTCTTTAAGTGCACCCGGTGAAATGATGAAAATACTAATTCAAAGCCAGCAGAACTCTTAGCAGTTAATTGACACTACTTTCATGATCATATCTTTTTCTCAGAGTATATACTTGAGATTATCACTACTGAATAGCTGTTACAATACTCAATTGGCGAACATGACTTTGTTTTTTTTTGTTTTTTTTAAATTGAGGCAGCTGGCTTGCAGTTCAACTATTGTTGGCAGAAAACCTACTTTCATCATAAACATATTAATCTAAATAGTCAAGTGCAGGTGTTGATTCTGCTGCTGTGGGTGGAACCAGCACATGCAGAAACTGGTCATATATTTTAGAAAATAATGAGGACTACCACATAATACTTGCTGAACATGCATTTTATCATTTAATTACATTTCAATAAAAAAATGTTTGTCTTCCTCCACACTTCAACAGCTTCAGCCAAGGAACACGAACTTCTCTATACAAATTCATATGCCATTACTACTGGTTTCAGTATTTTGAACAATTTCCTAGTGAATTTTTTCTGGCCAGTAAAATCCACACCCCTGAGTGACACAGTTATACTGACCTTACTCCTGGTGTAGACAGCACTGTGTCGATGGGAGGGCTTCTCCCGTTGACATAACTACTGCTTTTTGGGGAGGTGGATTACCTATGCTGACAGTAGAAGTCTTCCCATTGTTTTTGGTAATGACTTCACTGAAGCGCTGCAGTGGCGCAGTTGCAGCCTTTTAAGCATAGAGAAGCACTCAGTCTACATCGCAGATCTTTATTCACTTGATTTAGTCTGAAACATAAACTTGTAGGCAAGCTGCAAAAGTATTTCATCTTATTACTTGAGATGTGACAAATATGTGCTGCCATCTTTCTGTTTGTATTTGGCAGCTGTAAAGTGGCTGTTGAAAAGTAACTTAATCACAAATCCGGTTGTAAGATCAAGGTCCTGTGTGGGTGGATCCCTGTACTTGTGCAAAGAAATGTTGAAGTCTGTGGGGTTACAGGAGTCCATTGTGTGCAATCAGGAGCATAGATAGTATCTCACCTAGATTTAGAATGTGTGCAGAATAGGCGTTTACTCTGTCCTGCAAAGTTTTCTTAATCTTAGCCTCATTGGTTTTGTTGTTCTTCACAAACTGGTTATGTCTTTTGTCTGTAGTGATTGTAGTCAAATGTTCAGATGAATGTGGATGATTGCAGGTATCAGTGCAGAAAGAGCTCTGTGTAAACTCAGAAACTTTTCTCCCGCCAACAGAAGTTGGTCCAGTAAAAGATATTCTCACCCACCTTGTCTTGCTTGAGTATGCAGCGTAAACAATGTAGATTGAAACTCCTGATGAGTATAAGTTGTCCATGTTTTCCCACCATACATGAGAGTGCTGAGGTCACAAGCTTGGTACACTAGCATTTTGGTCTTGATGATAAGCTTTGAGTTGTTCCATGCTCTTTTAGTTAGTGTGCTGAAGGTGGTGGCAGCCTTTCCAATGCGAACATTTAGTTCTTCATCCAGTGAGAGGTTGGTGGTCACTGTAGAACCTAAATAGCTGAACTTTTGGACTACTTTAGCTGGTTTGTATTTAAGGTAATTGAATAATCTCGTGGAACCCTCTGTCCTAATAGAACAGGTTTTTTTTTATGCTGGTGGTGAGAGTAAATGCCTGACGGGTACTTGAAAGGTGGTCCATGAGTTCTTATACCAGATCTTCATTGTGGGCTATGAGGGCAGCATCATCAGCGAATAGAAGTTCCCTGATTAGCGCCTTTTTGATTTTGGTCTTTGACTTACGTCGGGACAGGTTGAAGTGTTTCCCATCTGATCTTGTGTGGAGATACGCTCCATCATCCTTCTTTGTGTTTTGTTAGATCTGCAGTGACAGTGTTCATAACGGTGATCATCCAAGACTGCTATAACATGAAATATATGGCAGAATGCGGGTAAAACAGCAGGGGACATAAAATTCTCCCCTAAGGAGTTCAATCACAAATTTAATACACTTTTTTTTTTTTGTAATGAACATCGTCAGCATGGAAGCATGTCCTCCGGAATGTTGGCTGAAGCATGAAGGGGCATACGAATGTTTAGCCTATCTGGCACGTAAATACCTTGCAACGCTGGCTACAAAAGTCCAATGCGAATGCTTGTTCTCACTTTCCGGTGACATTGTAAATAAGAAGCAGACAGCAGTATCTCCCATAAATGTAAACAAACTTGTTAGTCTTAGCTATTGGCTGAAATAGGACTGAGTGGACTTGTATTCTCTAAAGTTTTACATTGTTTTGTTTTTGTGTGGTTATGTAACAAAAAAAAATCTACATTTGTAAATTACACTTTCACAATAGAGATTGCGCTACAGTACTTGTATGAGGTGAATTGAAAAATACTATTTCTTATAATTTTTACGGTGCAAATATATGTAATAAAAATAATATAAAGTATATATAAGGAACAGTACACTTTGTATTCTGTGTTGTAATTGAAATCAATATATTTGAAAATGTAGAAAAACATCCAAAATATTTAATAAATTTCAATTGGTATTCTATTGTTTAACAGCACGATTAATCGAGATTAATTTTTTTGTTAATCGCATGAGTTAACTGCGATTAATCGACACCCTAGTAAATATAATCCCAATCTATAAAAATGGAAATAAGGACAATCAGCTTAACTTCAGTACCCAGAAATAATTAATTATTTATTTAAATAATTAAGCAATCAATTTGCAAACACCTAGAAGATAATAAGATAAGTAACAGTCCACATGGATTTGTCAAGAACAAATAGTGTCAAATCAACCTAATAGCTTTCTTTCACAGGGTAATGGGCCTTGTGTGTAGTGGGGAAGCAGTAGATGTGGTATACCTTGACTTTAGTAAGGCTTTTGATTCTGTCTTGCATGACCCTCTCATAAACAAACTTGGGAAATACAACCTAGATTGAGCTACTATAAAGTGGGTGCATAACTGGTTGGAAAACCATTCCCAGTGAGTAGTTATTAGTGGTTCAGTCAAGCTGGAAGGGTATATCGAGTGTGGTCCCACAGGAATCAATTCTGAGTCCGGTTCTGTTCAATATCTTCATCAGTGATTTAGATAATGGCATAAAGAATACACTTATAAAGTTTGTGGATGATACCAAGCTGGGAGGGGTTGCAAGTGCTTTGGAGGATAGGATTAAAATTCAAAATGATCTGGACAAACTGGAGAAATGGTCTCAAGTAAATAGAAAACATGACCTTTGAGGGAAGATTGAAAAAACTGGGTTTGTTTACTCTGGAAAAGAGAAGATTGAGGGGGGACATGAGCTTTCAAATACATAAAAGGTGGTTACAAGAAGGAGGGAGAAAAATTGTTTTTCTTAACCTCTGAGGATAGGACAAGAAGCAATGGGCTTAAATTGCAGCAAGGGCGGTTTAGGTTGGACATTAGGAAAAACTTCCTAACTGTCAGAGTGGTTAAGCACTGGAATAAATTGCCTAGGGAAGTTGTGGAATCTCCATCATTGGGGATTTTTAAGAGCAGGTTAGACAAACACCTGTCAGGAATGGTCTAGATAATGCTTAGTCCTGCAATGAGTGCAGGGGACTGGACTAGATGACTTTTCAAGGTCCCTTCCAGTCCTTTGATTCTATGGCCTATGTTATACAGGAAGTCAGATTCAATGATCGCAACTCTCCCTTCTGGCCTTGGAATCTATGAAGGCCTTCCAAACACTACATGGTGCAATGCCTAAGACCTCAGACCTCAGTGGTTCAGGAGCCAAATGAGCTATTAACATTACTCAAAAGAGCCACAGTAGTATGAATTCATTGTTTCATTTACTATAGTAACTATATATTCATATTTAAACAATATGACAGGAAAATATTTAGTTTATATATAGATATTATTTTCAGATTAAATGACAGACCAAGTATTTTATCAAGTACAATTGGTTAATAACATAGTAAAAGCACCCTGATTGGTTAATAAGTAAATATTTTAATATCAAGTGCTGCAAAAAGCTGCAGGAGACACATTGAAGAGCCATTTGCAGCTCAAGAGCCACAGTCTGAGTATCACTGGTCTAGATCAGGGGTAGGCAACCTATGGCACGCATGCCAAAGGTGGCACGCTAGCTAATTTTCAGTGGCACTCACACTGCCCGGGTCCTGGCCACCGGTCCGGAGGGCTCTGCATTTTAATTTAATTTTAAATGAAGCGTCTTAAACATTTTAAAAACCTTATTTACTTTACATACAACAATAGTTATATATTATAGACTTATAGAAAGAGACCTTCTAAAAACGTTAATGTATTACTGGCTTGCAAAACCTTAAATTAGAGTGAATAAATGAAGATTCGGCACACCACTTCTGAAAGGTTGCCGATCCCTGGTCTAGATTGTTGTTCACTGATTACCATTGTGGTATGTGATCCCTAACTCATTTAACTGGGCTTGAGTTAACACTGCATGTGTGCATAAAATGCTTGAGTTAGCAGGGAGTCAACAAGATTTCTTGACATTTCAATATACTTCTATCTAGCCAAAGCAAAAAGCTTCACGTGGGCTCAAAGTCACTCAAGATGCTTATCTTCTATAGTAAAATCCTTGACAGTTTTGAATGATCTACACATATAACTTCTGTGGAAGCTTTGCACAGTCAAAATTCATTGACTAGCCTAGTCAGTTCCCCCCGGCCCCCACCCCAAAAGTAATTCTGCACTTGAGCTCACTCCTGTTCACGGGATCATGCTGATGCTGATCAAAAAAAGAAAAAATCAAGAGCAAGAAAAACAGAGATACTGCTGGTGTTGCTTTGGATAGCCCTTTTTTTCTGACAAAAGAATGGGATATGCTAAAGTTTAAAGGTGTCTTTTAATAAAATAAATAATAAATTAATGGAGATATCCTATCTCCTAGAACTGTAAGGGACCTTGAAAGGTCATCGAGTCCAGCCCCCTGCCTTCATTAGCAGGACCAAGTACTGATTTTGCCCCAGATCCCTAAGTGGTCCCCTCAAGGATTGAACTCACAACCCTGGGTTTAGCAGGCCAATGCTCAAACCACTGAGCTATCTCTCCCCCCTTTTTTGCAGTGACATTTGCATCTGTGTAAACTCAACTATTTAGCAAAGGATGTTATACGTTAAGCCTTCATCAACCTTAGCAGCTGTCAGGGATAGACATAGTGCCAATCGCAAAAGTACAAGTCTGATTTGTTCACACGGAGCTGTTTGCACACTGAATAAAGCAAAAGACTTTTTTTCCAGTCTCCACTACTGACCTTCAACCAGGGTGCTGACTGCCATGAGGGCATCCTCTTGCACTCCCCCTGATCCAGCTGTACTCCGGAACATTCTCAGAGATGCCATAACCACATCAGAGATCTGCAAAGTATCCTGGTGCTGCACTTTCCGGAGAACATTCTAGGTTTGGGGGAAGGGAAAAGGGACTGGTGTTTGTCTAACCCAGGGGTCGGCAACCTTTCAGAAGTGGTGTGCCAAGTCTTCACTTATTCACTTTAACTTAAGGTTTCGTGTGCCGGTAATACATTCTAACATTTTTTAGAAGGTCTAAGTCTATATTATATAACTAAACTATTGTATGTAAACTAAAAAGGTTTTCAAAATGTTTAAGAAGCTTAATTTAAAATTAAATTAAAATGCTGATCTTACGCCGCCGGCCCACTTGGCCCGCTGCCGGCCTGGGGTTCCATTCACCTAGTTTGGCAGTGGGCTGAGCGGGGCCTGCGTGACCCCGGCTGGCAAGGGGCCGGCAGCTGGGACCTCAGACCGGGGGTGCATGTGGGAATGTGGGGTGTGTGTGTGCAGGAGCTCCCGTTTGGTGTTCAGGGTGGGGGTGGGGATGTGGGGGGGTGCAAGAGTCAGGGCATGGGGTGTGGGGGGGGCTGGGGATGTGTGGGGGTGCAGGAGTCAGGGCAGAGGGCTGTGTGTATGGGGGGGTGCACGGTCAGGGCAGAAGGCTGGGTATGTGTGAGGGGGTGCAGGGGTCAGGGCAGAAGGCTGGGTGTGTGTGTTTGGGGGGGGTCAGGGCAGAGGGCTGGGGTGCTCGGCTTGTGGGGGTGCTCATGGCAGGGGGCTGGAGGGGATATGCCCCCTCCCCATCTCTTTCTTCAGGGCCCCCTCCCCACCTCTTCTCTGCCTCCTCCCCGGAGCAGTGAGCACGCTGGGGCTCAGTTCCACTCTGCTCCCCCTCGCAAGGCGATCAGCTGATCGGCGGCAGGGAGTGGGGGTGGGAGGGGCAGGAAAGCAACACGCTGGGGGAAGAAGCGGGGGAGGAGGGAGCTTGGCTGCCGGCATGACCAAGCTTCTCCCTTCTGCCCCGACAGGAGAAATTGGTGGGCAGGGGGGCTGAGTGGGGCCAGGACCCCGGCAGGCAGCAGCGTGCCATCAAAAATCGGCTCGCGTGCCGTCTTTGGCACGCGTGCCGCAGGTTGCTGACCCCTGGTCTAACCTGCTCTTAAGAATGTCCAATGATGGAGATTCCACAACCTACCTACGTAATTTATTCTGGTGCTTAACCACCCTGACAGGAAGTTTTTCCTAACGTCCAACCTAAGGTGCTCTTGCTGCTATTTGAGTCCATTGCTTCTTGTCCTATTCTCAGAGGTTAAGGAGAACAGTTTTTCTCCCTCTTCCTCCTAACAACCTTTTATGTACTTAAAAACGGTTATGTCTCCCTCTCAGTCTATTCTCCAGACTAAACAAACCCAATTTTTTCAGTCTTCCCTCATAAGTCATGTTTTCTATACCTTTAATAATTTTTGTTGCTTTTTTCTGGACTCTCTCCAATTTGTCCACATTCTTGCTGAAATGTGGTGCCCAGAACTGGACACAATACAGTTGAGGCCTAATCAGCGCAGAGTAGAGTGGAATAATTACTTACCGTGTCTTGCTTACAACACTCCTGCTAATACATCCCAGAATAAATTAGGCTTTTTTTTGCAACAATGTTACACTGTTGACTCATATTTAGCTTGTGGTCCACTATGACCCCTAGTGGTACTCCTTCCTAGGCAGTCATTTCCTATTTTGTAAGTGTGCAACTGATTGTTCCTTCCTAAATGAAGTACTTTGCGTTTGTCCTTATTGAATTTCATCCTATTTACTTAGACCATTTCTCCATTTTGTCCAGATCATTTTGAATTTTAATCCTATCCTCCAAAGCACTTGCAACCCCTCCCAGCTTCGTATCGTCCACAAACTTTATAAGTGCACTCTCTATGCCATTATCTAAATCATTGATGAAGATATTGAACAGAACTTGACCCAGAATTGATCCCTGTGGGACCCCAATAGTTATGTCCTTCCGGAATGACTGTGAACTACTGATGATTACTCTCCGGGAACGGTTTTCCAACCAGTTTTGCACCCACCTTATAGTATCTCTATCTAGGTTGCATTTCCTAGTTTATGAGAAGGTCATGTGAGACAGTATCAAAAGCTTTACTAAAGTCAAGATATACCACTTCCCCCCATGTACAAGGTTTGTTACCCTGTCAAAGAAAGCTATCAGGTTGGTTTGACACAATTTATTCTTGACAAATCCATGCTGACTGTTACTTATTACCTTATCTTCCAGATGTTTGCAAATTGACTGCTTAATTATTGCTTCCCCAAAATAATTCCTAGAGTATATGTTTTAGAAAAACATCCAGCCTTGATTTAAAAATTGTCCATGATGGAGAATCCAGAACTGTCAGTGATGGAGAATCTGCAAAGTTACTTAGGGGGCTAAGTCCCATTTTCAGAAGTGACTTAGGCATTTAGTAGTCTAAGCCCTGTTGACTTTCAATGGGGTTGAAAGCTGAGCAGAGCATTGTTGAAATACCTTTAAAAATCTGGGCCTGTGTACTAGATACTTCATATTCATTGCATTTTGAAGGTTTGGATCTCTTAGGAGGTAGCTAGTAAACTCAAATTCTGAATCTTCATTTTTCTTTGGATGTGCTTAGCCTACACAAAGGTTTAAGAGGGGTTATGGTGTACCCAGGAAGTATCTGTTCATATTTTGGTACATTTATTAGGTATGAAAACTTTATGGTCCGAGGCATCAGAGTAAGTTAACTAGGATTTCTTAGAAGGTGCTGAATTCAGTCTCTAGCATTCATAATGATTTCGGTACTGTGTGGTTGTATTTTAGTTTGTGAAATCAAAGTAATTACCACAGTTCATTAATTCTTGCATGTAGAAGAAAATAGCTGGATGTTAGTACAGTAACTCCTCACTTAGTCGTCCCAACAACATTGTTTTGTTGTTACGTTGCTGATCAATTAGAGAACATGCTCATTTAAAGTTGTGCAATGCTCCCTTATAACGTTGTTTGGCAGCCGCCTGCTTTGTCCACTGTTTGCAGAAAAAGCAGCCCATTGGAGCTAGTTGGTGTGGGCTTGGAACCAGGGTGGACCCGCAGTCCCACATCAGCTCCCCTAAGTTCCCTGTGTGGCAGCTGCCCAGCAGGCTATCAGTTGCCAGGCAGTTCAGCTGTCCTTCCCCCCACTGCCCTGGAGCTGCTCCCGGGAGCCTCCTGCTTGCTGTGCGGGGGGTGGGGGGGGGAGAAGAGGACTGCTAATGTCAGGGTGCCCCCCTGCTCCTCTGCCCTGCTCCTGCCCCCCCTGCTCCTGTATCCCATCTCCACAGAGTGGGGAGGGGGACGGGAACAGGACAGGGCTCAGGACTGAGGGAGCTTGCTGGCAGCAGCTGCTGACTCAACTTGCTGATCTACTTAAAAAGGCAGTGTTCTTAGAGTGGGGTCAGTGTACTTAAAGGGGCAATGAGCGTGTCTCTCTCTCTCTCTCTCTCTCACACACACACACGGTGTGTCTCTCTGTCGCTCTGCCATGCTATCTCCCCTCCCTCCATTTGTGCTGCCTTGTAGAATGTGAGGCTACATTAACAACGTATTAATCTTTGAGGGCTCAGCCGAGTGCTACTTCATCATTTAGCAGTAAGGCATTCCCTGGGAAATATCCCACCCTCTTACTTCACCATCTCAACCAAGCTTCACAATCATCATTGCTGTGTACAGTATTAAATTGTTTAAAACTTATACTGTGTGTATTTATTTATTTATTTATATATAAAAATACATACACACGCACGCACAGAGTCTTTTGACTGGTGAACAAAATTTCCCTGGAACCTAATTTCCCCCTCCCCCCCATTTACATTAATTCTTATGGGGAAATTGGATTCGCTTAACATCATTTTGCTTAAAGTAGCATTTTTTCAGGAACGTAACTACAATGTTAAATGAGGAGTTACTGTATATACAGAAACTTGAGAGAATGATTAGTGTTTGTGGAAAAAACAGTGGGAATCTACAAGAAACCATGTTAGATATACCATAGCAGGAACTTTTTACTGGGGGGGGGGAAGACACCTTGTGTCAAGGTCATGGTTAAATTCTTGCTGCAGTTAATCCTAGTTTTGACTTCTACAAGCCAGGAGTTACTTAGCAGCAATGGTGATTAGTTGTTGACTAACTACTATTTTGTGAAAGCTTCAGACAGTAGTAGAGTAGAGTTACTAGTAGTAGAGTTACTAGATTGGGTTGTCTGCCAAGGCTTTTTAAAGAGCTTTCTGCTGCTGTCTTTATTGATGCTCTTGGGGAGCAGTGCTTGCTTCTAGTTTTCTTTAATTATTTTTAGTTGCTTAGCTCCATTTCCAGCTTTTTGCCTCTTCATGAGGGTTTTTCCCATCACTGAGTGATCTTTGTTGCAACTAGTGTAACTCTTCAGCTGCCTTTATATTACTGTCTTCTATGCACAATTGACAGGCTCTACACAATACACTTAACAGCTGGTCTAATGATGGACTGATGTCACTTAATGCAGCCAGGAAGCCTGAAGGATGAGCAGAATGGCATGTCTCCAGATAAAATATAGAATATAATTAAATGATAACGAAAACAAGAACTGCTCACAGATAGCAATGAAGATTCAGGCAAGGACTCTAAAACCTTGACTTTAAGTGATAACTTGGGTATGAAAATGTAAGACTTCCTCTGGCGAGTTTGACAAGTTAAATATTAAACCTATTCTTTTTAAAGCCCTCTTTCTGAAACTTCTGATTCCATGAAATCTTTCAAGCACTGCATGAAATTTCTGTATGAATATTTTCCTGCTAGAAAGCATACGGAGATCTGGGTGTGCCTGTCTTGTCTGCAAAGAAATCTGGTATCATATGTTTGTAGGTTGGTCATCCAAGTAGAATGTTGCAGTTTTAAGGAATGTGGGAAGCCATCCTTTTTATGGTCAGGATGACCGTTAAAGACTATATTAATCCAATGCAGGATTGAGACTTAGCGTATTCATGAAATATTTTTTAAAAATTAACTAAAATGGACCTTCCTTATCTCCTGAGAGGCTATTCTGTGTTCTTATTGATAAGCTGGATTTCAGGTATATGACTCAAACTTGTCTTTTTGCTAATCTTATTTCTCTTTGCTAATCTCTGAACGACCCTAAATAATTCCTCCTGCAATGTTGATCCACTTCAAATAACTGTAGGTAGCTGTCAAATTGCCTCAAGGCATCTTTTAGCAAAACTATGGATATTTCAGTCCCCATGCTTGTAGGAAAAGTCTGTCATGTACTTGTTATCAAATGGTGTATTTTCATTTGCAGCCCATTGTAGAGGGAGATAAACCCTCAAATATAGCTACGCTGAAAATGTGACATAGAAAACTTGGCATTCACATGTTATCCGAGAGTAGGATTCTTACATTTTCATTATCTTGCCTTCACAAAAGGAATGTGCAAGGAATAGAATTTTTGTTCTTGCATAGCTGACACATGAATTTTAGACCTACTAGTTTAAATTGTTTTTACAAACAAAATACGTCACTGGAAATGTTCACATAAGGGTTGCTTTAACTGTCTGCAGTCTTGCAAATAATGAAATTTGGGGACATATTCCTAAATGCATTCACACTTAAAAATATTGGCTGAGGGCCCCATGCCATACACCCAGAATGACAATAGGAACAAACTCCATTGATGTCCACGTTACTGTGTGGGAGCATGGCTTGCCCATGCCTGGACCCAATAGCATTCGTGAATATCCTCTCATTGTGTACTTGACCAGTGCATGGGGGTTCATGAGCCACCTTTAATGATCCACCAAATCTTGCCTTGTCAGGAAATAATCCTTCTTATTGATGTGTTTGTGAGCACCTGCAGAATCAGTGGTGTCAGCAGATAATGGGTATATGAATACCAACACAGTTTGGCCTAGCCACTGAAACACGTCAGTTTTGAGAATTAGTTGCCTTTGATATATGAAGCACAGCGCTTTTGGTCACACAAACCACAAACAAACCTGTAACAGACCAGTTTCTACAGGGTAACTATTGCATACCTCTGTACTGGTACTAGGGCTCTCATCCTGGTGGTCTCACATGCCTGGACCTGCATAAGCACTTCAGAATTCTAGGAAAGTGGCTTTCTTCATCCAGAAGTTCTGCAGTCACGGCTGATCATCTGAGACCCAGAGAACCACATGGTCCTACCAGTCTGCTTCTGGGTCTAGTTCAAAACTGTTGCTTAATGGTGAATGAAGTGCTCACTAAGATACTACGCAGCTACTCATGAACTGGTGCATTCAGGTCCTTTTCCTGTTGATTGCACGACTGCTGGGCTCTCCACTGGCAATGATAGAACACTTCCCACTGCCTATTTGCAGCTGCTTCTGATGCCAACTGTATCTTCAAATCTAGGAAAACTTTCTTCTAGTGACAGCGCTTTTGCTTTGTATGCCACATAAAGCTGTTTCCACAGCTGCCGACTGTCATCTGAGGTCTTCATTGACTTCTGGACTTATTCAGAAATATGAGGGATGGTGGTGTTGGTAGATATGAGAGTTATACCTCCGTCCAAAAGTGAGGGGTCCTGGTGGGCCATAAGTAGGGCCCTACCAAATTCACGGTCCATTTTGGTGAATTTGATGGCCAGGGTTTTTTTTTTTAAAAAATTAGTCAGTTTCATGTTTTCAGATCTTTACATGAGAAATTTCACGGTGGTGTAACTGTGGGGGTCCCGACCCAAAAGGGGGCCAGGGTGGGAGGGTCCCAAGACTATTGTAGAGGGGTTGTGGGATTGCCATCCTTATTTCTGCCCTGCTGCTCGCAGAGGCACTGTCTTCAGAGCTGGGCAGCAGAGAGGAAGGCTCCTGGCCAGGTGTCGTAAGTGTATAGGTGGTGGGTTACCATATGTCCAGGTTTCCTGGCAGTCTCCTGCCTGCATACGGAGGTGATGGAGCCGCAGCCTCCCCGCATGGGGCGGTGACAGCTGGAGCCACGGAGCTTCCTGTAGCTGTGGGAGAGCTTGGAGGTGGGTCTGACTCACACCAGGAGCGGCACTTGCAGGGGAAGAAGAAGTCTGATTCTTCCCCCATCCCCGGCCAGGACTAGTAGCTGGAACCCTGCGCAGGGTAGGAGCCTCTGGCTGGGCACCAGATTTCACGGCCATGAATTTGATATGGCTCTAGCCATAAGCAGTCATTCACAGTACTTTTAGTTTGAAGCAGAGAGGAGACCTCTGTGATATGTGCTTAGAAGGTATTGCTGCTAAAACAATTGGGTGTGGCACTAGCGTTGGACATATTGCATAACTGCAATCCCGCTTACCATATGTGAATACTGTGTGCAGATGTAGTGATTCATAACAATAGTTTAGTTACTTGTAATAGTTAACTTAGTGGTGTAGATGCAGCTGCATTGTAGGGGCTTTTAAAACTCCCTAAATGAACCACAGGTATGGCTCCCATCCATCAAAGAGAATAGCAACTAAAGTAAAATGCCATGAATTGGGTGGTGGGGACAGGCTAGATCAATTTGGTTAATGATGTTTAGCAGAACTGGAAATGTGCCAGAGATGACATCTTAAATAACAGGCTCTAGATTTTGAGTTCAGGGACTTGGTTTTGAGTTTGAACAACAGCCAAGTGGCAGTATTACAGTTCAATGATATAACTAATATTTGTCTCCATTAGTATGCCTTTTTGAGATTATTTCTTAAGAAAATTGAATAGAGGCATAACAAAAAATGAATCTACATAAATGTCTTACAGTAGTGAACGAGTTTGTGTATAGCATTGTAGTCTGTCAGGCTACCAAAAAGTACATGTGTGGTGGTTGTTGTGGAGAGTAACTGTTAGCTGTTTGGCATTAAAACTTAATGTGGCATACCAGCATTAGAATTCTGTGTGTCACCCTGTTGTGTCTGTGTGTCTGTCTCTCTCCCCCTCCCCCACGCCCTTGCAGCTGCAAACTGGGGGTATTTCACTTGAGTACAGAAGTATTTTTTTTTCTCTGCCATCCTTGCTGTTGAGTGAAAGTGACTAAGATTACTTTGACAACACTAGTTTCACTGGAGTGCAGTGAATTCTTCCTATACAGATGCTAATGTCTGACAGTACGATAGACAGCTATTGATCTGGTTAAGTTAAAATGTAGAATTGGATTAATTATTGGACAAGAGCAAGGGCTTGTGGAACATGTATTTGTAGAAACAACTGTTCTTAAGGTTTTTTTACCCTATATTTATTTTTAAGGCTTTTGTCAATAAAACTTTTGTCAGTCAGGAGTGTGGGAAAAAAAAACAAAAACAAACACCCCCGACCAACAAAAGTTTCACCGACAAGTGCCGGTGTGGACAGCGCTATGTCAGCAGGAGACGCTCTCCTGCTAACATAGCTGCTGCCGCTTGTTGGGTGTGGTTTAATTATGTGCCGTCGGCATAGAGTGGCTACATGGGAGACCGTAAAGCGGTGCAGCAGTGCTGCTGTAAGGTCTGTAGTTTAGATATAGCCTAATGCAGGGGTTCTCACAACATGGCCTCAACTCTTAATGGTGGCTGCTCTGACAATTTTTCCTAAAATACTTAATTAACTTTAAGAAAAACAAATAAATATGCACATATACATGTCCAAAGTATTTATGTAGGTTTTTTTTCAGACTCAATAATAAAAATAATATACAGTTGTCCCTATT
This sequence comes from Emys orbicularis, assembly GCF_028017835.1. NCBI lineage: Eukaryota > Metazoa > Chordata > Testudines > Emydidae > Emys > Emys orbicularis. The sequence continues at coordinate 8,369,529 of NC_088701.1, read as the reverse complement.
CTTTACAGGACCTAAGCAGAATAGAAACACAAATAAGGTGCTTTACCTGTTTTGCTTTTTTTGGTTGATTTTATTTTAAAGACTTGCTAGCTAGTAAATCTGCTGTTGTGAAAAGTGATATTTGTATATTTAATATTTTTCACAGCCGACTTTCTCAGACTTGATTTAGTTGGGAATTGGTCCTGCTTTGAGCAGGGGTTGGACTAGATGACCTCCTGAGGTCCCTTCCAGCCCTGATATTCTATGATTCTATGATCCCCGGCAAGCTGGGGGACAAATTAAATCCTGGATGGGGAGGTGGGTAAGGAGGCAGGAGGGCCAGGGCAATGGGGGACTGGATGGGGGGTGAAGGAGGCAGCAGGGGTCAGGGTGATGGGGTGGGGGGTGAGTCCGGGCCTGGGGTCTTGCTGCATGAGTGGGGGCTGGAGGAGGCAGCGGGAGCCAGGGGTGACATGGTGGGGGTGAGCCTGGGGCCAGAGCCTGAAGCCCTATGGTTGCGGGACTGAGCCTGCTGCCCACCTACCACCCCAATGCTGAAGCCCAAAGCCCAAGCCCCACTGCCCCCAGGAAGGTGGGGAACTCGCACTGGTCAGCTGGCTCCTATTGTGTTTGTGGCTCCAGAAGGGGGGCAGGGACCAACCTCTGCTGGCAACCCCGGGGGAGGGACCGCTGCTTTGCTCTTCTCCCCCCGCCCCCCAACCACCACCCAGGAGGCTGTGGCTGCAAGAAAAACCCCTGGTGGCCGCATTTGAGAAACACTGGCCCAATGCACTGTAATTTAGGGACTAGTCGATAGAGCACTGGACTGGGACTCAGGATACTTGGGTTTTTTCCCCCTCTCTTCTGCTGGAAGATCTTGGACAAATCACTTCCATCCTTGTGTCTGTTTCCCTGTGCCTTCATTTCCTCATCTGTAAAATGAGGATAATGATGCTTATCTTCTTTGTAAAGCACTGTGAGATCTGTGAATGAAGGAACTAATAACATTATTTATTTACTAATCTAATGGGGCGGAGAGAGACATTTCCATCTCTGATCTCATTCGTTCATATGTTCCGCAAGCACCAGTATTGCTAACTGTTTTGTCGTGAAGTGAAATGAGAATGAACTCATGAAAAAGATGTAAAAATAGCATTAGCATTATGTGGGTTTCTAATGAAGAACTCCATATGGATATTTAGTCTGGCTAAAGTATTGTAGTTTTTCATGAGATATATATGAATAGGAATTTGTACCAGTTGGCTTACGAATGAGTAATTTTAACCTGTATTTGTAGAAACACTTGAGTTCAAGTTGAGTGAGTAGATTTGAATATAATCTTAAACATACAGGTGTTGTTCAGCTGAATCTTAAGTAGTGGTGTTAAAAGTATGCACCAAAAGCAGCCCGTGGAAGTCCGTAATGTGGCCTCGGTCAATCATCCTTATCAATGTGGAGCTTATAGTCAAGAGGCTACAGGTCCCAAGAGGCAGAAATCAAGGTAGCCTGGATGAATTGCATGTTGGGACCCCTGGTCTCAGGTAAGAGCAGCAGTATTTATGCATTTATATGTAGTTTTCCAAATGAGAGCTATAGCTAAGTGCCTGCTCTGGAATGACAGGTACAAGTATGCCATTCATATCATTAGGTCAAAAATAAAGTAATTTTTAGTTGAATATTTAGAACATCCAAGGAATGTTCTAGTAATCAGATTACTGCATTAGGCTGAACATTTCCATATTTTTATGTGAGAGATTGGCTTTTATAATAGGTTAATTCTGATGCTCAAAATGGGAAAGAATTAAAAATGTTGAGGGATGATGCATAATGTACCATGTTGCTCATACTTAGTTTGGGCAAGCTGAGAACAGCTCACTTTCACCTCGTATTCCTTTTGGGCTTTCCCAATTGCTCTTGAGAGCTTTATTAGGAAAAGAGGCAGCTATTGTTTGTATTCTCAATGCCAATACTTAAAAATGATTGTGGTGGAACTTGCCTGCAGCCCATTGAGAATCTTTTAAAATGACACATCTGATCTCAATTGCATCTGAGCCTTTTAGGGTGCTCCTTTGTCATTTTACACATACTTGTGCTTTAGTCATAGACTCATAGAAATATAAGGCTGGAAGGAACCTCGAGGTCATCTAGTCCAACACCCCAACCCACCCCATCCTGGGGCAGGAGCAAGTATACCTTGACCATTCCTGGCAGATGTTTGTCTAACCTGTTCTTAAAAACCTCCAATGATGGGAATTCCACAACCTCCTTTGGAAGCCTGTTCCAGTGCTTAACTACCCTTGTTAGAAAGTTTTTCCTAACATCCCTTGTTGTAGATTAAGCTTATTTCTTTTCCTGTCTTCAGAGGACATGGAGAACAATTGATTGTTGTCCTCTTTGTAACTGCCCCTAACAGAGTTGAAGGCTATCAGGTCTCCCCTCATTTGTCTCTTTTCAAGACTAAACATGCCCAGTTTTTTAACTTGTAGGTCAAGTTCTCTAAACCTTTGATCACTTCTGTTGCTCTCCTCTGGACTTAGTTACCTCTTGTGTCTTACATACAGCACCCTACAATGGAATTAACCTTTTTTGCAACTGCATCACATTATTAGCTTATATTCAATTTGTACTCCACTAGAACCCCTGGAACCTTTTCAGCAGTACTACAACCTAGCCAATTTTCCCCTATTTTGTATTTGTGCATTTCATTTTTTCCTTCCGATGCATAGTATTTTGCTCTTGTCTTTATTGAATTTCACCTTGTTGATTTCAGACCAGTTCTCCAATTTGTCAAGGTAATTTAATTCTAATCCTGTCCTCCAAAGTGCTTGCAACCCCTCCCAGCTTGGTTTAATCTGCAAATTTTATAAGCATATTCTCCACTGTATTATCTAAGCCAGAATGGTCCAACCTTTTCAGTGATGTGGGCCATGTGTAGTTGTGTGGCACCTCTGTGGGCCACAAATAAAAACAAAATGGTATCCTCCATGCAGTGTGATCTCGCATGCACGCTGTGTGGAGGACACCATTTTGTCCCGCAGCAGACCTGCTCTACAAAATGGTGTCCTCCATGTAGCATGACCTTTCACATCTGGTGTGTGCGAGGGCGCCATATTGTAAAGCAGATCTGCTGTGTGGAGGACCCGTTTGGGGGCCGGACAAAATTGTCTTGCAGGCCACGAGTTGGACCAGCCTGATCAAGTCATCAATGAAAATCTAAATAGTACTGGATTTAGGATTAACCCCTTCGGGACCCCACCTGATATGTCCTCCCAGTTTGACAGTGAACCATTGATAACTACTCCTTGGAGTACAGTCTTTCAACCAGTTTATATTTATAGTAATTTAATCTAGAACACATTTTGCACATGACATTCTCATAAGCAAACTAGGAACTATCAAAAGCCTTAATAAAATCAAGATATATTGTGTTTGCTCCTTCCCCTCATCCACTAGTCTAGGAACCCTATCAAAGATGGAAATTAGGTTGGTTTGGCGTGACTTGTTCTTGACAAATCAGTGTTGGCTGTTGTAAATATGAGGTAGGTTTGTTCCTAGGATCTCCCAGAGATCACTTCTGAAGTGTATAGGTTTTACATCAAGGTCTCTCCAGCCCATTCCCTTCCCATTTTCTTATTTTGGAGGGCTGATCTTCACATTATTATTTATTGTTTGCACTGTGGGAGCACTTAGGAGCCCCAGTCAAGGTCCGGGACCCCTTTGTGCTAGGCGCTGTACAAACACAGAACAAAAAGAGGGTCCCTGCCCTAAAGAGCATACAGTCTAAGACAAGTGGGAACAGATGGATACAGATAGATGGGGGAGTACAAGTGAACAGTGAGACAGTATTGGTCAGTGTGACAGGTAGTGGTGTCAGCACCCTAGCAGCCTAGCCATTATCAAAGATGTACTCAGTTATCTTCTAGGTGCTTACAAATTGATTAATTTTTTCCCCAGTATCTTTCCAGGTATCAAAGATAGACTTCCCCCAAATCATTACATGTTTGGTTATCATATGCTTAGTTTGTGGGCATAGATGTGGGGGTTTCTTTCCTCTTTCCCCACTTTTTTGGAGAAAGTGGTGGATTTTTTTTTTAAATATGTCTCTTGGCTACTAAAACCTTTCCTAAAATTGAGTGTTTATATGCGCCTGTTCTCTTTGTCCTCCCTTTGCCTTTCTGTTTTTTCCCTGTCTCTGGGGATATTCACCTCTTTTTTTTTGTCTCTACTCAATTTACTTCCCTCAGCATGCTGAATCATGTTGCTACTGCTGTTTCAGAAATTTTTTTCCAGAGCAATGTGGAACTGATTTCTGCTTCTCCTGGGTCACTCTGGTAATCTGTAGGGGGCTTCATTCTTTGTGGAGTTTCACCTTTTAAGGGCTCCCTATACACATACTAGTTTGGCTCAAGAAAGAGCAGTGTGAAACCAACTAGGCTCAAGTCACTTTGACTGTCACATTGCTGATGCTCCTCTTGCTGGAGGCATACTGCCCCTGATATGCAGTGGTGATGTAGTCTGTGGAATTGTTCTGCAAGGGAATTTTGAAACAAGGCAACGATTGCAGGAACGTCATATTTCTTTACTGAACTTAAAACCCCCAGACACACTATTTAATTGGTAAGATGAATGCTAAGAATTACCATCATTTACAGATACTACGCTTGATCTTAGCTCAATGAGCCGAGGCTTTTAAATAATTCATAGCCATACAGTCAGACATCAGTTCGCTCAAGTGCACTAGTTTCAGTTAAATTTGCTTCTAGGTATAAATGATTCTAGTTCCTTCTTGAAACTTTCTCAGAATATGTGAGATGATAATAAAGTTGACATTTTGAACATGTGTAAACAAAATTATACTCCCAAAGATCCTTAAAATTTTGGAAAGTCATTGGGGAATTGTTCTCAAATTATACAAAAGCCCTTTATACTGTTCTGGCAGTGTAAAGAGTATTGAAATAGGTGGAAATGGCCTCAGAGAATGCTCCCTGCAGAGAGCTGTTCCACCTTGCATAGAACTGCTCTACAACACCATGTCTGCCATCCAGTCCCCCAGTTTAGGGAGGGGACGTGTTGTAAATATCAGAAGAGCATTGTACTATTATTATTCTGTTTCCTAGGGCCCTGGGAAGTAGTGTGTAAAGTTAGGGCAACCATGAAGCTGCCCTAATCTATATTGGTGGCTGGACTTTGTTTCGGAATGCAGGGAGCCCAAAACAGGTTTAAAGCCACCTTTGTGCCTGCCCTCCTTACTGCCCTTGTCTCAAGTGCAGGAATGGAGTAACTGAATCAAGCCCATGCAGATTTTTTCCTTGTCTTTTGAAATCCATTTTAATTCAGATTGTATAAGTGACAGTGGATTGTTGAACATAAGGTGAAACTTCTTAAAATATTTGAGTCTTATCTTTTACCTTATTTTTTCAGCTCTGACTTTCCTTGTGTAAAAGTCCGTAGCAAACAGTGGATATCTTTTTTTTCTATGCACTTTAAGCTATGGGCTTCTTGAATGCTAAAAGAGCCCAGTTTTCAAAACCATCTGCAAACATTCACTTACTGTCAAAATGTAAGAGATGAAGTGTTCCGTGGGGGAGGTGTAATTTTCAGGAGTGCAAATTTGCTAATAGGCAGCTACAGCAAATACATATACGCTAATAGAAAACATTTGTGAACCAGTCATTCTTCCTTTTAAATATGCTAGTTTATAAAAAGTGGCTGTAATTCAGTCAGTGAGCTTGTTTGTAAAGAAGTGGTTTAACAGAACAGCTCCACTGAGATAGAAAACTAATTGTTCGGTATCACTGCTTGGAAGTCTATGTACACAGAGTCCCATTTCACTAGACTGGTGCTTAATAGATGCAACTGGCGTGGACTTAATAGTTCACTTTTCTATATTTTTGCAAAGGCAGAGCAATTTGGGATTCTCAATATTTATCTTAATGTTTGAGTAGGTGTTTGTGCAACAGGTTTGGGACTGAGTAGATGATGAAATACACAGCAATAGTACTAGCATTGAAAACAGCTGAGGTAAATCACTTGGTCTCTCTAACAAGCTTGCTGCTAGGTCATTTTAAGTGTTGTAAAAGATCACATTTCAATATTAATAGTAAATATTGTGTGCTGGGTGGGGGGGTGGGTTGGTGAGGCTGGGGCAGGTTCCCTACCCGGTTCCTGGGAAGAGGCGACCTTCAACTCCTAGCTCCATGTGCTGCCTCTGCTCCGCCTCAAGCCCCAGTTCTGCAGCTCCCATTGGCTGGGAACTGTGGCCGATGGGAGCTGCGGGGGTGGTGTCTGCAGGCAGAGGCAGCACATGGAGCTAGGAGCTGAGGCCCCCCTCCCCTCCCCAAACTCCTGCTGCTGGGGTGGGTGGGTGTGTGGGGGGGGGGTGAGACTGCCCCAGCAGCGGCCGATGACAAATACGGAGCCTTAATCATGATCCCTACATAGACCAACTGATGGAAGCTGCCTTCACTCCACACTAGATAAATTTAAAGTCAGTGGCATTGAAATCTGGAAGCTTTCCACATGCTGGGCCTGATGAAGTTTGTGTTCAAACTGGCTTCCTAATAGCTTCAGATCTTAGGTTTAGACTTATGCCCACTAGGATAAGTGAATCTCCCCCGACATCCTCTTCCCAATGTGCTGGGAAACCTGATAATCTTACATGTAGTGATCATCACAATCCATTGAGGATAACATCTTTAATGCTAATACTTTAAGGTTGGGGGTACTGGGGAATTAGTTGACCCAAATCCTGAACGTGGTCAAAGGAGGGAGAGAAGGTGTGGCCTGCACAGTTTAGCTTTTGCACTGTGGTTGTAGATTTTTCTTTGTGGTCAGTTCACAATGTTCTAGTCATGGCATTTAGATAAACAAGGAAGTACAAAAAGTCAGTCTGAGCCTGGAATCAGGTCTTTGGCCTTGGTTGGTCTCATGCCACTATCAAGTAGCTTGATTACTTGGCAAGGATTCTCAATATTCCTGTTGATTGGCTGAGTAGAACGCAGATTAATCCAGGTGATTGGGTGCTAGTATTCCAGTCTGCCTGTTCTCTCTGATCTTATTTGTGCTAAAGAAAATCCAAGGTGGTAGGGTTTAAATTATTCTCATTGCTTTTGTGTTGTGCTATATAGACCTGCTACTTCAGTTTATCATGATGTCAAGAGTTCATTTGCTGCCCTACCCAAAGTCCAGTCAGTTATAAACACCTAATAAACCTTTTGCTAGTGACCAATTCCTTTTAGATTTGAGACTTTATGGCCAAGTTATCATCATCCTTTTCAAGAGCAAAGAGCATTGCACTTTGACAGAGTCACTTTGTCTGGCTTTTATGTAGGGCCCATATAATCCTGAAGAGAGCCTTGATTTCCTATAGTTTAGGCTTCCTTCAGGTACAAGGATAAGGCCGGTCTTAGTATTGTATCTAAAAAGCAAGACTTGGGAATTATCCATTCCTTATATTTCAGAAGATCTTTTATCACCAATCTAAAAGGGAATGATTCTGGTAGATCCTCAACCTGATCTGGATTCTTTATATTCTACCAATGCAGAATGAACTTCTTGTGGCCCAGCAAGCTCCAGATCTAGGTTGAAGGCTTACCTTTAAACTGTTCTGTAAGGTGCCGAGTATTTCAACACATCTTCCCATCAGAGCTCTCAGCAAGTTCATGTTCCCTCTGTCAGCTAAATTGGGAGGGGATTTGCAGAAGATCTATGTAGAAAGGTAGCTGATTCAACTAAGAGATGAGTTACTTTCAAAGTCTCTTTCTTCCCTAAGTACTATGGGCTAGTGATCCCTTCTACTTAAGAGTTCATTGCTTCATGAGTGGATCAGCTAGGGGGATTTTCCCCTACTTATAAATTATTTAACGTCATGGAGCCTACCCTTGCCTCTTAGTACTTGGTATCTTGTCTCTTGTTATATTGTTAAAATGTTACTTCTTGTGGAAGTTTAACTCTGCTGCTATGGAAGAACTTGATTGGTTCCTGCCTAATCTAGCCAGTAGAACAGCTCTGACAGGCAGAAAAACTAAATCTGGCAATTTGTCCATCTGCCTACTGAAATGATGGGATTGGAGGACAGTCTGTTTTATTGAAAAGACAATTGGCACAAACCTAATTTCCATCAAAATCAACCTACTTCATTTTGGTACTCTGGGAGGGTGATGGAATGTGAGATGTGCCTCTAACATAGTTGCTGCTCAGCACAGCAGAATGTTTGGGGTCCTGAGTTCATGGACCTGGTTGATATAGTACAGATCAAAATGGATTGGGGGGGAGGGGTAGAAGGGGTCAAGAGATTAAGTGATTTTTCCTGAGGTTACATGGGAAGTTTGTGGTTTGTTTTGGAATTTTAACCCAGATTTCCCGAATCTTAGTTCAGTACATTAATCACAAAATCATTCTCCCTGTCTGTAAAATCTAAGCTTTCCAAGCCTATATATTGCTGACACTAAACCAGTAGAGTGCAGCTGCCTGCTTTGCTTTAGATGTGAATGTCACCTGTTGCTGTGGAAACAAAAAAGTTCCTTAGGAGGTAAAAGAAGGAACTGACTTTTAAATTTTTGGTTTATATTGATAACTCAAGACTAAATATGTTCAGCTGGCAATTTGTTAACTGCAGAAGCCATGTTACTTCCTTTAAATAAAAACAGCCAAACTATAATTTTATAATGTCATACAACCTATACTCAAAACACCTCATAACAGCGTTCAAAATCACACAATCTTTGTATGTAGTGAATCTGAGGCTATTAATTTCACACTGCTGAAAAAACACTGATTTGACATTTCAGTCTGGGGATGCAGGGAAGAGAATTTACAAAACCAGAAGGGTAAAGACACGTGAACTTACATAGAGTTTGATCGCTTGATCCCTAAACTAGCAGAGTGGACAAAGACACAGAGAGCACTTTCTGTGGTGCTTTCTAATCAGTTTTCTAATGGTTGACTAAAAATGGTCTCCAAGGCCTTGTCTACACTACACAATTTTGTCGACCAGTGGAGGTATACACACTGCAATGCTCCTTCTGCTGACAAAGCTCTCCTGCTTTGCCAGCAAAATAAAACCACTTGATGAGAGGCATTGAGCTATTTGCTGCAAATTTATATTGGCAAAGTGTTAGTGTAGACACCGTGTTTTTTTTATGTTGCTGTAAATGGCCTCAAGCAGGTGTCCCACAATGCCCATCCTGACTGCTCTGGTCAGCAGTTCGAATTCCTCTGCCCAGCACCCATGTACAGAGGCTTCTGCCCTTCCCCCTTTAAAGACCTGGGAATTTTTGAAATTCTAGTTCCTATTTCCTTGGTGTGGAGAGCTCACGTTGTCTGTTCCCAGCTGACCATGGCGCCACGCATCAATACTCTCCCGCTTGGAGCATATGAGTTGTTGGATCTGCTGGCACTGTGGGGAGAGAAGACTGTGCAGTCCCAGCTCCACTCCAGCTGTAGGAGCATTGATACCTACAGTCAGATTTCCCGTGGCTTGTTGGGTAAGAGCTACGAATGGGACATGCATCAGTGCCGTATGAAGCTAAAAGAGCTGAGGCAGGCATACCAGACGGCAAGAGAGGCAAACCGTTGCTCTGGTGCTTCGCTGAAGACCTGCTGCTTCTAAAAGGAGCTGGACGCCATCCTTGGCGGCAACCCCACCTCCCCTGCCAAGAGCCTTTTGGACACTTTGGTGGGGCTGGAGGCGGCCGACAGTGGACTCAACCCAGCGGACAAAGTTGTGGACGAGGAGGTTGAATTGGAGGACGATGTGAAGCACGTGACAGGGTCATCCAGTGGTGGGGGGAGTCAGGACCTCTTTTCCACTCCGGAGGGGTCTAGCCAGTCCTAGCAGTCTATACAGTTTCATCAACGACAGAGACAGTGTGGACAAGGCCTTAGAGACATTAGGGTTTTGATAATCAGAGAGGAAAGGGCAGGTCTTGATTCAATCAGTCCTGTCCCAGAAAAAGTAGAGAGTCAAGAAAAAAGGTCAACAGTGGGTTTTTGTCTTTCTTGAACTCTCCCTCTTTTCTGTCATAGATGGGAAGTTTAAGGGATGACGGAGACAACCAGAAAAAGGGTGTGGGGGAGAGGCATTGGAAAAGTGGATTGCATAACTTGAAAAGGGCAGGCGTGAGAGTATTACTGTTAGCTGAATTGGTAGCTAAAAGACACTTTAATTCACATGGAGCAAACTTACATATAGGTGAGCCACCTCCACTAGGCACAACTTGAGAGGGCAGTGGTGTCTGGGACAATTAAAAGCTTTTAATTGCTTCTATTTGTGGGCATCTAATACTAAACAAAGTGCCCTGACAAGAAGCATTCTCTGTAAACAGTATCCTATTACAACAAAGGAACATTGTGTAGCCTTAATTTGAAGGCATATGTTTACAAATGTTATTGACCTTGTGCATGTTGACAGATGCTTATTTGTACAATTCCAAAAGAATGCTGTTAAGTCTGAGGGAAAAAATCCAGGCATTTGTAGAAGTTCTGGCACTAAAGGTGGACTAGAAAGTTAAATGGAAAATACATATTTTTAAATATAAACCAATCCCTCAACCAGTAGCTTTTCTTGTAACTCAGATTGCCTCTAAAAAAGTCAGACTTGTTCTGCTGCTCTCACCATGCTATGTGCAGGAGTAGTTTGATCTGGCCTTCCAACTTCCTGAACCACAGTCCCAGTGCTTTGAGATTCTCCTCCGTTTGGGAATAAGCACCTCTTTACCAATATAACTGCATTCACACTATAGGTTCTATTCTTTTAACTATACTGCATAGTTAAATTGGTACAACTTTTGTTTGTAGACAAGCCACAAGAGAATACTGTCACTAGACTTTGTTGGAAGTCCCATCCTTGGTATCTGCCTTGGCTTAGTCATTTGGCTAAGTAAGTATTCGATTAAAACTCTGCTAGTTTAATATTCTGTATTAAAATGGTGGTTTCTTGGGTGATGGAGCTGTGTTGTGCTTCCCTTGTGACTCTGCAAATAAGGGGAAGAATAAACCATGTAACTTGATCGTTTTTCTTAACCATCATCGTCATGTTCCTATTACACCTCTGGCATTTAGGGCAGTGACGAAGCTCCTCCACTCCTGTCTGTTTCTGTCAACTCTTTCAATAGTTTCCCAGCTGTGCCCCAGGTTTTTCAGCTCGGTTTCGACAGCTCTTTGCCATGTAGGTTTCGGGTGGCCTCGTTTTTGCTTGCCTTCAGGTGTCCATCTTATTGCTACTCTGGTGATGGAATCAGTTTCCATCCGAAGCACATGACCGATCCATCTCCTGTGCCTCCTGGCAATGATGGTGCTCAGGTACTCTTGGCTGCACTGTGTCAGTAGATCTTGATTGGAGATTGTTCTGGGCCAAAAGATATGGAAGATTTTTCTGAGGCAGGTTGTATAGAATGAAGACCGTTTGGACATGTCATACGCCTCTACCCCGATATAACGCGGTCCTCAGGAGCCAAAAATCCCTACCGCGTTATAGGTGAAACCCCGTTATATCGGGTAGCGGCGGCAGGGCTCCAGTGGTGATTTAAAGAGCCCCGGGCTCCGGCCGCTGCGGGGAGCCCCGCTGCAGCAGCTCCGGGGTAGCGGCGGCAGGGCTCCAGCGGTGATTTAAAGAGCCCCGGGCTCCGGCCGCTGCAGGGAGCCCGGGCCCTTTAAATCGCCGGTCGAGCCCCGCTGCCGCAGCCCCGGGGTAGCAGCGGCACGGCTCCAGCGGTGATTTAAAGAGCCTCGGGCTCCGGCCACTGCAGGGAGCCCGGGCCCTTTAAATCGCCGGTCGAGCCCTGCTGCCGCAGCTCTGGGGTAGCGGCAGCAGGGCTCCAGCGGTGATTTATAGGGCCCGGGGCTCCCCGCAGCAGCCGGAGCCCCGGGCCCTTTAAAGTGCCGCCCGAGCCCCTCTGCTGGAGCCCCGGGGTTACCGTGCTATACGTGAACCCGTGTTATATCGGGTTGTGTTATATCGGGGTAGAGGTGTGCTTTCTCATTCCCCAGCATTCTGCACTATAAAGTAGTGTTGAAAGTATGCAGCTCTGATAAATCTTGAGTTTGGTTTTGGTGTTGTATTTTGATGATTTCCAGACTGTATTTAGGCTCCCAAAGGTGTTCCTGGCTTTATTGATTTTGTTCCAGATGTCCTGGCTTGTTCCACTATGCTGACTGATGGTGCTGCCCAACCACACGCATCTTAAATATGTAACTCTTCACCAATAAGAAGGATAAAGTCCTAGAGTTAGAAACAGCTCTGCTTATAACTTCTGGCATAAATACTATCTCGTATGTCCTGGTAGCATCCCGGCATCCTCAAATATGATTTGCCTTTGGTGAGGCAGCTTCTTGCTCTACTCTTTGGTCAGCTGCTTTGCTTCTTATTTTTCCCCTGCTGGGATTATTCTTTCCTTTATTTTTGTCTGCAAGTACAGATCATTTAAGTATGCTGTATGTTTGACACATCTTCTTTTTGCCCTCATCTCTGATTAATCTCTATTTTTCAGATGTTTCCTTTGACCTGATTTTGGGTTGGTCTTTGTTCCCAGGGTTCAGTCAATTGTTCAAGAAACCTTGCCATTTGGGAGTTGGTGTTCTTTTATAGATAATCAATATGCTGCAAGTACACAACACTCCACAGTGTTAATCCTTGTTCACAAGAAAAGAAACAGAAGGGGAAGAGCACAAGAAGACATTTGGGTTGAGGGAGAATATAATGAGATGAAGCCAGTAGAAAGAGACTAAGTATAAAATAGAGTTCATCTTAAAATTAGGTCTGGTTTAGAAGCTCTTTTCAGAGCTTAGTAGTTCACTTTGTGCTTGCACTATTCATAGGCTATGTAAATACTATATTAATACATCATTCAATTTGAGATTAACTGCAAAAAAACACAGAAAATTCACAGCTAAACATCAACTGCAAAAAAATGTTTGCTTGTTGCTTTTACTCCTTTATTACTTACAAAGACTGAGTTTTCGCCCCCCAAATTTTCCTTTACTGCTCAAGTCTTGTCTTCCATATTTTCATCAGAGGGCTTTTGGGGGACCTCAGAACTAGAATGGGAACTGAGCCTTTCCCTGGGAAGGATTGGAGTGTTGCCTTTCACTCAGAGCTCTTCTCCCAAATACTTGTCATGAGTTTAAATTAAACAAATACCCCAGTCGCCCCTCCTTCCTTTTGTTTTGAGGCAGTCCGACTAACTGCAGTTCCCTTACTTGCACAGGTGTCTCACTTGAGTTGTTGGCCATTAGTTTTCCAGTCATGGTTCCTTAGCAAAATCAGGGAAATCAAGGCCTGATATGAAAAGTGTGGAGTGGAGGGAGGCCATGTATTTATCCAACCTTTATGCATTCAGGAAAAAATTTATTTGTTTCTTTGTAGTTAAGCGTTAAGTTTCCCACAACTTCTATAACTATGCCCACTTGTGAATTTGTATTATAAAAGGCCTCATGCATTATGAGCTTACAGTATATGTGCTCTTAAGGTTCTTTCTGCGCTGCATGATTGGCTGAAACATTTGTCCTGCATCTATGTTATAACAAAAGGTTCCATCTGCATTACAAAATGGAACTGTCTCCTTAAGTCATGGGCATGTACATCTCTTTAGTAAGATTTGGGGGATAGGTCCCACCTATGCAACAGGATTCTGTACCATGTTGTATTTGGGTGTCCTGATATGGTGGTAGCTGTAATGCAGAAGTTTATTGTGGAGAAAAGCTTGAAAACACCCCCCCCCCAAGAGGCTCAAAAACCAGAAGGCAAATAAGAGAGTCCAAAACTTATTTTAAAATCTAATGAGTTTTAAGCAGTTGTATGACTTCGGGGTCAGAGTTATGATTTTTGAACACCTGTTGGCTTCTCTTGTTTCTCCTATAATGTATTTTTCCAATTAATATGTCACTGGAATGTATGCATAACAGGGATTTTATTTACATTGAAGATGGACCATCAAAATTGTTGTGGGAGTGCCTGCTCTGAATTTACTGACGTCTGTGCATGAATTCTCAACATGCCATCCCCCGCCCATTCCCCAAAGTCTTCGGAAGATTCCCATTCAGGTATTATCATCAGACTTAACATTTCTTTGTCTGGTTATGAGATGAACCCTCCCCTCCAAAATCTTGTTAGTTAAGTCATAATATTCAGAATTCATGCTGAAGCTTTGGGACTGATTTTCCTCTCAGGGAATATCTTCACTGCAAAGTTAACCCCTCCACATATAAACCTCTGACCCAAGTATAGTTGTGCTTTCATCCCAAGGTAACTGGTTCACCTGGGGCTGGAGGCTAAGCCTGAACAAGGCTTTCACTAAAGTTGGTGACTCACCCACTTTTGCAGTGTGGATACAGGCTGAACCGCTTGAATGCTGATAGTCCTCCAGTGTTGTCTCACAATTTCTTCAGTGTGCCCAGAAGGACAGACAAGTTCTCCCATATAATTTACTGATGTAGAATCAGAATGGCTCCGCTTACTGCAGCACAAAGAACCATCGTATGTTCTCCCAGAAGTCCTAGTGGCACACACTGGCAAGTGCAGCATCAGTGAGGCCCCAGTAACTTGAGTGCAGCTTTGCAGTGTGGCTGCTCTTACCCAGGGCAGGTTAACATGAGTGCCAATTTCCAAGTTAACTCTGCAGTGAAAAGACACAACCTAATTTACAGCAGGTGTTGTAGAATCAGGTTCACCATCCTGCCTCACTCTTGCCTAGGTATGAGTTGTATTACCTGCACTGGCCTCTTGCTGCAAGAAGTATCTTCCTCAACATCCTGGATAACTGTTCCAGTTTTTTTAGAAGGGCAGAAAGTCTTTAATTACACTGATTATGCACTACTGTAACAATTACATGTATTTCATAATGAGTGGTGATTCATCCCACTAATGGAATTCCTGGTAGAGAGGGTCAGTGCTAGTTGTAGCTGAATTTTTCTTGTCTTTCTATTAGTATAGATTGTGGCTGTGGTCAGACAAATGACAAACTACTAAAATAATGTATTGGTGTTCCATATTCTGTTCCTTCTGTGATTCCAGATCAGACGTATCTATTTCAAAAAAAGGATTCTTTATAATTGCTGGAGCAGCAAATGCTATCTAGGACTTGAAATAGAACAGGTTCTTTAAGGTACCACTTGTGGGATCAAGGAACATGCATGGCAGTTTTTTAAATCTTCTAGACAGCAGTGTCTGGGCCGCTTACCCCTTCTTCCCTCTCCTCTTGGGCAGGATTCTTGTTTATCCTTCTGGGCATGATTCCCTCTGTATTCTTAGAAGGTGCAGTGAGATGGACTATCCCTTGATATCCTTAATTCTTACCTTATCAATTTTCCCCCTCATTCTGTCCCTTTGGGAGCTATCGTGGAGTTTGTCAGTCAGATCTTTGGCGTCGTCGTCTGCCCATATGTCAAAGATATTGTTTAGGACTTACCTTGCAGGTAGCGTGAGGCTCTTCAAACCTAGTTGACCAAGTCAGGTACTGTGGAAATCCAGAATTGATTTTAGAAATCCACTTGCCAAAGTGACAGTGTGCCAGGTATAAAGAGCACTGTCCAGAATCTGAGTCCAATGCTGAGGATCAAACATTGTTGATTCTCAAAAGTCATTTGTTGGAGTGGCCAGTGTACCTACATCCATCCAGGTTGAAGTTCAGTGCTGAAGATTTTGTCTTGCATAAGTTGCACTGAAGTCCCCAGATCTGTAACCAGTCTGGTGCTGTGGTTCCAGTGCCATAGAGTGCAAGGAATTGCTCACCAATGTGTCCATACCAAAATGGACCTGAGTCAGTGCTGGGGTTTCTTGGTGACCCAACTCTCATCCTACCTCTTCTGTGGCAAACTGCAACTTGTTTTGCCCTTGATCCCTGTTTACTCCACATTTTGATTAAAAAACTAGAATGATCTAAAACTAACACAGTGCACATTAAATGGTTTAAAAACTGGTAATATTAAACAGGGAATCATCAAGTGGGTGTGTGCAGGGTATGGCTCTTGGTCCTATACAACTTAACATTTTTATCAATGACTTGGAAGAAACAAAAAAACATTACTGATAAAGTTTGCAGATGACACAAAAATTGGAGGAGTGGTAAATAAGGTTCGACAAGTGCAGAGTCCTGCATCTAGGACGGGAAGAATTCCATGCATTGCTACAGGCTGGGGACCGACTGGCTAAGCGGCAGTTCTGCAGAAAAGGACCTGGGGATTACAGTGGATGGGACGCTGGATATGAGCCAACAGTGTGCCTTTGTTGCCAAGAAGGCTAACGGCATATTGGGCTGCAATAGTAGGAGCATTGCCAGCAGATGAAGGGAAGTGATTATTACCCTCTATTTAGCACTGGTGTGACCACATGGAGTACAGTAACTCCTTACTTAACGTTGTAGTTATGTTCCTGAAAAATGCTACTTTACGCGAAATGATGTTAAGCGAATCCAATTTCCCCATAAAAATTACTGTAACGGGTGGGAGTGTGTGTGTGAGGTTCCAGGGAAATTTTTTTCACCAGACAAAAGACATGACTGACACACATGCACACAGTTTTAAACAAACAATTTAATACTGTACACAGCAATGATGATTGTGAAGCTTGGTTGAGGTGGTGAAGTCAGAGGGTGGGATATTTCCCAGGTAATGCCTTGCTGCTAAATGATAAATTAACACTTGACTGAGCCCTCAAGGGTTAACACGTTGTTAATGTAGCCTCACACTCTACAAGGCAGCAGGAATGGAGAGAGGAGACACAATAGACTATGGCAGGGGCTGCAGACATTCCCTGCGGAAACTGAACGTGATGATGAACCCACGCTATCCCACTGGAGTGCACCACTCCATCCACTTTCCAAAGTGGGTTGTGCGGATGTGAGAGAGAGACATGCGCATTGCCCCTTTAAGTGCACTGACCCCACTCTAAGTACACTGCCTTTTTAAGTAGATCAGCAAGTTGAGACACCAGCTGCTGCCAGCAAGCTCCCTCAATCCTGAGCCCTGTCGTGCGCGCCCCTCTTTTTCCCCCCCCCCGGTCTGTGGAGATGGGGTGCAGGAGCGGGGAGAGGGGGACACCCTGACATCAGCACCCTTCTTCCCCCCCACCCCCTGCACAGCAAGCAGGAGGCTCCCGTGAGGAGCTCCAAGGCAGCTAGCTCCAATGGGCTGCTCTTCCTGCAAGCAGTGGACAAAGCAGACAGCTGCCAAACAACGTTATAAGGGAGCATTGTGCAACTTTAAATGAGCATGTTTTCTAATAGATCAGCAGCGTAACAACGAAACAGCATTAATCTGGATAAGTGAGGAGTTACTGTATTGCGTCCAGTTTTGGGGGGCCGCACTACAGGATGTGGACAAATTGGAGAGTGTCCAGCGGAGGGCAACGAAAATGATTAGGAGGCTGGGGCACGTGACTTATGAGGAGAGGCTGAGGGAACTGGGCTTATTTAGTCTGCAGAAGAGAAGAGTGAGGGCGGATTTGGTAGCAGTCTTCAACTACCTGAAAGGGGGGGTCCCAAAGAGGATGGAGCTCGGCTGTTTTCAGTGGTGGCAGATGACAGAACAAGAAGCAATGGTCTCGCGTTGCAGTGCGGGGCATCCTAGGTTGGATATTAGGAAAAACTATTTCACTAGGAGGGTGGTGAAGTACTAGAATGGGTTACCTAGGGAGGTGGTAGAATCTCCATCCTTAGAGGTTTTTAAGGCCTGGCCTGACAAAGCCCTGGCTGGGTTGATTTAGTTGGTGTTGGTCCTGCTTTGAGCAGGGGATTGGACTAGATGACCTCCTGAGGTCTCTTCTAACCCTAATCTTCTATGATTCTATAATGAAGAGGCCAGGTCATTGAGTCAGAGCAATCTGGGGCATTTGGTAAACTGTACATGCAAACAAGGTGCCTTTAGATACAGCTAGATGTAAATGTATACATCTAGGAACAAAGAATGTTAGCCATACTTACAAGGTGGGGGACTCTATCCTGGGAAGCCGTGACTCTGAAAAAGATTTCTGGGTTGTGGTCGATAATCAGCTGAACATGAGCTCCCAATGTTATGCTGTGGCTAAAAGAGCTAATGCTATCCTGGGATGCATAACCAGGGAAAACTTGAGCAGGAGCAGAAACAGTTCAAAAAGGTTGTTGAGAAATTGGAGAGAGTTTAGAGATGAACCACAAGAATGATTGAAGGATAGAAATATGCCTTACATTGATAGACACCAGGAGCCCAATCTGTTTAGCTTAATAAAGAAGGTTAGAGAGTAACTTGATTATAGTCTATAAGTATCTACATAGGGAACAAATATTAAGTAATTGGGTGTTCAGTCTAGCAGAGAAAGGTATAACATAATCCAGGGGCTGGAAGTTGAAGCTAGACAAATTCAGATTGGAAATAAGGGGTACATTTTTGACAGGGTAATTAATCATTAGAACAATTTACCAGGGGTTGTGGTGGATTTTCCATCACTGTCAATTTTTAAATCAAGATGGATATTTTTCTAAAAGCTATGCTGTAGGAATTATTTTGGGCAAGTCCTATGGCCTGTGTTATACAGGAGGTCAGACAGATGACAACAGTGATTCCTTCTAGCCTTGGAATCTATTAATCTGTCCTAACTCTGGGATTCATCTGCCTCCTGGAGAGTCTCTGGGAAGTTTACCTCTTGCAGCTAGCTTCTGGTTTCATAGATTCCAAGGCCAGAAGGAACCACTGTGATCGTATAGCCTAATCTAAACCACCTCTTCAAGATCTACTAGCAGTTAGCTGTGTGGATTTGGCAGCCATCTTTTGTCTGTAACAAGCTCTACTTCAGTTTGATGGAGTAGTTAGTTGGAGACAAACCATTTTTAAAGCTAATTAGAATAAATGAGCCTGTAATCAGCTTGCAGTAGATATTTTATTAAAATGAAATGTTAATGACCAGTAGCTCATGGGATCTGTTGTTAAATGGTTTTTGGAAAATCGGAATATGGATTATTGGATTCATTTACATTTTGCAATAAGTTTGAGCTGGAAATTGTTTGTTTGCTTTGGGCCCTAAATTGACTTTCTCTTTGATTTCACTAAAACATTAGTATTGGGGATGTGTGCAAGAGCCAGAGAAACAGTTGGAAAAATCAACAGATCGGTAGTCCCAAAATAGCCAGTAAGAATGTTTACACCGGGGTCTCAAACACGGGGCCGGGCCGCGGGGTGATTTTCTGCGGCCCGCGAGCCTCTTGCAGCCCCCCTACCCTCCCCCAGTGTTTACCAGAGCGGCTCCAGCCGGCTGTGCACGGGGAGCAGGGCAGGCTCCCTGCCTGCCTGCCCTGCCCTGCGCAGCTCCGGGAAGAGGCTGGAACGTGGGGAAGGGGGGGCGGAGGGGCTGTGTGTGGCTGTTGCTTCAGGCAGCGCCCCCAGCAGTGCCAATTGGCTGGGAACGGGGAACCGCGGCCAATGGGAGCTGCTGGCGGTGGTGCCTCAAGCAACAGAAACACACAGCCCCTCCGCCCCCCTTCCTCACGTTCCAGCCTCTTGCGGGGGCAAGGCAGGCAGGGAGGGAGCCTACCCTGCCCCCGGTACACGCCGGGCCAGATCCTGCCCCCCGAAGCCCTCCTGCAGCCGAACCCCCTGCCCTGAGCCCCCTGCCGCACCCTGCACCCCAACCCCCTGCCGCACCCTGCACCCCTCCTGCACCCCGACCCCCTGCCTCACCCTGCACCACTCCTACATCCCAACCCACTGCCCTGAGCCCCATACCGCACCCCTCCTGCACCCCGACCCCCTGCCGTACCCTGACCTCTGCCCTGAGCCCCTTGCTGCACCCTGCACCCCGACCCCCTGCCCTGAGCCCCCTGCCGCACCCCACACTCCTCTTGCACCCCAACCCCCTGCCCTGAGCCCCCTGCCGCACCCTGCACCCTGACCCCTTGCTGTACCCCTCACCCCTCCTGCACCCCACACCCCAACTCCCTGCCGTGAGCCCCCACCACAACCCACACCTCTCCTGCACCCCCTGGGGGCAGGGAGGGGGCAGAGTTGGGGGGGGGATTTCGGGGAAGGGGTTGGAATGGGGGCAGGGAAGGGGTGGGAAGAGGCGAGGCAGGGGCGGGGCCTCATGGAAGGGGTGGAGTGGGGGCGAGGCCGAGGGCGGCAGGGGTGGGAGGTGTCAGTAATGCGGCACTCGGGCCAATGTACTAGTCCTCATGTGGCCCTCATGGTCATTTGAGTTTGAGACCCCTGGTTTACACACACCTGGACTCTGAATATGTCTGTCTGTCTTTGAGGTGTGTGACTTGCTACCAGATCCCTACATGCTAGATTTAAATCAAGAGATAAAAGCATCCATAATGGGAATTTAGTTAAAATTAGACTTGTGTGTTGTCACCTGAACTGCAGATAAGCCTATAGTTACTTTCGCCTCCTTTAGGAAGCGTGGATCTCTAGCAGGGATGGTGCAAGCAAGTCCAAAGATAACACAAACTGTCATTTTGGAGGTCTGTGATCTTTACTTTACAGCTAAGATACTTGGATTTATAGTCAAAAAATTTGTTAACTTCTGGACTGCCTATTAAATCTTTTCTAGTCACTTTATTAAATATATAAAACATACTTACAAACTAAATTTATTAGCATATATCTATCTAGGTGTAAAAGTTAAACAAAAAGTGGATTTTCAAATGTATGTTATGTAGCATTAGGAGATCCTCTCAATGATTGGATGGGAATGTATTTATTACTGAGACCAGAGTTCACAGTTCTGTTTTCTTTCTGCAGCAGCTGATTTACTTCCTTAGTATCCAAAGCAAAATAAAGCATTCAGCTTTCCTGCTCTGCTGTGTTAAAGTATTGTATTGCAGCAGACGCTAAGCCCTGATGGGATTGGTAGGCCTTTATTAATCACCTAATATAAAAACTTCAGCACTTCTTAAGATTTAAAAGAATGCTTAGTTTGTACTTTTCCCCCATAACCACATCTCTTTAATGGACAGTTGTCATGGTCTTGAATCATGTACAGATTGTTTGTCCCACTATTTGTAGATATCAGTAGGTCTGTGGGTTCCAGTTCAGGTTGGTGGTGGTCTTCACCATTTTTTTTCCCCCTGGGACAAGTTTGCATCCAGTACCGGACAAAAGAAATGCTCCTCCCCTTTTCTAGGTGGGCAGGTCAGCAGTCAGTGAGAACTAGAGATTTTCATTTGCTGACCGGGTCACTGGGCAAGTAGGGTCAATTTCCTGCAGCTTTCTGCATCAGGTCAGGAGAGCAGTTCCAGCAGGTTACCACAGAGGGTAGTGATATGCAACAGTCTTACCTAGCATAGCAGTTCCCCTTGTGTCGGGCTGCAGGAATTGCTTTCTTTGGTGTTGCACAAAGTCCTACCTAGGAAGTGGCTGCTTTGCAGGCTTCAGGGTTGGGCCCACAATTGGGCTGTTAGTGTGTGGTGTAGAGAGAGTCTTGCTCCTGGGGGAATTCTGTGCCAAAATTTTAAAAATTCTTCACATAATATTTTTAAATTCTGCAAATTTTATTTGTCAAAATAACACTATATAATCACACCAGTTTCAAGTATTTTGGTAATTTATTTAAAAATATCTGTCAGCAAGTATGTCTGTAACAATACAGACACACACAAAAATTCCCCCAGGAGTGGAGAGTTAAAGAAACCCCTACGAAAACCCAGTTCTTGCTTCGCTGGCCTCTCCATCCCCTCAGCCATGGAGCCAGACACTCACACTCGCTCCCCCCAGTGCCCAGCTGAGGGTGCCAGAACCCCCCCAAGCCCAGATACTCACATCCCCTATCTCCCAGAGCTCAGCTTCCCTACCCCTCCAGCCCAGACACTCCCAGACACTAGCCTCCTAGAGCCCAGGGATCCAGAGGAAGAAACAGTCTGATTCTGGGTCCCGAGCTTGCACAGAGTTTTCTGCAGGCCACCGTCTTCTTCCTTAAGGGTGTGCGGGGAACTGCAGCTGCTGGGAACCCTCGCCCCGAACCTGCTCTATTATTTGTGAGCTGGCTCTGCTCGTCCAGCGGCCCGCATCTCTGGTCAAGTGAGGAGGAAAAGATGTAATACTGTAGTAAAGAGAATTGGAAGAAGCAACAGGTTACAAGATTAACAGGGATTGTGAAGGAGGGGACAAATTGCTACGTAACTATAGACAACCTGAAGATGGGCTGAGAATGAGAGTTTGGAGTGGTGATGGGGAAAGGAATGGCAGAAGAGATTATGGTGCCGGAAAGAGAGAGAAGGGGAGGGAGTGAGAGAAAGAAAGGAAGAAAAGTAAGAGGTTCAAGTTTTGCATAGCGTATGCTGTTTATCTGCTCCATGATCAGTTTTCCCAGATCTTCTACTTTGGCTTGCCTACTGGTCATGTCATCAGTGTGTTTATTTGCCAACATAAATAAAAATAGGGCTGCTTGGCTTGTATTTTTAGTTTAATTACTTTTGTAATATCTAACATATAATTGAGGGGTTCGGTTTCTAACATTATTGCTATTGTGCCTTCTGTTTTGTTTCAGATTCAGTATTTGATAGTTTTCTAGTGCACAGTTATAAAATGAGGTTTCTTGCTTCCACTTGATGCAGACTATACAGTTTTTTATAAATTATAACATTTTTCATAAAATAAATCTTGGGAATTATATACTAGTCCTTGCTTTCTGAATACATTATTTTTAGATATATAGTAATATGTTTTACAGCTTTTGATCATTCCTCATGGCACAGGGTGGATTTGATTTAAATCATTAGTCAGGAAGACTCTATTTAATCATGGATTTCTACATAAAAGTGCATTCTTGTTGGTTGTTATAACCTTAATACGTATTCTTCACAACTCAGAGATGTAGGTTTCATTTTTAGAAGGTACACACTATACATTTTTAAAGTGATTTATTTTGAAAACTTTTCAGATTAGTTTTACAGCTATATCAGAAAATGAATGATTGTTTGGTTATTTCATTTACCAAAGGTAATTGAAGCAGATAGTTCACCTCCCTATGACTTCATAAATATCTCCAATTCAACAAGTTAATCATTAATATTTGGAGAATTTTCTTGCCATGTTGTATTAGGAGGAGAACATCACCAGACGGACATTTAAATTGTGTTTATTTAACTACAACAACAACATTATGTATTCTGGATTTTTTTCTTCAACAGCAAACATGATATTTTAACAAAACAAGCGCATGAATTTTTGAATTTAGTTAAACGTTCAAGTTTTTTAAAATCAGGTTTGTTTTTGTTAAAATTGTTTTTAACTAAAATAAGTTAATTTTTTTTTAATTCCATTTAAATCGACCACATCAACCAGGTCAACATGAGAAACTTAAAATATTGGCTTCTGCAGCTAACTCCATCGTCTTCACCTTCATTTTCCTATTTCTTCATAATCTGGAAAAGGAAAACAAGCTTTCCTGCTTTTTCAGGTCCCAAATGATTTCTCAATTTGGAATAAATTAGTCCAGAGAGAGAAAATATTCTTTCTACACCGGCAGAAGAAGTTACTGCTGTTAAAAGTGAGATTATCACTTCAACAGTCTCTGAATCCAAGTGCTTAAGTGACTTCCACCAGTTCACTAGTGTGACTTTCTTTAAAACATCATCAGCAAACATATATTTCTTGAATGGTTCTTATTCCCAAACTGGGTCTCTTTTACGGCCTGCTGTCATTATAGGTTTTCCCTTCTAGTGAGAGAATGTATGGTAGGTCTCAAATCAGAAGGCTACACTCAGAGACCTCAAGCCTTCTGGAATGTGCTGCTCAAACAGTTTCACTTTTGTTTCTACTGCCTGTCCCTCCCTTCTCACATTTATCTCCAGACTTCTTCTCCTTGTCCAGATCTATTCTGCCCCCAACAATCTTCTATTCATTGAACTTTTTGAAACTTTGCACTTTTAGAGAGAGGTAAGGGATTGACTCTGTGTACACAAATTTGCAGAGGGACAATAGAGTTGAGATCTGTTAATTCTCACCTCTCTATATTATTTATTTAAAAACATTTTTGCTGTTAACAAGCTTTTTATCTCTGGAGACACAAATCCACAGTTTGAGAACTGCAAAACTAAGCCTCTCTGATGGTATCTTCTAGACTGACACGGAGTCCCATTGAGTAGATAGAAAAATTAACCTAAATAATCTATACAGAAGCCCCTGGAACCCCATAAGATTGGGTCCCTAAACCATGAACTATTGGAACTCTACAAAACTTTTCTTAAACATTACATGAATATATTCTCATACTATAGAATTTATAATCACTGTTCCATGATGGGGATATCTTTGAGCTATAATGTATTTTAATTAAAACTAAATAAAATCGATTTTTTTTAAATCATTGATTTTTATCCACCCTGTCATGGCATAATTCCATTTAAAATCCTAATGTATTTTAATAACATTCTGACTTCCTTAATATATAGTTGTCTCAGAGAAGCTAATACACCTCTACCCCAGTATAACGCTGTCCTCGGGAGCCAAAAAATCTTACATCATTATAGGTGAAACCACGTTATATTGAACTTGCTTTGATCCTCCGGAGTGCACAGCACCCCCCTCCCCCCCCCCCGAGCACTGCTTTACCGCGTTATATCCAAATTCGTGTTAATAATAATAATAATAATTAATGGAGATATCCCATCTCCTAGAACTGGAAGGGACCTTGAAAGGTCATCGAGTCCAGCCCCCTGCCTTCACTAGCAGGACCAAGTACTGATTTTGCCCCAGATCCCCAAGTGGCCCCCTCAAGGATTGAACTCACAACCCTGGGTTTAGCAGGCCAATGCTCAAACCACTGAGCTATCCCCCCCCGTGTTATATCGGGTTGCGTTATATCGGGGTAGAGGTGTAATTAAAGGATTGATATTAAATTCCCCTCATTTAGAGATCATCCCTCTGGTTGAGGCAAATTAGTAAACTAGACTGGGAAAGTTAACAGTACTGCTACACCTGCTGTATATGTTTGGTAGTTAAAGGATTCAGCCTCCAGGGTTGTCCATATCAGGCAGCTACAAGCATCTTGCCCTGTTTCTACATAGCATGCATGTGCTGAAGTCCCTTTTGACTTCAATGGGATTTAAGCATTACCTCAACGGATTGCTGAATTGGGGCCTTAAGGGCCAGATTTTCAAAAGTCCTCAGCATCCATAATTGGAATCAAATTTTCAAAACATAATTCTTTCTTTTAAGCACCTAAAATGAAGTTGCTACTTTTTTCAAGAATGCAGTGTCTAAATGGAATCCATTGAGTGCTGAGCCTTTGAAAATCTGGCCCTATAATCTTAAAAACCTAAAACCAAATATTTCCCAGGTGGGCTTGGATAATTGCTGAATGACTTGTGCAGAATCCAAGTGGGCAAACTCTTCCAGTGCTTTAACATGCTAGTACAACCACTGTCATTCCCCTGAGAGCAGAGAGGCACCCCTGAAATTAAGGCATTTCCTATCCTAATCCAGAAACCAAATAGTCCTATTCAGAAAAAATGGGGGGCAGAATTTCCTGGTACCTAGTAAGAATTTTATTAGAAAAAATGCTGTATTTTTCGATTGAAAATATTTTAATTCTGTATTTTAATTTGAACTCTGAGCAGAGAATTAGGAGCTAAACTTGTCTTCTCATTCAAAGGAAACCAAATGATCTGAAGGCAAGAGAGGCATGGCAGAGAAACAAAAATAAAACTAAGATTTCTGAAAATGGCTCGGATACCTGGCACCTTAAAGAAAATAGTTTGTGAGAAACACTTTGAAGCATAGACATATACTGGTTGCCATAAACGGGAATTTTTACATACTACATGATGCATGGAGTATAATTATTTAGCACAGATAGTATTGGATATATATTAATCCATGTCTTCTGATTTAATGAGTTACAGTTGTGACCCAAGACATTGCTTGTGGGTAGGGTAGAATGTGCTCATTTAAAAATGTGTTTTTGGTTGTTACTTAGGGCTTGTGTACACTTACAGTGCTGCAGTGGCATGGCTGTGCTGCTGTAGCACTTAGTGAAGATGCTACCAATGCTGACAGGAGAGCGTCTCTGTCCGCATATGTACTCCACCTCTCCGAGAGGCTGTAACTGTGTTAATGGATGAAGTCCACCCATCGACATAGCATTGTCTACACCGGGGGTTAGGTCAGTATTACTGTGGCGCTCAGGGTGTGGATTTTTCACACCTCTGAATAACGTAGTTATATTGACGTTGGTAGTGTAGACCAAACCTAACTGCAGTGGCTGAAAGGAATGTGGCAATGTCAGCTGAGGAGTTATTCATATGGAAGTGTGCTCAATTGACAGACACCAATCATTTGCAGAATTGATGAAGTGCCTTCAGTCCTTTGCTTCTATGAGCACCAAATGGAAGAAAGAACCAGTTCAGTAAGCTGTTGCACAAGTTTAACTGTTTTTTCTGATGAGTATTGCACATTTTCTCTAGTGTTGAAAAATCTGCGCTCAGAGACCTTAATTGTGTATTTAAATATAATCATTGCTTTAAAAAAGTTGATATAATTGTAGCTATTACAGGTCTATTGGGTCAACACTCTGGCACATGAAGTATAAGTTGTTGGATATTAAAGACTGCCGTTGGAAATCCAGTGTTTACTGCTTTCTCACAACTAATTTTTAATTTACAGTAGTGGCTGATCCTAAGACTTCCTTTGATTGCATCAAGTTGTGCCTTGCTGTTTCTTCATCTCTTGTTTTGTAATATTGGCCAATATCTTGACATCTGCACAATACTTGAGTATCTGCCATTAACTTGTTGCACACCTGCTGCCTTAACTCCTGCATAGCCTTCATGGAAACTGTGATGATCAGTTTTCTGTCTATCCCTGTCTCTTTAGGTTCTTGTACAGTGCCCATCACTGTGATATGAGTGACCTGAAAAGGTTCTATAAACTGAAAAACACAGATATGAGATGCTAAAAGGAGGAGATTATAGGCAGGGCTGTTAGTGCCACTTATAGATAAGGTTGTCTGACACCTTCCACTGTAAAATCTTATTTTCAGTTGCTTATAACTTCATCAGATTTTCATTTTGTGGGCTTAAATTTCTGAAGCTGGGTCTCTGCCTCAGGTTGAATCATTTTGGAAAGTTTCAGTAAAAACAGTTGTCACTTCAGAGAGCGAGGTAAGGGAAAAATACTGGGCTTTGCCAGTGCTTGGAAAAAAAAACCTCAACCGTACAGCTGTTTTGTTAAGCTCTAGCATCTCCATTCTTTAGAGCTGAAACTTGAATTTTGTGTGGAGGAGATAATACTAGGGTGAGAGGTTCCTTTTGGTGTCACTGAAAATCCACCCAAATTTGGCCAGGATACAAGCCTCTGAAAATAACTGCACATGATCAGAAGGGGTGTGCTAGAGGCTGTCAGTAAAAATCTCTGAATGTTGTTTGTGGTGGGTAGAGTCCACTGCTACAGAGCTCTGTGTCAAGTACACGGAATATGCTTCATCCCCAGTGAGCATGCTCTGTTCTGGGGCTGAGCAGGAGGTTTCCTGCAGTTGGTTTTCCTGGGTACATGGGACCGTTTTGACATCAGACACTTGGAACTGAGAGCAGGGAGTTTCTCTCCTGTGCTCCATCTCTGCTGGTGCTCAGGCAGCATAGAGAAGGAAGAGGGGAAGCAGCCTGATTTGAAGGTAGAGGGTGAGCAGTGTGGAAGGAGAAACCTGAGGTGGGGACAGGTGGAGTCAATAGGAGAGGGTTTGACTAGAGCAGAGGGAAAACTGAACAGGGTGGAGGGGACAAGCGGTAGGGTCTATAACCACTAGACACACTGCCCTCCAGATCCCAGAACAGAAATTTGTCTTCCCGAGTCCTTGCGTTTCTGTGGTGTCAGCAAATATCCATAAAACTCACTGGCAAAGTCTGCCTTTTCTGCCTCTGGTGCCAGATACTCCATTGGCTTAAGTGGTAGAAGCCGTATTATGGATCTAAAGGTTCCAACCCTGCTGATGACTTGTGGGGTCACTATGGTTCCACATGATGATGGAATTTTTTTAGTTTGCTTTTATAAAACCTAGGAAATTATAGAAATGTTAAGATTAAGTTGGCAACATAAAGCACTTAAGTTATTAAATGCCAGAATTGAGGTTGCCCATTCAACCTTAATTCAATCCCCTTGTGTGTATATATTACGATATAGTCTTTAATTACATAATACCATTTTTTCCACGCGATCATGGTCTCGTTCAATACATAGGATAGGCAGTGCTTAGGGAATGAATCCGGTTGTGTAGTGAATGAGGTTGTTTGTAGAAGTCCTGCCTCATTTGTTGCAGAAGCTGGAAGAGGTACAGTGAATGAAGCAAGGGTCTGCAGGAAGAAAAGGATGATCTTGTGGTTAAGGCAGTTGAATGTCACACTGCAAAACTACTTTGTTGCTGTCTCTGCCAGAATTTCTGTATGATGCTGGGCAAGGCACTTACACCAAAGTTCTCTCCATTGGTCACTGTGTTCCTCATTTCCCCAGGGGCCGAACTTGGGACACCAGAGGCCTGATTTTGTTGAAGTGCTGAGCACACTCAATTGCAACTGCAGTCAACTGGAACTGTGCTTTCAATATATAAAGTTCTAAATAATGCTACTTATTCAGAAAAATAAGTCCCCGTGTGTGTCGTTGGACAGCCATAATTAGTGGACACTTGATAATTTTGTCCCTAATATATGCGTCTGTCTGCGTGCCTCAGTTCTCTATCCATAAAATTGGTATAATACTGTTTTAAAGGGATGTTTAAAAGGGATGTTTTGAAGGTGAATGAATTAATTAGTGTTTGAGAAACATGCAGGTGCTACAGTGGTAAGTGCCATAAAGCCCTTTAGGAAATTCTGTATTCAGTGCATGGCTTGGATGGTGTACTATAAATAAGCCCTGGGATTGCAAACTGAATTATTAAGATAAAAAGAAATGTAGACTAGCTGCATATTCAGTGTACTCATCTATCCTATGCAATGAAGTATGGGTCCTGTGGAAAACAGTATGTGATCTTGTAATTAAAGTCTGTATCATAATGCATAAGCCCAAGACGGCTGAATTAAGGTTACACAAGCAACTTTGTGGCACTTCTTCACTATTATGGGTGATTATGCAACCTTTTAACATTCTTTTGTGTTTAATATACAAGCTTGCCATACAGTAGACTGTGTGAAAAAGACAGCAGTCATTGTGGCAAATGTGATGCCTGTCTAGATATATTTCAGAGTAGCAGCCGTGTTAGTCTGTATTCGCAAAAAGAACAGGAGTACTTGTGGCACCTTAGAGACTAACAAATTTATTTGAGCATAAGCTTTCGTGGGCTACAGCCCACTTCTTCAGATGCATAGAATGGAACACACAGAAGATATTTATACATACAGAGAACATGAAAAGGTATAGATATAGCCATCATTGGCATGCCCTGCCTTCCTGACTATGTCAAGAATACTGGAGGATATTAATTTTTGTTTCAGTTCATGTCCCCATAGCCACTGAGAATGATCTTTCTGAATTTGCTGGCTGAGACATGGGAAAAGAGAGGGGCTTATTGGGAACAGCACAGTAGTTGCTGTTTGCCAGTCAGAGAAATAGGCCCACCTCAGTGATGAACTAACCTTCCTGTAGAATGCCAGTCTGAACTTGAAGGTGTTCTGTGGATCACCAAGACTTTAAATTTGAAAAGGCAAATGTTTGGCCTAAAATATTGTTTTCAGGTCATTGGGAATTAGGTTTGGATTATTCTGTTGTCACAAGTACCATGTATCCTGTTATATTGTCTAAACTTGTTTTCTGACTTCCCCCATTCATTTTGAAGGAATTTTATCAGGTGGGGAAATCTGCATTACTACTCTATAAAGGAAAACTGCAGTGACTAATTATAGTATCTCATGGAAATAATTACCTGTATGTGAATTTTCATCGGTTTTTAGAAACTAATGATGGGAGAGGTCCTGGAAGATTGTAGAAGGGCTAACGTATTGCCCATCTTAGAAAAAGGAAGAGCTGGGGAACTATAGACCAGTCAGCCTGACTTTGATGCCTGGGAAGTTTACTAGACTGATGTTACAAAAGATTCAATTTGTGAATACTTGGGGGATGAAGGGGTAATCACTAGCCCCCAGTGTGCATTTACCAAGAACAAATCATGCCAAATCAGCTTGATTTCATCCGTTGACAGAGTAACTGATTTAGAGGATGGGGGAATGCAGTGGACATAATATACCTGGACTTTAGCAAGGCTTTTGACAGTCCCACATGACATTTTGATAAGTAAGCTGGAGAAATGTGGGCTTGACAGAACTACCATTAAGTGGATACACAATTAGTTAAACGAGCCGCAAACAAAGAGTAACCATTAATGGAATTATGTCAGATTGGAAGGAGGTCTCAAGTGGGGTTCCACAGGGATCTGTTCGAGGTCCGGTGTTGTTTAACATCTTTATTAATGACCTGGATGTAGGTATAGAGAGCATACTGATCAAGTTTGCAGATGAGACAAAGCTTGGGGAAGGGGAGTTGCCAAAACTTTGGAGGATAGAGCTAAAATTCAGAGGGATCTTGATAAATTGGAGAACTGGGCTATAGATGACAAACTGAAATTCAGCAAAGACTGAGGTAAGGTGCTACACTTAAGGAAGAAAAACCAAACGCGCAAATACAGAATGAGGAAAACTGGTTTGGCAGCCGCACTGCTGAGAAGGATCTGGGAGTTCTGGTGGCTCACAACCTCAACATGAGTCAGCAATGCGCTGCTGTTGCCCTCCCTCTTCCCCCCCTCCCCCCCCCAAAAAAACAACAACAAAAAACAGGCAAGCGCAGTTTTAGGTTGCATTAACCTAAAACTGAGACCTAGCATGCAACTCACAGGAGGTGATAGCACCACTCTATTCAGCACTGGTTAGGCCTCAGCTGGAGTACTGTGTCCTATTTTGGTCACCGATGCTTAGAAAGGACGTAGAGAAACTGGAAAGGATCCAGAGGTGAGCGACACATGATCAAAGGGATGAAATTTAAGCCATGTGGATATGAGCAAAGGCTGAAAGAACTGGGTATGTTTAGTTTGGAAAGGAGGGATTGCATTCTCAAATGGAGTGTCTGTTCCTACTACCACAAGGCAAGCTCTGAGAGTGGCCTTCATTCTCTAGACTAGTACAGCACTTCTTTTTAGGTCAACAAGGTTCTCTAGACAAAAGATGGGCATATTTTATGAGAAAGTGTCTGCTTTTTCTTATTGGCTTTGATTCAGGATTAGCTGGCCTTGTAAATTAAGGCAGTGATATAACAATCTTCCATGCAACTAAAGCAAGAATTAGAAACCACAAACACTTGCATGTAAGGAGGTACCATCCCGAATAAGGTCTTTCATTTCTCTTGTTTTGACGTTAAATGTGGAAGGAAATTCTCTTAAGGGTGAGGAGCTGGATAGTAGATCACTGTGCTGGAGATAATGTCTTTATAAAGGGCTTGTCTGTGCTTAAAATACTACAGCGTCAGAGCTGCAGCACTTCAGCCTAGGCACTACCTATGCCAATGGAAGGGATTCTCCTGTAGGTAATCTACTTCCCTGAGAGGCGGTAGCTAAGTCGACAGAAGAATTCTTCCATCAACTGTAAGCTGTTGACACAGGGACTTAGGTCCACTTAACTGCGCCACTCAGGTGTGGATTTTTCACACCCCTGAGCGACATAGTTATGCTGACTTAATTTTCCAGTATAAACAAGGGCTAATACTAGTGGTGTCATATTTCTTTCAGACTCTGCTACTCTGTTTCAAGTTGTGTGCATTCACACTTACAATTTCTAAGGCTGTGCACTGTGTCCAATACATTTAATTGTGTAGCTGTGAATAGCCATTCTTGCTCCAAGAAACAAAGGGAGTTCTTAAAAGTTACCTTGGGATATGTCTACACTGGCAAGTTTCTGCACAACAAGTTATACCACTTTTATTAAAGTGCTGGAATTAACCCGCTGTTGCGTGCTTCTTGTGCTTCTTGTGACAGTGGAGCACATCCACATTAGCAGCTCTTGCAGTGGCAGAGAGAGCAGTGCATTGTGGTAGCTATCCCATTGTGCAACTGGCCACAGGGTGCTTTGGGATGGGTTTGCAGTGCCTCATGGGGCAGGCATAGCGTCACATGATGCAGGTTTCCCAATCCCATTGTTCCATGGGCATCCTATTACATTGCCACCTGCTTTTCAACTGAAGGGTGGAGGGATAGTGTGTGACAGGGAGTGTGTGTGTGTATGTGGTGGGGGGGAGAGAGACTGTGTGTTTTGGGGGACAGAGTGTGTGTCAGCATCCTGTCTTGTAAGTTCAGACAGCGGCAGGAAGCAACAGTCCTGGGGGAGGGGGAAACCCCATCAGCCCCCATCTCTCTCCCCAGCTCTCAGCACAGCACACACTCACTCACGCCTGCCTGTGTGTTCAACAGCAGGAGCATTCCAAATTAATGGTTTGCTTTTGGCTGTCAGAAACGGAGCTTTGAAAGGGGTGGGGCGCATGTCTCCAGGGCTGCTGAGTTCAAAACAATGAGCAGAGCAGCCACTTGAGGGACTATGGGACACTTCCGGAGGCCAGTTGATTTCTTTCTGCGCTGTAATGTGTTGACGCTGCCAATGCTGTGCAGGAGCCTCTACACTTTAAGGCTTACGATGGAGCTGGGCTTTTTGCAACGCTGCAACTGAGGAGTTTCTGCACACTAAGGCCTTGGCTACACGTGCAGCTGTAGAGCGCTGTGAGGTAAACCTGTCTTCGTACAGCTGAGTAGGGAAAAGCGCTGCAGTCTGTCCACACTGACAGCTGCCAGCGCAGTGGTGTGGCCACACTTGTAACATTTGCAGCTGTGTTGGGAGTGGTGCATTATGGGTAGCTATCCCAGCATTCATGTGGCCGCAATGTGCTTTTCAAAACGGGGGGGGGGGGGGGTGGATTGTGACAGGGAGTGTGGGGGGAGAGAGTGCTTTTTGGAACGTGTCAGCTCTCTATTTTGCAAGTTCCGAACTCCCGGCCCCCTGCTCATTCATTTACTCACTCAAAGCAAGCTGCAAATTGTTTGCTTTTCTCTGTGGTACGAGCTTTGAAACCTGCACTTCCGCATTCCTGCAGCCAGTCACAACAATGGAGAGGATTGGCCACTTGACAAGGTGATTAGTACAGCGCTGCAAGTGTTTACACTCACACCTGTGAGTCGAAGCCACTCCGCTGCAGCTGTTATTCCTCTCCGAGATGTGGAGTACCTGCAGCGGTGTACCCAGGGAGATACAGTGCTGCAAGTGCCCTGCCAGTGTGGACGGGGAGTGAGTTACAGCGCTGGGGGAGGCTTTACAGCGCTGTAACTTGCAAGTGTAGCCAAGGCCATAGTGGCTTGGCAGTGTGTACACCTCAGGAGTTACACCGCAGAACGCTGCTTTACTGCGCAGTAACTTGCCAGTGTAGATAAGGCCTTAGAATCATAGGGTTAGAAGGGACTGCAAGGGTCGTCTAGTGAATTCTAACCCTCTGCCAAGATGCAGGATTTGTTGTGTCTAAACCATCACAGACAGATGGCTCTCCAGCCTCCTTTTAAAAACCTCCAGTGAAGAAGCTTCCACAACCTCCCAAGGCAGTCTGTTCCAGTGTCCTACTGTTTTTACAGTTAAGAAGTTTTTCCTAGATTTGTTTCCTTGAGGCAACAAATTAGCCTCTTTGTGATATTTGAGTCAGATCATAGTGTAGGATAATATGCAGAGCTCCTTTGTTGTAGTGCTTTGTGGAGTAGCAGGATTATATTGCTGGGAGAATGGAAATAAAGGAGCTCATGAAACAGAAAGGAGTGATTTAATCTACATGACCTGCAAGTAATTCAGTGGTGACTCTTATGCTGTATAAATCTATGTCTGGGTGGGAAGTTCCATTTTTGGAAATGGATAAATTAGACCACCTTTGTTGGGGAATATATGTAGTCTGGCTAGTTTTTCTGCTCGGATTGTGATGTCTTATCTATGTTTACACCTGATTAGTTTCAGAGTGGTAGCCATGTTAGTCTGTATCAGCAAAATCAATGAGGAGTCCTTGTGGCACCTTGGAGACAAATTTATTTGGGCGTAAGCTTTCGTGGGCTAAACCCCACTTCATCAGATGCATGGAGTCAAAAATACAGTAAGCAGTATATGTATCACAGCACATGAAAAGATGAGTTGCCTTATCAAGTGGGGGGTCAGTGCTGATCCTTGGTGTGAAATATTTGGTTTTTAAACATTGCAGAGGATTAGTTTTGTTTAAAAACAGTTGGAATTTTAAAAACATGGGAACAATTTGAGTAGTCTTACGTTTTTCTTAATAAAACTGAGGCTCACTTTTTTCCAACCTGAGCATGCTTTTGCCTATTCTTTGCCAACCCTTCCACCCCATATTTCTGCTCAAGCCCTAACTTTTATATACATTTTATTCATGGGGTTTAAAATATTAGGACCGACTTCCACCCCCCCCCCCCCATTAGTTGCTAACAATGTTAAACTCAAAATCGACAAATCCTGTTTTGAGATAATCTGCTCTTGCTATTTATCCTCCTGCTAAATTGCAATTTTATATTTGACGTACTCAGGACCACTGTAACTCACTGTATCTGACTTTCCCTCTCTTCCTTCTGTTATACCCACAGCTGTTGTCTTTTCTTCGATTAGGTCATAAACTCTTTGATGCAGGAACTACTGTACAATGCCTAGCATGATTGGGCTGATGCTTATTTGTGTCCCAGGTGCTACTGGGACTGTTCTTATGAAACGAGGTATCTTGTTTTTCAAGGAACTGTGCAATGCAGAATAATGGAAGGTTACAGAATATAATAATGAGGAAAACCCTAAACTAATGCCACAGTATGGCTGAGAATTTAAACTAGTCAGGTATTACCATGGCTACCAGTCTTTCAAATTGTGTAGGTGTTAGAGGCACATTAAAATATTTTAGGGAGACAGATGGATTGAGAACAAGAGGGAAAAAATTAAAATGTTACTACTGGTTATGAAATGGAAACAAATGTATTTTGTCCATGAAATCGAGGTAATTTATTTTTTCTTTGGCTGTTTTCTTCTACCTTCCCATATATGAACCCCCTTTCCTCATTGTGGGAGCAATCATGGATTCCACTCCCTTCCCCCTATGGTCTATAGAAATCTACAAAATCATGACTGGTGTGGAGAAAGTAAATAAGGAAGTGCTATTTACTTCTCATAACACAAGAACTAGGGGTCACTAAATGAAATTAATAGGCAGCAGGTTTAAAACAAACAAAAGGAAGTATTTTTTCACACAATGCACAGTCAACCTGTGGAGCTCCTTGCCAGAGGATGTTGTGAAGGCCAAGACTATAACAGGGTTCAGAAAATAACTAGATAAGTTCAGGGAGGGTAGGTCCATCAATGGCTATTAGCCAGGATGGGCAGGGATGTTGTCCCTGACCTCTGTTTGCTAGAAGCTGGGAATGGGCGACGGGATGGATCACTTGATGATTACCTGTTCTGTTCATTCCCTCTGGGGCACTTGGCATTGGCCACTGTCAGAAGACAGGATACTGGGATAGATGGACCTTTGGTCTGACCCAGTATGGCTGTTCTTATGGATTCCACTTCATTCCCCCTATGGTCCTCAGTGGCCATATTGGGTTTCCTGGACAACGTATTGCCAGCATTCTCTAGGGCCCTGACCTTCTCGTGTTGGGATGATAGGGAGACTCAAGCTTCTTCTCAGCAACAGGAGGAAATGTTCAAAGATCAAAGTCCTCCTGAGGTCCCTTCCAACCCTGATATTCTATTATTTTATGATCAAGAGACTTGAGCGGATAAAGAAGCTACTCCTCAGACTACCATCTTGTCATCTTCACTGGATAAGCTGGTAACCCCGCCTCCTCTGTCTATAGCTGATGGATTTTCGGCAGTTTTAAGACCTCTTTAAATGGGTGGTAGACTCTCTACATATAGCTCTTGACGGGGTCAAAGAATCCTAACACAAGCTGCTGGATATTCACTCTGACATCATCCAGGGTTGCACTGCTGGAACCTGCGAAAAACATTTGGCAAACCCCAGCTACAGTAACATCCACGCTGTAAGAGATCCAATAAAAGTATTATGTTCCTACCAATCTACTGGAATTCTTTGAGGGGATCAACAAGCATGCGGACAAAGGAGATCCAGTGAATATAGTGTATTTAGATTTTCAGAAAGCCTTTGACAAGGTCCCTCACCAAAGGCTCTTTAACAAAATAAGCAGTCATGGGATAAGAGGGAAGGTTCTCTCATGGATTGGTAACTGGTTAAAAGATAGGAAACAAAGGGTAGGAATAAATGGTCAGTTTTTCAGAATGGAGAGAGGTAAATAGTGGTGTCCCCCGGGGATCTGTACTGGGCTCAGTCCTATTTAACATATTCATAAACGATCTGGAAAAAGGGGTAAACAGCGAGGTGGCAAAATTTGCAGATAATACAAAACTACTCAAGATAGTTAAGTCCCAGGCACACTGTGAAGAGCTACAAAAGGATCTCACAAAACTGGGTGACTGGGCAACAAAATGGCAGATAAAATTTAATATTGATAAATGCAAAGTAATGCACATTGGAAAACATAATCCTAACTTTACATATACAATGATGGGGTCTAAATTAGCTGTTACCACTCTAAAAAGAGATCTTGGAGTCATTGTGGATAGTTCTCTGAAATCATCCACTCAATGTGCAGCGGCAGTCAAAAAAGCGAACAGAATGTTGGGAATCGTCAAGAAAGGGATAGATAATAAGACAGAATATATCATATTGCCTCTATCTAAATCCATGGTACGCCCACACCTTGAATACTGCGTGGAGATGTGGTCGCCCCATCTCAAAAAAAGATACATTGGAAAAGGTTCAGAAAAGGGCAACAAAAATGATTAGGGGTATAGAATGGCTTCTGTATGAGGAGAGATTAATAAGATTGGGGCATTTCAGCTTGGAAAAGAGGTGACTAAGGGGGGATGTGATAGAGGTCTATAAAATCATGAGTGGTTTAGAGAAAGTAAATAAGGAAGTGTTATTGACTCCTTCTCATAATACAAGAACAAGGGGATACCAAATGAAATTAATAGGTATTAGGTTTAAAACAAACACAAGAAAGTATTTTTTCACGCAACGCATTGTCAACCACTGGAACTCCTTGCCAGAGGATGTTGTGAAAGCCAGTACTATAATGTGGTTCAAAAGGGAGCTAGATTGATTCATAGAATCATAGAATATCAGGGTTGGAAGGGACCTCAGGAGGTCATCTAGTCTAACCCCCTGCTCAAAGCAGGACCAATTCCCAATAAAATCATCGCAGCCAGGGCTTTGTCAAACCTGACCTTAAAAACCTCTAAGGAAGGAGTTTCCACCACCTTCCCTAGGTAACCCGTTCCAGTGCTTCACCACCCTCCTAGTGAAAAAGTTTTTCCTAATATCCAACCTAAACCTTCCCCACTGCAACTTGAGACCATTACTCCTCGTTCTGTCATCAAGTACCACTGAGAACAGTCTAGATGCATCCTCTTTGGATCCCCCTTTCAGATAGTTGAAAGCAGCTATCAAATCCCCCCTCATTCTTCTCTTCTGCAGACTAAACAATCCCAGTTCCCTCAGCCTCTCCTCATAAGTCATGTGTTCCAGCCCCCTAATCATTTTTGTTGCCCTCCGCTGGACTCTTTCCAATTTTTCCACATCCTTCTTGTAGTGTGGGGCCCAAAACTGGACACGGTACTCCAGATGAGGCCTCACCAATGTTGAATAGAGGGGAATGATCACGTCCCTCGATCTGCTGGCAATGCCCCTACATATACAGCCCAAAATGCCGTTTGCCTTCTTGGCAACAAGGGCACACTGTTGACTCACATCCAGCTTCTCGTCCACTGTAACCCCTAGGTCCTTTTCTGCAGTACTGCTGCCTAGCCATTCGGTCCCTAGTCTGTAGCATTGGATGGAATTCTTCCGTCCTAAGTGCACTCTGCACTTGTCCTTGTTGAACCTCATCAGGTTTCTTTTGGCCCAATCCTCTGATTTGTCTAGGTCTCTCTGTATCCTTACCCTACCCTCCAGCGTATCTACCACTCCTGTCAGTTTGTGTCATCTGCAAACTTGCTGAGAGTGCAGTCCATGCCATCCTCCAGATCATTAATGAAGATATTGAACAAAACCGGCCTCGGGACCGACCCTTGGGGCACACCGATTGACACCGGCTGCCAACTAGACCTGGAGCCATTGATCACTATTGGTTGAGCCCGACGATCTAGCCAGCTTTCTGTCCACCTTATAGTCCGTTCATCCAGCCCATACTTCTTTAACTTGCCGGCAAGAATACTGGGGGAGACGGTATCAAAAGCTTTGCTAAAGTCAAGGAATAACACGTCCACTGCTTTCCCCTCATCCACAGAGCCAGTTATCTCCTCATAGAAGGCAGTTAGGTTAGTCAGGCATGAATTGCCCTTGGTGAATCCATGCTGACTGTTCCTGATCACTTTCCTCTCCTCTAAGTGCTTCAGAATTGATTCCTTGAGGACCTGCTCCATGATTTCCCCCCCCCCCCCCAAAGATAATAGCCAATGGCTCTGCAATCACATCCGCCAACTCCTTTAGCACACTTAGATGCAGCACATCCGGCCCCATGGATTTGTGCTCATCCAGCTTTTCTAAATAGTCCTGAACTACTACTTTCTCCACAGAGGGCTGGTCACCTCCTCCCCATGCTGTGCTGCCCAGTGCAGCAGTCTGGGAGCTGACCTTGTTCGTGAAGACAGAGGCAAAAAAAGCATTGAGTACATTAGCTTTTTCCACATCCTCTGTCACTAGGTTGCCTCCCTCATTCGGTAAGGGGCCCACACTTTCCTTGACTTTCTTCTTGTTTCTAACAATACCTGAAGAACCCCTTCTTGTTACTCTTAACATCTCTTGCTAGCTGCAACTCCAAGTGTGATTTGGCCTTCCTGATTTCACTCCTGCATGCCTGAGCAATATTTTTATAGTCCTCCCTGGTCATTTGTCCAATCTTCCACTTCTTGTAAGCTTCTTTTTTGCGTTTAAGATCAGCAAGAGTTTCACTGTTAAGCCAAGCTGGTTGCCTGCTATATTTACTATTCTTTCTACACATCGGGATGGTTTATTCCTGCAACCTCAATAAGGTTTCTTTAAAATACAGTCAGCTCCCCAGGACTCCTTTCCTCCTCATGTTATTCTCCCAGGGGATCCTGCCCATCAGTTCCCTGAGGGAGTCAAAGTTTGCTTTTCTGAAGTCCAGGGTCCGTATTCTGCTGCTTTCTTTTCTTCCTTGTGTCAGGATCCTGAACTCGACCATCTCATGGTCACTGCCTCCCAGGTTGCCATCCACTTGGTTCTCCTACTAATTCTTCCCGGTTTGTGAGCAGCAGGTCAAGAAGAGCTCTCCCCCTAGTTGGTTCCTCCAGCACTTGCACCAGGAAATTGTCTGCTACACTTTCAAAAAATTTCCTGGATTGTCTGTGCACCGCTGTATTGCTCTCCCAGCAGATATCAAGGTGATTGAAGTCTCCCATGAGAACCAGGGCCTGCGATCTAGCAACTTCTGTTAGTTGCTGGAAGAAAGCCTCGTCCACCTCATCCTCCTGGTCTGGTGTTCTATAGCAGACTCCCACCACAACATCACCCTTGTTGCTCACACTTCTAAACTTTATCCAGAGACTCTCCGGTTTTTCTGCAGTTTCATACTGGAGCTCTGAGCAGTCATACTGCTCTCTTACATACAATGCAACTCCCCCACCTTTTCTGCCCTGCCTGTCCTTCCTGAACAGTTTATATCCATCCATGACAGTACTCCAGTCATGTGAGTTATCACACCATAGTTCCTTGACTGTTCCAGGACTTCCAGTTCTCCCTACTTGTTTCCCAGGCTTCTTGCATTTGAGTATAGGCACTTAAAATAACTCGCTGATCGTCCCGCTTTCTCAGTATGAGACAGGAGTCCTCCCCTCTTGCGCTCTCCTGCTCGTGCTTCCCCCCGGTATCCCATTTCCCCACTTACCTCAGGGCTTTGGTCTCCTTCCCCCGGTGAACCTAGTTTAAAGCCCTCCTCACTAGGTTAGCCAGCCTGCTTGCGAAGATGCTGTTCCCTCTCTTCGTTAGGTGGAGCCCGTCTCTGCCTAGCACTCCTCCTTGGAACACCATCCCATGGTCAAAGAATCCAAAGCCTTCTCTCAGACACCACCTGCGTAGCCATTCGTTGACTTCCACGATTCGACGGTCTCTACCCAGGCCTTTTCCTTCCAAAGGGAGGATGGATGAAAACACCACTTGTGCCTCAAACTCCTTTATCCTTCTTCCCAGAGCCATGCAGTCTGCAGTGATCCGCTCAAGGTCATTCTTGGTAGTATCATTGGTGCCACGTGGAGAAGCAGGAAGGGGTAGTGATCCGAGGGCTTGATGAGTGTCGGCAGTCTCTCCGTCACATCGTGAATCCTAGCTCCTGGCAAGCAGCACACTTCTCTGTTTTCCCGGTCGGGGCGGCAGATAGATGACTCAGTCCCCCTGAGGAGGGAGTTCCCAACCACCACCATCCGCCTCCTTCTCTTGGGAGTGGTGGTTGTGGAACCCCATCCGTAGGACAGTGCATGGAACCCTCTAGCTCCCTCTCCCCAGCAGTATCTTCTGTGTGCAAGCTGGGCTCTGCCAAGTCTAGCCGCCCCTAGTGGCGGCTAGCAGCACTTCAGTCCATTTCTGTGGGGGGAAAGGAAATTTTGCACGCACAACATTAATTTCTGCAAAATTTTGCGTTACGCGGTGGCGCAGAATTCCCCTATGAGTAACCATTCTGGCAATATAAAGAAGTCTTAATTGACTAAGAATGGGAAGAATTAACTGACAATGTGCTTAGTTGTTACATTTCTGCTCTGCCTCAGGGACAGAGCCTGCCTCATGCAGCTCTGTCCCCCCTCAAGCTCGGGATGCTGCAACCATGAGCAAGAGGGACAGAGTGAGTCTCTCTCGCTCATTTGCATGCAGGGCGCCCTCCCCCCCCACGGATGCACACATGCCCAGCCTCTCCCCTGGTGGATGTGCATCTCTGCCAGCTGCTCCCAGAAGACGTGCCCAGGCTGCTGGGGAATGCGTCTTCCCCACAGATTTCTTTGCTCCTCCATTTCTCTAGGGGAGAGGGTGCAAGGAAATCTGCAGACAGTATGAATTGTGCGCCCTTGGAGGGGTGCAGAATTCCCCCAGGAGTAAGTTGTAGATCCTTTTGCTTCTCCCCACTGTCTGGCTTCTACCACCCCCTTTTCCCCAATTCTCAACCTTCTACATTTCATTGTGGTTGCTTCCTCCTCTTCATTGCCTGGGGAGCATTGAGAGCACAAGAGTCTCCTGCTATCAATTCTGGTGCCTTGCAGTACAGTAACCCACAGCACTGGGAGGCTCAATTGCAGGGACAGTTTATTCTATATAGGTTTGTATGCCATGCTGATCACCATAGTATCTGAGCAGCTTCCAGTAGTGCATTAAGCACTGTGACTACACATCTGTTACATGTTTTGTCCTGCTTATTAACCTGTGCCACCCTGGGCTGGAGGATGCCCAGTACAGACAATCTTTGGAAAATTCAGCTGCCAAACTCTACAAGCCTCTACTGAAATTTTCTTCAAATGTAGGCGTTTGTTGATGGGAACAGTAAAAGGCACGTCCCTGGTAAGACAGCCACCCCCTTCCAGATTCCAAGGTCTTGTTCCAAGGCATGAGGGTGCTAGAGTTTCTCAGTGAAACAGTTATAAGAATTCTTTTCACATGGACAAAACATTTTTCTCTAATCTTGTTCTTGGGAATGGCTGACCTGTTTTACCTGAAATTTCCCCCCCAAAAGTCAGCCTGAGGCAAACACTAGGCATGAGGAATTTAGTCAATTATAGAGTTCAGGGGACCATCACATCATCTAGTCTGACCTGTATATCACAGGCCACCAATGCCACCCACACAACCCGACAACTGAAATTAAACTGAACTATTATGACCTTCAGGAGAATAAACTATTGTGTGCCATAGGCAGAGAATAGAAAAGACTGGGGTGCACCAATCCCTGAAGCTCCTGCAATGGAGGGAATTAAGTGAGCGATACATGGATAATCCCTGCAAGTGGCCCACACCCCACACTGGAGAGGAGAGGAAAGCATAAAAAAAAAAAAATCCAAGGTCACTGTCGATCTGACCTGGGGGAAAATTTCTTTCCAACCCCACATATGACTATTAGTTAGACCTGGAACATGTGAGCAAGAACTAGGGTTACCAGGTGTCTGGTTTTCTACCAGAAAGTCCGGTCAAAAAGGGAACCTGGCAAGGTGTTCGGTGATCACGGGCGGGGGAGATGCCAGGTCTCATAGACTCATAGAAGAGGGTGGGGCCTCAAGGGAAAAGGCAGAGCTGGGGTGGGGCTTTGGGTGAAGGGGCAGGGCCTCAGGTGTGGTTACCAGCATTTAGAAGGTGGCAACCCTAGCAAGAACGAGTGAGCCAAGTATTCGAGAGAGAATTCTCATTACCATCTCAGAACACCAGTGTGTGTGTGTTATCTAGCTGTGGCTATCACTGAATGGCCATTTCATCTAACAGTTAGTCTGAGAAATCTATAAAGAACTGAAAACAAGGTCTCATAATGGAAAGTCATGGGCAATCTTAATTATACCTATAATAGTGTGCACAAGCTTCTAGATTTATGTTAACTAAGCTTGATATTTTCTGCTTCTATAAGAATCATATAATCATAGAATATCGGGGTTGGAAGGGACCTTAGGAGGACATCTAGTCCAACCCCCTGCTGAAAGCAGGACCAATCCCCAGACAGAGGTTCCTTTTCTCGCCTTACCTTTAAATTCAGAATTAATTTTAACTAGATTACTGGCTATCCCCTGG
The DNA here is from genome assembly GCF_028017835.1 of Emys orbicularis. Taxonomy (NCBI): domain Eukaryota; kingdom Metazoa; phylum Chordata; order Testudines; family Emydidae; genus Emys; species Emys orbicularis. The sequence continues at coordinate 8,326,746 of NC_088701.1, read as the reverse complement.
ATAGAACAAAGAGGAGAAAATTTGCCAGGTGGCCATCTGAAGAGAACATTCTGGTTAGGGCCCTGTATATTCTGTGAATCTGCAGCCGTGGAATTAATTTTATAGTCCATCCTTGTTTTAAAATTGTGCTCCAGAATCTAAGCTTTAATTTAAAAAAGTATATTTCCTGCTCTTCATGATTGTGAAAGACTTTAATAAATGTTGGGTTTGAGGGGAGAAATCCTGGAGAAATTCCTTATTATTAATTATTTCAAGTTAAAATGAACACTTTTGAAATGGCTGAGTTGTGAACTGTGGCTTCAAATGGCTACAGAAAGAAAACAGGTGATCTAAACAATCTGGAAATAATGAAGGCCTTGTTCATACAGCAATGGCTGTGAAGCATGCTGCTGATGAAATTCTATTTCTGCCTCTTGCATCTTTTAGTAACTGTACTATACAGAGAACTGTCCAAGGATGGGTCCTCCGGTTTGCTTATTAAGCTAATTCACATTGCAACTATTTTACCTGTATTGTGATGTTTTTGTAGCAGTCCTGTTGAGCTATAAATATAATATGTTAAGCAGCCCAGCTTTGTTAAGATAAAAATGAGTTGGAGGAAGCTCAGCAAAACCTGTAGATTGCACAAGGTGATGCTCACCTGACTGTATCTTAGAATATCAGGGTTGGAAGGGACCTCAGGAGGTCATCTAGTCCAACCCCCTGCTCAAAGCAGGACCAATCCCCAGACAGATTTTTGTCCCAGATCCCTAAATGGCCCCCTCAAGAATTGAACTCACAACCCTGGGTTTAGCAGGCCAATGCTCAAACCACTGAACTGTCTTTTGTATATTGTGTCCTATAAATGGGAATAAACTAGCTTGGAATAAATATTTTTATTCCATTATTTTTATCCAGTATCAGTAAATCTTTAATGTCTCCATAAGCCAGTTGCCCCATGTTTTCAGGCCAGATTTGAGTCTTTAGGCTTTTATGTTGAAGGTAGTCAAGTGTCTTTTGACTTTTACCTACAGCAGATGGTGGTGTTGGGTACATCTTCCTCCCAAGAAAATTTGCTGTCTATTTTACACCGAGACTAAAAACTTTGTGTTAGTCATTGGTAGGACCTATTCATAGCTTGCATTGATTAGGGCAGTCCATCTGCTGTAGCTTCAGGAATAAAAGCGACCATCTCAACAAACGTGAGACTGAGGGCTTGTCTATGCTTGAAATGCTGCAGCGGTGCTGCTGTATGGATGAAGCTGGGCCTCTGTAGTGCTTCAGTGAAGACGCTACCTACGCCGACAGGAGGGCTTCTCACATTGGTATAGGTCAGTGGCTCTCAACCTTTCCAGACTACTGTATCCCTTTCAGGACTTGGGGGATATGCAAGACAAATCAAAGTTTCACCTCACTTAAAAATTACTTGCTTACAAAATCACTTATAAAAATACATGTGTGTCACAGCAAACTCTTAGTGAAAAATTTCTAACTTTCTCATTTTTACCATATAATTATAAAATAAATCAGTTGGAATATAAATATTGTACTTACTTCAGTGTATAGCAGGGGTTCTCAAATTGGGGATCGGGAGGTTATTACAGGGGGGGTTGCGAGCTGTCAGCCTCCACCCCAAACCCCGCTTTGCCTCCAGCATTTATATTGGTGTTACAAATTAAAAACACGTTTTTATATATTTAAGGGGGTCACGCTCAGAGGCTAGCTATGTGAAAGGGATCACCAGTACAAAAGTTATAGAACCACCTATGTATAGTATATAGAGCAGTATAAACAAGTCGTATGTATGAAATTTTAGTTTTGTACTGACTTTGCTAGCGCTTTTTATGTAGCCTGTTGTAAAACTAGGCAAATATCTAGATGAGTTGATGTACCCCCTGGAAGACCTCTGTGTACTTCCAGGTGTACATGTACCCCTGGTTGAGAACCACTAGTGTAGGTAATCCACTTCCCTAGAGGCAGTAGCTGGGTCGACCGGAAGAGCTTTCCTGTTGACGTACCATTGTCTACACTGGGAGTTAAGTCGGTATAATTGTGTCACTCAGGAGGGGTGGATTTTCCACACCCCTGAGCGATTTTAGTTATACTGTACTGACATAAGTTGCTACTGTAGACCAAGTCTCAAAGAGCTTAGCTTGTTTAGCCCAGCAAAACAAAGTACAAGAGGGGATATGATTGCTGTCCTATGAGTACATCAAGCAGATAAACACCAGGGAGGGTAGATATTTATTTAACTAAAGGACAATGTTGGCATAAGAACAAATAGGTATGAGTTTGGCCATGAAAAAATTTAGGCTGGAAATTAGAAGGTTTCAAACCATCAGTGAAATTCTGTAACAGACTCCCAGTAGTTGTCTGTTCAAATAACTTTGTTTTGAGAGAGATTGACATATTTGAATGGGCTTGTATGATGGGGTTGATTGTGGTGATGGGGACAGGGCTCTGCAGCCCTTGGATCCCTTCTAGTTTGTCTTATATTCCTAAAATCTGATTCCCCCCCCCCCCTTTCACAATGTATTCTTGGTGTGTTTTGTCTCCTTCTGAAGCATTGGAGATGGCCACAGTTGGATATGGGATGCAGGATGAAGTGGGTTGGTGCTCTGAGATGGAACTGAGAATTCTCATTTTGCTGCATCTGAAGAAGTGGTTTTTTTACCCACGAAAGCTTATGCCCAAATAAATCTGTTATTCTTTAAGGTGCCACTGGACTCCTTGTTGTTTTTGAGAATTCTCATTGTCTCTCTCCCTCTCTCATATATATGCTTGTCTTGCTGGTTCTTGCTTACATGTTCAAGGTCTAACACACTATGTGGGGTTGGAAAGGAATTTTCCCCCAGGTCAGATTGGCAGTAGCCTTGGGCTTTTTTGCTTTCCTCTGCAGCGTGGAATGCAGGTCACTTGCTGAGATTGTGTATATATCACTTAATTCATTCCTTCCCCATGCAGGGGCCTCACCAATAGGTGCACTCCAGTCCCTTTCATTCTTTGCCTGTGGCCCACAATAGTTAAGTTTCCTGAAGGTTGTAATACTTTGGTCTAATTTCAGTTGTTGGGCTTAGTGTGTGGAAAGCTAGATGGTGTTGGTGGCCCATGATATACAGGAAGTCAGACTAGATATGGTGGATGGTTTTCTGGCCTTAAATTCTGACTGTAAGTGAATTAACTCTCTGATGTATGAAGATAATGTTGCACTGAGCTCTTAATGTATGCAAACACATTACAGCACAGTGATCAGCAAACAGTTTGGGTGTGTCCACACTAGAAGAGTTTTTACTATGGCCAGATCTACATTATAAACTTATATCAGTATAACCGTGTTGCTCAGGGGTGTGAAAAATCCACACCCTTGAGCAATGTAGTTATACCAACCTAACCCCTGGTGTAGACAGTGATATGTTGATGGGAGAGCTTCTCCAAAACACATAGCTACCATCTCTCAGGGAGGTGGATTAATTATGACAACAGGAGAAGCTCGCCTATTGGCGTAGTTGCATCTTCATTAGAGTGCTACAGCGGCACAGCCGCAGCACTGTATGTGTAGATGTTTATTATGTGTTAATTCAGATGTGGTAAAATCCTAGTGTGGAAAAGGCACTTTGTGTTTTTCACCCTTAACTGGTTGAAGAAAACACTAGAGGGAGCGCAGGGTTTACCATGACCAGTTAACGCCTATAAAAACTGCCTTGCCAAATTCACATTTTAAAATTGTTAGTTAACACATGGTAAAAACCACCTTTTTTTGGGGGGGGGGGGGGGCTAGTGAAGACAAGGCTTTAGTTTATAACTGTATTGTATCTTCCTGGTTTCACTGCTTCCCAGCCCATCTTCTCTCTGCTCTACTTCAATAAATGCCACTACCCAAAGAGTAGTAAGATGTAAGAGCTTTGGGGGATAAAGGCAATGTGTTACTCCTGGGGGAATTCTGTACCAATAAACTAAACATTCTGTGCACAATATTTTAAAATCCTGCAAATTTTGTGTCAAAATAACACCATAGAATCATGCCAGTTTTGATTATGTTGGTAGTTTATTTCATAATACCTGTCAGTGAGTATATCTGTAACAATACAGGCACACACAAAAATTCCCCCAGAAGTAGAGTTAAAGAAACCCCATACGACAACCCAGTCCCTGTTTCTCTGCCCTGTCTCCCCCAGAGCCCAGCCATGGCTCTCCCCAGCCCAGACACTCACCACCTCCCTCCTCTTCTCCCCCCCCCCCCAGACAATCACATCTTGACCCCCCCCAGAGGCCAGCTACAGGCCTCCCCACGGGCCCAGACACTCACACCACGTCTCTCCAGAGCCCAGTCCCCCCCACCCCAGACACTCTCAGACCCTACCCCTCTAAACCCCAGGGATCCAGAGGGAGAAACAGCCTGATGCTGGATCCTGGGTTGGCAGAAAGTTTCCTGCACGCCGCAGCCTCCTTTCTTCAGGGCGTGCTGGGAACTGCAGCTGCCAGGAACCCTCCAATTCCCTCCTCCTCTCTCCCTCCTCCTCCCCCCCCCCCCGCCCCACCTTGTCTTCTGTTTGCAAGCTGGGCTCTGCCTGGTCCAGTGGCCACCTTGTGGCAGCCAATACCTCTGCAGCCTATTCTGTAGGAGAAAAAGGAAATTCTGCAGAAACAACATTAAATTCTGCATTGCGCAGTGGTGCAGAATTCCTCAAGGAGTAATGTGTACTTTAAATAGATGAGGGCAGTTAGTGCTGTTGGATATTTGAGTAGAGAACACAGGGGTAGCAGAGGATATTCCAGAATACATCATTCTAAGTCTTCCTATGGTTTCAATTATGTCACAGCACAAGGCATTCTGAATTACCGCCAGCATAACACAAACCAGTGAGGATTTCAGAGAAGGAAAGCTAGTTATGAGGGAACATAAGAACGGCCATACTGGGTCAGACCAAAGGTCCATCTAGCCCAGTATCCTGTCTTCTGACAGTGTCCAATGCCAGGTGCCCCAGAGGGAATGAACAGAACAGGTAATCATCAAGTGATCCATCCCCTGTCGCCCCTTCCCAGCTTCTGACAAATGGGCTAGGGACACCATCCCTGCCCATCCTGGCTAATAGCTGTTGATGGACCAATTCCTCCATGAATGTATCTAGTTCTTTTTTGAACCCTGTTATAGTCTTTGCCTTCACAACATTCTCTGGCAAGGAGCTCCACAGGTTGACTGTGCATTGTGTGGAAAAAAATACTTCCTTTAGTTTGTTTTAAACCTGTTGCTTATTAATTTAATTTAGTGACCCCTAGTTCTTGTGTTATGAGATGGAGTAAATAACACTTCCTTATTTCCTTTCTCCACACCAGTCATGCTTTTATAGATCTGTATCATATCCCCCCTTAGTCGTCTCTTTTCCAAGCTGAAAAGGCCCAGTCTTATTAATCGCTCCTCATTTGGAAGCTGTTCCATATCCCTAATAATTTTTGTTGCCCTTTTCTGAACCTTTTTCCAATTCCAATATATCTTTTTTGAGATGGGGTGACCACATCTTGACACAGTATTCAAGTTGTATAAGCCAAACTTCCCTATTGAAGATGCAAATTAGTTGGTCCTTGAAATTTTTGTAAATTGCCAATGCAGCCGTTAACTGAGCTGTTTGAGTGGCCCTTCAGAACCTGGACTAGTGCCAAGTAACTGGAAAAGAAATTTTTTTCTCAGGGTTCTAGTTGCCTAGAAATGTTTGGCTGGGTATGTCTTTTTGCTTTAGGACAAGGTTAAGATAATTAAGTTACTTAGAATAGTGAAGAGTCCATGAAAAGGACACTTCGGCTTAGTTTAATCTAGTGACTACAGCTTCCCAGTTTTGACTGAAATGTGAATTAAAATCACATACCAGCATCTTTGGAACCTGCTTATCTCCGTTTGTTCCTATTTAAAGATGGTCTGGTTCTAACTTCCAAGATTTTCTTTCTTTGAGAATTCAGTTGCAAATGAAGGATGGACTTTTTAGAAGAGACAGTCTGAAAGGATATTCATAGTCCAATCCAGCAGTTGGATGGTGACGTTCACCTTGCCATATGTTGGAATGGAGCATGTAACTGCTGGTAGAAAGTAATTTTTCATTGGGGAAGCATACATTTTGTGCTCTGCTTCATCAGACAACTGAAAAGCACCATGAATGATGCTGCAGGTGCCTGTTATGCTTTCCTCTGACATCTATTAAATAGCAGTGTTTTTAATAATTTTTTGTATGTCTTGGGAAGGGGAAGTTGATATGCAAGTTGTAAACGTAAGTAGAATGGCCGATGACTCTAAAATGGGGTAGTAACTTCCCTTAATAAAATTGTCTTCCAGGATGTATTCTTCGTAAGAATGTCTTGCATACTGGCTGGCAAAAGTTGACCATAAGATTAAATTAAGGAGTCTGTCGAGGTCTGATATATCGTTCATTGTTGACAGTTGTATTGCAAGTGGCCTACACAATTTCTTTTTTTCACCTGGGTTTCACAATTGTCAATATCAATACCATTTCCAGCTGATGAAGGACATGACTTGTTTTAATTCCTAACTTGTGTTCTCTCTCGTCATGAAATTACAAAGATAATAGACTTCAAAAAAGAACTAGATAAACCCATGGAGGATAAGTCTATCAATGGCTATTAGCCGGGATGGGCAGGGATGGTGTCCCTAACCTCTGTTTGCCAGAAGCTGGGAATGAGGGATAGGGAATGGATTACCTGTTCCGTTCATTCCCTCTGGGACACATGGTATTGGCCACTGTCAGAAGACAGGATACTGGGCTAGTCCGTACCTTTGGTCTGGCCCAGTATCGCCGTTCTTGCATTCACTTTTTGTGTCTTGGAGTACAGTTTTAAATACACCTCTAAAGGGCATGGCACAGGTCCTGGGATGGAGAAACTTAATTTGTCTTGGGATCTTTAGGTCTAATACTAATGTAATATACACCTTTTTTTCATACAGATCTTTCTTTCAATAATAAAAGCTGCAGAAATGAAGGTGAGAGGGTAACAACTGTGAAGAAAAACAGAACACATAAAGGGTCATCTCTGCTTCAAGGTAACTATCATACATTTTACTTCCTTGTGAGCCAGGCCATAATATTCAGGATGACATGACTTTCAGGCTGGATTTTTTTTCAATTGTGTTTTAGGGCATACAGCATGTCTGCAGGACCTTATGGAGGGTCTTCACTCATACCTTGAGGTTATGGCACAGCAGACTTTCTTTCGTGGTGGTGATGGGAAATTAAACCAATTACAACAATCTTCTTTTAATGCAGTTGTGTATAAATCTGAGCTTGTCATATCCTCTCAAGGCTGGTTTACACTTAACTATTAAGTCAACATACCTACAGTACTCAGGGATGTGAAAAATTAACCAGTGGAAGAATTCTTCTGTTGACCAAGCTATTGCCGCTTGGGGAAGTGGATTGCCTACATCAATGGGAAAAACCCCTTCTGTTGATGTGGGACGTACTATAACGCTGCAGCGCTATGGCGCTGTGCCGCTGTAATACCTGTAGCGTAGACATGGCCTTAGTAACCTTGTGTTCTTTGAGTGCTTGCTCATGTTGATTCCAATTAGATGTATGTACGCCATGTGCATAGTCACTGGAAGGTTTTTCCCCTATGAGTACCCATCGGGTCAGCTCAGGCGCCCCTTGGAGTCCCACCTTCATGGCACTGCGTATAGGGCCCTGCCGACCCACTGCCTCTCCTTACTGACAGTGACAGTTGTCAGAGTGTTCTCTTTTCTCTTGTTTTCGAACGATCCCCTAGTGTACTCGTAGTTCCTACCTGTAAATAGTTTCAGTAGTTAGTTAATAGTTTTTAGTGTAGTGTCATATTTGAACCCCCTCCTCTTGTTAGTCAGGATTCCCTTCCCCTGCCCGGGGCTAGGGCATGCCTCGGTCCCAGGGGTTTAAGCTATATGGGGTCTACCAAAAGCTGATGTCAAAGGGCGACCTGCACATGTCCTGCTTAAGGTGCTTGGGGAATCATAGAATATCAGGGTTGGAAGGGACCTCAGGAGGTCATTTAATCCAACCCCCTGCTCAAAGCAGGACCAATTCCCTACTAAATCATCCCAGCCAGGGCTTTGTCAAGCCTGACCTTAAAAACCTCTAAGGAAAGAGATTCCACCACCTCCCTAGGTAACCCATTCCAGTGCTTCACCACCCTCCTAGTGAAAAAGTTTTTCCTATTATCCAACCTAAACCTCCTCCACTGCAACTTGAGACCATTGCTCCTTGTTCTGTCATCTGGTACCACTGAGAACAGTCTAGATCCAGCCTCTTTAGAACCCCCTTTCAGGTAGTTGAAAGCAGCTATCAAATCCCCCCTCATTCTTCTCTTCTGCAGACTAAACAATCCCAGTTCCCTCAGACTCTCCTCATAAGTCGTGCTCCAAGCCCCTAATAATTTTTGTTGCCCTCCGCTGGACTCTTTCCAATTTTTCCACATCCTTCTTGTAGTGTGGGGCCCAAAACTGGACACAGTACTCCAGATGAGGCCTCACCAATGTCGAATAGAGGGGAATGATCATGTCCCTCGATCTGATGGCAATGCCCCTACTTATACAGCCCAAAATGCTTTAGCCTTCTTGGCAACCATGGCACACTGTTGACTCATATCCAGCTTCTCGTCCACTGTAACCCCTAGGTCCTTTTCTGCAGAACTGCTTCCTAGCCATTCGGTCCCTAGTCTGTAAAAGTGCATGGGATTCTTCCGTCCTAAGTGCAGGACTCTGCATTTGTCCTTGTTGAATCTCATCAGGTTCCTTTTGGCCCAATCCTCTAATTTGTCTAGATCCCTTTGTATCCTATCCCTACCCTCCAGCGTATCTACCACTCCTCCTAGTTTAGTGTCATCTGCAAAAGGGAAGAAGCTTCAGTGATACTGATAGCGGCAGCCTGGCCCCACCAGCGCTGGTACACCATGCTTGTGGAGCTGTCATTGGACACCCCAATCACCCCACCTTTAGTTCCGGACCTGATCACCCAGCACCGCGGCCAGCTCCAGCATCCCAATCTCGAGTCTCTCCATCTCACGGTTTGGAAGCTGCATGGTTAAACCCGGTAGAGCTCACATGCTCAGATCCTGTTAGGGAGGTTCTCCTTGGCAGTAGGAAACCATCCACCAGGGCGACCTACTTGGCCAAGTGGAAGAGATTCTTGATCTGGTGTTCGCAGTCGTACCTCTCCGATGCAAACATCAATGTCCTTTATTTTGGACTGTCTGCTACATTTAAAGAAGCAGGGCTTGTTGATTTCATCAATAAAGGTTCACTTGATGGCCATTTTGGCGTTCCACCCAGGAGTGGCAGACTGCTCGGTCTTCGCTAACCCAGTGGTGGGGTCGTTTTCTTAAAGCACTGGACAGGTTATACCCGCAAGCTCGGCAACCGATCTCGGCATGGGACCTTAATCTGGTGCTTTCGAGGCCGATGGGGCCTCCATTTGAGCCCTTAGCGACATGTTCATTAGTCTATCTGTAATGGAAGGTGGCTTTCCTGGTCGCAATAATTTCAGCTAGTAGTGTGTCTGACTCAAGGCCCTCACATCTGACCCTCCTTATACCATCTTTTACAAAGACAAAGTGCAGCTTCGGCTGCACTCAGCCTTTCTCCCTAAAGTTGTGTCTCAATTTCATGCCAATCAAGTCTTTTTCCCTAAGCCTCACGCTAACAGCCAGGAGCAGAGGCTCCACTCTGTGGACTTTCGGCGGACATTGGCCTTTTCTATCAAGTGAATGACGCAGTTTCGTAAATCAAACCAGCTGTTTGTTGTGGTAGTGGGCAGGATGAAGGGCTTCCCGGTGTCCTCTCAAAGGGACCTGCCCCCGTGCTGATGGCACATTCTACAAGAGCGCAGGCTTCCTTGGTCGCATTCCTGGCCCAGGTCCCAACCCAATCCAGATCTGTAAAGTGGCAACGTGGTTCTCAGTCCACACTTTTACTACTTATTATGCTGTTACCCAGCATGCCAGGGACGATGCAGTGTTCGGCAGAGCAGTGCTTCAGTCCAGCGGTTCCATGAACTCCGCCTCCTAGGTAAGGCTCGGGAGTCACCTACTTGGAATCAACATGAGCAAGCACTCGAAGAAAAAACAGTTACCTGCCTCTTGTAACTGTTGTTCTTTGAGATGTGTTGCTCATGTCCATTCCAGGACCCACCCGCCTTCCCCTCTGTCAGAGCAATCCGGCAAGAAGGAACTGGAGATGCGGCGGGTTGGCAGGGCCCTTTATGTGGCGCCATGAAGGTACCACTCCAAGGGGCACCTGAGCCGACCCAATGGGTACCGCTAGGGGAAAAACCTTTTGCTGACTGTCCACGCGACACGCACACACCTACTTGGAATGGACATGAGCAACACATCTCGAAGAACAGTTACAAGAGGTAGGTAACCGGTTTTTTACTTATAATTGAGTCAGTCTTGTACTACCTATGGTTATAACTTGCACCTCTGCTGGCTCTTCCTTAGCAGTCATGTGCCAGAGCCCTAACCCTCTCTGCTGGCCCTACCCAATGCCCCGTTTGACCTTTACATCTTTCTCTCAGTTGCCACGTAATCTGGCTTCTTTCTTTCTAGCGGCTACAATAAAGGTATGTGACTATATGAAGACCTATAGTAAATAGAAATTTCAATGGAAGTATGTAATAGACTAAAAACATTCCGAAAAGTGTTTTATTAATTATTGAAATGAATAGCAATACAGTATTGTTAGCCTTTTAACTATTGGAAAGCTTGTTTTGCTGCTTATTTAAATGTGACCTGCAAAGAAGAAATTTGGGTTTGTTATTAATCTCAGATGTATAAATGTGGCCTGAAAGGAGTGTGTGTGTGTGTGTGTGTGTGTGTGTGAGAAATTTCTTCTTGGGTTTTTACATTAGCAGTTATTTATTATAAAGGTCTTTACTTCTCTGTTGCTGGAAGATGTTAGAGAACTAGCTTGCTTTTATCATACAAGAGCCTGAAACCTGAGCCTTTGAAAAGAGAGAGGATTTTTTGTTCAGATAGTTTAATATTCTGGTTTCAGTTTAATGCCTGTTTAACAAACACTTGAAAGAAAAGCTCTCTATGAAAGTGTCAGCATTCTGCCCCATAAAGTACAGGCTAAGGCAGTGGGCAAACTACGGCCCACGGGTCAGATCTGGCCCGTCAGGGCTTTGGATCCAGCCTGCGGGATTGCCAGCCCTGTGGCGCAGTGGAGCTAAGGCAGGCTCCCTGCCTGCACCCGCCCTGCGCCGCTCCCGAAAGCGGCCGGCACCATGTCCCTGTGGGGGCGGGGGCAGAGGGCTCCGTGCCAGCAGAGGGCAGGCTGGCGGTGTAAGATCAGCATTTTAATTTAATTTTAAATGAAGCTTCTTAAACATTTTGAAAACCTTGTTTACTTTACATACAACAATAGTTTAGTTATATAATATACACGTAGAGAGAGACCCCTTCTAAAAAAACGTTAACATGTATTACCGGCACGCCAAACCTTAAATTAGAGTGAATAAATGAAGACTCGCACACCACTTCTGAAAGGTTGCCGACCCCTGGCCTAGAATATCGCGGAAAGTAATAATGGACCTTTATTAATAGGAGTAATTTGGAAAAGCCGCAGTAGATGTATTTGTTTCAGGAAAAAAATGCTGGAATGCTATAAACATTCAAGTAGTTAGGCCTGGAATGTTTTTTATAACCAGACAGTTTGGTGCAACTACAGGGCTGTCCCTAGGGGGCAGGGCAAGCGGGGCAGCTGCCCAGGATGCAAAGCTGGGGAAGGAGGGGGGAAGTGGTAGGGGATAGAACCCTGCAGCGGACCTGATATTGCCAACCGTACTTCTGCGCTGCTGGTGGTGGCAGTGCTGCCGTCTGAACTGGGCAGCCGGAGAGTGCTGGATGTTGGCTGGGCATCCCGCTCTGAAGGCAATGCTGCTGCCAGGAGCAGCAGCGCAGAAGTAAGGTGACAGTACTATGCCTGCTGCAAGGCTCTACTCCCTAGTGTGTTTCTCCTCATTTTTTCATCCCCGCCCCATCCCCCAGCTTTGCACCTGGGCATCTGCCTCCCTTGCCCTGCCCAAAACTCTTCAAGATCATTTAATGTAATAATGGGAGGGGAGCGGGAGGAGGAGAGTGTGTTGCAAACCTCAATGTATGCAAAATCATGAACTGTGCAAAGTAAGCTAATTTAAAACAAAATTGCGGTGGAAGCCTAATATTGTGGAATCCGCAATATCGCAAATGAAGTCGGACCTTACTCATTATAAAATGACCTAGTAACTTGGCCATTCTCCAGTCTGCAGTATTGGATTCCTTTTACAGGCTGTGAGTCAGCACTTTCGGGTGAGTCATGTTTTTTAGTCATGTGCCCTTATTGTAGGGACTGATGAGAGGAACAAAGACTCAGTGGAGGAGAAACTCAGTCTGAAGCCAGAAGACAGTATACTTCCTGTTTCCTGAGGCTAGTGGTGCACTTACTGATTAGAGTGAGGATTGTTTGTTTCACTTACACTGACTTTTCTTTCTGGAAACATCTGAGTTGCTGCTAATGGCTTATAATCTTAGTTCTTCAGATAAATTAAAAATGTGAAATGAACAGTGTCAAATAAATCTTCAGTTTTTATTTTACACTCCATTCAACACCTTTTCGAGCTTGACATTTTACTTTGGATAAAATTTTCAAAGCGCTTAAGTGATGTAATGGCCTGTCTCATTGACACTTAAATCACTTTTGAAAATGGAACGTAGGTCACTTAAGCACTTTTTGAAAATTTTATCCTCTCCTCACCACCAGTAGGTAAATGGCTTGTTGATGTTGCCTCTGTTTGCTTGGATTTAAAATGGATGGAATCTGGTTAAATTGAAATGTATTTTGGAAAAAAAAAATTAGGCTTGACCATTTCAGATGACCTGCCCCATTTTTGCTGTAAGGTTATGTGATGAATACCCTAAAAATGCCCAGGTTGTATGGGTATTGGCACAGAAGAGAACCTACTACACGTACATTTGTGTGCCTGTGGTTGGGATGTTAAGTTCCCAGAAGTCATGGTGGGCTTGGTCCCATGCTTCTGGCACACCTCAGCATCCATCTGAAAACAGAGGAGGATCCATTTTCTGCCTGAATAACCTCTTATATTAAATTGTTTTAGACACAGGGTGCCTCAGTTAGCTCATTTAAGCGAATATGCAGGTCATTTTAATTGCTGGATTACAAATAGCCCAAATAAAGTAGTGGGAAAAGAAACTTTTTTTGTTTTTTGTTGTTGTTTTTTTGGACTGTGACAAATAAGGGGACACCTGGAGGCAGCTTGTTCAGAATGCAGACTAATACATGTGTCTTATTTTAAAAATATTACACTTCCACATGTGCTACCCAGGAGCCACAGCTTTTTTCTGGAGCATGCCTTATTCACACACTCTTTTTGAAACCACTTGGTTTTCCAGCTTCATGCTGTTAATGGAAGCATCTTGAAACATCTGACTAGCATAATTGCTCTGACATAGAATCCTAGAATATCAGGGTTGGAAGGGACCTCAGGAGGTCATCTAGTCCAATCCCCTGCTCAGAGCAGGACCAATCCCCAACTAAATCATCCCAGCCAGGGCTTTGTCAAGCCTGACCTTAAAAACCTCTAAGGAAGGAGATTCCACCACCTCCCTAGGTAACCCATTGCAGTGCTTCACCACTCTCCTAGTGAAATTTTTTTCCCTAATATCCAACCTAAACCTCCCCCACTGCAACTTGAGATGATGCAACATGATGTTGTTGCAGTATATCCTACCCCTAGCATCTTGAATGTTTTGTTCTGTGTGTCTAGGAAATGCAGCTCAGAGCTCGCCCACCTGCTTAACATCTTGTTCGCCTTTTACTTTCACAAGACTGTTGTGTCCTGGTGCTCTCTCCTTACCTGTGATTGTTCGTTCAGAGTGAGTGTGAGTGTGTGTATAAGTGTGTGTGTTGGTAAAGCTTTCTCTGACTTCTTTTTTAGGGGTCCTGTTTGACTGTCTTTGTCCTCTCCTCTTCTCCCTCTATACCCTATCTCACTGGGTGAGGTCATCCACTCTCACTGCATCGACTACAGTTTCTGTGCTGAACTTGCAAATCTATCTTTCTGTTCCTGGCCCATCTCTTGATCCAGGCTGTCACCTCTGCCTTTATTTTAAAGGTATCCAGGATAACTGGTGTGCACAACACAGAAGTGGTACCTTCTTTTGATACCTTCCTAGTTTATACCAACACTCTCTTGGGCATGGCTTCTCTCTTACAGAAACTTTCTCCAGCATGTCATTCTGGGGCTGACCTTTTTAATTTGGCAGGACCATGTAGCAGCAACGTTAAACTGACCATTTACAACTGACTGCTCGATCTCCCTCTCTTCCAACTGTCATGTTTGTACTTCGTTTCACTAGTTTTTCCTTTCTAATTCCTGAGAATTCACATCTGCTGTCAGCTTAAACTTGATATGGCTAAAGCTCTCCCCCACTACTGAACACATCACCATCCATCCTGTCTCAAACCCATAACCTGTGGGGTCCTATCTCATCCAGGCAATATTCACATTCTGCTGCTGCTTTCACAATTTTTTTAAGACCCTCTTGTCCATACTCCTATCCAGGCTCCTGTTATCTCCCACAACTTCTCTGGCTTCCTTGATAGCTGCTGCTCCATGCCTCTCCTTTAAACACAGAGCTTCTGAGATCACCTGGATCCATCATTCTGACCATGTCGGCCTCCTTACCTCGAATCCTTTGTTTTGCTCCCCGTTCTCCACCACATCAAATTCAAGCCTTGGGGGGAGGGATAGCTCAGTGGTTTGAGCATTGGCCTGTTAAACCCAGGGTTGTGAGTTCAATCCTTGAGGGGGCCACTTAGGGATCTGGGGCAAAAATCAGTACTTGATCCTGCTAGTGAAGGCAGGGGGCTGGACTTGATGACCTTTCGAGGTCCCTTCCAGTTCTATGAGATAGGTATATCTCCATATATTATTATTAAGCCTTCAAAGCCCTTCACAGCTATTCATCCTCACTCATTTGACTGTCTCTTGTCAAACTCCGAAGGATGACAGCCTTAGAACCCCATTTGCACGTTTGTCCCATAACCACCTCTGTTTTTTCCTCTCTATAGCTCCCCTTATGTGTGGATCACCGGTAGCTTTTTTTCAGTATAGCCTATCAGCACCCTCTCCTGACCAGTCTGATGCATTGCAGCCACATTGTTTTCTGCATCTGCACTCAGAGCAGAGGTCCCTCCAGAGCATTTCATGGCAGGCTGGAAAAACAGAGAGTCCAAAGTCTTTCTGTTCTGCAAGGGTGAGTTTGAAAGACTGTTTGTTTTAAGATGAAAACAGAAGCCAAAATAATTCAGTCTTTTTCCTCTGAAAGGAAAGCCTAGCACATCTTTAGCAAACAGAACTTAAACATCAGAGGGGTAGCCGTGTTAGCCTGGATCTGTAAAAAGCGACAAATAGTCTTGTGGCACCTTATAGACTAACAGACATATAAACAGGTTAGCCTTTTTGTCTGAAGAGTAAATTGTAGTAAAACAGTCTATTGTGAAGCTCTCTTCAGGCTGACTACAATCCCACCATGAACAAATATGAAAGAAACATAATCTCTCTTCCTTGGAGCAAGTCTTTCCAGGCTGGGTATACTCACCATGTGAACAAATCAAAGAAAAACAAACTTAGTTTCTTCACTAACTTTTGCCTACTGGTGTGGCACAAACTTTCCCAGAGGCCCACCGCACAGGATGATCTATTTACTCCCAGCAATAGTAGCAGCTGCCTTCCTGTTTCAATATTTGCTCCAGCCTGTGTTGCTTGAAGGGTAACAGGCCCTAGCTGACTCTGAATCTGTTCATTGATCCGTGTCTTCCCATCTTGAAGCCTCCTGGCTTCCTTCCTTGGTCATGCCCTGAACTGTAGTGGTCCCCTTAGGGATAGTATATTCTATCACAGCAATATTTCCCTTAATTACACTTTTATCTGTTTAAGTTTTTAAAGCAGTTTTGAAATTGTCTCGTTGTAGTAGTAAGGCAGTTGTCTCGTCTCTTATTTTCCATGTTGGCACCAAAAAATAAAAAAAAAATCCCCTGTCAGGGGAGAAACTTTAAACATTAAATTGTTAATTAACATTTTACTAGGCAGCATTTTATGGGTGCAAAAAGTCACATTAGTGACTGTTAAACTGTCTAGTAATGTGCTTTTGCTCCTCGCATTATGGGTGAAAAATTAAGCTAGTAAAATGGTCTTGTTAATGCATAGTAAAATCTTAATTTATACTTACCCTGCTGCAGCTATTATTGGGAAATGCTGCTCTCTTTTGAGCACCTGTAGATTTACCAAATACAAATCTTACCAGGTTCTTAAGATTTTTTTGTTCCCTCCCAAGGCACCTCTATCCCATTTTGCTCCAGGGAAAGACTTGTGTCCTTTCCATGAGACAGGCGGTAGTTCTGGGGGGTTTCTGGTCAACTGCTAGAGACAAGACAGATGAGCTACTCATCTCATCTGAGACTCCACAATATTCAGATTACATCAAGTGGCAAATCAGTTCTGTGACTTTTGGCTTCTCCTTGTGAGACAGTTCCATCATATTAACCAAGAATGTTTGTATTTGGTAAAATCTTAGCTGAACAGCTTGTCAGTTTTCATCCTGTTTGTTATGTATATGGAAAAGGTGTGTGTAGAACAGAGCCCTCTCTGGCTCTGTTGAAATGGCAGGAGAGTCCAAGCAAGACATCCAAGAAAGCATGTTTAGTGCAAAACCCTCTAAACGTTCGAGCTAAACTTTTAAATTGGAGATGCTATAGGTTGTCCCCTTCCCATGCCTAGTAACAAGGTTTCAATGCAGCAGGTACTATTTGCCTTGATAATCACAGTTACAGTATCTCATGAATGATTTCAGGATTTAGTGAGTACCAGGCTTCTCTGGATAACTTAAATCTGTTATATGAAGTTGGACCATCTTCTTCAGCAGAGACTTAAGTAGGATTTGTGAATGGCTGGCCCAGAGAGAGTGAAATAAATGACTTGGGTGCTAGGGAAAGACATGGAAATAATCCTTACCTCAGCTGTTTTACACTGAAAACTTATGTTCCTCTTTGAGTGATGTCCCTGTAGGTGTTCCACTTTAGGTGTTCGTGCGCCCTGGAGCTCGTAATCTTGCGCCGCTTCAGGCAGGTATCTGGCACTGTGCGACCAACCCCTCCTCAGTTCCTCCTCTTCCGCCATTGACTCAGGTCGGAACAGCTAGCAGCCCTTTCAGCTTATTCTGAGTAGGATAGGTTTATCATTCGTGTGCTCCTTCATGTTTTGGCCACCATTCCAGAGGACATGCTTCCATTCTGATGACGCTTGTTTAAAAAAAAAAAAAAAAAAAGCGTTAATTAAATTTGTGACTGAACTCCTTGTGGGAGACTTGTATGTCCTCTGCTCTGTTTTACCTGCATTCTGCCATATATTTCATGTTCTAGAAGTCTCAGATATTGACCCAGCACACGTTGTTCATTTTAAGAACACTTTTGCTGCACATTTCACAAAATGCAAAGAAGGTATCGATGTGAGATTTCTAACGATAGCTACAGCACTCGACCCAAGGTTTAAGAATCTCAAGTGCCTTCTAAAATCTGAGCGGGACGAGGTGTGTAGCATGCTTTCAAAAGTCTCAAAACAGCAACGCTGAAACAGAAACTACAGAACCCAAATTACCAAAAAAGAAAATCAACCTTCTGCTGGTGGCATCTGACTCCGATAATGAAAATGAACATGTCGGTCTGCACTGCTTTGAATTGTTATCAAGCAGAACCCGTCATCAGCATGGACGCATGTCCCCTGGAATGGTGGTTGAAGCATGAAGGGACATATGAATCTTTAGCTCATCTGGCACGGAAATAACTTGCGACGCCAGCTACAACAGTGCCATGAGTATGCTTGTTCTCACTTTCAGGCGACATTGGCAGCATTATCTCCTGCAAATGTAAACAAACTTGTTTGCCTGAGCGATTGGCTGAACATGAATGAAGTAGGACTGAGCGGACTTGTAGTTCTAAAATTTTACATTGTTTTATTTTTGAGTGCACTTTTTTGTACATAATTCTACATTTGTAAGTTCAACTTTCATGATAATGAGATTGCACTACAGTACTTGTATTGGGTGAATTGAAAAATACTATTTTTTACAGTGCAAATATTTGTAATCAAAAATCTAAAGTGAACACTGTACACTTCGTATTGTGTTGTAATTGAAATCCATATATTTGAAAATGTAGAAAACATCCAAAAAGATGTAAATAAATGGTATTTTATTATTGTTTAGCAGTGTGATTAGTCGTGATTAATTTTTTAATCGCTTGACAGTCCTAGTTTAAACTAGTTAGCTTTATTCTTTTGTCTCCGTCCTCTCCCCCCCCCCCCCCAAATAAAAATTGTTTCTCTTCATAGGATTGCAGGTTTCCGTTCAACTGTCACTGTAGAGTAGTAGTTTTTCTCCCCCTGACCTCCCTTTACAGGGAGAAAATGCTCCCTGAGGGGCATGCCTGCCTCCTCAGGGTTCAAACACTGCCTTACTTACAGACTTTCAATACCAGTTTCAGACAGACACTCTGTGTGTCTGCTGTCTTGGTGAGACAGGTATACCGCAGAAGTGCTTGCACTGCCACAACCTCAAAGCCCACACCAGGAAGGCGAGAGACCTTCAACTTAAACTCTTCCTCATGGAGAAGTCTCTCCGCCCTGCTTCTGAGCCCGAGGTACACACCCTTCATGGCCAGAGATCTCCAACAACAGCCTCTGACAGGGCCTTTCTTCCATGGTCCAGGCTCCCAACCAACTGCCAAGAAGGCAGCAAAAAAAAAAAAAAAAAAAGGTACAACGACCCTGACTCATGAGTTGGCCAATAAAAGGCGCTCCTCCAACGGGCAAACAGCTTCAGTACCAACTGCACCAGGTCCTCCCATCACTGAAATAGCAGGATGATCTGGCACTGTTGGTGCCAAGAAAACAAAAGATGCCAAGCGGCCGAGCTCTGACACAGGCAGCAAGGAGAAACTGAAACCCCATACTACAGTACTGGCGGAGCTGATCAAACACCCAGTACCGAGAGTCTCAGCACTTCCGCAGATGATGGCACCACCTAGTACAGGCACCACACACCTGGGGCCGCACAACGGCACCGACGAGAAGATTGCAACATCTGGTACGGATTCCTATGATGCCAGTGGTACCAATGCCATTGACACCTTGCTGCTAGGGTCTGCCATTCTCGGTACCAACAGTACCTCAGGAACACTCAATACCAAGTCAATCCACCTCTCCATGTCTTTCCGGTCTGCCATTTTCGAGCGATGATGATGTTCTACACTCTCCACAGCATTCCTCTCCTGTGAGTGCTCCCATCAAATCAGTTCCTGCGCACAAGGGCTACCTGGTTGACCCGAAGTACCACCCCTGGTGTGGGCACCCCTGGATGCCACCTATACCCTTCTTTCCATAGTGGCCGTTTTGGAGTCCAGGAACGGCTTACCCGCAACAATACAGACCTATTGGCCCACCCAGAGAGAGAGCACATTCACCCTTATCGACGGCACAGGGACCATCTGAACCTACAGAATGGGGCTGAAGAGGAGGAGGAATTCTCTGACCAGGACACCGCACCTGAGGCTCACTTCTCCTCATCTTCGCCTGATGACACTATCCTGTCCCCGCCTCCCAACACATGAGATGATTTCAAGCAATTCCAAGACCTCTGTAAGAGAGTTGTGAGTTCACTGGATATTTCGCTCGAAGAAGTCCAGGAAGCATGGCATCATAGACATACTGCACACACCTACTTCCTCCAAAATCTCTCTTCCTATGAATGATGTGATTATGGTACCAGTGAAGTTAATCTGGCAGACCCCAGCAAGAGGCCTAATTAAAAAAATACTACATGATTGCGAAGGGAACTGAATTTCTCTTCTTGCGGTCAATGAGCAGGGCAGACGACAGCTACCCCCAGGAACATGCCATATGAAAAGAATTGGAAGAGGCTCAATCTCTTTGGCCGCAAAGCATGCTCCTTGGTGACCTTACACTTGAGAATAGCTAACTAAGAAGTGTTACTAGCTAAGTATGATCATAATAATTACGCAAAATTCTCTTGAATGTATTGATTTTATTCTGGAAGAGAGAGAGCAATTCAGATCATTTGTATCAGAAGGACAACTCATAACCAGGATAGCATTACAGGCTGCTCTGGATTTGGTGGATAGAGCAGCGAGGTCCATAGCCACCAATGTGATTATGAGAACGGCTTCCTGGCTCCATCTTTCTGGGTTCCCTGAACCAGTACAGTTGATGGTCGAAGACCTGCCATTCGAAGGACCCAAATTCTTTGCGGCCAAAACAGGCGAGTCGCTACATACTCTCAAGGGCGGCATTACGATCCCTGGGTATTTACACACCTAGAACCAAATGAAGACAAGGAAATTATCAGGCCCCTCGAAGATTCCACCCCCTCCTTATGCACAGTGCCACAGATATTATGACCACCAGGGGCAGAAACAGAAAACATTGAGGGGAGGACTATCTACCCCCTCAAATACTACATCCCAACCATCGGCCTCCAGACAACAAATTTGAGGCCTTGGTGGAGGGCCTGTGAACCCTGCATCTTTCAATGCTGGAACCATCTACAATCTTCAAACTTTTTGGAGATCGCTTAATAGAATCATAGAATATCAGGGTTGGAAGGGACCTCAGGAGGTCATCTAGTCTAACCCCCTGCTCAAAGCAGGACCAATCCCCAACTAAATCATCCCAGCCAGGGCTTTGTCAAGCCTGACCTTAAAAACCTCTAAGGAGATTCCACCACCTCCCTAGGTGACCCATTCCCAGTGCTTCACCACCCTCCTAGTGAGAAAGTTTTTCCTAATATCCAACCTAAACCTCTCCCACTGCAACTTGAGACCATTACTCCTTGTTCTGTCATCTGGTACCACTGAGAACAGTCTAGATCCATCCTCTTTGGAACCCCCTTTCAGGTAGTTGAAAGCAGCTATCAAATCCTCCCTCATTCTTCTCTTCTGCAGACTAAGCAATCCCAGTTCCCTCAGCCTCTCCTCATAAGTCATGTACTCCTAATAATTTTTGTTGCCCTCCGCTGGACTCTTTCCAATTTTTCCACATCCTCCTTGTAGTGTGGGGCCCAAAACTGGACACAGTACTCCAGATGAGGCCTCACCAATGTTGAATAGAGGGGAATGATCACATCCTTTGATCTGATGGCAATGCCCCTACTTATATAGCCCAAAATGCTGTTAGCCTTCGTAGCAACAAGGGCACACTGTTGACTCATATCCAGCTTCTCATCCACTGTAACCCCTAGGTCCTTTTAGGCAGAACTGATGCCTAGCCATTCGGGCCCTAGTCTGTAGCAGTGCATGGGATTCTTCCGTCCTAAGTGCAGGACTCTGCACTTGTCCTTGTTGAACCTCATCAGGTTTCTTTTGGCCCAATCCTCTAATTTGTCTAGGTCCCTCTGTATCCTATCCCTACCCTCCAGCGTATCTACCACTCCTCCCTGTTTAATGTCATCTGCTTCCTTCCATTCTACCCAATCTGGAAAACTATTACATCAGACAGATGGGTATTAGAAATTATCCAGAGTGTTACTCCATCCCCATTACCTCCAGATTCCCCTACCCACTCTCCCTCCCCGTCCCTCTTTAGGGGCCCCTCTCACGAACATTTACTGCAACAAGATGTAGCCACCTCTTACACCTAGGAGCAGTAGAACCCATCCCAACAGAATATAGAAATAAGGGATTCTCTTCATACCACTTTCTCATGCAGGAAAAAAAAACAGGAAGGTGGCGACCCATCCTTGCCTACGGCGACTCAACAAGTTTGTGAAGAGACAGCGATTCAAAATGGTCACACCAGGTACCATAATTCCAGTGCTAGAAAGGGGGGATTGGTTCTCAGCCCTCGACCTCCAGGACGTGTATTTTCGTATAACCATCCATCCCTCACATTGGAAGGTTCTCCAATTTGCAGTAGCGCAGGAACATTTCCAAGACAAGGTCCTACCCTATCCACTTCCCCTTGGGTATTTTCAAATGTCTTAGCTGTTGTAGCTGCCTACCTCCGCAGAAAAAGGAATCATGATACACCTCTACCCCAATATAACGCTGTGCTCGGGAGCCAAAAAATCTTACTGCGTTATAGGTGAAACCGCGTTATATCGAACTTGCTTTGATCCACCGGAGTGCGCAGCCCTGCCCTCCCGGAGCGCTGCTTTACCACGTTATATCCAAATTTGTGTTATATTGGGTCGCGTTATATCGGGGTAGAGGTGTATTTCCGTAGTTGGATGACTGGCTGCTGAAACTGCCGACACTGCAAGCAGCATTAGAGTCCACCGAACAGACAGTAACTCTATTTACTAGGTTAGGCCTTCCAATAAATATAAAAAAATCAACTCTGACACCAGTACAAGAACTAGAGTTTATTGGGTTCTATCTCAAGTCTCCCTAGGCGACGACCTATCTACCAAGAAAACGATTTCTGATTTTAACCAACCTGATCTCCACAACGTGAAACAGTCCATAAGGATCTGCCAGAACTTGACTGCAATTTCTAGGCCACAGGGCTGCCACGACCTTCGTCGTCAGACATGCAAGGTTACACATGCGGTGTCTACAAACTTGGCTCCAGACAAACTGTCCCACGCAAGCACAATATAAACAAGCACATCACAATGTTGAACAAATAAGACTCCCTTATTTATCCACGGTGTCTGCAGGGGGGTGCCCTTTGTACAGAATCGGCCAACGCTCACTATCACCACAGATGCATCCATCCGGGGTTGGGGTGCATACTAAACTCACGTTCTGTCCAGGGCCGGTTGAATCCAATCTTCATATAAATCTTTTAGCGCTATGAGCTGTTCGAAACACCTGCTCCCATTTCTTACCGATTGTCAAAGGCAAGACCGTATAGACCAGTGGTCTCCAACCTTTTTATGCACAAGATCACTTGACCTGTTTGCCACATGAGGCAACAAAGTGCCTGTGACTCTGCTTCTTCCAGAATCATAGCCTGGGCTCGCTTGCAGATGCATTTCTCCTCCCCTGGACGGAACATCTGCTGTAGGCATTCCCACCGTTCCCACTCGTGCACAAGGTCCTGCTCAAGATCTGCAGGGACAAGGCGGTGGTCATACTGGTGGCATTGGCATGGCCTCACCAACACTGGTACACCACACTCCTGGAGCTGTTGGTGGACGCCTCATCGCACTGACCCTGGTCCCGAACCTGATCACCCAAGACCACGGTTGCCTTCATTACCCCAACCTCCAGTCCCTTCAGCACATGGCTTCATGGCTAAACCCCATGGAACTCGTGCTCAGAGCCTGTTAGGGAGGTCTTGTTTGGTAGCAGAAGCCCTCCACCAGGGCCACCTACCTGGTCAAGTGGAAAAGGTTTGCAATCTGGTGCCCTCAGGGCCGCACACCTCAGCTGCAGGTGCCCATATCTCTCATCCTGGACTATCTATTGCACTTAAAACAGCAAGGTCTGGTGGCATCGTCCATCAAGGTGCACTTGGCAAGCATTTCTGCCTTCCAGCCAGGAGCAGCTGGGTGTTCCGTTTTTGCCAACCCCATGGTTGGACATTTCCTGAGAGGTCTGGAAAGGCTGTACCCTCAGGTTAGACAACCGGTCCTGGTGTGGGACCTCTGCCTGGTCCTTTCACACACACACCTCCTCCCCCCACGTTGGAGCCCCTGATGCTTTGCTCGCTGCTATACCTATCATAGAAGGTGGTCTTCCTAGTCGCCATTACTTCGGCAAGGAGGGTATCGGAGCTTCAAGCCCTCCCCTCCGACCCTCCCTACACTGATTTCTTTAAGGACAAGGTGCAACTCAGGCCTCATCCAGCATTTCTTCCAAAGGTGGTGTCTCAGTTCCGTTCCAACCAGGACATTTTTCTTTTACCCTAAGCCTCACTCAAGTAGCTGAGAACAGAGGCTTCGCTCACTGGACATTTGAGCGCTGGCCTTTTTACATTGACCGCAAAAAGCTGTTCCATAAATCGAACCAGCTGTTCGTGGCGGTAGCAGACTGGATGAAAGGACTCCCGATCTCGTCGCAGAGGATTTAGTCATAGATCGTGTCATGCATCCGAACATGCTACAACTTAGCCAAAGTTCCAGCCCTGGCACTAATGGTGCATTCCACAACGGCACAGGCCTCCTCGGCGGTGTTCCTGGCCTAGGTCCCAATTCAAGAAATCTGCAGGGCAGTGACGTGGTCCTCGGTTCACATGTTTTCCTCTCATTATGCTATCACCCAGCATGCCAGAGATGATTCAGCATTCGGCAAAGCGGCGTTTCAGTCAGAGATTCCGTAACTCCAACCCCACCTCCTGGGTAGGGCTTGGGAGTCACCTAATTGGAATCGACATGAGAAAGCACTCGAAAGAAAAAATGGTTACTCACCTTCTCGTAACTGTTGTTTTTTGAGATGTTGCTCATGTCCATTCCAAATCCTCTGTTGGAGTAGCCAGCAAAAAGGAACTGAAGAGGCCATGGAGGCGCCACTCCCAGGGGCTCTATAGCTGACCTGACAGGTGCTGCTAGGGGAAAAACTTTCCAATGACTGTGCATGCGGAGCGCACACACCTAATTGGAATGGACATGAGCAACATATCTCGAAGAACAACAGTTATGAGAAGGTGAGTAACCGTGTTTCTTTGGTTTTTTGGTTTTTTTTGGCTAGGTAGCAGAAAGCCCTTGACTAGGGCCACTTATCTGGTCAAGTGAAAATGCTTTACTTACTGTGCCGCCGAGTGTGGCTTCCCTCCTCTGCAAGTGTCCTTACAGTCCATCCTGGACTACCTCCTTTATGTGAAGCATTAAGGTCTGTCGCTAGCCTCTATCAAGGTGCATTTGACAGCGATATCGGTATTCCATCCTCCAATCCAGGGTTGGACAGTCTTTGCCAAGGGTATGACAGATTCAGTGAAGGTCTGGAGAAGCTCTACCCGCAGGTTCGTTTAAATCGCCATGGGATTTAAACCTGGTCTTGTCCAAGCTCACTGGGCCTCTGTTCGAGCCATTGGCAAAATGCTCTCCTCTGCTACTCTCTTTGAAAGTCACCTTCCTGGTAGCAATTACTTTGCTAGAAAGAGTCTAGGTGCTTCAGGTGCTAACATCGGAGCTTCCCTATATTGTATTCTTTAAGGACAAGGTCTGATTGCGCCCCCACTCAGCCTCTTTCCCCAAGGTGGTGTCTTTTTTACAACCAGAACATCTTCCTACAAGTCTTCTGCCCTAAATCGCATAATAGAGAAGAAGAGTGGCATCTGCATTCTCTGGATATTAGAAGTGCCTTGGCCTTTTATATAGACAGGAGAAGACCTTTCTGCAAATCCACATGGCTTTTTGTGAAAGGCCTCCCAGTAACGGTCCAAACAGTCTAGCCATGGAGCATGGCCCATATCCGGGTCTGCTATGAGCAGGCGGTGGTGTCTGGCGCAGGCATCATGAAGGCCCACTCAACAAGGGCTCAAGCATCTTCAGCTGCGTTTCTGGCACATATACCAATACAGGACATCTGCAAGGCAGTGACATGGTCCTCGGTCCACACATTCGAATCCCACTATGCGATCACCCCACAGGCAAAAGATGATGCTAGTTTCAGGAGGGTTGTGCTGCAGTGGACACGACCTTAAACTCCTAACCCACCTCCAGGACTTCTGCTTGTGTGTCTCCCAGAATGGAATCGACATGCGCAAGCACTCGAAGAAGAAAGGACGGTTACTTACCTTTCGTAACTGTTGTTCTTCGAGCTGTTGCTCGTGTCCATTCCATGACCTGCCCACCTGTCCCGCCATAGGAGTTCACAGCAAAAAGGAACTGAAACGGTGCAGGGCCGGTGGCACCACTTATATCGGTGCATAAGTGCTGGCCTCCAGGAGTTGCCAGAGCTGGCCCTACAGATACCACTAGGGGGAAAAAATCTCTGGCAACTGTGCACACGGAGTGTGCGCTCCCGGAATGGACATGAGCAACACATCTTGAAGAACAACAGTTACGAAAGGTAGGTAATGTTCTTATTTCTGTGGAGGATTCACAGGACATCTCGGTGTGCATAAATAATCTTTTTTGCAGGGCGCCCTCTGGCTATCTGTGCCAGGCAATTAGAAGCAGATAGCCACTGTACCTGCACTGGTTATTTCAAGAAAAAATAGCAAATAAAATGTGCCCCCACAATATTGTGAACTGCATACTTACGAGAGGTTCCTTCCCTGCATCATGCTCACCCATGCTGGACTGCTGTGACTGGCTGAACTGCTCTGGGGTTACAAATAGCTCCTGGCTCTCTGGGACAATGGATCCCTTATTTGCCTGTCTCTCTTCCTTGTGCAACACAGTCATCTCAGTGTTGCCTATGTTGGCCCATGACTCTGACTTATCCAAGGTATTCGCACATCTGTTGGGGGTGGTTGTGTGGTCGCTGCCAAATATAGCATGTAGCTCCTTGTAAAAGCGGCATGTTTGTGGCGCTGCACCAGAGCAACTGCTTGCCTTCTTTGTCTTCTAGTATGCCTGCCGCAGCTCCTTGGCTTTCACACAGCACTGCTGCAGGTCCTCTGGTAGCCATTCTGCACTATGCCCCAAGAGATCTGCTCATAGATGTTCACATTTCTATGGCTGGAGCTGAAATGTGTCTGGACAGCCCCTTCTCCCCACAAACCCAGGAGATCCACCACCTCCTGTGTAATCCAGGCAGGCGCGCATTTGGAGTGTGGAACTGGCATGTTTAGCTGGGCAGGCAAGCTCTCCACACCAAGCAAACAGGAAATGGAAATTCAAAATTAGTGGTCCTTTAATAGGGGAGGGGCTTTTTCCATTATACCTGACCACTGGGCAGAGGAGTTGAAGACTGTGACCAGAGTGGTCACAATGGAGCATTGTGAGACACCTCCTGGAGGCCAGTTAAGTTGATGTAAGGAATGCATTGTCTATACTGCTGTTACGTCGACCTAACTACATTGACTTAATCACTACACCTCTCACGGAGGTGGAGCTAAGTTAACGTAGCAGGCGGGATAAGTTAGCGGGAGGGATCTTGCAGTGTAGATACTGACATTATTAAGATGACGAAAGGCAGCTTATGTCGACCTAACTCTGTAGCGTAGACCAGAGCTAAAACTCACACCAGTATCAACTTCCTAGACTCCACGATCAGCTGAAGATAACTATATACAAGAAACTCACAGATCACTACACTTACCTTCACAGATCCAGTAACCACCCCAAACACCCCAAAAATGTTATCTACAGCCAGGCACTCAGCTACCATAGAATGTTTCTTGGAGAAAGTCTGGGATACACACCGTAACACACTTAAAACCATGTTCACCAAACAAGTACACTCCACCAGAGAAGTAGATCACATCATGGAATGGGCTGCCCAATTACCCTAAAAGGACTTGCTTCAGTACGGGGTTGGGGGACGACGACACTGCACTTCCCTACTTGTCACTACCACCCCACACTGCAGTCTGTAGGGGGTATCATTAAACAACATACTTGATGTGGACCACATCTTGAAATAAATCTTTCTTAAATCCCCTCTTCTGGCCTTCATACAACCACCCAGCTTCTTCAAGCAAATCAAAAGCAAGCTACCCTCAGAACAGGACGCACCAACTCAAAGTGGCACCAGACCCTGTCGTAACAGATGCAAAACCTGTAGACATACCTCCGCTACTACAATGATCAGTACCCCTCACAACACACCTTTCAAGATCCATGGGTCCTACACATGCTTATCACGTGGTGTACCTCATCCAGTGCACTAAATGCCCCAGTATCTATGTGGGTGAAACAAACTAATCATCACTACATTCTCAAATGAACTCGCACAGAAAAATGATAAAACAAAAACGCCTGTGGGTGAACACTTTTCATAAAATGGTCACTCCATATCTGATATCTTAGTCCTTTTTCTCAAAGGAAACCTGCGTAATAGCTCCCAAGCTTGTCTTTTGATAGTTAAATTCATAACTTTGTTAGACCCTAAAAATCATTGATTTAATAAAGACACTGGATTTATGGCTCATTACAACAATTTGTAACCCACTCACCTGCCTTTATCCTATGGCTGCAAAGTTTTTAACTGTCCATTTCACCTTCAGTGGTCTCTTGCAATGTGTGTTAACTCTTTTATGCTTGTCTGTTCTACCTTGCATTTAGTTGTGACATTGAGTTCCTTTCCCAGAACTGAAGAAGAGCTCTGTGAGACAAAAGCTTCTCTCTTTCACCAACGGAAGTCGGTCCAATAAAAGATACTGCCTCACCCACCCTGTCGTTACGGTCATCCGTGGTCAGGGATGAAAGTAATATGGAACACTTACTCCAGGCCTTGAGCGGAAGGGGCGGGACTGGAGGTTCACCTCCCCCAGCCAGCCCATCTGCACTGCCTTGCCTGCACGCACCACCTGGGGCTCCGGCCGCCACCGCAGTAGCACTTTAAGGACCCTCAGGAGCAATTTAATGCTTTGCTGCGGCAGCGCTTTAACGTTGACTGTGTACGGGCTTCTTACCGGTATGCCGTACTGGCCTACTTTCACCCCTGTCCGTGGCCTGGTGTTGGATGAGGTGCTTGACTGCATGTAGAAGAGACCCAATAGCATGGTCAGCTGACACTTTGTTGTAACATCTTGCTATAGCTGGATTTTGATCTAGCATGAGTGGTTCAGGGAAGAGATGCCAACACTGCTTTGTGCATCTGAGAGATGTGGCGGTATAGGCTGGTGTTGCTTTCCAAGGTTCTAGAGGGTAGGAGAGGCGCTCTAGGAACAGGCCAGTACTTCTAGTCCAACAGATTAAGCACATAACTGGTTGGGATGTAATACAGTTGTTTAAGACCAATGCTTTCTCTGTCAGCTTCCTTTGGTGTTACATGAAAGCAGTTTTGGTAAATAATGAGAGAAACTTACATTTTGAGAGACTCATATTTTGATGAGATAAAAGTAGTCTGATATCAATATCTGCTCTAATCAATATTTCTGTACGTCTCGTCTCAAGTTTGAACTATCAGTGTTTCTCAATGTTAAACTATAAGAATTAGCAAAGAAGACACACCGAAGCAGATTCCAATGATTAGTCACTGCTGAATAATATGATTGAAACACTTCCTAGAAATTGTTAGCTATGAGTCTCATATGGTTTGCCTAAATTAGGAAAAGTTTGAGTTCTATTTGGGTTAGCTGACATGTTAGCTACTTCCTACCTAACCATGACATTTTCAGTATAACTTGTTGAGATATAAAGGTGTTAATCAGCATCTTCACTTCAGTAAACATTGTGGTTGGTTGCAGTAAACATTGTGGTTGGTTGCGGTTAAGTAATGTGTTAGCTAACCCTGACCCAACACAGCCTCGTCTCAGAAATTAGAAGAACTCTTATAGTGAGGGGCTTAAATCTGATCATTAAGGTTCTTGCTCTTCATAGAAAATGAAAGGCTTTAAGTGGCAAAGGCAATGAAACGTTAACTGTCGCAGCTAACAATGCCATGCTAATTTGGTTCTCATTTGTGATACCAGGGAGGAGGCGATTCTTCCCTACACAGCATTAATAAGACTACTCCTATTGAGGTATTCTATTCCTTTCTGGGCTCCTTGTTGAAAAAACTTACTCTAACATGGGCAAATACAAAAATAAGATATATCCTGTAAGGAGACAGAAGAAAATGGCTAGGTGCGAAAAGAGGGGAACTAGAGTCAACTGACTTACCCGGGATATCCTTTTCAGCCTTGGGATCTAGGAATATGTCCAATCATTTGGCTAATACATGCTACTGAACAACAGAAGGCTTTTACTGAACTATCCTGCGAAGGTTGCAGGCTGTTGGAAGTATATCCAGTATTCTCAGTAAATTTGAAGTATGCAGTGATTTCCTGGTTTGTACTTAAGCAATATGTAGTTACTAATGAAAACTGTCAGTTTTAACTGACCTGCAGTTAATTCTGTTGCATTTGTCTTACAGAGTGCCTGGTGAGGAATGCGATGGGATCAATAGCATGTCTGTGGAGAGCGGCCCTGGGACAAGACTGAGAAATTTACCAGTAATGGGGGATGGACTAGAAACTACACAAATGTCTACAACACAGGCACAGACCCAACCCCAACAAGGCAATATTGTAGGCACTAACCCCCCTCCACCAGAGACCTCCAACCCTAACAAGCCCAAACGACAGACCAACCAACTGCAGTATCTACTCAAAGTGGTGCTCAAGACACTATGGAAACACCAGTTTGCGTGGCCTTTCCATCATCCTGTGGACGCTGTCAAGCTAAACCTCCCTGTAAGTACAGATTGAGAAATCTGCTGCTGCTTCTTCTCAGATTACACATTACATGTCTGTGAAAGGTTCCCCCCACTTTGGGGTGCTGCCTGGAACTGGGGTACCACTGAGTCCACCTGACCCGCCAGCCTGGGCTCCATTTACACTGTATTGGTAAGGCAAGCCAGCCAAGCCCTCCCTTGGGCTTCAGACTGCACTTGACCAGCACACATACAGGTAGGGACACACCCAGCTTCAGCTGTACACACAGATGCTGAGATCAACTGTGTATGGGAAGGCACAGCTAAGGAATTGCTCAGTACTCAAGTGCACCCCCCCTCAAGAGGGTAACCACACAATTGTACCGTCTTGCGCGGCACAGAGAACTGTACAGTGTAAGCTCATGAAATTCGCCCCCTCACTCAATGTGGAGAGGGATATACACAGCTTTTTGCCCCAAATTATGATTTCCCCACACACTGGTTTTAGACACAACAAGTTTATTAACTACAAAAGATAGATTTTAAGTGATTATAAGGGCTAGCAAACCGTTCAAAGCAGATTACCTAGCAAATAAAACAAACACACAATCTAAGCTTAATAAACCAAAGAAACTGGTTATAAGTAGCAAATTCTCACCCAAAATGTTGTTTTAGGCAGATTGCCGAGATTCTTGAAGGTAAGCTGCACTTGCTTGCAGCTTAAAACTCCAGATATTCCTTTCACAGGCCAGACACTCTCTAGCCTGGGCTCAGCCCTTTTCCCCTAGTCCAGTCTTGTTCTCAGGTGTTTCCAGTAGTCCTCTTCCTTGGACAGGGAGTCAAAGAAGAACGAAGCACAATGATGTCACTCCCCTGCCTTAAATAGCTTTCGCATATGGCAGGAATCCTTTGTCTACCAGTTTGATCCTCAAATCCGGTCAGTGGAAAAACACTAGTATTATTATGGAGTTCAGTACCAGGTGACTTGGTCACAGGTCCCTGCAGCCATAACCCAGAGTCTGTTTGCATCGTCCCCTGGAAGGCTTCTCAGTGGGTGATCAGCATTTTCTAAGACCTATTGTTCTTCCCAGTGAGACATCTAAACTGATTGCATTCTGCCTAGTGGGCATTCCCCAGGTGTAAACACGTTTGTAATTGATGCATAGACAGTATTCCTAACTTTAGATACCAAAATGATACATGCATACAAATAGGATAATCCTATTCACTGAACCATAACCTTGCCAATGATCTCTCACATGTCTTACCTTGTATAAAATACATTATAGGTATGCCATAATCATATCCTATATAACAATATCTCTATGAAGTATATGGGGCGTAATGCCACAATGTCTATGAAGAATATGAAGTCCTTTGTATCTTGGGTATTTTTTCCCTCCTACTGAAATCACCGAATCAGTGGTTTTTGGAGATGGACACCGGGAGGGGTATACTCTCAATGATCCAGCCAGTCTTCAAATTTTGTGGAGGGGAGGGTATTTATAATTAGGAATAATATCCCTTCTGGTTTATAGACAGAAAATGCATTAGGAATAAATATTTTGAGTTGTTTAATATGTTAGGATACTATTCCCTCCTGTCCCCCAGTCCAGACTAGTTAATTCATCTCTCTGGCTGTAAAGCAGCAGGAATCATTAAGAAGATGAGCCAAGGTATTTGCCACCTTGGACTTCACTCTTCCCTGCCACTCAGAATACTGTTCTGTGTTCTGTGTAGTCAATTGCTTCATCTGTGCTATTTTGTATTAGTTAGCATAGACCTTGATGGAAGCTAAAATACTCATGGCCTTAGTGGAGTGCCTTGGTACTCATACAGCCTACAGGCTGCCTGCAGCTATGTTTGTTGTGGCCTCCAGTGCTGTTCAGTAATATTCAGTAATTTTATAAGGGAAGATTTTTAAATGTAAACATACTTAATTGGCTTACAGACATTTTGAAGCCTCTTGTGCCTCCATGGTCACTCCTTAACTGTCTGCCAGAGTCCTGTGGCTCACATAACATCTTCATAGGCAGGGAGGGACAAAGGGTTGTAAAATATGCCATCTGCCTATACTAAAAGACCACAGAATGGTTGGGGAAGCCATTGAGAGCTCTTCTGGAGAGAGCGCCCTGTGAATATAGCAGTAGAAATATATTACCGACCACCTGACCAAGATGGTGATAGTGAAATGCTCAGGGAGATTAGAGAGGCTGTAAAAAATAGAAATCTCAATAATAATGCAGGATTTCAACTATCCCCATATTAATGGATCCATGTCACCTAAGGATGGTATGCGAAGATAAAGTTTCTAGACACCATTCAATAACTCCTCCTTGGAACAGCTAGTCCTAGAACCCACAAGGGGAAAGGCAGTTCTTGATTTAGTCCTAAGCAGAGCACAGGATCTGTTCCAAGAGGTGAATATAGCTGAATCGCTTGGTAATTGCAACCATAATATAATTAAATTTAACATCCGGGGGGGGAGGACAGCAAAGAAGCCCCACCATAGTAGCATTTAACTTCAGGAAGGTGAACTATACATAAATTAGGAAGCTAGTTAAATGGAAATTAAAAGGCACAGTCAAAAGTGAAATGCCTGCAAGCTGCATGGAATTTTTTTTTAATCACCATAATAATGGCTCACATTAAATGTATACCCCAAATTAAAAACATTGTAAAAGGACCAAAAAAGTGCCACCATGGCTAAACAACAAAGTAAAAGAAGCGGTGAGAGGCAAAAAGGCATCCTTTAAAAAGTGGAAGTTAAGTCTTACTGAGGAAAATGGAAAGGAGCATAAATTGTGGGAAGTCAAGTCTAAAAATATAATTAGGCAGGCCAAAAAAGAATTTGAAGACCAACTAACCAAAGTCTTAAAAACAAACAGCAATTTTTTTTTAAGTACATCCATTAGAAGCAGGAAGCTTGCCAAACAATCAGTGGGTTCGCCGGACGATCAACATGCTAACGGGGCATTCAAAAAAGATTAGGCCATTGTGGAGAAACTAAACAAAACTTTGCATCAGTCTTTGCAGAGGATGTGAGGGAGTTTCTCATAACTGAGCCACTCTTCTTAGGTGACAGATCTGAGGAACTGTCACAGATAGAGTTGTCAGTAGAGGAGATTTTTGAACAAATTGATAAATGAAACTAATAAGTCACCAGGACCAGATGGTATTCACCCAAGAGTTCTGAAGGAATTCAAATATGAAATTGCAAAACTACCCTATCATTTAGATCAGCTTCTGTACCAGATGCCTGGAGGATAAATTGTGACACCAATTTTTAAAAAAAGCTCCAGAGGTGATCCTAGCAATTATAGGCCAATAAGCATAACTTTCAGTAGCATGATGAAACTATAGCAAAAAACAGAATTGTCAGATGTATAGATGAACACAGTTTGTTGGGGAAGAGTCAACACTGCTTTTGTAAAGGGAAATCATGCCTCACCAACCTATTAGATTCTTTGAGGGAGGAGACAAGCACGTGACAAGGATAATCCAGTGGATATAGTGTACTTAGACTTTCAGAAAGCTTTTGACATGGTCCCTGAGCAAAGTAAGCCGTCATGGGATAAGAGGAAAGGTCCTTTCATGGATCAAGGACTGGTTAAAAGTCAGGAAACAAAGGGTAGGAATAAATGGTCACTTTTCAGAATGGGGAGAGGTAAATAGTGGTATCCTCCAGGAAACGGTACTGAGAACAGTGCTGTTCATCATATTCATAAATGTTCTGGAAAAACGGGTGAACAGTGAGTTGGCAAAATTTGCAGACAATACAAAATTACTCAAGATAGTTAAGTGCAAAACAGACTGTGAAGAGTTAGAAGGGGA
Source organism: Emys orbicularis (assembly GCF_028017835.1). Classification (NCBI taxonomy): domain Eukaryota; kingdom Metazoa; phylum Chordata; order Testudines; family Emydidae; genus Emys; species Emys orbicularis. Next base: position 8,292,638 of record NC_088701.1, on the reverse strand, counting down.
TCTCAGAAAACTGGGTGACTAGGCAAGAAAATGGTTGATAAATTGCAAAATAATGCACATTGGAAAACACAATCCCAACTATACACACAAAATGATAGGTTCTAAATTAGCTGTTACCACTCTGGAAAGAGATCTTGGAGTCGTGTAGAGTTCTCTGAAAATGCCGCTCAATATGCATCCGCAGTCAAAGCTAACAATGTTAGGAACCATTAAGAAAGCGATAGATAAGACAGAAAATATCATTGTCACTATATAAATCCATGGTGCATCCACACCTTGAATACTGCATGTGAGTTGGTTGCCCCATCTCAAAAAAGATGCTTAGTATTGGAAAAGGTTCAGAAAAGGACAACAAAAATGATTAAGGTTATGGAAGAGCTTCCATGTGAGGAGAGATTAAAAAGACTGAGACTTTTCAGCTTGGAAAAGAGATTACTAAGGGGGGATATGAGAGAAGTTTATAAAATCATGAATAGTGTGGAGAAAGGGAATATGGAAGTGTTGTTTATTCCTTTACTTAACACAAGAGCCAGGGGGCACCCAATGAAATTAACAGGCAGGAGGTTTAAAACAAACAAAAATAAGTACTTCTTCACACAGCGCACAGTCAACCTTAGGGTAAAACGGGCCCAGAGAGCACAGCTGCTGCTGGCATCCCAAAACTGCCCAAGCCCATATGCCGCTAGCTCGTTGACTTCAGAAGGCACTGTTGCAGCCGTCATGGAGTGCCATGATAGGAAGAAATAAAGCTATCATCCCTAAATCTTTTTAGGAGAGGATTGCAGAGTACCCTCAGGAGGCCTCTCAGGAGGATACAAAAGATATGTCCTTATGGACATAAACTGCTCCTGCATGGGCTCCTACCCTGCGCCTAACTCTGCCTGGGAACGAAAAGCAAATAACTCTCCCTCTGTTGGTTGTACCACTACCTCCTCTTGAACGAGTAAAACGATGGAAAGTCAATACCTTTCTCCTGCTGTCTCGGGGTTGGTCCAGGCATCATCTTTACATTTACATATTGTAAGGGAAAATGTATGCACACGCTTACCTGAAGTTCCTTACCCTGGACTGGGCTCATTCATGCTCAGCTGGTGACACTGGCTAAACTGAGGTAGAGTCTCAAACTGGTCCTGGTTTGTGGCATAGCTGGACCCCTCTCCCCCCAGTACTTCTCCTCCTTGCTGTTTAAGGCAGGGTTCTCTGCCTTGGGCTCCTCAGAGGTATCCAGGTGGCTGGTGGGGTCTCTGCCAAGTATGTCATGCAGCTTGGTGTAAAGGCAACTGGTCTGGCCTTGTGGTATGCCTTCCACGATACCTTCAGTTTCACACGTCACTGCTGCTGATCCCTGTTGTACTCCTTCATCTGCATCACCTGTGCAATCATTTCGTAGCTGTCCACATTTCTGTGGCTGGTCCACAGCTGTGCCTGTACAGCCTCTTCTCCCCTCAGGCCCAGTAGATCCAATACTTCCTGTCTACTCCAAGCAGGAAAGTGTCTAGTATACAGAGCCGGCATGGTTGGTTGGGCAGTTGCACACAACAAAGGAGAGCTTCTAGATGTGCTTACTGAGGTGCGCTATCAGCAGGAATCCTAGTTTTCTGTGATAACTCAAAATTATCCGATGATAAAAACATAAAAATCCAGGGCTTTGGAGCGGAGCCCAGAGCAGCTCCGGAGCAGTGGAGCTGCAGGTTTTTGCCTGGAGCTGGAGCGGAACCGGAGCACAGCTCCAAAGCCCTGTAGTTTTTCTGTAATTAAAATGAAATGCTGAACTTTAGTTTTCCTAGCCATAATATATATAGGTATCAGTTGAACACAATGTTTTATTGATATATTTACAATTTTTGGGCTGACAGACCAAGCCCCGCCCCGCCGCCTGGGGCTGGCAACCCGAGCCCCGCCTATTCTGCTGATTGGATAATCAAAAATTCCGTTACTCTGGCCCCAATCCCAATTAGATTGGATAATCGGAGTTCCATAGTATATGTTTTTAGAAATGTGAAAACTAAAGATTCTCCATAAAAATGCAAATTCCACGTTTTTCGGTGGCAAACGGATTTCTAGGATCTCTGGCATTTTAAAAAATATGTGGAGATTTTAACAGTAAGGGAGTATCTTCCGATCTTGATGCTTGGGCAGTGGAGTTCACAAATGTGACCAAGAGCAGTCACTGTTGGGCATTGTGTGACAACTGCTGGAGGATCGAAAACCTACCTATGAGAGGAGACTCAAAGAGCTTGCCTTGTTTAGCCTAAGCAAAAGAAGGCTGAGGGGAGATATGATTGCTCTCTATAAATACGTCAGAGGGATAAATACCCGAGGGGAGAGGAGTTATTTTAGCACCAATGTGGACACAAAAACGAATGGATGTAAACTGGCCATCAGCAAGTTTAAGCTTGAAATTAGGCGAAGGTTTCTAACCCTAACCATAGAGGAGTGAAATTCTGGAAAAGCCTTCCAAGGGAAGCATTGGGGGCAAAAACCTAACTGACTTCAAGACTGAACTTGATAAGTTTACGGAGGGGATGGGATGATGGGACTACCTCCAATGGCATGTGGCTCATCTGCGACTGCCAGCAGCAAAAATCCCCAGCAGCTGGAGATGGGACATTAGATGAGGAGGGCTCTGAGCTTCTACAGAGAATTCTTTCCCAGGTATCTGCCTGGCTGTTCATGCTCATATTTGGGGTCAGGAAGGAATTTTTCCCCAGGCAGAGACCCCGGGAGTTTTCGCCTTCCTCTGCTGCACGGGTCACTTACGGGTTTAAACTAGTGTAAATGGCGAATTCTCTGTAACTTGAAGTCTTAAAACCATGATTTGAGAACTTCAGTAACTCAGCCAGAGTTATGGGGTTTATTTCAGGAGTGGATGGGTAAGGTACTGTGGCCTGCAATGTGCAGGAGGTCAGACTAGTTGATCATGACCGTCCCCTCTGACCTTAAAAATAATAATAATAATAATAATTAATGGAGATATCCCATCTCCTAGAACTGGAAGGGACCTTGAAAGATCATCGAGTCCAGCCCCCTGCCTTCACTAGCAGGACCAAGTACAGATTTTGCCCCAGATCCCTAAGTGGCCCCCTCAAGGATTGAACTCACAACCCTGGGTTTAGCAGGCCAGTGCTCAAACCACTGAGCTATCCCTCCCCCCTTAAAGTCTATGACATATGTCATGCAGCATCTACACTCACTGTCAACCTCAGTAGATCGACCATGGCTCAGTGCAATTTAGGGAGGTGGTTTTACTGCATCACCGCAATGGGGCGCTTACGTTCGCCAAATACCATTTTATGCACAAATAGATCAACCCAAGATGATTTACATCAGCCTAACTTTGTAGTGTTGACCCGGCCTAAGTTACTGTAAAGTGATTGATGGTGGCTGAGGCAAGAACTCTTTGTGATAGATAGGAGTTCTGAGTATAGTTTTCATTTGAAAGCTCCCCACGGGTTTGGTTAGAGCAGTGGTGCCTAACCTTATAACACAGGAGGGCCACATAAACCTACACACAACCTTGTGTGGGCCAAACAGATTTTACATCCTTGTTTAAACGAAAATGATGTAAATATGACGACAAAACTCTAATGAATCAGCCGTTAGTATATTGTGTTGAAGCAGGCCACGGGCCTTATGAAATCTAGTGGGCTGTTTATGGCCCGTGGGTCATAGGTTGAGCATCCCTGGGTTAGAGTAATCAGTAAAGTTCAGTGATTAGAAGTAAGAGGCATGAAAAAGCTTATCAAAGCTTTGCATTTATCCTATAATAGTACCTGTAAATATGCACTTTATGTACCAGCATTGTTGGATTTTTCCAGGTTCTAAACTGATATTTCTCTCTCTGATTTCCACAGGATTATTATAAGATTATTAAAACTCCTATGGACATGGGAACAATAAGGAAACGTTTGGAGAATAACTACTACTGGAATGCTCAAGAATGTATCCAGGACTTTAATACAATGTTTACAAATTGTTACATCTACAATAAGGTATATGACTATGAATTTGGGCCTGCCAAACGAATGTACTGTAATCATTGCACCACTTCAGAACTGCATGTGGTTGGTTCAGATGTTACTACTTATAACAATCCTTAAATGTAACTGAATCCAGATTAACAGTTAGTTTCTTGAGAACTGTGGATACTAATAATTTGATAGCCGTTTAGGCCCCTCTTGCCTTTATGCAATGAAAAGACAAGACAGACCTATCTTCCTGATATTCTCTCAGATGAGTTAATAGTGGATATTGGCATTTAAATATCTATGGTTAAGAGGCCGGAGACTGCTGGGGGGTGAGGCTACATGCTTGGTGGTAGGAAGGAGGTGAGAAGTGGAATGCTGCAATGAATCCTTTGGGCCCAGTTGTGTTCTTACTATAGTGCTATGCGATTCCCCTTGCACAGTGTGCACTGTTCTGCATACCATTTTACAGGGGGGCTATCAAGGAATTGAAAAAGATACAGAGAGCAGAAAAGATCTCTAGGGTGGCAGGGAGTGGGGTGTTTATAATTGAGGATAGGTCGGGAAAAGAATTGATTTATGCTTCTAAAACTGAAATAGGGGACATGGCTGAGTTGTGAAACTATGAGGTAGAGAGAAGATGGAGGCCACCAAACTGTTGGAGAAGGTAATAGTCTTAAGAACAAGGAGCTGTGAACGGGATCTGGGACTAAGTGTTAAGACACGCTTCCTTAGAGTGAGTTATTAACTTGTAGGTTCCATAGGCAGCGAAGAAGCTGTGTGACCCCCACAGGATTTTGTTCATTTGTTCAAAGATCTAGTGTGATCCTCCCACTACACTACACTTCCCTTCCTCCTCTTGCCCTTAGTACACACTCCTCCTCCTCCTCCCCCATCATTGGCACCAAGACTTCCTGCCTCCTCTCCTCTTCCTGCCCAAGTGCCCCATCCGCTCTTGTCTTCTAACCTCCCTTACATCTGCTCTCACCCTTTTCTCACTCTTATCATCCTCTCTTTCATCACATTCCTTTTCCCTTACGATGCAAGCATGTTTAGGCCTCCCTATCTTCCCCCTCAGACCATGGTCCAATCTCTCTTCTCACCTTCATCTCCAAACTCATTAAACATTCTATCTGCAACTGCTGTTTGGAGTTTTTCTTCCAGTTCTGTTGTTGACCCTCCAAACTGGCTTCTGCCCTCTGCACTTCACTGAAATTGCACAGTAAAGTCTCTAATGACCTTTCCATGGCCAAAACTCGGTTTCTGTACTCTTTCTTTATCCTCCTTGACCTCTCGGCAGCTTTAGACACCATCAACCACTCCTTACGTCTTGAAATTTTCCCCTTTGTTGGCTTTTCGTGATTCTGTCTTCTCATGGTTCTTTTTTCCTCAGACTGCTCGTTCATATTTTCTTCTGCTGTTGTGTCCCTCAAGGCTTCCTCCTAGGGCTTTCTCTTTTTCTCCCTCAACACTCTAGGCATTCTATCTGCAAACATGGTTTTAGTCATGATCTTTATGCTCATGACTCACAAACTTACCTCTCCACTGATATATTATCTCTTTTTATCCAGTCTAGTATCTCAACCTGTTTTTCTGACATCTCTTCATGGAAGTCCAGTCATCATCTTAACCTTAACATGGCCAAAACTCAGTTCTTGATCTTTCCTTTCAAGCCCTCCACATTCCCCCTTCCTCCCAGGCACTCAGGCCCATAACCTGGGTGTAAGCTTTTGACTCTGCCCTGTCACTGGACCCACACATTCAGTCATGGGCGGTGGGTGGAGGGGCTCCCCCCCCCCCCCAAAGCCTTGGGTGGTGGGTGGAGACCCTCTTCTCTCCCCCGCCCCCCAAAGCCTTGGGTTGGCCGAAGCTGTGCCGTGCTTCCCCCTCCCCGGACCCAACCCGCCCAGGGGAAAAGTGTCTGATATGCCCCATGCAAGTTCCAGAGCAGCTGAGGAGGTGGTATGTGCCTCCTCAGGCGCCTTGGAACCTGCATGGGGCATAATAAAGCAAAAACTTCGCTGCCAAACCCTGCAACCGGGAGTCCGGCAGCCCGGGCTGGCATGCAGAGTTCCCTGGCCTATTATACCCTCCACCCATGAATTCAGTTCTTTTTTTATATATATTGCTGTTTTCTTGCACATCTTTAAAATATGACCTCTGTCCACACAGCCAAAACTTTCACCCAAGGCCTCATCATTCATGTCTTGACAACTGCAGTCTCCCCTCTTCTGCCCTTAACTGCTGCTGCCTGCTTCCATGAGGAGCTGCTGCTAAAATGATCATCTTGGCTTGTTGCTCTGACGATATCAGCTCTTGTTGATTCCTCACGTTGACACCACCTTCACCTGTGCCTCACATACAGGTTTCTTGTCTTCATCTTTAAGGATGTTCCTAACTTAGCCCCATCCATACCAAACTCATCTAGTAATATTATCAGCATATTCATAGAATATCAGGGTTGGAAGGGACCGCAGGAGGTCATCTAGTCCAACTCCCTGTTCAAAGCAGGACCAATCCCCAACTAAATCATCCCAGCCAGGGCTTTGTCAAGCCTGAACTTAAAAACATCTAAGGAAGGAGATTCCACCACCTCCCTAGTAACCCATTCCAGTGCTTCACCGCCCTCCTAGTGAAAAAGTTTTCCTAATATCCCCTCTGCAACTTGAGACCATTATTCCTTGTTCTGTCATCTGGTACCACTGAGAACAGTCTAGTCCATCCTCTTTGGAACCCCCTTTCAGGTAGTTGAAAGCAGCTATCAAATCCCCCTTCATTCTTCTCTTCTGCAGAGTAAACAATCGCAGTTCCCTCAGCCTCTCCTCATAAGTCATATGCTTCAGCCCCCTAATCATTTTTGTTGCTCTCCGCTGGACTCTTTCCAATTTTTCTTGGCAACAAGGGCACACTGTTGACTCATATCCAGGTTTTCGTTTACTGTAACCCCTAGATCCTTTTCTGCAGAACTGCTGCCTAGCCACTCTGTCCCTAGTCTGGAGCAGTGCATGGGATTCTTCGGTCCTAAGTGCAGGACTCTGCACTTGTCCTTGTTGAACCTCATAACATTTCTTTTGGCCCAGTCCTCTGATTTGTCTAGCTCCCTCTGTATCCTATCCCTACCTTCCAGCATATCTACCAGTCCTCCCAGTTTAGTGTCATCTACAGACTTGCTGAGGGTGCAATCCATGCCATCCTCCAGATCATTAATGAAGTTATTGAACAAAACCGGCCCCAGGACCGACCCTTGGGGCACTCCACTTGATACTGGCTGCCAACTAGACCTGGAGCCATTGATCACTACCCGTTGAGCCCGACGATCTAGCCAGCTTTCTATCCACCTTATAGTCCATTCATCCAGCCCATACTTCTTTAACTTGCTGGCAAGAATACTGTGGGAGACCGTATCAAAAACTTTGCTAAAGTCAAGGAATAACACGTCCACTGCTTTCCCCTCATCCACAGAGCCAGTTATCTCATCATAGAAGGCAATTAGGTTAGTTAGGCATGGCTTGCCCTTGGTGAATCCATGCTGACTGTTCTTGATCACTTTCCTCTCCTCTAAGTGCTTCAAAATTGATTCCTTGAGGACCTGCTCCATGATTTTTCCATGGACTGAGGTGAGGCTGACCGGCCTGTAGTTCCCCGGATCCTCCTCCTCCCCTTTTTTAAAGATGGGCACTACATTAGCCGCCTTCCAGTCATCCGGGACCTCCCCTGATCACCATGAGTTTTCAAAGATAATGGCCAGTGGCTCTGCAATCACATCCGCCAATTCCTTTAGCACCCTCGGATGCAGTGTATCCGGCCCCATGGACTTGTGCTCATCCAGCTTTTCTAAATAGTCCTGAACCACTTCTTTCTCCACAGAGGGCTGGTCACCTCCTCCCCATAGTGTGCTGCCCAGTGCAGTAGTCTGGGAGCTGACCTTTTTCGTGAAGACCGAGGCAAAAAAAGCATTGAGTACATTAGCTTTTTCCACATACTCTGCCACTAGATTGCCACCCCCATTCAGTAAGGGGCCCACACTTTACTTGACCACCTTCTTGTTGCTAACATACCTGTAGAAACCCTTCTTGTTGTTCTTAACATACCTTGCTAGCTGCAACTACAAGTGTGATTTGGCCTTCCTGATTTTACTCCTGCATGCCTGAGCAATATTTTTATACTTCTCCCTGGACATTTGTCCAATCTTGCACTTCTTGTAAGCTTCTTTTTTGTGTTTAAGATCAGCAAGGATTTCACTGTTAAGCCAAGCTGGTCGCCTGCCATATTTGCTATTCTTTCTACACATCGGGATGGTTTGTTCCTGCAACCGCAATAAGGATTCTTTAAAATACAGCCAGCTCCCCAGGACTCCTTTCCCCCTCATGTTGTTCTCCCAGGGGATCCTGCCCATCAGTTCCCTGAGGGAGTCAAAGTCTGCTTTTCTGAAGTCCAGGGTCCTTATTCTGCTGTTCTTCTTTCTTCCTTGTGTCAGGATCCTGAACTCGACCATCTCATGGTCACTGCCTCCCAGGTTCCCATCCACTTTGCTTCCCCTACAAATTCTTCCCTGTTTGTGAGAAGCAGGTCAAGAAGAGCTCTTCCCCTAGTTGGTTCCTCCAGCACTTGCACCGGGAAATTGTCTCCTACACTTTCCAAAAACTTCCTGGATTGTCTGTGCACTGGTGCATTGCTCTCCCAGCAGATATCGGGGTGATTGAAGTCCCCCATGAGAACCAGGGCCTGTGATCTAGTAACTTCTGTTAGTTGCTGGAAGAAAGCCTCGTCTACCTCATCCCCCTGGTCTGGTGGTCTATAGCAGATTACCTTCACGACATCACCCTTGTTGCTCACACTTCTAAACTTAATCCAGAGACTCTCAGGTTTTTCTGCAGTTTCATACCGGAGCAGTCATACTGCTCTCTTACATACAATGCAACTCCCCCACCTTTTCTGCCCTGCCTGTCCTTCCTGAACAGTTTATATCCAACCATGACAGTACTCCAGTCATGTGAGTTATCCCATCAAGTCTCTGTTATTCTAATCACATCATAATTCCTTGACTGTTCCAGGACTTCCAGTTCTCCCTGCTTGTTTCCCAGGTTTCTTGCATTTGTGTATAGGCACTTATGATAACTCGCTGATCGTCCTGCTTTCTCAGTTTGAGGCAGGAGTCCTCCCCTCTTGCACTCTCCTGCTCGTGCTTCCTCCCGGTATCCCATTTCCCCACTTACCTCAGGGCTTTGGTCTCCTTCCCCCAGTGAACCTAGTTTAAAGCCCTCCTCACTAGGTTAGCCAGTCTGCTTGCGAAGATGCTGTTCCCGCTCTTCGTTAGGTGGAGCCCGTCTCTGCCTAGCAATCCTTTTTCTTGGAACGCCATCCCATGGTCAAACAATCCAAAGCCTTCTCTCTGACACCACCTGCGTAGCCATTCGTTGACTTCTACGATTCAACAATCTCTACATGGGCCTTTTTCCTTCCACAGGGAGGATGGACGAGAACACCACTTGCACCTCAAATTCCTTTATGCTTCTTCCCAGAGCCACGTAGTCTGCAGTGATCTGCTCAAGGTCATTCTTGGTAGTATCATTGGTGCCCACGTGGAGAAGCAGGAAGGGGTAGTGATCCGAGGGCTTGATGAGTGGCGGCAGTCTCTCTCTCTCACATCGTGAATCCTAGCTCCTGGGAAGCAGCACACTTTTCGGTTTTCCTGGTTGGGACGGCAGATAGATGACTCTGTCCCCCTTAGGAGGAAGTCCCCAACCACCACCCCCCGCCTCCTTCTCTTGGGAGTGGTGGTTGTGGAACCTCCATCCGTAGGACAGTGCATCTCATGCCTTCTAATCTGTGGAGTCTCCTTCTGCTCCCTTCCCTTGGATGTATCATCTAGTCCACTCTCTGCATTAGTACCTGTGGAGAGAACATGAAAACGGTTGCTCACCTGTATCTGCATTGCTGGTACATGGATGCTCCTCTTTCTTCTTCTGGAGGTCACGTGCTGCCAATTTTCTTCACCGTCCTTCTGTCCCCACTGTGCAGCCTGCACTGATTCTTCAGAATGTTGTGCCCGCAGAAGCATATCCTGACCTCTGTCCAGGAAACCTTTGTTTTCTCTTACGCAGTGCAGTGTTGATACTTGTTTCTCCAGTCCTTGAACCTTCTCTTTCAGTATGGAGACCAGCTTGCACTTTGTACGGACAAAGTCGCTTCTGTCCTGTGGAAGAAAGATCAACATGGCACATCCTGTGCAGGTCACAACAGCTGATCACTCACCATCCATATTACCTCCCTTCTAAGAGCTTCCTTAGCTGTTGCAGTAACTACTCAGAGAAGCCTGCAAGATGAAAGCCTCAGTGGGCTCTCCCCAGGTGAACTGCCTGTCAAACTTTCTCTGTTAGCCTCTCCGCTGTTCACCACTCAGCTGGTTTGCAACTGGCTTCTTTTTATAATGACCCTTTCCTTCTCACTGCCAGAATTCCCAGCCTTGGCTGCCCACCAGTCAGCTTCTTCCTTAAACATCTCTATGCTTTCTCCCATAATTCCCCTTATGAGTGGGTAAAATTCCCTGATAAAATCCAAAGAGCCATTGCCATATTGTCCTTCAGATCCCTCCTTAACACACACCTGCCATGATGCCTACAAAATGCAGCCTGCTGATCATACCACTAGCAGGTGACAAACTGGGATTATTCCACTTCCTTTCTTTTCCCACTCCCTACTTCTGTTTCCAGTTGAAAAACCAAATTACAGTGCAGCAACAAAGCTGTTCTTCACCATACTCATTTGTCTGTACGTTGTATTCACATCTCTCTACCCATCATCTGTTTGTGCTGTCTTTAGAATGTAAGCCCTTCAGTGCAAAGATAATGTATCTCTCTTTTCTGTTTGTTCAGCATCCAGTGTCGTAGGGCCATAGGCCTTTGGATATGATCATAATATAAATACCACTACTACTACTCCTAATGTAAACATTTAAAAAAGAAACATTAGAGGAACCACTTGGTTGGGATCCAGAAGTATTAGAGCAGAGGTCCCCAAAGTGTGGGGTGAGCTCCCCTAAGGGGTGTGGATGACTGTCTGGGGGGGCAGGGCGGGGCCTGGGCCAGCCCCCATGGGGACAGGGAGGGAGTGCCATCCAGCCCCTAACTGTCCCCAGCTCTGCTCTGCTCCGCCCCCTAGCTGCATCCCCAGTTCCCAGCCCCACATGTGTGCCTGGCCCCATCCCCAGCCTTGGCCGGTGGCCCCAGCTCCATTCCCAGGCTGAGGCTGGGGGCAAGGCCTGGAGTGGAGCCACATCCGACCGTGGGCCTGGATGCCAGCCCCCATCCCAGCCCAGCTGCGGCTCTGCTCCTGCCCCACCCTGAGTCCCCCTTATCGCTGTCCGTGTCTCCCCCATGCCGCATCCCCACTCCCAGCCCCGGTTCAGGGAGGTACTGGGGGGTGGGGGGAAGACACAAGGTAAGGGGGATGTGATCCTCAAAAGTTTGGGGATCGCTGTATTAGAGTGCAGGATAGGATAGGTGGGTGAAAGATGTATGATGTCTGTACGGAAATGGTTTTGTTGCATTTTCAATCTTGGTTATGACTAAACTCAATATTAAAGGGAGAAAAAGACGGAGCAAAATCCTAAATGTGGCATTAATTTTCTAGGTTACAATCTCATGCAAACCTTGCTTCGAAAGTGTGTGCCAGGCCTAATTTATTTTATCTATCGTTAATCCAGCCAGGGGATGACATAGTCTTAATGGCAGAAGCTCTAGAAAAGCTTTTTCTGCAGAAAATCTCTGAAATGACTGAGGAAGAAACTGAAATTGTAATAGTCCAGGCAAAAGGAAGAGGACGTGGGAGGAAGGAAGCAGGTAAAGTACTTTACTGACCACTCTTGAGTTCAGTCCTTGTTATTGTTCAGGGGTACCCTCTAGTGCCCACTGGTTGCAGGGTCCATGCAATTTGAATAAAATAGCAAAAAATTAACAGCCACCCTCATGTAATCGTCAAACTACAAGTCACAACATACAGTGCTTAATCTTAATTTCAGCTGCTTATCTACATTGGATATCTGAGCTGTTGACAGCGAATGGATATGGGCCACATTTTAGAACTCCCTTGACCATGTTTGCCTTTGGGCACCCTGCTTATGCAGTAGAACCATACTAATATGTACACATTATAATTAGCACAAGTAAATGGTTCTCTCCTTACTTTTCAGTGAAGTTTAAAAGATGAGGACTATAGGAGTGAAATCTTATTACTGTCACTTCATTATATTTACTAAATATACTATCAGTACATTGTGAAGGCCCATAAAAGTAAATTACAGTAGTCAAACAAGCAGAGTATGTTGTATTATACCATTTCCCTGAGCTTTACTGTGTTTTCATGTAACAGCTAATTTGGTTAATTAAGTCATCATGGCAAATAGGTTCTACTGTAATTAGGAAAGGATTAGTAACTGAAGGGAAACTGATTCTCAAAAGTCTAACGTTACTTGCATGTTTGTTTTGGTGACACCTACATAACCCTTCAAGAATATTAAGGTTTAGATGTAACCATGCTCCTAATGCAAAAAGCATCTGAAAACAGGAGCAACAAGCAGAATAAAGCACTGAAGTCGTTTTTGCACCTAAGAGGCATCCATATTGGTGACAGCTTTTAATTTTGATAGATCTATCTACTGGGTGGGTTTTCCAAGGTTATGTATATACAACATATTTTTATTGCATTTTGTAATAATCTGCCATCATTTGAAAAAGTGTGCTTGCTACCTTTGAGATGAAATGCTCTTCACTGAAGATAAATTCAGCTTTGTGTAGACAGCTTACACAAGGCATGTGCCCCACTGAATTATCACTCATGCTGTATTTTGAGGGCTAAACTGATGCATTGGCTTTGTATGGATCTTTGCATGGTGGGGTTTTCAGCCTGAATGCTTTATACTTTGTTTATTTAAAGGTGAACTACATCACATTGAAGGATATTTAAAATTACAATGAGTAAAACTATGCATGTAAACTTACGTTCGATATTTGTATTGTGTGCTTACATCTCAAGCCTACACATTTTTAATAATTTAGGTTTTTTGGAGCTTGGTTCATAGATTCATAGTCTTAAGGCTGGAAGGGACCATTGTGATCTAGGACTGACCTCCTGTATATTGCAGGACATAGGACATCCCTACATTAATTCAGATTTGAATAAGACCAATCCAACCTTGATTTAAAAATTTCCAGAGAGACTCAACAGCAGCCCTTGGTAAGATGTTCCAATGGTAGATCTAAGTATGTTGACTTCAGCTACGTTATTCACTTAGATCGATTTTCCCCCCACACCCAGTGTAGACCAGGGCTGAGTTAAATAAATTGAGCTCCTTGAGCCTTTACCTATTTAACCTCTCCAAATTTTTCAACGTCCTGGAATTGTGGACACCAGAACTGGGTATAGTATTCCAATAGCAGTTGCAACAGTGCCAAATTCTGAGGGAATATAATATCATACTTTTAAATTTAAAAAATCAAGTTAGTTTGACAAGATCTTTTTTATATGAATCATGTCTAATTGGCATTACCCTCCTTTAATTCTTTATTAATCAAGTCCCATAGCAGCTGCTCCATTATTTTGCCCACGCTCAGTGTCAGTCGGAGAGGCCTATAGTTACTTGAGTCATCCTGTGTATCCTTTCTAAATACTGGCACAACCTTAGCTTGGTTTCTTTCCTCTGTAACTTCTCCACTATTCCAAGACTTATTGAAAATCATGTTGAGTGCAGCAAGCTCCTCAGCTTGCTCTTTTAAAACTCTTGGAGGCAAGTTACCCAGAGCTGCTGATTTTAAAAATGTCTGACTTCAGTAGCTGCTGTTTAATGTGCTTCTTAGTTACTGTTGGAATGGAAAGTGTTTCATCATCATCTTATGTTGTGAATTCATCTGGCTCTTTCTCAAAAGCAGAACAGAAATAAATGACACGGTATTCTTGCCAGCAAGTTAAAGTAGTATGGGTGGGATGAATGGACTGTAAGGTGGATAGAAAGCTGGCTAGATCGTCGGGCTCAACGTGTAGTGATCAATGGCTCCATGTCTAGTTGGCAGCCGGTATCAATCGGAGTGCCCCAAGGGTCGGTCCTGGGGCTGGTTTTGTTCAGTATCTTCATTAATGATCTAGAAGATGGTATGGACTGCACCCTCAGCAAGTTTGCAGATGACACTAAACTGGGAGGAGTGGTAGATACATTGGAGGGTAGGGATAGGATACAGAGGGACCTAGACAAATTAGAGGATTGGGCCAAAAGAAATTTGATGAGGTTCAACAAGGACAAGTGCAGAGTCCTGCACTTAGGACGGAAGAATCCCATGCACTGCTACAGACTAGGGACTGAATGGCTAAGCAGCAGTTCTGCAGAAAAGGACCTAGGGGTTACAGTGGCTGAGAAGCTGGATATGAGTCAACAGTGTGCCTTTATTGCCAAGAAGGCTAACGGCATTTTGGGCTGTGTAAGTAGGGGCATTGCCAGCAGATCGAGGGACGTGATCACTCCCCTCTATTCGACACTGGTGAGGCCTCATCTGGAGTACTGTGTCCAATTTTGGGCCCCACACTACAAGAAGGCTGTGGGAAAAATTGGAAAGAGTCCAGCGGAGGGCAACAAAAATGATTAGGAGGCTGGAGCACATGACTTATGAGAAGTGGCTGAGGGAACTGGGATTGTTTAGTCTGCAGAAGAGAAGAATGAGGGGGGATTTGATAGCTGCTTTCAACTACCTGAAAGGGGGTTCCAAAGAGGATGGATCTAGACTGTTCTCAGTGGTACCGGATGACAGAACAAGGAGTAATGGTCTCAAATTACAGTGGGGAAGGTTTAGGTTGGATCTTAGGAAAAACTTTTTCACTAGTAGGGTGGTGAAGCACTGGGAATGGGTTACCTAGGGAGGTGGTGGAATCTCCTTCCTTAGAGGTTTTTAAGGTCAGGCTTGACAAAGCCCTGGCTGGGATGATTTAGTTGGGGATTGGTCCTGCTTTGAGCAGGAGGGGGTTGGACTACATGACCTCCTGAGGTCCCTTCCAACCCTGCTATTCTATGGATCTATGATTCTGCCATATTATTATTGACAACTCTATCATTTCCATTAAGTAATGGACTAATAGCATTGTTATGATTCCTTTTGTTCTTAATATAATGTAAAAACTTTTTATTCTTAACTCTGCTGACCATAGATTTCTCTGTATACTTTTGCTTCCCTTATCAATTTTCTATATTTTCTACCTTCTAATTTATATATATTGCAATCAACTTCCCCTCTTTTCATTTGTTTTCATGGAGAGATCGATCTATATATATATATATGTGTGTGTGTGTGTGTGTGTGTGTGTGTGTGTGTGTGTGTGTGTGTGTGTGTGAATTATTTTATAGTTGCTTTCACTTCCCCTTGGCTTGGCTGGTCTTTTATTCAGTGTTCTCCATTGTTAACCATCTTTCTCAGTTGTGACTTTTTGAGTATTTAGTTAAAAGTTCTTACACAGTTCCCAATTATCATTTACATTTTTGTGTGTAAATTCTTTCTTCCAGCTGATTTGACTGAGTTATCTTCATCTTTGTGAAATTAGCCTTTTAAAACATTACTTATCTATATTACTGGCTTGGACATTATTAACAAATGCAATCAAATCATAATCACTTGCATCTCTGAATATTTTAGTTCTGTGACTAATTCTTCATTTGTCAAGGTGAGGTCTACTATAGATTTTTCCCCATATTGGATGCATCATTTTTTGAGTTAGGAAATTGTCATTTATAGTTTTAAAAATTCTGAGGATGTTTTAATACTGGCAGCATGAGACCCTTGAGCATGTGTCATTCAAATTGAAGTCCTCCCCAAGTTATAGGTAGGTCTTTTAAGGATACAGCCATCCTGTTCTCCATTGTGATTTGGTGGTCTGTAACAGCCACCAGCTAATACCCCATCTTGTGCCTTAATCTGTTAGAGAACATTGATCCATAAGCTTTCAAGATCACTTGCTTTTGACTTCTCAGTAACTCGGAAGCAGGCAGTGCTGGTTTTGACAGAATGCCAATCTCCACCCCCTTTTGTCCACTTAGGGCAGGTCTTCACTACCCGCCGGATCGGGTAGTGAAGACGTGATAAAATCAATCCCCGATCACGCTCCCCATCGACTCCGGAACTCCAGCTCGCGAGAGGTGGAATCGGAGTTGACGGGGGAGCGGGAGCGGTCGACTCGCCGCCGTCCTCACGGCCAGGTAAGTCAACCTAAGATACGCCGACTTCAGCTACGCTATTCGCGTAGCTGAAGTTGCGTATCTTAGGTCAACCCCCCCACTAGTGTAGACCTGGGCTTAGTCTTTCCTAAATAGCTACTTATAACCATTAGTTTTAACATTCCAATCATGCTAATTTTCCCACTGGGTTTCAGTGATATGAACAAGTGAGATGATACACTTGTAAATGAGCAATTCCATTTCTACTTTTTTATTACCCAGGCTCCTGGCATTGATGTGTAGGCAATTATAGCATTTCTTCTCTTCACATCCCTTTGTTCCTTGATTCCTTTTGTTTTCAACATCATTTGTTCCCTGCTTTCATCCTCCCCTTTTGTTAGTTTAATGCCCACCTGACTAGTCTAGCCAGTCTGTCCCCTAGAAGATTGGTTCCTGTTCTCCTGGGATGAAGGCCATCCAAGCTATACAGCCCCCTCTCTCCATAGAAAGTAGACTAGTGTTCCATAAAACATTGCTCTGCACTGGTTTAGTTCAGGCCCAAAGCTCTTGCTCAACAAATGTTTTTTTACATCTCTTGTATGTTGTATTTGAAAATAGGTTTTAATTAGCATCTTTGTGGGTTTGACCACCACCTTGCTGAAAGGTTACTCTTCTAACACCAGTAGTATAGGATCCTAGTGGAGAAAATGGCTTACTGGTTTCTATCATCTTTATAAGCAGATTTAACAATGACTTCACTGTGTAGTCACTAGTCTTTGGTTTAACTGATAAATAAGATAGTTCATGTGATAAGCTGTGGAGGATGGGAAGCTTACTGCAGGTGTTGAGGAAGAACCTTTCTGCAAACAGAGTGTACTTGGACAGCTGTCTTCTGTATTTAAGTTTCCAATAGGATAATGTTCACTAGCTCACCCTCTGCTTGATCTTGCAGTGAAGTTATAATGTCATATTTGTGACATTAGTGTGTTGGCATCACTTCAGGGTTCCCTGATATCAATTCAGTATTACAGTGGGTGTGCCCTCTGGGGAAATGTACCTTCAAATAAGCCTCTCATTAGCCTAGTAAACTGTGCCAACTACTAGTGGGTGTGTCAGGAATAGCCACGAGGAGTGGAATCTGCCAGAAGCCTCAAGAACTGAGCATCTCTTTGACCTGCATTTTGTAGTATACGAATCCTTCCTGCAATCTGGATATGTTCAGTTAGCTGCTGGTGTCTGGGATAAGCCACAGCACAATTCTCACTGTTCTAAGTTTGTGATTATGAAGAATGGACTTTGTTTTATAAATTAATGTTTTTGGTTGAGATTAAAAAAAATAAAGCTGTAACAGGACACTTTAGAGACCAACCTGTAGAATTCAGGTAGGGAGAGAGGCAGACTGTAAAAGAGGGGGAAAGAGAGGAGGAGGGGGAGGGAGTGTGTGTGTGTGTGTGTGTGTGTGTGTGTTCCACAGCATGAAGTTCTCCAGTGTGTAGATTGAGTCTTATATTACCAGAATCCCAAATGTAGCCAGCAGAAGTTTTGAAAGCATATATTCTTCTTCTAGAAGTGTCCCTGTGGGTGTTCCGCTTTAGGTGTCTTGATGCCATGTGCTTTTAATCAGAGATTTGTGGTAGCAGTGCCTGGTTGGGCCATGCACACGGTGTAGCCATCTCGCGCCCTGCCAAGCGGTTACATTAGTGGTGTGCAGCCAACCCCCCAGTTCCTTTTCTACCACTTTTGGCTTGAGTCGGAGTGACCAGCAGCACCCTCTCTTACCTCAAATAAGCTTAATAGTTCATAGTTGTTCCTGATAGTGTTAGCTTAGTTGTAGTTAGCTGCCCCCATCCCCTTCATATTTAATATTCTACTTTTTCATTTTAAAAAAAATTATATTTTTCACCTTTCCTCTTTTACCCCTGCCTCCCTTGTCAGGTACGCAGCTATTGCCTTAAAAAAAAAGGGGGGGGGGAATGGAGAAACAGGGATAAACCCTGTTTTTCTTTCCAAGGACTTGTTCTCTCAAGCATGCCCAGCGCACCTGGCTTTAAACACTGCCTGATTTGCAGACTTTCCATACTGGTCTCTAACGGCTACGCACAGTGTCCCCTTCCCTTGGCAAGACATACATTACCCAAAAGTGTCTGCACTGCAGAAAACTGACAGCCTGGACAAGGAAGGCCAGGGATCTCCAATTGAAGCTCCTTATGATGAAGAAATCCCTCAGACTGGCCTCCAACCCCGAGTCCAGGACGCTTCCTGGCCAACGGGCGGCAGCATCTGACGGGATCTGCTTCAACAGCGGCTGCTAAGGAGCCTGCTTCTAGAAAGGATACCAAAAAGCCACACTCATCCCCACATCGAGAATTGCCTAAAAGAAAGTGATCTCCAAATGAAAAATCTGCCCCGGTACTGATGGCACCAAGAGCGCCGGACAGTGAGGCACCGGGAACGTCCAGTACTGAGATTTTCCGAGGAGCTAAAGACCCTATGTGGGCAAGCTCTAATAGAGGTTCACACAGTAAAGTCAAGCCTCCCAGCTTGGCACCTACGCAGCAGAAGAAAACCTCTGCACCGAGCAGTACAATGGCGCCACCTGCTGTACCTATGAAGCACAGCTCTGTCATCGGCACCGACAGCTTCAACTCTTATTCCTGGTCAGTGCACGTCCCTGGCACCGAGTGTCACAGTTCCGCAGCAATTGGGCGTGTGGACCTGAAAGTGGCCTCAACACTTGAATCTCCTCTACTCGGTACGGACATTACCCAATCTAGACCAGGACCAAGCCTGTTACTCCCTGTGGATCAGCCCCTTCTATCTTCAGTGATGAGGAAGAAGAGGATGAGGCAGTAATATACACTTCATCACTAAACATCTACAGACATGCAGGGCTGGTATGGTCAACCATGGGCACTGCCTCTATACCATTCCCACCAAACTGGCCATACTGGGATCCACGGGTAATGTATAGGGCCCAAAACCTCAGGCCCCCTATCCCGTCTAGGTCCATAGTAGCATGGTCCTCTTTGCCAACTGTCCCAGCACTCTCAGAGACACAAGAGGAAGAGACCCAGGAGCCTGAGGACACAACTGAAGGTGACACTTTGCTGCCCACTCACATCTCATTCTTCTCTCCTCCTCCCCCCCTTCCCCCAAACTACAGGGGATGATTTTATATCTTTTCAAGACCTCTTCAAAAGCACAACTACCAGAGACTTAACACAAGCTCACGGACATACTCCAGGCATCCCCAGCAGCAAAGATAGCCCTGCCAATTCATGATGCTATCAGGGAGCCTGTAAAAATAACCTGGCAGACACCTTCTACAGCCCCTCCCTCGTGTAAGCGGTCTGATAAACAGTATTACATGACAGCAAAAGGCGCTGAGTTTTTATTCACTCACCCCGCACCAAACTCTCTGGTGGTGGGTACGGTCAACCAAAGGGGAAAACAACACCAGTCCAGAACGACCCCATATAATAAGGATTAGAAAAGGCTAGATCTCTTCGAATGGAAAGCCTACTCCTCCGCCACACTCCAGTTCCACATAGCTGATTATGCGGCCCTACTGGCAAAATACACACACAATCGGTTTGCTAAAATGTCAGAATTTATTGAAAGTTTGCCTGATGACAAAAAAGAGCAATATAAGGCAAACATTTCTGAGGGGTATCTCATCGCCAGGATGGCTCTATAGGCCTCTCTTGACTCTGCAGACACAGCAGCATGGTCCATTGCTACATCTATGGTCATGCACCATGCATCCTGGCTCCATCTTTCTGGGTTCCCAAGGGAGGTCCAAGCAACTGTTGAGGACTTGCCCTTTGAAGATCAAAAATTATTCACAGACAAAACCGGTGTGTCTCTACGCACCCGAGGGTGACCTTAAAAGCCCTGGATATCTTCATATCTGCAAATAAGAAACAGTAGGTTTTACAACCAGAGATTCCGGTCTCTGCCATACTTTCGACCACAAAGACAGTACAATCAATGGCATAAACAAAAATGGAACAGACGTCGACAGAACCAAGATCAACCTTTGACGTCTCAACCATCCACCTCCAGACAATCATTTTGAAGGTGTGATCGAGGGCATGAGACCACCACACTCTGATTCCGAAACCAGATATGGTGCCCCACCCATTTGGAGACCGTCTGTCACCATGCTACCCAGTCTGGAACACCATCACGACAAACAAATGAGTTTTAGAGATTATCCAGAAGTGCTACTCCATCCTCTTTTTATTTCTATCCCACCCCTCTTCCCCGTCCCTCTTCAGGGACCCCTCTCACGAGCACCTGTTGTAACAGGAAATAAATCACTTCGTACAATTAGGTGCCATAGAACCTGTACCATCAGAACACGGGGAGAGGTTTTTATTCCCATTACGTTCTAACTCAGAAAAAGACTGGCAGGTGGAAACCCATTCTGGATTTACAAAAACTCAACAAATTTATGAGAACACAACATTTCAAAGTGGTGACTCTAATGTCAGAATTATTGTGGTTAGAGAAAGGACACTGGCTTTTGGCCCCCGACCTCCAGAACGCTTATTTTCATATTACCATTCACCCGCCACTCAGAAGATTCCTGAGATTCAGCCTAGGGAAACAGCATTTTCAAAACAGAATACTACCCTTCGGCCTTTCCACTGCTTTTCCTAGCCTTTTAGTCTGAGGGCTTTGCGTTTCAGTGATGAGGCCGCTGTAAATTGGTTTGCCAAGCTCCGCATCCAATAAGAAGAATGGTTGGGTTAGTGGTGGTTGTACTTGAGACATCTTAACTGTTACACAATGCCACGGTTTTGTGTTGAAATTGTAGCTATAATTTATAAGTGACTAAATTTGGCCACAGCTTTTTTCCTCAATAACTTGAATCTGTGGACACATCCCTGCTTACTGAAGTCATGCACATGCTGCTGCATGTCCTGCTAAAGAGTTTCCAGTGCTTTGCTGAAAGAGCAATACTGGGAAATGGCAGCCAAAATATAGATACAGTAGAACTTCAGAGTTATGAACACCTCGGGAATGGAGGTGGTTCGGAACTCTGAACAAAGCATTATGGTGGTTCTTTCAAAAGTTTACAACTGAGCATTGAGTTAATACAGTTTTGAAACTTTATTATGCAGAAGAAAAATGCTGTTTTTAACCATCTTAATTTAAATGAAAGAAGCAGAGAAACAGTTTCCTTACCTTTGTCAAATCTTTTTTTAAACTTTCCCTTTTTTGGTAGTTTACGTTTAACACAGTGCTTCACTGTATTTGCCTTTCTTTTTTTGGTCTCTGCTACTGCCTGATTGCGTGCTTCCAGTTCCAAATGGGGTGTGTGGGTGACTCTGAGGTTCTACTGTATTTGCTGGCCTACACTGTGATCTCTTAATTTCAGGTTGCTATCCTAGTTAGAACTTCTGCAAGCTAAAAATCAGTCATTTTTTGCTCATGATTAGGTTTTGTTAATGATTGGGCAAATGGATGTTCCAAATAGTATGTAAGTTAAAATGTCAGGAAGTCCCTGTCTAGAATGATAGGTGCTCCTTTTCCTGGAATTTGCATATATAAAAATAGAACTGTTGCTAACAGACGCAGTGAAATATATCTGATGTCTGCTAGGAGGGTACTCTTGTAATGCCTGCTGGCCTGCAATGGGTGGATGTCTTTCTTAGAAGTACTGCCTCCTAGCATGAGACGACTGTGCTGGCAAACGTCACCCTGCAAACACTATCAAAAGGAGGCAGTGCTTCTGGTTAACACCAAGTATGGTACCAAGTATCAGAGGGGTAACCGTGTTAGTCTGTATCCACAAAAACAACAAGGAGTCCAGTGACACCTTAAAGACTAACAGATTTATTTGGGCATAAGCTTTCGTGGGTAAGAAACCCAGAAGAAGTGCAAAAAGAAGTGTTTTTTTTACCCACGAAAGCTTATGCCCAGATAAATCTGTTAGTCTTTAAGGTGCCACCAAGTATGGTGGAATTCCTCAATTACTTATTTCAGAGTAGCAGCCGTGTTAGTCTGTATCCGCAAAAATAACAGGAGTACTTGTGGCACCTTAGAGACTAACAAATTTATTAGAGCATAAGCTTTCGTGGGCTACAACCCACTGCATCCGAAGAAGTGGGTTGTAGCCCACGAAAGCTTATGCTCTAATAAATTTGTTAGTCTCTAAGGTGCCACAAGTACTCCTGTTATTTTTGCTCAATTACTTAGGGGCATGACTTTCAAAATGCCTTTCCCATCCTTTAATGTGGAAACCCTGTGTTCACAGGTATCTGGCTTTTGCACAGGTATCTGAGGTTCTTGTTGCATTTCACATTAAAAGTTGCCTCCTGGGAGTTCCTGCTAGCCGGCAGATGGATGATCTTTCTCTGAGACTGTTGCAGATGTGTTGACGTGGCTGCTTATTGCCACTGAATAGCAACGGCTGTTGTTCATTGATGGGTATTGACTGCTTCTGAAGGAAGTTCTGCCCAGTGCGGTACCACAAGCCTGGTAACTGTGAACTGTAGCCATGTGAATGGCCAGAAAAAGCTAAGCAGGCAGGGGAAGGAGAATAGACTCTCACCTGGCTCTGATAGGGACCCCTTTGAGGGCAGTGTGTCTTTGGACCTGATTCTACTTAAAATGGACCATGAAAAATTTGATTAGTATCTGTCCTGAATTTGATTACTCGGGGAAGGATGCGCTAAAGTATTGTTACCCAAGCACCACTATTTAAAAAATAATAATGACCATTATGAAATGTGCATTTGTTGCCTGATCAAAATGAGTACGTTTGAAGCATTAAGTGTGGCCCTTCTTTATTCCTTCATTTTTTGACAGTTACACCCAAGCCAGGAGCATCTACGGTACAAAACGTAACTCAAGCATCATCCCCAGCTCAGACGCAGGCCCCACAACAGAATCTTCAGTCTGTGCAAACAACTCATTCCTTTCCTTCTGTGACCCCTGACCTTATTGTCCAGCCTCCAGTAATGACAGTGGTGCCTCCTCAACCACCTGCACCTCCTCCCCCTCCTCCCCCACCTTCTGTTCCCCCAACCCCCGCTCCCCAGCCCATTCAGGCACACCCACCTGTTATCCCAACAGCTGCACAGCCTGTGAAGGTGAGTAAACAAGGACTCTGTGGAGTTAGTGAGTCAGGATTCTTTGTGTTCAATTTTCTCTCTAGAAGAGAGAAGATTTTTATTGGATGACTATTTTAAAACATTCACTGTGAAGTCCCTTTCATCTTAGGGTTTAAAATTGCTTTACAGATTTTTACTGATTGGAGGGATGGGACTGAGACACACAGAAGTGAAGGGTGGGATTTTCAAGAGCACTTAGGAGAGTTAGGCTCCTAACTCCTCATTTGTCTTCGAAAATCCCACCTGAGTTACTTGTCCAAGGTCATACAGCAGGTCAAGGGCAGAACCATAGATTGATGATTAGGGTCCAGGAGTTCTGATTCTCAGTCCTCTTCTCTAACCACTAAGACCCTGCCTCACTTGTCCTTATCCATTAAAAGTAGAATCTGTTTTCCATAGATTGTTGACTGCAGCAAAGTCATTGAGTAGAACAGTATTTGCCCATCACAATTTCCACTAAACATTTAGCCAGCAGCCTTGTGTACTGGGGTTAATAGTTTTTTTTTTTTTTTTTTTTTTTTGAGGCTTTTCAAGGAAAAGAAAGCCATCTGGCTTGAAAAGCTGTGTCACTGTGGCTAAGCTATCCAAAAGTGACTAGTAATTTTGGGTGCCTCAATTTTTGGATGTGCAACATAACATTCTTTAAATTTACTATTCAAAAAGAGCTGAGTTCCCACCCAATAAAATTGGGCTCCTTTATTATGTCTCAAGTTGAGTACCTGAATCACTAGTTGCTTTTGAAAATTTTGGCATACATCTTCAGCAGATCAGATCCTGCTAACTAATATTTCTTATTTTGAGCAATACCTTTTATATCATTGCATCAGTAAGATTGCCACTTCCTTTCTCCTGAGACATGGCACTTTTGTAAATGGCACCTGACAGCCACAGAAGTTCTTGACAGAGTTAGGTACCCAAGTTATATGACCCTTCAGTGGGAGTTGTCACCTGATTGCCTTAGGTACTTCTGAAAATCCCATCAAGCAACTCAGCCAAAATAATCCAAGATCTGGGCTTCTGTAAACACCGCACAAGCTGTAGAAATGAATCCTAAGAGGTTTATTTGACCCTAACATGGTTCTTAAGTAAAAGATTTTGAATACACCTCTACCCCGATATAACACGGTAAAGCAGCGCTACTGGGGGGCGGGGCTGCGTGCTCCGGCGGATCAAAGCAAGTTCGATATAACGCGGTTTCACCTATAACGCAGTAAGATTTTTTTGGCTCCCGAGGACAGCGTTATTTCGGGGTAGAGGTGTACTCATTTAACCATCCTCTTGACCTTTGCTAATATAATAAAGATAATTTGTAGTTACACTTTTTCTAGAGGGCTCAGTACAAACTGCTTCCAGCATGCATATTTATAGAAAGCTTTTTAACTTTTTAGTCCTATCTCACCTGAGTACTTAGTGGTTAGACTTTAATATACAACCAGAGGTGGATCCTGTGAATACAATAGTAACAAAAGAGCACAAGACTAAATAAAATATTATAATGCTGTTGTATTTGTTGTTTTACAGACAAAAAAAGGAGTGAAGAGGAAAGCAGACACCACAACGCCAACAACAATAGATGCAATCCACGAATCCTCCTCGCTGCCCACTGAACCCAAGTCTGCCAAGATGGGCCCCCGAAGGGAAAGCAGCCGGCCAGTGAAACCTCCAAAGAAGGATGTTCCGGACTCTCAGCAGCATGTGGTAGAAAAGAGTAACAGTAACAAAGTGTCTGAGCAGTTAAAGTATTGCAGTGGCATCATCAAAGAGATGTTTGCCAAGAAGCATGCTGCCTACGCATGGCCCTTCTACAAACCTGTGGACGTGGAAGCACTGGGACTGCATGATTATTGTGATATCATTAAACATCCCATGGATCTGAGCACAATCAAAGTAAGCTCAGTTTCACATAGCCAAAAAAAAAAAAAAAAATAAAAAAAAAATTGACTGTGCAGGAGGAATAACTTCCCTGGGGAAATGCAGTCTGTTTGACATGCCAACTCATGTATATGGGCGTACGTGTGCAGCTGCATGCTTAACATGGTGTGTTGTAGATATCCACCAAAAATGTGTGTATTGCAAAAGAAAGGATTCTTCTCTGGGACTCTGTCTGAAATCAATTAACCATTCATTCTGTGTAACCTGAGAATTCTGGTAGGTGGAGTCTCTCATCTGTCCATAGTGTGCTACTCTTTAAGTGACAGGTCCTGAAAAGAAGACAGTCCTTTCCAGAATGGGTCTTAAAAAAACAAAAAAAATTGCCTGTGCATTTTTAAAAAGTAAATGTCCTCTACTATGGCCAGCCTACACTGAATACCCTTAGCTAAGATAATGGGCTCAATCAATCAGTACAGATTGCTGTAGTAGGGGAATTTTCTTTAAAAAACAAAAAAAAAGAAAAACCACCACCACATTGGCTATTCACCTTTAAAGGAAATGTTCTGCTTAATGTAAAGGACTATGTTTCCAGAGCATCTAAATCGAAGCCTTCTGCTGTGAGGACACAGCTAGCTCCCTCTCATGGAGTATTTGGGAGTTACTTATCCAAGAGAAGTAATTGGAAAGCAGTCCATATCTCTGCTGAAAATGTCAA
This sequence comes from Emys orbicularis, assembly GCF_028017835.1. Taxonomy (NCBI): domain Eukaryota; kingdom Metazoa; phylum Chordata; order Testudines; family Emydidae; genus Emys; species Emys orbicularis. Next base: position 8,266,772 of record NC_088701.1, on the reverse strand, counting down.
TTCATTGTTTGGAGCACTGTCATTTTATAACCTCATCATGGACATAGCTTTAAACTGCAGAATTCTTTGGTTGTATCAATTTAACTCTGAGCCCTAGTATTCACACAACCCAGGTTTCTTTTTTAAAATACTTCAAGCAGAAGAAAGAGACAAATTTCTCTCTCCCCCACCCCCATATTGAGATTACACTAGAACTTTGCCAGAATGAAGTGAATGAAGGAGTATAGTTTTTTTCTTCAATTGAATAATTAAAAACTGTGCTGAAGATTGAGCTGGTACCATCGCCCCTTTTTCTGAATATGCATAATAACTTTGCACATTCTGTAGTATTCTCCAAATCTAACCAAAAAAAAAAAAAAAAAACCAGCTAGGAAATTCTGAAAAACCACAAGTACAGAGAGGATCTGGATGGCTGAAGCATTGGTAATGGGATAACAAAGTTCTTTATTCCAGGTCACTGGTTGAAATTTAGTTCAAGTTGGTTGTGAGCAAAAATCATTGCCCATGACAACTGTTTTATGTTTATATGAAATGCATTGGTGGGTCTTGTTCCAGTTGCTGATGGTCAGGTGTCCACCTCTCAAAAAAACACCATCACTTTTGGCCTTGTTGTTGGCAGGCACAGCAGAGAGGCAAAGGATTGAATGAGCCATGGAGACAGAACTATCCTCACCTCTGGCTCCTTCAGACAAAAATTGAGGTATATAATGAGATGGTGTGGACAACTGTCGATAAATTGAGATCTGCACACATCAGGGCTTCACACCACTACATTCACTTCATAATAAAATGAGGTTGCTGTGCAGGGAGTTTATTTTAAGGCTTGTGTTTTTGTAATGCCCGACAGTCTCACTCTGGACTGACTAAGCCTGCACAGTTCAACTGCTTTGTTTCTTTAATCAAGCTCTATCTCTTCCCCGGGGGTGGGAATAAGATTCATCCTTAGATCCTTGGGGGATTTGTTCCCACACTACTCTCAAAAATCCTACATTGCCACAGCCAGTTGGATGTGGTTCCCTGTGTCTGACAGAAAAATGCCAAGCATGTTGCCTTCTTGAATGCTTCCAAGTTCCTGCTGACCTGAAGGAGGGATTATCCTGTGGTCCCAATTTCTAATTCCTCAAACTGTCACTGCTATCCTGGACTGTCCCGACTTGTGGGATGTCTTTAACTGCGACTGACAGTTTGGGATTTCTCTTATAAGAAAGTGATACAAAGATTAAAAACTTGTTTGTTTAAAAAATAATTTCAGGTGTGTGTGTGAAGTTTTAGCGCATTGTTGTTGAAACAAAACCCTGCACTGTGATTGGTAATGATGTTCATGGGCATGGGGACCAGTAATCTAGTGGATTAGTTCCTTCATACTGTCCTTTGAATTGGTAGTCAGTGAAAGTGTCTGCCACATGTGGGCAGTCGCGTTCTCCCATGTAGCTTGCAGCTGCCCGTTATTATGGATGGATGTTCTATGAAGGAATACCAGCTCCAGCATACAATGTTCCATTTTGGTCTCAGCAGTTTAGCTGCATTGTATGCTATTTCTGTAGTCGTCTTTTGGATGCACCTCCATGTTATAGTTCAGGATGGCTGTAATGTGCTCCATTTTATGTAAATCCAGTGCAGATCTCAGGTTTCTGGCAAGTTTCCAAAGCAATGCTCCATTTGGCAAAGGTTAGATATAGATGGAGATTAGGTGGAAGCCCAGAACTCTATGGCTGCCATAGATCCAAGATATTCCTTGTCCATTCAGTAACTTGTTTTGCTTGCTCTGTTGATAGTGGAGTTTTGTTTTCCCTTCTAGTCTAAACTGGAGAACCGGGAATACAGAGATGCTCAGGAATTTGCAGCAGATGTCCGATTGATGTTTTCCAATTGTTACAAATACAACCCTGCTGATCATGAGGTGGTAGCTATGGCACGGAAACTGCAGGTAAAGAAACTGCTTTGTTAGAGTGCTTTTCTGTTTTGAACTCGTACCTGAAACTTTATCATAACCTATACCCTAAACTTAAAAGTAAAATAAATTGAAGTACAGAAATATACCAGAATGGTACACTAAATTTTCAAAAACAAATCTTCCACATTGCAGTGTTAGCATGAACTGTAGTTGCTATACCAGCTTGAACAGACTGAACTGGTAACTTTTTTTTTCTTCTTCGAGTAGTGTCCCTATAGGCACTCCACTTCAGGTGTGCATGCATCCCTTGCATCTTTGATTGGAGGTTTTCAGTAGCAGTGCCTGTTAAGCCCATGCATGAACTCCAGACATCCTCGTTCCCTGTCCCAACTCTGAGTAGAGCTGTGTGGCAAACCTCCCTCAGCCTGAGAGAGTGTCTAGCATGCCTGCTTCTAGCGTTGCCCTAAGCTTGCTTTAGGATCATCTAATTTTTAATTTCGTGTAATTATTCACTTCTACAAGTTGTATTTTATAATTTCTTTGCTTCATTTGAGGCGAGCTTTTTTCAGTGCTTCTCCTTCTCCCCGCCTGAGGGGTTCCCTATGGGTTTTTTTGCCTTGTCGCCAGTGTATGCCAGGATCTCTGGGATTCAAGTACAGTCTCATGTCTCAGGAATCTGTCCCACTGAGTGCTGGACATTGCCAGTACAATTACTGTTTGGGGTACAGTCATATCCCTCAAAAGCACAATACCTATTTAACTTTAAGATCAAAGCTAGAAAAAAACAGGAGATTAAATTCAAGCTCCTCTACGATGGAGCACTCCCATCTTCGGATCCAGGCCACGATACTCCCCTGTACATCAGCCTTTGAGCGTAGTGCCTCATCAGCTTCTGCACCAGATTTCCCCCCACCTTTTCAGGGAAAGATGTTGGAGGGTACCAAATAGGCACTTCAAAAGAGGAGTTCTAGTTCTCCTCATGAAGAGCCTATTTCAAAAAAGCCCCAGTGTCTTCAGAAATTGACTGTCAGAGACCTCAGGTCCCGGACTGAATACTGCTGAGGCTCCAGGCTCCGGTAATACTGGGAAGTCTTCTAAGACTCAGAGCCCTTCAAAGAGCCACAGTAACAACCATACATTGGTATCAAAGCTATACTCAGTACCACCTAAGCATGAACGCATTAGGAGAGACAATACATTCTCTGCTTCCAGAAGTGCTGTACCGACAGGCCATCCTGTGCTGCCTTTGGTTTCTAGACAAGTGATCCAGGGTCCCTTGGTGCGTCCAAAGGAGTCGTCATCTTTGGTACCAATGACTTCTGCTAGACAGGACCCATCAAAGCAGGTCTCAACCTGGTACAGATTGTGGAACATTCCTCATTCTCAGCACAAATCCACCTGATACCACAAGAATTTAGGTATTCAAGAGACTTGTTTGTCTCAGAAGAGCCGAAGTCTCCCCTCTCAATGGGGAGTACCTGTTGATACTGATATCAACCGGGTCACCAGGATTAGATCTTTCCCTGGTGCCACCTGCTTCTCCAGTACTTTCTGAGCTAGGCAGAGCTCATCCTGTAGACAATAATGAGGACCTCTCTTCAGATTCCCAAATCTTTGTGCAAGGACCTGTCGGTATAGGGACATCTTCCCTAACACCTTTATGGAAAGAGAGGATCTAGGGGCAAGACAAATCTATGTCCCTTCTCATTGGTCTGAGCAGCATTGGATGCCATCTTCTGTGCTTAATGGCTTTCCTCAGTGGCTATATTAGAATCTTTGGGCCACCAATTAACGGTTTTCAAGAGCCTCATGCCTTTCTCGTGGTGACTACTGGGAAGACCGTTGCTTCCAACTGCCAGAACACATGCAGCTTGTACCTTTGTAACATAACATGCCAGGTTACATCTTTGCTCTGTCCAGGGATGGCTCAGGATAATTTATAGCCTGAAGAAGCACAATCTAGTGTCTTTCCCTCACTGAGTACTGGACTTACTCAGTTGGTGGAAGGACCCATCCAATGTTTGTGCAGGTGTTCCTTTCATCCAGCCTTATATCACTGTAACATTAGATGCAGCCATGGTGGGGTGCAGGGGGACACTTGGGGACGCTCACCATTCAGGGCAAATTGTCTGCCCAAGTGTCTCTTCTACACATCAACCTCCTGGAGCTGAGGGCAGTCAAAAATGCCTGTAGCTATTTCATTCCATTAATCAAAGGCAAATCCATCAAAGTCTTGACAGACAGCATAGCCTGCATGTTCTACGTCAGTTGTCAGGAGGAAAGGGGTGCAAGATTCTCCCCCCCCCCCCCCTGTGCTGAAGCAATAAAGCTATAGAACTGATGTAATAACCAATCACGACCTTATTTCAGTCTCACCTTCCAGGTATATAAAACATGATGGGTGGCAATCTCAGCTGTCACTTCTCCCTAGATAACAATTGGGAGCTGGACTTATGGATCCGCAATTGCATTTTTCTGACCCTGGAGTTTCCAGAGGTGGACTTGTTTACTGCCACCACCAACAGGAAGTACAAGAAATTCTGCTCAAGAGGAGGGTGGACTCCTTTCCTCATTCCTTGGAAAAAAGGCCCCTTCTCCATGCATCTCCTCCCACAGCTTTGATCTTGAGAGTGTTGAACAAGATCAGACAAGAAAAACCCAGGGCCATTTTAGTTATCCCATAGTGACCAAGTCAAGCGTGGTACCCTTAGCTGATTCGTCTTTGTTGTCTGGCATCTCCCCACTTGCTGTCTCAGGATTCCCGTTGGACTCTTCATCCCAACCTGGGAATTCTTCATCTCAGAGCTTGGTTCCTTGATGGTTCTTGGGGATAGCATCTTCCTATTCTGCAGAGGTATAACAGTGATGTTAAACAGCAGAAAGATATCTTGTGAAACATTTGCCTTCAGAAATGTAAGAGATTTCACCACTGTTGTACTGGGCAGCAGTTTTCACGTGTTCATTCTTCCCTCTTCGCTGTCCTTGTCTACCTGTTGGAATTGAAAAAGTCAGGACTCTCCATGAGTTCAGTAAAGCTCATATGGCAGCCATAATGACCTTTCATTGCTGTGTTGAGGGATTCTCAGTGCTTGCTCACTCCAGGACAGCAAAATTCATTAAGAGGTTGAACCTTTCCACTGAATAGAGCTCACCCCTAAACTTAACTTGGTCCTTAATTGTCCCCTTTGAGCCAGTGGCTGCCTGTTCCCATCTTCACCTGGCCATGAAAACTGTTGTCTTGGTGGCTGTCACTTCTGCCAAAACAGTGGGGGAAAGGGGGCTATAATCCCAGACCCTCCCTTTACAGTATTCTTCGGGGAGAAAGTTTCATTATGACCACATCATAGCCTTCTACCAAAGGTATATTTTAAATTCTGTATTAACCATTAATATTCCTGGATATTCATCTTCCAGTCTTCTTCCCAAAACCACACCAGACCACTGAAGATTTTTCCCTCCTCACTTTGGATGTCAGAAGAGCATTAGCCTTCTATCTGGACAGAACCAAACCATTTTGAAAGTCTCCCAGACAGTTTGTTTATAGACAGATCCAGAGGATCCACAATCTCCACTCAAAACTCTCAAGGTTCAGCCTCCTTCTGAAGTGCCTAGCCCATTCTACATGATCTCAGCATGCTTCTATAGCACTGCTGAAGGATATTCCAGTGGCTGATATCTGAACAGTGGCAACCTGGTCTCCAAACACTAAGCTTTGATTCATGCTGCCAGATCAGATGCTGTATTTAACATTGCAGTTATAACTTCAGTGTTGGACTCAAATCCAAAGCTCCCTCCTGCTTCCAGGGATACTGCTCGGGAGTCACCTGAAATGGAGCACCTATAGGGACATTACTCGAAGAAGGAGAGGTTACTCACCTTGTGCAGTAACTGCACTTCTTCAAGATGTCTCTCTATGGGTGCCCCACTACCCACCCTCCTTTCCCTCTGGTTCAAAGTTTTGTCTCGCAGAAATCACAGTGGAAAAGGAACTGGGGGTAGTTTGCCCATGCAGCTCTATATCTCAGTACAGGGCATGAGGCCATCAGGAGTGCTTGTGTGAGACAAATGGGCACTGCTGCTGAAACTCTCTGATACAAACACCTCCTGGGAGGCATCTGAAGTTGAGCATCCATAAGAGTGGTGGTGGGGGGGAAATATCTTGAAGAACTGTAGTTACCGCACAATGTGAGTAATCTCTCCTTGGTCTCTGTAACTGTGTACTTTGTTTACCACCCTTTAACTGAAGTGAAAACTTGTTTTGCTTCCCAGCTTGTAAAGCCTCAGAAGCAAATAACTTTATAACTAACTTTGTCGTACTCAGTACTCTGTGTTGCCATCACAGTAATCCTTTATCAAAATTCAGTAATCCTTTGCGTCAGAGCCTTTCATTAAAATGTGCAACTCTCCACTCACTTCTGCAGTCTGTAGGGCTTTTTTAAATAGCAGTGTAGCTTACAGAAGGGAAGTGTTTCACTCAATATGGAAACTTCAGTATTCCATGAAAATGTCTGTTTACATTCGTATTCAGAGCAGCTGGAATGACTCTCCTAGTTCCAGTAGCCTGTGTAGGAACAGTCAGTTATCTTTCAATAACTTCACACTCGTAACAGGAAGAAGATCCAGAATAAGAGCCCGAGGTTCCCACGGTGCTGTGCTCCCTTGTGCCATCTCATTTTTTATGCTGAAAACACACGTGCACACTCTGCATTGGGCATTTTGGCATGTAGTTTGTGGATATTGCTCGGCTTAGAACAGAATATTGAAGGCCTCCTATAACTATCATGAAAGCTACTCCATTGTATTGCCCCGTACACCATACTATATTGGTATACTTGGATGTTCTGCTTAATCTAGCCTTTTCAGTGAAGACCAGATCCATCCAGACTGACAGCTTGTCAGGATGGCTTTTTAAAGGGAATTATATTTGGCTGCAACTTAACTCATCATCTTGCTCCTGCATCTCCCCTCCCTTGGAGATGATCTTATATTGGAGAATTGTCAGGCACTTATTGATGTAAATGTGAACCGGAAACATGTAAAGTTTTCACCTTCCTTCCAAGAGGAGAAGAAACCTGAAAGCACTTTGCCCATTCATCAGGTCTTGAAGCATTTTGTAAGGGTTGGATTACAAACTATCTTCGAAAATATGTAGGCAAGCTACCCAAGGGAAAACTGAGGACTTCCTCCTGAAGTGAGCCAAAGTACTTCTCTCCAAGATATGCTTTGAGAGACTAATCTCTTTTGGTAGATAATATTCAAGGAGGTAGGAGCCATCGGGTGGTCATATGAAGATTTGGCTATTCAGCTGGAAGTTTCACATCTTTTTTCCATTTTAGAGCAGTTTAATCAGTTCTTTCTGCTTTCCAACCCCAGATATTGGGTTTTAAATTCCAACAGATCTATTTTAGGCTATGCACTTTGAGGACAGGGGAATTATACAGTTACTATTGTCCTAGGGATGTGTACTGCTGTATATTCTCAGACACTAGGTTTCACTGTTCCACTTTTTCAATGCTGGTTGCTCTTTTATGTTTCGACTCCAAAGGCACTATGGGTGGCTATTTTGTGGCTTCTTTGCTGCAATTGTGGGACTGTTTAAAGACATAATTAGCCTGAGCTTTCACAGCCCTAAAAAGCTGCTTCTGATCCATGTATGCAGAGTTGTTGTAGTTGTGTTGGTCCCAGGATATTAGAGACCATATGGGAGAGGTAATGTCTTTTATTGGACCAATCTTCTGTTGGTAAGGGAGACAAGCTTTCACAGAGCTCTTCTTCAGGTTAAGAGAGACAGTGGTATTTGGTAGCAGCTGTCTTGTGCAGGGTAGGCATATGTGTTGTGCTGTAACCAAAGCTACCTAGTGAAACCACTGTTTCTGCTAATGATGTCCTAAATAACAGCGTTGTTTCTTTCACAGTTCACAGACTGGTTCTGTTGGTGAAGGAGTTCTCCTTGAATACATTATTTAAGCTTCATGTTTTTGAATGACCTGATGAGAACCCAATGAATTGCACTCCTTAGTTAAGGCAGCCAGTGGTGACGTGGCAGATGTGGTCCTCATGGTACAGTGTCATGCATAAATAGCAGTGTTTTGCTGGATCCTGCCTACCAAATACATTTCAGATAAATTTTAAAACTCAGCCCCTTACCCTTGCTACTTTAACCTCCATTTTTGCACCCTCTTCTCCTATATATAGCTTCCATTGCTGGTTTTCACAGCTTTTCCCAAGCAACAGCAGAGTGAGACTGGCTTCTCTGATACTGAAATTCTAGTCAATTTCTGAATAGCTGCACTGACACTGACCAGTCTTAATTTTGCTCAGCTCTGTTTTTGAAAGCCTTAAGCAGCAAGAAGTACAGGGTGAAATTCTGGCCCTATTGAAGGCAGAGGCAAGATTCCTATTGATTTCAGTGGGACCAGGATTTCATCCACACACTAGACCTGTCTGCAGACTTAAGAAGGCAGGTCTGCACATTGGGAAGCTTTCTTCCCAGCCATTAAAGAGTGAAAACTTGCTTTTGTTTTTTAAAATGAAAGGTTAAATGCCGCAGAAATTGTTGGCTTATATGCAGGGAATTTTTCCTATATGCCATTTTTTAATGTTTGTTTCATATTCCTCATGAATCTAAATTCCTATCACTTTTGCTGCTGTGTGCTGCATTTACTCAAGCTATATATATGTCCTTCTATTCCTGTGTGGCTTTGGATAAAGAATCCTGCACTGTAGCTCAAAGGAGCATTAGATCTTTTGACTACATCATCACACTGTGTGTGACCTCTCAAGTTTCTTGTCAGTGCATCATAACTGTCTAGCTACAGCAATGCTCAAAGCCACACTCTGAATTTCCATACTACTGAGTGATCTGCTTAGCATTTTACACAGCATGTTAGTTTTTAAAATCATTGTTAAAATTGTTAAAAGGAGAGAGAGATGTTTTAAGGAGGAACTGAGGGATTCACCACAGAGAGCCTGCAAGCATCAATGATGCTGGTATATCTGGCAGGAAGCACTTGGCTAGCACAAGGGAATTTAAATTACAGCTCACAGTTCTAAACATCAGGGCTTCGGTATATGGGTGCTCTACCAGGCTGCAGGCTATTACTACATGGAAATCACTGTTCTCCTTCCTCCCTGCCTCCTATAGTAATTTATTTGAAATCCTGGCCTCCCAGTCTCAGCATTCTGGGCATTTTCGCATTAATTGTGTCCTCTAACTTTGCTTAGGAGAATGAGACTAAATTATGAAGATGTGAAAAGTTAGATGCATGGAACTCCTCCTTTCAGGCTTTGAAGTGATGTTAGGGATCCATGTTAAATCATCTCTATCAGATCTCTACCCAGTCTTCACTGTACAATACTGCATAGATGGATCCAACGATTGCATGACAAGGTCTTGGGCCAATCTGACGGTCATTTTGTGCCCAGCCTTCTAGTGTAGCACTAGAAGTGAGCAGTTTTAAGCCTGCTGACTGTCCTATTGTATAACAGAGGAGTGAAAGGCTGGTCTTTTTCCACTGAGTGCCTGCAACTTCAGAATGTTCTTCCCTCTGATATGCACCAAAATATATAAATGACATCCTTCCGGGCAAGATTTTAAAATAGTTTCCTGCTTTGTTTGCATTTTTATGGGGGTTTCATTTATTGCTGAATGGTGGGTTACAAGGGTTTCCTATTCACCAACTTCTGGCAACTTCTTAATTTGGATTCTGTTTTTTTTGAGCAGATCTCAATCCTTTGTTTTAAGTGAAGAAAAAATTGGTTGTACCTCACTTGTCTATAGGCTTTTTGTCTGGAGAACATTTTGAGCACTGTCAGTTTGACTACTGTTCTACTTGGAGCAGGTTCACAAAGACAAGAAGTGATGATAGGCTGGTGATCATAACTGTCTCATTCCATGCAAGGAAGTCTTCTATGTTGTTTTTGTTTTTGTTTGCATTACTTTAGCACGTAGAGGCCTGAACTGAGACTGTGGAACCCATACTTACAGGAACCCATAAGGATTCTCGTCCATGTCAGAGACAGTGGGATCAGTCCTAGGATCAGTCCCACCCCTTTTCCTGTATGGACCACTAGAGTCTTTGGGCAGCGTATCCGTAGCAATTTTCTAGACCTCTGGCTCCACTGCACCAGGAAACTAGTCTCAAACATTCTCCTCCACCAAACCTCCAACACCAGAAGACCTTTGAGGGACAGGAGGCTAGGGTGGACAACAAGGCTACCCCTCAAACCCCTGTTTAATCTTTGTCTCTGGATGAAGTAGTCATGTTTCCATCACTATCGATGGTTGAGCTTTTTTGCTGATTACAGGATCTTGTGAAGAGGATGGTGGACACCCCCTTGATACCTCTTGAGGAGGTTAAAGACACACAATGCAAGCTCCTGGACACTTTGTAGCCAGTGACACCTACCCAGGTTGCGTTACCCAATAATGACGAGCTCATGGATCCAGCAAAGACTGTGTGGAAAATTTATGGCACTATACGGGCAACTTGTAAATGGACAGATAAAAAATATTGTTACCCCAAGACTCAGGATTTTTGTTTTGCCATCCTCCAACTAATTCCCATGTTTTGGATGCTGTAAACGAGCCAGGTAAACAGCATTATTCCAGGTCTGCCTCTTATGACAAGGACCAGAAAAGGATAGACCTTTTTGGGTGAAAGGCGTACTCATCCGCGACCCTTCAATTTTGGATCACAAATTATCAGGCAGACATGGCTAAGTATGATGTCACAAGAGTTACAGCAAGTTTGCAACCTTTATTGAACATCTTCCACAAGAGCATAGAGAGCACTTTCAGGCTATCATTAAGGCAGTTATTAGCCAGAACCCCTCTCCCAGCATTCTTGAATGCTGCAGACACTGCTACTAGATCCATCTCCACAGCAATTGTCATGCACAGAGTGTCGTGGCTCCAGCTGTTGGGGTTCGTGAGAGAGGTACAAAATGCAGTTGAGGACCTCCTGTTTGATCAGAAGCTCTTCTCAGGAATACAGACGAGTCCCTGCACATGCTGAAGAACTCCAGGGCTATGGTGAGGTTTCTGGGTATATGTACTCCTACAAAAAAGAGGAGATTTAGTGGGTCTCAAACTGCCCAAAGATCATACCCAACACAATTCTCTGGATTTCACAGAACCTGCTAGAAAGAGACTGAGATTTCGGAGGGGAAAAGTTTCCCACCCACCTTCAGCAAGTACCCAGTCATCTTTGAAATAGCTATTTTGACAGGATGGTCAAGGGCTCAACTCCTCCCTCACCTCTAGTTTGCAAGCTGCGACCTTTTGCCCACCTCCACACTTTTGGAGACTGCCTTTCCCATTTCCAGCAGACACAAGTGTCATGGAGGTTATAACATTGGACTCCACCATCCACTTTGTCCCTTCCTCCCTTCCACATCCTCTTCAGGGACCCCTCTAAGGCTAGGTCTACACTACCCGCCTGAATCGGCGGGTAGAAATCGACCTCTCGGGGATCGAATTATCGTGTCCCATTGGGACGCGACAATCGATCCCCGAATTGACGCTCTTACTCCACCAGCGGAGGTGGGAATAAGTGCTGTCGACGGGAAGCCGTGGAGGTCGATTTTGCCACCGTCCTTACAGCGGGGTAAGTCGGCTGCGATACGTCGAATTCAGCTACGCAATTCGCATAGCTGAATTTGCGTATCTTAAATCGATCCCCCCCCCCCCCCCCCCCCGTAGTGAGGACGTGGCCTAACAAGACTATGCTGAGCCAAGAAGTACACTCCCTCCTTTGTTTAGTTGTACCAGCCCCGCCCTGGTGCAGCAGCGGTTAATCCTTTTCTTTGGGCTGAGGAGGCAGCCATGCTCCCTCAGCTCTGCTGGGCATGCTCCAGCGGGAGACAGGGTATAAAAGGAAGCAGAGCTGCTCAGTCTGGGCTGACCGCTGGCGAGGAAGGAAGTGCACTGCTGGCTCCTGTCTGAGGACCGCCTGCACTCCAGGATTCAGAGGCCAGTCAGACAAAGACAACCCCCTAGGCTCAGGATGCCACAGAGAGTGGAGAGACCGTGGGGACCCAGAGACGGCAAACTGCAGAGAATTGGGTAGGAAGTGACCCAGGGAAACTTGGCAGGGAATCAGTTGTAGAACCAGAGACTAGCTCGGCGTGTTTCGGTAGGATCCCCGGTGAGCTGGTGGTGGGCAACCCCACCACCAACAGGGCCCTGGGTTGGGACCCAGTGGAGAGGGAGGGCCCGGGTCCCCCTACCCTGGCCACCACTCATCCCAGCGTGGTGACCCAGCTCACCCATACTATTGACTCTGTCCGCTAGGCCGCGCTGCCCTGGCAGCAAGGGCCGAGCTATTGACTCTGGCCGCTAGGCCGCGCTGCCTCAAGACCAAGGACAGCCCTACAGACCCAGCCACAGGGCTGTAAAGCAGCTCTCCCCCACCCCCAAAGGGTGACTGGATGTACCAGCCCTGCGACAAGGAGCAGTAGACCTCACGGGAAGGGGTTTTACTCAAGGTATACTTTTGTATCACGTCTCAAAAAAGTTCCAGATGGTGGCTCTGGCAGCCCTAATCTCTTCTCTAAAGGCAGGAGATTGGTTTTCGGCCCTCGATCTACAGATTGCCTATTTCCATCTAGAGATACATCCTGCACACAGGGGATACCTGCACTTCACCATGGGCCAGGATTGTTTTTAGTGCTGAGTACTTCTCTTCAGACTTTGTTTGGCCCCAAAGGCATTCTGAAAGGCTTTAGCAGTAGTAGCTGCTCACCTTTGGTGAGAAGCAATTTTAGTCACTCGGTATCTTGACGACTGGTTAGTCAAGGGCTGATCTTACAAACCGGTACCAACTTCCATCCAGAGCCCCCTCTCTCCTCCAAGAATTGGGTCTCCAGCTAAACATTAAAAAAAAAAAAAAAATTATCCACATTAGCCCCTGTAACAGAGAATACAATTCATGGGGGTATATTTGGATTCGTTGGTAGCCAGGGACTTCTTTCCCACATTCAGATTCGTAACTTTGTCACATCTGGTTGGGACAAGTCAAGGAAGACCCTGTACTACAGTAAGGAACTGTTTGCAGCTCCTGGGTCATATGACAGTTTGCACCGTTGTGACCAAGCATGCAAAATTATGCCTCAGCTGCTTTTAGGGCTGATTCAGGGGGACCTATTGGACGAACAGGTTAAGGTTCCCGTCCAGGTGAAGAACTCTCTGGATTGATGGCAAGATTAATGCAAAGTCTGTGTGGGTGTCCCGTTGATCCAACCTGCTCCAATAATAAGTGTGACAACAGATGCATCGCTGTTTGCTGAGATATACCCCCATCCCTCACTCATAACTCAGGGCAGGTAGTCACCTCAGTCAACTGGTCTCTATATCAATTTGTTGGAACTCAAGGATTGCCTACCTTGAGTTCCTGCCCTCATCAGTAGCAAAACAATCACAATCATGACAGACAACGTGGCTTGCATGTTTGATAACCAGAAGAGAGAGATTCCCTTTCCTGTGCGCCGAAGCTAGAAAGTTATGGAACTGGTATATAGCCAATCAGAGTCAGATCTCAGCCGTTTTGCCTTCTGGAGCCCAGAATGTCACAGCCGGTTGGCTCAGCCGGCACTTCTCCCAGGACTAAGAATGTGAGTTGGACTGTCAAATCGAGGTACCAGGCGTGGAGTCCGATCGAGAGGTAGGACGAAGCGCAAGCTCCATGAGGAGGGCCCTTAAGCAAATATCCCGCTCCTTCTGAGTTTGAGGGTGAAAGTTTTTGCAGATTCTGCACTTATCCTTTCTGTGGGACTCCCTCAAACGTTTTAAACAGCTCTCGTGGGGGTCACTAATGGGCATCGGCCGGCTACACAATGAACATGGCTTAAAACCTGGGGCACGGGCATGCCCCGCTCCGAGGCGCAGTCCAAGCCGGGACTCTAAACAATACTCTAATACTTAACTTAAAGATCTAACTAAGTACCTAGCAACTAACAACAAAGGAGACAGAACAATGGACTGTAAGGACCACTAACACTCTTGCGATGCAAGACATGGCGCTCCAACCAACCGTCATGGGCAGTAAGAAGGAACTGAAAGGGCATAGGGTCGGCAACGCCTAATATACCAATACATGAGCGTGGCCGACCCTACAGATACCACTAAGGCAAAAATCTCCCAACTGTGCATGTGGGCACACGCACACCTAGAATGGAATGGACATGAGCAACACATCTGAAAGAACAACAGTTACAAAAAGGTAGGTAACTGGTTTTTTTGTTTGTTTTGTTTTTTTGTTGGCTTGCTTGGAGATTCAATACAAATAATTTTAGCTAGGAAACTCCATGCAAAAAAATGACATTAAGAAAATATCAATATTGCGAAGTTAAGCACTTGGAAGCCAGGAAATGCTAAAGTTAAGACTGAATGTGTAAAATCTTGCAACACTGGCTACTAATCTGTGTATAATAGAAAAAACAGACTTCATGAAAATCTATATAGTATGCAAAGTCTATATAGTATGCAAATAAACAATAGTTCCTTGAGTAACTACACATGTGCATTCCACTCTAGGTGTTGGTGCGCGTGGCTGTCAGAAACTTTTCCCCTCTATAGTACTCGCTTAGTAGCTTGAGCCCCCACCCCATTCACCATTACATGCAGATATAAAAGGTAGCCCCCCTCAGTTCCTTTTTATTGTCCATGACACTCATTGGAACTCTGTTCTATATCAGAGCAGTTCTTTCTCTCAGCCTTTGTGAACATAACGTGTGTGTATATATACATAGTCTAGTCTTTAGTAGTATTAGCCATGGCCAAATGAGCAGGGGAGTTGCTGGCATTAATGTTGGGACTTCCACAGATGATGATCTTTAAGGACAAGGTTTACCTGCATCCTCATCTGAAGTTGGTCCCAAAGGTGGCTTCCACTTTCCACATCAACCAGCCAATTTATTTGCCAGTATTCCTCCCTGCTTATATGTGGTATTGGGTAGAAGAGCATTTGCATATGTTGGACATAAGAGCCTTGCCATTTTACCTGGACAAATCAGTCACTTTCATAGATCCTTCCAGTTGTTTGTAGCATTGGCAAACGGTAAGAGGTCTCCACCACCCAGAGAATTTCTTCCTGAATTGCACCCTGCATATGCATGCGCGATGACTTTGGCTAATGTCACAGCTCATTTGATGAGGTCACGGTCAGCCCCAGCGACCTTTCTGACACAAGTCCCAGTTGCAGACATTTGTAGTGGCAGCCTGGTCCTTGGTCCACATCTCCATGATCCACATGCTGTGCTTAAGACTCCAAAGACAATGCTAGAGGAGAACAAGTTGTTCTCCAATCTTTATTGAAATAGATTCCAATCCCACTTCCTGTTTTATGGCTTCTGAGTCTCCAAGAGTAGAATGAACATGTGCAATTACTCGAAGAAGAAAAAGGGTTACTAACCTGTTCCATAACTGCTCTTCTTAGAGATCTGTTGCACGTGTCCATTCCATGACATGCACTCGTACCCATCTTCATTGGAGTTATTTCAAGAAGGAACTGAGGGGGCTAGAGGGAGCTCTGCTCTTTATACCTGCATGCAGTGACGCACAGTAGCAGAGGAAGTTTGAGCCACCAAAGGGTACTGCTGAAGGAAAAAGTTTGATGGCCATGCACTGGGCATACAGACTCCAAAAGCGAAATTGACATGTGCAACACATCTCAAACAGTAGTTACGGAACAGGTTAGTAACAGTTTTTCATACTAAGTCCTGCAATCCAGTCTGAACCAGACTACAAGTGTCAAGTCTGGGACAGCTGGGTTTGGCTCTCCACTTGCCTGTGAGGTCAGCCTGTGGTGGTTATTTGTGACAGCAGCTGTGTGCCTTACTCCTGCTGTCTGCCACCATCTGCTACTCTGTGTGTGTGCTGCAGTGTGAGAGGTATTGTGATGCCTCAGCATACTCATTTTGCAGGGTACACACAGCAGAACATGGGTGACAGGACCAGAGCATGCAGCTGCCTCTGTGCCAACCCCATGGCAGGAGGTAGCAACAGTCGCAATTCGGGTTCAGGGGAATGGAGTAGAAGGGTCAGGGTTGAAGTCAGGTCAAAAAATGACTTGACCCTACTTGGGCGGGACCTAAAAATTAGGTCTGAGCAGACCTCTGGTAACTGAGAATATTATGATTGATCATAGATAAGGTTTTAAATTGCACGTTAAGAGACGCCTACATCATACTAAAAATGGAAGTCAGTCTGTAACCACTGAGAATGTGCTAGAAATTGGTTCTTTCTGTGGCTCTGTGCTCAATAGTGTCATGTTTTGATATGACTACTTAACCCTTTGCCCATTTCTGATCACTATTTTGTGCTGTTCATAAAGATGTTTGCTTGTATTTGAGTATAAATTAGTGAATTTTTGTCAGTAGGTTAACAATGTATTTTTGCCACTAGATGGTATCTGTGTCAACTTCAAGCTGCTTTTATTGGATTATTTTTTCTGCCTGTTTTATTTTTAATTATTACTTGATCCAGTTGGCAGTTGTAGTTTTCAGTTTCTGCATTAACCTGCTGTGAAAGTGTTGCTTTTCATTGTTAAACACCTCAGATGCAGAGGCAATTTGTTTGTTTGTGGCGGGAAGGTTGTCTGATTAGTAAAGCTTGTGAAGCACTTCAGGAACTTTAGAGCCTTGTCTGCACGAGGCTTTTTTTGCCAAAAACTTGCCACTAACCGTGCTACTTGTTAGGGCAGACAGGGCTTTAGGTGGCCACCTATGATATGATTAATCAAAATTTGTATTACGGTAGTGCTTAAAGGTCAACAGATTGGGTCCCTAATGTGATAGATATCCACACACAATAAATGGCAGTCCCTGCCCCTCAAGAGCCTACAGTCTACCCCACTGCATCTTCTTAGACCTTCTGTAAGCAAAGTTAGATGATACGGTAGTTAAAATGTAAATACACACCTGGAGTTACCTGTGCACTTACCATTGCTACCAAGTTGAGAAGTTGAACTGGAGGTAGCAACAGAGAGAATATTTTGGCAAAAAATCTAGTGTATACAAAGTCTATGGGAAGGCAAATGGTGCTATAATTACTTTGATTTACAAAAAGCATATAGAGGAAAAAATCCTACAGATACAAGTTCTTGAGGCCAAGACTGATGAGAGTTCAGAGATGGGTGCGACTGAATTAAAAGTGCAGGAAGGTTTCAAGAAAGGATTTCATTCAAGTCATAGTGACAGGTGTGGTACAAGAGCCAAAGTAGACTAGTATATAAGTCAGTACAAATTTCGTATCTGTGATCCTTTGCCTGTACTCTAAGGGAGGACAAAGGAGAAGGAAAAGCATGTTGGTTTTGTGTTCAGTTTCCTTATTTAAAAAGTCCTGTTAAATGTTTGTTGTTCAAAGGAATCATTAGTCTCTTGTGTAAATATTTTTGATAATGCTTAATAGCTGATTTGTGAAATGAGGTTATTGATTTATTTTATTTAACTGTGTGTTAAAATAGTTTCATATTTAAATAGTAAATTTTTATACTGCAGCATATTTTATTTGGTGAGTGATTAAAATGAGTTATGGGTAAATACATGGGTAAATATTTATTTTCATACCAACAGTATGCATAGCACCATGATGAGCAGACATGTGCCCTGTGCTAAAGAGTTTCTAATCTAAGTTGTATACACAGTAGAGTTAAGAGATAAACTCTTACATACACAAAACAACCTAGTGTTAAATGTTGAACTTCCAGGCAGAAGGTGAATTTTTGCCTTATTCTTTTAAATGCATTCAAAACTTGATAGAGGGATGGTACTGAAAATCCTGACAGCAGAAGTGTGTCATAGAGAAAGATGAGAATTTGTGCGCCCGCCCTTCCCCCCCTCTCCCCCCCCCCCCCGCTTTTTTTTGTTTTGTTTTTTGCAGCAGTTAATTAGGGCTGTTCTTCATATTTATCATTTCAAAACTTCGTTTCTAACCATTGTATTTTTGTTTTACCCACATTTACTCTTTCTCTATATAAATATAGTTGAAGAGAAGAGCTGCAGTTATATGAACAAAATCCCTTATTTTCTTCAGATCTAAATTATTCACAGATTACGTTTTATTTGTAAAATCCTTCACTCTTTCTATGAAAGGGATTCAAATGTGAATCACAAAGATTTTGATAAGTAAAAAACTTGTTTATCTGATTTTAAAAGTAAAAGGGCTATGGCTCTTGAAAATACATATAAACAAAACTGTTTCTCTTAAGAGTCAGAAATCTGAGATGTGGTCATCTTGGTCTCTCTGCTAGAGTGAGAGAGTTCACAAAGGGAAACAGCATAAGGTTTGTGAGAGAAAAAACTAATGTCTCTAAAGTTCAGTTTTTTCAACCTCTTAAGGATAATGGTGAGTGTTTCAAGTGTTGCTAAAATCCTATGTCATTGGTTATGTCGTCTTTTGGAATCTTACAGGGAAAAAAACTTTGCAGTTAAACATTCAAACAAACAAAATGGACAGATGTTGAAAAATACTTTTAGGCTTTCATATCAGACTCTTAAATGTTCTCAGTTTACAGTTGCCATATCATTGATTTAAGTCAGTGTTTCACATAAAGGTGACTCTGGGCCCTGGTTCACACTAAAGTATAATTGCAGGTTGCTTGGTCAAGTGGTAAATGTAATTGAGGTGGTGTTTGCTTTCTGTAGCCAGCTGGTTATGATGTAATCATTGTCTTTAGGAAATGGAGCTTGTACCTTTGCTAAGAAGGAGGGCAGACAGCAGTCACTGCAGTGGTACTGTTAAGAGGGTATTTGCATAATTCTTGTTTTAAACTGTCTGTGCTGAATAAAGTGTTAGTACAGGGTATAACTTGGCACAGAAAATTTCAGCATGCAAGAGTTGTCTTAAAAACAAACAAACAAAAAATAATACAATTTTTAAACTATTTCTCCCCTGTCCCTATTGTTTCCTTCAAGGGTATTGTGGTTAAAGTCCAGTTTCCAGACAGATTGCATATCTTGGGGAAATTACTTAAATGGTACAGCCTTATATTTCTAATAGTCTAGTTGTTTGTCTCCAGGCAGCTAATGCATTCAGCATTCTGAAATTATAAGTAAAATATCAGAAAGGTAGCTAGACTTACAGTAAGGTCCTGGATTTGGGCCTTTAACCTTGATGTCATGGTAATGTGGCCCACTACTAGTTATTTCCTTTTAAATGTATGTTTAAATAGCTAAGTCAGGTAGGCCATATGTGAGCAAAATGACTGCATATCAATCAGGCAGAATTACCCCCTTAATTGTTCTGAGGCACAAGCCACAGATTGCTTGTAACATGCAAAAATATGACTGAGCAGAGATGACTGAGCAGTACATGCTTAACTGACAAATACAGACTTAATATTATGATTGGTAGCATTTATGTGGCTTTTCACCATAAACGTGTTTTTACATTTTTTAAATATAACCCTTTTAAAGAGTCATGCTTTAGTTTTTACATATTGAATGATAAATGGGTTAGAGAATATTTAAAATGGATTCTTCTGCTGTTAGACTAACTTTGTTTCCCCAGCTGCCTTTGCTCTAGGTGGGGGTGGTGCTTTGGCATGTCACAGTAACTAAATGTTGGCGTTTGGGACTCCTCTGTACCATGAAGAGCTTTTTTACATTTGCCTTATTTAAAAACTAAATCCCAGCCACTATTTACCTGACTGAGCAGTTAGGATGTGCTCTGAGAATTTAGTTCAGATAGCGTTGTGTGTCTGTCTCTCATTTGCCTTACCTGTAAAAAGATGGTGTTTCTAAGGGTATGTCTACACTACGAGAGTAGTTCGATTTTACTTAAATCGAATATGTGGAATCGATATTACAAAGTCGAACGTGTGTATCCACACTAAGGACAGTAATTCGACTTCGTGAGTCCACACTAACGGGGCAAGCGTCGACATTGGAAGCGGTGCACTGTGGGCAGCTATCCCACAGTTCCCGCAGTCCCCGCTGCCCATTGGAATTCTGGGTCGAGCCCACAATGCCTTCTGGGGAAAAAAATGTGTCGAGGGTGGTTTTGGGTAACTGTCGTCATCCAACCGTCACTCCCGCCATCCCTCCCTGAAAGCGCCGGCGGGCAATCAGTTCGGGCACTTTTCTGGTGAGTGACAGTGCGGACGCCACAGCACTGCGAGCATGGAGCCCGCTGCGACCATCGCTGCAGTTATGGCTGTTGTCAACACCTCGCACCTTATCATCCACCTTTTCCAGAGGCAGATGCTGAGAAATCGGGCGAGGAGGCTACGGCAGCGCGGTGAGGACATGAAGTCTGAGAGTGGCACAGACCTGTCACAAAGCACGGGACCCCGCACCGTGGACATCATGGTGGCAATGGGTCATGTTGATGCTGTGGAACGGCGATTCTGGGCCCGGGAAACAAGCACGGACTGGTGGGACCGCATAGTGCTGCAGGTCTGGGATGAATCACAGTGGCTGCGAAACTTTCGGATGCGGAAGGGAACTCTCCTGGAACTTTGTGAGTTGCTGTCCCCTGCCCTGAAGCGCAAGGACACCTGGATGCGAGCAGCCCTGAGTGTCCAGAAGCGAGTGGCCATAGCCCTCTGGAAGCTTGCAACGCCAGACAGCTACCGGTCAGTCGCGAACCACTTTGGCGTGGGCAAATCTACCGTGGGGGTTGTTGTGATGCAAGTAGCCAATGCAATCGTTGAGGTACTGCTGTCAAAGGTAGCGACCCTGGGAAATGTGCAGGTCATCATAGATGGCTTCGCCGCGATGGGATTCCCAAACTGTGGTGGGGCTATAGATGGAACTCACATCCCTATCCTGGGACCGGAGCACCAGGCCAGCCAGTACATTAACCGAAAGGGCTACTTTTCAATGGTGCTGCAAGCACTGGTGGATCATAGGGGACGTTTTACAAACATCAACGTCGGATGGCCGGGCAAGGTTCATGACGCTCGTGTTTTCAGGAACTCTGGTCTGTTTAGACGGCTGCAGGAAAACAAAATAACTGTTGGGGATGTGGAGATGCCTATAGTCATCCTCGGGGACCCAGCCTACCCGCTAATGCCCTGGCTCATGAAGCCCTATACAGGCGCCCTGGACAGTGAAAAAGAACTCTTCAACTACCGTCTAAGCAAGTGCAGAATGGTGGTGGAGTGTGCTTTTGGACGTCTCAAGGGGAGATGGAGAAGCTTACTGACTCGCTCTGATCTCAGCGAAACCAATATCCCCATTGTTATTGCAGCTTGCTGTGTGCTCCACAATCTCTGTGAGAGCAAGGGGGAGACCTTTATGGCGGGGTGGGAGGTTGAGGCAAATAGCCTGGCTGCTGATTACGCCCAGCCAGACAGCCGTGCGATTAGAAGAGCCCAGCGGGACGCGCTGTGCATCCAGGAGGCTTTGAAAGCTAGGTTCCTCAGTGAGCAGGGTAACCTGTGACTATTAAGTTTGTTTACAGAGAAGCTGAACCTGCCCCCGTTTCTTTACCCAGTGAATGTTCACTATCCTCTCCAGTTACATACCCCGTTCCCCCCCTTCCAACACACATTTAAAAATAAAATCACTGAAAATTTGTTAATGAACACCGTTTTCTTTATTACTGTTTTCGCGGTAAAGTGTTGAAACTGGGACGCAGACTGTGGTGGGGAGCGGGTGTAGTGTAGTGATGCAAAGGACGCTTCTAAACTCCAGGAATGACAGGCTCCGCACTGGTGGACTGGTTGTTTCAACGGAGCCTGCCACCCCTCCTGTTCGGGACTCTGTGTGTGGGGGCTATGTGACTTTGTGGCAGTGGGAGGACCGTTACAGATCCCCTGCTGCATGGCTCTATGATCTAGGATAAGGACCGCTGCATAAGATTTCTAACCGCCCTCCCCCGCCACAAAGTCACATAGCCCCCCCCCCCCCCCCCCCCCCAAGAACATGAAAACCACCTCCCAGACTGACCAGGGTGCCTAGTGACTGCAATGTGTGTGTGACCTGCTGCTGAACCTGCCCCCGCGTCTGTACCCTGGTAAAGGTGACTGTCCTGTCCAATTACCAACCCCCTTCCCCCCCTTCAAACAGACTCTCCTCAAAAAGAACATGATGGAAACAGTAATTAACAGGAACGTATTTTTTATTAGCAACTACACAGTTAGGGGATGAAACTGGGACGGGGGCTTGGGTGAGGCGGGAAGGAAAGGACTTATCAAATTTTGGGGAATGACAGCCTTCTGGTCCTTGAGCAGTCGGCAGGGGTGGAGTGAGAGTTTTCACGGCCTCTGCCGCCCCTCCTTCTTGGTACTTTTGGTGAGGGGGGTATGGGACTTTGTGGCGGGAGAGGGCGGTTAGAGAGAGACTGCAGCGGGGCTCTGTCCTCCTGCCTCCGGTCCTGCAGAACATCCACAAGGCGCCGGAGCGTGTCCGTTTGCTCCCTCATTAGTCCAAGCAGCGTTTGAGTCGCCTGCTGGTCTTCCTGCCGCCACCTCTCCTCCCGTTCAATGTGTGCTCGATGGATTTGGGACATGTTCTCCCTCCACTGGGTCTGCTGGGCTGCCTCGGCTCGGGAGCAGCCCATAAGTTCTGAGAACATGTCGTCCCATGTCCTTTTCTTTCTACGCCTAATCTGCGCCAGCCTCTGGGAGTGTGATGCCAGGGTAGGTCGGGAGACAGTCGCAGCTGTGGGATAGGAAAAAGGGAGTGAATTCCTCAGAAAGATCAATTTTGTTGTGAACAAAGAACATAGTCTTTCCCTGTGAACAAGACCATGCACAGCACCTATCACATGCGCACTCAGGACAAGGTCGAATTATCGGCCTTCGCATTCAGTGCCTGGGGTCTTGCATTGCAGATCAGAGAAGCGGGGCAGGACAGCGGAATTTGGGTAGCAGGCTGACATGGTAAGCCGTAGACTTGTGGCTGCTTAAAACTTTAATAATCGCACTGGCCTCCTTTCACGGTCAAAGCAATGCTCCTAGCGTTGGCCAGTTCCTGCTGCCAGCAATCCGGCAAGCATGAACTCTGCCCCTGTCCCACCCCCTCGCGGCTGTCCCAGGGAAAGATCCCTGTATGCTGCCCCTCTCCCGCCTCCACCGCGTGGCTGTAAACCGCCGGTTACAGTTCTGTAAAGGAACAGGCAAGCAGTCCCAATACTAACATTCCCCTACCTAATTCAAAGCAGGTCACCATGAGCGACATCACTCTTATGAGGATTTCAGAGACCGAGAAAGAACGGCTGCTTCGGGAAAGCCTGCAAAGACCAGGGCCGTATGCCGCCCTGCTCTGCAAGGCAATGATCCCGGAGTACTTGATGATCTCCTGGCGCGGAAACGTTTCCTACTACGGAGGACACAATAAGGCCGCTCTCCCAAGGAACCTCATGCAAAGGCTTTCCAATTACCTCCAGGAGAGCTTCATGGAGATGTCCCATGAGGATTTCAGCTCTATCCCCCGGACATATAGACCGAATTTTACTGTAGCTGCACTGGCACGGACTAAACAGTAGAGCGCCTAGGGCAAACCAATCATGATAAACCGGACATGGTTAGATTTTTTTTGCAGTAGTTGCACTGCCAAGGACTGAAACGTTAAGCGCCTAGGGCAAACAAATCATGAAAAACCCACTGTTAATATGAATGTTCTGTTCAAAATAAATGTTTACATGTTTAAAACACTTACCGACTGATCCTTCCCCTGATTCTGGGTTAGGGTTAACGCCTGGGGACGGTTGGTAGGGGATCTCTGTGAGGGTGATGAAGAGATCCTGGCTGTCTGGGAAATCAGCGTTGTAAGCGCTGTCGACAGCCTCGTCCTCCTCATCTCCTTCCTCATCTCGGTCCGCTAACATCTCCGAGGAAGCGGCCGTCGACAATATCTCATCATCAGAGTCCACGGTCAGTGGTGGGGTAGTGGTGGCGGCTGCACCTAGGATGGAATGCAGTGCCTCGTAGAAACGGCATGTCTGGGGCTGGGATCCGGAGCATCCGTTTGCCTCTTTGGTCTTCTGGTAGCCTTGTCTCAGCTCCTTGATTTTCACGCGGCACTGCGTTGCATCCCGGCTGTATCCTCTCTCTGTCATGGCTTTTGAGATCTTCTCGTAGATCTTTGCATTCCGTCTTTTCGATCGCAGCTCGGAAAGCACGGACTCATCGCCCCACACAGCGATCAGATCCAAGACTTCCCGATCAGTCCATGCTGGGGCCCTCTTTCTATTCTGAGATTGCATGGCCATCTCTGCTGGAGAGCTCTGCATCGTTGCCAGTGCTGCTCAGCTCGCCACGATGTCCAAACAGGAAATGAGATTCAAACTGCCCAGACAGGAAAAGGAATTCAAATTTTCCCGGGGCTTTTCCTGTGTGGCTGGTCAGAGCATCCGAGCTCGGACTGCTGTCCAGAGCGTCAACAGAGTGGTGCACTGTGGGATAGCTCCCGGAGCTATTACCGTCGATTTCCATCCACACCTAGCCTAATTCGACATGGCCATGTCGAATTTAGCGCTACTCCCCTCGTTGGGGAGGAGTACAGAAGTCGAATTTAAGAGACCTCTATGTCGAACTAAATAGCTTCGTTGTGTGGACGGGTGCAGGGTTAATTCGATTTAATGCTGCTAAATTCGACATAACCTCCTAGCGTAAACCAGGCCTAATTGCCAGCCCTACTATCTGGGATCTGAGAATCAACTTGGGTTATATCTGAATATAATTTGTCAGCAAGAAAGATTCTGCACCAGAACTTGTTTAACAATTCAGAGGATAATGACTGACCCAGGGTAAAATCCATTTCTCCCTCCCATTGGCTCTGCAAGACTAATGTCAATATTAAAATCTTATTTTGGCACTAAAGTGGATGCAATATATATTACTGAGGATACAATTTAGTCACAGAGGTCATGGAAGTCATGAATTCTGTGACTTTACCAGGCCTTCTTGACTTCTTTAACTTCACCCTGTTCACTAGGAGGGTGGTGAAGCACTGGAATGGGTTACCTAGGGAGGTGGTGGAATCTCCTTCCTTAGAGGTTTTTAAGGTCAGGCTTGACAAAGCCTTGGCTGGGATGATTTAGTTGGGAATTGGTCCTGCTTTGAGCAGGGGGTTGGACTAGAACCTCCTGAGGTCCCTTCCAACCCTGATATTCTATGATTCACCCAGGGCTGTGCACCACTCCCCTGCAGCTGGAGCCATGGCTATCTCCTCTGCCCCCACCCACTCGTGTCTGGAGCCAGGGCTGTGCCCCCCACCCCTGTGGCAATGGGGCTCGGGCTGTCAGTCCCCCATGGGGCTCCAGCTGTCATACCACCCCCAGCAGCTGCCCCCCCCTTCCCTCTCTTCTCCCTCTCCCCCCCCCATTATTTTAAGTAAAAGTCACAGAGAGGTCATGGCTCCTGTGAAGTTTTGCTTATTGCCCACAACCTGACTGTTATTTTTAGTAAAAGTGACAAAATCTTAACCTTACATATTACGCACAGGGAAGAGACCTGTCGAGTAAGAAGATGCCCTTTTTACATAGTTGCCTTTCCGACCATACTCTAAGCAACCCAGTACTGTAGAGCAGGTGGAGAGCCTGCCAGGGTTTTAAAGAACACAATAAGACTTCAGAGAAGCTAAAATTATTTAACAACAAAAGCAGGATGGAGGAATACCTCCCCCTGGACAAATCTTTACAGATAGTCTGTCCGAGAAGTAGCATTGGTAAAGGTCTTTTTACATCCTTTCCATGCCAATGTTGGTGCAGAAGGCAGAAACCAGTCCTTTGCTGCTGCTCCCCATTAGCTCTGTGGTGTTGAGATCAACTATTCTGCCCTCACTACTAAAGGGGGTTCCTAAGATTGCTCTTGGGTGCTTTCATTTCCACTTGGCAGCTTCACATGGGGGTATATGTTGGCATCTGCAGTACATGCTTCAGATATGTCAAGTGCTTCCTTCTGATTCTGGTGGAAATGAGCTGCTGGTTAGTGATTTCTCAGATCTCTTCATTGGTGATTTTTTCCAACCAATGCCCAGTCTCTTTCATAGGCACTTACTTTCGAAGGTGTCTGGTTTTCTGATTAACGTTTTAGTAGCTCTCCAGCTCTCGCAGCCGTGTGTTAGCACCGAGATTACTTTTGAATTGAAAATGCTGTTTTGTTCTGGCACTGTATATTTTTGATTTCCATAGGTGGTTGAGTTTAGTGTATGCTGTGGATGCGTCTCTGTTCTTGATGTCACTTTCTTCTTGAGGTCTCTGTTGGCTAACGGTGCTGCCCAGGTGGATGAACTGTTTTACTTTTTTGATATTTTAGCCTTATAACTTGCTTAGTGTGTTATTTTTGCCAAGTTGTCTGTCTTTTATGGGCCTCACTCACTAGTGCAGTATCAGCAAAGTCTAGGTCTTCTAGGCATTTTCCATCTGCCCATGCTGTTCTGGTGTTTGTGTTGCTAATGCACTTTGTTATCCAGTCTTTTGCAATGCCAAACAACAATGGAGATAAAATGCAGCCGTTCAGCACCTGTGTCCACATTGAACCATGTCATCTGGTTGTTCAGATTTAGTATTAGCCATTCTGTAAGGGGATTTTTTTCAACATTTCAGTATATCTCTGTACTGGGTTTTGTATTAAGGTCTTGACTCTGCAAGCATAGTTGTAATTTTTCTTTAGGACTTCAATCTACCATATCCTCCAAATCTCAGGTTTACCTTTTGACTTTAATTTTGTTTAAAATATCAGTTAAGGAGTGAACAGAGAGGTAGTATAGTAGCGTAGTAAGCTTTAAGCTGCCTCAAAGTTATTTTTAATTAAGGAAGCTAAAACATTGAATTCTATCCTTTAGAAGTAATTTTGAGGAATTGTTTGCGCCCTCTGAACTTTGTCTTAATGAATAAGGAAGCTTCTGCCCTGAATTGGACAATCAACGTTTCTTTTTGCTAATCCATAGAGCTGTTCTGCTGTTTTAGTAGGTTTGATCATCCTGCACCTTAGTATTTATTGTGTAGATAGTATCATCAATTCAGCACTCTTACCTTATTTAGTTACATAAGTAGGCTTTGAAGGTTCAGATTTTTATCGGTAAATGTCAGTAAACCTCAATTTCACTATACACACACAAACTGAATATTTCTAGCGATAATAGAAAGTTACAGATAAGCAAAGTAAGAAAAATGCTGCTTGAGAACTGTTTGATTTAAGGAGATTTACTTTGTTTGTTTGTATATGTGATATTGGCAATTTGTATTTTAATGGTAATAAAGCTTTAACTTTTTGAATCTCTACATCTGCTGTCATTAAATAATTGACTGACCACCCCATGCTGCCCTGCGACTGTGGACATTTAAATAGATAAGTAGAAAAAAAAAAAGTTTAAAACTTGTAATTTTTTGCAACTGTGAAAAATTAAATGGACAAAAAATGCTTAAAAATAAACATGGATATCAGAAGTTGAATTCTGCCAAGCCTGTACAGAACATATATTGAATCTTAGTCTGTCCTCCCTTCGTTCCTTCAAGGAGGAAGGCTTGTCTGTGTTTGTCAGGTGCTTATGTTGCTTGAATAATAATCATTATTACATGCTGAGCTGCTTGTAAATGTGTATTTGTATAGTACTTGCAAACCTAGCATTATTTTTCAATGTGTTTTTCTCCCCCAGGATGTTTTTGAGATGCGCTTTGCTAAAATGCCAGATGAACCTGAAGAACCCATGATTCCAGCCTCCTCTCCAGTAGTGGTGCCACCCCCAACCAAGGTGGCCCCCCCTTCGTCCAGCGATAGCAGCAGTGATAGCTCCTCCGATAGCGATAGCTCATCAGATGATTCTGAGGAAGAACGAGCTCAGCGACTAGCAGAACTCCAGGAACAGGTAATATGTTCTCCGGGTCTAGGGGCTAGAGTAGGGGGAACTAGGAGTCAGGCATTCTCAACTCTTCTACTGACTTGGGTGACCTTGGGCAATTTGCTTTAGCTCTTTGCCTTAGTTTATCCATCTGTAAAATGAGCTACCAGCTTCCCAGGGGCTGTGAAGCTCAATTGTAAAGTGCTCTGACATCTGTCGTTGAAAGGGCTTAATGGGAAAAGTATTAATAAATATCGTGATGTCTTTCAAAACATTTGATTATGTTCTATTTAGTACACATATAATGTTCAAAAAAATCACAGCAGCACACTATACCATTGCCTTGAGTTAGGTAGCGTCATTTGAATGGATAGAATACAGTTTTGGGCTGGCTCAACTTAAGACTAAAGTGTGGCACCTGAACTTATAAAATGGGGCCTGTAGCCACCACCTCTGATAGGGAGGTGCAGCCCCGAATACAGGCAGTGCTCCATCTGAATCATTGTAGCCTCACAGGCCCTCCTCGTCCATTAAATCATTCATTGTCAATAGCATTTAGTGTCCAACTGGCGCAGAGGAAGTGGGCAGTCTGTTCTTGGCTGAAAGGTGAGGAGAGTAGTAACTTTATAAAAACTTCCTACCCCCTGTCAAGCGGGTCAGGGTGCTTTTAAAGTATAATGAAAAAAAAATCAGTGTACAATAAAAAGCATCTAGAACTGACCCACTTAATATTCAAAGAGATGAAAGCAAGTGAGAGTAGCCAGGCCAGAAAGGAGAAGAAAGGAATGAATATGGGAGTGGAGGTGATGCAGAGCAAAAGTATCTTGATCTTTGTGTGTCTGCCTCTTAGCTTAAAGCAGTGCATGAACAGCTCGCTGCCCTGTCCCAGCCACAGCAGAGCAAACCAAAGAAAAAGGAGAAAGACAAGAAAGAAAAGAAAAAAGAGAAGCACAAAAAGAAGGAAGAAGTAGAGGAGAATAAGAAAAGTAAAACCAAGGAACCACCACTCAAGAAGGCCAAGAAAAATAATAGCAACAGCAGTAACTCAAGGTCAGCTTTGTGTCTGTCGTATCTTGCAGTTTTTGTATTTTACTGCACTGAGGAACAATAGAGAGTTAGAGACAACCTTCTTGCATTCAGGATTACTTCAAACAGTAACCCCTAGTGCCTGTGGTGTAGTGATGGCTCACTCTGGGGTTTCTAGCTTGTGTAAGGGCCTTGGCATTGATAGTATCAGTTCCAGGAACACGTGTTGGTGCAGCCCCCAATCCGTTGTGCCTCAGTGTGACAGTACTTGTTTTCACTCATGCACCCCTGTGCTTCTGTGTCTGGCTTGTGGGGCTGCCATTAGTATCCAGTATGAGATATGATAGAGAATTAATTTTTGTTCCTCTATATATTGTCACTGTGACATTGAATCCCAGATCCTGGAGTTTTTTAGATTTCATCTATCTTCCCCTCCTGGGTGCTGGAGGGATTGGCTTATCAGGGAAAAGGTTATGAGCTAGATATTTACAGTTGGGTAAGTGACAACTCAGCAGAGGTAAAATATCCAAGTATTTCAAGGGCATAACCCCCAGCCAGGGGGAGAAACTATTTATGGTGCAACAAAGCATCATAACTTCGGGTAATGGGATGAAATGAAGAAAGGGGAAAATGTAGTTTGCATATAAGTACAAACTGCTTGCAGTGAGCTTGATTAGGCTGCAAAATTGTCAAAAGTAAGGGATATGAGCCCATTTCTCATCCCCTACCCCCACCCCCCATTTAGGGCATTGAGGCTGGATAAAATACTAGACAATGTACTGTAGAGCTCAATTGTAAATTCTTCCCAGGGAACTGAACTGACTGTGGCCTAATAGATCTCTTACTTCTCTAATTTCATTGGTAATCCTTTCGCTACATAGGCTGTGCATTCTGTGTTAACGCTGAGGTGCTATGAATCTGGCTGAAGTGTGACCTCTTCAATTAGATACACATCCTTTTTATAACTACAAACCTAGTTTCTCAAAATCAGTGATAGTCTAATTTCTGTATTTTCAGAATAAAACCACAACCCTAGTATATGAAGTCTCTAACAGATCGTTACTTATTCTGAGGACAGTTGTTTTTTTGTTTTGTTTTTTTATGCCTGCTGCTTCTTGCTTCCCCTCCTCTCCCACACGCACATATAGATCAGCAAGTCAGAAATCATAAGAGGGATCCATATATTTAATGCTGAAAATGAATGTCACCAAGGAGCGCCTATCTATCATGTTCTGTTCTCTCTGCCCTCTTACCCACCCATTCCAATTGTACTCTTAATAGCCTACTGAAAACAAACAACTTTGATCATTTTTAATTAGAGTGTAATGTAATCAATGTTACATTTAAGACATTAATATCAAGCTGCTGCTTTTTAAACTCCTCACGATTTTGGTGTTTCTATAATAATGTTTTATAATTATTCCTAAGTAGTAAGAAGGAGCCTGTGATGGTGAAGAACAGCAAACCCCCTCCTGTCTACGAGTCTGAGGAGGAGGACAAGTGTAAGCCAATGTCCTATGAGGAAAAGAGGCAGCTGAGCCTGGACATTAATAAACTTCCTGGTGAGAAACTGGGCCGAGTTGTCCATATCATCCAGTCAAGAGAACCCTCGCTTAAAAACTCCAATCCTGATGAGATTGAAATTGACTTTGAGACATTAAAGCCATCCACGTTGCGGGAGTTGGAGAGATATGTAACATCATGTTTACGGAAGAAGAGGAAACCTCAAGGTACCTTTCATCCTCAAAGCAGTTTACTTCACATTCCAGCGATGTAGTGCAAATCTTGTGAGAGAGACACACACACGCGCACACACACAGACACACACATGTAGAGAGAGATGATGCACATACTGTGTATATAGGTATTTATATCCTCATGCCAGGGAAGAGAAGAACTCATTTCAAAACTACTACTTTTCTATCAAAAGATAGATTAATGGCACAACAGCATGTGTGTTAAATCTTACCACTGGACTTTAACTCAATGGCTTGTGATTTAGGGCTCATTTTATCTTAATATCCCTGTACTTTGATCTCTAATGTAAATATTTTCTTCACTCCAAACACTTGATACAAGGGACACATCATACTACCAGCTAAATGGAATATTACATGCTGTTTCAATCTCATGCAAACTTTTCTTGTAAAAACCATTTAGTTTTCTTTTATTGTACAACAGTATTTGCTCTGGGCTGCAAACTCACCTTCAGTGTGCCAAAAAATCCCCAAAGCACCTCTTCTCACTGAAAGATTGCTCTCATGCCAAACTGGGGTGCCATCCTGTGAAACAGTTGGCACATGTATAGGCCTGGATTTTGGATTGTCCCAGGCATGAGACTCACTACACTGGGGCTGCCATCCTGGATTCTTTCCACCAGTTTTTGGAGCTGTTTTTGGACTTTGTTTTAGTTTTTAATATATGGTTAATGCTCAGAAAAGCATTTTAAAGTTGAATAAAGCCTCTTACAGAATCAAAAGTGACTGCGCACGTAGAGGGGAGTTTGCAGAACTCTCCAATATCCCATTCCCATGCTTTTCTTTGTACTGATATATCCGAATAAAACCTTTACGTTTGGAATTCAGCAAGCCATAAGAAGATGTGAAATTGCCCTATGTGCTGCTGGCCTAAGCATCACTTGTAAGCTTATTTTGGTGTTTTGGAAAGAAAAATAGCCTAGAGCTTGAAGTGTAAATGTCAAATGCTGCATATGCATGAAAAGCCTTCTCTAACACAGATTGCAGAAGGATTGGGTCATGTGCAGGATTGAGTATATGCAGTTTTGGACCCATTGTAATTCATTGGGTCAATAGCATTATTTTAAAAAAATACTATGCATTAATTATGGGCCAGTATAATCTAGTCAGTAAATGTGTGTGAACATTTCTAGCACACTTTCCTTCTAGGATTAGGACTAGGAAGGAAGATGGGAACAGGGCAGTGAGTTTGCTTTGCCCAATTGCAATAGTACTTTACTTAGTTAAGCTACTTATGACCCCAACTATAGAGCATCAGCATACAAGCAGCCCTCCATGCAATAGAATTCCTATTACGGGCGTTGTTGATTACAGGAGGACCATACAGCACAAGACTGGATTCTGGGTTATTTTTGTCATCCTTTGACAATATTGTACTATTATCTTGTTGCAGCAGAGAAAGTGGATGTAATTGCTGGTTCCTCTAAAATGAAGGGGTTCTCCTCCTCAGAGTCTGAGAGCACCAGTGAATCCAGCTCCTCCGACAGTGAAGATTCAGAAACAGGTTAGATGCAGCTTATTTAAAGACTCAGTCCTATACCTGTCTTCTGTATAAATAAATATGTTTTCAGTACTGGCTTGGTCTTTAATTTTTTTGTCTTTGTAATTAAAACAGTACACACAGTGTAGATCCTGCATGTTGCAGTTGCCTGTATTGGACCCGACATATGAAACTTGGAAATGGGGGTATGGCATCTTGCACTTCCCAAGATTACAAGATTTTATTGCTTTTCTTCCTTGCTGTGGGAGAGCCAACCTGTAACATATGCCCAGATACTTTCTATCTGGCCAGTGATGTAATTACATATTTTTAAATTACAGTTTGCTCTTGGGGAGTGTAAGTGTTCTCACCAGGAACACTTCTGCACCAGGGCATTTTGCTGAACAACAGCTGAGGAAATGTGGGTTTATGTATAAAAAATAAAAACAATGGCATGAAACAATTCTCTTCAGGAAAAGTAGGATGAATTTAGTGAGCAGTAATGACTTTGTATAGCTTTTCTATTCTCAGCTGATACGCCCTCAGAATTTGTGATTTAGGCATGTTAAGCTGAGGGTGTTTTTGCACTTCTGAAATAGAGGAAGAACCATACTTTAAGAAACTAAAGTGGCATTCATGTGTGTCGAAGTGAGCAAAGCTGCATAGCTAAGAATTCGAGTTATTCTTTCTCGAACTGCCAGCTCTGTGTGGGTTCTGAAAGTTAAGCTGGGTTCTTTCTGGCACATAAATCACCAGTAATAAAGTTTCTGCAACTTTAACGTAGTTAACTATGTCTGATGAAGATGTATGAGGTAGAAAAGAGTCCTGCTTCCACTTCTATAGCTGGATTGACTCTGAAGTGCAAACAGGAGTAAAAATAAATAAAAATGCACTTGTAATGTAAGAAATTCTGTGACTGAAGTAATACATTTTCAGGCCTGCCATTGCGTTTGGAGAGGCCTAAGAGCACAGGTGCTGAATGCATACTGCTCTAAAACTTCAAAACAAGCCCCACATGTATGCTAAATACTCGCCCCCCCCCCCCCCGCCCCCAAAATCAGCAGAGATTAGTATTTATAGGAGTTGCTTTGGATGCTTACTGATGACACTTCCTACAAACACTCCGATTTTAAGCCTGTATTTTCTTTGGGGGGAAAAATCTGCACTAAACTGTAGTTAAATAGAACACATTTAAGTTGCATTATATTGTCAAGCATATTTTTAAGTTAAATTCAGTTTTTTGAAAGGAACTCCTGACGATAGTTCTTTAGAGGAAATTATATTTAATACTGGTCAAAATAGAACTTTCAGTGTTCGCGAATGCTGTCCTCCTAGTGTGTGTTAGCGGACGAGAATGTTAGAAGAAAATGGTCTCCTGCTACTAGATAAGTCTTGAGGCAGAGCTGCCACATTTACACTCAAGCCATAGACTGTTGTTGTACAATTGTTGTATTTCAGTGGCTTTATTTGACTAATGCAGACTTAGGCCTGCCAAAGCTTCTGTGAAAAACTTGTTTAGAAATCAAGTTCTCTGGTCTTTCTTGCATGACTCTTTGCTCATTCAGGTCTGAGACACGGGAATGAAAAAAGTATTGTTCCTCTTTGCCCAGAAATTTATTCCCAGTGTGATGCAGTTGTCTGCAAAAGCACAGTTATGGATATCTTGGCCTGGTTTACGAAGTTTTTGTACTACTATTTGGCTATACTACTATAGTTAAATCAGTGCAAAACCTGTATGTAGACAAACCCTAAGATGCCACAATATGGTAAAAACAGAACGTACGTTCTCATCTGTCTTTTTCCATGGCAAGTGTGCATGATCCAGACAAAACCATTTCTAAGTTAAATGTTTTTCATAATCTTCCTGAGAATGAGGCAGTGGAACCTGATTCATTTGATTGGGTGGATATGAGTGAAATTGAGCTTCACTTGCTCATTGTCCTGTAATTGACCTCTTGGATTGTGATTGGCTTAGGGAGCAGACCTCTTCTGTTCTTCTGCCATAGAGCACTTTATCCTTAAGAATGAATTGCTTTATAGTTTTTGTATTTTGAGTAAGCTGTCACTAGGCAGAGCTAATTAAAACCTTAGGTCTTTATAAGTTTTATGTGGTGTATGGTATGGAAATCTGTAAGATGACAGTTTGCTCAACTTTGCAACATAACAGTCACATTAGTGCCTCCAGTGTACTCTACTGTGTACCATAACTGCACTTCCTTGGGGGAGTTCTAAACGTGACTGAACTTTTTTTCTCTAATGTTCTCTGTTCCATAAAACTATAAGAACTGACTGTAAAACTGCTCTTCCCAAAACATATCCATATCTCCTAGTCTGATTCCATCTTGACAGTCTTGGGATGACAGGGCCAGTGTTTTCAAAACTGGCCTCTTAATTTTGGTTGCCTCTGTTTTTGGGTGTCCATTTTGGACTTGATTATCACAGGTGCTGAGGTGCCCCCACTACCCCCCCACCCAGCTCTTTAACTTGAATTGGCGCCCCAATAGGTGCCCAGTATCTCTGAAAATCGTGGCCAGGGTGTCCCATGTTGGCTACTGGAAATCAGATGTTTTTGAAAATGTTGGCATTAAGTGATTTAGTGCCATCATTAGAGCCATTGGACAGCACTCTGCCTCTAGGTATAGTGCAATGTGTGTGGTATGTGAGCCTTCTTTCCCTTCAAATTTATTTTGAAATTGCAAATGTTCCTTGGGATGCAATTTTTGCTTTTGTTTTAGCTTGTTGGCTCTTATCTTTCACTTTCTGTTCCAAAATTAATCATATAATATGTTTTATAATTCTCTCAGTTTAAACATTGTTTTTAAAAACCAGCAACCCTGAATGCTGTTTGTATTCTTTATCAAGCTTTCTGCCACATAATAAAGCTACAGTCACCAGATTTTTTTTTAGTAGTCTTTGAATATGTACAAATGAATATACTTGTTTTGATAATACTTTGTTACCAAAAAAAGAAACTAAATTTTTCTGGTCTAGAATATTTACAGTGATGTTTGTTTTGCTAAATCTTTCTCCTGCTTTTCTGATTAAATATAGGGGCCCTTCTTGACCCTGTACTGCAGGATAGTAACTTAATTATTAACATATAGAATACTGTTTCCCATGAATTGAAATGTAATTGTTTAAACATTTTAGAATTGTATATTTGACACCTTATGTAACTAATGTATTGTTAGTTCACAATACCCTTTACTGTAACAGCCCTGTCGTTGGCCATCCTTTGAGCTTCTCTCTCTGTAATGTTTAAATGAGCAATTTGATTCTGGAGAAGTTGCAAAATATATATCCTGATAGGAGAATCTTGGAAACACCTGCACTGGTGAAGTGGAAAATTAGATTTAA
Source organism: Emys orbicularis (assembly GCF_028017835.1). NCBI lineage: Eukaryota > Metazoa > Chordata > Testudines > Emydidae > Emys > Emys orbicularis. The sequence goes on along the minus strand of NC_088701.1, from coordinate 8,231,527 downwards.
AATCTTACTGATAATCTTTGCACTTCAATTTGTAATAAGATCTGGCTTCTTATGCTCCTCTTTTATAATAACTTGGTTTCTGTTTTTCCTTTTTTTACCCACTGAGCTGCTGTTTGGTGGGTGTACTTGGTGTTTTGTGCAATAGATATATGTAGTTTTAAATCATCTAAAAATCTTAATACTATAATTGTAAGTTATTTTATCTTGGTTTGGTTTATCATAAAGCACTTTGATACATGTAAAAATACACACCAGTTAATTCTATAATATATAAGAAAAAATAGGTACACATTATATAACTAGTTATACTGAAATTACACTTCTGCTCCAATCTCCTGCAGTTCACTCTCCGTAGTCACTAAAGACAGGTTTTAATGCACTAGTACAGTGCTCTCTTACAGCTGCCTGACTCATCTCTGTAGTCCAGATTTCTGAAAAGCTACTTACATTCTGGGTTGATTTTGCTCCACTCACTTTAATCCACCTGTTGTTGCTAATCCTTAATCTAGAATTTAAAACAGAATTTATAAAGCATTCTTGTTAATAATCATGAGTACTATACTTACATTGAAAATCAGCCCTGGAAGATTTAATACCTTGAAGATTGACATTAGTAGAGAAAACAAATTACTGGAGGATATTTTGCAGGAGATTGGACCAGGTGAACAGAATGGTCCCTTAGTTTTATAATCTATGAAAACAGAGGTACAGGATTAAAGGATTAGTGCAGTTTAATTTTAGTTGTGTTTTGATAGTATCTTTATGAATTGTAATGAGATTGAAATTCATCCTGGAAACACCTACTTGTGATATAGACTAAACACGACCATCAAGTTAGCTGGTAACTTTCTTACCTCCTGACTTTCTATGCAAGTACCGTGAAATTTCGAATAGATTTCATTGCCTCTTTCAGTTATGGTTTTTGGATCTTCAGCCTTAGGTGAGGTTGCATGTAAGTAACCTTTTTTCTACAGAATACAAATAGTTTTGTAAGCATATCTGTTCTTTTGATCTTAATCATTCAGTCATGAATGATCAGGCTATAATATACAGTGGTGCATCTTTATGGCAGAGAGTGTCTAGAGCTCACAGAACACACAAATATACGTTAACAAGTCAGAAATTATCTTTAGAGGTGCAGTGCTGGGTCTTTCTGGCTTGAGTATCCTCTTACCTCTTTAGTGAAGCAAAAGAGCTCAGTTTTATTCATACTGGGGGGAGGAGGGGAATGTGGGAGGCAATACTTGTGGTGAACTCGGTCTCCATGTTTCATAGCTATTGTTTCATGTTTCATAGTTTTAATGAATGAAGTAATATTGTGATGTTATACCTCATCTAAAGATCTCGAGTATTATTTTGTGTTCATGCCTTAGCTAGCAAGCCTGAGATGACTCCTGAAAAGCCTCAAAGACCGTTGATATGTAGAAACCATTCTACTAAAATTATTTCCATGGTAACAAACACTAAAGTTAAGGTTTCAACTTGACTTGTGTCAGCTTTCTCGCAAATTTTGCTTTTGTTCTGAAACTTCCTATGCTGTAGCTCAGCTCAGAGGTAAACTTTTGGGTTGAACATTTTGAGTCAACTCCAATTCAGCTGTGAGTTGTGCAAAAGAAAGATACTTTTCCTGTGTTTGTAATATGTATTTTTATGCATGGATTAAATGGCTGACCTTTCAAACTTCAGACCCTGATAAATTGTAATCTGTTCCTTAATAGAGTTTCCTGTTTCCTTATGAATCTGAGGGGGGAAAACACTTCCCTCCTCAACAGTACTTCACCCATTTGAATTTAATTGGCTTCTGTTTTGTCTTTATCAGGCATCAGGTAGCTTTTTAGTCATGTTTGACAGCCCTGCCCTTCTCAACAATCAAACTCCTTAACAACGTCGATATACTGTGGTGACTGAGAAACTTAAGAGAATGGGGGCATCTAGATTTGGTGTGGGGGGGTCCTCTATGCAGAAACTTCCTCTCATCCTCTTTTTCTCACATGGGCTGGGAGTCTCTACCAATTCAGATTTAGTGGGCTTAATGCCCAAAGTTCCTGATCATCTGGCACCTAGGAAATGTAGATGAACTAGGATATTCTACCCTAGTGTCCTGCATTCAGGATGTAGTTTGAATGGTGCATCTGAGGAGGCATTCCTATCCACACATAGTGATTTGTGAACAGAATGCCAGGTGTCAGATTGGCAGAGCTTGTACACAGCAGCTGACCTGCCTACTAATTCAGTAGGCCACCATTCCCCTCATACAGCTGTACCTTCAATACCTCATATGGCTCTATATGAATAAACTTACTTTGCTAAACTCCTAGAGGTGATTTGGCCCTTGGGTTCTGAAATAGGAAACTTGATTCCCTGTAGTCTTAACTTAGGCCTTGGCTACACTTGCAGCTGTACAGCGCTGTGAGGTAAACCTGTCTTCATACAGTTGAGTAGGGAAAAGCGCTGCAGTCTGTCCACACTGACAGCTGCCAGCTCAGTGGTGTGGCCACACTTGCAACATTTGCAGCTGTGTTGGGAGCGGTGCATTATGGGCAGCTATCCCAGCATTCATGTGGCTGCAACGTGCTTTTCAAAAGGGGGGGTGGGGTGGATTGTGACAGGGAGTGTGGGGGGAGAGAGAGTGCTTTTTGGAACGTGTCAGCTCTCTATTTTGCAAGTTCCGAACTCCCGGCCCCCTGCTCATTCATTTACTCACTGAAAGCAAGCTGCAAACTATTTGCTTTTCTCTGTGGTACGAGCTTTGAAACCGGCACTTCCGCATTCCTGCAGCCGGTCACAACAATGGAGAGGACTGACCACTTGACAAGGTGATTAGTACAGCCCTGCAAGCGTTTACACTCACACCCGTGAGTCCTAGCCACTTCCGCTGCAGCTGTTATTCCTCTCGGAGGTACGGAGATGTGGAGTACCTGCAGCGGTGTACCCAGGGAGATACAGCGCTGTAAGTGCCCTGCCAGTGTGGACGGGGAGTGAGTTACAGCGCTGGGGGAGGCTTTACAGCGCTGTAACTTGCAAGTGTAGCCAAGGCCTTACTGTGCAGATAATGTTTCGAAGTGCTCACTACCTCCTATCTGTTGTAGCTCCTCCCTGGGAAACACCAAATGGGGGAAGAAAAAATAAGAGATTAATTTTCTCTCAGTAGAATCTAGAATTAACTTTGTATTAATCACCAAGGACACTCCTAATAGCATCAGTAGGACCCTACCAAATTCAGGGTCCATTTTGGTCAATTTCACGATCATAGGATTTTTAAAATAATAAATTTCATTATTTCAGGTATTTAAATCTGAAATTGTATGATGTTGTAATTGTAGAGGTCCTGACCCAAAAAGGGGTGGGGGGTTGCAAGGTTATTGTAGGGGGAATTGTGGTACTGATGCCCTTACTTCTGCGCTGCTGCTGGCGGTGGCGCTGCCTTCAGAGCTGGGTAGCTGGAGAGCAGCGGCTTCTGGCCGGGAGTCCAGTTCTGAAGGCAGAGCCACCGCCAGCAACAGCACAGAGGTAAGGATAGCATGGTATGGTATTGCCACCCTTCTTTGTGCTGCTGCTGGCAGGGCACTGCCTTCAAAGCTGGGCGTCCGGCCAACAGCCACTGCTCTCCAGCCACTCAGCTCTGAAGGCAGTGCAGAAGTAAGGGTGGCAGTACTATGAATCCCCTAAAATAATCTTGACACCCCCCTCCCCCCCCCCCACAGCTCCCTTTTGGGTCAGGACCCCCAATTAGAGAAAAGCTCGTCTCCCCTGTGAAATCTGTATACTATAGGGTAAAAGCACACAAAAGATCAGATTTCACAGGGGGAGACCAGATTTCACGGTCCATGACAACTTTTTTCGTGGCCATAAATTTGGTAGGGCCCTAAGCATCAGTAAAGGGGCTTTGCAGAAGAGCACTGCTATATCTATGGTCCTGCAAACCACTTGAGTAGTTACTCAGAGAACTGTGCAGTTGGGGAGTTGACTATTGAAATTCAACTGTCAAGGCTCTATGACTGATCAAATTTGCACCCTTACTGTTCTGATAACTGTATAAAATTTGGCTTAATATTCTATTTTAATGTGGTGAATTTTAATAGAAACTCTTTTGTTGGGAGTTTGGGTATGGAATATTCTTCTCTTTATTCTTTTCACTGGGGATGTTCATTTTTTAAAACATAGTTTCCATATTTTCTAATGAGACGTCAGGAAAAGTGCTTTGCTTTGGTTTTGAGCCCACTGAAGAATTACCATCTTGATACACCACTCCTTGTCAGTTTACAACATGCTGATTCTGGTTGCATCTGAATTGAGGGAGGAGAACTAATTAATATTTGTAAAGCACCATACAGAGCTTCAAAGTCCACTAGGCACCTGCACTTGAGTGTAATCCTATTTTAAGAAACTATTCACTTGCATAACTGATTGCAGGATCCAGGCCTTAGTGTGTTTATGTACTGTGATACATAGAAAAGCTAAGTACTATTTTTAATCACTGTTCTTTTGCCCTGTTAAGATTAGGGTTGTTGGGTTTTTTCTTCAAAACCCTAGTGTTTTTTAATGTAATAATTTGACAAATATCGCATCAGCATTTTTCTACTAAGGTGATAGTTCCATTAGAAATTCAATAAACTGATATGCCAGCACATTAGAATATAGGTATCCCTTTTTCTGTAGCTAGATATACATCTTATCCAAGACCAATTTGAACCTTGGGCGTTAGTGCTCTTGCTACTGCTAACAACTTTCTTTAGCCACATTTTTTAGGAAACCCTTCTGCCTTACATGACTGTGTCAGTGGCATAGAAGCCACAATGAGTTGATCTGCTCTCCCTGCACAACAGGGGAAGGAAAGCAATTAGATTTAATTGTCTTCCAGCAAAATGCCAAGAAAGCACCACAACACAGTCTGGAAACCATGAGTCACTTATACACAGTATTCACATTTTGAGCTCATCTCTAATACCAGGGTAGTATGGAGGTTCTCTGTGCTGTCAAGGGAAGTTTATTTTATAACCAAAACTATTTTGTAAAGTTTTTACTTGCAGTCTCTTAGCATTGTTAAAATGTTTTCTCCAAACCACATGATTGTTCCTGTTGTATTTTATTTTTCTATAAACTGCTGGGAACTGGGATTGATTTTGACTGGAATGTATAACTGCATGTTACTAGCAAAACTGTAATCCTAGAAAGTAAGAATGCATTTGACAATGAATGGACTGTCCTTGCCATTTTGATTCAGATTCCTTTTAAGGCACTTCAATTAGCATTTATCATCTACAAATAATTACTTTATACAAATCTGTTTATTTTTATATTTTTATCTGCATGCTTTTTGATTTAACAGTAATGTAACCACAATCTTTTTTAAAACAAGCTGTATAGTTTTTTTATATTTTTGTTTTTAAATAAAAATAAATAAAGTGTTTGGTTTGCTACAGAAAATGTACCTTTTGTATAATGGAATTGCAGTTTTAAGAAGTCATTTCAAAATGGAAAGAATATTTTTACCAAGTGTATAATTGTATACTGTTATATTGAGTATTTCACCTTCCTCAGTGAAAGTGTGGGGAAGTAACTAATTAATAATTGGAAAAACTTGTGAGAGTGGGGAAGATACCCTAGAACCTTCCAGAGAGGAAAGCTATTTGATAGAATAAGTTAATTGTAAGCAGAGGCTTCACTTACTGGAAACTGGGCTCTGATCTTAGTGTTTCTACTCTGAAAAGTGACTTTGTGAGAATGGCATCGTGGAATCCCATATTTATTGTGTCTTGAGGATTTCTGTGTCAGATGTGCTGTGTGCACAAGTAGAAATTTTTTTCTAACTACCAGCCTTGAAATCTCAACCTGGGCTCTAAGAGCCAAAGCTTAGTTGAAATGCAGTTTGAAGTGAAGCATCATAATGGTTCTGTGAACCAGATTTAGTTCATGCGGAGCCCTTGGTGCCTTTCATGGACTTCCATAGGTGTAACACTGATTTGGAACTTAATAAGCAATTTTGTAGATACACAAGATGGAATAGAATCAGCAGCTCAGTCAGTCTTGGCTGTGTTGGCTCTGCAGGGTTAATAAGAATAAAAAGCAGCAAAATTTTATCTCTAAAATAGCTGATGTGACTATTCAGAGTAAAACTGAAAAGTGATTTTCTGGGCCACGTTTTATAACATTGTCTTTTGTTTGCCTGTTCTTGCATTTCTGGAGACCTCCTGGTTAGTTAAATGGCCAGAAGGTTAGTGTACTGTGGCTGGCTGGAGTGGAGCGGAGTGGAGCTGTGTCCATAGCTTCTTTAGTCCCACGGAATCACACCCGTGAGTCTAATATTAAACAGAACTGCTGATCCAAACAAACCAGGAGATGCACAACCGTTTGCTCAGAGCAATATAAAGTGAATGGGGCTTCTTGTCAATCCAGACCAAACCATTTTCTCTTACCTGTGTGCAGAGCATGGTCCAGTATCTTGGCTAAACATGTGATAGTTTGTCAATAATTCAGTTTAAACTAAAGACCATATCATTACAAGAAATATGCACACCAGTAAGCAAACGTGCCGCTTCTGAGGAGCTTGGTTAGAAGCTAGCCATCACACCTCTGAGGAATATAGGAGTGAGAGCAAACACCTGTACAAAGAAGCAACTAGGTCAGAGTGACACCACTTGGTACCTTTTTAACTGCTTTTCAGAGTTGATACTTGCACACAGCCTTATAACATGTCTGATAGTCCCTCTTTTTCACACCTTTACTATTGCAAAACACATACATGTTGATCAGCTGCATGGAAACCATGAAGCTAGGGGGTCTCTGACATAAAGTACAAATGAGAAATGTTATATATTAAACATGGCATTTTTGGCTGACTCCTGAAACTGGGGACTGTCTATGTATAATCTCCCATTTCCAGTCCCATTCACATAGGAGTGACACTGGCTTAATTGCCTTTTCGCTGATAATGTTTACTAGTGCAACTTCCTTGTGTACTTATGCAGCGAATCTGCAACTTGTCGAGAGGAATTCTCTCAAATCCCATTGATTTGCAAAGATCAAATATTTCATAGTTTTCCTTGTCTCTTCCCCTCAAGTGGTGGTGTCCTTTTACAAAACTCCTCCTTTCCTGGAACCCCCCACATTTGTTTGTATCCCATCCTTTGATTTCTTCCCATTGGTATTTTTTCTTCTGAATAAATGGAACATGACAGAAATATTGGTTCCTTCAGTAACTTTTTTTCCCCAGCCACACAGCTTATTCAGTTTCCTCCTAGTTTGGTATGCATGGTAGGAAGTTTCTTGTGATGCAGACAAGGTAAAAGTGGATCAGCAAGTAGAATGTTTATAGCAAAGTGAATCAGGTTCTGTTTGCTATATATATTACACTTGCATCAGATAAGAATGTGGCAGTTACAGGCTCCAAAGCACATTTGCAAACCCCTCACATAGTGTATGGCTCACAGTAAAGCAGACCAGTCTCTTAGATACTTAACTGTTACAGAGACTGACATCTGTCATTTTGACGACTTTTCTGTAAATTTGATTTTAGTTTACTGATTAGTATGGGGCTTCTATTTTCTGCCCTCAGTCATAGAGTAGGAACTCAGAAAAGACCTCAGTGAATAGTTGTAAAACATGATTTTCCTGAAGACCTACATGTTGCTGTGTTTCTTTCTTGCCTTTCAGTGGCTCGGTGGTGACTCTTCAGTTGATTGGTGTGGTGTTCCTGTGATTAATTCTCTCTCAGCCTCTCTCTCGGTTACCTGGGTTTTTGACTCAGATGGGGAAAGTCTATGTGGGGCAAGTCACTTAATAGCAGAAAACATCAACCACTCTCTCTTTCTCCTTTGTGCAAAGTAACGTCAAAGTGGCTGGTTAAGATGGCTTTGTATATTTAAGTCAAAATCTACTCTTTTAAACAAGTTTGCAAGCAGATTAACCATAATCATTTTTCAATTTTAGTCCAGTGGAAAATGCACTGGACTGGGATCCAGTTTTCAGCTCTACCATGTACAGTTTCAAGAGAGACGTTAAACCTCCCATGTTTTAGATTCCCCATCTGTAAAATGGGAATGATGATACTTGGCCCCATTTGTAAAACGGTTGGAGAGCCTCGGAGGAAAAGTGCAAAGGATTGTTTATTTTTTGTTCCATCCACTTCTGTATGGATGTTTAGCACATGAGCTTTAATGCATGTAATTTACTGAGGTTTTATTGGCTCTTTGAAATGTCTTCTTCTGGGTCAAGGCCTAGTTAAGTAATTATTCGTACCAAGTTAGACTGGCAAAGTGTCAGATTTGTACAGTAGTCCTCAAATGACTAGTGGCCCCAACCAATGGTGTTGATGCTTCATCTCCCAATACTGTAATGAGGATCTCTGCTACCCACCTTCCATTTACTCTTGGACATGTTCTGACCTGCAGCTGAGCTTGGGCTGTTCCTAGTGGTCACGAAAACAGCCTGAACCATGGAAAATGTGAACAGTTGAATGAGAGTCTGTCAACACACTTGAGGTCTTGCTCTGGTAAAATGAGATCACTTCCTGAAAAGCGTAGGGAATCCCTGTAATGATAGACCCTGGTGGCTGCAGGGACCTCCAGGAATTCTTTAATTGTGCTGTATTTACCTTATACCACAGGGAAACTCATAATGAGAGACACACATGAAGGAAGCATGATATACATAGGAAGGGGGTCTGAATACTTACTAGATCATCTTAAATTTTGCTACAAAATGGTTTGACTTTGTGTTGGCCTTGCAAAATTATGAAAATTTCATAGATTCCAAGGCCGGAAGGTACAAAAGTGATTATCTAGTCTGGCTTCAATTTACCAGCCTAAGTACAAATTCTACCATATTTGCCTGTCCCCTCCCATGAGGATTCACGGTGGTGAAAATAGGAATACTTTACTTAGCGATTTAAAAAAAAACAAACACCTGGGGCATGAATGGGCCACTAGAATTTTGCCAAGGCTGTTTTAAACCCATGTTCAGGGGTAGTGCTTGAGTCTTAACCCCACACCACTGGGCGTGCCAAATAATGATGAAGTAGAACACGTTCAAGCAAGGGAATTGATTCAGGTGTTTGGCTGGAATTCTCCAGGGGAGGAAATTTAAGCCAGATGGTCAATATTGTGCCTTTCATTTTTGTTGATTTAATAAACTCTGAAGTAAGCTGCAAAGGAAGTCTTGGGAAGCTCTAATATATAACACATTTTCACCAATGGAGAGAGGCTGACTGGTAGTGAAAGCTGCTGAAAGTCCCAGACAGTTTTGTTTTAGGGTGGAGAAGAAAGTTTCTTCTGTTTGACTCCCAGTATGACCTCTGATAGAAAGCGGTGAGTTTAAGCCCTCTTCTTGTTTAAACAGCAAGAGGCCCTTGGATGCAAACTCTTAACAATTCTCCAGTGTGAGAGGAAGGATGGCTTTCTGTGTTGCATCTGTTCTATCATGGCTGCTGTCTATTTATTTTCTCTTCTCCATCACTGACATTGTAATGTTCAAATAAGTGCTCTTGAGCTAACTAATGAGCTGTGAAAACACTTGCTTCACAGCCAGCTCTCTGCAGCCCTGTCAGGTTGTATCTCCAATAGGCTATTTGAAAGATTTTTCTATCATTCCAGCTCCACCAATGGTAGCAATGGAAGTATTTTCAGTAGACCACTGGCATTTTTACCACCGTTATCCAACACTGGTCAGCATGGGTATAGAAGACACCATGACACAAATTCTGGCAGCTCCCTGAGTCCTATCCACACCAACTCCCACTTTGGTTACCACCGGTGGCACTGCACTGGTGAGAGATTTCCAAGAAACTCTAATATAGGCAAGGGCTAACCAATTCTTATAGTCTGTCACTTTGGTGTCCCAAAGGCCTGTGGCCGAAGAATTAGTGTTGGTCAAAGTCTTGAAGAAATTTCTTTGTAAATCATTGTAGTTGATGTTTTGAAAGTTCTGATCCTTCCTGGTTTTGTGAAGGAACAAAGATGTAGCCAAGGAAACTGAATTTCTTTCCTCAGGACTCTGTAGTAAGTTCCAAAGGTAAAATCAGGGAAAAGCTGCCTGTTTTTGTGTCTGAAAATGTGTTCTTCGTGAGTGCTTCAGAGAGAGCAGTTTGCAGTGAGCACCAAAACTTCGCTACTCTTCCTGTGATTTAAGTGTTGTACTTGTAACTGAGATCAGTAATATTAGTTGCTCCCATATTTGTGTCAGTGATTCCTGGAAGAGCAGCACGTGGATGCTAACCCTTTTATTATCCCTTCTTCCTTTCTCCACAGAAATGGCACCAAAATTGAAGAAGAAAGGGCACTCTGGGAGAGAGCAAAAAAAGGTGAGTTTTGGAGAAGCCTCCCTCCTGGAGCCATGAGAGAATTCCTATGAATTAGCGTCCTCAGTATACATTGACCGCCGAATCATCAGAGAGGTTGGGCTGGGCCGGGCACACAGGCTGTTAAAACAATACTCTTATTTAGATCTCCCTTTTAGATCAGGAGCTTATAGTCAACCACAGGCTCAGTCCCTCCATTATTGATGTCTGGAATTGTTCTGAGCTGCCTCCCTGCATACCAGATGACACAAGGCTGGAAACTTAAATGAGGTGGTAGAAAAAACTAAAACTCTGCTGATCTCATGAGTTTTTGTCTTCCCTAGCATCACCACCACCACCATCAGCAGGTGCAGCAGCAGCAGCAGATGCAACCACTGCCTCCACAGCCTGTCCCTCAACAAGCACCGCCTCCGATGAAGTCTTCTCCCCCTCCTTTCGTACCTGCACAGGTCCCCATCATGGAGCATCCGCTCCCAGGGAACATGTTTGACACTATCACACATTTCACCCAGCCCATCATGCATCTTCCTCAGCCAGAGATGCCACCCCATCTCCCCCAGCAACCTGAGCATAGCACTCCTCCTCACTTGAACCAACATGCAGTAGTCTCTCCTCCAGGTAAGCACTTAATGGGCAATGCTGTGTGTCTAAAGCTGTAGCCCTTTCTTCTTCTTGGAGTAGATGCAGCCATGTATTCCATGTAGGAGTGTGTCTCCCCAGCACACCAGAACAGGAGAAATTTGCCCAGCAGTACCTGTAGAGGGGTGGCACTCGCACCTTGTGGTTATAGTCCTGGCTACATGAGGCAGTGCTGTCCTGACCCTTCCTCAGTTCCTTCTTACCGCCCATGACTAGAGTCGGAGCTTTGTGTGGTCTCAGCCTCTCAACTAATTTAGTTTTTTCTCTTGTATATAGTTAGTAGTACTCTTAATGTTAGAGTAGTTTGTGTTACCAGTCTGTTTCCTCAGTGATGCCCTCCTGGGGTTTAAACATTGTCTTTCATGTGGGGAAGCGATCCCCGGTAGCAAGGCCCATGTCAAGAAGCATTGCGCAATCTGCCGATCAGTTTTTAAGAAACTGACTCAAGTGGCTCGGGACCTTCGCCTAAAGAAGCGCCTGCTCGAACAGGCCATGCGGCCTGCTTTGGTCCCAAGGCCCTCAGAGGGTCAGAGGTTGCCCTTGGGCTCCAACAGCACTGCCACTTCACATTCTGGAGCAGGTACTTCAATAGGGGCTCTTCCCTGTTGACTGTGCCGAGGAGACGGTCTCCTAAGACCAATCATAGAATATCAGGGTTGGAAGGGACCTCAGGAGGTCATCTAGTCCAACCCCCTGCTCAAAGTAGGACCTAATGCCCAACTAAATCATCCCAGCCAAGGCTTTGTCAAGCCTGACCTTAAAATCCTCTAAGGAAGGAGATTCCACCACCTCCTTAGGTAACTCGTTCCAGAGCTGCTTCACCCTCCTAGTGAAAAAGTTTTTCCTAAGATCCAACCTAAGCCTCCCCCACTGTAACTTGAGACCATTACTCCTTGTTCTGTCATCTGGTACCACTGAGAACAGTCTAGATCCATCTCTTTGGAACCCCCTTTCAGGTAGTTGAAAGCAGCTATCAAATCCCTCCTCATTCTTCTCTTCTGCAGACTAAATAATCCCAGCTCTCTCAGCCTCTCCTCATAAAGCATGTGCTCCAGCCCCCTAATCATTTTTGTTGCCCTCCGCTGGACTCTTTCCAGTTTTTCCACATCCTCCTTGTTGTGTGGGGCCCAAAACGACATAGTACTCCAGATGAGGCCTCACTAATGCCGAATAGAGTGGAATGATCACGTCCCTCGATCTGGTGGCAATGCTCCTACTTATACAGCCCAAAATGCCGTTAGCCTTCTTGGCAACAAGGGCACACTGTTGACTCATATACAGCTTCTCATCCACCGTAACCCCTAGGTCCTTTTCTGCAGAACTGCTGCCTAGCCACTCTGTCCCTAATCTGTAGCAGTGCATGGGATTCTTCTTTACTAAGTGCAGGACTCTGCACTTGTCCTTGTTGAACCTCATCAGATTTCTTTTGGCCCAATCCTCTAATTTGACTAGGTCCTTCAGTATCCTATCCCTACCCTCCAGCGTATCTACCACTCCTCCCAATTTAGTGTCATCTGCAAACTTGCTGAGGGTGCAATCCACGCCATCCTCCAGATCATTAATGAAGATATTGAACAAAACCGGCCCCAGGACCGACCCTTGGGGCACTCTGCTTGATACCAGCTGCCAACTAGACATGGAGCCATTGATCACTACCCGTTGAGTCCGACGATCTAGCCAGCTTTCTATCCACCTAATAGTCCATTCATCCAGCCCATACTTCTTTAACTTGCTGGCAAGAATACTGTTGGAGACCGTGTCAAAAGATTTGCTAAAGTCAAGGAATAACATGTTCACTGCTTTCCCCTAATCCACAGAGCCAGTTATCTCTTCATAGAAGGCAATTAGGTTTGTCAGGCATGACTTGCTCTTGGTGAATCCATGCTGACTGTTCCTGATCACTTTCCTCTCCTTGAACTGCTTCAAAATTGATTCCTTGAGGACCTGCTCCATGATTTTTCCAGGGACTGAGGTACGGCTGACTGGCCTGTAGTTCCCCGGATCCTCCTCCTTCCCTTTTTTTAAAGATGGGCACTACATTAGCCTTTTTCCAGTCATCCAGGACCTCCCCCGATCGCCATGAGTTTTCAAAGATAATGGCCAATGGCTCTGCAATCACATCCGCCAATAGGGACTGCTCCAGGTTTTGTGGTGGCTCTTCCACCTCCCCCAGGAAAAGCATGGAACAGCATGGAGCTGGTGCTTCTAACCGTTCCCCGGTACCTAGTAGGGAGGTGAGAAACCCTTTACCGTTGACTTTGGTTCCAGCCTCTGGACATCCATTGAGTCTGGTACTGATGAGGGAGATGCCAGTACCGACTGTTTCTGCATCGGCAGCATACCAATTAGCTACAGACCTCCTTCTGCCTTTCAGTCCTGACCTCTCCTTTGGTCCAGGACTTTGCCAAGTCTCTGTCAACTGTAGCCCCTTCTATTGAACAAGCTACTGAATCCTTGGGTCTGTTGACACTGCGCCCCAATGTTCCCCTTCCACAAATTGTGGAAATAGGGCTGGTACTCTGATTGGTATGTGGGACCCCGGTACCAGGAACCTCCTCGGCACTGCTGCAGTCGGCACAGCAGATGTTTCCATGGTGGCTTTCCCCACTCTTGACGGTGCCATCAGACACTCTGGTACCACTGTTCACTTCGGGACTGACACTGCTTCAAGCACTGGCATGCTTGGTACCAATGGTATTGCTTCCATTGGCAGCTCTGTTTCCTGCCTCATTCTGGACAATAGACGAGTTAAACATCTACTTGCTCCCTCTGGTTTGGCTCTGCCCTTATCTCCAGAATCCTGAGGCTCCTTTGAGTCAGGGTTGTCATCCTCCCACTCTCCATTGCCCGACCAGCATTGAGGGCCACTGATGGACTGTTACATGTAACCGGATTGGCGCACATCTCATGCTCAGGACGGAGGTCCCTGGCCCTGCACCTGTTGGCCACCAGTGCCTTATCCATGTCAGTGGAATCCGTGGGACACTCCTCGGTCACAGAGGTCCTACTCTTCATCTTGCTCAAAGGCAAGATTGCCGGCCAGTCTGTGGTGGTGACCCTCGATCCACTGCAGGCCAAGGCACTGGCAGTCCTCCCTGTGGCGCGTCCAGAGTTGTTCCATCTGGGTCCGTCATCCCTGGAACAAGATCCGGCTTTGGCTCAGTTAAGGGCCTCATCTTCATCTCCAGATGATGCTGTGCTGCATGGCTCATCCTCCCCTTCGGTACTGGATTTTAAGGTGTACCAAGTCCTTTTGCAGTATGTAGCTGCTTTTCTTGGTATCCAAGCAGAGTTTTTTTTTTTTTTTTTTTAAGAGAACCCCCCACAAATTGATGGACATTTTACAGCTCTGTGCCCCTGGGAGAGTCACCCTCTCTATCAGCAGTGTGCTCCTTGAACTGGCTAAGGCCCTCTGGAGCACTCTGGCTTTGACACCACCTATAGCTAAGCACATAGAAAAGCACTATTTCATTCCCATGCTGGGATTTGAGGGGTTTAACTCCCATCTGGCCCCAAATTCAATAGTTGTAACTGCGGTGAACAACAGAGCCCAGCAGGGCAGGTTTAAGTTCACCCCTAAAGATTAGGGATTCTAAACGATTGGACTTCATGGGCAGGAAGATTTACACCACCTTTTCCTTACAGATGTGAATTGCCAATCAGCAAGCCTTGCTGTCCAAGTACAGTTTTGTTAACTGGACAGCTATGTCACGAGGAATTTTCTGGTATTTGTCACTGAGGGCTGCTTGGTGGCTAAGATGCCTTTTGTAATCCACACTCGATATCATGAACCCCTCGGCCAGGGTGGGTGGCCTATGTGGTCACCATGAGATGGGGTTCCTGGCTTTCTTTGGCCTTCGACGGCTGAACACTGTTCTCAGACAAAACTGAGGAGACGCTGCGGTCCTTTAAGAATTCCAGGACTACCCTGCAGTCCTTCAGGCTGCAGAGGCGCCACTGTGGCATCCAGCGGCAGCAGTATTGTCTGCAGTGCACATTTGGCCAGCCTTTCCCTCCTCTGAGGCCTGGTCTACATTGGGGGGGATCGGTCTAAGTTACGCAACTTCAGTTACATGAATAACATAGCTGAAGTCAACGTACTTACATCTACTTACATTGTCTTCACTGCGGTAGGTCGACTGCTGATGCTCCCCCGTCGACTCCGCCTACGCTTCTCGCTCTGGTGGAGTACCGGAGTCGACGGGAGAGCGCTCGGCGGTCGATTTATCGCATCTTCACTAGACGCGATAAATCGACCCCCTCTGGATCGATCTCTCCGGAGGTAAGTGTAGACATGCCTTGAGGCACAGGATTACACCAGAAAGAGGGATAGATCCCACAGGAGGAAGCTGTTGGGCTTGGGGTTTGGCCAGTCCCCACACCTTTCTCTGGTGCCTTTCCAAGTGCCCATTTGACTCCTTGCTCCATAGCACTGTCCTAGTCATTGCTCCTTCCTCCTCATCTCCCTCTTTTGGGGACAGGCTGGCCCTCTTTCACAGTGATTGGGGTTCAATCACTACTGACAGCGGGGTCCTAAGTACCGTCAGATTGGGTTATGAAATCCAGTTCCTCTCTACACCACCTCCCAACCCTCCCTCCCTGTCCCTCTTCAGGGACCCCTCTCATGAGATACTGCTCCTCGAGGAGGTCTACTCTCTGCTGCCTTTGGGAGCAGTGGGGAAGGTTCCACTGGAACACGGGGCATAGCTTCTCCTTTGGATACCAGGAAGTACTGGGAGTAGAAGTAAGGCCTCAACAAATACATCAGGTACATGGGGTTCTGAATGGTCACTCTATAGACTGTCTTCCCTGCATGCTCTGGAGCTTCAGGACACCTACTTTCACATGGCAATTATTTACTCCTGGGGAATTCTGTGCATCTACAGACATGCAGAATTCATGTGTCCCGCAGAATTTTTTTTCAGCAGAAATTACATTTTTGCCCCAGAAGTGCTGCAGTTCTGCCTTTCGCCCACCAGAGTCCACTGTGGCGCCAGAAGAATCAGCAGCATGAACGCAGCTGGCTGTTCTGGTGCCACAGCGGCCTCTGGTGGGCAGAAGGCAGAATTGCAGCACTTTTGGGGCAGAATGTATTTTCTGTGTTGGGGGAATTCTGTGCGTGCCCAGTGCTGCAGAATTCCCCCAGGAGTAGAAGTTCATCACAGCACCGTGCCCATGGAGCCAGGTTAGAACAGAGTGGGGCACATGGGGCTGCTGGGGGGTAACAGACATGGGTTCAGAATGGCTAGTGGGGGGGGCAGACTGGGGTGCGGGCTCAGGAGCTAGTGGGGTGACAGCATTGAGACGGGATGGGGGAGGGGGACTGCAGGGACACATGGGGATGGGGAAGGAGGCTGTAGAGACCCCTGGGGATGGGAGGTGCGGGGACAGGGGCAGATGTGCCTGACTGAATGGGAGAGGCTTGGGGTCAGCCAGGATCTGCATGGGGAAGGTTCCCCAACTCCCTTACAATCCCACCCCTCAGCCCCTCCCCCCAAAAAACCTTTTCCACTAGGGCTGTCAAGCGCACCTGAACCCTTCTTGCACCCCAACTCCCTGCCCTGAGCCCCCTGCCGCACCCCTCCTGCACCCCAGCCCCCTGCCCAGAGCCCCTTCCTGCACTGTGCCCCCGCTCCTGCACCCCAACCCCCTTCCCTGAGCCCCCTCATACACCCCACACCCCTCCTCTGCCCCAACCCCTTGCCCTGAGTCCCTTCCTGCACACTGCACCCCGTCCCATACCCCGCACTCTCTTCCGCAACCCAACCCCAGCCCTACATTCTTGGCCCTGCATGCAATTTCCCCACCCAGATGTGGCCCTCGGGCCAAAAAGTTTGCCCATCCCTGCCCTAAATAAATGCCAAAAGTCCACACTAATACCCGTGGAACAAATAGAGTTAATTGGAGTCTTCCTCAACTCTCTCGAGGCGATGGCCTCTCTATCACAACAGCGATTCTTCACATTGACCAACCTGATTGCTACAGTACAAATCAGCCCACAAGTCCCCGCCAGAACATGCCTACATGGCTTCCAGAACATGCACAATTCCATATGAAATGCCTTCAAGCCTGGCTCCACTCAGTTTATGTCCCACACAGGCACAATATAAACAAGCACCTCACGGTACCAAACAAGGTAAAGGAGTATCTTCTCTGGTTGGACTCAACCAGACAACAGCTGCCTAGGAGTGCCTTTCATGCAAACTCTCCCAGCGATGACCATCACAACAGATGCATCACTTCTGAGTTGGGGAGCGCATCTACGTCTGTGCAGTATCCAGGGCCGCTGGTCCCCAGCGGAAACTCTTCTGCACATAAATATCTTAGAACTAAGAGCCGTTCGCAACACTTGCTCCCACTTCCTACTGATAATGGAAAGCAAGACTATACAAATCCTCATGGACAACGTGGCTTGCATGTTTTGTATAAACAGACAAGGGGGAGCACGATGACACTCCCTCTGTGTAGAAACCATCAGACTCTGGCAATTATGCATCAGACGCTATATCCACATTACAGCACAATACCTACCTGGTTGCCAGAACACCACGGCAGATCCATTAAGCAGGAATTTCTCCCAGGACCACAAGTGGAAACTCAACACGCATGCTCTGGGACATCTTCAAACATTGGGGATTCCTGACAATAGACCTGTTCGCAGCCACACAAAACACCAAATGCCCACAGTTCTGCTCTGGGGGGAGGCTCAGTCGCCACTCTCTGGGCGATGCCTTCCTCATGAAGTGGAACACTCCTCTCCTTTATGCGTTTCCCCCAACCTCCCTTTTGGCCTTGGTGATCCACAAGATCAGGCAGGACAACTCCAGGGTAATTCTAATAGCCCCCACGTGGCCTTGCCAAACTTGGTATCCTTACCGTCTCAAATTATCAGTATGCCCACCATGGATGCTTCTGCCTCGTCTCCTATCTCAGGATGCAGGTCACGTTCTTCATCCAGATCCCCAAAGACTCCATCTCAAAGCGTGGCTACTCCATGGCTCAAGCAACCTGAAATAACGTGTTCCAATGAAGTACAAAACACAGTCACAGAACAACCAGCCACGCCAACTGCCTCCACCAATGGAAACAATTTGAGGCATGTGCCAACAAAAATGAATTCCGGCTGTGTCAGCCTCTTTACCCTGAATATTGGACTATTGGAATATTGAGAAGTCAGGCCTCTCCATGAGCTCAGTTAAGTGCAGCTCTCCGCTATCACAGCGTTCCACAGCAAAGTAGATGAATTCTCCATATTTGCTCACCCACTCACCAAAAGATTCCTCAGAGGCCTCAGCAATTTCTATCCTGAAGTGAGAGAACCTACCCCACCATGGGACTCAACCTATCCTCCAAGTCCTAACTGGCCCTCCATTTGAACCCATGGCGACATGCTCTTTGTTACATCTTTTTATGAAAGTAGTGTTCCTCATTGCCATTACATCTGCCAGATGGGTGGGAGAATTGGGTTCTCTTTTGGCAGATCTGCCAGACAGTCTTTTTCAAAGATAAAGTTTTTGAGACCAAATCCTAAGTTTTTGCCCAAGATTGCCTCATCTTTTCACCTCAACCAGCCTATCTACCTTCTGACATTCTATCCTAAACCCCGCCAGGATAGACAACAATCCACACTATGTACCCTGGGTGTACATAGGGCAATTGCTTTCTACTTAGACAGAACAAAAGCATTCTGTAAGTCTCGGAAACGGTTTGTCTCAATCACTGAACGATCCAAAGGGAACGCCATATCTACACAGAGTCTCTCCAAATGGATTTCAGATTGCATAAAACTGTTACTCCCAATGTGGTCAACAACCCCCTACGGGAGTAGTGGGCCACAAATGGCCCATCAGGGTAATCCGCTGGCGGGCCACGAGATGGTTTGTTTACACTGACCATCCACAGGCACGGCCACCTGCAGCTCCCAATCGCCGCAGTTCACTGTTCCCGGCCAATGGGAGCTCCGGGAAGTGGCACAGGCCACAGGGACATGCTGACTGCTGCTTCCCGCAGCCACTGGGAGCTGCGGGCGGCTGTGCCTGCGGACGGGCAATGTAAACAAACTGTCGCACGGCCTGACAGCAGATAGCCCTGACGGGCCAAAGGTTGCCCACCACTGCCCTATGGGGATTCACACGCATTCCACCAGAGCCTTATCGACCTCTGTAGCGTTTCTTAACAGTGTCCCTGTTGCGGAAATCTGTAAGACCACAACCTAGGTGTCAGCCCATACATTTACTCAACATTACACTTTAGAACAACAGGCAACCTCCAATGCCCTGTTTGGACTCACTGTGCTTTCGTCTGCTACGACTTCAACTCCGAAGCCTTCCGAAGGATACTGCTCTGAAATCACCCAGGGACATCACTTGAAGAGAAAGTTACTCCCTTGTGCAGTAACGTTGCAATAACTACTTCAGAGTTATTGCTAGGCTCTGCAGTAGAGAAGGAACTGAGGGGGAGTTTATCGCACAGCGCTAATTAACCACCTGAAGCAGCGCAAGACGGGGACTGCGCATGTGTGATCCTGCCAGGCACTGCTACCATAAATCTCTGATTATGAGTGCAGGGGTGCCCGAACACCTAGAGTGGTGCATCCATAGGGGGACACATCTCAAAGAACCTACATTACTGCACAAGATGAGTAACTTTCTCTTTTTTAGTGCAGAATTTGTAAATTTTTAGCATAGAATTCCCCCAGGAGTGCAATTATACCAAGTCACAGAAAATTCCTTCAGTTCATCATGGCAGAATGCCAGTTTCAGTACACGGTGCTTCATTTGGCCTCTCTTCTGCCCCCAGAGTTTTTACTAAATGCACAATTGTTCTGGCATATCTCAGGAAGAATGTAATTCACATCTTCCTGTATCTTAACAACTAGTTACTATGGGGCAGATCCAGAGAGGAAGTTCTTGCTCATGTCAGTACCACACTGCGGTTGCCTGACTGTCTGGGTCTCACCCTAAACACCAGAAAGTCAACCTTGGCTCCCACTCAGAATATTGAGTTACTTGGGGCCCTGTTATATTCCACGACATCAGGAGCATTTCTGCTGACTGACCGTTTTCAGATAATTCGCCATCTTTGCTTCAGTCTGAAATCTCAGCCTTCCATGACAGTTAGACCATGCCTGAGATTTGAGCCACGTGTCTGCTTGCACACAGGTGGTCCAGTTTGCAAAGTTATACCTCCATCCCCTTTAAATGTGGCTCAGGACAGTCTTGCATCCTACTCTTTATTCTCTAAACAGACTGGTTCATCTGCCTCCACTAGTCGTAGACTCTTTGCAGTGGTGGATGTGTCCACAGAATGTTTGCCAAGGCGTTCTCTTTGTCCAGCCCTCGCCAACCAAGTCCGGTTGTTACCAAAGCCTCCCTGATGGATTGGAGGGTGCACCTGGGGTCATTGAAAGTACAGAGACTGTGATCGGCACAGGAAGCCTCACTCCATATCAACTTGCTGGAGCTTTGGGCCATCTAAAATGCATGTCACTCTTTTTGGCAACATATCAGAGACTCGGTGATTCGCATACTTACTGACAATATCACCGCGATGTGTTATGTAAACAAACAAGGGGGAGCATGCTCCAGATTGCTCTGCCTAGAGGCAATCAGGCTGTGGCAGTTCTGCATCGAGAAGAATGTTACTCCAATAGTCATTCACTTGCCTGGGGTTCAAAATAACTTTCAGACTATCTCAGCAAGTATTTTTCCCTAAGACACAAATGGTCCCTGAAAACAAGTGTCCTCTGGGTTATCTTCACAGCTTGGGGCATCCCAATGATCGACCTGTTCACTACAAGGGACAAGAGGAAATGTCGTCTGTTCTGCTCTCAACCGGGCCTCAGTTAAGCCTCCCTGT
Organism: Emys orbicularis; assembly: GCF_028017835.1. Taxonomy (NCBI): domain Eukaryota; kingdom Metazoa; phylum Chordata; order Testudines; family Emydidae; genus Emys; species Emys orbicularis. The sequence continues at coordinate 8,210,736 of NC_088701.1, read as the reverse complement.
CCAAACTCACTGTGGTCCTGATCCTCCTCAGGTCATTCTCTAGCTCAAGGTGGCTCAGGCCAAGATCATTCTTGGTGCCACATTGTGGCCAAGACAAAGCTGCTTCTCTGACTTTCTCATGCTGTCAATTCAGCCTCCCATGAGGCTTCCTCTCCATCGCAACCTGCTAAATCAGAATCACGGACGCATCTTGCATCACGTGCTCAGCTCTCTGCATCTCACGGCATGGCTTCTGCATGCCTGAATGAGGAGGAAGAGCAGTGTTCAGTGGCTATCGAACAAGTGCTGCTCAACAGTAGAAAGTCCTCTACCAGAATGGCCTACTCAGCAAAATGTAAACCTTTTTTGGTATGGTCATTAGCTCGTGGAATCCAACCGAAACTGACTTCTCCCCACGACATCTAGGAGTACCTGCTACACCTTTAGACGTGGGGGCTTGCACTTAGTCCAGTGGTTCTCAACCCGTGGGCCACTCCTGCCCCAATCAGCACACAGTTGCAGCCCATGTGACATCCTCAGGGCCATACAGGTTATATATATTGTGATAGACCCACACCAGTTGGGAACAGCAGAGTAGCAGAAGGGAGATATACTGGCCACTGGATAAGTAGTTTTCTGTTCCCTGAGTGACCAGAGCAGGGGCTGCTCCAGGCTAATAGACCACCTGACTCCAATTAACCTGCTAAGAGGTCAGGTGAGGCAGTTAAGCACCTGACTCTAATTAAGGCCCCTCTGATGCTATAAAAGGGCTCACTCCAGTCAAGCCAGGGGGAGCCGGGGAGCCAGAGGAGAGGAAGTGCGTGTGAGGAACTGGGAGCAAGAGGTGTGCAAGAAGCTGAGAGTGAGTAGGCATACTGCTGGAGGACTGAGAAGTACAAGCGTTATCAGACATCAGGAGGAAGGTCCGGTGGTGAGGACAAAGAAGGTGTTGGGAGGAGGCCACGGGGAAGTAGCCCAGGGAGTTGTAGGTGTCGTGCAACTGTACCAGGAGGCACTCTAAACAGCTGCAGTCCACAGGGCCCTGGGCTGGAACCCGGAGTAGAGGGCGGGCCCTGGTTTCCCCCCATACCTCCCAACTCCTGATCAAACACAGGAGGAATTGACCTGGACTATAGCTTCTACCAGAGGGGAAGGTCTCTGGACTGTTTCCTGACCCACAGGGTGAATCTGTGAAGCGAGCAAATCCGCCAATAAGTGCAGGACCCACCAAGGTAGAGGAGGAACTTTGGGCTGGTCCACACTGGGGCGGGGGATCGATCTAGGAAACGCAACTTCAGCTACGAGAATAGCGTAGCTGAAGTCGACGTTTCCTAGATCGAACTAAGTTTACTTACTGCGGGTCCACACGGCGCAGGCAAGCTCCCCCTTCGACAGCGCTTCCTCCTCTCGGCGAGCAGGAGTTCCGCAGTTGACGGGGGAGCGCTTCTGGGATCGATTTATCACGTCCAGATGGGACACGATAAATCGATCCCAGAAGATCGATCTCTACCCGCTGAATCGGGTGGGTAGTGTGGACCTAGCCTTTGTCACAAATATATATATATATATATATTTATTTTGTGTGGGTGCAGCCCACATAACACACACAGACCTGCATATGTGGCCCACAATGGTAAATAGGTTGAAGACCACTGGCTTAGTCCATTGAAAGCGCATCTGGCAGCAATACCGGCACTTCATCCCCCTGTTCAGGGAAAATCAGTCTTCTCCAGTGCTATGGTAATGAGATTCTTATGAGGGCTTCTTTGTCTATATCTTCCATTATGAGAGTCGGTTCCCTTGTCGGACCTAAACACAGTCCTGGCAACTCTGATGGGTCATCCATTGTAGCCCCTATTATCTTGTCCCTTTTTGCTCTTGTGTCAGAAAACCGCTTTCCTGTTAGCAATAAGATCAGCAAGGAGACTGTGAGAGTTGCAAGCTCCAATGGCAGAACCTCCTTGTATACAGTCCTCCAAAGACAAGGTAACTTTACAACCACACCCCACGTTTTTGTCTAAAGTGGTTTCTGTTTCATTGGAACCAGGTGATGTATTTACTGGAGTTTTTTACTAAACCGCATTCATCTCTGGAGGACCTGCATTTCCATATCTTAGATGTCAGGCAATATCTAGCCTTTTTATCTGGACAGATCTAAACTGGTTTGTGCCTCACTTCATTTGTTTGTGCCATATGCAGATTGCATGAAGGGTCAACTGGTCTCGTCACAGATCTCCAAATGGGTAACATCCTGCATTGACAGCACATGAAATAGCCTTGGCTACACTCCTCAGTGCGTGTAAGCTCATTGTACAAGGACGCAAGCATTGTCCAGAGTGTTCCTTAGTAATCTTTCCATATTGGACATTTCCAGGGCTGCTACGTGATCATTGATACATACATTCACGAACCATTACGCCATCACCACATCTTCCAGGGCAGAAGCAAGCTTTGGTAGAGCTGCCCTGCCATCCTTGTTTAGGTAGGCTCTGAGCCCCACCTCCAGGGGGGTGGTACTCCTTGTAATTCACCTAAGTGGAAAATAGAATACACAGCTGCATCTACTTGAAGAAGAAGAAATGGTTACTTACTGTACTTGTGGTTTTTCAAGATGTGATGCAGGTGTGTATTCTACGACCCACTGTCTGTCCACTTTGCGTCAGTCTCTCATGTCTGGGCATTCAATGAGGGATGGTTGGGGTGGTGCTGCCTCATATAGCCATGAGGCATGAGCACTGCCCCTCTACGGGTACTGCTAGGCAAATTTCTCCATCTCCAGTGCTCTGAGCACACATACACACCTAAGTGGAATACGCATCTGCGTCACATCTCAAAGAAACATGGTTACAGTAAGTCATAGTTTTTTCTACAGCCCTGGGTTCCCTAGTTGGCACCACATGGTCCCAGGCTGTGCAAGTCTGGGGATAACTTGATGTGTTGGAGAAGGACGTATGGTCACGTGATTAAGAAACTGGGTTAGATGCCATGGGATCTTATTTATATTCCATGGGTATTCTGTGTGATATAATGGCACATCTTTTCCTCTGTTTGGCATGGGCGGTCTAATAAGCAGAACAACTTGTGCAGTTTTGCTGTGGGGAGTTGTGCTCTCTTTCTTCTGTTGTATGTGATGCCATGTATTCCTGCTCTTCTTCCCCAGCTTTGCACAACGCTCTGCCTCAGCAGCCATCGAGACCCAGTAATCGAGCCGCAGCACTACCCCCTAAGCCTTCGCGTCCTCCAGCAGCGTCACCAGCCATAAGCCAGCAGCCCATGCTCCCCCAGCCGCCTTTGCCTCAGCCTCCCCAGGTCCTCCTGGAGGATGAGGAGCCTCCCACGCCTCATCACAGCCTGCCTCTGAGCACCAGCCAGATGCAGCTCTACCTTCAACAGCTGCAGAAAGTGCAGCCGCAGACTCCTCTCCTCCCTTCAGTGAAGGTCCAGTCGCAGCCTCAACCCCCCCTTCAGCCTCCTGCTCATCCCTCAGTGCAACAGCAGCAGCAGCAGAGGCCGATGCACATGCAGCCCATGCAGTTCCCTCCTCATATCCCTCCGCCTCAGCCAGCTCCACAGCAGCATCCACTCCCGCAGCCAGCTAAACCTCAGCAAGTCATCCAGCACCACCCGTCACCACGGCACCATAAGCCCGACCCCTACTCAACGGGTGAGTGCTGAAATTTCCCCTCGGAGTTCTTAACATCAGTGCAGCTAAAATTCGTAACAAATTAAGGGCGGTGGATGCCTGGTTGGAATATGATTGTTCCAAAATCTTCTGAGCTTTGCGAATACTGGTGGTGAGTTGGCATCGGGCTTAGAGCACAGACAGGTCATCAATTAACGTACTTAGTCTCGGAGGAATTCCTGGATAACTTGATAGCCTATTGAGGACTCTAAGCTTTTCTCCTGGGAGCTTAAATCCCAATCCATGGGGGAACCAACTGTTGTAGGGCTCAAAGTTAGGAAACAGATTCTAATTGGCAGTGCTGTGCCCTGTTAAGATTCATCCCGTCCCATTTCAGCCCAGAAGTCTAGCTGTCCTGAAATCAGGGTACAGTTGGCGAGCTCCATCTAGAAAAGGGGCTTGTTTGCTCCCTTTGGCAGGACATTTGGTTTGTGATATCATAGAAATAGCATAAATCACCACATCCCCAGGAGCAGATCAGGCTTCCTGATTCTGTTTGGATTTAAAGTTCTCGTGCTGTTGGCAGGCGTGTTGTGAAGTTCCCCATGAAAGGATTGAAAGTGCATGACTGCCAGCGTAGTATCCGGTAAAAGGAGATAAACTGAAGTTAAGGAGGATGGCTGTTAAGTATTGTTTACTAGCCAAGCACTTTAAGTTGTCCCCTTGAGTAGTTTATTAGAAGTTAAAATACAAATAGTTAGAATCTGGTGACAGTCAAACTCTGGAAAGAGCCAGCATCTCCAGAATGGCCAAGCTAGCAGTACAACACTAAACATAGACATGTATGCTAGCCCCCAGCACGTGAGCAGATGGCAAGCACCCTTCCCAAAGTGCTTTCCCTGCCGTAATGACAGCCCTTCAGGAGTATGCTCCCGTGGAGGCACAGCTGAAAAGGACATAAAGTGCCTATGACTGCGTGAGTGGTTCTACCCAGCTTGGGCGAGTGGAAGTCTCAAGCGAAGTGCTCAGACTGGTCCCTGAGACATAGACAGGGCCTTGTCCCTCCTAGCTATGGGCATGTTTTAAACCCTTGTAAGATTATTTGAGCTGATAATGGTGTAGCCTAGTCTCCCTCATAGTGCCCTTGATCAAGAATATTTTCTCTACAATCTCTAACAAGCTTTGTTATAGGATAATAGTGTACAGAAAGAAGGGTATTCATTTTTTGTGTGAAGGACAAATATATTTTTCTCTGTCTTAAATATTTAGCATGAATTCTTTTTGCTTCTCCTTACCTTTGTGTTGTTTTAGATATGTTATGTAATGAGCCCTGGCTGTTGGGTGGAGTGCTATTTTTTCCTCCTATGCTAAACATTGAACTGTGTGTAGGAGAAATAAGAGGAATGTGTCAGTGGCCTTCAGCCATCATACTTTGAGCTGTGACCTTCTCAGATGTCAATGGGTTGAGCAGGATTTCGATGGGAGAGGAGAGGCCTCCAAGAAAAACCCAGGCATTGCAAAAAGTGTTACAGGTCATTTAGCGATTCAGGAGGTGGTTCTCTTTAGCACCAGGCTGGTGCCCCCAGCAGGGTGCTGCTGGAGTCCTGTCTTTCCAATTAAATGTAAAACTGAGGCTCACTTTGGTTCATTAAAGATCTCTAGTTAGGGGTGTTTGTCCATGGTGCCTTGGTTAAATTCTAATTGGAATTACTACATCCTGCCTCTTTCAATGCCCCCACCCACCCTCTCTTCTCTCCCCCCCTCCACCTGTAGTTTCAAATGAATGCAGGATTCTTCCATTCCTGCCATAAATCATCATATAGGATTTCTGTGAGCTGTTACAAGCCAGGGAGATATAACAATAGAGGGCAGACAAGTGAAATTCAGTTGCCCCCCACCCATAAGACAATCTGCTGAGCACCTCTCTAGTGCCTTAGTTTGTTGGCTGAGTCCAACCAGAGCTTGAAAAAGGAAAGCTCACTTCCCTTATAAATTTCAGTGAACAGCAAATGAAATGGATGTCCCCAGGTGCTCCCTCAGTTCTCTGTGCCCTAAAGTGCATGTGTGATTCCTGAACAGAGGTCTTGAGAGAGACTGGGGGCATAGAAATGTAAGGGGAGAGTTTTAAAATAGTAAATGTTCAGTGATTCTCAAATGTTCAGTGATTCAGTGGAAGAAATTGCACAGGGGAGCTTACAAATTCTTTAAAATATGAATGTGTTTTGGATGGAGTTTTTCCATTCCTCAGAATGAAGTCCATAGGCTTCATGGCCAAATCCAAAGGGCAATCCAACAAAATCCTTTTCACTTGCCACTGCCCAGTCACCTACAGCCCTTGTGCATTGTGAATGTGCCTGTGACAACCATGGCACTGGCCTGACACCGGACAGTAAGAAGGCTGGTGGGAGGTTCCCCCTATCTGAATACCACTCCATGCAAGTCTGGCAGGCTTATGGAGAACAATAAATAGATGCAATTAAGTGTATGGCTGTTTGTGTGCTGATCTGAGTGACAGAGTCCTAAAGTTGCTTCTAAATTAGTGCATGCTGTGTAGCAGTGCAGCCCATGTGACACCTGGAAGTACTGAGGGGTAGGACTAGACTACAGAAACTGCCAAACTGGTGTAGAGTCTTCCTGTATTTGTAAGGTGTGCCTGGGTTAAACTCAACCTGCGTGCTGCTCGATCTGACTCAAGGACGAGTTCTCACCTTGGTTAATGTTTGGATAAGCGATAGTGATGACAGGTTAACTGACTGGTGCTGAATTGTTCCAGGTCACTTGAGGGAAGCGCCTTCCCCTCTCATGATGCATTCCCCACAGATGCCCCAGTTCCAGGGTCTGGGCCACCAGTCACCACCTCAGCAAAATATCCAGCCGAAAAAACAGGTAAAGGAAGGCATAGCCTGAATGTGGGGTCCCAAAGGGCCTGCTCTCAAAGCACAGGGTTCCCAACCTGTGTGGGTAGCTTGGGCACATGCTCACAATGGTGCACACTCCATGAGCATGCATTAGAGGCTAGGCCAGCCCCATTGTGGGACCCTCGTGGTGGATTGTTCAGGATGTTACTGGCTCTGTGGATGTGGGATGGACTTACATCAAGGAAGGTGTTTGGATAGTGACTGACCCATCTCAATGTGCTAACATGGCAGGAGCTGAGAGCACCCTCTGTCGTACAATCCCAGCCCATGGCGGCAAAGGAAGAGAAGATGCATTCACCAGTCATCCGAAACGAAACATTCAGCCCCACGTTGCGACAGGAACCTCCCAAGCACCCAGAGAGCATCAAACCCCCTGCACATATCCAGCAAAGTGAGTTGGAGCCCCTGCGCTGTTAGTGTTGAAATGTGTATTTTGGGTGTAACATGGGCTAGTCTGTTTCCCTTTGAAGGCTGAGATGGAGAAATGGACTGCTCATCATGGTGAAAGCCTGAGAGTCTACACCTCAGTCTATTGGCCTTCCCCCGACAGTGGGGAAGGAAGGGACAGGATCACTCCCTAAATGCTCTAGGAAACTCAGACACCCTGGCAGCCTGCAGGAATGGTCTTTTGCCCTTACTGTGGTGTGTGTGTGTTTCAGGAACAGAAATGAAACCAATGGAGGGTGGGCGGCCTGTAATCAGACCCCCTGAGCAGAATGTGCCGCCACCTGGAGTACAGGACAAAGACAGACAAAAACAGGAACTGAAAACACCCGTCGCCCCTAAAAAGGTAACAGTTCACCACACCTGGATGCAGTCAGTTTGGGGGAAGGGGGGGTTGTTTAGTGGCCTGGTCTGACCTGCCTACCCTCCAGCATTTGGTCTATATTCTTTGTGCGAATGGGGCACAGGAACTCTAAGCTACTAGGAGAGGCTGAACTCAGTGTAAAGCTCTTAAAAATTCTAGGCCAAAGTTGGCCCTTCCCTAACGGTTTGATCTACTCAGCTAGGTCCCCCATCCTCTTCTGCTTAGGACACAGGTTGGGGTGCCTCGAAGTGGACTTGGCCTCATGTCTTATCCCAGATTGAGCAGACCTGTCCCTTCACGCCAGGGTGAGGCTCACCAGAGTAAACTAGTTTTAGTGCTCTCTCTCTTCCTGATGCTGTGCCCTGCAATGGTTTCTGAGCTATGGGGATTAGTACTCAATATTCTGGATGCAAAATAAAATACCAGCTGAATAGCAGCAAAAGTCAAAGCTCACTCGCAGTGTGATCTACTGCTAGGTCACTTAAAGACATAAAGGAAAAGGTGGAAAGTCCTTTAACTGTACTGAACAAATAGACACTGGTGCGCAGTCCTGCACTGGGCCATGGGAGATGTGCCTGGTGTCTGATTACTTGGGGAATATGCATGGGTCCATTCCTGGGCCTTGTTCTTCACATCATATGGGAAGGGTGTTCATGTTTCCCTCTCACCACTGGTAACCATTTCAGTTGCCTGAGTTAACGAAATATGCTGTTTGTTTTGGGTGCAGAAAATGGATGCAGTGGATGCATCCTACTACCAGCAGGGGGCTGTCCTGGCCGCTTGCAAGGGTAGAGCAACTCTGTGTGCCATAGAGCCAGTAAGCACAGAGCTATTCTAAAATACACCGAGACACAGTAGGTGAGGTAATAGCTTTTATTGAACCAGCTTCTGTTGGTGGAAGGTACAAGCATTTAAGCTTCACAGAGCTCTTTTCAGGTCTGGAGAAGGAAATCAGACTTCTTCCTTCCCCAGACATGGAGAAGAGCTCTGTGAAGCTTGAAAGCTTGTACCTTCCACCAGCAGAAGTTGGTCCAATAAAATATATTACCTCTCATATGCTGGGGCCAACCTGGCTATAACAAGACTTAAAATACCGTTAATTAGGCACATCTGGTCACAGCTTGGGGTCTGGGGAAACAAACATGAGGCTCAGTGGGCAACAGCTTTCACCTTTGAGCCTCTGTGTCCCCATTTCTAAAATGATGAGATGATACCTGCCCTGCCCATTGCAGGGGGAAAGGTTGTTTGTGAAGTGTTTTGAGACGTTGAGCTCTGGGTGCACCAGTGCTGTGAGATACAGTTTATTCGGGTGCAATGGCTGCTTGGGAGCTAAAGAATGACATTGCCATCAGTGTATCTTAGCTCATATTTATATGGGTGCTGGAATATTCTTGGAGTCCCACTTCAAGGATCAATCCCTATAGTAATTAGTTCAGCTTCCCCTGAGTATGCAAGTGTCTGGGGGGTGGGGGGGCACCATTAGCCTCACTGCTTCATGTAGGTTTGGGCTCAATTTTTGAATGTGAAAGTGATTGTACAAGAGAGTTTGGCCTGGCTGAGAGCTGTAAGGACTGATGGCTTCTATCTGCAGATCAGGAACAGCCTGGGCACAGCAGGGCAAGCATCTCCCACCTGTGTCGCTGGGATGCAGAGGGGACTCCCTATGCGTGGGAAGGGAGCTCAGTCTCTGTGACCCATTCAGCCCTACACTTCTGACCACAAATGGCAGGCACAGATGTGGTGGTTTTGACAATACGGGAACCAGGAGCTGTAAAATGAGACTACCAACTCATTTCGTACATGCCACTGTGAACAGCTTTCAGATGGTAATATCACCTTCTTCAAGTAATGGTCCCTATTTGTGTTCCACTGAGGGGTTAAGCCATGCGCACCATGTGCCCCGAGTTGGAGAATTTGAAAGTAGTGTCTGTTGGTCCTTTCATGCGCCCTGGATCATCTTGTGCTTCATCCAAGGTGTTAAAGGGAGGGGCTGACCAACCGCATCTCCAGTTCTTCTCACTGCCGCATGGTTCAGGTCGGAACTTTCAGTGTCCTCCTCTCTGGTGCATCTTTAATTAAGATAGTTGTACATAGTTTTACCCAGTTTTATGGTAGTTTATTACAGTTTTTATTGCAGTTTTAGCATTTAGTTAAGATAAGATTGGGGCTTGTTTTTTTCCTTCATCCAACACACCACCCAGTACCCGTGTGCAGGTACTGGACTATGCCCAGAATTCTGGGCTTCAAACTCTGCGCCTCCTGCACGTGCTTCTTCTCCATCAGTGATGAACCCAATACTGTCTCTACTGCTTGGGGGAAGCTCACATCACATCCAGGTGCAGTATTTGCCAATCCTTTCCCAGCCACACCAAAAAAGACCAGATCCTCCGCTTCCAAAAGCACCACATGGAGCTTGCCATGAGGCCTCACTCGGATCCAGGCAGAGAAACTCCCCCTGTGTATCAGCCTGAATCAGCGAGGAACGCACACCTCCCATTACCACATCCAAAGCCAGTACCGGCAGAACCACCCCCACAAACCCTGTGGCGGGGTCTAACTGGGAGGTAAGGAAGCATACCCATACGCATGGTACTAAGTCTTCCTCAAAGCCAAAGAAAGTGGACGCTCCTTCCATGAGTTCGAGCCATGGGGATGGAACTCTCACTAAGTCCCATAGGCATGAGAAGAAGTCCCACAAGCAATGGAATCTGGTACTTCCAAGCACCTGTCCAACAGTACCATCATCACCAACCCTCCACAAGACATGGAATCCTCCTGTTCTGGGAAAGTCCATGCCACCGGCACTGATACGAGCCCAGGGAAAGGGTGCCTGTGACACCGGGGAGATCTGGAATTGTACCTGAACCCCAGGACATGTTCGCCTTGCCGGACCAAAAGTCACCCCAGCCAGCCAGCCCTTCCACCTTTAGAGAGAGGATTTCTTCACCTCAGGATATGTCCCCACTACAGGTCCTCTCACCATCTGCTCCGATGGTCTACACCCTTCCGCCGGTTCGGACGGTACCACCATTTGAACCAGTCTGCCTTCTCTTCCTCTGAAGAATCGGAACCAGGAGAGGAACCAGCTATGTCCTATCACCCCTACGTGTCTTCACAGAGACTGCTACATCCATGGCAGCATCCACCATTTCAACGGCCTCAGAGCCATTGGTACCGTGGGGGCCACCACAACCTTCCTCAGATCTGGCCTATTGGCTATACTGGGGACCTGGTCCCAATACCCTCCCCCCCCCCCCCTGGAACCAGCCTGGTCCACGGGACATTTTTCCTGCCTCCTGCTTAAAGGCTCCTTCGAGCAGACTCTCAGATCTGTTGGCAGAGGAGGAACACCTCCGTCTGGTCCCCGCGGTGCTGCAAGAATTGGTACGTTTTCCCTCTTCGTCTCCAGATGAAGCAGTGACTGCAGCATCCCCTTCGCCTCTGGATGACTTCAGGCAATTTCAAGGAACTGTTGCAGAGATTCTCAAGGGAACTCCAGTTTCCGCTGGAAGAAATCTAGGACCCCGGGACCAGCCACAATTGCACTTCCTATTACTGAAGCTGTTCTGGAGCCTGCCAGGACCATGTGGCACACCCCTCCCACATGTATGGCTACCCCAGAGGGGCCAAAAAGCATTACGTTCTTGCTAAGGGGTCTGAGACCCCTCCCCCCCCCCTTTTTTTTTTTTTTTTTGCATTCTCCTCCAAACACCCTAGTTGTCCAGGCAACGACTGCACAAGCCAAGCAACAGCACCTTCAATCTACGCCTGATGATAAGGAGGGCAAACATTTGGTCCTTTTGGGACGCAAGGTGTTTTCCTTAGCCAGCCTTCAATTCTGTATTGTGAACTCTCAGGCATTACTAGTCAAGTGCGACTTCCTGAATTACAGCAAGTTCCAGGAATTTACTGATAGCCTGCCACAACACGATTGGGCTCACTTTCAGACACTTATTGAGGAAGGGAAGCTGATAGCCAGAATAGCCCTCCAGTCGGGGGTAGATGCAGCAGATACCTCTTGCAGGGCCATGGCTACCGCCATAGTTATGCGTAGAATGTCTTGGCTCCATTCCTTTGGTTTCTTCTTCGAGTGCTTGCTCATGTGTATTCCACAGTAGGTGTGCGTGCTCGCCACGTGCACCGGTGCCGGAAGTTTTTCCCTCAGCAGTACCCGTAGGGGGAGCGCTGCTGCGACCCCTGGAGTGGCACCTCTGTAGCGCACTATAAAGGGAGCTGTGTGCTCCCCCCACCCTCAGTTCCTTCTTGCCGCCAGTGACGGTGCATCGGAACTACTTGCTCCAGCTTTGCTGCAGCTCGTCCCAGAGCTCGTTTCGTCGTTGTTAGTAGCTGTGTGTATTAGTTCAATAAAGTTTCAGCTTAGTTAGTTAGTGTTCGGGCCGGGGCATGCTCCGGGCCCCAGGGTTTAGATCGTGCGAGACTTGCAGGTGTTGGATGCCTAGAAGTGACCCGCACACCGACTGTCTCCGCTGCTTGGGCGAATCTCACATCAGCGACCGCTGTAAAATCTGCAGCTCCTTTAAACCCAGAACTCAAAAAGAGAGAGACATTAGACTTCGGGCCCTTCTCATGGAGTCAGCACTGGCCCCAACCCTGGTGCACCGAGCAGAATCGGCACCGGGCACTTCGTCTTCGGTGCGCCGCGATCTCCCGGCACCTTCCGATGGCCGGCACCGCTCCCCGTCCAAGAAGCAGAGAAAGGCCCTGTCCTCTCAAAGGCGTTGAGAGAGAGCAAGGGGTGAGGCTAGACCCACGTCAGGCAGCCCCAGTTCCCCCCCCCCCCCCCCCCCCCCGGGCTCTAGAGCTCCGACTCAGGTTGAGCGGAGCAGCCCGGTTGTGTCGACTCAGTTGCCGCCGCTGGGCTCTCGACAGTCGACACCGACCCAATGCCAATCCCGGTCAGGGGATCGCTCTCGGGCCCGCTCGCCGCTCAGTGTCCTGTCAGGACAGTCTCCAGCCTCCACTTTCGTCGCCCAACAGGTTGTCTGGTTGGGTGCTGTCTGAGCGAAGTTCCAGGCACTGCTCCACGCCGAGTACAGAGTATCGGCAGGACGGGCAGACGCCGTAGACGCTCCTATTCTCGGAGGACCTACCGAAGCCGCTCCCAGCATGGGCGTCGTCGCCGGTCTCGCTCCAGCTCTCTCACATCGAGGCACCGTGCCCACGGCTCCTGGCGGGGATCGCCAGCTCCGCGTCGTCGCAGATCCAGGCGTCAAAGCGTCTCGAGGAGTAGCAGCTCGAGGCGGCACCGTTTGTCGACATCGGAGTCCCGGTCCCATGGCAGACGTTGCTCTCGGTATCACCGCTCGTACCGCTCCCACGGCACCGATAGGTCGTTGGTAACCCCGACCTCGGCCTACAGGCAGCGCCCTACGACTCAGCCGGGCCAACCTGACTAGCTGGTGCCGCTGGTGCCGCACCACAGTCAATGGCAAGGGCCCCTGTGGCAAGGCCAGTGGTGCCAGTGGACCCCTGGCCCCCTGTGCACGCCCAGAAAGGCCCTCGGTCAATAGCTGGGGCATCGGAGGCCCCTTCAGCCGCACTATCCAGACCCCCGAGGGATAGATCGGTGGATCATGGATCCTCGGCACCGCACGAGGAGTCCGACCAAGGGGTGGATCCCGTGGCACCGGCCAACGTGCAGAGCCCCGTACCGGCCCCCTCCCCTGCACCAGATGACAAAATTGCAGCCCCACCCCCCCTCCGCACCGCAGGAGGACTTCAGGGCTCATCAGGAGCTACTAAAGCAAGTTGCATCCTGTCTCCAACTCCAAGCTGAGGAGATGGAGGGACCCTCAGACTCACTGTTTAACGTGCTCTCATCCTCGGTACCAGGCAGAGTGGCCCTCCTGCTGCACGAAGGGGTGGCTAATATCTCCAATGCCCTCTGGCCAACGCTGGCCTCCCTCGTCCCAATATCGAAAAAGGCAGAGCGCAAATACTTCGTGCCCACGAAAGGGCACGAATACCTTTATACCCACCCAGCCCCCAACTCCCTAGTGGTGGAGTCCGTAAATCATAGGGAAAGACGGGGTCAACCAGGACCCACACCCAAAAATAAAGACTCTAAAAGACTTGACTCGTTTGGCAGGAAGCTTTATTCGTCGGCCAGTTTCCAGCTCCGGGTGGCCAACCACCAGGCCCTCCTCAGTTTATATGAGTTTAACTTGTGGGGGTCACGGCCGAAATCCGAGCCCTCCCTTCCAGAGCGCGAACGGAAGGATTTTAAGGCACTGGTGGAGGAGGGCGCCGCCGCCGCGAAGGCTGCTCTGCAGGCGGCGTCGGGTGCAGCTGACACGGCTGCTCGGTCCATGGCCTCGGCCGTGTCCATGCGCAGGGCATCGTGGCTACTGCTGTCTGGGCTCTCCGCGGAGGCTCTTCGCAGAACAAACAGACGTGAGGCTCTAGGGCACGAAGGACTCACGTACTACCCTTCAAACCCTTGGGCTCTACGTCCCACCCCAGGACAAGCCTAAGACGCAAGCCTCCGTCCCTGCGCCCCAGCCGAGATACGAGCCCGCCTACAAGAGATCCAAGACCCAAAAGAGGCGACCTCAGAGGCAGTCTCGCTCTGCCCCGCAGCTTCGGCCCTCCAGGGGCAAGCAGCAGGGCAAGAGGCGGTTTTGACTGGTTGCAGGAGGGTACCCCGGTGACCCCCGAGAGGACCCTCCTACCAATAAAGTTTGCCTTCAGCAACCGCTTGTGTGCATTCCTTATGGAATGGTCCCGAATAACATCGGACCGATGGGTCCTCAACACCATTTCCCAGGGTTACATGCCCTCCCACCCCCCTCCCTCGGACGGCAAGGGGGATCCGTCGCATTTACCCCGCTACAGCAGGAAGTGGGTCGGCTCCTCAGCTTGGGAGCTGTGGAGAAGGTTCCGGGGGAGTTCCGGGGGAAAGGGTTTTACTCCCGTTACTTCCTGATCCCCAAGGCGAAAGGGGGGCTCAGGCCCATCCTGGATCTGCGAGACCTCAATCAGTTCATGGCAAAATGCCAGTTCTGCATCGTGTCTCTGGCATGTATCATACCCACTCTGGACCCTGGCGATTGGTATGCGGCCCTGGATCTTCAGGACGCATACTTCCATATCCATATATTCGAGGGGCACAGACGCTTCCTCCATTTCCTAGTGGGACAGGACCACTACCAATTTACGGTCCTCCCGTTTGGCCTGTCCACCGCGCCCAGGGTATTCACAAAGTATATGGCGGTAGTGGCGGCCTACCTCAGTCGCCGAGGGGTACAGATATTCCCCTATTCGACGACTGGCTGCTCAAGGGCAGCTTGCAGTCCCAGGTACAGAACCACGTGGACCTGCTCTTGGCTACGTGTGCCAACCTAGGCCTCCTAATAAACGAGGCCAAGTCAACATTGGTTCCGGTGCAGCGCATAGAATTCATAGGCACTCTCCTGGATGCCTCCAAGGCCACAGCCTCCCTTCCCCTGGACAGGTTCCAGACCCTGAAGGGACTTATAGCCTCAGTCACGGAGTTCCCCGTCACCACAGCCAGGGCATGCCTGCAGCTCCTGGGCCACATGGCGGCGTGCACGTACGTGGTCCGCCACGCCAGGCTTCGGATGAGGCCACTCCAACTCTGGTTGGCCTCAGAGTTCTCCCAGGCCTGGGACAAACTGGACAAGATCCTCTCGGTATTGACAGAACCGCCATTGCCACAGGTTCTGTTCCAGAGGGGGCGTGGGGAGGAACGCGATCTCAGATGCCTTTCTCCTGTCATGGTCGGGTCAACTCCTTTACGCCTTTCCCCTATTTCCCCTCATTGGCAAGGTACTGGAGAAAGTGAAAACGGACAAGGCGCGCGTCCTCCTGATCGCCCCAGCTTGGTCCCAGCAACATTGGTACAGGACCCTCCTGGGCTTGCTCGTGGCCCCTCCGCGGCCATTGCCGCTCCGCCCGGACCTACTCGACCAGGGCCACTGCCTCCACCCCAATCTGGCCACCCTCCATTTGACAGCGTGGCTGATCATTGGCTAGATGCGGAGGAGAGAAGGTGTTCGGAAGGGGTCAGGCGTGTCCTCCTCGAAAGTAGAAAGCCATCTACGCGCCGAGCCTACCTGACGAAGTGGTCCAGGTTCTCCAGGTGGGCGGGCGAGCAGGGTACTTCCCCAATGTCTGCCCCGCTCCAACTTATCCTTGAGTACCTTCTTCACCTTAGAACTCAAGGCCTCGCCCCTTCCTCCGTCAGGGTGCACCTGGCGGCTATTTCGGCGTTCCATCTGCCGGTCCAGGGCTGCTCCGTTTTCTCCCATGCCATGACTGGGCGTTTCCTCAAAGGGCTAGATCGGTCCTTTCCTTATGCTAGAACCCCTGTCCCTCAGTGGGATCTAAATTTAGTGTTATCCCGCCTCACGGGGCCCCCGTTCGAACCCCTGGCCACATGCTCATGGTCTCACCTTTCATGAAAGGTGAGGCCTTCCTCGGGGCCATCACGTCAGCCTGGCGGGTCTCGGAGCTTGGGGCCCTGACCTGCGACCCCCCCTTACACAGTCTTTCACAAGGACAAGATTCAGCTCCGCCCACACCCGGCATTCCTCCCTAAGGTAGTCTCCGCTTTTCCCATGGGCCAGGACATCTTCCTGCCTATCCTCTGCCCCAAACCTCATGCCTCTAACGAGGAACGTCGCCTCCATACGCTCGATGTGCACAGAGTCTGGATCAGACTAGCTCTTCGCAACGCTTTGTTGCTTCAGTCGAGCGCATGAGGGGTCAACTGATCTCCATCCAGAGGCTTTCCCGGTGGATTACATCATGCATCCACACATGCTACGACCTAGCAGGGGTTCCCGCACCACCTATCATAAGGGCTCACTCGACAAGGGTTCAGGCCTCGGCGGCGGCCTTTGTAGCCCATGTCCCTATCCAGGACATCAGTAGAGGCGCTACCTGGTCCTCAGTACACACGTTCACATCGCACTATGCGATCATCTCCCACACCAGGGATGACGCTGTTTTCGGTAGAGCTGTGCTTCAGCCAGGGAATCTGAACTCCTACCCACCTCCATCAGACATAGCTTGCAATCAGCTACTGTGGAATACACATGAGCAAGCACTTGAAGAAGAAAGGACAGTTACCTGTTCCGTAACTGGCATTCTTCGCGATGTGTTGCTCATGTCTGTTCCACATCCCGCCCTCCTTCCCCTCTGTTGGAGTTGGTCCGGCAAGAAGGAACTGAGGGTGGGGGGAGCACGCGGCTCCCCTTATAGCGCTATAGAGGCGCCACTCCAGGGGTCGCAGCAGCGCTCCCCCTACGGGTACTTCTGAGGGAAAAACTTTCGGCACCGGTGCACGTGGCGAGCACGCACACCTACTGTGGAATAGACATGAGCAACACATCTCGAACGCCAGTTACGGAACAGGTAACTGTCCTTTCCCGAGGGAGGTACAGAACACTGTTGAAGACCTCGCTTTTGGTGAATCCCATCCTTTTAACCAAAAGACAGATAAATCGCTGCATTCCCTCAAGGACTCCAGAGCCACCCTTCGCTCACTGGGCATCTATGTTCCTGCCCCCAAGCTCAAATTCCACCAGTGCTATAGGTCCCCACAATTTTGCCTTCAAAGACCCCCTGAGCCTCCAAGGAAGCATCAAAAGACTCAGCTATCTTGCCCCCTCCTGGGCCTCCTTTGCATGCTTCAACATCACAGCTACAACCTCCAACCAAGAAGTATTTCTGAGGCGAGCCCCAGAGCTGCCAACAACTATGCCTGCAACCTCACAACCACACTCCCCCCCGTTGGGGGTCATTTAGCACTCTTTTCCCACAGTTGGAGTGTGATGATAATAGACAAATGGGTGTTGAACATCATCCACCAGGGCTATGTGATCGAGTTCATCGAATTACCTCCTCCGAGACCCCCCTCCCTGTCCCTCTTCAGGACCGCCCTCACAACAGCATTCTCACCCAAATGGTGAACTCCTTATTACAACAGGGAGCAGTAGAACACACACACACAGAATACCAGGGAACAGGGTTTTACACAACTTACTTCTTGATACCCAAGAAGAAAGGCAGGTGGAGACCAATCCTCAATCTCCGACATCTGTTGGTACATTCACAAGCTCAAGTTTTATATGGTCATGCTGGCAGCGATTATCCTATCCATAGAAAAGGGCATGTGGTTTACGGTTCTCGATATGAAAGTTGCTTATTTTCACATTGATATCTATCCGTCCCACAGACATTTCCTGAGATTCATAGTGGGCACCCACTATTTCCAGTACAGGGTGCTCCCCTTCAGAATAGCCACCACTCCGAGTCTTCGCCAAAGTTTTTTCCATCTTTGCGGCCTATGTCAGACATTAGATTGGCTTCTAATTGCACGATCCAGGCAAGAAGCAACCTCCATGTTGCTCAACTTCCTTTCATCCCTTGTGTAATCAGGCGTGGACTCACCCCTGCGGTGCCTCCTACTGATCGTCTCGGGAATTAGCTCACCAGCATCCGGATCGCCCTCTGCAGGCCTGGTGTCCCACCTGTTGTTGGCCCCCGTATCCCTCCCGGACCCCAGTGCCCTTGGCTTGGGTGCTGCCCCCCTGGCAGTACCCCAGTCTCTCTCTCTGGGTCTCCCCACCCCCTATCCCAATGTCGCCTCAGTCATGGCTACTGCCAGTCACCATCTAGCCCCCGCGCCCTGGGGCAGACTGCAGTCTATCAGCCAACCATCACAGGCAACAAAGGGTTTGGACTGTCTGCCTTTACCCACCCTCAGGTTGCCCCTCTGCAACCCCAATACCTATATGGGCCTAGGACCAGGCCCTGCAGCCTGGGGAGTTGCTGGCCTAGGGCTTCCCAGCCCCCAAGGCCTTTCCCCAGCCCTGCCTCACTCTAGGTCCCCGGGTGAGCTCCCTGCAGCCAGGCCTGTCTCTCTCTGCAGTCAGAGGGAGACTCTTCAGCTCTGGCTACCCTGGCCGCCTTATAAGGCTGAGTGGCTCAGTTTGGGGCGTGGCCCCAGCTGCAGCCACTTCCCCAATCAGCCGGGGTTTTGCTCCTTTACACAGCCCCAGCCCTCTGCAGGGCTTTTCCAACCCCTTCAGGGCTGGAGCGGGCGTTCACCCCGCTACACCTTGGAGTCCACATCAATGTCGAGAAATCCAATCCTAGACCCCACACAGTCTCTGGACTTCACAGGAGCTATCATCAGTTCGGACACAGTACGGGCCTGCTTACTGAAAGACAGGTTCTAGACAGTTAGTGACGCCATAACTCACATCATGAGCAATCATTATGTACCAGCCAGGACTTGCCTGTCCCTCCTGGGCCATGTGGCTTTTGTGTACATGTGTGATCCATTTGCACAACTCCACCTTTGCTGCTTTGAAACGTGGCTCCAGTACGTTTACTCACCAAATCATCACTCCCTGGATTTCATGCTGTCATCCCTCCGATGGTGGTCAGAGCCACGTCATATATGCGTGCGGGTTCCCTTCCTTCCCTCCTACCAGACAAGATGATCATCACCAATGCATCCCCGATAGGCTGAAGAGCCCACATGGATGAGCACAGGCCACATGGTCTCCCCGAGAATCCAGGATGTACATAAATATCCTGGAACTCTGAGCTGTAAGAAAGGCATGCCAATCTTTTCTTCTGTTTATTCACTCCCATCATGGTGTCCTCATGTCAGACAACACTACTGCCGTTTCCTATATCAACAAACAGGAACATGATGGGCCGCTCTATGCACAATCTCTGCAATTGGTTCATCAATCACCAGATTCTCTTGTCTGCAGGCTGTCATCCAGGGACACAGAATGTAGTCTCGCACTGGATCAGCAGACGTTTTGCAATTCCCACGAGAGGGAACTTCACAATTCAGTAGTACACAATTCAGTAGTACACAGCATCTTCACCTGATGGAGGACCCTGACCAGAAACCTATTCACATCACAAACTAACAGCAAATGTACCACATACTGCTCCAGAGGAGGCCTCGGTCACCACTCTCCGGGTGATGCTCTCCTGCTCCCTTGGTCAGACCAAATCAACTACGCCTTCCCTCCTGCCTCAGGTACTGCACAAGATCTAACAAGACAGCGCAATGGTCATTCTGATCGCACCCTGTTGGCCCACGCAATTCCAGTTTCCCAATCTCCTCCACATGTCATTCTGCCCACAACTTCCCCGATCTCCTGACCCAGTACAACAGCGAGATCAGGCATCCCAATCCACATGCGCTCCACCTCAGAACATGGTATTTGGATGGCCATTTGCTTTAGCCTCCACGTGCTCTCCTGCTGTGCAAGACATCCTCTCCAGCAGCAGGAAGGACTCCACTAGGCAATGTTACCGAGCCAAATGGAAACGTTTCTCATCTTGGGTCTAACAAAAAGTACTTCTGCCTGAACTGATGGGGATCCCCCTGATCCTGGATTATGTTCTGTCCTTGAAGTCATCAGGTTTTGTCTCAACTCTTTGAGAGTCCACCTGGCAGTGATTAGCGCGTTCTACTGTCCAGTGGAAGGTTGCACTGTCTTTACACAACCACTAGGTTTTGGAAAGGCCTCATCACAACCTCTCCCATCCAAACGATCACACCCCAATGGTTACCTGAATCTAGTTCTCTCCATGCTAACGAAACCACACTTTGAACTGTTACCATCGTGCTCTGTCCCTCCTTTCCATGAAAGTTGCTTTCCTTGTTGCTATCACTTCTGCGAGAAGGGTTGGTGAACTTGAAGCTATGATAGAGGACCCGCCTTTTATAGTGTTAGAGAAGGATCATTTCCCTACATCTACACCCCAGCTTTTTACCAAAGGTGGTCTCCCAGTTTCACATCAATCAATCTATTCACTTACCTATTTTCTTCCTGAAACCACACGCATCTGCAGAGGAACATCAACTCCATTCCCTCAATGTCTGACGAGCTCTGGCCTGTTGCTTGCAGAGAACAAAACCAATCAGGAACTCCCCTAGGCTTTATATGTTGCAGTAGCAGAAAGACTCAGGGGGCGAGCCATCTCCACCTAGAGGATCTCTAAATGGATTTCGGGTTGCATTTCACTCTGCTACCAACTGTCAGGCCTACCTATCCCCACAGGGGTGCAGGCTAACTCCACGAGAGCTCAGGCTTTGACCATGGACTCCCTTCAGTTAGGGACAATGTAGAGTGGCCACGGGGAGTTCTTACACACCTTTGCAGCACACTGTCTTAGTGCAGGACTCAGTGGCAGATGCCTCCTTTGGATGGCAGTTATCCACACAACCATTCCTTCTTCATCCTTGCACCCTCTTCCAACTTAGGTACTGCTTGTTAATCACCACCAGTGGAATAGTAGGGATCATCACTCGAAGAAGAGGTGGTTACTTGCATGTAATTGGAGGTTCTTTGAGATGCGTGGTCCCTATGTGTATTCCACTTCCTGCCCTCCTTCCTCTCTGCTACGCATCTGTCTGATTCGTGTTGGAGAAGGAACTGGCGACACGGTCCGGTTCGACTCACCCTTTATCACCTCGGCTGGAAGCACAAGGTGAACCAGGGCGCATGCATGGACCAATGCACACTACTTTCAAAAGCTCTGATTGCAGGCGCATGGTTCGCGTGCGTAACCCCTCAGTGGAATACAAATATGGACCACACATCTCGAAGAACCTCCAGTTATAGGTAAGTAACCTCCTCTTTCAGTAACTATCAGTCTGTGCTGTATTGAAACAGGTCACAAGTGCTGAAGGTTCCCTTCAGCAAATGATTTTGGGGGAGTTCTGTGGCCTCTTACTGTGACTCTCTGAACTTAACCATAATGCCTAGCACTAAGGTTCATGCCAGACTCATCATGCGTCTGTGTGCTGTTAACGTTAGCTGGGAGGCTTTGTCTGCTAGCTATGGCCCAGTTCAACACTAATGCTGCCTTCTTGACTTCACAGGATCTGAAAATAAAGAACATGGGCTCGTGGGCAAGCTTGGTCCAGAAACCCCTCACGACTCCATCCTCCACTGCAAAGTCCTCCAGCGATAGCTTTGAGCATTTCAAGAGGGCAGCGCGGGAGAAGGAGGAGCGGGAGAAGGCACTCAAAGCTCAGGCAGAACAGGTGGAAAAGGAGAAGGAGCGGCTCAGGCGGGAGCAGGAAAGGATGAGGTGAGAGGCCTACACATCTGTATTTCATTGCTCCTAAAGCTTGTCTCCCCAGGGTACCGAGGTGCTGTGAATGGGGTTATGTCCCCATTGGGGACAGTCACTTCTGCTTTTTGCTTCACTTGTCAGCTTGGTGCCTTGGAGCCACTGCTGATTCTTTGGGAAAAGACAGGTTTTTCAGCATGATCAACCAGAAGACAGTGAGGGTAAAGCTGTCTCCACTGCCCTTTTGAGGGGTATACCAGACATGGCCCTGTTGTCCAGGCCACCTTTTCTCTAGCTCCCTTGGGTTGTACCTGGGCTCTGTTAGCCTAGACGCGTGGCAGCACTTACATGCTGCAGTGCAGGAACTCTGAACATAATCAGTGTGTGTAATATAGCCACCGCTTCCGTGGTGGGCTCACGAGGAGGTGGGCTCCTTGCCCACGCAGGAGCCAGTGCAAGTTGTAGAGTTCCAGCATCATACTCTGTTCACAGGTCATACCACTGAGGTATCTGGGTGTGCCAGCTGGATAACAGCTGCGGTTTCCTCCTTCTCAAGCTGACTAACTGTACTGTTAAGCAAGAAGCAACATGAGCAAGAATCTCTTGATGCGCTAAGCACTTCCCATTCCACAGTGTGGGTGTCGCGAAATGGGTGGCTTGACTATGCAACAAACTCCACAGGGAGAAACCCCTTAGCTGCCCATTCTCCAACTGGGATCCCCAGGGAGCACTTGCTGGGGGAGATGGCTGGACACATGGTGCTGGCTGCTCTTCCTCGTTTCCAGTTGCTACCTGGCATTAAAAATGTAATACATTGAGTCCTTTCCTGAGAGACTTCACTATGTCAGTGATTGCTGGAGTTCCCACAGGAAGGTTATAGGATCACAGAGGGGAGGCATCCATGAGACACGCTAAGGTGCCACAAGTACTCCTGTTCTTTTTGCTGATACAGACTAACACGGCTGCTACTCTGAAATCTAAGATACGGGTCACACTAGGAACAAGTTTGAAACAGCCAAATCTGAGACCTCCCTTCCCACTCTAGAATGGTGTTTCCTCAAATAGTCCTTCATCACAGCAATGATGAACCAGCCCATGGGTGGAAGAAGGACCCAGCAGTACCCCCATAGAGCTGTTTAAGAAACTTCTATGCCTTATGGGTTTGCACAAAGCGCCCCACCATTCTAATGACACTTTTGGGTCTTGGCAGGAGTCGTGATGATGAGGATGCCCTGGAGCAAGCTCGCAGAGTTCAGGAAGAAGTCCGAAGACGCCAGGAGCAGCAGCAGCAGCAGCAGCAGCAGGTGTCAGCTGCAGCCTCTGCGCCCCAAGCACAGAGCTCTCAGCCACAGTCCTCTCAGTCTATGCTGGATCAGCAGAGAGAGATGGCCAGAAAACGGGAGCAGGAGCGAAGGCGCAGAGAGGCGGTGAGTGGGGGGGGAGGGGGAGATATTGGGCACTCTGATGGGGGGCAATTTGAGGCAGATGTTCAGGCAGTGAGCTGAGTGACAGAGCATCACTGCAGTTTAATTGATAGTCCTAGAGCACGCTGGGTTTATCGGCCAGGGGTTACAAGCAGGCCAGAGTGCTTTTGCTGGGATGCTGATCCCTTGGTGAACTGAGTGAAGACTCCCAACTTGAACAGATTGGCAGACAACTGTGCCAGGAGACTTAGGTCCACTTTTATAGGGCAAAAGTACTAGATTATACCAGTAAAAAGTTTAGGTAGCCCAGCAAAATCCCTGGCCCCTAATGCCACCCATTGAGTCAAGTGCAGCATCCCTGCAATGTGCTCCTGTGAGCATCAATCCTGCAGCCTTTGTAATTCTCCTATCTCCTCTCCCCCTTCAGATGGCAGCTACTATCGACATGAATTTCCAGAGCGATTTGTTGGCAATATTCGAAGAGAATCTTTTCTAATAGCGCCTGGTTTTCTTCTCCTGACTCTTTAATTTCCCGGCGAATCTTTGACTCTCCATAGTGTTAATGGCGGCTGGGAGGGGGAGCATTCCTGCAGCCCTTCTGCATGTCTGACCATTGCAGATCTTTCAGTCGAGGCCTCCGAAGGATCAGCAGAGTCTGCCTTACAGTTTGACTTTTGCCCCCCCTCACACACTGAAGAAAGACCGACCAAGACAAGCCAACTACGTACTAGGTTTGATTGGACATGCAGCTGCTGGGAAGGGTGCCCTGATCACTCGACATTCTCTATGCCAAACGTATTCACAGTATATCCAGGACTTCATGTTCTTCACACCTTTTCTATCCATAAAGGTTCTAAGTTACAGAATGTCTATGAATAAACAGTGCTGTGTCATGACAGCAAGAGATGCTCTTCACTGAGAGGCTGCCTATGGGAGTATCCTGGCAAGAATGGGAGACCTGGGGTCCAGCTGGGAAAATACACAAGCTGTGTCTGGTCCTTTCATCACTGGCTTTGCCTTTAACTTAACTTCCCACAAGCCTTTAGCTGGGAGCCATTCTCTGTAAGTGTTCGCTTGTGAAAAAGGGAATAGTACAGTGGAGGTGTCAAGTGTAACTGGCCATTTGAGTGAGGTTTTTGTTTTAGCATTGTGTGGAGGTCCGGGAATTGGAGCTAGACTACCAACCAAAGTCAGTTTCTTTCAGTCTGTTTTTTTCCTCCAGGCAGTTTGTTACTGCTCAGCTCTTGACTGGGTATTAATTGTCTCTTTGTTATAGAGTGGAGTGGAGAAACCAGTAACACCAGGGGAAGCTACCACCCTGTCACTAGTGTTTGACTGTGGCTGTATTGTATAGTGACTATAGTTGGCATATATTTGTTTGAGGGTTTTGGTGAGCCACCAAACTCGGTGTAAAAACACTGCTTATATTTTGCTCAGTTTCAAACTTTTAGTCTATATTTTTAACTGTAAAACCAGAAAGCTGCATTTTGGGTTTTTTTAAATGTCATAAAATATGATTAAAAAAAAAAAAGTTTTTATACCTAAAAGACGTGGCTGAGAGGAGGGCAAGTGGAGGCGGCAGTTTTGGAAAGGCTCCTTCCACCACCTATCAAATCTCACTCACTGGCAGCGGGCGCTTTCCCATGCGCCTTCAGTGTGTGCGCTTTTAATTCTATTCTATGAACTGTTAAAACGTTATGTGCCATAAATACCCACTATACAGTACAATACTGGTGTGTCAGTATGGGGTGAGCACTGGAGTAATTGATTGGTTTTACTTAAATACAGTGAATATGCATTTGGTCTGTACTGATCATGGAATAAACTCATCTCTTTTTTTTTAAAAGATGGTGTCGTACTGACATTTCTTTGAATCCTATTTGTGATTAAGTTGTTTAAAGGGGTGAGGATTGTTGAGGAAAGGTTGTCCCTATCTCCTGACTGTGCTCTAGGGGAAAGGAAGGAGTTCTCACGCTCCTGTCCCCATCCTGGGGGGAAGCTTGTCCTAGGTAGCCAGTGTGCATTTTCCCTCCTAAATGAGGGCTAGGAGAGCTGCCATGCTAAAGCAACACAATCCTGGACAAGGTGTAGTGAGGCTGAACTGGTGTGAAGGCTTCATCCTGCTGTTGGCCCCCCTCTCTCACCCAGAGGGCGCATCAGGACCCCAAGCACTGACACCCACAGCGTCTCAGACAACCAGCGCAGTCCCTTCCCAGTTTCTGAGATTGTGATGCAGACGTAGCTGACACTATGTAAAGCAAGCACAAGAGCCTGCCTAACTCCAGAGGTGGTGATTGTCCCACTGAGCAAGAGCTGGGATTCTCCAAGCCTTGGCCAAGCTATTCATTTTGAGAGCTGATGGCTTCCATTGATACTTGCTTTCTGAGGTTTGAATGTGGGGGTTGGATGATGGGGTGGGAGGGCCTTCTCTTCACATTCCAGACCTAGTTCAGTGTGAGAACTGGGTGCAGCTATCCCTGGGAAGATCCAGTCAGGACAGGGGACAGATTATTCGGCACTAGTATGGATAAACTCCACTTTGCTATTGTCTCAGTGACCAAGCAAGCGTTGAAATAGCAGCCTCAGGTTGTAGGGTTTGACTGTCTGCCATAAGCTGACTTCAGTGTTTTCTAAGCTACTTTCTTGTCATCCCTTAGAGCTCTCTGCTGCCAGTGGGGAGGGGAATAAGTTTAAAAGAAATCAGCCTGTTAAGTTTCTCTTAGCTAACATGATCGACCTAGTGATGTGTGAGCCAGCTGAGGCTTGGGGTAGTGGGGAGGCTGCAAGAAAGTCTAGAAATCCATCCCATAAACCTGCCCAAGTCCATCCCCTACCCCCCACTCTAATGAAACAACACTCAGTCAAACCTGACAGGCTCCTCCCGATCGAAACTTGTACTGACCAAGAGAATGGTCAGGACATTCAAGTCCCTCATCTCTGTAGCTCTTAATCTCTGGCCTCCCCACTGTGCTATCCATAGTCACAGGCAAGACCAGAGAAGCAGAGTGCAGGATTTGTCTGGTGATGGCATGAGGAATAGTTCTTGATTCTATCTAATTATCATAGGGAGCTTATTAACTGCATCAGGTGAGGATCTGTCTGTGCTTGGGAATGTAGAACCCCACTTTTCTGTTGGCTATTTCAGGAAATCATCCCAGTGAACTGCCTGTCTCATTAGAGCCCCTTGGTGTGTCTACTGGAAAAGTCCTGATTTCCTTTGTCTGGGAGAACCTGCACCAGGGAACTTCATTAGCAGCTGATCCTGCTGCTGTTGCAAAGAGAAACCCAAGAGAGCAGCATCCCTGTTCTCCTTGCTTGGCAGAGCCCAGGCCAGACCAGGGACTGGCTGCAGCTTAGCCTCCGAGCTCAGTGGGTTTGTTTAGATGAGATGTGCCAGTGTGGATCAACAAGTGGTGGCTGCCCTTAACTTTAAAATACAACTGCAGTCTGAACGGTCCCAGTATCCTGTGCTTATGCTAGTGGCCTGGCCAAGATCATTGCATGCTGGGACTTGTAGTATTCTTGTGAGCCAAGGCCCCCCACCCATGATGATAATGGACACAACTGGCATCATTTTATGCAAATTAGGAGCCACCCTTATGTTGCTGGCAAATGGTTGATGGGGCCTCAGGTTGGGCAAAGTGTGGGCAGGCTCTCTTGGCTTGGGCAGATTCTCTGTGCTGTGCCGAGCAGGGGAATAGGGGATATGCTTGATTTTACTCTGATCCCCAAGAATTGGCAGGAGCAAAACCTCATGGCACTGTAGGGCATGGAAGAGAGGTAGGGAACGTGCCATTCCCATGTCCCGAGGGCTAGTAACAGTCACTTCTTACAGTCCTTTCCCAAGGCTTCAGCTGCATCCTCTGCAGAACAGGCCTGGGTCACAGTCTGTAAATTGCCTCTGGATTTCAATCTTTTTTTGGTTGTGCATAGTGGGGGAAATCTGAACCTTTGGCTTCTCCTCTAACCTCTTCCAACGATGTCTCTTGAACCTCACGCAGAACCATGGGGTGAGCTGCTTCCATCTCTCACCCTTCTTGGGCAGTATTCCTCTTTCCACGCTCTCTCCTCTTCTTATGAAAGCACTTTGGGTGATCATCTCCTCCCTCCTTTAATTTTAAGCTCAGGGTTTCCGGGTATTTTTAAGTGCACATCCGCTGTAAGAGTGACCACACACACACTCATCGCAATTGTACATAAAATCCACCACATTGCAAACAAGAAAACAAACCAATTGGAAGTGCTGGAACTTCTAAGAGAGCACCCTAGGTTGTAAAATAAAGAAAACAAATATTATATAATTTATATGTATGCAAAGAACAAACCCCCCTGTATCTAGTCAATAGCGATATTAGTCCTTTTTTTAATGTTCAGCCCTTTTTTGCATTTGAAATTTGCCAAACCTTTATCGTCAGTAGTTAATAATTCAGAGTAGCGGTAGCATTTTTTAGACTGGTGGGTTAATCCAGTAGTCTGTTTTTTTCCCTTTCTTGCTCACCTCTGTATTGTTTGCAAATATCTGGAAACGTTTACAGGTTGCACCTACATACTCTGTAACTTTAAATATTTTTTTAAGTTGTACTCTTCTTGTTCTATTCTGTGCATTTTTTTTGTTTGTTTTTTACACGTCGCCGAATGATGACCATAACGTGGTATCTTTAGCTGGAGAAATGATTCCTTCAGGTTTTTTTCTGCCAAAGGTGGTTGTGGTTTTTTTTGTTTTGGTTTGGTTTTTTTTTGCTATTCTCATGTTTTTTTCCCTGTTTTACTGTGTGTGTTTATAATTGGGTTGTAATTCAGATGATACACTATTTAATTTTCCCCCACCCCATCCCCTTGTGTATGATTTAACAGTTATGGACATTAGAATGCATCTTCTTGCTATAGAAGTCTAGTCTAAATGATGTAATCCTGGTTATTTTCTCCTCCTCTTTAATCCTGTACAAAAGAATAAGAGAAACGTACAATCCCACTGTACTTTTTGCACGGAACGCTTGGCAAATAATTCTGTCAGTGAATTTGAGACTTGTATTAAACACTTTAGACATTTGTAGAAGGGAATTCATAGAGTTTTCACTTATATACTAAAGGTTTTTTTGTGCGGTTCTCATTGCAAAAATAAACATTTGTACTGAATATAAAGCTAAAACTACTTTGTCTGAAATTTTATCTGGTTTTCTGCATTGAGACTGGATTCCCCCCAAGACTGCGATAGTGTTTGGGCCCCAGCTCCATAAAGGGCTTATTGCAGGATCGACACCTTAATCATCGTGTTTTATATTCCAAAAACCAGCTAACATGGCTAAATTGCAACAGTGCCACCGACCTCATTGATAAAATCCCCCAGCGCTTAAAGCAAGGCAATGGATAGTGCTGGCTATTCTAATGTTTGCTGCCACATGGTCAACAATGCACTGGCCAAGAGTCTTCACAGTGATGAAGGGGGCCCAACAGGAGACCCCTTGAAGGAGCCTAGTTTCATGTAAGTGCCAGGTACCCCCTCTGAAAATGTCACTCCTGTAAGATGTATTGGAGCATAAGCTTTCGTGGGTGAATACCCACGTGGTGGAAATTTCCAGAGGCAGGTATAAATATGCAGGCCAGAATCAGTCTGGCGATAACGAGGTCAGTTCAATCAGGGAGGATGAGGCCCTCTTCTAGCAGTTGAGGTGTGAAAACCAATACGTCTGTTAGTCTATAAGGTGCCACAGGACTCTCTTGTTGCTTTTTACAGATCCAGACTAACACAGCTACCCCTCTGATACTTGACTCCTGTAAGATATCACAAACTGGCACCTAAGATCTTAAGTCTGGATTGAATCATGACCATCCCCCTCACATGGGCAGTGCAAGCTTTCTGCTGTCCTGAAAGGCTCTGCTCCTTGCTCTAAATGCTTGTGTTTTGGAAATGGTGCGATATTGTATGAAGTACATTGTGGTCGTTCAACACCTGACCGAGGGTGCAATCCCTGGCCCTGCTGATGTCAGTGGCAACCCCCCCAAAGAGTCACACAGCTCCTTTCACTATGAACATCGAGAAGGAAAATGCCAAATAAGTGTCAGCCCCAAGACTAGAGCCCAGTGCTCATGGCTTCACAGCTGATGCCACCAGTGGGGCCATGTGACCTCCCTGCCCTGTACTGACCTTCTCTGGGCTTCATGTCTGAGAACGTGGCTAAGGGCGCTCCGTTGCACTTGCACAGCACGCTGTTGCCTACATATCTCAAAGTCTTTCACAAGGTGGGTGAGAATTGTTCGCTCCATTGGATGGTGGCCTGAAGTCAGCGATTTGAAGTCTGTTGTGTGAGGCTCTGTTGGCTCAGACCTAGAGCTGCTGCCATCGAGAGCAGAGCTCTTTTCCCCATTCTGCCCTGCATTTTCTATGTAACCTTTTCCAAGTCACTTACGCTGCCTCTCTCTCTGTTTCCCCCCACTGGAAAATGGGCCTGTGGACATTTCCCTGGGCCAAGGGGCGTTTGGTGGTGAACACAGCAGGAGAAATCATTGCACAAGATCCTAGAGTCGCCTTCCACTTTGAAATGTCCCGATTGCAGTTCACAGGTGGGAATCATCCACAGCACTGGGGGCGGGGGGCCTTCTGCATCAGCTTGATTGAAAGAAAAGTGCATCTAAACAGACATGGGACTGTTCCTGCCCTTGAAAACTGCCCCCTGGTGTGTACCAGCTACCACTCCCCCTGGGGTTCCAATGCCACCCAGGGATGAGACGAAGGGGGGCTGGAGGGGGGGGCACAAACATCAAGCACATAACAGACTTCATAGGCTTTAATCCCAGACAGCACTTCCCCGGTTTGGCCACCCATGACTCAGACCTCTCAACATTTGACAGCTGGATTTTTAGTTTTTAGTTTCGATCTGAAATTCCTTCTGCTTCCAAGCACTGAGCTGCACGGCCCAGCTGAGCCGCTTCAGCTGCTGAAGTGTAAATAGCATGTGGCCAACTTGGGTGATAGTTGGTATTTGCCATTGTTGGGAATCTTTATCCCTTCCCCATAAGGTTCAATGAGTCTACACCAGGGGTGGGTAAACTACGACCTGCGGGCCATTTTAAACCGGCCTGTGAGCTGCACCACGCGGCTCGGCCCCGCTCCAGCCGGAGTGCTGGGTCAGAGCCACACCACGCAGCTTGGGACTGCTCCAACACTCCGGATGGGGCACTGGGTCGGGGGCCGCACCAGCGCCTTGGCCCTGCTCCAGCCGGGGTGCTGGGTCAGGGCTGCACCACACTTGAGGTAAGTGCCGCTCAGAGCCTGCACCCCTGAGCCTCTCCCCACGCCCCAGCCCTGATCCCCCTCCTGCCCTCCGAACCCCTCTGTCCCAGCCCAGAGCACCCTCCTACACCCCAAACTCCTCATCCCCAGCCCCACCCCAGAGCCCACACCCCCAGCCGAACCTGCACCCCCTCCCACACCCCAACCCCAATTTTGTGAGCATTCATGGCCCGCCATACAATTTATTCCCCGATGTGGCCCTCGAGCCAAAAAGTTTGCCCACCCCAGTCTACACTTTAACTGAAAGTACCTTTGTTAGTCCAAAGGCTGGTCAGCCCAATAGCATATTAAATGATTATATGAATGAATTGTCCCCACCTAAATACTGTAAGGAGCCATCAGATACTTACAGCAGAGTCAGAAATAGAACCCATCACATCTTCCGGGTGTTTCGTGGTTTTGGCTGTCGACGGACCTTCTGAGCTGCTTTTCCTAACTTACCCCCTACACCCCTTGCCCGTGGGTTCAGCTGCACTTGGGCTGTGTCTGCCTGCAACTGCTTGCATAGCACTCACTAGTGTGGAAGCAGGGGAAAAAAGAGAGCGTTTAAGTTGCCATTTAAGTGTAAGAAACAGAGCAACTGTTGAGCTAAGTCTTAGCCTAATATCGCGAGACCTGTAGAAGCCGGGCTCACGTCAGAAGCGAGTGGAAAACAGCAGAATAGTCGGTGTGACCTAGCCTTGAGAGAACGATGTTTTGAGAAGAGAAAGTGAGTGAATACTGGACTAGATAGCAAACAGTCTAAATAAAATGCAGATGTTTTTAATTAATGCATGTCACAAAGAGGTATAAATGCTTGTGTGATTTTGCTTGTGCTTTGGAGAAACTGAGGCAGGGATGCTCTCTGCCAGCTGTATTCTTCCCTTGCAATTGCTTGAATAAAGCTGTCTCTGATTTTGTTGCTTCCAACCTGAGAGTGGAGTTTGTTTCTTCCACAATTGTCTCAACTGTTTCTGTGCATAGCAGTTACAGCTAGCTCCTACTAGGTCTCTGGCTCTGACAGGGAGTCCCTAACCTCCCCAGAAAAGGTCTAATTTGCCTAACAGTTACAAAGTTGACTATAACCAATTTGCCTAACTTCACCTCCTGACTCAGGCACCATTTTACTAGCAACCCCCCTATCCCTGCCCATTTCTCAAGGCCTTGATAGTGTCTTGTATTCCTTCAGCCATAAAGACCCAGCTCCCAGAGTCGGGATTATGGGTGAATCACAGATTCATTTAAATATGAAAAGCAGGTTCTTCAAGTGATTATATCCGTTCTACATTCGGTATGTGCACACCGTGTGCACATTCGCCAGAATTTTTTCCCATAGTGATATCAGTCAGGCCAGCTCTAGTGCCTTTTGGTGCCATGCACTTTGCTTATGTGCCGTTAAAAGGGGCACTGCCAGCCCCGCAGCCTCTCAATTCCTTCTTACCCCCCGTGACAGTCGCTAGAACAACACTTGCTTCAGCAAGGTGTTATTCAGTGGTTTCTCTTCAGCTTAGTTTATTAGTCTTAGTTTTAGTAGTAATGTAAATAGCATTGGTGTAGATAGAGCTCCCTCTCTTAGCATAGAGGGGCTCCCTTTGCCACTGGGGCTGGGTATGTCCCTGTCCTCCAGCTTCAAACTCTGTGCCTCCTGTAGCAAGTCTATGCTGGGGAGCAACCCACACTCCAGCTGTCTGAAGTATCTGAGAGAGGCTCACATATGAGTGTGTTGTCAAATCTGTCGAGACTTTAAGCCTCGTACAAAGGAAGACAGGGAGGCTAGACTAAGGGCTATCCTAATGGAAGCCGCACTTAGGCCAGTGTCCGAGCCAAGCCAGTTGGATTTGGCACCGAGCACCTCGGCTTCAGTGCGAAGGGCCCCTCCAGCACCGCATGTTTCTTGGCACTGTTCTCCATCTCCAGTGACAAGAAAGAAACATAAGAAGCAACGGTCTGAGAGGGGATGCTCCCCGGTCCCAAAAAAGGACAAACAAGGTGAGTGCAGCAGAGTGTGACCCACGTCAGGCCACTCCTCCACCTCCGGTGCCCTAGCGGCACCATTGACTCCACCCTGCCCACAGGTGCTGTTGAGTCTGGAGTAGGATCACCTGTCGATGCTGGGGAGTCATTGTGACGCCAGCAGGATCACGGTGCCTTCCACCCTGGAGGCCTTTGCAGTGGCAGGGACCTACTGTCCCTCCCGGTACTGTCAATGGGACAACCACTGGCTCTCATGAGTGTGACGAGCAGAAGGAGCATGGGGCTTCGAGCTCTTACCTGGCACCAGGGGCCTCAGTAGTGACCACAGGCAAACCGGCCCTCCTGTGGTTGACAAGGTCTTCCCTGATCCAGCACCGATCCCCAGACCCTCATGACTGACCAGGAGAAGTAAGGGGCACCACTCCCCCATGGTCACCTCAGGAAAGCTTTTCTTTGGAGTTGGAGATCGAGCCCTGCACCCAGCCTAAGGGCCGCTGCTACTACCCATCCTACATCCCTCCTGATCCCAGTGTAGGTCCACCTGCCGGCACCTGGCCTGGAGAACAATGGCCAATGCAGATCCAGTGGCCATTCTGGAACCTGTGGGGCTTTCCCCGCAGTACCAGGACCACCATCCAATCATTCCTATTTGCTTGTGTCCAAGAGGAGGGCCCCTCCACCTCACCATTCTGCATCTGACCCAGACTCTGATACTGAGCCCAATACCAACACACAAGATGTGGGCCTGGGGAATGTAATTGGGGCCAAACAAGAGAAGGAAGACCCCACTGGTTCAGGCCTCTTTCTCTTCCTCCACAGATGAAGCTGTCTTGGGACCGAGCTGCTTGGTGCCACAAGATGACTTTAGAACCCATCAGGAGCTTCTAAAAAGTGAAGCTGCTAACATGGGGCTGGTGGTGGAGGTACTCAAGGAGTTAGCGCATAGCCTCATTGACATTTTGTCCACAGCAGTCCCATCCAAGGTTGCCCTACTCATTAACAAGGATGTTATGGGTCTGGTCAGGTCCCTGGGTGGCACACTCCATCTTCTCTGCCTCCTACTTCAAAGAAGGCAGAAAAGAAATACTACGTGTTGGCCAAGGGGTACGAATACTTGTGTTCTGGCCCTCCTCCTGGGTCTCTTGTGGTCACAGCAGCCAATGAGAGGGACAGGCAAGGCCAGGCAGGCAGCAGAAGAACTCAAGGAAGCTAGACTTGTTCAGCAGACAAATGTATTCGCTGGCTGGGTTACAGCTTCGTATTTCCAGCCAACAAGCCCTGCATGGGAAGTATGATTACAATATGCGAGACTCTATGGCCAAGTTTAAGGACACTCTGCCTCAGGACTCCAGGCAAGAGTTTTCCATCCTGTTAGAGGAGGAGAAAACTGTAGCCAGAGCCTCACTCCAAGCAGCTCTGGATGCAGCTGACCCAGCAGCCAGAACCACGGCTTCTGCAGTGTTTGTGAGGCAATGCTCCTGGCTTCAGCCCTCGGGGCTACCACTGGAGCGCCAACAGTCAATCCAGGACCTCCCATTCGAGGGTACCTCCCTCTTCACAGAGCAAATGGACACACAGCTCCGTGGTCTGAAGGACTCCTGGGCCTCTACTCCCCAGCTCCTTCGAGGAAGCATTTCATGCCCCAGCAACCAGCCCACTTCTTGACTCCACTACATTGTCAGAACGCGTTCGAGAAAAGGAGCAGGGGTTAGAAGCGTAGGCAACTGCCCCAATCCACTTCAGCCACACTACCAGGGTCGCACAGATCCTCAGGAGGCCCCAAACAGAGCTTTTGAAGGTGTGCCTGAGGGCAATATATCAGTTCCTGCCTTGGATCCTCCGCGCCCCCCCCCCTTTTTTTTAATTTTCAGACCAACTCTCCTACTTCAGTCTGGCATGGTCCCTCATCACCTCGGATCGCTGGGTGCTGAGTATGGTGGCGGACAGTTACCCTTCAATTTTCTTCTACCCATCCCTCTTCAGGGACCCATCTCATGAGCAACTTTTAGCTTGAGGTACAAGCCCTCCTACGGGTAGGAGCTGTGGAGGAGGTGCCCCAGAACTTGAGAGAGAAAGGGGTTTTACTCCAGATATTTCCTAATCCTGAAGGCCAGAGGGCATCTTTGACCCATCTTGGACCTGCGTCCTCAACAGTTATCTCAAGAAATGGAGGTT
This sequence comes from Emys orbicularis, assembly GCF_028017835.1. Lineage (NCBI taxonomy): Eukaryota > Metazoa > Chordata > Testudines > Emydidae > Emys > Emys orbicularis. The sequence continues at coordinate 8,176,466 of NC_088701.1, read as the reverse complement.
CTGCATGGTCTCCCTGGATCCAGGGGACCGCTCTTGACTTGAAAGATAAATTAAATTAAATTAAATAAATTAATGGAGATATCCTATCTCCTAGAACTGGAAGGGACCTTGAAAGGTCATCGAGTCCAGCCCCCTGCCTTCACTAGCAGGGCCAAGTACTGATTTTGCCCCAGATCCCTAAGTGGCCCCCTCAAGGATTGAACTCACAACCCTGGATTTAGCAGGCCAATGCTCAAACCACTGAGCTATCCCTCCCCCCATGCATATTTCCACCTTGTCATCTTCCAAGGCCACCGAAGTTTCCTCAGGTTTATCATAAACCAGACCCATTATCATTCACCATCCTCCCCTTTGGTCTGTCTGCAGCCCCTCGGATTTCTACGAAATGCACGATGATGGTACCCGTACCTCAATGATTGGCTAATCAAGGGCCACTCAAAGGCTCAAGTGAAGAACATCATCAGCCTGGTCCAAGCCACCTTCTGAGCACTGGGCCTGTTGATAAACGAGCAAAAGTCAACATTCACTCCAGTCCAGAGAATAGAGTTTATTGGGGCAGTTCTAGACTTGACCCAGGCCAGAGCCTCCCTTCCCGAGGCTCGATTCTGGAGAACATTGGATCTTGATATCCAAGGTCAAGTCCACCCCATCTTGACAGTCTGGTTCTGCCTCAAACTTTTGGAACACATGGCCATGTGCACTTACATGGTACGGCGCTCAGTGCTGCACCTCAGACCCCTGCAGACTTGGTTGGCCTCGGTGTGCTCACCAAATCCACTTAGACTCGGTGCTTATAGTTCTCGCCTTGGTCCTCGCCTTCCTTAACTGGTGGAAGGACCCAGAGTCAGTAACTGCAGGCATTCCTTTCGTTACCCCCCTAGTCTTCAGTGTCTTTAATTTTGGACACATCTGATCCAGGTTGGGGAGCTCACCTCAAACCCCTCAGGAGACAGGGCCTGTGGTCTGAGGAAGAGCTCTCCCTACACATAAACATCAGAGAGCTCAGAGCAGTCCTCTTAGCTTGCCAAGCGTTCCTTCTCCAGATCATGGGCAAAGTAGTACGAATGCTAACGGACAACATGGCAGCCATGTTCTACATCAGCAAGCAGGGAAGAGCGCGCTCCTCCACCGTGTGCCAGGAGGCTATCCATCTGTGGAACTTCTGCGTGAAGCACGCCATCCACCTCGAGGATTCCCATCTTCCGGGAGCCTGGAACGCCCTGGCAGATCACCTCAGTAGATCTTTCTCCTCTCACCACGAGTTGTCCCTTCACCCAGAGGTGACCAGATACGTCTTCCAGAGGTTGGGGGTCTCCCCAGGTAGACCTGTTCACAACCAGGCCAAACAGGAAATGTAAACAATTTTGCTCGCTGTGCAGACACAGTCCGGGCACCTTCTCAGACGTCTTCCTGCTTCCACGGACAGAGTTCCTATTTTATGCATTTCCTCCAGTTCCTCTGGTGCACCAGGTCCTTCTGAAAGTCAAGTGGGACAAGGCAAGGGTTATTCTTATAGCCTTCGCGTGGCTGCGCCAATGCTGGCTTGACACACTACTCGACTTGTCAGTGGCGCCCTGGCTGCTGCTCCCACCCCTCCCGGACCTGCTCTGACCAGATCACAGCTGCTTACTCCATCAAGTGGAAGCTCCATGGTTGAACCCGGAGGAACAGGCCTGTTCGGAGCAAGTTCACCAGGTTTTGCTAGGTAGTAGGAAGCCGTCTACTAGAACTATTTACCTGGCCAAGTCTAAGCATTTCTCAGTATGGTCTTCCCAACAAGGTCTTTGGCTGACTCGGTCTTCCCTCCAGTCTGTGCTGGAATACCTGCTCCATCAGAAACAACAAGGCCTGGCCCTTGCTTTCATCAAGGTACACTTAGCAACGATCTTGGCCTTCCACACTCCGGTGAGCGGTAGGTGGGTCTTCTCACATGAGATGTCCATTTGCTTCCTTAAAGGGTTAAAAATACTTTACCCTCAAAGTTGCAAACCAATTCCACCATGGGACCTAAACCTGATCCTGTCAAGACTCTCAGGCCTTCCCTTTGAACTGCTAGCATCAAGTCCTCTGCTGTACCTCTCCTGGAAGGTTGCCTCCCTGGTGGCAATTACCTTGGCCAGAGGAGTCTCGGCAATCAGGACCCTTACGTCAAAACCACCGAACATGGTGCTCTTCAAGGACAAGGTTCAACTACGCTCCCACCCAGCATTTCTTCTAAAGGTGGTCTCGTAGTTCCACAATAACCAGGCTATTTTCTGCCAGTTTTCTTCCCGAAACTGCACAGGAATTCAGAGGAGCGGTGTCTTTACTCATTGGACATTAGATGTGCCCCAGCCTTCTACATTGAGAAGACCAAGCCATTCCGTAAATCCATGCAACTCTTTGTGGCAATAGCAGATAGGATGAAAGGCCTACCAGTTTCAGCCCAGAGAATCTCATTTTGGATAACCTCCTGTATTCATGCAGTTAGTTTAGTGGTTCTAGTTAGTGTTAGTTGTCAGTACAGAATTAGATGATCGTGAGAGGTTTGAATTTTTTGCTCTCCCTTTCTCCTCCATTTTTTCTAGGGAACTTGTTTGGCCTGGGTGGGCAGGCCTGGTTCACCAGGTTTTAAATGATGCCTCTTGTCGGGAGATCTTGTCTTGTCCAGATCAGCAACAGCCACTCTAAGTGTATCCCGTGTTTGGGGGAGTCCCATATCTCCCAGACATGTCACTCGTGCCTGGCTCTGAAATCTAGAGTTTGGAAGCAGGTCGCAGGGAGAGTTCCAGCTTCAGAAGCTTCAATTGGGTCTTCCAAGCCAGGTCAGTAGACATACACCAGCACATCTGTCTCCAGACTGATCCAGTGCCCCTCCGACCTCAGCTAAGGTCTTCCCTAAGAGGGGGAAGACTTCAGAGGACTCAGTGAGGGTCCAAAGAGGAGGAGTTTGGTCTCCCACCGCAAGAAGCCAGCTCCCAAAAGGCCCCAATCTCCTGCTAAGTCTATGGTGTTAGAGACCTCGAACTCTCAACTGCGCCCCTAATCCCTGCACCTCCTTCACTCCTGACTCCTGCATCCCCCTCCTGCACCCACATGGGGAAACTGACCTGGATGCCCAAAGCAGCTGGCATTGCTGCTCGCTCCTCCCCGGACTGCTGCTCCTCTGCCCCGACCAATCTAACCCCCCCGTTCCCTGTCCCTTGCCCCTTGCCTGCTCCAACCGCTATCTACACCCGCTTCTCCTGACAGCCCCCCAGAACCCCCGACCAATCTAACCCCCCCTGTTCCCTGTCCCCTGATTGCCTCAACCGCTCTCTACACCCCCTTCTCCTGACAGCCCCCCCAGAACCCCCGACCAATCTAACCCCCCCGTTCCCAGTCCCTTACCTGCCTCAACCGCTCTCTACACCCCCTTCTCCTGACAGCCCCCCCAGAACCCCCAACCAATCTAACCCCCCCGTTCCCTGTCCCTTGCCTGCCCCCCCCACCAGGCCGAGGGAGAGCTGCGGGCTCCACGTGCAGCCAAACAAATAAGGTGCTGCTCTGCGGGGGAGGGACTCTGGCTCTAGAGGCCCCAGTGGCTGCGAGCGGCTTTCAATCAGGCCCAGCCGTCCAATCAGCCGCGCCGCACTCTGCATGAGGGGAAGGGGGAAATCCCGGACATTTCTACCTTATTAGAAATCCCCCCCCGGACGGCCATTTAAAGCTAAAAAAGCCGGACATGTCCGGGGAAACCCGGATGGATGGTAACCCTACGCCAATGGGAGCGGAAGGTGGTGGTCAATGGGGAGACGTTCCTGGGGTGGCGAGACCCTGGGACAGAGAGAACTGTTGTCAGGCCCCAGGTGGTGCAGCCGCAGATGCTGAGGGCCCGTGTGACCTGGGTGAAGGTCCCCGGGATGAAGGCCCTTGCCCTGCCTATGGCCCGGATCCCTGTGCAGACAGAAGAGGGGTCGGGCTGGCTGGTAGTTGGGGGTTCTCCAGGATATCGGCTGTGAGGTCCTGTTGGGGGATGACTGTGTCTTTGTGGGACAGGATCCAGGCCCTGCTCCTGTAACAGCCGAGGATTTGAATTGGAATCCAGGGAACCAATTGGCTAAGATGGAAATGGTCAGTGAAAATGCAAATGACCTGGCTGGCAGGGGGAAGGAGCTCCTAGGATCAGGATACCTGCCTACCTGTAACCAGATCCCTGGAGCTGAGTGAGACAAAGAGATGCTAACCCCAACCCAACCCTAACCTAACCTAACCTGAGCCCCCTGCACACCGGAGAGGAGGCTCAGGCTGGCTCTGATGCTGTGACCAAAACAGCGAGCTCGCTGCCTACCCCCACTGGGACAGCAAGGGCGGCGCTGAGCATGGTGGGAGCTGAGACCCCAGCTGAGTGGGGGGACACCCAGGCAGAGCAGGTCGGCTGCCAACCAGGTTTGCCTGGTCCAGACGTGCTGCTGGGAAGTAATCTCCACGGCAGGGAGGGGGCTACCAGGGACAGGGCTCAGTGGGGCTGTGACCCCAGGCCCAGCCAGCGAGAGGCAGGGGCGGCTCTATGTTTTTTGCCGCCCCAAGCACGGCAGGCAGGTGGCTTTCGGCCTGCGGGAGGTCTGCTGGTAACGCGGATTCGGCAGCATGCCTGCGGAAGGTTCACCGGTCCCGCGGCTAGCCGCCGCCGAATTGCCGCCAAAGCCGCGGGACTGGCAGACCTCCCGCAGGCATTCCGCCGAACTGCTGCCCTCACGGCGACTGGCAGGCCGCCCCCCGTGGCTTGCTGCCCCAGGCACGTGCTTGGTGCGCTGGTGCCTGGAGCCGCCCCTGGCGAGAGGGAACAGGTCCCACTCCCTCCCCCAGCAGCTGAATTCCAGACCGAGCTGCGGAAGGATCCCTTCTTGGAGAAACTAAGGGAACTTGCTGGCCACAGCGCTGCAAAACCCCTTGGGGAAGGCTGCAGGGACAGATTCCTGTGGGAGAAGGGATTCCTGTACTGGGAATGGGCTCCCCAAGGGGAAGTAGAACTGTGGGGAATCAACTGGTGGTGCCCCAGAAGTATCGCCGCAGGCTATTGTACCTGGCCCACGATGCCCCTCTCTCAGGACACCAGGGGATCCAGTGCCCCAGACAGCAGCTGCTGCAGAACTTTTACTGGCCCAGACTGTGACGCAGTCCAGCAGTACTGCAAGCCCTGCAACCCCTGCCAGAGGGTGGGGAGGGCCCGGGATAAGAGTGAAACTCCCCTGAGACCCCTGCCCTTCATAGAGGAACCTTTCCAGAAGGTGGCTATTGACATAGTGGAGCCCCTCAGCAAGGCGACCGGGTCAGGGAAGGAATACATCCTGGTGGTAATGGATTTCGCCACCCGCTGCCCAGAGGCGGTGGCTCTGTCCTCCACTGAGGTAGACACCATGCCAGATGTGCTGCTGACCATCTTCAGCAGGGGGCGGGTCCCCAGCGAGGTCCTTACAGATTTCATGTCAGCCCTGCTCAGGGGCTTTTGGGAGAAATGTGGGGTCTGGCCCACCTGGGCCTCTGCATATCACCCTCAGTCCAACAGGCTGGTGGAGAGATTCTATGGGACCCCAGGAAAGTGGAAGCCGTGTGAGCTTCTTGCCCTGAAGACAGTCTGCTCACATGCGTCTGATGAAGTGGGTATTCACCCACAAAAGCTTATGCTCCAATACGTCTGTTAGTCTATAAGGTGCCACAGGACTCTTTGTTGCTTTTTACAGATCCAGACTAACACGGCTACCCCTCTGATACTGCTCACAGAGAGGAGACTTCACCAGAGTCCTGACTGGCTTTGTAGGGAGCAGTTCCAGAGCATCGCCGGGGGACTCCGCGACACATAGGCCATTCTGGTGAGCTAAGCATCCAGCCAAGCTTGACTGAACCCCATTTTCAGGCTGTGTCTGTCTGTCTCTTAGTCTGACCCCAAGTAACTACTTAGTCAGTTCCCAACTAAGAGAGCCCCAGCGCTTCTTCTAGAGCTCACACTTACCCCCCACCTCATGCCTTCCAGTCTTTTGCTCTCAGCTTCCCTGATGAGAGGAAAGGAAATTCCTGAGTCATTGGAGTTGGTATTGTCTCTCTGGCCCCCTTGTTGATGTGAGTCAGTTTCAACCAGTTCCTTAGTGATTCTTCATTCCATCCACTGAGGAAGGCGACACACACACCTATAGCTCTTTGTCGATCCTGGGGGCAAATGTAGCCCTTCCCCACCCCACCAGGTATCCATGAAAAATATAAGGGAAACTGAGGTACTGTCACGGAGTTACCAGGCAATGCTTTGGAACTACTCCCTACCAAGCCAGTCAGGACTCTGGGGGAGCCTCCTCTCTCTGTGAGCAGACTGTCTCCAGGGCAAAAAGCTTACACAGCTTCGACCTTCCTGGGTCTGACCTTGGAGCATTCAGCATCCCCTTCCACACCGTACGCTTTCCACAGCGAGTCCGCACAGGTGGGGCTCCTGGGGAAGCCAGAGGGCCCTGCACCCCAACTCCGCAGTCAGATGTGACTCTCAGCCAGCCACTAAAACAGAAGGTTTATTAGACAACAGGAACACAGTCCAAAACAGAGCTTGTAGGTACAGGAAACAGGACCCCTAAGTCAGGTCCATCTTGGGGCAGGGAGGCCAGAGGCCCATCTGGGCCCCCCTCCATTTCCCCAGTCAGCTCCGAACTGAAACTCTCCAGCCTCTCCTCTGGCCTTTGTCTCTTTCCTGGGCCAGGAGGTCACCTGATCTCTTTGTTCTCCAACACCTTCAGTTGGCACCTTTGCAGATGAGGGGCCCAGGCCATCAGTTGCCAGGAGACAGACTGTCGGCCATTCTCTGTGCAGATGGCATCACACTGGCCCTCTAAGGCTCTGCAACAATCAGACACCCTTATCCCACCACCTAGATACTTAAGAAAGGCATAGGGGAAACTGAGGCACCCACACAGTATTCAGAGAAAACATTAAGAACATTCCCACTTCGTCACAGGTACCAATAGGAGTCATAAAAATATTACAGAAAATTCCCAGTTTGTTACCAACCAGAGCCCTTGCTGGAGATGGGGGAAAGGGATCTCTGGTAAGCTTATTAGCATGTATGTAAGTGTTTTCTCCGTAATGCTTTCACCTTAAGAATCAATGTCCTTGCTTAGAAAGAGCTGTGTGGTACCTGGGGAACTCACAGTGTAGGCAGGGAGCTGTGCAGCCTAGAAAACCCCAGTCAGGAGACAGAGAGACTGTGACTGGGAGTATGTGTTTGTGTGTGTGCACTGTGGGGGGATGTGATGAAGTGGGGAATTTTCTTAATGGTTTGCATGAATACTGTGTGTGTCTGTTTTCCCTGAGTGCTGCGTGTTTAAGCAGGTGGTGGAAGAGGGGGGGTTGTTGTTTCAGAGGACCAGGTGTGAATGCCTGGAGACTGAGTAACCTAGCAACTGGTGACTGGGAGGCCCACCCCATCTTGCCACTGGTTCTGGCCAGTGGGAAGATAAAGGGCTAAGGAGAGAGGACCCTGGCAACCTGACCAACCAGTTTCAGTCAGTGGGGGAACAAAGAATGGAAGAGAGAGGGCCCAAATGATCTGGATTTCTTGGGACCCAAGACAAAGGATGGAGGAGGGGCTATTGGGGAAGGTGCTATAGGGTGGTCGGCTGGAAGGAGGGGGCTTCTGGACTGGGGACAAAGAGCAGCCTGAGCCACCTGGATGCAGCATAGACCCAGATGGATGGTGCTGAGAGTTTCTAGGCCTGAGGGCCCCGAGAGCTTCCTGTGCTGTGTTCAGACGTTCAATAAACCTTCTGTTTTACACTGGCTGAGAGTGACTGCAGTCTAGAGATCGGGTGCTAGTTCCCTCTGGGCGTGGAGGCCCTGGGGGTCCAGAGTGAGTGGACTCCCTGAGAGGGCCCACGGCGAGAGACAGGCGTGCAGAAAGCTCAGAGATGAGGTCCCAGGAGGCGGCAGGGCCAAAGGGCCTAACCCCAAAGAGAGAGTGAAACCTTCATGAAGGGCTTTCATGCTGAAGGGAGTTACTCCCAGGGACCATACAGAGCCGAGAGGGCATGGGCCTGTGAGTCTGTGACAGGGGGTAAGTCTGTCCACATGTGTGGGCACTGTGAGTGTGTGGGGTACATGTGTGTACACTGTGCATGTGCACTGTGGGGGGGATGTGTATGTGCACTGTGTGTGCACATGTGGGGTGTGTGTGTGCATTGTGTGTGTATGGGTACATGTGTGTACACTGTGTGTGTGCACATGTGGGGGGAAGTGTGTATGCACTGTGGTGGGGGTATGTGTGTGTGCACTGCACGGGGATACATATGTGTGTGCACTGAGAGTAGAATTTACTGAGGGGAAGCTGTCTCTCTTTGAGAAAGGAACCTTCGTGGGTGCGGAGAAAAGCTGGACAAGCCTCCGAGACCCCCACGGGAAGAACCAGCTCCTCAAGAGCCGTTCATTTTAAAATCATCTGGTGATCTTGGGGCTCTGGCTCCTGAGGGAGGAGGCTGGTGCTGCAGCGGGGACAGGTGGCAGTGAGCTCCGAGTGCTGAGCGCCCCAGGGTCTCATCTCTCTTGCGGCGCCGGATTCCCTAGTCCAGCCTCTGGCACTGCCCCCACTCCCCAAGCCGTGGTCGGCAGCAAGGCCACCCCACACAGAGCAGAGCTCTGAATATCAACTCAGAGGCTTTGAACTGGGCCCTCTGTCCCCTGGGGCTTGAGGAAGGGATGGTGCCTGGCACCTGCTGCTGCTCAGATGGGCTGCTGCATGCCAGAGTGCTTGGCTGTGACTGATACCATGCTGGGGCAGATGCCCTCAGCAGCAGGATGGTCCAGTGGGGGGCGTTCTCCCAGTGCTTCCCTCTTCCCACCAGCAGTGCCCTGGGCTGGCCGAGCTTCCCCTTAGCCAGCATCTCTGCAGGTACTGATGTCATAAGAACATAAGACAGGCCGTACCGGGTCAGACCAAATGTCCATCAAGCCCAGTATCCTGTCTACCGACAGTGGCCAATGCCAGGTGCCCCAGAGGGAGTGAACCTAACAGGCAATGATCAAGTGATCTCTCTCCTGCCATCCATCTCCACCCTCTGACAGACAGAGGCTAGGGACACCATTCCTTACCCGTCCTGGCTAATAGCCATTAATGGACTTAACCACCATGAATTTATCCAGTTCTCTTTTAAACTCTGTTATAGTCCTAGCCTTCACAACCTCCTCAGGTAAGGAGTTCCACAAGTTGACTGCGCTGCGTGAAGAAGAACTTCCTTTTATTTGTTTTAAACCTGCTGCCTATTAATTTCATTTGATGACCCCTAGTTCTTGTATTATGGGAATAAGTAAATAACTTTTCCTTATCCACTTTCTCCACATCACTCATGACTTTATATACCTCTATCATATCCCCCCTTAGTCTCCTCTTTTCCAAGCTGAAGAGTCCTAGCCTCTTTAATCTCTCCTCATATGGGACCCGTTCCAAACCCTTAATCATTTTAGTTGCCCTTTTCTGAACCTTTTCTAGTGCCAGTATATCTTTTTTGAGATGAGGAGACCACATCTGTAGGCAGTATTCGAGATGAGGGCATACCATCGATTTAAATAAGGGCAATAATATATTCTCAGTCTTATTCTCTATCCCCTTTTTAATGTTTCCTAACATCCTGTTTGCTTTTTTGACAATGAGTGGACATTTTCAGAGAACTATCCACGATGACTCCAAGATCTTTTTCCTGACTTGTTGGAGCTAAATTAGCCCCCATCATATTGTATGTATAGTTGGGGTTATTTTTTCCAATGTGCATTACTTTACATTTATCCACATTAAATTTCATTTGCCATTTTGTTGCCCAGGCACTGGGAGAAAGATGGGTGAGTGATGTCTCCCCATGGCTCAGATACAGGACTGAGTGATGTCTCCCTATGGCTCTGTGCAGGTGCTCAATGCTGTTGGGAGGGGGTGACCCCTTGGGGGCACCCTGCATGAGGGCTGGGGCAAGGCTCCTGAGCCATTTTGGGGGGGCTTCATTGCCCCAGCAGCGGCTGGGGCTTGCTAACACCACATGACCCCTTGTCTACAGGGAGGAGGGCCCTGCCAGGGCTGGCTCCGGCCAGGCTCAGCCCAGCTGAGCGGATCCAGGCTACACCCAGATGGGAAGGGGAGGAGAAGGCTGCCCTTTGCCAGCTGACTTAGAATCCCTCGGCCTTGGAGCGTGTGACCTCCTGGCGAGGGGAGGCCAGGGCACATGGGGTCACACAGCCACTTGCTTGTGATCTCACATTCTGAACCACTCACACCCGCATGCACTGCCACACCTGTGAAGGGCCCTGTTCGTTGGCCTGGGTACAGTGGTGGCATTTTCTGTATCAATCCTTTGGTTGAAGAGTTTCTCTCTCGGGGTCTGCCTGGTCCACACAGCTCTGCTTGAGTTCAGACAGCAATGCTGGGCTGTCCTGGGGCCGGGTACGCAGGAGGGCAGACTAGATGGCCTTGGAGTCTATGTAACACAGGCAGGAAAGAGGAGGTGACTCAACAGAGGCACCTGGCAGCTGACGCTGAAGCAGTTAGAGGACAAGGCCCGCACTAGCTGTGCAGCTGTTGTTGGCTCAGGCTCCTGGCAGTTTATCAAACTGGTTTGACAAGGAAGGGCCCAATCCTGCCAGGGAAGGACACTGTGTGATTAAGACGGGCTTGGGGGCACCTGATGCAGATTCGGAGCCTGCTGGGGGCCTGGAGAAGAGAGGCCCAGCTAGACGGCCAATGGGGGGGTGCATCTGCATTAGGAAAGAGGTGTGGCCTTCACTTGCCTTAGCCAACCCCCAGTGACACACTCCAGGTCGCATCCTAGAGCAGCCCAGGCAGCTGCAGCTTCCACAGCGCCTCAGGGCGAGGTGACGACTCTGGGGGGGCCTGGGCTCAGCTCAGCTTGCGACCTGGTGTGGAAACTGCAGCTGGCTGCGCCGCAGTAGGATTTACCCCTCAGGATCTGAACACCCCTATTCCCCAAGGGACAACGGACATCAGTACAGGCCCTGGGTGGGTTAAAACCCTCTATTCTCTGAGACTCGGCCGCAGAAGCGGGTGCTGGCTGAAGGGGCTCTTGATCATGGGGAAGATACCAGCATGCAGCTGGACCTGTAGAGTAATAAGGGGTGCTGTGGCAGCGGCTCTGCTTGCTCAGAGAGCGGCAGAATGGCAGGATTCCACCTGAGACAGGTGAAGACAAAAAGTCTGAGATGGGGCAGTGCTGCAGCTCGCCCTTTGAACCAGCAACCCCCAGTACACTGACACGTACACACACCTGCAAGTGTGTGCACGCCTATACATGCCTGCATGTGTGCACACACCTACACACTCCTTCATGTGTGCACACACCTGCATGTGAGCACACACCTACACACCCCTGCATGTGACCATACACCTTCACACTCCTTCATGTGAGCACACACCTGCATGTGAGCACACACCTACACACACCTGCATGTGCATGCATGCCTATACACACCTGCATGTGGGCACACACCTACACACTCCTGCTTGGGAGCACACAACTGCATGTGGGCACACACTCATACACGCCTGCATGTGCGTGCATGCCTACACACACCTGAATGTGTGCACATGTAAGGCCAATGGACCCCGGTTGTCGGCGGGCGGGATCGAACCTGGGACCACTGGAGCTTAAATCATGAGCCTCTACTGCATGAGCTAAAAGCCACCTGGCTGTTAGTTAAAGCTGTAGAGCAGACTCATTAAGCTCTCTCTTTAAGTGGTCTCGGTGCCACTCGATGGGACAGACCACCACACCCAGGAGGTGTGTGGGTTACACACACACCTACACACCCCTGCATGTGAACACACACCCGCATACATTCATGCTTATACACACATGCTCGTACACACAGTTGCCTGTGGTTGCCCACATATGGACACACGCACAGGTGCATGCACTGCTTTCACTTGCTCTGCTGGAACAAACCAGCCAAGCAAAGCCGACTGTCCAGAGCCCCGTGTGTGTCTGACGCTCCCTGCCTGGCCCTGGGCCTTTCACGGCCACAGGGAGAAGTGCCAGCCCCACGCCCAGGGCTGAGGTGATCGTCATTCCATAGGAGCAGGGCCAAGAGGTTCCTACTACAGAGAGCAGCTTGAGTGCCCAGGGGAATTCCTGGGGCAGAGAGTGGGGCTAGTGGGTGCAGGGGAGCTCCCTGGACAGGTCAGGGAAGGCAGCAGTTCAGGAATCCCTGGGGAAGTCCCGACTGGGGCAGGGAGCTGGCTGAGATGATATTAGCTGTGCAGTGAACGGGAGACGTGCCGCTGCAGTGAAGTCATCGCAGATTTCTCATGCAGTCCCGGCTAATCACAGGATATATAAGAGCCACCGGCGCCTCCTACTGCCTGGGGCCTCCAGAGCAATCAGATTAACGGAGTGTGCCCGGCTGCGGGGAAAAGGGGCCCGCGGGAGTGCAGCACCAGGTAAGTGCTGTTCATTAGAAGGGGATGATGAAGGTTGGATCAAGTCTCCTTTCTTCTCCTGCCCATCTCAGACTCTTTTCTGGGACCGAGTGGAGCTGGAGCAGTGATCCCCCCCTGGAGGCTGGGCACCCAGGCCTGGGCAAAGTGCCACACAAAGGGGGTCTCCATAGCTTGGTACAATGCCAGGACCTTCCCATGCCCATAACACCTCAGCTCACCACTGGACAGAGTGCTCCCCTCCCCACAGCACGGTTTGGTTAGGATGGGCGCCTGCCGCAGTCCTGAGCTTTCAGCTTTTCTCTGTCACGGTGGCCTGGGGTGACCCACTCCCCCATGTCTACCTCAGCTCCCCCATCTGGGCAATGCAGACCAACAAGGAGGATCCTCTCCCTGGGCCATGCGGATTCCTTGGCTAATCCTCATGCGGGGCCGTGACCATGCCAGGAGCTATGTGTATGCTAAGAATCGTCACTGCCCAGGAGACCTGAGCTCCATTCCTGGCTCTGCCACCAACTCCTTGGGTAGCCTGGACTGAGTCATTTCCCCTCTCTGGGCTCAGCTGCCCCCCGCCCCGACCTGTTACTGGTAGGTGCCGGTACTGACCCAGGCCGCCGAGCACCATGGAGCAAAGAGACCAATTTTATCAGTAAATCAGAACCCCTGGCCGCCCGCTGCCTGGGTCACCTCTTCCCTCAGGTGACACGAGTCATTGCTGAGCCCGGGGGGCAGCCACACAAGCCATGTGGATGGGCAGCTCCCAGGAATCTTGCCTGGTTTTTTTCCCCCCCTAGTGCCTGCTTTACCCTCAGGGTCCATCCGTGCAGAAGTTTCCGCCCAAGCTAGTGCACTAACAGCAGCAGTGTGGCTGTGGCAACACACACACACACACACACACACCCCTACCTACCTACCTGTTTGGCAAGTCATTGGTTTCTCTTCCCCAGGCAGGGAGGACGAACCCGTCTGACCAGGCTGGGTTGATCCGGGGCTAAGGGTGCTGGGTGACAGAGGTGGGCGGTGGCTGTGGGGTGGGACTGTCACTTCCCCCTCTGCCCATCCAACAGGATCACAGCAAACAAAACCAGCTCAGCCCGCAGGGGAAGAGTTCAGGCCAGGGCCTGGTGCATTCTGGGAGCAGGGACAGTAGAGAGAAAGGGCAGATACAGAGCAGCTCTGAACACTCTGCACACAACTGCCTGCCCTGACCTGAAACCCCTGCTATCCCAGCCCTGAGCACCCCAGTCACCCCTCTGCTGGTGCCCCTCAATCCCACCCACAGCCCCTGCTATCCCAGCCTGGCCCCCAGCTCTTCTAGTGCCCCTCACACCCAACCTGCAGCCCCTGCTATCCCAGCCCTGAGCATCCCAGTCACCCCTCTGCCGGTGCCCCTCAATCCCACCCACAGCCCCTGCTATCCCAGCCTGGCCCCCAGCTCTTCTAGTGCCCCTCACACCCGACCTGCAGCCCCTGCTATCCCAGCCCTGAGCATCCCAGTCACCCCTCTGCCGGTGCCCCTCAATCCCACCCACAGCCCCTGCTATCCCAGCCCTGAGCACCCCAGTCAAATCTCTGCTGGTGCCCCTCACTCCCGACCCGCAGCCCCCAGCTCTCTCATCCCTGTCCTGTTTTCCTCCCTCCCACCTCTGCCCCTGCTGTGCTAAGGCTCCAGCGGCACAGTCTGGCCCTGCTCATTTCCCTTCAGGAGCACACAGATCCTGGCGCATGGTGAATGGGAAAGCGCCCACCAAGCCCACAGAAAACTCAGCATGTCCTTCCAGCACAGCAAAGAGTCGCCGGGGCAAAGGTGGAGGGGAACAGACCAGGGCAGGGTTCCTCCTGGGTGGGGTCTGCTGCCCCCGCCCGCCGAGGCCCCCATGGCAAATGTTGCCCCTTGCCCATCCCCTCACACCACTGGGGGCCAAGTGCTCAGAGCAGGAAATCAGGGTGAGCCCAGGACAAGGACGATGTGATCGTCCCAGGCCAGGAGGCTCAGCTGGAGTTCAAGGTACAAGCTGGACAGGCTGACAATGTTCAGTCAGGGCCCCAAAGACCCTCAGCTCTGCCCCACCCCCACCCTCCGCATGCTGCCATGAGCTGGGAATGTGAGAGAACTGCAGGTGTCCTTAGAAGCCAGTCCAGTCTGGGGGCCCCTGGAAAGCCCAGTCCTAGCGGCGTGGCAGGGGCAGACCAGTGCACCATGGCAGGGAGCAGAGCCCTGCTGAATGGCCACTAATTCAGCAGCACTGTTCAGGGGAGCCTGGCAGGGGTAGCTCCGCAGGCAGCCTGAGGGCTGGGCCAGGGCAGGGCTGTTTGCGGGCCCGACTGCAGTTCTACACCGGAGGGTGTGGGTGCGGGGTGTCTTGATCAGTCTGTACGCACCGACCTGGGGAGCCGTGATTTATCCCTGGTAGGGTTACCATATTTTGAGTGTCCAAAAAGAGGACACTCCACGGGGCCCCGCCCCCAGCCCCGCCCACGGCCCCGCCCCAACTCCACCCCTTCCCCAAAGTCTCCGCCCCCTCCCCTGCTTCCCGCGAACATTTGATTCGCGGGAAGCCTGAAGCAGGAAGCAGGTAAGCTGGGGGGGGGGGGGGAGGAGGCGCGGCCCAGTCTGGTCCCCTCCAGCGGCCGGCCCCGGCGTCTCCAGCCTGGCTCGGCTCGGGCCCTGGGGTGCCGGCCCCAGCCCGCGGCCCAGCACCGCCGGCCCCGGCCCCCGGCCCAGCGCATCCCCGGCCCCCCAGCACCCCCGGCCCCCGGCCGCCCAGCACTGCCGGCCCCCGGGCCGCCCGGAACCCCCGGCCGCCCGCCTGGCCCCGCCGGCCGCCCGCCCCGGCCCCCGGCCGCCCGCCCGGCCCCGCAGCACCGCCGGCTCCTGGCCGCTCAGCACCGCCGGCCCCGGGACCCCGGCCGCCCAGCACCCAGCAGCGCCGGATTTTCCCGGATATGTTCGGCTTTTTGGGATTTCCCCCCGGACGGGGATTTGAGTCCCAAAAAGCCGGACATGTCTGGGAAAATCCGGACGTATGATAACCCTAGCCCTGCCCCACAGCACACCCACCCTGTGTCTGCCCCACCCCACAGCAGGCCTTGCCCCTCACCTTGGCCCATTCACGGGCACGCTGCTTGGTGCGCACAGCACTGCGCTCTTCAGCATAGAGAGCCCCAATGAAGGAGCCAATGGATGTGCCCCCGATCAGGTCAATGGGGATCCCAGCTTCCTCCATGGCCTTGATCACCCCAATGTGGGAGCAGACCCTGGGGGGGAGGGTGGGTCAGAGGTCAATGGGAGGGAGGGAGCCTGCCCCAGGGGCCATCACATGGCCCCGAACTCTGCAACCTGCCACACAGCTGCCATGCCTCCAACGGGGCAGGCGGCCAGGATGTTTGCAATGGTGCTCCCAGCATGCACTGCTCCGGGCAGGGTGGTGGGCGGCAGGGTCACTGTCCCAGCCCCACTCCCACGGCCCTTATTGGGAGGCAGTGTTCGTGTACCAGCAGGGACATGGGGCTGGGAGCCAGGACTCCTGGGTTCTATCCCTGGGTTTGTCCCCACTGTAAAGCTGGGGTTGTGGATGCCTACGGCCCCCCATTGGGGCTGGTTTGTGCCTGGGTGCAAAGGAGTGCCATGGGAATTCAGTGCCCCAGCCAGGCCCTGTCTGAGTCCCTACCTGGCCCCTCCTCCTCCCAGCACCAGGGCAATGCTGTTGCCAGTCAGGACCCGTGCCAGTCACTGTGCCGGTCGGCGTCCTTCTTAAAGACCTTTGTGTACATCTCCCTCTGCAGGGCCAGGAGCGAGAGTCAGACAGGCTGCCACCCCCCAAAGCAACCCCCATACAGCACGCATGCACCCCCAGAGCCCACTCCCCGCCCCACAGCAACTCCTTCCCACACACACAGCACCCTCCCACCCCCTTATAACAGGGAACCCCCTGGCTCTGCACCCCGCACTCCAGAGAGGTCTGATGCCATCACAGACCTAGGCCAGGCTGGCATCAGGCTCTGCCCAGGTTAATGCCATGGAAGGCAGCAGAGGCACCACAGGGACCAGACTGGCCTGGGGGTCTTTTCTGAGACAACAGCTCTGTGCCCACCCCCATGGGGTCTTGTCTTCCTTAGCACAGACAGCTTCGCCGTGTGGCACCATGCTGCACCAGCCCAGAGGGTCCTGGGGACGAGAGGGACAGTACCAGCTTGTTGGGGCTCCGGCGGGAGAAGACACGGCGTGGGCACTTGATGTGAAGGTGTCCTGAGCACCAGCTGCGCATGTTGAGCCACTCAACGGTGCGGGAGGGGCTGGGGCCGTCCTCCCGGTGCAGCAGAATCAGCTGCTTCAGGGCACGCACGGCTGTGTTCTCCAGCATCTGTTCCAGCTGCAAGGGCAGAACAGGGGCCCCTAGAATGAGCCAACTCCCCGGTGGAATGATCCCTGTCCCAGCACAGCACAGCACAGCACAGCACAGCACACACAGCCCCATCCCAATGCACAGATGCCCTCCCCGCCACCCACGAGCCTCCATCCCTGCACGACATACACAGCCCCCTGCCTCTGCACAGCCCCCTCAGCGGGCAATTCCCCCCCACCCCTCCCAGCATGAGCCGCTGCAGCCCAGCCCAGCCCAGCTACCCCCTCAGGATGAGCTCCTACCCCTGCATGGCACGCACAGCCCTCCCCAGCAGGAGTCTGGAGGGAAGTTGCAGAAGGGACTTGGAAGCTGGTCACAGATTCCCACACCAGAAAGGCCCTGTGGGATGTGTGTGCTAAGCCCACCTGACCCCTCATCCCGTGATGGGTTTGCAGCCTGGGTCCCAGGTGGTGACATGCCACCATCACCCTGCCCCGTGCTTGCCATCTTGCCCCACACGAAGTCTAGAGGAGATGAACCTTTCCTCCACAGGGCCTGGATCTCGGCCTTGGCTGGCTGCTGGGCTCGGGTGAACGTGGCTGTAGGCTGCTCTCTGGACCTTTTGGCCTGAAGCCGTGGGGTACCCCCCGGATCCCTGGCTGTCCTTGGCAGTGCCCGCCACTGGTAGGCTGCTCTACCCGAAGGAGGAGGCGGGGGCACCCCAGCCTTGGTGCAGGGACCCATGGGCACTCGGGTTCTCACACAGGGGCACCAGCGGCCATACCGGACAGTGTCTGCGCGGGTGGGCGAGGACTCCACAATGCTGCGTCTGCCGGTCGAGGCCTTCTCTGTCGTCTTCGAGAAGTACCCTGAGAGCCTGGTGCGGGTGGTGCAGGTGAGTGCGGCCTCGGCCCCCGTCCCATGTGCTGATGCCCTCCCCTCCCCCGCATTGTGCCGCACGCTCAGACTCTCCCCTTCCCTTCCAGATCATCGTGGTGCGTCTGCAGTGGGTCACCTTCCTGGCCCTGCACAATTACCTGAGGCTGACTAATGAACTCTTCAGCCACGGGAGTGATGGGCCCAGCCCTGGAGCTCCTCCCACGGGAGTGGTGGGTCCTGCTCCCTGCACCAGAACCTTCGTCCTTCCCATCCCCGGTCCCTCCTGCCCATGGCAGTTTGGGCCAGACTTGGGCCAGTGTCCAAACCCTGGTCCCACTAGGGAGGCTGGAGGCCGGCACGTGGCTGGGGAGGGGACAGAAAGAGCTAGAACCCCCCGAGCAAAGCCCCTGTGTCTGCAAGGGGGGGATCCCTGTGCAGCAGGGATGGAGCAGGGCCTGGCAGGGTGCCCCCTGCTGGCAGCAAGTCACAGTGAGACGCCTTAACACCCAGCCTGGCGGCTCTGGTGAGGTGGAGAATCCTGCACCCAAGCAGCCCCTCCCCCTGGCACAGCCCTGCTCTGCCCTCAGACTTGGCTGCTGGAGCAGCGTTCCCTGCCTTGCTGGGTGGAGCACCTGGCTCAGGGTGGAGCCAAGGCCTGTGGGAACAGCCGGGTACATCCTCTGATGCCAGAGGAACCAGCCCAGCGTTCAGATGGGTCACTGGGCTGGCGCTGTGACCCCCTCGCCCCAGCTGCCAGGGAGCCAGGAGCCGAGAGCAAGCTTTGCGGGGCCATCGTGTGGCGGCAGCACCTGGCGCTCTGGGCTCAGCTGGGCTCTGCGCTCTCCTTGTCTACAGTGGCACATCTGGCCCCTCCCACGTTACGCAGCTCCGTGGACACGGGTCTCCCTCACATAAGCCATGCGGCTGCTGGCGTGGAGCATGTTCCCTCCTGGGCCATCAGCCAAGTGAGGGGAGCCAAGCCGTCCCTGTGCCCATCCCTGTCCCTGTGCCCGTCCCTGTGCCCATCCCCGTCCCTCTGCCTCAGCTCTGCTCTGGGGTGGGGGCAGGACTCGCTGGGGGAGGAGTTGCCCCCTGCGTGATGGGGGAGGTCAGACGAGATGCTCTGAATGGCCCCTATTGGCCTTGAGTGGTGGGTGTGGCTGGTCCCCAGGCTGGCACTGCCCAGCCTGGCCTGGTGCTGATGCCAGCTGTGTCTGTGGCAGGAGATGCAGCCGCTGCGGCTCTTCCCCCAGCCCAGCCATGCCTCGCGCACCAGCCCTGTCAGACACAGCAAGCGCGTCATCAGCGTCTCCTCCATCGACGACCATAAGGAGAGCTCTGGGAGGCAGCCAGATGCCAGCGCCAAGGACCTGGGTAAGGGTTGCCCTGGCTCAGGGAGGGGAACGCAGCAGCTGTGCTCCCCCTCAGAGCAACTGAGCTGGGCATGGACCGGACAGGGTGAAAGAAGTCAAGGGTGCAGAAGGGCTCAGTACGGGGTGCTGTGCTGCAGGGAGCGGGGTGGAGGTTGGTAGGGGGCACGCTGTGCTGCCTGTCCCTGGCACTCCCCTTGCATGGAACTGGTCCACACCTTCCATATGCCACGACAGCTGTGGAGTGGCTCTCGTCACCAATCCTGCCCCTGGAGGTGGCCTGGCTACAGGGTCCGACCCAGGGCAGGGGAGGCTCTGGACTCCGTGTGCTCGCTGTGCCAGTGTAACGGGATGTGTGTGTCACCCTCACAGCTGATCAGCTCAAGCTGGGGTCCCTGGAGCCCTCTGCAGTGCCACTGCTGAGCCGCTGCATCTCCATGCCAGTTGATATCTCAGGTAAGTGGAACTCTCCCAGGATGGGACCAGGTTAATTTATAAGGGGGGATTGCACTGATAGGCTTGTTGTGTGAAAGGGGTCACCAATACGACCTTCAGCACTAACCCAAGCTAAGCAGGAAGCAGGTGCTCTGAGCTGGTGCTGCTGTTGTCTCTTGGCAGCTGGGGCCTGATCCCCACTGCCCTGCAGCAGCCCCAGTGTGGAGTGGGCAGGACATGCTGCCTGCCCGGGTGGGGGCACCTCACCCACTCTGCACCGGTGCTGATGGCTGCATGAGGAGCAGGGTCATGGGGCTGCCAAGCTGCCTGGAGTGGCTCACGAACGTGTGTGCCAACGTCAGGGCAGACTGTACAAACCAGGGCACGAACCCCAAACAGGCTCTGTGCTCTGTAAAGATTTCACCAAGTAACAAGCGTGAACTCCTAAAGCACTATAACAGCCTTACCATGGAGTCACAGACAGTCCTTGGCTGCACCTGGGTCTAGCTTGCCACCCAGGCAAGCCGGCCTTTGTGATAGATGGGCCCTTACACCAAGAATCACAGCAGTATTCAGGTTACTCCCTCACCCAACGGACTAGTCACTTACCCCCGGTCAATTGTACCTCAGATCTCAAACCACAGACAATGCGTGTAGCCAATCCTGTGATACTAACTAAAGATTTATTAAGTAGGGAAAAGAACTGAGTTATTCACTAGGTGAAAGCAGGTAACAGACGCACACAAGTGAGGTACAGTCAGGTTCCAAAAGGCAGTAGAAGCTGCTGTAATGTGCAAGTTCTATACCAGGGTTCTCAAACTGGGGGCCGTGAACCCTCAAGGGGTTGCAAGCTTATTACCTGGGGGGTTGTAAGCTGCCAGCCTCCACCACAAACCCCGCTTTGCCTCCAGCATTTATAATAGTTTTAAATATAAGAAATGTTTTTAATTTATAAGGGGGGTGCACTGATAGGCTTGCTGTGTGAAAGGGGTCACCAATACAAACGTTTGAGAACTGCTGCTCTATGCGACCTTTAGGGCTAACCCAAGCTAAGCTGCTGGTGGATCCCTTGCTTATGCTTAGAAATCTTGCCCTTCCCGAATGCCAATCCCCGGCAGTGATACAGATCTTTCTGGTCAGGCCTTATTTCCTTCCCCCAGAGCTCACACAGATGGAACGAGTGTCGGTCGGTGCTTGGCTCCCCTTCATGGGTGTGTCTGGGGGCGGGGTGTGTGTGGGATCAAGGAAGCTGAGTTACACAATAAGAGGTTTACAATGCAAACGCTTGATGTAACTACACCATGGGCTCCAGTGATGTGATAAGTGAGATCAGCATCCTCCAAGCATTTCAGCATTTCTGAACACCAAACACATTCACATCAACTTCACATCTATTCTAACAGTGAGAACACACTGGTGAGCCAGCCTGGTTCCCGGCTCTGCGTTTGTCACTGTTCAGTGAGGCCTGGGGGCCTTGGCATGAGCTGGCACCTGGTCTGCCAGCGTCACAGGGCCTTGCTGCTTCCTCAGCCTCTCACGCTGAGTCCCTCCTCGTGGAGGTCAATGGCACTGTGGCCATAAGTGCTGACTTCTGCTGGCGCCGGTGGGTGCTGCCATCCTCTGTGCCCGGCCCCGCCCTGACTCCACCGTTGCCCTGCTCCCTCCCGCCCATGCCCTGCCCCCATTCGAACCCCTTCCCCAAAGTCCCCGCCCTAACTCTGCCCCCTCCCTGCCCCTATTCCAACCCCTTCGCCAAATCCCCTGCCAACCCCCGCCTCCTCCCCTGCGCACCGCATTCCCGCTCCTTCCCCTCCCTCCTGGAGCTTGTTACGCTGCGAAACAGCTAGTTTGTGGCGGCAAGTGCTGGGAGGTAGGTGGAGGAGCAGGGACGCGGCGCACTTAGGGGAGGAGGCAGAGGTGGGGCGGGGAGGGAAGCTTGGCAGCGCCCTCGCCAAAGGTTCCCTGTGCGCTCCCCCCCCCCCCCCGGGCTACATGCCTATTGGGCAGGTGGGATGGCAGCCCCCCCCCCCGGTTCGTTCCCCCCCCCCGCGTGCTGGGCCTCAGGCCTAGGAAACATTAAACCCCTGCACAGCTGGAATGGGGAGGGGTTAGTTTCCATGGAGCTGGGGGAATTTATGCTGGGCTGTGGCTCTGCCAAGGTTAGTGGGGTGCTCCAGAGAGTTCAGGCTCAGCCGGAGCTGTAGGCTGTCCCCCAGGTCTCCTGGCCGCCTATCTGTGGGTGCGCACCTTGGGGGCAGGCCTGCCCCTCACCCTGGTGCTGGGGCTGACGTTCCTCTCTATCCTCCGCCCCCACCCCCCAACAGGACGTCAGCCTTCACTTCGTGCTGTGGGGCTGCCTACACGTCTACCAGCGCATGATTGACAAGGCGGAGGATGTGTGCCTCTTTCTGCCGCAGCCTGGCGAGATGGTGGGCCAGCTGGCTGTGCAGACCGGGGAGCCCCTCATCTTCACCATCAAGGCCAAGCGTGACTGCACCTTCCTCAAGATCTCCACGTCGGACTTCTACGAGTTGGTGTCCCCCTTCCCCTCCACATCCTGTGGGCAGGGTCTCCCCACCTCCCATCCCACTTCCATCTAGGCTGGTGGCCTGGGTCAGATTGGGGCCAGTGCCCCCTAGAGGGGAAAGGCACCGTGTCCCATTCCCCACCCCCATAAACCAGCCAGTCCCCTGCCCTGGGGCTGGATTGGAGAAGCCGCCCCCTAGAGGGGAAAGGCCCCATGTCCCAGTCCTCCAATCGTGCCCCTGTTGCATGGGCCTGGATTCTCCTGCCCTGGGCTGGGATCTGTCCTGGTGCCATGTTTTCTTGGCTGGCTCTGTTCCAGAGGAGGTGGGGGACTCAGGGAGGGGGCGGCTGCAGTCAGCAGCGCACTGGCAGCAACGGGGCCACCTGTGCACTGACGAGCTGCCCGCTCTCTCCCCAGGATCATGCGGGAACAGCCCAGTGTGGTGCTGAGTGTTGCCCATACTGTGGCCGCCCGCATGTCCCCATTCATGCGCCAGATGGACTTTGCCATCGGCCGGATGGCAGTGGAGACCGGACGGGCCTTGTACAGGAGAGTGAGGCCTGTGCTGGGGGGGTGCTTGGAGACCCTGGCGGGGGAACCCCAGCTTCTCCGTCTAGCCCAGGGCACAGCTGGGACCAACTCTCCCTGCTGTGTTTAACCCCTTCCACGCCAGGGTAATGGGCACCCCTGTTACTCTCAGCCTCGTCCATGCCCTTCCTGCAGCAAAAATGACTCAGGCATCCCAGCGCTCTGGGCGGGCGCTGTCCAGGCCAGCAGCCGTGCTGTTTCCAGAGGGGCCAGGCAAGACCTGACCAGCTGCCTCTGACCCCTCCATGGGACTCAGGTTTTCACCTGGGCTGACCTGACTTCAACCCCTTCCTGGCTGCAGGTGTTGGATTGAGAGCAGCCCGGGTGCTCTGGGGATGGGGGCGTCCCAGCCCAGGGTGGGTGCCAGCTGGGGCTGTCAGACTCGCCGCTCATTGCATGTGCTCTCCCAGCCAATGTGGTAGGGGGCGCTCTAGTTCTAGGGCTGGCGGAACCCAGCCCTGGGGAACCTAGGTCCTGCAGGGTAGCTCCATTGGGAGGGGACTTGCAGAAGGAAGTAGAGCTCCATATGAACACACAAGTGACACAAGTGCACATTGATAGAATTACAGACCCCCCTCCCCCAGAAGAGTAACCCTAATCAATGAGCCTACCCCAAAGTGACGGGCACATCTGGTAACAGCATGCGAAAAGCCTGTCTCCTTCCTCAGGAAAGTTGGATCCCATGTTGGTTAATGCTGCTGGGAGATTGCTTTAGGTGAAAAAATGCTGTAATATTTGATTTTAGCCTGTTAATGTTAAATTTAGACTCTAAGAAGCATGTTATGATTTTCATTTTATATGTAACCAGTTCTGTTTCCATTATCCTGACTCAGTACCTCTTAAATCTTAATCTTTGATAATAAATTTAGGATTGTTCCACTATACATATATCTCATTGCTGCGATGTTATAAACGATCTGATCTTGAGCTGTACCAATCAAGCTGTTTGGATTCTGTTCCCTGGTAATTTCTGTGAGTGTCCTGTGACAGTAACCCAATGCTACTGGGGGACACTTTCAGAGGGGCTTGGGGGCTGCGGTGCAACTACTGTTACCGTGCAAGGCAGAGCAAGGGCTGGCAGAGCCCTGTGGAGATTGGTAGGATGGCTAACAGACCGGTGATGTTATGCTTGACTAGATATCAGCTCCCTGAGAAAATCTTCCTCTACCCAGATGGGTAACAAGGTGACTCAGAGCCTGGGCACCCCAAGAAAGCTGCACACATACCCCTGTAACCTGCTTTCCCGCCTCCAGGGGCCTCTTTATCTTAGCCAACCCTCAAATATGTTCAAACCGTGTTCAAATATATTAAGGACTGTTCCAAAGAGGACCCTGATCAACTGTTCTCCATGTGCACTAGAAGTAGGAATCAGCTTAATCTGCAGCAAGGGAGATTTAGGTTAGATATTAGGAAAAACTCTCTCACTATAAAGATAGATAAGCTCTGGAATAGGCCTCAATGGGAGGTTGTGGAATCCCCATCATTGGAGGTTTTTAAGAACCCATTAGACAAAGAGCTGTCAGGGACAGTCTAAGTATAGTGCCAGACGGGATGATCTTTCTAGGACCCTTCCAGCCCTACATTTCCAGGATTCTCTGAACTGTGGAGTTTAACTGGTGAGCCCCACAGCGAACTGACCCTGCAGCGTTCACCCAGCTCTAGTCCAATGTGAATTATTAACAAAATGAGCTGGTCCCTGATACGGAGAAGTCACAAGACCAGTGAGCACAGCGGGACATACCCTATCAGAGATACCCAATGACAGTCGTTCCCTTGTAGTGCAGTGGGGGAAGCTAGGGAATCCAATGGTTCCTCTCAGATAAAGTCTTGCAGTACACAAACAGGGACTTGGCTTAGAAAAGCAGAGATGCCTTCCCTCGCCCACTATTGCAGGCACCTATTCTAAGTCTGTAAGTAAACAGACGCAGTTCACAAATAGCCTTCTGACCCAGAAATAGACTAGACAGGAGGGAGGATAACTCACCAGAACACAGTCCATTCCACTTACAACCCAGAATTCATCAGCAACACTGAATTCCCAGAAAAACAAAGATGAGAATATGATTAAGAACCAGACCCCAGATCACTAACTACAGGGATTAGATCTAGCTTTGTGGGTGTCACGGACTCACAGATCGTGCCCACTCGTGGCCCTGTGCGGTCCATGGGGGTTGGGGGGGGGGCACCCCTTTCAGTGAGACAGCCCTTCTCGGGGGTCCACTCTCTCTCGGGGTTAGGCCCCTCCACCTCCTGGAGCCGCACCTCTCTGAGCCTTAGCACATCTGTCTCTCGCCGTGGGCCCCCTCAGGGAGTCCACTCGCTCTGGACCCCCCGGGGCCTCCCTCCCCCTGAAGGGGACGATGCAACCCTGTTCTCTAGACCGGAGTGACTCTCAGCCAGCGTAAAACAGGAGGGTTTATTGAGCATTGAACACAACACAGGAAACACTCAGGGCCTCAGGCCTGACCTCCCTCAGCCCAGTACATCCCAGTCTCCTTGCATCCAGGTGGGCTCTGCCTGCCCCTCCTCTCCAGCCCAGAGCCCCCCTGCTTCCCAGCTGCATCTGAGATCACTGGCCACAAGCCCCGCTCTGTCCATTGTCTTCTCTCCAGGTAAACAGGTCGATATAAACTGGCCGTGGGGAAGTTTAGGCTTGAAATTAGAAGAAGGTTTCTAACCGTCAGAGGGGTGAAATTTTGGAACAGCCTTCCGAGGGAAACGGTGGAGGCGAAAGACCTTTCTGACTTCAAGATTAGGCTTGATAAGTTTATGGAGGGAATGGTTTGAAGGGATAACGTGATTTTAGTCAATTAGGCATTAACGTGCCATCGCGGGTAAAATGAGGATCCGGCTGTAGAATCTTGCCTGTATGCTCGGGGTACTGCTGATCGCCATATTTGGGGTCGGGAAGGAATTTTCCTCCAGGGTAGATTGGCAGAGGCCCTGGAGGTTTTTCGCCTTCCTCCGCAGCATAGGGCAGGGCTCGCAGGCTGGAATATTCTGTTGTGGGTGGGTCAGCTTTTGTGGCCTGCATCATGCGGGAGGTCAGACTAGATGACCATATTGGTCCCTTCTGACCTTAAAGTCTATGAGTCTATGAGGTCGTCTGGGCCTCCTTTCTCTCTGCCCTCCTCTGGCTGGAACCGGCTGGTTGGGTCATGGGGTCCTCTCTTCACAGCCCATTGTCCTCCCACTGACTAGAACCGGCTGTGACTCCTGAGCTGAGTCTCTGGGTCATCAGGTCAGCGGTCGCTGGGGTGTCCATCCTCCAGCCCATCGGCTGGGGTCCCAAGTTCCCTCTCCGATCCTCTGTAATAACAAACTCCCTCTCCCCTCACCTCGTTAAACCAGTAACACCCAGGGGCACTGAGTCCCACTCCCTCTGCATGCAAACCACTGGAAAACCACGAAAATATAAGAAAATCCCCCATTTTGTCACAGTGGGGATCCTGGAAGAGTAGTTAGAAACCCCAGAGAGGCACTGAACTGAGGTCTTCTTCCATCTCTGCAGAGAAAGGGTAAGGGAGGAAGCCTCCACATCATGGTTACAGTGGACATGCAGGAAGCCCCAATTTCTCTGAAAGAAGAAATCAGGACTCTGAGCAATTGAAACAGATTCTTCAAACAGTTTAGTAGCAAATGTGTGCACAGTAAATCCAAAATCTGGGGCTGGGTTATTTACATATGACCTTCTTTGTGAGATACTTGGCCAGCACCTGAAAAAGAAATGTGAAGAGTCATGATTATTTGTCCAGTGCCCCTTAATACACATAAACAGAGTGGAGAATACTAGGGAATACCAATATGACAACATGGGCCGGGAATAAGCTGCTGGATACGGTATAGAAAGCAAACACCAACACAGGAAACACTACAAGATTAGGGGAACCCATATTACTTAATATAGTCGCTTTTGAATGAGCGGAATGTGTCAATTCAGCAGGGGTCTCTATTGATTTCCTTCCAATATTCAACTCTTACAGGAACATTGTCTCCCCATTGAGAGCTATAAGCAATAACATCCCAGACTCCCTCTGCCTTTCGCCCTCCTCTGCTAACTGCTGCCTGGTGAATCCCCACAGGCCCTGAACCCAGGGGGACAGTAAACTGGAGAATGAGGTGGTGATGGAGACTAGAAGCCTGACCATTCAGTGACCTTTTTCTATGAGGTGGAGGATCATAGTAGCTAACTTTGGAGGATGAGTTCTATCTGCTGAGCACCTTCTCTGAAGGGCAGAGCATCCTTATCTCCCAATAACATCAGTGGGAGTTTGAGAACACTCAGCAACTCATAGGATTGGGCAATACAAATACAAAGGCCTTGGGTGGCTAAAGTTAAGCACTAAAATCTGCAGTTAGATGCCTAAATACTCATTATAGCCACCTGCAGCCGTGCTGATTAAATCTCTATCAGCATTGTGGTGTTTAAAATAGAGATTTGAAAAACAAGGGGACTGATGTTTATAGGCATATTTGTCCTTTGGTTGACATCAGACAACTTTATGCCAGGTGACTGGATTTTCCAAACCTGGATACCTAAACTTTGACTCCTAACAATCACATGTAGGTGCATACATAGGGGTGGGGTCAGTTGTAAAATCACCTTTTTGCTGCCCTATGTTGCAGTGGAGCAGGACAAAGTAGCCATAAAGCTGCCCTAAGAGGCAGCTAGGAATTCCCCAGCATGTGCAAATCCCTAACACACAGAGAACTAGCATATATAGTGTACAGCCAGTGTAGCTGGCTGTATGTCACCAACTCCTAGCTTCCCACCCAAGTATATGGGGTGTGAGCTGGAAACAGAAGATGGCACACACAGTGTGCGTTGCGCTACAGCAATCTCCAGTGCAGCAATGGCTGTTTCAAGACAGCATAATTTAGAACAACCCAGAGTCTAGCTCTTACTCACTCTCACTTATGCCCGTCACCCCAATCGGGGTATGGGCCGCCAACCACAGATCTCCAGAGTCCTCTATCCTGGGCCATTTGCTCTAGCTGGTTCCAGGTATAGCCCATTTTTATGCTATCAGCCTGAAGGTCGCGTCACCAGGTGTTTCTTGGATGGCCTCTTTTCCGCTTGCCTTGGGGGTTCCACCGCAATGCCTGTCTAGTGATGTTGGTTGGCTGCTTGCGTAGTGTGTGTCCTATCCAGCCCCACCTTCTGCTTCTAATTTCTTCCTCTGCTGGAAGTTGACAGGTCCTCTCCAAGAGGTAGATGTTGCTGATGGTGTCTGGCCAGCGGATCTGGAGAATCCTTCTAAGGCAACTATTTATGAAGGTCTGGATCTTCCTGGTGGTTGTTTTAGTTGTCCTCCAGGTTTCAGCT
This sequence comes from Emys orbicularis, assembly GCF_028017835.1. NCBI lineage: Eukaryota > Metazoa > Chordata > Testudines > Emydidae > Emys > Emys orbicularis. The sequence goes on along the minus strand of NC_088701.1, from coordinate 8,148,571 downwards.
CCATACAATAAAACTGATTTCACGTTGGAGTTGAACAGTCTAATCTTTGTTGCCAAATACAGCTCTCTGGAGCTCCAGATGTTCTTGAGCTGTAAGAAAGCTGCTCTTGCCTTACCGATCCTTGCTTTGATGTCTGCATCCGTGCCACCCTGTTGGTTGATGATGCTGCCAAGGTAGGTGAAGGACTGCACTTCTTCCAGAGGGCTTCCATTCAGTGTGACTGGGTCATTACTGATGGAGTTAATCTTGAGGATCTTGGTCTTGTCCTTGCGGATGTTGAGGCCAACCTGTGATGACGTGGCTGCCACTACGTTGGTCTTCTCTTGCATCTGCTGTTTGCTATGCGAAAGGAGTGCAAGGTCGTCGGCAAAGTCCAGGTCATCAAGCTGGGTCCACAACGTCCACTGGATTCCGTTCCTGCGCTCATAAGTGGGTGTCTTCATAATCCAATCAATGACAAGGAGAAAGAGAAATGGTGACAACAAGCATCCTTGTCTAACTCCGGTTCGCACCTGGAAGCTGATTGTAAGCTGCCCTCCATGGATCACTCTACAGTGTATGCCGTCATATAAGTTCTTAATCAAGTTGACCACCTTTGCTGGGATGCCATAGTGCCGAAGGAGCTTCCAGAGAGTCTCTCGATCCATGCTATCGAATGCTTTCTCATAGTCAACAAAGTTGATGTACAGCGAGGAGTTCCACTCCATAGACTGCTCGACTATGATGCGGAGTCTAGAGCTCAGGTGTATTTGAGGATCTGGGCCGGTACTTGGCTGTTACTACAGTAATGACTCCTGAGCAAACAGTATAATGTACATGCTTATCACTGAGCTTGTCCAGAGGCTACATGTCCATCAGAATGACTAGATGTCCTGATGTGTAATAAAAACGCTTTGAGTAATAAAAATCAACCCAGGCTACTTTACAGGGCCTCATCCTTCTCTCATTTACAGCATCTGAGCAGTAGTACAACGGCTAATACTGCCCAGTATTATAGTTGCCTCTCTCTTCTTCCAATTCTGGGTAGCGGGAGCGAGTAGTATAAGGGCCCTACTGTCAATCAAACATTAACCCCAGACCTTGACCCAATAAACCCTGCCCACCGGTCATTGGAAGTCCCACCCCATGGGGGTATTACTTCCGGGGTCAAGGCGGACACATGACCGGAAGCAAGGTGTGTCATGTGACCCCTCTAAGAACTCCTCCCACTGTCCTCTACCAATCAGGATGGGTTTTGCCCTTGATAGGAATGCCCCGAGAGAAGATTTGACCAATCAGGGGGAGTTCCGAGGTTTGTGTGACCCCTCTAAGAACTCCTACCACCACCCTCTACCAATCAGGAGGGGTTTCAGCCGCTGGGGACCACCCCGAGAGGAGATTTGACCAATTGGGGGGAATTCTGGGGTGGGGTGACCAGTCCGGAAGAGGTTCATGTGACCCTCCTAAGAACTCCTCCCAACACTCTCTACCAATTGCGATGGGTTTCGGCTGCAGAGGATTGCCCCAAAAGGAGATTTGACCAAAATAGGGCAGGTTCTGGGATGGGGTGAACCACCCAGAAGAGGGTCGTGTGACCCCTCTAAGAACTCCTTCCAATGCCCTCTGCCAATCAGAATGCAGCACCATCACCCCATGAGTCCCAGTGCTGGGCAGAGGAGGCCATCTCTTACCAAGAAGACGTGTTTTAGAAATTATGGCAAGGCTGAGAGGAAACATGGGAGTCCTTTACCACCCCCGTGAGAACTTCGGACTTTGTTTTAGCTCTGAGGACCTTTGGACTTGTGTGGAGAAAGCGCTACAGCAGCGACAATTCCGAAGAGGATGAGGGAGCAGCCGAGGGGATTCCTTTGGCCCAGCCATTGATGGATATGCCAGAAGCCGAACCCGAAGCCCAACTGCTCATGAGACACCCCGATGAGCATGGTGGCCTCTCGTCGTCCATCACCCTGAAGGAGGAAGGTGATCATGGCTTTGGGGAGTCACCGGTGGACAAGGTGAATGGAAAAGATGTCGCTCAGGTAAATGAATGATTAAGAAGTGACGGTCGATGATGGGGTGTAATGGGGTTAGGAACCTGGGGTTGTGTAAATCTAAAAACAAGCAGTGGGAACTTACACTTGTTTCTTGTCTGAAAATCTCTCGACAGCTCGACGATGCCTTTCTAGAGGACCGGAGGCCCTGGTCAGCATTGCATCAAGCAGCGAAGATGAACTTCGAGGATGATGGCTGTGAGGAGTTTAGGAGGAGGCTTGGGATAGAACTCACTGAGCCAGTGCCACGTCGTGAGCGTAAAAAAGTTATGCGGACTATTGTACGCGTTGCTGTTTATGCCATTCTTAATCACTGTGTTAGGGAAAAGCTTTTTGAAGATTGTGAGGGCTGTGTCATAGATGCGCCAGCCCAACGGCACCATGACCGTGTGACTTGGACTTCAATGAATGTAAACTGCAAACTCCGGGGCCTGTGTGCTGAGCTGTGTTTGGAAAGCTTATTGAACACTATTATTGCCATAGGTTATGCTATGCAATGTCTGTGCCTAACCCAAGAACAGTTAGCGCAAGGGGTGACCTTGATAAATGCTGTGCAATTCAGTGGAGACCCTGGCCACATTTTAAAGAAAATGCCCAAACTGGAAGATCCCTGCTTACAGCGTTATATTGACCGTCTGGTCCGCACAAAAAGTGACAGAGCCCTGCTTAAGAAAAAGACTATTTGTAAGAAATCTAAAAGGATCAAGTTAGAGAATGGTGAGGGGACAAACAGGCAATATAAAACTTGGTAGCTGTAAATTTAAAAAAAATCTATTGAAAAGGGCTTTGTGACTATCTGTGTTTCTCTTAGAAGGTCTCTGGCCCTTAAGTGAGCTAAAAGTTTTGATGGAACATCTTGGTTTGTTTTCAAGGAGCTGTATGTCTTTGCAATTTAAAAAAAATGGTTTGTGAGAACCTAGCTCTTGTGTCTTTGTGTAAAAGAGACCCATTTACAGCAAAAAGCTGAAATGTATGTTGTGGGAAGGGAAAAAATCCTAAAAATGTGTTCCTGAAGTTCTTTTCCACAACTCACCACCAGATGTCAGGGCAGAGCTCATCCTGACTCTGCTTACACCAGGAAAACAAACAGAGATGGTTCAGACATGTGTTTGAGTACAATAGAGTTGACTCATCCTGTTGAACTGAATGGTTTTAACCACACCCCCACTGAATAGCGAAGGTAATTATGATTACATACCCATGTTGCCATAGGGATACATTTGATTGGTGTGCACCCATAGTAAGGGAGGTGGGTGGGCAAGTTCTGATTAATATGAAATGAAATAAAACCTCAGGAATTCGCAGATGCTATTGGACAGTTTAAATATTACCCCTGGAGTTGGTAGAGTGCTATTAGACAGTTAAAATGTCCCAGGAGTTGGCAGAACTCTACAGGAGTTGTTTGAATGCTATGGGTCACTCTTTCTAGCAATTCAATGCCATTAAACATTTAAAATAATATATTTACCAAAAAAACCACCACCACCACCAAAAAACAACCCACACACAAGGGTCTAACCCAAAACGGAAATGTTTCAAGGGTTCACAAACCTTCACCGTGCTTTAGAACAAGCATTTGCTCTAAAGACAATCAAACATTTAAAAGCTCTGGGTGCTTATTATGGTTGTGATACAACCATTTTATTTCAAACCCCCACCCCAAACTTTAAGCATGAAAGAAACATGTTTAAAGAAACAAGCCCCAAAGACATGTATTGATATCTGCAAAGGGTCCCCACTTGGGAATGGGGCAGTTACACTAAGGATTGGGGATTTGCTGTTTAATACTGTAAGAAGGCCCTACAGAAAAATGTATTTTAACTAAAATGAAAAAAATGTAGCCAAAAGCAGCTCAGTTGTGCAGACAGCTTAATTCCCCCCCCCTCCCACCCTAGATCACAAAAGGGAACGTTAGGGAGGGGCCTAAAGGCCTTAAGTGTCTATTATTTCAGAGTTGTAGCAATCAAATCAACCTGATAGCTACTATTTTGAAGTCTGTTTGAAAGAAAGGGTTAGGATGGCATAAAAACTTCAGGTATTTTGGAGACTGTCTTTTTCAACAGAAGCTCTCTTGAACGGCTGCTGGACTGCAAGAGGAGGTATGCTCCCTGTTTTTAACTCTGAAAATATATATTATATAATATCGCTCGTTGGCCATGTTGTCTTAGTAAATAATGATGCCTATGTTTATTGCAGTGTGATCTGTTTAGCATGGAACCAGTAACTTTAAATTGCATTTCATCACCAGGCCAAGGTAAAAAACCATTTTAACTGTAGTTTTGCTTAATAACTTCAGGTATTACACAGGTTGTATAGGAATTTGGGGGTAATACTAACAAACATTTTTGCTTGTTCTTTAATCCAAAGGCCCAAACACACATGGGGGGGAACAGAACAAGTATGTGCCTGCAACACTTTATCCTGTAGTAGAAGGTAACTTTCTGCAATTGGCTTTTAAATGCATGTGGATTTATTGAACAGTATTTTGTTGCAAACTGTGTTTTAAACTGTGTGTGTGTGTAAAACATAGGTGGGTTTTTTTAAGTATATGGCTGCAAACTGATGGTAATGGTGTGTTTCAAACTAAGAGGGTGGTTTTTTTTCTGTGCAAAATGGTTTTAAACTGGATTTTAAAAGTTGATTTTAAAAGCAGTTTGGTTTTTATTTTGCAAAATGAGGTGTATTTAAAAAAATGTGGGTTTGTTGTTTTTTGTTTTAAAGTGGTAGAAATAAACTCAAAACTCCTGTTTGTTGTACAGCCTGAAATGGATTTTGTTTTAAAGCTATGACTTTTTAAATAGAAAAACACCCAAATAAATATTTTATTCTTAAGTTTACAAGACAGTTTCATGTGATTTATAATATTGTCTGCTCCACAGTACAGTCAAAACATGAGACCCTTAGACCAGAGGGTAAACAAGCTTAAAAGAAAAAGAAAAGAGACAGCTGAAAAGAAAATGTCACCAGTATCAGTGACCGATGGATGGATGAAGCCCAGTAAATATATTGTGTTTATTAGTTTGGTTAATGTATGAGGTTTTGTATTTTAAGTAAATGCAAAGGTGTGGGTGAGAAAGATGGTAAAGTTAAGTTTTGTAATATGTTCCTTCCCCCCTAATCAGGCACGTGCAGCTCTCCTGACAATGTTATAGTCAAAGCTACAGGGACACCTCCACCAGAACTGCCAAAGAACCAGAAATCTGCTTTGAGACCTTTAACAAGGCAAAACAACACAAGAGTGCAGATGAAGCATCAGGGCAGTCCAAACCTCATATGCGTCAAACCCAAGGACAAAACAAAAGACTCCGGTAAAAACCAACCATGCAAACACAACTCCAGTTCCTCAGTGACCACCACTACACCAAGCCCTGAGAAAACTGAGCGAAAACGCCCACATTCACAAACCTGCAGCACGCGCTCTAGGGGTTGTGAACGTGCACAAAAACACACACATTCACAAACCCGGAGCATGCGCTCTAGGGGTTGTGAATAAAAAAACAAGGACTGACAGACAAACCATTCCCCCAACACCATAAGCTCCTCACAGCTCCCCCATAGTCTAGTATTTGGGAAAAGTATGATGTTTCATTCAGAAAACTGATGGACGCAGTATCCTCGGGGGTTCTATAAGAACGGTATTCTAAAAACATTTGGGAAAAATATGACGCTTCGTTCAGAATACTGGTGACCGCTGTATCTTCAGGGGGCCTAAAAGGAAGGAGGGCTGGAAACCACATCAAAAATGCAAAAGCTTTGGCGGGTGACTTTTTGAAAAATACTTCAATTTTTCCAAAGGGTGGCTCTGAGCAGGCGTGACTAGTCATGGAAAGGGGCCTCGGTAAAAGGGGCACCCTCAAGGCTACACATCAGCTCGGGTGTAAACAAAAGGGGGGACAGCGCTGGGTGGACAAACAAATGGCTGCCAAAAAGTTCCAGGCCAGAATCGCTGTAAAAATTTTAAAAAGGGCTAAAGAGGTAATGAGGGGGAAAAAACAAAAAGATGCCCCCTACTGGAGGCTCTCAAACTGGCTTGTCAGAAAATAGGGAGGTGGAATCAGACTCTCACACAGAGTCTGGTTTAGAAAATTCCCCAGAGGGCTCTCTAGATGGGTCCCCATCTACTCCCAATGACCCTCACGGAGGCACCTCGGAGTCTGACTCTCAAATAGCATCTGATGTAGAAAGATGCCACTGATGGTCCCGTAGAAGAACCCCCAAGTAACCCTGAAAATGCAGAGGTGTATATGGAGAGAGTGAGATGTTGGCAACATGAATTACCTAGATTTGGGGGGGGGGTCGGTGTATTGTGCGGAATTTCATTTTGTCAATCTTGAGCGAATAAATTCAGCTCAGCAGGTTGTTGAAGCCATACACAGGGGAATACAGTTAGTGCTCGATGACGTTAATGATAGGGTAGGCCCTGATGATTATGTTCAGCTACGTTTAGAGAGCTGTAATTTAACTAACCCTTTGTTTTTGGTCTGAAGAACTAGAGATGAGCTTTCTGCTGAGGATTTCTTAAATCAGACCTCAAAGCTGCTACAGAGCAATAGAGAGTTGCATGTTGATGGGACATTGCGCCTCGTTGTGACCGTTGTAAAAACCAGGGGTGGGGGCATTCGTAGAGTATCCTCAGTAGTCAAATCATCCATAAAAAGAGACAATGTTCAGTAGACCTGACTTATACGGGTACCAATCTGTGTTTTGCGGGTGGGCTCTTGGCCGTCATGTCCGACCGTAAACCTAGGGATGTGGAATTGTTAGCGGGGGGCGAGAAAGTTGCATGAGAAACTGGGGTGGTCAGATCAAAAAAAGATTATGCTCAGTGACGTAGCAACGTTTGAGCAGCATTTAGGAGTCAACATACAGGTGGTGCTGTATGCGGTGAAAGGTGGATGGGGCTTTTTTAAAACGTGGGCCCAGTGTACCCCAAGACTTATTTCATCCTGTTGCATGATGAGCATTACTATGGGGTTCTGGATGTGAAAAAGTTGTTCAGAGCGAAAAATTATTGTGAGTTTTGCCACACAGTGTACAGTCACGACCACTCTTGCAGGTATCGTTGCCGCCTCTGCCTGAGCGTAACATGCTCAGACAGCGTGGGCATGCAGCTGAGGTGTCCTAGCTGTAGACTATATTGTCAGTCCAAAGCGTGTCTAGACAGACACATCGACTGTGCATCAAAAAAACTAGTCAAATGCCTGTCTAACACTTTGTGTGATAAGTGTCAGTCTTATGTGGACAAGCGGCACAGGTGTAAAGGGAGGCGCTGTAAGCAGTGTCAGGCTTTGATCGCTGGTGATGTAGAAGTCACCTCTGTTTTATGGAAAGCCTGAATCCTCAGAAAAGTATATTTTTTATGATTTTGAATAGACGGAGGAGACTGGGTTGCACACTCCCAATTACATTTTCACTATGTCCCTAAAGCCGGAAAAGTCCTGGGAATTTAAGGACGATGAGTGTCTTTCTATGGTTGTTAAGACCTTTATTGGCAAAGAGTTCCAGGACTACACATTCCTAGCGCACAATTCCAAAGGTTATGATGCGTACTTCATCGTTAGACAGTTACTGAAGGAAAAGATGTGCCTAGAACTGATCACTCAGGGTAGTAAACTAATGTGTGTGTAAATTAAGGCCCTGGGCATTCGTTTTATAGACTCTCTTTAAACTTCTTGCCCATGAAGCTTAGCAAGCTCCCGCAGGCGATGGGGTTTGAAGGGTGCAAAGGGTATTTTCCACATTTTTTTAAACACTTGAGAAAATCAAAATTAAGTGGGGCCTATGCCCGGTGTGGAGCACTATGGTGTAGAAAGCATGATGCCCAGGGAAAAAGCAGAGTTTCTCGACTGATATTGGGACCACAGGTATGAGACGTTTGACTTGCAGCAAGAGCTCGCGTACAACTGTCAGCAGGATGTCAAAATTTTGAGACAGGCTTGTATCCTATATAGAAAAGAGATTATGAAAATGACGGAGAAGGGAGATATAGTAGAGACAGAACCTGGTACATTCACTGAGATAAAACTGTGTATAGATCCATTCCGGTACATAACACTGGCATGTGTCTGCATGGCTATGTACAGGTTTATGTTTTTGGAGCCTAACATGGTAGCTCTTCTCCCTCCAGATAACTATCACAGGCAGAAAAAGAGATATTCGACCCCAGCTATTCAGTGGCTGTTGTATACCTCTCACAAAGAAAATATACAAATACGGCATGCTTTACAGGGTGGGGAACTACAGGTAGGCCCCTACTTTTTAGACAGTTATGCCAATGTTGACGGGGTACACACAGCCTTTGAGTTTAACAGTTGTTTTTTTCCACGGTTGTGTCACTGTCATTGTGAAAAAGCACAAAACCCTATGATGGGGACAACTTTTGAGTTTCTTTATTACAAGATGCAGCTCAAGACCGACTGTCTGAAACGACTTGGTTTTGTAGTGAGGACGCTTTAGGAGCACGAGTGGCAGATGATGAGAGAAACAGACAGGAAGCTTGCAGGTTTCTTAAACCGAGCCCAGTTGCCCCAGCCTCTCGTGCCTAGGGATGCGCTTTTTGGGGGGAGGACAAACGCTATCTGCCTATATTACAAACCTAACCCCAGGGAAGAAATCCACTATTATGATTTTACCAGCCTGCACCCTTTCGTAAGCAAAACCAAAGAATACCCTATCGGACACCCCAATATAGTATATGACAAATTGGGACCCCTTGCAAATTATTTTGGAATTGCAAAAGTTAAAGTGTACCCCCCACGAGGCTTCTTTTTCCCATTGTTACCTGTCAGAGTAGGTGGCAAGCTTATGTTCCCGCTATGCTGAACCTGTGTGGAAACCAAGCAGTGGGAGATGTGCACCCATACTGACAAGGAGAGGGCCATCCTGGGGACTTGGTGCACGGTGGAATTGAACGCGGCCATAGCGAAGGGGTACGCGGTGGCTAAAATATATGAAAACTGGCATTTTAATGAAAAATCTGATGAACTCTTTTCAGAGTACATAAAATTACACCTCCACCAGAAACAAGAGGCTTCAGGGTATCCCAGCTTGTGCACAGACAAAGAAAAACAAAATAAGTACATTAACGATTTCTACCAGAAAGAAGGCGTGCATTTATGCCAACATGAGATCAGGTTTAACACCGCTAAACGCCAAATCGCTAAACTGTTTTAAAATTCTCTGTGGGGTAAATCTGACCAAAGAACAAACCTACCCAACATCAGCATCGTGAGAGACCCTGACCAACTCTTTCAGTACCTGTTTCCCCCCAACTACGAGGTTTCATCCTGCGAGTTTATCGACGATGAAACAGCGTGCCTGTCTTGGAAACACACAAAAGACCGGTACTCAGTCTCTGGAAATACCAATGTTTTCATAGCCTGTTTCACCACTGCTTACACCCGCTTAGAACTATACAGCCTGCTAGATGGTTTGCAGGAGCGGTGCCTGTACCACGACACTGACTCGGTGATATCTGTGAAAAGGGAGGGTGACTGGAATCCCCCTCTGCGGGATTATTTAGGGGACCTCACAAGCAAGATCCTGCCAGATCAACACCAAGTTTGTGTTGGCAGGCCCGAAAACATACAGGTATAAGCTGTCGGGAAGAAAGGCCTGCATGAAAGTCAAAGGTATTACCCTGAACATAGCAAACTGTGAAAAGACCAACTTTGACAGTTTGAAAGATCTAGTCCTGGATTATTGCACGAGCCTGCAAGAAAACACCTCAAAAAAGATAGAGGTGCAGCAGCCCTCTATCGTAAAGAACAAAAAATCAGTGGCAAATAAAGACAAAAACCCTTAAGAAAACACAGAAAGTCGTTTACAACAAGAGGGTCCTAAGAGAAGGGTTTAAAACCTTGCCCTACGGCTTTTAAAATAGATATGAGGTGGAAACACCTCTTTTCTGCAATTCTCGTGGGCCCTAGCAACTGTGGGAAAAGTTACTTTATAAAAAATGTGTTGGATAATGCCAAACAAACATTGTCTGTTATGCCTGAGAATATTGGATAACATGGCTATCAAAATCATTGCAAGATACGCATGTCTGGGCTTGTTGAAACATGTTTTGAGCAAGGCTAGGCATGCCCAAGAATTTAAATTTAGTTTTTAAAAAATTCATCACCATCCGGTCGTTTTGCACTAAAGTCATTAGAATAAAATTTTAAAATCCTGTCAAAAGATAAACCCTTGCTACGATGATGTAAGAAAAACACGCAGTGATAGCCGCAGGCGACAGAGCAGGGGTCTTGTAATTGTCTATTGTGAAACACAATGTCTGTGGCATTTTTGTTTAAAAATTTCATAATGCATTTAGGAAACAACACTGTTTGGGGGGTGCCCGTATGAGTCAAAAAACTCTCCACGGTTACGCTCCGCCAGATACAAGGTGAGCCAGTGTTCACCAGGTTGGTTGTGTGGATGCGTGTTGACCACCAAACCTAAGGGTCTCTGAGACAGCTTGCCGCCAGGGAGCCAATCGCAAAGGAACACATCTAAGAAATTCTTTTTCGTGTAAGGGACTGTTCATAAGACATGTGAGAGCTGCACGGTGTCCATGTTCACATATAGTCAAACAGAACGTTTCTCCTCTGATTTATCTCTATGACGTTGTCAAAAACCCCATACACGATCATATTGATGGTGACGGTTAAAGCCTTTCCAAAACGTATTTCTGCTCTCAGGTTCCCGGTTTTAATCAGGGAATACTGATCGGCGCATTCCTGGTCGGGAGACGGGTCAAAGGCAAACAAGGTGTAACCCTGTGCAAACTCCTCACGGTCGATTAACAGAGAACGACCTTTCATGTGTTTACCAGCTGTCTGTACCAGATTCATGTATTCTCTCATGCCGCGTCCTGCCTCGAAGTCTGGTTGCAGAGGCTTGGTTGGTATCTGTTCACCATCTACATACAAGGCCACAAAATTAATATCATAATGTTTAAAATGAAAGGGATTTGTAGTGTAACTTCTGCTAGAGGCATCATTATCCACAAACCCTAGGACAAGCATTTTGGGTTACTGTCCCCAAAACAGGTTCTCCTGGTTACTGACCCTGCTGCTCGCGGGGTTGCTAAACACTTTCATTCCCACACGGTCCACGGGATATTTAGCATTAGGGGTAAGCAGGGCCTCTGTATGCCCCAGATGAACGCTCGGGGCCACCCGTACTTTTTTCACAAAAAGGGATGCTGATACAATACGCAATTTAAAGCCTTCGCCTGCACTGCCCATTAAACAGAAGGCGTCTTTACTGCGCGTCAGTTTAATTTTCACATCCACTCCGTTCAAGAAAAGTTTTTCTTGAAAAAACAGGTCGCTGCGTAGATGACCCAGCAGCTCTCCCGTCCTGCTCTGGGCCATCAGCTTTGCAAGCCTCACAAACCCTAGATTCCCGCCATCCAACTCTGTTTCTTCGTGTTGTCCGGTAGCGTCTTTGTAAAACAGGCCAACGGAAAATTGCGTGTCAAGGGTGTCGTCGCTGTAATTGAGCACCGATTCTATAAAGGCCCTGTAAGGGTAACAGTTGTTGCTTTGGCTTACAAGGCGGTCTCCCAGCGTGACATCCAACTGACTGAAAACAGAGGCCTCGGGGTAATTCACCAGGCCCACTTCGGCGTCCATGGCGAGTTCAGTTCCGTCTCTTTTTACAATCTTGCAACATAGATACAGCAGCGTGTTGTTTAAATCTATATAATCGATGCCATTCCCTGCTATAAAAACATCAATGGGGGCAGACTCTGTAACAGCCGATAGAGGCGGCACCTCGATGTAGATGCTTTGTTCAATGCTGGTCTGCGTAGGGGCTATTTGAAATAAGTCTAGTTCGGATTTGGTGCACTCTTCAGACCCGCAGTGAACAAAAGCCATGTTGATTAAAATATCTCTCTTTTACCAGGCGGAGAGCGTCTTCTCTTTCGCCCAGGCTTCCTCTTGGACTTTCACTTATGGCTGGCCCTGCGCATCAAAGCCCTTCTTTTAAAGGGTATTGGGGGACCAGTGCGTTGCAGGTATGATACATTTCTCTTTCTCTTCCTCCTTTTAATGTACATCAGCCCCGATCCTTCCTGTGAAGCTGTATTCAAGCCAGTTTGTGTAAAGTGTAAGCATCCTGGTCTGAAAGCCAAGCTGTTACCTGTCTTCTAGTTAAAGTTTTACTGTGCTTTTTGGCCACTTGAAAAAGAGGATTCACCGCGCCAAGCTCCTAACTTCCCTGGGGGTGTAATATATTTTCTTTAACAGAGCCATAGGTGGAGACATGACTGTTCCCGGTACCATCTTTTACTAACACAAGTATGGAAGGGGACATATTCATATGGACACATTTAAATAAGTTTTATTAATTGCCTGGTTTAACACAACCTTTTACAGCCACCTGTAAAAATGGATGCCATGACCCCTACAATGAGGGAGTCTGATCTGGTTCATTCTTCTATTTTGTCCTTTTCTGGATTTTCCTCTTGAGATCTGTGTCTCAGACAGGAGCAAAAACAGCTGACGCACGATATATTTACTCCCACAGGGCTACCGATGTGTAAGTTCTCAAAGGCCTCTAGAAAGGCATCGTCGAGCTGTTGAGAGATTTTCAGACAAAAAACAGTGTAAGCACCCCACTGCTTGTTTTTAGATTTATGCAATGCCAGGTCGATTCCTAACCCCATTACACCCCCCATGATCAACCGTCGCTTCTTAATCATTCATTTACCTGAGCGACGTCTTTCCCGTTCACCTTGTCCGCTGGTGACTCCCCCAAGCCATGATCCTCTTCCAACTTTAGGGGGGTGGACAATGAGAGGCCGTCACACTCATTGGGGTGCCTCATGAAGGCTTGGGTTTCGGGGTCGGGTTCCAAGGTATCTATCAACGGTTGAGTCAAAGGGCCCTCCTTGGAACTGTCACTGCTGTAGCACTTTCTCCATACAAGTCCAAAGGTCCTCGGGCCTAAAACAAAGTCTGAAGTTCTCACGGGGGTGGTAGAGGAGTCCATGTTTCCTCTCAGCCTTTCCACAATTTCTAAAACATGTCTTCTTGATAAGAGATGGCCTCCTCTGCCCGGTACTGGGACTTATGGGTTGATGGTTCTGCACTCTGATTGGCAGAGGGCATTGGGAGGAGTCCTTAGAGGGGTCGCATGACCCTCTTCCGGGCGGTTCACCCCATCCAAGAACCTGCTCTATTTTGGCCAAATCTCCTCTTGGGGCGGTCCTCTGCAGCCAAAACCCATCGCAATTGGTAAAGGGTGGTGGGAGGAGTTCTTAGAGGGGTCACACGAACCACTTCCGGATGGGTCACCCCACCCCAGAATTCCCCCCCAGTTGGTCAAATCTCTCGGGGTGGTCGCCAGTGGCTGAAACCCCTCCTGATTGGTAGAGGGCGGTGGCAAGAGTTCTTAGAGGGGTCACACAAACCATTTCCAGACAGGTCACCCCGCCCTGGAACTCCCCCTAATTGGTCAAATCTCCTCTCGGGGTGGTCGCCAGTGGCTGAAACCCCTCCTGATTGGTAGAGGGCAGTGGGAGGAGTTCTTAGAGGGGCCACATGACACACCTTGCTTCTGGTTATGTGTCCGCCCTGACCCCGGGAGTAATACCCCATGGGTGTGGGACTTCTGGTGACCGGTGGGCAAGAGGTGGGGTTAACGTTTGATTGATGGTAGGGCCCTTATACTACTGGAGCGCCTTCTTCTGTTTGTCTCCGTTCCGCTTCATTCCCCAATCACTCGGCCAGAACAGATGTCACTTATGATCTCAGTTGCCATCAGCTGGACAGTGGGACTTGGGTCTTTCTGTAGGACTTGGAGAGCTGAAATTACAGAGGACAACACGTTAGTGAACAGACTGTCAAATCACAGCTAAGTGTGATCACAGAACCTTGAGCTACCTAAGCAGAATGATCACATGGAAAAATGTGAAACTGGGCTCAGTCCTTCTATTGGGATGGAAAATACATGAGAAATCAATATGCCTCACTTTTCATATAGTCACCTGTGCCTGAAATAGCTGGAGACTTATTACCTCTGAATACCACGCTATAGCAGCTCTCCAATACAAAGTTTTAGGTTCCTCCACTGGGTCCCTTCCATGCTCCCAACTGGGGGGAGACCCTGACTCTACCAGAAAGTCATCCTCTCTGCTGTAAATGGAAGAAGGTCCATTGTTTCAATAGCTTCCACTTTTAAGTTTATTTTCCATCTCTATTCAGGAGACACTGCCTGAGCTCAAATAAACCTGGAATTTAACAGAGGCCAGGTCCAAGCAGGTTTATGCATGATACAGGGCACCTACTGGAAGAAAAATTGCTGGTGGGAAATTTGAGGTAGCAGAAAGTGGCTACAACTTCTTCTCACCTGGGGAGTCCACAGAGAGCCAATAAAGCCCAAAGAGTGGATAGCACTGGCTGTGGAGGGGGCATTGCCAGGACAACCAGGAGATGTACTGACTCATATCACACCTTCTGCAGCTTCCTCCTTCAGGGGAAATTAAAGCGGACTTTCTACTGGGCAAGAGTGAATTTGTCCTTTGCTGTGTGGCTGATGCACTTTGCACCAGTGGTATCGGTTACTGCTGCTTGTCAGCTAAATTCCTTTAGAACTCACTAATGAACAGGACTTCAGCTGTATTTATTACTTACACATCAGCAGATATTCCAGGTCCAGCCATTTCATACGCTGCCTGTCTGTGTGTTCCAGGATGATGCCTAAATACACAATGTAAAATAAATAACAACAATAATAATAAAACCTTCCCTTGTTGAGTGCAAAGTGATATTAGCAGTCTCTAGACACGTCTTTGGCATCTCCTACTGTGGGCCTAAAGGTGAGCTGTGGGCAAGCGGATGCTAGAGCAGTTTAGAGTCCACACTTAAGAGAATGAGAGAGACATTTTTTTAAAAGAATGTTTCCATAAAACCCATTTGTTCCTCTTGCCACTGCTGTCAGTTATCGGAGACATACTAAGATAGTGTCTAGTGGTCTGAGCAAAGGACTGGGGCCAGGAATAAGTGAGTTCTAAGCAGGGATCTCACAAGGTGACTGATAGGTGAGACGTAGGCCCAAATGCCTGCCTGTCTCACATGGGTGTGCTAGGGTGAAGAGGGCACAGGGCCAAAGAGGAGGAACCTAATGCTTCCTTGACAAGGTGGTGTGGCCAGGAACCTGAAACAGCAGGCGCTATGGGGAGGTGGGCTGCATGCCTCCCAATGATGAAGTAGCAGTGAGGAGCACTGAACAACACTGTGGGTAGGTCTGCACTTTGATCTAGGGGTATCACTCCCAGTTCAATGGGACAGGCCCACACTGGCTCTGACAGCGATAGCATGCTAACATTAGAATGTAGCTAAGGCAGCACGAGCAGTGGGAGGAGCTAGCCACCTTGAGAATAGACTTGGGGGTTTGGATGGGATCATACTTGGGGTGGTTAAACCTCCTGCTGCTCCTGCCATCGCAACTACTCTCTATTTTTAGCATGCAGGACTAGTGCGGGTACGTCTCATCAAGCTGGGAATTATACACCCAGCTCAAAGTGTAACCATGCCCTACGTGACAATGTCCCTGCCTCTACTACTAAATGACTGCACCGTGCTTTCCCTGCAACGATCCCGAAGCACTTGATAGCAACTAATCCACCACACTGGAGAGGTAGGGATATTAACATCTCCATCTATGGATGGGAAGCTGAAGCACAGAGAGATTAATGGCAGCTCAGCACTGCACAGTGGGATTGTTTCTGTCTCTCTCAATGGAAATACCAAAAGGGACACTGGGCATCATCTCTCACCAGCTAAGTTGGCTGCAGCTGCCCGGATCTCTTCCCAGCTGCTGTGGAAGTACATGGTGGTGTTTTTGTATAAGTTCTCCAGCAGCTCTGCATCCTCTTTGGCCTAGAGGGAATCAGGGACACATGAGCTCTCTCTGGCTAGAAGTGCCCTTTGACTGCCAGCACATGCTTTTACGAACCACAGGTAAATAAGATAGAGAACAGGTGGCTGGGTAGAAGTGGGAACAATGGGAATCTGTGGCAGATTTACTTTTCCCATCACCCTCAGTCATATATCCCACTCTTGCAGTTATTTACATTATCCATCACACATCCCCCCCCCCGACACACACACCCCCCTCTACACCACCACTCCAGTCAATAATCTCAGACAGTTCAACAGCTCACTCACAAGGTGTCTGCAAATGTCCACCTGGAGCTCTTCAGGCTTCAGCTCGGCTGTGCCACCAAGGTGCTCATTAACTGCACTTTGGAGTTTCTTCAGTCCCAAAAATGGGAAACAGAGGTGAAACGTAGCTCTGCATTCCTGAAAAAGAGTGTCACACCATTGAATTGTTCCCTACCGAGTGCTATGTTCATTCAAAGGGAACTCATCTGCGTGACTGCTCATCTATTCCAGGATCAAAAAAAGGGATTCATCTGGATGTAATTGGCAGAAAACATGCAGGAATGACTAATAGACGGGAGGGCTTCAACTGAAGCCTGGAGATAGCATCAATGTCTTTTGGGAACAGATATACCGATGAAAGCTGCTGCACCAGGCATAGCTGTGGTCTCTCTGTTCTGGGGAGGCAGGGGCCTGGGGTGCAGAGACAGACAGGAACAGAGACCTGTCGGGGTCAGACCCATGACCTCTCCTGGATTCTGGTGAGGCAGCCATGGACCAACCTGGCTGGAACTGACTCAGCAGGAGGGCAATGAACTGAGGGGAGAATTTGGGCCTCCACAGCAGGCAGGAATAGCAGAGCTCCCCTGGCATTGGGAGGAAGATTCCTTTTGCTTAGTAAATAAGTCACTGTCGGTCTTACCATTGAAACCTCAGGGTTTGGGTCTTGCAGGTGCAGCAGAAGTGTGACCCAGCTCTGTTTAACCTGGTCGGCGAAATAGGTCTTCCATTTTCTCTTTGTCAGCCGGGCCAGGATGCCAAATAGGACAAAGGCCATTGAGCGAAGAGCATCATCCTCCTACAGCCAAGAAAGCCCCGCAAGTTAGTAACTAAGAGACAATCACATCATGCACTTTGCACAGCCATCTCTTCTACGCTAAAGTAGAGTGATTCCAACTACAGCTAGTCAGAAAAACGGTAATTAACCAATTTTTTGTTCGAATTTGCTGATTCATCAAAATATTTTAGAGACAGTTCAGTTTTGATGAAATTCCTCCGGAAGCCAGGTAGGGGTCCTTAGAAACTTGCCTGGTGTCTTTCCAGTGCACCCATCCAGCTCTGTGGCAGCCGATCTAGCAGGCTGATTGGGATCGTGGGCTTCCAGGCCCCCAGCTTCTGGGACCCTGGGAGTCCTGGCTCTCAAATTTACAACTCCCTGGCACCTCTAGCTCCCAGAGTTTCCTGGGTTCCCAGCACCGGGATAGTCTGAGAGCAGACTGCCCTGGGCCAAGGCTTCCAATAGAGCTAGGTTGAGAATAGTAATTTTGTTTCACAAAGAGTTTTGAACTTTGGGGAGAGGGGTTCCCACAAATAGGAACAAAACCCAAATTTGAAATCTCTAAATTCAGTGCAAAACGGAATTATCATTCCAACCCTCTCACATAAAAATGGTATAGAACAGGCCCAACACTCTCTATTGTACTCTGTAACTCCCATTTCATGGTTATCTAGCTATCTAATCTAGTATTCAGATTTTCTTTGAGGTTCTCAGTGGCAATAAAGAAGAATAGAAGGGTGAGACTGTGGGAGCAGGGATGTCATCCCCATCCTCCTAATGTTCTCCTCCTCCGTAAAACACCTCTCTTCCCTGGGGCCTAAAATCTCTTTACTCCGACATGAGCAATGCCCAGGGAGTCTACATCATGCATTGTAAATGGAGTCTAATCAAGATCGGTTGAACTGGGGTTGGAGAGATCTGTTCACATACATCGTCAAAGTAGGTCCGGATCTGTTGGGTGAGGTCTTTGAAGGAGGAACCTATGTCCTTCTCTTTCAGCTCCTTCAGGACTTTGGCCAGTGCCTTCATGCTCTCGCCAATGACTTCCGAACTGAAAATATCATGTAAGGCCCCGATCAGTATGTCCAGAAGAAACTTCTTGTACTTTTTCACCTGTACAAACATATGACATTAAAGAACACTTATCACTGATCACACTTCTAATAAGTTTTCTTTAGCAGTTATGAAGCTGTGGGAATTTCATCAACCCCATCTCCCCCCCCAGAGACCTATAGCTATATTTCAGACCAGGTGCTAGCTACAATGAGCCCAACTTGGTGCCATAATACACCTGTGTAATCCTATTATTAGATTCCTAGTTACTTAGATTCCAAGGCCAAAAGGGACCATTGTGATTATCCGGTCTGACCTCCTGCATAACATACAACTTCCCCGAAATAGTCTCTGTTTGAACTAGAGTGTATCTTTTAGAAAAACATCCAATCTTGATTTTAAAATTGCTAGTGACAGAGAATCCACCACAACCTTTGGTAAATTGTTCCAATGGTTAATTAAAATTACCATTAAAAATGTATGCCTTATTTCCAGTCTGAATTAGCCTAGCTTCATTTTTCCCCATTGAATCTTGTTATACTTTTGTTTGCTAATGTGAAGAACCCATTATCAAAATTTATTCCCCATGTGAGTAGTTATAGACTGTCCTCAAGTCACTCCTTAACCTTCTCTTTGTAAAGCTAAATAGATTGAGCTCCTTGAGTCTATCACTAAAGGTATATTTTCCAATCCTTTGATAATTCTTGAGACTCTTCTCTGAATCCTCTCTAATTTATCAGCATCCTTCTTGGATTGTGGATACCTGATCTGGACACAGTATTCCAGCAGTGCTAACATGAGTGCCATATTCAGAGGGAAAATAACTTCTTTACTCTTCTTCAAGATTCCTCTGTTTATACCTCCAAGGATCATTTCAGCCCTTTTGGCCACAACTTTGTATTGGGAGCTTATGTTCAACTGATTATCTGCCATGACTCAAGTTTTTTTCAGCATCATTGCTTCCTGTGATAGAGTCTCTCATCCTGTAAGTATGGCCTGCATTTTTTGTTCCCAGATGTATACATTTACATATGGTCATATTAAAGTGCACATTGTTGACTTATGCCCAGCTTACCAAAGGATCCAGCTTGCTCTAGATTTACTGCAAAGAGGTTACTAGGGTATATGAGAGAGCAGAATTTGGCCTAGTGCATTTTGTGCAGCCTCTGTAAACTCTGAACAACTCTCTCTCTTGGTTTCTCTAGTTATGCTGCATTCTATTCAGTAATCTCTCTTACCTTCTCAGGTGCCCCATAGACTAAATTTCCCAGGCCTCTCACAGCCATCTGGCGGACAATGCTGTTCCTATCATGTGACCTTTCTTCCAAGATGCTCAGGACAGACTTAAGGAACTTCTTCTCCCTGAGCATGGGATCACTCATTAGCTGAAATAAAATCAACATGTCCATTAGCCCCAATATGATCATTAAGATTGGGAATATAATTTGAGCAGATATGGAATACACTAAAAACAACAAGGAGTCCTCCTACAGCCACAGACTTGTGGATACAGACTAATATGGTGTGGAAGCAGAGAAAGAACTGACAGGAAGGGGATTGCAATGCATGACAGTTCGTTAGCAAGAGTCAGGCTAACTGTAACCCTAATAACGCGAGATTTGTAGAAGCGAGGATTGTGTGAGGCGGGTGGGAAAGAACTGTGTGAGAAGTTGTTGCGACCTTGTGTAGATAAGGTATAGAAAATATTGTATGTAGGCTAGAGTCAAAACAAGTGAGAAAAATAAGATATCAAGATGGCCTATGTATAAACAAAATGCAGCTGTCCTCGTTATTATCTGTAATGAAAGGTATAAATGCTTGCTGTAATTGGTTACCTATGAGAGAGACCTGCTTAGCTCTCTCCCTCTGCACAATTGTGAGAGTTAATAAAGCATCTGACTTGCTGTACCCAAACAAAAGAGTCAGAACTCTGTTTTTCTCCGACAATGGCTACCCCTCTGATACTTGGCACATAAGACACTGTAACTTTATCATTCCACACAAATGAGAAATGTCTTAAAACATGGAGCTTTCCTTTTGGGCACTATCATACGGATCCACTCACCTCTTGAGAGCCTCTTAGTGGCTGGGTCTGGTACCACAGTCCTTTTCTCACCCCTGGCGCACCCTGCCAGCCGACCTCAGTGAGTCTTCTGTGGCTCAGGCCTCTGGTTGCGTCCCAAAGTCCAAATGAACCCCTTCTGGGGTAGTCAAGAACAATCCCATTGCCCTCACTAGAGTCTCCAGCCCCAACTCTGGGTCCTTGAAATTCTGCCCTTTGTTCAAGCTCTCCATAAGCATTGTCCCCTCCGTGGGGCTTATGCCACTGTAGATGGTAGGGGAACCAGGGCCTGCCCATAACTCTGGGTTCCAAACCATGACCCTGGAAACAGTAGCTAGGCACTGCTTGATTTCAGTTCATTTTTGCTTCTTCCTACCGGCCACTTTTAGCTTCACCCTCACCTCCGGGTTAAAGTTCTTAGGGACCCTCTTCCTGCAAATCCAGCTTAAGCAAGTGCTGCCAGAATCAAACTCTGGCTATCCCCTGAATTTCTGTGGCCAGAGAGCAGCACCCTTTCTTGCCCCTCCAGGTCCTGCCAGGAACTGACCTGCTAAGGCCCTGCAGCTCCTTTTAGCTGAGCCTGATAGGCTCTGATTGGCTGCTTTCATGAGTCCTCTCTAGTCAGACCCCGATTTGTGGCTGTTTTCCTGGGGCAGGGTGTAGTAGGACCACGGGGCCTCTTGTAAGGAGCCTCAAAGCCCAGGTACAGCCCATCACAGGCACAGATCGATTGTTTTTCTTAGAACCAGATGAGCCCCTAAGATAGTTGCTTAGCATAAGTGGGAAATATGATGCGGATGTTAGAGGAAGGCTGTGGAAAGGGCGGATGGTCCAGCTGTTATCACACTAGCCCAGGACTTAGGAGACCCAGGTTCAATTTCCTGCTCCCTCAAAGACCTTGGGCAAGTCACTTAGCCCTTCTGTGCATCAGCTCCCTGCCTGTAAAATAGGAATCATCGTGCTTCCCTACCTCCCAGGAGTGTCGTGGGGATACATACATTAAAGAGTTTTGAGGTACTCAGATACTACAGTAATGAGAACCTAAGATAGATGTGAATGTATTTGTATGTTGCTTGTTTTATAGTATTAGGACACTAGGTTCATTCAGAAGATCTGCTGAGCTAAACCAAAATCAGGAGCTGTTGGTTAGTATCAGCACTAGGACTTGGCAGAAGAGGTCCAGGAATTCAAACTCTGTCTGTATCTCTCTCAGCCAGCACCAGTGGTTGTGTAGCTAGTATAGGCAATGACAGCAATAAAAATATCAGAGAGAGAATGACTCAGAAAGGTGTAATGAAATTCCTTGTGAGGTTTCCATATAAAGGAGGACCCATTCTACTATCTAAAATGACAATTACTCCTATGAACTGAACTGTACTACTCCCCAAAGAAAGGCAAACATGAAACAACAGTCTAATGGTGAAACTGCTCTTCAGAACCCTGTGTCTTACCTGGGCAAGGAAAGCTGTGCTGGTGACTCGGAGGTTTTCTGTTGGGGAATTCACCCAGGGGAGGAGGCTCTGTAAGTTCTCAGGTGTTATTAGTTCAGCTCTTAGCAGAACACTGGAAGACAAAATAAACTGCTTATGGGGTAGATTGCACACTTCAAAAACTCAGCTGCTCTGAGCATACAGCACTGATATCTAAGAATGGGAGCTGTGTGTTTCCACCCAGGGCACCCCCCACAAAGCTATAAACTGGAGGTTCCCTCTCAGCCACTCTATTTGCTACTGATTCCCAAGGATAAAATGATGCCTCCTAGATCTCTTACCTCACCAGCAGACACACTCCCTCATGGTGAGTCTTGGGGTTTTCAAGCAGACTCCATGTTCTCTGCTCCCTGAGCGCTCTCCCCAGTCTCTCATTCCCAGCTTTGAAAAGCACAGCCTCTAATGCTTGGATAGAAAGCCTGGGGAAAGAGAGGTACAGAATTGCAGCATTCAGTAGGAAGGTGCAGCCTGAACAGAGCGAGGAAGCCCCGGTTACTTGTCAGGTCTGCTGTTCATCGACAGTTCATCCATTGGCAATATCCTGGACACCAGTGTCCCTGGAAGGACTTGATACCGGGAGGTAAGTTTCAGTCTCATACATCTCATATGACTAGTTTTGCTAGCGACAAAATTTTGCAGTCATTTTTCCCTTTCTGCAAGGAGTATGGGCACTAGCAGAGTACAATAATATGGAAAAGATACATGATCAGGACCCAAACACTGGGGGCATAGAGTGTGGTGATCACTAATGCACATTTTGGGGTCATATCTCCAGATATGACGTTACAGAGAGCTGAGGGTTTGCACTTGAATCAGCACTCTGGTCACTATTAGTACTAATTTGGTTCCTCACAGAAGGCCTAACTGGACAGAGGTGTACCTGATTACGAGGTCAGATTGGGGCTAGTGAGTCAAGGAACCAATCATTCCATTAACAGGGAAACTGTATAAAAGGACATGGGCAGGAGCTCTTTGAGGGGAACAGAGAAAGAAACTTGGGTGACCAGATGTCCCGATATTTGGGGCTTTATCTTATACAGGTGCCTATTTCCCCCCACCCCCTGTCCTGATTTTTCACACTTGCTGTCTGGTCACGCTAGGAGAAACAGAAAGACAAAAAGCTAGGAGACCCTGACAAAGTGAGGTCTCTGAGTGGAAACACCTTACTCCCCACTTTTGGAGAAGAGTTTAGAAAGTTGAGATACAATATAAAGGTGGCAAGGAGTCCTGTGGCACCTTATAGACTAACAGACGTATAGGATGCGTCCGAAGAAGTGGGTATTCACCCATGAAAGCTCATGCTCCTATACGTCTGTTAGTCTATAAGGTGCCACAGGACTCCTTGCTGCTTTTACAGATCCAGACTAACACAGCTACCCCTTTGATACTTGAATAGAAAGGTGCTATGTGTTGGTAGGGGGATTAAATAGACTATATGTTGGTGTTTACAAGCAAGAAAGTCTCAATGCGGTCTGTGTTTGTGGAAGATGTGGGGGTGCAACACCCCTCTCTGTCACAGCTGGGGCCTCATCAGGGATTTCCCTGTTATCTATGCAAATGGAGAGCCTGCTGGAGAAGCCGGTGTAGAGGTTTGGCAGTCTGGGTGATGGAGGGAACACTGAAATGGGTGGTGAAGCAGCAAAGAGAAGTGTAGAACACGGGTTCTCAGCCTTTCTGTTTCTGAGCCTCCCCCCACCCTCAACATGCTACAAATACTCCATGGCCCAGTTCCAGGCCTCTGCCCTGCCAGGCATCAGAGTTTGGGGCTCCTGGCTCCGGATTTTAACTCCACAGGGTGCAGGGGCTCGGGGCTTTAGTGCAGGTGCTGGGCCTCAGGGCTCCAGCGTGGCTGGGCTCAGAGCTTCACCTTTCTTCCCTGAGCCCCAGCTAGTCTAATGCCAGCCCTGCTTGGCGGACCCCCTAAAACCGGCCCGGTTGAGAACTGCTGGTGTAGAAGACCCTACAGACCTTCCAACAATCCCACCATGCAGAAAAACAGCCTTTGCTTGCCTGGTAGGTTTAACAGCAAAAGAGCTTTCAGGAATTTATATGGGAGCAAGCCCAGGTCTGGCAACAACTCCTCCAAAGTTTGGCGAATCCTGTGACAGGAAATGGAAACCAGGCACAGGAGATCAGACTCTATAAAATGGGACCTGCGAACAACCCTGATGTGTTTTTGGTTACTCTTAAAGGAGCAGCAGTGAGACCTCATAGGGATAGAACAATGTGGGGCCTTCGACTGACACCCTATTTAACTGGGGAAGCACATATATGGGTCTTAGTGATTAGCGGGCAAGAGATTATGACATGATTAAGGCAGCCATGCTGGACTAGGTGGGGCCTGTCCACAGGAAAGTACTGCCAGAAATGGAGAGTTGAAAGATGGATTGAGGGATTATGCCTCTGTGCATTTGGACAGAAATTAAAAGATTGGGCCACTCACTGGTAAGGCCAGATACTCAAACTGTGGGGGAGATCATGGACTGCATGATTCTGGAAGTTTCTTCAGAGTCTCCCTGAGCATACCCGAGCATGGGTTACGTGGCGCCAGCCAGTTAATCTGGACCCCACAGTTAAAGTGACAGAGGAATTTGCAGAGGCGGACATTCCCAGAGTGAGTCAGTGGTTTAAGGGACTAGATTTGAGAAGGACCAGAGTGCCTCCAGCTGGGAAGGGCAGCAAGAAGAAGAGGGAGGCGCCTCAAAGAACTGTAGTGGGAGCTTGGCCTACAGTGTGCTACCGACATAGACATGAAGGACATCTAAAAAGAGACTGTCCTAAAATGGACTGTGGGTTTGCACAGTTTTATGGCTGGGACAAGACTCCCAGGCAGGGAAGAAAAAAGAAAGTACCTACCATATCGGTATGGGTAGGGAGGAGCCACCAAAGGGACTAATGGACACAGCTTCATCCTGTTTGTTAATCGGGCAGGAGTTAGTGAAACCCCACTGGATACTTCCCAGAGGTAGGATCAAAACTGACTATGTACATGGGGACACTAAATACTGTCCAATAGCAGAGGTGACTCTGGAAATCAAGGGGAAGTTTAGGCAGAAACATGTAGGGGTAGTGGATGGATTGCCCCACTGCCTTCTACTGGGCATGGACTGGGATCCCTTTCTAACAGGGACACCAAGGCATCTATGGAGGCCCAGGAGGGTGGAAATAAAACGTTCAGGGCCAGGTAAAGAGGACATGTATGTAAAGGGGCTGGAGGAACCTAGACACGAAAGTACAAGCCACAGAGAAGGTGAGGATGGAGAAGTCCCCTGAGAGACAAGAGGGAGGAGAAAGAAAACAAAGGTCAAGAGTAAAGGTGACTTAAGATCATCCATTGGGGTCAAACAGTCATCAGAGCCCTTATCACCAGGATCTCAGGAGCAGGCATCCCTAGAACACTTTGGAGGTACTAAGCGCAGTCTGTGTTCATGGAAGAGGCCGGAGCACAGCATACCACCCCTCACATATAGGTACCTAAAATGGGCCTGCACATGGGCCAACAGCATGAGCAGAATATACACTTGTATCTGCAGCGCCAGCAATCACATAGCTAGGTACCCATCCATGTGAACAAATTCAAGTTTTGTGGACAAAACTTAGGCACCCATGCTTGAAAACCTGACTGACTGTGGCCACTACATAAGATCAGCCTTACTGGGTCAGTCCAATGGTCCATCTAGTCCAGTATACTGTCTTCCAACTGTGGTCAATGCCAGCTTCTTCAGAAGGAATGAACAGAACAGGGCAATCATGAAGTGATCCAATCCCTGTTGTCCAGTCTCAGCTTCTGGCGGACAGAGGCCTAGGGACACCCAGAGCATGGGGTTGCATCCCTGATCATCTTGCCTAATAGCCATTGATGGACCTGTCCTCCATGAACTTATCTAATTCTTTTTTTAACCCAGTTATACTTTTGGCCTTCACAACATCCCTTGGCAATGAGTTCCACAGGTTGACCGTGTGTTGTGTGAAGTAGTACTTCCTTATGTTTATTTTATACCCGCTGCCCATCCGTGAATAAAGTTTAGATCCTGGTTTCCTAGGAAAAGTCAGAGACATGATAAAACCATGAAGTCTGTAATTTGAGCACCTTGTTGGCACGGAATAAAGAAACACAACAATAATAGAAACTAATAATGTTGTGAGATTGGTGGGAAATGTACATTAATGGGCTACCAGAGCTGAAGTCAACTGATGACTCAGGAATCTCTTAGTGTTAACTGGCGAGGGGCACAGAGTGGGTGCCGAGGGGTCTGGTATGTTAATTCTAGTTCACTAAAAGATTGCCATATGAGTCTCAAATAAAAGCCCATGTCACCAATATCATTGTGAAATGCATGTACAGATGCGGTGTAAAGAGTCATGTATATGCACTGAAAATTACATTCTTATGATCTGTGTCTAGGGACTAGTCACCAGGAAAAGTGAAAAAATGGTTTTCTTTCAGGCAAGAAATGTTTATCCATCTGTTTGTTTACCTGTAAATTAAGCATTCAGTTCAGAAGGACTGTGAGAACTTCAAAGAATGAAAAGTAACAGGAAGTAGACGGGGGTGGGGACCCAATTTTGGGGTACACATCAAAGGTTTGCTCTAGTATATTTGGGGGACAAAGACGACACCCTGGCATCTTTCACTTAGGAAGTCGATGGACAGCGAGATGGACAGTGGGGTCGCTATCAGGCTTGGTTGAGAACTTTGGGTGAGAAACATCTTTAGACAGGAGGTTAACCTGTTGGTTAAGTTTAGTCTCTAGGAGCATGTTATGATTTCATTTTACATGTAACCATTTTTTGCTCGCATTCTTACTCACTATCACTGGAATCTCTGTTCTTTGATCATCTCTGTTCTTGTTTTCACTATAAATATACCTAAGTGCTGTGTGTTTTGCAGTATAGAGTATAAGTAATAAAGTATAAAGTATAGAGTCTAAAGTATAAGTAATAAACTGGTGTGTACTGTTCCATTGGGAACAGCAGGCCTGGTCATTCTGTGGGTGTTCAGTGGATAAAGGTCTGGACACTATACGGAATGGTCAGAAGACTTGGGGTTTGGTGTGTGCCTATCACTAACCTGTACAAAGAGTCTGAGGTCTGAGGAGGCCTGGATGGCAGTGTTTGTTTTGCCAGAGCCTGGTCGTTTCAGGGAACTGACCCACAGCAGACACAGACAAGACTTCCTCACTCTAAGGGCAGGCGATGGTAAGGTGCCTCGTAACCCTGGGAACTCCTAAGGAGTGTCACACAACTCTATTGGAATTCTCTTTGTTTCTCTCCCTTCCTTCTAATTACCGGCAAGGGTCGCCCTTAGTATGTTGTAGGTCTTTTCGGAATTCCCTCCGGCTGCTTATCCTGGGCAAAGGCATCTTTTGTCCTAGGGTTCGGCTGATCTGCTGCAGGAGAACAGGAAACAACTCTGGGAGCAGCTCCTGCACAGCTTTGCTCGACTCCAGTGCTGACACCACCTCAAAGATGGCACATGTTGCCTGAAAGGAGAGAATGGTAAAAACTGAGAGCTCTTCCCAACACCATCACACCCTCTCTCCCCTTCTGAGATCTGCTGTACGAAATTCTCACTTCTGCCAGTAACTTGAATGACTGCGAGCAACTCGCTTAACTCGTGGCTCAGTTTCCCACATCTGTACAAATGTGGATGACCTACCAAGGCATGTTGTGGGTCCTAAGGAATATTTGCAAAGCACGGTGAGAAACCTGGTTCAAAGACTTGCTAATTGCCAGATGTTATTAAGTAAATCAGCCACATACTCTAAAACTGCCGTATTTGTTCCACAGACAGCAGAGCTGGACTCAGGGAAACAGTACATCAGAGGAGAAGTGCCCACACAGCAATATTATACCAGACTTCTAGCTTTCCATCAGCAGGATTGTCACAGGGCAGAGGAAAGCCTGAAAGACGTGTCTGTCATCTAACTTACTGAGAGAGGTTCAACAGCTGCCAAATGCCTGTCGATTTCAGTCTCTGAGGTGGTGCTCCCTTCTTGGCTTGTTGGAGTCTTTATCTTGTCTTTCAGGACCTGTAGGACTTGAGTGGCAAGCAAGGGGTCTCCCCCCAGAAATCTCCACAGCTCAGTGGTGTAACTGCAATTTAACAGAAGTTACATGTGACCCCTGGACACTTTTGTGGCTCAGACTGAATGCGTCATATTTAAGTAAAGACCAAATTTTCTCCTTGCCAATGATGAGAAAGTTAGGAGTACTGTCCTCCTTTAACGCTCCTCGTGTTTAAATATTGAGCTTCCAGTTACAGAACTAGGTTAAGTGACCTAGTCGTACTGCAGCCTCACCATTAATACTAGACTGCAGAAGGACAGGACACAGAGCGCCAACCTCAGTTCCTGCTTTCCCTCTTCCCAGTAAATATGGAATCATGAACATGTGGCTCCAAAGATCTGGGGTTTGGAAGGCAAGTTGATGAAAGAAAAGCAATATTCCTACTAACTGGATATACAACTATGAGAACGAATATTCATGGCCATCCTATGTCCCCTTCACAAAGGGTGTCCCTACCCTCTGTTTGCCAGAAGCTGGGACTGGGCAACAGGGGACGGATCACTTGACATTTACCTGTTCTGTTCATTCCCTCTGGGGCATGTGGCACTGGCCACTGTCGGAAGACAGAATACTGGGCTAGATGGACCTTTGGTCTGATCCAGTATGGCCGTTCTTATGGTCTTAGATTCCAGCACTGATAACTGATAACTCAGTTAGGGATCTTTAAATGAAATGATGGATCTGCTTCCAGTCCAGTTTTAAGTACCCAGGACAGCAACTCTATTCTAGCAGCCACACCCTGACTGATACCAAGCAGAGGTCTGATGACAATATTGGCCCTATTCTTTGTAATTAGCCAGGGATTTGGACTTGAAGCTGTCATGCTACCAGGAAACCAACAGCCACTGCTAATTTCCAGAGTCAGGTCAATTCAGGTGTCTAGAGAGGTAGATGTTTCCAACAATATACTCCAGTTATACCAGTAAAGATAGGTCTTTAGGATGTCAAAGCAGCTATTAATTAATGGAAACAGAATGACACTTAATTTCTCTCCACACCCCACCTTAACATGTTCTTGGACCTTCCTGCAGAAAGACCCAGGCTATTAAACTTTAGGAATTATCCCAAACTCTCTGCTGCTTAAAGAAAGCCCTACATCTCCCAGTAAAGCTGTGGGATCCATGTTTTACCAAGAGGAATGCAATAGGTAGCGGTATATACCTGTCCATCGGCAGACGTTTTGTGAGGAGGCTGGAGATCACTGCCTCTACGTGATGGTGAGCGAGACTGCACACTGCCTCCACCAGGAACTGCCTCAAGCTGCCCTCCTGGATATTAGGCATGCAGCTATATATTTTATTCACGATATCTGGCACCTGGAAGGAACAAAACCAGAAAGAAATGTCTCTTTTTCTTTCTCTCCATTCATTCTACAGAATAAAAACCTTTATTTAGCCATTTAGCCATTTGCTGCTTTTTTAGAAATTCCTCACTTCAAGAAACAAATGTTCAAATATGTCTGCGTCACTTTAACCCACAAAAATTGACCACACTTGGCTGTAAAAATTAACACTGACACACACATATACATACCAGGTAATTTAATGTGGTGGTGCTCAGCTATGCATTAAATAAACCAGTTCGCATGCACAAAAGAAGGCTTTGCTTGCCCACATTTTGCAGGTGTGATTTAAGCAGCCAA
Source organism: Emys orbicularis (assembly GCF_028017835.1). NCBI lineage: Eukaryota > Metazoa > Chordata > Testudines > Emydidae > Emys > Emys orbicularis. Next base: position 8,119,288 of record NC_088701.1, on the reverse strand, counting down.
ATCCAACCATTTGCCTCGAAGAATGCAGAGTTCATAAACAACCACAAGCACAAAATATGCAAGTGCTTTAAACACAGTGTGCAAATGCCTGGGACTATGAACAGGTGACGACCTCTCATAGTCATTCCTAGCCCTTCACATCTTCAAAACACTGGGTAAACATGGCAGTTCTGCTGCGAGGATTCCCTGTCCTGAGGCCTTTCACCAGCCTTGTTAGAAGATTTGTGGAGTGCTCCTTTCATCTAGCCCTAACGCACTGGGCTCCAGAATAAGGCATATAAATAGTGGATCCCAAAGACACTATAGTTTTCTCCCTCCCTCCTATTCTTAAAGGGTGCATCTACACAGCAGAAAAATCCCACAGCAGTGTAAAAGTGTAGCTGTTCCTGCTCGGGCTGGAGCCCAGGCTCTGAAACCTGGCAAGAGGGTGGGTCTCAGAGCCCAGGCTCCAGAGTGACTGGGAATGACTACAGTGCTATTTTTATCCAGGTAGCTCTTAGCCATAGGCCTCCTAAGAACTGGATGCCTCCAAGTGCCAGTCATTCTGTCTTCTTGTATTTTCCCCAGAGTCTGTTTTTTCAAGCCTTTCTTGGCTGAATACTGTGGCAACAAGCTAGACAAATAAATAACCAACCATCTTCCTTTTCCCTTGGATTATCTCTGTCTACTGCGATTGATTCTGCCATTGCCTATCTTAGGGTAGGAACAGAGATGGAATCGACTCTATGTCCGAGGGGGAGAAACAGCAAGATTTTTGTTCATTACACATGAGGGCAAAGCTCTAAAAGCCTAGAGTTTAGGCAGAAAACCTCTCCAGTTTCCCTTTTTACCTGGTCCAGCATGGCATCTCCACACTCCTTCAGGATGATCTTCATCCACAGTCCAGCTGCTGTGGCACAGGTGGGGCTAGCAGACAGCATACCATCCAATGTGGTGTTAATAAAGTCTGTGGCCTGTTCTGAGGGAAAGTACTTACTAACAACCTGGGAACAAATCAAAAACAGCAGAGACTGCAATGATGTTTGGCTCCAGCACTTTTAAAAATGGAGGCCTAATATCTCTATGGAAAGATATATGCATCAGCAAATTGTTAATTAGCCTTATGTCTAGCGAGCCATTTGGGATTACAATTCTCTCTATAGTCTATATACGACATTTTTGTATTCTACACTAATGATATCAGGTTAGAGGCAAAGCCTCTGTTGCACAGTTAGCACAACATTTTCTTCCACAGGACAGAAGCGACTTTGTCTGTACCAAGTGCAAGCTGGTCTCCATATTGGAAGAGAAGGTTCGAGGTCTGGAGAAACAAGTATCAACCCTGCGTTGCATACGAGAAAATGAAGATTTCCTGGACAGACGTCAGGATATGCTTCTACAGGCACAACGTTCTGAAGAATCGGAGCAGGTTGCGCAGAGGGGACCGAGGGATGGTGAAGAAAATTGGCAGCATGTGACCTCCAGAAGAAGAAAGAAGAACGTCCATGTACCAGCAATGGAGATACAGGTGAGCAACCGTTTCCATGTTCTCTCCAGAGGTACTAATGTGGAGAGTGGAGTAGATGATACAGTTGAGGGAAGGGAGCAGAAGGAGACTCCACCGATTGGAAGGCATGAGATGCACTGTCCTAGGGATGGGGGTTCCACGACCACCGCTCCCAAGAGAAGGAGGAGGGTGTTGGTGGTTGGGGACTCCCTCCTCAGGGGGACTGAGTCATCTATCTGCCGCCCCGACCGAGAAAACTGAGAGGTCTGCTGCTTGCCAGGAGCTAGGATTCACGATGTGACGGAGAGACTGCCGAGACTCATCAAGCCCTCGGGTGGCTACCCCTTCCTGCTTCTCCACGTGGGCACCAATGATACTTCCAAGAATGACCTTGAGTGGATCACTGCAGACTACGTGGCTCTGGGAAGAAGGATAAAGGAGTTTGAAGCGCAATTGGTGTTCTCGTCCATCCTCCCTGTGCAGGGAAAAGGCCTGGGTAGAGACCGTCGAATTGTGAAAGTCAACGAATGGCTACGCAGGTGGTGTCGGAGAGAATGCTTTGGATTCTTCGACCACGGGATGGTGTTCCAAGAAGGAGGAGTGCTAGGCAGAGACGGGCTCCACCTAATGAAGAGAGGGAAGAGCATCTTCGCAAGCAGGCTGGCTAACCTAGTGAGGAGGGCTTTAAACTAGGTTCACTGGGGGAAGGAGACCAAAGCCCTGCGGTAAGTGGGGAAATGGGATACCGGGAGGAAACACAAGCAGGAGAGTGCAAGTGGGGAGGACTCCTGTCTCAGACTGAGAAAGCGGGACAATCAGCGAGTTATCTTAAGTGCCTATACACAAATGCAAGAAGCCTGGGAAACAAGCAGGGAGAACTGGAAGTCCTGGCACAGTCAAGGAACTATGATGTCATTGGAATAACAGAGACTTGGTGAGATAACTCACATGACTGGAGTACTGTTATGGATGGATATAAACTGTTCAGGAAGGACAGGCAGGGCAGAAAAGGTGGGGGAGTTGCATTGTATGTAAGAGAGGAGTATGACTGCTCAGAGCTCTGGTATGAAACTGCAGAAAAACTTGAGAGTCTCTGGATTAAGTTTAGAAGTGTGAGCAACAAGGGTGATGTTGTGGTGGGAGTCTGCTATAGACCACCAGACCAGGGGGATGAGGTGGACGAGGCTTTCTTCCGGCAACTAGCAGAAGTTACTAGATCGCAGGCCCTGGTTCTCATGGGAGACTTTAATCACCCTGATATCTGCTGGGAGAGCAATACAGCGGTGCACAGACAATCCAGGAAGTTTTTGGAAAGTGTAGGGGACAATTTCCTGGTGCAAGTGCTGGAGGAACCAACTAGGGGCAGAGCTCTTCTAGACCTGCTGCTCACAAACCGGGAAGAATTAGTAGGGGAAGCAAAAGTGGATGGGAACCTGGGAGGCAGTGACCATGAGATGGTCGAGTTCAGGATCCTGACACAAGAAAGAAAGGAGAGCAGCAGAATACGAACCCTGGACTTCAGAAAAGCAGACTTTGACTCCCTCAGGGAACTGATGGGCAGGATCCCTTGGGAGAATAACGTGAGGGGGAAAGGAGTCCAGGAGAGCTGGCTGTATTTTAAAGAATCCTTATTGAGGTTGCAGGAAAAAACCATCCCAATGTGTAGAAAGAACAGTAAATATGGTAGGCGACCAGCTTGGCTTAACAGTGAAATCCTTGCTGACCTTAAACGCAAAAAAGAAGCTTACAAGAAGTGGAAGATTGGACAAATGACCAGGGAGGAGTATAAAAATATTGCTCAGGCATGCAGGAGTGAAATCAGGAAGGCCAAATCACACTTGGAGTTGCAGCTAGCAAGAGATGTTAAGAGTAACAAGAAGGGTTTCTTCAGGTATGTTAGCAACAAGAAGAAAGTCAAGGAAAGTGTGGGCCCCTTACTGAATGAGGGAGGCAACCTAGTGACAGAGGATGTGGAAAAAGCTAATGTACTCAATGATTTTTTTGCCTCTGTCTTCACGAACAAGGTCAGCTCCCAGACTGCTGCACTGGGCAGCACACTATGGGGAGGAGGTGACCAGCCCTCTGTGGAGAAAGAAGTGGTTCAGGACTATTTAGAAAAACTGGACGAGCACAAGTCCATGTGGCCGGATGCGCTGCATCCGAGGGTGCTAAAGGAGTTGGCGGATGTGATTGCAGAGCCATTGGCCATTATCTTTGAAAACTCATGGCGATCGGGGGAGGTCCCGAATGACTGGAAAAAGGCTAATGTAATTCCCATCTTTAAAAAAGGGAAGAAGGAGGATCCGGGGAACTACAGGCCAGTCAGCCTCACTTCAGTCCCTGGAAAAATCATGGAGCAGGTCCTCAAGGCATCAATTCTGAAGCACTTAGAGGAGAGGAAAGTGATCAGGAACAGTCAGCATGGATTCACCAAGGGCAAGTCATGCCTGACTAACCTAATTGCCTTCTATGGGGAGATAACTGACTCTGAGGATGAGGGGAAAGCAGTGGATGTGTTATTCCTTGACTTTAGCAAAGCTTTTGATACGGTGTCCCACAGTATTCTTGCCACCAAGTTAAAGATGTATGAGCTGGATGAATGGACTATAAGGTGGATAGAAAGCTGCCTAGATCGTCGGGCTCAACGGGTAGTGATCAACGGCTCCATGTCTAGTTGGCAGCCGGTATCAAGTGGAGTGCCCCAGGGGTCGGTCCTGGGGCCGGTTTTGTTCAATATCTTCATTAATGATCTGGAGGATGGCGTGGACTGCACTCTCAGCAAGTTTGCAGATGACACTAAACTGGGAGGAGTGGTAGATATGCTGGAGGGTAGGGATCGGATACAGAGGGACCTAGACAAATTAGAGGATTGGGCCAAAAGAAACCTGATGAGGTTCAACAAGGACAAGTGCAGAGTCCTGCACTTAGGATGGAAGAATCCCATGCACTGTTACTGACTAGGGACCGAATGGCTAGGAAGCAGTTCTGCAGAAAAGGACCTAGGGGTTACAGTGGATGAGAAGCTGGATATGAGTCAACAGTGTGCCCTTGTTGCCAAGAAGGCTAACGGCATTTTGGGCTGTATAAGTAGGGGCATTGCCAGCAGATCGAGGGACGTGATCCTTCTCCTCTATTCAACATTGGTGAGGCCTCATCTGGAGTACTGTGTCCAGTTTTGGGCCCCACACTACAAGAAGGATGTGGAAAAATTGGAAAGAGTCCAGTGGAGGGCAACAAAAATTATTAGGGGTCTGGAGCACATGACTTATGAGGAGAGGCTGAGGGAACTGGGATTGTTTAGTCTGCAGAAGAGAAGAATGAGGGGGGATCTGATAGCTGCTTTCAACTACCTGAAGGGGGGTTCCAAAGAGGATGGATCTAGACTGTTCTCAGTGGTACCTGATGACAGAACAAGAAGTAATGGTCTCAAGTTGCAGTTGGGGACGTTTAGGTTGGATATTAGGGAAAACTTTTTCACTAGGAGGGTGGTGAAGCACTGGAATGGGTTACCTAGGGAGGTGGTGGAATCTCCTTTCTTAGAGGTTTTTAAGGTCAGGCTTGACAAAGCCCTGGCTGGGATGATTTAGTTGGGAATTGGTCCTGCTTTGAGCATGGGGTTGGACTAGATGACCTCCTGACGTCCCTTCCAACCCTGATATTCTATGATTCTATGAACATTGTACTAGATATGCAGGAGGTAAGTTTCCAGTTTGTATTCTCTTATATACACTGCATCTTTTTACAACATATAAAATGAAGTAAAGAGAGGCATGCACACAAATATAGGCTAAGGCAAACCCACAAAGTGACAGAATGAAGACTGGGTGGTTTCTCAGCTTAATGTTCCACTAACACAGTTTTTTCTCGTGGATGGCTGGATAGGTACATGTGTGCGCAGCTGCGTGCGTATTTTCATGTGCATGCAGCATTCTGTGGAATCTGGTTTTTACATGGCATTCATAGCACACATCTATGAAAAGCATCTTGCTGGTTACTAGCAATGAATGCCCCGCTCCCACAGCTCACTCCAAGTACGGAAAGGCATCATGAAAGCATAAATGTAAAATGAATGGTGCCCCGTCACTAGAACATCCGCACAAGCTTTTTGAGTCAGTTACCCTGGCCATTTTGGAAGATGCCTGAAACAGAGCCTCAGGGTCTGGAGCTGTTAGTGCTTCACGGAGACATCTCAGCTCCTCCGCCGCTGACCCCAGGTTCAAGGACTGGCCTGGAGTGGAGAAAAGGAGAAAAAGTACTGTAACGATTCATGAAACTGAACCTCTACTGCATGGATATTCATACAGAAGGATCCATGTGCTATGCTGTTATCAGCATAGTGTAAAATCTTGGCTCCATCGAAGTCAATGGCAAAACTCCTGTTGACTGTAATGGAGTCGGGATTACACCCTAAATGTCTGAAAGTTAACAGTAGTGGTATGCTATTGTGAATGATACAGGATTGAACAAGCACTGTATTCAGCTTGGAGCAGCTTTCTGGGTGTGTCTGGTTTCAGTAGCCTCTCTGCTCTCAGTATTTAAATCTAATCTCATAGTCAAGTACAACTCATGCAGGTAGATCTGAGGTTCCAATGTAGAGGTGAATCCCTCCACCAAACTCTCATTGTAAAAGAGATGGGGCTGGACAAAACCTTCGGCAGGAAACCCAGGCTCATCAGTCACTTCTAAACAATGCTGGGATTTCTATGTTGTACATTCAAAGATTGGAGTCCCTTCTTCTGTTTCTGAATCACCAACACTGTTTTTAGGACTGATTAATAATAATTGGAAATAGGGTGACCAGATGTCCCGATTTTATAGGGACAGTCCCGATTTTGGGGTCTTTTTCTTATATAGACTCCTATTATCCCCCACCCCCTGTTCCGATGTTTCACATTTGCTGTCTGGTCACCCTAATTGGAAATGGCCTTAAACGATAGCCAAGTTCTATCCCTTTACATCTAACCATTAGGTGAAAAGAATATCCTACTCTTTCACAAAGGGGAAAATGGCCTACACTTACTCCAATAGCTTTGAATGCTCATGACAGAGGGCTGCTAGAAGAACTTTTTGTTTAAAGAATTATTCCAGGAAACCCCTCCAATACAGTTAGTGGCAGGGTAAAGAGAATGAAAATGTTTAGTACCAAGGGCTTGTCTACATGGAGATAGTCAAGAAAGCTAATCCAAATTAATTTTCAAAATGCATTAGTTAAACTTCATTAAACTCCTATGGGGACACACTTATTTAGAATTAAAGGGGCCTTATTTCAGGTTAGTTTAATTCATGTAATTCACTAAAATTAATAAGGGCCATTTTAATTCAGAATCAGAGCATCCACACATGTGTTTAATGCCACTTTAAATTTACACCTTTAGTTCATTTGGATCAACTTTCCTTAGTTGTCCCTGTGTAGAGAAGCCTTAAGGAATTTAGCAGTTATCTACCTGTATGCAGACCATTTATTATTTGTACAGTTCCCAAAAGTGTGCTAGGCTCTTTACACGTCATAATCTTCTCTTCTAATGAGGTATTTACAAGATGCCCACCATTCTGTTATCTAAATGCCAACAGACAGGACAGAAAGAACTAGACAGGCAGAAAAATGGACATTACAACAGTGAAAGAAGGTGAAGAATTACTTATACCTGCTAATGGTCTCCTCACCTTGTATACAGAGAAGGCAGCTGATACAGTCAACCACCCACTGACGGGACGTGGCCAGTGAATCACAGCTGTATGGTGCTATTAGTCCAATCAGAGATCCAAACTGATTAAAAGTTTCCTGAGTCTAATTAAAAAAGAATGAAGAATGAACGTTCTCCAGCTGTACGAGACTTCACTTGCCATTCTTATTGTTGATACCAGTCAGCTCTGTGTTTTTGGGGAACCAGGGCGCAGTATCTAGCCAGTGTGACTCATGAAGGACACCCTCCACCCCCGTCTGTTTGAACCAAAACCGATCAGAGAAAAGGCTTGCAGAGAACAATGAAGGGTTTGGGGAGACACACCTAGACCCCTCCTGACAAGGGTGACAAGATTAAGACATCTCCATTTGCATACAGAATGAAGAACAGAGACAACTCCCCTAGCCTCATCTGCATGAAAGATGGAATAGGGATTAGCATAAAGAATGAAGAACAGAGAACCGCACTGAACTCTGGGACCAGAAAAGCAGGGACGCACTGCATCATGGGAATCCCTGCTCCAGATGCTAACGAACCTACGCCTGCACACACCCAGCTCAGCAATTATCAGACCAATTCTAGTAATAAATCTTTGACTGATATCCCAAAATACTGAAGCAGCCTAGTTGCCTTGTGAGCTCCCTGGAAGAAAACAACACCCATAGCCAAGAGTGATCAGCTCCTATTGTCTAGCCTAAAGAAAACCTTGAGCCATCAGTTTACCCATAAACAAATCTAGTGTTCTCCCTTGAACCATTGTATTTTCTCTACAAAACCCCCGAACTATGCCCAAATAAGGGTTCTGATGTATAGACCCAAACTCTGCATCAGTTCCACTGGGATTCCATCTCCTGACTGATCGTGCTGGGGGCTCTGCCTGTCTCCAGCACTCAGGACCCTGAGCTACCACCATCACCTGGGAACCCCGACCAGTTCAAGCCTCATGGAGTGGGTGAGATCCCTCTCTCTCTCTCTCTCTCTCTCTGTTTTCTTTTCTACCTCAGGTATTAACCTTTAAAATGTAACTGTTATGTTTGTTTAGCCCTCCTTGTGTAGTTATCACTATTATTCAATAAATAACTTTTATTGTTCAGCTGGTTGCTTCTCTCTCTCTCTCTCTCTCTGAATTTTACTCTTTTGTGTTTTTAGCTTCCCCCATTTACTCTGCAGCAACGCTTCTTGTACCTAAGCTAAAGATCCCTGTAGTGCCCAAAAATACTGTGGGGTTTGCTCATCAAGTGTGTTACTCCCAGTACAATTGTAATGTGAAAGTGTGATAGGGATGTGTTAAACTTGGGGCACATAAGGGGAGGGGGGGGCAGCTGAAAGTGCTCCTTAACCCAACCCATTGAGTACAGGGACATATGAGGGGATCAGCTGGGGAGTGCCTATTGACTTGCTCTGCTAGTGTGTGTGTGTGTGTGTGCGCGCGCGCATGTTCATCTAGTGCTAGTTATTAGCCCTGGGGAACTTAGGTCCTGCAGGGTAGCTCCATTGGGAGCTCCATTGGGAGGGGACTTGTAGAAGGAAGGAGTAGAGCTCCATATGAACACACAAGTGACATAAGCCCCACATTAATAAAATTACAGAACCCTCCCCCCCCGCCCCGAAGAGTAACCCTAATCAATGAGCCTACCCAAAGTAACGGGCACATCTGGTAACATTGTGCCTCTGATTCCTGTACTGAACTGGGTAATGCACATTGGAAAACATAATCCCAATTGTACATACAAATGGATGGGGTCTAAATTAGCTGTTATCACTCAAGAAAGAGACCTCAGAGTCATTGTGTACAGTTCTCTGAAAGCATCTGCTCAACATGCAGTCAAAAACCATAACAACATGTTAGGAACCATTAGGAAAGGGATCGATAATAAGACAGTAAATATCATTATGCCACTGTATAAATCTACAGTACCCCCACACCTTGAATACTGTGTGCAGTTTTGGTCATCTCATCTCAAAAAAGATATGTTAGAATTGGAAGAAATACAGAGAAGAGCAACAAAAATTATTAGGCGTATGGGACAACTTCTCGTACAAGGAGAGATTAAAAAGACGGACTTTTCAGCTTGGAAAAGAGACGACTAAGAGGGAATATGATAGAGAACTATAAAATCATGACTGGTGTAGAGAAAGTCATTAAGGAAGTGTTATTTAGCCCTTCACATAACACAGAAACAAGGGGTCACTCAATGAAATTAATAGGCAGGAGGTTTAAAACAAACAAAAGGAAGCATTTCTTCACACAATGCAGTCAACCTGTGAAACTCATTGCCAGGGAGATGTTGTGAAGGCCAAAAGTATAAAGAAGAAAAAATCAGTTTCACACATACAGAATGGGAAGAGACTGTCTAGGAAGGAGTACGGCAGAAAGGGATCTAGGGGTTATAGTGGACCACAAGCTAAATATGAGTCAACAGTGTGATGCTGTTGCAAAAAAAGCAAACATGATTCTGGGATGTATTAACAGGTGTGTTGTGAGCAAGACACGAGAAGTCATTCTTCCGCTCTACTCTGCTCTGGTTAGGCCTCAGCTGGAGTATTGTATCCAGTTCTGGGCACCGCATTTCAAGAAAGATGTGGAGAAATTGGAAAGGGTCCAGAGAAGAGCAACAAGAATGATTAAAGGTCTTGAGAACATGACCTATGAAGGAAGGCTGAAAGAATTGGGTTTGTTTAGTTTGGAAAAGAGAAGACTGAGAGGGGACATGATAGCAGTTTTCAGGTATCTAAAAGGGTGTCATAAGGAGGAGGGAGAAAACTTGTTCACCTTAGCCTCTCAGGATAGAACAAGAAGCAATGGGCTTAAACTGCAGCAAGTGAGGTCTAGGTTGGACATTAGGAAAAAGTTCCTAACTGTCAGGGTGGTTAAACACTGAAATAAATTGCCTAGGGAGGTTGTGGAATCTCCATCTCTGGAGATATTTAAGAGTAGGTTAGATAAATGTCTATCAGGGATGGTCTAGACAGTATTTGGTCCTGCCATGCGGGCAGGGGACTGGACTCGATGACCTCTCGAGGTCCCTTCCAGTCCTAGAATCTATGAATCTATGAATCTATGAATGTATAACTGGGTTCAAAAAAGAATTAGATCAGTTCACGGAGGATAGGTCCATCAATGGCTATTAGCTAACATGGTCAGGGATGCAACCCCATGATCTGGGTGTCCCTAAGCCTCTGACTGCCAGAAGCTGGGGCTGGGACTGTCCAACAGGGGATGGTTCACTTGACAATTGCCTTGTTCTGTTCATTCCCTCTGAAGCATCTGGCACCCACCACTGTCAGGAGACAGGATACTGGGCTAGATGAACCATTCTTCTGGGGGATCCAGGATAGCCACTCTTATGTTTTATGTTCTTAGCTGATTCAATAGAAATTCAGCTTTAGCATCCTGGGAGCATAAGAACCAAGAATGCATTTGTGACACTGGCAGACCAGTCAACCTGTGTATGACCCATAATAACTTAACAAGAGGCGCTTCTACTGTATCAAGACAGGTTTCAGAGTAGCAGCCGTGTTAGTCTGTATCCGCAAAAAGGACAGGAGTACTTGTGGCACCTTAGAGACTAACGAATTTATTTGAGCATAAGCTTTCGTAGACTACAGCCTACTTCATCGGATGCATAGAATGGAACACACAGAAAGAAGATATTTATACATACAGAGAACATGAAGAGGTGGGAGTAGCCATACCAACTGTAAGAGGCCAATCAATTGAGATGAGCTATCATCAGCAGGAGAGAGAAAAAAACCTTTGAAGTGATAATCGAGATGACCCATAGAAGGTGTGAGGATATTTTAACATATTTTAACATGAGGAAATAGACAGTTCACTTGCATGTGAATTTCAAAGAGATGTATTAGACTAGCAATCAGCAACTCATTCAAAAATGAACACTAGTTGCTAAGTGTATTTGTCTGTGTTTATCTATACCCGGTTAGAAGTTTCACAATGTAACCAAATTAGCTTGTAGATGCTAATTCCCTTTCATATCTTAATTGCCTTAATTATGTATGCAAGGTCTTCAGTTAACCTGAAAATCAAAGATGTAAGACACTTCAGGAAACCAATAATTTCTATATTAGCTTCAGCTTAACTATCTGTGTTATAATGGAAGAACAGCTAATTACCTGATGTGAATGAATGTAACTAGTTTACTGTGTATGCACAGGAAATAGAAGATTATCTTCAAAGCAAAGTACAACAGGCAATCTGCATTGGGGGAAGGTCCTTCTGTGACAATTTCTGTGAGGTAGGCTTGTCAGCCTGCTAGAATAGCTATAAAAGAGAAGGCTTGGGCCTGATCCTATCATCTCTAGTCTGCTTAAACTTTGAACAGGGAAAGTGTAAGTCATAGGACAGAGATTTCCCAAATAATCATTTGGAATAACCTGGAAAATGCATGGAAAAAACTAACAGACTTTACATCTAAGCTGCCTTTGGATTCTGATCTGTTGGGATGATTCCAGAGAGACTTTTACAAACCAGCAGTTTATTCCATCACTGTTGTGATCCTGAACTATGAACATTGAAAGTCACTTGTATGGATATTGATCTTTTAACCATTTGTAACTCTCTTCTTTCTTTTAACAATAAATCTTAGATTTAGTTATTAAGGACTGGCTGACAACATGATATTTGGGAAAGACCTGAGATTCACATTGACCTGGGGATAAGCATCTGGTCCTTTATGATCAATGAACCTCACATATGTGAATCAGGTTTTCAGTAACCCCTCACTATATTAGATATAGAATATCAGGGTTGGAAGGGACCTGAGGAGGTCATCTAGTCCAACCCCCTGCTCAAAGCAGGACCAATCCCCAGAGAGATTTTTACCCCACTTCCCTAAATGGCCTCCTCAAGGATTGAACTCACAACCCTGGGTTTAGCAGGCCCATGCTCAAACCACTGAGCTATCCCTCCCCCCCGCTTCCAAGACATGAATGTTTAGATGGGAGCCAAGGTCTGGACTGCCAAAAGGGGACTGCATTTGGCATCTTGTTAACTAGGGTGGAAGCTCTTTTGTTGTTGACTTGGTGAATCTAATTATAGAATAAGCCATCAGTTTGGGGGATTGGCTGCCCTCTACTTTTTGCAATCTGCCCGGAGTGTGGTCACGGCATTGTTGTGTAAACCTCTCTTCTGGAAGCAGAGGGATCTTAGTCACCTTGAGATCCCAGCTGCTGCCCTGGAAGAGTTTGTCATGCATTTGCGTTGAGTGTCAGATCGGATATAAGCAGGGAAGTCGCTCAAGGAAGAGTAAGAGGCTATACTCACTGTGCTATTAACTGTCTCTTGATAGGCAGTCAGCAGCTGGGTGCTGGCCTGCAAGGCCCTTTCTCTCTCCCACTCCTTCCCTGAACTGACCCATGTCGCTAGTAGCTGTTGATAGAGCAGGGGAATGGACAGAGTTAGTACCAGAAAATCCCTCCCAAAAGTTCCTCTTAAACAGGTTTAATTGTCACTAAAATCCCTCTCCAAAGCATCTGACCTCGGGGTAGCAAAGGAATGACATGTCTAATGGAAGAGCCCCTTAGATATACAAGTCCCAGGGACCAGATTCACCTCTGGTGATTGAAGCCAAAGGAGTTACATGAGAGATGAATCTGGGCCCGTGTATGTGATGTCTGCTGTAGACTGTCTGATGGGAGCTGTCTAGCACATTGCATGCTGGTTGATGTCTGCTGCTGTGGTCTGTTTCCTGGGCAACTTCTCCCACGTCGAGTGGCAAAATGACAGAGAGGAGCATTTCTTTTTATTAATTTGAATAAGAGCAGAGAAGTCCCCCCCGCCTTTTATAACTTCATTTTTATACTGAAGGTGCATCAAACGCCCCACCCCTCAGCTCTTCAAGATATTCTGTTCATGTCTGAGGAACAGGAAGTCTCCTCTGAATGAGTTTCCATACAGAGGGCTTAACTCAATAGTAATGAATTCCTCTTCGAAGAAGTGATCAGTTTCAACTGGTTCTCTTGGATTTGGCTACTGCAGTGGTGATTTTCTTGCCGGTCCAAGTAATGTCAACTCCATTGTAAGAACTTGATCCCAATCCAGCCCTGGCATAAAATGGCATAGCTTCCATGGATTTCAGTGGGGCACATGCCCGCTTATCCCAGGAAGAATTTGGTGCTTTCTCCCTAAAATTAACTCCGTTGTGGAAAATTCCTCCACAACTGAAGCTTGACCCCCTAAATCTCTGACTCTTCCCTGCTGTAACACAAGAAACAATCTCCACCACGGTTCAATGGTCTACTCACTTCAAACATTTCCTGGAACCAGTCTGCGGTTGGTTCTTCCTCCAGCAAAGTCTTCATTAGCTTGCCAAGGGCTTCCAAGGACCTCACGTACAGTGACTGAAACCAGAAGAGAAGGAGTGAGGCTCAGCACAGATCATTTGTGTGTGTGGGCCGGGGAAAGCTAACCATAACCTTGCCAGGGAGGCCATGTGTGACTGCCATCACCCAGTGCCTGCTGGGCAGAAATACAGTGGATGGTGCCAGAGGAGAATTGTTGTCACGTACCTGTATATGCAGAGCATCCTTTGCTGTCTCACCTTCCTCTTTCATCTTCTCCAAGGGAGGAAGGGGAAATAAACTTTTGAAACACTCATCAAGGAGTTCACGGTTTCCCTCCAAGGTCAAAGATGGTTTGAGTTTGCTGGCAGAAGAAAGATAGAGAGAAAAGTCATGCATTAGACTCAGTACCACCTCCAAGTACAAGAAATGGGTTCAATGACTAGAGATTGCCCCAGTCTAGAACCCCAAATGCAAACAACCCTTCACTTTGCAGCTGAGCACCTCTTTGCACCTCTATTAAGTATTGGCTCATCTAGAAGTAAAGCTAAAGCTTCAAGTCCCCTTTTTAGAGAAACCCACAAGCTTCCTTCCCCTTGCCAGCTAGCCAGACACCTCCCTCCCCATCTGAACTCTCCTCCATTGTACTGCATGCCCCCCAACCTCCAATCTTGTGTCTTTCAAGCACAAACCTCCAAATGGACACATTCAAACCCTCAAGAACAAAAGTTCTGCTGGTGAGCAGCATGTGAGCCAAACCCTGCAGGCATCAGACTGCTCCCAACCTGACACTCATGAATTAACAAATAAGAAGTCATCACAGTGCCAGGAAATATGGCAGAAAATAGCCTACCTCAGATGTTCAATGGCAAGAATTGCCTTGTAGCGAACTGGAGATGCCAGGGAATCGAGTGGTTCCTTTTTAATGAAGTCCTGAAATGCATTAATAGGGACATAAAAAATGGGAAATGGATTTGAAAGGCAGAGAGGTCTTCCTCTCACACCCTGAAATAGGGCCATATGCCAGACCTGTAATAAACAGACACCGTACTCAGTAGGCTCTCTGCCTCTGAAATGGACCGTAGGGCCATCTGCAAGTTATACGGAGGACAGAAAGATAACTCACCAGACACAAGCCATTCCTTCCAGTTATAGCCCACAATATGTCAGCATCCCTGCCGAGCTCAGAGTGGACCCAGCATTCGGGGTGCCATGCAGGTAGCTCATGAGACTGCAGTAGTACAGTCACAGCCAATGGATAAAATAACATCTCCCTGGAAAACCAGTCTTATTTACATTACAACAAACTCCTTTGTACTTCAGTCCTCAAAGCTCCTAATCACTCACCAGCATGTAGCCAAGGAGCTCCTGTTTGTAAGAGAATTCGAACTCCTGGGAGTCTCTGGTCTCCAAGATGGCACAGCTAATCTCCGTGACATTCTGGATGAGGGTTAATTTTAGGTACATGTCCTACATAATCCAGAAGGAGAAACAAGAGGATGTGGATGAGAAACTGAGAAAAGAACCAGAGTCCAGAAGATAAAGATCAGGAATTAAATCTAGCCTCAGGAGAGGAGAGAGGTGTCCACAGACCCCAGAAGGCAGAGGACCCCAGTTCTGCACCCACCTCAGAAGAAAAGAAAACCCAGGTTCATCAAATAAATCCAGGTCCACTTACACCAGAGCAGCCAGGACTCCTGCTTGATGTAGCAAGGAAATCAAGCTCTGTGCAATTTAAACGAGCAACTTGTGTATAGAAAATGCAAGAGCTGAGGGCAGATTATTTAGAATTTACCTTGTTCCCAACAGTGATGCCCAGCACCTGAAAAACAAAATGCAAAACAGCTCTTAGCAATGTACATAGTCCCACATAACGCACATCCTCAAAATGTCCTGGCTGGTGAATATGGAGCAGAGAGAAATCACTATTGTTAAATCTTCCAAAAGGCAGGAAATGTATCCAGAGGGGGTGTTTTGGAGAGGTCAATATCCGGGGCCATCCTATGTAATATTTGCATTTGTGAACTACTGGAAGATATCAGTTTGGTTCAACTGTTTTTGACAATGCCTAAGTGAGAGTCTCAGTCAGACAGGGCAGAATTGAATGGCAAAGTGACGTGGAGAGGTTGCTCTGAGACGAGAGTCAGTGCCAGCAGTCAGACACCTAGGGAACAGAAATAACAAGCACACAGACAAACAAGAAGACAGATAAGAGGTAAGGGAAGTAGTGAGTCCAAGAAACAGAGTGACAGCAAATCAACTAAATACAAGCTAGCACTAGTCTCTCTTGGGTAGCGAAAGATAGCGCTAGATACACATACATATTAGGGGAGTATGACTGCATCTGAATTACTGTGTAGCTGTGGTCTACAGAATTTCAGAAGAATATAGAGAAACTAGAGAAAATACAAAGAAGAGCAACAAAAATGATACAACATGTGACAGCTCACGCTCCGTCCATTACAGTTTTAAATTTGAGTTATGTGACAAATTATTGCTCAAAGGAGAGTTTTAGAAAATACAAGCCCTCTCTCTATAAACTCAGAGGCAATGCTATAACTTCAGGGTAATGCCCCTAACACTTATCACGCAAAAGCTCTTACCTGACAACTGGCTCTGTAATGGTGAAGGATGTTCCCTGTGATGTCTGCCTCTACTCGGGAGAGAAGCTGCTCTTTTGGAACATGGACAGCCACGTTGCTGTATGTCAGCATCAGGGTGCTGCGAGTCTTGCCTCTTTTCCCATGGTGGTAGTCCTAGACAATCGGAAACGTCACTAGAGACAAGTTCTTGTGATTCGTTTTGCCTTGGAATTCTGATCGGCTGCTGACCGAGGAATTGCTCACAGCAGCAATGGCAGTTTGCACTTGCAAAGCTCTTTTCAGCCAAAGATCTCAAACCACTTGCAAACAGTATTTAAGCAATATAATAACTGTGTGAGGTAGGGAGTTATTAGTATCTCCATCATTCCCACGGGTCACTCTGACACAGAGAGCCTAAAATGCTGAACCTACAGCAGTGAAGTACACGGGAGCTTAGTCGTTGACACTGGTGGGTACAAGATCAGGCGCTAAATGTCTTGCCTAAGGCTGCACAGTGAGTAAATGGCAGAGCCAGCAATGGAAGCCCAGAGGCCTAGTCTCCTGCTCTATCCTCTAGATCAGTGGTTTTCAACCAGGGGTACTTGTGTACCCCTGAGGGTCTGCAGAGGTCTTCCAGGGGGTATATCAACTCATCTAGATATTTGCCTAGTTTTACAGCAGACTACAAAGAAAGCACTTGCAAAGTTACTAACTAAAATTTCATACAATGGCTTCTTTATACTACTCTATATACTACACACTGAAATGCAAGTACAATATTTATATTCCAGTTGATTTATTTTATAATTACATGGTAAAAATGAGAAAATAAGCAATTTTCCAGTAATAATGTGCTGTGACACATTTTAATAATTTTATGCCTGATTTTGTAAGCAAGCAGTTTTTAAGTGAGGTGAAATTTGGGGTACACAAGACAAATCAGACTCCTGAAAGGGGTACACTAATCTGGAAAGGTTGAGAACCACTGCTCTAAATCAGAGGTTCCATAATTGTCATCCGTAGACCACTGGTGGTCTACCTACAGCAGGTTGGTTAGCCACATGTTGCTTGCAACACCTCCTCATTCCCAGCTACTAACCGGGATTAAAAAACATCTAAAAATACCTTAAATGCTTTTCCATGCAAGCAACTGATGTAGTTCCCACACATTGTGCATGGGAGGGGTGCTCAAGCCATGAGACATCAGACGATAAAAATCATTTGAGAGAACCCCAGCTCCAGATTGTGCTCCTCTCTGCTTAACTGCAGGCATCACGCAGAACGCATACATTGGGGGACAATGCTAGCTGACCAGAGCAGACACTACCGCAGGGTTGCTGCCCCTGCTTTAGAGGGAGAGGAAGTTTGAGAGAAGCCCCTGGCTCCTTTACCTTCAGACGGTCCATGAGCCCAGAAATCTTAACCTTGCTCATTGCAGCCCCAAACTCCTGAAGTGCGTTCAAGGTGAGGTCCAAGTGGCTCTCAGCAGAGAATGCGAGGATGGAAATGACTCCCTGTCACCCAAGAAAAATACTGGTTAGGATCTAACCAGGTGCCTGATAGACCCCACGAGTCCATTCCTTTCACCTGAAGTGGTGTAAAGTGCCAGTGAGGCCTGAGACACATGGGCAGCGGGGGCTGAGTGAAATAGCAATGAAGAGGATATGAAGCAAAATGGCTTCTGTCCCAGGCCAACTCAGAGCTGAGCCCCACAGGGAGCATTCAGGGATTACTTGGTAAAGTGGGGAGAGGGACAGAGTCCTCACCTCTCTCTCAGGGGCTTCCATATAATTTGTTGTCGTCAGAAATTTATGAGTCTGTGATTTAACGTGGACCAGGTCCTGACAAACTGCTAAGGACGTTCCTAGCGCCTTATACAGGAAACTCTGAAAGAAAGAGACCAGCACTGAGATATCAGTAACACAACGTGCCTGTCAGTACAGACCCAGCTCAGCAACACTCAGGAAGGAACAAGATAGCCAAGTCCAAGCATCCATACTGCAGAAACATCCCATCATCTAGCCCAGCCAGAGAACCAACAATGCAGTACAGACAAGCAGCCTGTCCAAGCAAATATTGGAAGGGCGGGCGGGGGGCAAGAGATCAGGGAACAAGTAAAAACAAATTTTATATGCAGAATAAAATATAAAGTAATGAAGCCTTGAGAGAAGCCTTATGCAGCCCCCCAATCAGAATTTCAAGGGAAATTAACTAGAAACTAAGCCTTAACAGATAACAAACCTTCTCTTTGGAAGGGCTGGCATAGCCGGCCATCTGCTGACTCAACTCAAGGCTTATCTGGCTGCTCCAGGCACTGTTGTCTATCCTCTCCAGAGATGTTCTTAGGAACTGAGTGTAAAACAAGAGGTAAAGCAGATGGTTAATTGCAAGAATTTGGGGGTTGTTGTGGGGTTGGTTTGTTTGTTTGGTGGTTTTTTTCTTCCTTGTTCTCTATTGTAAACTTTCCAATATTCAGGTGTCATGGGAAGATTATTTCCCTATTGAGAACTAGAAACATCAACAACCCAGACTTCCTCTGCCTGTTGTTCTTTAACCTTTGCCTGAGGATTCCTCTCAGTCTCCAAACCCAGATAGACAGTGAATTGGAGAATGAGATGGAGCCAAGAAATCGGACCATTGAGGAGTGATTTTATAGTGGATGGAGAATAGGTCTAATAAATTTTGAACAAAGAGCTCTGGACTACGAAGGACCTTCTCTGAAGTGCTGTGGACCCTTTATGCCACCTCCCGAGGGTACCCAGGGTTGTGAGGTACCTCACTACCACCTGCCCTTAGCATGAGGAAGCCTTCTCTGTGCCTGCCAGGTGTCAGCTCCTGACTCTGCCAGCCACAGGAAACACAAGCACACCCTTCTCACCCCATCCAGCTCCACTGTCCTTCTACAGATAAGCAATTGGTACACTCCAACCGCCGAGCCCTCTGTGCAGCCCCAGAATGTCCAGCCCCTGTTCCACTGGACACTCACAGAATTCATAGGTTTGCTACACACCACGTCACCGGTGTCACCTCAGCATCACCGCTCCATTTAACACACTTAGATACGTTTAGAGTGAAAACAACTATACTTCACTTAGATACGTTTATAGTGAAAACAAGTAGAGTTTAATTCACAAAGATCAGAGCTTTGAGAAGCAGCAAGTAAAATTAATGTAAACAAATGGTTACATAAAAATAAAATCATAACACACTTCTAGAGCTTAAACTTAGATAACCAAACATTCCCCTGTCTCACAAAGGACAGCTCCCCCAAATCTCTCTCCCAGCATGAAACACCCAGACCAAACGTGATCCTCCATTCATGAGACAAGCCAGCTGGCAGTTCGTCCAATAGGTGAAGGATACCTGGTACAGGATACCTCTGGACCTCCAGATATAGTTCCAAGCATCCATTGTCTTCACTTGTAAACAGGGTACCCCCTATTGTTTGTTTGTTTTTCTTGTATCGAATCTCCTCTGGAGACTTTGCAATCACTTGATTAGAATGTTGCTCTACTGATTAGCATCCACTGTGAAGAATTACTCATCTACATACAGCCATTCAGGCAGATAAGCATCTCCTGCCTGAAAGAAACTTGTTGATCACTTTCTGGTGACCAGCCCCAACTCACAGACCTTAAAAGCATAAATTTCAGTATACAACCATAATGCCTTATATATTATCCATCCAGTCACTGTGCAATGATTATGATGATCCGTGTGGCACAGGTATCCAGTAAAGGCTTTACATGACACCCTTTGATTATATGGAGATCAGATCCAGGGAATCCTGGTAATCCTATGCACTCCTGTGGCCTCTGCCACTGGGCACCCAAAGGACCCGGGGTCACATTCTCAACTCCCATTGAAGTCAGCGAGAGGTTAGTAACTCTCAGCACTTTGCTGTTTCAGGCCTGAATTTTGAACAGCAGCCAGGAAATATCAGAAACCTCACAAGAGAACCTAATCTTATTTGATTTTTTAGCCAAAAGAATTTCAAATGAGGCTGGATCTGGAATGGGAAATTCTAGAGTGTAATCCAACCCCAAATGGAATTCCAAACCTTCTGGGGCTTATTTGTCACTAGGTCCTTTCCTTTCATTTTCAGCGCCTGCCATAAAAATGTTCCTTGTCTGGATTTACACGCGGCTGTAAAGAGCTCTTTCTGACCAGAAAGGCTTCTCCATCAGATACGGTCACCAAACCTTGTCTTGTCTCTTTTCCTTTTTGGGTTTCTCATAACAAATTTTCTTTTGAGTGGCAAATGGAAAAAAAGAATCCTTTAGATGTCCCCCAGTGATGCATTAGCATGCTGGTTTTCTGGTTAAGTTTTGTGCTGTTCCCAGTGGTAATACAGAGTTATTTATAACTAGAGCTGGTTGAACAATAGTAAGTCCATTTCACAAAACAAGTGGGATTTTTCTTGATTTTTCACCACACAAATGAAAAGTGAAAGAAACAAAAATATTTTGCTTTTCAAAATCAAAAATGACCATTATTCAATTCTTCGTTTTCCCCCTTTCCTTCCCTTTATCCCTCGTCCCCATGCCTTTTCCCCCTCTTCCACTTTGTGACTGAAAAAGCCAGAGGGGGGAGGAGACAAACAGGAAAGCAACTGGGAAAAAAAACCCAAAAAATCAACTTCAGTTTAAAAAAACTAAACATTTTCTATTTGGGTTGGGGTTGTTTTGTTTTTTGTAAAAAAAAAAAAAAAAAAAAAAAACTGAAAAATTTGAAAATGTCCCATGAAAATAAAAAAGGCCATTTTTCACTGAACAAAAGTTGCAAATGAAATGGTTTGACCAGCTCTGCTTATAATGAATAATTTATCATTAATTTTTTCCCCAGCTGGTACATTTGGAGGGTGGAGGGAGGGCTGTGACAATACATCTGAAAGCCATCTTGTACCTGAAGCAGCATGTGCTCCCACCGTTCATGGTCCAGGGAATTCTCTGTGTTTCCTATAAAGCAGGAGGCAAAACAATAACGTCACCTAGGTTAGCAAGAGTCGTCGTCCCAGGTATCTCCTTTGCATAGGGTGACCAGACAGCAAATGTGAAACATCGGGACAAGGGGTGGGGGGCTAATAGGAGTCTATATAAGAAAAAGACCCCAAAATCAGGACTATCCCTATAAAATCGGGACATCTGGTCACCCTACCTTTGCAATCTGTCCTTCTAAAACCCCTGGTCTGCCAAGCTGTAACATACCTGGGCTTTCAAGGCTAAATGGGACCTACGCCAACGTTCTTTGTTGGACCAACAGAAAGTATCATGTTATGTACCCTGCTGGCATTTTTATTCAGGGTCAGTCAACCCACCAGGAGTGAGATGCTGAGCACTCCCAATTCCTGTTGACTTTCATGGGAGCTGAGGGTGCTGAGCACCTCACAAAACGGTTTAGCACATCAGAGGACTGGGTTTAATGTGAATACAAACTTTTCCTGCATAATAAGAGATTCTGGACTTGATCCTAACTTGATGTAAATCGGTGTAGCTTCACTGAAGTCAATGGAATTATACTGATTTACATCAGCTGAGAATCTGGCCCTGTTTCTGAATGTCCAGCTCTAACTACCCTTCTTTAATGTCGGCACAATGTAATACTGGGGACTCTGTACAGCAACAACAACTAGGGAAGATACAGCTCATTTCGTAAATCTTTTTTTGAATATCAAACCCACTTGAACATTGTGGGGTCCGACGTTCATCAAACACATATCGGGTTTGTGCTCCACGTAGGGTCTGTCATACTCCACAGAGACTGCACTGGCACAGCTACGTCATTGGAGCTCTGCTGGCATAACCCCATACTATAGACGCAGCCTACACTGACTGAGGAGGTCAATAGATTCATACCACTGTAAAACTGGTGAAAGACATTATTAGGCCCACAATACCTAGATTCTACACAGGGCAGCCACTTGGCCAACCTAGCTTTTATGGCTCCGGTTTCCTTACAGAAAGAAAACTCTGGGTTTTTTAATTGAATCGCCATTGAAAGTAAACATGGGGTTTAATTTTCAGAAAAATTTAGTTTGCAAAATCAGACTATATATGTAACCCCAAAATATTTCACTAACCTCCAGCTTCGTGGGTATTCACCTTCCCAACTAATAACCTAGCAAAGGTGTGGGGGGAACTGCTGTATAATTTCCATTCAGCTGAAACCTTCCTGGCCTGATTCTGCCCTGATTGAATTGGCCTGAGTGGTTCAACTCTGGATTTACCCCAGTGGTTCACAGTTATCCAGGTGAAGGAAAAGTGAGGGCCCAGAACCCCAACTTCAATTCCCCACTGTTCTCATGTACTGCAACAGGAATGGCACAACACATGTCAATACGAAGCTGCATTTTGTGGCTTCCCTTATATTCTCTATGGACCACACTCCTCTAACTAGCACTTTACCTTCAATGTACTGCAGCAGAGGTGGGATCTTTAGTACCCACATCTCACCCACTGCTGCATGGATAGTTTCATGCAGGGCCTTAAGTAATTGCAAGGCAGCATATCCATGTCCTTCTCTTTCATAAGGGGATGAGGCTACTACCTGTCAATGAGAGAGAAAGAACAGGCTAAGTTTTGTCAGCACAACACCAGTTTATTCCTGAAGGAGGGAATAGTTCAGACTCTCTCATTGTGGAGACCACACAATAGAGTTTTTGCTTCTACGGCAGTGTCTTCCTGAAGAAGCAAGCATTCTAGCTAGTACGAGGATGCAGAACAGTGTGTCTCAGGAGAGGGTGGAGAGAGAGAGACCCAATCATACACATTCCTCAGCCTGTCTATAAGCATCTAGCTATAAAACCGATTTTTATAGTTAACTGTCCCACTTCACATTTTGCAGAAAACCTATTCTCATGGTCTACTCACCAGGAGTCGCGCCAGCAGCCCCTGGGGTGTAGGGAGTTTCACTAGGGAAAGAAACAGAATAGCATTAATTATGCCAGGCTTTGCAGAGAGTCCTGCTGATGTTATTCACCTATCCATTTCCAACGTGCCCACCAATGTTGAATACAGCTGATAATAATTTGCATTTCCATAGTGCTTTCAGTCTGAGCATCTCAAAATGCTTTACAAACAGGAATGAATTCCGCCTCACAGCACCTCTATGAGGTTGGCATTAATTACTCCTTCATTTCACAAGTGGGGAAGCTGAGAGAGAAAGATCAAGTGATTTCCCCAAGGTCACATCAGAATTTTGGTGGCAAGCTGGGAACAGAACCCACATTTCCTAGCTCCCTCCCATGGCCCTGTTGTAATCACAAGACCATCCCTCATTCATTTTAGCCTCCTGATTGCAGACGAGAGACTGGAGCAGACTGAATCTGTTCATTTCATAGTGCCTGGAGAGAATAAATGAAAGAGTTTCTGTTATAAACCTCGTCCACCGTAGTTGAGGCAAGCAGCTTCTTCTCCTTCCTGCTGCTTTTTCTCAGCCAGTTCCCTAAGGCATCTGCAGAGAGGCTTCAAAGTACCAGTGTACTGAGCTGGCACCACATACTGCAGAAGCCTTGGCCATAACACCTGCAGAGAAGAGCGAGACTGTTCAGTACACAGCTATTTCCATTCCCCCACCTCCAGTATCCTGCTGTCTGAATCCCTCCCTGTCATGTAGCTTCTCCTTTTATTCCTCACTGACCCTTCCCTAACCTATCACCTCATCTCTCTCTCCCCATCATCTCACTCTACCTGTCCGGTGCCCCCGCACTCTGTCTTTTAAATACACTGCCTTGTTTGGTGAATCCTCTTTCCCTGCATTAGAGCATTATGGAGCTATTTAGATAGCACCATAAACTCACCCAGAACTTTACAGACCTATGTAAGGCACAGCCCCAGCCCCAATATCTGTTCAAATCCAGGATCACCAAATCTAAATTTCAGAAGGGGGGGTTCAGACAGTGGAAAGAATTAAGGGAAGATCTCTGCAACATGATTCCTTCCAGTTAAGTTGCTTTATATCTTTTCTCTAATGTGAACCACATACTCCATGATGAAGGGGTCACACCATCCCTGACATGAATTTGACATGCTGTTCCTCCATTATGCTGACTGTGCAAAAAGCTTCCTTGTGGAGAGGTACAAGGAACGTAAGGAAGAATGTTCCTATTTCAAGAAGCAGTAGCAACAGGTCACTTACTTGGGTCATTCCACTGACTGAGGTGTCCAGACATTGCAGGATGTCAATGCACAGGGTTTGGATAGTCCTTTCTTCCTCAATATCCTGGGGGAGAAGTGTTGTACCCTGCTGTGAGATAGCTATATAGAACTTATGAGCTAGTAGCAAGACACTGGCTATAGAATCAGTGTCCTTCTCTTACAAAGCCATCTTGAACATTGACCTATGCCTGCTTTTATATTGCACCGGAAGTGCACAAACGTCTGAAGGGAAGAGCATAATAGAAACTCCTAACTGGTGGGTCAGATCCCAGGCTTAGGAAAACCCTAAAGTGAAGGGAATGATTCACTGAACACAAAAGAGTTTCCCCAACAGTGTTAAAATTTTTTAAATTTGAAAAACTGTTTCATCTTTTTATCTCTGAGGAAAAATATTCAGACTCCGCCCAACGGAAATAAATATGCAGAACCAGGGGGATCCACTCTGTTTGTTCTGATGCCCCAACCAGCTTGGTCATTCTGTGTGTAGTGAGTGTGATTCTACCAATGGGCCTAATTCTGCTCTTACTTACACTGGATTAAATATTGATTGACTCTACTGATTTCAGTTTAAAGGAGAGCAAAACTGGCCCGATGAGAAAAAGCAGCCTTCTTTAAGATGGGGGGGTGTGGGGGTGTAAAAAAAAGGCCCTTGGGAGTATTGCCACATGCTCCAACTTAGTAGAAAAGGGGCCAGGCAGAGCTAAGATCTTCAACAACTTACTGTAAAGTTGAACTGTTTATGTTAATACATATCATGGATCCAGTCATGGAGCACAAAGTGTCTGGAGCCCCTGGCTGTGTCCATGGATAGAAATACGGATTGAAGATATTTTTAAACTAGTACATGTAGAGTAGAGTATGTAGTGAGGGAAATATGCAGCAAGCTTTTCCAGGCTCCTGACAGTCTGGGATGCAGCCTGCATAACCTCGGTGTTGTGCTGATAGTTTATGTATGCTTCAACAGCCACAGAATTGGGCATCATTATGTTCTCTGGAGAGTCTATTGAAAACAAAAAGATGTGCTTCCTTGTACAAGAACATTTCACTGAAAAATGGTGTTTTCAGAATTTTCAATGTCTCATCAGAGGTTTGAGTAACCTAGATAACTCTGTTAGATGTAAATACCCAGTGTGAGATTCTGATCTCTGTTACACTAGTATAAATCCAGAGTAATGCCACTAAAGTCAGTGGAGTTACCTTGACTTTACACCAATATAACTGATCAGATTCTGGCTCTAATCATTCAGTCCAGCTGTCCTTGAGTCAAAACTCCCACAGAAGGCAAGGGGAGCAATCAGCATGCAAGAATGGTAGGACCGAGTCCTAAGTGTTAAGAACTCTCCTTACCAGTTTTCTGGTGGACACACTGAACTCGTGGAAAACATATGCTACCATATCCCATGCTGCACAATTCTCCACACTTCCTGAACTGAGCAGCCTCCTGATGAAATGAAGAACTGCCTTCCTCACCTGCAAGGGTAGAGATTACACACAAGAGTTATTGTTATCCCTTCTGCCTGAAATAGGAGATAGGATATGAGACTCCTTATGCTTTTGAGTTTATCTCCTTGGATTATAAACATGGCTACATTTAACACAGGCAGGAGAATGACATGCCTTCTCTAGTCTGCAGTCTCTCCTCTGGATCTGAATGAAAGCTCCACCCAGATATCCATTCATCCCATATCATTGAAAAAAACTGAAATATTTCACTGCTCCACACACAATCTTACCTTAGCATTCTGATCACTGAGAGTGGATTTCACTGCCTTCACAATCAGAAACTTTTTAACTCTTGTCTCGGGCACTGAAAGATAAGGAGAGGTGTACAGTACTTCTTTGTTCCACTCACTCACTTTCCACATTGGAATTAATCCTGGATTTCAAAGGGCCCTATTTAAGAATAGTACCAAGCTTCTCTCATCTACAGAATCAGTGGGAAAAACATAGGACCAGACTCTGGTCTCAGTTACACCAGTGTAAATCTAAAGTAATTCCATTTCTATAACGAGTGCCATCATACTACCATGATGGAAATTTTATAAAAGAGTTAGATAGACTGAGGTCATTGAAGTTAATCTGTGTTTACACCAGTAGAACAGAACTCAGAATCTAGTCTATAGTGTATAATACTGACGGTTATCGAGTCAGGAGTCCTATTTTATTTGTATCTGATTATTGTTAACATGCATTAGCCCCAAGTTAACTTCTGTATTTGAAGTTGAAAAATATCTTGGGCTACATTCAGCACTTAGTTGAACCTGTTGATTTTTGTGTGGCCATACGGGGGTAACTTAGGGCAGCATTTGGTCCCTTAGTGGATATCCAAACCACTGGTGACTGTGTGTTATAGAGCCTCTGTGCCCCATTTGCAGAGGCGATGAGTCTGTTACAGCCCTGCCGTGCCTACAAAGCCTTGGTTCTTTAGCTCAATCTATAGTAGCTCATGCTTTTAGCTCTGGATCAGGGCCGGCTTTAGGCCGATTCCCCCGATTCTCCCGAATCGGGCCCCGCACCCCGCGCCTAACAGGGCCCCGTGCCCAGTGGCCTTTTTAATTTTTACTCACCCAGCGGCGCTCCGGGTCTTTGGCGGCACTTCAGCGGCGGGTCCTTCACTCCCTCCGGCTCTTCGGCGGCACATGAAGGAGCCGCCGCCGAAGTGCCGCTGAAGACCCGGAGCGAGTGAAGGAGCTGCCGCCGAAGACTCAGAGCGCCGCCCGGTGAGTACAAGCCCCACGAATCAGACCCCGCACTTCCTAAAGCCGGCCCTGCTCTGGATGTCCCCAACTCAACCCTCAGCATGTCGGCCAAGAGGGCAACTGGCACAGTTGCTCCTGTGTTACTTACAGTCGGCACCAACAATAGTACTGAGCAGATTCAAAGAGGCCACACGAACAGCCTCATTCTCAATCTCCAGCTGCGAGTGCAGAAATGCTATCAGATCATCAGGAGAAGAACGGGCTGCAAGGGAACAAATCACGTCCTCACTGACAACAGAACTCTTATTCTTACCATACCTGACAAAGGAAGTTACAAGGAAACCACTGTGCAACTCAGAATCTCTTCCCCTTACCTAGCAGAACTATACAATAGAGCAGCTCTGCGTGATTTTCCGTGCTGAGCGGCTTAGCTTGAGAACAGATCTGTGGGAAGAAGGGAAATGGTCAAAGAAAAACTAATCAGAAGCAATTGAAAAGAAAATGTTCAATTAATTTCTAAGCTTCCACTTCCTACTTGTCCAACTAGAGGTCTGAACCCCAGGTAGATGGTACTGAATGCACAGCAAGAATCAAACACAATGACCAATACATTAGATAAGAGAAGCTAAAGGGTTTTGAGCAGCAGAGCAGATCTAATCAAGACACATCCACAGTTTTTACTATACAACTCTGACTCCCTGTAGTGAGTCGGTGTGGCTCCCCTCCTGTCCTGAAGAGGGAGCCCCGGCGCAAACACCCAAGTGGGCGGAGCCACCGCCACCTGTCCCCGCCCCCCGGAAGTCAAGGGGCGGGACAGGAAGTATAAAGGCCAGCAGCCAGAGCTCAGTCAGGCGCCGGCCACCGCAGGGAGCAGACGTGCGGTCGGGAGCTCCCCGCCAGGATACCTCGGAAGCCCGAGGTGGATGCCCTAGCTGGCCGGAGCTGCCCCGAGCCCATTACGAAGAGGAGCCGCCGGAGCCCGTCCGCTCCCGTCGCTGGGAGGCGCCCGTGGAACTCCCCCACAGCAACCCTGAAGGGGAGGCCCCGCCAGAATCCTTCCCGCCCTGTTGTTATCCGGAGGAACCGCCCGAGGATCAGTGGCCGGATTTCCCTACAGAGCTACCAGACCTGCCGCCAAGCCCCGGCCGAGAGGAGTCCCCACTGATGGACTGGACCGCAGCCGATGCCACAGACGAGGTAGGCCCTGAGGGGGAAAATGGAAGTAGCCCAGGGGTAGCCGACCCCAGTCAGGCTACAGAGGCCTATGAGCCCATGGCAGTGTGTTTCGGTCAGGATACCCCACTGACCGGCAGCGACACTAATCGCTGCTAGGGACCCGGGCTGGGACACAGTGGAGTGGGTGGGCCTGTGTCCCCCCCTGCCACCCCTACACACGGGTGGCAGGCTTCCCCCTCACCCAACGCAGGTAGGAACCTGAGCCCCTTACCTGCCTAGGCCAATTGCCTGCTTGTGCTCCGCCCAGGGCCAGAGCTCCTAAACTGCCTGTGTGCTCAGCCCCTGCTACAGAGGCCTGAGCTTATTGACTGCTTGTGCTCAGCCCCTGCTGCAGAGGGCCTGAGCTAAATGAACTATTGTGCTCCGCCCTGACCCAGGGCCAGAGCTCCTAAACTGCCTGTGTGCTCAGCCCCTGCTACAGAGGCCTGAGCTTATTGACTGCTTGTGCTCAGTCCCTGCTGCAGAGGGCCTGAGCTAAATGAACTATTGTGCTCCGCCCTGACCCAGGGCCGGAGCTCCTGAACTGCCTGTGTGCTCAGCCCCTGCTACAGAGGCCTGAGCTTATTGACTGCTTGTGCTCAGCCCCTGCTGCAGAGGGCCTGAGCTAAATTAACTATTGGTGCTCCGCCCTGACCCAGGGCCAGAGCTAAGGGACTACTGGTCTGCTCAGCCCCTGCTACAGAGGGCCTGAGCTTATTGACTGCTTGTGCTCAGCCCCTGCTCCAGAGGACCTGAGCTAAATTGACTATTTGTGCTCCGCCCTGCCTCCAAGGGCCAGAGTTTATAGACTGTGTGTGCTCAGCCCCTGCTGAAAAGGGCCTGAGCTTATTGACTGCTTGTGCTCAGCCCCTGCTCCAGAGGGCCTGAGCTAAATTGACTATCTGTGCTCCGCCCTGCCTCCAAGGGCCAGAGCTTATTGACTGCTTGTGCTCAGCCCCTGCTACCGAGGGCCTGAGCTAGATTGACTGTTTGTGCTCCGCCCTGCTTCCAAGGGCCAGAGCTTATTGACGGCTTGTGCTCAGCCCCTGCTACCGAGGGCCTGAGCTAGATTGACTGTTTGTGCTCAGCCCTGCATCCAAGGGCCTGAGCTTAGTGACTGCCTGCCTGCCCAGCCCCTGTTCCAGAGGGCCTGGGTTCTTGACTGTGGTTTCCTCAGCCCCCTGGACCAGAGGGGCTGAGTCCTGAGCTAACGGACTATTTACTTCGTGCAGTAGGGAGTCGGTGTGGCTCCCCTCCTGTCCTGAAGGGTCGAGCCCCGGCGCAAACCCTTTTACACGTGGCGCCCAACGTGGGGCCAGCGAGCCCCTGCCCCTGTGAGAAGGGGCTAGAAGGGGAGCGGCCGTTGTCCTCCCCCCGCTTCACCCAGATATGGATATGGAGCGTCTAGTCCAGTTATTGACGGAGAGCCAGGAGCGGCAGCAGACGGCCCAGCTGCTGCAGCAGCAGCAACAGCAGACCGCTCAGCTCGCCCAGCAGCAGCAGCGAGATGCCGCCCATCTCCAGCTCCAGCAGGAGCAACACACGGCTCAGCTGGAGCAACAACAGCAGTTGATCCAGCAGTTGGGGAACCAGCTGCAACAGCTGCTGGTTACGCCCCCCCACACCGTGACGGGACCAGTGGGGGAGGCTGCGGGGATGCCGCGTTTGTCTGCTCCCCTTCGTTTGACCAAGATGGGCCCGGACGATGACCCCGAGGCCTTCCTGGTCACTTTCGAGCGGGTAGCCATCGTCGCCGGGTGGACCAGGGACCAATGGGCCACCCTCTTGGCCCCCTATCTGACCGGGGCAGCCCAGGTGGCCTACCGCGGACTGGCGGCCGAGGAGGCCCGGGACTACGACCAAGTGAAGGCCGCCATACTGGACGCTCTCGACGTCAGTCCGGAGACCTTCCGACAACGGTTCCGGAGTCAGATTTACCCTCCCGGAGCCCGACCACGGTTGGTGGCCCAGGCCCTAAAAGAGGCCTGCCGGCGGTGGCTGCAGCCCGACACCCGGACGGCGGAGGAAGTAACCGAACAGGTTATACTAGAGCAGTTTATATACACTCTACCCTCCCGGGGACGAGCCTGGGTGCTCCGCCACCGGCCGGCGACGCTGGCCCTCGCCGTATCGCTGATGGAGGATTTCCTCGCCGCCGAAAATGCAGTGGGTCCCATCATCCGACGCCCCAATGCAGGATTCGAACCCGCCCGCGGCGAAAAGAAAGGGAACCCCCCGAGCGAACCAAGGCGCCCCGAACCCCGGCCCGAGTCCCGCCGCGAGCCCCGTGTCCGGCATCCGGAGTCTACCCCTCGGACAGGGCTACCGACCCCGGGCCAGGGGCCCCCAAGGGCTCGGCGGAGCCCCCCCCGGAGCCCGAGTCGAGGAGGACCCCGGAGCAGGCGGCTTGAACTCGGCCCCTGTTTCGGCTGTGGAAAAATGGGGCACCTCCAGCGAGACTGTCCAGAAATGGAATGTAGTTATGCACAAGTATGGGCGGGCCAGAATCGGGCCCGGCCAGCCCTGAACCGCAAGCTGACGATCCCGGCGACCGTCGGGGGAAGAATTACCCAGGCGTTGATTGACTCAGGCTGTGGACAGACATTGGTCCGAAAGGAACTGGTACCGCCGAGCGATACCCATCTGGGATGGGTCTATTTACAATGTATCCACGGGGACGTCCGACCCTACCCCAGTGCCCGGGTGTCCCTGACTATCGGGGGGGTCACCCGGAATCTGGTGGTTGGCGTCGCTCCACACCTCGCATACCCCGTGATCCTGGGTCGCGACTGGCCGGCCTTCGAGGAGGTCCTTCGTCCCACGCCGGCCCTGGAGGCCGATAGGTTGGGGCCCTCCCCTGAGAACCCCGAGCAGGACTCAGCGCCCGAGGCGAACGACACGGACGAGGCGGGGCCGCAGCCGGAGCCTACCCCTCAGCCCCGCTTCGACACCGACTTCTGTCGGGACCAACGGGAAGATCCGACCCTTCGCAGTTGTTACGAACAGCTCGCGGCTGTGGGCGGGAGTATCACGGACCCCCAGCAAGCTAATCGGTGGCCCCATTTCGAGCTGCGCCGAGACCGGCTCTACCGCGTGGACCGTGATCCCCGTACCCGGGAACCGCAGACCCAGCTGATGGTGCCTCTGTGCCACCGGCGGGCCGTAATGAAGTTAGCCCATGATGTGCCGGCCGCCGGACACCTGGGCCAGGAGAAGACCCTGGCTCGGATCCTGACGCGCTTCTTCTGGCCGGGAATCTATCCAGAGGTGAAGAAGTATTGCGCCTCCTGCCCCGACTGTCAGTTGGTTGCTCCGCCCGGGATACCCAAGGCGCCCCTGGTCCCCATGCCGTTGATGGAGACCCCCTTTGAACGGGTCGCTATGGACCTCGTGGGCCCGCTCCCGAAAAGCGCCGCGGGATTCAAATACGTTTTGGTGCTGGTGGACTATGCCTCCCGGTTTCCGGAGGCCATTCCCCTGCGGAGTATCACCGCCCGGACCATCGCGGGGGAACTCGTGAAGATCTTTGCTCGGGTGGGACTGCCGAGGGAGATTCTAACCGACCAGGGCACGAACTTCACGTCCCGACTGTTACGACAGGTCTGTACCATCTTAGGCATCAAACAACTCCGCACCTCCGTCTACCACCCGCAGACGGATGGGCTAGTAGAGCGGTTTAACCGCACTCTAAAAGGGATGTTGCGGAAGTTCCCAGCAGAGGACCTTCGCCACTGGGACCAGTTCCTGCCACCCCTGTTGTTAGCCGTCCGCGAAGTTCCGCAATCTTCGACGAAGTTCTCCCCGTTTGAACTACTATATGGACGCAGGCCACGGGGTCTCTTGGACTTGATGCGCGAAACCTGGGAAGAGTCGGCCTCCCCCGCCCAAGGACTCTTACAGTACGTTCTCCAGCTACAGGGGTACCTGACCCAGGCCGGAGCCCTGGCGCGCGAGAATTTGAGGGCGGCTCAGGAGCGCCAGGAGCGGAATTATAACAAGGGTGCCCAAGACCGAGAATTTCAACCCGGGGACCGAGTCATCCTCCTCTTACCGTCTAGTGAATCGAAGTTGTTAGCCCGCTGGCAAGGGCCGTACGACGTTGTGCGCAGGGTGGGACCCGTCACCTATGAGGTGCAGCAGCCGGGGAAACGCAAGGAGGCCCAACGGTACCATGTGAACCTGCTGAAGCGGTGGCATGACCGGGAGGGCCTCTTAATCAACCCGTACCCCCCCGAGCCGGAACTGGGACCCCGTGTGCCCGAAACAGATAGCGACTCGCTACCCCTGCTAGGCGACTCGCTTACCGAGGAGCAACTCAAACAGGCCAACTGCCTCCTGCAGGCCTTCAAAAAAACCTTTACGGCAGTACCAGGTTACACCTCCCTGGTCAAGCACTCGATCCTGACCGAGCCTGGGAAGGTGATTCGGGAGACGACCCGACCCCTGCCATATAGAGTGCGTGAAGAGGTTGAGGAAGAGGTAAGGGCCATGCTTGCTCTGGGCGTCATTGAGCCGTCCCAGAGCGAGTGGCGCAGCCCGGTGGTCCTGGTGCCCAAGCCAGATGGCACCCGACGTTTCTGTATCGACTTTCGGAGAGTAAACGCCGTTTCCCGCTTCGACGCCTACCCGATGCCCCGCGTAGACGAGTTACTGGGCCGCCTGGGGGAGGCCCAGTTTATTACCACCCTCGACCTCAGCAAGGGCTATTGGCAAATCCCCCTCGACGAAGCTTCAAAGGAGAAAACCGCCTTTGCCACCCCGACTGGCCTATACCAGTTTACGCGGATGCCGTTCGGTCTCCATGGAGCCCCTGCCACCTTCCAGAGACTGATGGACCATCTCCTACAGCCCCATCAGGAGTATGCGGCAGCCTACCTCGACGACGTAGTCATTTATAGTCGCCGCTGGGAAGACCATCTGCCCCGGGTCGCAGCAGTCATGAGGTCCCTACGACAAGCGGGCCTGACCGCCAACCCCAAGAAGTGCCGTATAGCCTGGAAGGAAACCACATACCTCGGCTATACGGTTGGGGGCGGCTGCGTCAAACCCCTCGTGGGGAAGGTCCAGGCCCTTCTGGACTGCCCCACCCCAACGACCAAACGGCACGTTCGACAATTCTTGGGCCTCGCTGGCTACTACCGACGGTTTGTTCCTCAGTTCGCCTCCATAGCGGCGCCCTTAACGGGGCTCCTGACTAAAGACCGGCCCCGGCAGGTACAGTGGACCCCAGAGTGTGAGGCTGCATTCCGGACGCTTCAGAAGTGCCTCTGCCAGGAGCCGGTTCTATACAGCCCGGACTTTAATCGCCCGTTCATCCTGCAGACCGACGCCTCCGAGGTAGGGCTGGGAGCAGTCTTATCCCAAGAGGTGGACGGAAGGGACCACCCCGTGCTATATCTCAGCAGGAAGCTGTTCCCCCGGGAGAGGAATTACGCGGTTGTGGAAAAAGAAGCCCTTGCCGTGAAATGGGCCTGCGATGCTCTCCGCTTCTACCTCCTCGGGGCCCCGTTCACTCTGGTCACGGACCATGCCCCCCTCCGGTGGTTGATGCGGATGAAAGACAACAACGCGCGCATCATGCGTTGGTACCTGGCCTTGCAGCCCTATGCGTTTACCGTACAGCATCGGGCTGGCAAGGACCATGCGAACGCGGACTTCCTGTCGCGCCTAGGGGAATTGGACGGACCTGGCCCCGGTATGCGGGAGCCAGTCTTGAGGGGGGGGGTGTGTAGTGAGTCGGTGTGGCTCCCCTCCTGTCCTGAAGAGGGAGCCCCGGCGCAAACACCCAAGTGGGCGGAGCCACCGCCACCTGTCCCCGCCCCCCGGAAGTCAAGGGGCGGGACAGGAAGTATAAAGGCCAGCAGCCAGAGCTCAGTCAGGCGCCGGCCACCGCAGGGAGCAGACGTGCGGTCGGGAGCTCCCCGCCAGGATACCTCGGAAGCCCGAGGTGGATGCCCTAGCTGGCCGGAGCTGCCCCGAGCCCATTACGAAGAGGAGCCGCCGGAGCCCGTCCGCTCCCGTCGCTGGGAGGCGCCCGTGGAACTCCCCCACAGCAACCCTGAAGGGGAGGCCCCGCCAGAATCCTTCCCGCCCTGTTGTTATCCGGAGGAACCGCCCGAGGATCAGTGGCCGGATTTCCCTACAGAGCTACCAGACCTGCCGCCAAGCCCCGGCCGAGAGGAGTCCCCACTGATGGACTGGACCGCAGCCGATGCCACAGACGAGGTAGGCCCTGAGGGGGAAAATGGAAGTAGCCCGGGGGTAGCCGACCCCAGTCAGGCTACAGAGGCCTATGAGCCCATGGCAGTGTGTTTCGGTCAGGATACCCCACTGACCGGCAGCGACACTAATCGCTGCTAGGGACCCGGGCTGGGACACAGTGGAGTGGGTGGGCCTGTGTCCCCCCCTGCCACCCCTACACACGGGTGGCAGGCTTCCCCCTCACCCAACGCAGGTAGGAACCTGAGCCCCTTACCTGCCTAGGCCAATTGCCTGCTTGTGCTCCGCCCTGACCCAGGGCCAGAGCTCCTAAACTGCCTGTGTGCTCAGCCCCTGCTACAGAGGCCTGAGCTTATTGACTGCTTGTGCTCAGTCCCTGCTGCAGAGGGCCTGAGCTAAATGAACTATTGTGCTCCGCCCTGACCCAGGGCCGGAGCTCCTGAACTGCCTGTGTGCTCAGCCCCTGCTACAGAGGCCTGAGCTTATTGACTGCTTGTGCTCAGCCCCTGCTGCAGAGGGCCTGAGCTAAATTAACTATTGGTGCTCCGCCCTGACCCAGGGCCAGAGCTAAGGGACTACTGGTCTGCTCAGCCCCTGCTACAGAGGGCCTGAGCTTATTGACTGCTTGTGCTCAGCCCCTGCTCCAGAGGACCTGAGCTAAATTGACTATTTGTGCTCCGCCCTGCCTCCAAGGGCCAGAGCTTATAGACTGTGTGTGCTCAGCCCCTGCTGAAAAGGGCCTGAGCTTATTGACTGCTTGTGCTCAGCCCCTGCTACCGAGGGCCTGAGCTAGATTGACTGTTTGTGCTCCGCCCTGCTTCCAAGGGCCAGAGCTTATTGACGGCTTGTGCTCAGCCCCTGCTACCGAGGGCCTGAGCTAGATTGACTGTTTGTGCTCAGCCCTGCATCCAAGGGCCTGAGCTTAGTGACTGCCTGCCTGCCCAGCCCCTGTTCCAGAGGGCCTGGGTTCTTGACTGTGGTTTCCTCAGCCCCCTGGACCAGAGGGGCTGAGTCCTGAGCTAACGGACTATTTACTTCGTGCAGTAGGGAGTCGGTGTGGCTCCCCTCCTGTCCTGAAGGGTCGAGCCCCGGCGCAAACCCTTTTACACTCCCCCTGATAATTGGCTTATGGTGAAATTGCTTTACAAACTGAGCTGGATATTAGCTAAGAAAATGAGACCGCTACCTGCTTACTCTTGAGCCTGCAGAAATCAGTAAGGCATGAGGAGGTCCCCAGGCTCTGCACTATCATTCGATAGATTTTTATTGTTAATATGCTTCAGATCTGCTGTGCCTAAGCTCAAGGGATCCAAGCAAAACCACCTCTCACCTGGTTGTGCAGAGCACTGCAGATGGCTTGAAACTTCTCTTTAGGTAGAGGGATCTTATATTCAAAAGAGACCTCCAAGAGCTGGTCCAGACTCTGCAACAGAGGGTGAAAGTCAGATGGTGGGCACACACAGGAGCAATATGTAGTGATTGAAGCAGCTTCAGGGGATTCCTAGATTCCAAGGCTGGAACGGATTATTGCCATCATCTAGTCTGACCTCCGGTACAACACAGGACATAGACCTTGCCCAGAATAATTCCCAGAGCAGAGCTTTTAGAAAAACATCCCAATCTTGATTTAAAAACTGTCAGTGAGGGAGAATCCACCTCGGCCCTTGGTAAATGGCTCTAATGGTTAATTATCACACCATTAAAAATGTACGCCATATTTCCAGTCTGAATGTGTCTCGCTTCAGTTTCTAGCCATTGGATCAAGTTACACCTTTCTCTGCTAGACTGAAGAGCCCATTATAAAACATGAATCCCTCGTGTAAGATATTATAGACTGTCATAAAGTCACCCTGTCACAGGATAGGTCCACCCTGTCAGGGTGGTACCAGGTTGTGGAGGAATTGAAGTAGATCTGGGACGGCCCAACTGGCCTAGTCTCCCTAGCCACCGCAGCAGTCCTGGCTCCTAGGGCAGCATAGCCTAATGGTCGGGATCAGTGCAGCAGCCCTTCGGTGAGGGTCCACGGCCCAACAGCACGAGTCACTAGAGCTGCCCTTCTAGGTATGGCAGTGCGGCCTAGTGGCCAAAGTCAATAGAACCACCTCTCGCAGTAGGGCAGTGCAGCCTAGTGGCCAGAGTCAATGGAACCGCCCTTGGCAGCAGGGCAATGTGGCCTAGTGGCCAGAGTCAATAGAACCACCTTTTGCGGCAGGGAAGCGCTGCCTAGGCCAGCCCTTCTCCACTGGCTCCTACCTATTCCACAGGTCCCAGCCCAGGGCCCTGTCTTGCCGCAGGGGTATCTGCCTCCAACTCAGCGGGGATCCTTCCAAAACATGCCGAGTCAAAGCCCGGTACCTCAACTGGATCAATGCTTAATCCACCTAGGCTACTTCCCACCCGTTCTTCCGCAGCTGGTAGTCTCCGGGATTCTGTGGTCTCTCCTCCATCTCTGGCATTGGGTAGCTGGGGGTCGTTTGCAGCCACAGTCCGGCTGGCCTCTGAATCCTGGAGCTCTGGCAGTCTCTCTGCAGGAGCCTGCAATGCACCTCTGCTCCCTTCGGCAGTCATCTCAGCCTGAGCTGAGCGGCTCTTTCATATCCTGGTTCCAGCTGAAGCATGCCCAGCAGAGATGGGGGGGCATGGCCTCCTCGGCCCACAAAGTAGGATTAACCCCTGCTGAACCAATGCGGGGTAGGTAAACCCCATCACACACCCTTTTACTTTCTGTTTGTTAAACTAAATAGATTTAGTTCCTTGATTCTACCACTATAAGGCATGTTTTCTAATCCTTTAATCACTGTGGCTCTTCTGTCAATATCCTCTCCAATTTATCAACACCCTTTTTGAATTGTGGGCACTAGAACTGGACACAGTATTCCAACAGTAGTCACACAAGTGCCAGATTTAGAGGTAAAATAACCACTGTACTCCTACTTGAGATTCCCCTTTTTATGCATCCCAGCTTTAGCTTTTTTGGCCACAGCATGAGTTCGTGTTCAGCTGATTATTCATCATGACCCCCAAAATCTTTTTCAGAGTCACTGCTTCCCAGGACAGCATCCCCCATCATGTTATCTATGGCCTAAATTCTTTGTGCCTAGATGCATACATTTACATTCAGCCATATTTAAATGCACCTGTTTGCGCCCAGTTTACCAAGTGATCTAGATCACTCTGAATCAGTGAGCTGTCCTCTCCATTATTTACCACTCCCCAATTTTTATCTCATCTGCCAACTTTACCAGTGATGATTTTATGTCCTCTGCCAGCTGATTGATAAAAAAGGTGAAAATCTAATTCCTTCCTGCATCTAAACACTTTTCTCCTTTGCTGCTTGAAGCTTCCAGAATGTCTCTGAAGCCATCTACATATTTTACTATGTTTAAGCAGTTGTGTAGTGCCCTGATGCTATCAAACAAGTCCATGATGCATTGATTCCTTCCAAATCATGGGTATTTCAACCCCAAAAGTGACCACATACTCTGTACCAGAAAGCTTCAACCAACAGAGATGGTGAGTAAATATCACTACCAAGAAGTTATAGCTGTCTCATGACTTCATTTACAACTGTGTAGCCCCACTGAAGACAGAATATGGCCCCTTACTTCTTGCTCATGTGGTACTGAGGGTAGATGAAATAGAGAGACGAGGGGAGTGAGACAATATCTTTAATTAGATTATCTCACCCACCTTGTCGCTCTAATATCTTGGGACCAACATGGCTACAACAGCACTGCATAGAACGGTAGATGAAATAGACATGCAATGCTTTTATATCGATCTAGTTACATAATCCAAAGAAATCACCCTCAAGCCTCCTTAGTATTAATTTTCAACCATTGACAGTTGGCTTGGTACTGACCAGAGACAACATATGGCAGCCCCTGCTCTGAGCAGCTTATGATCTAAAAGAGAGACACAGAGTTGACAGGATGTACTGGGAAATCACAAGGGGGGAGTATCTTGTTGGGGAGGGGGGCAGATGTTTTGTTTTTTATCTCCTTATCATCCTCCCCAGGAAACAGAGGATGCTTTTCATAAGAGGCATTTACCTACAAATCTTGTTGCCTGGGTCACCATGTGTATAAACCCAGAACTCGTGGGGATATTTATTATCTAACAAGTCACTGTCTAGACCAGGAAACCCCACTGGCAGCAAATTCCTCGTGCAGTTCATACATGCACACACATAGACCTTAATGAGTGGTACCTCACCTTGATGACGTGAAAAACATCAATGTCCTCCTTATATTGCTCAAGGAGCCATGAGATCAGTTCAAATACCCGATCTTGCTGCTCCTCTTTGTGTAGCAAGAGGCTCATCATGGGACCAAGGGCTTTGATGATGGCCTGCTTGAGCTGCATAGATGAGACACAGAATTTATGTTCCTAAGAATTCATTCAATATCATCCAATGGGCACACCTTTTCTACTTCTAATGAGTGCAACTTCCCTTGTTCCACTGTAGGAACAGCCCTATCTCAATATTTCCTGGTAAAGAACTGGGACTCGTAGGGTTGGTTTCAGGATTATATTCTAATGCACCTCACAACTATACCAGGTAAAATATTCCCCAGAGTAGTAGGCATTCTCGGCCAACTCAAAACTGCTCTAACTCCACTGGGGCTGAATGGACTTATACCAGGAATTAATTTAGCCCACTATCCCGTGTTCATCTGCACATTAGGAGCATAAAACTAGAATCCATGTACACGGCGTACAGACAGAATTTCCATGATGTGGTGACATTATAAATATATGGGTTTTAGATGTTTTACATGACAAAAGGACCTACCATTAAATGCCATCATCACAAAGAGTGACAGACACATAGAATTTAACATTACAATTTCTGCTAAAGGTTTAGAAAGCCAGCAATTCTCACCTCCAGCTCTTCACATTTCAGCCAGTTGCTGGTCACATGGCATTGTAAAGGAAGAATTACATTGCAGAATTGCGATGCACTCATTCTGAGGAATGTGCACTTTTCCCAGTTAGTCAAATACAGATTGATTGCCATTGACCATTTTTCCAGAACTGCATGGAAGGAGAGAAGACAGGCAATGTGAAAAGGACATATTAGTAACGAGGAGAAGTTGCTTTATCAGTGAACACACCCAGGCCTAAAGTTTACTACACAGCCTTTGTGTCTGTTTATTTTAAATTATATCCATGAGTCATAAAGGGCCTGAACTTACAAATGCTCAGCGCCTCCTGCAAAGTACGGAGCACTCTCAACTTCACTGAGAGCCACGGCAGCCAAGGAACGCAGCACCTGGCGCAATACAGGGCAGGGAGCACAGTTCGGGGCCTGTTTGCAAACTTGGCCAGTCACTTCAATCTGTACCAAGACCCCCTAAATATCCATTTTGGGCACCTACAGTAAGTGCTGGCACTTACCACCACAAAATGCTTGTTTCAGCCTGCTGTCCTTGACTAACTCGAACATGGAGAACATGCACTTCAGGGTTATTTCCACATAAGGGATACACTCAAGTGCTGCAGAGAAAGGCCAGAAGAGAAGGAAGAAAGATCATCAGCTGCTCTCTGCCTTCTTACAACACACTTAGAAACACCGTGGGGCAGGATGCTATGGGCTCCTAGGCCATTTTGTGCTGCGTAAGCAGAGCAGAATGGCTTTAAAGCAGCCATTGAAAGCCAGTGGGGGATTCACCCTGAAGAGGGGAATCCTCCACCAGTGTACAGCTGTGCCCGAAGCCCAACTCACTCCCAGAGTAAGGGGAGAGAGCACTGGGGCAGGATGGGAAGTGGGGTGGAGAAGAGCTCCACTAGTCCTGATCTTCCACTCATTCCCATCCTCAAGGAACTTCAGTCAGGGGCATAAGTTAGAGCTTGCACCTCCGTCTGGATAGCTCATGATCTGGAAGCCAAGAACTAGCAACAGCAGTTAATCTTGTGTCTCTCCCCATACACCCCCGCATGCACACACGCAAACAGAGCTCTGTTTAGCTGTAACATTTTTAGGTAGAGAGAGTAATCCCCTGTCCTTAAATGAAAGACAATAACTTTGAAACAAAAGATGGAAGTTACCATACCATAGGCTGATGACAGGTTGCCCAGCGTAATGAAAATAAACTCATCCAGTGCTTTCAGATGACACTGCAGCTCGTACATCACCTCATAGAAATAGCAGCGTGCCAGGGTCACTAAGGTGTTGCTAGCTGCCACTTTTAGTTCATTTGTTGCTTCCTAAAAAAAAAAAAGAGAGAGAGAGAGAGAGACTGAGGTGACTGAAGCCGGTTGCACTAGCCAGAGTCCTTATTTCTGTGCATAAGTTGTGAATGAACCCTCCCAACTTTCTGTGGATAAAGTCATTAGTCATAAATATTCATCGAGTCATTTGGCTAAACAATTTTCAGCCTTTGAGTTCCTTGCAAGCTGCTTAGTTAGACTATTTACTATTAGCTACTTGTGGTGGATGATTGGTCACCATAGTCACATGATATTTTTCCCTGCCCTTCCCTGAGGAGGTAGTGAGAGACAGACTGGGCAGCTTCAAGATATTCAGAGAGCTTTCCTGGAATAAACTGTCCCCCAAAAGGAGGCTGACTTCCTTTGGAACAAGAGAGGGATTTTTCCATGGGTTTTCCTGCTGGCAAACTATATTCTAAATCCAATGCTGCTTCTTTTGGAGATAGCTCAGATTCTGTCTGTCTTGGGGCTTTATACTGCCACTTATCGCTATAGTATCAGAGCGCCTTCCACATAACATCAGGATCAATAATGAAATCCCTAGTAGACTTTGGGAAAGACTTGCTCGTTAAGAAACCATAGGCCTGTCTCTGTGTCTGATATCATGTGTCTCGGGTCCTGATCCTGCAAAGCACTTAAGCACATGTGTAACTTTCGCATGTGAGTTCTCCCATCCTATGCATGTGCACAAGTGCTGTCTAGGACCTGGGCTTTGGTCTGGAGGAAGGTGTGGGCCTCTAACAGGAGAATACATTTTCGTTTCAGTATATAGTTTACCCCCCAAAAAGAGAGTTTTAATTAGTTAAAGCTTTGGATCCTTTGATTAGTATCTCGGGAGAACTAACTTACCTGAGTCTCTCTCATATGGTTTGAGGCCAGGGTTATTATTTTGTTCAGTAGCCTACTCTCTAGGCCCCCGGTGTCCTGCTGCAATACTTTCTCCAGGACACAGTAGATGTCTGCTCTGTTTTGCTGGGGACAAAACATAAAAGAGAACAAACAATTGGGAAAAGGTTTTCTTGATGACCACACAGTAATTTGGCTAATAAGCCCCTGCCCTAAAGAGTTTACAATCCACACATGAAATGAGGAGCCCAAGTCTTATCATAACAGAGCAGGTCCGTGGCCAGGAAGAGAATCCAGGTCTCCTGAGTCATTATCCAGAGTTCTATCCACGAGGCCACACTGACTCCTCAGCCTGCATGCTCACACAACTAATCCATTGGCTTAATTGGTGTAAAACATGCCATGCCCTCCAATCACCGCATTTAGCAGCACTTCAGAAGCAGCCGAGCAATTTACATATTTTAATCTTCCTGGAGAGAAAAGAGCCAGAATAAGCGCCCTTCACTGCCCCCTTATCTAGTTTCATTTATTTAAAACAAACAATAAAAATGAGCACCTTGCCCTTGCTCTATCCACGCCAGACAGAATTTGTAAATGTGTAATTACAAAATACCCAACTCCCGCAGTAAGTCCTCAACAGCTCCTAGGGGAAATTAGCTCAGCAGTTAGATCGACATTGACAGTCGCACACTCAAAGGTGTCTTTTATGAGGACCATCAGTGTAGAAATTCACAGATGATACTAAATATGGAGGATTCAGAGTAGCAGCCGTGTTAGTCTGTATCTGCAAAAAGAACAGGAGTACTTGTGGCACCTTAGAGACTAACAAATTTATTGTAGCATAAGCTTTCGTGGGCTACAGCTCACTTCATCGGATGCATGTAGTGGAAAATACAGAAGGAAGATATATATACACAGAGAACATGAAACAATGGGTGTTACCATACACATTATAAGGAGAGTGATCAGTTAAGGTGAGCTGTTGTCAGCAGGAGAGAAAAAGAACTGTTTGTTGTGGTAATGAAGATGGCCCATTTCCAGCACTTGACAAGGAGATAAAACTTCAAAAACAGACTCCAACAAGAGACTGCTGAATTGGAATTAATTTGCAGATTGGACACCATTAAATTAGGTTTGAATAAAGACTGGGAGTGGATGGGCCATTACACAAAGTAAAACTATTTCCCCATGCTTATCTTCTCCTCCCCCAGTTCTTTAGATCTCCTTGTCAAGTGCTGAAAATGGGCCATCTTCATTACCACAACAAACAGTTCTTTTTCTCTCCTGCTGACAAGGTCATAAAGCACTTTGGAATGTTCAAAGCCAATCAGATCTCTTGACTGGCTAAACATTCCAGTGGTTCTGCTTGAAAAGGACTGCTTCTGCACACTGCAGTCATACCAGACAGCTCCACTGGGGAGAAGCTCCTTCCATTCATTTTTAAATGTAAGGAGGATGTTTTTAATTGAAAATTGTCACTGATAACTTACGAATACATAAGCTTTGGCTTCCTAGACCACGGGATGCTATTTGAGGAAGGACTGCTAGGCAGAGATGGCGTTCACCTTTCGAGGAGCGGAAAGACCCTATTTGGACACAGACTGGCTAACCTAGTGAGGAGGGCTTTAAACTAGGTTCGACGGGAACAGGTGAGCAAAGCCCGCAGGTAAGTGGGGAACATGGAGACCTGGGAGATGGGTCGGAAACGAGAGGGAGTGTGGGCTATATTGGCAGAGAGAAAGGAGGGTCAGGACAAAACTGGGAGGAAAGATCAAACCAGTATCTTAGATGCCTATATACAAATGCGAGAAGTATGGGTAATAAGCAGGAAGAACTGGAAGTGCTAATAAATAAATACAACTATGACATTGTTGGCATCACTGAAACTTGGTGGGATAATACACATGATTGGAATGTTGGTGTGGATGGATACAGCTTGCTCAGGAAGGATAGACAGGGGGAAAAGGGAGGAGGTGTTGCCTTATATATTAAAAATGTACACACTTGGACTGAGGTAGAGATGGACATAGGAGATGGAAGTTTTGAGAGTCTCTGGGTTAGGCTAAAAGGGGTAAAAAACAAGGGTGATGTCATGCTAGGAGTCTACTACAGGCCACCTAACCAGGTGGAAGAGGTGGATGAGGCTTTTTTTAAACAACTAACAAAATCATCCAAAGCCCAAGATTTGGTGGTGATGGGGGACTTCAACTATCCGGATATATGTTGGGAAAATAACACAGTGCGGCACAGACTATCCAACAAATTCTTGGACTGCATTGCAGACAACTTTTTATTTCAGAAGGTTGAAAAAGCTACTAGGGGGGAAGCTGTTCTAGACTTGATTTTAACAAATAGGGAGGAACTCGTTGAGAATTTGAAAGTAGAAGGCAGCTTGGGTGAAAGTGATCATGAAATCATAGAGTTTGCAATTCTAAGGAAGGGTAGAAGGGAGAACAGCAAAATAGAGACAATGGATTTCAGGAAGGTGGATTTTGGTAAGCTCAGAGAGCTGATAGGTAAGGTCCCATGGGAATCAAGACTGAGGGGAAAAACAACTGAGGAGAGTTGGCAGTTTTTCAAAGGGACACTATTAAGGGCCCAAAAGCAAGCTATTCCGCTGGTTAGGAAAGATAGAAAATGTGGCAAAAGACCACCTTGGCTTAACCACGAGATCTTGCATGATCTAAAAAATAAAAAGGAGTCATATAAAAAATGGAAACTAGGACAGATTACAAAGGATGAATATAGGCAAACAACACAGGAATGCAGGGGCAAGATTAGAAAGGCAAAGGCACAAAATGAGCTCAAACTAGCTACGGGAATAAAGGGAAACAAGAAGACTTTTTATCAATACATTAGAAGCAAGAGGAAGACCAAAGACAGGGTAGGCCCACTGCTTAGTGAAGAGGGAGAAACAGTAACAGGAAACTTGGAAATGGCAGAGATGCTTAATGACTTCTTTGTTTCGGTCTTCACCGAGAAGTCTGAAGGAATGCCTAACATAGTGAATGCTAATGGGAAGGGGGTAGGTTTAGCAGATAAAATAAAAAAAGAACAAGTTAAAAATCACTTAGAAAAGTTAGATGCCTGCAAGTCACCAGGGCCTGATGAAATGCATC
Organism: Emys orbicularis; assembly: GCF_028017835.1. NCBI lineage: Eukaryota > Metazoa > Chordata > Testudines > Emydidae > Emys > Emys orbicularis. Next base: position 8,074,769 of record NC_088701.1, on the reverse strand, counting down.
CTAGAATACTCAAGGACCTAATAGAGGAGGTATCTGAGCCTCTAGCTATTATCTTTGGAAAATCATGGGAGACGGGAGAGATTCCAGAAGACTGGAAAAGGGCAAATATAGTGCCCATCTATAAAAAGGGAAATAAAAACAACCCAGGAAACTACAGACCAGTTAGTTTAACTTCTGTGCCAGGGAAGATAATGGAGCAAGTAATTAAGGAAATCATCTGCAAACACTTGGAAGGTGGTAAGGTGATAGGGAACAGCAAGCATGGATTTGTAAAGAACAAATCATGTCAAACCAATCTGATAGCTTTCTTCGATAGGATAACGAGTCTTGTGGATAAGGGAGAAGCTGTGGATGTGATATACCTAGACTTTAGTAAGGCATTTGATACGGTCTCGCATGATATTCTTATCGATAAACTAGGCAAATACAATTTAGATGGGGCTACTATAAGGTGGGTGCATAACTGGCTGGATAACCGTACTCAGAGAGTTGTTATTAATGGTTCCCAATCCTGCTGGAAAGGCATAACGAGTGGGGTTCCGCAGGGGTCTGTTTTGGGACCGGCTCTGTTCAATATCTTCATTAACGACTTAGATATTGGCATAGAAAGTACGCTTATTAAGTTTGCGGATGATACCAAACTGGGAGGGATTGCAACTGCTTTGGAGGACAGGGTCATAATTCAAAATGATCTGGACAAATTGGAGAAATGGTCTGAGTTAAACAGGATGAAGTTTAACAAAGACAAATGCAAAGTGCTCCACTTAGGAAGAAAAAATCAGTTTCACACATACAGAATGGGAAGAGACTGTCTAGGAAGGAGTACGGCAGAAAGGGATCTAGGGGTTATAGTGGACCACAAGCTAAATATGAGTCAACAGTGTGATGCTGTTGCAAAAAAAGCAAACATGATTCTGGGATGTATTAACAGGTGTGTTGTGAGCAAGACACGAGAAGTCATTCTTCCGCTCTACTCTGCTCTGGTTAGGCCTCAGCTGGAGTATTGTGTCCAGTTTTGGGCACCGCATTTCAAGAAAGATGTGGAGAAATTGGAAAGGGTCCAGAGAAGAGCAACAAGAATGATTAAAGGTCTTGAGAACATGACCTATGAAGGAAGACTGAAAGAATTGGGTTTGTTTAGTTTGGAAAAGAGAAGACTGAGAGGGGACATGATAGCAGTTTTCAGGTATCTAAAAGGGTATCATAAGGAGGAGGGAGAAAACTTGTTCACCTTAGCCTCTAAGGATAGAACAAGAAGCAATGGGCTTAAACTGCAGCAAGGGAGGTCTAGGTTGGACATTAGGAAAAAGTTCCTAACTGTCAGGGTGGTTAAACACTGGAATAAATTGCCTAGGGAGGTTGTGGAATCTCCATCTCTGGAGATATTTAAGAGTAGGTTAGATAAATGTCTATCAGGGATGGTCTAGACAGTATTTGGTCCTGCCATGCGGGCAGGGGACTGGACTCGATGACCTCTCGAGGTCCCTTCCAGTCCTAGAATCTATGAATCTATGAATAAGCAGTATGTAATTCAAGTAATTAATCAAATTAATTAGCATAATTAATTGAGTAATTCAAATAATTAAAGTACTAGGAGGCCAAGTTCAGTTCTGAACTGAACTGCTTGTCTTGGCCTCCTAGTACTTTAATTGAAACTAAAATGCCTTCTGTGTTGGCCCTTAATAGAGAAATGGACTTGTTGGATGCAAGTATTATAAATGGAAAAAGGGGTCTGAATATTACTCCTGGGGGAATTCTGCACTACTGCGCACGTGCATAATTAATGAGCCTAGGATTTAGAGCAGGGAGTCAGTTCACTTGGGTTTTATTCACATTCTTTTACTAACTTGCTAAGTGGTGTTGAGCAAGTAACTTAATTCCCTGTGACACAAATCATCCGTAAATGGGGATAATGCTTACCATTCTCACAAGGGTGCTGTGAGTCTTAATTCATTAGTATTAGGTAAGTGCTTTGAGATTTTTGGATGAAGATGCTAAAGAAGGGCAAAGTATTATTGGAAGAGCTTACTGCAAGTCCTGTAGTGTACTTTTACTATATCCAGCCCATGTACTCCACTGTGCGTAAAAGGACAACGCTTTCTTTATAGAGCATTATATCATCCTGATCTGTAATAACAGCATTTTGCATTATGACTTTATGCCTGAGGACAGAAGGGTGAATACTGATTATACTGATGGTGCGCCAGGCCAAGTTCTATACTGAATTACCCCCATGCATTCCCCTATACCCCCCTGAAGTCAGGCAGAGTTTGGTGTGGACACATGGAAAGCAGATGTAATTTCATGAAACTGCCCTACCTCATCCTGTTGCAGTTTCTCTAGCAGAACTGTCACAACGCTAGCCAGCTTCGTCTCAGCTATACAGGCAATCCTGAGGGTAATTTTGCCCTTATCTTGCTCATCCATATGTGCCAGGAGGGAAACAACCTCATTATAAACACCTGAAATTAAATAAAAGGATTCGTCTGGTTACCACTGATAGTAGAAATTGATGCTGGCCTCTTTAATTCATTATCCAGTAAAGATTCTGCAGGAGCCCAAACACTGTGAGAAATAGACCTGGGAATCATGTAAATCCTCTTCCTTGCTCCTGATGACCAGGTTTGTTTGCTGACTTACCCAATGTGTTTGGGGGGAAATCATAATGAAGAAAATTTGCTCCTTTCAAGTAGATCCCACGTAAAATAATCTTCCTTTCCCTCTTTACTATCAATTCAAGAGTTCTGATCACATACAGAATAATCATTTATGGTCAAAATTTTCAAAACTGGGTGCCTAAACTTAAGCTCCTAAATCCATATTAAGGCACCTATGCCCTGAGTCAGCATCCTAATCACATGCTTAACTCTAAGCCAACAAAGAGACCTAAAGTTAAGCACATGCTTAAGAGTTTTGCTTAGTCAGGGCCTCATTTTCAAAAATCCTGAGCACCCAGATGTACCTATTGGCTATGCTGGGAACTTTTGGGGGCTCAGTATCTCTTGAAAATCAGGCCACTTTTTTAGACCTCAGTATGAATTTAGAAGCCTAACTTTAGGCCCCCTGTTTTGAAGAAAGCCTTTAATCTTATTGTATGGTTGTTTAAATACTTGCAGAGAAGACTCATGGAACAGAGTTCATCTGGTTGCCTGTAGAGGTCATAAAGGACTTTTCCCCCCATGCACAATTGACTAGGTGTACGCTGTGAGTGGGGTCAAGTGGTTTCCTCCAACCTTCATCTGAAACATCAGGGACTGACCATAGCAGGAGAAGGGACACCTGGTAAGGCGGACCAGTGCTCCAAGATGGTTCAGAGAATCTGTTTCCTTAGATGTCCTGCTCACATGCTCAGGGTCCAATTGATCTCCAGAGTTGTGGGTGGGAAGGAATTTTTCCCTGCTCAGATTGGCAGGGACCTTTGGGTGGGAGGATGGGACACTGATCACCTGCTAGGATCATCTGGGTATATCTGACCTAATCAATTCTCTACCGTTGCAAGGGCCTCAGGCATTGGTGGAACCGCAGTCTCTCCTGTCCTCTGCCTAAGGCACACAAGAGTTTAGTCTCCTAAAGACTGAAATGTTTTAGTCCAAGACAAGTTTTTGGGTTCAGTGTAGGGTTGCTTGGTGACATTTTAATGGCCTGTGAAATACAGGAAGTCAGACTAGATGATCTAATGGTCCCTTCTGGCCTTAAACTCTACGAAACTATGAAATAGCTGATATATTAAAAAAATCCGGATTTTATCTCCCATGTATCTCTTAGCTGTGGGCAGAAATTCTCCAGGTGATTTAATATTTAACAAGAACTCTGAAATGCCATATTTATCTGTCTCCATTGTAACAGCATTCCAAACCATGAAGGAGGAACTAACAAGATTTCCCCTTCCCAGGAAAGACTGCTTGAGGTTAGGTGATTGCCCATCCTTTATGCAAATTGCATCCTTCAGTTCTAACACCCAGATGCAAACTGAATCATAACTGTAACCTACACTGCCCATCTAGCTGCAGTAGTGATAGTGTGGGATTAGGAGCACTAGTGTTGCTAAGAAATGTGACCCCATGCTTTCTTATCCTGCATTTAAGATATTAGCAGAGCTTCATTTAGACAGCTAGAGGAGAAGTCCTTCTGCATTTTTTGGTTCTAATTTCCCCCATCTCTGGTGGATTCCACAGCTAGATGTTGGCTCCATGGATGCAGAAGACACAAAATGAGGACCCATAATAAACATAAAACAACTGGGAGAAAGATGGAAGATCTCCCCCATAGCATTCAATAGAAACTCAGATTCTCAGGAAAGTTTCCAGGTCCAGAGGCTGTAGGCCAACTCCTCAACTGGTGTAAATCAACACAGCTACAAGGAAGTCAACAGAGCGACACTGGTTTACAGCAGCTGAGGTTCTGGTCATATAAATGGAGAACATTACAGCTAATCTATCTGTATGCCTATGCTTTCTAAATGTGTTTGTGATTATAGAATGGATATAGAGAATACAATGCTGACCCTTACCTCTGTCGGTTACCTCCTGCTCACTCACAAATTTCTTCATGTTTAATACTTCCTCCAGTCTGACCTCCAAAGAGCTCCCGTACTGATAGGCAGCTGGCCTCTCAGTCAGTCGTGTCCAGGATAACCAGTTAAGATTATGCAAGCACTATTATGACATCCATGTGACTGTGCACTATTATGACATCCATGTGACTGTGGCACACCACATAAGCTGCTGCTGACCAGGTATGTGCTGTAATTACATGGTCAAAGTTATTTAGGCTCCTAACTTGCACTGAAATCAATAGATGTTAGGAACCTTAATACATTTCAATATCTGGGCCCATACATGTAAGCAGTCCAATAGGTGGCTAAATTTGCTCCAGTGTCGAATTTCTCATTCTCTCTACATCATTTTGAATTTTGGTTCGGTCCCTCTCTGTTTGCCACACTTTCCAATATCGGTTTAATCTGAAAATCTGCTCCTGGTTGAAATTATATAAAATAAAAGCACCAAACAAAGAAAGAGAAGAAACGGCCTTGGAGAATGCACAGTGACACTTGAGTGTGGTTGGTTGGCTGCTTTCCTTTGCTTTTTAATTTGGTTGATCAAAAAGCCAGATGAAACCTTATTGAACTGTCTTACAAATATTGATTTTATATTGTTTTACAATTAATTGAAATTTATACTTCATTTCCATGTCCTGCCAAACAAATCAACGACATTAATTTTTGTGTTTAATACAGTGTGGTATCATATGTATGGCCATATGTAGAGCCAACACTTGATTTTGGAAGTTATGTTGCCTTTAAAGCATTCAGAGTGATGACACTCTTTGCAGTAAACCATATGGAAAAAGAATTCCAATTACATTTGTCCCTTGCTATGCATAACTTATTTTGTACCTTACCCTTTCTGATTTTGTCCTTACACATATATGCTATTCTTTTGTACTCCGCCTTAGTAATTCGTCCATGTTTCCACATTTTGTAGGATTTCTTTTTGATTTTCGTGTCACTAAAAAACTTCGGATGGAGCCATATTGGCCTCTTACTATTCTTCCTGTCTTTCCTTTGCATTGGCAGTTGTGCCTTTAATATTGTCTCCTTGAGAAACTGCCAGCTTTCCTGAACTCCTTTATGCCTTAGATTTTTTTCTCATGGGTGGCTACCGACCAATTCTCTGAGTATGTTAAAGTCTGCTTTTTCTAGTCCTTCTTCTATCATTCTCACTCCTTCCTTTCCTTAGAATCATGAAATCTATCATTCAAGATCACTTTCACCCAAATCACCTTCCACCTTCACAACCAGCTCCTCCCTGTTGGTCAGAATCAAGTCTAAAATGGCTGTCCCCCTGGTTACTTCCTCCATTTTCTGAAACAAAGCATTGTCCCCAGTATATTCCAGGAACTTATTGGATAATTTTGTGTTTTGCCATATTCCTTTTTCAATAGATGTCTGGGGAGGTAAAGTCCCCCATTATTATCAGGATATGTGTTTTGGATATTTCTGTTATTTGTTCTAGAAATGCCTCATCTCCCTCCTCTTCCTGATTTGGTGGTGTCATAAGTATAAAGGGAAAGGTAACAGCCCTCCTGTGTACAATACTGTAGAATCCCTCCTGGCCAGAGACTCCAAAGTCCTTTTGCCTGTAAAGGGTTAAGAAGCTCAGGTAACCTGGCTGACACCTGACCCAAAGGACCAATAAGAGGACAAGATACTTTCAAATCTTGGTGGGGGGAAGGCTTTTGTTTGTGCTTTTTGTTTTGGTGGTTGTTCGCTCTTGGGACTAAGAGGGACCAGACGTCAATCCATGCTCTCCAAATCTTTCTGAAAAAGTCTCTCATATTTCAAACTTGTAAGTACAGCCAGGCAAGGTGTGTTAGTTTTATCTTTGTTTTCTCAACTTGTAAATGTTCCTTTTGCTAGAGTGTTTACCTCTGTTTGCTGTAACTTTGAACCTAAGGCTAGAGGGGGTTCCTCTGGGCTCTTTAAGTTTGATTACCCTGTAAAGTTATTTTCCATCCTGATTTTACAGAGATGATTTTACCTTTCTTTCTTTAATTAAAAGCCTTCTGTTTAAGAACCTGATTGATTTTTCCTTGTTCTAAGATCCAAGGGGATTGATCTGGACTCACCAGGAATTGGTGGAGGGAAAGGGAAGGGGGGGGGGAAATGATTAATTCCTCCTTGTTTTAAGATCCAAGGGGTTTTGGATCAGTGTTCACCAGGGAATTGGTGGAAGAGTCTCTCAAGGCTACCCAGGGAAGGGACTTAGCACATTGGGAGTGGTGGCAGCAAAAGCAGATCTAAGCTGGTAGAGAAGCTTAGAGGTTTTCATGCAGGTCCCTACATCTGTACCCTAAAGTTCAGTGTGGGGAAGGAACCTTGACAGGTGGTATGTAATAGACCCCTACCAGGACATCACCCCTGTTGTTTCCCCTCTTTTATCTTTACTCAGAGACTTTCAACTGGTCTGCTTCTCACCTCCTTCCAGACCTCAGAACAAGTGTACAATGCAATACTTCCTCTTTTTTTTCCTGCCTGTCCTTCCTGAACAAGCTATAGGCCTCTATACCAATATTCCAGTCATGAGATTTAACCCATCAAGTATCTGTGGTGCCAGTTAAGCTGAGTTATGACTTATGTACTAAAACTCCCAGTTCTTACTGTTTATTCCCCATTATTATCACTCCTTGCATTTGTGTATAGACATCTAAGATGTTAAGCAGATGCCCCCATAGATTTCCCTCTTGTTTCTCCTATAATTCGACTGCAATTTTCCACATCTACTTCTCCTCAAATATCTAGTCCTCTATTTTTTTACCTGGTGGCTTTTTTCACCTGCCCCCTCTGAACTTAGTTTTAAGCTCTTCTCATAAGGTTGGTGAGTCAGTGCATGAAGATGTTCTTCTCCTTCTTGGTCAGACGGACCCCATCTCTTCCAAGCAAACCTCCTTCCTGCAATAGCAGCCCATGGTAGAGGAAGTCAAACCCTCCCATAGACCCATCTTCATAACCCTATTATATGGACATACCTACCATTGAGTGTGTATTGAGCAGAAAGAACACTCAGTGCAGGAGACGAGGGGACTGAGTTAAACTGCAGATGTCAAGTTCACATACTTCCATTTTCAGTGACTAATCTCTTAAGCCAGTGGGGATGGCCACGGTACAAAAGTATTTCTATAGATCAGCATGTGATTATTTGTATTGCAGTACAGCCTCATAGTCCCAGTCACAGACCAGGATCCCATTGCGCTAGGACCTGTACAAACATAGAACAAGATGGTCCTTAACTGTCATTAATGAACACATATTAACAGCACAACAAACAGACAAGAGGATAATAAAGCAAGCAAAAAAGCCCCCTTTGACCAGGTACCAGCATATAACTAATAGAATGCTACATATTTAGGGAATGTCAGGGCAGTTCACAGTCTGTCCCTCAGGCTCCCAGGTCTCCTGCCCAGGCCCTAGCTGTGCTGCAGGGATGCTGCGGGTCGGACACTTGCTCTGGTGGTGGCCACACTCCCTCTGGCTCTAGGTGTCAGGACCCTTCTTCCCAGGGTCAGTCCCCCCGTCAGGGTTATGATCCCCCTCCACATCTGGCCTGCAAGGCCTCTTGGCTGGGGGCATCTCCCTGCGCTGCGCCCGCTGCCCAGGTTCCCCCCTCGCTCCCCACAGTGCTCACTGCTCCAGCTCCCGCCCCAGCACTGATGCTGTTCTGCCTCCAGCTCCCTGGACTGCTTTTCTGGCCAACCAACCCTCCCCCCCCACACACACACACACACTGAGTTTCAGTAAGGGGCCAAGAGTAACCTTACACAAAACTGGGGCCATACCACCAACCCTGTAGATCTGAGACACAGTCCTTCCAATGTGAGGAGACATTAATGGTATGGAGACGTAGAATCATAGAAGATCAGCGTTGGAAGGGACCTCAGGAGGTCATCTAGTCCAACTCCCTGCTCAAAGCAGAACCAATCCCCAACTAAATCATGCCAGCCAGGGCTTTGTCAAGCCGGGCTTTAAAAACTTCTAAGGATGGAAATTCCACCACCTCCATAGGTAACCCATTCCAGTGCTTCAACACCCGCCTAGTGAAATAGTTTTTTCCTAATATCCAACCTAGACCTCCCCCACTGCAACTTGAGACCATTGCTCCTTGTTCTGTCACCTGCCACCACTGAGAACAGCCGAGCTCCATCCTCTTTGGAACCCCCTTTCAGGAAGTTGAAGGCTGCTATCAAATCCCCGCTCACTCTTCTCTTCTGCAGACTAAATAAGCCCAGTTCCCTCAGCCTCTCCTCATAAGTCATGTGCTCCAGCCCCCTAATCATTTTCGTTGCCCTCCACTGGACTCTCTCCAATTTGTCCACATTCTTTCTGTAGTGGGGGGCCTCAAAACTGGACACAATATTCCAGATGTGGCCTAACCAGTGCCAAATACAGGGGAATAATCACTTCCCTCGATCTGCTGGCAATGCTCCTACGAATGCAGCCCAATATGCTGTTAGCCTCCTTGGCAACAAGGGCACACTGCTGACTCGTATCCAGCTTCTCGTCCACTGTAATCCCCAGGTCCTTTTCTGCAGAACTGCTGCTTAGCCAGTCAGTCCCCAGCCTGCAGCAGTGCATGGGATTCTTCTGTCCTAAGTGCAGGACTCCTAAGTGATTTCCTAGGCACCAAGTGTGAGGCTGACAGGCAAAGAGGCAGCTCTTGTCCTGGCTGCAGGCATTAGCTAAGAACCAATGACCTCAGAGCTGGAGATCAGACAAGGTTAGTTTTGCAGGTTAGTTTTGCTCAAAATAAGGATTAGTCTTATAAGAATGTGTTCAGTGTAGACTCTGTGAAATGCTTGTTTGTTGCTGCTGCATCAATCTCACTGGTAATGTCTGTATCCCAATTCATAAGATAAGTTTCAGTGTTTGCTCTGAAACTGGAAGCCCCCACAGTGAGGAGAGAAACATTACCAGGTGTGAAATACTAGTTTGCCGCAGGAGCTGTCATCTTCTGGCCAACAAAAGAAGGCCCATAGACACCAGACAAACCGTTGTGGAACATCAGAAGACAAAAGACTTTTTTGATTGCTCTGCCCTCCCATCAGCCAAAGAAGGGAGGTGCACATGGACTCGTCCCATCACCTTGAACTGTTGGGGAAGGGAATAAAAATCCCTGACAAGAAGAAACGGCACCTTTGTGTCTGTTTGAACTCTGAAGGGCCAGAGACTTGAAACTGAAGCCAGAGATCCCCAGGGGCTGCCTCCTGGGGTGCCCTGAAAGATGCTTTGAATTGACAGATCACGACAATTCTGTCACTCTCAGGAGTTAGATGGTAACTCATTGGTTGTACATGTTCACTTGCTTTGACCTGTAAATGACACTCTTAGTCACCCATTTATATATCTTTTGCATAAGGTGGGAATCCTTTGTCCATCTGGGTGTCCCCCCCGCCATGGAAAAGCACTAGGTTAAAGATCAACAGAGGGTCCTGTGGCACCTTTAAGACTAACAGAAGTATTGGGAGCATAAGCTTTTGTGGGTAAGAACCTCACTTCTTCAGATGCAAGAATCTGAAGGCTTGCATCTGAAGAAGTGAGGTTCTTACCCACGAAAGCTTATGCTCCCAATACTTCTGTTAGTCTTAAAGGTGCCACAGGACCCTCTGTTGCTTTTTACAGATTCAGACTAACACGGCTACCCCTCTGATAGGTTAAAGATGGATTCCAGTTCAGGTGACATGATCACATGTCGCTGTAAGACCCCAAGCCTTCATTCCTCCCAGCCTGACTCACAGGAAGGCTGCCTGCAAACAGAGCCATCCACAGTCAATTGTCCTGGTTGATGGGAGCCATCAAGATTCCAGACAACCATTAATGGCCCACACTTTGCATAATTATAATAGGCCCTCAGAGTTATATTTCATATTTTGAGTTTCAGATACAAGAATGATACATTTATACAAATACGATGAGCACACTCAGTGATTATAAGCTTTGTAATGATACCTTACAAGAGACCCTTTGCATGAAGCATATTCCAGTTACATTATATTCACTCATTAGCATATTTTTATAAAATCATATAGAGTGCAACGTCCCAGCACCCCATTCCCACCAGCCCCCAAGGCTGGGACCAGCCCAGTGATCAGCTCCCGCAGGCCCGCAGCTTGGGCTGACACGTGCAACCCTCTCCTGCTGTCCTCACCAGGGCCCGGGGCTCAGCATGGCAGAGCCAGGGCAGCATCCTGCCCTCTGCCCAGGGAGGGACTGGAGGCTGGGCCTGTCTGCCGGACCCACCCTTCCGCCTGGCACCGACCAGGCCCATGGCCGGCTGTCTCAGGCCTGCACCCCCCCTCATGCTTATGGGGGCAGGCTGAGGGGTACAGCGTGTGTGGCTGGGGTCCCCCTTGCTCAAGGTGCAGGCCCAGGGTGCACACGGAGCCCTGGTGGCAGCCCAGCTGTAAGGGTCCCAGCGCTGATTCTGGGAGGGGCAGGGGCTGGGGCTGGTATGGTTCCCTGTGGGGGCCAGCCTGCGGGCTGGGACCTGGTGCTCGCTCAGTGCCTGCCCCAACCCCACACTTGATGGGGACCCTATAGCTGGCTTGGGGGGACTCCTGGGGCTCCCTGCTGGTCCCTCTGGCACATGCACCAGAGAGGCAGAACAAGAGAGTCGGGGCAGCGGGACACGGGGAACTGGGTAGGTTCTGGGGCACGGCTGGGTGAGCCAGCACTACACCAGCAGGGGGCGTCCACAGGCCAGAGCAGAGCTGTCCCCAGGCCTTGGTCCAACAGTGAAAGGAGCAGCCACTGCCCCACCCTGCTCCCGGGTGCGGGGAGGCAGCGCCTGCTGGGTGACTCGGAGCCAGGATACCTGGAACCTGCAGCAGGGCCAGAGTGGGAGCTGGGGAGATCCCGCTCCCTGGGCCCTCAGCCACACGCCCTGCCCTGTCCCCTCCCTTCCCCCGCCTGGGAACAGCAGCAGAGACCTTTGGCATTGCACTTCATTGGCCCAGGCACATGCCCAGCAGGGCAGTAGCCGGGGGCAGGGCCAGCACTGACTGTGTGATAATGGGCGGGGGGGGGGGGGGGTCTCATAGATGCGAACACACAAACTCTCCCCCCCCACTCCCGCCCCAGAGGTCACTCCCTGTAAAGGAGGTCACTGCTTTACCTGGGGTCACTCCTGCCAGCGCTTGCCCCAGCACAGCCCGGCTGGCGGGCAAGAGGGAGGGGACCTCTAGGGCCTGTGGGATGCAGGGGGTGAGGCTTGGCTCAGGGCTTGGTCAGACCCAAGGGGGCTGGAGCTGGCTGCCTCAGCTGGAGCTGGGGCTCCAGGTGCCCAGGGGGTGGCTCTGATACCCAGGGAAAGGCACTGGGGAGGTGTCTGCCACTGGGCAGGGGCATTTGATCCAGGCCCATCGGGGTGGCAAACCCGTCCTGCGGGGTCCTAGATGCAGCCTGGCTCTGCCCTGCTGCTGCTGCCCAACCCTGGACACGCCTCCTATGCAGTCCTGGCTCCACCCCCACTTACTTGGGCACTCTGACTGCAAGTCCTCCTAGGACCCCTCCCCCCTTCTGGAGCCGAGGTTCCCACCGAGAGGCCAGGGTGCCAGGCTGTGCTGGGAGGGGTGCAGGGAGCCAGGGCTGGGCCAGCACCCCAAGGCGGTGAAGGGGGATGAGATGGGGGCAGAAGGGGGGTTCTCTTTAACCCTTTGCAGACTGGACAGACACAGCCTGGGGCTCAGTGGCTGGATCACATCCCCCCCGAAGCCAGTCGCTGGTAGTAGCCTCTGTGCGCCCCCCATCGCTGGCAGTAGCAGGATCCATGCAGTCCATGGGGAGGGGGCCCACAATAGGGGGTTCACCCCATCCATTGGGAGTGGGGTAAGGTTGCCAACTTTCTATTGGCACAAAACCGAACACCCTAGCCCCGCCCCTTCCCCAAGGCCCCTCCCCTTCCCCCGAGGCCCAGCTCCGGGGTGGGGCCAGAAATGAGGGGTTCAGGGTGCGGGAGGGGGCCTGGGGCAGGAAGTTGGGGTGTAGGAGGGGGTGAGGGCTCTGGCTGGGGGTGCGGGCTCTGGGCTGGGGCTGAGGGGTTTGGGGTGCAGGAGTGGGCTCCAGGCTGGGGGGTGGGGCCGAGAGATTCGGAATGTGGGAGTGGGCTGCGGGTTGAGGCAGGGGGTTGGAGTGTGGCAGGGGTGAGAGCTCTGGACTGGGGGTGTTGGCTTTGGGGTGGGGCCAGGAATGAGGGGTTTGGGGTGTGTGGGGCGGCTCCAGGCTGAGGGGTGGTGCTGAGGGATTCAGAGTGCAGCGGGGGCTCTGGGCTGGGCCAGGGGGTTGAGGTGCGGGGGGGGCGGGTGAGAGCTCTGGGCTGGGGGTATGGGTTCTGGGGTGCAGGAGGGGGCTCCAGGTTGGGGGGGGCTCAGGGCTGGGGCAGGCAGTTGGGGTGCAGGAGGGTGTACAGGTTCTGGGCTGGGGGTGCAGGCTCTGGGGTGGGGCTGGAGATGAGGGGTTTGAGGTGCAGGAGAGGTCTCCGGGTTTGGGGGGGCCTGAGGGCTAGGTCAAGGTGTTGGGGCGTGGGCTTACATCAGGCGGCTCCCGGTTGGCGCTGCTGTGGAGCTAAGGCAGGCTGCCTGCCTGTCCTGGCTCCATGCTGCACCCTGGAAACGGCCAGCAGGTCTGACTTCTCGGCGGGGGCGGTCAGGAAGCTCCACAGACATTGGCCGGGAGCCGGTGCAGAGCCGGTGCTCAGGGCGGGGACAGCGCGCAGAGCCCCATGGCCCCCCCGCCTAGGAGCCAGACCTTCTGGTTGCTTCCAGGGCACAGCACGGAGCCAGGACAGGTAGGGACTAGCCTGCCTTAGCTCCGCAGCACCGCCGACCGGATTTTAACGGTGGGCAGCGCTCACCGGGGCTGCCAGAGTCCCTTTTCGATCGGGTGTTCCGCTCGAAAACCGGACATCTCGTCACCCTAGAGTGAGGAGAGGGGCCTGCACTAAGGGGAAACACAGTGTTGATGGGGAGGAAGGACTGCACTATGGGGATCCACCTCGACCATTGGGACTGGGAAAAGGGGCCCGCAGTAGGGGGAATCCATGGGGAGAGGGGCCCCTGCACTAGGGGGATCCATGCCATCCATTAGGAACTGGGTCCATGCTACAGGTATCTGTGCTGTCCATGCGATGATGGGGACGCACTAGGGGATCCATGCCATACATGGTCACCCCATCTCAAAAAAGATATATTATGTAGGCACCATTTAGTAGAGGGGTGTAGCAGGGTGATCACCCGCTCCAGCCCTGAAGGAGTTGGAAAAGCCCAGAGGGCTGGGGCTGGGTAAAAAGGAGCAAAACCCCAGCTGATTGGGGAAGTGGCTGCAGCTGGGGCCATGCCCCAAACTGAGCCACTCAGCCTTATAAGAAGGCCAGGGTAGCCAGAGCTGAAGAGTCTCCCTCTGACTGCAGAGAGAGACAGGCCTGGCTGCAGGGAGCTCACCCGGGGACCTAGAGTGAGGCAGGGCTGGGGAAAGGCCTTGGGGGCTGGGAAGCCCTAGGCCAGCAACTCCCCAGGCTGCAGGGCCTGGTCCTAAGCCCATATAGGTATTGGGGTTGCAGAGGGGCAGCCTGAGGGTGGGTAAAGGCAGCCAGTCCAAACCCCTTGTTCCCTGTGATGGTTGGCTGATAGACTGCAGCCTGCCCCAGGGTGTGGGGGCTAGATGGTGACTGGCAGTAGCCATGACTGAGGCGACATTGGGATAAGGGGTGGGGGTTCCCCTGGGTGGGGAGATCCAGAGAAAGAGTGGGGTACTGCCAGGGGAGGCAGCACCTGAGCCAAGGGCACTGGGGTCTGGGAGGGACACGGGGGGCCAATGACAGGTGGATCACCGGCCTGTAGAGGGCGCTCCAGAGGCTGGAAGAGCTAATTCCCTGGATGACCAGCAGGAGGCGCCGCAGGGGTGAGTCCACGCCTGATTACAAGGGGCCTCTGAAATTAATTGGGAGTGTTCCAGCTGGGAAGATCCTGAGTTCTGCAATCAACTCCCATGATGCCTTGGGGGAAAAGAGAGAGAGAGTGAGTGAGTGCGGGAGAGAGAGAGACTTCCCCTCCCAGGGAGTGCAGGGAGAACATGCGGTGGGCTCCATTTTGGAGAGGCGCTGAGATTATTTTGATGGAGCTCCGTCGATACTAGGAGCCATAGGCACCGACTCCGTAGGTGATCCGGGGCGGGAGCACCCATGGGGGGAAAAAAATAGTGGGTGCTCATCACCCACCAGCCACAGCTGTTTGGCTGCACTGCTGATCAGCTGTTGGGCAGTGCCCCCAATCAGCTAATCTGGGGTGCTGCCCAACAGCTGATCAGGGATGCAGCCAAACAGCTGATAGGCTTGAGGGAGGGTGGAGAGCAGTGAGCATCAGGTGGGCAGGGGCCTCAAGGAGGGGGCAGAGTGAGGGCGGGGCTTTGGGGGAGGGGCGGAGCAAGGGCGGGGCCTCAGGGGAGGGTGGAGTGGGGGTGGGAAGGAGCAGAGCAAAGGTGGGGCCTTGAAGGAAGGGGCAGAGTGGGGACGGGGCCTCGGGGCAGAGTGGGGGTGGAGCACCCCCGGGGAAAAGTAA
Source organism: Emys orbicularis (assembly GCF_028017835.1). NCBI lineage: Eukaryota > Metazoa > Chordata > Testudines > Emydidae > Emys > Emys orbicularis. The sequence goes on along the minus strand of NC_088701.1, from coordinate 8,059,664 downwards.
AAGTCGGTACCTATGGCAGGAGCTGCTGCTAAATTGCTGCTAGGAATCCAGAAGCTGCTGCTGAGACCTGTTGGTGCTTTGATCGAGCAGGGAGCCTCAGAGGTGGTTGTGGGCTTCACTGGAGCCAGGGCAGAGACTGTTGCTATGCCCAGAGCTGACTGAGGTGGGCCTGCAATGACGATGTGTGAGGGAAAGTGCTTGCAAAGGAAGGGTAGGGTGACCAGACGTCCCGATTTTATCGGGACTGTCCTGATATTCGCTTGTTTGTCCCACGTCACGACCAATGTTAGGTCGGGACACTGGACAAACAAGCAAATGCTCCGGAGCCTGGAAGTGCTCGCGCCCCCCCCCGCCCTACTCCGCCCCCTCCTTCCCCCATTTGGGGAGGGAGCCACCTCCCCAAATCCCCGCCTCTTCCCCAGGCTCGCCATTCCTCCTCCCTCCACAAGCGCTGGAGGGAGGCCCCGGAGACGCAGGGGGAGCGCTGGGCCGGGGTGAGTGAGAGTCCGGCCTGGCCCCGAGCGCAGGCAGGACTCTGGCGGGGCGGTACCTGGAGAGAGAGTAGGGGGGCAGCCTGCGGGGCCAGGCTGTGGCTGTTCTCCCCCCCTGGGCAGCGGGACTCGGGAGCAGCCGCTGCTGCAGCTCCCACTGCCGCGGCCGGAGGAAGAGGCCATAGCGCTCGGCGGCTGCAGCTCTGGTGCCCGGGCCCGAACCCCCCGGGCCTGTTGCGGGGACCCAGCAGCACTCACGCTGCACCCAGCCCCTGGCCAGTCGCGTCTGGGCTGCTGCCCAGCTGGTGCTATCCTGCGGGCGGCTCCGGAGTGGGGGCACCAGGCCCCAGCCCCCCCATCCCGCTCGGGTCCCGCAGGGGAACGAACGGGGCTGGGCTGCCGATGCCTCCGCCCCGGGGCTGCTGTGGGATTGCACCAGCTGGGCAGCAGCCCAGACGCGACTGGCCAGGGGCTGGGCGCAGCGTGCGCGCTGCTGGGTCCCCACAACAGGCCTGGGTTCGGGCCTGGGCGCCAGAGCCGCAGCCGCCGAGCTTGGCCATTGGCCGCTTCCTCCCCCCGCGGCAGTGGGAGCTGCAGCAGCGGCTGCTCCCGAGTCCCGCTGCCCGGGGGGGGAACAGCCGCCGCCTGGCCCCGCGGGCTGCTCTCCCTCCAAGTACCACCCGACTGAGTCCTGCCTGCGCTCGGGGCCAGGCCGGACTCTCGCTCCCCCTGGCACCGCGCTCCCCCTGCGTCTCCAGGGCCTCCCTCCAGCCCTTGTGGAGGGAGGAGGAAGCGGGGGTGGTTGTTGTGTGCCCCCGCCCCCCGCGTCCCGATATTTGACCTGGGTGATCTGGTCACCCTAAGGAAGGGGGACAGCAAAGAGCCTCTAAGGGGTTGTCTGAAGAGGCAGAGCGGTCTTGTCATCGAACCAAAACCCAGCGTTGCTGACATCTGGTCACATAACAACTCGTCTTCAGAGGGGGTATGCAGCTTGGCCTGGTCCCGAATTAGAAGGCTGGACTGATTCACTGGACCAACAGAGTGCTGTCCCCAGCTTCAAGATCTCCAAGCGCACCCACGCAAGATAGTGTTTAGCACTCTGAAATCCAGAGGCGTGCACATTCAGGGGTCAGGGAAATGGTGGCACATTAGATAAGTTTCCTTTACTACCATAAACTGTATTTACATATTTATTGAACTACCCGCTGCTGATTTAAATTAGTAGTGACATTCAGTCTCAGTCTGTTAGGCCCTGTTTCCTTAAATTGTTAACTAAAGGTGTGTTAACTCCAGTCTAAGTATCTATTGGGTGTGTATTGTTTATAACTGATATTTCTGAGTTACACCCATTGCACAGATTAGGTTAGGTTTATTCCTGGAGACTCCCAAGGCACACCATTGAGTTTGTACATACAGGGCCCAGCCAGGGGAAACACTGCCAATTTTAATTTCCTTTACAAGTAAAAGGACTGCAGCAGCGGGGTGGAGAGAGGATTCCCACCTATCCAACATCACCACTGGAATACTCCGGCTCGCCTTTATTGTCAACATCAGGCACACAGGTAACAAAAATGAAATAGCTTCTGTATGAAGAGAGATTAATAAGACTGGGACTTTTCAGTTTGGAAAAGAGACGACTAAGGGGGGATATGATTGGGATCTATAAAATCTTGACTGGCGTGGAGAACGTGAATAAGGAAGTGTTATTTACTCCTTTACATAACACAAGAACTAGGGGTCACCTAATGAAATTAATAAGCAGCAGGTCTGAAACAAACAAAAGGAGGTATTTCTTCATACAGCATGCAGTCAACCAGTGGAACTCCTTGCCCGAGGATATTGTGAAGGCCAAAACTACAACAGGGTTTAAAAAAAGAACTAGATAATTTCCTGGCGGATAGGTCCATTAATGGCTATTAGCCAGGATGGGCAGGGATGCAACCCCATGCACTGGGTGTCTCTAAGTCTCTGTTTGCCAGAAGCTGGGAGTGGATGACGGGGGATGGATCACTCAATGATTGCCTGCTCTGCTCATTCACTCTGAGGCACCTGGCACTGGCCACTGTCAGAAGACAGGACACTGGGCTAGATGGACCATTTATCTGACCCAGTATGGCTGCTCTTATGGGAAGAGGGAGGCCAGCCCCTGCAGGATCTGTGCTGTCCATGGGGAGAGGAGCCCATACTAGGGGGATCTGCACCACCCATGGAGAGTGGGGGCTGGCCCCAGGGGGTCCACATACACTATGGGGAGTGGGGGCAGCCCCAGGGGGATCTGGACTATCTATGGGGAGAGGGGGGCTGGCCCAGGTGGATCCGCACCATGCATGGGGAAAGGGGGCTCCATTAGTGGGATCTGTGCCATCCATGGGGAGCAGCATCTCATTCTTGGGTAACTGGGAGAGGGCACCACTTTGTTCCTTTAGTCTCACCCCTGCTGCCAGTGGGCCCCTGTACCTCCTGGTCTTCTCTGATGTTTGGGTCAGATAGCTTCCCTCTGCCCAGCTCTAGGGGGTGCTGCCCAGTCCCAGCTGGGGCTCTCTGCAGACTCAGGCAGTGCTGCTGTGTCAGCTACATTCTGGCCAGCTCCCCCATCTCAGGGCGATGGACTCAGGCTCTCTGCACACCCAGGCAGCATTGCTGCATCAGTTACACTCCGGCCAGCTCCCTCCTCTTACAGCTGTGGGCTCAGACTCACTGCAGACTCAGGCAGCATTGCTGCGTCGGTTACACCCACATCACTACTTCAAGCTTTTGTTCACAACCCTGATTATTGTTTGTTTGTGTCATGACAGCAGCTGGAGGCACTGATATTGGGGGCCCAGTTGTGCCACTTGTTCCACAGACCGAGCGAGAGACAGTCCCTGCCCCCAATGAGCTCACAATCTTGCATAACAGACCAAAGTTGTGAGGGTAAACAGAGGCACAGAGAGGGCCAGGGAGTTCCCAAGGCTCACCCAGCAGGTTGGAAACAGAGCTGGTACCAGAACCCAGCTCTGCTGGGTCCCAGGCTGTTACTCTGCCCACCAGCCCCACTGCCTCTGGGAGATTTTGGGGTTCAACCCAGACCAGTAAGGGGTTGTTACTTGTTAGAGAGCTTATTCCTTCACCCTCTCACTTCCCTGGTCCTTCTCGCATGAACAGAGAGCAACAGTACCCAAAGTCCAAAGGTGCAAACAATTCAATGTTTATTGGGGTGCACTTCCAGCAAGCATGATTCCAGTTTCCTTCCTCAGTGTCCCCCTTCCCAGCTCTGACACCTCAGAGCCTTGCCTGTCTCCCTGTTCCTATTCCCCCCCACCCTTAGCAAAACATGATTCCAATTCCTCCACCCCCATTCCCTGTTCCTATTCCCCCTTACTTCCTGATTGACTGCAGACTATATAGTAAAACTTGAGTTCTGCTTAGCTATACCTTAACCAATCATTTTACTGAAATTTAACTAACCAATCCTAACATACTGTAACATGGTTATTTAACCAATTATATCCCACCACCTTAATTGGTTTACACCCAACAAAATTAATTATACAGCAGACAGAAACAATCACAGAACCAGACCGAGATTATACAGACAAACAATAGGGAAGTGGAGACTACAGTGATAGAACAATACAGAAATGAGGATTTCGCATCCCAGCTATTGATAAGTGACTCAGCCGAACAAACTAAGTTTCCTTTTACATCTTCTAGGCTCTTCCCTTTCTCTGGAGGTGATAGGAATATCAGGACAGCAGGAGCGCCGGCAGCCTTTTTGGCGCCCTAGGCGGCGGAAGGTCCTGCCCCCAAAATGGCGCCCCCGACGGAGGCGGCGGAAGGTCCCGCCCCCGACATACCGCCGATGACCACAGCGGCCGGATGTTCGGCCGCCGCCCCTCAAATGTCAGCGCCCTAGGCAACCGCCTAGGTCGCCTAATGGGTTGCGCCGGCCCTGCAGGACAGGATTGTATTCCTAACAGCCCAATAGCACCTTATTTCAATGTGACTAGCTTGGAATGTGAGGATGTGACCATACACTTCCCAGCTTAGGGCTGCCTCGCCAAAGGCCTTAGCCTAAGAACCAGGCTTCAGATTGTCAGAGTAAGAGAAGGCCCTTACACAGACCGACAGTGATTTTGATTCTCTCTTTTATACCTTTTATAACTAGCTAAGTGACAATTCACAGAAGTTATTAAGTTCATTGCTCCTTTAAAGAGACAGAAACTCTTTAGCTCATTAGCTTGCCTGGAATTAACAAACACTTCAATTCCATCAAAGGACTGGGCTGGTTTAGATAAAAAGTAAAACGAGTTTATTAAATCAAAGAGAGCGAGTTTAAGTGTGTTCAAGTCTAAGGGATAAAGACAGGACATGTTATGAATAACCAAAGTACAAATACGCTTTGTAATGGCTAAGACCTAACTTAACAAGTGACCGTCTTTGTTCGAGGCAGGTTCCTCACCGATCTTCCTTTCCCACCAATGGCTGACTAGCTCTCAGTCATGATCCCCACAGAGTCCAAGGAACAGGTTTTCCTTGTCTCCTCAGCTGAAGCATAACTTAGGGGTTCTCTGCCCATCTTTTTATAGGCTGGAAAACCTTTGGAAAGTCTCTCTCTCTCCAAGTTCATTGACCCTGTTTCAAGAGGCAGGACGGCTTCCTGGGGTGCATTCTCCATCCCCCAGTGAGATTGTTAAGTGATCACTTGTTCCCCACTTGCTCTCCTGATGACTTTGTTTGCCTGGCCTGCAAATGTTCTTTTCTTTGTTTTTGGTCCCACCTTGCTCCATTTACATAGGAGATACATTCAAGCAGGTGGAGCTGCAGCCCTTTGTCTGGAACAACCTTGTTAACCCTGACATGCCTGGTTCCAATCCATTTTAGTTATGACTCCAGCACCTCTGTATAATCCTTCGTGGGTTGACCGTGCATACATCATGCACAAATATTAATGATCAGTGTTATTCGTATGCCAGTCACATGTTACATGACACCTTTTAGATACAGACAATAACCCTAGTGCATGGGGTGTTTGATGCTACGCCCCATATTCTTCATAGAGATATGCCATATTCATATCATAAGCATAACTAATATGTTTTATGCAAGATGGGTCATGTGAGGTATCATTGAAAACATTATGATTTACTGAATGTGATTATCCAATTTGTATACATGTATCATTTCTATAGCTGAAGTTAGGAATATTGACTATGTAACAATTACAACTGTGTTTTCATCTGGGGAACGCCCACCAGACAGTATGCAAATAGCCTGTATGGGCCATTGCGGGAACAATAGGTCTTTGAAGATGCTAATCTCCCTCCTTCCTGAGAAGTTTCCTGGGATGCTGCTTGGACACTGCAGGGTCCACCCCAGAAGGAAGACTGCTGAAAACACCTGAAGAAACAAAGGAACTAAACTGGGGCGGCAGGGGCTGAGCCCAGGTGAGAAAGGTCTAGCCTATGAAAGGAATACCTGGAGATTTAAGCTGCAAACTGTGCAGTTTACGTTCAAGAAACTCTGCAACCTGCTTGAAACAACACTTCGGGTGAGAATTTGCTACCATTAACGAGTTAATTTTGTGTATTAAGCTTAGTTTGCGTGTTTTGTTTTATTTACTCAGTAATCTGCTTTGATCTGTTTGCTGTCCCTTATAATCACTTCAAATCTACCTTTTGTAGTTAATAAACTTGTTTTTTGTTTATTCCAAAACCAGATTGTGTAATTCAAACTGGGGGGAGGGGGTCAAAAAGCTGTGCATATCTTCCTCCACATTGAGGGAGGGGGCAGATTTCATGAGCTGATGATGACCAAGTCATCTATCTGCAGGCAGAGCGCCTGGCACTACAGACCCAAGCTATGCAGCGTGCACTCGAAGCACAGACACGGCACGAGCAGTTAACCTGGTCGTAGACCCAGGTGGCACAGCTCACTGCCAAAGCACAGACCCTATGCGAGCAGCTAGCATGCTCATAGGGAGAAGCAGCAACACTACATGCCAGAACGGACCACCATCGCCTACACCAGCTCCGCAGTGTCACCGCCCAAACACTTTGAGGGGCATTGGTGGAAATTCCAAGGGTTCCTGAACCAATGCAGGCTGCTGTTCCCACTCCATCCCCGAGAGTACCCCATACACAGGACTAAGGTGGGGCTAGTAGTCAGCCTGTTCTCCAGCAAAGTGCTTGATTGGGACTCCCCCTATTGGAGCAGAACAACCCAGTGCTCTCTGACTGGGACACCTTCCTGCAAGCCTTTGTGACCATCTTTGAGGACCCACATCATGTCCACTCTACAGAGGCTGCCCTCTGGAAGTTTTGCCTCCTACACCACTCATTTCCAATGGTCTGTGGCTGATATTGAATGGAATGAGGCAGCCCAACTGTATCAGTTCTGGTAGGGACTCAATAAGGAGGTGAAAGATGAGCTAAACCGCATTGAAAACTGCACCCACCTAGACACCTTTAATGATCTCGCCCTGTGCATTGACTCTTGGCTGGGTGAGCAGAAGGAAAGAAGGGGTGGCCCAATGCCCACACATCCACCCTCTATGCCTCCCCTAGACGTTGTGGTGCCCTACGCAGCCCCCCCCCCAGGCCTCCATGGGGGGGGGTGAGGTGTCTGTGCCCAAGGTATGTGGGGGGGGGGCAGGAGCAGGCTTGAGGGCCAGGGGGGAAATCGCCCCCCAGCACGAGCCAGTGGAGCACAGTGGGTTGGGGCTGGGTCGCTCCACTTCCTGCCGCCCGGTGATTGCAGGGCAGGCCTGACCCCTGCTGCAATCCCCCACGCCGTAGCTCAGGGGAAGGGGTGGAGTGTGGGCATGGCTGGGGCAGAGCAGGGGTGGGAAGAGGCAGTGTGGGGACGGGGCAGGGGCTATGGGGAAGGGGTGGAATGGGCGTGGGGCGGGAGCGGGGTCAGCTTTCCTGGCTGGCTCAGCCGGCCGGGGGATTGGGCTGGCCGCTGGAGCAGCATGCAGCTGCGTAGGGCACCAGGAAATTTGGTGCCCTATGCAGCTGCGTAGTTTGCGTATGGGTAAGGATGGCCCTGGCCTGTAGAACCGAGTCCTGGACCCATGCAGGTCGACCTAAGTCACCAACGCTTGACCCCAGAGGAGAGAGAGCATCAATGGCAGCTGAAGCTCTGGTTTTTACTGTGGGGCACCAGGACATGCCCCTGCCACCTGCCCAGCTTGAACTCAGGAAATGAACCAGCCTCTTCCTGGTAGGGGAGTATCGCCTGGACACCATCCGAGCCCCATGCTCCAGAACCTCTCCCTCACCCTCAAGTAGATCCCAGCCTGGGAAGCAGGTGTCTCTCCACATTTCCAGTTACTACTGGGGTTGCGGGTCTTGGGGCAGGTGTAGCAGATCCCCTGCACAGCTAGCTATGATAGAGTCTGGGTCTGCTGCCCACTTTATAGATGCTAAGGCAGCCCAAACCCTCCAGATCCCTCTCTGGCCAAAACTCTCACTGGACCCAGTGGAGATGACTGATAGGTCGCTCCTGTCCTCGTGGGCGGTGACTCGAGACCATCCCCTTAGAGACGGTAGTGGAAGGGCACTGAAAAATAATATGCTTTGATGTGATCCACTCTCCATTCTTCCTGATAATTCCTGGCATTCCTTGCTTGGCGCAACATGACTCCTGGTAGCAGAGGAGCATTAGCTTCTGCTCTGAATACTGTCAGAAAGCATGCCTTCAACAACGTGACCAAGCCCCAAGTGACCTACAGCCAGGGCCCCAGGATTGGATAAGACCCTGGGAAGTGAAACCGCAGATGGTAGGGGCTAATCAGACAGGAGGGGCTCCAGGCCAGAACTTCAGCCCTCCTGACAAGTACCGAGACTGGAAAGAAAAACACGGATTCATTACCCCCACACAGGGACTAGAGTTGTCCAATAGACCTTCAACCCAGAGCAAAGGTGTCCTACGGATGGATATACACCATGTCTGAACCAGAGCTGGAGGCATTACATGTGTATATCCAGGAAAACCTCACCAGGGGCTTCATTCAGCAATCCACCGCACCCATTTATAGTGCAAGCAAATGTGTCCAATGTGGCCCTTGGGGTAGCAACTGAGACCTCTGTCAGTTCTGCATCCCTGTGCATTTTACTCTCCAAGTTACCCCCACCAAAATGAATTATGAAATACTGGATAAATAGCTGCTCACATTAAAAAGTGCATTTGAAAAATGGCGTCACCACCTTGAGGGAGCTTGGCACTTGGTACAGGTTTTCACCAATCATAAGAACTTTGAGTACCTCTGCAAGGCCCGAGCATTGAACCAGAGGCAGCTAAGGTGGGCCTTGTTCTTTTCGTGGTTCAAGTTTACAGTCACCTACCACCAGTGCCGTAAGGAGGGCGAGGCGAGGGAGGCACTTGCCTCAGGTATGCACAGCCTAGGGGCGCAAGTGTCAGCTCCTCTCTCGGCTTCTGCTGCCTCTATGGCAACCAGAGACGCTGGCCCGCCGGCAGAGAGCTGAGCCTGAGGGCGAGTGAGCAGCTGGCTGCAGCAAGTCAGGAAGGGGAGGGGTAGGACAGAGGCACAGGAGACGCTGAGGGGGCTTCCGGTGGGAGACAGGATCATCGGCACCTCACTCATCACCTGAGCAGCTGCTGGGGCTTCGGTGAGTGTTTGACCCTGTGATCCGCACCGCCCCCCCTCCCACCCAGCCATCACTCCTGCAAACTGGGCAAGGGGCAGCCCCATCCACCACCTGCAGTGAGGCTATGGCGAGGGGCAGCAGAGGAGGAAGGAAGCCACATGTGATGGCAGTCCCCTCCCCCCAGCACCCACCACCCCCAGATCCCACATCCCCTCTCCGGCCCCCAAACTCTGTCCCAGAGCCTGCACCCCAGACTCCATCCCAGAGCCCAACCTCTCAGCCGTCCTACACCCCAATCCCCTGCCCCAACCCAGGGCCTGCACCCCAGACCTCCTCCCCCCCACCCAAACTCCCTCACCGAGCCTTAGGCAGGTGGGGGGCAGAGTTGGGGGGGCGGGCTCTGAGTATTCTGGGCACCACCAAAATTTCTACAAAGCTGCTGCCCCGATACTTGGAGGGGAGGGGAGGAGGCAAGTCGGTGGATGGAGGGGGGCATCCATTTTCAGTATTTTAATTTTTGGTACTGCATTGATTGACTGCTGTGTGCATTAATATAGTGACCCCCTGGGTCTTTGAATGAGGCTTTATACTTGGTGGGGGGTGACGAGGCGAGCAGCGAGTTGGTGGCTGGAGTGGGGCAAATCTGGGACTGTGTCCGTTGGTCCTTTTTGCTGCTTTTCTCTGAGCTGGGGGTTGTCCCAAGGCTGCAAAGAGGGTGTTCCCAAAGGAAGGTGCTTGCTTCTAACCCCCGAGGCCCTCTAGTCAGCCCACTTGACAAGTTTGATTGTCCTTGGTCTGGCTCCCATCCCCTTTCCAAGGGTTGCGGCTTTCTGGAGGTGCTGCCTTCCACTCCTTCCTCATTCACACCTCATTCATTCAACAGGGCAATTGATTACAAAATGGGGGGAGGATCTTATTCTACTTCTAGCAAAAAGACATTTTTCTTTTACCTTAATTATACTACCTTAAGGGCCTGCTATAACATATTACCAAGGTTCAATACAAAGTCATATAAAAGTTATACAAAAATGCATAATGCAGAGATTTATCTACAACTGCATTGATTGACTGCTGTGTGCAGTAATATAGTGACCCCTGGGTCTTTGAATGAAGCTTTATACTGGGGGGGGGGGGGCGAGGGGGCGAGCGGCGAGTCGGGGGCGAGCGGGTGGGCAGGTGGGTGGGCAAAGAGGCGAGCAGTGAGCCAGCAGGAGTTCTAGGGGCGGGCATGGGGGTTTCTGGCAGGGGAGGGAGAAGGTGAAAGGAGGCGAGTGGGGGACTGACTAGGAGGGACACAGCAAGCCAGCGGGGGCTAGGGGATGAAGAGGGGTGTGATGGTGGGGCCGAGCGGGGAGGGGGCGGGTCCTATTTTACTGCTGTGATCTGGTCACCCTATGCATGCTGTTTCTCCCCCCCGACCCCCAAATCTTCCTTTTCAGCTGTGACGTTATTGACATAATCTGGGACAGTATAGAAACTATACAGTATAGAAACAGTATAGCAACCAAAGTCCTGTAGTGGCACCAAATCTTGTATAAAGGGGGTCAAATGAGGTGTGTAAGACAAGGTTATGGTTTGCTGGTTATGATTATGCTCTCTTTATGTGTGTATCATTTTTGTAGTTGAAGTTATGAAGGTTGGCTCTATACTGTCTGTATGGCAAACTTATGCTATGCTTCTGGGTGACATCCCAGACAAGCTGGTGTCAGCTCTGCCTAGCCTACTTGATGGCCTATTAAGGACAATCAGATATACAAAAAGGAAGATTACTTACCAAAATCAGAATGTGAATGTTGTAGTCCTCTATGAGTTTACTGTAAGTGGTGCCTTTAGCCAGAATCCACCTTGAATGGAATGGTGCTCAGCATGAAGTTATAGCTGGTGTAAGGAAGTTATTGCCTAAGGATCTTTTGATTGGGGAAAATGTTAAAGCTGTGTTTAGTCCAGGTAGCCAGAGCCAGTCACAGGACAGGAATGATCTTAAACCTGTGTCTGTTATGGGCAATGATTTGTCTGGGGAGGGTTTCTCCAAAGGTTTGTCTGAGGAAAAGAACTGTTTGTCTGTAAATGAAGTTTCTGAATGTCTGTCTAATGTCTCAGAAGTAAATCTGAAGTTAGATCAAGAGCAGAAAGATCTCATTGGTCAGGAAAATGTTTCTCAGGAGCAGATTAAAGTGGATGGTCAGGTGAAAGCCCTAACTAGTCAGCAGTTTGGGAAGGCAAGGATAATGGAAGATGGGTTTGTTTCCGTGGGGCGGGCAGCGCTGCTGGGGGGGGTGATTGTTTCCGCGGGGCCGGGCGGCGCTGGGGGTGGACGCAATTTTATATTCTTGCCTCGGGCGCAAAAATAGCTAGTAACGGCTCTGCCTACCACCCAGGAAAATGAAACGGGGAAGCCAATGGTCTATCGCGGAAGGGGGAATGCTACCAGGGAAACAAGGAACCAACTTAGGAACCTTGGTGGCTCCACATTCCTCCTTAAGCCTAGTAATTTTGCCAATGCCATAATTCATCCAGAGCTGCTCTTCCTGATCCAGTCCGCATCTAAAGAAGACCTGCTTGCCCAAGGAACACAGTCTATGCCATTGGGGGCTAAGATGCAGATACTTCAATGAGCACATGTGTGTGTCCCCAGGCATCCCTGACTGGAGATGCCATGGCTGTGCCACAATGCTCCACTGACACGTCAGTTTGGCCTCCAGAAGGCCTTCCACATGATTGCCTGTTTCTCTGGTGGCTCCACATTCAGGCCAAGGTCCAAGCATACGTGGATTCCTACAAGAGCTGTGCACATTCTAAGACACCCCAGACAATGGCTATTAGCCAAGATGGTCAGGACGCAACCCCATGCTCTGGGAGTCCCTAAGTCTCTGACTGCCAGATGTTGGGACAATGGGAGATGGATAACATGATAACTGCCTTTTTCTGTTCATTCCCTCTGAAGCATCTGGCATTGGCCACTGTCAGAAAGCAGCTACTGGTCGGGTGCCCAGCTCTGAAGGCAGCGCCGCTGCCAGCAACAGCGGAGAAAAAGGATGGCACGGTATGGTATTGCCACCCTTACTTCTGCACCGCTGCTGGCAACTGCACGGTCTTCAGAGCTGGGCACCTGGCACCTGGCCAGCAGCCGCCAGTCTCTGGCTACCCAGCTCTGAAGGCAGCTCAGAAGTAAGGGTGGCAATACCACGACCCTCCTACAATAGGCTGGCAATCCCTTTTTAGGTCAGGCCCCCCAGTTTGAGATGTTAATCTGTTTGCCAGGGCCGGCTCTAGCGTTTTTGCTGTCCCAAGCACAAAATAAATAAATCAATAAATCCGCGATCGCGATCGGCAGCCGGTCCTTCGCTCCCAGAGCCGAATTGCTGCCGAACAGCCGGACATGCCGCCCTCCTCTTCATTGGCCGTCCCAGGCACCTGCTTGCGACGCTGGTGCCTGGAGCCGGCCCTGACTGTTGGACCATCTTGTAACCCCTCCTGGGCCTGGAATCTGCTTTGTGGACTGACCATCCTTCTCCAGCCATGCAAATCAGCTGCTCCTTGTTGAGCTTCCCAACACTTAACCCCCCTCCCTGCACACGTTTGTGATGTCCGTCTTAGAGAGATGTTTGTATGTAATTTCCTTGCTGTTTCCATTGACTGCCCTTGTTTTTCTGCTGCAAGTCACTGATTGCAAAATTATCCCACCTCTACCACCAACTGTCACAGATCCACAGGATTGGTGCTACACCCCCAACTTTGGAACGGTCTTTTGGAGGAACCCCTATGATGTGCCACACCCCCAAGGGGTCCCAATCTTCCTTCAGGGCAGGCCATGCAGCCTCACCACCTTCTGAGGCTGCACTTCTGGGCTTCAGCCCTCCTCGTTCACCCCATGAGCTCTGCTTAGTGAGTCCAACAGAGAGAGCCCCTGATAGAGACCAGTCAGCTCCGCGGGGATTAATGCACTTGCACAGCATTTGTAGTGACACTCTCACACAACGTTGTCAAAACAGCTGGGTTTATTAGCCGACTGGAACACAGCATGGGAAGCCCTTAGGTCAGGACAGAGAACTGAAGTCTAAAACATAGTGTGACGAAGTGGGACTGTTCTTAATGTTTCCTCTGAATACTGTTGGGGTGCCTCAGTTTCCCCTATGCATTTCTTAAGTCTCTAGGTGGTGGGATAAGGGGGGGTTATTGTTGCAGAGAAAAGGGCCAGTGTGCATAAATGGCCGACACTCTGTCTCCTGGCAACTAATGGCCTGCGCCCTTTCCCCGTGCAGGGTGATAGCTAAAGGTGTTGGAGAACAAAGGAATCAGGTGACCTCTTGGCCCGGGAAAGGGACAAAGCCCAGAGGAGGAGGGGCTGGATGGTGAGTCAGTTTGGGGCTGGCTGGGGACGTGGAGTGAGTGCAGACGTGGGTATCGGGCTCACTGCTCCCCAAAATGGACCCGGCTGAGGGGTCCTGTTCTCGGTACCTACAAGCTCTGTTTTAGACCGTGTTCCTGTCATCTAATAAACCTCTGTTTTATTGGCAGGCTAAGAATCACGTCTGACTGTGAAGTTGAGGTGCAGGACCCTCTGGCTTCCCCAGGACCCCGCCTGGGCAGACTTGCTGTGGGAAGCGCATGGAGGGGCAGAGGATGCTGAATGCTCCAAAGGTCAGACCCAGGAAAATGGAAGCCGTGTGAGCTTCTTGCCCTGAAGCAGGGCCGGCTCTAACTTTTTTGCCGCCCCAGGCAAAAAAAAAAAAAAAAGAGCGCCGCCCCACCGTAACACCCCACCCCCCAGCACTGCGCCTCCCAAACCCCCGCCCCCCTGAGCGCCGCGCCGCCCAATCCCCCCGAGTGCCTCGCTGCCCAAACCCCCGCCCCCCCCGAGCGCCGCGCCACGCCGGGCCGCCCAAACCCCCCAGAGCGCCTCGCTGCCCAAACCCCCGCCCCCCCCGAGCGCCGCACCACGCCGGGCCGCCCAAACCCCCTGAGCGCCGCGCCGCCCAAACCCCCACCCCTGAGCGCCGGGCCGGGCCGCCCAAACCCTCGCCCCCCCCCAAAATCGCCCGAGCGCCGGGCCGGGCCGGGCCGCCCAAACCCCCGCCCCCCCCAAAACCTGCGAGCGCCGCGCCGCCCAAGCCCCCGCCCCCCCCCCAGTGCTGCGCCGCTGAAACAAAAACAAACAAACAAAAAACCTTGAGCACCGAACCAAAAGAAACAAAAAAACAAAAAACCCCGAGCGCCCCCCGCCACCACAAGATTGGCCGCCCCTTCCAAGGTGCCGCCCCAAGCACGTGCTTGGTCGGCTGGTGCCTGGAGCCGGCCCTGCCCTGAAGACTGTCTGCTCACCGAGAGGAGACGTCACCAGAGTCCTGACTGGCTTCATAGGGAGCAGTTACAGAGCATCGCCCGGGGACTCCGTGACAACTGGTGGCAGAAGTGGGATGTACTGCAGCCCGTGGATGGCGCTTCTTGCAGTAAGTGACTGGGGAGCAGTAAAACGAAGGGGGGATAATGAGGACCAGGCGTGCTGAAGGCTCAGAGAGGGACGGTTTCAGGGGGCGATCAACCCCTGGGAGTGTGTGACCAGCAAGAAGGACTTTTGCAGTGACAGGGTTCCCCTGGGGATTGCAGCCAGCGGTCCCAGGGGCGGAGGAGTCTGTAGCTCGACCCTAGCAAAGAGGTGGCGCACTAGGGGTTCGTCCTGGAAATGGGGGGGGCGGGGCTAAGAGCACACAGGCCTGTGAATCCAAAGCAACTTGGGAACAGTGAAGTGATGGCCTATCACCATGTCCTCAAGAAGGACATTGTAATCTGTCCAAAAAGAGAGGGTTACGCATTGGGAAGTTCACCAAGGCACAGTTAATCGTGCAGCTGGAGGACGAGGACTGCTCTAAGGAGCAGATTCCTTACCCAGATGGGGCTACAAGAGGATCTGGGAGCAGCTGGAGGGGTAGCCAGGCATCCCCAAGAGTCTGGTCCCCAACCAGACAGGGGTCTTCACGATTGGGTTCCCCCATCAGGGGATCGGAGATGGATGGGATTGGAGCGGAGTCTGAGAGAGCGAGAGGACCATGAGAGACAGCAAGAGCCCGAAAAAGAGCTTCAGGAGAAGCAACAGCAGCATGGACTGGTGATGGTGGAGTGGAGAGGCATAGGGGACTTCCCAAGGGTGAGTGGGGATAGACCCCCAGGTTGCCAGTTCCGCAGGGAACCTCAATACTAAATTGCTGCCCCTGGTTAAGGAGGGAATTGGAATCCAGGGAACCAATTGGCTAAGATGGAAATGGTCAGTGAAAATGCAAATGACCTGGCTGGCACGGGGGGAGGAGCTCCTAGGATCAGGATACCTGCCTACCTGTAACCAGACCCCTGGGGCTGAGTGAGACAGAGAGATGCTAACCCCAACCCAACCGTAACCTAACCTGAGCCCCCTGCACACTGGAGAGGGGGCTCAGGCTGGCTCTGATGCTGTGACCAAAACAGCGAGCTCGCTGCCTACCCCCACAGGGACAGCAAGGGCAGCGCTGAGCATGGTGGGAGCTGAGACCCCAGCTGAGTGGGGGGACACCCAGGCAGAGCAGGTTGGCTGCCAACCAGGTTTGCCTGGTCCAGACGTGCTGCTGGGAAGTAATCTCCATGGCAGGGAGGGGGCTACCAGGGACAGGGCTCAGCGGGGCTGTGACCCCAGGCCCAGCCAGCGAGAGGCAGGGGCGGCTCTATGTTTTTTGCCGCCCCAAGCACGGCAGGCAGGTGGCTTTCGGCCTGCGGGAGGTCTGCTGATAACGCGGATTCGGCGGCATGCCGGCGGGAGGTTCACCAGTCCCGCGGCTAGCCGCCGCCGAATTGCCGCGGGACTGGTGGACCTCCCGCAGGCATTCCGCCAAACTGCTGCCCTCACGGCGACCAGCAGGCCGCCCCCCGCGGCTTGCCGCCCCAGGCACGTGCTTGGTGCGCTGGTGCCTGGAGCCGCCCCTGCTGTTTGCTATGACGCAGTGTGCATATTTAATTGTAAGCATTGACCACAATCGCAATTTTGCTTTTGCTCATATTACAATTGCTCATTGGCTCATTCATGCAACAGAAAAAAGAACTCAAGTGAAAAACAAAGAAGCCAAAACTGATTCAAGTGAAGCACCGCCGCGCAGGTAGGAGATATTGAGAAGCAAGCCACACAAACAGTGAAGTATGGTACAGATAAGGCCATGACACAGCATAAAGTCAAATGGAGGAAATATCAAGAGGAATACATACAATTCAACTTCACCTACTTGATGACTGAAAAAGTGGAGTACCCACAGTGTGTTTTATGCTCAGAAGTGCTTGCACAAGATAGCTTAAAACCTGTAAAACTGAAGAGGCATCTGCAGTCCAAACATGCCATGCATGCTGATAAGCTAGCAGAGTATTTCCAGAGGAAAGAACAGGAACTTAAAGGTCAATGGGATATTATTAACAAACGAACAGTAACCCCAGGAAAAGCACTAATGGCTTCCTACAAAGTTTCCTACCTAATTGCTAAATGTAAAAAGCCATACACAATGGGCGAAATGCTCATTCTTCCTGCCACAGTCGCAATGTGTTGCATTATGCACAGTGACAAATTTGCAACTCCACTTGTCCAATGAAACAGTTGCACAATGCATTGATGAAATTGCCAGCGACATAAAGGTTCAGCTGATCAAATGTGCTAAATATAGCCCCAAATACACCTTGCAACCCGATGAGTCTAGAGACATATCTAATTCAGCTCAGCTACTTGTGTATGTGAGATACTGCTGCGACAGGAAGCTACAAGAAGATTTATTATTTTGCAATTCACGTCAAGGAAAGACGACAGGACAAGAAATATTTTGCAATCTTGACAACTTCATGCATGAAGAAGGGCTGGAGTGGTCATGCTGTGTTGGTGTATGTACAGATTGAGCCAGTCCTATGGTGGAGAAAAAAAATGGGACTGAAAGCAAAAGTTCTTGAAGTGGTGCTGCATGTTGTTTTCACACAGTGTGTTATACACAGGGAAGCTCTGGCTTCCAAGACAGTCAAACTGCAACTTAACCGTGTCCTGCTAACTGCAATAAAAATAATGAACATTATTAAGTCTCGTCCCCTGAATTCAAGATTGGTTTTGAGGTTATGTAGAGAGATGGAGGAGCTGCGTTTACATACAGAAGTCTGGTGGCTATCTCGAGGAAAAATCCTGATGCATTTATTTGAGCTGAAAGATGAACTGCGCTTGTTCCTTCTTGACACCAGATCACCTTATGCAGAACATCTGTAGGATTAAAAATGGCTTTCAAAGCTACCGTATTTAGAAAACATTTTTGAGAAACTGAATGAGCTCAGTGTTTCACTTCAAGGTCCCAATACTAACATTCTGCTATTAAATTATAAAATTGATGGCTTTTTGAAGAAATTTAATTGCTGGAAGGAACAAGTAGAAGGTGGGATTGTAGAAATATTTCCAGTGTTGGCAGAGTTTTTGGAGGATAATGAACTTGAACTTGAAATGGTAAAACCAATAATTGCTCGTCATCTCACTGGCCTCAATAGCTACTTTAAAAAATATTTTGAGGATTTGTCTCTTGATAAATATGACTAGATTCGACCACCTCTGCCAGAAATCTGTTGTCTGAGGCAAATGAAGCCCTCTTGGACTTGTCAAGTGACCAATCACTGAAGACAATATTTGCTTCCACTCCACTAAGTTCTGGCTGTCAATTGCTGGGGATTATCCAGTGTTATCCATAGCTGCAATGAATATCTTAATTCCTTTTGCATCTACCTACTTATGCGAAACAGCGTTTTCTGCCCTAGTTTACATCAAAAACAAACAACGACCTCATTGTCACACAAAAGGGGATTTCCAGATAGCTGTCTCAAACATCCAACCCAGGATGAAATTGCTCTTCTCCAAAAAACAGGCGCACCCATAACACTAGTAATAACAGTAATAGACAGTAAGCAGCATCTCACTTAAACTTTACATTACTATATACTTAAATGGCCCTGTTTGAATCAATGTGTTACTGTTTTTAATATTTCATGAGAGTTGCATGTTGATTATTTTTGTATTGGTATATGTACTTGTGTGGCGGGCGGCGGGTGGGGATGGACTAAACTACTACAAACATAAAGAAGGGGGGCATGATCAAATAAGTTTGAGAACCACTGTGCTAGATGGACCATTAGTCTGACTCAATATGGCCATTCCTATGATTAGACCACTTGGCACCTTAGTACCACTGGAATCTCCACGTAGGCCTTGGTCTGCCATCACAACAACACTAACCATGCCTCTACAGGTCAGAGCCCCTTCTTTGCTAATTACAGGTTCCACCCCCATTTTCACCTGGTCTCCCCAAACCCTGCCACCACCAACAGGGTCCAACAGATCCATCTTATTCAGGAGGAACACAGGAACCACCTAGAAAAGGCGAAGAAGGCTTACAAGAGGCACGTGGACCCTGGGCAAAAAGAAGCCTCAGTGTTCACAGGAGCCCAGAAGGTATGGCTCACTGCCAAACATCTCCAGACCAGTCGACCCTCCCGGAAATTGGACCACCAGTTCCTGGGACCCTTCCCAATAGGCCATCAGATCAGCCCAGTTATCTTTAAACGACAAATTCCCCAGTCTCTCAAAATATACCCAGTTTTTCATGTTTCCCTTCTGAAGCCCTTCACTAACCAAACCACACCCCGGCCCCTACCAGTGGAAAGCCAGGATCATGAGGAATACCAAGCGCATGCCATCCTAGATTCCCACGGGAGGCATGGCCACCTGTACTATCTGTTAGACAGGGAAGGCTACAGCCCCAAAGAGCACACTTGGCAGCCTGCCTCCCATGTCCACACCCCTGACCTGGCGGGGAATTCCACAGGGCTCACCTGGACAAGCACCACCCTGAAGGGGGGCTGATGTACGAACTTGCAGGACTAGCACTTGGGGGGTTCTGGTTCTGCATCGCCACTGGAAGCTTAGAGTGGGTTTCCGCTGGGGGACCCTGTGACGAACTGGGACTGTTCTTACTGTGATCTGTAAGTGCTGACAGGGGAGTGTGGCTAGGATGGTCTCCATTGGGGGATGGGAGAATGACTGAAGGGAAATACCTGAGCCTGTAACATGAGAACCCAGGAGGGGGCTGGGGCGAGGTGACACCTTTGCCCGGGAAACTGAACAAAGGCTGTGGGAGGGGTCGCTGAAGGCAGACTCTGGGAAGCTGGCTGGTGAGGTGGCTGGAGGCAGGGAGGGCTCTGACCTCCGGAGGGGGCCTGGGGTGCCCGAGGACCCCAAGATGGACCTAACTGAGGGGTATCCTGTTGTCTGTGCCTGCAAGACCTGTCTCAGACTGTATTCCCGTCGTCTAAATAAACCTTCTGCTTTACTGGCTGGCTGAGAGTCATGGTGAATCGCAGGGAGCCGGGGGTGCAGGGCCCTGAGTCCCCCCATACTCCGTGACAGACCCTCTGAAGCTAGGCTCTGCAGGAAGTAACACCCAGCAGGGCCTGAGTGGCGGCAGCCCCTCACAGCCCAAGTATTGGCTGATGCTAGTATACAAACCAGGAAGCCATCATGGGGAGCTGTCTGAGCAACCACACAGGCTGACCCTGCTTGTTGTAGGACCTAGACTCGGGCTTCTGACCCTGGTTTTTCCTTGACTTTGCTGTTTGCTTGATGTCTATAACCTGGCGCCTGACCCCGACTTCCTGAACTCCTGACCTGACTCAACCCAGACTCTGCTAGCTGCCTGCCGCCTGCAACTTGGTGTCTGGTATTTTGACCCAGCTCGCTCCTGACCATGCTACTCACCTCCTCACTGAAACTTAGCAGCTGACCAGTGCACACTGGCTGCCCACAGCCTGGTCCTGTTAATAGGCTTGGGGGAGGGGTGGGGTGTGTGTGCTGCTTGCCAAGGTTGTGAGGCACCTCACCCCCACCTGTCCTTAGTGTGAGGAAGTGCCTGCTGGGGGTCAGCCCGCAGCCTCTGGCAGCACAAGCACTGCCTTCCTGGTTGCCACAGGCCTCACTCTCCGTATAGGGAGTGATAGGCATACACCTACCCCCGACCCATCTGAGTGTCCCTGTGGAGTGACCAGCCCGATCACAGAATTCTCAGCCCTGCTGCTCCCAAAGGAACAGGGTCCCCAAACTTCCTCATTAGACCTTGGAACCCACTCCACTGAACACACAGCACTTTAGGTCTATTTATAGTAAAAAAAAAAAAAAGAGTATTTTCAAAGCAAAGAGATTGGAGTGCTAGTGCGTAAGAATACTGGAAACAAATGGCCGAGTGTAAACCAAAATCATAACATACTCTCTAGGGCCTTGTGATATTCTGTACCCCAAAGTAACACCATGGCATCCCCATATTCACCAGTGTTATATAATTGCAACAAATCTTGTACAAAATATGTCATGTAAGGTGTCAATGGAAAAGTTATGGTTTGCTGAATATGATTATCCTATTTGTATGCATGTATCATTTTTGTACCTGGAGTTATGAATATTGACTATGCATCTGTATTTCAAATGTGCTTGCTCCTGGGTAACTCCCACAAGTTAGTTTACATCCAGTCTAGCCAGCACATTGTGAATGAACTATTTAAGGTAATGGCCCATCAACTAAAACAATGGGCCATGGGAAAAACTTATCCTCACCTGATGAGCTTTCCTGTGGATGCTTCAGCCAATGTATGGGTAATGCCTGCTATGACTCATCGAAGCATGCAAGGGCATGTGACTAGATAATGTGATATTGGACTCCATCTTGTGCCTGTATTTTTCCACAAACTGTACTGGGGACTTTGTTTGGGACAATGAAGTTCCTGCCCATGGAAGAAGCTATAAAAGGGGGAAGTGACATCATCACAGGGACTCACTCCCCTCTCAACACCTGGAAACATCTCAGGAAAAAAGACTGAACTGAGAAAGGGGGTCCCAGGTGGGAAAGAAGAAAGCTCTGCCTGTGTATAGAAGATTGGTGGACTGTTTGTACCGTCAAGGTGAGACACTGCTTATTTCAAAGCCTGTCTATAGAATTTAGATTACGATTTTGTTTATTTCTTAGGTAACCAACTTTGATCTGTACGCTATTACTTATAATCATTTAAAATCTATCTTTCTGTAGTTAATAAATCTGTTTTATATTTTTTACTTAAAACAGTGTGTTTTGCTTGAAGTGCTTGGGGAATCTGCTGAGAAACAAAACTTGTGCATTGTCCTCTCCTACCTGGACTGGGTAATAAACTTACACTGGTCAGGCTTTTGACTAAGGCAAGACGGCACAGCTCTGGGGTGCTAGGCTGTGGAGCTCAGGAGGAGCTGGCTGGAACCCCTCTATTGTTAGTTCATGAGTCGCTAGGAGAAGCATTCATGTAACTGCAGCTGGGTGTGTCCCTGCCTGTGTAAGGCCTTGTCTACACTGCCACTTTACAGCACTGCAACTTTCTCACTCAGGGGTGTGAAAAACACACCTCTGGGGCCTTGGCTACACTGGCGCTGTACAGCGCTGTAGCTTGCTGCGCTCAGGGGTGTGAAAACGCCCCCCCCCCCCGAGCGCAGCGCTGTAAAGCGCCAGTGTAATCAGCGCCTGCAGCGCTGCACGCTCGCTCGCAGCGCTGCAAGCTATTCCCCTTGGAGAGGTGGAGTACTTACAGCGGCGCGACTACACTCGCGCTTCACAGCGCTGCCGCGCTGTGAATTGCCAAGTGTAGCCAAGGCCTGAGTGATGTAGGTTTCAGTACTGTAAAGTGAAAGTGTAGACAGAGCACCAGCGCTGGGAACCGCGCTCCTAGTGCTGGTAGCTACTCCCCTCGTGGGGGTGGGTTTTTGGTTTTTTTACAGCTGATGCTGCAACTACACAGCCACGTTAAAAGCGCTTTAACATGGCTAATGAAGACATACCCTAGGTGTTTGTGTGAGTGCAGGACTGGGAGCAGTCTGCAGCTTGTCACAGCTTGAGAGGGGGCCCAGACTGGTATGTCAGAGGGCTCAATGGTAACCCAGTTCCAGGTTGCACTCTGGGGAAGTCTGATTGTCTTCTGACAACCTGATTGCCTTCTATGATGAGATAACTGGCTCTGTGGATATGAGGAAAGCAGTGGATGTGATATATCTTGACTTTAGCAAAGCTTTTGATACGGTCTCCCACAGTATTCTTGACAGGAAGTTAAAAAAGTATGGATTGGATGAATGGACTATAAGGTAGATAGAACGCTGGCTAGATTGTCGGGCTCAACAGGTAGTGATCAACGGCTCGATGTCTAGTTTGCAGCCGGTATCAAGCGGAGTGCCCCAGGGGGTCGGTGCTGGGGCCAGTTTTGTTCAACACAGGGATTTCCCTTCAAACCCCCACTCCCGAATTTCCCCCACACCCCCCCCCCCACACACACAGTTTTGTGTATTAGTTACATTCACTGTTGCCAATTTAGTGATTGTTTGGAAATCTGAATTGAAATTGAAACAATACATACTTTAAAAGCACTGATAAATATGTGTATCTGAAAAAGTATAATAGCTTTGGAAAATATGAACATAGACTAGCTTCCTTATACAGCTTTTGTTTTTATGACTATGTCAGTGCATTCATTTCAGTGATGTTGGCCAAATTATGATGTGTAAGCAAAGTCTAACTGAGCTCTCCCTGACAGCTAGTGATGAGCTGGGGGGGAAAGGCTTCAGGACCAGATTGTATTTACAGTCACACCTAATCTACCTAGCTATCCAGCAAACAGAGCTGAGTTGCCCAAGTGATAGATTTTGGCTGGGGTTGGGTTACAAACCACTTGAATGCGGGTGTGTGTGTGTGTGTGTGTGTGAAATGTTGTTATTCTTATTGTAAGAGTAAAGGGCAGTAGCACTGTACTTAGCCTGTGCTGATTGAGGGCATCAAGAGAGAGGGTGGGGACAGGTGTTTTGCTTGATGGTCTGCCTGAGTCACAAGTACTATTTGACCTGCCCCCTCCACTGTTTAAAGACAGAGCTGATTAGGCTCCATAGATAGTCTTTTGTTTTGTTAAGTGACCGCTACAGCTGAAATCACTGATAATCAGGTCTAAGTGGAAGAGAGGGCCCAGTCTGCACTAGCAGCAAGGTTCCCCCACTGAGAGCTCAGCTGAAATCACTGTGAGCTGGGTGGAACCTCAAGAGACATGTGAACAAACATGGGTGTGGCATCATACTTTCTATTTAAGCAAGAGACACCACACACACTACAAACTGGAGGCCAATGTTAAGAGCATTGTCACTTGTTCATCCTGAAGTTGAACACTGGTTCCAAACAAGACCAGCAAATGCTCACTATCTTTCTGCAAGAAACTCAACTGACTGGCTAGAAGCATATGGTGCAACAGTGAAAGACTCAACAGTTGAAAAAGTGAAGAACTCTCTCACCACATTCAAAAATTTGCAT
This sequence comes from Emys orbicularis, assembly GCF_028017835.1. NCBI lineage: Eukaryota > Metazoa > Chordata > Testudines > Emydidae > Emys > Emys orbicularis. The sequence goes on along the minus strand of NC_088701.1, from coordinate 8,036,198 downwards.
ACATGGCTGATGAATGCACCGATGCAAATGGCCAAGTATTAAGTCATTGTGTATGTTATCTTGATGTCAGTGGTAGGCCAGTAGATGCATTTCTAGATGTTCAAGTTATAGAAGACACATCTTAGAGGAGTTAAATGCTTGTCAATTGGACCCCAAACAGATGGCTGCTTGTGCATTTAATGGAGCTGCAAGCTTCGCTGGAAGACATGGTGGAGAACAAGCTTTGCTCAGAGAAAAGTGTAACCCTAATCTCTCCTATACACACTGCAGAGGCCATCTACTCCAACTAGCGCTAGTACAAGCTGCAGACTCTTCAAAAGACATTTAAAAAGCTATAAATTTAATGTCTTCATTATATTATTTTTTCAGCAAGAGTCCAAAAAGACTGAATATCTTAGAAAATATAGAAGATACACTGGGACTGAAGTTCAAATTAGTCCCACCTGGGAAAACCCTCTGGCTTTTCTCATGACCGATCCTTCGCTTTTGTCTTAAAATTACTCCAGCCGTTATTACTGACTTTGGAAAGTATCTACCAAGATGGGATGGATCTAAGTAGCGAGGCTGGTGGATTACTTTTGCTACTACGTTCAGAGAAGACTATTGCCATTCTCTCTCTTGTAAGTCTACTGTTGAAACCAGTTGGGTCATTAAACAATGCCATCCAGGCATCTGCTACAACAGTAGTAGATCTTTGTCCAGCAATAGAAGCTACATTTGGATCAATCAGAGAGCTATCCATAGAAAAAGTACTGGAAGAAGCAAAGACTTCAGTCCAGAAGTTGACTAATGAAGGCATTTATATTGAATCCTTAAGTGAAGAGGACAAGAAATGTTTAAGACAACTGAAAAAGTACACAGACTTGATTCTTAAAAATCTACAACAGCGACTTCTAGATTCTACTCACCCTCTACGTAGCTTTTACAGATCCCTGTCCTATGAAACACTGACAGTTGAGTGAAGTGAGGCACTACCAGCAAGGGGGCTGCCATGTGCTCAGGACAGAACAGAAAATTTGAACACAGAGTGGAATATCATACGACGAATGAATGAAGATTTGACTTCAACTTCTTTTTTATCACCACTAGTGGCTCGACCCGATCTTTATGCTATGTTTCCTGGGATGAAAGAAGTCGGAATTCATCTCTTGCTACTCCCAGTCACAACAGCTACAGTTGAGTGTTCTTTTTCATCATTGAATAGAATTTTGTGTTCTGAAAGAAGTCGTCTTCTGCCTGATCATGTGAATGAACTAATGAGGATATCAATCGAAGGAATGGAAGTACCGGACACACGAGAAGCTACCAAAGATGAACGCATTGCATTCAAGAAGTTCATTAACAGAGTTGTGCAAAATTATAACAAGAAACCAAGAAGGATATAGACGTAGTGCTTCATAGAATGCTTGAGTAGCCAACTTTAATTTGTGTGATGATTTCAAAACATGAGTTAAATCTAATAAAATAGTCACAACAGTTTTCACTATGGTGCCATACAGCCCACCTTCACCCTCACCGTCTCACCCATCATCGGCCCTCGCCCCCCTGTAAATTCGAACACACCCCCCGTGACGGGTTAGATCACAGAACCCCCTTTGGGAGCTGCCACCTGATGTGCCAAGACTACCTCCACCCCTGCTTTCCCTGCCAACTCGGGGCCCCAGTACCCTGTCTTGCTGAGCCAGACACTCTCGTCTGCTCCAACAAAGACCCAGGGTCTGAATTACTTGCCCCAAAGCTGCAGGTTTACCTGAAAGCAGCTAACAGAAGTATTCCTGAGTCTTTAACACTCAAATGCCCAACTCCCAATGGGGTCTAAACCCAAATAAATCCATTTTACCCTGTATAAAGCTTATACAGGGTAAACTCATAAATTGTTCGCCCTCTACAACACAGAGAGATATGCACAGTTGTTTGCTCCCCCAGGTATTAATACATACTCTGAGTTAAATAAGTAAAAAGTGATTTTATTAAATACAGAAAGTAGGATTTAAGTGGTTCCAAGTAGTAACAGACAGAACAAAGTAAGTTACCAAGCAAAATAAAATAAAACGTGCAAATCTATGTCTAATCAAACTGAATACAGATAATCTCACCCTCAGAGATGCTTCAGTAAGTTTTTTCCTCAGACTGGACACCTTCCAGGCCTGGGCACAATTCTTTCCCCTGGTACAGCTCTTGTTCCAGCTCAGGTGGTAGCTAGGGGATTCTTCATGATGGCTTCCTTCCCTTTGTTCTGTTCCAGCCCTTTATATATCTTTTGCATAAGGCGAGAATCCTTTGTCCCTCTCTGGGTTCCCACCCCCTCCTTCTCAATGGAAAGACACCAGGTTAAACATGGATTCCAGTTCAGGTGACATGATCACATGTCACTGCAACACTTCATTGCCCACTTGCCAGCACACCCTATACAGGAAGCCTCACAGGTAAAACACAGCCATCTGCAGTCAATTGTCCTGGTTAATAGGAGTCATCAAGATTCCAAACCACCATTAATGGCTCACACTTTGCATAATTACAATAGGTCCTCAGTTATATTTTATATTTCTAGTTTCAGATACAAGAGTGGTACATTTATACAAATAGGATGATCACACTCAGATTATAAGCTTTGTAATGATACCTTACAAGAGACCTTTTGCATGAAGCATATTTCAGTTACATTATATTCACTTATTAGCATATTTTTATAAAACCATATAGACTGCAACGTCACACCCCCTAATTTCAATTCCTGGGGAAAACACTGGTTCAACATCTTTATTAATTATCTGGATGATGGGATTAATTGCACTCTCAGCAAGTTTGCGGATGACACTAAGCTGCGGGGAGAGGTAGATATGCTGGAGGGTAGGGATAGGGTCCAGAGTGACCTACACAAATTAGAGGCTTGGGCCAAAAGAAATCTGATGAGGTTCAACAAGGACAAGTGCAGAGTCCTGCACTTAGGATGGAAGAATCCCATGCACTGCTACAGGCTGGGGACCGACTGGCTAAGCAGTAGTAGGAGCATTGCCAGCAGATCAAGGGAAGTGATTATTCCCCTCTATTCGGCACTGGTGAGGCCACACCTGGAGTATTACGTCCAGTTTTGGTCCCCCCACTACAGAAGGTATGTGGACAAATTGGAGAGAGTCCAGCGGAGGGCAACGAAAATGATTAGAGGGCTGGAGCACATGACTTACAAGGAGAGGCTGAGGGAACTGGGGTTATTTAGTCTGCAGAAGACAAGAGTGAGGGGGGGGATTTGATAGCAGCCTTCAATTACCTGAAGGGGGGTTCCAAAGAGGATGGAGCTCGGCTGTTCTCAGTGGTGGCACATGACAGAACAAAAAACAATGGTCTCAAGTTGCAGTGGGGAAGGTCTAGGTTGGATATTAGGAAACACTTTCACTAGGAGGGTGGTGAAGCAGTGAAAATGGGTTACCTAGGGAGGTGGTGGAATCTCCATCCTTAGAGGTTTTTAAGGCCTGGCTTGACAAAGCCCTGACTGGGATGATTTAGTTGGGGTTGGTCCTTGTAGCGGGGTGGACACCCGCTCCTGCCCTGAGGGATTTGGAACAGCCCTGGAAGAAGGCTGGGGCAGGGAAGGCTGAGCTGATTTGGGGGAAGTCGCTGCAGCTGGGGCCATGCCCCAAACAGACTCAGCTGGCCCTATAAAGGCAGGGAGCCAGGCACTCAGACAGAGTCTCTCTCTGCATTCAGAGAGAGAAGGGCCTGGCTGCAGGGAGCAGAGATGGGGTACCTGAGTGGAGCAGGGCTGGGGAAAGGCTGAGGAGCTGGGGTGCTCCAGCCTGGATAGCCCCAGGCTGTGGCCTAGTAGGAGGCCAAGAGGTACTGGGGGTTGCAGAGGGCAGCCCATGGGTAGGCCAAGACAGCAGGTCCAAACCCAACCTTACCTGTGATGAGTGGCCTATACTGCAGTCTGCCCCAGGGAGCGGGGGCTAGTTGGTGACTGGCAGTGGCCTTATTCTGAGGTGAGGGAGGGATAGTGGGTGGGGGGTTCCCTGGGGAGGGGAGACCCTAGTACTGAGGGGTGTACTGCCAGGGGGCAGCACCTCCGATAAAAGGGCACTGGGGTCTGGGAGGGACATGGGGGCCAGAGGACAGGCGGATCACTGGCCTGCAGAGGGCGCTCCAGGACGCTGGAAGAGCAGATTCCCCAGACGACCAGCAGGAGGCACCGCAGTGGTGAGTCCGCTCTTCTACAGTCCTGCTTTGAGCAGGGAGTTGGACTAGATGACCTCCTGAGGTCTCTTCTAACTCTAATATTCTAGGAAGTCCATCACAGGCCTAAACTTAATTCTCAAGGCATTCTCCTGTCTCCTACAAGCTTACCCCAAGTTCTTTCTGTGTTTTCAACCAGTTTGGTTGAGACCCCTTCTCCTGCCCTGCCCCACTCCCTGCTGATAGCTTGTTCTCACAGAGTGAAGGATACCAGGGGCTAAGCCACACCCTGATATAGTTTCAAAAGTTCCTTGTCTTACCCCTAAACAGGATAATGAGGAGAACCAAGGACTGGAGGTCACACAATGAAATGAATAGGCAGCAGATTTTAAACAGACAAAATGCATAGTCAACCTGTGGAACTCTTTGCCAAGGGATGTTGTGAAGGCCAAAACTATAACAGGGTTCAAAAAAGTACTAGATACATTCATGGAGGATAGGTCCATCAATGGCTATTAACCAGGATGGGCAGGGACATAACCCCATGCTCTGAATGTCCCTAGCCTCTGTTTGCCAGAAGCTGGTTGTGGACAACAGAGGATGGCTCATTTGATGATTGCCTGTTCTGTCATTCTCTCTTAAGCACCTGGCATAGAGCACTGTTGGAAGACCGGATACTAGGCTAGATGACCATTGGTCTGACCCAGTATGGTTGGTCTTATGTTCTTATAACTCCTGCTGTTTAATTCCTCCTGTTAATTTCCTCTCTGAAGATTTCACAATTCTTCATTAGCATTCAGCTCAGACTTCTGAGTGGATGCCCATTGTGAACCATACAGTACTTGATTTACATGCAAACAGGCAGAGAGATCAACATTTCTTGCCTGAAAGAAAACCTGCTTTTCCCCTTTGCTGATGGCCAGTACCTAGACACAGACCTTAAGAACATAATATTTGTGCAGATACACAACTCCTTAAATATCACCAGTCCATATAGCTTGCAATGATTAACTGCACTGGAATGACACAGGCTCTCATTAGAAATCACATGACCTCTTTTGGTGAACCCAGAGGAGCCCTATACCCCTAGTGCCCTCTGCTAGTTGGCATCAAGAGGTCCTTGGGTCACAGTGGGGGGCAGAGGGGTGGGGCAGGGGCAGAGGGAGGGCCGGGGCCTGGCCAGGTTGCTCGGTGGCTAGTCCAAGCAGGCTCAGGGCTCCCCCTCACACACCCAGTGGTGCTGCTCCGTGCATGGGGCGTCATACCAGTGCCCATCCTGTCGTGCCAGCGCACAGTTCTCCGTCTGCCCACCATTGGGCTCCCCTGTCTGCCAATAGCTGGAAACCAAAACAGGGAGAACAAGGTAGAACAGGGCTGGTAATGCTGCAGCCCCCGTGACCCCCACAGCCCCGTGATCCCCACAGCCACCAGACTGTGCAGTCACAAGCCCCTGTGACTCCCAGTCCCCATGTTCCCTGCAGCCCCTGTTGCAGGGGCTGGTGGCTGCCATGAGGCAAGCCCCAATCCCCATGACCGCCTGTGGCCTCCTGCGACCGCCTACTCTGCCCAAAGACCCCCACAGTGCTGGGGGCTACAAGTGTCACAGAGACTGGGGCTTGCAGGGACTGGTGGCTGGAGCTGGAGTGGGCAGAACTGAGGAGGGAACTTGTGCTGGATTAAGCCCAGGTCACAGAGACAATCCCCATCTCACTCCTCCCCCAGAGCATCTCTCTGCATAGTCAGGTGGGGGTGTCAGAACTCCCCATGGCCTTGGCTCCTCCCCCACAAACATTGTCCCATACGACTATGTTCCTGGAAGTTGCTTCCTCACATCCCACCCCAGGGACCAGAGGGACAATCGGGGTGTCAGTTCCCAAAGTGGGACAGCAGGGAAGTGGGAGATACTGGGATCAACTACACCGGGCAAGTTAAAGCCTGGAGACCAGGAGGGAGGAGCAAGGGCGCAGCGCGCTCGGTGGAACTGGATGGGGAAAAGGCGGGGCCGGGGTGGGAAGAGGCAGGGTGGGGGTGGGGCCTGGGCAGAGCACCTCTTGGCAGATAGAAACTCAGCACCTATGTCCCGGGCCCTGCATCCACCCTAGGGACGGCCCTGGGGAGAACCCAGGTCTGGAACAGCATGTCAGGATTGAGGGACATTTCCCCCACTCTATGGCTCCAGCTATTCTGGGTTATTTCAGGGCCTCTCAGCCCAGACACTGTCTCCAGTACCTGGCATTGGCTGCTGAATGAGTCCCGTCCACCCACATCCAAGCCCCCTCGAGTGCCTGGTCCGTGAGGCCCATCCAGGAGGATGGTGCTTTCATGGAAGCCACGATGTGAGCCTGAGGTCAGAGAGAATAGAGTTACTCTGGGGTTGGCGCCCAATCCTCCAGTCACCCCCGCAGGACAGGGGCTGCTGGACATGGACAGGCCCCGGTGCTGCCAGTGGGGTTTCAGCAGGGGCTCAATATGACATGGTGCCAGGGTTACGCTGGCCCCCAGGAGCCCTGAGCTGGGAGGGACTTGCTGAGTGCAGTGTCTGCTGCTACTCATGGCATCTCTCTCCTTGACTCGTGGCAGCCCCACAATCCTCCCCACAGTGCAAGAGCCTTCCCCTCTGCAGCCCAATGAGGTGAACTGGAGAGGGAGCACAGCAAGGGGGGGGATGGGCTGTGTGATGCTGGCAGACCAGGTGCCAGCTCTTGCCAAGGCTGCAGGCATCAGCTGAGCCCTGACAAATACATAGCTGGAAACCAGACCAGCTCACCTGTATGTCAGTCTTGTTCAAGACAGCTGTTGGACTTGTAAAGCTGTGTTTCGACTCTATGGAATGCTTGTAAGTTGCTGCATGCCTTAATTTCACTTGTACTGTTTGTATCCCATGCTATAAGGTGATTTGTAAGTTTTACTTAATAATTGTAAAAGTGCCTGCTCTGAACTTATGAACCCAGTCAGGCAGAATGGTTCCCTGCCCACTGAGAAGGACTGTCAAAACGAAATGGGCCATTGTGGAACATCGTGATCCAAAGAGATGGCCCTCTCACACCCATGAAGGTGCTACGTGTAAGAAAGCCCATCCCATCAGCTTGAATGCTGGAAGAGGGGAATAAAACAGGGACACAAGGAATGTTTTTCATCTTTGCTGTTTGGACTCTCATAGGGCTGGAGCTAGGAAAAAGGAGCAGAGATCCCCAAGTCAAGCTGGGTTGGCCCTAAAAGACATTCAGTGGACAGATTACTACAGTTCTGCCACCTTTTGGAACCATAGACTAACTCATTTGTGTCTACATGTTACCTGCTTTAACCTGTAAATCTCTCATTTCCTTTTCCTAGTTAATAAATCCTTAGTTTACAATTGGATTGGCTACAAGCATTGTCTTTGGTGTGAGATCTGAGGTACAAATTGACTGGGGGTAAGTGACTGGTCTCTTGGGACTGGAAGCAACCTGTATCTTTTGTGATCTTTGGTGTATGGCAACCAGCTATCACTAGCCCAGATCACCTGGCTGGCAATATAGACTGGAGCCCCAGGGGACTGTCTGTGGCAAGACTGGTGTAGTGCTTCAGGAGTTCACATTTGTTACCTGGTTGGTGATACCTAATTATAGAATGTACAGCTGGTTGGGGAGTGTGCCCTGCATACTGACAGTCTGCCCTGAGCTTGGCACTCATGGTTGTGAGCCACTCCAGACAGTGTGACAGGAGGGGACCCAGTGAGGAGGAAGGGCTGTTGTACTGGTGGGGGCAGGGACCATTGCAGCCAGTTGTTTCTCTGATCTGTTTCACTGATTGGCTGGCAATTTGGTCTCACAGCTTGGCTGGGTCTCCAGTGAGAATGAGGGGATTCAGAGGGCTCGCCTCCCCTGCCTAGTCTGGCTCTCTTCCCTTCTGGCCCCTCTAATTATTGCCTCCAACCCAGGCTCCCCTCCCTGTTGCCGAGTCACTTTTCAGGCTGCACTCATCCTGGATCCCTTCCCCAGCTCCTCCCATCTGCCTTCCGCCCTCCCATGCTTCCCCCTACACCCCAGTGCCCCCTAGCCTCCAGGACACCCTGCTGCCCCACACATGGTCATCTCTCACCTGCTCAGCAAGGCTGGTCACCTGGAGGAGCAGGGCACCTAGAGAGGCACAGGAGCGGTTGGCAGCATCCCAGGTGCCCAGGAAGCGGGAGTGGAAGTAGCATCTGTCCTGGAAGAAAGTCCACCCCCTGCGACATGGGGTGCAGACTGGGGGGGGGGGGGAGGGGAGGAGGGACCATGTTAGTCATCGGGGGGGCAGGGGAATATCTGGGCAGCATCAGGATCTAGGGCACTCTGCAGAGACTAGCAGGGAAGCCCAGCAGTTAGAGGACTGGGAGCCTGTGTTCTTGGGTCTGCCTCTCCTGCCTACTCCCTGGTGCTCGCCAGCAGGCCTCTGCTCCTCTTGGCACCTGAGGCTAGAGCAAAGACCCTGCAAACCTTAATGTGGAAATGCAGCCTAAAGAGACTAGAGGTCCCAGCATGCACGGCTCTCTGCCCCCTTCCTCTTGGGTTAAGATGGAGCCACACACGCTGGTACAGTCAGAAGGCTGCAGCACCCCCAGCTCAGTGTTTCATGCCAACCAGATGCAGCCCCCAGACCGAAGGCAAGTCACTGGAATGGCCTTCATTAGCTCTGGGTCCCATTAGCTCTGTGCCAATACCCCAGGGGAGACACCCATGCTCTGGATACAGACCCCCTCCTCCACACACCACCCAGTGCTGCCCCAGGGAGTTAACCCCATCCTGGCCCAAGAATTCATACACCCCAATGGGCTGAGCCACAGAAGGAAGCAGGATAGCGGGCAAATTTGCCACAGGGGCCAGTGGCAGGGCCAACACATGTGGAGATCCTGTAGGCTGCTCAGCCAGTGTGCAGCCACACGAATAATCACAGTAGAGGGCTGGGAAATAGAGGGTAAGCAGCATGTGGGACGGGATGGGGTAGGGGTTTGGGTTGTCCCTGTATCTGCCCCCTGTGCTGCATTTGACCCAAGTGGGCGGCCTGTTGCTTGGTGGCTCAGCTAGCACAACCTGCAGTCATCAGGATGGTAATGGGCACCAGGACAGAGCCCTGTGAGGGTGAACAAATTAAGGGCAATGTGGAAGGGTTGGCTTCAGCCACTGAACTCCATGGAAAGGCTCCCACAGACTTCAGCACAGCCAGACCAGGCCTTACATGGCCTTAGATTTCAGTCTCATCTCCCCACTGAGATGCTGCAGGGGCAGCTCCCCGCCTCTCAGAGCCAACATCCCAGGCTCTCTGCAGACTCAGGCAGATATCTGTAACATCTGGGTCACATTTACAATGGAGCACAGCTCTGTAGGGAGGATCCACAGCCTGCAACTACTGGACATGAAAGCCCTGCCCATGGGACAGGAGCTCCTGAGACAAGGCAACCATTAATGGTCCTTGTCCTCATTTTCAGCAAAAGGAGTCCCAGAACCCTGTGGGGTGGGATGATCCCAGATGGGACTCTTGGGTTCTATTCCCAGCTTTGGGATGGGAGTGGGGGGGGTCTGGTGGTTAGAATGTGGGTGGGGCAGGTTCATAGCTGCTGGAACTAGGGATGCTGGGAGGGTATGGCCGCACCCCCTGGCTTGAAGTGGTGTCCATTATATATAGGGCTTACAGTTTGGGTCAATGGCTGTCAGCACTCCCACTATACAAACTGTTCTAGCACTGCTGGGCAGGTTCCATCAGGTACATGGGCAGTGCTGTCATGGCTTGGAGCTAGGGCAGGGAGGGACACTGGCTGGCGTGTTTGAGGTGAAGGCCACAGGGCCAGATGAGTCCTGCAGAACTCACCATGATAGGAGCAGAAGCAGAGGTCCTCATGGCTCCCATAGACGACCCAACGGCTCCAGGGCCCGTCCCCTGTGTACAGCATCACCACGTGGTTCTGGCTGTTGCCATAGTTGAAGTAGAGGTTCTCCTTGGCGAGGGCCAGCAGCCCGTTTGCCCGGCACTCCCAGTGCTGCAGCTCCCGGTGGGCCTTGCAGGGCTCCAGGCGCACAGCCATCCGGCTAAGCTGCTTTGGCACAGCTACGCACTGCTGGTGGGCCACGCTCAGCAGCTGGCCCCGAGACAGCCACTGGAAGTGCTGGCTGGGGGAGCCAGGGGTGCAGGGCGCGGCTGTCAGGGAGCCACCAGCTGTCACATCCACACACAGCTGGTGTGACTCACTGTAGATCAGGAAGGAGCCAGAGGCTGGAGAGCCTGAGTGGATAGAGGGGGTAAGTGCTGGGGCCAGGGCCGGTGCAAGGAAGTTTCGCACCCTAGGCCCTGAGTCCAACCCTAGGCCCTGAGGCGCCCCCCCCCGTGGCAGCTCCCCCTCCCTGGGGAGCCGTGCGGCAGCTCCCCACCCCAGCTCACCTCTGCTCTGCCTCCTCCCCGAGCACGCCACCCCCGCTCTAATTCTCCTCCCCTGCCAGGCTTGCGGCCCCAAACAGCTGATTGGTGCCACAAGCCTGGGAGGCGGGAGAAGTGGAGCGGCCGCTGCGCTGGGAGAGGGAGTCTGAGCCACACATGTCAGCGCGCCGCCGGCAGCCCAGCCCAGGAACGCTGTAAAAAAAAAAAAAAAATTGGGGGCACTGCTTTTTGGCACCCCCAAATCTTGGCGCCCTAGGCAACTGCCTAGTTTGCCTTAATGGTAGCACCGGCCCTGGCTGGGGCAGGGGCACCACAAGCAATGGGAGCCTGGCTGCGAGGACAGGGCCCAGTCCCAAACCAACTCTCAAATTGCTGAAAACTGGATACCCCTGCCCCGCCTCTTTCCCCCAGGCCTTGTCTCCTGCTCTGCCTCCTCTCTCCCTCAAGTTGCTTGCTCCCCCCTCCCCTAGGACTTACCTGCCGCCTGCAGAGCTGGGCTGGGAGGAGCTGCCGCCGATCGTGCCCAATCTGGGCACAGCAGTTGGGCTCTGGCTCAGAAAAAGTCAGTCCCTGGAGCGAGGGGCCAGGGGCAATCGTGGAAGAGCGGGGGGGGGTGTGCTGGTCTCCAAAGCAAGAGGCTGGGGGGCAATTAGGGTACAGCAGGGCAGAGAGGGGGTGTTGGTCCCTGGAGCAAGGGGTTGAAGCAGAAGAAATAGGGGCACAGTGGGTTGGACTGTCCCCAGAGCCGGAGGCTGGAGCCGAAGATCTGGGAGCCAGTTCTCTCTGTCAGCAGCTGCTGCTCTTCCTGCCCTCTCAGCGGGGAGGCAGATTGTGGTTACTCTGGTAAGCAGACTTTTAGTGTCTGGTCAGCAGTACTGACTGGACACTGACAGGTCCCCTTTTTGACCAGACACCTGGCAACCCTACCCAGCAAAAGGAGGGAGGGGAGGGAGGGAGGGCCAGTCCACCTGATTCCAGAGCCCCAAGGTTTCAGGAAGGGTTGGGAGGCAGGGGCCACCAGGAGTGCAGCGGGTGGAGCCAGCAGGGCACAGACGTGACCAAAGGTCTGGGATTCGCCACCACAGAAACTCACCCACATCCTGGAGCCGCTGGTTCTCCGCTTGCATTCTCTCAAGGGAGCTGGCCATCTCCATGTCTGCAGGAGATGGGAAACATCACCAGTGGTCTCGGCCATGTCACAGCAGCTGTGTTGAGAAACACTGGGGAGACAGGAGCCACCAGGCACCAGATCACCTTATCTCTGCCCTTGCCCTGGGCACACGGCCCCGCAGTCTTTGCAGTGCCCATAGCCACTGTCTACTGGGAGCAGGCTGGACCTTCTGACTGTCCTTAGCTCACCTGCAAGGTGAGCTCATAACAGTCTTGTCTCCCCTCCGAGCCTGTGACACAGTCCCTCCTGGCGGTCTGTAACACTCACTCTGCAGCAACCAGGAAAGCTCCCTCTAGCCCCATCCTGGAGGGGTGAGGGGTCTAGTCAGCTGAGACACAGGCCATTCTCAGCCTAGCCAGCCTTGGGGCCGAGCCTGGTGGGAAGCAGCACTACACCCGGGCAGGGGGAGGGGGAAGATAGTACTTTCTTTGTATTCCAGTGCTTCGGAGCCCATCATGGCCCAGGACCATGCTGGGCACTGGGCATTATTTATTAGGTGTATTATGGTGTCCCAGGCTCTAGCCCAGGACCCCATGGTGCTAGGCGCTGTACAAACCTAGAGCAGACAGATGGTCCCTGTTGCACAGAGTTCACAATCTGTATAAGACAAGGTTAAGAGATGGGGACAGAGACATAGATGGGGAGGTACAAGGAAATAGGGGGATGATATTGGTCAGCCCAACAGGCCGTGGGCTCAGCGCATCAGCGGCCTGACTGTTGTCATGCTTTCTGTAGGCATTGGAGCAGAGGAGCGTTCTGCAGAGGGATGCAAAGGAGGATAATGCAGTGGCTTTGTGGGTGTTTATGGGGGAGATCCTCCCAGCATTGGGGGGCAGCAAAGGAGAGAGCATGGAGGGCCTTGTTTGCCAGTGTACCAAGCAGGTGCTAGAAGCTGCGTCCTGGGCAATCAGGGGCAGAGATGCCCTCTTAACAGAGGATGGGAGACGTCCATGCAAATGCGAGTGAAGGGAGGGAGGTACTTACATCGGACACCACCAAGTGTGAGGAGCAGCAGGTTCAGCAGCACAGAGACTCCCAGGACAGTCGCGCAGGCCAAAATCCACCGCTGGCCCCGTCTCCACTCCCACTCTAGGGGGTTGGGAAATCAACATGGAAACAGCACGTTGCCCTGACAGCCAGAGTATCCATCAGAGGGCACAGCCCTCTCCAGTAATGAATCCCCCACTCCTGGGAGCACAATCTTCTCTATGGATGGGAAACTGAGGCACAGAGTGGCAAACAGATGGACCACGTGGCAAGCACGTGGCAGAAGTAGGAACCCAGAAGTCCTGACTCCCAGCTCCCCTGCTCCCATTTCTAGCCACTCTAACCACTGGACCCCACTTCCCTCCCAGAGCAGGGGATGGAATCCCAGTAGTCCTGACTCCCAGCCCCGCCCCCACCCACTAGATCACAGTCTCCTCCCAGAGCCAGGAACAGAACCCAGCACATCTGACTCTCCTGCCAGCCAGTCCCAAACCCATTACCTGGAGCCCGAGCCTCCTGCTGCTCCATCTGCCTCCTCCTTGCACCAAGAGCTGGGTCAACGGCCTCATATTCGTTCTCCTCTTCAGTGTACACATCGCTGACAGCTAGAGAGGGAAGTACAGGGTGACAGCTCTCCCGCCAGCTCCATCAGCACCGACAGCCCCCCCGTGGCTCTGTCAATGTCCCCAGCACCGCACTGGGCAAGCACAGACTGCAAGGGGACAGAGCGCCCTACTGAACCCCACCCTCTTCCTGCAGCACAGCACCCCCTTTTGAGTGCTGTCCCACTCCCTGCAGCACCCTAGGTGTTCCTGTGAGGGCTCCTTACAGGTACTGGCCAGGCCCAATGCTCCTTAATCAGAGACAGAGGGCCGGCTGCTCCATACCTGCCTTCTCCCTTGGCTCAGAACCCCACGGCTCCTCTTGTCCTGGTTCAATGATGTTGACGTTGCTGTATGTTGCCTTGCAGGCCATGGGGCCAGACTGTGCAGCTGGGAGTCCCGTGCGGTCACAGCCCTGCCAACTGACTGGGCTGCTCACATGTGTTTGCCAGCTGATAAGGCCTCCAGGAGGGAGGGAGAAAAGCAGCAGGGGACCTAAAGAGGCAGTCCTTTGATGGGAACGCTGCAGAGCTCAGGCACTCCTCCCAGCTGGGGCTGGAGGGCCAGTCTGTGCCGCCTGTGCCTGCTCCTAGATTCATAGAGTCCAAGGCCAGAGGAACCACTGATAATCTGACCTCCTGTATAACACAAGCCAAGAACAGCCCCAAAATAATCCCTAGAGCAGAGCTTTTAGAAAAACATCCAGACTTGATTTAAAACTTGTCAGTGATGGAGAATCCACCCTCGGTAAATTGTTCTGATGGTGAATTACCCTCACTGTCAAAAAGTGTACCCCTTATTTCCAGTCTGAATTTGTGTAGCTTCAACTTCCAGCCATTGGATGCCTTTCTTTCATAAAGTCTAAGACTGGAAGGGACCTCGAGAGGTCATCGAGTCCAGTCCCCTGCTCTCATGGCAGGACCAAATACTGTCTAGACCAGGGGTTGGCAACGTTTGGCACGCGGCTCGCCAGGGTAAGCACCCTGGCGGGCCGGGCCAGTTTATTTACCTGCTGACGCGGCAAGTTTGGCCGATTGCGGCTCCCACTAGCTGTCCCAGGCCAATGGGGGCGGCAGGAAGCCGCAGCCAGCACATCCCTTCCCGCGCCGCTTCTCGCCGCCCCCATTGGCCTGGGACGGCGAACCGCGGCCAGTGGGGGCCGCGATCGGCCGAACCTGCCGCGTCAGCAGGTAAATAAACTGGCCCGGCCCGGTGCTTACCCTGGCGAGCCGCGTGCCAAACATTGCCGACCCCTGGTCTAGACCATCCCGGATAGACATTTATCTAACCTACTCTTAAATATCTCCAGAGATGGAGATTCCACAACCTCCCTAGGCAATTTATTCCAGTGTTTAACCACCCTGACAGTTAGGAACTTTTTCCTAATGTCCAACTTAAACCTCCCTTGCTGCAGTTTAAGCCCATTGCTTCTTGTTCTATCCTTAGAGGCTAAGGTGAACAAGTTTTCTCCCTCTTCCTTATGACACCCTTTTAGATAACTGAAAACTGCTATCATGTCCCCTCTCAGTCTTCTCTTTTCCAAACTAAACAAACCCAATTCTTTCAGCCTTCCTTTATAGGTCATGTTCTCAAGACCTTTAATCATTCTTGTTGCTCTTCTCTGGACCCTCTCCAATTTCTCCACATCGTTCTTGAAATGCAGTGCCCAGAACTGGACACAATACTCCAGTTGAGGCCTAACCAGCACAGAGTAGTGCGGAAGAATGACTTCTCGTGTCTTGCTCACAACACACCTGTTAATGCATCCCAGAATCATGTTTGCTTTTTTTGCAACAGCATCACACTGTTGCCTCATCACACTGTTGACACTATAACCCCTAGATCCCTTTCTGCCATACTCCTTCCTAGACAGTCTCTTCCCATTCTGTATGTGTGAAACTGATTGTTCCTTCCTAAGTGGAGCACTTTGCATTTGTCTTTGTTAAACTTCATCCTTTGTTAGATTGAAGAGCCCATTATTAAATATATGTTCCTCACATAGGTACTTATAGACTGCAGTCAAGTCACCCCTTAATCTTCTGTTTTTTAAGACAAATCAATTGAGTTCCTTGAGTCTATAAGGCAGGTTTTCTTATTCTTTAATCATTCTTGTGGCTCTTCTCTGACCCTCTCCAATATATACTGTGACAAAGCTCTGTCCTTGTGTCCCGCATTTTCTGGCAGATTTCACTAGCCTCAGAGGCTCACCGTGACCCTCCACATAGCCCCTCTCTCTCTCTCTCTCGAGGCAAGGGTCACAGTCTACTGAACCATTTTCATCATAAGCCAGCAAGGGAGGTGAGGAGAAGCTACCCTCCCTTGCACAGTCTCTGTTGTTTCCCAGTCTCAGTGATTAATCAGGGGGCAAAAGGGGGAGCCCAGGCCCACCCTCTACTCCAGGCTCCAGCCCAGAGACCCTAATAGTATCAGCTATGGTAGCTGACTTTTTAGAAAAAGGACATATACAATTCCCTGGGCCACTTCCTCAAGATCCACTTCACCCTTACCTCAGGGCCTCCTTCCTTGTGCCTGATATGGTTTGTCCTGCTCCATCTCTCCAACAGCACAGCTTTCTCGTACAGCTCAACACACACCTCACTGACTGACTGGGAGGCTTTTAACTAGTTCCAGCCAGCCCTTGATTGGCTTCAGGTGTCCCAATCAACCTAGCTATCTCCACTGCTTTCTAGAAGGATCTTAATTGGCCCCAGGTGTCTTGATTAACCTTGAGCAACTGCTATTTGGTTACCATGGTACCAGGGATTTGTTTAGCCTGGGGCTAACATAACTGTTCCTCACTACTTTACTATAGCCATCTGGCCTTGCCCCGTCACAATACATATCCTTCCTGAATTGGGAACACCAGAACTGGACACAGCACTCTAGCAGAAGTCACACCAGTGGCAGATACAGAGGTAAAATAACCTCTCTACTCCTACTAAAGATTCCCCTGTGTATGCATTAGCCCAGGGGTGGCCAACCTGAGCCTGAGAAGGAGCCAGAATTTACCAGTGTACATTGCCAAAGAGCCACAATAATACATCAGCAGCCTCCCATCAGTCCCCCGCCCTGCTCCCAGCTCCTCCTGCCCACCAGCAGCCCCACCAATCAGCGCCTCCCCCCACCTCCCGATCAGCTATTTCATGGCATGCAGGAGGCTCTGGGGGGGAGGAGGGAGGAGCGAGGGCACGGCAGGCTCAGGGAAGGGGGTGGGAAGGGGTGGAGTGGGGTTGAGCCAACGGTTGAGCAGTGAGCACCCCCTGGCACATTGGAATGTTGGCGCCTGTAGCTCCACCCCAGAGTTGGTGCCTATACAAGGATCCGCCTATTAACTTCTGAAGAGCCGCATGTGGCTCCGGAGCCACAGGTTGGCCACCCCTGCATTAGCCCTTTTGGCCACAGCATCTCACTGGGAGCACATGCTCAGCTGATTATCCACCACAACCCACAAATCTTTTTCAAAGTCACTACTTCCCAGAGTAGAGTCCCCCATCCTGTGAGTATGGCTGATATTCTTTGTTCCTAGATTTATACTGTGACACTTTGTCTCATATTCTTCATAGAAATGTTGTTATGATATGATTATGGCATAACTATGATAGGTCATGTGAGATATCATTGAATAAGTTATGATTTACTAAATATGATTATCCTAATTGTATGCATGTATCATTTTTGTGTCTGAAGTTAGGAATATTATCTATGCATCTATTACAAATGTGTTTGCACCTTGGGAACACCCACTAGGCAGAATGCAATCTGTCTAGATGGCTGGCTGGGAAGGGCCATTAGGAAGAACAATAGGTCTTAGAAGATGCTTATCTCCCATCGGGGAGCCTTCCTGAGGATGCTACAAACAGCCTCCGAGTCATGGCTGCTATGGCCCTACAGAGACATGTGACCAAGTCACCTGGTATTGGACTCCATCATGGAATACTAGTGTTTTCTCACTGACCGAGCGTGGGAATCAAACTGGGAGACAAAAGGTTCCCGCCATATGCTAATACTATTTAAGGCAGGGGAGTGACATCATCGTGGTTCGTTCTTCACTGACTCCCCGCCCAAGAAAGAAGACTGCTGGAAACACCTGAGAAACAAAAAATTGAACATGGGGAGAAGGGCTGAACCCAGGCTAGAGGGTTTTCTAGCCTGTGAAAGGAATACTTGGAGTTTTAAGCTGCAAGTGTAGCTTGCCCTCAAGAATCTCTGCAAACTGCCTAAAACAATATTTAGGGTGAGAATTTGCTACTTATGTCTAATTTCTTTAGTATATTAAGCTTAGATTGCATTTTGTTTTATTTGCTAGGTAATCTGCTTTGATCTGTGGGCTATCCCATATAATCACTTAAAATCTATCTTTTGCAGTTAATAAACTTGTTTTTGTTGTGTCTAAAACCAGTGTGTGGAAATTTTAACTGGGGGTCAGAAAGCTGTTGCGTATCTTCCTCCACATTGAGGGAGGGGGCGAATTTCATGAGCTTACGCTGTACAGTTCCCTGTGCGGTACAAGACGGTATAATGTTGGGTTTACATTCCAAAGGGGGTTGCCATTCCTATTCTCCTAGAAAGAACCTGGAATTCAACTCTTCTCCATGGGAACAGAGGGATGATCCCCCAGCAAGCATGGCCAGTCCCTGCCCTCTCTATGGAGATGGGGGTGCCTGGGGATCGATGCCCTGCATTCGGCCAGGTAGGATGGTGGTGGCTGGGATCTGCCCTCCATGCCCCGGTCTGAACTAGTTCGTATTGCAGGAAGTCCAGAGGCAGCACCAGAGATGAACTGGGAACAAGAGGAAGGAGCCCAGGGGTGGTCTGGTGTAGCAGAGAGCCTGGCAAAGCCCTACATGCTTTGCAGTGAAAGGAGAATTTGAAAGCATCTGGGGGTGCCAGATGCAGAGGGCAAGTCAGGATGGCGGAGTGCATGGGAGCCGGGATGGGACATAGGTAGTGAGCAGAGCACTGGGCACTGTAGGGAAGCACATAACTCACAGGTGAGCCCCCAGGCCACAGGGAGCATGTGGGACACACATGGCAGTTGGAGTGTTCAGGCCAAGAAGAGCGCCCAGGGAGGCAGGATGGGTGTTCAAGGCAGACAGGGCATCACAGGAGTGGCATGCATGCAGAGGACCTGGCTTTCAATCACAAGTGCCCAGCCTTGCCCTTGCAGTGAGCTGCCGCCGTCTCCTGTACAGAGGGGTATGGACTATAAACTGCTAAGTCATTGCAACCAGAGTAAGCTGTGCTGCTGGGCCAGGACACACAGCCCTGTGTGAGACACCATGCTGGCCCATCCACACGCCATGCAGGTGTGCAGCTCGGAGAGGCACTTACCCAGGAGGACAACAGCCGGGGCAGTAACCAGACAGGGCTGCTCCCGGTGGGGGTGCTACGGAGTGTGGGGGAGTCAGGGCCCTGCACCCCTCTTCCTGAGATTCACCGTGACTCTCAGCCAGCCAGTAAAACAGAAGGTTTATTAGATGACAGGAACACAGTCCCAAGCAGAGCATGTAGGTACAACCAGAACCCCTCAATCAAGTCCTTCTGGGGGGTTTAGGGAGCTTAGACCCCAGCTTGGGGTTTCCTGCGTTGCACCACCCAGCCCAAACTGAAAATAAAAAAACTTCTCCTGCAGCTCTCTCCCCCCTTCCCTCTGCTCCTCCTCTCCTTTGTTCCATCTCCTGGCCAGAAGGTGTCACTTCTCCCAACCCCCCTCCTGGCTCAGGTTACAGCTCAGGTAGCTTCCTTTAGGGTTACCATACGTCCGGATTTTCCCGGATATGTCCGGCTTTTTGGTCCTCAAATCCCCGTCCGGGAGGAATTTCCAAAAAGCAGGACATGTCCAGGAAAATAGGGAGGCATGGTAAGGGGACCGCCTCCTCCCCGGGCTCCAACTTTCCCGGCTCCTGCCGCTCTCCACCGCTGCAGGGGCTGAAGCAACTTCCCCGCGGGGGCCAGGCGGCGGCTGTTCGTTCTCCCCACCTGGGCAGCCGGACTCGGGAGCAGCCGCTGCTGCAGCTCCCACTGCCGCGGGGGGAAGCGGCCAAGCATGTGGCGCTCGGCGGCTGCGGCTCTGGTGCCCGGGGCGTGAACCCCCTAAGCCCAGGCCTGCTGCGGGGACCCAGCTGGTGCTATCCTGCGGGCAGCCCCGGAGTGGGGGCAGCAGGCCCCAGCCCCCCCGTCCCGCTCGGGTCCTGCAGGGGAACGAACGGGGCTGCCGATGCCTCCACCTGGGGCCGCCCACGGGATTGCACCAGCTGGGCAGCAGCCCAGACGCGACTGGCCAGGGGCTGGGCACAGCGTGCGCGCTGCTAGGTCCCCGCAACAGGCCCGGGCTCGGAGGGTTCGGCCCCGGGCGCCAGAGCGGCAGCCGCCGAGCCCCACGTGCTTGGCCGCTTCCTCCCCCCGCGGCAGTGGGAGCTGCAGCAGCGGCTGCTCCCAAGTCCGGCTGCCCCGGGGGGGAGAACAGCCGCCGCCTGGCCCCGCGGGCCGCCCCCCTACTCTCCCTCCAGGTACCGCCCGAGTCCTGCCTGCGCTTGGGGCCAGGCCGGACTCACTCACCCCGGCCCTGCGTTCCCCCTGCGTCTCCCGGGCCTCCCTCCAGTGCTTGCGGACGGAGGAGGAATGGTGAGGGGGGGAGGGGGGTTGTTGGGTTTTTTTGCTCTGCCGCCGTTTGTTTTTTTTTGTGTGCTCTGCCCCCTCTCCCCCGCCCCGCGTCCCGATATTTGACCTGGGTGATCTGGTCACCCTAGGGGGCGGAGTTGGGGCGGGGACTTTGGGGAAGGGGCAGAGTTGGGGCGGGGCCGGGGCCCGTGGAGTGTTCTCTTTTTGCAGTATTGAAATATGGTAACCCTACCTTCCTTCCCATCCCCAATGTAACTCCCCTGCAACATTCCCAGGTCAAATCCGCCCTGCTCCGTCACAGGGGACTAGGATTGTCACCTGGCCAGGTTTCTCAGGAGCATTCCCTTTTTTGAGGTAGCTGTCCCAGAAAATGTGCCAGGGTGCTCAGTACACAAGAGCACCAATGCTGGCCAGCATTGTGAGCTCAGAACCAGCGCAGGGCAAGGCATAAAGCAATGAGGGCGGCAGAGCCGGTAGCACCAAGGCCGGGGAGGGGCATGTGCCTACGTGTGGTGATGTTTCTGGGCCTGCACAGGAAGGCCCCACAAGCTATCGCTGGCCTGTCGCTCCACACAGCTGGGCCAGGAGCCCCAGTGTCACCACAGCTCTATCGAGCCAGGGGAGCGGAAACAGCTGTGCCCAGCTCATGTCCTGCCCCTTATCTCAGCCTCAGACCCTTGCTGTACTCCCGCCGAGGAGAGGCCCAGGCACAGCCCTGGGTATCAGACGCCTGAGCCGTTGGGCCTTGGGGGAAGGGTGAAGGCAGCGCAAGAGCCGCCCTTGTGCACACACACCTGTCTGACAAGGACTCTTAACAACTCCCCTCCCGCCCTGTATCAGAGGCCTGTCTCGCTTGGACTAAGGCCTTTCACGCTGCTTTGACATTGTGGGCAGAACCAGGCCATGTGGGGGCCTCCACAGCCAAGGCAGAGCTGGCACTAAGGGCTGTGCCCACCCTGCTTCCGGGGCGCTGGGCCCCACGGCTGGGATTGGGCTGGCGCTAAGGGCTGTGCCCTCCCTGCTTCCGGGGTGCTGGACCCCACGGCTGGGATGGGACTGGTGCTAAGGGCTCTGCCCGCCCTGCTCCCGGGGCGCTGGGCCCCACGGCTGGGATTGGGCTGGCGCTAAGGGCTGTGCCCGCCCTGCTCCCGGGGTGCTGGGCCCCACGGCTGGGATGGGGCTGGTGCTAAGGGCTGTGCCCGCCCTGCTTCCGGGGTCCTGGGCCCCACGGCTGGGATTGGGCTGGCGCTAAGGGCTGTGCCCGCCCTGCTCCCGGGGTGCTGGGCCCCACGTCTGGGATGGAGCTGGCGCTAAGGGCTGTGCCCGCCCTGCTTCCGGGGTGCTGGGCCCCACGGCTGGGATTGGGCTGGCGCTAAGGGCTGTGCCCGCCCTGCTCCCGGGGTGCTGGGCCCCACGGCTGGGATGGGGCTGGCGCTAAGGGCTGTGCCCGCCCTGCTTCCGGGGTGCTGGGCCCCACGGCTGGGATTGGGCTGGCGCTAAGGGCTGTGCCCGCCCTGCTCCCGGGGTGCTGGGCCCCACGGCTGGGATGGGGCTGGCGCTAAGGGCTGTGCCCGCCCTGCTTCCGGGGTCCTGGGCCCCACGGCTGGGATTGGGCTGGCGCTAAGGGCTGTGCCCGCCCTGCTCCCGGGGTGCTGGGCCCCACGGCTGGGATGGGGCTGGCGCTAAGGGCTGTGCCCGCCCTGCTCCCGGGGTGCTGGGCCCCACGGCTGGGATGGGGCTGGCGCTAAGGGCTGTGCCCGCCCTGCTTCCGGGGTGCTGGGCCCCACGGCTGGGATTGGGCTGGCGCTAAGGGCTGTGCCCGCCCTGCTCCCGGAGTGCTGGGCCGCACGGCTGGGATGGGGCTGGTGCTAAGGGCTCTGCCCGCCCTGCTTCCGGGGTGCTGGGCCCCACGGCTGGGATGGGGCTGGCGCTAAGGGCTGTGCCCGCCCTGCTCCCGGGGTGCTGGGCCCCACGGCTGGGATGGGGCTGGCGCTAAGGGCTGTGCCCGCCCTGCTTCCGGGGTGCTGGGCCCCACGGTTGGGATGGGACTGGCGCTAAGGGCTGTGCCCGCCCTGCTCCCGGGGTGCTGGGCCCCACGGCTGGGATGGGACTGGCGCTAAGGGCTCTGCCCGCCCTGCTTCCGGGGCGCTGGGCCCCACGGCTGGGATTGGGCTGGCGCTAAGGGCTCTGCCCGCCCTGCTTCCGGGGTGCTGGGCCCCACGGCTGGGATTGGGCTGGCGCTAAGGGCTGTGCCCGCCCTGCTCCCGGGGTGCTGGGCCCCACGGCTGGGATTGGGCTGGCGCTAAGGGCTGTGCCCGCCCTGCTCCCGGGGTGCTGGGCCCCACGGCTGGGATTGGGCTGGCGCTAAGGGCTGTGCCCGCCCTGCTTCCAGGGTGCTGGGCCCCACGGCTGGGATGGGACTGGCGCTAAGGGCTGTGCCCGCCCTGCTCCCGGGGTGCTGGGCCCCATGGCTGAGATGGGGCTGGCACTAAGGCCTCTGCCCTCCCTGATCCCAGGGTGCTGGGCCCTGCGGCTGGGATGGGGCTGGCGCTAAGGGCTCTGCCCACCCTGCTCCCGGGGTGTTGGGCCCCATGGCTGGGATGGGGCTGACGCTAAGGCCTCTGCCCTCCCTGATCCCGGGGTGCTGCGCCCCACGGCTGGGATGGGGCTGGTGCTAAGGCCTCTGCCTGTCCTGCTCCCGGGGTGCTGGGCCCCATGGCTGGGATGGGGCTGGCGCTAAGGGCTCTGCCTGTCCTGCTCCCGAGGTGTTGGGCCCTGCGGCTGGGATGGGGCTGGCGCTAAGGGCTCTGCCCTCCCTGATCCCAGGGTGCTGGGTTCTTTGATCCATTTTTCTGGGGGGAAAAAGGCCTGAATGTTTTTTAACGTACAGAATATAGAGCCTCGCCCTGGCTGATAGGTGGGTCAGGCCGATGAGCAGCAGAGCACTTAGATCACGAGCTCACAGCCCCCAGGCACTGAATCTTCAAAGATAATTCTTCTTCTAACTATTTGCCAGGCCTTGTAGTTCAATAGGTTTCACCAAGGTCAGAGAGCAGAGTGTTATGCAACCTAGCAAAACCTCCCAGCCAGCTCTGCGGCTCTGGTTTCACAGTTTGGTGCTTGTGTTGGCATAATCCTGTTGCTTCCCTGCTCATTCCAGGGGTCCTGCTGGGCAAGGGCAGACACTTCACTCTGTGATGTGAAAAGAAACAAGATAATATAATTGCAATATAACCCTTCGTTTTCCCATTTTAAAGAAGTAAAGGCACAAACCCTCTTCCTTTTCCTTCAGCGCTGTTCCTGGCACACACTGAAGCTATGAAGCATGTATGGAATGAGAGCCCACAACCTTCAAATCCGGTGAATGATCTCACTGCAGACTTCACAAGCCATATATACTGAGAAGTTGCACTGTCCCCAAACCCATTCCAGCCCAGGCTGGGACCCCTTCTCCCTACTACTCCATTCCCAGCGTCGTCCCAGTCCAGATTTGGATTCCCCTCCCCATCACCATCCTTGCTCCCTACACCATCCCTGGAGCCGTCCCAGCCTGGGCTGGGATCCTTCCCTCTACACCATTCCTGGAGCCGCTCCAGCCCGAGCGAGGATCCCTTCCCCCCCCTCCCCCCCCGCATCATCCCTGGAGCTCTCCCAGCCTGGGCTAGGATCCCTCCCCTTTATGTTGTGTGTGGAGTATTGAAAACTGAAGCTGTCAGTCTGCAGTGAACCAGCCTAGAGCCAGATGGGGTGAGTGGTGCACTGGTGCCTGTCTGCTGTAGGGAGTGGTGCCTGTCTGCTGTCTTTCTCTCTGGTTTTGGGAGTTATTTTTCTGAATTCTAAGAAATAAAGTTGTGTTATGTTCCAACCTCCAGCAAGAGGATTTTGTTTTGATCTAACTTCTCTGTGTTTTTATGCCATGAACATACCAGAGAACATTGGTGATGAAGGTGGGAGGAAGAGAGAGAGTAAAGATAAACTGGCTGCATATGGCAATATGGACAGTTTCCAATTTAATGAAAAAGAGGAAGATTTTGCGGCTGGTACTCAAAGAAACCTGAGCAGCATATCTGTGCCAGGCTATAGCACATACTGATAAACAAAGGCCTGGTTTCCCAACACTGGAGGGGAAAACCTGATTTATAGTGCTCAAAGCCTTACACTTTCCACAAGCACTGGAGTATAAAGATACAACAGAGATTGCAAAGCAATATTATGTGCCTCCCATCAATTTTTTAATGGAACAATACCCTCGTTTAATCTAAGAAACCAAAGAGAAGAACGTATCTCAGAACGTTAAACAAGTCTGAAAAAACTGTCTGCTCCTTGTCAGTTTGGTAATTTTCTGACAGAGGCTTTCAGAGATTAATTTGGTTTTGGAGTAAAACACCCTGAATTAAAGCTATTGAATGGTGTGTTTAACAAGAAAGTACCACTAGAGGGAGCTGTGGAGATTGCTCTGTTTAAATCCACAAAGGAAATGTGCCAAAATTTGTAAATAAACTGGCCCCATGTGGTGCCAGGCCCATTGGCGCTGGAACAGAGGAGGCCAGGGGGCCATAGCCTTCACACTTTTTGCCAAGGGGGACCCTGCCCCCTTACCCTCCTCTTCTCCCCCCGCCCCCCCCCCCCCCCCGAGGCCCCACCTGCTGGCCAGGCCAGCAGCTGGTGGAGCCCACACCAGGAGCCCAGGCAGTTGTGGGAGCCACGCAGACCCTCCACCTGCCTGCGTTGCAGGAGGGCTGAGAGCAGCCCCATGTTCCCATCCCCTGGGCTCCTGGCCCGGTGGAGGGTCTGCAACTCCACGCCGGCTCCCCAAAGCTGCCCACATAGCTCTGTCTCCGACCCAGCTCCGGCCAGGTAGGGACCTCAGAGCTGCAGCCCGGCCATGTTAAAAGTTTTGCAGGCAGCTGTGGGGAGCCTGGCTCCCTCCTGGGCGGGGGACTGCTTTCGGCCCCCACCCCACCCTGTGGGGGGGTTCCCCAGTCCCGCTCCAGCTTCTGGCTTGGCTGGGGGTGGGGTCTTGGGGGACGAGGAGGGGCGGGGGTGGGACCTCAAGGGTGGCGGTAGGGTTGCCAGCCCTCCAGGATTGCCCTGGAGTCTCCAGGAAATAAAGATTAATCTTTCATTTGAGATTATGTCATGTGATGAAACCTCCAGGAAAATGTCCGACCACAATTGGCAACCCTAGGTGGTGGGTGTGATGGGTTAACCCCCACTCTGGGGTCCTACTGAGCCTTCCTGTTCCACCAGCCTGGGCTCCCTCACCCTGTCCTGCTGAGCCAGACCCTCAAGCCTCCTCCAGCACACACAGGTAATATAGCCCAGTGGGCCAGCTTACCTGTATTATATTCATTGCTTTGTTATTCTGCTTTATTATATTTAGTAGTAATGCAAGGAAGCTAGGGCTTTTATCCTGTAAGATTTGGCTTTAGTAGATAGTGTGAGGCTTGAGATCTATATAAGTTATAGGGTGTGACGAAGTGGGAATGTTCTTAATGTTTTCTCTGAATAGTGTGTGGGTGCCTCAGTTTCCCCAATGCATTTCTTAAGTATTTAGGTAGGGGGATAAGGGTGTGTGATTGTTGCAGAGCCCGAGAGGGGCAGTGTGATGCCATCTGCACAGAATGGCCGACACCCTGTCTCCTGGTAACTGATGGCCTGGGCCCCTCCCCTGCAAGTGCCAACTGAAGGTGTTGGAGAACAAAGAGATCAGGTGACCTCCTGGCCCGGGAAAGAGACAAAGGCCAGAGGAGGGGCTGGAGAGTTTCAGTTTGGAGCTGGCTGGGGAAAGAGAGGGAGGCCCAGACCCGGGATCTGGCCTCCCTGGCCCCAAGATGGACCTGACTTAGGGTCCTGTTTCCTGTACCTACAAGCTCTCTTTTGGACTGTGTTCCTGTTGTCTAATAAACCTTCTGTTTTACTGGCTGGCTGAGAGTCACGTCTGAATGCAGAATTGGGGTGCAGAGCCCACTGGCTTCCCCAGGAGCCTCGCCTGTGCGGACTCGCTGTGGGAAGCGCACGGTGTGGAAGGGGATGCTGAATGCTCTGAGGTCAGACCCAGGAAGGTCGAAGCTGTGTAAGCTTCTTGCCCTGGAGACAGTATGCTCACAGAGAGGAGGCATGCTCCCCCAAAGTCCTGACTGGGTTCGTATGGAGTCGTTTCAGAACATTGCCCAGTGACTCCGTGACATAGGGAACTGAAAGTAGCATGCCAGAGGGGGAATTTTGTCCAGAATGCTGACATCAGCCACCCACAGAACATAGCTGACACCAGCATCCAGAAAGTTCCGGACAGAACCTCCGACCGCAAAGCTGCCATGACAGCAAATTGATGTGTATGCTAATAGGGTAACATCATACATATACTAACCTATAGAAAACTGACATGTTAAGGGGAGGAAATACAAATAAGGACCTCTATTGAATATGCATTGGTCATGGCAGCGTAGGCGTAACCTACTATAAAAGTAACATCCCAGGGGCAGCAGATAGGCTGGAGAGATGTAGACCTTGGGAGGGGCCAGAATGATGGCCACCGGGGAAGATGAGGATGATGACGGTGATGAAAAAGATAATGGTTAACATTCCAGGGTGTAAGTATGGCTGTCCAAATGTACTTTCTGTATTATCCCACCATCAACCTCAGCCTGGACCAGTCCACACAAAGATCCACTTCCTGGACACTACTGTGCTAATAAGCGATGGTCACATAAATACCACCCTATACCGGAAACCTACTGACTGCTACACTTACCTACATGCCTCCAGCTTTCATCCAGACCACACCACATGATCCATTGTCTATAGCCAAGTTCTAAGATACAACTGCATTTGCTCCAATCCCTCAGACAGAGACAAACACCTACAAGATCTCTATCAAGTGTTCTTAAAACTACAATACCCACCTGCTGAAGTGAAGAAACAGATTGACAGAACCAGAAGAGTACCCAGAAGTCACCTACTACAGGACAGGCCCAACAAAGAAAGTAACAGAACGCCACTAGCCGTCACCTTCATCCCCCAACTAAAACCTCTCCAGCGCATCATCAAGGATCTACAACCTATCCTGAAGGACAATCCCTCACTCTCACAGACCTTGGGAGACAGGCCAGTCCTCGCTGACAGACAGCCCCCCAACCTGAAGCAAATACTCACCAGCAACCACACAACAAAAACACTAAACCAGGAACCTATCCTTGCAACAAAGCCTGTTGCCAACTCCGTCCACATATCTATTCAAGGGACACCATCATAGGACCTAATCACATCATAGAATACCAGGGTTGGAAGGGACCTCAGGAGGTCATCTAGTCCAACCCCCTGCTCAAAGCAGGACCAATCCCCAGACAGATTTTTATCCTAGTTCCCTAAATGGCCCCTTCAAGGATTGAACTCACAACTGTGGGTTTAGTAGGCCAAGGCTCAAACCACTGAGCTATCTCTCCCCCCAGCCACACCATCAAGGTCTCATTCACCTGCACATCTAGCAATGTGATATGTGCTATCATGTGCCAGCAATGCCCCTCTGCCATGTACATTGGCCAAACCGGACAGTCTGTACACAAAAGAATAAATGGACACAAACCAAACGTCAAGAATTATAACATTCAAAAATCAGTCGGAGAACCAACCTGGACACTCAAATACAGACCTAAAAGTCGCAATTCTCAAACAAAAAAACTTCAAAAACAGACTCCAACGAGAAACTGCAGAACTGGAATTAATTTGCAAACTGGACACCATTAAATTAGGCTTGAATAAAGACTGGGAGTGGATGGGTCATTACACAAACGAAAAACTATTTCCCCATGCTAATTTTTCCCCCTACTGTTACTCACACCTTCTTGTCAACTGTTTGAAATGGGCCATCCTGATTATTACTACAAAAGGTTTTTTTCTCCTGCTGATAATATCCCACCTTCATTGATTTGTCTCATTAGAGTTGGTATTGTAACCCCCATCTTTTCATGTTCTATCTATCTAATCTATCTATCTATCTATCTATCTATCTATCTATCTATCTATCTATCTTCCTACTGTATTTTCCACTCCATGCATTGATGAAGCGGGTTTTAGCCCATGAAAGCTTATGCCCAAATAAATTTGTTAGTCTCTAAGGTGCCACAAGTACTCCTCATTCTTTTTGTATTATCTCTATTTGCCTTGTTGAGTTTAAGTGTGTGTTATACAACTTTGCTAAATTATTAATAAATTATATATATATAATATGATATGATAATTACTGGGCCTGATCTTAGGACAAGAACCTGTTAATCCTCAAGTTACAATTATATATACCCAACTTTGGGTCAGGCTACAGTAGGGACATGCCCAGATGCCGAAAGACACAGACACTGAGATCAGCTCTGTAGGAAGACTCAGCTCGTGGATTGCCCAGCACTCAAGTGCCTACCCCAAAATTGTAAATTGTACTCAAATGTAAACCCAAAATTGTATTGTCTTGTGCTTACACCATACAGAAATCTGTATAGTGTAAGCACATGAAATTCGCTCCCTCCCTCAATGTGGAAGAAGGTATGCACAGCTTTTTGCCACCCCCCACCAAGTTATCATAGAATGATAGAACTGGAAGGGATCTCGAGAAGTCGGTCCTGGGGTCGGTTTTGTACCTTCCTCTCCAGTCAGGAATGTGCTTACTTGGTTACCTGACACCTGGCATGTTGCTATTTTGCCAAAGCTAGGCCTTCCCTGGTTCACAGCCCTTAGTTCATACTGTTACTTATGCTTCAGGCTCCAGCAAGGCCTACACCCCCAGATCCTTTCCAGCAGTATTACTGCTGTGACCCCAGGCACCCTGGTATTCACACCCGACACACCATTTCAATAATATTTGTACACAATATGCCTTGTGCAGTATTGTATGAAAGCTAATTACATGCTGGTTATTAATATCTTTGTACAATGTCTGCATTAATGTTATATGTGCAATTATTAACTCCCTCTCCATGATGTGCGCGGAGTTCCTGGATGATTGGAAAAAGGCAAATATAGTGCCCATCTTTAAAAAAGGGAAGAAGGAGAACCCAGGGAACTGCAGACCAGTAAGCCTCACCTCAGTCCCTGGAAAAATCATGGAGCAGGTCCTCAAGGAAACCATTTTGAAGCACTTGGAGGAGAGGAAGGTAATCAGGAACAGTCAACATGGATTCACCAAGGGCAAGTCATGCCTGACCGACCTGATTGCCTTCTATGATGAGATAACTGGCTCTGTGGATATGGGGAAAGCAATGGACGTGATATAGCTGGACTTTAGCAAAGCTTTTGATACGGTCTCCCACAGTATTCTTGCCAGCAAGTTAAAAAAGTATGGATTGGATGAATGGACTATAATGTGGCTAGGGGTCGGTCCTGGGGCTGTTTTTGTTCAACATCTTTATTAATGATCTTGATGATGGAATTGATTGCTGGAGGGTAGCGATAGGGTCCAGAGTGACCTACAGAAATTGGAGGATTGGGCCAAAAGAAATCTAATGAGGTTCAACTAGGACACATGCAGAGTCCTGCACTTAGGAAGGAAGAATCCTATGCACCGCTACAGGCTGGGGGCTGACTGGCTAAGCAGCAGTTCTTCAGAAAAGGAGCTGGGGATTACAGTGGATGAGAAGCTGGATATGAGTCAGCAGTGTGCCCTTGTTGCCAAGAAGGCTAATGGCATACTGGGCTGGAGCATTGCCAGCAGATTGATGGAAGTGATTATTCCCCTCTATTCGGCACTGGTGAGGCTACATCTGGAGTATTGTGTCCAGTTTTGGGCCCCCCATTACAGAAAGGATGTGGACAAATTGGAGAAAGTCCAACGGAGGGCAATGAAAATGATCAGGGGGCTGGGGCACATGACTTACGAGGAGAGGCCGAGGGAACGGGTTTATTTAGTCTGCAGAAGAGAAGAGTGAGGGGGGATTTGATAACAGACTTCAACTATCTGAAGGGGGGTTCCAAAGAGGATGGAGCTTGGCTGTTCTCAGTGGTGGCAGATGACAGAACAAGAAGCAATGGTCTCAAGTTGCAATGTGGGAGGTCTAGGCTGGATATTAGGAAACACTATTTCACTAGTGGTGAAGCACTGGAATGGGTTACCTAGGGAGGTGGTGGAATCTCCACCCTTAGAGGTTTTTAAGGCCCAGCTTGACAAAGCCCTGGCTGGGATGATTTAGTTGGTGTTGGTCCTGCTTTGAGCAGGGGATTGGACTAAATGACCTCCTGAGGTCTCTTCCAACCCTAATATTCTATGGTTCTATGAAGTCATCTAGTCTAGTCCCCTGCACTCAAGGCAGAACTAAGTATTATCTAGACCATCCCTGACAGGTGTTTGTCCAACCTGCTCTTAAAAATCCCCAATGATGGAGATTCCACAACCTCCCTAGGCAATTTATTCCAGTGCTTAACCACTCTGACAGGAAGTTTTTCCTAATGTCCAACCTAAACTGCCCTTGCTGCAATTTAAGCCCATTGCTTCTTGTCCTATCCTCAGAGGTTAAGAAGAACAATTTTTCTCCCTCCTCCTTGTAACAACCTTTTATGTACTTGAAAACTGTTATCATGTCCCCTCTCAGTCTTCTCTTCTTCAGACTAAACAAACCCAATTTTTTCAATCTTCCCTAATAGGTCATGTTTTCTAGACCTTTAATCATTTTTGCTGCTCTTCTCTGGACTTTCTCCAATTTGTCCACATCTTTCCTGAAATGTAGCGCCCAGAGCTGGACACAATACTCCAGTTGAAGCCTAATCAGTGCGGAGTAGAGTGGAAGAATTATTTCTCGTGTCTTGCTTACAACACTCCTGCTAATACTGCCCAGAATTATGTTTGCTTTTTTTGCAACAGTGTTACACTGTTGACTTATATTTAGCTTGTGATTCACTATGACCCCCAGATCCCTATGAATTGCACAAACTGGGTTTTAGAAAACAAAATAAATTTATTAACAACAAAAGGATAGATTTTAAGTGATTATAAGGGATAGCAAACAGATCAAAGTAGATTACTGAGCAAACAAAGCAAACACACAAATTAAGCTTAATACACTAAAGAAACTGGCTACAAGTAGTAATTTCTCACCCTAAATGTTGTTTTAAGCAGGTTGCAGAGATTCTTGAAGACAAACTTCTTTTGCGTGCAACTTAGAATTCCAGATATTCCTTTCACAGGCCAGACACTGGGTCCAATTCTTCCCCGGTTCAGTCTTGGGTGTTTTTAACAGTTCGATCGGAGCCTGCTATATGGGCTATCTGGCCAGAGCCAGTGCAGCATGCAGAAAACACACACACACACAGCTGAACATCTGACGACATTGGTGATTCCAACCGCTGATCTGGTAAGTAAGCAAGCCTCCCTCTGTAGGAATTGCGATCTAACATGGCAGAAAGCTATGTGCTAGGGAACCCTCTTAATCCCTCCCTGAAAATCCCCACAGAGTTTGATAAGGTATGGACATGCTGGGTTGCCCACAAAGGAGGTCTATATGAATTTGAAAAATATAGTGGGGAAGAAACTTGGAATGGAATCAATGTAATCAGATGTTCAGCTGCGTGTGTGTGTTCTTTCTGCATGCTGCACTGGCTCTGGCCAGATAGCCTGTACAGCAGGCTCTGATTGACCTCGCAATGACCACAAGACTTGGTTTAGTTGTGAAGGCGCCCGGCTAGGTTTATTGCTGACAAAGCACAGTCCTAGCTCTCCGGATCAATGTCTACAGTTACACTAGCACATATATGCCTGTGACAATAGACGCAGCTCAGTCAGTGGCGGGACTTTCCACTGCCCCCTAGGCTGGACAAAGTGTTAAGGTGAGTTATTCCAACATTTATAGACTGAGACAAACAATCTGGGATAAACAGCTTACAAATCACCTTATGCGTTTCATGACACATTTGTTACCTCCCCTTGTACTTTCCTCCTGATGTTTCAGACAAAATATTCCTATTCACGCCCTGTCTTTGTACTTTCACTCCTGATGTTTCAGACAAAATATCACTATTCATCACTTTTGTCAAACCATTTTATCATGTGCTAGGTTGGGGTGTTCTTGTGCTGGCCTGCTGGAATGTGTTTACGTATTCAGTGTGTTTTAGCAATGCTAGCAACACTGGTGCCGAGTTCGTGTACCGGACACTGGCTTGCAGGCATGCATCTGCTTTTGACAGGGTCTGACTGTTGCTCATAGCATAACTTTTGCTGACTTTGGTTCAGGCCTCAGGCCTTGCACCAGACCCATCCTTCAGGCTCTTTTTTTCGACTATACTGCATACAAATAGGATAATCACATGCAGTAAATCATAACCTTTCCAACGATATCTAACATGACCCATCTTGCATAAAACATATCTTAGTTATGCCATATTCATATCATAACAATATGTCTATGAAGAATATGGGGTGTAGTGTCACAGCAGGGTCACCTGGCCCCTGGCCCCCCATTTTTGGGAAGGCTCCGATGCCCTTGGCCAGGCCTGGGAAGAAGGGCCTCCGCAGGGGGTGAAGAAGATGATGACACAAGTCAGCACCTTTCACATGTGCCAAACAAAATGGAGGGAGCCATGTTTCTGCTAATTAAGGACATCACAACCCCCTGCCTCAGCCTGGAGCCCCCTCCCACACTCCAAACACCTTGACACACACCCCTCAGCCTGGAGTCCTCTCCTGCACTCCAAATCCCTCATCCCTGGTGTGACCCGGTGTGCCTGGGTCAGCCATCACTGGAAATGCCAAGGTCAGGGCAGGCTGCAAAAGGAAGAGCAGATCCTCCCAAGACTGATGGGTAACACTGAAGTTTAAACTCCCCAACCAGTCACAAACTGTGCTTCTCATCCTCCACACTGGTTATCAAGAAGCAAAAAAAGAAATCACACAGCCCCCTTCATTGCATTCCAGTCTCTGGCTCCCAATCAGCACCTAGGTCCAGTACACTGAGAAGTTATTTAAACAGCTCTGCTCACATCTACAAAATGTTCTTCTGACCCCAAAGGGTCAGCCATGTTACCAGGTCAGTATAGGTTTGGATCTTACCGAAAATGCCACGCTGCCAGCCAGTCCTTTAGTGTCTAAAACTAAAGGTTTATTATAAAGAAAAAAGAAATAACAAGAAGAGAGATGTTAAATGATAAAGCAGTCACATACATACAAAGATTTCAAAGTCCATATTTCAGGTTCCTAGCAGTATTGGTGAGTTTGCTGGCTTGAAAGTCCCTCTGGAACAGCCTGGATGGCTCATTCAGTCCTTTGTTCAGAGCTTTGTTCGTAGAAAGGTTAAGTCCAGAGGGAATAGAACATAAGAACATAAGAATGGCCATACTGGGTTAGACCAAGGGTCCATCCAGCTCAGCATCCTGTCTGCCAACAGTGGCCAATGCCAGGTGCCCCAGAGGGAGTGAACCTAACAGGTAATGATCAAGTGATCTCTCTCCTGCCATCCATCTCCACCCTCTGACAAACAGAGACTAGGGACACCATTCCTTACTCATCCTGGCTAATAGCTATTAATGGTCTTAACCTCCATGATTTTATCTAGTTCTCTTCTAAACCCTCTTATAGTCCTAGTCTTCACAACCTCCTCAGGCAAAGTGTTCCACAGGTTGGGGAAGAAGCAGAACTGAAGACAAAATGGAGAAGATGTAGCTGCCTTTTATAGTCTTTTGCCATACGGCTTGTGCTTGCTTTGTCCCAAACTCAAGCTGCCCAGCACATGGCTTGGAAGCCTTAGAGTTCTGTCCATAGGCAGGCCTCTGCATGCCTTGCTGAGTCATAAGGTGCATCTGCCTTCTCTCAATGGGCCATCAATCTGGCTAGGCAGTGCTGATGCCAAACTATCTGGGGGTGTCACCCAGAAGCATAGCACAAGTTTTGTAATACAGACATACATAATATCTATAACCCAAAATACAAAGTGATACAAACACCTAAATGAGATTATCATATTTGGCAAATTATAACATTTTGGCAGATATCTTACATGGCATATCTGGCATAACTCATTGTAATTTTACAATATTGATATTCATAATATCCTAAAGTGTTCCCCAGATTCCATACAGCATCACATCTGGCACCACCCCAGTGCCCACCCCCCCAGCCGGAGCCCTCACCCCCTCTCGCACCCCAAGCCCCTACCCCAGCCCGGTGAAAATGAGCGAGTGAGTGAGGGTGGGGGAGAATGAGTGGGGGATGGAGTGAGTGGGGGGTGTGGCCTCAGAGAAGGAGTGGGACAGGGACAGGGCAGAGGGTGTTTGGTTTTGTGCAGTTAGAACGTTGGCAACCCTATGTGTGCATGCTATGAACATAACACTGTTTATGCTCCAATTTGAGTTCTTGGTATAAGCACTGGCCCTTGAACTGAAAACTGGCTAATGGACAACAACTGAATAATAAATGGGGACGTATCCCCCCAGGGGAGATGTTCAGTGGGGTGCCACAATAAGGCTAAGCTAAATTACATATAGTCTTATTCAACAACTTCAGTAATGACTGGAAAGAATGAAGGAGACACTTGGACAGCAGTGGTGCTGAAAGAGAGCTAGAGGACAGTGAATTATGAATAGATGTGTCAATCTCCATAGTTAAGTTTGAAGCTTGGCTTCCCACCCAACAGCTGATTTTCACACAAGCCAGCTTCACCACGCTCCAACCCAACAATGTGCCAACAGAGCTACAAATATCAGGACAGATGTTTATAAGAGATCCAGGTACCATATGTGGTCAGGAGGTCACGGAGACCTTTAGGATCATGGGAGGAGGAGAGAGCCCATTGCCAATGGAGCAGGAAGGACCACATTGTGCTAGGGGCTGGGGCCTACTGCCTGTGGGATCAGAGTGTCACAAGAGGCCCATCAGACCTACAGGAGCAGGGTGGGGCACAGAGTCCATGGCCCTGGGGGGGTCAGGGGTAATAAGGGAACATCACATCCATAGACATGGGTCATGGCCCAGGGGGTCAGGGGTCATAGGGGAACATCACATCCACAGTCAGGGGTCATGGCCCTGGGGGGTCAGGGGTCATAAGGGAACATCACATCACAGACAGGGGTCATGGCCCTGGGGGTCAGGGGTCATAGGGGAACATCACATCCACAGTCAGGGGTCATGGCCCTGTGGGTCAGGGGCCAGACCCTGTGGGTGGAAGCAGCGGGGGCGGACCCATTCCCTGTGTCTCGGGGGGAGGAGTGGATGCGCCCGAGGAGGGCAGGGCGTGTCCAATTCTGTCTGAAAAGCCGCCCAGGCGCGCGCGGCAATGTGGGAGTGGGAGCGCTGTCAGAGTACGTGGGGCTAGAAGGGTCACGTGAGGGAGGGGCGGCGCGGAGCGGAGCCCGGCACGTGATGGGGGCGGGCCGCGCTCCGTCTCTTCCGGCCGGACAGCTGACGGGCTCGCGCTGTCCGCACCATGTCCGCTCCCTGCTGTCTGCCCAGCCCGCCCGCAGGTGAGGCCGCCGGGGTTCGAGTCTCCCGCTCGCTGCCGGCGGTTGCCGCTCTGGGCCGATCTGCTTCGCTCCCCGACGAGCGAGAGCCAGCGGCTGTAGCGCCCGCCCCGTCCCGTCCCTCGGCTCAGCGGGCCGGGCTTGGGCCGGCCCGGACTGGCGCCCGCGGCGGGAGTCCCGTGCGGCCCCGAAGGGACGGGAGAGGCTGGCCGCAGCCCGGCTTTGCTGCGTGCTCCCCGGGCAGCAGGAGCTGGGCTTCAGCGAGCGGGCGCCTCCCAGCTCGGGCGGCGGCCGGGGAGCTCCCTGCGGGGAAAGGTGCTGGGCTTCTCCCCCTGCTTGGAGCCCCTTCTGGCCGCTGGGGGAGACGAGGCACTTTCTAGTTCCCCTCTTTTTACGGGGCTGCTAGGGAGAGAACGCACCGGTACTGCCCGGGCTGGGTTCCCAGTGCGCTGGGGGCTCATCCCTTCCTCTGTCCCCGGCAGGAGTTCTGCAGCACGGGCTGGCCCAGTGTGTGTGTCGTTTTTCGCGGGGC
The DNA here is from genome assembly GCF_028017835.1 of Emys orbicularis. Classification (NCBI taxonomy): domain Eukaryota; kingdom Metazoa; phylum Chordata; order Testudines; family Emydidae; genus Emys; species Emys orbicularis. Next base: position 8,000,302 of record NC_088701.1, on the reverse strand, counting down.
CAGGCACAGTTGGAATGACTTAGGTCCATTCTCAAAGCTGGAGAATGTCTCGTCTTCCATCATAGTTTCTACAGTGGAGTAGAGGACTTGTCCCCACCGCTCCTCTGTCGTGCTGCAGAGTTGCCCTTCTCTTGGTTTGCAGTGTCTCTGTCTCCCAGTTTCCATGTCAAGTTTATTGTCAATGATTCTGAGTACCTGGTAAGCGTCTGCCTTAGCTCTGCATGTTCCACTGCTGTGAAGTATCTGCAGGTGTGGTTGTTTTACCAAGGGATCTGTAATAGTTCTCCTTAACCTTCCCAGAAGCCTGGGTGTTTTATGTTTTGGTCCAGTGACTTTTAGCATGGCTCTAACTCTTCCTCAGATTCCTGGTGGCGAGGGTGTGTCTCACCTGCTCCTCCTGATTCTCCTGATTGTTGTGGGGGCTTAACTACTCTACCCCTTCCCCAACCTCAAGGCTTTTGTGTTCTTTTTTTTTTTTTTTTTCTGGTAGAGGAGGACCCTTTGGATTGCACTTGCTCCAGTGCTTGTAGCGACAGAACTTTTTCTCAAGCAGTAGCTAAGCAATAACATTCTCATAACTTCCTCTGCTGCCTGAGGGTTCTGAATAGTAGAACTGGCCCTCTTCAACATCTTGTTACTCTCCTTGTGATTGCTAGGGAAAGCTCTGAGCTGTGGTGGTGCTGGAGCTGCCTTCCAACATGGCTTCAGTCTGGAAAACTTTCTTCACAAGCCTAAGTATTGGACTTTTTTTTTTTTTTTAACCGAAGGCTTACAGTCTGTAGAAATGGATGACTTGAGTCTGTCCCCATTCCTGTACCCCACGCCCCTCCTCATGCCTCTGAGAGAGCTTCCTGCTTGCCACTAGTGAGTGTCAAGGCCTGGCAGGAGAATTTCACTGGAAACTAAGGTCAGGACTCAGTCTCCATAGCTGGAGGGAGCCTAGGCTCTTATCCCCTGCTAGTGCACATGCTGGGGTGACACTGCAGTTATACCCGTTTCCCCTGCCAGGACTGATACAGAAAGTTCCTCTGACAAGGGACCATATCACAGAACAAAACACACACGCACTTGGACCTTTGGACTAACAATGGCCTGATCCTACAGGGTCTCTTACTCCTTGGTTCTAGAGCTGCACTGACTTGGAATGAATTGATGGAACTCCTCTTCTTGGTGTCTCATGAAATGCTGTGTGGCCTGGTCGAGCTATAATGAAGCTGTTACCTTGCTTAACCATGAGATCTTCCTGCTATAACCCTAATCCCTCCCATCCTTGTTTGTTACATTCCTGTCTAAAGCTAGGCTATAGGCTCCTCAGGGCAGGGCCCTGTGTTGTTTGTAGCTCTGTAGAGCACCTAACAACTGTGTAGGTGGTGGTCTTCTGAGTCCTATGAAGACATGAAATCATCTGGCCAAACCCTAGGGAGCTGGTATCTAGGTCATTGCTGAGGCCAGTGTCAGGCAGTAAATAAACCACCTTCCTGATGAGAAATCCTTATGGCCTGTTGATCATCTTGTCTGACTCATCTGAGGAGCCAAAGTGGCTGGATCTATGAGGCTCCTGTCAGAGGGCACACCAGATAGATCAAGGGGGAAGAAGTGATTTTGTTGGACGTACAGATGGTGAAGGGTTCAGTCGTAAGGATTATTGAGCCTGGGGGTTTAGGCTGCTTGAGAAACACCTGGACCCCCATCTCTAAGGCCATGGAAGGGTGGGTGTCTTGCCCTTCCCCTCCAACCACCCACTATTCAGATCTTTGTTTAGTGGAGTTAAGTTAGGCTGACGTGACAAACCACTTTGCTGGAGCATGAGAGAGAGGGGAGGGAGGCTGGTGAAGAGAGCAAGCTGGCTAAACCTGGCCACAATCTGAAATCCCTCCTAGAGTTTGGGGCAGGTGAGTGGCTCTGGACCATCTCTTATATCAGTGAGGTGAGGACCATGGTGACTTGTATTTATATTCCTGTCTCTTCCACCTCCCCCCACTCTCCCCCTCCTAGAGACACAGAGGCTGCTGACCCCTGTGAATAGCTATGGGTCTCAAGACGGGGGGGCCGGGCCAGGCGTGGGCGCCGCCTCTCTTCTGCCTGAGGAGGAAGACTTGCGCAGGCGCCTCAAGTACTTCTTCATGAGCCCGTGTGACAAGTTCCGCGCCAAGGGCCGCAAACCCTTCAAGCTGGTGCTGCAGATCATCAAGATCATCATCGTCACCATCCAGGTGTGTGGGGGCTGGCTGGGGGGCATGGAGATGAAAAGCACTGTACTTTGGGCTGTGGCAACCTGCAGCCCATGTCATTCTGGTTCCATTGTTCAGGGTAACTCTTGTCTTCTCTGATATATCAGGCAGCCTGGGGTACTGCTTGCTCTTAGAATCATAGAATATCAGGGTTGGAAGGGACCTCAGGAGGTCATCTAGTCCAACCCCCTGCTCAAAGCAGGACCAATTCCCAACTAAATCATCCCAGCCAGGGCTTTGTCAAGCCTGATCTTAAAAACCTCTAAGGAAGGAGATTCCACCACCTCCCTAGGTAACCCATTCCACTGCTTCACCATCCTCCTAGTGAAAAAGTTTTTCCTAATATCCAACCTAAACCACCCCCACTGCAACTTGAGACCATTACTCCTTGTTCTGTCGTCTGGTACCACTGAGAACAGTCTAGATCCATCCTCATTGGAACCCCCTTTCAGATAGCTGAAAGCAGCTATCAAATCCCCCCTCATTCTTCTTTTCTGCAGACTAAACAATCCCAGTTCCCTCAGCCTCTCCTCATAAGTCATGTGCTCCAGCCCCCTAATCATTTTTATTGCCTTCCGCTGGACTCTTTCCAATTTTTCCACATGCTTCTTGTAGTGTGGGGCCCAAAACTGGACACAGTACTCCAGATGAGGCCTCACCAATGTCGAATAGAGGGGAATGATGACGTCCCTCGATCTGCTGGCAATGCCCCTACTTATACAGCCCAAAATGCCGTTAGCCTTCTTGGCAACCATGGCACACTGTTGACTCATATCCAGCTTCTCGTCCACTGTAACCCCTAGGTCCTTTTCTGCAGAACTGCTTCCTAGCCATTCGGTGCCTAGTCTGTAACAGTGAATGGGATTCTTCTGTCCTAAGTGCAGGACTCTGCACTTGTCCTTGTTGAACCTCATCAGGTTTCTTTTGGCCCAGTCCTCTAATTTGTCTAGGTCCCTCTGTATCCTATCCCTACCCTCCAGCGTATCTACCACTCCTCCCTGTTTAGTGTAATCTGCAAACTTGCTGAGAGTGCAGTCCACGCCATCCTCCAGATCACTAATGAAGATATTGAACAAAACTGGCCCCAGGACCAACCCTTGGGGCACTCCGCTTGATACCGGCTGCCAACTAGACATAAGAACATAAGAAAGGCCGTACTGGGTCAGACCAAAGGTCCATCTAGCCCAGTATCTGTCTACCGACAGTGGCCAATGCCAGGTGCCCCAGAGGGAGTGAACCTAACAGGCAATGATCAAGTGATCTCTCTCCTGCCATCCATCTCCATCCTCTGACGAACAGAGGCTAGGGACACCATTCTTACCCATCCTGGCTAATAGCCATTTATGGACTTAGCCACCATGAATTTATCCAGTCCCCTTTTAAACATTGTTATAGTCCTAGCCTTCACAACCTCCTCAGGTAAGGAGTTCCACAAGTTGACTGTGCGCTGCGTGAAGAAGAACTTCCTTTTATTTGTTTTAAACCTGCTGCCTATTAATTTCATTTGGTGACCCCTAGTTCTTGTATTATGGGAATAAGTAAATAACTTTTCCTTATCCACTTTCTCAACATCACTCATGATTTTATATACCTCTATCATGTCCCCCCTTAGTCTTCTCTTTTCCAAACTGAAGAGTCCTAGCCTCTTTAATCTTTCCTCATATGGGACCCTCTCTAAACCCTTAATCATTTTAGTTGCTCTTTTCTGAACCTTTTCTAGTGCTAGAATATCTTTTTTGAGGTGAGGAGACCACATCTGTACACAGTATTCGAGATGTGGGCGTACCATGGATTTATATAAGGGCAATAATATATTCTCAGTCTTATTCTCTATCCCCTTTTTAATGATTCCTAACATCCTGTTTGCTTTTTTGACCGCCTCTGCACACTGCGTGGACATCTTTAGAGAACTATCCACGATGACGCCAAGATCTTTTTCCTGACTCGTTGTAGCTAAATTAGCCCCCATCATGTTGTATGTATAGTTGGGGTTATTTTTTCCAATGTGCATTACTTTACATTTATCCACATTAAATTTCGTTTGCCATTTTGCTGCCCAATCACTTAGTTTTGTGAGATCTTTTTGAAGTTCTTCACAATCTGCTTTGGTCTTAACTATCTTGAGTAGTTTAGTATCATCTGCAAACTTTGCCACCTCACTGTTTACCCCTTTCTCCAGATCATTTATGAATAAATTGAATAGGATTGGTCCTAGGACTGACCCTTGGGGAACACCACTAGTTACCCCTCTCCATTCTGGACATGGAGCCATTGATCACTACCTGTTGAGCCCGACGATCTAGCCAGCTTTTTGTCCACCTTATAATCCATTCATCCAGCCCATACTTCTTTAACTTGCTGGCAAGAATACTGTTGGAGACCGTATCAAAAGCTTTGCTAAAGTCAAGGAATAACACGTCCACTGCTTTCCCCTCATCCACAGTCAGTTATCTCCTCATAGAAGGCAATTAGGTTAGTCAGGCATGACTTGCCTTTGGTGAATCCATGCTGACTGTTCCTGATCACTTTCCTCTCCTCTAAGTGCTTCAGAATTAATTCCTTGAGGACCTGCTCCATGATTTTTCCAGGGACTGAGGTGAGGCTGACTGGCCTGTAGTTTCCTGGATCCTCCTCCTTCCCTTTTTTAAAGATGGGCACTACATTAGCCTTTTTCCAGTCATCCGGGACCTCACCTGAATGCCATGAGTTTTCAAAGATAATGGCCAATGGCTCTGCAATCACATCCGCCAACTCCTTTAGCACCCTCGGATGCAGCGCATCCGGCCCCATGGACTTGTGCTTGTCCAGTTTTTCTAAATAGTCCCGGACCACTTTTTTCTCCACAGAGGGATGGTCACCTCCTCCCCATACTGTGCTGCCCAGTGCAGCAGTCTGGGAGCTGACATTGTTTCTGAAGACCGAGGCAAAAAAAGCATTGAGTACATTAGCTTTTTAATATAATAATAAAAAAATATGGAGATATACCTATCTCATAGAACTGGAAGGGACCTTGAAAGGTCATAGAGTCCAGTCCCCTGCCTTCACTAGCAGGACCAATTTTTTGCCCCAGATCCCTAAATGGCCCCCTCAAGGATTGAACTCTCAACCCTTGGTTTTGCAGGCCAATGCTCAAACCACTGAGCTATCCCTCCCCCCACCATCCTCTGTCACTAGGTTGCCTCCCTCGTTCAGTAAGGGGCCCACACTTTACTTGACTTCCTTCTTGTTGCTAACATACCTGAAGAAACCCTTCTTGTTACTCTTAACATCTCTTGCTAGCTGCAACTCCAAGTGTGATTTGGCCTTCCTGATTTCACTCCTGCATGCCTGAGCAATATTTTTATACTCCCTGGTCATTTGTCCAATCTTCCACTTCTTGTAAGCTTCTTTTTTGCATTTAAGATCAGCAAGGATTTCACTGTTAAGCCAAGCTGGTTGCCTGCCATATTTACTATTCTTTCTACACACCGGGATGGTTTGTTCCTGCAACCTCAATAAGGATTCTTTAAAATACAGTCAGCTCTCCTGGACTCCTTTCCCCCTCATGTTATTCTCCCAGGGGATTCTGCCCATCAGTTCCCTGAGGGAGTCAAAGTCTGCTTTTCTGAAGTCCAGGGTCCGTATTCTGCTGCTCTCCTTTTTCCCTTGTGTCAGGATCCTGAACTCAACCATCTCATGGTCACTGCCTCCCAGGTTCCCATCCACTTTTGCTTCCGCTACTAATTCTTCCCTGTTTGTGAGCAGCAGGTCAAGAAGAGCTCTGCCCCTAGTTGGTTCCTCCAGCACTTGCACCAGGAAATAGTCCTCTACACTTTCCAAAAACTTCCTGGATTGTCTGTGCACCGCTGTATTGCTCTCCCAGCAGATATACAATGCAACTCCCCCACCTTTTCTGCCCTGCCTGTCCTTCCTGAACAGTTTATATCCATCCATGACAGTACTCCAGTCATGTGAGTTATCCCACCAAGTCTCTGTTATTCCAATCACATCATAGTTCCTTGACTGTGCCAGGACTTCCAGTTCTCCCTGCTTGTTTCCCAGGCTTCTTGCATTTGTGTATAGGCACTTAAGATAACTCGCTGATTGTCCTGCTTTCTCAGTCTGAGACAGGAGTCCTCCCCTCTTGCACTCTCCTGTTCGTGCTTCCTCCTGGTATCCCATTTCCCCACTTATCTCAGGGCTTTGGTCTCCTTCCCCCGGTGAACCTAGTTTAAAGCCCTCCTCACTAGGTTAGCCAGCCTGCTTGCGAAGATGCTCTTCCCTCTCTTCATTAGGTGGAGCCCGTCTCTGCCTAGCACTCCTCCTTCTTGGAACACCATCCCGTGGTCGAAGAATCCAAAGCCTTCTCTCCGACACCACCTGCGTAGCCATTCGTTGACTTCCACGATTCGACGGTCTCTACCCAGGCCTTTTCCCTGCACAGGGAGGATGGATGAGAACACCACTTGCGCCTCAAACTCCTTTATCCTTCTTCCCAGAGCCACGTAGTCTGCAGTGATCCGCTCAAGGTCATTCTTGGCAGTATCATTGGTGCCTACGTGGAGAAGCAGGAAGGGATACCAATCCGAGGGATTGATGAGTCTCGGCAGTCTCTCTCACATCGTGAATCCTAGCTCCTGGCAAGCAGCAGACCTCTCGGTTTTCTCGGTCGGGGCAGCAGATAGATGACTGTCCCCCTGAGGAGGGAGTTCCCGACCACCACCACCCGCCTCTTTCTCTTGGGAGCGGTGGTCGTGGAACCCCCATCCCTAGGACCGTGCATCTCATGCCTTCCAATTGGCGGAGTCTCCTTCTGCTCCCTTCCCTCAGATGTATCATCTAGTCCACTTTCTGCATTAGTACCTCTGGAGAGAACATGAAAATGGTTGCTCACCTGTATCTGCATTGCTGGTACATTTTTCTTCCTCTCTTTCTGGTCCTCTTTCTTCTTCTGGAGGTCACATGCTGCCAAATTTCTTAACCGTCCCTCTGTCCCCTCTGCGCAGCCTGCTCTGATTCTTCAGAACGTTGTGCCCATAGAAGCATATCCTGACGTCTGTCCAGGAAATCTTCATTTTCTCGTATGCAACGCAGGGTTGATACTTGTTTCTCCAGACCTCGAACCTTCTCTTCCAATATGGAGACCAGCTTGCACTTTGTACAGACAAAGTCGCTTCTGTCCTGTGGAAGAAAGACAAACATGGCACAACCTGTGCAGGTTACAACAGCTGAACGCTCACCTTCCATAATGCCTTCCTTCTAAGAGCTTCCTCAGCTGTTGTAGCAACTCACAGAAGCCCGCAAGATGAAAGCCTCAAGGGACTCTCCCCAGGCAAACTCCCTCTGTTAGCCTCCGCTGTTCGCCACTCAGCTGGTTCACTGCTCACTGCCTTTTTTTATAACAGTCAGGCCCACTCAAGGCCCACCTGGAACAAAGCACTCCCAATTCACACTTTTCAAACAAACATTCAAGGACATGGTCAAACTGACAAACTGTCCCCGCAACAGATACTCACCAACACAGCCCCCCTAATGCAGCACTTAGTGTACCTCCTCTCGGACAGATCCCAGGCAAACTCCCTCTGTTAGCCTCTGCTGTTCACTGCAAGAAGGGTTTCTCTTGGGTAGTAATGCTAGGCTGGGGCACTCAGGCAGGCTCCATATGCAGGCTGAGCCCGCTGAAAGGAAAATCAGTACTTTGAAATCGCATGGTCTATAGTCAGTCACATGATGGGAACATGAGGAAATGGCCTCGCTAACTGACTCTAAACGAGCTTGGAACACTAGCCAATGGGCAGCATGTTCAGAGCAGAATCTACCCTGTAAGTGTGTGCTCCGCACAACCCCTCCATTAGTGCATTGAATGCACAGAGCTCCATCAGTGCAGCATGAAGGCTGCCTCTTTAGGCTTGTGCTTGGTCTTGCAAAAATGGAAGGGGCTCAGCTGGTTCAGTTCAGGTTTTGTAAAAACACAAAATCAGTAGAAATATCTTCTCCTAAAACGGTCATCCTCCTGTGGCGCTTGCAACTTAGACATGCCATTGCAGCCCTGTGCTAGCACATGAGAGGCTGGAAACACAAATTCAAATGACTTCCCCTGACAGGGCTCTTGCTCTTCTGCAAAATGTTTTTGATAAACTGATGAGCTGGTCTTTTCATTTTGCAAGTGGAGAGCAATGCAAATGGGAGAACTATCACACTTCTGCTGAAAAGTAAATTGGATTTAGTAAATTTGAATAATTAAGCAAAGATGGTGGTAATAATATGGGGAAGGTAACTTTTGTAATTATTTTAAACCCGAATTTCCCCTAAGACAGGGATTCCCCAACTTTTGTTGTTGCGTGCCCCCTTCCAGATCTAGCAGCCGCCCTTCTCATCATTGACACTTCTTCTTAACACTACCTGTCTTTAGCCACCTGTCCATATTTCACTTATAGTGTGATGTATTCAACCAAAAAAATAACCCTGACTAAGTTCTGAGCTCAGTTAGACTGGATAGTTGCTGGGCAAGTGAACCTACGCTGTACAATGATTGGAGGTGAGGGCTCTGTATGTCAGCGTCTCTGTGTATCTATGTTCTCATTGGAACATCATGAAGTAAATTAACTACTGTATTTTATATAACAATTTCCCACAGTTTTAAAGCTTTATCTGAGTAGCCTATTATGAAAATGCAATAAATGAAATCTCCCGTTACACACTTTCTCCTGCGTTCCCCCCCGAGATGTCTCGTGAACCCCCAAGGGTACGCATACCACAGTTTGGGACCTCCTGTTTTAAGATTGTCAGTGAGGTTAATGTGGACACACTGCACATCTAATGCTGTGACCAGCATTTGCGAATGAGATGGGCTCGATCCTACCTTCCCATTGACTCTGAGTTCTGGGTTCTCTAGATATGTAACAAAAAGGGCAACAAAAATGATTAGGGGTATGGAACAGCTTCCATATGAGAAGAGATTAATAAGACTGGGACTTTTCAGCTTGGAAAAGAGATGAAGGGGGGAATATGGTAAATGTCTATAAAATCATGACTGATGTGGAGAAAGTAAATAAGGAAGTGTTATTTACTCCTCATAACACAAGAACTAGGGGTCATCAAATGAAATTAATAGGCAGCAGGTTTATAACTTAAAAAAAAGGAAGTATTTCTTCACACAACATACAGTCAACCTGTGCAATTCTTTGCCAGAAGATCTTGGGAAGGCCTAGACTATAACAGAGTTCAAAAAAGAACTAGATAAATTCATTGAAGATGGGTCCATCAATGGCTATTAGCCAGGATGAGCAGGGACGGTGTCCCTAGCTCTTTGCCAGAAGCTGGGAATGGGTGACGGGATGGATCACTTGATGATTACCAGTTCTGCTCATTCCCTCTGAAGCACCTGGCACTGGCCACTGTTGGAAGACAAGATACTGGGCTAGAGGGACCTTTGGTCTGACCCAGTATGGCTGTTATGCAAGATTGGGACATATGTGCAGTGTGACATGATTAATGCTGCTATAGGAACCTCCGCATGTGCATTTCCTGCCTTGTGGTTGAATTTGAAGCCACCATGTTGTGTTGATGGGGGATTTAACTCTTCCCCTTTCTGCCTTAAGTGGATATTAGGAGCTGGAGTTAAAGGAGGCTGAAGCTGCTGCTCCATGGACTTGCACAATACAGTTGTGCAATTCAATAGGCTTGAAACTACACCAGGCTCTTGATAAACACAGGGACTTGGCTGCCCCCTGGGTAACTCCTCTGGATGCAGGGGGTGATGTGATTAAAAGCCTCCCTCAACTGTTCTGCACTCATCTAAATGTTGGAATTGCTTCTAAAACTGCTGTTTGAATCCCTTCCCAAGCTTGCCCATCAGTAGCCCTCGCTGAGGGTGAGCTATGTGAATGATTTATTATGATTATCTCATCTGGCACCTAGGCCAGCGAATCTTCACCCAGTGAGTTCTGCATCTAGCTTGTTCAGTGGGAGCATGTCTCTGTATTAATGTGTGAATGTCAAGGGGGAAATCCAAAGCACTTCAGAGCAGGGAGAAGAACAGTTGGTGGAAGGTGAATAATAGTCACATAGCCGTTGGCCAAGCAACTTGTGAAAACCCTCATGTCTGGGAAGACCACCTTCTGCAAGCAGCTCATCTACTGATGTGAAATGCTGGAGTCTAAATCTCTGAGCTGTGACTAAAACTTCCCTCCTTGAATCCACTGACAGAGGGAGCTTTAAACACCACAATTCTGGCATCACCTCAGCTGCTACAATATCTTCTGGGGCCTCCCAGGATCTCATCTTCCCCCTTCCCTCCAGCATATCCAAACGTAGTGGCAAAGGTCTTCTTCCTCTCCTGTCTCCTCCTGCTTCCAATCCCCTCACTGGTCTTGTTTGGTTCAAGGTTGTTTACTCCCATCCTGCCTAGGTGTCTCCTTGCATCTCTGTTTCCCACCTAGACTCCCTCTACCATCTCCCTTTGTCATCTCTCCTCCTTTCAGCAGCTAACAGGCAGTTTGAATACACTCTGAGTGGGAAGCTTTCCTTGGACAGTGGCACCAGGAGGGTGTGAAAGGAGGGTTGGGACTCCAGATTTGGGTAAGGGATGCAGCTCCCCTTTAACTCCCTGTGTGGGTGGGAGTGACTGTTCTTGGAGGTGCAAGAGGGAGCACGAACTGTTCTAGGCTTGGTCTGGACTTAAAACTTGTACCAGCATAGCTACCTCAGTCAGGTGTGTGAAAAACCACCTCCCCCAGCCACAGACCAATGCTCACAAAACCCCCAGTGTAGACGTAGCGATGCTTACAGAAGAAGGCTTCTCTTACATAGCTAATATTCGGAGAGTTGGCATTCCTGTACCAGTAGAAAGACTCCTGTGGATGTACGCTGTGTTTATGCTAAGGGGCTATGCTGGCATAGCTATGACAGCATGGGCTCTGTAGTGTACACACAGCCCTAGTTTCTCACTCTGGCATTCTGTAAAAAGCAAACTTTGTGTTCTCTGAAGCCATCAGATCTGGCTGACTTCCTCCCCCACATCTGCTGAGTACAGAAACCCATTTGTCACTTGGGCAAAACTGCACTTTTAACTTTAAAAATATCACTAGCCGGTAAGATTTCATCGATAGCGGTAATGAATAAAGACAGTTCGTAAAGACACACTTAAAAGGAAACAATAGCTGGAGTAAAATCCCTGTTAAGAGGAAGGCCTTACCTCACTGAGTAGCTGTCTGATTTAGGGTAGGGCATTTGACCCATCAAAAAGTAATTGGTCAGTTGACCTGTCAGGCATTGGTCAAATATTCTAAAACTCTAACTTATTGTAACACTTTTTTTTTTTTTTTTTGGTTAGTAAGACTTTATGGTCTCCAGTAGGCTCAGCCTTGGATACTTATGCCTAATTACAAAAAAAAAGTTACTTGAGCTATTTTAACTCAGAACAATGCAAATTATGATGAAGTTTTAAAACATGAAAGAATGGCACCATGATACAGTCAGAAGGGTAGGGTAGGCTGCCACCTGTTCTTGCTGGAGTATTTGACCGTATTTGACTGTGGTCAAACATGTTGCCAAGCCTAGTCTGATTCTAATCGAAGAGCCAAAGTATTACTAGATTATAAAGGAAATGCAGTTCAGTGTAGAGAGACTGTGAGATACTGTAGTATATCAGGATGTGTTGCCGAAAACTGCAAGGCACGGGATATGTCATAAGACCATCCTCTGAGCTGTCTGCAAATTCCCCGTTCTGTTCTTTGTTCACATTAGTCAGCTGTGATCCAAGAAGAGTTTGACTATACAGGGGAAGACGTTTGCTCTTTTGGTCAGTCTGAGCGCTGCAGAAGAAAGTTCCAGTGCCGTTATACCAACGGATTTAAGCACCAATAACTTTTCTGTGCATCTCTGTGAAGTTCCTTACAGACAATCCTCTCTGCACTTGATGAGGTTGGTGAGGACCAGAGAAGACTCTGGGGAGATTTAGAGACACCTAACCAGCCTGGATGAGTAGGTAGCATGGTGGCATAACATTTCATGTTGATAAATGCAAAACATGTTGAAGGAAAAATCTGAACTCCTTCACCCGGTTGGGTGTAAATTAGCTGCCCGTAGGAAAGGGACTTGAGTGTCATTGTAGACAGTGTAGTGGAGAGTTCTGCTCAATGTGCAGCTGCAGTCAGTAAAGCAAATAATGTGCAGATGCCTAAAGAGTAGAATAGTGAATAGTCAGAGACTAGTCTAATGCCTTTATCTAGTCAGTGGTGCAGCCTTATCTGGAAACTGTGCGGTGCTGAGAACTTCATAACGGATAGGATACTGAAGAACTAGAGGGGGTTCAGAGAAGAGTATTGAGAATGATTGACGGCCTGGAAAGTTCTCCAATGAGAAGAGACTGAAAAGACTGGGCTTGTTACCTAAAATAATGACTGAGTGAAAAGATGTATCCTCTTTTCAGCTTTGAATTTCCCACCTGTCAATTTGTGATCAGACGGTGGAGCTCTGTGCCACAGTTCTGCCTTGAGTCGTTGAAGCCAAGAACTCAGCAAGATTTGAAAAGGGATTGGACACTATACAGCTAACAATAATATCCAGAGTTGTAATTGATAACAAGTGTTGTGGAAGGGATATTGAACCTCCTGCTTCAGGTCTTTAGACAATCTGCAGCTACCAGTGACACGAGTAGCCCTAGGTGGGGACTGATATCCCTCATCTGCTACTGCGGGATTCTCACCCACTCCTCTGCAGCATCTGGTGCTTGGCAAGATGCATCTTGGTTCTGATCCAGTCTGGCCGTCCTGTGTTCCAGTCGGAGTAGCTCCAGTTAGACAAGGGGAGTGTGACATCTTTGACATTTAATAATGATCTTATTTCTCCTTATTCCCACTTTCCCAGTAATTGATGGAAGGTAGCTATGTTGAAGCAGAAGGCATAGTGTGGAGGGGAGTATGGCTTTCTCCTCAAAGATGACTCCAACTTAGTTCTTAAAACTATCAATGACAAGGAAGCTTATTGCAGAGATTGGGGCCATCACCATGCTCAGAGACCCCAATAGCCTAATGTAATACCACTTACTACTGCTGTCGCAAACCATATGTCCTCTGTGGAATTGTACTGTTTGGTGGAAGCTCGTAGAGTACTCTGCTGCTGCCAGATATGATTATCAGTCATTGCTCCTCTCCTCCAGCTCTTAATGTTCTAGCCAAGGAGGTAGTTATAGTGATTCTAGAAACCAGCTTCTGGGTCGGGTTGACTGAGATGAGATTGTAACACTCAAAAGGCTGATGCAGCTCTGTAATAGAGGCTGTGCGAGTGAGGTGAAGCTTGTGGTTCTACAGAATGACACACTCCAATGGTAAGCTGTTGCGAGGGGCAGCGTTCTCAGCTGGTTTCATCCTCTTCTCCCCTTCTGCAGCTCATCCTCTTTGGGCTCAGCAATCAGATGGTGGTGACGTTCAAGGAGGAGAACACCATTGCTTTCAAACACCTGTTTCTGAAGGACTATGTGGATGGGTCGGAGGACACATATGCTGTCTATACGCAGAGGGACCTCTACGATCACATGTTCTATGCCGTGGAGAAGGTGAGAGGAGGAGCGCGCTGGGGTCCTAGGAGACCTAGGCGGGCTGGGCAGGGAGCCATCGGTAGATCCCTGTGTGGATACAAGATTTGTATCCACATCTGATCCGCAAACATGGTATGCGGATATCTGTGGATACAAAGCGGCTATCTGCAGATTTTCAGGGCATTAGCCTTTGGGTTGGGCAGAGTGAGGGAGGAGTGGCGTGGAGCTGGGACAGAGGGCTCTCCATGGCTCATAGCAGAGCACTACTGACATGGGGGCTTTGGGGCAGGGTGGTAAAGTCTCCTCCTTCCCCAGTACCTGGCCATTCCTAACGAGACAATCGGGCGCTACGCCTACGTGCGTGGGGAGTGCAGCGGGAACCAGTCGGCCCTCATGCTGTGCCAGCAGTACTATCGCAAAGGGCAGATCGACCCTGCCAATGACACTTTCAACATCGACCCCAAGATCATCACAGGTAAGTGAGCCCCAGGCTGCTCAGTGCTTCTGGGTCCCTGGAGTGCTGTCAGGCTCCCTGATGGATCTCTCTGCTGGGCCCCATGGGCTGGTGCGTACTACTGCTCACTCAGCTGTGTGTGCACCCTGGCCTCGTGAGTATCAGGTGGTGCCCACGCTGCATGACAGCTGAAGAGGTGGCAACAGGCATTGACTGGCTGGCAGAGTTGAGGGTTTAGTTGGGTAAGGTGGCAATGCCCTGCAAAGTGTGGGCTTGCTGTCTGTGCCCTGTCTCTACCTAGGCTCTTGTCCTGTGCCTCTCTGTGGGGTCTTCACACACCTTGGTGGGGAAAAAGTGAGTCCCAGTGGCTTATAGCCCCAGCGGTGCCTGGGAAGGGGAGTGCACCCAAGGCCTTGCTCAGGCTAAATCCAAGGTGGTGGGTGAGCTCTCCTTTGGCAGGTGAGTTCCCTGGAGCCTTGCTGCAGCCTCGGGGGGGGGGGGGGGGAGGGGGTGTTGCTGGGAGTGCCTTAGGCAGGCATTGTCTGTTGCACCCAGCCTGCGATGGCTGCCCATGGCGCAGTGGGACAGATGTCATGCTAAAGTGCTCTGTAAACATGTGAGGAGTGGGTTGGCTTAGACTAGCTCCTGCCTCTTGTTTGAAAAGCAGGCTTAGGTCCTTGTTCTCGGCTCCTCTCTGGCTCCATCCTGGGGGCAGGGCTGGTCCCTGATGTGGCAAATGGTGCCTGGGGGGGCTTTCCTTGCTGCTGGAAGGTGGGGGAGGGGACAGTAGGTCCTGTGTTGGTGCTGGCTGGGCTGCTTCTCTGAGGACAGCCTCCGCTTCCTCTGCAGACTGCCTGGGCGTGGACCCCATGGAGAGGATGCCCTGGCCCCTGCAGCCTGTGGAGACACTCTCCCTGCAGCCCCACCCCAGCTACCAGAACTTCACGCTCAAGTTTCACAAGTAAGTGCCTTATCTCTCCAGGCATGTCGTGAGTGACGTGGGGTCTCTTCTGTTACCAACAGCAGGGCACAGCTACCTGCTGAAAACAGGAGATGCAGTCAAAGCTAGGGTCTCTGGCAGTGTTACCTGGGGGAGCCCTGTTCTCTGCCTCTGGCTCAGTCTCCTGTGGGCTATAATCCTTTGGTCTAATTTGGATTTCTGGGTTTATGGTGCGGATGCTGGTGGCCTATGATACATGGGAGGTCAGAGTAGGTGATCTGGTGGTCCCTGCTGTCCTCTAACTCTGTGGAGCTCTCCACACCAGCCAGAGGCAAAAACTGGGCAGGAGCAACCCTGGGGAGGGGAATGGGGGGGGGGGGGCCTGGGAAGGTGTCTCTAGAAGCAGTTTGGCTGGGACAGTGTGGGGGTTGAAGAGTATTGGCTCTTGCACTTGCTATGGGGTGTAGGCTGGGATTCCTGGTGTGGCTGGGAGGGAGTCCCTGTGTATTGCCCTGAACCAAAAGGGGCAAACAAGTTGCTGAGCACAGGAAGGGGGCTAGACTTGTTGCTGGGAAACTATTAGGGAGCCGAAGGGGGTGAAACTGAGGCAGTGACTGGGTCTGATGCTGGTGGAGGGGAGACCTTGTTAGTTCCCTGGCAGCATTACACGGGGGACAGCGCATGCAGCGTCCTGTGTGGCTTCAGCTCTTTGAAGTTTCCTGCTCTGATGATTCCAAATCTAGGGCCTTTGTAGTGGAAACAGCCTTCTTCATGAAAAGGGTCGCTGGACAGAGATGAATCAACTTCCTCAGCCAGAGCGAGAGAGTCACTTGCTTGAGCTCAGTTCCTCAAGTACATACAGGTCTGACTTGCTTCTGTGGGCTCTGCTAAGCTGGCACCATCTCCCATCACAGCGTCCCTCAGTTCCTGTCGCAGAACTGTGCAGTATGCTGCACAGATGCCTAGTGAGGCACAGCCCCCACCCCCAAAAACCTTATCTGAGTAGACAAGACAAACACAGGATAAGAGGGGAACAAGCATGGGGAGGGAAGTGACTCTCGCAAGGTCACCAAGCAGGCCAGTGGCAGAGTCCCAGGCCGGTGTTCTATCGGCTAGACCCCACAGCTTGCAGAATTATTACTAAGGGCTTGTCTACACTAACCGGGGGTTCGATGCGCAGTGATTGATGCATCAGTGGTCGATTTAGCAGATCTAGTGAAGACCCACTAAATTGACTGCTGATCGCTCGCCCGTGGACTCCTGTACTCCACCTGAACAAGAAGCGCAAGGGGAGTCGACGGGAGAGCGTCTCCAGTCAACGTAGCGTAGTGTGGACCCCGCGGTAAGTCGATCTAAGTACGTCAACTTCAGCTACGTTATTCACCGTTATTCGGCCGTGGTGCAGTTCTAGTGGGGGGTCTCAGCTGGAAAGCCACTGTGAAAATTGCCCTTCCTCCACAGTGCCACCTGCTGACTCAAGTGACGGAAAAGTCTGCCTGCTGCTCATTCCTCTTAGCCCTGCAGAACCAGCTCAGGAGCTGGATTCCGGACTGCTACACCTTCAGTTATTCACGTAGCTGAAGTTGCATAACTTGTATACACTACAGGGGGAAAATCAATACAAGGCCTGATGAGTGTAAGAGGCAGAAGCCCCCCAGCCGAGGGGTGAAACCGTAGGGTGCAGCAGGGACAATCTTCATATTTCTCAGTGGGGCAACCTGTGCCTGGGAGTGATGGAGAGTGAGTGAGGGACTGAAAGTGGCATGGTAAAGGTAGGGCTGGGGAGGGGGACACTGGTGGGCTGGCTGGCAGGCTCGAGTTGGTGGGAGGGGGACACTGGTGGGCTGGCTGGCAGGCTCGAGTTGGTGGGCGGGGGGAGGGGGACACTGGTGGGCTGGCTGGCAGGATCGAGTTGGTGGGCAGGGGAGGGGGACACTGGTGGGCTGGCTGGCAGGATCGAGTTGGTGGGTGAGTGGGTGTGAGCGGGGGAGACAAGTGGGTGGGCTGGTTGTTGGCACTGGGTGCTGATGGGGAGACAGATGTGCTCGCCCACTGGCTGATGGTAAGTTGGTGGGAGGGGGACACTGGTGGGCTGGCAGGCAGGATCTAGTTGATGGGCAGGGGGAGGGGGACACTGGTGGGCTGGCTGGCTGGGAGGCTCGAGTTGCTGGGCGGGGGAGGGGGACACTGGTGGGTGGGCTGGCTGGCAGGATCGAGTTGGTGGGCAGGGGGAGGGGGACACTGGTGGGTGGGCTGGCTGGCAGGATCGAGTTGGTGGGCAGGGGGAGGGGGACACTGGTGGGCTGGCTGGCAGGATCGAGTTGGTGGGCAGGGGAGGGGGACACTGGTGGGCTGGCTGGCAGGCTCGAGTTGCTGGGTGAGTGGGTGTGAGCGGGGGAGACAGGTGGGTGGGCTGGTTGTTGGCACTGGGTGCTGATGGGGAGACAGATGTGCTCGCCCACTGGCTGATGGTAAGTTGGTGGGAGGGGAGACAGGTGTGGGGGCTGGCAGAGCCAAGTTGGTGTATGTCGGGGGGACGACAGGTGTGGGGCTGGCTGGCAGGGCTGAGTTTGGGGGGCACTGGTGGGCAGGCTGACTGGCAGAGCAGAAGCCTTAGTTGAGCAGAACAGTTCAGTATCCTGAAAAGCTCCTGATCTTGTTCAGTGGCTCCTAGGGACTCCTGCATATGAGGCAGGGTGCTCAGCTGGGGTCTGAAATGCTGAACCAGCTGTTCTCGTTGTTCCTGTGCCCTGAGTTCCTCTTTCCCCTTCTCCTTCTTGCGTGGGCTCTGGGGCCTGCTTCAGCCTGTGCTAGCACAGTGGCATTGTTGCTCCATTGTCTACAAGAACTTCTGCCTCCCCAGTGGTTACTCAACATGCTGCTAAATCTGGGGACTCGGCAGTTGAGAGAGCACAGCTGCCAGGATCTGGAGGAGGATGTGATAGGGACCTAGGAGCTCTGTGGTGTTGAGGATGTGTGCAGTGACCACTGTGTAACGTGAGCGAGCGCAGGGTTGGGGAAGATACCACCAGCTTGAGCTAAAAGACATACGTCCTAGTTCTAGCAGGACGAGTCTGAAGGTGATGGCTTCCTGTTGAATTGAACGAGGGGGAGGGGGAATGCTTCCCACGCACTAACAAGCAGGAGGTGGTGTTGGTGGGGGGAGCAGCTCAGAAGGTGCCCACCAGTTAGGTCCATGGCATTATTTTTAAGGGTACAGCTGTGTTGCAGCGCGGAGGTGTGACACATGCACTACTCAAGCTAACACAATAAAAACAGCAGTGTGGCCACTGTGGCCTGGGTGGCGGCTCAGGCTAGCTGCTTGAGCCGTACCTAGGATCTTGGTTGCAGTTGTACTAGGATGACTAGCCTAAGCCATGGTGGCCACACTGCCATTTTTAGGCACTAGCTCGAGCAGAACTAGTGCACGTACATCTACCCGAGCTGGAAATTATACCTCCCAGCTGCAGTGTAAAGACATTACCTTGGTTTCCCTTTAGACTGTGTTACCTAGTGGTTGGGATGGAGCAGTGAGTCAGAATTCTGGGTTCTGCTCCTGGCTCTGCCACTGCTCCCATGATTTCAGCTAAGTTACTGTTTCCCCATCTGTAAAATGGGCCAACACCTGCTTCTTTTGGGAGGATGGCCTGTGTAGTTTTGGGCTGAAAGGAGCTGTATGGTGCTGAGTTTCTAGCTGTGAAGAGCAGCTCCCTTTTGGAGCGATGGAATGGAATGTACCA
The DNA here is from genome assembly GCF_028017835.1 of Emys orbicularis. NCBI lineage: Eukaryota > Metazoa > Chordata > Testudines > Emydidae > Emys > Emys orbicularis. Next base: position 7,981,419 of record NC_088701.1, on the reverse strand, counting down.
CTCCAGAAGCTATCCTGTTAGTCTGATCGCTGTCTCCTGCAGGCTCATTAACGTCACCATCCAGTTTAAACTGAAGGCCATCAACATCCAGACGATCATTAACAATGAGATTCCGGACTGCTACACCTTCACCATCACTGTGAGTAACCCCGGCCCAGCTCTGAGCCAGGGCTGCAGAAGGCCTGCCTGCGTCAGAGAAATTCATAGCCAGGATTCCCCGAGGGCTGCAGCTGCCTGAGGGAAGCACAAGCCGTTAGCCTGTACTACCTTCTTCCTGGGAGATCACCCCACAGCCTGGTCGCTCTTGCTGTCAGAGAGCGCTTGCTCTTGAGCAAAGGAGCAGTCAGGCTGAATTCCTCCAAGCAATGTGCAGGTAGCTCCTTGGGCTGTGTCCCTGGGGTGGTGAGCAGCCATGATATAGGAGGAGGGAGCCAGGGAGGAGGCCAAGGTTCCTGGCCGTGGTGCAGTTCTAGTGGGGGGTCTCAGCTGGAAAGCCACTGTGAAAATTGCCCTTCCTCCACAGTGCCACCTGCTGATTCAAGTGACGGAAAAGTCTGCCTGCTGCTCATTCCTCTTAGCCCTGCAGAACCAGCTCAGGAGCTGGATTCCAACTGGCTCGTGAGCCAAGAACTCTTCCCAGAGAGCCAGGAGGAGCCCAGCTGGGCTCCCTGAGCCTGCAGGGCTGCCAGATGCACCCTCTCTGCATGGCCGCTAGCTGAGTGGGTTCTCCGTCAGAGGGTCAGTGTGAGACCCAGCTGTGCTGCTGGTGCATGCTGCCCTGCAGAGCAGGACTGCAATAAGGGAGTGAGAGTCCTGTAGTGGGAGCAGGGCTGGTGAGGACTATCCAGCCAGAGAGGTTCCTGGCCATCCCATCCCCTCCTTGCTGTGCAGTAGCTGTCTTCCTCTTCCTTCACCAGATCACATTTGACAACAAGGCTCACAGTGGCCGGGTGAAGATCAGCCTGGACAACAAAGCTGACATCAAAGAGTGCAAGGACCCCAGCGTCTATGGCCGAGGTAGGGGATGGGAAGGGCAGACAGAATTGGGGGCAGTCTTCCTCTCCCCCCCGCCCCTGCTAACTGGAAGGGCCATTGGTGGCTGTGCTAGCGCTGCTGTGAACCATTAAGGCCTGTCCATTCTAGACACCCCCTTTCACAGCAAATGTGACCTTGCCTCTGGGCTGTGCCTTCCTCAGCTAGATCTCTGCTGGGGGATGATTTGGGCAGGTGGAGTGATCTCTGGGTGATGTGACTCAGGGCAGATGTCCATGGAAGACCATGCACCGCTCCTGTGATCGGAGCAGACACGCTTACTCCTTACTTCCACGTAACTAAAATCCTGGCTTCAGGATGGGCACTCGGTATCACCCCTGCTGTCTGTCAGGCTGATGATGGTGGCAGCTCACTGCTGGGCATTCTAGGCTTGGCTGCCCTGGTGTTACCTTGCTGAGGAGATCCACTGCCTCTTCCAGGAGACAACACCTTCCGCATGTTCTTCGACGTGGCTGTGATCCTTGTTTGTGTGCTGTCCTTCATCCTGTGTGCCCGCTCCATCATCCGGGGCTTGATGCTGCAGCATGTGAGTACTGGCCTAGCCTGCTGGGCTGATCAGCATTAACCCTTTGAGTGCAACTGGGTGCAAACATCAGGCTCTGACTGCACAGCCCCTTGCACTCCTGCAGCCTCTCAGAAACGATGGGCCTCCACTTGGGTGTAAGGCTGTGCTTGCTGCAGCGATCCCCTTTGAGGATGGGTCTCTCTGGCAGGAGGGAGGGTTCCCAGGGCATCTCCTATGAATCCCTTGGGGCACACAACTACTGAATAAGGCTGAGGGCCGTGGGCATCTCTGGGGATGGAATGGCTCAGTCAGTCTGAGATGGAGCTGTCGGAGGCTGGAACCCGCTGCTCCCAGCTGAGTTGTCCTGGAGGTGAGCAGAGCATCAGACCAGTGAAGTGAGAGAAATGTGATGATCTGACCTGGTCAAAAGGGCAAATATGAATTTTATTTTGAGCCAGGTGAAAATCTCACTCTCCTGGAGCACTGGGCAGAGCTGGGAGTTTTGCTTTGTCTATTTCTCCCTCTGCAAGGGTGAAGATTCTGGGAGATGGGGCCCTGCTGCTCCCAATGGGGCCTTCTCTGCCCAGCAGCCATGTTCCAAACCAAACATCCCCAAGGGACTCTTGGAAGTCCACCTCAGCCTACTGCCTGAGGAGCTTTGTCCCTGCTGCGGGTCCATCACCGCTCTCCATTCTGCTTGCAGGAGTTGGGCCATTTCTTTCAGAGACGCTACAATCAGGACGTCTGCCTGTCAGACCGCATGGAGTTTGTGAATGGCTGGTACATCCTGCTGGTGGTGAGTGATGTCCTGACAGTGTCCGGGACCATCATGAAGATCGGAATTGAGTCAAAGGTGAGGGGATGGACAGGCATCCATTCCTGTGTGTGCTCTTCCCCCGTCCCCCATGGGGCTATGCCAGGGAACCCTCCCAGAGAATCTCTCTGGCAAAATATCTCCTCTCCACCCTGGGAATGCTGCCAGAGCAGGGGCACTGGCAGGGTGTGCAGGGCCACTGGAACGGGCCACACCTTTGGCTGTGGGGCTGGCAGCTTGCTGGGCATGGAGATCCCAGCCTAGGTGCAGATGTGGGCACTGCCAAAATTCCTGTCTTGGGGTCATGTTCCTCCTAACTCCGAGCTGTTTGTAAGATCAGTGCAGTAATCCTGTGGCTCTGTAGCCTCCTGCAGAGCTTGAGGCACCATTTGCCTGGTCTGTTCCCAGCAGGGAGAGAGGGACAGGGAAGGACCCACTCTGAGACTGGGTGGCCCAATAGCTGCATATGGGTGCCGGATTGCTGCTGTCCCCATGCTCTGGAGTGAGGGAATGATCATGGCTACTGAGCACATCTGAGTGTTTAGTGATGTCCTGGTCTGCGCAGATCCATACTGGGCCCTGAGTGACGATCCCCCTCCAGTGTACAGCCCCTCCCCGCCACAGACCGTAAAAATCAGGCGTAGGGGACCCAAGGCACTAGGTCCTCATGCCAGGTCTTTGTCTAGTTTAAAAGGGCCCGAGTGGCTTCCTCCCTTCCCTTGGGAAACCATGCCAGGTACCTAGCCAACCCTGTCCTGATCCTGAGCCCAACCTGTCCTGGCCCTTGGCCCATCCCAAAGGGGACCCCTGCCCAGGTTAGGACTGACAGACTGTGCTGTTGTCTTGGAGCCAGGCTTGGGAGTCCTCAGTCTCCTCCTCTCCCCTCTGATTGGTCCTGTTGCTTTTCGCTGACCTGCCTTCCCCTCGCTGCCTCCTGAGAGCACAAGGTGTCCTGCCTGGCAGTGCTGGAGCTGCCTGGTGAGGGACTGTCACCTCCCCACTCCGGATGCTGTGAGGCCTTTACTGATGCAGCCCTTTTCCAATCCATCATGTTCCAAATGCATAACGGGCTGCGGGCTGCCCTCAGCGTCTTGTATTGCTGCTCCTTGGGCTCCCCTGTCCACCTGCCGGTAGCTGTCCGCTGGGTTCTGCTCCCCTGGCTGTAATGGCTTCATAGATTCCAAGGGCAGAAGGGACCATTGTGATCATGTGGTCTGGCACAGGCCAGAGAACTTCCCCAGAGCAGAGCTCTTAGAAAAACATCCAATCTTGAATTAAACATTGCCAATGATGGAGAACCCGCCACAACCCGTGGTGGAATGGTGGTGAGTGATGGGTAGTCCGGGATACTAAGCACCTAAGTTCATGTTAATGATGGGAGGCACGTTTGCTGTGAGAGGCGGGGCCGCCTGATATGTCTGTGTCTGTCTGCAGAACTTTGCCAGCTACGACGTGTGCAGCATCCTTCTGGGCACCTCCACGCTCCTGGTCTGGGTCGGGGTCATCCGCTACCTCAGCTTCTTCCAGAAATACAATGTGAGTGATGCCTGCGTGCAGATGCACACAGCATGTAGTGAGAAAGCTCTGTCCCAGTGAGTGGCAATGCTGCCCGAGGTGCTGAATTCTGCTCGAAGTGAAGGCCTAGGCAGACTTTGCCCCCTCAATCCTGACTTGCAGCCATGCCCCTGTGATTCCAGATGGGGTTCACCCCTCCCCCAGCTCTGTCAGTACCCCTCAGTGCTGACTTGCAACCCCCTGCTATTCCAGCCCTGCTCTCTCAGCAAACAAAACTGGAGCAATTCAGTGGAAACCTGTTGTGCTAGCTAATGCTCTGTCCACTCCACATAAGTGCTCCGAAAGGATGGGGCTTCCAACGCTCCCTCTGAGAATCATTTTGCAGCCTGATCCTCCGCTCCATTGCCCTGTGATATCATGCCATTGCTCCTGGTCCTCTTCCTGGGCCACCTAAAAACCTCTCCTCCCCTGGGTTGACATGTCCCTCCTATTCCTAGGAGCAGCCTCTGCCACAGCAGACACTGGGGTCTCCCCGGCTATGCACGCTCAGCTCCCTGAACCTTTCTTCTGGAGGATCGCTGCTGGCCTGGGGACAGGACTCAGTCCCAGGTGCTGTTTCTGCAGGGCTCTGGCAAGACTTATGCCTCCCTGCTCCATGACTTGATGCCTCCGCATGTTCAGCGCAGAGTAGCTGTGGCCTTGCTGGCTGCCATGCAACGCTGCAGGCCTCTGTTGCATCTGCTGCCTCCTCTCCCAGACCTTTGTGCCACCCCCGCAATTATTATTGCTCCCATCTGATCTCCGTGTGGTGACTGATCCCATTATCCCTTGGGGATACCCAACTCCATCATGGTGTCCCCTTTGGCGTCTCCTGCTGACTCTGGGCGCCCTGGTGGAGAGTCCCTGCACTATTAGTGTTTCACAATCACATCTGTCTCCCCCAGATTCTCATAGTGACCATGAGGGTCGCCCTCCCCAACGTGATCCGCTTCTGCTGCTGTGTCGCTGTCATTTACCTGGGCTACTGCTTCTGCGGGTGGATCGTACTGGGCCCGTACCATGTCAAGGTACCATGGGGCACTGTGCCATGTTGGGGTTGGTTGGGGAGACCAGGTCTGCAGCTGGGAGTGTTGGGGGCACTGTACCAACTGGGGGGGTCAGACTGTAGCTAGGAGCATGTGGGGACTGTACCATGTTGTGGGGTCTGGGAAGGGACTAGGGCTGGGGAGGGGACTGTACCATGTTGGCGGGGGGGGGAGGAGGTTTGGGTGGCTAGTAGCATAAGGGGGCAGGTCAGTGTGTCTAGGGGCATTGAGGAGGGGACTGTACCATGTTGGCGGGGGGGGGGAGGAGGTTTGGGTGGCTAGTAGCATAAGGGGGCAGGTCAGTGTGTGTAGGGGCATTGAGGAGGGGACTGTACCGTGTTGGGGGGGGCAGGTCTGTGTGGCATGGGGCACTGGAGTCATGCCTTTGCTTGGGTGGAATTCCAAGTCCCCAAGCCAGAGATCCCAGAGCCTTGGTCTCCCGCTGTGTTGGTGGTAGGTCTGCCCTGTAAAATGGCAATAACCCTCCAAGCACTGCCCTGCATTAGGGGAGAACACAGCCAGTCTTGATCCCCATCCCAGTCCCTTCAGTGGGGGGAGATCCGTAAGGAACCTCCCAGTGGAAACAAAATGCAGGGGACACAGCAGCCCTTCCCCCAACACCCAGCTGGCATCGGCCTCTCCTTGCGCCATGGGTAGCAGCAGCAAGGAATCACCCTCTGTCCTATTGCACTGTTTAGTGCAGCATAGGGTCTGGGGCAGGTGAGGCTACTACAACTGAACCTCTGGCCCATGGCCTGGCTTGGCTCTGCCAGAGTCTCTGCTCCTGGTCAGGCAGCCCCAAGCAGCGGGTGGCGAGAGAGGCAGGAGGAAGTGAGGCAAGCAGGAAATGGGAGCCCTCAGGGGCCTGTTCCTGTTGCTACCCTGCTGGGGGATGTTGGCTAGTCCCTTCCCCCCTCTGCACCCATTTGGGGAAGGGGGCTAATGGCTGGATAGAGCTTAGGGCCCTTTGCTATGAAGGGGGAAGATCTGTGTTGGTGGTAGCTCTGCTGCCATTGAGCCTAGATGGTCACGCAGCGCTGCTCCAGCTCCCCATGTGGCTTTGCTCCAGGGTCTGCCCGGCCACACCTGTACTCAGGGGCTTGTCTCTCTCTGCCCTATGTGCAGTTCCGCTCCCTCTCCATGGTGTCCGAATGCCTCTTCTCCCTCATCAACGGGGATGATATGTTTGTGACCTTCGCTGAGATGCAACAGAACAGCTACCTGGTGTGGCTCTTCAGCCAGCTCTACCTCTACACCTTCATCAGTCTCTTCATCTACATGGTGCTCAGCCTCTTCATTGCACTCATCACCGGCTCTTATGAGACCATCAAGGTCAGTCTGGGGAGTGCTGCCTTCCGTGGGCTGCAGGCTTGTCAGAGCCCGAGAGCCATGTCTAACCTGAATGAAATGGACCTTGTCTCAGGTTCCCTCAGCCACCTCCATCTTGGGGTGGAGCACAGCATGTTGGGATGTGAAGCCCTTCCAGCAGCAAGTATTGTGAACTCCATGGGCTGCCCTGTTAGTGGTGCCAACGGTGGGCTTAGTTACCCACTGACAGGTGTGTGGGGTAGGACATGCCCCCTCCCCCCGGCCTAGCTGCAGCTGGCAGTCATCGCCTGGGGACGTGGTTTGGAGACAGCTTTGCTTGAGACCATAAACACTTGTGTGCCTGAGCCAGCCCGTTCCCAGTACGACCCATGGGCTCCACCAATTTAAATTCAAAGTGGCACCACCTATGGTCCCTCCAGCCCTAGCACGTCTGGCAGCGCTGCCATTGCCCTGTTGCTGCCAGCCCTCTGAGGACTATGGGGAAGGGTAGTGAGGGCCCTGGAGCCTGCCCTCATGGGTACTGAGTAGAGAAGCCCTCTCTGGGGAGGCTTTAGCTTTCTCTTAAGTTCTGTGGAACTTTTCCTTCTAGGCCTGGACAGAGCTGTCCCTAGGGTACGGCAAATAGGTGCGACCGCCACAGGCCCCATGCTTTGGGGGGCCCCTGTGCTCCATACGTGCTGACTCTGTGGGTGCTCAGCACCCACTGGCAGCTGAGCTCTCCCTTCCCCTCCCCAGTGCCTCTCCCCTGCTGGTGGCCTCGCTGATCTTTCCTCCCCCTCCCTCCCAGAGCCTCCCTTCCGCTGCCAACAGCTGTTTTGCTGTGTCCAGGTCAGCTCTGGGAGAGAGGGGGAAGTGGGGACTGGGTGCACTTGGGGGAAGAGGTGGGGTGGGGGTTTGGGGGAAGGGGTGGAATGGGGGTGGGAAGAGGCAAGGTGGGGGCTTGGGAGAAGGGGTGGAGTCGGGGGCGGGGGGCTGATTTGTCCTGGGCCTTGCACCCCGCACAGGACGGCCCTGGGCCTGGAACATGAGCAGTGCAGGCAGCATAGGGCAAGCTTTCCCTAGGCTGCACCGGGACATGGCAGGGCTGCCTGTGAGGTGAGGGGATTGTTTCTGGCCCATCAGATCCTTGGCTTCTGCTAAGATCATCAAGGTCTCTGCTAGGCCATGGTCAAGACTCCAGCATGCCCTGATCAGCCTTCAGAGCCATTAGTGCCCTGGATTGGCTCCCGCTCCCAGTGTCCCCAAGAGCTCCCTTGCTGCTGAGAGGAGGTAGGAGGCCTCTGGAGGGAGTGGCCTCTGGAAGGGGTTATCAGGCCAGGCTTGGTAGGCAGGCAGCCTGACTCCTCTCTGTCCATTTCTGCAGCACCAGTGTGAGGGTGATGTGCCCATCACACAGCTCCACATGTATATTGCCGAATGCAAAGACAGCCCAGGGTCTGGCAAGTTCCGCCGTGAGAGCAGCTCCTCCTGCTCGGTCTTCTGCTGCTGCGAGCGGTACGTATGCAGGGCGGGAGCCAATATGCTCCCAGGGCTGGACCCAGCAGGCTCTGGGGACAGGATGGGCTGAACCACTCTGCTCTAACCCCATTCCAGTAACTCTCTAGGGTTAGAGCTGGGGCTGGCTGTTAGGAGTTGTGGGGGGGCAAGGATGGTCCCCATGTACTAAGCAGAGAAGTGAACTGCACGTTGTACCCTGGTCAATAGAAAGGGCTTTAGAACACGCTTATAGATTAAACAGTAGTAAGTTACCAGGACCAGCTGGTGTTCCCCCAAGAGTTTTGAAGGAACTCAGATTATATACTGCCGTTAGTAACACTGAATTGAATTTCACATTTATCACTGAAACAAGCCTCTGTTCCAGATGATTCGAAGGTAGCTAATGTAACGCCGATTTCTAAAAAAAAGGTTTACTGGCCAGGATCACTTCTGGAGCTTAACTTCAGCACTGGGCAAGTTGGTAGAAACCGTGGTAAAGAACAGAATTATCTGACACACAGAGAAACATGATGTGTTGAGAAAGAGCCAACATGGCGTTTGTAAATAGTGAGGCATGACTATGAGGGGTCAGCAAGGGCAAGCCAGTGGATAGTGTACTTGGATTTTCAAAAAGACAGACAAGGTCCCACCAATGGCTCTTAAGGGACTAAGTTGCTATGGGATAACTGGTAGGCGCCCTCACGTATCAGTCACTGGTTAGACGATAGGAAGCCAAGTGTGAGAATAAATGGTCAGTTTTCAAAATGGAGAGAGTTAAACAACGTGGTCCCCCAAGTATCTGTACTGGGACCTGTGGTGTTCAGCATATTCATTAACGATCTGGAAAAGACAGTGAACAGTGAAGTGGCAAAGTTTGCAGATGATACAACATTATTCAAGATAGATAAATCCAAAGTAATAGGCTGGAAAAAATAATCCCAACTACATCTATATAATGATGGGTCCTAAATTAGTTGTTACCACTCAAGAAACTTTAGCTCAATGCACAGCAGCAGGTAAAAGTGCTAACAATGTTAGGAATTATTAGGAAAGGAATAGAAAATAAGACTGAAAATATCATCCACTCTATAAATCCAAGGTGGGCCCACACCTTGAATACTGTGTCCAGTTCTGGTTGCCCGATCTGAAAAAGGGTATAGTGGAACTGGAAAAGGTTCAGAGAAGGGCAACAGAGATGGTAAAGACTATGGAATGGCTTGCATGCAAGGAGAGTCTAAAAAGATTAGGGCTATTCAGCTTATAAAAGAGATGATTAAGGGGAGATATGATAAAGATCTGTAAAACCATGAATGGTGTGGAAAAAGTGAATAGAGAAGTATAGCAATGGACTGTGGGTTGGGACTGAGGGGCACTGGCAGAGGTGGGATAGTAGGGGGCTGTGGGTCAGGACTGTGGGGGACCAGGAGACCTGTAATCTTAACAAATGTATTAGTCCTTTTGCTTTCATGAGCTCCATGTCAAACTACTGGCAGGAGCATACTTAGAGCCTAGAGATGGGAGGCCGCTTTTGAGTCCTTCCCCAGCTGGTTCCTAGGACTTGGGATGGAAAGGGACACCTGGACAGATTGTTCTGTCTGGGTATAAAAGGGCCTCAAACATCAGGCTAAACAGCACCCAGGTCAGTAACTAGCAACCTGCTCAAGAACCTCCTGGCCCAGCCCTTTCTCTGCAGCAGGCATCACTGCATGGGGAAGTCCTCAGTGCAACATGCTGTGCAGATCAGCTCCTGCTTGAGCTGTGCAGCTGGCAACAGGCTTGTGGGAGGGACATGATGCTTCCAGATGTCGCAACTGTTTATTTATGGTGCAGGCCAGTCCTCGTGCAGCTCTGAGCTCCACTGTGCTGCATGGCAGCCTCACGGCCGGCTCAGCCCTGGGACTGGATTCCCCCTGCCATCAGTATGCCCACTGGTGCGTGTGCCAGAGGCCAGCGTCTGGTTGGGGCTGTACCGCTCTCACAGTTTCCTCTGCTCACCCTGCAGGGCTCCACTGCAGGACAACACACTGGTGGTGAATTGACAACGCAGCTGCGGGAGAGCCTGATCTGTGTACCTGTGCGGGAGAGCGCTCTCTGCTGTACTGCTGGGGAACTCAGCCTTGTACATGGAACTGCTGGAGGGGATTGGTCATGGGGACAATCCCAGCCCTGCGACCGCACCCAATGGCAGCTGCCTCCCAGGACTGTTAGCAGGAGTGGGGCTGTGTGGCCCCCAAGCAGAGACATGGGTGAGCTCTGTCCACCAAGATGAACCCTGGATCTGCTGAGTCAACCCTTAACCTATAGCACCAGCTGGGCTCTGCTCAGTGTGTGCTGGCCACATGGGCTGGAACCTTGGGCCACAGCTTTTATGTAGCACCTTCTTTATTTACCTTCTGGCTTTTACCAGGCTGTGTGATCCGGAGGGGGGAGGAAAAGGGCTGAGGACCCCCCTTTGTCACTGGCGTGGCTCTTCACATGAAGCCGTGCAAAAATGGAACTTGAATGACATGAGCACTGCAGTGACGCCAGCACTCTTGTCCCATGGCAGTGCCACCCCTCAGCAGAACCCTCCCCCGTCCCTTGCAGCCTGGGGCCCAGCAGAGACTGCTGAGTTTATGTAGCGGAAGGAGTTCCCCTGATGGAGCCCGTCCTCCCTTAGGCAGGGGAAGCCCAGCATTGCAGGGGGCTAGGAGAGTTTGGGAAAGATACTGCTCTCCAGACCCCCCCCCCTCCTCCCAGGTGGGAACTGGTGCCATCCCAGGGGCTGTGTTCTGGGTACTCTGTCATTCTGCATCTTGCTTTTTCCAGTCTCCGCGCTCTTCTGACTGCTGGCCTATCTGCTGCAGAGATGCCCCACTGAGGGCATCACTGAGTTGCGCTGTGCTGGGCGCTGTCTGCAGCCTGATCACTTGATAGGCTGGGTTTAGTTTTGAAGGTGTTTTTTAAAGTGTTTTCAAGCTGCCTCTCCCTTCCTGCCCCCAACATGCCATGCTTGGGGGGAGGGTGGGGAGGGCTGGGCCCTTTCTGCTGCCTCAGGATGTTTAAAAAAGCCTTTGGGGCCTTTAATTTTTGTCTACCTTTAGAAACCGTCTGCTCTCCCCTGTTCCTACTGGAGGTCTCCTTGGAGGAGCAGAGAGTTGGGAGGGGGGTATGGCTTCTGCCTGCCGATGAGGGAGGGCATGCTGGGGCCTTGCACAGACCTCTTCCACCTTGAGTGGCTGGCAAAGTCTTGGGTTCTGCACCAATCCCTTCCTTTCCAAAGGGCTGTGGCTGTTGCTCTCTGATGTCACAATTCTGCTAGACCCCAAGCCCTTCAGAATCCTCCAGCGCAGAGGAGAGGGGAGCCCTGGTTTCTGATGGAAATACCTGTGGGAAAGGACAGATTCTTTCTGTGCCAGCAGCGGCATAGCCCCAGGGCCCTTTTCCAGTCACCTTGCAGTTTTAATACTTTTTAAATCATGTTTTTTAGGACTCACTGCAGTGAAGACGCCAGCCTCTCCTGTGCGTTGTTTGCAGCTGGGCAGTAGTGTGTGCGCTGAGAATGGCTGCTGGCTAAGCCTGTGTGGGGTCTGATCTTTCCCCCTGGGCCTTAGAGGGGTGTGGCCAGCATCCACACCCAGGGAATAACTCTGAATCCTCCAGGTCCAGGGCCTGCTCTTTGTTCTAAATCCCTCTCACATTGCCAGGGTCTCTAACATCCCCACGAGCGGCAGCAGAACCTGCCTCCCCTGCACACAGCCTCTCCGCTCTGTTTGGCTTGTGCTGTTACTAGTGAGCACCTGGGCTAGACAGTGCAACTGCCCCTCCCCAGAGGGCTGGCAAACAAAGGAAAGTGGATCTTCCCTTCCCCACCCACTCTCTGGGGTCCAGCCGGCTCTAGCGTGAAGACTCCTAACAGCTGCAGGTACAAAACAGGCAGATGGAAAGGCGCAATATGAAGGGGATGGTAGTGGTGGTGCACACCTAGTTACATGCTGCAGTGAAAAGTGGGCCGTGTCCACACTGGGTGTAGCTACACGTGAGTGAAAGGCTATGATGGGAGAGGCCGAGCCTTTTCCTGCAGTGGAGGAAGGGCAACAGCAGCAGGACAAAAACAGGAGTGTAGACAGGGAGGCACAGCTTGGGTGAGTAGAGCTGTGTGGGATATCTACCCGAGTACATACCCACCCCCTTCAGGTGTTTCTTTACCCACCTAAGCCATGCCTCATGGTCTACACTGTTTATAGCCATGTGAAGGGGGCTACATGCTGCTGAGAGATTGGGGCAATGTAGACATACCTTTAATGGTTTTAAGCAGCCTCTGTTCCTTTAAGGCCATGTAGCTAAAAGCACAGTGGGGGGAGATTGTGCCTCTGGTACCCAGCAAGAGCCCCCATAATCTAGAGCTGGGCATAGGGACCAGATCTCCTTAGGCTTAGTGCCCCCCCATCTCCCCTGCAGCATTGTTCAGCTCTGGCTGCCTGTTATCTGTGCCAGAAAGTCAGGTCTGCCACTTGCCTTGTGCACTGGGCTCTCACTGACCCACTGTGCGGAGAATGAGCTGTGGGCCAGCCCTCCTCTCCCAGCACCAAATGGAGCTTGTGTCCTATGCAGACTGGGAAGGCCCCCAGGGCTGGGCGTGCTGGAGCCCAGCTGGAGTCCCTGTGAAACGGGGGGGGGGGGGGGGGGTGGACAAATTGGCAGCAGCCAGGCTGGCTTGGGACAGACTCGGCAGCATCCTGCCTCCACCTCCTGTGAAATCACAAGCATGTCCACCACACTGAATTCACTTACAGCCTGGAATTCTGCAGGAAAGGGTTTCCAGCAGGGTCAGGGCTGTGGGCTGGCAGCAGCACTAGGAGCATTTAAATCTTCCTCTGGCAGAGCCCCCCATTTAAGAAGGTGGCACCTCGGGCTTTGGAAGGTATACACTTTATGGTGGTGGTGTCAGCATAGCCTGCTTTGGAGCTGGCCTGCAGCCCCTCTCCCTGGTCAGGACTGTTAGTGCTGGTGATGTCAGTAGTACCTGCTCATCTGTTGAAGGAGATCCAGGTTCAAGCAGGTCCTTGGGCTGCTGAATGCCCGATATGAATCCCCATGAAGATGAGTGTGGCTGGGAGCCAGCCCTGGTGTTGGTAGTTCAGATTGCGTCTGTCAACGAATTGTGCTTCAATCAGACTGTTGCCCAAACCTTGGTCAGCTCATGCTGCAGCAGGCAGCTGGGTTCCGAGAGGCCTCCCTGCCTGATGGCTTCTCCCAGCAGTGCCATTTGTGCAGCATCTCAAGTGGGTTCCCCTCCCCACTTGCTTAGGGTGTGGCGCTCTTCCTATTGACTTGCAGGAGGCTGAGTGGCTTGTACATGTTTTGTTTGGCTTGGAGCATTGCCACCTGTGCTCAACTCCTGATGTCCCAGGGTTGCAGTGGCTCTGTCCACACTCTGTGAAAACCCTGCACTCTGGACCATGGGCGCTAGACCCAGGCTGCATGGAAGGAAAGGTAAGAGGGGTCTCAGGGCTGAGGCTCCTTTCCCATGTGCGTACTCGGACCATTGCTGCTCTGTTGGGAGCAGAGTTAAGCTGACAGGAGAACTTTTGAACAGTTCCACTGGCCCTTCCACTATAGTGTCTCTTCCCCCTGCTGAAGGGCCTGGTGCACAGCTGGCCTAGGCCCTAGCCACTGCTACCTGTAACCTGCCTCCTCTGTGGCTGGCAGAGGCCTGTGCTGCTGGAGCTGGCCGAAGGGGCTGTTTACATTGCTCTGGATGTGTTGTCTCGTGGGCTGTTGGACAGGATGGGTCAAGGGCATGTTTTGTAACAACACAAGCAGCTGTTCCCCTCTGGAAGCTGGCGCGGCGACAGCTCAGCATTATTCCAGTGTCCCCGCTCCCTCTTGGAAAGCTCCAGTGAATACCTGCCTCCTGCAGCCTGTGCTGCCCCTCTGCTGCCTGCATGGGCCACTGCTGTTGGGGAGGAAGGGGGCCCTGTCTCTAACAAGCCCCTTGCATTCAGCCCTCTCAGTAGCTCCACATTGCTGTCTTTCCCCCTCAGTGTAATGGGCTCATGTGTCAAACCCCTTCACCCCACTCTGTGATGCTAGCATGTGGCCCTGCTAATAGTGCCAGAAGCTGAGCCTGGGTCTGTGTTTGTCTGTACAGGATGCACCCGTCATAGCCCTGCTCTAGGGCCAGGACTGCTGTGCTGGGGACAAATTCTTGCCAAGCGTGTCTCCCCTACACCCCCCAAGCACAGGGGCTGTCACTCTGTCTGCATTGCTGCTGGGGTGATGAGCTTATTACAAGCATCTTTGCACTGATGAGTTGGTGCTGGGGGAAGACCATGATGAGGCATCTTTCAGTGCTCCAGCTACAGAAAATGATCCTGGCTGCTGCCTGCCTCTGTCTGTTGATGCAGCCCTTTCCTCCAGGAGTTGGCAGTGCTGCTGATTTGTGACTTTAGTGTGAGCCTTGCAATATTTGGTGTGATTTCCCCCCCTCCCCCCCCCCCCCTTTAAACTCGTAGCATCATGTGCTGTCAGGGTAATCTCAGCTTTTGTTTTAAAGAGAGTTTCTAGCCTTCCTGGTTGTGGAGAAAAAGCCTAAAGGTTCAGAGACCAGCATGTTTTGTGAAAAACCCTAAGTCAGAACCCTCTTGATGTGGGGGGACAAACTATTGATTTTTGAAGGTGTGTGTGTGTGTGTGTGTGTGTTGGTGAGGAAGGAGGCCACACTGGGTTGGGACTGGACCTTTTCATTAGTACATCACTACAAACTATATGAAGCTCTATCATGCACCTATGTCTTGGAGTGTCACCTACCACTGACCTTTCACCTGCTTTCCTGGTGATGTGGGACCAGAATGCTGTCTGTGCCATGGGCATGCACACTATGGGGGCTGTAGAGCTGCCAGCACACTACACCCTAGAGCCAGATAGGGCTGTTTAGCTGCTATTGTAATGCTCGTACTACTACACAAACTGTGCCCAGTGGCTGAAGCCTTCAGGTGTGCAAGATTGCACCTGCCCAGGGACCTCTCTCACTTTTGGCACGATACTTGTTTGGATTGGGCTGTGAAAGCTAAAGCAGCCCTTGTACTTCTGTTCGTGGCGGTGGGCAGCACTAAGACTGTGGGATTGGTGTAAATAGTGCGGCAGGATAGTCACTGGCAATTGATAAATAAAGGCAATCTTGGAGAAGTGGTTGTGTTCTCTGGTGGGTGTTCGCAGCTGCCTTGCTTCTTAAGGGCAAATTGCACCAACTTTGGCTTCAGGGAGAAGTGAGTTGTCTGTTTTTTAACTTAAAGCACTTCTCTTCCCCCTCCCCTTACATAACGTAAAATCATGGGTGCGGCTAGGTAAGTTCTGTGGTGCCCTGAAGCGCTGTGCAGAGGCCAACGGCACTGCCATGGGTACTGTGGGCTGTAACAAAGTGGTATCTGCTGTCCAGGAGATATTTACAGCCAGCCTGCATCACTGTCTAACTACACTAAACTGCCTTGTGCAACCCAGCACGTGATCACCTATGACCATGCAGCCAGTGCAGGTTGTGTATGAGGCATGAAAAAAAGCCACTTGTCACCACAGTGATTTTTGTTTGTGTCCCTCAAACAGTAAGAGCTTATTTTAAAAGCATCAACTTCTGGATCCCACAAAGCTTGTCTGATAAGGTCCCCTGTCCCTGAGCATGTCTGCTTAGGCATGTGGAAGCTTGGGGGTTTGTTGAGGGTGCTGGCTCTGGGGCAGGTCATGACCCCTTTATGTAGGAAGCCATGGGCACAGCAACTCAGGACAAGACATCTCCTTGGCAACAAAGTAATAGCTACAGCCTTAGGGCCTCTTATTTCCAGGGTAGTGACTAAAGAAGAGTTGCAGGTCAGCGGATAATCAGCTGAACGTGCGCTCCCTGTGTGCTACTCTGGCCCAAAGGGCTAATATAATCCTGAGATGCATAAATAGGGGCCTTTTAAGTAGTAGTAGACAGGATATTTTATGTCTGAATTTGGCAGTAGAGTGACTGCTGCTGGAATTTTGTGTCTGGTTCTGGTGTCTACAATTTAAGAAGGATGCTGATAAATTGGAGAAGGGAAGAGAAGAGCCCTGAGAATGATTAAAGGATTAGAGAACATGCTATTGATCAAGCTCCTTGAGTCTATTTATCTTAACAGACGAATAAGGGGTGATATGATTCCATTCTGTAAGTACCTACATGGGGAACACCTATTTAATAAGGAGCTCTTAAGTCTAGCAAACAAAGGTATACCATGCTAAAACGGCTGGAAGTTGAAGTTAGACAAATTCAGGCAGCACATAAGGTAATTTTTTTTTTTTTACAGTGACAGTAATTAACCATTGGAACAACTTACTAAGGGTTGTGGTGGATTCTCCATCACTGGCAGTTGTTAAATCAAGATTGGATGTTTTTCTTCAACAGCTGCTGTAGGAATTTTTTTTTTGCAAAAGTTCTCTGGCCTGTGCCATACAGGACATCAAACTAGATGATCAAAGGGGTCCCTTTTGGCCTTGGAATCTATAAAAGGGAACCCCCTGTGACCAGTCTGATTTTCCTTGGGCCTACCCCCAAACCTACCTGTTGCAGGCTCCAGGGGGGGCCAGAGGTGGTAGCAATTACTGGGCCCACGAGCAGCAACGTGTCCCAGCTACTGCATGCAGGGCCCTGCTCCAAGAAGCCAGCCAGGCTTTTGCCTTCACCAGTGTGTCCTCTCTCAAACAACCATCTCTCCCCCCTCCCCCCCCCCAACCAAGCAACTCACAGCAAGGCCCTGGGACAGCAGGTGTTCATCTCCATCCAGGGGGCCTCAGGAGCCCTCCTAGCTATTTTGCTGTGTGAGGAGGAATGTTTTTGGCAATCCTCCTCCCCCCTTGCTGAGCAGCCCAAGGGTGGCAGGAGAACACGATGCACAGCAGGTTGATTGCCCCCCTCTCCCCCCGGAAGCTTGGTGCTTAAGGCAAGTGCTTCTGCTACCTGCTAGAACTGGCCGTGTACAGCTATTAGGAGGTGGGCCAGTGTGAGTAGGCCAAAGTGACACATCATAGAGCATTTGGTGTAATGCCAGTGGGGCAAAGACATCCCCCCTACGCCCGGGGCCTGCAACTCCCTTTGTTCCCCAGAGTCTGCTGCCCCCTGGGGGGAGGCGAGGCTGCTCCTCCCCCTTGAGTTTGCCACCGCCTGAGTCTGCTGCTCCCTTGGGGTGGGGAGAAGCTACCCCTCCCCCCTGAGGTGGTTTTCACCCTTAGTCTGCTGCCCCCTAGGGGAGCGAGGCAGCCGGTTTTCAACGGGAACACCCAGTCGAAAAGGGACTCTGGTGGGGACCACCACCCAGACCGTTAAAAGTCCGGTTGGCAGCTCAGTGGGGACCTGCCCTGGCTCCGTGCGACTCCTGGAAACGGCCTCCAGGTCCCTGTAGCTCCTAGGCGCTGGGGCGGCCAGGGATGCTCCGTGCACTGCCCTCGCCCTGAGTACTGGCTCTACAGCTCCTATTGGCCAGGAACTGTGACCATTAGGAACTGTGGGGGGAGGGGGGGCGGTGCCTGTGGGCACGAAGGCAGCGTACACCATGCAAAGCCGCCTGGCCGCCTATGCGCCTAGAGGCTGTGGGGACCTGGCGGCCGCTTCCTCAGAGTCGTGGTATGCATCACCGGGACCCTGCACCCACCCCAGCCTGGAACGCCTTCCTGCACCCTAATCCACCCATCTCTGGCTCCACCCCAGAGCCTGCACCCACAGCCCACCTGCCCGTCCCATCCCAGTGAAAGTGAGTGAGGATGAGGAAGAGTGAGTGATGGCAGGAGGGAGGATAGAGCAAGCAGGGGTGGGGGGGCGCAGGGAAGGGGTGTCAGGTTTTGTGTGATTAGAAAGTTGCCCCCCCCCTCCCTTCTCCCCAGTCTATCACCCCCAAGGGAGAGGAGAGCCCCCCTCTGGGTTTCGGCTATGTGCTCCCCCGAATCGGGTGACCAGATGAGAGGAAGAAAATATTGGGGGGCGGGGGGTGAGTCTGCCAGTGGAGGGGGGGAAAAAAAGGCCGGCGGAGTGAAATAGTGGGACAAAGTGCAGCCTGACCAAAGACCGGTCGGGACGCGGGACAAACACCTAAATATCGGGACGTCCGGTCACCCTCCCCCCGAAGCCTGTTTCCGGCTATTGCCTCCCTCGCCTCACTCAAGATGGAAGCGGGAACCAGCTGTCTCGTTTAACGTTATCTTAACGTCATCGAGCGAGGCCTCTGCGCTCACAAGATGGCGGCCGTCCTCGGGCTGGCCTCCTGCTCCTTTGGCCTGGTCTATACTGGGGGGATCGACCTAGGACATGTCACTTCAAGTCGATATATCTTAGGGCGACTTACCTCGCGTCCTCAGGGCGCGGGGTCGACTGCCGCCGCCCTCCCCCCCCGACTCCGCTTCCGCCTCGCCGCGGTGGAGGCAGAGCGATCGGGGATCGATTGAGCGCGTCTCAATCGATCCCCGATAGATCGATCAGCGACATCCCCTCTGACTCTCTTAAGATGGCGGCCGCGACACAACCGTCGCGGTGTCAATGACATATGGCTGCGCCGTGGGTGCCGGGCGGGTGGCAGCGAAGGAGGGAGCGTTTAAAGGGACCATGAACCAACGGCTGCGGAGGCTGGAGCCGGGCAGGAGGCTGCAGCGGGGCCGCTGAGGTAGGGGTGGGGACTGCGTGTGCGATCCTGAGGGAGCTGCTGCTAGGGCGCTGAGGGGGTGGGTATGTGGCTGGCAGTGCTGGCGGGAGCAGTGCGTAGGGTGGGTGTGGGGGGAGGGGCTGTGGGGGGGTGGGTATGTGGCTGGCAGTGCTGGCGGGGGCAGTGCATAGGGTGGGTGTGGGGGGAGGGGATGTGGTGGGGTCAGGGTGGGGTGGGTATGTGGCTGGCAGCGCAGTTGGGGGCAGTGCATAGGGTGGGTGTGGGGGGAGGGGATGTGGTGAGGTCAGGGTGCGGTGGGTATGTGGCTGGCAGAGCAGGCGGGGGCAGTGCGTAGGGTGGGTGTGGGGGGAGGGGCTGTGGTGTGGTCAGGGTGCGGTGGGTATGTGGCTGGCAGAGCAGGCGGGGGCAGTGCGTAGGGTGGGTGTGGGGGGAGGGGCTGTGGTGTGGTCAGGGTGCGGTGGGTATGTGGCTGGCAGAGCAGGCGGGGGCAGTGCGTAGGGTGGGTGTGGGGGGAGGGGCTGTGGTGTGGTCAGGGTGCGGTGGGTATGTGGCTGGCAGAGCAGGCGGGGGCAGTGCGTAGGGTGGGTGTGGGGGGAGGGGCTGTGGTGAGGTCAGGGTGGGGTGGGTATGTGGCTGGCAGCATACGCAGGGGCAGTGCGTAGGGTGGGTGTGGGGGGAGGGGCTGTGGGGGGGTCAGGGTGCGGTGGGTATGTGGCTGGCAGCGCAGGCGGGGGCAGTGCGTAGGGTGGGTGTGGGGGGAGGGGCTGTGGTGAGGTCAGGGTGGGGTGGGTATGTGGCTGGCAGCGCAGGCAGGGGCAGTGCGTAGGGTGGGTGTGGGGGGAGGGGCTGTGGGGGGGTCAGGGTGGGGTGGGTATGTGACTGGCAGCGCAGGCGGGGCAGTGCGTAGGGGAGGGGCTGTGGGGGGGTGGGTATGTGGCTGGCAGTGCTGGCGGGGGCAGTGCATAGGGTGTGGGGGGGGTCAGGGGGGGTGAGTATGTGGCTGGCAGTGCAGGTGGGGGCAGTGTGTAGGGTGGGTGTGTGGGGGAGGGGCTGTGGTGGGGTCAGGGTGGGGTGAGTATGTGGCTGGCAGCGCAGGCAGGGGCAGTGCGTAGGGTGGGTGTGGGGGGGAGGGGCTGTGGTGGGGGTGCGGTGGGTATGTGGCTGGCAGTGCAGGCAGGGGCAGTGCGTAGGGTGGGTGTGGGGGGAGGGGCTGTGGTGTGGTCAGGGTGGGGTGGGTATGTGTCTGACAGCGCAGGTGGGGGAAGTGCGTAGGGTGTGTGTGGGGGGGAGGGGCTGTGGTGTGGTCAGGGCGCGGTGGGTATGTGGCTGGCAGTGCTGGCGGGAGCACTGCGTAGGGTGGGTGTGGGGGGAGGGGCTGTGGTGTGGTCCGGGTGGGGTGGGTATGTGTCTGACAGCGCAGGTGGGGGAAGTGCGTAGGGTGTGTGTGGGGGGGATGGCCTGTGGTGAGGTCAGGGTGGGGTGGGTATGTGGCTGGCAGTGCTGGCGGGGGCAGTGTGTAGGGTGGGTGTGGGGGGAGGGGCTGTGGTGGGGTCAGGGTGGGGTGAGTATGTGGCTCGGCTCGCAGCGCAGGCAGGGGCAGTGCGTAGGGTGGGTGTGGCGGGTGGGGCTGTGGGGGGTCAGGGTGGGGTGAGTATGTGGCTGGCAGCGCAGGCGGGGGCAGTGCGTAGGGTGGGTGTGGGGGGAGGGGCTGTGGTGTGGTCAGGGTGGGGTGGGTATGTGTCTGACAGCGCAGGTGGGGGAAGTGCGTAGGGTGGGTGTGGGGGGAGGGGCTGTGGTGTGGTCAGGGTGGGGTGGGTATGTGTCTAACAGCGCAGGTGGGGGAAGTGCGTAGGGTGGGTGTAGGGGGAGGGGCTGTGGTGTGGTCAGGGTGGGGTGGGTATGTGTCTGACAGCGCAGGTGGGGGCAGTGCGTAGGGTGGGTGTGGGGGGAGGGGCTGTGGTGTGGTCATGGTGGGGTGGGTATGTGTCTGACAGCGCAGGCGGGGGCACTGCGTAGGGTGGGTGTGGGGGGAGGGGCTGTGGTGTGGTCAGGGCGCGGTGGGTATGTGGCTGGCAGTGCTGGCGGGAGCACTGCGTAGGGTGGGTGGCTGTGAGGGAGGGGCTGTGGTGTGGTCAGGGTGGAGTGGGTATGTGGCTGGCAGCGCAGGCGGGGGCAGTGCATAGGGTGAGTGTCTGGGCATGGGGGAAAGGGCAGTTCATGGGGTGTGGTGCTAGGTATCAGGGTGGAGGGATGGTGTGAGGGAGTATGTTGTTGCCTAGGGGTGTTGTGGCAGATGGTGGTGGGTTAGTGGGGGTAGGTGTGTGGGGAGGATGTAGTACCGGTTAGCAGTAATGGTGAGAGGCAATGCATGACTGGCAGGGTGTGCGGGTACCTAGTTTGTTGGGGGCCAGTGCGGGAGGTATTAGTACCTGACTGGCTAGCAGTGTGTCTGGTTGGAGGGCTCATTGTGCTGAGTAGTGTGTGCGCATGTTTTGTCTGGGTCCATAGGGCTGGGTCACTGGCTCTGGGTGGGAGGCCAGGCTGCCTGCTTGTGCAATGAGGCAGTGGCCACAGAGATTGGTCTGTGTTCCTGATGGCACTGGCTGGTTTGGGCACAATGAGGCTGGGTGACTGGTGGTGGGCCCACTGGTGGGGTTGGTTGGCAGCTAGTGTATGTTGGGGCAGTGGCCTGGGCCATGGCAGTGGCTGGCTGGGAGCAGGCAGTAGTGAGGAATAGTTTTGTTGGGGCAGTGCTAGGGGGCGGCCAGGAGGGGATAGGTCGCCAGTTGGTGCTGCGTAGCTGCTGTGGCTTCTTACAGGGGGTGGTGGGCTCTGCTTGGTTCTGGGGGAGCCAGTGCTAGGTGCTTCAGAGAGGTGCTTGGGGGAGCGGGTGGCGCTGGACAGGTTGGAGAGGCACTGGGTGGGGCAGCCCAGGAATTGGGCTGCGGTGGGACTTTGGTCGGCTGGCCAGCAGGTGCGGCTGGCGCAGCACCTGCCTGTCACTGGTGCAGCAGCAGGAGTCCAGGGGTCACTGGCTCCCAGATGCCATTAGCTCAGCACATAGCATGTATGGAGCATGCACTGCCATGCAGGACGGACCCATCTCTCTCTCTCCCCCTCCCCCCATGACCCATCTTCCCTGGGCTGCTGCTCTTATTAGCCCTGTAGCAGAACACCCTCCAAGCCCCGCCTTGGGGCCTGCGGGCCCAGCTCAGTGTGACTGTCGAACAGTTCCAGGGCACTGATAAATCCACCTCTGCTAGGATTCTTGCCTAGGCTCCGTGACCCATTCCTAAGGGCGGAGCAGCTCATCATCTGCCTCCTGTTGGGTTCTGGCAGTAGGACAAGGCCCCTGCCAAGCTGGGCACAGGCCAGAGGGCTGATTGCCAGGGGTGGACACTTCTGTTCCCTCATCCTTGCACCAGTGCTCACTGTCACAGGGCAGTGTGATTGACAGCTCCTCTCATCCCAGGAGGCATAGGCGCCAACTTTTCCCGGCGCCGGTGGGTGCACAACCCCACCCCATCTCCTGCCCCGCCCCTATTCCAACCCCTTCCCCAAAGTCCCCACCCCAACTCCGCCCCCTCCCTGCCCCTATTGGACCCCTTCCCCAAATCCCCGCCCCAGACCCACCTCTTCTCCAAGCGTGCCGCATTTCCCCTCCTCCCCCCTCCCTCCCAGCGCTTGCTGTTTCGCAGTAGGAAGCGCTGGGAGCGAGGGGGAGAAGCGGGGACACGGCGTGCTCGGGGAAGAGGCGGAGGCGGAGCGGAGGCGAGTTGGGGCGGGGGGGCGGGGCGGGGAGCTGCTCACCCACCAATTTTTCCACCTATGCCAGGAGGAGCCAGCTGGTACGTGTAGGGGGTGAGGGGATCTATCCTAGAGTGGACATGTGGGTGACTCCTCATCAGCCCCACCGTGCCTGGGAGGGATGAGTCGTGTTGATCCGTGAGGCCGCTACTCTCCGAAGAGCCCCCTGGGCCTGCAGCTGGACAGGCTCTGTGAGCTTGCAGGCAGCTGACATTGGTGCTGCCCTCCTAGCCCTTAGTGACACAGTGGGCCTGGCTAGTGGCTCTGAGAGTGAAGGAGCGGCCTGGCCAGTTGAAAACTGGTCCATGAGATCTCTGTGCTTCTCTGAGTTATGTGGCTCCTGATCATCGTCAGCTCTCAAACACGCCAGCATGACCCCCGTTCTGAGTCCTGCAGGCCTAGGAGAGCGCCAAGCCCCTGCTGTGCCCAGTGATTCTGCTACAGAGAACTACACCCCCTGGCCCTCTCAATGCGGCTCTCCCCTCTCCTGCCTGGAAGCTGACCTTTTAAGCACACTTCCCCGGATTGGTATTAGGTGTGTTTTGTAGATTGTGAAGCTGAGGCACAGAGAGGCCAAATGACTCTCCCAGAATTGGGAGTTGGTGGGCAGAGCTGGGCATGGAAACCTGGAGTCCTGGCCCCCTGCCCACCAGGAGATCATGCTCCACAACCCCCGGTGTATTATCTGGTTTGACCTACATGGTTCCAGTGAAGGCTTGGCTGTTACCTGCCTTTGTAGGGGCAGTGTGCATGAAAGGCCAGGATTCCCAGAGCCTCGGAGGTGCAGCTGTTACCCTGAGTAATGGTGGGGTGGAAGGGGATTGAAGGCCAGAGCCGGAGAGGTGAGGGTCGAGGGGCTGCTCACCTGTGCCCACTGCTAACTCTCCACCTTGAGTGTGTTGCTTTGGGCCCGGTCTGGCAAAGCTGCACCCAGTTCTGCACTCTGCAAGGGCTGGGCTAGCGATGGGGGTGTGATGCGATGAAAACCCTAATCTAATCGGACCGTGCCCAGGAGACAGGCTCTGCAGCACCGGCTGACTCCTGGGTGACCTCCGCTGAATTGCTCCCCCCTTCACATGAGGCCAGTCACCCCCCCGGTAGGGGCCCTGGGGTTCAGTCACTGGTTTGTGGTGGAGGTGGTGTCTCTGATGAAAGGCCAAGTGTTAATAATAGATGCCCACCATATTGGCAAGCTGCCTGAGTGCCAGTGTCACAACAGTGCTGCTGCCTAGCTCTGCTGTGGGTCAAGGGCCAGGAAACTTGCTAGGGAATGGGCACTTGTGCAACCCAGGTAGCTCGCCTGTGTGTCAGGAGCCCAGCTTGGCTGTGCCAGGCACCCTGTGTCTTAGTGCATGTGCAGCAATGCACTGCCAGCCAGGCGAGAGCATAGCCTGGGTATTAGGGCTGCTGCTCACAGCTGGTGTGGGCATGCTGCCTCCTTTGCTACGCGAGAGCCATGCCTGGCATTTCCCATGCCAGACGCCCTGTGGCATCTCTCAGCAGGAGCCCTGCCTTGAGACAGTGCTGCAGCTGCATTTGCTGCTCCTGCTGCTGTAAGGTCAGATGCTGGTTCCTAATGGGGAGCATCTGGCAGTGCCTGTTCTGCCGGTGCCAGTCACCAGGGCAAAGCATACTTGGCAAAGAATTGAAAAGAGAAAATGGCAGAATGAATGCCAAGCTGGATACCAGTGCTTCTGGGAATGTCCGCCTGGGCCCCCAACTACAGCTAAGGAGGGTGGCAGATCTCATGCCTTCAGAAGCTGTCTGTGGCCAACTCCCCCTTCTGTCTGAACAGTGGCATGCCATGCTGTCAGCCCCTCTGGGGGTGCAGTCAGCGTCCGTCTCACAGTTGTCTTGTGGCTGATCTGCCCAGCGTGGGGGCTGCTTCATTGGGGTGTTGAGTTCCCTCCTTTGCCCGGCACCAGCTCTCACTAAGGCTGTTGGCACTCTGGGGCATCCTCCTTTGCATCTAGCTTGCAGCCGAAGGCACAAACCTTGTGTACAGGAGCAAGTTAACACCTCACTGCCTCCCACCAGGCATCACCATCCTGTGCAGGGGTGAGGTCACTCCCTGAGCAGTTCTCCTCACAAGTAGCTGCTCCCCACTTGGAGTCTCTTTTTAACATTGCCCTTCTCAGCTAGTGTGTTCTGTGCGGACACAGCCCTTAATCTGAGCAAAGACCTGGACCATGCAGCTCCAAGCCAGGCCATGATTGAAGGGATGCCATCACTGCTTTTGATACGGTCTTCCACAGTATTCTTGCCAGCAAGTTAAAGAAGTATGGATTGGATGAATGGACTCTAAGGTGGATAGAAAGCTGGCTAGATTGTCGGGCTCAGCGGGTAGTGATCAACGGCTCAATGTCTAGTTGGCAGCCAGTATCAAATGGAGTGCCCCAGGGGTTGGTCCTGGGGCTGGTTTTGTTCAACATCTTTATTAATGATCTGGATGATGGGATGAATTGCACTCTCAGAAAGTTCGCAGCTATCACTAAGCTGGGGCGGAGGTAGATAATGCTGGAGGGTAGGGATAGGGTCCAGAGTGACCTAGACAAATTGGAGGATTTGGCCAAAAGAAATCTGAGGAGGTTCAACAAGGACAAATGCAGAGTCCTGCACTTAGGAAGGAAGAATCCCATGCACCGCTACAGGCTGGGGACCGACTGGCTAAGCGGCAGTTCTGCAGAAAAGGACCTGGGGATTACAGTGGACGAGAAGCTGGATATGAGTCAGCAGTGTGCCCTTGTTGCCAAGAAGGCCAACGGCATATTGGGCTGTATTAGTAGGAGCATTGCCAGCAGATCGAGGGAAGTGATTATTTCCCCTGTATTCGGCACTGGTGAGGCCACACCTGGAGTATTGCATCCAGTTTTGGGCCCCCCACTACAGAAGGGATGTGGACAAATTGGAGAGAGTCCAGCGGAGGGCAACGAAAATGATTAGGGGGCTGGGGCACATGATTTATGAGGACAGGCTGAGGGAACTGGGTTATTTAGTCTGCAGAAGAGAAGAGTGAGGGGGGATTTGATAGCAGCCTTCAACTACCTGAAGGGGGGTTCCAAAGAGGATGGAGCTCGGCTGTTCTCAGTGCTGGCAGATGACAGCAAGAAGCAATGGTCTCAAGTTGCAGTGGGAGAGGTCTAGGTTGGCTATTAGGAAACACTATTTCACTAGGAGGGTGGTGAAGCACTGGAATGGGTTACCTAGGGAGGTGGTGGAATCTCCATTCTTAGAGGTTTCTAAGGCCTGGCTTGACAAAGCCCTGGCTGGGATGATTTAGTTGGTGTTGGTCCTGCTTTGAGCAGGGGATTGGAGTAGATGACCTCCTGAGATCTCTTCCAACCCTAATATTCTATGATTCTATGACTGTGGGGCTCGCACCAGCTGCTGGGCAAGAGGGACCCTGGTTTTGATCCCATCTGACAGTTCCTGCGGTCCTAGACAGCAGCAGAGGCAGGTTCAGGAGGCTGGGTGTTCTGCACTTGTCAGACTCTGCACTGACCTCTGGGAGCAGGCGGTGAGAGTGGGTGGGTCGGTGTGCGTGTGGGGTATGTCTACACTGCAGTGAAACCCATGGCTGGCCTGGGTCAGCTGACTTGGGCTGAGGGGCTATAAAACTGCTAGCTGGGGGACCCGTGCTCTGCTTCCCTGCAGAGAGGTGGGGGAAATCTCCTTGGTTGCTAGGTGTGACTGTCCTGGCTTTTGGGGCTCCCCTTGTCTTTTCGGATCCTCCACTGACATGGGTCAGTTTCAGCCAGTCCTTAACGACCCATTCGTTCCACTGCAGACAGCGTGACCCAACATCTCTTAAGAACAGCCATACAGGGTCAGACCAAAGGTCCATCCAGCCCATATCCTGTCTTCCAGCAGTGCAGAGGTGCTGGGGGAGGGGGGGGGGGTGGCAGAACCCTCTTGCTTGGAGTGGTTTCCATCATATACTGCATTTAGTTTTGTTCAGTGGCTTTCAGCACCTCCGCTATAAAAATTGTGCCAATGCCACTACAACAGTGGCCGGTGCCAGATGCTTCAGAGAGAATGAACAGAACAAGGCAATTTCGAGTGATCCATCCCCATCATCCAGTCCCAGGTTCTGGCATTCAGTGGTTTAGGGACACCCAGAGCATGGGGTTGCATCCCTGACCATCTTGGCTAATAGTCATTGATGGACCTGTCCTCCATGAACTTATCTAATTCTTTTTGAACCCATTATATTTTTGGCCTTCACAACATCCCTTGCCAATGAGTTCAACAGGTTGTCTGTGCATTGTGTGAAGAAGTACTTCCTTATGTTAGTTTTAATCTGCTGCCTATTAATTTCATTGGGTGACCCCTGGTTCTTCTGTTATGTGAAGAGAGAAATAACATTTCCTTATTCATTCTTTTCATACCATTCATGATTTTACAGACCTCCCTTAGTTGTCTATTTTTCCAAGCTGAGAAGTCCCAGTCTTTTAAATCTCCCCTCATACGGAAGCTGTTCTATACCCATAATCATTTTTGTTGCCCTTCTCTGTACCCTTTCCAGTTCTAATATATCTTTTTTGAGATGGGTCAATCATCTGCACACAGTATACAACATGTGGGCGTACCATGGATTTATATAGAGACATTATGATATCTTCTGTCTCATTATCTATCCCTTTCCTAATGGTTGCTAACATTCTGCTAGCTCAGGGGTAGGCAACCTATGGCATGCGTGCCAAAGGCGGCACGCGAGCTGATTTTCAGTGGCACTCACACTGCCTGGGTTCTGGCCACCGGTCCGGAGGGCTCTGCATTTTAATTTAATTTTAAATGAAGCTTCTTAAACATTTTAAAAACCTTATTTACTTTACATACAACAATAGTTTAGGAGTACTTGTGGCACCTTAGAGACTAACAAATTTGTTAGTCTCTAAGGTGCCACAAGTACTCCTGTTCTTTTTGCGGATACAGAGTAACACGGCTGCTACTCTGAAACAATAGTTTAGTTCTATATTATAAACTTATAGAAAGAGACCTTCTAAAAACGTTAAAATGTATGACTGGCACGCGAAACCTTAAATCCGAGTGAATAAATGAAGACTCGGCACAGCACTTCTGAACGGTTGCCGACTCCTGTGCTAGCTTTTTTGACTGCTGCTGCACATTGAGCAGATGGATTTCAGAGAACTATCCATAGTGACCCCAAGATCTCTTTCTTGAGTGGTAACAGCTAATTTAAACCCCATCATTTTATATGTATAGTTGGGATTATGTTTTACAATGTGCATTACTTTTCACTTATCAACATTGAATTTCATTTGCCATTTTGTTGCCCGATCACCCAGTTTTGTGAGATCCCTTTGTAATTCTTCACGGTCTGCTTTGGATTTAACTGTCTTGAGTAAGTTTATATCATGTTCACATTTTGCCACATCACCGTTTACCCCCTTTTCCAGATCATTTATGAATATGTTGAACATCACTAATCCCAGTACAGATCCCTGGGGGACACCACTATTTACCTCTCCCCAATCTGAATATTGACCATTTATTCCTATCCTTTGTTTCCTGTCTTTTAAGTTACTGATCCATGAGAGGACCTTCCCTCTTATCCCATGACTGCTTACTTCGCTTACGACCCTCACCAAAGGCTCTTTGTCAAGGCTTTCTGAAAGTCCAGGAACCTCATGTCTCCTGCTTTGCCCTAAGATCATTTTAACCCTTCTGGACCCATGGGGTAACAGTGCGAAGTACAGAGGGAAACTGAGGCATGCATAGGAGTAATTAAAAATATTACAGAAAATTCACACTTTATTACGCTCTGGTTGGTTTTAAACGTGATGCTGCATGTGGAAATGTGTCCAACTGTCTCTCAGGCATGGGCCATGCCCCTTGTGTGCTCCTTTCTCACCAATATCACACTTGTGACAGAGTGCTCCCAAGCAGGGCACAGCTGGGCACCTGGGAACAGAGCTGAGCCTCCCCTGAGCACAGCCAAGGTCACTGACTCTCAGGAGAACTGGTGGCTTTCTTAAAGTCCCAGCTCCTGGAGTCATGTGAATTTGTGAGAATTCCAGCGTTTGCTTAGCCAATGAAGTCAGTGTCTAGCGCTCATGGCTGGGGAGCACGGTCCAGCAGCTCCTTGGAGGGATGAATAAAGAACCCAAACTGATCGGGTTTTGTAATCCCATGATTTTGGGGGCCTCACTTCTGAGCATGGAAGCTGGTGACGCTGCATAGATGGTGGGTTCTATGTGCCTATGAGCTCCAAAGCATGCTAGTAACAACCAGCACAGAGACCTCCTCTGAAGTGTCCGACGCTGTTAATCAGGGGAGCTGCAAGGCTTAGCTGACCCACTGGGTGGGAAAGGTTGGGTGGTGGGGTGGGATGCTGGGTGGGGCAGGGCAGGCTGGACAGAGTGAGGTGGCAAGTGGGGAAGGCTGACTGGGCGGGGTGGGAGGGAAGGCTGGCTGAGGGTGGCAAACTAGGGCTGGCTGGCAAGGAAGGCTGTGTGAGGAAGGGGGGGCAGCAGCAGGTGCTGGGTGGGGAAGAGGGGGGGCGGGCACTGGGTGGGAAATGGGGGGGTGTCGGTTGGGGGAGGCTGGGCTGGGGAAAGCAGGTGCTGGGTGGGAAAAGTTGGGGCGGTGGGCTGGGAGGGGCGAAGGCTAGGCTGGGATTGGCGAAGGCTGGGCTGGCGGGGTGGGGGAAGGCGACGGGCACTTTGCTTGGCCTTTACACACAGCATCTGTCTGTCCAGCCCTGTTATCAGGGCATGGCCTCGCTTGCTAATCAGTCTTCAGAGGCTGTTGCTGCAGTGCAAAGGCAATCAACAGCTGGATTAACCCGACTGCTTCTGCCCCAGGCCTCAGTGGGCACCCTGAATGAGAGCCGGAGGAGGGACCCTCGCGTCCTGAGCAAAGCTCCCTGCCAAGGGGTCCTCCCCAGGCAGCCTTTCCTTCTGCGCCAGAGCTTTGGAGTGAGAGGAGATGGCTGCCCTGGCAGGAATCTGGGTCCCATTTATCCAACACCCTTTGTCCCTTGGGTGGCTAGTAACAGCATCACGGGCTAGTCTGTGAGCCTGTGTGGGATAGAGGGCGGCTGCTGTTCATTGATCCCTCACCCTAGTGATCTGTAGCCTCTTCCTGGCCGATAAGGGGGCTACAGTGTGAGGGCACTGCTGGGCCTGGAGCCTGAGCTTTGGTGACCTGCCATCGACTGCCATGCCAGTGTTACTGTAAAACCGGGACTCTGATTTGAACCCTGCTTCACGCTGTCACCTTGGGACCGGAGCTTTGCCACCTGGCGTTCGCCTGACGGTGGTGAGTGGTTTTATTTCAATGTTTGAGCAAAATCGGTGCAGCTGTTTGAGTCCCACAAGGTGGGTCCCTATGCTGTGATGTGGAGAATAAACTCTGGGGGTGGGGCAAGGGCTCTGCCACTGGGGCAGCGGGGGCCTGCTCTCCAGGTCAGTTCTCTAAAGTCAGTCTTTGTATCTTAAGAACATAAGAATGGCCACACTGGGTCAGCACAATGGTCCATCCTGCCTTCTGACAGTGGCCGGTGCCAGGTGCTTCAGAGGGAACGAACAGAACAGGGCAATTACTGAGTGATCCATCCCGTCGTCTAGTCCCAGCTTCTGGCAGTTAGAGGCTTAGGACACCCGGGGTTGCCTCCCTGACCATCTTGGCTAATAGCCATTGGTGGCATGAACCCTTGGTGCTGCTTGTGCTCAGCAAGGCTTTGATTCTGCCTCCCTGAGCTCAGTGGGAGCTGTGTGACTGATTCAAAGGGCACAGGGGCCAGCCCTAGGCCCCCTTCTCATGCTCGCTGTGCTGCTCCTACCTGCATGAGGCATGTGGCTAATTGGAAAAAGCCAGCTAGAAACCTTGCTGATTGTCGCACAGCAGCTGCTGCAGCCTCCGGGGCTTGGCAAGTCCAACTCCTCCACCGAGATTTCCCTGTGATGAACTGCAGGCAGCAAATTCTGTGTGCGGTGGGAAGGGCTTGCTCTGTCGCGGGCTGGGGTGGAGCCCACCAGCATTGTGCTGCAGTTGGATGGTGGGGGGCCTTGACAGATGGAGCTGGCGATGTGCTGGCTGCGAGCACTCATCCTAAACCAAGTCCAGGCAGATCTAAATGAATGTAGCACGTGGGTTGCCGTATCTGTGCGCTGGAGATATTCCCATTACCAAGCACTCCATAGGATCTGACACGGTGACATTCACTGAGGAGAGTCCAAGCGAACCTGTAACCTTGGTGGCGAAGATTGGGGGGGCTTGCCCACAGGTCTCACAGGACTGGGGCAGGGTATTGACCAGACTCTGTGGTTGGTACCATGCACCACCTCCCTGTGATGGCCCCGCCTTAGCCCTGCTCATGTGCTGCACAGAAAGGGGGATGGGCTGATGGAACACTCAGAGCTCACCGCATGTCCATCGTTGAGGCATTTCCTGGGCCGCGGTTAGGACCAAACCACAAATGAGGGTGGAGCTGAACCAGACCGTGAGTTGCCAGTGGGGGAGAGGCCGGAGGGAGAAATGGGGCCAGGACGGTAGTGGAAGCAAAGGTGCAGGGTCCAGGAGCTGCCAGAGATGGCAGGCTGAGATGGGACCCCCAGAGCAGGGCCCGCAGCACAGGGGCATTGCCCAACTGGAGCAGGGGATGGGGAGCCCTGATATGGCAAGAGGGATGCAGAGATGCTGGCATGGCTGCAGCTCTGGAAGTGTGCGGCTCTCTGCCTTGCCCACAGCTGACCCTGCCCAAGGAGCAAAACTCCTGGGTGAGACCCTGGGGCCGTGGGGGTGAAGGGTATGCCTGCAGCAGGAGCTACCAGCTCATGACTGGTAAGGGTGGGCTGGCCACGGGCAGTGCCTTGTGGGGTGAGGGGGTGGAAAGCTGGAGGAAACCCAGAGGCAAAGGGGTAACTGAGTGCAGTCCCTGGAGAAATGCTCCCCAATGCTGGGAGCCCAGACCCGGGGAGGGTGTGTGGAGGAGGAGGGGATAGAACTGGCTGAGACCTGGGACTGCTGGGTTGAGCAAAGGAAGCGACTCTTTGGGTGGAATGGGGTGGTTTGACGGCAAGGGAGATGCATGGGCTGTAACCCCTCTGGGCAGGGAGTGAGCGGGGGGGGGGGGTCTCTGCAGGCACCCACTGTTCTGTCCTGCCTCTGCAGCTCTCGGTATAACCTGGGGGCTGCTGTTCTCGGGGTCCTGCTGACCGCCTGACCCTTCCCCCCGCCCCATGCAGCCGCTGTGCTCTGCGGGTCCGCTAGCGCTGGAGGCCAGGGCAGGGAGGAGGTCAGCTGGTAGCTAACCGTATGGGGCCTCCTTCCTGCAGCTCTGTGTTAAATGCTGTGGCTGGCAGGAACTGGCCAGGAAACAGCAGCGAGAGGAGCAGGGGGGCGGGGAATGACACCGCAGTGACGTCCCCGCCGCTCTGCTGCATGGGTTGGGCGCAGCCGGCTCTAACCCGGGAGCGGCTCACAGGGGAGGCTTTCCAAGCCGTTGGCTCACAGAGCCTGGGGCACCGGGATCCGGGTCTTGTCCCCATGGCTGAGGGGTCTGCACTCTGCACAGAGCCCCCGCAGTGCAGCCCAGAGCCTTGAGGAAGTGCCTTGGGGGGAACTTTCTTGCACAATCTCCTGCGAGCGGAAGGGGGTGAGGGGCTCACAGGAGTCCGTTCACACAGCTTTAGTTACCCAGGTTCGAAACATGACCTACGCCTGGGCTCCTTCTCCCAACGCTTGCACACCAACCAGCCCCTGCTCCTCAGCACTGGCTGCCAGACACATTGCTGGGCACTATCCTGAAATGCTGTCTTGGGTCTGCTGTGTCAATCCTGGGACGGAGGAGGGGCTAAATTGGATTTCCCCAGTGGGCCCAGAGTTCAAGCTCCTTTCTCACCCTGAACAGTAGCTGGCCTGAGCACACGTGTCCAGCGTTAGAGCCAGGTTAATCCTGGGTGAACGGCCCTCACTAGGGGCAGGGCCGGTGCAAGGAAGTTTCACACCCTAGGCGAAACTTCCATCTTGCGCCCCCCCCCTCCGCCCTGTGGCAGCTCCCCGCCTCCGCTCTGAGGCGCCCCCCGTGGCAGCTCCCTCTCCCCGGGGAGCCGTGCGGCAGCTCCCCACCCCAGCTCACCTCTGCTCTGCCTCCTCCCCGAGCACGCCACCCCCACTCTAATTCTCCTCCCCTCCCAGGCTTGCGGCCCCAAACAGCTGATTGGCGCCACAAGCCTGGGAGGCGGGAGAAGTGGAGCGGCCGCTGCGCTGGGAGAGGGAGTCTGAGCCGCACATGTCAGCGCGCTGCCGGCAGCCCAACCCAGGAACACTGTAAAAAAAAAAAAAAAAAATTGGGGGCACCGCTTTTTGATGCCCCCACTTCTTGGCGCCCTAGGCAGCCGCCTAGTTTGCCTTAATGGTAGCACCGGCCCTGACTAGGGGACTGGTGCGGGCCCTGGCCCTCCAACAGTCTCTCCCATGTGCTCCCTGGCCAGCCAGGGCTCTATTAGCATCCCCTTCCCCTGAGACTACAGAACTCTGCCTTGGCTGGCTAAGGTTAAGCTGTCCCTGTGTATTGCTGCTTTGCCTGGCCTGCCCGTGTGTCGAAGCTGCAGCAAACATGTTCCCGGTGAGGTCCTGGTGTGCAGCGAGAACGTCCTGCTGGAGCCATTTCAGCCCAGGAGCTGCGCCCACACGGGGTGCTGGGGCAGGACAGCATTGGCAGGAGAGGTTGCAGGGGCACCACTGGCTATTGCTGGTCTGATGGAAGCCAACACAGCATGGGGAGAATGTTACTAACAAGGGTGGGGAAGGGGGTTGTCCCTGCTGGAGGGAATGAGTGAGTCTCTCTTATCACCCCCTCCTCTGTAGGGGCTGGCACCCCTCTTGGACATCCTTCCTCATCTGCCCCAGGCAACACACTGCCTCGGTGGCCTTAACTGGCCTCTCCCTTCCTACGTCTATCTACACAACAGCTAGAAGGTTGCTCCCTAGCCAGGTAGACAGAGGCACAGTTCTACTCAAGCTAGTGTGCTAACAATAGCAGTGTGGCCCCAGTGTGCGGGTGGCCGCCAGAGTACAATCCCACTCACCCTCGGGGAACATACTCAGGTGGGAGTCAACCGTCTGCCGTGGCCCCGCTGCTATTGGAAGCAGGCTAACTCATGTGTACCAGACTGCCCATGCTGGGAAGCAGCCCTTGGTCTCAGTACAGGCCTGACCCCGAGTGCCCAGCCCTGTCCTGAGCTGGAAATTGCCCACTTCCACAGTGTGAACTGGGACTCTCTCCTCCACACCCCGCACTCTGCACTGGCTGGCAGGGGGCTTTGGGTCTGAGTCATGGTGCCTGTGTCTGGTGATAGACAAGGAGGTGACTTGGAGGGCAGGTGCAGAGGGCCCATCTGCCCTGGAATGGGGCAGGGACACCACTGGCTTAGGAGGTGAGTGGGCAGGGTCTGGACTCTGCCTGGGACCTTTCTCCTTGGCAGATGGTCAAGCAGCAACACTCCTTCCCCCAGCAGTGGGGCTAGCACTGGTGGGGAGCCGCACAGGACCAGCTGCTCCCCAGGTATGTCTGCAGTTCAGGTCAGGGACAGTAGGCTGAGAATCAGGGAGGGAAGGGCCAGCCCCATGTTGCCCCATGACCTGTGCTCCCAGCCAGGAACCAGCAGGAAGTAACACACTGGCTGGGAGGGTGCTGTCTTGGGGAGGTCGGCGGGGGGGGGGGGGGAATGGGGCCCTCTGTGAGGGAGGGAAACTATTGGGAGGGTGAGTAAGGAGATCTGTGGTGCTAGGGGGTCATGGGAGCTGGGCATGGTCGACCCTGGCTTCCCCCAAAGGGCACAGCATAAACGTCTCTGCTTGTTCTCAGGCACCTTTCTGGGACGGGCCTGGGACCGGGGCCAGCAGCAGACATGGGGCAGAGTGAGTCTGAGCCTCAGGATGAGCAGGAGGTAGGTGCTGTCCAGTTCCTTGCTGGGGCCCCTGGCAGTTTGTCCTCTGCAGCCTGGCAGTCACTGGAGTGAGTGAGTTCCCAGCCTCTCAACCCCATCGTTCCACCCCTGCCACCCATGTTCAGAGAGCTCCCCCTGCTGGTGTTGTCCACTGACTGGACAAGGACCTGAAGAGACCCTCCCCACCAGTACCATTTCCTGGGCGCTGGGGACACTTCCCTAGTGCAGGGCACCTTGGCTGGCATCCCAGTCAGAGTCCTCTCCAGGGCCCCCACTTGCCCCAGTAGGATGCCCCTCCCCTCTGACTTGGGAATGTTAAATCCAGCATCCAGGTCACGTTCCAGCTCCACGAATCCCCCATCTCCCATGGGAACCTTCTTCCCAGATGAGGTACTGGGTTTGGCAGAAGCCTCTCCAGAGCCCAGCGGCCTTCTGGGATATGTCTGGGTAGGTGTGGCCTGCTGGGGCCTGCCCAGGATTGCTGGAGACTTGCCCTCCACTTCAATGTCTTTTCTACTTCTGCACTGTTATGTGCCCCTTGAACAGCTGCCAGCCTCACTCCAGAGGTGGCTGCATTTCAGTGGTGGGCCAGTGGTCACTGCACACTCAGCAAAGCGTGTTGGGATGGAAGGTGCTATGGACAGACCCTTATGCCCAGATGTAGGGTGGAGCAGCTGTAGGGCTGGACCCATGGGCTTTGATGGCAGCATCAGCCTGCCTGCTGGCGCTGAGGCTCTGTCTGCATCTCTCTCCACACAGGATGCAGCGCTCACAGCCGTGCTGCCCAACCTTAAGCTCTTTGTGGAAGATCAGCTCCAGACCAGCATGGTGAGGAGGGGCGTCTGGGGGGTTGTGCCTGTGGTGTGGGGCCAGGTGTGGTGTCTCCTGGAGGGATTGTGTTCCTGGGGGATATGGAGCAGTGTAGTGGTCTCTCCCGTGGGCAGTGGAAGTGCTGGCCCGCTGGCATAGCCCCCGGCCCAAGGCAGCCCAGCTCCTGGTGGGATGGGAGGCTCTGGTACTTGCCCAGGAATGCGCTGGCACCTTTGGGGCTCAGCCATCCCTGGGCGAGTCTTGGCTGGTGAGTGGAGGGGTTGGGAAAGACACTGTCCTTGGGCGGGGGGAGGGGCTGGGAAAGAATTTCCCCCTGGTTTGAGCTGTGGGGAGTCTGCTGGCTTCCAATTCCTCTAGTGCTGTGTGTGGCTGCCCTCCCCCCGCCCCCATTGGTCCCTCCGACAGCAGGGGTGGGGTGTGTGGCAGGTGGGAGTAGTTACTAGCCGAAGGGTAGGCTGGGAGAGGCCAGTGTTTTTCCCAGGAATTGAAATTGGGGGGGTGTTTGATTTTACAGGGGGGAGGTCAGGGCCGATGAGGGGTGAGACCATGAGGGTGAAGGTGGGCTGTATGGCACCATAGTAAAAACTGAAAAATGTTTCGTGACCATTTTATTAGATTTAACTCATGTTTTAAAATCATCACACAAATTAAAGTTGGCTACTCAAGCCTTCCATGAAGCACTACATCTACATCCTTCTTGGTTTCTTGTTATAATTTTGCACAACTCTGTTAATGAATTTCTTGAATGCAATGCGTTCATCTTCGGTGGGTTTTTGTGTGTCCACTACTTCCATTCCTTCAATTGATATCCTCATTAGTTCATTCACATGATCAGGCAGAAGACGACTTCTTTCAGAACTCAAAATTCTATTCAATGATGAAAAAGAACACTCAACTGTAGCTGTTGTGACTGGGAGTAGCAAGAGATGAATTCCTACTTCTTTCATCCCAGGAAACATAGCACAAAGATCGGGTTGAGCCACTAGTGATGATAAAAAAAGAAGTTGAAGTCAAATCTTCATTCATTCATCGCGTATGATATTCCTCTCTGTGTTCAAATTCTCTATTCTGCCCTGAGCACATGGCAGCCCCCTTGCTGGTAGTGCCTCACTCCACTCAACTGTCAGTGTTTTATAGGACAGGGATCTGTAAAAGCTACGTAGAGGTTGAGTAGAATCTAGAAGTCGCTGTTGTAGATTTTTAAGAATCAAGTCTATGTACTTTTTCAGTTGTCTTAACAAACACTTCTTGTCCTCTTCACTTAAGGATTCAATATAAATGCCTTAATTGGTCAACTTCTGGACTGAAGTCTTTGCTTCTTCCAGTACTTTTTCTATGGATAGCTCTCTGATTGATCCAAATGTAGCTTCTATTGCTGGACAAAGATCTATTACTGTTGTAGCAGATGCCTGGATGGCATTGTTTAATGACCCAAGTGGTTTCATCAGTAGACTTACAAGAGAGAGAATGGCAATAGTCTTCTCTGAACGTAGTAGCAAAAGTAATCCACCAGCCTCACTACTTAGATCCATCCTATCTTGGTAGATACTTTCCAAAGCCAGTAATAACAGCTGGAGTAATTTTAAGACAAGAGCCAAAGATCGGTCATGAGAAAGCCAGAGGGTTTTCCCAGGTTGGACTAATTTGAACTTCAGTCCCAGTGTATCTTCTCTATTTTCCAAGATATTCAGTCTTTTTGAACTCTTGCTGAAAAAAGGATATAATGAAGACATTAAATTTATAGCTTTTTTAATGTCTTTTGAAGAGTCTGCAGCTCGTACTAGCGCTAGTTGGAGTAAATGTAAATGCAGTGTGTATAGGAGAGACTAGGGTTACACTTTTCTCTGAGCAAAGCTTGTACTCCACCATGTCTTCCAGCGAAGTTTGCAGCTCCATCAAATGCACAAGCAGCCATCTGTTTGGGGTCCAAATGACAAGCATTTAACTCTTCTAAGATGTAGGTTGTCACAGATGCAGCTGATGTGTCTTCTATAGCTTGAACATCTAGAAATGCATTTACTGGCCTACCACTGACATCAAGATAACATATGACTTAATACTTGATGCCCATTTGCATCGGTGCATTCATCAGCCATGTATGCAAATTTTTGAATGTGGTGAGAGAGTTCTTCACTTTTTCAACTGTTGAGTCTTTCACTGTTACACCTCATGCTTCTAGCCAGTCAGTTGAGTTGAGATAGTGAGCATTTGCTGGTCTTGTTCGGAACCAGTGTTCAACTTCAGGATGACAATGCACTTAATATTGGCCTCCAGTTTGTAGTGTGTGGTATCTCTTGCTTAAATAGAAAGTATGATGTGTCTCCAGCATTCTTAATAGCCTCATTAACACTCACCGGTGTTGTCCTTGGTCAGTGGAGACTCAAAGTTCAGAGGTGCTTTCATGTGAGTTCACCTTCCACGTGGGGGGCAAGAAGGCACGTTGCTCGTTCCTCCAGCTGCTCACTGTTCGCTCTGGCCACTGTTGTTCATTGTGCCACCATTCACTCCATCCCTCTGTTGCCAGTGGCCCTGCGCCATCATCTTCTGCTGCCACCTGCCACTGTGACCTCTGTGAGTTGGTCTCTTGAGGTTCCACCCAGCTCTCAGTGATTTCAGCTGAGCTCTCAGTGGTGGAACCTCGCTGCTAGTGCAGACTGGGCCCGTCTCTTCCACAGAAACACTGTCCCACAGCAGGTCTAAGCACTTAAACCTGATTATCGGTGATTTCAGCTGTAGTGGTCACTTAACAAAACAAAAGACTATCTATGGAGCCTAATCAACTCTGTCTTTAAACAGTGGAGGGGGCAGGTCAAATAGTACTTGTGACTCAGGCAGACCATCAAGCAAAACACCTGTCCCCACCCTCTCTCATGATGCCCTCAATCAGCACAGGCTAAGTACAGTTCTACTGCCCTTTACTCATATAATAAGAATAGCAACATTTCATTACCTCCCCGCATTCAAGTGATTTGTAACCCAACCCCAGCCAAAATCTATCACTTGGGCTAGGTCTACACTGGGGGGGGGTGTCGACCTAAGATACGCAACTTCAGCTACGCGAATAGCGTAGCTGAAGTTGTGTATTTTACGTCGACTTACCTGGCTGTGAGGACGGCGGCGAGTCGACCGCTGCCACTCCCCCGTCGACTCCGCTTCCGCCTCTCGCTGCGGTGGAGTTCCGGAGTCGATGGCAGAGCGATCGGGGATCGATTTTATCGCGTCTACACTAGATGCGATAAATCGATCCCCGATAGATCGATCGCTACCCGCCAATCCGGCGGGTAGTGAAGACGTGCCCTCAGGCAACACAGCTCTGTGTGCTGGATACTTCGGTAGATTAGGCGTGAATATAAATACAATCTGGTCCTGAAGCCTTTCCCCCCAGCTCATCACTAGCTGTCAGGGAGAGCTCATTTAGACTTTGCTTACAAAATCATAATTTGAAATTATTAGGTTGGCCAACATCACCAAAATAAATGCACTGACATTGTCATAAAAAACAACAGCTGTATAAGGGAGCTAGTCTATGTTCATACTTTTCAAATCGACTAGACTTTTTCAGATACACGTATTTTATGATACACTTTATATGCTTTTAAAGTGTGTATTAATGTTTCAATTTCAATTCAAATTTCCAAACAATCACTAAATTGGCAACACGGCATGTAACTAGTTCACAAAACGGGGGGGTGGGGGGGTGTTGGGGAAATTCAGGGGGGGTGTAGGGAAATCCCTGGGAGGAGCTCTCCCTACTCGCCCAAGACCTGGCCTGGGGCAGCATTGCTGATGGAGCAGCCAGCCCAGCTACTGTACAGCCCCTGGCACCCTGCAGTGCAGCCCCTCTCCCTGTGATGTGGCCCATGCAGTCGCAGCCTGTGCAGGTCAGGTGCCTGGCTTGTGGTGCTGCACTACATGGTGGGACCGGCTGTTACGGATTCACACATTCTGTGCTGTGCTGCACCCTTTGCATAGCATTCTGGGGGTGACCCCTGTAATGCATCAGATCCCAGGGGTCACATTGACTCAGCAGGGCAAGCCACACAGCCTCAGCACCTCTGAGTCTGGGCCTCTGGGCTCCAGCCTCCCCTGCTGCTCACAGTGAGCTCATGTTTGGGGACGTTTTCCCTGTCAGGGATTGCTGCATCAGCCAATACCTGCAGTGACACTGTGCGGCCTTTCCAGAGAGGGGGTAGTTACTAATCACCTGGAATATGGTGTTGGGGACCCTTAGGTTAGCATGTGACAGGTGAGCATGGGACAGTTTGTCTTGGTGGGAACCAGGGCTGTGCCATGTCCTGATCCTTTGAGCTCCATCCTCGTGTTCTCCCCGTTCGAAGTCTCTGCTCCCAGAAGCACCCTGCAGCTATCTGTTTCCCCACCCTCCCTTGGTCTCCAGCCAGGCTGTTTGCCCATGCCCAGTCTGCCTCGGCTTAACTGTGAACGGCCCAGTCCTTGGGCTCTGTTGTCTCTTTGGGATCCTCCACCACAGGGGCAGGTGTGATGAAATGGGAATTTTTTGTAATATTTTTGAGTCCTGCCTGCCTCAGTTTCCCCTATATTTTGCATGGCTACCCAGTGGGGGAAAAGGATTGTTTGCTCTCAGGGCAGACTGAGAGACATGAGGTGGAGGGGGAGGTAGGTGTGTGTGTGTGTGTGTGTGTGTGTGTGTGTGTGTGTGTGTCCTCGCTATCTGAGCAGACTGAAGTGGTCATTAGAAAGGACTGGCTGAGGCCAACCCATATCAATGGAAAACCCCGGTCACCAGCACATTGACAACTGGCAACCAGTGCCCCACCACCTCTCAGAGGGAAGCTGAGCAGAGACCCTGGCTCGAGACCAAAGGACTGGGTGGTGGGAGCTGGGGGGAAAAGAGTGCTCTTCTGGAAGAGGCTGGGAGCTCTCACTGCTTGGCCTAAGGAAGGGAGTCAGAGGCAGCTGGCAGGGCATTGCTCTGGGCTGACGGGATCTGCCTGTGCTTTAACGCTTATGGTGACCCGAGCACTTCCCATGCTGGGTCCCAGCTGCCTAATAAGCCCGCCTGTGTGAGTGTCTCTGGTGCATTGGTCCCTGCGGAGTGGACTCTACCAGGAATCTCTCCGTTGGATTCGCTGAGCAGAGCTCATAGGGTGAAGCTGGAGTGCTGATGCCGCTGCAGCAGTTCAGCCTCAGGAGGTGG
The DNA here is from genome assembly GCF_028017835.1 of Emys orbicularis. Classification (NCBI taxonomy): domain Eukaryota; kingdom Metazoa; phylum Chordata; order Testudines; family Emydidae; genus Emys; species Emys orbicularis. The sequence continues at coordinate 7,941,261 of NC_088701.1, read as the reverse complement.
TGAGGCTACGTGGCCTGCAGAGGTGGCACGTGGCGGGGAAGCACGCCATACGGCCTTGTGGGCTGCAGCACGGCTTCACAGTCACTCACTGTGCCTTCTTCAGTGCAACGCAGGGTAACTTGCCAGCTCCTTGCCCGCCCCTCCCCAACCTGCCTTGGCCAGTCCTGCCTGGCCTTTGGCTGCAGGATCCCAGCCCCCAACGCTCTATTCCTGGCTCCGGGATGGACTCTGTGAGGTTGGACAAGGCAACTGGGCCCAGGTCTGAGGGCTGCAGATGCAGCCCCTGCGCACACATGTGCCCATACAGCTGCAGGAGGTTAAATGCCAAGGCTTCCCCCTCTCCTCTCTCTGATGGGGATCCCCACTTCGCTCCCAGCGGGGTGCTGCGGCTTGTGAAGCGCTCAGAGCCCCTCAGAGCCACACTGCTGGAGCAGGGCAAGCTGCTTGAGGGAGACTCACCCTGGAAGCCAGACTCTGAGACCATCCCCGCTGCCCTGAGCCCTCCCAGGTTTCTGTCAGGCAGAGGTGACGCCTTTCTGTTGCTCGGGTCAGGGCACAAAGTAAAGGTTCCGGTGTGAACCCTGGTAGAAATGGGGGGGGGGGGGGACCATGACTGCACGTGCCCCTCCACTATGTCCCCTGGGGATCTCCACATCAAAGGGGTTTCTCCAAGAGAATGGTCCAAAGCTGGGGGCCTAGCACTGATCCTGTGGCTCCCTGACAGTAGGATTGGTTCAGTTCATGTGAATGATGCTGGTCTCCAGGCAGGTGGCTTATTGAGTCAGACACTTTGTGCCTTCCCTTTCCCACTCACTGAATAGCAGGACAAAGCCCACAGGGAAACTGAGGCATACACTGCTCATAAAAAATATTGCCTGAATTTCCACCTCCACACAACTGCTCCACAGGGTGAGGGCTACTCTTGCCTGCCCCGTTCAGTCCCCTGGAGCGTGGCTGGTGCTGCCTTGGACCCACCCACGGCCTGTCTGGAAGCCTGGTCTGGAACATGCCTCTTCCCATAGGTGCTGGGTGTCATGATTGGCGTTGGTGTTTCCATGTTGCTCATCGCCACCTTGATCCTGGTGCTGGTCCGCAGGCTGCGCCTCAAGAGTAAGTGCCCATCCCTGCAGGAAGCAAATCTGATCCCTTTCGCAGCCATGGCTCTGGCATGCTGCTGCCCATCAGGATGTCTTGGGCTTAGTGTCTGCAGGCCTGTATAGGCAGTGAGACCGTAATAGCTAGAGCAGGGGGCTGGAAACCAGTACTCCTGGGTTCTCTCCTACTGAGTCACTGCCTGGGCAAGTCCCTTCACGGCCCTGTGCCTCAGTTTCCCTACATACAAAGGGATTGTGAGAGGTATCCAGGGACTGGTTGGGAAGGGCATAAAGCTCCTGGGGTTCTTTGGGGGCAGCCCAGCTTCCAGGGGCTGGAGTGGGGGGGTGGGGGCAGGCAGAACTCTGCCATCTGTACCCCCAAGGCCTCTGCACCACTCCCTGGACTGGGAGGTGGGTTGCAATGAGGAGCGCAAGCAGGGAGTCAGATTGGTGGGGAAGGGGACAGGCTCCAACCCTTGCTGGGGTGGGGCCCTGGGGTCCCTGCACTGGTAACCTTTCATGTCTCCCTCTTTCTCGCTCAGAGGTTCAGGCTCAGGAGACGCCCAAGTATCGATTCCGCAAGCGGGACAAAGTGCTGTTCTACGGGCGCAAGATCATGCGCAAGGTATGGGGCTGGGGCAGAGCACCATGCACTGGCCCAGGCTGGGGAGTCCGTGGGTGCTGGCAGTGAAAGCGTTGATGGCTCTGCCAGCTCCAGTGTAGTGCTCTAATCCCTGTCCCCTCCCTGCCCAGAAGCCTGGCTGTAGCCCAGCTGAAGGGCGTCTCTGGGGGTAGTTCAATTTCGCAGTTAGACACTGGTGTTGGACAGGGTGGTGGCCAGGGCCGGCTTTAGGCCGAGTCCCCCAATTCCCCAGAATTGGGCCCCGCGCCTTAGGCTCACCCGGCGGTGGTCTGCTTTGGCGGCGGGGGGGTTCCGCTCCGGGGTCTTCGGCAGCATTTTGGCGGCGGTGGGGGGGTGTCCGCTCCAGGGTCTTCGGTGGCGGGGGGTCCTTCAGGGAGCGCCCCCCCACCCCCGCTGCCAAAGTGCCACCGAAGACCCGGACCATGGAATCGGGCCCGGCAGGTCCTAAAGCCAGCCCTGGTGGTGGCTCCCATGGCACCGCCCCCAACCCATGCTCCTCTCCTCCCGCTGCAGCTGAGGAGTAAGAGCTCTGGCAGGTGAATCATTGCAGGTGGGCCTGGTCTCTGGCATCCCTGTCACAGAGCCACAGAGTCTGGCCTATGCCCCTCCTGTAGCCAGTCCCTTGGGAGTGACCCCTTCAGTGTGATGGGTCCCAAGGACCACACAGTTACACAGGGTAGGCGCAAAACTTGGTCTTTGGGCACCAGCCCTGCCTGTCTCTCTGCAGCAAATCTGGGGGAGGCCTGTGCTGTGCCCTTTGGGGCACCACTCAGTGAAGAGCGTCAGTGACACCAGGTAGCCTGTTCAAGCCAAGGGGACAGTTTATTACCCAGTTGGCACACAGGCTCCGAGAGATCCTAGCTTGGCACAGAGAAGAAAAAGTGAAGAGCGAGTTCAGGCTGACCAGCGCCAGGCCTCCCTTGAGCCAAGCTGTTCCTTTGTCTGCCCCAGGTCATCTCTGTGTCTCTGGGGACACGTCTGCATTGCAATGAAAAACCCACAGCTGCGAGGCTGGGCCCGGGCCAATTGACTTGGGCTCACAGGGCTAAAAATCACAGTGTATGTGTTTGGGCCCAGGCTGGAGCCTGGGTTCTGAAACCCCACAATGGGGGAGGGCCCCAGAGCATAAACCCCAGCCCGAAACGTCGACACTGCAATTTTTAGCCCTGCAGCTTGAGTCAGCTGACCTGGGTCAGCTGGGGTTGGGCCATAGGTCTTTTATTGCAGTGTAGACATAGGCTCTCCCCCCAGCCACCTGGTTTTGTTCTCCGGACCCAGCCATGCTGTGCTCACCTGCCTCGGAACCAGGTGTCGGTCTCTGGGCACTGAGGATCTGCTGCTCAGAAATGTTGATTCCAGCCCAGAAAGTCCTAGCAACTCTGCTCAGATCCCTGGCCAGCTCTCCCATGGCCTAGGGAGAGAATGAATTCTTTCCCCCTGGGGGTAGTTGTGCCAGGGTGCTAGGTGCAGAATGATGCAGACAGCTCATAAACACCTTACAGAGCTTTGTCACACTAAGCAACAGCAGTGGGGTTAGCAGACAGGGCAGGATGTGTGGCTGTCTGCCCTGGCAGCCAGGAGCCTGCTGGGGCAGGCTCGCAGGAACCCAGCATGCAAGGCCCCCAGGAACCTGCCCTGAGGGGACAGTCTGGCTGGTGACAGGGACCCATCCAGGCCCATGCTCCAAGGGTGGGGAGAGTGTTTCTAAAGCACTAACATCCCCAGCCTCTGCCAGCCCCTCTTCTCCCTGCTCCCCCCCACCCACTTTGCCCTGCCTGGGGGTGAAGGGGGGGCAGCGCTGGCCCAGATGCAGGGGCGGGGGGTTCATGAGTCAGTTTGGGATGCAGGGGCGGGTCTCTTGGTGCTGGTTATCTCTTCAGGAAGCAGTGAGGGGGAGCTGGGGAGGAGGTGAACTCCAGCTGGGAGCAGTGGCGGGAGATGGGTTCCTGTGCGGGGCATGCTGCAGCCCAGCTGGGTCATGTTGCCAGGAACTGGGGCACAGCAGCAGATAGCTCTGCCAGAGCCTGGACCTGGGGAGGGTCCTGTGGGGTCACTAATCCCAGAGATGTGAGCGGGACCCCGTCTCCACCACTGGGAGTCCTGTCCAGCAGCCCCCCACTGAGCTGCTTACTGAGCGGCTCGGGGCGAGGCAGCCTGCTGGGCTTTCCCAAGGCCTCTGGCCCAGGCCCATCATCTGACTGCCTGTGAGGATTCAGGGGGGCAGGGAACCGGGCACCAGGAGCTGGGAGAGCTGGCGTTGGAGGTGGGGTGGCCTGCAGGAGAAGGCCAGTTCCATGAGGACTCCCCATTGCGGGCACAGAGCCAGGCACGTGGTGCCAGGGGCCGTGGTGTCCTGGCAGGGCTCCCTGCTTTGTCTCCTGCCTGGCTCGCTGGCAGCACGTGGTTGGCTGAGTACCAAATCTCCTCACCCAGATGGCTGGCTCCAGTGGGCGCTGTCCGCGGGAGCAGCTGGTGGCTTACCTGGGCTGTCTCTGCAGGTGTCCCAATCCACCTCCTCCCTTGTGGACACAACAATCTCCAGCACCTCCCGGCCCCGCATGAAGAAGAAGCTCAAGATGTTGAACATTGCCAAAAAGTAAGTGGGTTCGCTCACCCTCCATGGTGTGAGACAACTGGGGCTGGCCCAGCCCTGCCACGAGGGCTAGTGGAGGCACCCATGTTCCCAGCCCTGCTGCGGGAGTGGGTAGTAAACCTCCCCTCCCCCCCCAAGCCATTAGCACTAACTCTGACCTCTCCTTGCTCTGCAAAGCAGCTGCACCCCAGCCTGGACACCAGCCTGGAGAACCCACCCTCAGAGCAGTTGACCGGCACCGGACCAGCCTGCGGCATGGTGCTGCTCAGCTCCCTGGGTGGGGTCCTTGGGCCTCAGGCCCCTGGCATGAGTGAGTGCCATGGCTCAGGAACAAGTCCTGCCTCCTTGATGCATGATGCAGATTCTCTTCTTCCCTGGGTGTGTGTGGGGGAATCTGCCCCTGCAGGCAACTCTCTGGTTGGCCCCGTCTATCCCCTCCCCGTCTGTCCCTGTGCCCAGGATCCTGCGCATCAAGAAGGAGCTGCCCATCCTGCAGCTGAAGGAGCCGCCGCCCTCAGTGCTGGAAGCGGATCTGACTGAGTTTGACGTGGCCAACTCCCACTTGCCGTCCGAGGTGCTGTACATGCTGAAGAACGTCCGGTGAGTGCCCCCATGCAGCGGGGCCCAGAGCCCAGGCTCAGCTGCAGCCGCGTTTCCCCCTCCCCGCAAGCAAGCTTGAGCTAGGGTGGGCCCCTCTGAGGTATGAAATCCAGGAGAGCCGGGATGATCCTGAGCCCATGACCTGGCCAGCTGGCTGTGTGTAATGGAGCGCTCTGTCCGACCGATTTCCCAGCATGGTCCTGGGAAAACCTGGACACCGTGTGAGCCTGTCAGAGCATCTAGTCCAGTGGGTCTCAACCTTTCTTCATTTGCGGATCCCTCTGGACATTTTGAATGGAGGTGCAGACCCCTTGGGAAATCTGTCTGTATATACAGCTGAATTCTGTTCAGTTTGTTTTTAACCTGTCCTTTGCGGACCCCTTAGGCATAGTCTGTGGACCCCAAGGGTCTGCGGACCACAGGTTGAGAACCACTGGTCTAAGCTGTGCAGGCTCCAGCCCAGTCGGACCATAGGTGGGAGAGCTGCCAGGAATGCTCTGGAGCAGCAGGAATTGTGGCCCTGGTTCTCCAGTAGGGGGCACTCTTCCCTCTTGCCTGATAGAGAGCTAGTGCTCCCCAGGGCAGGGCAGCTGGAGGCAGCCTCTGTCGGGTAAGAGCAAATGCTGGGTGCTGGTCCTTGCGGGCTCGTGGTGGGACCCAGCACAGCGTTAGTCCTGGCTGAGTCCCGGCAGTGTTGCTGTGGGGCTATTGCATCAGACAGACTCTTCCCCAGAAGTGGCTGTGTTTGGGGACGGGGAGAGATCTCTGCCCCTAGGGGTGATAGCTTGTGGGCACTGGGATCCTGGAGCAGGGTAGTGTCACTGGAGGCTTGACCCTCTGGGGCCACTTCCACTCCCCCCATGCATGGAGATGGAGGGTGGGGGGATGACTGACAGAGCCCACCTAGCCAGCCAGCTCTGGCCCATGTGATGCAGGAGCTTGGGCTGGGCCCCAAGGCCCCCTCATGACATGAGCCCCAAGTCCCTGCCATGAGTTGCTGAAGGCTTTGCTCCCCTGCTGCCCACTGTGACCCGCCCTTCCTTGCAGGGTGCTGGGCCATTTTGAGAAGCCGCTGTTCCTGGAGCTCTGTAAGCACATGATCTTCCAGCAGTTCCAACAGGGCGAGTACGTCTTCCGGCCTGGCCAGCCCGACACCAGCATCTACGTGGTGCAGGATGGCAAGCTGGAGCTCTTCCTGACCCAGCAGGTGAGGGGGGCATGTCCCAGCCCACCCTGCCGTGTCCATCTGCTGGAGGCACTTGTCTGCCCAGCCACCAGCGACCCCTCCTGCCCCAAGCCACCTGTGGCCCCAGTGCTCTGCACCCCTTGGCTGGGTGGTCCCCTGCACCTGGGGACACCTTGGGGCAGAGGGGCATATGGGACACAATGGCTGAGGCCAGCTGCCAAGCAGCCCTGCCCTTCGGGATCACTGTGGCTGTAGGCATGGAGGCTCCCCTGGGGCTGCCTCCCTTCCAGGGAGGGGCTCATGGAGCAGGCCTCCACAGAGCCTGGTGCCAAGCGAGTTCTGGTGGCAGGGATGGCGAGGGTGGGTGATGGGGGCCCCCTAAGGAGGGTGTTGCTGTGTTGCAGGACGGGAAGGAGACCCTGGTGAAGGAGGTGTTCCCCGGGGACAGTGTGCACAGCCTGCTCAGCATTCTTGATGTCATCACGGTACCAGCCCTGCCCCTCCACCTCCTGTTGGCCTGCTGGCCCCGTCCACCCATCCCACTCCCCCGCCCCTCTGGTGCTGGAGTGAATAGTCCAGCTCATTGAGTGACTGGCAGCCATGGGCTCCCCCCAGTTCTGCTCATGCCCCTCAATCCCGATCCGCAACCCCCTGCTCTCCTAACCCTGGGTCCCTAACGAAAGGCTAAATCCGGGTAGGCCCTGTGGGATGTGTGTGGTAAGCCCACCTGACCCCCCCGCATCCCGTGATGGGTTTGCAGCCTGGGTCCCAGGTGGTGACATGCCACCATCACCCTGCCCCGTGCTTGCCACCTTGCCCCACGCGAGGTCTAGAGGAGATGAACCTTTCCTCCTCAGGGCCTGGATATCGGCCTTGGCTGGCTGCTGGGCTCGGGTGAATGTGGCTGTAGGCTACTCTCTGGACCTTTTGGCCTGAAGCCATGGGGTAGCCCCCCAGATCCCTGGCTGTCTTTGGCGGTGCCCCCCACTGGTAGGCTGCTCTACCCGAAGGAGGAGGCGGGGGCACACCAGCCTTGGTGCAGGGACCCATGGGCACTCGGGTTCTCACACAGGGGCACCAGCGGCCGTACCGGACCGTGTCTGCGCGGGCAGGTGAGGACTCCACAGTGCTGCGGCTGCCAGTCGAGGCCTTCTCTGCCGTCTTCGAGAAGTACCCCGAGAGCCTGGTGCGGGTGGTGCAGGTGAGTGTGGCCTCGGCCCCCCTCCCATGTGCTGACCCCCTCCCCTCCCCCGCATTGTGCCCCACGCTCAGACTCTCCCCTTCCCTTCCAGATCATCATGGTGCGTCTGCAGCGGGTCACCTTCCTGGCCCTCCACAACTACCTGGGGCTGACCAATGAACTCTTCAGCCACGTGAGTGATGGGCCCTGCCCTGGAGCTCCTCCCACGGGAGTGGTGGGTCCTGCTCCCTGCACCAGAACCTTTGTCCTTCCCATCCCCGGTTCCTCCTGCCCATGGCAGTTTGGGCCAGACTTGAGCCAGTGTCCAAACCCTGGTCCCACTAGCGGGGCTGGAGGCTGGCACCCGGCTTGGGAGGGGACAGAAAGAGCTAGAACCCCCCGAGCAAAGCCCCTGTGCCTGCAAGGGGGGGATCCCTGTGCAGCAGGGATGGAGCAGGGCCTGGCAGGGTGCCCCCTGCTGCTAGCGAGTCACACAAGAGGCCTTAACACCCGGCCTGGCGGCTCTGTGGAGGTGGAGAATCCTGCACCCAAGCAGCCCCTCTCCCTGGCACAGCCCTGCTCTGCTCTCAGATTTGGCTGCTGGAGCAGCGTTCCCTGCCTTGCTGGGTGGAGCACCTGGCTCAGGGTGGAGCCAAGCCCTTAGGGAACAGCCGGGTCCATCCTCTGATGCCAGAGGAACCAGCCCAGCGTTCAGATGGGTCACTGGGCTGGCGCTGTGACCCCCTGCGCCCCAGCTGCCAGGGAGCCAGCAGCCGAGAGCAAGCTTTGCGGGGCCATCGTGTGGCGGCAGCACCTGGCGCTCTGGGCTCAGCTGGGCTCTGCGCTCTCCTTGTCTACAGTGGCACATCTGGCCCCTCCCACGTTATGCGGCTCGGTGGACACGGGTCTCCCCCACACAAGCCATGCGGCTGCTGGCGTGGAGCATGTTCCCTCCTGGGCCATCAGCCAAGTGAGGGGAGCCAAGCTGTCCCTGTGCCCATACCCGTCCCTGTCCTGCCCACTCTGCCTCAGCTCTGCTCTGGGCTGGGGGCAGGACTCGCTGGGGGAGGTGTTGCCCCCTGCGTGATGGGGGAGGTCCGACGAGATGCTCTGAATGGCCCCTATTGGCCTTGAGTGGTGGGTGTGGCTGGTCCCCAGGCTGGCACTGCCCAGCCTGGCCTGGTGCTGATGCCAGCTGTGTCTGTGGCAGGAGATGCAGCCGCTGCGGCTCTTCCCCCAGCCCAGCCATGCCTCGCGCACCAGCCCTGTCAGACACAGCAAGCGCGTCATCAGCGTCTCCTCCATCGACGACCATAAGGAGAGCTCTGGGAGGCAGCCAGATGCCAGCACCAAGGACCTGGGTAAGGGTTGCCCTGGCTCAGGGAGGGGAACGCAGCAGCTGTGCTCCCCCTCAGAGCAACTGAGCTGGGCATGGACCGGACAGGGGTGAAAGAAGTCAAGGGTGCAGAAGGGCTCAGTACGGGGTGCTGCGCTGCAGGGAGCGGGGTGGAGGCTTGGTAGGGGGCACGCTATGCTGCCTGTCCCTGGCACTCCCCTTGCATGGAACTGGTCCACACCTTCCATATGCCACGACAGCTGTGGAGTGGCTCTCGTCACCAATCCTGCCCCTGGAGGTGGCCTGGCTACAGGGTCCGACCCAGGGCAGGGGAGGCTCTGGACTCCGTGTGCTCGCTGTGCCAGTGTAACGGGATGTGTGTGTCACTCTCACAGCTGATCAGCTCAAGCTGGGGACCCTGGAGTCCTCTGCAGTGCCACTGCTGAGCCGCTGCATCTCCATGCCAGTTGATATCTCAGGTAAGTGGAATTCCCCCAGGATGGGACCAGGTTGGGGATGGGACCCATGGGATCCTGGGGCAGCAGGCGATGGTGGGGAAACTCCTGGCACCCGCCCTGCCCTGCTGTAGGGTGGGGTTGCTGCCTGGCCAATGGGGATGGTGGTTGCTGCCCCAATTGAGCTGGGGAGGGGTTAGACTGCAGGAAGCAGGCTCAGGGCACTCTGGGGTTTGGAACCAACCGGGGAGAGCCCAGAGGCCACAGGTGCCAAGGGAGCAGGGGGCAGGTGGAGGGTATGAGACATGCCTCCAGGACGTGGGCGTCCTAGGGAATGGCAGTGAAGGAAGGTCGAGGGGGAAGTGCTGGGCTAAGTTGGGCCCTTGTTGACTGAGGCGCTGAGCAGCCTGGCCTGGACAGAGACCTCTGTGGTGCTGGCTGTGTTGGGCACCCGGTGGGGAGGGGCGGGCAGCCTGGTTCTGCGGTGAGCGCTGCCCCTGGCTTCTTTCCTGCACAGGCCTCCAGAAGGGCCCTCGCTCAGACTTCGACATGGCCTACGAGCGCGGCAGGATCTCGGTGTCATTGCAGGAGGAGAGCACCGGCACCATGGCCTCCTTCTCCCGGGTAGGTTCCCTGCACGCACCTCTCTGACTGGGCCAGCGCTTGGTGCCCTCCAACCAGCTGCAGAGCGGGGGCTGCTCCCTCCCAAGGCACAAGGTGCCCAGTGGGGCCTGGTGTGGGGCAGAGGCTCCTCACAAAGGGGTGTGAAGGCGCACTGCCCGCTGGGGGGTGGGGCCGGCCTGTGCTCCGTCACACTCCCTTGTCCAGGACAGCACAGAGCTGGCCGTCAGGCAGCAGGTGGGCAATTCTGTGGCTAGCAAAAACAGCCTGGGCATGCCCACATAGAAGCATGGGGGTTTGGCAGCCGGGCACAGAGTAGGAGTGGCGGGACGGGGGCTGAAGTGGGGTTGGCAGCTGGCAAAGGCCCAGGCAGAACTGAGTCACTGCAAGGGATGGGGAGGTGCCGTCTGGGCAGTGGCAGGGGGCAGAGCCAGAGGCTGTGGCAGGGCAACCCTGCCACGCTCTGAGTGTCCACCCCCGTCTCTACAGTCTGTCTCCCAGGAGCCCAAGGAGCGCAGGTCAGTGATGGTAGAGGAGCAGCCACCCGGTACTTATCACTTCAACTACTGCGAGGACGACTCAGCAGGCGGTGCCTGCCCCTTTGGGCCTTACCAGGGCCGCCAGACCAGCGCCATCTTCGAGGCTGCCAAGCGGGAGCTGGTGAAGCTCATGAAGATCGAGGTGAAGGGGCAGTGAGGGGCACAGCCACAGGGGGGCAGGGCAGGGTGGACTCCCAGGGTCTGGTGAGGGCAGGGCAGGGTGAGTCCCCGGGCTGTGCCTGGGGGATGGGGGAAAGGGCCGGGTGAGTCCCCCGGCTGTGCCTGGGGGATTGGGGGGGGGGGAGGGCCGGGTGAGTCCCCGGGCTGTGCCTGGGGGATTGGGGGGGGGGGGGGGGGAGGGCCGGGTGAGTCCCCGGGCTGTGCCTGGGAGCTCCAGCTGCCCTTAGGGAGTCTGGGGTTATTCTGGCTCTGGAGGCCGTGCCTGGGGGACTCCTCATGCCGTCAGTTCTCCCTCTTCCAGAGCCATAGGTCAGCCAGGCTGTGGCCAGTCCTGCTCTGAGCTGCACATCTGCTGCCTCCCAGCTTGGCCTTGGGCGGTTCCAGTGCACAGGCTCCGCGGAAGAGCTGGGCTGGAATGTTTGGTTTCTGGAGTCTTGGCCTTCGGGGGAGGAGGGGTGGCCCAGGGTGGGATGGACAGATGGGCTCCCAGGTGGGGAGGGCTGAGCTGCCCTGTCTGTGGTTGGAGGGGCTGGCCAGTCCATCAGCCAGCACAGGGGCAGGGAAGGACTGGAGGGGAGGCCCCAGCATGGAGGGCAGCTCTGTGCAGCTCCCAGTTGGTGCAGCAGGGCTTAGCACTGCTAGGGACCTGCCTGCAAGCCTCTCCGCCCCTATTACTGGGTGCTCTGCCTGATCCCTCACTGCTGCTCTCCCCACAGGACCCCTCACTTCTCAACAACCGGGTGCTACTGCACCACGCCAAGGCCGGGACAGTCATCGCCCGCCAGGGGGACCAGGTAGGTGCCAGGGGAGTGCCAGTGCCCAGCAGCCATAGGGTGACACTGGTAGCAGGTGCTCTGAACTGGTGCTGCTGTTGTCCCTTGCCAGCTTGGGCCTGGTCCCCACTGCCCTGCGGCAGCCCCAGTGTGGAGTGGGCAGGACGTGCTGCCTGCTGGGGTGGGGGCACTGGTGGTGATGGCTGCATGAGGAGCAGGGCAGTGGGGCTGCCAAGCTGCCTGGAGTGGCTCACGAACGTGTGTGCCAACCTCAGGGCAGACTGTACAAACCAGGGCACGAACCCCAAACAGGCTCTGTGCTCTGTAAAGATTTCACCAAGTAACAAGCGTGAACTCCTAAAGCACTATAACAGCCTTACCATGGAGTCACAGGCAGTCCCCTGGGGCATCTGGATCTAGCTTGCCACCCAGGCAAGCCGGTCTTTGTGATAGATGAGCCCTTACACCAGGAACCACAGCAGTACTCAGGTTACTCCCTGACCCAACGGACTAGTCACTTACCCCCGGTCAATTCTACAGTAACTCCTCACTTAACGCTGTAGTTATGTTCCTGAAAAATGCAACTTTAAGTGAAACGATGTTAAACAAATCCAATTTTCCCATAAGATTTAATGTAAATGTGGGGGGTTAGGTTCCAAGGAATTTTTTTGGGGGCAGACAAAAGGCATTATATACTGTACAGTACTGTACTGTACTGTGGTGGGGAGGTGCCCTGACTTACCCCTGGGGCTCAGGGCTGAGGGTGCGGGGTCTGCGAGGGAGTTAGGGTGCGGGAGGGTGCTCAGGGTGGGGGTGCGGGAGGAGGCTCAGGGCTGGGGCAGCCAGGAGGTGCAGAGCACTTACCTGGGGCAGCTCCTGTTTGGTGCAGGGGGTGTGCAGGTGGCTCTGCACAGCATGGCCGGAGGACTCAGGAGGAGCAGGGGCAGCCGCGCAGCCAGCAGCCAGAGAGAAGCGGCGCTTTCCCCTTCTCTCCGGCCAGCTTTGAAGGGGAAAGCGCCGCTTCTCTCCGGCTGCTCGGCTACCCCTGTTCCTCCTGAGTCCTCCGACCCATGCTCGCAGGGCCGCATTCCAAAAGGGGCTTTAGAGCTGCAGGCCTTAGCCCAGGGCCCTGCAGCCCCTAAAGCCCGTGCGTTCTGGGTGGCCCTGTCTGCCGGGGGGATGGGGGGGCAGCTTCCCCGCTCGCTCGCTCGCTCCCTCCCTCCCTCCCAGAAAGTCCTAAGCGCTGGGAAGGAGGGAGGAGGAAGGGAGGGGGAGGAGGCGGAGAAGAGGAACTTGTGCAATGCTCCCTTGTAAAGTCAGCCAAACGACATTATAAGGGAGCATTGCACAACTTTAAACGAGTATGTCCCCTAACGGAGCAGCGACGTAACTTCGAAACAACGTTAAGCGGGAGGACGTTAAGTGAGGAGTTACTGTACCTCAGATCTCAAACCACAGACAATACTTGTAGCCAATCCTGTAATACTAACTAAAGATTTATTAACTAGGGAAAAGAACTGAGAGTTATTCACTAGGTGAAAGCAGGTAACAGATGCACGCAAGTGAGGTACAGTCAGGTTCCAAAAGGCAGTAGAAGCTGCTGTAATGTGCAAGTTCTATACCAGGGTTCTCAAACTGGGGGCCATAAACCCTCAAGGGGTTGCAAGCTTATTACCTGGGGGGGTTGGAAGCTGTCAGCCTCCAGCATTTATAATAGTTTTAAATAATAAAAAAAATGTTTTTAATTTATAAGGGGGGGGGAGGGTCACACTGATAGGCTTGCTGTGTGAAAGGGGTCACCAATACAAAAGTTTGAGAACCACTGGCCTATACGACCTTTAGGGCTAACCCAAGCTAAGCTGCTTGGGGATCCCTTACTTATGCTTAGAAATCTTGCCCTTCCCGAATGCCAAGCTCCACAGTGATACAGATCTTTCTGGTCAAGCGTTATTTCCTTCCCCCAGAGTTCAAACTGATGGAACGAGTGTCGGTCGGCGCTTGGCTCCCCTTCATGGGTGTGGCGGGGGCGGGGGAGGGGGCGTGGAATCAAAGAAGTCTTTGTCCTTTGATGTTTCACAATGGCTTGGTTTCAATGGGCAGACCCAGCACTTTACAATAATTAATGCTGCTTTCCCCTTTGGTGAGTTACACAATAAGAGGTTTACAATGCAAATGTTTGATGTAACTCCAGTGATAAGGGAGATCAGCATCCTACAAGAATTTCAGCATTTCTAAACACCAAACACATTCTCATCAACTTCACATCTATTCTAACAGTGCGAATACACTGGTGAGCCAGCCTGGTTCCCAACTCTGCATTTGTCAGTGTTCAGTGAGGCCTGGGGGCCTTGGCATGAGCTGGCACCTGCTCTGCCAGCGTCACAGGGCCTTGCTGCTTCCTCGGCCTATGACCTCCGCAAGGAGGGACTCAGCGTGAATGGCACTGTGGCGCACTGGAGTCCCATTCCCCCAGTCCCCCTCTGTCCTCTCCCCATGGGGTGTGGGAGCCTTCTCTGCAGCTCCTACCAAATGGATCCAAGGGCTGCTGCCCCCAAGTGCCCTGCCCCGAGCACCCCACCCCTTCCCTCTGTGCCTTATTAGCCCATTGCAGCGCCCTCGCCAGGGGCCAGATGAGACTTCTTCCCTGTGCGCCCCTCCCGCCCCCCAGGGCTGCATGGCTGTTGGGCAGGTGGGATGGCAGGTCCACACCCCGCCCCGAGCCAGGTGCATATCCAGGGTGCTGGGAGTCAGGACTAGGGAACATGGGGAGGGGTTGATTCCCATGGAGCTGGGGGAATTTTATGCTGGGCTGTGGCTCTGCTGACGTTAGTGGGGTGCTTCTGAGAGTTCAGGCTCAGCCGGAGCTGTAGGCTGTCCCCCAGGTCTCCTGGCCGCCTATCTGTGGGTGCTCACCTTGGGGGCAGGCCTGCCCCTCACCCTGGTGCCGGAGCTGACGTTCCTCTCTATCCTCCGCCCCCACCCCCCAACAGGACGTCAGCCTTCACTTCGTGCTGTGGGGCTGCCTGCATGTCTACCAGCGCATGATTGACAAGGCGGAGGATGTGTGCCTCTTCCTGACGCAGCCCGGCGAGATGGTGGGCCAGCTGGCTGTGCTGACCGGGGAGCCTCTCATTTTCACCATTAAGGCCAACCGTGACTGCACCTTCCTCAAGATCTCCAAGTCGGACTTCTACGAGTTGGTGTCCCCCTTCCCCTCCTCATCCTGCGGGCAGGCTCTGCCCACCTCCCACCCCACTTCCATCTAGGCTGGTGGCCTGGGTCAGATTGGGGCCAGTGCTCCCTAGAGGGGAAAGGCACCGTGTCCCATTCCCTATCCCCGTAAACCAGCCAGTCCCCTGCCCTGGGGCTGGATTGGAGAAGCCGCCCCCTAGAGGGGAAAGGCCCCATGTCCTAGTCCTCTAATCGTGCCCCTGTTGCATGGGCCTGGATTCTCCTGCCCTGGGCTGGGATCTGTCCTGGTGCCATGTTTTCTTGGCTGGCTCTGTTCCAGAGGAGGTGGGTGACTCAGGGAGGGGGCGGCTGCAGTCAGCAGCGCACTGGCAGCAACGGGGCCACCTGTGCGCTGACGAGCTGCCTGCTCTCTCCCCAGGATCATGCGGGAACAGCCCAGTGTGGTGCTGAGTGTCGCCCATACTGTGGCTGCCCGCATGTCCCCATTCGTGCGCCAGATGGACTTTGCCATTGACTGGATGGCAGTGGAGGCTGGACGGGCCTTGTACAGGTGAGTGAGGCCTGTACTGCGGGGCTGCTGGGAGACCCTGGCTGGGGACTCCCAGCTTCTCCGCCTAGCCCAGGGCACACTGGGACCAACTCGCCCTGCTGTGTTTAACCCCTTCTGCACCAGGGTAGTGGGCCCCTCCCTTACTCTCAGCCTCGTCCATGCCCTTCCTGCAGCAAAAATGACTCCGGCATCCCAGCGCTCTGGGCGGGCGCTGTCCAGGCCAGCAGCCGTGCTGTTTCCAGAGGGGCCAGGCAAGACCTGACCAGCTGCCTCTGACCCCTCCATGGGACTCAGGTTTTCACCTGGGCTGGGCTGACCTGACTTCAACCCCTTCCTGGCTGCAGGTGTTGGATTGAGAGCAGCCCGGGTGCTCTGGGGATGGGGGCGTCCCAGCCCAGGGCGGGTGCCAGCTGGGGCTGTCAGACTCGCCGCTCATTGCATGTGCTCTCCCAGCCCAGGTGGTAGGGGGCGCTCTCCCTGGGGGAGACACTGGCTCAGCTGCCTGGCTCACTGCACGCTGCATGTGCTCTCCAGGCAGGGCGACAAGTCAGACTGCACCTACATCGTGCTGAATGGGCGCCTGCGCTCTGTCATCCAGAAAGGCAGTGGCAAGAAGGAGCTGGTCGGGGAGTACGGTCGTGGTGACCTCATTGGAGTGGTGAGCTTCCTCCGAGGGCACTGCTGGGGTGGGCCCTGTCACTGCTTTGCACTCTCCCACCAAGGGTATGGGGCCAATCTCTGCAGACAGCACTGGGGTGATAGGTGGGCCCCTCTAGCGGGGTGGGGTGGGGCCCTCTTAGGCTTGTTGTGGTGATGAACAGCTGCAAGTCACGGGTGCTCAGGCCAGGCTGCTCCAAGGGTGCATCCGGGGGGTACAGTGTCCATTCCCTGCTTCTCCAGACCCTCCTGGTTTGGGTGCTAGGCAGATCATCACCCTCTGCTGCTAGCACGTGGCACTCCACCTCCAGCCAGCGACTGTCCCTTATGCTCTTACACTGCTGGCTGCTCCTGGGACATAGATTCATAGGTTCTAGGACTGGAAGGGACCTCGAGAGGTCATCGAGTCCAGTCCCCTGCCCGCATGGCAGGACCAAATACTGTCTAGACCATCCCTGATAGACATTTATCTAACCTACTCTTAAATCTCTCCAGAGATGGAGATTCCACAACCTCCCTAGGCAGTTTATTCCAGTGTTTAACCACCCTGACAGTTAGGAACTTTTTCCTAATGTCCAACCTAGACCTCCCTTGCTGCAGTTTAAGCCCATTGCTTCTTGTTCTATCCTGAGAGGCTAAGGTGAACAAGTTTTCTCCCTCCTCCTTATGACACCCTTTTAGATACCTGAAAACTGCTATCATGTCCCCTCTCAGTCTTCTCTTTTCCAAACTAAACAAACCCAATTCTTTCAGCCTTCCTTCATAGGTCATGTTCTCAAGACCTTTAATCATTCTTGTTGCTCTTCTCTGGACATGGATTGGCCTAGTATTGGAGACTGGCAGAGGAGTCTCCTGGCTGGTCTGAGGAGGGTGGGGCTGGGCATCAAGACTCCTGGGTTCTCTTCCCAGCTTGGGAAGGGCTAGTGCAGGGGTGGCCAACCTGAGTCCGAGAAGGAGCCAGAATTTACCAACGTGCATTGCCAAAGAGCCACAGTAATACGTCAGCAGCCCCGCATCAGTCCCCCCCCCCCCCCCCCCCGCTCCCAGCGCCTCCCACCCACCGGCAGCCCCGCCGATCAGCGCCTCCCCCCACCTCCCGATTAGCTGTTTCATGGCGTGCAGGAGGCTCTGGGGAAGGAGGGAGGAGCAAGGGCACGGGCAGGCTCAGGAGAGGGGGTGGAAAGGGGTGGAGTGGGGGCAGGAGCTGTGGCAGAGCCAGGGGTTGAGCAGTGGGCACCCCCTGGCACATTGGAATGTTAGCGCCTGTAGCTCCAGCCCCGGAGTTGGTGCCTATACAAGGAGCCGCATATTAACTTCTGAAGAGCCGCATGTGGCTCCGGAGCCACAGGTTGGCCACCCGTGGGCTAGTAGGTTAGAACAGAGAGCCAGGACGCCTGGGTTCTGTACCTCTCCAGGTGCCTCTCCCTATGATGCCAGGCAGACCTTGGGCTGGGAGGGCGAAGGACTCCCCTCCCCGGTCTCTAATGTGGCCTGTGTGCTCTTCTCTAGGTGGAAGCCCTGACCCGGCAGCCCCGAGCCACCACCGTCCATGCCGTGAGAGACACAGAGCTGGCCAAGCTGCCCGAGGGCACTCTGAACAACATTAAGCGCAGATACCCCCAGGTACCGGGGCAGGGTGGGTGCCATCCCTCCCTGCAGGAAACAGCCCATCCCAGTGCCTCAGCTGGCCACGCTGTGGGTGCTGCTCTCCAGGCAAGGGCAGCCGGGGTGGGGGCAAGTTGTGGTGAAGCAGGAGCTGACCTCTTGGGGAGAAAGCTGCCCAAGAGGTAGGCCTGAGAACCATACCACCACCAGGAGGAGGCAGATCTACATGACTGGGGACTCCCCTACTAAGGGTATGTCTACACTACGAAATTAGGTCGAATTTATAGAAGCCGGTTTTATAGAAATCGGTTTTATACAGCCGATTGTGTGTGTCCCCACATAAAATGCTCTAAGTGCATTAAGTCGGCGGACCGCGTCCACAGTACCAAGGCTAGCATCGACTTCCGGAGCATTGCACTGTGGGTAGCTATCCCACAGTTCCCGCAGTCTCCGCCGCCCATTGGAATTCTGGGTTGAGATCCCAATGCCTGATGATGCAAAAACAGTGTCGCGGGGGGTTCTGGGTACATGTCGTCAGGCCCCTCCCCCTCTGTCAGAGCAACGGCAGACAATCGATTTGCGCCTTTTTACCTGGGTTACCTGTGCAGACAACATACTACGGCAAGCATGGAGCCCGTTCAGCTCAGCTCAGCTCACCGTCACCATATGTCATCTGGGTGCCGGCAGACGTGGTACTGCATTGCTACACAGCAGCAGCTCCTTGCCTTTTGGCAGTGGATGGCGTATTACGACTGGTATCTGTCGTCGTCGTACTCCTCAGTGAGTTCGGTCAGAGGCACCTGGGCAGACATGGTTTGTCTCCTGGAGACTCAGTCCTGCCGGCAGTGCTATTGAACCGTCTTGACGATGATGGCTAGCAGTCGTAAACGATGAGGTAGACTGTAAAGAAATTAGAAGTGATGGAATGGATAAGACAGAGACTATTTGGGCCAAAATCATTCTGGGGAAGAAGCTACCAGAGGTTCCCGTAGGAAAGTGCTTGGGATGTGCTACAGACCCCCAAGATCCGATCTGCATAAAGACCTCTTCAATGTTTTTAATGAAATAAATACTACTGGGAATTGTGTGATGATGGGAGACTTTAACTTCCCGGAGATAGATTGGAGGACAAGTGCTACTAATAACAGCAGGGCCCAGGTTTTCCTGGATGTGATAGCTGACAGATTTCTTCACCAAACAGTCGCCGAACCTACAAGAGGCAATGTTATTTTAGATTTGGTATTGGTGAGCAGTGAGGCCCTCATAGAAGAGCTGGTTG
Source organism: Emys orbicularis (assembly GCF_028017835.1). Taxonomy (NCBI): domain Eukaryota; kingdom Metazoa; phylum Chordata; order Testudines; family Emydidae; genus Emys; species Emys orbicularis. The sequence goes on along the minus strand of NC_088701.1, from coordinate 7,922,778 downwards.
CAGGAGATAACCTTGATTCGAGTGATCATGAGCTAATTCAGTTTAAACTACATGGAAGGATAAACAAAAATTGATCCGCACCGAGGGGCCCTGATTTCAAAAGGACAAACTTTTAATAATGACGGGAATTAGTTAGGGACATGGGCTGGACTGAAGAACCCAAGGATCTGAATGTGGAGGAGGCCTGGAATTACTTTGTCGAAGTTCAGAAGCTCTCTGAAGCCTGCATCCTAGGCAAGGGGAACAATTTTGTCAGGAAGGGTTGGAGACCACGCTGGATGAACAAGCATCTCAAACAGGTGATGAAGAGAAAGCAGAATGTCTATAAGGAATGGATAATGGGAAGGATCAGCGAGGAAAGCGACCTCTGGGGGGTCAGAAAGTGTAGGGGAGAAGTGAGAACTGCCGAAAGCCAAGCACAATTGCACCTTGCAAAGGAAATTAAAACCAACAGTTAAAGGTTCTTTAGGCATATAAATAAGAAGAAAACAAGGAAAGAAGAAGTGGAGCTGCTAAACACTGTGGATGGGGTGGAGATTAAAGATTATCTGGGCATGGCCCTGGCCCAACCCCAACTCCTAAACGAATACTTTGCCTTGGGTTTTAATAAGGGTAATGAGGAGTTTAGGGGTAGCAGCAGAGTGGATAATGGGAATGAAGATATGGAAGTAGAAATTACCACATCCGAGGTGGAAGTCAAACTCAAACAGTTCAAGGGGGCAGTGGGAAGGCAGATAATCTCCATCCAAGAATATTAAAGGAACTGGTACATGGAAATTGCAAGCCTAATATCAAGGATTTTTAATGAACCTGTAAGCTCTGGGATTGTGTCTATGATTGGAGAATTGCTAATATAGTTCCTGTTTTTAAGAAAGGAAAAAAAGTGATCCAGCAAACTGCAGGCCTGTTAGTTTGACCTCAATTGTATGCAAGGTCGTGGAACAAATTTTGAAAGAGAAAGTAGTTAAGGACATAGAGGTTAATGGTAATTGGGATAAAATAGAAAATGGTTTTACAAAAGGTAGATCTTGCCAGACCAATCTGATCTCCTTCTCTGAGAACTGCTTTTTTTAGACAAAGGAAATGCAGTAGATCTAATTTACCTGGATTTCAATAAGGCATTTGATGCAGTTCCGCATAGGAAATTATTTGTTAAAATGAGAATTGAAAGGTGGATGAGGAACTGGTTAAAGTGGAGACTACAACCAATCACACTGAAAGGTGAACGGTCAGGCTGGAGGGAGGTTATAGTGGAGTTCCTCAGGGATCTGTCTTGGGACCAATCTTATTTAACATTTTTATTAATGACCTTGGCACAAAAGTGAGTGTGCTAATAAAATTTGTGGATGATGCAAAGTTGGGAGATATTGCCAATACAGAGCAGGACTGGAATATCACACAAGAAGAGCTGGATTACCTTGAAAGCAGGATTAATAGAAGTGGGATGAAATTTAATAGTGCATTTAGCGACTAACAACAAGAATTTTTGCTATAAGCTGGGGACGTATCAGTTGGAAGTGACAGAGGAGGGGAAAGACAGGGGTGTATTGGTTGATCACCGGATGACTATGAGCCACCATTGTTATGTGGCTGTGAAAAAGGCTAATGCAGTCCTAGGATGCATCAGATGTGGTGTTTCAGTAGCGACAGGGACGTGTTAGTATCATTATACAAGGTACTGGTGAGACCTCACCTGGAATACTGCGAGCAATTCTGGTCTCTCATGTTTAAGAAAGATTACTTCAAACTGGTACAGGTGCAGAGAAGGGCGACTAGGATGATCAGAAGAATGGAAAACCGACCTTCTGATAGGGAGACTCAAAGAGCTTGGCTTGTTCAGCCTAACCACACAAAGGCTGAAGGGAGATCTGATTGCTCTCTATGAATACATCAGAGGGATAAATATTGGGGAGGGGGAGGAGTTATTTAAGTTAAGGGCCAATGTGGACACAAGAATAAATGGATATAAACTGCCCATCAGTAAGTTTAGGCTTGAAATTAGATGAAGGTTTCTAACCATCAGAGGAGTGAAGTTCTGGAGCAGCCTCCCAAGGAGAGCAGTGGGGGCAAAAAACTTAACTGGCTTCAAGACTGAGCTCGAGAAGTTTCTGGAGGGGATGAGATGATGGGACTGCCTACAATGGCATGTAGTTGATCTGCGACTGCTGGCAACAAATATCCCCAATGGCTGGAGATGGGACACTAGATTGGGAGGGCTCTGAGTTACTACAGAGAATTCTTTTCCAGGTGTCTGGTTGCTGGGTCTTGCTCACATGCTCAGGGTCTAACTGATCACCAGATTTGGGATCGGGAAGGACGTTTTCCCTGGGTCTGATTGGCAGAGACACTGGGGGGGGTTTCGCCTTCCTCTGCAGCATGGGGCACAGGTCACTTGCAGGTTTAAACTAGTGTAAATGGTGGATTCTCTGTAACTTGAAGTCTTTAAATCAGGATTTGAGGACTTCAGTAACTCAGCCAGAGGTTCGGGGTCTATTACAGGAGTGGGTGGGTGAGATTCTGTGGCCTGCAATGTGCAAGAGGTCAGACTAGATGATCATGATTGTCCCTTCTGGTCTTAAAGGCTAAGGGTATGTCTACAGTATGAAATTAATTTGAACGTATTCTATTCGAATTTTTGGAAGCGATTTTATACATTTGGTGTTGTGTGTCCCCACTAAAGTGCGTGAATTCGGCAGAGTGCGTCCACAGTATCGAGGCTAGCATCGAATGTTGGAGTGGTGCACTGCGGGAAGCTATCCCACAGTTCCCGCCGCCCATTGGAATTCTGGGTTAAGCTCCCAGTGCATGATGGGGCAAAAACATTCTCGCAGGTGTTTCTGGGTGTGTGTCGTCACACTCACTCCTCCCTCCGTGAAAGCTACGGCAGACGCCATACTGCCAGCAGACGGTGCAGTACGGTGCACCGCCTGTCTCCTGATACTATGAATCCACCTCGCATGTCCTCTCGTCTTTCTATCTACTCTTTTATCTAACCATTTCCCGCCTTTTTTCGGCCACCGTGAACCGAGCAGCACAGCTTCCGCCACAAACTCTGCTCTCCCGCTCTTGCATCGCTAGCTAATTTCTCCATGTTGTCTGTTCTGGGCTCCCGTGGAAGCTACAGAAGACAACCATTTACCGCCTTTTATTGGCCATCTTGAACCGAACAGCTCTCCTACGTTTCGCGCCCTTTTTCCAGGATTACCCATGCAGGCGCCATAGTGCGGCAAGCATGGAGCCCGCACAGATCTCTGCTGCAATTTTGACCATTGTAAATACCTCGCACATTATCCAGCAGTATGTGCAGTACCTACAAAACCGGGCGAGGAAGCGACAACAGCGCGAATACTATACTGATGAGGACATGGACACAGACATTCCTAGAAGCACGACATGTGGTGATTGGGAGATCATGGTGGCGTTGAGCCAGGTTCATGCTGTGGAACGCCAATTCTGGGCCCAGGAAACAAGCACAGACTGGTGGGACCGCATAGTGTTGCAGGTCTGGGATGATTCCCAGTGGCTGCGAAACTTTCGTATGCATGGGGCCACTTTCATGGAGCTTTGTGACTTGCTGTCCCCTGCCCTGAAGTGCAAAGACACCAAAATGAGAGCAGCCCTCACAGTTGAGAAGCAAGTGGCGATAGCCCTGTGGAAGCTTGCAATGCCTGACAGCTACCGGTCAGTGGGGAATCAATTTGGAGTGGGCAAATCTACTGTGGGGGCTGCTGTGCTGCAAATAGCCAACGCAATCATTGACTGCTGCTATCAAGGGTAGTGACTTTGGAAAATGTGCAGACCATTGTGGATGGCTTTAATGCACTGGGGTTCCCTAACTGCGGCGGGGTGATAGACGGAACGCATATCCCTACCTTGGCCCCGGCACACCGGGGCGGCCAGTACGTAAACCGCAAGGGGTACTTTTCCATGGTGCTGCAAGCACTGGTGGATCACAAGGGATGTTTCACCGACATCAACGTGGGATGGCCGGGAATGGTGCATGATGCTCGCGTCTTCAGGAACTCTGGTCTGTTTGAACAGCTGCAGGAAGGGACTTACTTCCCAGACCAGAAAATTACTGTTGGGGATGTTGAAATGCCTATAGTTATCCTCGGGGACCCAGCCTACCCCTTAATGCCATGGCTCATGAAGCCGTACACAGGCACCCTGGACAGTAGTAAGGAGCAGTTCAACTATAGGCTGAGCAAGTGCAGAATGGTGGTAGAATGTGCTTTTGGACGTTTGAAAGCACGCTGGCGCAGTTTACTGACTCGGTTAGATCTCAGCACAACCAATATTCCAATTGTAATTGCTGCTTGTTGTGTGCTCCACAATATCTGTGAGAGTAAGGGGGAGACATTTATGGCGGGGTGGGAGGTTGAGGCAACTCGCTTGGTGGCCAATTTCACACAGCCAGACAACAGGGTGATTAGAAGAGCACAGCAGGGTGCGCTGCACATCAGAGAAGCTTTGAAAGCCAGTTTCATGACTGGCCAGGGTACGGTGTGACAGTTGTGTTTTGTTTCTCTTGAAGTTACCTGCCCCCTATATATATATATATATATATATATATGAAAGGAAATAAAGTCACAATCGTTTAAAAACCCTTCTTTATTATTTGTTGCACAACACATTGAGAGAAATCAGAAGGTAGACCGGAGGAAGGGGGGGTATTGGGTTAGGGGGGTGGAGGAGGAGGGAAGGACAAGTCCAGAAACCAAATCAAAAGTTCGCATATGCCAACTTTCTGCTGCTTGGGTGATCCTCTGGGGTTGAGTGTGGGGGTCCCTGTAGCCTCCCCCCTCGTGTTCTTGGGCGTCTGGGTGAGGAGGCTATGGAACTTAGGGAGAGCGGTTATACAGGGGCTTCAGTGGCAGTCTGTGGTCTTGCTGCCTTTCCCGCATTAGATCCACCATACAGCGGAGCATGTCAGTTTGTTCCCCCATGAGCTTGACCATAGCGTCCTGCCTGCTCTCATCGTGCGCGTCCCTCCTCTCTTCGTGTTCCTGTAATGCTTTACAGGACTCCGCAATTGTTTGCCTCCACGCATTCAGCTGGGCCCTATCAGTGCGGGAGGACTGCATGAGCTCGGCAAACATGTCTTCCTGAGTTCGTTTTTTCCGCCTTCTAATCTGGACCAGCCTCTGGGACAGAGTAGATAGGGGCCGCGTTGAAACATTTACACCTGCGGGGGGAGAAAAAGGGAGGGTAGTATTTTAAAAGATACATTTCAGAGAACAAAGGGGACACTCTTTCTCAGTGAAACAGGCAATTCATAGTACACAGCAAATGTTCTTTCTGTACAAGTTAGCATTTTGCCTCTTATACTGAAGTGCCTGCCACTTTGATGTGAGTAAGCCATCACACACGGGCAACAGAATTCAGCTTGCAGGCAGCCTAGGGGCATGTGGGGTTCTGCTTCTTCCACATTCATTTCAATGCTTTCAAACTGCTGGGCCCCCTTTCCCATAGCAAGCAATGCCTGGTGGGTTTGCCATATAAAAGGAGGGCCTGCGGGCTCTCTGGGATGATGGCTTCACACAACACAACACTCCCCCAACCCCCCAGCACCCATCGCTTGGCTCCGATGAGGCTCTGAGCAGGGATGAGCCCTTTAAACTAAACACGAACAGCCCAGCGCAGCTGGGTTTCCCCCCTGCCCCCCACCGTGTTGCTCCGATCAGGCTCTCACTCACCAGAAGTACCTTCTCCAGGGTCATGGTCCTGGAGCCCACCTTGGGAGTGGGGGGAGGCTATTGGCTCCAGCGTTAAGAATAGTTCCTGGCTAGGGGGGGAAGCGGATTCCCCACTTGCTGCCTGTGCACTGTCCTCCTCCTCCTCCTCCTCTTCGTCCTCCAATGACTCTTCCTCCTCGCTCCGTGCAACTCCCCCCTTGCAGGTGTCCACGGACAGTGGCGGGGTAGTGGTGGCGTCACCCCCCATAATTGTATGCAGCTCACGGTAGAAGCGGAATGTATGGGGCTGTGACCTAGAGCGACCGTTCGCCTCCCTGGCTTTTTGGTACGCTTGATTTTTGTACGACGCTGCTCTGTGTCCCTGGAGTAGCCTCTTTCCGTCATGGCCCTGGAGACTTTAGCATACATATTTGCGTTCCTTTTTTTTTTTTTTTTTTTTTTTTTTTTTTGGAACGTAGTTCTGCCATAACAGATTCGTCTCCCCAACATGCGATGAGATCCAGTACTTCCCATTCGGACCATGCTGGAGCTTGTCTGAGTATCCGGAACTGCGTGATCTCTTGTGATGGTGGACTCTGCATGGTCACCTGTGATGGTGGACTGTGCTGATGGTGACCAAACAGGAAATGAAATTCAAAAGTTCCTGGGGCTTTTCCTGCCCAACTGGGTAGTGCATTGGAGTTGAGAGTGTTGTCCAGAGCGGTCACAAGGGAGCATTCTGGGATAGCTCCCGGAAGCCAATAACGTTGAATCGCGTCCACAATACCTTTAACCCGGGATTGTGATCTCGATTTAAGCGCTACACCACTTGCCGAGGTGGAGTACAGAAATCAGATTAAAGAGCCCTTTAAATAGAAAAAAAACGGGTAGGTCCTGTGGACGGAATCTTCCTCCCCCCCCCCCCCCCCCCCGAATTAAGTCAGCTAATTCCGAAATAACCGACTAGTGTAGACCAGGCCTAAGTCTATGAGCTTCCAGACCTGGCTAGGCCCATTCCCATCCAGCGTCCTAGCAAGCTGAGGCCAGGGCCAAGTTGAAGCCCTGCTCAGGGATGGTGGCTGGCCAGGGAGGACCTGAGTGTGGCTATCTCTGTAGCAGGATGGGGCTGTTCTCTCTGTCCAGGCCATGGGGGAGCAACCCCCACACCCCTCATGAGGGAGGGGGGTCAGAGTTTCTGAATCACACAGTGTTCTCCAGTTCTGGCCATCCCCTGGGTGGAACCTGTGGCCTGATGTACTCAGCTGCCCCCCCTGCCCCCCACATGATGATTTGACTCCAGTCATGCCTGGGAAGCATGAGAGGGCAGAGGACATCTTGGTCTAGTCCGGGCTGGATTTGCCAGCCTCCTGCTGTGTCTGGCCTCTGTACTGATTAAGGGAGAGCTCTGATGCCCATGTCCCACTGCCATGATAATGCCAGCATTCTGTTCCCTGGGTCATCCCCTTCCTGAGTCCCACAGTGCAAAGGAGTAGCACGTGGTTCTGGGCCCAGCCACCAGGGGGCGCAGGAAGTGTTTCACACGTGTCCCTCCAGGGCAAACTGCACCCCATGCCATATCCAAGCCGAGCAGGCCCCTGAGCCCTGCTCCCTGGTACTTGTTCTCCCCCCCCCACACACACACGCCTTGGCCCTAAGGGGTGGGCTGGCAGACAAGAGCATCCCTGGGATTCCTGGGAGGCTGGCTGGGCTAAGTCCTGCCCCTCTCCACATGCTCCACACTCACCCCAGGTCCCCTCGTCTCTGACCTGGGTTGGCTGCTGTTCCTGACAGGTTGTGACCCGCCTGATCCACTTGCTGAGCCAGAAAATCCTTGGGAACCTACAGCAGCTGTGCGGGCCCTTCACAGGTAGGGGCTTTGGGGGGGGGAGGGTTAATTTGCAGCTTGCCCTAATGGGGGTGCAGCCTGTCAGAGTTACAGAGGCCCCAGCATGCCATGCAGGGCCCTCTGTCCCTAGCCGGGGCTCCAGGCTGTGACTCTATCACCGTGCAGGGGAGGTGGCTTGATGCTGGCATTTTCCTGCTTCTCCTCCCCCAGCCACAGTCAAGACCTGAGGAGCAACTGGCAGACCTGCTGGGGACGGACCCACCCTGGGGATTAAAGCAGGGCTCCAGGGCTAGAAGCAGGAGCTGCTATGGCTGGAGCTGAGAGCCAGGCTCCCTGGCTGGGGTGGGAACCGGCTCCTCTCCTTGTGGGCCAGGCCAGCTCTGATGCTAGGTGCCACAGGGCAGAGCTCCAGGCCGGGTCCTGCAGTTGGTCAGTTGATAGGGTTGCCAACCCTCACAGTTTTGCCGGGAGTCTCCTGGAATCGGGCTCTATCTCCCGGAGGCTACTGAAGCCAAACCAGGAGATTTTAGGCTGATAAAAGTCCGGCGGCACAGCGGGACTAAGGCAGGCTCCCTGCCTGCCCTGGCCCCTTGCTGTTCCCGGAAGCGGCCGGCACATCCCTGTGGCCCCTGGGGGGGGAGGAGTCAGGGGGTCTCCACACACTGCCTACACCCCAAGCAGTGACTTCGCAGCTGCCATTGGTCGGGAACTCTTGGTTGGTGGCTGTCTTGCCCTCTGGGCCCCTCGGACGGTCGGTCAATCTGTCTTGCCCACAGGCTCCAGTCTTGGTGTGGCCTCCAGCTCAGAGCTAACCAACCCAGCCAGTAACCTGTCCACGGTGGCGGTGCTGCCAGTGTGTGACGATGTGCCCATGGCAGCCTTCACGCTGGAGCTGGAGCATGCCCTCAACGCCATAGGTGAGTGAAGGCCAGGGCCTCGCTCTGCTCCCAGCCATGCTTGGGATGCAGGCCCGGCGTGATGGTCCTGTTAACTCTTCCAGGTCCCACCCTGCTTCTGACCAGTGACATCATCCGAGCACGACTTGGTGCCTCAGCACTGGACAGGTAGGGGATTGGCACAGGTGGTAGGTGGGCTGAAGGGGCTGGCTTCTAGTCCCTGATCTCTTTGTTCTCCATAAAAGGGCACCCCCACCATGTGGGGCCTGCAGGGCTGTGCTATGGGGCTTGTGCCATTGGGGCACAGAGGGTGGGGTCTAGCTGTCTGATAGCAGGGCCCTATCCAGGAGAGGGTGCAGCAGGGGATCCTTATTGGAGATGGGCTGGAGCAATGGGGAGGGGGTGGTGGGTGTCCTGGTGTGGTGGTGGTGGGGAACATAACTGGGGGGCTGCTCATTAGGAGCTTGGAGCAGGGTGTCCTGCTGGTTGCTGGGGGGTAGCAGAGGATCCCTGTTGGAAAGGGTGTGACATGGGTCTCCAGGATCGGTGCTATGGCCCCAGCTTTGGAACAGTCCTGGGAGAACCCCTTCAGTGAGCCAGACCCCCTAGGGGTCTCACTCTTCCTCCAGGACAAAGCCACACAGTTTCACCGCCTCCTTAGGCTGGACCTCTGGGCCTTCAGCACCCCTGCTTCACACTGGGAGCTCCACTCAGCAAGTCCAACTGAGGCAGATCCCTGAGGGAGATTTGTACGATCTCAGGGAGTAATGCTCCTCCTCCACCAGCATCCGCAGGGACACCCAGCCAGCGCTGTCACACAGAAGAGTTATTAGTTGGCTGGAACACAGCAAAGGAAGTCCTTGGCTAGGACAGAGAAAAGGAAGTTTACAGCAGAGTCCATCCTGGTCAGCCCAGAGCTCTGTCTCTCTGATCGCTCTGTCCCAGTTCAGGTGTGCCCCCAACTGATTCCCACAGCCCACACTTAACACCCCCATCTCCCCTCCCCCAGTTCTCTGTTCCCGAACTGGGGAGATGCGGCTCAGCCCCCCTGCCGAGAGGGGAAGTCCATCTCTCTGGGTCGTTGATCCGTGTCTGGGCAACTGGATTTCCCATTGTCTTCTCAAGAGCTAAAGCCCCAGAGAGCTAGGAGCTGTTCACACCTGTGTTTTTTAGCCTGGCCAGAAAGCAAACAGACCTTCCTCACACCCCACTAGGTAACAATGCAGCATATAGGGGAAACTGAGGTATACATAGGCTTCATAAAAATATTACAAAAAACCTTCCACTTTGTCAGAGCATGCAGCTGGGGAACTGCATACGGGGACCTTGGGGGAAGGGTCCCCATTGGGATCTGGGAATCTGGTAGAGTGAGGAGGGGCTGCATGGTGGGAGCTCGGAGGAGGGCCAGAAGCAGGGATTGGAGCAATGGGGTGGGGCAGGACAGCGCTGGAGGCTGCCTGCTGACCAGGGGCGGCTCTATGTATTTTGCTGCCCCAAGCTCGGCAGTGAGGCAGCCTTTGGCGGCATGCCTGCGGGAGGTCCGCTGGTAATGCGGATTCGGCGGCATGCCTGCGGGAGGTCCGCTGGTAACGCGGATTCGGTGGCATACCTGCGGGAGGTCCGCTGGTAACGCGGATTCGGTGGCATGCCTGCGGGAGGTCCGCTGGTAACGCGGATTCGGTGGCATGCCTGCGGGAGGTCCGCTGGTAACGCGGATTCGGTGGCATGCCTGCGGGAGGTCCGCTGGTAACGCGGATTCGGTGGCATGCCTGCGGGAGGTCCGCTGGTAACGCGGATTCGGCGTACCCGCCGCCGAATTGCTGCTGAAGCCGCGGGACCGGCGGACCTCCCGCAGCCCTCACGGCGACCAGCAGGCCGCCCCCCGCGGCTTGCCGCCCCAGGCACACGCTTGGTGCGCTGGTGCCTGGAGCCACCCCTGCTGCTGACATCCCCTCCCTGGCAGCATCCAAGAGTACCGGCTGTCGGGCTGGCTGGCGCAGCAGGAGGACATCCACCGCATTGTGCTGTATCAGACCGACTGCACGCTGACACCCTGGACTGTGCGCTGCATCCGCCAAGCTGACTGCATCCTCATTGTTGGGCTGGGGGACCAGGAGCCAGCCCTAGGCAAGGTGAGGGGAGGCTGGGGCCCTGTGTACAGTGCCTGGGGGAACGCTGCATCCCGAGCCCATGGGGGTGGCCAGCATGGTCTGGGATGCTGCATTGGCCTGTGGAGTGCAGCCTGGAAGCACTGTCGGGGCTCCCTTGTCTCCACTCTCAGATGATAGAGCGATTAGGGTCACTTTGTGAGCTGGACACAAGCAAACAATCTGTGTTTTGATGTGGCTTAGAGTAAATGTCTACATCTACGAGCAAAGACTGTAGGCCAGGGGTGGGCAAACTTTTTGGCCTGAGGGCTACATCTGGGTATGGAAATTGTATGGCGGGCCATGAATGCTCATGAAATTGGGGGTTGGGGTGCGGGAGGAGCTGAGGGCTCCGGCTGGGGATACAGGCTCTGGGGTGGGGCTGGGGATGAGGGGTTGGGGGTGCAGGAGGTTGTGCTGGGCTGGGACCAAGGGGTTCGGAGGGCGGGAGGGGGATCAGGTCAGGGGTGCAGGCTCCAGACGGCGTTTACCTCAAGCAGCTCCCGGAAGCAGCGGCATGTCCCCTCTCCAGCTCCTACATGGAGGCGCAGCCAGGCGGCTCGGCGCGCTGCCCCGTCCGCAGGCGCCACCCCTGCAGCTCCCATTGGCCATGCTTCCTGGCCAATGGGAGCTGTGGAGCCCCTTGGCTGACCCTATGCATAGGAGCTGGAGGGGGGACATGCCGCTGCTTCTGGGAGCTGCGCAGAGCCACACGACGCGTGAAGCAAGGCAAGCCCCCGGCTGGAGTGCCGGAGCGGGGCAAGCCCTGGACCCCGCTCCCCAGCAGGAGCTCAAGGGCTGGATTAAAACGTCTGAAGGGCCGGATGTGGTCCCCGGGCCGTAGTTTGCCCACCCCTGCTGTAGGCCATGCTGACAGGGTGGGGGGCCCTGTCCTGGGAAGCAGGGACTCTGAAAAAGACTTGGGGGTCATGGTGGACCCTGGTACACAGAGGTCTTCCCAGGGTACATCAACTCATCTAGATATTTGCCTAGTTTTACAACAGGCTACATAAAAAGCACTAGCGAAGTCAGTACAAACTAAAATTTCATACAGACAATGACTTGTTTATACCGCTTTATATATTCTACACTGAAATGTAAGTACAATATTTATATTCCAATTGATGGGTTTATTTTATAATTGTATAGTAAAAATGAGGAAGGAAGCAATTTGTCAGTAATACTGTACTGTGACACTTTTGTATTTTTATGTCTGATTTTGTAAGCAAGTAGATTTGAAGTGAGGTGAAACCTGGGGTATGCAAGACAAATCAGACTCCTGAATGGGGCACAGTAGTCTGGAAAGGTTGAGAGCCACTGGTCTAAAAGATCTGCTCTAGGAATCCTTGGAGGCAGTTCTCTAACCTGTGTCAGGCAGGTCAGACTTTATGATCACAGTGGTCCTTTCTGGTCTGGGAATCTATGACCAGCTTCCAAGTCCCTTCTGCAACTTCCCTCCAGACTCCTGCTGGGGAGGGCTGTGTGTGCCATACAGGGGTAGGAGGCTCATCCTGAGGGGGGGGCTATGAGCTGGGCTGGGCTGCAGCGGCTCATGCTGGGAGGGGTGGGGGGGAATTGCCCGCTGAGGGGGCTGTGCAGAGGCAGGGGGCTGTGTATGTCGTGCAGGGATGGAGGCTTGTGGGGGGCAGGGAGGGCATCTGTGCATTGGGATGGGGCTGTGTGTGCTGTGCTGTGCTGGGACAGGGATCATTCCACCGGGGAATTGGCTCATTCTAGGGGCCCCTGTTCTGCCCTTGCAGCTGGAACAGATGCTGGAGAACACAGCCGTGCGTGCCCTGAAGCAGCTGATTCTGCTGCACCGGGAGGACGGCCCCAGCCCCTCCCGCACCGTTGAGTGGCTCAACATGCGCAGCTGGTGCTCAGGACACCTTCACATCAAGTGCCCACGCCGTGTCTTCTCCCGCCGGAGCCCCAACAAGCTGGTACTGTCCCTCTCGTCCCCAGGACCCTCTGGGCTGGTGCAGCATGGTGCCACACAGCGAAGCTGTCTGTGCTAAGGAAGACAAGACCCCATGGGGGTGGGCACAGAGCTGTTGTCTCAGAAAAGACCCCCAGGCCAGTCTGGTCCCTGTGGTGCCTCTGCTGCCTTCCATGGCATTAACCTGGGCAGAGCCTGATGCCAGCCTGGCCTAGGTCTGTGATGGCATCAGACCTCTCTGGAGTGTGGGGTGCAGAGCCAGGGGGTTCCCTGTTATAAGGGGGTGGGAGGGTGCTGTGTGTGTGGGAAGGAGTTGCTGTGGGGCGGGGAGTGGGCTCTGTGGGTGCATGCGTGCTGTATGGGGGTTGCTTTGGGGGGTGGCAGCCTGTCTGACTCTCGCTCCTGGCCCTGCAGAGGGAGATGTATGCGAAGGTCTTCGAGAAGGACGCTGACCGGCACAGCGACTTCTCCCGCCTGGCACGGGTCCTGACCGGCAACAGCATTGCCCTGGTGCTGGGAGGAGGAGGGGCCAGGTAGGGGCTCAGACAGGGCCTGGCTGGGGCACTGAATTCCCATGGCACTCCTTTACACCCAGGCGCAAACCAGCCCCTAATGGGGGGCCATAGGCATCCACAACCCCAGCTTTACAGTGGGCAGGGGGGACAAACCCAGGGATAGAACCCAGGAGTCCTGGCTCCCAGCCCCATGTCCCTACTGGTACACGAACACTGCCTCCCAATAAGGGCCGTGGGAGTGGGGCTGGGACAGTGACCCTGCCGCACACCACCCGGCCCGGAGCAGTGCATGCTGGGAGCACCATCGCAGACATCCTGGCCACCTGGCCCGTTGGAGGCATGGCAGCTGCGTGGCAGGCTGCAGAGTTCGGGGCCATGTGATGGCCCCTGGGGCAGGCTCCCTGCCTCCCATTGGCCTCTGACCTCTCCCTCCCTCCCACAGGGGCTGCTCCCACATTGGGGTGATCAAGGCCATGGAGGAAGCCGGGATCCCCATTGACCTGATTGGGGGCACATCCATTGGCTCCTTCATTGGGGCTCTCTATGCTGAAGAGCGCAGTGCTGTGCGCACCAAGCAGCGTGCCCGTGAATGGGCCAAGGTGAGAAGCAAGGCCTGCTGTGGGGTGGGGCAGACACAGGGTGGGTGTGCTGTGGGGCAGGGCCAGACTTGGGAGAGTGGGAGCAGGAGAACTCCCCGAACCAGCCCCTCCCAGAGCTGCCACCCCGGGACCCAGCCTTTCCCACAGCCGCTGGCAGCCAGGCCCAGGGCTGCACTGGGAGCTGGCCCTCACGGCCAGCAAGTGCAATACAGAAGTCCCAGCATGCACTGGGGCCTGATCAGTCTGCCTGAACCTCCAGGCTCTCTCTGCTGCAGGCATCTCTGCCCCCTGCCCATGCTATGCAGCTCTGCCCTGTGGGTTCAGAGGCAAGCCTGCAGGCTCTGGGGATTTGTCCTCCCTTTGGCCCTGGGACGTCTGCTTGGCTTGGAGCAGAGAGCCCCATGGTGTGCCTCAGCATTGTGCTGCTAGGCACGGCAGCCTCTGTTGCGCATGCAGCAGGGGGGTTCTGGTGGGAATCGCAACATCCCCAGTAACAACCCGTCATGCTAATTGGCATACGGTGCTTTGGCTGGAGGACATGCCACACCCCCACCAGCGGTTCCGGGGCTGGCATGCCAAGTGGAGGGGCTGTGCCAGGGCACCATCCCGCTTCGGAGCCACGTGCAGTGGGTGAGTGTCCTGTGAGCTTCAGGCTCGCTGCCGTCTCCCCGACATTCCTCCCCGCTTGTCCCCATGAGCCTGGACTCAGAACGCTGCCTGTGCTGGGCCGTGCCACCCGCGTAGTGACCCCTCGCCCTCCTCCTGCAGAGCATGAACTCCGTGTTTGAGACGGTCCTGGACCTCACCTACCCCATCACCTCCATGTTCTCCGGCTCGGCCTTCAACACCAGCATCAACAAGGTCTTCCAGGACAAGCAGATTGAGGTAGGTGGGTCTAGGAAGCTGGGCGGGGGTCCTAGTGCAGAACACTCAAAGTAGCCTCTTGCTGGGCAGCCCTGAGCAACGCCCCCTGCTGGCAGCTCTGTTCCCTGGAGTCCAGCCTTGTCCAAGGGGCGTGATGCCTTGCACTGCCCCCACAGCAGCATCCTGGGCTGTAACATGTCTCTGATTACCCTTTTGTGCCCCTGCAGGATCTGTGGCTCCCCTACTTCAACGTGACGACGGACATCACAGCCTCGGCCATGCGGGTCCACAAGGACGGTAGGCGCCTGCACCCCACACCCGCGGCGTGTCCCAGGCTGCACCAGGTGCATGGCGCCCTGGTTGTTGGGGCCCAAATCCTCAGCATCCTGCTCCTGTGAGGGCCCAGGGCCAGAGGCCTCTCCCTGCCCCCCACCCTGAGCCAGTAGCGCAGCATGTGGGGTGGAGCCTGCTTGGTTGCTGAGAGTAACGGGCCCCACTGGCCTGTCTCAGCCCCTGCTGGCTCTCTCCAAAGAGCCCTGCTGTGTGTGTGCTGGATGGGGCCACGTGGCCACGCCAGGCCTGGGCTCAGCATAGGGATGCCTACTCTGACTGAAGCTATTTCGGGAGATTTTTTTCCCAACATGATGTAATGTTATTTCCTTAAAATAGCCTATCAAAATCTCCTGGATTGTTTCAATAGTCACCGGGAGATCGATGCCGGTTCCAGGAGACTCCAGGCCAAACCTGGAGGGTTGGCAACCCTAGCTGAGCAGTGCTGCCCCTCAGGCGCTGAGCTGATGTCTCTAAGGACAGGAGCAGGTTATCGCCTGCTCTAGGGAGTGCCCCCATCCCCCAGGGAGCAGTGCTTGTAACCCCTAGCCCACATCAGCTGGCATGGGCCACCCGACTGCCAACCCATCCACTAACACAGCGAGGGATTGGGCTGGGCATGGCCATCTCGATGTCTTTGCGCTTGCCCCCTTTGCTCCCACACCTGGCAGGGCCCCTCAGCATCCTGCCCTGCAGAGAAGGATAATGTTACAGGAAAGGGCTGAAAGGAGGGCAGGGGCTGTCAGGGTAGGGCCCCAGAGGTCTAATTAGGAGTGATGGGCTGAAATAAAGGAGAGACAGCCCCCCTTGTCTGCCCCCACCCCTGCGAGAGAGCCGGGGCAGAAGCTGCCATTGGTGGCACAGGGAGCGCTCGGGCTCTGCTGCCAGGGGTGTGCCAGAGGCAAAGCCAGGCTCTGGGACACGCCCTCCTTCCGCAGCAGTGCTGTCCTGGGGCAGCAACCCCTGCTGCTCTCCCAGGGGCTGGGGCACCCCCTATAGGGAGCACTCAGCCCAAATTGACTGGGGTCAAACACAAGGACCGGGGGCTTCCACCACCCATGGCTCTCCCCTGGGCAGCAAGAGCTGGATCCCCCTAATCACCTGCCCTCAGGGCCCAGAATCTCCAAGCAGCCAGACACCATTCCTGTCTTTCTGGGGGCAGCAAGGGCTGGCTTGGGCCAGCAGAACCCAGGCCCAAGAGCTGCTGACGCTGCTCCCGGTCAGAGCTGGGGCCCCACAGCGAGTCCCTCCCTTCCCCTCCCCCCCCCCCCGCCCATCCCCACACTCCACTGCCCACTTGGTGACTGTCTGGCTCCTCCCCGTTCCCTGCTTGTAACACTTCTGCTACTCAATAACCCTTGGTAACACCCTCCACCCCTGACTGTGTGGGGAGAACACAAGATGGGGCTGTGGGACAGACTAACCTTGCTGCCCCCTGCCCCTCACGGCTGGCCTGAGCAGCCCTCCTGTCATCTGACACCCCTATTGGGCCAACTGGATGGCATGTTAGCAGCAGGGGCTGCTCTGGGTCAGTGGGGGGAGCTGTGGCAGCATTCTGTCCTTACACTTGGGTGGTGGTGGTTGGGAGCTCTGGGTGGAGGAGAGGGCCTGCTGTGGGGGTGAGTGGGTGTGTGTGTGGTGAGGCTGGGGCTGAGGCAGACAAGGGGCAATGTTCTGTCCTTGCACTCAGGTGGTGGTGGTTGGAGGCTCTTGGGAGAGGCAGGTGGAGGGGGGTGTGTGTGGCAGGGCTGGGGCGGACAAGGGGCAGTGTTCTGACCTTGCACTAGGATGGTGGTGGTTGGGGGCTCCCAGGAGAGGTAGGTGCGGGGTGCTGCTGGTTCAAACTCAGTCTCTGCCCTTGGTCCTCATCTTGTGCCTTGTCTGTCACAGGCGCCTGATCTCACCTGGGACATTGATCCTTCCATGCCTGTCCATGGGGCGCCCCAGCAGCTGTAACTGCCTGGCTCTCACTCTGCCTGCTTGTCTGTCCTAACGCCAACTAACCCCCACTCATCCCTAACTCACTGAGCCCGAGGGACAGGGACAGGGAGATGGGTTAGGGTGGGGCAGGGCTGGCTCTGCTGTGTCTCTGTGTGAGTGCTCTCTTCCAGGGGAGATGCCAGGGGAAGGCCTCCTCCCTACCAGGACCCTGCTGTCCTACCCAGGGGTCCTCAGCTGCCATCCAGAGCCAACAGCCGAAGCCCTTCCCCCAAAGCCCATGGAATGGGGCCTCTGCCTCCTGCAGTGATTGGGGACTCCCTGCACCACCATCTCAGCGTGTGCCTCAATCTACTCCTGGACCCGCGGTGCCCAGTCTGTGCTGCAGCCTCCGGCCCTGGACAGTCCTGTCCTGGCGTCTGTGCCCTGGGCTTGCCCCACTCGCCCTTTGTCTGATGTTCTGGCCATGCTGGCTGGGTTACTGCAAGGTTACAGGAGAGCACTCTGCTGGGCTTCCAGCTCTGAGCCCCGGCAGCCCATTGCCGGGGGAGCTCGGCCCAACCCCACTGCCTTTGGCCCTGCCATTGCAGTAGGGCACTCCTATCACCGATCCGGTCTGGTGCACCCTGCCAGCTCCCCACCAGGCTGCTGTAAGGGCACCTCGCTGCTGGATCCCCAGGGTCTGAGCCCTCAGCTTGGGCTCCTTTAGGCATACTCTTAGGGTGCTCCCATCTATCTAGCCCCTTCTCCTGAGGTACTGTGACTACATAGCTCCTCACCAGCCCCAAGCTCAATGCTGACCCCTCAGATTCCCCAGTAACTTAAATGCCTTCTCCCAAGCCCCTCTGAAAAGGTGAGCTGCTGGGTCCCCTCTTCCAGGGCCCTGGGCTAGGTGTAGCATAGAGCATAGGCCCTCTGCACAGCCGTGTGACACAAGTGCTCTTTACCTAAGAAGGAGAAACACCCTGAGGGTACAGATCCTATAGAAAACACCACCCTCCTGAGCACAGGTTCACTCACTTGCTCCCGCATCCCAGGCAGTCCTTGGGGGTTCCTTCTCCGAATCTGGCTCCCTCAGCAGCTTCCCTTACCTTGAGCTGTTGAAAAAGGGCCAAAGACCTGCAGAGGCTGACCAGGGAGTTGCCTGGCAGGGGCTGGAAGCAGCTTTACCGGAACCTCCCTGCTCAGCCTCCGCAGGTGACCAGAATCCTCCCTCGTGGTGCTGCCAAGCAAACCATTTCCTGGGGGATAGTGGGTGGGGGAGCCAGTGTCTTGGCTGGGTGTTATCCATCCCAGTTAACGACCCTCTGTGGTCAGCCCTGCACCACTGCCCTGCTGGAATGTCAGCCCAACAGGCAGTGAAGAGCTCTGACTAAGGTTGAGGCAAAGTTGTGCAAAGAGCTCCTGACAGCCAACTGAATTCATAGTCTGCACAGCCTCATTCCCTAGCTGGCCTGGCCCCAGGGGTCCAGCAGCCCCTTGAGTGCTGGTCACAACCTGCCCGTGTGCCTGTTGCCGGGCAACCTTCTGCCAGCAAGCACACAGCAGCGTCTCGTTGGGCCAGGGCCTGGCACTGCCCCATGGCAGGGAGAGCCAGCAGGGCGTTGGGGTAGGTAGAATAGCCCAGCCCAGTTGTCAGTGTAGCCACCACTAGCTGGAGTGGGCTGAGGGGGATGGGTGTTCAGGGAATTGGTCCCTCCTCTGCTGGTGGGGGGGCGGATTTCTGGGTATGTCACAAGGGCCTGTCCCTCTGTCAGGCTGGGGGTGGCAGGGCACACCTGTTCCCACACCCAGCCTGACTCCTAGCACAGACCGCCCCGTGTCTGAGCTGGTGTGCCCTCTCCCCGCGAGGCTGGGGAGACCTCCCAGTGCCCCTGCTCCAAAGCGGGCATCTGGATTGCTGAAGCTTCTGTCATGTCGCTTCCTGTCTTCTCTCCGTCTGTGCTGTCCCCGTCCCCTGTGACTGTCTCCTCTCCCTCCAGCAGGCAGTGTGTGGCGCTACGTCAGAGCCAGTGCATCTTATCCCCCCTACCTGCCTCCTCTCTGCGACCCCAAGGACAGCCACCTGCTTGTGGACGGCTGCTATGTTAACAATGTCCCAGGTCAGCATCATGCGCTCCTCGGGCCCTGGGCCACGGGGATGACCTGCGTGGCTTGGAAGGGAGGGCCAGGCTGGGCCGGGGTGGCAACTGGCTGCAACCCCTGCCCACCATACTCTGCCATGGCCGCCCCAAGTTGGGCTGCAGCCACTGCCTCCTTCCATGCCATAGCTCGTCCTTCCCTGGCGAGGGCTGGTTCTGACAGGCCTGAGGGCACAGGCTGGATCCCAGCACCCTGGCCAGACATGTGCTGCTCGAGCTGAGAAATCTGCACCTCGCGGGGGGAGGCGCTGGGAGTCAATCCAAGGCACCACCTGTTCCAGAGCAAGGGGCAGGGATGGGCCCCACCCCCCTGGCTGAGCTCTAGGCAGTTGGCTTGTCTCTTGCTGGCTCCAAGGGCCATGCCTATCGCCGCGCTGTGCAGATTCCCCAGCCTGGGTGCCAGGGGCGCCCTCCCTCCCCCAGGGCTCAGGGCCTGCAAGAGGCCGTCTCCTGACTGCGTCTGTTCCTGCCGGTTAGGCTCACTGTGGCGGTATGTGCGAGCGAGCATGACCCTTTCCGGGTACCTGCCGCCACTCTGTGACCCCAAGGATGGCAACTTACTGATGGACGGTGGCTACATCAACAACCTGCCAGGCAAGTACTTGCCGCCGATGGAGACGCTGCTCACAGACCGCGAAGCAGGCCACTGAGGGAGGCACTGCTGCTGCCAGTGTTTTCTGCCCCCGTTGCCTGGCTCTGCCCTGGCACGCATCTCCATCGCCACCCCCACTGGTGTCTCCGCAGCACTAGCGCCCTCTTCCTCTTGCCCTTCTGTGGGTGTGGAGGAATGTTATTGTTAAAACCAGGAACTCGCCCGAAGTGGGGATCCTGCTCAGAGAGGGGGGCTTCCCTCCCACCACCCTGCGGGGCTGGTGCAGCACCTTGGCCCACGGCCAGCTGGGCAGATTGATGTTATATGTGTGTGTGGGGGGGGGGAACAGCTCTTCCACAATGACTGCTTTGCGTTCTTGCTGTCTGCTGTCCCTGGCATCCCAAGTGGGGAATGGGGTTGGGGGGTCCCTGCTTTGCCTCCCCCTTGGAGTCAGGCTGAGGGCTGGACATCATGGAACTGCAGTGCTGGGCCCTGGCCTGGGTGAGGGCTTCTTAAACTGGAGCAAAGGCCGTGGAAGAACCCCAGGCTGCTCCCCAGCTGGAACCGCGCCCAGCTCTTTACCCGTGGAGACAGTCAGCTTTTCCCTCAGCCCCGGCCCCACAAGCCCCCGAGCAGGGACGGGGGAGGCTTGTAACTGAGGCTCCAGAGCAGGGCCGGTGCAAGGAAGTTTCGCACCCTAGGCGAAACTTCCACCTTGCGCCCTGCCCCAGCCCTGCGGCAGCTCCCCGCCTCTGCCCTGAGGTGCCCCCCCATGGCAGTTCCCTCTCCCTGGGGAGCCGTGCGGCAGCTCCCCACCCAGCTCACCTCTGCTCTGCCTCCTCCCCGAGCATGCCGCCCCCGCTCTAATTCTCCTCCCCTCCCGGGCTTGCGGCCCCAAACAGCTGATTGGCGCCGCAAGCCTGGGAGGCGGGAGAAGTGGAGCGGCCGCTGCACTGGGAGAGGGAGTCTGAGCCACACATGTCAGCGCACTGCTGGCAGCCCAGCCCAAGAATGCTGTAAAAAAAAATAAAAAATTGGGGGCACCGCTTTTTGGCGCCCCCAAATCTTGGCGCCCTAGGCAACCGCCTAGTTTGCCTTAATGGTAGCACCAGCCCTGCTCCAGAGCAAACAGCCTCAGGTCCCAAGGAACCAGGTTCCCTTTGCAGCTGTGTGGAGTCGCACTGAGCTCAGCCTCGTGCATCAGCACCTGCTGATCCATGCTGCAGCCAAATGGTGCCAGCGCGGGCCGGCAGCCACAGGGAGGGGCAGGGTCTGGCTGCTTGGAACTTAGCACCAGTCTTGATGCTGATGCTCAGCAGAAGGAAACCAACCCTGGGCCGGGCGGGCTCCACGAGTGGCGGTTCCCATCGCTAATGCAGGAGCTGGGCTGAGCGTGGACCTGTCAGGCCCTGGAATGTCCCTGTCCCCCTTCAGCCCTAGTGAAGTGAGGCCTTGCCGGGGTCTCCTCCTACAGGGAAATGGCTGCTCCCAGGTGGACCGAGAATGCCTCCAGCCTTCTTCCCATGGGTGCAGCAGGAGCAAACAGCAGCAGGCACGTTCCTTGGTCCAGATTTCCCAGCTGCCGGTCCTGTACCCCCAGAGCTCTGTCACTGCTCCCCATCATGGCCACCCCCACCAATACTGCTGCCGCCGGCTGCTTCAACTAGTCCCCCCTCTGTCCTGGTGTCCCAGGGTGCCCATCATGCTCAGGATGCCCCTATGGTTGTACTAGGCCCCAGGCCTCCTCTTTTTGCAAGGGCGAGCCCCACGCTTCTGAGACTTCAGGCTGTAGCCCCCCCGCTTCTCGCCGGGGCTCCCCAGTGAGTCCAGCTGAGTGTAGACCCCTGTGAGAGACTCGACCCCTTTGGCAGCGATGCAGCCAGCAGGGAGTGGCAGTGACACCACACAGCCTGTTCAGACCACGCCCTCATTAGTCACCTGGACTCCAGAACCGAGGGGGCAGGGCCGGCTCCAGGCACCAGCTGAGCAAGCTGGTGCCTGGGGCGGCAGATTGTTCGAGGCGGCCCAATCCTAGGGCGGCGGCGCGGAGAACCAGAGCGCCCTGCAGGGCAGTCCTCTTCCTTCCCTCCCCGCCAACCGGAGCGGAGTCCTCGCGGCAGGCGGCAGGAGGCGGCGCAGTGGGAGGGGCCGCGTGGCAGCGCCCCTGCTGTAGCCCTGGCCGCCCCCTTCTCTCTCTCTCCTGCCCACTCCCTCCCCCTCCCCCCCCCCCCGCCGGTCCCCCTGCACCTGCGCTCCGGCCGCGCCGCAGGTTTTTTTTTTGTTCTTTGTTTTGCTTGGGGCGGCCAAAAAGCCAGAGCCGGCCCTGCAAGGGGGGCAGGTTTGTCTGAACTCAGAGCCTTTGTTAGCAGTAGCCTCTGCTCTAAACCTCCTGCATTCTCAATCTTCCTGCTGGGCAGCAGCCATCTTAACACCCTCCACACACATACACCTGCTCCCTTTGTCTCAGCGGCTGTCCTGCTGTGCTCCCCTCAGCTCCCAGTCTGTAACCGTCACTGGCCGGTCATTGTGTCTCCGAGGCAACTTTGTCCATGTGGGGACAGTTCTTGATAGTTCATTCAAACCACCCCAGACCTGTCAGGGGGTGGCATTATACAATAGGGAAACTGAGTCACACACTTTCCAAAAAATATTACAAAAACGTACAGGGAAGCCTTCAGCCCACGCAGTTCAGCGTATGGTTGGCCTTGCCATGTGGCCCACCCAGGGCTTTGGGCAATGGCTTCTGTTTACAGTTACTTCATAAAGGGGCTTAATTGCTCCTTCCATGCAGTCTAACAGAAGAGACTGCACCCATTGGCAGTCACAGACTTGGGTAAAGCCTTCAGCAGGTCTTTGACAGACAGCCATTTACACACTGCCTCAGCAGCTGTGCTCTGCCTCTGGAGCTGCACTGGGCCCTCCCCAGCACTGCGACGGGCTGTCCCTGTCGAAGCTCCGAGTCCAGAGTTCAGCATGGGGCAGTCCTGCTGCAGCCTGTCTGGCCGGGGTCCTTGCATGGGACGACTTGCTGGATCCTACTGCCCTCTGAATGTGCCATGGAGGGGGAGCTCCCAGGCAGAACAGAGCCAGCAGGGGGAGGCTGGGAGAGCTGGACCTGCACTTCACACAGAGAAAGTCAGAGGGGGGATGGGGAAGATCTGGCCATGCTGGACCCTGCACGGGGAAGCTCCCCGCCTGGCCAGCTGGGCAGTGCTAGTGGGAAGGGGTCCCTGGACTCCCTGGTGCAGCGGAGCCACCCCCACCTACCCCGCCCGCTCTCATGCTGCTCATGCCTCCCACGCAAATGGGGAGGAGGGGAGAAAAGTGGTTGCTGCAAACCTGGCTTTGCTCCCCACCTCCTGCTTGTGGCTGGGGTTCTGCCCTGCTCCACAGCTGTGTTTGAGGGTTGGGGCCTGGGGCGGGGAGCTGCCCTAATGGCAGCAGGCAGGAGCATGGGGAGCCGGCAGTGCGACTGTCTGCCGGGCTGCCGCCCCAACGCGCTCTCTCTGACACTAGCGGACATTGCCCGGAACATGGGCGCCAAGACAGTGGTCGCCATCGACGTGGGCAGCCAGGACGAGACTGACCTCTGCAACTACGGGGACAGCCTCTCCGGCTGGTGGCTGCTGTGGAAACGCTTCAATCCCTGGGCCCAGAAGGTTAAGGTGAGCCCTGCCCTGGGGGCTTCCGTGCCCGAGAGCCCCCTCCAAGGGGAACCTGCCCCATCTCTCCTGCTGCCTCCGGGCACGTCACCCCGGCCACCTGGGCCACACCCGTCCCATGCTGCAGGCCAGGGGGCCATGTGAGGGGAGGCATGCGGGCCCCACCCACCCAGGGCTGTGGCTCTTCACCATCCCTCTCCCCTGCCCTTCCTCTGCCCCCTACCCCAAGGGCAGCGACAGCCCTAGGTGCTGGCAGGGTCCCTTCCGCCACAGCCCCTGCCTCCCAGGGCTGCTCCTGCCTGAGCATGCGGGCCTGCCTTGGCAGCCAGTGGCTTCCCTCAGGCTGGCTGGGCACAGTCACTCCTGATGCCCCAGTGGCAGTTGCTGGGATCCAGCTCCAGCCACTCAGCTGGACTAAGCCAGCTGGGGGGGGAGGGGGTCAGACCTGCAGAAAGTAGGAGGGACTGTCCCTTGCAGCCCCCTTACCCAGGATGCTGTCCCAGATGGGGCTGATCCACCCCCTTGCAGGACACTCCTGTTTTTCCCCACACACATACAGGTGCCCGACATGGCAGAGATCCAGTCGCGCCTGGCCTATGTGTCGTGTGTGCGCCAGCTGGAGGTAGTAAAGTCGAGCTCCTACTGCGAATACATTCGCCCGCCCATCGACCGCTTCAAAACCATGGACTTTGGCAAGTTCGATGAGATCTACGTGAGTCCAGATGGTCTGGGCCGCGGGGGTGGGGAGTGTGGGAGGCTCTGATCAGGGAGTGGGGGGAGTGTCGGTGCTCGGCCGGGGGTGGGGAGGGTGAGAGGCCCCGATCTGGGTGGCGGGGGGGTCTGTGCTTGGCCAGGGGTGAGGAGGGTGGGAGGCCCTGATCTGGGCCACTGGCTGTGCCCAGGTTGGGGAGGGAGAGGCCCTGCTTGAGGGGATGGGTTGGAAATCTGATGGCCACCCTTGTGGGGAGCAGCCCCCCAGCTGCGTTGGAGCACCCAGGGCAAATCCATGTCTTGCTCTGCAGCGGGCGCAGCCTGGCCTGGCCAGTCCCCCCGCAGCTGGCTGGTAGGAGTGGGCCCCTCACCCTGCCCATCCATTTCATGCAGGACGTGGGCTACCAGCACGGCAAGGTGGTGTTCAGCGGCTGGAGCCGCGGCGACATCATTGAGAAGATGGTGAAGGACCGGCGCTCGGCCGACTTCTACGAGAGCAAGCGCATGGATGTGAGTGCGGGAGCAGCAGTGGGGCATGGGCCAGCAGGGGATGGGTAGCTACGGTGTGTGCCTCGTCAGACTCCAGCCACTTAGCTCCCTTTTGTGCCAAGCTGATGTTCCTACAGGGTCCTGGCTGTGGCAGCCCCATGGCGCAGCGCCAGTGCCTGAGGCAGGGGGAACAACCACCTCAGCCCTGGCGCTCCAAGTGGTAGGGCTGGGGGCTCCAAGGGGAGTGGGGTGGCTTGGCAAGGAAGTGCCCTCCCTCATCAGTGCAGACCCCAGTTCCAGCAGGGGCCGCCGTGTGGCTCTGGTCCCTTTGTCCTTAGGCCGAGCAGGAACCCTCAGCCCCTTGGCAAAGTGGGGGATCCCCTCGGGGCTGGACTCAGAGCCACCTGCATGGGGTGAGAGCCTGACCTACACCCTTTGCCACAATGCCCCCCACTCCTTGTCCTCACCCACTGGAGCCCTCCTGAACCACCCGCTCTCTAGCTCAGCCCACATAGCACTTCCTCCCTGTATCCCAGACCCCCAGGGCTACCTGGCGGGGGCATCTCTAGCCTGGCTCTTACCCCCCAGGTGCTGACTTGCCCCAGCGCAGGGTTCACTGATCTGGCCGAGATTGTGTCTCGCATTGAGCCGGCCAAGAGCTACCTGTCCGATGGCTACGCTGATGGTGAGTGGGGGCAGGGGGCGCGATGCAGGGCTCTCTGCCCATGTCACTCCAGTAGGATTCTGGGGCCCCAGCAAGGCTGGGGGAGGGGGGCTAGGGCTGGGATAGAAGGGGGACTGCGGGTCGGGATTGAGGGGCACCAGGGCCAGGCCAGGAGCAACTGCCAGCCCCATGTGTGCTCCCATCCCAGGTGAGGAATCTGACTACCTGACGGAGTACGAGGAGGAAGGGCTGGACCCTGCGCGGGGAGAGGAGGAGCTGTTAGCGCCGGCTGAGTGGACCCACACTGAGGTATTTGAGACTAAGCTCTGGCCTCTGCTCCCTGGGAAGGTGGTGTCCTGGGCCCAGCTGCTTCTCCTGGGGCCCTCTCCAGATGGGGGAGCTGGCCGAGGTGGGGCTCCGTCTGTGCCACTGTTCTGGCAGCTGTAGGGAGTACTGGTCCCCGATGCTGCTGCCCATGCTCCAGGGAGCAAGGGTGGGCCTGGATTCCCCAGCCCCTGGGACCATGCCCCCCTTCCCTGCACAAACACTGCAGGCTCCCCACGAGGTGCTCTCCACATTCCCCCACTCCTCTGGGGGGTGGGGGGTGGGTTCCCGTTCACACTCTCCATGCCAGCTCCTGGGCTCCTTGCTCTCAGGCTGGCATTGCCCAACTCCGGAGCCCAGAGAGGCCAGATCCTGGGGGTGGGGCTAAGAGTCGTGTGGGAGATGGACCTTCCCCTCTTGAGAATGGGGACCAGCCCAACCCACCGCAACATGGGGCTTGTCTGGACCCAGACGTTGCCCTGGATGACCCTGGTGTGCTCGGGAGAGGGGGGCTCCTGGCCACGTGGCTTGTCCTTACCCAGCTCTCACTAAACAGGCCTGAATCGTCCCTGCCCCGGCCTGGGAAGAGGCAGAGCGATTGCCCTCGGGGCAGCTCTCCTGGTACACGGGGGTCTCACTCCAGACTGGATGGAGGGACAGGGTGTGTGTTCTCCACTCAGCCACTGACTGGACTCTAGTCTGAGTTCACAAGGGCCCATCATGACAGCAGCACTCCTGCCCCCTCCTGCCCCTTGGTGGCTGGCTGGGCCCCATTCTCCCCGAGGGCTGGGTCTGTGCCATCACACGGTGTCTTCTCCTTCCAGGATGAGGAGAAGAGTCTGCGGCACCGCAACTCCCCGCCCCAGGAGTGAGCCCAGCCGCCTGCTCCCAGACTGGGACAGATGGAGCCTGCAGGCCCAGGGCTGGCACTAGGAGACTGCAGCCTGCATGTAGCTGGGGCACTGGAGCCCCCGGCCTGCATCTGCTGTTGGAACCAGGCTGGCCTCAGGACTCCACTTGGTTAATGGCCAGGGTTCTGCTGGGGTCAGCAGCCCTTCTACATCTCCCAGTGTGCAGTGAAGCCTGGCCCGGGCTCACCTGAGGGTGCAGTGGCGGCCACTGGGCCCAGCACTCTCCATCAGCCAGTACTTGACCCAGGCCAGCGCTGCTGCAGGTCCAGGGGCACCCACAGCTACCTACTGTATCAGCTATAGGCCACTGCTGCTCACTCCAAGGCCCTGCATTGCTCCAGGGACAGCAGGGCCCAGTCCAGCAGCCTCTGCTGGTAGGGGGTGGGGATGAGGGCAGGATGCTGGGGGAGGACTACCCCAGCCCCTTCCCTGCCACACACACACCCCATGGCCCTTCCTTGCTGCTCCCTTCGCTTGCCCTCTGCCTGCCTCATGGAGGGCCACGGGGCGCAGCTGGCAGGCAGGGCCCTGCTCCTTTCCCCCATGGCCCTGTGCCTGCACGCTCCTTGCTGTGTGCCAGGGCTCAGCTCCTTGCCAGGTGCTGCTGCATGACCCACTCAGGTGAGGGGGGGTTCCCAAGAGGAGGTGCCTGAGGGGTGAGGCAGATGCCCCCAAGCCCTTCTAGGTCCAACCCCAGCTTCTGCCAGCTTCTCTTCCCCTGGATCGCCACCTGGGGTCCTGAACACCAACCTGGGAGTCCTGTATCCCCCCACCCAGGCTGAGTGCTTTGGTGAGAACACTGCCTCTCCCTCCTCCCCTACATGCACTGTGTATAGGGGCAGTGTCATTTCCTCTTGCCCTCCTCTGCATTGCTGCTGTGGGACATGCACCTCAGCATCTCTCCTGCAGCTGCTTCTCCTTCCCAGCCCCACCTGCCACCTCCAGAGAGTTCCTGGGGCCATGGGGGGCAGGGCTGGGCCCTGCACTCAGGATCAGGGATCAGCAGGGCCTGCTATAGCCCCAGCTTGCCTGGCCTGTAGGGGAAGCCAGGGGACCCACGGCCAGGGGGTGGTGGGTGATTTAGGCCAGAGCCTTGCTCCCTGGCTGCATGTAACTCTGCCAGCTCAGGCTGCTATTCCTGGGGCAGCCCCTTTCCCCAGGGAAGCAAATCCTGGGCTCAGCAGGCATGGACACCCCCCATCCCCCCAGCTCCTGGGCACCCCTCATTCCTGGCTGAGCTGCTGTTTGCACCTCCCTCCAGGCACCCCATCACTGTCATGGAGCCCCCACATCCCAGCTGCGGCCAGGGTGGGAGCAATAGAACCCTAGATGCTACTGATTGTTAAGTTATTGCTGAGGGTGGGAACTGCAGGCACGGAGAGGCCTGGGCACTGGGATTTTGTTATTTATTTTTTATTTAAAAGAAACCTGCTTGTGGCTGCCCGGCTGGGGCGGGGTCTGCCCATCCTGCCAGAATAAAAGCTTCCACTGGCCAGGGCTGACAGTCACTCTCAGCCAATTCTCTGATCAGCCCCCGGAGCGGTGTTTGGGAATAATGACAGTGGGCTTATGGCTCCGCTGGCCCGAACTCACAGCCCAGGCTGGCTTCTGCCAGAGAAAGCAAGGTGCTCTGGGCAGCCTGCAGAGCCACTGCTGTTGGGGTGGTGGGTGCAGCCCTTGCAAGCTGTGTGCCCACTGAGCCCTGCATGGTTCCCTTCCCCTTGTGGGATCCAGCATGTAGGAAACTGGGGTTGGGCCTGGCCCCGCAACTCACTGCAGGGGAAAGTGCCTGGTGAGATCAGAGGAGGCTCCAACTCCATCCTCCATGCTGCACTGGGCCCTAACTCCTGTGCTCTCCAGGGCAGGCTCTGCACCTGCTTATGCCCCCCCCCCCCCCCCCCCACCATGTGGTGCAGGATCAGCTCCCAGCAGATCCATGCTGTGTGGGACTCTTTCCCTTCCGCTGTGCCCACCTGGCTGCAGCTCCCATGGGCCCTGCAGCCTGCATCCAGCAGCTGGGAAGGTGAATCTACCCACCTCCCAGCACTGCAACTGCTCCCAGCTGGGCAGCCCAACCCCCAGGCCTGAATTCCCAGCAAAGCCCTGGGGGCTGCTCCTGTAGGTGGCTTTGGCTCTGGTGCCAGCTCTAGCTGCAGGACGCCCTGGCCTGGGACTGGCTGCAGCTCAGGGGGTGCACATCGGCCCAGGCTCTTCGATGAGATCTGCTGGCCAAGCGGTCACTGTCACTTCCCAACCCAAGGACCAGGACCCATGTAGCTCCAGCTTCTGCAATTAACCTTGGTCTAGTAGCAGCAAGGAGAAATTGCAGCCCCCTGGTGGGCAGTTGGCCATGGCTGAGCAGGCCCCACACCTCCATCTGCTGCTTGGCCTGGCTCTCCTGTCAGCTGCTCCCCAGTTACTGCCCTTGGATCACTGCACTGGTGGCCTCCCACCTTTCCAGCAGCACCTCCCACCTGCTCTAAGGGCCTCCCTCTGCCCAGGGAGCAGGAATGGCAGCAGGAATGGCTGCTCCCCGCTGTGTGTGCGCCCGTGCTCCCGTAGGTGTGCCAGCTGGGCAAAGCACCGCCCACACTCAGCACAGGTGTGGGGTCGGGCGCCTGTGTGGCCCCGCTGGTGCCGCAGGAGGTTGGCCCGGTCAGCAAAGGCACGGCCGCAGTCAGGGCAGGTGTGGGGGCGCTGGCCAGCGTGGGCACTGCGCTGGTGCTGGCGCAGGTAGGAGCTCTGTGTATAGCTGCGCCCACACTCCCCACAGCGGTAGGGGCGCTCGCCCATGTGCACCAGCTGGTGCTGCAGCAACGTGGCACTCAGGGCAAAGGCTTAGCCGCAGACTGGGCAGGGGAAGGGACGTTCACCTGTGTGCACTAGCCGGTGCCGGAGCAGGTGGGCTCGCTGGCGGAAGCGGCGGGGGCAGTCAGGACAGGCATGGGGGCGTTCGACACTGTGTCTCTGCAAGTGCCGTGCCAGCGTGGAGCGCAGCCCGAAGCTCTTGCCGCAGTGAGCGCAGGCATGGGGGCGCTGGCTGGCGTGGGCGCCCTGCTGGTGCTGCACCAGGTGGGCACTCTGCCGGAAGCTCTTCCCACACTCACTGCATTTAAAGGGCCACCTGATAGTGGGGCCTCTGTGCCGCGCCGGCTCTGCATCAGCGCTACCTTCTGGTACAGCCTCCTTCACCCTGGCACTGCCTCCTCGCACAACTTCCTCTGCCCCCGCAGCAGGGTCTTTGTGCCACACTCTCCCCACCAGCTCCACATCAGTGCTGGTGCCGCCTCTTCCCGGTGCAGCATCCTCTGCCCCAGCCACGCTCGCCAGCCTCTCACCTGCAGGAACAAACGGGCAATCAGGCATGAGCCGTCCCCACAGGAGGCCGGCTAGGACAGGGCCCCAACTATGGCAGTCAGAGTCCGAGGCACCACCCAAGTGGCCCCGCCCCTCCCTGGAGCCGGTTTCTGAGGTGGGATTGAAGGAGGCGGTCACACCTCTTGCAGCTTTTTCAGGCTGCTGCAGACTCAGGCAGGCGTCCACATCACCCAGCTCACGTTCACAAGCTTTTCTTTGCCTCTGTGTGGGCTGGAAATATTATTTGCTTTTTCAGTGAGAGCCAAGACATGGCTTTCATATGGTTCTGGGGGCCCTGGTGCAGGTGGTGGGATGGGTGCAGTGGTGCACACAGATCAGGGAGAGGGTGGTGACAACCTCTGAGAGGAGCTGGGCCAGGAGGGCTTGCAGGGGTGGCAGTGGGTCCCAGCTGCCCCCACCCCTCTCAGCTGGGCTTATTTATCCCTCACCTGTTTGGGGGCCCGGCCAGCTCTCATCGTCCTCACCTTTGCTGAGATCTGGGACTTGCAGCTCTTCCCCTCGTTCCATCCAGTATTGGGATTGGGGCCCTGCTGGGTGAGAACAAAGCAGGTGGGATCCAGGTAAATACCTGCCCAGCTTGGCGTTCATCTGCCACTCTGGGCTGGCAGGGACAGGATAGCCAGGAAATGCCCCTGGAAACACAGGAGGGTCAATTCAGACAAACAATCAGAGTGGAGGGGAGACGACCCCACGGGCTCCCCGAGCCATAGTGCAAGTGTGGCCCCACAGCCGCTCACTAACACAGGGGTATAAAAGCCTCCTGCCGGCTTCAGACTTGAACCAAACTGGCTCCGTGCAGCGCCAGGACTGAGCCTCTGAACGGGACTGGTGGGGAACAGCTGGCCTGGCTAATGCCACCCTGTGTGGTGAACACCAACTCCGTGCAAAGGAGCAAGCCCAGGAAGCGCCAGTTACCTCAGCCCACATCCCGTGAGCCAACGGCCCCACCGGGGACCCCACTGCATGGGGCAGAGAGCCAGCGATCCCCTTGGTCACAAGGGGCTGGCAGAGACTCCTGCACTTTCCAGAGCAGACCGCGTACACAGACCCTGCAGGGGAAACCGACCACGGCCTTCCCGAAAGAGCGCCAAAGCAGCTCAGAGCGCACAGCCTGGCTATCAGAGCTCTACAGGGAACAGCTCTGTGGTCTTCTGAGCCACAGAGCCCTGAGCGTGCGCCTGCTGGAAACACTTGACAGCATCACCCCACTGGACTCGACCTAGGGAGGAAGCGCCTCACACTAATGAGGAAACCCCCCTCACTCCACAACACGCCCAGGGACCCCTGCCGCTGGGACAGCGCCCCAACTCCTTGGCACAAGGAGCAGCTTCGTTCTGTGCTTGTGCAGGGCCCGGCGCCATAAGGCCTGATCTCCAAATGGCTGTGAGTGCTACCACTGGCCAAAGAGCAATCGCCAGCTGGTGCTGCCATTGCAAACCAGCCCCTCTCCCGACTCCCCCAATCACAGGACTGGAAGGGACCTCGGGAGGTCGTCTAGCCCAGTCCCCTGCACTCATGGCAGGACTGAGCATTAGCTACCACCCCTGACAGGTATTTGTCCAACCTGCTCTTAAAAACCTCCAATGATGGAGATTCCTCAACCTCCCTAGGCAATTTATTCCAGTGCTTCACCACCCTGACAGGAAGATTTTCCTAATGTCCAACCTAAACTGCCCTTGCTGCAATTTAAGCCCATGGCGTCTTTATCCTCAGGGTTAAGGAGAACAATTTACCTCCCTCCTCCTGGTAACAGCCTTTTATGTACTCGAAAAATGGTAGCATGTCCCCCCTCAGTCTTTTCTTCTCCAGACTAAACAAACCCAGTTTTTTCAATCTTCACTCATAAGTCATGTTTTTTAGACCTTTAATAATTTTTGTTGCTCCTCTCTGGATTTTCTCCAATTTGTCCACATCTTTCCTGAAAGGTGGTGCTCAGAACTGGACACAATACTCCAGTTGAGGGCATATCAATGTGGAGTAGAGCAGAAGAATTACTTCTTGGGTCTTGCTTACAACACTCCTGGTAATACATCCGGAATGATCTTTGCTTTTTTTGCAACAGTGTTACATTGTTGACTCATATTTAGCTTGTGATCCACTCTGACCCCCAGATCCCTTTCTGCAGTACTCCTTCCTAGGCAGTCATTTCCCAGTTTGTATGTGTGCAACTGATTGTTCCTTCCTAAGTGGAGGACTTTGCATTTGTCCGTATTGAATTTCATCCTATTTACTTGAGACCATTTCTCCAGTTTGTCCAGATCATTTTGAATTTTAATCCTATCCTCCAAAGCACTTGCAACCCCTCCCAGCTTGGTATCATCCGCAAACTTTATAAGTGTCCTCTCTATGCCATTATCTAAATCATTCATGAACATATTGAACAGAACCAGACAGAACCCTAACCCAGAACTGATTCCCTGCCCCCACAAACACACACACCCCTGCACAGACACCGGTCACTCCCCGCCTGCCCACACCCCCCCCTGCACAGACACCGGTCAATCCCCGCCTGCCCACACACCCCCCTGCACAGACACCGGTCACTCCCCGCCTGCCCACACCCCCCCCCTGCACAGACACCGGTCAATCCCCGCCTGCCCACACACCCCCCTGCACAGACACCGGTCACTCCCCGCCTGCCAACACCCCCCCCTGCACAGACACCGGTCAATCCCCGCCTGCCCACCCCCCCCCCCTGCACAGACACTGGTCACTCCCCGCCTGCCAACACCCCCCCCTGCACAGACACCGGTCAATCCCCGCCTGCCCACACACCCCCCTGCACAGACACCGGTCACTCCCCGCCTGCCCACCCACCCCCTGCACAGACACCGGTCACTCCCCGCCTGCCCACACACCCCCCTGCACAGACACCAGTCACTCCCCGCCTGCCCACACCCCCCCCTGCACAGACACTGGTCACTCCCCGCCTGCCAACACCCCCCCCTGCACAGACACCGGTCAATCCCCGCCTGCCCACACACCCCCCTGCACAGACACCGGTCACTCCCCGCCTGCCCACCCACCCCCTGCACAGACACCGGTCACTCCCCGCCTGCCCACACCCCCCCCTGCACAGACACCGGTCACTCCCCGCCTGCCCACCCCCCCCCCTGCACAGACACCGGTCACTCCCCGCCTGCCCACACCCCCCCCTGCACAGACACCGGTCAATCCCCGCCTGCCCACACCCCCCCCTGCACAGACACCGGTCACTCCCCGCCTGCCAACACCCCCCCCCGCACAGACACCGGTCAATCCCCGCCTGCCCACACCCCCCCCTGCACAGACACTGGTCACTCCCCGCCTGCCCACCCCCCCCCCCTGCACAGACACCGGTCACTCCCTGCCTGCCCACACACACCCCTGCACAGACACCGGTCACCCCCCCCCCCCACGCACACACACAGAGGACTCTGCACAGAGAGCAGCCAACCATCCCCCCACACACACACCCCTGCACAGGCACTGGTCACCCCTCCCCGCCCCATGCACACACACAGAGCAGCCACCCCCCGCCCGCACACACACACCCCTGCACAGGTCACCCCTCCCCATGCACACACACACAGCCCTGCACAGAGAGCAGCCAACCCCCCTCCCCCCCACACACCCCTGCACAGGCACAGGTCAACCCTCCCCCCCCCCCGCACACACACACAGCCCTGCACAGAGAGCAGCCAACCCCCCTCCTACACACACACACACACACACACACACACACACACACCCCTGCACTGGTCACCCCTCCCTGCCCCCCCCCCCCCACACATTGCCCTGCACAGAAAGCAACCAAACGCCCCCCCCCACACACCCACCCTTGCACAGGCACAGGTCAACCCTCCCCCCCACGCACACACACAGAGCCCTGCACAGAGAGCAGCCAACCCCCCCGCCACACACACACAGACACACCCCTGCACAGGTCAGAGAGCGGCGCTGGGGAGGGCAAAGTCCTGCTCCGTGCACACCCTGCTCCTCTGAGCCCCCCCAGGGATATTCCTGAGACTCTTGCCATCCTCCCTGTCACAGGTGTCAGCACTATCCCCATGTTACACGGGGGAAACTGAGGCATGGAGCAGCGTGCCACGAGTAGGTGGCAAAGGCAGGAATAGGAGCCAGGAGTCCAGACAGCACGCCCACCGCAGGACCGGGAGTGCTGACTCAAGCCCCTGCTCTCAATGCAGTGCTGGCTCCATGCTGCACAATCCCGGCTGGCCAGTCCAGTGTGCCCCTGCCTTGCCAGCTGGCGCAGAACCCCAGGGACTCTTGTAGCATGGCCTCTAGCAGTCAGGTCTCCAAAGCCACCCAGCCCACGGTCACAGCGCCCTGGGGCCTTGTCTGCACTAGTCCCTCTTGCCTTGATGTTTCCCAGCTGCCAGCCCTGAGGGGTAGCTGGCCCAGGCAGTGCTGTGGCACTCACCAGTGCACTAAGCGCCCCTCTGCTCTGGGGGGTGACCTGGTGGTTACGCCAGCCCCCATCTGCACTCGGGGATCCCTCCAGCCGAGCTGAACTGGCAAAGGTGTGAGCAGAGTCCGGGAGGGGCGCTGGGCATAGCAACCCCCCCAGGCTGGGTAGTGCTGGAGAGGAATGATGGCGCCAGCTCTGGGTTCATGTCCCTGCTCTGCCACAGACTTCCTGTGTGACCTTGGGTGGGTCACCCAGCCCCTCTGGGCCTCCATCCCCCTCTGCAATGGGGTGACAGCCCTGCCCAGCCCCACGTGCATGGGGGGGCAGGATGCAGCAATGATAGTGCTACAGTGGTGGGGTCCAGATACTCCTCCGAGAGAGGCGCTCCCCCGTCAGCCTCAACCCATTTACCCAGAGGCTGTGGAGACCAAGTGTGGCTGAAAATCGGGCCACGTACTGAGGGGGGACAGTTGGGGAAGGGTCAGGGGCTGTACGTCCCCGGCCCCCCTGACTGTCTGTGCTACCCAGCGAAGAGCAGACGCAGCCCCTTGCTGAGGTGCTCCTGGGTGGGCTTGGGTTCCACTGGAGCCGTCTGCCATGGGAGCGCAGGGCTGGTCTCCTATCGCCACCTGCTGCCCAAAGAGGGCAGTGCATGCTGATCAGGCAGGGAGCGGGGGCTGGGACAGCCCCCCCCCCCCCCCCCCATGATGTGGGTCTGAGATGCTGACCATTTGAGTGGTCTTTGTCCAGCTGGATGCTGGGGGGGCCACCCAGGCTGGGAGTGGGGAGCTAGAGCCTCATATGGGGTCCCAGCTCAGATGCAAGGTGGGGCATAGGGATAACGTCCCATTGTCCCCCTCTGGGACCTTGTATCAAAGAGTCTCTGGGCCTGGTGTTGGTTAATGATAGTCTAGCCAGGGCCTTCTGGTGTAGTTCCCCCCCTCCCCACGCTGCATATGGAGCAGGGGCAATCGGGGGGCTGCCTTGTAAGGGGCATGCTCCCGTTGGTGGAGAGGCACGAGCAGAGAGTGTGCTTGGGACGGGGGGCATTGCTATTTGCACGAGGGGCAGGTGGCCCGTCCCTGCAGGGGGCGTTGCAGCGCAGCTGGGTGGGGAGCTCTCCCGGCCGGTCAGGGCGGGACCCCAGGGCACGTCTCAGCTAGCTTGGTGGGTGTCTCCGGGCTTCCCCTGGGGTTGGGGGCTGGGCCGCAGAGAGGGCGGGTGGTGAAGTTTCAGGCCCACCAGGGCCCATTGGATTGTGCCGTGTAAGCCAGGCCAGGAACCATCCGCCGGAGCAGGGGGTGACGGGTCTCTCGCTCCTTTGCTCCAGGGCCCCGACAAAGCCCGCTCTCAGCTGCTGATCGTGGACCGGAGCTTCGACCTGGTGTCCCCACTGCTGCATGAGCTCACCTTCCAGGCCATGGCCTACGACCTGCTCAGCATCGAGAACAACACCTACAGGTAGGGCCTGGCTGCCAGCAGGGGGCGCCCCGCACTCCTCCTCAGGCGGGCTGGGGGGGTGGACCCAGGCACCTGCACTGCTCTGTAGCTCCCACGCTCGGGGGAGGGGTGTCGCAGCCTGACCCCATCCCCCCTCCGCAGGTACGAGACAACGGGCACCAGCGACTCGCGGGAGAAGGAGGCGCTGCTGGATGAAGATGACGAACTCTGGGCGCAGCTACGCCACATGCATATCGCTGACGTCTCCCAGTGAGCGCGCTCAGCCCTGCCCCTGACACGCCCCTCTGTGCCCCGTCCATCACCCCGGATATGCCCCTCCGTGCCCCACCCAGGGCCGGGACCCATCCGCCCCCACCCTCCCCGGACACACCACTTTGTGCCCCACCCAATGCCTAGTGCCGGGACTCGCTACCCCCCCTTCGGCACACCTCTCCCCTCCCCGCCCAGTGCCAGGACCCCCTACCCCCACTTTGGCACAGCCCTCTCCTCCCCGCCCACTGCCAGGACCTCCCCCTTGGACACACCTCTCCCACCCAGTGCCAGGACAGCCCACCCCGTTGACACCCTCCCTCCCCCTCTTTTCCAGTGCTGGGACTTCCCCCATCCTCCCCTTCAGACACAGCCCTCCCCACCCTGTGGCCCGCTTGGACACACCCCTCCCCTTCCGTTCCCACCCAGTGCTGGAACCCCACTCCCCCTTGGATACACTCCTCTCCCACCCAGTGCAAGGACACCCCCCAGCAACACACCCCTCTCCTGCTCAGTGCCAGGACTCCCCCTCCCACTCCCACCCAGTGCTGGGGCCTGTCCCTCAGACATGCTCCTCTCTGAGTGCTGAGACCCCCTGGACCCAGCCCCTCTCCCCAAAGGACCCCTGAGCGCTCCCTTCCAGAGCAACTGTCTGCATCTCCTTTCGCGGATCCCCCTGGACTCTGTCTTCCCCCGATCCCAGGATCTCCCCAGGCACCTCACAGCCCCTTGAGTGAGTCCCTCACCGACCTCCTGCTGGGCCTGCCTCTGCCCCCAGCCCCCCCCCCCATCAGGGCACCAGGAGCCCCCAGAGGTGCACTGAACTCTCTGCCTTGGGGTAACTTGGAAGAGCCCCCCCCCACCCCATCTGAGGCTCTCGAGGCAGAGAACCGTGGTGCCCGTGGGGTGGGGGCTCCATCCCCTGTAGCATAGGACAGGGCACCCCCTACCTCTAAGGCAGTGCCTGGCTCCGGCCTGACCCCTCTCCCTGCTGCAGGAAGGTGACTGAGCTGGTGCACACCTTCTATGAGAGCAAGAGGCTGACCATGGACAAGGTGTGGCAGGGGCTGGGCGGGAGCGATTGGGGAGTCCGGGACGGGGG
Organism: Emys orbicularis; assembly: GCF_028017835.1. NCBI lineage: Eukaryota > Metazoa > Chordata > Testudines > Emydidae > Emys > Emys orbicularis. Next base: position 7,885,934 of record NC_088701.1, on the reverse strand, counting down.
GACCCATCCCACTGCCACTGATGGGGAGGGGAGGCTGCCCTGCTGTCCTAGGAGGGGTTGGTGGGGGGGGGCTGTCCAATTGCTCCCAAGGTTTGTCTGTAAATGGCTAAGAGGTGTATGTGGAGCCCCCTGCCCCCCAGCCAGAGCTCTGGAGCTCCCCACGGTGAGGGAGGGCAAAGGCCCATGGGGCGGGGTCAGAAAGCAGGGTCAGGGCCGCTTAGGGAGAGATGCAGGGAGCCAGCGCTGGCATCTCCCTGGCCCGCTGCCGCTTTACACCTCAAGGGGCACTCGGGTTGCGGGGCTCCCGTCACATTCCAGCTGGCCTGGGAAGAGCAGGTCTAACCCAAGCCACAGCCACACGTGGCCTGAGTGACCCACCCTGGCCCTGGCACGCGTGGCTGCGCTGCTGCGGCTGTCCCCAGGCGAGGCCTCTGCCTTGCAGGGGGCTCTGTGTGCTGGGAGAGGCCGGGATCTCACCACCGCCTCCCTCCAGGCTGACATCGAGGACCTGTCCCAGATCCTGAAGAAGCTGCCCGAGTACCAGAGAGAGCTGAACAAGGTAACGGGGCTGGAGCTGTTAGTGGGCGGGGGGAAGGGCATTCAGTGGGGCTGATGGGGGGGCAGGGTGCTCTGTGGGGCTGGTGAGGGACAGTAGGGATTCTCTGGGGGGCAGAGCCTGGAGCCTGGAGCCCTGGACCCCTCTCACCATGTCCCCCGCACCCCAGCAGTCCCTCAACACACCAGGGCTCAGGATGGAGGAAAGGGACTGGCTGAGCTTTAGACAGCACCCCCAGCCCAGGGCAGGTGCCACCCTCCCCTTCTCCCTCTTGCCTCCTTTGGGACTCCTGTCCCACTGCCTTGGGCAGGGCCTGCCCCCCATCCCCCTCCAGGCCCTGCCCTTCCATCTGGCCTTCCCTCAGCGAGCCCTTGGTATCCACACAGCCCCTCTCTCTCCCCCCAGCCCCCGTTTCGGGCATTGGCACAAGAGCAAGCCAGCGGCCGAGTACCGGACGGGCCCGCGCCTCATCATCTACGTGCTGGGTGGGGTGTCCATGTCTAAGATGCGCTGCGCCTACGAAGTGACCCAGGCCACGGAGGGCAAGTGGGAGGTGGTGATCGGTGAGTGGGGCAAGTCCTGGGGGGATGGTGGCTGGAATGCCCAGGTCAGGGACAGTCGGGACCCCCTGGGAGGGGGAGACCCTAGAACTGCCTGCCTAGCACCCACAGGGCGCCCCTGCCACCCTCTGTCCTCCCGCACCCGGGAGCCTGGGAACAGATGGGCTTGCCCCACCTGCCTCAGTCCCGCATGGCCTGTATGTAGCCACCTGAACTCCTGGCCCCTGGCCTCTTCTTGCCTAGGGACCAGGTGTGGGGGCCCAGTCAGACACCCCAGTAACACCCATAGGGATATGGCTCACCCACTGCACACACCCCTCTAAGACCCAAGGGTGAGGAACGCTGTCAGCGCATGGATTCTTGCCTGGCCGTGCAGGGTACAGCGGCATGAGGGGTGCGGTGCCAGGCCGTGGGGGGCAGGAGACAGCCCCTCCCCCCTTCACTAGAGCAGGGTCCAGCTGTAAGGATGGGGGAGATGGCGATGCCAGCCTCATGCCCACCCCACTGTGCCCACCGCTGCCAACCACCTCTCTCTCCCCCAGGTTCCAGTCACATCCTGACCCCCAAGCGCTTCCTGGATGATGTCCAACCCCCCGACCAGCTGGCCCCCAAGGAGGCCTAGAAGCAACCCCCTCCCCCCAGAGACTCTGCCCCTCACAGCTCGCTGCCCCCAGCTCCACCTGCTCTTCTCAACAAGGCACCTTCCCCCCCCTCTACTCCTGGCTGCGGTGTCAGTTCTTGGGGGAGGGATGGGAGAGGGGATGGGACCCCCAGGCTTCTTGGCTGTTAGGGCAGGGGGCAGGCCAGGCTCCCGTCTAGGGTTGTGGCCCTCTGTGCCCACCATCCCCCCAATGGGATAGGAGAAGAGTCAGACTCCGTTATCTACAGCCTCAGCCATTCCTACCTCCCCTCCCTGGGACCCAAGGCACAGCCCCTCCTCCTCCCCCTCCTGTCACCCCTCTGCCAGCGATGGGGGGCGCACAGAGGCTGCTACCAGCGACTGGCTTCGGGGGGGATGTGATCCAGCCACTGAGCCCCAGGCTGTGTCTGTCCAGTCTGCAAAGGGTTAAAGAGAACCCCCCTTCTGCCCCCATCTCATCCCCCTTCACCGCCTTGGGGTGCTGGCCCAGCCCTGGCTCCCTGCACCCCTCCCAACACAGCCTGGCACCCTGGCCTCTCGGTGGGAACCTCGGCTCCAGAAGGGGGGAGGGGTCCTAGGAGGACTTGCAGTCAGAGTGCCCAAGTAAGTGGGGGTGGAGCCAGGACTGCATAGGAGGCGTGTCCAGGGTTGGGCAGCAGCAGCAGGGCAGAGCCAGGCTGCATCTAGGACCCCGCAGGACGGTTTTGCCGCCCCGATGGGCCTGGATCAAATGCCCCTGCCCAGTGGCAGACACCTCCCCAGTGCCTTTCCCTGGGTATCAGAGCCACCCCCTGGGCACCTGGAGCCCCAGCTCCAGCTGAGGCAGCCAACTCCAGCCCCCTTGGGTCTGACCAAGCCCTGAGCCAAGCCTCACCCCCTGCATCCCACAGGCCCTAGAGGTCCCCTCCCTCTTGCCCGCCAGCCGGGCTGTGCTGGGGCAAGCGCTGGCAGGAGTGACCCCAGGTAAAGCAGTGACCTCCTTTACAGGGAGTGACCTCTGGGGCGGGAGTGGGGGGGGAGAGTTTGTGTGTTCGCATCTATGAGACCCCCCCCCCCCGCCCATTATCACACAGTCAGTGCTGGTCCTGCCCCCGGCTACTGCCCTGCTGGGCATGTGCCTGGGCCAATGAAGTGCAATGCCAAAGGTCTCTGCTGCTGTTCCCAGGCGGGGGAAGGGAGGGGACAGGGCAGGGCGTGTGGCTGAGGGCCCAGGGAGCGGGATCTCCCCAGCTCCCACTCTGGCCCTGCTGCAGGTTCCAGGTATCCTGGCTCCGAGTCACCCAGCAGGCGCTGCCTCCCCGCACCCGGGAGCAGGGTGGGGCAGTGGCTGCTCCTTTCACTGTTGGACCAAGGCCTGGGGACAGCTCTGCTCTGGCCTGTGGACGCCCCCTGCTGGTGTAGTGCTGGCTCACCCAGCCGTGCCCCAGAACCTACCCAGTTCCCCGTGTCCCGCTGCCCCGACTCTCTTGTTCTGCCTCTCTGGTGCATGTGCCAGAGGGACCAGCAGGGAGCCCCAGGAGTCCCCCCAAGCCAGCTATAGGGTCCCCATCAAGTGTGGGGTTGGGGCAGGCACTGAGCGAGCACCAGGTCCCAGCCCGCAGGCTGGCCCCCACAGGGAACCATACCAGCCCCAGCCCCTGCCCCTCCCAGAATCAGCGCTGGGACCCTTACAGCTGGGCTGCCACCAGGGCTCCGTGTGCACCCTGGGCCTGCACCTTGAGCAAGGGGGACCCCAGCCACACACGCTGTACCCCTCAGCCTGCCCCCATAAGCATGAGGGGGGGGGTTGCAGGCCTGAGACAGCCGGCCATGGGCCTGGTCGGTGCCAGGCGGAAGGGTGGGTCCGGCAGACAGGCCCAGCCTCCAGTCCCTCCCTGGGCAGAGGGCAGGATGCTGCCCTGGCTCTGCCATGCTGAGCCCCGGGCCCTGGTGAGGACAGCAGGAGAGGGTTGCACGTGTCAGCCCAAGCTGCGGGCCTGGGGGAGCTGATCACTGGGCTGGTCCCAGCCTTGGGGGCTGGTGGGAATGGGGTGCTGGGACGTTGCACTCTATATGATTTTATAAAGATATGCTAATGAGTGAATATAATGTAACTGGAATATGCTTCATGCAAAGGGTCTCTTGTAAGGTATCATTACAAAGCTTATAATCACTGAGTGTGGTCATCGTATTTGTATAAATGTATCATTCTTGTATCTGAAACTCGAAATATGAAATATAACTCTGAGGGCCTATTATAATTATGCAAAGTGTGGGCCATTAATGGTTGTCTGGAATCTTGATGGCGCCCATCAACCAGGACAATTGACTGTGGATGGCTCTGTTTGCAGGCAGCCTTCCTGTGAGTCAGGCTGGGAGGAATGAAGGCTTGGGGTCTTACAGCGACATGTGATCATGTCACCTGAACTGGAATCCATCTTTAACCTAGTGCTTTTCCATGGCGGGGGGGGGGGACACCCAGATGGACAAAGGATTCCCACCTTATGCAAAAGATATATAAATGGGTGACTAAGAGTGTCATTTACAGGTCAAAGCAAGTGAACATGTACAACCAATGAGTTACCATCTAACTCCTGAGAGTGACAGAATTGTCGTGATCTGTCAATTCAAAGCATCTTTCAGGGCACCCCAGGAGGCAGCCCCTGGGGATCTCTGGCTTCAGTTTCAAGTCTCTGGCCCTTCAGAGTTCAAACAGACACAAAGGTGCCGTTTCTTCTTGTCAGGGATTTTTATTCCCTTCCCCCACAGTTCAAGGTGATGGGACGAGTCCATGTGCACCTCCCTTCTTTGGCGGATGGGGGGGCAGAGCAATCAAAAAAGTCTTTTGTCTTCTGATGTTCCACAACGGTTTGTCTGGTGTCTATGGGCCTTCTTTTGTTGGCCAGAAGATGACAGCTGCTGCGGAAAACTAGTATTTCACACCTGGTAATGTTTCTCTCCTCACTGTGGGGGCTTCCAGTTTCAGAGCAAACACTGAAACTTATCTTATGAATTGGGATACAGACATTACCAGTGAGATTGATGCAGCAGCAACAAACAAGCATTTCACAGAGTCTACACTGAACACATTCTTATAAGACTAATCCTTATTTTGAGCAAAACTAACCTGCAAAACTAACCTTGTCTGATCTCCAGCTCTGAGGTCATTGGTTCTTAGCTAATGCCTGCAGCCAGGACAAGAGCTGCCTCTTTGCCTGTCAGCCTCATACTTGGTGCCTAGGAAATCACTTAGGAGTCCTGCACTTAGGACAGAAGAATCCCATGCACTGCTGCAGGCTGGGGACTGACTGGCTAAGCAGCAGTTCTGCAGAAAAGGACCTGGGGATTACAGTGGACGAGAAGCTGGATACGAGTCAGCAGTGTGCCCTTGTTGCCAAGGAGGCTAACAGCATATTGGGCTGCATTCGTAGGAGCATTGCCAGCAGATCGAGGGAAGTGATTATTCCCCTGTATTCGGCACTGGTTAGGCCACATCTGGAATATTGCGTCCAGTTTTGAGGCCCCCCACTACAGAAAGGATGTGGACAAATTGGAGAGAGTCCAGTGGAGGGCAATGAAAATGATTAGGGGGCTGGAGCACATGACTTATGAGGAGAGGCTGAGGGAACTGGGCTTATTTAGTCTGCAGAAGAGAAGAGTGAGCGGGGATTTGATAGCAGCCTTCAACTTCCTGAAAGGGGGTTCCAAAGAGGATGGAGCTCGGCTGTTCTCAGTGGTGGCAGGTGACAGAACAAGGAGCAATGGTCTCAAGTTGCAGTGGGGGAGGTCTAGGTTGGATATTAGGAAAAAACTATTTCACTAGGCGGGTGTTGAAGCACTGGAATGGGTTACCTAGGGAGGTGGTGGAATTTCCATCCTTAGAAGTTTTTAAAGCCCGGCTTGACAAAGCCCTGGCTGGCATGATTTAGTTGGGGATTGGTTCTGCTTTGAGCAGGGAGTTGGACTAGATGACCTCCTGAGGTCCCTTCCAACGCTGATCTTCTATGATTCTACGTTTCCATCCCATTAATGTCTCCTCACGTTGGAAGGACTGTGTCTCAGATCTACAGGGTTGGTGGTACGGCCCCAGTTTTGTGTAAGGTTACTCTTGGCCCCTTACTGAAACTCAGTGTGTGTGTGTGTGTGGGGGGGGGGGTTGGTTGGCCAGAAAAGCAGTCCAGGGAGCTGGAGGCAGAACAGCATCAGTGCTGGGACGGGAGCTGGAGCAGTGAGCACTGTGGGGAGCGAGGGGGGAACCTGGGCAGCGGGCGCAGCGCAGGGAGATGCCCCCAGCCAAGAGGCCTTGCAGGCCAGACGTGGAGGGGGATCATAACCCTGACGGGGGGACTGACCCTGGGAAGAAGGGTCCTGACACCTAGAGCCAGAGGGTGTGTGGCCACTGCCAGAGCAAGTGTCCGACCCGCAGCAGCCCTGCAGCACAGCCAGGGCCTGGGCAGGAGACCTGGGAGCGTGAGGGACAGACTGTGAACTGCCCTTAGATTCCCTAAATATGTAGCATTCTATTAGTTATATGCTGGTACCTGGTCAAAGGGGGCTTTTTTGCTTGCTTTATTATCCTCTTGTCTGTTTGTTGTGCTGTTAATATGTGTTCATTAATGACAGTTAAGGACCATCTTGTTCTATGTTTGTACAGGTCCTAGCGCAATGGGATCCTGGTCTGTGACTGGGACTATGAGGCTGTACTGCAATACAAATAATCACATGCTGATCTATAGAAATACTTTTGTACCGTGGCCATCCCCACTGGCTTAAGAGATTAGTCACTGAAAATGGAAGTATGTGAACTTGACATCTGCAGTTTAACTCAGTCTCCTTGTCTCCTGCACTGAGTGTTCCTTCTGCTCAATACACACTCAATGGTAGGTATGTCCATATAATAGGGTTATGAAGATGGGTCTATGGGAGGGTTTGACTTCCTCTACCATGGGCTGCTATTGCAGGAAGGAGGTTTGCTTGGAAGAGATGGGGTCCGTCTGACCAAGAAGGAGAAGAACATCTTCATGCACTGACTCACCAACCTTATGAGAAGAGCTTAAAACTAAGTTCAGAGGGGGCAGGTGAAAAAAGCCACCAGGTAAAAAAAGGTGACCTTAATAGAGTACTAGATATTTGAGGAGAAGTAGATGTGGAAAATTGCAGTCGAATTATAGGAGAAACAAGAGGGAAATCTATGGGGGCATCTGCTTAACATCTTAGATGTCTATACACAAATGCAAGGAGTGATAATAATGGGGAATAAACAGTAAGAACTGGGAGTTTTAGTACATAAGTCATAACTAAGCTTAACTGGCACCACAGATACTTGATGGGTTAAATCTCATGACTGGAATATTGGTATAGAGACCTATAGCTTGTTCAGGAAGGACAGGCAGGAAAAAAAAGAGGAAGTATTGCATTGTACACTTGTTCTGAGGTCTGGAAGGAGGTGAGAAGCAGACCAGTTGAAAGTCTCTGAGTAAAGATAAAAGAGGGAAAAAACAGGGGTGATGTCCTGGTAGGGGTCTATTACATACCACCTGTCAAGGTTCCTTCCCCACTCTGAACTTTAGGGTACAGATGTAGGGACCTGCATGAAAACCTCTAAGCTTCTCTACCAGCTTAGATCTGCTTTTGCTGCCACCACTCCCAATGTGCTAAGTCCCTTCCCTGGGTAGCCTTGAGAGACTCTTCCACCGATTCCCTGGTGAACACTGATCCAAAACCCCTTGGATCTTAAAACAAGGAGGAATTAATCATTCCCCCCCCCCCTTCCCTTTCCCCCCCACCAATTCCTGGTGAGTCCAGATCAATCCCCTTGGATCTTAGAACAAGGAAAAATCAATCAGGTTCTTAAACAGAAGGCTTTTAATTAAAGAAAGAAAGGTAAAATCATCTCTGTAAAATCAGGATGGAAAATAACTTTACAGGGTAATCAAACTTAAAGAGCCCAGAGGAACCCCCTCTAGCCTTAGGTTCAAAGTTACAGCAAACAAAGGTAAACACTCTAGCAAAAGGAACATTTACAAGTTGAGAAAACAAAGATAAAACTAACACGCCTTGCCTGGCTGTACTTACAAGTTTGAAATATGAGAGACTTTTTCAGAAAGATTTGGAGAGCATGGATTGACGTCTGGTCCCTCTTAGTCCCAAGAGCGAACAACCACCAAAACAAAGAGCACAAACAAAAGCCTTCCCCCCACCAAGATTTGAAAGTATCTTGTCCCCTTATTGGTCCTTTGGGTCAGGTGTCAGCCAGGTTACCTGAGCTTCTTAACCCTTTACAGGCAAAAGGACTTTGGAGTCTCTGGCCAGGAGGGATTCTAAAGTATTGTACACAGGAGGGCTGTTACCTTTCCCTTTATACTTATGACACCACCAAATCAGGAAGAGGAGGGAGATGTGGCATTTCTAGAACAAATAACAGAAATATCCAAAACACATATCCTGATAATAATGGGGAACTTTACCTCCCCAGACATCTATTGAAAAAGGAATATGGCAAAACACAAAATTATCCAATAAGTTCCTGGAATATACTGGGGACAATGCTTTGTTTCAGAAAATGGAGGAAGTAACCAGGGGGACAGCCATTTTAGACTTGATTCTGACCAACAGGGAGGAGCTGGTTGTGAAGGTGGAAGGTGATTTGGGTGAAAGTGATCTTGAATGATAGATTTCATGATTCTAAGGAAAGGAAGGAGTGAGAATGATAGAAGAAGGACTAGAAAAAGCAGACTTTAACATACTCAGAGAATTGGTCGGTAGCCACCCATGAGAAAAAAATCTAAGGCATAAAGGAGTTCAGGAAAGCTGGCAGTTTCTCAAGGAGACAATATTAAAGGCACAACTGCCAATGCAAAGGAAAGACAGGAAGAATAGTAAGAGGCCAATATGGCTCCATCCGAAGTTTTTTAGTGACACGAAAATCAAAAAGAAATCCTACAAAATGTGGAAAGATGGACGAATTACTAAGGCGGAGTACAAAAGAATAGCATATATGTGTAAGGACAAAATCAGAAAGGGTAAGGTACAAAATAAGTTATGCATAGCAAGGGACAAATGTAATTGGAATTCTTTTTCCATATGGTTTACTGCAAAGAGTGTCATCACTCTGAATGCTTTAAAGGCAACATAACTTCCAAAATCAAGTGTTGGCTCTACATATGGCCATACATATGATACCACACTGTATTAAACACAAAAATTAATGTCGTTGATTTGTTTGGCAGGACATGGAAATGAAGTATAAATTTCAATTCATTGTAAAACAATATAAAATCAATATTTGTAAGACAGTTCAATAAGGTTTCATCTGGCTTTTTGATCAACCAAATTAAAAAGCAAAGGAAAGCAGCCAACCAACCACACTCAAGTGTCACTGTGCATTCTCCAAGGCCGTTTCTTCTCTTTCTTTGTTTGGTGCTTTTATTTTATATAATTTCAACCAGGAGCAGATTTTCAGATTAAACCGATATTGGAAAGTGTGGCAAACAGAGAGGGACCGAACCAAAATTCAAAATGATGTAGAGAGAATGAGAAATTCGACACTGGAGCAAATTTAGCCACCTATTGGACTGCTTACATGTATGGGCCCAGATATTGAAATGTATTAAGGTTCCTAACATCTATTGATTTCAGTGCAAGTTAGGAGCCTAAATAACTTTGACCATGTAATTACAGCACATACCTGGTCAGCAGCAGCTTATGTGGTGTGCCACAGTCACATGGATGTCATAATAATGCACAGTCACATGGATGTCATAATAGTGCTTGCATAATCTTAACTGGTTATCCTGGACACGACTGACTGAGAGGCCAGCTGCCTATCAGTACGGGAGCTCTTTGGAGGTCAGACTGGAGGAAGTATTAAACATGAAGAAATTTGTGAGTAAGCAGGAGGTAACCGACAGAGGTAAGGGTCAGCATTGTATTCTCTATATCCATTCTATAATCACAAACACATTTAGAAAGCATAGGCATACAGATAGATTAGCTGTAATGTTCTCCATTTATATGACCAGAACCTCAGCTGCTGTAAACCAGTGTCGCTCTGTTGACTTCCTTGTAGCTGTGTTGATTTACACCAGTTGAGGAGTTGGCCTACAGCCTCTGGACCTGGAAACTTTCCTGAGAATCTGAGTTTCTATTGAATGCTATGGGGGAGATCTTCCATCTTTCTCCCAGTTGTTTTATGTTTATTATGGGTCCTCATTTTGTGTCTTCTGCATCCATGGAGCCAACATCTAGCTGTGGAATCCACCAGAGATGGGGGAAATTAGAACCAAAAAATGCAGAAGGACTTCTCCTCTAGCTGTCTAAATGAAGCTCTGCTAATATCTTAAATGCAGGATAAGAAAGCAGGGGGTCACATTTCTTAGCAACACTAGTGCTCCTAATCCCACACTATCACTACTGCAGCTAGATGGGCAGTGTAGGTTACAGTTATGATTCAGTTTGCATCTGGGTGTTAGAACTGAAGGATGCAATTTGCATAAAGGATGGGCAATCACCTAACCTCAAGCAGTCTTTCCTGGGAAGGGGAAATCTTGTTAGTTCCTCCTTCATGGTTTGGAATGCTGTTACAATGGAGACAGATAAATATGGCATTTCAGAGTTCTTGTTAAATATTAAATCACCTGGAGAATTTCTGCCCACAGCTAAGAGATACATGGGAGATAAAATCCGGATTTTTTTAATATATCAGCTATTTCATAGTTTCGTAGAGTTTAAGGCCAGAAGGGACCATTAGATCATCTAGTCTGACTTCCTGTATTTCACAGGCCATTAAAATGTCACCTAGCAACCCTATACTGAACCCAAAAACTTGTCTTGGACTAAAACATTTCAGTCTTTAGGAGACTAAACTCTTGTGTGCCTTAGGCAGAGGACAGGAGAGACTGCGGTTCCACCAATGCCTGAGGCCCTTGCAACGGTAGAGAATTGATTAGGTCAGATATACCCAGATGATCCTAGCAGGTGATCAGTGTCCCATCCTCCCACCCAAAGGTCCCTGCCAATCTGAGCAGGGAAAAATTCCTTCCCACCCACAACTCTGGAGATCAATTGGACCCTGAGCATGTGAGCAGGACATCTAAGGAAACAGATTCTCTGAACCATCTTGGAGCACTGGTTCACCTTACCAGGTGTCCCTTCTCCTGCTATGGTCAGTCCCTGATGTTTCAGATGAAGGTTGGAGGAAACCACTTGACCCCACTCACAGCGTACACCTAGTCAATTGTGCATGGGGGAAAAAGTCCTTTATGACCTCTACAGGCAACCAGATGAACTCTGTTCCATGAGTCTTCTCTGCAAGTATTTAAACAACCATACAATAAGATTAAAGGCTTTCTTCAAAACAGGGGGCCTAAAGTTAGGCTTCTAAATTCATACTGAGGTCTAAAAAAGTGGCCTGATTTTCAAGAGATACTGAGCCCCAAAAAGTTCCCAGCATAGCCAATAGGTACATGTGGGTGCTCAGGATTTTTGAAAATGAGGCCCTGACTAAGCAAAACTCTTAAGCATGTGCTTAACTTTAGGTCTCTTTGTTGGCTTAGAGTTAAGCATGTGATTAGGATGCTGACTCAGGGCATAGGTGCCTTAATATGGATTTAGGAGCTTAAGTTTAGGCACCCAGTTTTGAAAATTTTGACCATAAATTATTATTCTGTATGTGATCAGAACTCTTGAATTGATAGTAAAGAGGGAAAGGAAGATTATTTTACGTGGGATCTACTTGAAAGGAGCAAATTTTCTTCATTATGATTTCCCCCCAAACACATTGGGTAGTTCAGCAAACAAACCTGGTCATCAGGCGCAAGGAAGAGGATTTACATGATTCCCAGGTCTACTTCTCACAGTGTTTGGGCTCCTGCAGAATCTTTACTGGATAATGAATTAAAGAGGCCAGCATCAATTTCTACTACCAGTGGTAACCAGCCGAATCCTTTTATTTAATTGCAGGTGTTTATAATGAGGTGGTTTCCCTCCTGGCACATATGGATGAGCAAGATAAGGGCAAAATTGCCCTCAGGATTGCCTGTATAGCTGAGACGAAGCTGGCTAGCGTTGTGACAGTTCTGCTAGAGAAACTGCAACAGGATGAGGTAGGGCAGTTTCATGAAATTACATCTGCTTTCCATGTGTCCACACCAAACTCTGCCTGACTTCAGGGGGGTATAGGGGAATGCATGGGGGTAATTCAGTATAGAACTTGGCCTGGCGCACCATCAGTATAATCAGTATTCACCCTTCTGTCCTCAGGCATAAACTCAGAATGCAAAATGCTGTTATTACAGATGAGGATGATATAATGCTCTATAAAGAAAGCGTTGTCCTTTTACGCACAGTGGAGTACATGGGCTGGATATAGTAAAAGTACACTACAGGACTTGCAGTAAGCTCTTCCAATAATACTTTGCCCTTCTTTAGCATCTTCATCCAAAAATCTCAAAGCACTTACCTAATACTAATGAATTAAGACTCACAGCACCCTTGTGAGAATGGTAAGCATTATCCCCATTTACGGATGATTTGTGTCACAGGGAATTAAGTTACTTGCTCAACACCACTTAGCAAGTTAGTAAAAGAATGTGAATAAAACCCAAGTGAACTGACTCCCTGCTCTAAATCCTAGGCTCATTAATTATGCACGTGCGCAGTAGTGCAGAATTCCCCCAGGAGTAATATTCAGACCCCTTTTTCCATTTATGAATACTTGCATCCAACAAGTCCATTTCTCTATTAAGGGCCAACACAGAAGGCATTTTAGTTTCAATTAAAGTACTAGGAGGCCAAGACAAGCAGTTCAGTTTAGAACTGAACTTGGCCTCCTAGTACTTTAATTATTTGAATTACTCAATTAATTATGCTAATTAATTTGATTAATTACTTGAATTACATACTGCTTATTCATAGATTCATAGATTCTAGGACTGGAAGGGACCTTGAGAGGTCATCGAGTCCAGTCCCCTGCCCGCATGGCAGGACCAAATACTGTCTAGACCATCCCTGATAGACATTTATCTAACCTACTCTTAAATATCTCCAGAGATGGAGATTCCACAACCTCCCTAGGCAATTTATTCCAGTGTTTAACCACCCTGACAGTTAGGAACTTTTTCCTAATGTCCAACCTAAACCTCCCTTGCTGCAGTTTAAGCCCATTGCTTCTTGTTCTATCCTTAGAGGCTAAGGTGAACAAGTTTTCTCCCTCCTCCTTATGACACCCTTTTAGATACCTGAAAACTGCTATCATGTCCCCTCTCAGTCTTCTCTTTTCCAAACTAAACAAACCCAATTCTTTCAGTCTTCCTTCATAGGTCATGTTCTCAAGACCTTTAATCATTCTTGTTGCTCTTCTCTGGACCCTTTCCAATTTCTCCACATCTTTCTTGAAATGCGGTGCCCAAAACTGGACACAATACTCCAGCTGAGGCCTAACCAGAGCAGAGTAGAGCGGAAGAATGACTTCTCGTGTCTTGCTCACAACACACCTGTTAATACATCCCAGAATCATGTTTGCTTTTTTTGCAACAGCATCACACTGTTGACTCATATTTAGCTTGTGGTCCACTATAACCCCTAGATCCCTTTCTGCCGTACTCCTTCCTAGACAGTCTCTTCCCATTCTGTATGTGTGAAACTGATTTTTTCTTCCTAAGTGGAGCACTTTGCATTTGTCTTTGTTAAACTTCATCCTGTTTAACTCAGACCATTTCTCCAATTTGTCCAGATCATTTTGAATTATGACCCTGTCCTCCAAAGCAGTTGCAATCCCTCCCAGTTTGGTATCATCCGCAAACTTAATAAGCGTACTTTCTATGCCAATATCTAAGTCGTTAATGAAGATATTGAACAGAGCCGGTCCCAAAACAGACCCCTGCGGAACCCCACACATTATGCCTTTCCAGCAGGATTGGGAACCATTAATAACAACTCTCTGAGTACGGTTATCCAGCCAGTTATGCACCCACCTTATAGTAGCCCCATCTAAATTGTATTTGCCTAGTTTATCGATAAGAATATCATGCGAGACCGTATCAAATGCCTTACTAAAGTCTAGGTATACCACATCCACAGCTTCTCCCTTATCCACAAGACTCGTTATCCTATCGAAGAAAGCTATCAGATTGGTTTGACATGATTTGTTCTTTACAAATCCATGCTTGCTGTTCCCTATCACCTTACCACCTTCCAAGTGTTTGCAGATGATTTCCTTAATTACTTGCTCCATTATCTTCCCTGGCACAGAAGTTAAACTAACTGGTCTGTAGTTTCCTGGGTTGTTTTTATTTCCCTTTTTATAGATGGGCACTATATTTGCCCTTTTCCAGTCTTCTGGTATCTCTCCCGTCTCCCATGATTTTCCAAAGATAATAGCTAGAGGCTCAGATATCTCCTCTATTAGCTCCTTGAGTATTCTAGGATGCATTTCATCAGGCCCTGGTGACTTGCAGGCATCTAACTTTTCTAAGTGATTTTTAACTTGTTCTTTTTTTATTTTATCTGCTAAATCTACCCCCTTCCCATTAGCATTCACTATGTTAGGCATTCCTTCAGACTTCTCGGTGAAGACCGAAACAAAGAAGTCATTAAGCATCTCTGCCATTTCCAAGTTTCCTGTTACTGTTTCTCCCTCTTCACTAAGCAGTGGGCCTACCCTGTCTTTGGTCTTCCTCTTGCTTCTAATGTATTGATAAAAAGTCTTCTTGTTTCCCTTTATTCCCGTAGCTAGTTTGAGCTCATTTTGTGCCTTTGCCTTTCTAATCTTGCCCCTGCATTCCTGTGTTGTTTGCCTATATTCATCCTTTGTAATCTGTCCTAGTTTCCATTTTTTATATGACTCCTTTTTATTTTTTAGATCATGCAAGATCTCGTGGTTAAGCCAAGGTGGTCTTTTGCCACATTTTCTATCTTTCCTAACCAGCGGAATAGCTTGCTTTTGGGCCCTTAATAGTGTCCCTTTGAAAAACTGCCAACTCTCCTCAGTTGTTTTTCCCCTCAGTCTTGATTCCCATGGGACCTTACCTATCAGCTCTCTGAGCTTACCAAAATCTGCCTTCCTGAAATCCATTGTCTCTATTTTGCTGTTCTCCCTTCTACCCTTCCTTAGAATTGCAAACTCTATGATTTCATGATCACTTTCACCCAAGCTGCCTTCTACTTTCAAATTCTCAACGAGTTCCTCCCTATTTGTTAAAATCAAGTCTAGAACAGCTTCCCCCCTAGTAACTTTTTCAACCTTCTGAAATAAAAAGTTGTCTGCAATGCAGTCCAAGAATTTGTTGGATAGTCTGTGCCCCGCTGTGTTATTTTCCCAACATATATCCGGATAGTTGAAGTCCCCCATCACCACCAAATCTTGGGCTTTGGATGATTTTGTTAGTTATTTAAAAAAAGCCTCATCCACCTCTTCCACCTGGTTAGGTGGCCTGTAGTAGACTCCTAGCATGACATCACCCTTGTTTTTTACCCCTTTTAGCCTAACCCAGAGACTCTCAACACTTCCATCTCCTATGTCCATCTCTACCTCAGTCCAAGTGTGTACATTTTTAATATATAAGGCAACACCTCCTCCCTTTCCCCCCTGTCTATCCTTCCTGAGCAAGCTGTATCCATCCACACCAACATTCCAATCATGTGTATTATCCCACCAAGTTTCAGTGATGCCAACAATGTCATAGTTGTATTTATTTATTAGCACTTCCAGTTCTTCCTGCTTATTACCCATACTTCTCGCATTTGTATATAGGCATCTAAGATACTGGTTTGATCTTTCCTCCCAGTTTTGTCCTGACCCTCCTTTCTCTCTGCCAATATAGCCCACACTCCCTCTCGTTTCCGACCCATCTCCCAGGTCTCCATGTTCCCCACTTACCTGCGGGCTTTGCTCACCTGTCCCCGTCGAACCTAGTTTAAAGCCCTCCTCACTAGGTTAGCCAGTCTGTGTCCAAATAGGGTCTTTCCCCTCCTCGAAAGGTGAACGCCATCTCTGCCTAGCAGTCCTTCCTCAAATAGCATCCCGTGGTCTAGGAAGCCAAAGCTTATGTATTCGTAAGTTATCAGTGACAATTTTCAATTAAAAACATCCTCCTTACATTTAAAAATGAATGGAAGGAGCTTCTCCCCAGTGGAGCTGTCTGGTATGATCGCAGTTTGCAGAAGCATTCCTTTTCAAGCAGAACCACTGGAATGTTTAGCCAGTCAAGAGATCTGATTGGCTTTGAACATTCCAAAGTGTTTTATGACCTTGTCAGCAGGAGAGAAAAAGAACTGTTTGTTGTGGTAATGAAGATGGCCCATTTTCAGCACTTGACAAGGAGATCTAAAGAACTGGGGGAGGAGAAGATAAGCATGGGGAAATAGTTTTACTTTGTGTAATGGCCCATCCACTCCCAGTCTTTATTCAAACCTAATTTAATGGTGTCCAATCTGCAAATTAATTCCAATTCAGCAGTCTCTTGTTGGAGTCTGTTTTTGAAGTTTTATCTCCTTGTCAAGTGCTGGAAATGGGCCATCTTCATTACCACAACAAACAGTTCTTTTTCTCTCCTGCTGACAACAGCTCACCTTAACTGATCACTCTCCTTATAATGTGTATGGTAACACCCATTGTTTCATGTTCTCTGTGTATATATATCTTCCTTCTGTATTTTCCACTACATGCATCCGATGAAGTGAGCTGTAGCCCACGAAAGCTTATGCTACAATAAATTTGTTAGTCTCTAAGGTGCCACAAGTACTCCTGTTCTTTTTGCAGATACAGACTAACACGGCTGCTACTCTGAATCCTCCATATTTAGTATCATCTGTGAATTTCTACACTGATGGTCCTCATAAAAGACACCTTTGAGTGTGCGACTGTCAATGTCGATCTAACTGCTGAGCTAATTTCCCCTAGGAGCTGTTGAGGACTTACTGCGGGAGTTGGGTATTTTGTAATTACACATTTACAAATTCTGTCTGGAGTGGATAGAGCAAGGGCAAGGTGCTCATTTTTATTGTTTGTTTTAAATAAATGAAACTAGATAAGGGGGCAGTGAAGGGCGCTTATTCTGGCGGTTTTCTCTCCAGGAAGATTAAAATATGTAAATTGCTCGGCTGCTTCTGAAGTGCTGCTAAATGCGGTGATTGGAGGGCATGGCATGTTTTACACCAATTAAGACAATGGATTAGTTGTGTGAGCATGCAGGCTGAGGAGTCAGTGTGGCCTCCTGGATAGAACTCTGGATAATGACTCAGGAGACATGGATTCTCTTCCTGGCCACGGACCTGCTCTGTTATGATAAGACTTGGGCTCGTCATTTCATGTGTGGATTGTAAACTCTTTAGGGCAGGGGCTTATTAGCCAAATTACTGTGTGGTCATCAGGAAAAACTTTTCCCAATTGTTTGTTCTCTTTTATGTTTTGTCCCCAGCAAAACAGAGCAGACATCTACTGTGTCCTGGAGAAAGTATTGCAGCAGGACACCGGGGGCCTAGAGAGTAGGCTACTGAACAAAATAATAACCCTGGCCTCAAACCACATGAGAGAGACTCAGGTAAGTTAGTTCTCCCGAGATACTAATCAAAGGATCCAAAGCTTTAACTAATTAAAACTCTCTTTTTGAGGGGGTAAACTATATACTGAAACGAAAATGTATTCTCCTGTTAGAGGCCCACACCTTCCTCCAGACCAAAGCCCAGGTCCTAGACAGCACTTGTGCACATGCATAGGATGGGAGAACTCACATGCGAAAGTTACACATGTGCTTACGTGCTTTGCAGGATCAGGACCCGAGACACATGATATCAGACACAGAGACAGGCCTATGGTTTCTTAACGAGCAAGTCTTTCCCAAAGTCTACTAGGGATTTCATTATTGATCCTGATGTTATGTGGAAGGCGCTCTGATACTATAGCGATAAGTGGCAGTATAAAGCCCCAAGACAGACAGAATCTGAGCTATCTCCAAAAGAAGCAGCATTGGATTTAGAATATAGTTTGCCAGCAGGAAAACCCATGGAAAAATCCCTCTCTTGTTCCAAAGGAAGTCAGCCTCCTTTTGGGGGACAGTTTATTCCAGGAAAGCTCTCTGAATATCTTGAAGCTGCCCAGTCTGTCTCTCACTACCTCCTCAGGGAAGGGCAGGGAAAAATATCATGTGACTATGGTGACCAATCATCCACCACAAGTAGCTAATAGTAAATAGTCTAACTAAGCAGCTTGCAAGGAACTCAAAGGCTGAAAATTGTTTAGCCAAATGACTCAATGAATATTTATGACTAATGACTTTATCCACAGAAAGTTGGGAGGGTTCATTCACAACTTATGCACAGAAATAAGGACTTGACTCATATAAATAACTCTGGCTAGTGCAACCGGCTTCAGTCACCTCAGTCTCTCTCTCTCTCTCTTTTTTTTTTTTTAGGAAGCAACAAATGAACTAAAAGTGGCAGCTAGCAACACCTTAGTGACCCTGGCACGCTGCTATTTCTATGAGGTGATGTACGAGCTGCAGTGTCATCTGAAAGCACTGGATGAGTTTATTTTCATTACGCTGGGCAACCTGTCATCAGCCTATGGTATGGTAACTTCCATCTTTTGTTTCAAAGTTATTGTCTTTCATTTAAGGACAGGGGATTACTCTCTCTACCTAAAAATGTTACAGCTAAACAGAGCTCTGTTTGAATGTGTGTATGCGGGTGTGTGTGGGGAGAGACACAAGATTAACTGCTGTTGCTAGTTCTTGGCTTCCAGATCATGAGCTATCCAGACTGAGGTGCAAGCTCTAACTCCTGCCCCTGACTGAAGTTCCTTGAGGATGGGAATGAGTGGAAGATCAGGACTAGTGGAGCTCTTCTCCACCCCACTTCCCATCCTGCCCCAGTGCTCTCTCCCCTTACTCTGGGAGTGAGTTGGGCTTCGGGCACAGCTGTACATTGGTGGAGGATTCCCCTCTTCAGGGTGAATCCCCCACTGGCTTTCAATGGCTGCTTTAAAGCCATTCTGCTCTGCTTACGCAGCACAAAATGGCCTAGGAGCCCATAGCATCTTGCCCCACGGTGTTTCTAAGCGTGTTGTAAGAAGGCAGAGAGCAGCTGATGATCTTTCTTCCTTCTCTTCTGGCCTTTCTCTGCAGCACTTGAGTGTATCCCTTATGTGGAAATAACCCTGAGGTGCATGTTCTCCATGTTCGAGTTAGTCAAGGACAGCAGGCTGAAACAAGCATTTTGTGGTGGTAAGTGCCAGCACTTACTGTAGGTGCCCAAAATGGATATTTAGGGGGTCTTGGTACAGATTGAAGTGACTGGCCAAGTTTGCAAACAGGCCCCGAACTGTGCTCCCTGCCCTGGATTGCGCCAGGTGCTGCGTTCCTTGGCTGCCGTGGCTCTCAGTGAAGTTGAGAGTGCTCCGTACTTTGCAGGAGGCGCTGAGCATTTGTAAGTTCAGGCCCTTTATGACTCATGGATATAATTTAAAATAAACAGACACAAAGGCTGTGTAGTAAACTTTAGGCCTGGGTGTGTTCACTGATAAAGCAACTTCTCCTCGTTACTAATATGTCCTTTTCACATTGCCTGTCTTCTCTCCTTCCATGCAGTTCTGGAAAAATGGTCAATGGCAGTCCATCTGTATTTGACTAACTGGGAAAAGTGCACATTCCCCAGAATGAGTGCATCGCGATTCTGCAATGTAATTCTTCCTTTACAATGCCATGTGACCAGCAACTGGCTGAAATGTGAAGAGCTGGAGGTGAGAATTGCTGGCTTTCTAAACCTTTAGCAGAAATTGTAATGTTAAATTCTATGTGTCTGTCACTCTTTGTGATGATGGCATTTAATGGTAGGTCCTTTTGTCATGTAAAACATCTAAAACCCATATATTTATAATGTCACCACATCATGGAAATTCTGTCTGTACGCCGTGTACATGGATTCTAGTTTTATGCTCCTAATGTGCAGATGAACACGGGATAGTGGGCTAAATTAATTCCTGGTATAAGTCCATTCAGCCCCAGTGGAGTTAGAGCAGTTTTGAGTTGGCCGAGAATGCCTACTAATCTGGGGAATATCTTACCTGGTATAGTTGTGAGGTGCATTAGAATATAATCCTGAAACCAACCCTACGAGTCCCAGTTCTTTACCAGGAAATATTGAGATAGGGCCGTTCCTACAGTGGAACAAGGGAAGTTGCACTCATTAGAAGTAGAAAAGGTGTGCCCATTGGATGATATTGAATGAATTCTTAGGAACATAAATTCTGTGTCTCATCTATGCAGCTCAAGCAGGCCATCATCAAAGCCCTTGGTCCCATGATGAGCCTCTTGCTACACAAAGAGGAGCAGCAAGATCGGATATTTGAACTGATCTCATGGCTCCTTGAGCAATATAAGGAGGACATTGATGTTTTTCACGTCATCAAGGTGAGGTACCACTCATTAAGGTCTATGTGTGTGCATGTATGAACTGCACGAGGAATTTGCTGCCAGTGGGGTTTCCTGGTCTAGACCGTGACTTGTTAGATAATAAATATCCCCACGAGTTCTGGGTTTATACACATGGTGACCCAGGCAACAAGATTTGTAGGTAAATGCCTCTTATGAAAAGCATCCTCTGTTTCCTGGGGAGGATGATAAGGAGATAAAAAACAAAACATCTGCCCCCCTCCCCAACAAGATACTCCCCCCTTGTGATTTCCCAGTACATCCTGTCAACTCTGTGTCTCTCTTTTAGATCATAAGCTGCTCAGAGCAGGGGCTGCCATATGTTGTCTCTGGTCAGTAGCAAGCCAACTGTCAATGGTTGAAAATTAATACTAAGGAGGCTTGAGGGTGATTTCTTTGGATTATGTAACTAGATCGATATAAAAGCATTGCATGTCTATTTCATCTACCGTTCTATGCAGTGCTGTTGTAGCCATGTTGGTCCCAAGATATTAGAGCGACAAGGTGGGTGAGATAATCTAATTAAAGATATTGTCTCACTCCCCTCGTCTCTCTATTTCATCTACCCTCAGTACCACATGAGCAAGAAGTAAGGGGCCAGATTCTGTCTTCAGTGGGGCTACACAGTTGTAAATGAAGTCATGAGACAGCTATAACTTCTTGGTAGTGATATTTACTCACCATCGCTGTTGGTTGAAGCTTTCTGGTACAGAGTATGTGGTCACTTTTGGGGTTGAAATACCCATGATTTGGAAGGAATCAATGCATCATGGACTTGTTTGATAGCATCAGGGCACTACACAACTGCTTAAACATAGTAAAATATGTAGATGGCTTCAGAGACATTCTGGAAGCTTCAAGCAGCAAAGGAGAAAAGTGTTTAGATGCAGGAAGGAATTAGATTTTCATCTTTTTTATCAATCAGCTGGCAGAGGACATAAAATCATCACTGGTAAAGTTGGCAGATGAGATAAAAATTGGGGAGTGGTAAATAATGGAGAGGACAGCTCACTGATTCAGAGTGATCTAGATCACTTGGTAAACTGGGCGCAAACAGGTGCATTTAAATATGGCTGAATGTAAATGTATGCATCTAGGCACAAAGAATTTAGGCCATAGATAACATGATGGGGGATGCTGTCCTGGGAAGCAGTGACTCTGAAAAAGATTTTGGGGGTCATGATGAATAATCAGCTGAACACGAACTCATGCTGTGGCCAAAAAAGCTAAAGCTGGGATGCATAAAAAGGGGAATCTCAAGTAGGAGTACAGTGGTTATTTTACCTCTAAATCTGGCACTTGTGTGACTACTGTTGGAATACTGTGTCCAGTTCTAGTGCCCACAATTCAAAAAGGGTGTTGATAAATTGG
This sequence comes from Emys orbicularis, assembly GCF_028017835.1. Classification (NCBI taxonomy): domain Eukaryota; kingdom Metazoa; phylum Chordata; order Testudines; family Emydidae; genus Emys; species Emys orbicularis. The sequence goes on along the minus strand of NC_088701.1, from coordinate 7,864,403 downwards.
AGAGGATATTGACAGAAGAGCCACAGTGATTAAAGGATTAGAAAACATGCCTTATAGTGGTAGAATCAAGGAACTAAATCTATTTAGTTTAACAAACAGAAAGTAAAAGGGTGTGTGATGGGGTTTACCTACCCCGCATTGGTTCAGCAGGGGTTAATCCTACTTTGTGGGCCGAGGAGGCCATGCCCCCCCATCTCTGCTGGGCATGCTTCAGCTGGAACCAGGATATGAAAGAGCCGCTCAGCTCAGGCTGAGATGACTGCCGAAGGGAGCAGAGGTGCATTGCAGGCTCCTGCAGAGAGACTGCCAGAGCTCCAGGATTCAGAGGCCAGCCGGACTGTGGCTGCAAACGACCCCCAGCTACCCAATGCCAGAGATGGAGGAGAGACCACAGAATCCCGGAGACTACCAGCTGCGGAAGAACGGGTGGGAAGTAGCCTAGGTGGATTAAGCATTGATCCAGTTGAGGTACCGGGCTTTGACTCGGCATGTTTTGGAAGGATCCCCGCTGAGTTGGAGGCAGATACCCCTGCGGCAAGACAGGGCCCTGGGCTGGGACCTGTGGAATAGGTAGGAGCCAGTGGAGAAGGGCTGGCCTAGGCAACGCTTCCCTGCCGCAAAAGGTGGTTCTATTGACTCTGGCCACTAGGCCACATTGCCCTGCTGCCAAGGGCGGTTCCATTGTCTCTGGCCACTAGGCTGCACTGCCCTACCGCGAGAGGTGGTTCTATTGACTTTGGCCACTAGGCCGCACTGCCATACCTAGAAGGGCAGCTCTAGTGACTCGTGCTGTTGGGCCGTGGACCCTCACCGAAGGGCTGCTGCACTGATCCCGACCATTAGGCTATGCTGCCCTAGGAGCCAGGACTGCTGCGGTGGCTAGGGAGACTAGGCCAGTTGTGCCGTCCCAGATCTACTTCAATTCCTCCACAACCTGGTACCACCCTGACAGGGTGGACCTATCCTGTGACAGGGTGACTTTATGGCAGTCTATAATATCTTACACGAGGGATTCATGTTTTATAATGGGCTCTTCAGTCTAGCAGAGAAAGGTGTAACTTGATCCAATGGCTAGAAACTGAAGCGAGACACATTCAGACTGGAAATATGGCGTACATTTTTAATGGTGAGATAATTAACCATTAGAGCCATTTACCAAGGGCCGAGGCGGATTCTCCCTCACTGACAGTTTTTAAATCAAGATTGGGATGTTTTTCTAAAAGCTCTGCTCTGGGAATTATTCTGGGCAAGGTCTATGGCTAGTGTTATACCGGAGGTCAGACTAGATGATGGCAATAATCCGTTCCAGCCTTGGAATCTAGGAATCCCCTGAAGCTGCTTCAATCACTACATATTGCTCCTGTGTGTGCCCACCATCTGACTTTCACCCTCTGTTGCAGAGTCTGGACCAGCTCTTGAAGGTCTCTTTTGAATATAAGATCCCTCTACCTAAAGAGAAGTTTCAAGCCATCTGCAGTGCTCTGCACAACCAGGTGAGAGGTGGTTTTGCTTGGATCCCTTGAGCTTAGGCACAGCAGATCTGAAGCATATTAACAATAAAAATCTATCGAATGATAGTGCAGAGCCTGGGGACCTCCTCATGCCTTACTGATTTCTGCAGGCTCAAGAGTAAGCAGGTAGCGGTCTCATTTTCTTAGCTAATATCCAGCTCAGTTTGTAAAGCAATTTCACCATAAGCCAATTATCAGGGGGAGTCAGAGTTGTATAGTAAAAACTGTGGATGTGTCTTGATTAGATCTGCTCTGCTGCTCAAAACCCTTTAGCTTCTCTTATCTAATGTATTGGTCATTGTGTTTGATTCTTGCTGTGCATTCAGTACCATCTACCTGGGGTTCAGACCTCTAGTTGGACAAGTAGGAAGTGGAAGCTTAGAAATTAATTGAACATTTTCTTTTCAATTGCTTCTGATTAGTTTTTCTTTGACCATTTCCCTTCTTCCCACAGATCTGTTCTCAAGCTAAGCCGCTCAGCACGGAAAATCACGCAGAGCTGCTCTATTGTATAGTTCTGCTAGGTAAGGGGAAGAGACTCTGAGTTGCACAGTGGTTTCCTTGTAACTTCCTTTGTCAGGTATGGTAAGAATAAGAGTTCTGTTGTCAGTGAGGACGTGATTTGTTCCCTTGCAGCCCGTTCTTCTCCTGATGATCTGATAGCATTTCTGCACTCGCAGCTGGAGATTGAGAATGAGGCTGTTCGTGTGGCCTCTTTGAATCTGCTCAGTACTATTGTTGGTGCCGACTGTAAGTAACACAGGAGCAACTGTGCCAGTTGCCCTCTTGGCCGACATGCTGAGGGTTGAGTTGGGGACATCCAGAGCAGGGCCGGCTTTAGGAAGTGCGGGGTCTGATTCGTGGGGCTTGTACTCACCGGGCGGCGCTCCGGGTCTTCGGCGGCGGGTCCTTCACTCGCTCCGGGTCTTTGGCAGCACTTCGGCGGCGGCTCCTTCATGTGCCGCCGAAGAGCCGGAGGGAGTGAAGGACCCGCCGCTGAAGTGCCGCCAAAGACCCGGAGCGCCGCTGGGTGAGTAAAAATTAAAAAGGCCACTGGGCACGGGGCCCTGTTAGGCGCGGGGTGCGGGGCCCGATTCGGGAGAATCGGGGGAATCGGCCTAAAGCCGGCCCTGATCCAGACCTAAAAGCATGAGCTACTATAGATTGAGCTAAAGAACCAAGGCTTTGTAGGCACAGCAGGGCTGTAACAGACTCATCGCCTCTGCAAATGGGGCACAGAGGCTCTATAACACACAGTCACCAGTGGTTTGGATATCCACTAAGGGACCAAATGCTGCCCTAAGTTACCCCCGTATGGCCACACAAAAATCAACAGGTTCAACTAAGTGCTGAATGTAGCCCAAGATATTTTTCAACTTCAAATACAGAAGTTAACTTGGGGCTAATGCATGTTGACAATAATCAGATACAAATAAAATAGGACTCCTGACTCGATATTCGTCAGTATTATACACTATAGACTAGATTCTGAGTTCTGTTCTACTGGTGTAAACACAGATTAACTTCAATGACCTCAGTCTATCTAACTCTTTTATAAAATTTCCATCATGGTAGTATGATGGCACTCGTTATAGAAATGGAATTACTTTAGATTTACACTGGTGTAACTGAGACCAGAGTCTGGTCCTATGTTTTTCCCACTGATTCTGTAGATGAGAGAAGCTTGGTACTATTCTTAAATAGGGCCCTTTGAAATCCAGGATTAATTCCAATGTGGAAAGTGAGTGAGTGGAACAAAGAAGTACTGTACACCTCTCCTTATCTTTCAGTGCCCGAGACAAGAGTTAAAAAGTTTCTGATTGTGAAGGCAGTGAAATCCACTCTCAGTGATCAGAATGCTAAGGTAAGATTGTGTGTGGAGCAGTGAAATATTTCAGTTTTTTTCAGTGATATGGGATGAATGGATGGATACGGATCTGGGTGGAGCTTTCATTCAGATCCAGGGGAGAGACTGCAGACTAGAGAAGGCATGTCATTCTCCTGCCTGTGTTAAATGTAGCCATGTTTATAATCCAAGGAGATAAACTCAAAAGCATAAGGACTCTCATATCCTATCTCCTATTTCAGGCAGAAGGGATAACAATAACTCTTGTGTGTAATCTCTACCCTTGCAGGTGAGGAAGGCAGTTCTTCATTTCATCAGGAGGCTGCTCAGTTCAGGAAGTGTGGAGAATTGTGCAGCATGGGATATGGTAGCATATGTTTTCCACGAGTTCAGTGTGTCCACCAGAAAACTGGTAAGGAGAGTTCTTAACACTTAGGACTCGGTCCTACCATTCTTGCATGCTGATTGCTCCCCTTGCCTTCTGTGGGAGTTTTGACTCAAGGACAGCTGGACTGAATGATTAGAGCCAGAATCTGATCAGTTATATTGGTGTAAAGTCAAGGTAACTCCACTGACTTTAGTGGCATTACTCTGGATTTATACTAGTGTAACAGAGATCAGAATCTCACACTGGGTATTTACATCTAACAGAGTTATCTAGGTTACTCAAACCTCTGATGAGACATTGAAAATTCTGAAAACACCATTTTTCAGTGAAATGTTCTTGTACAAGGAAGCACATCTTTTTGTTTTCAATAGACTCTCCAGAGAACATAATGATGCCCAATTCTGTGGCTGTTGAAGCATACATAAACTATTAGCAAAACACCGAGGTTATGCAGGCTGCATCCCAGACTGTCAGGAGCCTGGAAAAGCTTGCTGCATATTTCCCTCACTACATACTCTACTCTACATGTACTAGTTGAAAAATATCTTCAATCCGTATTTCTATCCATGGACACAGCCAGGGGCTCCAGACACTTTGTGCTCCATGACTGGATACATGATATGTATTAACATAAACAGTTCAGCTTTACAGTAAGTTGTTGAAGATCTTAGCTCTGCCTGGCCCCTTTTCTACAAAGTTGGAGCATGTGGCAATACTCCCAAGGGCATTTTTTTTACACCCCCACACACCCCCATCTTAAAGAAGGCTGCTTTTTCTCATCGGGCCAGTTTTGCTCTCCTTTAAACTGAAATCAGTAGAGTCAATCAATATTTAATCCAGTGTAAGTAAGAGCAGAATTAGGCCCATTGGTAGAATCACACTCACTACACACAGAATGACCAAGCTGGTTGGGGCATCAGAACAAACAAATATGGTTCTGCATATTTATTTCCGTTGGGCGGAGTCTGAATATTTTTCCTCAGAGATAAAAAGATGAAACAGTTTTTCAAATTTAAAAATTTTTAACACTGTTGGGGAAACTCTTTTGTGTTCAGTGAATCATTCCCTCCACTTTAGGGTTTTCCTAAGCCTGGGATCTGACCCACCAGTTAGGAGTTTCTATTATGCTCTTCCCTTCAGACGTTTGTGCACTTCCGGTGCAATATAAAAGCAGGCATAGGTCAATGTTCAAGATGGCTTTGTAAGAGAAGGACACTGATTCTATAGCCAGTGTCTTGCTACTAGCTCGTAAGTTCTATATAGCTATCTCACAGCAGGGTACAACACTTCTCCCCCAGGATATTGAGGAAGAAAGGACTATCCAAACCCTGTGCATTGACATCCTGCAATGTCTGGACACCTCAGTCAGTGGAATGACCCAAGTAAGTGACCTGTTGCTACTGCTTCTTGAAATAGGAACATTCTTCCTTACGTTCCTTGTACCTCTCCGCAAGGAAGCTTTTTGAACTGTCAGCATAATGGAGGAACAGCATGTCAAATTCATGTCAGGGATGGTGTGACCCCTTCATCATGGAGTATGTGGTTCACATTAGAGAAAAGATATAAAGCAACTTAACTGGAAGGAATCATGTTGCAGAGATCTTCCCTTAATTCTTTCCACTGTCTGAACCCCCCCTTCTGAAATTTAGATTTGGTGATCCTGGATTTGAACAGATATTGGGGCTGGGGCTGTGCCTTACATAGGTCTGTAAAGTTCTGGGTGAGTTTATGGTGCTATCTAAATAGCTCCATAATGCTCTAATGCAGGGAAAGAGGATTCACCAAACAAGGCAGTGTATTTAAAAGACAGAGTGCGGGGGCACCGGACAGGTAGAGTGAGATGATGGGGAGAGAGAGATGAGGTGATAGGTTAGGGAAGGGTCAGTGAGGAATAAAAGGAGAAGCTACATGACAGGGAGGGATTCAGACAGCAGGATACTGGAGGTGGGGGAATGGAAATAGCTGTGTACTGAACAGTCTCGCTCTTCTCTGCAGGTGTTATGGCCAAGGCTTCTGCAGTATGTGGTGCCAGCTCAGTACACTGGTACTTTGAAGCCTCTCTGCAGATGCCTTAGGGAACTGGCTGAGAAAAAGCATCAGGAAGGAGAAGAAGCTGCTTGCCTCAACTACGGTGGACGAGGTTTATAACAGAAACTCTTTCATTTATTCTCTCCAGGCACTATGAAATGAACAGATTCAGTCTGCTCCAGTCTCTCGTCTGCAATCAGGAGGCTAAAATGAATGAGGGATGGTTTTGTGATTACAACAGGGCCATGGGAGGGAGCTAGGAAATGTGGGTTCTGTTCCCAGCTTGCCACCAAAATTCTGATGTGACCTTGGGGAAATCACTTGATCTTTCTCTCTCAGCTTCCCCACTTGTGAAATGAAGGAGTAATTAATGCCAACCTCATAGAGGTGCTGTGAGGCGGAATTCATTCCTGTTTGTAAAGCATTTTGAGATGCTCAGACTGAAAGCACTATGGAAATGCAAATTATTATCAGCTGTATTCAACATTGGTGGGCACGTTGGAAATGGATAGGTGAATAACATCAGCAGGACTCTCTGCAAAGCCTGGCATAATTAATGCTATTCTGTTTCTTTCCCTAGTGAAACTCCCTACACCCCAGGGGCTGCTGGCGCGACTCCTGGTGAGTAGACCATGAGAATAGGGTTTCTGCAAAATGTGAAGTGGGACAGTTAACTATAAAAATCGGTTTTATAGCTAGATGCTTATAGACAGGCTGAGGAATGTGTATGATTGGGTCTCTCTCTCTCCACCCTCTCCTGAGACACACTGTTCTGCATCCTCGTACTAGCTAGAATGCTTGCTTCTTCAGGAAGACACTGCCGTAGAAGCAAAAACTCTATTGTATGGTCTCCACAATGAGAGAGTCTGAACTATTCCCTCCTTCAGGAACAAACTGGTGTTGTGCTGACATAGCCTGTTCTTTCTCTCTCATTGACAGGTAGTAGCCTCATCCCCTTATGAAAGAGAAGGACATGGATATGCTGCCTTGCAATTACTTAAGGCCCTGCATGAAACTATCCATGCAGCAGTGGGTGAGATGTGGGTACTAAAGATCCCACCTCTGCTGCAGTACATTGAAGGTAAAGTGCTAGTTAGGAGGAGTGTGGTCCATAGAGAATATAAGGGAAGCCACAAAATGCAGCTTCGTATTGACATGTGTTGTGCCATTCCTGTTGCAGTACATGAGAACAGTGGGGAATTGAAGTTGGGGTTCTGGGCCCTCACTTTTCCTTCACCTGGATAACTGTGAACCACTGGGGTAAATCCAGAGTTGAACCACTCAGGCCAATTCAATCAGGGCAGAATCAGGCCAGGAAGGTTTCAGCTGAATGGAAATTATACAGCAGTTCCCCCCACACCTTTGCTAGGTTATTAGTTGGGAAGGTGAATACCCACGAAGCTGGAGGTTAGTGAAATATTTTGGGGTTACATATATAGTCTGATTTTGCAAACTAAATTTTTCTGAAAATTAAACCCCATGTTTACTTTCAATGGCGATTCAATTAAAAAACCCAGAGTTTTCTTTCTGTAAGGAAACCGGAGCCATAAAAGCTAGGTTGGCCAAGTGGCTGCCCTGTGTAGAATCTAGGTATTGTGGGCCTAATAATGTCTTTCACCAGTTTGACAGTGGTATGAATCTATTGACCTCCTCAGTCAGTGTAGGCTGCGTCTATAGTATGGGGTTATGGCAGCAGAGCTCCAATGACGTAGCTGTGCCAGTGTAGTCTCTGTGGAGTATGACAGACCCTACGTGGAGCACAAACCCGATATGTGTTTGATGAACGTCGGACCCCACAATGTTCAAGTGGGTTTGATATTCAAAAAAAGATTTACGAAATGAGCTGTATCTTCCCTAGTTGTTGTTGCTGTACAGAGTCCCCAGTATTACATTGTGCCGACATTAAAGAAGGGTAGGTTAGAGCTGGACATTCAGAAACAGGGCCAGATTCTCAGCTGATGTAAATCAGTATAATTCCATTGACTTCAGTGAAGCTACACCGATTTACATCAAGTTAGGATCAAGTCCAGAATCTCTTATTATGCAGGAAAAGTTTGTATTCACATTAAACCCAGTCCTCTGATGTGCTGAACCGTTTTGTGAGGTGCTCAGCACCCTCAGCTCCCATGAAAGTCAACAGGAATTGGGAGTGCTCAGCATCTCACTCCTGGTGGGTTGACTGACCCTGAATAAAAATGCCAGCAGGGTACATAACATGATACTTTCTGTTGGTCCAACAAAGAACGTTGGCGTAGGTCCCATTTAGCCTTGAAAGCCCAGGTATGTTACAGCTTGGCAGACCAGGGGTTTTAGAAGGACAGATTGCAAAGGTAGGGTGACCAGATGTCCCGATTTTATAGGGATAGTCCCGATTTTGGGGTCTTTTTCTTATATAGACTCCTATTAGCCCCCCACCCCTGTCCCGATGTTTCACATTTGCTGTCTGGTCACCCTATGCAAAGGAGATACCTGGGACGACGACTCTTGCTAACCTAGGTGACGTTATTGTTTTGCCTCCTGCTTTATAGGAAACACAGAGAATTCCCTGGACCATGAACGGTGGGAGCACATGCTGCTTCAGGTACAAGATGGCTTTCAGATGTATTGTCACAGCCCTCCCTCCCCCCTCCAAATGTACCAGCTGGGGGGAAAATTAATGATAAATTATTCATTATAAGCAGAGCTGGTCAAACCATTTCATTTGCAACTTTTGTTCAGTGAAAAATGGCCTTTTTTATTTTCATGGGACATTTTCAAATTTTTCAGTTTTTTTTTTTTTTTTTTTTTTTTTTACAAAAAACAAAACAACCCCAACCCAAATAGAAAATGTTTAGTTTTTTTAAACTGAAGTTGATTTTTTGGGTTTTTTTTCCCAGTTGCTTTCCTATTTGTCTCCTCCCCCCTCTGGCTTTTTCAGTCACAAAGTGGAAGAGGGGAAAAAGGCATGGGGACGAGGGATAAAGGGAAGGAAAGGGGGAAAACGAAGAATTGAATAATGGTCATTTTTTATTTTGAAAAGCAAAATATTTTTGTTTCTTTCACTTTTCATTTGTGTGGTGAAAAATCAAGAAAAATCCCACTTGTTTTGTGAAATGGACTTACTATTGTTCAACCAGCTCTAGTTATAAATAACTCTGTATTACCACTGGGAACAGCACAAAACTTAACCAGAAAACCAGCATGCTAATGCATCACTGGGGGACATCTAAAGGATTCTTTTTTCCCATTTGCCACTCAAAAGAAAATTTGTTATGAGAAACCCAAAAAGGAAAAGAGACAAGACAAGGTTTGGTGACCGTATCTGATGGAGAAGCCTTTCTGGTCAGAAAGAGCTCTTTACAGCCGCGTGTAAATCCAGACAAGGAACATTTTTATGGCAGGCGCTGAAAATGAAAGGAAAGGACCTAGTGACAAATAAGCCCCAGAAGGTTTGGAATTCCATTTGGGGTTGGATTACACTCTAGAATTTCCCATTCCAGATCCAGCCTCATTTGAAATTCTTTTGGCTAAAAAATCAAATAAGATTAGGTTCTCTTGTGAGGTTTCTGATATTTCCTGGCTGCTGTTCAAAATTCAGGCCTGAAACAGCAAAGTGCTGAGAGTTACTAACCTCTCGCTGACTTCAATGGGAGTTGAGAATGTGACCCCGGGTCCTTTGGGTGCCCAGTGGCAGAGGCCACAGGAGTGCATAGGATTACCAGGATTCCCTGGATCTGATCTCCATATAATCAAAGGGTGTCATGTAAAGCCTTTACTGGATACCTGTGCCACACGGATCATCATAATCATTGCACAGTGACTGGATGGATAATATATAAGGCGTTATGGTTGTATACTGAAATTTATGCTTTTAAGGTCTGTGAGTTGGGGCTGGTCACCAGAAAGTGATCAACAAGTTTCTTTCAGGCAGGAGATGCTTATCTGCCTGAATGGCTGTATGTAGATGAGTAATTCTTCACAGTGGATGCTAATCAGTAGAGCAACATTCTAATCAAGTGATTGCAAAGTCTCCAGAGGAGATTCGATACAAGAAAAACAAACAAACAATAGGGGGTACCCTGTTTACAAGTGAAGACAATGGATGCTTGGAACTATATCTGGAGGTCCAGAGGTATCCTGTACCAGGTATCCTTCACCTATTGGACGAACTGCCAGCTGGCTTGTCTCATGAATGGAGGATCACGTTTGGTCTGGGTGTTTCATGCTGGGAGAGAGATTTGGGGGAGCTGTCCTTTGTGAGACAGGGGAATGTTTGGTTATCTAAGTTTAAGCTCTAGAAGTGTGTTATGATTTTATTTTTATGTAACCATTTGTTTACATTAATTTTACTTGCTGCTTCTCAAAGCTCTGATCTTTGTGACTTAAACTCTACTTGTTTTCACTATAAACGTATCTAAGTGAAGTATAGTTGTTTTCACTCTAAACGTATCTAAGTGTGTTAAATGGAGCGGTGATGCTGAGGTGACACCGGTGACGTGGTGTGTAGCAAACCTATGAATTCTGTGAGTGTCCAGTGGAACAGGGGCTGGACATTCTGGGGCTGCACAGAGGGCTCGGCGGTTGGAGTGTACCGATTGCTTATCTGTAGAAGGACAGTGGAGCTGGATGGGGTGAGAAGGGTGTGCTTGTGTTTCCTGTGGCTGGCAGAGTCAGGAGCTGACACCTGGCAGGCACAGAGGAGGCTTCCTCATGCTAAGGGCAGGTGGTAGTGAGGTACCTCACAACCCTGGGGACCCTCGGGAGGTGTCATAAAGGGTCCACAGCACTTCAGAGAAGGTTCCTGGTCCTTCGTAGTCCAGAGCTCTTTGTTCAAAATTTATTAGACCCATTCTCTATCCACTATAAAATCACTCCTCAATGGTCAGATTTCTTGGCTCCATCTCATTCTCCAATTCACTGTCTATCTGGGTTTGGAGACTGAGAGGAATCATCAGGCAAAGGTTAAAGAACAACAGGCAGAGGAAGTCTGGGTTGTTGATGTTTATAGTTCTCAATAGGGAAATAATCTTCCCATGACACCTGAATATTGGAAAGTTTACAACAGAGAACAAGGAAGAAAAAAAAACACCAAACAAACAAACCAACAAACCAACCCCACAACAACCCCCAAATTCTTGCAATTAACCATCTGCTTTAACTCTTGTTTTACACTCAGTTCCTAAGAACATCTCTGGAGAGGATAGACAACAGTGCCTGGAGCAGCCAGATAAGCCTTGAGTTGAGCCAGCAGATGGCCGGCTATGCCAGCCCCTCCAAAGAGAAGGTTTGTTATCTGTTAAGGCTTAGTTTCTAGTTAATTTCCCTTGAAATTCTGATTGGGGGGCTGCATAAGGCTTCTCTCAAGGCTTCATTACTTTATATTTTATTCTGCATATAAAATTGGTTTTTACTTGTTCCCTGCTCTCTTGCCCCCCGCCCGCCCTTCCAATATTTGCTTGGACAGGCTGCTTGTCTGTACTGCATTGTTGGTTCTCTGGCTGGGCTAGATGATGGGATGTTTCTGCAGTATGGATGCTTGGACTTGGCTATCTTGTTCCTTCCTGAGTGTTGCTGAGCTGGGTCTGTACTGACAGGCACGTTGTGTTACTGATATCTCAGTGCTGGTCTCTTTCTTTCAGAGTTTCCTGTATAAGGCGCTAGGAACGTCCTTAGCAGTTTGTCAGGACCTGGTCCACGTTAAATCACAGACTCATAAATTTCTGACGACAACAAATTATATGGAAGCCCCTGAGAGAGAGGTGAGGACTCTGTCCCTCTCCCCACTTTACCAAGTAATCCCTGAATGCTCCCTGTGGGGCTCAGCTCTGAGTTGGCCTGGGACAGAAGCCATTTTGCTTCATATCCTCTTCATTGCTATTTCACTCAGCCCCCGCTGCCCATGTGTCTCAGGCCTCACTGGCACTTTACACCACTTCAGGTGAAAGGAATGGACTCGTGGGGTCTATCAGGCACCTGGTTAGATCCTAACCAGTATTTTTCTTGGGTGACAGGGAGTCATTTCCATCCTCGCATTCTCTGCTGAGAGCCACTTGGACCTCACCTTGAACGCACTTCAGGAGTTTGGGGCTGCAATGAGCAAGGTTAAGATTTCTGGGCTCATGGACCGTCTGAAGGTAAAGGAGCCAGGGGCTTCTCTCAAACTTCCTCTCCCTCTAAAGCAGGGGCAGCAACCCTGCGGTAGTGTCTGCTCTGGTCAGCTAGCATTGTCCCCCAATGTATGCGTTCTGCGTGATTCCTGCAGTTAAGCAGAGAGGAGCACAATCTGGAGCTGGGGTTCTCTCAAATGATTTTTATCGTCTGATGTCTCATGGCTTGAGCACCCCTCCCATGCACAATGTGTGGGAACTACATCAGTTGCTTGCATGGAAAAGCATTTAAGGTATTTTTAGATGTTTTTTAATCCCGGTTAGTAGCTGGAAATGAGGAGGTGTTGCAAGCAACATGTGGCTAACCAACCTGCTGTAGGTAGACCACCAGTGGTCTACGGATGACAATTATGGAACCTCTGATTTAGAGCAGTGGTTCTCAACCTTTCCAGATTAGTGTACCCCTTTCAGGAGTCTGATTTGTCTTGTGTACCCCAAATTTCACCTCACTTAAAAACTGCTTGCTTACAAAATTAGGCATACAATTATTAAAATGTGTCACAGCACATTATTACTGGAAAATTGCTTATTTTCTCATTTTTACCATGTAATTATAAAATAAATCAACTGGAATATAAATATTGTACTTGCATTTCAGTGTGTAGTATATAGAGTAATATAAAGAAGCCATTGTATGAAATTTTAGTTAGTAACTTTGCAAGTGCTTTCTTTGTAGTCTGCTGTAAAACTAGGCAAATATCTAGATGAGTTGATATACCCCCTGGAAGACCTCTGCAGACCCTCAGGGGTACACAAGTACCCCTGGTTGAAAACCACTGATCTAGAGGATAGAGCAGGAGACTAGGCCTCTGGGCTTCCATTGCTGGCTCTGCCATTTACTCACTGTGCAGCCTTAGGCAAGACATTTAGCGCCTGATCTTGTACCCACCAGTGTCAACGACTAAGCTCCCGTGTACTTCACTGCTGTAGGTTCAGCATTTTAGGCTCTCTGTGTCAGAGTGACCCGTGGGAATGATGGAGATACTAATAACTCCCTACCTCACACAGTTATTATATTGCTTAAATACTGTTTGCAAGTGGTTTGAGATCTTCGGCTGAAAAGAGCTTTGCAAGTGCAAACTGCCATTGCTGCTGTGAGCAATTCCTCGGTCAGCAGCAGATCAGAATTCCAAGGCAAAACGAATCACAAGAACTTGTCTCTAGTGACGTTTCCGATTGTCTAGGACTACCACCATGGGAAAAGAGGCAAGACTCGCAGCACCCTGATGCTGACATACAGCAACGTGGCTGTCCATGCTCCAAAAGAGCTGCTTCTCTCCCGAGTAGAGGCAGACATCACAGGGAACATCCTTCACCATTACAGAGCCAGTTGTCAGGTAAGAGCTTTTGCGTGATAAGTGTTAGGGGCATTACCCTGAAGTTATAGCATTGCCTCTGAGTTTATAGAGAGAGGGCTTGTATTTTCTAAAACTCTCCTTTGAGCAATAATTTGTCACATAACTCAAATTTAAAACTGTAATGGACGGAGCGTGAGCTGTCACATGTTGTATCATTTTTGTTGCTCTTCTTTGTATTTTCTCTAGTTTCTCTATATTCTTCTGAAATTCTGTAGACCACAGCTACACAGTAATTCAGATGCAGTCAGACTCAGGCTATTCAGAATAACACTCTAACTCCCCTAATATGTATGTGTATCTAGCGCTATCTTTCGCTACCCAAGAGAGACTAGTGCTAGCTTGTATTTAGTTGATTTGCTGTCACTCTGTTTCTTGGATGCACTACTTCCCTTACCTCTTATCTGTCTTCTTGTTTGTCTGTGTGCTTGTTATTTCTGTTCCCTAGGTGTCTGACTGCTGGCACTGACTCTCGTCTCAGAGCAACCTCTCCACGTCACTTTGCCATTCAATTCTGCCCTGTCTGACTGAGACTCTCACTTAGGCATTGTCAAAAACAGTTGAACCAAACTGATATCTTCCAGTAGTTCACAAATGCAAATATTACATAGGATGGCCCCTGATATTGACCTCTCCAAAACACCCCCTCTGGATACATTTCCTGCCTTTTGGAAGATTTAACAATAGTGATTTCTCTCTGCTCCATATTCACCAGCCAGGACATTTTGAGGATGTGCGTTATGTGGGACTATTGCTAAGAGCTGTTTTGCATTTTGTTTTTCAGGTGCTGGGCATCACTGTTGCGAACAAGGTAAATTCTAAATAATCTGCCTTCAGCTCTTGCATTTTCTATACACAAGTTGCTTGTTTAAATTGCACAGAGCTTGATTTCCTTGCTACATCAAGCAGGAGTCCTGGCTGCTCTGGTGTAAGTGGACCTGGATTTATTTGATGAACCTGGGTTTTCTTTTCTTCTGAGGTGGGTGCAGAACTGGGGTCCTCTGCCTTCTGGGATCTGTGGACACCTCTCTCCTCTCCTGAGGCTAGATTTAATTCCTGATCTTTATCTTCTGGACTCTGGTTCTTCTCTCAGTTTCTCATCCACATCCTCTTGTTTCTCCTTCTGGATTATGTAGGACATGTACCTAAAATTAACCCTCATCCAGAATGTCACGGAGATTAGCTGTGCCATCTTGGAGACCAGAGACTCCCAGGAGTTCGAATTCTCTTACAAACAGGAGCTCCTTGGCTACATGCTGGTGAGTGATTAGGAGCTTTGAGGACTGAAGTACAAAGGAGTTTGTTGTAATGTAATAAGACTGGTTTTCCAGGGAGATGTTATTTTATCCATTGGCTGTGACTGTACTACTGCAGTCTCATGAGCTACCTGCATGGCACCCCGAATGCTGGGTCCACTCTGAGCTCGGCAGAGACGCTGACATATTGTGGGCTGTAACTGGAAGGAATGGCTTGTGTCTGGTGAGTTATCTTTCTGTCCTCCGTATAACTTGCAGATGGCCCTACGGTCCATTTCAGAGGCAGAGAGCCTGCTGAGTACAGTGTCTGTTTATTACAGGTCTGGCATATGGCCCTATTTCAGGGTGTGAGAGGAAGACCTCTCTGCCTTTCAAATCCATTTCCCATTTTTTATGTCCCTATTAATGCATTTCAGGACTTCATTAAAAAGGAACCACTGGATTCCCTGGCATCTCCAGTTCGCTACAAGGCAATTCTTGCCATTGAACATCTGAGGTAGGCTATTTTCTGCCATATTTCCTGGCACTGTGATGACTTCTTATTTGTTAATTCATGAGTGTCAGGTTGGGAGCAGTCTGATGCCTGCAGGGTTTGGCTCACATGCTGCTCACCAGCAGAACTTTCGTTCTTGAGGGTTTGAATGTGTCCATTTGGAGGTTTGTGCTTGAAAGACACAAGATTGGAGGTTGAGGGGCATGCAGTACAATGGAGGAGAGTTCAGATGGGGAGGGAGGTGTCTGGCTAGCTGGCAGGGGGAAGGAAGCTTGTGGGTTTCTCTAAAAAGGGGACTTGAAGCTTTAGCTTTACTTCTAGATGAGCCAATACTTAATAGAGGTGCAAAGAGGTGCTCAGCTGCAAAGTGAAGGGTTGTTTGCATTTGGGGTTCTAGACTGGGGCAATCTCTAGTCATTGGACCCATTTCTTGTACTTGGAGGTGGTACTGAGTCTAATGCATGACTTTTCTCTCTATCTTTCTTCTGCCAGCAAACTCAAACCATCTTTGACCTTGGAGGGAAACCGTGAACTCCTTGATGAGTGTTTCAAAAGTTTATTTCCCCTTCCTCCCTTGGAGAAGATGAAAGAGGAAGGTGAGACAGCAAAGGATGCTCTGCATATACAGGTACGTGACAACAATTCTCCTCTGGCACCATCCACTGTATTTCTGCCCAGCAGGCACTGGGTGATGGCAGTCACACATGGCCTCCCTGGCAAGGTTATGGTTAGCTTTCCCCGGCCCACACACACAAATGATCTGTGCTGAGCCTCACTCCTTCTCTTCTGGTTTCAGTCACTGTACGTGAGGTCCTTGGAAGCCCTTGGCAAGCTAATGAAGACTTTGCTGGAGGAAGAACCAACCGCAGACTGGTTCCAGGAAATGTTTGAAGTGAGTAGACCATTGAACCGTGGTGGAGATTGTTTCTTGTGTTACAGCAGGGAAGAGTCAGAGATTTAGGGGGTCAAGCTTCAGTTGTGGAGGAATTTTCCACAACGGAGTTAATTTTAGGGAGAAAGCACCAAATTCTTCCTGGGATAAGTGGGCATGTGCCCCACTGAAATCCACGGAAGCTATGCCATTTTATGCCAGGGCTGGATTGGGATCAAGTTCTTACAATGGAGTTGACATTACTTGGACCGGCAAGAAAATCACCACTGCAGTAGCCAAATCCAAGAGAACCAGTTGAAACTGATCACTTCTTCGAAGAGGAATTCATTACTATTGAGTTAAGCCCTGTGTATGGAAACTCATTCAGAGGAGACTTCCTGTTCCTCAGACATGAACAGAATATCTTGAAGAGCTGAGGGGTGGGGCGTTTGATGCACCTTCAGTATAAAAATGAAGTTATAAAAGGCGGGGGGGACTTCTCTGCTCTTATTCAAATTAATAAAAAGAAATGCTCCTCTCTGTCATTTTGCCACTCGACGTGGTAGAAGTTGCGCAGGAAACAGACCGCAGCAGCAGACATCAACCAGCATGCAAAGTGCTAGACAGCTCCCATCAGACAGTCTACAGCAGACATCACATACACGGGCCCAGATTCATCTCTCATGTAACTCCTTTGGCTTCAATCACCAGAGGTGAATCTGGTCCCTGGGACTTGTATATCTAAGGGGCTCTTCCATTAGACATGTAATTCCTTTGCTACCCCGAGGTCAGATGCTTTGGAGAGGGATTTTAGTGACAATTAAACCTGTTTAAGAGGAACATTTGGGAGGGATTTTCTGGTACTAACTCTGTCCATTCCCCTGCTCTACCAACAGCTACTAGCGACATGGGTCAGTTCAGGGAAGGAGTGGGAGAGAGAAAGGGCCTTGCAAGCCAGCACCCAGCTGCTGACTGCCTATCAAGAGGCAGTTAATAGCACAGTGAGTATAGCCTCTTACTCTTCCTTGAGCTGACTTCCCTGCTTATATCCGATCTGACACTCAACGCAAATGCATGACAAACTCTTCCAGGGCAGCAGCTGGGATCTCAAGGTGACTAAGATCCCTCTGCTTCCAGAAGAGAGGTTTACACAACAATGCCGTGACCACACTCCGGGCAGATTGCAAAAAGTAGAGGGCAGCCAATCCCCCAAACTGATGGCTTATTCTATAATTAGATTCACCAAGTCAACAACAAAAGAGCTTCCACCCTAGTTAACAAGATGCCAAACGCAGTCCCCTTTTGGCAGTCCAGACCTTGGCTCCCATCTAAACATTCATGTCTTGGAAGCGGGGGGAGGGATAGCTCAGTGGTTTGAGCATGGGCCTGCTAAACCCAGGGTTGTGAGTTCAATCCTTGAGGAGGCCATTTAGGGAAGTGGGGTAAAAATCTCTCTGGGGATTGGTCCTGCTTTGAGCAGGGGGTTGGACTAGATGACCTCCTCAGGTCCCTTCCAACCCTGATATTCTATGTCTAATATAGTGAGGGGTTACTGAAAACCTGATTCACATATGTGAGGTTCATTGATCATAAAGGACCAGATGCTTATCCCCAGGTCAATGTGAATCTCAGGTCTTTCCCAAATATCATGTTGTCAGCCAGTCCTTAATAACTAAATCTAAGATTTATTGTTAAAAGAAAGAAGAGAGTTACAAATGGTTAAAAGATCAATATCCATACAAGTGACTTTCAATGTTCATAGTTCAGGATCACAACAGTGATGGAATAAACTGCTGGTTTGTAAAAGTCTCTCTGGAATCATCCCAACAGATCAGAATCCAAAGGCAGCTTAGATGTAAAGTCTGTTAGTTTTTTCCATGCATTTTCCAGGTTATTCCAAATGATTATTTGGGAAATCTCTGTCCTATGACTTACACTTTCCCTGTTCAAAGTTTAAGCAGACTAGAGATGATAGGATCAGGCCCAAGCCTTCTCTTTTATAGCTATTCTAGCAGGCTGACAAGCCTACCTCACAGAAATTGTCACAGAAGGACCTTCCCCCAATGCAGATTGCCTGTTGTACTTTGCTTTGAAGATAATCTTCTATTTCCTGTGCATACACAGTAAACTAGTTACATTCATTCACATAAGGTAATTAGCTGTTCTTCCATTATAACACAGATAGTTAAGCTGAAGCTAATGTAGAAATTATTGGTTTCCTGAAGTGTCTTACATCTTTGATTTTCAGGTTAACTGAAGACCTTGCATACATAATTAAGGCAATTAAGATATGAAAGGGAATTAGCATCTACAAGCTAATTTGGTTACATTGTGAAACTTCTAACCGGGTATAGATAAACACAGACAAATACACTTAGCAACCAGTGTTCATTTTTGAATGAGTTGCTGATTGCTAGTCTAATACATCTCTTTGAAATTCACATGCAAGTGAACTGTCTATTTCCTCATGTTAAAATATGTTAAAATATCCTCACACCTTCTATGGGTCATCTCGATTATCACTTCAAAGGGTTTTTTTGGTTTTTTTTCTCTCTCCTGCTGATGATAGCTCATCTCAATTGATTGGCCTCTTACAGTTGGTATGGCTACTCCCACCTCTTCATGTTCTCTGTATGTATAAATATCTTCTTTCTGTGTGTTCCATTCTATGCATCCGATGAAGTAGGCTGTAGTCTACGAAAGCTTATGCTCAAATAAATTCGTTAGTCTCTAAGGTGCCACAAGTACTCCTGTCCTTTTTGCGGATACAGACTAACACGGCTGCTACTCTGAAACCTGTCTTGATACAGTAGAAGCGCCTCTTGTTAAGTTATTATGGGTCATACACAGGTTGACTGGTCTGCCAGTGTCACAAATGCATTCTTGGTTCTTATGCTCCCAGGATGCTAAAGCTGAATTTCTATTGAATCAGCTAAGAACATAAAACATAAGAGTGGCTATCCTGGATCCCCCAGAAGAATGGTTCATCTAGCCCAGTATCCTGTCTTCTGACAGTGGTGGGTGCCAGATGCTTCAGAGGGAATGAACAGAACACGGCAATTGTCAAGTGAACCATCCCCTGTTGGACAGTCCCAGCCCCAGCTTCTGGCAGTCAGAGGCTTAGGGACACCCAGATCATGGGGTTGCATCCCTGACCATGTTAGCTAATAGCCATTGATGGACCTATCCTCCGTGAACTGATCTAATTCTTTTTTGAACCCAGTTATACATTCATATATTCATAGATTCATAGATTCTAGGACTGGAAGGGACCTCGAGAGGTCATCGAGTCCAGTCCCCTGCCCGCATGGCAGGACCAAATACTGTCTAGACCATCCCTGATAGACATTTATCTAACCTACTCTTAAATATCTCCAGAGATGGAGATTCCACAACCTCCCTAGGCAATTTATTCCAGTGTTTAACCACCCTGACAGTTAGGAACTTTTTCCTAATGTCCAACCTAGACCTCCCTTGCTGCAGTTTAAGCCCATTGCTTCTTGTTCTATCCTGAGAGGCTAAGGTGAACAAGTTTTCTCCCTCCTCCTTATGACACCCTTTTAGATACCTGAAAACTGCTATCATGTCCCCTCTCAGTCTTCTCTTTTCCAAACTAAACAAACCCAATTCTTTCAGCCTTCCTTCATAGGTCATGTTCTCAAGACCTTTAATCATTCTTGTTGCTCTTCTCTGGACCCTTTCCAATTTCTCCACATCTTTCTTGAAATGCGGTGCCCAGAACTGGATACAATACTCCAGCTGAGGCCTAACCAGAGCAGAGTAGAGCGGAAGAATGACTTCTCGTGTCTTGCTCACAACACACCTGTTAATACATCCCAGAATCATGTTTGCTTTTTTTGCAACAGCATCACACTGTTGACTCATATTTAGCTTGTGGTCCACTATAACCCCTAGATCCCTTTCTGCCGTACTCCTTCCTAGACAGTCTCTTCCCATTCTGTATGTGTGAAACTGATTTTTTCTTCTTTATACTTTTGGCCTTCACAACATCTCCCTGGCAATGAGTTTCACAGGTTGACTGCATTGTGTGAAGAAATGCTTCCTTTTGTTTGTTTTAAACCTCCTGCCTATTAATTTCATTGAGTGACCCCTTGTTTCTGTGTTATGTGAAGGGCTAAATAACACTTCCTTAATGACTTTCTCTACACCAGTCATGATTTTATAGTTCTCTATCATATTCCCTCTTAGTCGTCTCTTTTCCAAGCTGAAAAGTCCCTGTCTTTTTAATCTCTCCTTGTACGAGAAGTTGTCCCATACGCCTAATAATTTTTGTTGCTCTTCTCTGTATTTCTTCCAGTTCTAACATATCTTTTTTGAGATGAGATGACCAAAACTGCACACAGTATTCAAGGTGTGGGGGTACTGTAGATTTATACAGTGGCATAATGATATTTACTGTCTTATTATCGATCCCTTTCCTAATGGTTCCTAACATGTTGTTATGGTTTTTGACTGCATGTTGAGCAGATGCTTTCAGAGAACTGTACACAATGACTCTGAGGTCTCTTTCTTGAGTGATAACAGCTAATTTAGACCCCATCCATTTGTATGTACAATTGGGATTATGTTTTCCAATGTGCATTACCCAGTTCAGTACAGGAATCAGAGGCACAATGTTACCAGATGTGCCCGTTACTTTGGGTAGGCTCATTGATTAGGGTTACTCTTCGGGGCGGGGGGGGGAGGGTTCTGTAATTTTATTAATGTGGGGCTTATGTCACTTGTGTGTTCATATGGAGCTCTACTCCTTCCTTCTACAAGTCCCCTCCCAATGGAGCTCCCAATGGAGCTACCCTGCAGGACCTAAGTTCCCCAGGGCTAATAACTAGCACTAGATGAACATGCGCGCGCGCACACACACACACACACACACTAGCAGAGCAAGTCAATAGGCACTCCCCAGCTGATCCCCTCATATGTCCCTGTACTCAATGGGTTGGGTTAAGGAGCACTTTCAGCTGCCCCCCCCCTCCCCTTATGTGCCCCAAGTTTAACACATCCCTATCACACTTTCACATTACAATTGTACTGGGAGTAACACACTTGATGAGCAAACCCCACAGTATTTTTGGGCACTACAGGGATCTTTAGCTTAGGTACAAGAAGCGTTGCTGCAGAGTAAATGGGGGAAGCTAAAAACACAAAAGAGTAAAATTCAGAGAGAAAGAGAGAGAGAGAAGCAACCAGCTGAACAATAAAAGTTATTTATTGAATAATAGTGATAACTACACAAGGAGGGCTAAACAAACATAACAGTTACATTTTAAAGGTTAATACCTGAGGTAGAAAAGAAAACAGAGAGAGAGAGAGAGAGAGAGAGAGAGATATCTCACCCACTCCATGAGGCTTGAACTGGTCGGGGTTCCCAGGTGATGGTGGTAGCTCAGGGTCCTGAGTGCTGGAGACAGGCAGAGCCCCCAGCACGATCAGTCAGGAGATGGAATCCCAGTGGAACTGATGCAGAGTTTGGGTCTATACATCAGAACCCTTACTTGGGCATAGTTCGGGGGTTTTGTAGAGAAAATACAATGGTTCAAGGGAGAACACTAGATTTGTTTATGGGTAAACTGATGGCTCAAGGTTTTCTTTAGGCTAGACAATAGGAGCTGATCACTCTTGGCTATGGGTGTTGTTTTCTTCCAGGGAGCTCACAAGGCAACTAGGCTGCTTCAGTATTTTGGGATATCAGTCAAAGATTTATTACTAGAATTGGTCTGATAATTGCTGAGCTGGGTGTGTGCAGGCGTAGGTTCATTAGCATCTGGAGCAGGGATTCCCATGATGCAGTGCGTCCCTGCTTTTCTGGTCCCAGAGTTCAGTGCGGTTCTCTGTTCTTCATTTTTTATGCTAATCCCTATTCCATCTTTCATGCAGATGAGGCTAGGGGAGTTGTCTCTGTTCTTCATTCTGTATGCAAATGGAGATGTCTTAATCTTGTCACCCTTGTCAGGAGGGGTCTAGGTGTGTCTCCCCAAACCCTTCATTGTTCTCTGCAAGCCTTTTCTCTGATCGGTTTTGGTTCAAACAGACGGGGGTGGAGGGTGTCCTTCATGAGTCACACTAGCTAGATACTGCGCCCTGGTTCCCCAAAAAAACAGAGCTGACTGGTATCAACAATAAGAATGGCAAGTGAAGTCTCGTACAGCTGGAGAACGTTCATTCTTCATTCTTTTTTAATTAGACTCAGGAAACTTTTAATCAGTTTGGATCTCTGATTGGACTAATAGCACCATACAGCTGTGATTCACTGGCCACGTCCCGTCAGTGGGTGGTTGACTGTATCAGCTGCCTTCTCTGTATACAAGGTGAGGAGACCATTAGCAGGTATAAGTAATTCTTCACCTTCTTTCACTGTTGTAATGTCCATTTTTCTGCCTGTCTAGTTCTTTCTGTCCTGTCTGTTGGCATTTAGATAACAGAATGGTGGGCATCTTGTAAATACCTCATTAGAAGAGAAGATTATGACGTGTAAAGAGCCTAGCACACTTTTGGGAACTGTACAAATAATAAATGGTCTGCATACAGGTAGATAACTGCTAAATTCCTTAAGGCTTCTCTACACAGGGACAACTAAGGAAAGTTGATCCAAATGAACTAAAGGTGTAAATTTAAAGTGGCATTAAACACATGTGTGGATGCTCTGATTCTGAATTAAAATGGCCCTTATTAATTTTAGTGAATTACATGAATTAAACTAACCTGAAATAAGGCCCCTTTAATTCTAAATAAGTGTGTCCCCATAGGAGTTTAATGAAGTTTAACTAATGCATTTTGAAAATTAATTTGGATTAGCTTTCTTGACTATCTCCATGTAGACAAGCCCTTGGTACTAAACATTTTCATTCTCTTTACCCTGCCACTAACTGTATTGGAGGGGTTTCCTGGAATAATTCTTTAAACAAAAAGTTCTTCTAGCAGCCCTCTGTCATGAGCATTCAAAGCTATTGGAGTAAGTGTAGGCCATTTTCCCCTTTGTGAAAGAGTAGGATATTCTTTTCACCTAATGGTTAGATGTAAAGGGATAGAACTTGGCTATCGTTTAAGGCCATTTCCAATTAGGGTGACCAGACAGCAAATGTGAAACATCGGAACAGGGGGTGGGGGATAATAGGAGTCTATATAAGAAAAAGACCCCAAAATCGGGACTGTCCCTATAAAATCGGGACATCTGGTCACCCTATTTCCAATTATTATTAATCAGTCCTAAAAACAGTGTTGGTGATTCAGAAACAGAAGAAGGGACTCCAATCTTTGAATGTACAAGATAGAAATCCCAGCATTGTTTAGAAGTGACTGATGAGCCTGGGTTTCCTGCCGAAGGTTTTGTCCAGCCCCATCTCTTTTACAATGAGAGTTTGGTGGAGGGATTCACCTCTACATTGGAACCTCAGATCTACCTGCATGAGTTGTACTTGACTATGAGATTAGATTTAAATACTGAGAGCAGAGAAGCTACTGAAACCAGACACACCCAGAAAGCTGCTCCAAGCTGAATACAGTGCTTGTTCAATCCTGTATCATTCACAATAGCATACCACTACTGTTAACTTTCAGACATTTCGGGTGTAATCCCGACTCCATTACAGTCAACAGGAGTTTTGCCATTGACTTCGATGGAGCCAAGATTTTACACTATGCTGATAACAGCATAGCACATGGATCCTTCTGTATGAATATCCATGCAGTAGAGGTTCAGTTTCATGAATCGTTACAGTACTTTTTCTCCTTTTCTCCACTCCAGGCCAGTCCATGAACCTGGGGTCAGCGGCGGAGGAGCTGAGATGTCTCCGTGAAGCACTAACAGCTCCAGACCCTGAGGCTCTGTTTCAGGCATCTTCCAAAATGGCCAGGGTAACTGACTCAAAAAGCTTGTGCGGATGTTCTAGTGACGGGGCACTATTCATTTTACATTTACGCTTTCATGATGCCTTTCCGTACTTGGAGTGAGCTGTGGGAGCGGGGCATTCATTGCTAGTAACCAGCAAGATGCTTTTCATAGATGTGTGCTATGAATGCCATGTAAAAACCAGATTCCACAGAATGCTGCACGCACATGAAAATACGCACGCAGCTGCGCACACATGTACCTATCCAGCCATCCACGAGAAAAAACTGTGTTAGTGGAACATTAAGCTGAGAAACCACCCAGTCTTCATTCTGTCACTTTGTGGGTTTGCCTTAGCCTATATTTGTGTGCATGCCTCTCTTTACTTCATTTTATATGTTGTAAAAAGATGCAGTGTATATAAGAGAATACAAACTGGAAACTTACCTCCTGCATATCTAGTACAATGTTCATAGAATCATAGAATATCAGGGTTGGAAGGGACGTCAGGAGGTCATCTAGTCCAACCCCATGCTCAAAGCAGGACCAATTCCCAACTAAATCATCCCAGCCAGGGCTTTGTCAAGCCTGACCTTAAAAACCTCTAAGAAAGGAGATTCCACCACCTCCCTAGGTAACCCATTCCAGTGCTTCACCACCCTCCTAGTGAAAAAGTTTTCCCTAATATCCAACCTAAACGTCCCCAACTGCAACTTGAGACCATTTCTTCTTGTTCTGTCATCAGGTACCACTGAGAACAGTCTAGATCCATCCTCTTTGGAACCCCCCTTCAGGTAGTTGAAAGCAGCTATCAGATCCCCCCTCATTCTTCTCTTCTGCAGACTAAACAATCCCAGTTCCCTCAGCCTCTCCTCATAAGTCATGTGCTCCAGCCCCCTAATAATTTTTGTTGCCCTCCACTGGACTCTTTCCAATTTTTCCACATCCTTCTTGTAGTGTGGGGCCCAAAACTGGACACAGTACTCCAGATGAGGCCTCACCAATGTTGAATAGAGGAGAAGGATCACGTCCCTCGATCTGCTGGCAATGCTCCTACTTATACAGCCCAAAATGCCGTTAGCCTTCTTGGCAACAAGGGCACACTGTTGACTCATATCCAGCTTCTCATCCACTGTAACCCCTAGGTCCTTTTCTGCAGAACTGCTTCCTAGCCATTCGGTCCCTAGTCAGTAACAGTGCATGGGATTCTTCCATCCTAAGTGCAGGACTCTGCACTTGTCCTTGTTGAACCTCATCAGGTTTCTTTTGGCCCAATCCTCTAATTTGTCTAGGTCCCTCTGTATCCGATCCCTACCCTCCAGCATATCTACCACTCCTCCCAGTTTAGTGTCATCTGCAAACTTGCTGAGAGTGCAGTCCACACCATCCTCCAGATCATTAATGAAGATATTGAACAAAACCGGCCCCAGGACCGACCCCTGGGGCACTCCACTTGATACCGGCTGCCAACTAGACATGGAGCTGTTGATCACTACCCGTTGAGCCCGACGATCTAGGCAGCTTTCTATCCACCTTATAGTCCATTCATCCAGCTCATACATCTTTAACTTGGTGGCAAGAATACTGTGGGACACCGTATCAAAAGCTTTGCTAAAGTCAAGGAATAACACATCCACTGCTTTCCCCTCATCCTCAGAGTCAGTTATCTCCTCATAGAAGGCAATTAGGTTAGTCAGGCATGACTTGCCCTTGGTGAATCCATGCTGACTGTTCCTGATCACTTTCCTCTCCTCTAAGTGCTTCAGAATTGATGCCTTGAGGACCTGCTCCATGATTTTTCCAGGGACTGAAGTGAGGCTGACTGGCCTGTAGTTCCCCGGATCCTCCTTCTTCCCTTTTTTAAAGATGGGAATTACATTAGCCTTTTTCCAGTCATTCGGGACCTCCCCCGATCGCCATGAGTTTTCAAAGATAATGGCCAATGGCTCTGCAATCACATCCGCCAACTCCTTTAGCACCCTCGGATGCAGCGCATCCGGCCACATGGACTTGTGCTCGTCCAGTTTTTCTAAATAGTCCTGAACCACTTCTTTCTCCACAGAGGGCTGGTCACCTCCTCCCCATAGTGTGCTGCCCAGTGCAGCAGTCTGGGAGCTGACCTTGTTCGTGAAGACAGAGGCAAAAAAATCATTGAGTACATTAGCTTTTTCCACATCCTCTGTCACTAGGTTGCCTCCCTCATTCAGTAAGGGGCCCACACTTTCCTTGACTTTCTTCTTGTTGCTAACATACCTGAAGAAACCCTTCTTGTTACTCTTAACATCTCTTGCTAGCTGCAACTCCAAGTGTGATTTGGCCTTCCTGATTTCACTCCTGCATGCCTGAGCAATATTTTTATACTCCTCCCTGGTCATTTGTCCAATCTTCCACTTCTTGTAAGCTTCTTTTTTGCGTTTAAGGTCAGCAAGGATTTCACTGTTAAGCCAAGCTGGTCGCCTACCATATTTACTGTTCTTTCTACACATTGGGATGGTTTTTTCCTGCAACCTCAATAAGGATTCTTTAAAATACAGCCAGCTCTCCTGGACTCCTTTCCCCCTCACGTTATTCTCCCAAGGGATCCTGCCCATCAGTTCCCTGAGGGAGTCAAAGTCTGCTTTTCTGAAGTCCAGGGTTCGTATTCTGCTGCTCTCCTTTCTTTCTTGTGTCAGGATCCTGAACTCGACCATCTCATGGTCACTGCCTCCCAGGTTCCCATCCACTTTTGCTTCCCCTACTAATTCTTCCCGGTTTGTGAGCAGCAGGTCTAGAAGAGCTCTGCCCCTAGTTGGTTCCTCCAGCACTTGCACCCGGAAATTGTCCCCTACACTTTCCAAAAACTTCCTGGATTGTCTGTGCACCGCTGTATTGCTCTCCCAGCAGATATCAGGGTGATTAAAGTCTCCCATGAGAACCAGGGCCTGCGATCTAGTAACTTCTGCTAGTTGCCGGAAGACAGCCTCGTCCACCTCATCCCCCTGGTCTGGTGGTCTATAGCAGACTCCCACCACAACATCACCCTTGTTGCTCACACTTCTAAACTTAATCCAGAGACTCTCAAGTTTTTCTGCAGTTTCATACCAGAGCTCTGAGCAGTCATACTCCTCTCTTACATACAATGCAACTCCCCCACCTTTTCTGCCCTGCCTGTCCTTCCTGAACAGTTTATATCCATCCATAACAGTACTCCAGTCATGTGAGTTATCTCACCAAGTCTCTGTTATTCCAATGACATCATAGTTCCTTGACTGTGCCAGGACTTCCAGTTCTCCCTGCTTGTTTCCCAGGCTTCTTGCATTTGTGTATAGGCACTTAAGATAACTCGCTGATTGTCCCGCTTTCTCAGTCTGAGACAGGAGTCCTCCCCACTTGCACTCTCCTGCTTGTGTTTCCTCCCGGTATCCCATTTCCCCACTTACCGCAGGGCTTTGGTCTCCTTCCCCCAGTGAACCTAGTTTAAAGCCCTCCTCACTAGGTTAGCCAGCCTGCTTGCGAAGATGCTCTTCCCTCTCTTCATTAGGTGGAGCCCGTCTCTGCCTAGCACTCCTCCTTCTTGGAACACCATCCCGTGGTCGAAGAATCCAAAGCATTCTCTCCGACACCACCTGCGTAGCCATTCGTTGACTTTCACAATTCGACGGTCTCTACCCAGGCCTTTTCCCTGCACAGGAAGGATGGACGAGAACACCAATTGCGCTTCAAACTCCTTTATCCTTCTTCCCAGAGCCACGTAGTCTGCAGTGATCCACTCAAGGTCATTCTTGGCAGTATCATTGGTGCCCACGTGGAGAAGCAGGAAGGGGTAGCCACCCGAGGGCTTGATGAGTCTCGGCAGTCTCTCCGTCACATCGTGAATCCTAGCTCCTGGCAAGCAGCAGACCTCTCAGTTTTCTCGGTCGGGGCGGCAGATAGATGACTCAGTCCCCCTGAGGAGGGAGTCCCCAACCACCAACACCCTCCTCCTTCTCTTGGGAGCGGTGGTCGTGGAACCCCCATCCCTAGGACAGTGCATCTCATGCCTTCCAATCGGTGGAGTCTCCTTCTGCTCCCTTCCCTCAACTGTATCATCTACTCCACTCTCCACATTAGTACCTCTGGAGAGAACATGGAAACGGTTGCTCACCTGTATCTCCATTGCTGGTACATGGACGTTCTTCTTTCTTCTTCTGGAGGTCACATGCTGCCAATTTTCTTCACCATCCCTCGGTCCCCTCTGCGCAACCTGCTCCGATTCTTCAGAACGTTGTGCCTGTAGAAGCATATCCTGACGTCTGTCCAGGAAATCTTCATTTTCTCGTATGCAACGCAGGGTTGATACTTGTTTCTCCAGACCTCGAACCTTCTCTTCCAATATGGAGACCAGCTTGCACTTGGTACAGACAAAGTCGCTTCTGTCCTGTGGAAGAAAATGTTGTGCTAACTGTGCAACAGAGGCTTTGCCTCTAACCTGATATCATTAGTGTAGAATACAAAAATGTCGTATATAGACTATAGAGAGAATTGTAATCACAAATGGCTCGCTAGACATAAGGCTAATTAACAATTTGCTGATGCATATATCTTTCCATAGAGATATTAGGCCTCCATTTTTAAAAGTGCTGGAGCCAAACATCATTGCAGTCTCTGCTGTTTTTGATTTGTTCCCAGGTTGTTAGTAAGTACTTTCCCTCAGAACAGGCCACAGACTTTATTAACACCACATTGGATGGTATGCTGTCTGCTAGCCCCACCTGTGCCACAGCAGCTGGACTGTGGATGAAGATCATCCTGAAGGAGTGTGGAGATGCCATGCTGGACCAGGTAAAAAGGGAAACTGGAGAGGTTTTCTGCCTAAACTCTAGGCTTTTAGAGCTTTGCCCTCATGTGTAATGAACAAAAATCTTGCTGTTTCTCCCCCTCGGACATAGAGTCGATTCCATCTCTGTTCCTACCCTAAGATAGGCAATGGCAGAATCAATCGCAGTAGACAGAGATAATCCAAGGGAAAAGGAAGATGGTTGGTTATTTATTTGTCTAGCTTGTTGCCACAGTATTCAGCCAAGAAAGGCTTGAAAAAACAGACTCTGGGGAAAATATAAGAAGACAGAATGACTGGCACTTGGAGGCATCCAGTTCTTAGGAGGCCTATGGCTAAGAGCTACCTGGATAAAAATAGCACTGTAGTCATTCCCAGTCACTCTGGAGCCTGGACTCTGAGACCCACCCTCTTGCCAGGTTTCAGAGCCTGGGCTCCAGCCCGAGCAGGAACAGCTACACTTTTACACTGCTGTGGGATTTTTCTGCTGTGTAGATGCACCCTTTAAGAATAGGAGGGAGGGAGAAAACTATAGTGTCTTTGGGATCCACTATTTATATGCCTTATTCTGGAGCCCAGTGCGTTAGGGCTAGATGAAAGGAGCACTCCACAAATCTTCTAACAAGGCTGGTGAAAGGCCTCAGGACAGGGAATCCTCGCAGCAGAACTGCCATGTTTACCCAGTGTTTTGAAGATGTGAAGGGCTAGGAATGACTATGAGAGGTTGTCACCTGTTCATAGTCCCAGGCATTTGCACACTGTGTTTAAAGCACTTGCATATTTTGTGCTTGTGGTTGTTTATGAACTCTGCATTCTTCGAGGCAAATGGTTGGATTTGGCTGCTTAAATCACACCTGCAAAATGTGGGCAAGCAAAGCCTTCTTTTGTGCATGCGAACTGGTTTATTTAATGCATAGCTGGGCACCACCAAATTAAATTACCTGGTATGTATATGTGTGTGTCAGTGTTAATTTTTACAGCCAAGTGTGGGCAATTTTTGTGGGTTAAAGTTACGCAGACATATTTGAACATTTGTTTCTTGAAGTGAGGAATTTCTAAAAATGCAGCAAATGGCTAAATGGCTAAATAAAGGTTTTTATTCTGTAGAATGAATGGAGAGAAAGGAAAAAGAGACATTTCTTTCTGGTTTTGTTCCTTCCAGGTGCCAGATATCGTGAATAAAATATATAGCTGCATGCCTAATATCCAGGAGGGCAGCTTGAGGCAGTTCCTGGTGGAGGCAGTGTGCAGTCTCGCTCACCATCACGTAGAGGCAGTGATCTCCAGCCTCCTCACAAAACGTCTGCCGATGGACAGGTATATACCGCTACCTATTGCATTCCTCTTGGTAAAACATGGATCCCACAGCTTTACTGGGAGATGTAGGGCTTTCTTTAAGCAGCAGAGAGTTTGGGATAATTCCTAAAGTTTAATAGCCTGGGTCTTTCTGCAGGAAGGTCCAAGAACATGTTAAGGTGGGGTGTGGAGAGAAATTAAGTGTCATTCTGTTTCCATTAATTAATAGCTGCTTTGACATCCTAAAGACCTATCTTTACTGGTATAACTGGAGTATATTGTTGGAAACATCTACCTCTCTAGACACCTGAATTGACCTGACTCTGGAAATTAGCAGTGGCTGTTGGTTTCCTGGTAGCATGACAGCTTCAAGTCCAAATCCCTGGCTAATTACAAAGAATAGGGCCAATATTGTCATCAGACCTCTGCTTGGTATCAGTCAGGGTGTGGCTGCTAGAATAGAGTTGCTGTCCTGGGTACTTAAAACTGGACTGGAAGCAGATCCATCATTTCATTTAAAGATCCCTAACTGAGTTATCAGTTATCAGTGCTGGAATCTAAGACCATAAGAACGGCCATACTGGATCAGACCAAAGGTCCATCTAGCCCAGTATTCTGTCTTCCGACAGTGGCCAGTGCCACATGCCCCAGAGGGAATGAACAGAACAGGTAAATGTCAAGTGATCCGTCCCCTGTTGCCCAGTCCCAGCTTCTGGCAAACAGAGGGTAGGGACACCCTTTGTGAAGGGGACATAGGATGGCCATGAATATTCGTTCTCATAGTTGTATATCCAGTTAGTAGGAATATTGCTTTTCTTTCATCAACTTGCCTTCCAAACCCCAGATCTTTGGAGCCACATGTTCATGATTCCATATTTACTGGGAAGAGGGAAAGCAGGAACTGAGGTTGGCGCTCTGTGTCCTGTCCTTCTGCAGTCTAGTATTAATGGTGAGGCTGCAGTACGACTAGGTCACTTAACCTAGTTCTGTAACTGGAAACTCAATATTTAAACACGAGGAGCGTTAAAGGAGGACAGTACTCCTAACTTTCTCATCATTGGCAAGGAGAAAATTTGGTCTTTACTTAAATATGACGCATTCAGTCTGAGCCACAAAAGTGTCCAGGGGTCACATGTAACTTCTGTTAAATTGCAGTTACACCACTGAGCTGTGGAGATTTCTGGGGGGAGACCCCTTGCTTGCCACTCAAGTCCTACAGGTCCTGAAAGACAAGATAAAGACTCCAACAAGCCAAGAAGGGAGCACCACCTCAGAGACTGAAATCGACAGGCATTTGGCAGCTGTTGAACCTCTCTCAGTAAGTTAGATGACAGACACGTCTTTCAGGCTTTCCTCTGCCCTGTGACAATCCTGCTGATGGAAAGCTAGAAGTCTGGTATAATATTGCTGTGTGGGCACTTCTCCTCTGATGTACTGTTTCCCTCAGTCCAGCTCTGCTGCCTGTGGAACAAATACGGCAGTTTTAGAGTACGTGGCTGATTTACTTAATAACATCTGGCAATTAGAAAGTCTTTGAACCAGGTTTCTCACAGAGCTTTGCAAATATTCCTTAGGACTCACAACATGCCTTGGTAGGTCATACACATCTGTACAGATGTGGGAAACTGAGCCACGAGTTAAGCGAGTTGCTCGCAGTCATTCAAGTTACTGGCAGAAGTGAGAATTTCGTACAGCAGATCTCAGAAGGGGAGAGAGGGTGTGATGGTGTTGGGAAGAGCTCTCAGTTTTTACCATTCTCTCCTTTCAGGCAACATGTGCCATCTTTGAGGTGGTGTCAGCACTGGAGTCGAGCAAAGCTGTGCAGGAGCTGCTCCCAGAGTTGTTTCCTGTTCTCCTGCAGCAGGTCAGCCGAACCCTAGGACAAGAGATGCCTTTGCCCAGGATAAGCAGCCGGAGGGAATTCCGAAAAGACCTACAACATACTAAGGGCGACCCTTGCCGGTAATTAGAAGGAAGGGAGAGAAACAAAGAGAATTCCAATAAAGTTGTGTGACACTCCTTAGGAGTTCCCAGGGTTACGAGGCACCTTACCATCGCCTGCCCTTAGAGTGAGGAAGTCTTGTCTGTGTCTGCTGTGGGTCAGTTCCCTGAAACGACCAGGCTCTGGCAAAACAAACACTGCCATCCAGGCCTCCTCAGACTCTTTGTACAGGTTAGTGATAGGCACACACCAAACCCCAAGTCTTCTGACCATTCCGTATAGTGTCCAGACCTTTATCCACTGAACACCCACAGAATGACCAGGCCTGCTGTTCCCAATGGAACAGTACACACCAGTTTATTACTTATACTTTAGACTCTATACTTTATACTTTATGACTTATACTCTATACTGCAAAACACACAGCACTTAGGTATATTTATAGTGAAAACAAGAACAGAGATGATCAAAGAACAGAGATTCCAGTGATAGTGAGTAAGAATGCGAGCAAAAAATGGTTACATGTAAAATGAAATCATAACATGCTCCTAGAGACTAAACTTAACCAATAGGTTAACCTCCTGTCTAAAGATGTTTCTCACCCAAAGTTCTCAACCAAGCCTGATAGCGACCCCACTGTCCATCTCGCTGTCCATCGACTTCCTAAGTGAAAGATGCCAGGGTGTCGTCTTTGTCCCCCAAATATACTAGAGCAAACCTTTGATGTGTACCCCAAAATTGGGTCCCCACCCCCGTCTACTTCCTGTTACTTTTCGTTCTTTGAAGTTCTCACAGTCCTTCTGAACTGAATGCTTAATTTACAGGTAAACAAACAGATGGATAAACATTTCTTGCCTGAAAGAAAACCATTTTTTCACTTTTCCTGGTGACTAGTCCCTAGACACAGATCATAAGAATGTAATTTTCAATGCATATACATGACTCTTTACACCGCATCTGTACATGCGTTTCACAATGATATTGGTGACATGGGCTTTTATTTGAGACTCATATGGCAATCTTTTAGTGAACTAGAATTAACATACCAGACCCCTCGGCACCCACTCTGTGCCCCTCGCCAGTTAACACTAAGAGATTCCTGAGTCATCAGTTGACTTCAGCTCTGGTAGCCCATTAATGTACATTTCCCACCAATCTCACAACATTATTAGTTTCTATTATTGTTGTGTTTCTTTATTCCGTGCCAACAAGGTGCTCAAATTACAGACTTCATGGTTTTATCATGTCTCTGACTTTTCCTAGGAAACCAGGATCTAAACTTTATTCACGGATGGGCAGCGGGTATAAAATAAACATAAGGAAGTACTACTTCACACAACACACGGTCAACCTGTGGAACTCATTGCCAAGGGATGTTGTGAAGGCCAAAAGTATAACTGGGTTAAAAAAAGAATTAGATAAGTTCATGGAGGACAGGTCCATCAATGGCTATTAGGCAAGATGATCAGGGATGCAACCCCATGCTCTGGGTGTCCCTAGGCCTCTGTCCGCCAGAAGCTGAGACTGGACAACAGGGATTGGATCACTTCATGATTGCCCTGTTCTGTTCATTCCTTCTGAAGAAGCTGGCATTGACCACGGTTGGAAGACAGTATACTGGACTAGATGGACCATTGGACTGACCCAGTAAGGCTGATCTTATGTAGTGGCCACAGTCAGTCAGGTTTTCAAGCATGGGTGCCTAAGTTTTGTCCACAAAACTTGAATTTGTTCACATGGATGGGTACCTAGCTATGTGATTGCTGGCGCTGCAGATACAAGTGTATATTCTGCTCATGCTGTTGGCCCATGTGCAGGCCCATTTTAGGTACCTATATGTGAGGGGTGGTATGCCGTGCTCCGGCCTCTTCCATGAACACAGACTGCGCTTAGTACCTCCAAAGTGTTCTAGGGATGCCTGCTCCTGAGATCCTGGTGATAAGGGCTCTGATGACTGTTTGACCCCAATGGATGATCTTAAGTCACCTTTACTCTTGACCTTTGTTTTCTTTCTCCTCCCTCTTGTCTCTCAGGGGACTTCTCCATCCTCACCTTCTCTGTGGCTTGTACTTTCGTGTCTAGGTTCCTCCAGCCCCTTTACATACATGTCCTCTTTACCTGGCCCTGAACGTTTTATTTCCACCCTCCTGGGCCTCCATAGATGCCTTGGTGTCCCTGTTAGAAAGGGATCCCAGTCCATGCCCAGTAGAAGGCAGTGGGGCAATCCATCCACTACCCCTACATGTTTCTGCCTAAACTTCCCCTTGATTTCCAGAGTCACCTCTGCTATTGGACAGTATTTAGTGTCCCCATGTACATCGTCAGTTTTGATCCTACCTCTGGGAAGTATCCAGTGGGGTTTCACTAACTCCTGCCCAATTAACAAACAGGATGAAGCTGTGTCCATTAGTCCCTTTGGTGGCTCCTCCCTACCCATACCGATATGGTAGGTACTTTCTTTTTTCTTCCCTGCCTGGGAGTCTTGTCCCAGCCACAAAACTGTGCAAACCCACAGTCCATTTTAGGACAGTCTCTTTTTAGATGTCCTTCACGTCTATGTCGGTAGCACACTGTAGGCCAAGCTCCCACTACAGATCCTTGAGGTGCCTCCCTCTTCTTCTTGCTGCCCTTCCCAGCTGGAGGCACTCTGGTCCTTCTCAAATCTAGTCCCTTAAACCACTGACTCACTCTGGGAATGTCCGCCTCTGCAAATTCCTCTGTCACTTTAACTGTGGGGTCCAGATTAACTGGCTGGCGCCACGTAACCCATGCTCGGGTATGCTCAGGGAGACTCTGAAGAAACTTCCAGTATCATGCAGTCCATGATCTCCCCCACAGTTTGAGCATCTGGCCTTACCAGTGAGTGGCCCAATCTTTTAATTTCTGTCCAAATGCACAGAGGCATAATCCCTCAATCCATCTTTCAACTCTCCATTTCTGGCAGTACTTTTCTGTGGACAGGCCCCACCTAATCCAGCATGGCTGCCTTAATCATGTCATAATCTCTTGCCCGCTAATCACTAAGAGCCATATATGTGCTTCCCCAGTTAAATAGGGTGTCAGTCGAAGGCCCCACATTGTTCTATCCCTATGAGGTCTCACTGCTGCTCCTTTAAGAGTAACCAAAAACACATCAGGGTTGTTCGCAGGTCCCATTTTATAGAGTCTGATCTCCTGTGCCTGGTTTCCATTTCCTGTCACAGGACTCGCCAAACTTTGGAGGAGTTGTTGCCAGACCTGGGCTTGCTCCCATATAAATTCCTGAAGGCTCTTTTGCTGTTAAACCTACCAGGCAAGCAAAGGCTGTTTTTCTGCATGGTGGGATTGTTGGAAGGTCTGTAGGGTCTTCTACACCAGCAGTTCTCAACCGGGCCGGTTTTAGGGGGTCCGCCAAGCAGGGCTGGCATTAGACTAGCTGGGGCTCAGGGAAGAAAGGTGAAGCTCTGAGCCCAGCCACGCTGGAGCCCTGAGGCCCAGCACCTGCACTAAAGCCCCGAGCCCCTGCACCCTGTGGAGTTAAAATCCGGAGCCAGGAGCCCCAAACTCTGATGCCTGGCAGGGCAGAGGCCTGGAACTGGGCCATGGAGTATTTGTAGCATGTTGAGGGTGGGGGGAGGCTCAGAAACAGAAAGGCTGAGAACCCGTGTTCTACACTTCTCTTTGCTGCTTCACCACCCATTTCAGTGTTCCCTCCATCACCCGGACTGCCAAACCTCTACACCGGCTTCTCCAGCAGGCTCTCCATTTGCATAGATAACAGGGAAATCCCTGATGAGCCCCCAGCTGTGACAGAGAGGGGTGTTGCACCCCCACATCTTCCACAAACACAGACCGCATTGAGACTTTCTTGCTTGTAAACACCAACATATAGTCTATTTAATCCCCCTACCAACACATAGCACCTTTCTATTCAAGTATCAAAGGGGTAGCTGTGTTAGTCTGGATCTGTAAAAGCAGCAAGGAGTCCTGTGGCACCTTATAGACTAACAGACGTATAGGAGCATGAGCTTTCATGGGTGAATACCCACTTCTTCGGATGCATCCTATACGTCTGTTAGTCTATAAGGTGCCACAGGACTCCTTGCCACCTTTATATTGTATCTCAACTTTCTAAACTCTTCTCCAAAAGTGGGGAGTAAGGTGTTTCCACTCAGAGACCTCACTTTGTCAGGCTGTCCTAGCTTTTTGTCTTTCTGTTTCTCCTAGCGTGACCAGACAGCAAGTGTGAAAAATCAGGACAGGGGGTGGGGGGAAATAGGCACCTGTATAAGATAAAGCCCCAAATATCGGGACATCTGGTCACCCAAGTTTCTTTCTCTGTTCCCCTCAAAGAGCTCCTGCCCATGTCCTTTTATACAGTTTCCCTGTTAATGGAATGATTGGTTCCTTGACTCACTAGCCCCAATCTGACCTCGTAATCAGGTACACCTCTGTCCAGTTAGGCCTTCTGTGAGGAACCAAATTAGTACTAATAGTGACCAGAGTGCTGACTCAAGTGCAAACCCTCAGCTCTCTGTAACGTCATATCTGGAGATATGACCCCAAAATGTGCATTAGTGATCACCACACTCTATGCCCCCAGTGTTTGGGTCCTGATCATGTATCTTTTCCATATTATTGTACTCTGCTAGTGCCCA
Organism: Emys orbicularis; assembly: GCF_028017835.1. Classification (NCBI taxonomy): domain Eukaryota; kingdom Metazoa; phylum Chordata; order Testudines; family Emydidae; genus Emys; species Emys orbicularis. The sequence goes on along the minus strand of NC_088701.1, from coordinate 7,827,993 downwards.
TACTCCTTGCAGAAAGGGAAAAATGACTGCAAAATTTTGTCGCTAGCAAAACTAGTCATATGAGATGTATGAGACTGAAACTTACCTCCCGGTATCAAGTCCTTCCAGGGACACTGGTGTCCAGGATATTGCCAATGGATGAACTGTCGATGAACAGCAGACCTGACAAGTAACCGGGGCTTCCTCGCTTTGTTCAGGCTGCACCTTCCTACTGAATGCTGCAGTTCTGTACCTCTCTTTCCCCAGGCTTTCTATCCAAGCATTAGAGGCTGTGCTTTTCAAAGCTGGGAATGAGAGACTGGGGAGAGCGCTCAGGGAGCAGAGAACATGGAGTCTGCTTGAAAACCCCAAGACTCACCATGAGGGAGTGTGTCTGCTGGTGAGGTAAGAGATCTAGGAGGCATCATTTTATCCTTGGGAATTAGTAGCAAATAGAGTGGCTGAGAGGGAACCTCCAGTTTATAGCTTTGTGGGGGGTGCCCTGGGTGGAAACACACAGCTCCCATTCTTAGATATCAGTGCTGTATGCTCAGAGCAGCTGAGTTTTTGAAGTGTGCAATCTACCCCATAAGCGGTTTATTTTGTCTTCCAGTGTTCTGCTAAGAGCTGAACTAATAACACCTGAGAACTTACAGAGCCTCCTCCCCTGGGTGAATTCCCCAACAGAAAACCTCCGAGTCACCAGCACAGCTTTCCTTGCCCAGGTAAGACACAGGGTTCTGAAGAGCAGTTTCACCATTAGACTATTGTTTCATGTTTGCCTTTCTTTGGGGAGTAGTACAGTTCAGTTCATAGGAGTAATTGTCATTTTAGATAGTAGAATGGGTCCTCCTTTATATGGAAACCTCACAAGGAATTTCATTACACCTTTCTGAGTCATTCTCTCTCTGATGTTTTTATTGCTGTCATTGCCTATACTAGCTACACAACCACTGGTGCTGGCTGAGAGAGATACAGACAGAGTTTGAATTCCTGGACCTCTTCTGCCAAGTCCTAGTGCTGATACTAACCAACAGCTCCTGATTTTGGTTTAGCTCAGCAGATCTTCTGAATGAACCTAGTGTCCTAATACTATAAAACAAGCAACATACAAATACATTCACATCTATCTTAGGTTCTCATTACTGTAGTATCTGAGTACCTCAAAACTCTTTAATGTATGTATCCCCACGACACTCCTGGGAGGTAGGGAAGCACGATGATTCCTATTTTACAGGCAGGGAGCTGATGCACAGAAGGGCTAAGTGACTTGCCCAAAGTCTTTGAGGGAGCAGGAAATTGAACCTGGGTCTCCTAAGTCCTGGGCTAGTGTGATAACAGCTGGACCATCCGCCCTTTCCACAGCCTTCCTCTAACATCCGCATCATATTTCCCACTTATGCTAAGCAACTATCTTAGGGGCTCATCTGGTTCTAAGAAAAACAATCGATCTGTGCCTGTGATGGGCTGTACCTGGGCTTTGAGGCTCCTTACAAGAGGCCCCGTGGTCCTACTACACCCTGCCCCAGGAAAACAGCCACAAATCTGGGTCTGACTAGAGAGGACTCATGAAAGCAGCCAATCAGAGCCCATCAGACTCAGCTAAAAGGGGCTGCATGGCCTTAGCAGGTCAGTTCCTGGCAGGACCTGGAGGGGCAAGAAAGGGTGCTGCTCTCTGGCCACAGAAATTCAGGGGATAGCCAGAGTTTGATTCTGGCAGCACTTGCTTAAGCTGGATTTGCAGGAAGAGGATCCCTAAGAACTTTAACCCGGAGGTGAGGGTGAAGCTAAAAGTGGCCGGTAGGAAGAAGCAAAAATGAACTGAAATCAAGCAGTGCCTAGCTACTGTTTCCAGGGTCATGGTTTGGAACCCAGAGTTATGGGCAGGCCCTGGTTCCCCTACCATCTACAGTGGCATAAGCCCCACGGAGGGGACAATGCTTATGGAGAGCTTGAACAAAGGGCAGAATTTCAAGGACCCAGAGTTGGGGCTGGAGACTCTAGTGAGGGCAATGGGATTGTTCTTGACTACCCCAGAAGGGGTTCATTTGGACTTTGGGACGCAGCCAGAGGCCTGAGCCACAGAAGACTCACTGAGGTCGGCTGGCAGGGTGCGCCAGGGGTGAGAAAAGGACTGTGGTACCAGACCCAGCCACTAAGAGGCTCTCAAGAGGTGAGTGGATCCGTATGATAGTGCCCAAAAGGAAAGCTCCATGTTTTAAGACATTTCTCATTTGTGTGGAATAATAAAGTTACAGTGTCTTATGTGCCAAGTATCAGAGGGGTAGCCATTGTCGGAGAAAAACAGAGTTCTCACTCTTTTGTTTGGGTACAGCAAGTCAGATGCTTTATTAACTCTCACAATTGTGCAGAGGGAGAGAGCTAAGCAGGTCTCTCTCATAGGTAACCAATTACAGCAAGCATTTATACCTTTCATTACAGATAATAACGAGGACAGCTGCATTTTGTTTATACAAAGGCCATCTTGATATCTTATTTTTCTCACTTGTTTTGACTCTAGCCTACATACAATATTTTCTATACCTTATCTATACAAGGTCGCAACAACTTCTCACACAGTTCTTTCCCACCCGCCTCACACAATCCTCGCTTCTACAAATCTCGCGTTATTAGGGTTACAGTTAGCCTGACTCTTGCTAACGAACTGTCATGCATTGCAATCCCCTTCCTGTCAGTTCTTTCTCTGCTTCCACACCATATTAGTCTGTATCCACAAGACTGTGGCTGTAGGAGGACTCCTTGTTGTTTTTAGTGTATTCCATATCTGCTCAAATTATATTCCCAATCTTAATGATCATATTGGGGCTAATGGACATGTTGATTTTATTTCAGCTAATGAGTGATCCCATGCTCAGGGAGAAGAAGTTCCTTAAGTCTGTCCTGAGCATCTTGGAAGAAAGGTCACATGATAGGAACAGCATTGTCCGCCAGATGGCTGTGAGAGGCCTGGGAAATTTAGTCTATGGGGCACCTGAGAAGGTAAGAGAGATTACTGAATAGAATGCAGCATAACTAGAGAAACCAAGAGAGAGAGTTGTTCAGAGTTTACAGAGGCTGCACAAAATGCACTAGGCCAAATTCTGCTCTCTCATATACCCTAGTAACCTCTTTGCAGTAAATCTAGAGCAAGCTGGATCCTTTGGTAAGCTGGGCATAAGTCAACAATGTGCACTTTAATATGACCATATGTAAATGTATACATCTGGGAACAAAAAATGCAGGCCATACTTACAGGATGAGAGACTCTATCCCAGGAAGCAATGATGCTGAAAAAAACTTGAGTCATGGCAGATAATCAGTTGAACATAAGCTCCCAATACAAAGTTGTGGCCAAAAGGGCTGAAATGATCCTTGGAGGTATAAACAGAGGAATCTTGAAGAAGAGTAAAGAAGTTATTTTCCCTCTGAATATGGCACTCATGTTAGCACTGCTGGAATACTGTGTCCAGATCAGGTATCCACAATCCAAGAAGGATGCTGATAAATTAGAGAGGATTCAGAGAAGAGTCTCAAGAATTATCAAAGGATTGGAAAATATACCTTTAGTGATAGACTCAAGGAGCTCAATCTATTTAGCTTTACAAAGAGAAGGTTAAGGAGTGACTTGAGGACAGTCTATAACTACTCACATGGGGAATAAATTTTGATAATGGGTTCTTCACATTAGCAAACAAAAGTATAACAAGATTCAATGGGGAAAAATGAAGCTAGGCTAATTCAGACTGGAAATAAGGCATACATTTTTAATGGTAATTTTAATTAACCATTGGAACAATTTACCAAAGGTTGTGGTGGATTCTCTGTCACTAGCAATTTTAAAATCAAGATTGGATGTTTTTCTAAAAGATACACTCTATTTCAAACAGAGACTATTTCGGGGAAGTTGTATGTTATGCAGGAGGTCAGACCGGATAATCACAATGGTCCCTTTTGGCCTTGGAATCTAAGTAACTAGGAATCTAATAATAGGATTACACAGGTGTATTATGGCACCAAGTTGGGCTCATTGTAGCTAGCACCTGGTCTGAAATATAGCTATAGGTCTCTGGGGGGGGAGATGGGGTTGATGAAATTCCCACAGCTTCATAACTGCTAAAGAAAACTTATTAGAAGTGTGATCAGTGATAAGTGTTCTTTAATGTCATATGTTTGTACAGGTGAAAAAGTACAAGAAGTTTCTTCTGGACATACTGATCGGGGCCTTACATGATATTTTCAGTTCGGAAGTCATTGGCGAGAGCATGAAGGCACTGGCCAAAGTCCTGAAGGAGCTGAAAGAGAAGGACATAGGTTCCTCCTTCAAAGACCTCACCCAACAGATCCGGACCTACTTTGACGATGTATGTGAACAGATCTCTCCAACCCCAGTTCAACCGATCTTGATTAGACTCCATTTACAATGCATGATGTAGACTCCCTGGGCATTGCTCATGTCGGAGTAAAGAGATTTTAGGCCCCAGGGAAGAGAGGTGTTTTACGGAGGAGGAGAACATTAGGAGGATGGGGATGACATCCCTGCTCCCACAGTCTCACCCTTCTATTCTTCTTTATTGCCACTGAGAACCTCAAAGAAAGTCTGAATACTAGATTAGATAGCTAGATAACCATGAAATGGGAGTTACAGAGTACAATAGAGAGTGTTGGGCCTGTTCTATACCATTTTTATGTGAGAGGGTTGGAATGATAATTCCGTTTTGCACTGAATTTAGAGATTTCAAATTTGGGTTTTGTTCCTATTTGTGGGAACCCCTCTCCCCAAAGTTCAAAACTCTTTGTGAAACAAAATTACTATTCTCAACCTAGCTCTATTGGAAGCCTTGGCCCAGGGCAGTCTGCTCTCAGACTATCCCGGTGCTGGGAACCCAGGAAACTCTGGGAGCTAGAGGTGCCAGGGAGTTGTAAATTTGAGAGCCAGGACTCCCAGGGTCCCAGAAGCTGGGGGCCTGGAAGCCCACGATCCCAATCAGCCTGCTAGATCGGCTGCCACAGAGCTGGATGGGTGCACTGGAAAGACACCAGGCAAGTTTCTAAGGACCCCTACCTGGCTTCCGGAGGAATTTCATCAAAACTGAACTGTCTCTAAAATATTTTGATGAATCAGCAAATTCGAACAAAAAATTGGTTAATTACCGTTTTTCCGACTAGCTGTAGTTGGAATCACTCTACTTTAGTGTAGAAGAGATGGCTGTGCGAAGTGCATGATGTGATTGTCTCTTAGTTACTAACTTGCGGGGCTTTCTTGGCTGTAGGAGGATGATGCTCTTCGCTCAATGGCCTTTGTCCTATTTGGCATCCTGGCCCGGCTGACAAAGAGAAAATGGAAGACCTATTTCACCGACCAGGTTAAACAGAGCTGGGTCACACTTCTGCTGCACCTGCAAGACCCAAACCCTGAGGTTTCAATGGTAAGACCGACAGTGACTTATTTACTAAGCAAAAGGAATCTTCCTCCCAATGCCAGGGGAGCTCTGCTATTCCTGCCTGCTGTGGAGGCCCAAATTCTCCCCTCAGTTCATTGCCCTCCTGCTGAGTCAGTTCCAGCCAGGTTGGTCCATGGCTGCCTCACCAGAATCCAGGAGAGGTCATGGGTCTGACCCCGACAGGTCTCTGTTCCTGTCTGTCTCTGCACCCCAGGCCCCTGCCTCCCCAGAACAGAGAGACCACAGCTATGCCTGGTGCAGCAGCTTTCATCGGTATATCTGTTCCCAAAAGACATTGATGCTATCTCCAGGCTTCAGTTGAAGCCCTCCCGTCTATTAGTCATTCCTGCATGTTTTCTGCCAATTACATCCAGATGAATCCCTTTTTTTGATCCTGGAATAGATGAGCAGTCACGCAGATGAGTTCCCTTTGAATGAACATAGCACTCGGTAGGGAACAATCCAATGGTGTGACACTCTTTTTCAGGAATGCAGAGCTACGTTTCACCTCTGTTTCCCATTTTTGGGACTGAAGAAACTCCAAAGTGCAATTAATGAGCACCTTGGTGGCACAGCCGAGCTGAAGCCTGAAGAGCTCCACGTGGACATTTGCAGACACCTTGTGAGTGAGCTGTTGAACTGTCTGAGATTATTGACTGGAGTGGTGGTGTAGAGGTGGGGCGGGGGGGATGTGTGATGGATAATGTAAATAACTGCAAGAGTGGGATATCTGAGTGAGGGTGATGGGAAAAGTAAATCTGCCACAGATTCCCATTGTTCCCACTTCTACCCAGCCACCTGTTCTCTATCTTATTTACCTGTGGTTCGTAAAAGCATGTGCTGGCAGTCAAAGGGCACTTCTAGCCAGAGAGAGCTCATGTGTCCCTGATTCCCTCTAGGCCAAAGAGAATGCAGAGCTGCTGGAGAACTTATACAAAAACACCACCATGTACTTCCATAGCAGCTGGGAAGAGATCCGGGCAGCTGCAGCCAACTTAGCTGGTGAGAGATGATGCCCAGTGTCCCTTTTGGTATTTCCATTGAGAGAGACAGAAACAATCCCACTGTGCAGCGCTGAGCTGCCATTAATCTCTCTGTGCCTCAGCTTCCCATCCATAGATGGAGATGTTAATATCCCTACCTCTCCAGTGTGGTGGATTAGTTGCTATCAAGTGCTTCGGGATCATTGCAGGGAAAGCACGGTGCAGTCATTTAGTAGTAGAGGCTGGGACATTGTCACGTAGGGCATGGTTACACTTTGAGCTGGGTGTATAATTCCCAGCTTGATGAGACGTACCCGCACTAGTCCTGCGTGCTAAAAATAGAGAGTAGTTGCGATGGCAGGAGCAGCAGGAGGTTTAACCACCCCAAGTATGATCCCATCCAAACCCCCAAGTCTATTCTCAAGGTGGCTAGCTCCTCCCACTGCTCGTGCTGCCTTAGCTACATTCTAATGTTAGCATGCTATCGCTGTCAGAGCCAGTGTGGGCATGTCCCATTGAACTGGGAGTGATACCCCTAGATCAAAGTGCAGACCTACCCACAGTGTTGTTCAGTGCTCCTCACTGCTACTTCATCATTGGGAGGCATGCAGCCCACCTCCCCATAGCACCTGCTGTTTCAGGTTCCTGGCCACACCACCTTGTCAAGGAAGCATTAGGTTCCTCCTCTTTGGCCCTGTGCCCTCTTCACCCTAGCACACCCATGTGAGACAGGCAGGCATTTGGGCCTACGTCTCACCTATCAGTCACCTTGTGAGATCCCTGCTTAGAACTCACTTATTCCTGGCCCCAGTCCTTTGCTCAGACCACTAGACACTATCTTAGTATGTCTCCGATAACTGACAGCAGTGGCAAGAGGAACAAATGGGTTTTATGGAAACATTCTTTTAAAAAATGTCTCTCTCATTCTCTTCAGTGTGGACTCTAAACTGCTCTAGCATCCTCTTGCCCACAGCTCACCCTTAGGCCCACAGTAGGAGATGCCAAAGACGTGTCTAGGGGCTGCTAATATCACTTTGCACTCAACAAGGGAAGGTTTTATTATTATTGTTGTTATTTATTTTACATTGTGTATTTAGGCATCATCCTGGAACACACAGACAGGCAGCGTATGAAATGGCTGGACCTGGAATATCTGCTGATGTGTAAGTAATAAATACAGCTGAAGTCCTGTTCATTAGTGAGTTCTAAAGGAATGTAGCTGACAAGCAGCAGTAACCGATACCACTGGTGCAAAGTGCATCAGCCACACAGCAAAGGACAAATTCACTCTTGCCCAGTAGAAAGTCCGCTTTAATTTTCCCTAAAGGAGGAAGCTGCAGAAGGTGTGATATGAGTCAGTACATCTCCTGGTTGTCCTGGCAATGCCCCCTCCACAGCCAGTGCTATCCACTCTTTGGGCTTTATTGGCTCTCTGTGGACTCCCCAGGTGAGAAGAAGTTGTAGCCACTTTCTGCTACCTCAAATTTCCCACCAGCAATTTTTCTTCCAGTAGGTGCCCTGTATCATGCATAAACCTGCTTGGACCTGGCCTCTGTTAAATTCCAGGTTTATTTGAGCTCAGGCAGTGTCTCCTGAATAGAGATGGAAAATAAACTTAAAAGTGGAAGCTATTGAAACAATGGACCTTCTTCCATTTACAGCAGAGAGGATGACTTTCTGGTAGAGTCAGGGTCTCCCCCCAGTTGGGAGCATGGAAGGGACCCAGTGGAGGAACCTAAAACTTTGTATTGGAGAGCTGCTATAGCGTGGTATTCAGAGGTAATAAGTCTCCAGCTATTTCAGGCAGAGGTGACTATATGAAAAGTGAGGCATATTGATTTCTCATGTATTTTCCATCCCAATAGAAGGACTGAGCCCAGTTTCACATTTTTCCATGTGATCATTCTACTTAGGTAGCTCAAGGTTCTGTGATCACACTTAGCTGTGATTTGACAGTCTGTTCACTAACGTGTTGTCCTCTGTAATTTCAGCTCTCCAAGTCCTACAGAAAGACCCAAGTCCCACTGTCCAGCTGATGGCAACTGAGATCATAAGTGACATCTGTTCTGGCCGAGTGATTGGGGAATGAAGCGGAACGGAGACAAACAGAAGAAGGCGCTCCAGTAGTATAAGGGCCCTACCATCAATCAAACGTTAACCCCACCTCTTGCCCACCGGTCACCAGAAGTCCCACACCCATGGGGTATTACTCCCGGGGTCAGGGCGGACACATAACCAGAAGCAAGGTGTGTCATGTGACCCCTCTAAGAACTCCTCCCACTGCCCTCTACCAATCAGGAGGGGTTTCAGCCACTGGCGACCACCCCGAGAGGAGATTTGACCAATTAGGGGGAGTTCCAGGGCGGGGTGACCTGTCTGGAAATGGTTTGTGTGACCCCTCTAAGAACTCTTGCCACCGCCCTCTACCAATCAGGAGGGGTTTCAGCCACTGGCGACCACCCTGAGAGATTTGACCAACTGGGGGGGAATTCTGGGGTGGGGTGACCCATCCGGAAGTGGTTCGTGTGACCCCTCTAAGAACTCCTCCCACCACCCTTTACCAATTGCGATGGGTTTTGGCTGCAGAGGACCGCCCCAAGAGGAGATTTGGCCAAAATAGTGCAGGTTCTTGGATGGGGTGAACCGCCCGGAAGAGGGTCATGCGACCCCTCTAAGGACTCCTCCCAATGCCCTCTGCCAATCAGAGTGCAGAACCATCAACCCATAAGTCCCAGTACCGGGCAGAGGAGGCCATCTCTTATCAAGAAGACATGTTTTAGAAATTGTGGAAAGGCTGAGAGGAAACATGGACTCCTCTACCACCCCCGTGAGAACTTCAGACTTTGTTTTAGGCCCGAGGACCTTTGGACTTGTATGGAGAAAGTGCTACAGCATTGACAGTTCCAAGGAGGGCCCTTTGACTCAACCGTTGATAGATACCTTGGAACCCGACCCCGAAACCCAAGCCTTCATGAGGCACCCCAATGAGTGTGACGGCCTCTCATTGTCCACCCCCCTAAAGTTGGAAGAGGATCATGGCTTGGGGGAGTCACCAGCGGACAAGGTGAACGGGAAAGACGTCGCTCAGGTAAATGAATGATTAAGAAGCGACGGTTGATCATGGGGGGTGTAATGGGGTTAGGAATCGACCTGGCATTGCATAAATCTAAAAACAAGCAGTGGGGTGCTTACACTGTTTTTTGTCTGAAAATCTCTCAACAGCTCGACGATGCCTTTCTAGAGGCCTTTGAGAACTTACACATCGGTAGCCCTGTGGGAGTAAATATATCGTGCGTCAGCTGTTTTTGCTCCTGTCTGAGACACAGATCTCAAGAGGAAAATCCAGAAAAGGACAAAATAGAAGAATGAACCAGATCAGACTCCCTCATTGTAGGGGTCATGGCATCCATTTTTACAGGCGGCTGTAAAAGGTTGTGTTAAACCAGGCAATTAATAAAACTTATTTAAATGTGTCCATATGAATGTGTCCCCTTCCATACTTGTGTTAGTAAAAGATGGTACCGGGAACAGTCATGTCTCCACCTATGGCTCTGTTAAAGAAAATATATTACACCCCCAGGGAAGTTAGGAGCTTGGCGCGGTGAATCCTCTTTTTCAAGTGGCCAAAAAGCATAGTAAAACTTTAACTAGAAGACAGGTAACAGCTTGGCTTTCAGACCAGGATGCTTACACTTTACACAAACTGGCTCGAATACAGCTTCACAGGAAGGATCGGGGCTGATGTACATTAAAAGGAGGAAGAGAAAGAGAAATGTATCATACCTGCAACGCACTGGTCCCCCAATACCCTTTAAAAGAAGGGCTTTGATGCGCAGGGCCAGCCATAAGTGAAAGTCCAAGAGGAAGCCTGGGCGAAAGAGAAGACGCTCTCCGCCTGGTAAAAGAGAGATATTTTAATCAACATGGCTTTTGTTCACTGCGGGTCTGAAGAGTGCACCAAATCCGAACTAGACTTGTTTCAAATAGCCCCTACGCAGACCAGCATTGAGCAAAGCATCTACATCGAGGTGCCGCCTCTATCGGCTGTTACGGAGTCTGCCCCCATTGATGTTTTTATAGCAGGGAATGGCATCGATTATATGGATTTAAACAACACGCTGCTGTATCTATGTTGCAAGATTGTAAAAGGAGACGGAACTGAACTCGCCATGGACGCCGAAGTGGGCCTGGTGAATTACCCCGAGGCCTCTGTTTTCAGTCAGTTGGATGTCACGCTGGGAGACCGCCTTGTAAGCCAAAGCAACAACTGTTACCCTTACAGGGCCTTTATAGAATCGGTGCTCAATTACAGCGACGACACCCTTGACACGCAATTTTCCGTTGGCCTGTTTTACAAAGACGCTACCGGACAACACGAAGAAACAGAGTTGGATGGTGGGAATCTAGGGTTTGTGAGGCTTGCAAAGCTGACGGCCCAGAGCAGGACGGTAGAGCTGCTGGGTCATCTACGCAGCGACCTGTTTTTTCAAGAAAAACTTTTCTTGAACGGAGTGGATGTGAAAATTAAACTGACGCGCAGTAAAGACGCCTTCTGTTTAATGGGCAGTGCAGGCGAAGGCTTTAAATTGCGTATTGTATCAGCATCCCTTTTTGTGAAAAAAGTACGGGTGGCCCCGAGCGTTCATCTGGGGCATACAGAGGCCCTGCTTACCCCTAATGCTAAATATCCTGTGGACCGTGTGGGAATGAAAGTGTTTAGCAACCCCGCGAGCAGCGGGGTCAATAACCAGGAGAACCTGTTTTGGGGACAGTAACCCAAAATGCTTGTCCTAGGGTTTGTGGATAATGATGCCTCTAGCAGAAGTTACACTACAAATCCCTTTCATTTTAAACATTATGATATTAATTTTGTGGCCTTGTATGTAGATGGTGAACAGATACCAACCAAGCCTCTGCAACCAGACTTCGAGGCAGGACGCTGCATGAGAGAATACATGAATCTGGTACAGACAGCTGGTAAACACATGAAAGGTCGTTCTCTGTTAATCGACCATGAGGAGTTTGCACAGGGTTACACCTTGTTTGCCTTTGACCCGTCTCCCGACCAGGAATGCGCCGATCAGTATTCCCTGATTAAAACCGGGAACCTGAGAGCAGAAATACGTTTTGGAAAGGCTTTAACCATCGCCGTCAATATGATCGTGTATGGGGTTTTTGACAACGTCATAGAGATAAATCAGAGGAGAAACGTTCTGTTTGACTATATGTGAACATGGACACCGTGCAGCTCTCACATGTCTTATCAACAGTCCCTTACACGAAAAAGAATTTCTTAGATGTGTTCCTTTGCGATTGGCTCCCTGGCGGCAAGCTGTCTCAGAAACCCGTAGGTTTGGTGGTCAACACGCATCCACACAACCAACCTGGTGAACACTGGCTCGCCTTGTATCTGGCGGAGCGGAACCGTGGAGAGTTTTTTGACTCATACGGGCACCCCCCAAACAGTGTGTTGTTTCCTAAAAGCATTATGAAATTTTTAAACAAAAATGCCACAGACATTGTGTTTCACAATAGACAATTACAAGACCCCTGCTCTGTCGCCTGCGGCTATCACTGCGTGTTTTTCTTACATCATCGTAGCAAGGGTTTAGCTTTTGACAGGATTTTAAAATTGTATTCTAATGACTTTAGTGCAAAACGACCGGATGGTGATGAATTTTGTAAAAACTAAATTTAAATTCTTGGGCATGCCTAGCCTTGCTCAAAACATGTTTCAACAAGCCCAGACATGCGTATCTTGCAATGATTTTGATAGCCATGTTATCCAATATTCTCAGGCATAACAGACAATGTTTGTTTGGCATTATCCAACACATTTTTTATAAAGTAACTTTTCCCACAGTTGCTAGGGCCCACGAGAATTGCAGAAAAGAGGTGTTTCCACCTCATATCTATTTTAAAAGCCGTAGGGCAAGGTTTTAAACCCTTCTCTTAGGACCCTCTTGTTGTAAACGACTTTGTGTTTTCTTAAGGGTTTTTGTCTTTATTTGCCACTGATTTTTTGTTCTTTACGATAGAGGGCTGCTGCACCTCTATCTTTTTTGAGGTGTTTTCTTGCAGGCTCGTGCAATAGTCCAGGACTAGATCTTTCAGACTGTCAAAGTTGGTCTTTTCACAGTTTGCTATGTTCAGGGTAATACCTTTGACTTTCATGCAGGCCTTTCTTCCCGACAGCTTATACCTGTATGTTTTCGGGCCTGCCAACACAAACTTGGTGTTGATCTGGCAGGATCTTGCTTGTGAGGTCCCCTAAATAATCCCGCAGAGGGGGATTCCAGTCACCCTCCCTTTTCACAGATATCACCGAGTCAGTGTCGTGGTACAGGCACCGCTCCTGCAAACCGTCTAGCAGGCTGTATAGTTCTAAGCGGGTGTAAGCAGTGGTGAAACAGGCTATGAAAACATTGGTATTTCCAGAGACTGAGTACCGGTCTTTTGTGTGTTTCCAAGACAGGCACGCTGTTTCATCGTCGATAAACTCGCAGGATGAAACCTCGTAGTTGGGGGGAAACAGGTACTGAAAGAATTGGTCAGGGTCTCTCACGATGCTGATGTTGGGTAGGTTTGTTCTTTGGTCAGATTTACCCCACAGAGAATTTTAAAACAGTTTAGCGATTTGGCGTTTAGCGGTGTTAAACCTGATCTCATGTTGGCATAAATGCACGCCTTCTTTCTGGTAGAAATCGTTAATGTACTTATTTTGTTTTTCTTTGTCTGTGCACAAGCTGGGAATACCCTGAAGCCTCTTGTTTCTGGTGGAGGTGTAATTTTATGTACTCTGAAAAGAGTTCATCAGATTTTTCATTAAAATGCCAGTTTTCATATATTTTAGCCACTGCGTACCCCTTCGCTATGGCCGCGTTCAATTCCACCGTGCACCAAGTCCCCAGGATGGCCCTCTCCTTGTCAGTATGGGTGCACATCTCCCGCTGCTTGGTTTCCACACAGGTTCAGCATAGCGGGAACATAAGCTTGCCACCTACTCTGACAGGTAACAATGGGAAAAAGAAGCCTCGTGGGGGGTACACTTTAACTTTTGCAATTCCAAAATAATTTGCAAGGGGTCCCAATTTGTCATATACTATATTGGGGTGTCCGATAGGGTATTCTTTGGTTTTGCTTACGAAAGGGTGCAGGCTGGTAAAATCATAATAGTGGATTTCTTCCCTGGGGTTAGGTTTGTAATATAGGCAGATAGCGTTTGTCCTCCCCCCAAAAAGCGCATCCCTAGGCACGAGAGGCTGGGGCAACTGGGCTCGGTTTAAGAAACCTGCAAGCTTCCTGTCTGTTTCTCTCATCATCTGCCACTCGTGCTCCTAAAGAGTCCTCACTACAAAACCAAGTCGTTTCAGACAGTCGGTCTTGAGCTGCATCTTGTAATAAAGAAACTCAAAAGTTGTCCCCATCATAGGGTTTTGTGCTTTTTCACAATGACAGTGACACAACCGTGGAAAAAAACAACTGTTAAACTCAAAGGCTGTGTGTACCCCGTCAACATTGGCATAACTGTCTAAAAAGTAGGGGCCTACCTGTAGTTCCCCACCCTGTAAAGCATGCCGTATTTGTATATTTTCTTTGTGAGAGGTATACAACAGCCACTGAATAGCTGGGGTCGAATATCTCTTTTTCTGCCTGTGATAGTTATCTGGAGGGAGAAGAGCTACCATGTTAGGCTCCAAAAACATAAACCTGTACATAGCCATGCAGACACATGCCAGTGTTATGTACCGGAATGGATCTATACACAGTTTTATCTCAGTGAATGTACCAAGTTCTGTCTCTACTATATCTCCCTTCTCCGTCATTTTCATAATCTCTTTTCTATATAGGATACAAGCCTGTCTCAAAATTTTGACATCCTGCTGACAGTTGTACGCGAGCTCTTGCTGCAAGTCAAACGTCTCATACCTGTGGTCCCAATATCAGTCGAGAAACTCTGCTTTTTCCCTGGGCATCATGCTTTCTACACCATAGTGCTCCACACCGGGCATAGGCCCCACTTAATTTTGATTTTCTCAAGTGTTTAAAAAAATGTGGAAAATACCCTTTGCACCCTTCAAACCCCATCGCCTGCGGGAGCTTGCTAAGCTTCATGGGCAAGAAGTTTAAAGAGAGTCTATAAAACGAATGCCCAGGGCCTTAATTTCCACACACATTAGTTTACTACCCTGAGTGATCAGTTCTAGGCACATCTTTTCCTTCAGTAACTGTCTAACGATGAAGTACGCATCATAACCTTTGGAATTGTGCGCTAGGAATGTGTAGTCCTGGAACTCTTTGCCAATAAAGGTCTTAACAACCATAGAAAGACACTCATCGTCCTTAAATTCCCAGGACTTTTCCGGCTTTAGGGACATAGTGAAAATGTAATTGGGAGTGTGCAACCCAGTCTCCTCCGTCTATTCAAAATCATAAAAAATACACTTTTCTGAGGATTCAGGCTTTCTAAGGCTGTCCATAAAACAGAGGTGACTTCTACATCACCAGCGATCAAAGCCTGACACTGCTTACAGCGCCTCCCTTTACACCTGTGCCGCTTGTCCACATAAGACTGACACTTATCACACAAAGTGTTAGACAGGCATTTTACTAGTTTTTTTGATGCACAGTCGATGTGTCTGTCTAAACACTCTTTGGACTGACAATATAGTCTACAGCTAGGACACCTCAGCTGCATGCCCACGCTGTCTGAGCATGTTACGCTCAGGCAGAGGCGGCAACGATACCTGCAAGAGTGGTCGTGACTGTACACTGTGTGGCAAAACTCACAATAATTTTTCGCTCTGAACAACTTTTTCACATCCAGAACCCCATAGTAATGCTCATCATGCAACAGGATGAAATAAGTCTTGGGGTACACTGGGCCCCCGTTTTAAAAAAGCCCCATCCACCTTTCACCGCATACAGCACCACCTGTATGTTGACTCCTAAATGCTGCTCAAACGTTGCTACGTCACTGAGCATAATCTTTTTTTGATCTGACCACCCCAGTTTCTCATGCAACTTTCTCGCCCCCCGCTAACAATTCCACATCCCTAGGTTTACGGTCGGACATGACGGCCAAGAGCCCACCCGCAAAACACAGATTGGTACCCGTATAAGTCAGGTCTACTGAACATTGTCTCTTTTTATGGATGATTTGACTACTGAGGATACTCTACGAATGCCCCCACCCCTGGTTTTTACAACGGTCACAACGAGGCGCAATGTCCCATCAACATGCAACTCTCTATTGCTCTGTAGCAGCTTTGAGGTCTGATTTAAGAAATCCTCAGCAGAAAGCTCATCTCTAGTTCTTCAGACCAAAAACAAAGGGTTAGTTAAATTACAGCTCTCTAAACGTAGCTGAACGTAATCATCAGGGCCTACCCTACCATTAACGTCATCGAGCACTAACTGTATTCCCCTGTGTATGGCTTCAACAACCTGCTGAGCTGAATTTATTCGCTCAAGATTGACAAAATGAAATTCCGCACAATACACCGACCCCCCCCCCCCCAAATCTAGGTAATTCATGTTGCCAACATCTCACTCTCTCTATATACACCTCTGCATTTTCAGGGTTACTTGGGGGTTCCTCTACGGGACCATCAGTGGCATCTTTCTACATCAGATGCTATTTGAGAGTCAGACTCCGAGGTGCCTCCGTGAGGGTCATCGGGAGTAGATGGGGACCCATCTAGAGAGCCCTCTGGGGAATTTTCTAAACCAGACTCTGTGTGAGAGTCTGATTCCACCTCCCTATTTTCTGACAAGCCAGTTTGAGAGCCTCCAGTAGGGGGCATCTCTTTGTTTTTTTCCCCCTCATTACCTCTTTAGCCCTTTTTAAAATTTTTACAGCGATTCTGGCCTGGAAATTTTTGGCAGCCATTTGTTTGTCCACCCAGCGCTGTCCCCCCTTTTGTTTACACCCGAGCTGATGTGTAGCCTTGAGGGTGCCCCTTTTACCCAGGCCCCTTTCCATGACTAGTCACGCCTGCTCAGAGCCACCCTTTGGAAAAATTGAAGTATTTTTCAAAAAGTCACCCGCCAAAGCTTTTGCATTTTTGATGTGGTTTCCAGCCCTCCTTCCTTTTAGGCCCCCTGAAGATATAGCGTTCACCAGTATTCTGAATGAAGCGTCATATTTTTCCCAAATGTTTTTAGAATACCGTTCTTATAGAACCCCCGAGGATACTGCGTCCATCAGTTTTCTGAATGAAACATCATACTTTTCCCAAATACTAGACTATGGGGGAGCTGTGAGGAGCTTATGGTGTTGTGGGAATGGTTTGTCAGTCCTTGGTTTTTTATTCACAACCCCTAGAGCGCATGCTCCGGGTTTGTGAATGTGTGTGTTTTTGTGCACGTTCACAACCCCTAGAGCGCGTGCTGCAGGTTTGTGAATGTGGGCGTTTTCGCTCAGTTTTCTCAGGGCTTGGTGTAGTGGTGGTCACTGAGGAACTGGAGTTGTGTTTGCATGGTTGGTTTTTACCAGAGTCTTTTGTTTTGTCCTTGGGTTTGACGCATATGAGGTTTGGACTGCCCTGATGCTTCATCTGCACTCTTGTGCTGTTTTGCCTTGTTAAAGGTCTCAAAGCAGATTTCTGGTTCTTTGGCAGTTCTGGTGGAGGTGTCCCTGTAGCTCTGACTATAGCATTGTCAGGAGAGCTGCACGTGCCTGATTAGGGGGGAAGGAACATATTACAAAACTTAACTTTACCATCTTTCTCACCCACACCTTTGCATTTACTTAAAATACAAAACCTCATACATTAACCAAACTAATAAACACAATATATTTACTGGGCTTCATCCATCCATCAGTCACTGATACTGGTGACATTTTCTTTTCAGCTGTCTCTTTTCTTTTTCTTTTAAGCTTGTTTACCCTCTGGTCTAAGGGTCTCTCATGTTTTGACTGTACTGTGGAGCAGACAATATTATTATTATAAATCACATGAAACTGTCTTGTAAACTTAAGAATAAAATATTTATTTGGGTGTTTTTCTATTTAAAAAGTCATAGCTTTAAAACAAAACAATCCATTTCAGGCTGTACAACAAACAGGAGTTTTGAGTTTATTTCTACCACTTTAAAACAAAAAACAACAAACCCACATTTTTTTTAATACACCTCATTTTGCAAAATAAAAACCAAACTGCTTTTAAAATCAACTTTTAAAATCCAGTTTAAAACCATTTTGCACAGAAAAAAAACCCACCCTCTTAGTTTGAAACACACCATTACCATCAGTTTGCAGCCATATACTTAAAAAAACCCACCTATGTTTTACACACACACACAGTTTAAAACACAGTTTGCAACAAAATACTGTTCAATAAATCCACATGCATTTAAAAGCCAATTGCAGAAAGTTACCTTCTACTACATGTGTGTTTGGGCCTTTGGATTACAGAACAAGCAAAAATGCTTGTTAGTATTACCCCCAAATCCCTATACAACCTGTGTAATACTTGAAGTTATTAAGCAAAACTACTGTTAAAATGGTTTTTACCTTGGCCTGGTGATGAAATGCAATTTAAAGTTACTGGTTCCATGCTAAACAGATCACACTGCAATAAACATAGGCATCATTATTTACTAAGACAACATGGCCAACGAGTGATATTATATAATATATATTTTCAGAGTTAAAAACAGGGAGCATACCTCCTCTTGCAGTCCAGCAGCCGTTCAAGAGAGTTTCTGTTGAAAAAGACAGTCTCCAAAATACCTGAGGTTTTTATGCCATCCTAACCCTTTCTTTCAAACAGACTTCAAAATAGTAGCTATCAGGTTGATTTGATTGCTACAACTCTGAAATAATAGATACTTAAGGACTTTAGGCCCCCTCCCTAACATTCCCTTTTGTGATCTAGGGGGGGAGGGGGGGGAATTAAGCTGTCTGCACAACTGAGCTGCTTTTGGCTACATTTTTTCCTTTTAGTTAAAATACATTTTTCTGTAGGGCCTTCTTACAGTATTAAACAGTAAATCCCCAATCCTTAGTGTAACTGCCCCATTCCCAAGTGGGGACCCTTTGCAGATATCAATACATGTCTTTGGGGCTTGTTTTTTTAAACTTGTTTCTTTCATGCTTAAAGTTTGGGGTGGGGGTATGAAATAAAATGGTTGTATCACAACCATAATAAGCACCCAGAGCTTTTAAATGTTTGATTGTCTTTAGAGCAAATGCTTGTTCTAAAGCATGGTGAAGGTTTGTGAACCCTTGAAACATTTCCGTTTTGGGTTAGACGCTTGTGTGTGGGTTTTTTTTTTTTTTTTTTTTTTGGTAAATATATTATTTTAAACGTTTAATGGCATTGAATTGCTAGAAAGAGTGACCCACAGCATTCAAACAACTCCTGTAGAGTTCTGCCAACTCCTGGGACATTTTAACTGTCTAATAGCGCTCTACCAACTCCAGGGGTAATATTTAAACTGTCCAATAGCATCTGCGAATTCCTGAGGTTTTATTTCATTTCATATTAATCAGAACTTGCCCACCCACCTCCCTTACTATGGGTGCACACCAATCAAATGTATCCCTATGGCAACATGGGTATGTAATCATAATTACCTTCGCTATTCAGTGGGGGTGTGGTTAAAACCATTCAGTTCAACAGGATGAGTCAACTCTATTGTACTCAAACACATGTCTGAACCATCTCTGTTTGTTTTACTGGTGTAAGCAGAGTCAGGATGAGCTCTGCCCTGACATCTGGTGGTGAGTTGTGGAAAAGAACTTCAGGAACACATTTTTAGGATTTTTTCCCTTCCCACAACATACATTTCAGCTTTTTGCTGTAAATGGGTCTCTTTTACACAAAGACACAAGAGCTAGGTTCTCACAAACCATTTTTTTTTAAATTGAAAAGACATACAGCTCCTTGAAAACAAACCAAGATGTTCCATCAAAACTTTTAGCTCACTTAAGGGCCAGAGACCTTCTAAGAGAAACACAGATAGTCACAAAGCCCTTTTCAATAGATTTTTTTTTAAATTTACAGCTACCAAGTTTTATATTGCCTGTTTGTCCCCTCACCATTCTCTAACTTAATCCTTTTAGATTTCTTACAAATAGTCTTTTTCTTAAGCAGGGCTCTGTCACTTTTTGTGCGGACCAGACGGTCAATATAACGCTGTAAGCAGGCATCTTCCAGTTTGGGCATTTTCTTTAAAATGTGGCCAGGGTCTCCACTGAATTGCACAGCATTTATCAAGGTCACCCCTTGCGCTAACTGTTCTTGGGTTAGGCACAGACATTGCATAGCATAACCTATGGCAATAATAGTGTTCAATAAGCTTTCCAAACACAGCTCAGCACACAGGCCCCGGAGTTTGCAGTTTACATTCATTGAAGTCCAAGTCACACGGTCATGGTGCCGTTGGGCTGGCGCATCTATGACACAGCCCTCACAATCTTCAAAAAGCTTTTCCCTAAGACAGTGATTAAGAATGGCATAAACAGCAACGCGTACAATAGTCCGCATAACTTTTTTACGCTCACGACGTGGCACTGGCTCAGTGAGTTCTATCCCAAGCCTCCTCCTAAACTCCTCATAGCCATCATCCTCGGAGTTCATCTTCGCTGCTTGATGCAATGCTGACCAGGGCCTCCGGTCCTCTAGAAAGGCATCGTCGAGCTGTCGAGAGATTTTCGGACAAGAAACAAGTGTAAGTTCCCACTGCTTGTTTTTAGATTTACACAACCCCAGGTTCCTAACCCCATTACACCCCATCATCAACCGTCACTTCTTAATCATTCATTTACCTGAGCAACATCTTTTCCATTCACCTTGTCCACCGGTGACTCCCCAAAGCCATGATCACCTTCCTCCTTCAGGGTGATGGACGACGAGAGGCCACCATGCTCATCGGGGTGTCTCATGAGCGGTTGGGCTTCGGGTTCGGCTTCTGGCATATCCATCAATGGCTGGGCCAAAGGAATCCCCTCGGCTGCTCCCTCATCCTCTTCGGAATTGTCGCTGCTGTAGCGCTTTCTCCACACAAGTCCAAAGGTCCTCAGAGCTAAAACAAAGTCCGAAGTTCTCACGGGGGTGGTAAAGGACTCCCATGTTTCCTCTCAAACACGTCTTTTTGGTAAGAGATGGCCTCCTCTGCCCAGCGCTGGGACTTATGGGGTAATGGTGCTGCATTCTGATTGGCAGAGCGCATTGGAAGGAGTTCTTAGAGGGGTCACACGACCCTCTTCTGGGTGGTTCACCCCATCCCAGAACCTGCCCTATTTTGGTCAAATCTCCTTTTGGGGCAATCCTCTGCAGCCGAAACCCATCGTGATTGGTAGAGAGTGTTGGGAGGAGTTCTTAGAAGGGTCACATGAACCACTTCCGGACTGGTCACCCCACCCCGGAATTCCCCCCAATTGGTCAAATCTCCTCTCGGGGTGGTCCCCAGCGGCTGAAACCCCTCCTGATTGGTAGAGGGTGGTGGTAGGAGTTCATAGAGGGGTCACACAAACCTCGGAACTCCCCCTGATTGGTCAAATCTTCTCTCGGGGCATTCCTATCAAGGGCAAAACCCATCCTGATTGGTAGAGGACAGTGGGAGGAGTTCTTAGAGGGGTCACATGACACACCTTGCTTCCGGTCATGTGTCCGCCTTGACCCCGGAAGTAATACCCCCATGGGGTGGGACTTCCAATGACCGGTGGGCAGGGCTTATTGGGTCAAGGTCTGGGGTTAATGTTTGATTGACAGTAGGGTCCTTATACTACTCGCTCCCGCTACCCAGAATTGGAAGAAGAGAGAGGCAACTATAATACTGGGCAGTATTAGCCGTTGTACTACTGCTCAGATGCTGTAAATGAGAGAAGGATGAGGCCCTGTAAAGTAGCCTGGGTTGATTTTTATTACTCAAAGCGTTTTTATTACACATCAGGACATCTAGTCATTCTGATGGACATGTAGCCTCTGGACAAGCTCAGTGATAAGCATGCACATTATACTGTTTGCTCAGGGGTCATTACTGTAGTAACAGCCAAGTACCGGCCCAGATCCTTAAATACACCTGAGCTCTAGACTCCGCATCATAGTCGAGCAGTCTATGGAGTGGAACTCCTCGTTGTACATCAACTTTGTTGACTATGAGAAAGCATTCGATAGCGTGGATCGAGAGACTCTCTGGAAGCTCCTTCGGCACTATGGCATCCCAGCAAAGGTGGTCAACTTGATTAAGAACTTATATGACGGCATACACTGTAGAGTGATCCATGGAGGGCAGCTTACAAACAGCTTCCAGGTGCGAACCGGAGTTAGACAAGGATGCTTGTTTTCACCATTTCTCTTTCTCCTTGTCATTGATTGGATTATGAAGACACCCACTTATGAGCGCAGGAACGGAATCCAGTGGACGTTGTGGACCCCGCTTGATGACCTGGACTTTGCCGACGACCTTACACTCCTTTCGCATAGCAAACAGCAGATGCAAGAGAAGACCAACGTAGTGGCAGCCACGTCATCACAGGTTGGCCTCAACATCCACAAGGACAAGACCAAGATCCTCAAGATTAACTCCATCAGTAATGACCCAGTCACACTGAATGGAAGCCCTCTGGAAGAAGTGCAGTCCTTCACCTACCTAGGCAGCATCATCGACCAACAGGGTGGCACGGACGCAGACATCAAAGCAAGGATCGGTAAGGCAAGAGCAGCTTTCTTACAGCTCAAGAACATCTGGAGCTCCAGAGAGCTGTCTTTGGCAACAAAGATTAGACTGTTCAACTCCAACGTGAAATCAGTTTTATTGTATGGAGCTGAAACCTGGAGGACAACTAAAACAACCACCAGGAAGATCCAGACCTTCATAAATAGTTGCCTTAGAAGGATTCTCCAGATCCGCTGGCCAAACACCATCAGCAACATCTACCTCTTGGAGAGGACCTGTCAACTTCCAGCAGAGGAAGAAATTAGAAGCAGAAGGTGGGGCTGGATAGGACACACACTACGCAAGCAGCCAACCAACATCACTAGACAGGCATTGCGGTGGAACCCCCAAGGCAAGCGGAAAAGAGGCCGTCCAAGAAACACCTGGTGACGCGACCTTCAGGCTGATAGCATAAAAATGGGCTATACCTGGAACCAGCTAGAGCAAATGGCCCAGGATAGAGGACTCTGGAGATCTGTGGTTGGCGGCCCATACCCGATTGGGGTGACGGGCATGAGTGAGAGTGAGTAAGAGCTAGACTTTGGGTTGTTCTAAATTATGCTGTCTTGAAACAGCCATTACTGCACTGGAGATTGCTGTAGCACAACGCACACTGTGTGTGCCATCTTCTGTTTCCAGCTCACACCCCATATACTTGGGTGGGAAGCTAGGAGTTGGTGACATACAGCCAGCTACACTGGCTGTACACTATATATGCTAGTTCTCTGTGTGTTAGGGATTTGCACATGCTGGGGAATTCCTAGCTGCCTCTTAGGGCAGCTTTATGGCTACTTTGTCCTGCTCCACTGCAACATAGGGCAGCAAAAAGGTGACTTTACCACTAATCCCACCCCTATTTATGCACCTACATGTGATTGTTAGGAGTCAAAGTTTAGGTATCCAGGTTTGGAAAATCCAGTCACCTGGCATAAAGTTGTCTGATGTCAACCAAAGGACAAATATGCCTATAAACATCAGTCCCCTTGTTTTTCAAATATCTATTTTAAACACCACAATGCTGATAGAGATTTAATCAGCACGGCTGCAGGTGGCTATAATGAGTATTTAGGCATCTAACTGCAGATTTTAGTGCTTAACTTTAGCCACCCAAGGCCTTTGTATTTGTATGGCCCAATCCTATGAGTTGCTGAGTGTTCTCAAACTCCCACTGATCTTATTGGGAGATAAGGATGCTCTGCCCTTCAGAGAAGGCGCTCAGCAGATAGAACTCATCCTCCAAAGTTAGCTACTATGATCCTCCACCTCATAGAAAAAGGTCACTGAATGGTCAGGCTTCTAGTCTCCATCACCACCTCATTCTCCAGTTTACTGTCCCCCTGGGTTCAGGGCCTGTGGGGATTCACCAGGCAGCAGTTAGCAGAGGAGGGCGAAAGGCAGAGGGAGTCTGGGATGTTATTGCTTATAGCTCTCAATGGGGAGACAATGTTCCTGTAAGAATTGAATATTGGAAGGAAATCAATAGAGACCCCTGCTGAATTGACACATTCCGCTCATTCAAAAGCGACTATATTAAGTAATATGGGTTCCCCTAATCTTGTAGTGTTTCCTGTTTTGGTGATTGCTTTCTATACCGTATCCAGCAGCTTATTCCCGGCCCATGTTATCAGATTGGTATTCCCTAGTATTCTCCACTTTGTTTATGTGTATTAAGGAGCACTGGACAAATACTCATGACTCTTCACATTTCTTTTTCAGGTGCTGGCCAAGTATCTCACAAAGAAGGTCATATGTAAATAACCCAGCCCCAGATTTTGGATTTACTGTGCACACATTTCCTACTAAACTGTTTGAAGTATCTGTTTCAATTGCTCAGAGGCCTGATTTCTTCTTTCAGAGAAACTGGGGCTTCCTGCATGTCCACTGTAACCATGATGTGGGGGCTTCCTCCCTTACCCTTTCTCTGCAGAGATGGAAGAAGACCTCAGTTCAGTGCCTCTCTGGGGTTTCTAACTACTCTTCCAGGATCCCCACTGTGACGAAATGGGGGATTTTCTTCTATTTTCGTGGTTTTCCAGTGGTTTGCATGCAGAGGGAGTGGGACTCAGTGCCCCTGGGTGTTACTGGTTTAACGAGGTGAGGGGAGAGGGAGTTTGTTGTTAGAGGACCGGAGAGGGAACTTGGGACCCCAGCCGATGGCCTGGAGGATGGACACCCCAGCGTCCGCTGACCTGATGACCCAGAGACTCAGCTCAGGAGTCACAGCCGGTTCTAGCCAGTGGGAGGACAATGGGCTGTGAAGAGAGGACCCCATGACCCAACCAGCCGGTTCCAGCCAGAGGAGGGCAGAGAGAAAGGAGGCCCAGACGACCCTGTTTACCTGGAGAGAAGACAATGGACAGAGGGGGGCTTGGGGCCGGTGATCTCAGATGCAGCTGGGAAGCAGAGGGGCTCTGGGCTGGAGAGGAGGGGCAGCCAGAGCCCACCTGGATGCAAGGAGACTGGGATGTACTGTGCTGAGGGAGGTCAGGCCTGAGGCCCTGAGTGTTTCCTGTGTTGTGTTCAATGCTCAAAAAACCCTCCTGTTTTATGCTGGCTGAGAGTCACTCCGGTCTAGAGAACAGGGTTGCATCGTCCCCTTCAGGGGGAGGGAGGCCCCGGGGGGTCCAGAGTGAGTGGACTCCCTGAGGGGGCCCACGGCGAGAGACAGATGTGCTAAGGCTCAGAGAGGTGCGGCTCCAGGAGGTGGAGGGGCCTAACCCCGAGAGAGAGTGGACCCCCGAGAAGGGCTGTCTCACTGAAAGGGGTGCCCCCCAACCCCCACGGACCGCACAGGGCCACGAGTGGGCACGATCTGTGAGTCCGTGACACCCACAAAGCTAGATCTAATCCCTGTAGTTAGTGATCTGGGGTCTGGTTCTTAATCATATTCTCATCTTTGTTTTTCTGGGAATTCAGTGTTGCTGATGAATTCTGGGTTGTAAGTGGAATGGACTGTGTTCTGGTGAGTTATCCTCCCTCCTGTCTAGTCTATTTCTGGGTCAGAAGGCTATCTGTGAACTGCGTCTGTTTACTTACAGACTTAGGATAGGTGCCTGCAATAGTGTGTGAGGGAAGGCATCTCTGCTTTTCTAAGCCAAGTCCCTGTTTGTGTACTGCAAGACTTTATCCGAGAGGAACCATTGGATTCCCTAGCTTCCCCCACTGCACTACAAGGGAACGACTGTCATTGGGTATCTCTGATAGGGTATGTCCCGCTGTGCTCACTGGTCTTGTGACTTCTCCGTATCAGGGACCAGCTCATTTTGTTAATAATTCACATTGGACTAGAGCTGGGTGAACGCTGCAGGGTCAGTTCGCTGTGGGGCTCACCAGTTAAACTCCACAGTTCAGAGAATCCTAGAAATGTAGGGCTGGAAGGGTCCTAGAAAGATCATCCCGTCCGGCACTATACTTAGACCGTCCCTGACAGGTCTTTGT
Organism: Emys orbicularis; assembly: GCF_028017835.1. NCBI lineage: Eukaryota > Metazoa > Chordata > Testudines > Emydidae > Emys > Emys orbicularis. The sequence continues at coordinate 7,802,483 of NC_088701.1, read as the reverse complement.
CTAACGGGTTCTTAAAAACCTCCAATGATGGGGATTCCACAACCTCCCTTTGAGGCCTATTCCAGAGTTTATCTATCTTTATAGTGAGAAAGCTTTTCCTAATATCTAACCTAAATCTCCCTTGCTGCAGATTAAGCTGATTCCTACTTCCAGTGCACATGGAGAACAGTTGATCAGGGTCCTCTTTGTAACAGTCCTTAACATATTTGAACCCGGTTTGAACATATTTGGGGGTTGGCTAAGATAAAGAGGCCCCTGGAGGAGGGAAAGCAGGTTACAGGGGTATGTGTGCAGCTTTCTTGGGGTGCCCAGGCTCTGAGTCACCTTGTTACCCATCTGGGTAGAGGAAGATTTTCTCAGGGAGCTGATATCTAGTCAAGCATAACATCACCGGTCTGTTAGCCATCCTACCAATCTCCACAGGACTCTGCCAGCCCTTGCTCTGCCTTGCACGGTAACAGTAGTTGCACCACAGCCCCCAAGCCCCTCTGAAAGTGTCCCCCAGTAGCATCGGGTTACTGTCACAGGACACTCACAGAAATTACCAGGGAACAGAATCCAAACAGCTTATTGGTACAGCTCAGGATCAGACCTTTTATAACATCGCAGCAATGAGATATATGTATAGTGGAACAATCCTAAATTTATTATCAAAGATTAAGATTTAAGAGGTACTGAGTCAGGATAATGGAAACAGAACTGGTTACATATAAAATGAAAATCTAAATTTAACATTAACCGGCTAAAATCAATTATTACAGCGTTTTTCACCTAAAGCAATCTCCCAGCAGCATTAACCAACATGCCTGGGATCCAACTTTCCTGAGGAAGGAGACAGGCTTTTTGCATGCTGTTACCAGATGTGCCCGTCACTTTGGGGTAGGCTCATTGATTAGGGTTACTCTTCTGGGGGAGGGGGGTCTGTAATTCTATCAAGGTGCTGCTTGTGTCACTTGTGTGTTCATATGGAGCTCTACTTCCTTCTGCAAGTCCCCTCCCAATGGAGCTACCCTGCAGGACCTAGGTTCCCCAGGGCTGGGTTCCGCCAGCCCTAGAACTAGAGCGCCCCCTACCACATTGGCTGGGCGAGTGCATGCAATGAGCCAGGCAGCTGAGCCAGTGTCTCCCCCAGGGAGAGCGCCCCCTACCACCTAGGCTGGGAGAGCACATGCAATGAGCGGCGAGTCTGACAGCCCCAGCTGGCACCCACCCTGGGCTGGGACGCCCCCATCCCCAGAGCACCCGGGCTGCTCTCAATCCAACACCTGCAGCCAGGAAGGGGTTGAAGTCAGGTCAGCCCAGCCCAGCTGAAAACCTGAGTCCCATGGAGGGGTCAGAGGCAGCTGGTCAGGTCTTGCCTGGCCCCTCTGGAAACAGCACGGCTGCTGGCCTGGACAGCGCCCGCCCAGAGCGCTGGGATGCCTGAGTCATTTTTGCTGCAGGAAGGGCATGGACGAGGCTGAGAGTAACAGGGGTGCCCATTACCCTGGCGTGGAAGGGGTTAAACACAGCAGGGAGAGTTGGTCCCAGCTGTGCCCTGGGCTAGACGGAGAAGCTGGGGTTCCCCAGCCAGGGTCTCCAAGCACCCCCCCAGCACAGGCCTCACTCTCCTGTACAAGGCCCGTCCGGTCTCCACTGCCATCCGGCCGATGGCAAAGTCCATCTGGCGCACGAATGGGGACATGCGTGCGGCCACAGTATGGGCAACACTCAGCACCACACTGGGCTGTTCCCGCACGATCCTGGGGAGAGAGCGGGCAGCTCGTCAGCGCACAGGTGGCCCCGTTGCTGCCAGTGCGCTGCTGACTGCAGCCGCCCCCTCCCTGAGTCCCCCACCTCCTCTGGAACAGAGCCAGCCAAGAAAACATGGCACCAGGACAGATCCCAGCCCAGGGCAGGAGAATCCAGGCCCATGCAACAGGGGCACGATTGGAGGTCTGGGAGTAGGGCGGGCCTCTGCCCCTGCACTCCAAGCGTCATGTCCCTGTACCAGATGTGGATTGGTGACAGAGCTCGCTTACACATGCCTGATGTGTTCCTCATAAGATCCTTTATTGCTCTGCCAGATGGCTAGGTTTACATAAGGTATGTTACACACAGTGCCACCTAGTGGTATAAGACAGTTTAATATTCCATTGTAACTCCCCCTTTAAGTTCTACATTCCTGCCATTTACAAAGTTTACACTATCACACTATCTTTGAAGTTCAGTACGTGTCGATCTGTTACGCGTCTCTGAATCGCACTGGTTTTCTAATTCCGTGGCCTGAATGCGTAACAACTTGGTCATCTGGTTGCAATGACTGGCTGTGGTCAGTATGGAATCCTTGAGGTCTTCTTCTTCTACATCTGTCCTTTATAGAGTTTTCTCTGTTGATTGTTCTTTCTGAGGAACAAACTGCAGATGTTGACTCTTTCTGTTGAACTCTCCACTGTCGGTCTCACTCACATATGATCTGGGTACTGAACTCCTTTTCTTTACAACAGTTGGAATTGAGCATCTTTTTTCTCCATCTAGTTTGACATGAACATAGTCACCAGGTTCTAGGCCTGGCATTTCTGTAACTGATTGATGTCTGTTGTAAAAGTGTTTGTAGGCTCTTTTAGCCTTTTGATCTGATTTGGCTATTCTCTTCATGTCTGGCCACTTTGGCAATTGATTCTTTTCCAAAGTTGAAACAGTCATTCTGAGTTGTCGTCCCATCAGGAACTGTGCTAGACTATATCCAGGAGCTGGTATTGGTGTTGATCTGTAACTCAGAAGAGAGAGGAATGGATCTTCCTGCGGTAGGATTTTCTTGGCTACAGTCATATTGTGTTTGCAATTACTTAGATTGTGCTGCAGTGAATTGTGGTCTGTTGTCTGTCACTAGTAGTTCTGGAATGACAAAGTGAGCAAAAGTGCACTTCACTTTCTCAATAACACTATGATATTTATGTCTTGCAAGTACATTATTTCAATGTACCTGTACAAATAGTCCATGACAACCAGGTAACAATGTCCTCTGAATCTGCATAAATCTGTAGCTAGTCTCTTCCAAGGTCTGTCTGGTACAAGTGTTATTAAAGGTTCTTTGTGTTGTGTTGGTCTGTTAGTTGTGCAGTGTTCACATGCAGATACTTTATTCTTTATGTTCTTGCTGATGTCTGACCACCACAGAGTCTGGTTGGCCTGTTCACAGCATTTAGTTAATCCTTGATGTCAGGAGTCCATTTGACTTGCTTAATTCTCCACAAACCAGAAAGTAGTTTCTTGTCACTTTCCAGCCACTTCTAATGTAACATAGAACTTCCTGAAGTTGCCTGTCTGTCGAGGTTGCTTTGTGTAGCTGGAGTAGTCTCTCTTTTCTGACACTGATCGATATGCATCCACAACATCTTCTTGTCTCAGGGGATTTATGATAAAGACTTAACATTCAAGTGTCTTCTTACAGTTTCTAAGCTAGTTTCAGGTTTGTCAAGTTGCTCTAGGTTTTGCTGTCTCGCCAGCTCAGACAGCACTGCCCTCTGTATAGCTGTGGCTAGGGTTAAAGCTCTCTTCAACTGTAGCTGCTATGAAAGATTTTTATCTGTTAACCCAATAGCTTCTGATATTTTCATGTTTTGCATTCCCAAAATCACAGTTTTCAGCCAGTGTATGCAGAGTTCTTATAAAACACTGAACATTTTCCCCTGGTCCTTGAATTCTTTGGTGGAAACATGCACTTTCATAAATCACATTTCTCTGAGGTATACAGTGTAAGCAGAGTCTGAATGAGCTCTCCCCTGACATCTAGTGGTGAGGTGTGGAAAAGGACTTCAGGAGCTGATCTTGTTTGCATGGACACACCCACCCTGCCTAGGTGCTCAGCATGATGGGACTGCTTGCCCAAATGATCATAGAATATTAGGGTTCGAAGAGACCTCAGGAGATCTTCCAGTTCAATCCCCTGCTCAAAGCAGGACCAGTCCCCAACTAAATCATCCCAGCCAGGGCTTTGTCAAACTGGGCCTTAAAAACCTCTAAGGATGGAGATTCCACCACCACCCCAGGTAACCCATTCCAGTGCTTCACCACCCTCCTAGTGAAACAGTGTTTCCTAATATCCAGCCTAGACCTCCCACACTGCAACTTGAGACCATTGCTTCTTGTTCTGTCATGTGCCACCACTGAGAATAGCCAAGCTCCATCCTCTTTGGAACCCCCCCCCCCCCTTTCAGGTAGTTGAAGTCTGCTATCAAATCCCCCCTCACTCTTCTCTTCTGCAGACTAAATAACCCCAGTTCCCTCAGCCTCTCCTCATAAGTCATGTGCCCCAGGCCCCTAATCATTTTTGTTGCCCTCTGCTGGACACTCTCCAATTTGTCCACATCCTTTCTGTAGTGGGGGGACCAAAACTGTACACAATACTCCAGGTGTGACCTCACCAGTGCCAAATAGAGGGGAATAATCACTTCCCTCGATCTGCTGGCAATGCTCCCAATATGCCCTTTCGCCTTGCCGGCAACAATGGTACACTGCTGACTCATATCCAGCTTCTCGTCCACTATAATCCCCAGGTCCTTTTCTGCAGAACTGCTGCTTAGCCAGTCGGTCCCCAGCCTGTAGCGGTGCATGGGATTCTTCCTTCACAAATGCAGAGTCCTGCACTTGTTGGCCCAATCCTCCAATCTGTCTAGGTCACTCTGGACCCTATCCCTACTCTCCAGCATATCTACCTCTCTCCCCAGCTTAGTATTATCTGCGAACTTGCTGAGGGTGCAATTCATCCCATCATCCAGATCATTAATAAAGGTGTTGAACAAAACTAGTCCCAAGAACGACCCCTGGGGCACTCCGCTTGGTATCGGCTGCCAACTAGACATTGAGCCATTGATCACTACCCGTTGAGCCCGACAATCTAGCCAGCTTTCTATCCACCTTATAGTCCATTCATCCAATCCATACTTCTTTAAATTGCTGGCAAGAATACTGTGGGAGACCGTTGTGACGTTATTGACATAAATTGTGACCGTATAGATCATTGTTGCAACTAGGGTCCTATGGTTGCACCAGTTCTTATACAGAGGAGGCCAGTGCGGTGTCTATGGGAAGATTGTAGTTTGTTGGTTATGATTATGCTGTCTGTATGTGTGTATCATTTTTGTATTTGAAGTTATGAATGTTGGCTATGTATTTGTTTGATTCTAAGGAGCTTCAGTGAAGCATTTGGTCAGCATCTTGAGAAAGGACTATTCTCAGTAAGTGCCCAATCAGGAAACACTTAACTGACAATGGACTTGGGAGATGCCAATCCACATCTGAGCTTTCCTGGGAACATTCGAACTAACATGTAAACAATGGCGTCGGCCTGCAAAAAGCTGAATCGTTCATAGACATGTGACTTGCCTAGGTGACTGCAAACTCCATCTTGTTGAGGGGATTTTACACAGGAGAACAAAGCGGTTTCCACCCACAAGAGAGAGACTATATAAGGCCTTGGAAACCTCTCCATTTTGTCTTCAGCTGGCCCAAAAGAGATGCCTGAAAGAAACTGGAACAAAGGACAGTAACTATGGGGGTGTGAGTGATTGCTGGACCCAGACTAGGAAGGCATCTAGTCTGTGAAAGAAGCTTATTGGAACAGCTCTGAGGGTGAGATTTACCTGTATTCAGTTTCTTAATGTATTAAGCTTAGACTTGCGTGTTTTTGTTTTATTTTGCTTGGTAATTTACTTTGTTCTGTCTGTTATTACTTGGAACCACTTAAATCCTACTTTTTATACTTAATAAAATCACTTTTGTTTATTAATTAACCCAGAGTAACTGATTAATACCTGGGGGTGTAAACAGCTGTACATATCTCTCTATCAGTGTTATAGAGGGCGGACAATTTATGAGTTTATGCTGTATAAGCTTTATATAGAGTAAAGCGGATTTATTTGGGGTTTGGACCCCGTTGGGAGCTGGGTATCTGGGTGCTGGAGACAGGAGCACTTCTTAAGCTGTTTTCAGTTTAGTCTGCAGCTTTTGGGGGACGTGGTTCAGACCTGGGTGTGTGTTTGTAGCAGGCTAGCGTGTCTGGCTCAACAAGACAGGTACTGAAGTCCCAAGCTGCCAGGGAAAACGGGCTCAGAGGTAGTCTCAGCACATCAGGTGGCAGTCCCAAGGGGTTCTCTGTGACCCAACCCATTCACAACTGTATCAAAAGCTAAAGTCAAGATATATCACATCCACCGCTTTCCCCATATCCACAGAGCCAGTTATCTCATCATAGAAGGCAATCAGGTTGGTCAGGCATGACTTGCCCTTGGTGAAGCCATGTTGACTGTTCCTGATCACCTTCCTCTCCTCCAAGTGCTTCAAAATGGATTCCTTGAGGACCTGCTTCATGATTTTGCCAGGGACTGAAGTGAGGCTGTAGTTCCCCGGGTTCTCTTTCTTCCCTTTTTTAAATATGGGCACTATATCTGCCTTTTTCCAATCGTCCGGGACCTCCCCCTATCGCCACAAATTTTCAAAGATAATGGCCAATGGCTCTTCAATCACATCAGCCAACTCCCTCAGCACCTTTGGATGCATTAGATCTGGACCCATGGACTTGTGCATGTCCAGCTTTTCTAAATAGTTCTTAACCTGTTCTGTCACCACTGAGGGCTGCTCACCTCCTCCCCATACTGTGTGGCCCACAATAGACCGCTTGTGGCTGGTGTTGGATCCCCAGTCTCCTTTGTTATTGGGGAAGGAATAATAAAGGGTTGTTATCCTTGTTGTGTGAACTGTGAGTGGGATGCAGAGAAGGGACGGGCATGTTAAAGGGACTTTTGGGTTGCTGGACTTAAGAACCTAAGGGGAAAAGGACACTGCCCAACTTACTTGGGGGTGGGTCTTTTGTTCATGGTTTATGTTTATGAACCCTAGTTGCAGTGTTTTCCCAAATTAATGCTGAGTTACTTCCCTCCTTTTATTAATTTTTTTCCCCCTACACTCAGATTCTGTGCTTGCGAGCGGGGAAGTATTGCCTCTTAGAGGCACCCAGGGGGTGGTGTGTAATTGTCCCAGGTCACTGGGTGGGGACTTGAGCTGGTTTTGTGTTGTATTGTTGAAAAGGAACCCCTAGAGACTGAACACGGCCCTTGTTGCTGCTGGCTCCACCTGGCAGAAGGGTTACAAAGTATACGTCAAACATAGCCAGACCCCTTTCATAGTCATCTTTGTGACTTTAGTAAAGTCAAAGGATTTAAAGATATGCCACAACAGCCCAACACTGTAGCATATAATTTCAGAAGGAAGTTAGTGAAAATGAGGAAGTTAGTGAAACAGAAATTAAAAGATACAGCACAAAAAGTGAAATCCCTCCAAGTTGCATGGAAACTTTTTAAAGACACCATAATAGAGGCTCAACTTAAATGTATTTCCCAAATTAAAAAACATAGTATGAGAATCAAAAAAGTGCCACTGTGGTTAACAAAGTAAAAGTAGCAGTAAGAGGCAAAAAGGCATCCTTTAAAAAGTGGAAGTTAAATCCTAGTGAGGAAAATAGAAAGGAGCATAAACTCTGGCAAATGAAGTGTAAAAATATAATTAGGAAGGCCAAAAAAGAATGTGAAGAACAACTAGCCAATGACTCAAAAAGTAATATAAAAAATTAAGTACATCAGAAGCAGGAAGCCTGCTAAACAACCAGTGAGGCCACGGGACGATCGAGATGCTAAAGGAGCACTCAAAGAGGATAAGGCCATTGTGGAGAAACTAAATGAATTCTTTGCATCGGTCTTCACGACTGAGGATGTGAGGGAGATTCACAAACCTGAGCCATTCTTTTTAGGTGACAAATCTGAGGAACTGTCCCAGATTGAGGTGTCATTAGAGGAGGTTTTGGAACAAATTGATAACTAAACAGGAATAAGTCACCAGGACCAAATGGTATTCACCCAAGAGTTCTGAAGGAACACAAATGTGAAGTTGCAGAACTACTAACTGTAAATTATCATTTAGATCAGCTTCTGTACCAAATGACTAGAGGATAGCTAATGTGACACCAATTTTTAAAAAGGGCTCCAGATATGATCCCGGCAATTACAAGTCTGACTTCAGTACCGGAGAAACTGGTGAAACTATAGTAAAAAACAAAATTGTCAGATACATAGATGAACATAATTTGTTGGGGAAGAGTCAACATGGTTTTTGAAAAGAGAAATCATGCCTCACCAATGTACTAGAATTCTTTGAGGGGGTCAACAAGCATGTTGACAAGGGGGATCCAGTGGATATATTGTACGTAGATTTTCAGAAAGCCTTTGACAAGGTCCCTCACCAAAGGCTCTTAAGCAAAGTAAGCTGTCATGGGATAAGAGGGAAGGATCTCTCATGGATTGGTAACTGGTTAAAAGATAGAAAACAAATGGTAAGAATAAACGGTCAGTTTTCAGAATGGAGAGAGGTAAATAGTGGTGTCCCCCAGGGGTCTGTAATGGGCCCAGTCCTATTCAACATATTCATAAATGATCTGGAAAAAGGGATAAACAGTGAGGTGGCAAAATTTTCAGATGATACAAAACTACTCAAGATAGTTAAGTCCCAGGCAGACTGCAAAGAGCTAGAAAAGGATCTCTCAAAATTAGGTGACTGGGCAACAAAATGACAGATGAAATTCAATATTGATAAATTCAAAGTAATGCACATTGGAAAACATAATCCCAACTATACATATAAAATGATGGGGTCTAAATTATCTGTTACCACTCAAGAAAGAGATCTTGAAGTCATTGTGCATAGTTCTCTGAAAACATCAACTCAATGTGCAGCGGCAGTCAAAAAAGCGAACAGAATGTTGGGAATCATTAGGAAAGGGATAGATAATCAGACAGAAAATATCATATTTCCTCTATATAAATCCATGGTACCCCCACATCTTGAATACTGCGTGCAGATGTGATTGCCCCATCTCAGAAAAGATATACTGGAATTGGAAAAGGTTCAGAAAAGGGCAACAAAAATAATTAGTGTATAGAACGGCTTCCGTATGAGGAGAGATTAATAAGACTGTGACTTTTAAGCTTGGAAAAGAGATGACTAAGGGGGGATATGATTGAGGTCTATAAAGTCATGACTGGTGTGGAGAAAGTAAATAAGGAAGTGTTATTTACTCCTTCTCATAAAACAAGAACTAGGGGTCATCACATGAAATTAACAGTCAGCAGATTTAAAACAAACAAAAGGAAGTATTTCTTCACACAACACACAGTCAACCTGTGGAACTCTTTGGCAGAGGATGTTGTGAAGGCCAAGACTATAACAGGGTTCAAAAAAGAACTAGATAAATTCATGGAGGATAGGTCCATCAATGGCTATTAGCCAGGATGGGCAGGGATGGTGTCCCTAGCCTCGGTTTGCCAGAAGCTGGGAATGAGCGACAGGGAATGGATCACTTGATTACCTGTTCTGTTCATTCCCTCTGAGCACCTGGCATTGGCCACTGTTGGAAGACAGGATACTGGGCTAGATGGAACTTTGGTCTGACCCAGTATGGCCATTCTTATGTTCTTATGCTCTATCTGCTTCCCCATAGCATAAATTAAAGAAGATTCTCATAGACTCATAGACTTTAAGGTCAGAAGGAACCATCATGATCATAGAATCATAGAAGATTAGGGTTGGAAGAGACCTCTGGAGGTCATCTAGCTCAAAGTAGGACCAACCCCAACTAAATCATCCCAGCCAGGGCTTTGTCAAGACGGGACATAAAAACCTCTAAGGATGGAGATTCCACCACCTCCTTAGGTAACCCATTCCAGTGCTTCTCCACCCTCCTAGTGAAATAGTTTTTCCTAATATTCAACCTAGACCTCCACCACTACAACTTGACACCATTGCTCCTTGTTCTGTCATCTGCCAGCACTATCATCTAGTCTGACCTCCTGCACATTACATGCCACAGAACCTCACCCACCCACTCCTGTAATAGATCCATGACCTCTGACTGAGTTAGTGAAGTCCTTGTCATGGACTCACAGATTGTGCCCACTTGTGGCCCCGTGCGGTCCGTGGGGGGTGCCCCTTTCAGTGAGACAGCCCTTCTTGGGGGTCCACTCTCTCTCGGGGTTGGCCCCTCCACCTCCTGGAGCCGCACCTCTCTGAGCCTTAGCACACCTGTTTCTCGCCATGGGCCCCCTCAGGGAGTCCACTCGCTCTGGACCCCCGGGCCTCCACCCCCCGAAGGGGTTGGTGCAACCCTTTTCTCTAGACTGGAGTGACTCTCAGACAGGGTAAAACAGGAGGGTTTATTGAGAGTTGAACACAGCACAGGAAACACTCAGGGCCTCAGGCCTGGCCTCCCTCAGCACAGCACATTCCAGTCTCCCCTGCATCCAGGTGGGCTCTGCCTGCTCCCCCTCTCCAGCCCAGAGCCCCCCTGCTTCCCCGCTGGGCATCTGATATCACCGGCCCCAGGCCCCGCCTCTGTCCATTGTCTTCTTTCCAGGTAAACAGGGTCCTCTGGGCCTCCTCTCCTCTCCACCCCCCTCTGGCTGGAACCAGCTGGTTAGGTCATGGGGTCCTCTCTTCGCAGCCCATTGTCCTCCCACGGGCCAGAACTGGCTGCGACTCCTGAGCTGGGTCTCCGGTGAGGGTCATCAGGTCACCAGTTGCCAGGGTGTCCCTCCTCCAGGCCATTGGCTGGGCCCCCAAGTTCCCTCTCCAGCCTCTGCAACAACAAACTCCCTCTCCCCTCCCCTCGTTAAACCAGTAACACCCAGAGACACTGAGTCCCACGCCCTCTACATGCAAACCATTAGAAAACCACGAAAAGATAAGAAAACCCCCCACTTCGTCACAGTCCTCAAATAATGATTTAAAGACTTCAAATTACAGAGAATCCACCATTTACACTAATTTAAACTTGAAAGTGACCCATGTCCCATGCTGCAGAGGAAGGGGGGGGGGGAACGACTGTCTTTGTCAATCTGACTTGGGGGGAAAATTCCTTCCCAACCCCAAATACGGTGATCAATTAGACTCTGAGAATGTGGGCAAGACCCAGCAGCCAGACACTTGGGAAAGAATTCTGTGTAGTAACTCAGAGCCGTCCCCATCTAGTGTCCCATCTCCGGCCATTGGAGATAGTTGCTGTTAGAAGTTGCATATCGGCTACATGCCATTGTAGGCAGTCCCACCATCCCATCCCCTCCAGAAACTTATCAAGATCAGTCTTGAAGCCTGTGATAAATAAAGGGGGGGATAGCTCCCTTTGATGGACACCCAGCCAGCCAGTTAGCTGTAAAATCCCTCTTGGTAGCTGTTCTTTACTTGCTTTACCTGTAAAGAGTTAAAAAGTCCCCCAGGTAAAGAAAAAAAAGTGGGTACCTGACCCAAAGAGCCAATGGGAAGGCTAGAATTTTTTTAAATGGGGAAAGAAACTTTCCCTTTGTCTGTGGTTGCTCTCTCTGGGCTGCAGGGATGGAGCAGCAATGCTATAAGCAAAAACGCTGTGTAAGGTTTGAACCAGGTCTGAAAAGGTATTTTCCATACCTAGAAGGAATAATTTGATAGGAAATGTTTAGTTAGATGCTATCAGGTTTATTTCTTATTTTGGCTTGTGGATCTCCTCTGTGCTAACCCTTGATGCTTTTGTTTGCTTGTAAGCTAGTTTGGGTGCTTGATTTTTTGAATTGCTCTTTTAAAATCTAGCAAACGCCTCAGCTCACAGATGTGGGGTGCCAACCAGGGCACAAACCCCAAACTGGCGATGTGCTCTAGAAAGATTTCACCAAGTAACAAGCGTGAACTCCTAAAGCACTATAACAGCCTTTCATGCAGTCCCAGACATTCCCTTTGGGCACCCCAGTCTAGCTTGCCACCCAGGCAAGCCGGCCTTTGTAATAGATGGGCCCTTATACCAATAATCACAACAATATTCAGATTACTCCCAGTCCCAAAGGACCAGTCACTTACCCAGGGCCGGCGCTTCCACTAGGCGACCCTAGGTGGTCGCTTAGGGTGGCAGGATGTGGCGGGGAGGGGGCGGCATTTCGCTGCCCTCTGCGGAATTTCAGCGGCGAGAGGCTTCTTCCGCTCCGGGTCTTCAGCGGAAATTTGGCGGCGGGTCCTTCACTCACTCCGGGACCCGCCGCCGAAGTGCCCCGAAGACTCGAAGCGGAAGGACCCCCGCCGCCGAGAACGCAGCTTCAGAGGAGGAGCTGCCGCCGATTACTGTGGAGGAGCGCTGCCGCCTAGGGCGGCAAAAACCCTGGCGCTGCTCCTGCACTTACCCCAGGTCAATTGTACCTCAGATCTCAAACCACAGACAATGCTTGTAGCCAATCCTGTGATACTAACTAAAGATTTATTAATGAGGAAAAAGAAATGAGAGTTATTCACAAGGTGAAAGCAGGTAACAGACGCACACAAGTGAGGTACAGTCAGGTTCCAAAAGGCAGTAGAAGCTGCTGTAATGTGCAAGCTCTATATGTCCTTTAAGGTTAACCCAGGCTAAGCTCCTTGGGGATTCCTTGCTTATGCTTAGAAATCTTGCCCTTCCCAAATGTCATACAGCATAGTGATACAGGTCCTTCTGATCAGGTGTTTTTATTCCTGTCTGCCAGAGTTCAAACTATGATGGGATGAGGGTTTGTGCATGTTACCGTTTCGTGAGTGCGTGGAAGGGGGAGCAAGCAAAAAAGTCTTTTGTCCACTGATGTTCCATAATGGTTCATTAGGTGTTTATAGGCCTTCTTTTGTTGGGCAGGAGATGGCAAACTAATTTCACACTTGGTAATACCTCTGTCCTGACTGTGGGGGTTTCCAATTTCATAGCAAACACTTACATAGTTACAGAGCAAACACTGAAATCTTACCTTATAACATGGGATACAGTTCTTATAAGTGAGATTAATGCAGGCAGCAACTCACAAGCCTTTCATAACGTCCAAACACTAAACAAGTTCTTATAAACTTCACATCTGTTCTAACATTGCTAATACACAGGTGAGACAGCTTAGTTCCCAGCTCTGCATTTGTCAGTGTTCAGTGAGGCCTAGGAGTTTTGGCATGAGCTGGCACCCGGTCTGCTAGTGTCACACCAGCGGTGAACAGTGACCGCACAGCCTCCTTAACCCAACGTACCGGTTGTACCACAGGAGCAAGGGATTTAGAGAAAAAGGATTTTAAAACAACAAAGGTCTCCACCCCACATCTAGCTGACCCAGAGTCCTGCCAGTCCAAAATGGTTGTCTAAGACAGCCCAGCTTCCCCAGGGAAGGCCCTGGGCACAGCAGGCTCTGTGCTCTCAGTTCCCAAAACTTGTCTCTGTGTGGTGAGAGAGTATGTGTCTGTCTTTCAATCCTGCCCTGGTTGCTGTCCTGTGCCAGCAGGCAGGTGGTTATCCCTGGAGCACGTCCAGCAGGCCCAGGTCAGGCTACCAAAGCACTGCCCAGGACTGTCCTGCAAGTGTTTGCTGAGCAGGGTTCAGCTGAATCCACCTTCCACTTGTAAGCAGGGTCTGAATAGCTAGTTCAGGAGGGGGAGAGACTTCAGGAGCAAACTGTATTTACATGAACACACCTACTCTGCGTAGGTATCTAGCAGACAAGAGTTGAGTAGCTCTAAGTGATCAACTTTGGCTGGTGTTGGGTTACAGATCACTATAGTATTGAATGCAGGGGTAGTGAAATGTTATCAATGTTGTTAGCTTCATTGTATGAATAAAGGGGAGCAGAACTGTGCTGAGCTTGTCCCGATTGAGGGGTCACCCTCAGTTGAAAGGAACTTGCTAAGCCAATGGCTCAAATGCCAGACTCCTGTGAATGTAAGAGGGGTGGGGACAGGTGTCCCAGCCAGGAGGTGTGGAGTCTCCCCAAGGATCCCCAGTCTAGTTTAACCTGTTCCTCCCTACTGTTCAAAGATAGCGTTAAATAGGCTTCATTAGGAGCTTTTTTGTTATGTTAAAGGGCTCAAATGAGATCTGAAACCACTTGAGATGGGGTAGTGTTTCTGCCCAGTCTCCAAAAAGCTGAAAATCACTGAGAGACTGATGTGCAGAGTGTGGCATTATGCCCTCATATTCTTCATAATGATGTTGCTATGATATGATTATGGCATAATTATGATGTATTTCATACAAGTTAAGGCATGTGAGATATCACTGGAAAGGTTATAATTTACTGAATATGATTATCCTATTTGTATGCATGTATCATTTTGGTATCTGAAGTGAGGAATATTGACTATGCATCTATTACAAATGTGTAATACAAATGTGCCCCCTAGTGTAGATGTCTCGCTGGGAACAGCCATTAGGGAGAACAATAGGTCTAAGAAGATGCTAATCACCCACTGAGAAGTCTTCCTGGGAACGCTATAGTCTCTGAGTTATGGCTTCAGGGTCATGTGACCAAGTCACCTGGTACCGGACTCCCTGATAATACTAGTATTTTTCCACTAATTGAGGGTGGGAACTATACTGGGAGACAAAGGATTCCTGCCACATGCAAAAACTATTTAAGGCAGGGGAGTGACATCATCATGGCTGGTTCTTCATTGACTCCCCGCCCAAGAAAGAGGACAGCTGGAAACAACTGACAAAAAGATTGGACAAGGGGAGAAGGACTGAGCCCAAGCTAGAAGGTTGTCTAGCCTGTGAATGGAATATCTGGAGTTTTAAGCTGCAAGCAAGTCTCTGCAATCTGCCTAAAACATCATATAGGGCAGGGGTCTCAAACACGCGGCCCGCGGGGTTCTTTCGTGCGGCCCGCCAAGCTCCCCATGCCCGCGCGCCCCCCGCCCCTCTGCCTACCCCATGGCGCCACGAGCCCCGCACCGCTCCCTGAAGCGGCTGGAACTATGTCCCTGCAGCCCCGGGCGGGGGGGGAGGAGTAGAGGTTCCGTGCTCTCGCTTCCAGGCACTGCCCCCCGCAGCTCCCATTGGCCGGGAACGGGGAACCGTGGCCAATGGGAGCTTTGGGGGAGGTACCTGGAGGAGGAAGAGCAGCACATGGCGCTGTTCCCCCCCCCCCCCCGGGACTCCGGCTGCTTCCTGGAGCAGAACGGAGCGGGGCCAGATGCCAGGGCAGACAGGCAGGGAGCCTGCCCTGGCCATGGTGCGTGGTGCTGCCACCCTGGAGCAGCTCTAGGTAAGCGGCGCCGGGCTGGAGCCCGCATACCACACCCCAATCCCCTGTCCAGAGCCCCCCTGCCACATCCCACACCCTCCCGCACCCCAACTCCCTCCCCTGAGACCCCTGCACCCAACCCCTGCTGCACCCCTCACCCCTTCTGCACCCCAACTCCCTGCCCTGAGCCCTCTGCCGTACCCTGCACACCTCCTGCACCTCAACTCCCTGCCCTGAGCCCCCATCACACCCCACACCACTCCTGCACCCCACCCCCTGTCCGGAGCCCCCTGCCACATCCCACACCCTCCCGCACCCCAACTCCCTGCCCTGAGCCCCCGTCGCACCCTGCTCCCCAACCACCTGCCGCACTCCTCACCCCTCCTGCACCCCACACTCCAATTCCCTGCCCTGAGCTCCCTGCCGGACCCTGCACACCTCCTGCACCTCAACTCCCTGCCCTGAGCCCCCATCACACCCTGCACCCCTCCTGCACCCCCTGGGGGCAGAGTTGGGGTGAGGACTTCGGGGAAGGGGTTGGAATGGGGGCAGGGAAGGGGCGGGAAGAGGCGGGGCAGGGGCGGGGCCTCATGGAAGGGGTGGAGTGGGGGCAGGGGCAGCAAGGGATGGGTGTCAGTGATGCAGCCCTCGGGCCAATGCACTAGTCCTCATGTGGCCCTCGTGGTCATTTGAGTTTGAGACCCCTGATTTAGGGTGAGAATTTGCTACGTGTAACCAATTTCTTTAGTATATTAAGCTTCGATTGTGTTTTGTTTTATTTGCTAGGTAATCTGCTTTTATCTGTTTGCTATCCCTTATAATCACTTAAAATCTATCTATTGTAGTTAATAAACTTGTTTTTGTTTTGTCTAAAACCCAGTATGTGGAATTCATAACTGGGGGGCAAAAAGCTGTTGCATATCTTCCTCCACATTGAGGGAGGGGGTGAATTTCATTAGCTTACGCTGTACAATTCTCTGTGCAGGGTAAGACGGTATAATTTTGGGTTTACCCTCTGTAGCGGGGCGGTTACCCCACTCCTGGGATAAAAGGAGTGAGAGCAGCTGAGGGAGGCTGGCTGAGTACTAGGTCACAGGTGTGGCTAGCTCAATCAGGGCACAGCTGGCCCTGATAAGAGGACTGTGAGTAGGGAGCCGAAAGAGTCTCACTCCAGGGCGGGAGTGAGAAAGACCTAGCTGCCTGGGAGAGACAGGGTACCTTCGACAGAGCAGTGCTGGGGAAGGGGCAGGCTGAGCTCGGGAGCTCAGGCCTGGCTACCTCCCTGGCTGAGGCCTGGCAGGAAGGCCTAAGGAGGTACTGGGGCTGCAGGGAAAGGCAGCAGGTCCAACCCCCTAGCCAATGATGAGTGGCCATTGCAGACTGCAGTTTGCTCCTGAGTAAGGGGGCTAGATGAAGACTGACAGTAGCCACTGAGGCAATGTGGGTATGGGGGGGTTGGGGTTCCCCTGAAGAGGGGAGACCCAGAGTGTGGGGGCACCGCTGTGGGGCTGCACCCCAGGGTAAGGGACACCGGGGTCCGGGAGGGACACGAGGCCAGAAGTGGTGGAGACAACAGGGACCGGTAACCAAGGGAGAGAAACCGGCCAGCAGGAGGTGCTCCGAGGCTGGAAAGAGCTAATTCCCGGACTGACTAGCAGGAGGCACCATGGCAGTGAGTTGTGCCCCATGACCCGTGGTGGAGAATGTGGTCATGTACGGTCCACCCCTGATATAAGGGGACTTGTGAGGTCTGGGCAAGGTGGGCCATGTGTGAGAGACAATGGAGGCAGACTATTGTGAGGTGTTCTTGGCGGAAGGTGCTTATGCCGTCCCGGGCTGGACTCCGGCATCAATGCCCCAGCAGAAGGGGACTGGCGGGCAGCGGGGGAAGATCAAGAATCTGCTGCAGGAGATCTGGGGAAACGAGCAGAAGCAGTGGGAGGCAGAGTCGACCCTGCAAGAATGGTTGGAGCAGCTGGCCGAGGAGCAGCGGGCCCTCATGGGACTCCTCAGGAGGGAGTGCCAGAGCTGCCGCAGAGAGGGGTGGGAGCATCCCAGGGCCAGGGCCTGGAGGCCAGGCATGGAGCGCAGGGCTTGTTATGCCTGTAGGAGGCGTGGACACTTGAAGAGTGATTGTCCCTACTGGGATCGGGGCAAGGAACCTCACCCGGAGCAGGGGAAGGGACAAGGTCCTGGGAAGATCCGCTGGGTGAGGGAACCCAGGGAGCAGCGGACATGTTGGGCCTGTGGGTGACCCGGACATGTACAGTGGGCGTGCAGAGGCCCGAGGGGGGCTGGGTCCAGTTCAGCCCTTGCGAGAGGGCTGGACCCAAGAAGGACCAGGAGGAGCCCAAGGCAGCGAAGAGGCGGGGAACCTGCTGGGGCTGCGGCGAGCCGGGCCACATTAAGAGGCACTGCCCCCTCAAGGGAAGAGAGGGGCCAAAGAAGGAGGTGCCTGGGGACCCAGGGGGGTTGAAACTGGGCAAGAAGGATGCTGCGGTGATGGCAGTAGCTCTGCCAGGGGGCCACCAAGGAGAGGTGGCAGAACCGGGGACTGGGACAATGTGGGCCCCGCAAGAGGCCAGGACCCAGGTGGTCGTGGAGCAGGCCACAAAATGGAACCAGACTCTAAAGGTGGAGGGTCCAGGGGATGCTGACCTGCGGGCACTGCTGGAGGCAGCGGAGAAGGCCCGCCAGAAGGCGGAGGCAAACACCCGCGTGGGGTAGGGGTGGGGCCTCGGGGAAAGGGGCAGAGCATGGGGTACGGGTGTTCAGTTTTGTGCAATTAGAAAGTTGGCAACCCTAATTTACATACCTCAATCCAGAAAACACCACCTAACTTTATAGGCGCCAAAGTCCCTTGGTGCCTAAATTGCCACTGTAAAGTCCCCTAAGCACTTCTGCCACAGGTACAAGCATGGCCAGCTACTTAATGCCTGGCTCACTCCTGAGTCCCAGCAGGATCCTCAAACTCCCCATTGCCCACCTACTCTGGTGGGTGTTTTCAGAGGTTGACTACTGGATGAGGCTTCACACAAAGGGGACTTTCAAGGTGACTGGATCCTGGTAGGTACGCAGGGTGCTCTTTAATCTTCCAGCCAAAGGCAGTAAGAGGTCCAATGGCTGAGAGCTGAAACTAGATACACTCAGGCTAGAAATAAGGTGCAATTTTTTTAAACATGGAGGGTGATTAATCATTGGCACAACTGACCTAAGGATGTGGTGAATTATCATCAATTTAAATTAGGGCTGTCAATTAATCACGGTTAACTCCTGCGATTAACTCAAAAAAAGTAATTGCGATTAAAAAAATTAATCACGATTAATCGCAGTTTTAATCACATGGTTAAACAATAGAATCCCAATTAAATTTATTACATATTTTGGATGTTTTTCTACATTTTCATATACGTTGTATTCTATGTTGTAATTTAAATCAAAGTGTATATTATTTTTTATTACAAATATTTGCAGTGTAAAAATGATAAACAAAAGAAATAGTATTTTTCAATTCACCTCATACAACTATTGTAGTGCAATTTCTTTATCATGAAAATGCAACTTACAAAAATGTAGATTTTGTTGTTGTTACATAACTGTATTAGAAAACAAAACAATATAAAACTTCAGATCCTACAAGTCCACCCCGTCCTACTTCTTGTTCAGCCAATCGCTAAGACAAACAAGTTTGTTTACATTTACAGGAGATAATGATGCCCTCTTCTTATTTACAATGTCATCAGAAAGTGAGAACAGGCATTTGCATGGCACTTTTGTATCCGGCATTGCAAGGTATTTATGTGCCAGATATGCTAAACATTCATATGCCCCTTCATGCTTCGGCCACCATTCCAGAGGACATGCGTCCATGCTGATGATGCCCGTTAAAAAAATAATGCGTTAATTAAATTTGTGACTGAACTCCTTGTGGGAGAATTGTATGTCCCCTGCTCTGTTTTACCCGCATTCTGCCATATATTTCATGTTATAGCAGTCTCGGATGATGACCCAGCACATGTTGTTCATTTTAAGAACACTTTCACTGCAGATTTCACAAAATGCAAAGAAGGTACCAATGTGAGATTTCTAAAGATAGCTACAGCACTGGATCCAAGGTTTAAGAATCTGAAGTGCCTTCCAAAACCTGAGAGGGACGAGGTGTGGAGCATGCTTTCAGAAGTCTTAAAAGAGCAACACTCTGATGCGGAAACTACAGAACCCGAACCACCAAAAAAGAAAAGCAACCTTCTGCTGGTGCCATCTGACTCAGATGATGAAAATGAACATGTGTCGGTCCGCGTTGCTTTGGATTGTTATCGAGCAGAACCCATCATCAGCATGGACACATGTCCCCTGGAATGGTGGTTGAAGCATGAAGGGACATCTGAACCTTTAGCACAACTGTAAGGATAAGGCCTTTGTCTGCAGCCATATTGTAAGCCTAAACTCTAAGGCCTTCATCTGCATCCAGATTAAAAGAGTAGCCAAGCAGTAGCCATTTGCTGAGAAGTCACATCCTCACATTCCATCTAAATTATATTAAAACAATGTAATATCAGGCTGTTAAGAAGGAGACCCCGTCCTAATGGCCCCCACTATCACCAGATAAAGAAACAGATCTTAAGATGGTTAAAGAAAACTTAGTTTGATAGCATTCTGTTTGTCAAGAAATCACTTATCAAGAGCTGTGGTTGTGGTCTTTTCTTTCTTGTTTTGTCATTATGGACCCCACTTCCCTATTGTTTACCTGTATGGTCTCTGTGTGGTTCTTTAATTGTTTCTGTCTGCTGTATAATTAATGTTGCTAGGTGTAAGTTAATTAGGGTAGTGGGATATAATTGGTCAGAGAATTATGTTAGGATTGATTAGATAGATTTCAGTAAAATGATTGGTTAAGATATAGCTAATCAGGACTCAAGTTTCACTATATAAACTGGGGTCCAAGAAGGAGACCAGATGGGAAGAGAAGAATAAGAAGGAAAGATCTGGAAGAAGAAGAACTCGCCCCCAAGACTCAGCCTAAGTTCAGAGCTGGTAAGAATCCTCTGCACAACCATGACGTGCAGCAACTGGGACCCAGATGAAACCAACCTTGCCTGGCCAACTTGGAAAGTCTGCCTGCGTGATCAGGATTGGTGAGCATGGCATTGTATGCTTAATGTGTATTCTGCTTGGTAATTGTTAATAAATAGAGGATCAGGATATTACTGTGTAAGGCTCTTTCACTGGTAAAAGGTCCTGCACACCCGCAGAAGTAGAAGGGTGTGGGTACTTAAACTGACCAGGTTAGTTACACCCTGAGCCCCACGAATTGGGTAAGGGTAGGTGGTTTTCTCCTGGAGCCCTACAAATTGGGAAAAGGTGGGGGTGCCTAAATTAACCGGGTTATACCTGGAGCCCTACAGACTGGGAAAAGGTGGGGTGCACTAATGTGTGCAGGTAACACATCTGGCACATAAATATCTTGCGCTGCCGCCGCCAGCTACAACAGTGCCATGTGAACGCCTGTTCTCACTTCCAGGTGACATTGTAAACAATGTCCTGCAAATGTAAACAAACTTGTTTGTGAGCGATTGGCTGAACAAGAAGTAGGACTGAGTGGACTTGCAGGCTCTAAAATTTTACATTGCATTAAAAAATAAAACAGGTTTTTTTGTACATAATTCTACATTTGTAAATTCATTCAACTTTCATGATAAAAAGATTGCACTACAGTACTTGTATTAGGTGAATTGAAAAATACCCTTTTCCATCTATCGCCCCACCACAGTTAGGGAATCCCATTGCAGCAAAGCCATCCACTATGACCTGCACATTTCCCAGAGTCACTACCCTTTCTTTTTTTTTTTTACAGTGAAAATACTTGTAATAAAAAATAAATATAAAGTGAGCATTGTACACTTTGTATTCTGTGTTGTAAATGAAATCAATATATTTGAAAATGTAGAAAACATCCAAAAATATTTAAATAAATAGCATTCTATTATTGTTTAACCCTCAGGCCACTGCGCGCCCCCCTCCCCCAGCAGCAGGAGGAGTTTGGGTGTGGGAGGGGGCGCAGGAGGGGGTGAGGGCTCTGGAAGGTGCTTACTTTGGGGGGACTCCCTGGAAGAGGCGACATCCCTGAGCTCCTAGGCGGAGGTGTGGCCAGGCAACTCTGCGTGCTGCCTCCATCTGCAGGCACCGCCCCCGCAGTTCCCATTGGCCGCAGTTCCTGGCCAATGGGAACTACAGAGCCGGCGCTCAGGGCAGAGGCAGTGCACAGAGCTGCCTGGCCACGCCTCCAGCTAGGAGCTGAGGGAGGGGGATGTCACCGCTTCCAGGGAAGCGTGGAGCAAGGTAGGGAGCCTGCCAGCCCCACCAACTGCCCTGTCTCAGCACCAGTGGGGGTCCCGGGCCATCCCCCCCAGCACCCGTGTCGTCCCCGGGCTGCGCCCCCCCCCCCCCAAGATTTAGTCAGGTGTATATAGTACAAGTCATGAAGTTTTGTTTACTGCCCATGACCTGTCTATGACTTTTACTAAAATTACCCATGACTAAAACATAGCCTTAATGATGATAAATTGGAGGGTTCAGAGAAGAGCCATGAGGCTGATTAAAGGATTAGAAAACACGCCTTATAGTGATAGACTCAAAGAGCTCAATCTATATGGCTTAACAAAGAGAAGTTTAAGGGGTGACTTGATCACAGTCTATAAGTACCTACGTGGGGAACAAATATTTAATAATGGTCACTTCAGTCTAGCAGAGAAATGCATAACATGGCCCAATGGCTGGAAGTTAAAGCTAGACAAATTCATACCGGAAATATGGTGTAAATTTTTAACCGAGAGGGTAATTAACCAGCGGAACAGTTTATCAAGGGTCGTAGTGGATTCTCCATTACTGGCAATTTTAAAATCAAGATTGGATGGTTTTCTAAAAGCTCTGCTCTAGGAATTAATTTGGGGACGTTCTCTGGCCTGTGTTACACAGGATGTCAGGCTGGATGATAACAATGGTTGGATTCTCTGAATGTATGACCCAGATGGGAATGCTGACTTTGTGACTCTAGGGGTGAGTGACCCCTGCCCCACCCAGTTACATCCCTGGGATCAGCCAATCATGAAGGAGAGGGGCCATGCTGCAGACCATCCAGTTGCCATAACACCTTGCAACTGCGCTGGTGCCAAACGTATTGTGCAGACATCTGGGAGCACATCTCATGGGTCCTACTGCCGCAGTAAGCAGAGTCGCTCTGTGAACGCTATGGGAGAGCTCGGCTCTCCTTTCTGGCCTGCTAGTGGCTCACACGCTCATGGAGTTGGGAACATTAGATGTATACAATACTAGAGAGGCCATTCCTGAATACTGCACCCAGCTCTGGAGTCCACATTGCAGCATGGAATTTGAAATGTGGGAAAGGGCTCTGGGAAAATGCACCAGAAAAATCTGAGGTCAGGAAAACTGGCTGCATAGTGAGATGAATGGAGCTCAGCCTGTTTAGTTTCTCCAAGAGAATGTTAAGGATGACTGAATTGAGGTCTAGAAGTACCTATGTGAGGAAAAAGTATCTGATTTTAGAGGGTCTTTAATCAGGCATAATGTGATCCAATGGCTGGAAGCTGAAATGAGCCACATTCAAACTGGAGATATACCTATCTCATAGAACTGGAAGGGACCCTGAAAGGTCATTGAGTCTAGTCCCCCGCCTTCACAGCAGGACCAAGTACCATCCTTGACAGTTTTGTGTGTGTGTGTGTGTGTGCCCCAGATCCCTAAATGGCCCCCTAAAGGATTGAATTTACAACCCTGGGGTGAGCAAGCCAATGCTCAAAGCACTGAGCTATCCCTCCCCACACTGGCAATAAGGTGCAACTTTTTAACGGGGAGGGAATTAAGGAATGACTCACCCAGGGATGGGGCAGATTTTCCATCTCTTGGAGACTCTGCTGTGTGGTGAGGCGTCTCTCTGACAGCTCTGCACCAGCTCAACCTGGCCCTCTGGGATAGTGGGACTCATGTGGAGCGGAGGAATAGTGCCCCTGTGGCAGGGGCTCTGGGTGCAGTTCTCTCACTTGGTGTTGCAGGAGATCAGGCTGCAGGGTCCCTTGGCCTTGACAGCCATGAATTTCAATTCTCCTTAAAAAAAATAACCGGAAAGGCCCCTATGACGCTCCGTTGGGCACTAGGGCCTGGCTGGGGGGATGCTCTGCAGGAACGGGGCTTCGTGGGGTACTGGGGACTGACTGGGAGATGTTCTGCAGGAAAGGAGCTCCGTGGGGTACTGGGACCAGGCTGGGGGATGCTCTGCTGGAACAGGGCTCTGTGGGGTACTGGGGCCTGGCCAGGGAGTGCTCAGCAGGAACAGGGCTCTGTGGGGTACTGGGGCCTGGCTGGGGGATGCTCGGCAGGAACAGGGCTCTGTGAGGTACTGGGGCCTGGCTGGGGGATGCTCTGCAGGAACGGGGCTCCGTGGGGCACTGGGGCCTGGCTGGGGGATGCTCGGCAGGAACGGGGCTCCGTGGGGCACTGGGGCCTGGCTGGGAATGCTCGGCAGGAATGGGGATCCGTGAGGCACTGGGGCCTGGCTGGGGGATGCTCGGCAGGAACAGGGCTCTGTGAGGTACTGGGGCCTGGCTGGGGGATGCTCGGCAGGAACGGGGCTCCGTGGGGTACTGGGGCCTGGCTGGAGGATGCTCGGCAGGAACAGGGCTCTGTGAGGTACTGGGGCCTGGCTGGGGGATGCTCGGCAGGAACGGGGCTCCGTGGGGTACTGGGGCCTGGCTGGGGGATGCTCGGCAGGAACGGGGCTCTGTGAGGCACTGGGGCCTGGCCAGGGAGTGCTCGGCAGGAACGGGGCTCTGTGGGATACTGGGGCCTGGCTGGGGGATGCTCTGCAGGAACGGGGCTCCGTGGGGTACTGGGGCCTGGCTGGGGGATGCTCGGCAGGAACAGGGCTCTGTGGGGTACTGGGGCCTGGCCAGGGAGTGCTCAGCAGGAACAGGGCTCTGTGAGGTACTGGGGCCTGGCTGGGGGATGCTCGGCAGGAACAGGGCTCTGTGAGGTACTGGGGCCTGGCTGGGGGATGCTCTGCAGGAACGGGGCTCCGTGGGGTACTGGGGCCTGGCTGGGGGATGCTCGGCAGGAACGGGGCTCTGTGAGGCACTGGGGCCTGGCCAGGGAGTGCTCGGCAGGAACGGGGCTCTGTGGGGTACTGGGGCCTGGCCAGGGAGTGCTCGGCAGGAACGGGGCTCTGTGGGGTACTGGGGCCTGGCCAGGGAATGCTCGGCAGGAACGGGGCTCTGTGAGGCACTGGGGCCTGGCTGGGGGATGCTCGGCAGGAACGGGGCTCTGTGAGGTAAAGGGGCCTGGCCAGGGAGTGCTCGGCAGGAACAGGGCTCCGTGGGGTATTGGGGCCTGGCTGGGGGATGGATGCTCTGCAGGAATGGGGCTCCGTGGGCAGACTGCATTGGAGGGAGAGTTGGTGACCTGGGGTGGTGGGGGAAAGATTTCTTTCGTTACAGTTTAAAACACTTTGGTGTAGGTTTGTTTTTGCCAACTTCTATTAACTCCAAAGTAAATTCTGCCCTTGGGAGCAGAACTCTCCTTGGGAAAGATTCCCCCCTCCCCCTGCAACGGCAGGCTGAGGGAGCCTGCAGCTTGGAGCCCTCCAAGGAGCTCTCTAGTGCCCAGAGGGCTGGGTGTCCTGTGTATGGCTGAGTTAAAACAAGCAGAAAAGAGTAAAAAAAAAATAACCCCAAACAACAACCAAAAGCAGCCCCCTATGTGGCTGAGGTCCCCAGAGCTCCCACCTCTATATTCGGGAGCCCCCACACCCTCTCTGCTCCAGTACCCACCCCTGCATTCCAGAGCCCCCCTCCCCTTCAGTGCTCCCCAGAGCCCCCACCTCTGTATCCAGAGCCCCCAACCCCTATTCCACAGACCCCACCCGCTCTGTACTCCAGGCGTCACCTCATATCCCAGAACCCCCACCCCTTCTATGCTCCCCAGAGCCCCACCCCATATTCCAGAGACCCCTCATGTGCTCCCTAGAGCCCCCACCGGTATTCCAGAGCTCCACCCCCAGCGCTCCCCAAAGCCCGCACCCTCCAGAGCCCCCACACCATATTCTAGAGCTCCCACTCCCATGGATGGGCAGCCTGGCGCTCACTGCCCCGCTCCCCATCCTCGTGTGTGTGTTGCCTCGGGCATGACCCGTTGCTCGGCCGGGGACGGGCGCGTCACTCTTGCGGGCTCTCCTCAGCTCGGCCCCCGGGGGACGAAGCCAAGGGGCGAGTTCGCGCGAGCTCCGGGGCCAGGAAACTACAGCTCCCAGCAGCTCCTGCTCTGGCTCCGGCTGGGGGCCGAGCCCGGCCGAGTTCGGGGAAAGCATTCCTGGAATTCGTTTCCTGTAGCTTCCTGCCCGAGGCCGAGCCGCGGGATGGCGGGGCAGCAGCGGGCGGATGGCGGCGAGCGACCCCTGGGCACCGGGGGCAGCCTGGCCGCGTGAGGAGCCCCCCCAGTGCCGTGCGCCCCGGCCGGGCCATGGCCGAGCTCCTGCTTCGGAGAACGTTCTCCAGGCTGAGGGGCAAAGAGAAGCTCCCCGGGAAGAAGGAGCGAGGTACCGCCGGGCTCGCTGCGCGGCGCTCGGGGCGCTGGCGGGGCAGGGATGCGCTGCTCAGAGTTTCACTTTCCCGACGCGGAGGCGCGCGGGGCGGCTGGTCCGGCGTCGCTGCCCGGGCGACCCCCGCGGAGCCGGGCTGCAGGCGCCCTGGGGCGAGGAGGGGCTCGCGGGCAGGGTGGTGGTTGGGAGGCGGCTCCGGCCCGGGGCTTGGCTGTCCGCGAAGGAAGGCCCGGCCCGAGGATGCTCGGGGGAGCGGAGCGCCCCGCCGAGCCGGGGCTGAGCCGCGGGGGCCTAGCGCTCTCCGCGCGCCCCGTCCCATGCCGTCCAGCGCTCGCGGCCCGCCCGGGGCAGGGACTGCAGGGCTCCTGGCCATTGGGGGCGCCAGGGGGGCTGGGATCGGAGGGGCAGGGGGCGGCGCTCGAGCCCCAACCGTTGCCTCGCTCCTAAAAAGGCAGAAGGAAGGAAGGAAGGATGCGGGGGGAGGGCTGGGAGGGGAAAGGGCAGGAGCCAACCAGCGCCCCCACAGCCGCCAGCCGGGGCAAGAAGACTAGATTGCCCTGGCACTCCTGGGCAAACCCAAACCCTTCCACCCCAGCAGGGAGGGCTCAGACCCACCCAGCCGCCCTGCAATCCCCAGCACGGGGCAGTCCGAGCTGCCCTCCTTCCCCCAGCTTCCTCCCCCTGCGCTGGGGTTTGGTTGTGGTGCTCACAATACTGTTTGTTTTAGCACAGACTCGAGCACCAACCTTGGCCCATCAGGAGTCAGGATCCCAGTTTGTGTGTCTGGGCTGCTATGGGTTGGCAGGTCTCTGTGTGCTGTGGCCTAGGGAGTGAGTGGGTAAAGGGGGGGGGAGAGTCTGGGTGTGAGTACCAAGGGTGTTTGGGGGGGACATGGCCCACCAGTGACAGAGGCACTGAGCAAAGGTTGGGTGCTGAGGGCTGAGCAGAGGCATAGTCAGAACCAGGGAATAGCCTGGCCAAATCTCCCAGTGTGACAGAAGTCTTGTGTAACCCCTGGGATCAAACCTGGGACCTCTGGAGCTTAGTGCATGAGCCTCTACTGCATGAGCTAAAAGTCAACTGCCTGTTAGCTAAGGCTGTAAAGCAAACTCTCTCTCTCGGTGCCACTAGATGGGACAGAACACCACACCCAGAAGGTGTGTGTGGGTTACACTTGCACTATGTGGAGTGACTCAAAGCCTCAGCTCCTGGAGTCCTGGGATTTGGGAAAATTGGCAGCTTTCGTTAAAAAAACAGAGAGTTTCTGGCCCTGGTGGTGGGGGAGAAAGGCTGGAACCATGACCCCAAATGGACCCAACTCCAGGAGGCAAATGTTCCACCCCTGCAATGGCTGGCTGAGCTGCTGCCATCAGTTTGGAGCTGATCTCGTGGTTTTGGGGCCAGACTCACTAAGCTTTGAGCCCTGGGGTTGGCAATGCTATGGGGCGAGGAGCTTGCTGTGAATCCAGACTGGATGTTTTTGTAATAGATCTGCTTTAGGAATTATTGTGGGTTTCCAGCCTGTGTTCTACAGGAAGTCAGACTAGGTGATCACACTGGTCCCTTCTGGTCATAGACTCTGTGAATGGGGTGGGGTTGGGGTGCCAGCCTTGTGGCCAGAGTTGTGATGATTGGGGCTCGATGGGAGCACTGGCCGTGCAGGCAGGAAGCACAGGCCAGGGCTGGGAGAGGCTGCAAAGGAAGAAGCAGCAGGATTTGGATGGGGCCAGATGGATGGGTCAGGGAGTGGCCGGCTCAGAGACAGGGACTAGAAGATGATGGGCTTGAGCGACACCCCCGAGACAAAGGAAAGTGTGGGGGTGGTTTAGGAGGTGGGTTTGGGCCATGGTGAGTCTCAGCTGGTGGCAGCACCCTGTTGGAGGGATCCAGGAGGGCTGGGAGGGGAGTGCAGTTGGAGGGAGGCAAATCTGTGAGTCACCAGCAAAGAAGACAGTCAAAGCAGCTGAGGCCCACAATGGGAGGAGGAGAGTCCCCTGAGGATCTATCAGAGAGGAAGGGGAAGCCAGGAGACCACAGAGCCATGCCAGCTTGACAGACAGGAATCAGATAGACATAGCTAAGGCCCTACCAAATTCACGGTCCATTTTGGTCAATTTCACAGTCATGGGATTTTAAAAATCATAAATATCATGATTTCAGATATTTAAATCTGAAATTTAACAGTGTTGTATCTGTAGGGGTCCTGACCCAACTCTGAAGGCAGCAGCGAAGAAGTGAGGGTGGCATGGTATGGTATTGCCACTCTTACTTCTGCGCTGCTGCTGGCGAGGTGCTGACTTCAGAGCTGGGTGCCTGGCCAGGAGCTGCCGCTCTCCAGCCACCCAGCTCTGAAGACAGCATAGAAGTAAGGGTGGCAATACTGTGACTCCCCTACAATAACCTTGCAACCCCCCCACAACCCTCTTTTGAGTCAGGACCCCCATTTTGAGAAGCGCTGGTCTCCCCCTGTGAAATCTGTATAGTATAGGGTGAAAGTGCACAAAAGATCAGATTTCACGGGGGAGACCAGATTTCACAGTCTGTGATGCGTTTTTCACGGCTGTGAATTTGGTAGGGCCCTAGTCATAGCGGCTGTAGCTGACCGGGTTGTGCTGGACCAGGATACGTCACATGACAATGGGGCCCAGTGCTGCCAGAGGACATGCAGCACCTGAAGCCTCCAAGGGCCATAGCCAGAGCTGAGCTCGGCTGGAGCCAGTTCTGACCCCAGACACCTGGGCATGCAGTTGGGTCACTGCAACCAAACCAACCCCCTGCAGGTTTGGGCCGGTCTGGCTCAATAGGGAAAAGGCAAAACTCTGTCCCCTCCACTCCCCATTTGGTAGCTCTGTGTCTGAGGCTGCCCCAGGGGATTGCCCCAGCACCTGACAGATGGACTGAAACTTTGCATCCTTGATCTGAGAGGATCTGGGTGGGAAGGAGCACATGCTGCGTGATGTGCTGTTGCTGCTACCGGGAGCACCTGCAGGATGTTCCAGAGGGAAGGCCCATAGTGTGCACAGAGCCAGTGGGACGTGTTCTTAGTGACCAAGGAGGTTGGAGATGCTTGCAAGAATTCCCCCCCCAAGGATCCAGTTTCTTTAATATTCAGAGGCAGGAATTGTTCATGCCAGAGCCAGCCCCCACTGAGACCGTGAGGACATGGCAAAGGGGTGAGAGAGTGACCCAGCACGAAGCCTCTGACAGGAGTCCAGGACGAGTGGCTTCCTGCTGTCAGAGCAGGTGCAGGTTCCTGGTGAGTTTGTGATGGAGAACAGCCTGCAATCCATGTTTTGGCAATTCCCTTTGCTAGATCAGCTCCCGGAATTGTCCTGCCCTTGCTATGCAGCCTTGTGGTTCATCAGAAAAGGCCATGCTGATAGCCAGGGGCCAAGGAAATGCATCCATGTGGACTGATTTGTCCTTAGCAGGCTGCCTTCAGTGGGTGGTGATGGGAAATTGCTGCAAATCTCCTGCAGAGCCCCCCCCAGGTCCAGTTGTCCACTGGTCCCTGTCACGGACTCACAGATCGTGCCCACTCTTGGCCCCGTGCGGTCCGTGGGGTGTGCCCCTTTCAGTGAGACAGCCCTTCTCGGGGGTCCACTCTCTCTCGGGGTCAGGCCCCTCCACCTCCTGGAGCCGCACCTCTCTGAGCCTTAGCACGTCTGTCTCTGCCGTGGGCCCCCTCAGGGAGTCCACTCGCTCTGGACCCCCGGGCCTCTAGCCCCGAAGGGGTTGATGCAACCCTGTTCTCTAGACCGGAGTGACTCTCAGCCAGCATAAAACAGGAGGATTTATTGAGAGTTGAACACAGCACAGGAAACTCTCAGGGCCTCAGGCCTGGCCTCCCTCAGCCCAGCACATCCCAGTCTCTCTGCATCCAGGTGGGCTCTGCCTGCTCCCCCTCTCCAGCCCCAAGCCCCCCTGCTTCCCAGCTGGGCATCTGAGATCACCGGCCCCAGGCCCCCCTCTGTCCATTGTCTTCTCTCCAGGTAAACAGGGTCGTAAACTGGGGCCTCCTCTCCTCGCTTCTGTCCTCTGGCTGGAACCGGCTGGTTAGGTCACTGGGTCCTCGCTCTGCAGCCCATTGTCCGCCCACTGGCCAGAACCGGCTGCGTCTCCTCAGCTGGGCCTCCAGGTCGCCAGGTCACCGGTCGCTGGGGTATCCATCCTCCAGGCCATCGGTGGGGTCCCCAAGTCCTCTCTCCGGTCCTCTGCAAAACAAACTCCTTCTCCCCTCACCTCGTTAAACCAGTAACACCCAGGGAAACTGAGTCCCACCCCCTCCGCATGCAAACCATTGAACACTCCACAGAAAACAAGAAACCCCCCCACTTTGTCACAGTCCCGTTCACTCTCTGCATGCAGCCACTGGGAGAAGGAAGATGCTCCCTGGACTGCCTGTCCTGCATGATGCAGGGAGTCCTCAGCTCTATCCACCCATCACAGCCCACAGGAGCAGCATGGTCCCCACCAGCCCCCTGTGTGGCCGTGAGCAGTGCATGGCTGAGGAGGGGTTGCTCCCTCACTTGGAGGAGAGCTTGTGGCCGTGGCATGGTCTGCCCAGCCTGAGGACGAGCACCTCTGAGGCACAGAACAGCCACGGTCTAGGCCTTCAGGGCTCCACACTGGCACTCATCTGTGACCTAGCAGCATCCACAAGCCAGGCCTCCTGCCGCTTCCCATGGGCTGAGGCTGTGTCCCATCCTTGCTGCTGGTGATTGGCCACAGGTACTCTTGGATGCCATCCTGGTGCACTGGCAGCCCTGCAGTTGTGCATCGGAGTATCACCTCCAGTGATCTTGGCCCATGGGAGGCAACAGGGGCCAGGGCGAAGGGCCAGTCTTTTGCCAGTCCCTGTGTCCCAGCACTCTCAGCACAGGTGAGGGGGCACTCACCAGTGACTGCACCGCCCCCCCCCCCCCGGACTCCGCTCTGTGTTCCAAGTGTTTCCCTACAGATTCGCTCCCAGGAGAGAGGGCAGCGGGATGCAGGGCAAGCCTGGAGAACAGCAGGGAGAGGCCACTGGGGTGAATCGATGACCATGTCCAGCCACAAAGGGAACGGACGAAGGGCCGTGGGCCAGGGAGGGAAGGTCAGACTGGGCCCTGGTAGGCAAGGGTACAACGCTGCAGTGGAGGTGGCTCTTGCACCTGGAAGGATGGAATCGGGTTAGTAGTGGGGGGTGGCTGCTCAGAAGCGCTGCTGTGAGAGGCTGGCTGCCCTTGGGGATGAGGTGCTGGGCTGGGACTCTGGAGATCTGGGCGGGGGTCCTGCTGCTGGCAGGTTTGGGGTGCTGGCGCAGTGGGGTCAGGAGGCAAGGAGCTGCCTCAGGACAGGTCAGTCTCCCTGCCACCAGGGAGTGTCCCTTAGCCAGCGCCCCCTGACCCAGCCTGATCCTGGGGCCCTGCCGGTCTCGGGATCAAGTCACTGGGTCAACCCTGTGAGCGGGAGATTCGGGGCTTTATTTCCTGTACTGTCAGCTGAGTCACATGGTGCCGATTCTTTCCCCTGATTGGCTGTTGGTCCTTGTGCCTCTGCAGGGCTAGTGGAGTCAACTCACTGGGGTGCCACCCAGTGGACCCAGCCCTGCTCCCCCTGGCCTCTCAGCAGCCTCAGCCCTGCTCCCTCTGAAAAGATCCAGCAGCCCCAGCCCCACTCCCCCCGCCCTGCCCACCCCCCCATGAAGACGTAGCAGCCCCTGCCCTAGCCCCACTCGTCCCCCATGGTCCCAGCCCCGCTTCCCCCACACTAGTGGCCCTAGCTCTGCTCCAGGTCCACCTCCTACTCCACACTGACCCAATGGTCCCAGCCTTACCTACCCCACTGAATGGCCCCAGCCCCGCTCCCGAGCCCCTCCCATTCTCATGAGAGGCCCCAGTTCTGATCCCCTCGACCCTACACAATACCCTCCAGCGGCACCAACCCCATGGTCCCAGCCCCCCCTATTCCCCACCCTTTCAGACCCAACGGCCCCAATCCCGCCCATCCCCCCCGTGCAGACCCAGCTGCCTCCACCTCACCCGTCCCCCGTGTGGTCCCAATGGCTCCATCCCCACCCATCACCCCATGCCTCCTCCCCCACACACAGTGGCCCAAGCTCCTCCCATCTCCCCATACAAACGCAGTGGCTCAAGGCCCCCCTGTCCCCTCTGTGCAGACCCAGCTCTGGTCTCCCTTCCCCCCCGTGCAGCCCCAGAACCTGTCTCCCCCGTCCCACCTGTCCCCCCGCTCAGATCCAGCAGCCCCAGGGCCCAGGAGCTCTGGGGGATTGAACCCTGGCTGGCATGGGTCCGCCCTTCTGCGGGGTCCATGCTGGGTGTGGCCCACATACTGTCCTTTTTGTAGGGTCCTGGGCCCTAGAAGTCTGGGGGAATCTCGAACCTCTCAAATGGGGGGATTCTGGGTCGGATTTTGACACCCACATCAACCTCTCCAGCCAATGGCCATTAAGCCATCCTCCTGCCACAGCAACTGGCCAACCGTCACTGCCCCCCTGTAAACCCACCCTTGGCTCCCTCTTGTTCTCCACTCCCCCCACTCTGGTCCCTTGTGATTCAACCAGCTTCATCCTGCCCCTCAGCTCCCCAGCACCTGTGGGTAGAGATCTCGCCCAGCCCCATCAGGTGTGCCAAGGGATGGGGGTGTGTGGGTGTCAGGAGTGGGGTGTGCACACGTGTGTGTGGGAGGGGGAGGTGTGTGCGCATGTGTGTGAGGAGCAGGGAGGATGTGGGGGGCAGCAGGGTATGTGTGGGGGGACAGTAGTGTGGTGCATGTGTGTGGGGGAGGGAAGGGTAGTGAGGAGTGTGGGGGGAGCAAGGAGCGGAGAAGATGTGGAGGCAGTGGTCTGTGTCGGGGGAGTGAGGAGTGGGGTGTGGGGGGGAGCGAGGAGCAGGCACGGTGTGAGGGGGCAGTGAGGAGTGGGGAAGATGTGAGGGGGCAGTGGGGTCTGTGTGTCAGGGGAGTGGGGAGTGTTGGCGTGTGTAGGGGAAGCAGGGTGTGTGTGGGGAGTGAGGAGCGAGGGGGGAGTGGGGTGCGTGTGAGGGGGGAGCGGGGACGATGTGAGCGGGGAGCAGGGTGCGTGTGTGGGGGGAGTGAGGAGGATGTGAGTTGGGAGCAGAGTGCGTGTCAGTGGGGAGCGGGGTATGTGTCAGTGGGGAGCAGGGTGCGTGGGCGGGGAGCGGGGAGGATGTGAGTGGGGAGCAGAGTATGTGTGTGGGGGGAGCAGGGTGTGTGTGAGTGGGGCAGGGTGCGTGTGAGTGGGGAGCGGGGAGGATGTGAATGGGGAGCAGGATGCATGTGTGGGGGGGAGCAGGGTGCGTGTGAGTGGGGAGCGGGGAGGATGTGAATGGGGAGCAGGGTGCGTGTGAGTGGGGAGCGGGGAGGATGTGAATGGGAATGGGGAGCAGGGTGCGTGTGTGGGGGGAGCAGGGTGCGTGTGAGTGGGGAGCGGGGAGGATGTGAATGGGGAGCAGGGTGTGTGTGTGGGGGGAGTGCGGTGTGCATGAGTGGGGAGCATCGTGCATGTCTGGGGGGAGCGGGGAGGATGTGAGTGGGGAGCAAGGTGCATGTGTGGGGGGAGCAAGGTGTGTGTGAGGTGGGTGCGGGGTTCACATGTGGGGGGAGCAGAGTGAGGAGCAGGGTACATGTGTGGGGGGAATGGGGAGGATGTGAGTAGGGAGCAGGGTGCGTGTGAGGGGGGAGTGGGGAGGATTTTGGGGGAGCACGGTGCGTGTGAGTGGGGATAAGGGTGCGTGTGTGGGGGGAGCGGGGAGGATGTGAGTGGGGAGCAGGGTATGTGTGAGGGGGGAGTGGGGTGCATGTGGAGGGGAGTGGGGTGTATGTGGAGGGAGCAGGGTGCATTGGAGCAGGTGTGGGGAGCAGGGGGTTGGGGGGCAGTGTGTGTGGGAGGGAGGGAGTGAGGAGTGGGAAGGAGGTATGGGGCAATGGAGTGTGCGGGGGAGAGGAGCGTTTGTAGGGAGGGAGACGAGTGGAGGTTGTATGGGGAGGACTTAGCCCCTTCTCTGCAGTCCCACGTTCGGTGTGCCCATGTGATGCTGGTCTATGGGCTTGTTCCCAGGAGGGGGCTGTGGGAGGCAGGTGCTGTACACAGGGGGTGGGCCCCGTTCCGCAAAGGGTCCTGTGTCCCCACGCTGCGGGGCCGGTCTAGGCCAGGCTGGGAGGAGGGAGCACTGCCCTCACAGCCAGGCAGTAAACAGGAAATCCAACTTGGCAGGGGCTGTGAGCAGCTGTGTGTGCTAGGAGCTCCCCGCCTGCCCAGCCAGTGCTCCCACAATGACGCCTCTGTCAGCCCTGCTGCACATGCTGAGGCAGCTAGGCCCAGGAGTCTGAGGGCCAGTGCTGAGGCTGTGGCGAAGGATTTGGGGGAGGACTCCACTGTGCAAGGGTTGGGCTCAGGCCCCTGCAGGGAACAGCCCCCCTTGAGCAGAGGTCACAGACCCCCCCCCAGCATTGCACATCCTGAGCAGGGAGTGTCCAAAGCTGCCTCCCCCATAACATAAAAATGGCCATGTTGGGTAGGACCAATGGTCCATCCAGCCCAGTGTCCGGTCTGAGCGGCTGGTGCCAGATGCTTCAGAAGAAAATGAAGAGAACAGGGCAACTATCGAATGATCCTTTCCCTGTCATCCCGTCCCAACTTCTGGCAAACAGAGGGTTAGGGACACAGGACAAGGGGTTGCATCCCTGCCCATCTTGGCTAATAGCCATTGATAAATGTATCCTCCATGAATTTATTTCATTCTTTTTTGAACCCAGTTATACTTTTGGCCTTCACAGCACTCATGGCAATGAGTTCCACAGGTTGACTGTGCATGGTGTGAAGAAGTACTGCCTTATGTTAGTTTTAATCCTGCTGCCTATTAATTTCATTGGATGACCCCTGGTTCTTCTCTTATGTGAAGGGGTCAATAATATTTCCTTACTCACTTTCTCCACACCATTCCTGACTTTATAGACCTCTTTCACATCCCCCCTTAGTCGTCTCTTTTCTAAGCTGAACAGTCCCAGTCTTTTTAATCTCTCCTTGTCTGGAAGCTGTTCCATCTCCCTAATCATTTTGTTTTTTCATAGATGTGATCATCTAGCCTCACCTCCTGTATGACACAGGCCAGAGGACTTCCCCAAAACAATTCTCAGAGCAGATCTTTTAGAAAAACATCCAGTCTGATTTAAAAATGGTCAGTGATGGAGAATCCACCACCCTTGGTAAAATTGTTCCGATGGTTAATAACTCTCACTGTTAAAAATCTACACCTTATTTTCCAGTCTGAATTTGTCTCGCTTCAAACTCCAGCCATTGGATCATGTTAGACATTTCTCTGCTAGATTGAAGATCCCATTATTAAAGATTTCTTTCCCATGTAGGTGTTCATAGACTGTGATCAAGTCATAGACTGTGCTCAAGTCACCCCTTAATCTTCTCTTTGTTAAGATAAATAGATTGAGCTCCTTGAGTCTATCACAATTAGGCATATTTTCTAATCCTTTAATCATGCTCATGGATCTTCTCTGAACCCTCTCCAATTAATAAACATCCTTCATGAATTGTGGGCACCAGAACTGGACACAGGATTCCAGCAGTGGTTGCACCAGTGCCAAATACAGAGGTAAAATAACCTCTCTGCTCCTACGTGAGATTCCCCAGTTTATGCAGCCCAGGATCACATTAGCTCTTTTGACCACAGTATCACACTGGGAGCGCATGTTCTGCTGATTATCCACCATGACTCCCAAATCTTTTTCAGAGTCACTGCTTCCCAGGATAGAGCCCCCCATCCTGTGCGTATTACAATCTTTGCTCCCAGATGTCCGCATTTACACTTAGCTGTATTAAAACACATATTGTTTGCTTGTGCCCAGTTTACCAAGCGATGTGAATCAGTGACCTTTTCATTACTTACCACTCCCCCAAATTTGTGTCATCTGTTGCCCTTCTCTGTACCTTTTCCAATTCTAATATATGTTTTTGAGATGTGGTGACAGAACCGCACGCAGTATTCAAGGTGTGGGCATACCTTGGATTTATCCAATGGCATTATGATATTTACTGTCTTATTATTTATCCGTTTCCTAATGGTTCCTAATACTCTGTTCGCTTTTTTGACTGCTGCTGCACTTTGGGCAGATGTTTTCAGAGGACTATCTATGATGACTCCAAGATTTCTTTCTTAAGTGGTAACAGCTAATTTATACACTGTCTCCCGCAGCAGTGCATGGCCACAACCCTATTCCATGGGTCATGCCCTCTCTCATACCACCCATGCCAGCCTCAGCCCCATCCCACAGGCCACACCTCCTCCCCTACAGCCCATAGCAGCCTCAGCCTGCATGGCCACACTCCGGTCCCATAGGCCATGCCCCATGCTTGTTCCCATACAACCCACACCAGTCACAACAATACATGGCCATGTTCCCATCCCACACAACCCACACAAGCATCAGCCTGCATGGCCATACCCCCGCACCAACCCATACCAGCCTCAACCACACTCCTACCCCTTTTCCATGAAACAAAAGTGTTGTTCTTTTTCTTCCTCAGTCAAGGGTGCCTGGGTATCTTTGCCTCCAAAACATAGTGGCTCAACCCTTTGATGTCTACCTACAGATAAGGTCTCTCTCATCCCCCAGCTGCTTTGTTCTTCCTATTTAGTTTCTTTTGAAATTCTTACAATCCTTCATTTGCATTCAGTCCAGACTGGTGATAAGGCACCCACTGTGCAACATGCAATACTTAATTTATGTGCAAACTGCCGGATAGAGAAACATTTCTTGTTGGAGAAAAACCTGTTCTCCTTTGCTGGTGCCAAGTCTCTAGCCACAGTCTTGAGTATATTTTCAGTATAGCTACATAACTCTTTACATAGTATCTGTAGGTACATTTCACAATGATATGACTGACCAGTGTGACACCAACTTTTATTTGAGACCTCACACAACATTCTTTGGTGAACCAGAATCAGAAGAGTCCAGTGACCCCTCTGCACCCCCTTGTCAGTTGGCATTGAGAGGTTCATGGTGTGTCTGTACTGGGAGTGCACTAAGTGAGTGTTGGGCTGTGTGTGCTGGGAGAACACTTGGCATGGTGGGTGGGTGCGTAACCACTGGGTGTGTGCTGGCTGTGGTGCGTGTTGGGTGCATACTGACTGTGTGTGCACTGGGTATGGTGTATATGTTGGGTGGGCACTTGGTGTACGCACTAGGTATGCACGAGGTATGGTGTGTGTGTGCACTGGGCATGTTCTGATATTAACCCTCAGCTCACATTTCCTGTTCCCCACAGAGCGCCCCTCGGGGATGCTGGACTCTCCCATGGAGCTGGAGCCAGGCCCTGGGCCAGAGCCAACATCTCATGACCTCGATGGGAGCTGTCGGAGAGGGGCAGCCATCACCGTGTCCAGGAAGCAGAGCTGGGCCAGGTTCTCATGTGGCATCCGGGACGTGCCATGTAGCTCTTACAGCAGGAAGGTGTCTGCCAGCCCCACGGCCTCCGCAGAGCTGCAGGATGAGGGTGAAGGGGTAGGGCCAGTTGCCTGTGGGCAAGAGACTGACGGGGACCCCCAGTGCCCTCTGCGACCCCAGGAGCTGTTCTCCCCCACCCACACAGGGGGGCCAGCCATTAAGGATGAGGCCTGGCTTGTGGAGAGCCCCCCAGACCCAGCGCCCCCCACCCCTCAGCCTGGCCTGGCCCTGGCGACCCCAGCCCCTCAGCCCGGCCTGGCCCCTGGTGATGAGGAGGCTGAGTCGATGTGCAGGTATGTGGAGCTTTGCACCTCCGGCAGTGCTGTGAGGTCTGCCAGTCATGGCGCCTACTTGCAGAACCTGGAGAGGAGCAGCCGCCACTGGATCCTCTCCTCGGGCAAGGCCCAGGGCCTGGAGGAGTTGGCCCCCAGCGCCAGCACAGAATTGAAGGAGGTGGGCGCCATGGGCAGCGAAGGGGAGATCTGGTACAACCCCATCCCTGAAGATGAGGACGTTGTGGGTGTCAGGCAAGGCACCGAGCCTGGCAGCTCCTGGAGGAAGTGGGGCAGTGGCACAGGGAGCCGGGAATCTGACAGGGACAAGGCCAGGCCCAGCAGGGCAGAGCCAGGTGATGAAGGGCCCCCCAGGAGCATCGCCAGGCAAGTGGAGAGCCCCAGCTCACAGAATACACCTACCCCAGCTGGGCCAGTGGGCCGAGGCGAGGAGATGGGTGCCGGCAGGACACAGGCCTATGGTGAGGGGTGTGGTGCTAACAGGGTGTGTTGTGGGTTGAACAGCATGGCAGAAACATGAGACAGAGAGCTGCTTCCACGTGGCCCCACCATCTTCTGGTGGCAGACCCACCCTGATCTCATGAGCCCCTCCCCTCCCCTCCCATGGCCCCCCCTTGCAGGTTCCCTGATCTCATGGGGCACCCGATCCCGTGGGGTCCCCCTCTTTCCATAGAGCCCCTCCCCAGGTCCCTGTCCCTGCATCTGCATCCCCACTGCAGCCTGGTTCCCTGTGTGGGATCAGCCACACTTTCCGTCCCCAGCAAATCAGTCTTGGCTGCTCTGGGTCCCACAAGCCCTCCTCCCTGTAATGGCCCTTCCCTTCCATGCCCCAGATGAAGGGGCTCCCTTTCTCCATGCATGCCAGTGTCCACTGCCCGTCTCATCAGGTCTCTCCCCCCAGGGAAGTTGCCGATTTCATGTGTGAACGTGGCTGTGGGGTTGGCTGGCCCATCCCCGCCGCTGAGCCCCAGCATCTCCAAGAAGGGGCGCTCCCTGGGCAGGGTGAAGTCCCCGGGCACCGTGCGCCGCCTTTCCCTGAAGATGAAGAAGCTGCCTGAGCTGAGGAGGAAGCTGAGCCTGCGTAGTGCCCGGCCCCGGGGTCAGGAGCCTGAGGGCAGTGGCAGCACCTCACCCCAGGATGCCCGCAAGGAGCCGGGGAATGTCATCAGCCGCTACCACCTGGACAGCAGCGTGGCATCCCAGCAGGGCCAACACCGTGCCAAGGCAGCCAGCAAGGGCGGCTACCTGAGTGATGGTGACTCCCCTGAGCTGCTGGCCAAAGCGGACAAGCGTGCCTGTCCCGGGCCAGAGGGCCATGACCCTGGGGCCAGGCTGGACGTGGATGCCTTCCAGCCCTACAGCTCCTTGGAACAGCCGCGCTGTGTGCAGCCCATCTCAGGCCTAGTCAGTGTCCACCTGCATGGTGTGGGGGACCTTAAGCCCCCAAAGGCTGAGTCCAGGGAGGTGTTCTGCGTCCTGCAGGTGGACGCAGCCCCCAAGGCGCGCACGGCCCTGCTGCCCTGGACAGCCGCCTTCCTCAGCCTCAACCACACCTTCAACTTGGAACTGGAGGGCGCCCGACACCTCAAGGTCATTGTCTTCTCCTGGGATCTGGCTACCTGCCGGAACCGTGTGTGCTGCCATGGCACCATTGTCTTGCCCTACGTCTTCAGAGGTAACGGGAGCAGCCAGTGAGGCAGGGGCTCTGGTGATCGGGAAAGGGCCTGAGAGGGGGCAGTGGCATCCAGGCAGGGGGCAATGCCCAATGGGGCTCAGATGTACAGGGCTCTGGGGGGCACATACAGATGAGCAGGGATCAGCGCTCCATGGGGTTCAGCTGGGCAGGACTCTGGGTACGTCTACACTTACCTCCGGGTCCGACGGCAGGCAATCGGTGTTCTGGGATCGATTTATCGCGTCTGGTTTAGACGCGATAAATCGATCCCGGATCGACCCCGGAAGTGCTCGCCGTCGACGCCGGCTCAGCGAGAGGAGTACGCGGCATCGACGGGGGAGCCTGCCTGCAGCGTCTGGACCCGCGGTAAGTTCGGACTAAGGTACTTCGATAACGTAGCTGAATTTGCGTACCTTAGTCCGAAGTGGGGGGGTAGTGTGGACCAGGCCTCTGGGGGGCACATACAAATGGGCAGGAGGCAGGGTCCAATGGTGCTCAGATGGACAGGACTGTGGGGGGGGCATAGGGCAGAACTAAGGGGGGGCAGATGCTGTGGTTTCCCAGCTGGCCCTTGCTGATCGTCCACATCTCGCTCCGGTCTGACATGTGCCGGTGCCCTCTGCTCTTCAGGGTGCAGGGCCCAGCAGCTGGCAGTGCGGCTGGAGCCGCGCGGGCTGCTCTACTGCAAGCTGACGTTGGTGGAGCAGTGGGACATGCCCAGCAGCCCCAGTGACCGGGAGCCCCGGGTCTTTGGCGTGGAGCTGCGTCACTTGGTGGAAAGGGAGAACACTGCCACCAAGGTGCCGCTGCTGATCCAGAAATGCGTCTCCCAGATCGAGACGCGGGGACTGAAGGTGAGTGGTGGGGGAGGCGATAGTGGGGGAGTGGGCTCTGCAGGACACCTGGCACTCCAGTCCCATGCCACGCAGCTAACACAAGCACAGCAGGTACATGGCGAGGAGCCGGTGAGCACGGCTCCTGATCAGGCAGGATCCCAGCAGGCTGTGGGCTCTGTGCTGTCTTCCCTCTTTGTATCCCTGTCCCCTTCCTATGCTGCCCCTTGGGTCCTGGGGCTCTCCCACTGACAGCACCTCCTCTGCCCAGATTGTAGGGCTTTACCGGCTGTGTGGCTCGGCAGCTGTGAAGAAGGAGCTGCGTGATGCCTTCGAGAGGGACAGTGCAGCCGTGACGCTCTCTGAACAGCTGTACCCAGACATCAACGTCATCACAGGTCAGTGCCCAGCTACTCCTCACCCCCATGCAGCACCAGCACAGCTCCCGGATTGCCACCCCCCCACGCACACTCAGGCAAATCAGTAGGAGGCTCACTGCAACACCTGGCCACCAGACCCCACTCCCCTCCCAGAACTGAGTGTAGAACCCAGGAGTCCTCATTCCCAGCCCCCCCTGTTCTAACCCACTAGATCCCATTCTTCTCCCAGAGCAAGGTAAAGCACCCAGGAGTCCTGTCTCCTGCCCCCCCCTCTAATCCGGTCCAACTAACTTGATACCTTTTTGTGATGAGATTACAAGTTTGGCTGATAAAGGTAATAATGTACATGTCATATACATAGAGTTCTGCAAGGCGTTTGACCTGGTACCCCCTGACATTTTGATTAAAAAACTAGAACAATATAAATATAACAGCACACATTAAATGGATTAAAAATTGGCTCACTGATAAGTCTCAAAATGTAATTGTAAAAGGGGAATTGTCATCGAGCAGGTGTGGTTCCAGTAGTGTCCCACAGGGACTGGTTTTTGGCTCTACGATATTTAACTTTTATTAATGGCCTGGTGAAAGGAAACATAAAATCATCACTAATAAAGTTTGCAGATGACACAAAAGTTGGGGGAGTGGCAAATACTGAAGAGGGCAGGTCACTGAGACAGAGTGATCTGGATCGCTTGGTAAACTGGGCACAAGCAAACAATGTGTGTATTAATAACGCTAAATGTAAATGTATACATCAGGAACAAGGCCACACTCACAGGATGGGGGGATGCTATAGTGGGAAGCAGGGACTCTGAAAAAAGATCTGGTAGTTGTCTTGGTGGATAATCAGCTGAACAGTGGCCAAAAGCGTCCTTGGATGCATAAAGAGGGGAATCTCACGTAGGAGCGGAGAGGTTATTTTACCTCCGTATTTGGCACTGGTGCGACCCTGCTGGAATCCTGTGTCCAGTTCTGGTGCCCACAATTCAAGAAGGATGTTGATTAATTGGAGAGGGGTCAGAGAAGAGCCATGAGAATGATTGAAGGATTAGAAAATCTGCTTTACAGAGATAGACTTTAGGAGCTCAGTTTATTTAGCTTAACAAAGAGAAGGTTAAAGGGTGACTTACTTAGTCGATAAGTACCTACATTTGAAAGAAATATTTAATAAGGGGATCTTCAATCTAGCAGAGAAAACTGTAACACCCATCCAATGGCTGGGAGTTGAAGCAGACAAATTCAGATTGGAAATAAGGTGTATATTTTAACGGTGAGAGTAATTAACCATTGGAAAAAGGGTCGTGGTAGATTCTCCATCACTGGCAGTTTTTAAATCAGATTGGATGGTTTTCTAAAAGCGCTGCTCTTAGAATTATTTTGGGACGTTCTCTGGCCTGTTATACAGGAGGTCAGACTAGATAATCATAATGGTCCCTTCTGGCCTTAGACTCTCTGAACCCACTAGACCCCACTCCCGTCCCAGAGCTACGGGTAGAACCAGGAGTCCTGACTCCTAGTCCCTCTGCTCTAGCCACTAGACCCCACTCGCCTCCCAGAGATTGAACCCAGAAGTCCGGGCTCTCTGTGCACTCCCTGTAGTTTCTATAGGCTGCTCAGTGCCATGAGTCCTGTGCCCTCCCCCCAATGGGACCCAGGAGGGACCAGTGTGGTTGAGGTGCCTGCCAAGGAGCTGACAGAAGTCTGGCCTTTTTCCTGCAGGGATCCTGAAGGACTATCTGCGGGAGCTGCCCACGCCCCTCATCACCAAGACCCTTTACCAGGTGGTGTTGGAGGCCATGGCGCAGCGACCACCCCAAGACATGCTTAGCAGGCAGAATGCAAAGGAGACGATCGCTCTGCTGGACTGCCTGCCGGAGATTGAGAAGGTGAGTGCCTGCCAGTGGGCGGAGCAGGGGAGTGTGGGCAGGTAGGAAAGGAGACCTGGCTGTGGAGCCAAGCCATGGTGCCCTTGGAGCAGTCCCGGGGGGCTGGTTGGTGCTGCTGCAACAATGTCACCATAGACTGGCACATTCTCATCTCCTAGGTGGGAGGCTGTGGTCAGCTCTGCCCCTGCCACACACATGGTGGCTGGGCATGTGCATGGCACAGCTCCAGGCATGGAGTCAGCACTGTCCTGCTGCACATATGAGAGCCAGGCATATGCATGGCACAGATCTAGACACGGAGCCACCGCTGCCCCTGCCACACACATGGGAGCTGGGCATGCCTGTGACAGTGGTTGACAGTGCTGCTCCTACTGAATATGTGGGCCAGGAATGTGTGTGGCACAACCCTGGCATGGAGCCTGCACTGCCCCAACACATACACGGGGGCTGGGCACACCTGGCACTGCCACTGGCATGGAGCCAGCGCTGCTCCTGCCATGCACACGGGGGCTGGGCACACCTGGCACTGCCACCGGCACGGAGCCAGCGCTGCCCCTGCCGCGCACACGGGGGCTGGGCACACCTG
Source organism: Emys orbicularis (assembly GCF_028017835.1). Classification (NCBI taxonomy): domain Eukaryota; kingdom Metazoa; phylum Chordata; order Testudines; family Emydidae; genus Emys; species Emys orbicularis. The sequence continues at coordinate 7,759,675 of NC_088701.1, read as the reverse complement.
GCACTGCCACCGGCACGGAGCCAGCGCTGCCCCTGCCGCGCACACGGGGGCTGGGCACACCTGGCACTGCCACCGGCACGGAGCCAGCGCTGCCCTTGCCGCGCACACGGGGGCTGGGCACGCCTGGCACTGCCACCGGCACGGAGCCAGCGCTGCCCCTGCCGCGCACACGGGGGCTGGGCACGCCTGGCACTGCCACCGGCACGGAGCCAGCGCTGCCCCTGCCGCGCACACGGGGGCTGGGCACGCCTGGCACTGCCACCGGCACGGAGCCAGCGCTGCCCCTGCCGCGCACACGGGGGCTGGGCACGCCTGGCACTGCCACCGGCACGGAGCCAGCGCTGCCCCTGCCGCGCACACGGGGGCTGGGCACGCCTGGCACTGCCACCGGCACGGAGCCAGCGCTGCCCCTGCTGCGCACACGGGCTGCGCATGCCTGTTACAGCGCTGGATCCATGGGGGCTGGGCACTCCTCTGGCACGGCTTCAGGCATGTAGCCAGTGCTGCTCACTGTTGGGGCCTAAGATCCTGGGCTGCTTTCCAGGTTGGCTGCCCCTTGGGATTGAGGGATTTCACCGCAGTGAGATCAGAGGAGATATCACAGTTCTCATAGATTAACAGATTTTAGGGCCAGGAAGGACCATTAGATCACCCAGTCTGACATCCTGGGCAGCACTGGCCCTTATGTGTCACCCAGTTACCCCCATGTTGTGTATTGAGCCCAGTAACTTGTGTTTGGCTAAAGCATCTCCCAGCCCGGCCCCAGCCTGGCTTTGGAGCCATCAAGAGACAGAGAATCCACCACTTTCCCTGGAGTTTGTGCCAGTGGTTCATCCCCATCCCTGGTAAACACTTGTGCCTGTTTTCTCGTTTGAATTTATCTGGCTTTAGCTTCCAGCCACCTAGGCTTCAGTGTCAGGCCGTCCCTCCTTCCCCCAGCTTCTCCGAGTCAGGTACTTTCCCTCCAAGGAGCCTGGCAGCTGGGCACAGACTAAGGCTGTGACCTCTGAGGTACAAAAATGTGGGATTTCTGGGATGATCCTGAGCCCACAAAACTGGGTGGGTGGGGCAGGGGCAGGGCCTGGACTGATGCTCCCCTCTCCCCAGGCTACGCTGACCGTGCTGCTGGACCATCTCAGCTTGGTGTCCTCCTTCCACGACTTTAACCGCATGAACTCCCAAAACATTGCCGTATGCTTCGGGCCAGTGTTGCTCAACCAGAATCAGGAGCCATGGCGCCAGAGGGCCCGCAGCTACGCCCACTGCGAGGAGATCTCCAGTGCTGTCGACTTCAAGAGGCACATTGAGGTGCTGCACTATCTGCTGCAGGCCTGGCCTGGTAAGTGCAGCTGAGGGGAGGGAGTGTGTGGCCACAGGACTGCTGCGGGGTGGGGGAGAGTGCCGCGGGGGGCCTCCTGCAGGGTGGGGGGGGAGAGCGCGCCATCGGGGGCCTGCTGCGGGGTGGGGGGAGAGCGTGCTGCCAGGAGCCTGGTGGGGGTGGGGGGAGAACGTGCTTCTGGGGGCCTGCTGCGGGATGGGGGTGGGGGGAGAGCACGCCGCCAGGGGCCTGCTGCAGGGTGGGGGGCGAGCGTGCCGCCGGGGCTTCTCCCCTTGGGATTGAAGCCCCTGATTGGCCTGTCTGGCTGTGGGAGGAGAGCATTGTGGTAACTGCGATCTGTCTCCCCAGCCCCCTACAGGAAAGGGCGTGGCGTGGAGGGCTGGGAAAGGGCCCAGTCCACCTGCCTGCGGCAGAGGCGCTGTCCTGCACTGCGGCTGGATCTGCTGGAGAGCGAGGTGGTGGCTCGTCACCGGCCCCGAGGCCTGGAGAGCCCCCCCACCAACCGCTACGCTGGGGAGTGGAGTGTGTGCAGCCAGGAGTATGGGCTGGTGGCCGGGCTGGGGCACGAGGTCAACTACGCCGAGGTGGCCGGCAGCGACAGCGAGAATGAGGTGCTGGACCTGCGGGAGGGGCTGGGCGGCCCCAGCCAGACGGTCTTCGTGGGGGACTTTGCCCTGGTTGACGACCCTGATGCGCCCTTCAGCCCCCGCCTGAACCTGAAGGACTTCGATGCCCTCATCTTGGACCTGGAGCGAGAGCTCTCCAAGCAGATCAACGTGTGCCTGTGAGTGGCCTGGCTGCTCCACCACAGTGCCTGGCTCCCCCTGCCCCTATGCTCCCTGGGACCATCGACATCCCCTGCCGGGCTCATGTCACCAAAACACGAGCCATGTGGTGGGAGCTGGGCACAGCCTGGGGCCTTGACACCAGCAGGGGAGATGCCAGGCACCAGATGGTGGGGCTTCAGCTAAAGAATTTTAGGCTCCACGCTCAGGAGCCTGGCCCAGCCCTGTAGCAGGCCATGACTCATGCCGTCAGCCTTAATCCAGCAACCTGCCCAGGAACAGGGGCCCTGAGCAGCAGGTACAGCGTACAGGAGGAGTTCTCATGCGCTCTCGTGGGCTCCAGCACACTCTGCCCTCTGGGCTTGGAGCTCTGGAGAGACCAACACAGTGCACGCCTGGGTGTGGCCGCCGAGCTCCCAGGGGCACGCACCCAGGTGTGGCCGCCAAGCTCCCAGTATTAATAGGAACTCAGAGACTGAGCCAAAGCCATTTGGAGAGTGACCAAATTTGTGTAGCACTTGGCTCTCGCAGCCTTTTGATTTGCACAGTAGGGATGGGGGCTTGGAGACACCAGGGCAGTGCTCCACCAGGCCAGTGTGTGGCAGCTCACTGAGGTTGGGGCTCTGGGGCTGGAGTATGGATGAGGGGCTGAGCCAGCCATGGGGCTGCACTCAGGGTCACTCACTGCTGCAGTGTTTGTCACTCTCAGTGGGTGACACAGTTGCTCTGTCTGGCTACAGGGCAGCATCACAGTCCTGTGTGACGGGCTGGGAGGAGCCTGGATCCTGGCGTTCCCTTGGCCTGGCTCTCTGCCCTGGGGCAATACCATGTGAAGGGAGCGCACAGGACGGGGGAGCGGCTCCTTCCTGAGCCTTCTCCTTGCCTCTGCATTTCAGAAGCCAAAGAATCAGCCTGTGAGCCTGAGCCTGTCCCCTGGCTGGGCTGGAGCAGAAGTTTGTGGGCACTGCTTGTGTGACCCTGGCAGTGGGCTTTCCAGGCCGTAGCAGCTGTGCCAATATGGTGCTTCATGCAGGCTAGTCAGGAAGGCAGCGCCAGGCCCTGGGCATGGCACAGGGGGCGGGTCAGGAGCACCATGTACCTATCCCTCCCGTGGCATGTATTTCTGGTCAGCAGGGAGCCTCCAGGGGGTAACAGCTCTCCCAGCCCCCAAGGGTGGTGAGTTTTGATGCCCCTTCTAGCATCCCAGGTGGAGCCTTCCTTGCAGGTGGGAGTTTGACTTGGGTCTCAGGAAGATGGGTGTCAGGGCTGCCGCGGGGCTCTAGCTGCAGTGGGCTCAGTCTGGTCTGCTGTGGGACTGGCCTCGCAGTCAGTGTTTTGCTACTAAGTGCCACCCTGTGTGCCACTTGGGTGGGGGGCAGCCTTGGGCCAGGAGAGAGCCAGGGCTAAGGCCTGTTCCTGGCCTCCCACCATCCCAGGCGAGGCATCCCTCCTGCATAGTGTTAGAATATCAATAAGGGTCCCTGACCTCCATCATGTGTGCTCTGCTCCGGGGCTGCTTCACACAGAAGCCACAATCCACTGCACCCTGCCAGGGAGGAGGAGGGGCTGTGCCAGTCATGGCACCTCACTCTCTGCTTGCCATGGCATTAGTTAGTATCTTGATGCCATGTTTACATCCTCCCCCAACCTGACAATACTCCAGGCTCCCCCGCAGCCTGGCTGCTGCCTCCAATCCTACTCAGCTGCAGCTCTTGGTGGAACAGTGAGGGGAGACTAGGTGACCAGATGTCCTGATGTTATAGGGACAGTCCTGATTTTTGGGTCTTTTACTTATATAGTCTCCTATTACCCCCCCACTCCCCGTCCCAATTTTTCACAGTTGCTGTCTGGTCACCCTAGGGGAGAATGGGCTGCAGCCCTGGGATCCCATGGCACGTGGACAGACCAGCATGAGCAAGTGATTGGGGCCTGGAGTGCTTCTCATGGGCATCTTTGGTCTCCCAGTCTCTGCCCCACCCTGGAGCCGGCTGACACTGAGAATCCAGGGCCTGGGGTTGGCTGCCAAGCCCCCAGCTCTTTCCAGCCTGGGCTTTCCCTGCGCCTGCTGTTTAGGCCAGGCCTGGCAGGGAGGCCTCCCATACACTCTTGACCAGCAGGCACAGCCCTGGATGTGATCTGGAGGCCCCAGCTCACTGGCTGTCACCTCCACCTTCTGCGTTACAGAGTAGGGGAAGCTAGTGCACAGGCTGCACCAAGGCCCCTGGCTTCCGTGCAGTGCCGCCTCCTTGGAGCTCCAAGCTGGGGCCCTGCTGGTGGCCGGGGGGGGGGGGGGGGGGGGTGGTGCTCAGGGCTGGTGGGGAGCGGGAGGTGATTCCCTAGATGTGCCTTTCCCCAAATGGATCCCATGAAAGGGCAACACATGGGCAGACTGGCCCCACGCTAAGCTCAAGGGATCAATTGCCCTCTTGCACCCAGGCCAGCTCTGGCATTTTCCTGGGTACTGCTGGGATATCCGATGCTGCTGTGCCTTGCAGAGCCTGCGCCTGCAGCGCTGATTTCAGTGTGCCAGGTGCCTAGGCCCAGCTGCCTCAGGGTGCTCACTGCAGGGCCTCATGGAAATGCACCCAATCCCCCCACACAACCACACGCCAGGGAGCCCGGTACTGGAGAGGCCAGCTTTATATTTCTTGCTTGTGTATGTATGGTGTAGGGGGGGTGTATACATGTTTGGGTGGGTGTGCAGTGTAGGGTGCGTGTGTGTGTACATATTTGGATGTGTGTGTGTGTGGTGTCAGGTGGGTGTAGTTTGTGTATATGTTTGCGTGTGTGTGTGTATGTTTGTGTGTGGGAGGGCATAGGGGTGTGGTTTGTGTGTACATTTGAGGAGGTGGGGAATGGACGTTTGTGTGTGGTGCAGGAACATGTTTGTATGTGGTGCGTGTGCATGTTTGGGGGTGGTGGTTTGTGAGTACATGTTTGTGAGTGGGATGTGTGTGGTGTAGGAATGTGGTTTGTGCGTGTGTGCATGTTCGTGAAGACTGGCTGCTCTGTGTGGGTATTTAACGTATGGATTTTCACAATGTTTATCAAATATTCAGTTATAGGGGAAAAAAGCCTAGGGAAGGGGTAAAACCATGCAGAGGGAAGGGGTAAAACCATGACACTCGCTCTTCCCCTCACTCCAGGCTCCAATAGAAATTCACCCCATCCCCTCTCAAAGCACAAGGTCCAGTAGCCCCCTTCTGAGCTGCTCTGGCAGGGAGGAAAAGTGCCCAGAGTTTGGGGGCGGTGGCCCTTCACCCAATATTAGCTTAAGGGAACCCACGTGAATGTGAAGGGAGGGCTGCAGTTTCTCCTGCCATGGATGAGTCTGGGACTGAAGAAGAGGGTCACAGCGGAGTGCCACCATGTTATAGAAGCAGCTTTGCTTGGGGTGCCCTGTCTGGGGAGGGGGCTGCATGGTCCAGCCATTCCCCCCCGTTGCCTGGCACTCCCAGCCATGGGGAGTTGGGGATGGCTACTTATTGTGTGTTAAGGAAATGCCCATGCCAGGTTGGGAGGGAGTCAGCATGGTACCTATGTATGCACGCCAGGGCATCCTGCCCACTGCCAACACCAGCAATAAAGGACACCGGCTACACCTGCTATTGGGGGTGTGCGTTTGTGTGTGTGTGCATAGGGGGTGGGGGCCACATTCACCAGGGGAAGAGGGTGCCTCTGCCAGGGCTCCAGCTGCCTCCGACCCAGCTGTTGTAGGTGCAGAACACTCAGGCCATGGCAGCAAGGGCTGGGTGGGGTCAAGCTGGGGAGCTGGGCAGCAGCCTTGCTAATGTGGGCAGGAAGGGCTGTCCCCTTCATTGCCCTCCCTGGGGTGGCTGTAGGCACCAGTTTTGCCTTCCTATCTGCTGGGCCGTGTCACTGTGCTGGAGCTGGGGGTCCCTGCAGGCAGGAACAGGGATGTTTACTCCTGGGGGAATGCTGCACCAAAAATTTAAAAGTTCTGTGCAGAATATTTTAAAATTCTGCATATTTTGTAACAATAACACAATGTACTCACATCAATTTCAACTATTTTGCTAATTTAGTTCAAAATACCGGTCAGCAACTATATCTGTAACAATACAGACAACAAATGAACTTCCTCCAGGGGTAGAGAGTTAAAGAAACCCCTACAACAACCCAATTCCTCTTCTCTGTCCCTGCCCCAGCTGAGGAGGACAGACACCCACACCCCCTCTGCACAGCCCAGCCATGCCCCCCCAGCCTAGACACTTCCTACCCCCCAGAGGGAGAAACAACCTGATGCTGGGTCCAAGGCTTGTATGGAATTTCCTGCATGCCACCTCTTTCTAGGGTGACCAGATGAGGGGAAGAAAATATTGGGACACATGGGGGGGGGGGGGTGCCCCCCCGGCAGAGCAAAAAAAAACAACCCAGTGCTGCCGGCGGATATCAGGACAAAATGTGTCCCGACCAAAGATCGGTCAGGACGCAGGACAGACACCGAATTATCGGGACGTCTGGTTACCCTACCTTTTTCCTTCAGGGCATGCTGGGAACTGCAGCTGCTGGGATGACTCCAGCTTTGACCCCCTCCTCCCAGCAGCATCTTCTATTTGGGAGCTGGGCTCTGCGAAGTCCAGTGGCCCCTACTGGCAGCTAGCAGCGCGAATTCTGCAGGCACAAAGGAAATTCTGCACAGAACATTAATTCTGTGCAAATACTGCATTGCGCAGTGGTGCAGAATTCCCCCAGGAATAGATGTTTCCACTGCTCAAGTGCCGTGTGGAGGCCAGCAAGGCCCCCCTACTGGCCTCAGCCTAAAACTGCAATGTGTGCCAGTTGCTGCAGCTGGAATGGGCAGAAAGGATACACGGGAGGAGCACGGCCTGCAAGCCCTCAGGTCATGCCTGCTGCTCTGGCAGGGGGAGCAAGGTACAACTGTTCCTCTCTGCATTGGCAGCTGGCTCCAGGCTCTGCCCCTGCATCAGAGACCATGGCCCCCTGTTTTGGGTGCTGGATCTGCTGGCATTTAACCCTTTGCCAAGCTAGATCACTGCCTTGCTGTGGGGCAGCACTTGAGCACCAGAGCCTGAAAGCAGCAAGGAGCTAACATTGACGGCACAGTGAGAGTGCCCCTCATCCCAGCCTGACCTCCAGGAACTGGGCAAGAGTAAAAGCAAGTGGGCAGGGAGCAGCAAACCTGTGCTGGGGGGACAGCCCCTCCCCCAGCACATTGAGCAGAGGAGCCCTTGTGCCCCGCACCCCAGCCAGTCTCCTCTCCATTGCCCCACCACAGGCTGGGTGAGGGGCACAAGGGCTCCTCTGCTCAATGTGCTGAGAAAGGCATGGAAGGGAGGGTGGGGGACTGTGGCTCCAGCTGGGTAGAGCCCTTGGCCCAATTCTCTGCCTGCCCATGCTGGCAAGGCACTCCAGCAGGAGTGGCAGCTTAGGCCTGAGGCAGGGGCTGGAAACTACAGCCCCGCTCTTGCTTGCTGACAGTAGGGACACCTGTGCCAATACCACAGACTCACAGAAACGTAGGGCTGGATCTCGAGAGGTCACCACATCCAGGCCCCTGCACTGAGGCAGGACCAAGTAAACGTAGATCATCCCTGACAGATATTTGTCCAACTTGTCCTTAAAAACTTCCAATGACAGGGATTCCACCACCTCCCTTGGAAGCCTGTTCCAGAGCTTAACTAATGTCAGCATGAGAAAGTTTGCTCCTAAGGGACCAGAGGAGCTAGCGAACAGGAACAGCTAACAGGAGTTTTGCGAGGGAGTTCTCCAGATGAAGGAGGAGCGATTACATGACCCTTGGGGTAAGTTTGTTGTGTGTGTGTTTGTGGTGTGCTTGCTGCTTGACTGAAATATACCGTGTGGTCTGTTTGGGGAAACCATGTGCTGACCATGTGTGTGCTGAGCCTAGGGGCCTGCTAGGCAAGGCTGAGAGCTTCTTAATGAGGCTTTGATTCCTAAGTCCATTAGCACCCATCAACCCTTAACCAGGGGGTGGGGCTACTCAGGAAGACCAGAGCTTTAAAAAGCTGGAAGCGACCAGAGAAGCTAGGGAACAGGAGCGGCTAATGGGAGTTTTGCAAGGGAGTTCACAGGGGGAGTATGTGTGTGTGTGTGTGTGTGTGGGGGTGCTAGATACACCATTCTTTAAACTTAAAGCTCCCTGATAAAAACAAATCCCCTGTAGACCCCCTGATAAACACCCCCCGATAAAAACAAAACAACAACAACAAAGGAACGAGCTTCAGGAGTAAAAAAGAGAATGCAAGCAGAAGTCCAGCAACACTGTGGGAACTATCCAGTTTATTGCACCCAATGCAGCATATATTATTACCTGCCCTATGGGCAGGTGGCATATGTATGCATTCAGTGCAAGGAGCTCCTGGCCCTCAGAGACCATGTACGGGTGTTGGAGACCAGAAGAGTTGAGCTGGAGGAGCTAAGGGAGACAGAGAGTCACACAGATGAGACTTTCTGGGACACAGTACAATGGTCCCACCCCCGGTCTGACAGCCTCTGTGCTGTTGAGGAGGATGGAAAGTCTCAGGGAAGGAGAACATCTAACTGGAGCAGAAGGAAATGATCCCATAGTTGGGACCTTCCTTCCAGATGATGTTGTGGTTTCCTCTCGCACTGAGGATACCTTTCCGGGGGAGGGAATTCCAATTAGGAAGAGACAGGTATTAGTAATGGGCAATTCAATCATTAGAAACATAAATAGCTGGGTATGCTACTTACTGAGGTGTCTTCACTGCGGTAGGTCAACTGCTGCTGCTCCCCCATCGACTCCGCCTACGCTTCTCACTCTGGTGGAGTACCAAAGTTGACGGGAGAGCACTCGGCAGTCGATTTATTGCGTCTTCACTAGACGCGATAAATCGAACCCCGGTGGATTGATCGCTCCAGAGGTAAGTGTAGACATGCCCACAGAAACTTAGTGGAATGAGGATAATCAATGGGACACAGTAATACCAGGGTACAAAATATATTGGAAGGACAGAACAGGTCATGCTGGTGCGGGAGTGGCACAATATGTGAAAGAAAGCATAGAATCAAATGAAGTAAAAATCTTAAATGAAATGAATCACTCTGTACCATAGAATCTCTATAGCTATTTCCATGCTCTAATAGTAATATAGCAGTAGGGATATATTACTGACCAGCATGGTGATATGACTGAGAAATACTCAGGGAGATTAGAAAGACTATTAAAATAAAAAACTCAATAATAATGGGGGATTTCAACTATCCCCATATTGACTAAGTACATGTCACCTCAGGATGGGATGCAGAGATAAAGTTTCTTGACACATTAAATGACACGCCAATGTGCAGAAAAATTAGCAAATATGGCAGGCAACTAGCTTGGCTCAACAGTGAAACCTTTGATGAACTTAAACACAAAAAAGAAGCTTACAAGAAGTGGAAATTTGGACAGATGACTAGAGAAGAGTATAAAAATATTGCTCGAGCATGCAGGGGTGTAGTCAGGAAGGCCAAAACACAACTGGAGTTGCAGCTAGCAAGAGATGTGAAGGGTAACAAGAAGGGTTTCTACAGGTATGTTAGCAACAAGAAAAAGGTCAGGGAAAGTGTGGGACCCTTAATGAATGGGGGAGGCAACCTAGTGACAGATGATGTGGAAAAAGCTGAAGTACTCAATGCTTTTTTTGCCTCGGTCTTCACAGACAAGGTCAGCTCCCACACTGCTGTCCTGGGCAACACAGTATGGGGAGGAGGTGAGCAGCCCTCAGTGGTGAAAGAACAAGTTAAGAACTATTTAAAAAAGCTGGACATGCACAAGTCCATGGGTCCAGATCTAATGCATCCGAGGGTGCTGAGGGAATTGGCTGATGTGATTGCAGAGCCATTGGCCATTATCTCTGAAAACTCGTGGCGCCCGGGGGAGGTCCCGGATGACTGGAAAAAGGCAAATATAGTGCCCATCTTTAAAAAAGGGAAGAAGGAGAACCCGGGAAACTACAAACCCGTCAGCCTCACCTCAGTCCCTGGATAAATCATGGAGCAGGTCCTCAAGTAAACCATTTTCATAGAATCATAGAATATTAGGGTTGGAAGAGACCTCAGGTCATCTAGTCCAATCCCCTGCTCAAAGCAGGACCAACACCAACTAAATCATCCCAGTCAAGGCTTTGTCAAGCCGGGCCTTAAAAACCTCTAGGGATGGAGATTCCACCACCTCCCTAGGTAACCCATTCCAGTGCTTCACCACCCTCCTAGTGAAATAGTGTTTCCCAATATCCAATAATATCCTAATATTTTGAAGCACTTGGAGGAGAGGAAGGTGATCAGGAACAGTCAACATGGATTCACCAAGGGCAAGTCATGCCTGACCAACCTGATTGCCTTCTATGATGAGATAACTGGCTCTGTGGATATGGGGAAAGCAGTGGACGTGATATATCTTGACTTTAGCAAAGCTTTTGATACGGTCTCCCACAGTATTCCTGCCAGCAAGTTAAAAAAGTATGGATTGGATGAATGGACTATAAGGTGGATAGAAAGCTGGCTAGATTGTTGGGCTCAACGGGTAGTGATCAATTGCTCCATGTCTAGTTGTCAGCCGGTATCAAGCGGAGTGCCCCAGGGGTCGGTCCTGGGGCTGGTTTTGTTCAACATCTTTATTAATGATCTGGATGATGGGATGAATTGCACCCTCAGCAAGTTCCCAGGTGACACTAAGCTGGGGGGAGAGGCAGATACGCTGGAGGGTAGGGATAGGGTCCAGAGTGACCTAGACAAATTGGAGGATTGGGCCAAAAGAAATCGGATGAGGTTCAACAAGGACAAGTGCAGAGTCCTGCACTTAGGACGGAAGAATCCCATGCACCGCTACAGGCTGGGGACCGACTGGCTAAGTAGCAGTTCCAAAGAAAAGGACCTGGGGATTACAGTGGATGAGTCAGCAGTGTGCCGTTGTTGCCAAAAAGGCTAATGGCATATTGGGCTGCATTAGTAGGAGCATTGCCAGCAGATCGAGGGAAGTGATTATTCCCCTCTATTCAGCACTGGTGAGGCCACATCTGGAGTATTGTGTCCAGTTTTGGGCCCCCACTACAGAAAGGATGTGGAGAAATTGAAGAGTCCAGCGGAGGGCAACGAAAATGATTAGGGGGCTGGGGCACATGACTTACGAGGAGAGGCTGAGGGAACTGGGCTTGTTTAGTCTGCAGAAGAGAAGAGAGAGGGGGGATTTGATAACAGCCTTCAATTACCTGAAGGGGGGTTCCAAAGAGGATGGATCTAGACTGTTCTCAGTGGTAGCAGATGACAGAACAAGAAGTAATGGTCTCAAGTTGCAGTGGGGGAGGTCTAGGTTGGATATTAGGAAACACAATTTCACTAGGAGCGTGGTGAAGCAGTGAAATGGGTTACCTAGGGAGGTGGTGGAATCTCCACCCTTGGAGGTTTTTAAGGCCCGGCTTGACAAAGCCCTGGCTGGGATGATTTAGTTGGTGTTGGTCCTGCTTTGAGCAGGGGGTTGGACTAGATGACCTCCTGAGATCTCTTCCAACTCTAATCTTCTATGATTCTATGACTGCTTCTTGGAGTAGCTAGTCCTGCAATCCATAAGAAGAGAGGCAATTCTTGATTTAGTCCGAAGTGGAACACAGCATCTGGTCCAAGAAGTGAAGCTAGCTGGACCTCTTGGTAATAGTGACCATTATATAATTAAATTTAACATCCCTGTGGCGAGGAAAACACCACAGCAGCCCAACACTGTAGCATTTAAATTCAGAAAGGGGGATTACACAAAAATGAGGAAGTTAGTGAAACAGATAAGATAGTGAAACAGTGCCAAAAGTGAAATCCCTGCAAGCTGCATGGAAACTTTTTAAAGACATAATAATTGAGGCTCAACTTAAATATATATCCCAAATTAAAAAAAAACATAGTAAGAGAACCAAAAAAGTGCCACTGTGGCTAAACAACAAAGTAAAAGAAGCGGTCAGAGGCAAAAAGTGGAAGTTAAATCCTAGTGAGGAAAATAGAAAGGAGCATAAACTCTGGCAAATGAAGTGTAAAAATATTATTAGGAAAGCCAAAAAAGAACGCAAAGAACAGGTAGCCAAAGACTCAAAAAGTAATAGCAAAAAATGTTTTAAGTACATCAGAAGCAGGAAGCCTGCTAAACAACTAATGGGACTACTGGATGATCAAGATGCTAAAGGGGCACTCAAGGACGATAAGGCCATTGTGGAGAAACTAAATGTATTCTTTGCATCGGCTGAGAATGTGAGGGAAATTCCCAAACCAGAGCCATTCTTTTTAGGTGACAAATCTGTGGAACTGTCCCAGATTGAGGTGTCATTAGAGGAGGTTTTGGAACAAATTGATAAACTAAACAGGAATAAGTCACCAGGACCAGATGGTATTTACCAAAGAGTTCTGAAGGAACTCAAATATGAAATTGCAGAACTACTAACTGTAGACTGTAACCTATCATTTAGATCAGCTTCTGTACCAAATGACAGGAGGAATACTACTCAAGATAGTTAAGTCCCAGGCAGACTGCAAAGAGCTACAAAAGTATCTCTCAAAACCAGGTGACTGGGCAATAAAATGGCAAATGAAATTTTATGTTGCTAAATGTAAAGTAATGCACATTGGAAAACATAATCCCAACTATACATATAAAATGATGGGGTCTAAATTAGCTGTTATCATTCAAGAAAGAGATCTTGGAGTCATTGTGGATAGTTCTCTGAAAACATATACTCAATGTGCAGCGGCAGTCAAAAAAGCGAGCAGAATGTTGGGACTCATTAGGAAAGGGGTAGATAATAAGACAGAAAATACACCTCTACCCCGATATAACGCTGTCCTCGGGAGCCAAAAAATCTTACCACGTTATATGTGAAACCGCGTTATATCGAACTTACTTTGATCCGCCGGAGTGCACAGCCGCCCCCCCCCCCCCCCCCGGAGCACTGCTTTACCGCGTTATATCCGAATTCGTGTTATATTGGGTCGCATTATATTGGGGTAGAGGTGTATCATATTGCCTCTATATAAATCCATGGTATACCCACATCTTGAATACTGCATGCAGATGTGGTTGCCACATCTCAAACAAGATATATTGGAATTGGAAAAGGTTCAGAAAAGGGCAACAAAAATGATTAGGGGTATGAAACGGCTTTCGTATGAGGGGGGATTAATAAGACTGGGACTTTTCAGCTTGGGGGAATACGACTGAGGTCTATAAAATCATGACTGGTGTGGAGAAAATAAATAAGGAAGTGTTATTTACTCCTTCTCATAACACAAGAACTAGGGGTCACCACATGAAATTAATAGTCAGCAGGTTTAAAACAAACAAAAGGAAGTATTTCTTCACACAACACAGTCAACCTGTGGAACTCTTTGCCAGAGGATGTTGTGAAGGCCAAGACTATAACAGGGTTCAAAAAAGAACTAGATAAATTCATGGAGGATAGGTCCATCAATGGCTATTAGCCAGGATGGACAGGGATGGTGTTTGCCAGAAGCTGGGAATGAGCAACAGGGAATGGATCACTTGATTACCTCTTCTATTCATTCCCTCTGGGGCAGCTGGCATTGGCCACTGTCAGAAGTTAGGATACTGGGCTAGATGGACCTTTGGTCTGACCCAGTATGGCCGTTCTAATGTTCTAACATCCCTTGGTGCAGTTTAAGCCCATTACTACTTCTCCTGCCTTCAATGGCCATGGAGAACCATTGATCACAGGCATTTTTAAAATAGCTCTTAACACATTTGAAGACTGGTAACAGGTTTCCTCTCAGTCTTCTTTACCCAAGACTCAGCATGCTCAGTTTTTTAACCTTTCCTCACAGGTCCGGTTTTCTAAACCTTTTATCATCTGTTGCTCACCTCTGGACTCTCTCCAGTTTGTCCACATCTTTCCTATCGTGTGTCAGCCTGAATTGCATATAGTACTCCAGCTGAGGCCTCACCAGTGCTGAGTAGAGCAGGACAATTACCTCCCATGTCTTACATATGACATTCCTCTTCATACACCTCAGAATGATATTAGACTTTTTCACAGCTGCACCACATTGTTGGCTCATATTCAGTTTGTGATCCACTATAGCCCCCAAGGTCCTTTGCAGCAGTACTACCACCTAGCTAGTCATTCCCCATTTTGTAGGTTTGTATTTGATTTTTTTCTTCCTTAATGAACTACTTGGCACTGCTAATTTCAGACCAATTCTCCAAACTGTTTTGAATTCTAATCCTGTCCTGCAACGTGCTTGCGACCCCTTCCAGCTTGGGGTCAGCTGGAAATTTTATAAGCATGCTCTCCTCTCTATTATCCAAGTCAAACACTGAATAGTATCACACCCAGGACTGACCCTGCAGGATCCCACTAACTATGCCCTCCCGGTTTAACAGCAAACCATTGATAACTACTCTTTGAGGTACTGTCTTTCAGTCAGTTGTGCACCCAACTTACAGTAAGTCCAGCTAGATGACATTTCCCGTTTTTGTATGAGACTGTCCTGTGGGACAGTGTCAAAAGACTGACTAAAATCAAGACACATCACATCTACAGCTTCCCCTTTATCCTCTAGACTAGAGGTGGGCAAACTACGGCCAACGGGCCACAGCCGGCTTGCGGGACTATCCTACCTGGCCCTTGAGCTCCCAGCTGGGAAGGCTAGCCCCCGGTCTGTCCCCTGCTGTCCCCTCTCCCCCACAGCCTCAGCTCGCCGTGCCGCCAGCGCTCTGCGTGGCGGGGCTGTGAGCTCCTGCCAGGCTGTGCAGCTGTGTGAGCCACCGGGTGTAGTGTATTAAATTGCTCCCAGTAGGAATGTGCTACTTACGGAGCACCAGCACTTGCAGCAGGAAGTAGCACATTCCTACAGGGAGCAATTTAATACACTACACCCTGGTAGGGAACGCTATGCCTCCACAGACAGCCTGGCCCCCGCCCCCTATCCACCCCCTCCCACTTCCCGCTCCCTAACCGCCACCCCGGGACCCCACCTCCTATCCAACCCCCCATGCTCCCTGTCCCCCGACTGCCCCGCCCCCTATTCACACCCCCGCCCCGACAGGCCCCCCCGGGACTCCCACACCGATCCAACTGCCCCTGTTCCCTGTCCCCGACTGCTCCCTGGGACTCCCTGCCCCTTATCCAACCCCCCCACTCCCCACCCCCTTACCATGCCGCTTAGAGCACCAGAACTGGAAGCCGTAAGTAGTACACCGTAAGTAGCACATTCCTACGGGGAGCAATTTAATATACTGCACCCAGCACTCCATACAGTTTCGGAACCCCGATGTGGCCCTCAGGCCCAAACGTTTGCCCACCCCTGCTCTAGGCCACCAATCCTGTCAAACCACCATGTTACCCATTAGATGGTGCCCTTCCCACAGAGCAGCTCTAGAGCCACACTCGGCCTGGTGCCATCATTCTCTTTATTGTTGGGGGAAACCCTGTGGGTGGAGTGCATGTGCTTGGAGAGAGAGAGAGGGAACCGCTCTGTTAACATCCCCGTTAACCACGGACCACCCCCCCTGCATGACCACGCCACCTCACACTACGGCAATGGAGAGCTTGGCACCTGGGGCTGGGAGCAGCAGCACGCATGGCCCTGCCTGTGCCCTTTGAACATGCAGGCCCTCCCTAGGCTCCTAGGTGTGGCAGCAGCTGGAGCCAAGCAGGGAAGTGGCAGTGCAATGGCACCTCCTGGTGCTGGCTATGGGATTGGAGAGCATGGCGGTGACAGGCCTTGCCCAAAGCTATTCAGGCTGGTCAGCCAGGGAGATGCCCTGGTAGCGCATCGTAGGGTGTTGGGGGAATCACAGCCCTGGTGGATCTGGAGTGAATCCTGCCAGCTTTCCCTCAACCAAGGCTCTCAGCAGGGCTCAGCAGCTCCACTTCGTCCAAAGATTAGGCCTAGGCCAGGCTCCTGCCCCAGAGAGAGTCACCAGCCAACGGCCCTGGCTTGCAGAGCTGGGCAACAAGCCCCCCCACCCCTCAGTGACAAGCCCCTCAGAAATCCAGCCCCAGTGCCCATCCCTAGGCTGCCCAGTTGGAAAGCAAGACCCCTGCTGTCACCAGAACAAGATCCCTGCAGCTGCTCTCACTACTGGCAGGAGCTTGCCAAAGCACAATGCCCATCTCCCACAGAAGTAGGCACCTGCCCAATGCTGAACTGAGAGAAGCTTCCTTGTCCCTGCTGCCCTGGGGCTCTCTTCAGGTTGATCCCTACTGGCCAGTGTCCTGGCACTGGTTACCTGTTGAGGGGCTTGGGTTAGGACCCCAGTCCCTGGTAGGCGTGGCTGTGTCAGTCTGCAGCAGCTCTGGGGCCAGAACGAGGAGGATGATCAACTAAACGCCGAAGGGGGTACTGTGCAGGTATCTGTAGGGGGCCCAAGGCAGGCTGCTGCACCCTGGCGTGGGCAGGGAGCGCTGCCAGGCCTGGTCCCAGCCCTACACGGAGATGGAGCCCTCCCGGAAGCTGGTTCTGCCGATCAGGGCGTTGATCAGGGTGGGGTGTCCCTCCCTGCAGGCCTCCTGCGCCGCCTGGACGATGTTGTCCATGCAGGCCTCGTCCTGGCGGCTGAGTAGGAAACCTTTCCCTCCCAAGCCTTCCGCCACCAGGTGGTAATCTGCGCAGGGAGGAGACCGGCTGTTAGCAAAGCTGCTGCAGCGGGGCCTGGGCACGGCAGTGACACCCCACATAGGCCACTAAGTAGGCAGAGCTGGTTCCAGGAGGGTGGCCACAATGGGCACACCAGATGTGAGTGGCAGGCAGCAGGGAGGGATGGAAGGCATGCTGGGGTCTGCAACTTCCAGGAATGCAGTGGAGAACACTGGCAGGGAAGGCTGGGAGGGAATCCCCCAGCTCGTGGGGACCAACCGCAGAAGGAAGGGGCCGTTCAAAGTTCCCTTCCCCCGGGGAGCCCTGCTTGGGTGGGCAGAGCAGGCATCAGTGCTGGGCTATGAACCCAGAGGTGTGATGAGACTTGCACCAATTTTGGGAACCTCCCGCTTTCCGTCCCTCGATGGGAGTGGCCTGCAGGAAGCAGCACACAATGGCTGCCCGCCTGGGGACAGGCTGCACAGGCAACACGATCCGGAGGCACCCAGGGCCCATGCTGAGCATGCTGCTGCCATCACTGCGCAGCGTCTTGGAGTAATGTCCCCAGGGCAGCCGGCTAATGGGGACCAAAACTCACCCACATAGGCCAGGCCGCAGGCCACGTTGCTGCCCAGCAAGGGGACCTGCTCACGGGAGATCTGACTCCAGCAGGCGTCGTTCCCCACCAGCGCGATGACGGGCGTCTGAAAAAGCAAGGAAAGTGCTGCTCCCCAGGCACCAGAAGGGAGGGGCGAGGTCCCAGTGCCCCACCCCCTCCACCCCCAGTGCCCTGTCCTCTCTGCCCTAGGGCCCTGCCCTGCCCCCTCCCACTACATTGAGTCCAGGCCAGCTCCTGTTGCCTTGGAAAAGGAACTGCAATGAAGGGGAGGCTGTGAAGGGGCCTGGTCACTGGTGCTGCCTGGACTAACTACAGGACCCCAAAACCATTTGCAGTGTCTCCAGGGCTGTGGCCACTCCCACATGTGCCGGGCCCCTTTAGTCCTCACTTTGTGTATGAATTTGGGGCAATGTGGGGTAGCTGGGCCTGGTCCCCAAGGGGTCCCTGCCTGCAGCGACCCCATTGGTGCTGGGTAACTGGCCTGGCCCCCAGGGGTCGCTGCAAGCAGGGACTCCAAGGGCACGGGGTAGCGGGGCCTGGCTCCCAGGGATCATTGCAAGCAGGGAACCCATTGGCGCGGGGTAGCTGAGCTCAGCCCCCCAGGGTCCCCATTGGCACGGGGTCAGGGGGAGGTTACCTTGTGACGGACGAAGGTGTCAAACTCCATGATGCTGTAGCCGAGGGAGCCGTCTCCGTAGAGGATCCAGACCTGAGGGCGGGGGAGGGAAGTGAGGTTCCCCTGGCAGAGCCCTTGGAGGGGTGAATACTTCCCCCCCACATTAACTGGTGCAGAAGGTGTGAGTGCTGGCGCCTGCCTCCCAAAGGGCTGGGTGTTAGTGTGGGCAGGCAGGCAGTGTCGGGGGCCCCAGCGGCTCAGAGAGAGGCCTCTGGAAGTAAGCAGGCAAAGTGAGGAAAGCAGGAGGGAAGCTGGGAGTCTGGGGCCAGGAGAGCCAATGGAGGATTCAGGAGACAGACCAGAAAGCCTGGGAATGTGGCATCCCCTATACCAGAGACCCTCACCAGAGCCTTGGGATACCCTGCCCCCATGGCAAGCCTGGTTAAAGCCCCCATCAGGGTGAGGGGGGCACCCCATTAGAGCCCTCCTCTGGCTGGCTGGTTACTGACCTCAGAATCCGGCCGGCAGAGTTTGGCGCCGAGAGCAAATCCTCCCCCGACACCCAGTGTCCCGAAAGCTCCTGGGGAGAAAGGACAATGCAGAGGGGATGCCTGACCCCGCCTAGGCATGCCAGGGAAAGCAGGGGCATGAAACCAACCCCTGTCCCTTCCTGAACCCAGCCCTCACTGAGCAGAGGGGCTTCTGAGTGGCTCAGCGTCTCCTCACCTGCTCCCATGGGCTCCCATGGGCACCAGCGGGGAAAAACGGGGTCAGCTCAGGGCAGCCTCAGGCTTTGCCCTCCAGTGAGGCTGCCCGACTTCCCCCTCAGGCATTGTCCTTCTTGGCCCAGGGCAGCAGGCTGCCAGGGGCATAGGTCCCACATCCATGGGGCAGACCACCACCTCTGGGGACTGCCAGCCCCAGCTCAGAGCTGTGGGAGCGGGGCTCTGGGCTCAGCTGCACTGCAGAAGCCTTGCAAGGGATCTGCCACCATCAGCCCCCATGACAGACGGTGAGCAGTGCCAGCTCCAGAGACGTCCCATTACCCGGGTCCAGCCAGCGCAGGGGCCCCCAGGGCCGCACGACGTAGGCAGCGCTCCCCACGAAGTCGCCCCCATCTAACACCAGCAGGCTGTTCTCGGGCAGCAAGTTGTCCACATGGTGTAGGAGCTTGAGTGGGTTCAGGTGCTGCTCCGTGGGCTCTTCTGACTTCTCTCTGTGCACATAGGAGGGCAGTCACTGGCACACCCAGGAGCCTGGCCAGCCCCTCACAGCATGACCAGGACAGCGAGCGCCTGGGAGTGCCCAAGCTCTGGGAGTACACACAGGTTCAGCTCCCCAGATAAACCCATTCACCACACTTCTGCTGCCCAGTACGGGGCTCAGCCCTACAGCCCTTCCCTCGGCGACACTGCTCCCTGCTGCCTGGCACAGGCCTGATCCCTACAGCCCTTCCCTCGGCGACACTGCTCCCTGCTGCCTGGCACAGGCCTGATCCCTACAGCCCTTCCCTCGGCGACACTGCTCCCTGCTGCCTGGCACAGGCCTGATCCCTACAGCCCTTCCCTCGGCGACACTGCTCCCTGCTGCCTGGCACAGGCCTGATCCCTACAGCCCTTCCCTCGGCGACACTGCTCCCTGCTGCCTGGCACAGGCCTGATCCCTACAGCCCTTCCCTCGGCGACACTGCTCCCTGCTGCCTGGCACAGGGCTGATCCCTACAGCCCTTCCCTCGGCGACACTGCTCCCTGCTGCCTGGCACAGGCCTGATCCCTACAGCCCTTCCCTCGGCGACACTGCTCCCTGCTGCCTGGCACAGGCCTGATCCCTACAGCCCTTCCCTCGGCGACACTGCTCCCTGCTGCCCGGCACAGGCCTGATCCCTACAGCCCTTCCCTCGGCGACACTGCTCCCTGCTGCCCGGCACAGGCCTGATCCCTACAGCCCTTCCCTCGGCGACACTGCTCCCTGCTGCCCGGCACAGGCCTGATCCCTACAGCCCTTCCCTCGGCGACACTGCTCCCTGCTGCCCGGCACAGGCCTGATCCCTACAGCCCTTCCCTCGGCGACACTGCTCCCTGCTGCCCGGCACAGGCCTGATCCCTACAGCCCTTCCCTCGGCGACACTGCTCCCTGCTGCCCGGCACAGGCCTGATCCCTACAGCCCTTCCCTCGGCGACACTGCTCCCTGCTGCCCGGCACAGGCCTGATCCCTACAGCCCTTCCCTCGGCGACACTGCTCCCTGCTGCCTGGCACAGGCCTGATCCCTACAGCCCTTCCCTCGGCGACACTGCTCCCTGCTGCCTGGCACAGGCCTGATCCCTACAGCCCTTCCCTCGGCGACACTGCCCCCTGCCGACCAGTACAGGGCTCAGCCCTACAGCCCTTCCCTCGGCGACACTGCTCCCTGCTGCCTGGCACAGGCCTGATCCCTACAGCCCTTCCCTCGGCGACACTGCTCCCTGCTGCCTGGCACAGGCCTGATCCCTACAGCCCTTCCCTCGGCGACACTGCTCCCTGCTGCCTGGCACAGGCCTGATCCCTACAGCCCTTCCCTCGGCGACACTGCTCCCTGCCACAGGCCTGATCCCTACAGCCCTTCCCTCGGCGACACTGCTCCCTGCTGCCTGGCACAGGCCTGATCCCTACAGCCCTTCCCTCGGCGACACTGCTCCCTGCTGCCTGGCACAGGCCTGATCCCTACAGCCCTTCCCTCGGCGACACTGCTCCCTGCTGCCCGGCACAGGCCTGATCCCTACAGCCCTTCCCTCGGCGACACTGCTCCCTGCTGCCCGGCACAGGCCTGATCCCTACAGCCCTTCCCTCGGCGACACTGCTCCCTGCTGCCCGGCACAGGCCTGATCCCTACAGCCCTTCCCTCGGCGACACTGCTCCCTGCTGCCCGGCACAGGCCTGATCCCTACAGCCCTTCCCTCGGCGACACTGCTCCCTGCTGCCCGGCACAGGCCTGATCCCTACAGCCCTTCCCTCGGCGACACTGCTCCCTGCTGCCCGGCACAGGCCTGATCCCTACAGCCCTTCCCTCGGCGACACTGCTCCCTGCTGCCCGGCACAGGCCTGATCCCTACAGCCCTTCCCTCGGCGACACTGCTCCCTGCTGCCTGGCACAGGCCTGATCCCTACAGCCCTTCCCTCGGCGACACTGCTCCCTGCTGCCTGGCACAGGCCTGATCCCTACAGCCCTTCCCTCGGCGACACTGCTCCCTGCTGCCCGGCACAGGCCTGATCCCTACAGCCCTTCCCTCGGCGACACTGCTCCCTGCTGCCTGGCACAGGCCTGATCCCTACAGCCCTTCCCTCGGCGACACTGCTCCCTGCTGCCTGGCACAGGCCTGATCCCTACAGCCCTTCCCTCGGCGACACTGCTCCCTGCTGCCTGGCACAGGCCTGATCCCTACAGCCCTTCCCTCGGCGACACTGCTCCCTGCTGCCTGGCACAGGCCTGATCCCTACAGCCCTTCCCTCGGCGACACTGCTCCCTGGCACAGGCCTGATCCCTACAGCCCTTCCCTCGGCGACACTGCTCCCTGGCACAGGCCTGATCCCTACAGCCCTTCCCTCGGCGACACTGCTCCCTGCTGCCTGGCACAGGGCTGATCCCTACAGCCCTTCCCTCGGCGACACTGCTCCCTGCTGCCTGGCACAGGCCTGATCCCTACAGCCCTTCCCTCGGCGACACTGCTCCCTGCTGCCTGGCACAGGCCTGATCCCTACAGCCCTTCCCTCGGCGACACTGCTCCCTGCTGCCTGGCACAGGCCTGATCCCTACAGCCCTTCCCTCGGCGACACTGCTCCCTGCTGCCTGGCACAGGCCTGATCCCTACAGCCCTTCCCTCGGCGACACTGCTCCCTGCTGCCTGGCACAGGCCTGATCCCTACAGCCCTTCCCTCGGCGACACTGCTCCCTGGCACAGGCCTGATCCCTACAGCCCTTCCCTCGGCGACACTGCTCCCTGCTGCCTGGCACAGGCCTGATCCCTACAGCCCTTCCCTCGGCGACACTGCTCCCTGGCACAGGCCTGATCCCTACAGCCCTTCCCTCGGCGACACTGCTCCCTGCTGCCTGGCACAGGCCTGATCCCTACAGCCCTTCCCTCGGCGACACTGCTCCCTGCTGCCTGGCACAGGCCTGATCCCTACAGCCCTTCCCTCGGCGACACTGCTCCCTGCTGCCCGGCACAGGCCTGATCCCTACAGCCCTTCCCTCGGCGACACTGCTCCCTGCTGCCCGGCACAGGCCTGATCCCTACAGCCCTTCCCTCGGCGACACTGCTCCCTGCTGCCCGGCACAGGCCTGATCCCTACAGCCCTTCCCTCAGCGACACTGCTCCCTGCTGCCTGGCACAGGGCTGAGCCTATGGCCCCTCCCTGTGTGACACTGCTCCCTGCTGCCTGGCACAGGCCTGATCCCTACAGCCCTTCCCTCGGCGACACTGCCCCCTGCTGCCCGGCACAGGGCTGAGCCTATGGCCCCTCCTGGGGTGGCACTATGGGGACAATGCCACCCTATCAGCTCTACACCTACCGGTTTGCTTTCTCCTTCCTTTGGTCGCCATCTTTCAGACTTGTTGCCCAGTCCTGAGGTGGTGAGTAACTCTTGAGGCCTTGGGAAAGGCTCAGGAGGAAGGAGCCAGCATCTCCTGCGGAGAGAGTGGGCAGCATGAGATTCTGACAGGCCAACCTGAGCAGGGGCTGGTCCCATGGGCCCCGAGCAGCACCAGTATCAGAGCAGAGCCAGCCCGCGGAGGCCAGCTGAAGAGCTTGGTTACGTGCAGGGCCGGCTCCAGGCACTAGCCCACCAAGCTGGTGCTTGGGGCGGCACCTGGAGGGGGGCGGCGCGGCGCTCCGGCCCGAGAGCGGGGCCGGGACTGGGCTCGCCGCCCTCCCCCCGGCGCTGCCTCTGGCCGCCGCGGAGAGCGGAGCCCCGGCCGGGCTCGCCGCCCTCCCCCCAGCGCTCTGGCCGCCGCGGAGAGCGGAGCCCCGGCCGGGCTCGCCGCCCTCCCCCCAGCGCTCTGGCCGCCGGGGCTCCGCTCTCCCCGGCGGGGCTCGCTGCCCTCCCCTGGGGGGGGGGGCGGGGGGCGGCGGGAGGCTTTTTTGCCTGGGGCGGCAAAAAAGCCAGAGCCGGCCCTGGTTACGTGCCCCAGCCAACGTGATATGGCTGTGAAAAAATGCGGTCTTGGGATGCATCAGGCGAGGTATTTCCAGTAGAGATAAGGAGGTGTGAGTACCGTTATACAAGGCACTGGTGAGACCTCATCTGGAATACTGTGTGCAGTTCTGGTCTCCTATGTTTAAGAAGGATGAATTCAAACTGGAACAGGTTCAGAGAAGGGCTACTAGGATGATCCGAGGAATAGAAAACCTGACATACGAAAGGAGACTCAAAGAGCTTGGCTTGTTTAGCCTAACCAAAAGAAGGCTGAGGGGAGATAGGATTGCTCTTTATAAAAATATCAGAGGGATAAATATCAGGGAGGGAGAGGAATTATTTAAGCTTAGTACCAGTGTGGACACAAGAACAAATGGATATAAACTGTACACTAGGAAGTTTAGACTTGTAATTAGACGAAGGTTTCTAACCATCAGAGGAGTGAAGTTCTGGAACAGCCTTCCAAGGGGAGTAGTGGGGGCAAAAGAAATATCTGGATTCAAGACTAAGCTTGATAAGTTTATGGAGGGGATGGTATAATGGGATAGCCTAATTTTGGTAATTAATTCGTCTTTGACTACGAGTGGTAAATATTCCCAATGGCTTGTGATGGGATGTTAGCTGGGGTGGGATCTGAGTTACTACAGAGAATTCTTTCCTGCGTGTCTGGCTGGTGAGTCTTGCCCACATGCTCAGGGTTTAGCTGATCGCCATATTTGGGGTCGGGAAGGAATTTTCTTCCAGGGCAGATTGGCAGAAGCCCTGGGTTTTTTTCGCCTTCCTCTGCAGCGTGGGGCACAGGTCACTTGCTGGAAGATTCTCTGCACCTTGAAGTCTTTAAACCATGATTTGAGGACTTCAATGGGCTCAGACACAGGTTTGATACAGGAGTGGGTGGGTGAGATTCTGTGGCCTGCATTGTGCAGGAGGTCAGACTAGATCAGGGGTAGGCAACCTATGGCACGCGTGCCAAAGGCGGCACGCGACCTAATTTTCGGTGGCACTCACACTGCCCGGGTCCTGACCACTGGTCCAGGGGGCTCTGCATTTTAATTTAATTTTAAATGAAGCTTCTTAAACATTTTAAAAACCTTATTTACTTTACATACAACAATAGTTTAGTTATATATTATAGACTTATAGAAAGAGACCTTCTAAAAACTTTAAAATGTATTACTGGCACACGAAACCTTAAATTAGAGTGAATAAATGAAGACTCGGCACACCACTTCTGAAAGGTTGCCGACCCCTGGACTAGATGATCATAATGGTCCTTCTGACCTTAAAATCTATGATTCTATTGCCAACAGCATGGTGGGCAGGCTCAGCAGACAGGTGGGTGCTGGGAGAAGCAGGGCAGGGCGTGGCTGAAGCACGCACCTACCTTCCAGCGTGGGTCTGCTGCCCATATGAACCACTTACTCAGCGGGGTCTGTTCCCGTCAGCTCTAGTGGTGATTCTGTCATTCCATCTCCTGTGCCTGCTCTGCTCCCAGCTGAGACATGGCGTAGGCAGGAGCAGGGGAAGGCCGGCAGCGGCAGAATGGGAGCTGATTCTGAGGCAGAGCGCCGAGCGCCCGCCTGCCCCTCACCTTGGATGGCCACGCGGGGCTTCCAGAAGAGGTCCGAATTGCGCAGCATCAGGGCACGGTCCCGGTTGATGGCAATGACTGTGCTGCGCCGGCTCAGCACGCGGCCATAGGACAAACGGAAATCACACACTGTGCCTGCCGGGGGCAACACGGGGGTGAGGGTTAGGTCAGCTCCCCCACCCCAGAAGCCCCCCCAGCCCCATAATGCCTCGAGCATAACCCCTCCCTCCCACTGCCCATCCCATCACACCCAACATCAGGCTCCTGCACCCCACCCCACCACCCCCCAGCATTACCCCCCCACTGCCACTGCCCAGCCCCACTACACCCAACCTCAGGTTCCCCCACCCCATAACCCCCCAGTATTTGCCACCCCAACTGCCACTGCCCAGCCCCACCAGACCCCAACATAAGGCTCCCCCATCCCACCCCCTCCGCACAACCCCCCAGCATTACCCCCCCATTGCCCAGCCCCTCCAAACCCCCACATGAGGCCCTCCCCCCACACAACGCCACTGCTCAGCACTACCACACCCAACATCAGGCTCCCCCACCCCACAACCCCTCAAGCATTACCCACCCCCCACTACTGCCGAGCCACAACACACCCATCAAGCTCCCCCACCCCACAACCCCCCCAACCCCATAACCCCTTGAGCATTACCTCCCCACCACTGCCCAACCCCCAGCATTACCCCCCCCCAACTGCCACTGCCCAGCCCCACCACACCTCCACAAAAGGCTCCTCCACCCCACAACTCCCCAGCCCCACAACACTTTGAGCATTACCCCATGCCACTGATAACCCTCAGCCCCACAACACCCCATCACTAACCCCCAGCCCTGCCCCACAACCCACTCCACTGACGTGCCATCCCAGCTCCCTGTCACTCCCAAGTCCAATGGCCCCAAGGTGCGACACCCTCCAGGCCAGTTCCCATGCTGCATTCCACAGACCTGCCAGAATGACCAGGTCAGCCTCCTTCAGCACCTCTCGGCGGTTTTGGCGGATATGTAGTGGGCTGTCCCTTCCCAGCATGCCCCGGGCCATCCCGCCCAGGAAGCAAGGGATGCCGAGGGCCTCCAGGGCTTCCCTGCAGGGCACAGGGAAGGGTTAGCTCTCAGCAGCTGAGTCACCTCAGGGCAAAGGGATACTTCACACTACTATGAACATGGGCGCTCCCAGCGCAGCCCCCACGTGCGTGTGCACTCAGACAGCTGAGCAAGTGGAAGAGTGTGTGAGGAGGGCGCGCGCGGCAGGGTGCAGCAGCGCGCCTGAGGAGGGAATGCACGGCAGTGGAGGGCATGCCTGGCAGGGTGCATCGGTGCATGAGGAGGGTGCATGGCAGCCAATGAGCAAGGTATTGTGTGTGTGTGTGAGAGAGCACGAACGTGTGAGAGTGCGGGGAGCACGCGTGGCAGGAGGACACGCCACGTGCTTGTTCCTTGGAGGGGAAGACACATTTTTGGTTAATTAAAGGACAGCCCCTTGAAACCAGAGGAAGCAGGTGCCAAAGATGGCTCTGCCATGAGCCTTAGCCTTGCCGTGCAGACCCTGTGCCATCCGGCTCTGCTGACGCCCCTCAATCCCAACCTGCAGCTCCCTACTATTCCATCTCTGCTGATGTCCCTCTGTCCGGTCTGACAGCCTCGGGTCTCTTTCGGTCCGGCCAGGACAGATAGTGGCTCTCACCCTGTGTGCACATGGCCACTGGGGGAAGCCACAGCCACCAGCCTGCAGATGGGCAGAGCTGAAAAAGCTGGGCAAGAGCGCCGAGGGCTGGCCAGCAGCGCCCCCTGCCCCCACAGAACCGGGGGCAGGGCAGAGAGAGGACTCTGAATGGAGCCGACTCTTCACCTGAGCTTCTCCACAGGCGTCGGGGGCAGGGTCACCTGGCTGCCCAGGAGCATGACAGGCTTCTTGGCACGGCTGACCAGCTCCACACACTGCTGCACCTGCACGCAAATGGGAAGCACCATCAGAGCCTGGCAAGGCCAGGGGTCAGTGCAAAGGCTAGGCAGAGCCTGGCAGGGCCGGCAGCCACTGGGGTCAGTGCAGTTGTTGGGCGCACCCTGGAGAGACCAGGAGTTATTGGGGGTCGATGTAGCAGCTGGGCGGAGCCTGGCAGGGTTGGGGGCAGTGCAGTGGCTAGGTGGAGCCTGGCAGAGCCGGGGGGCACTGCCAGTGACTGGGCGGGGCGGTCAGTGGTTGGGCGGGGCCGGGTGGTCAGCGGGGTCAATGCCAGTGGCTGAGCAGCTGTCACATGGCCCCTGGAGGTGCTCCTGGGCAGAGTTTAGCCAGTGGCATAAGGATGAGGAAGGAACTGGCAGGGAAACTACAAGTGGGGATCTAGCAGGAACCACAGAGGGGTGAGGCAGGGGAGGACAGGAAAGAGGCTGTGCCCAGCTCTGAGGACAGATAGCGCCAGCGCCAAGGGAGGTGGCAGGCAGAGAGAGGTGAAGGGCTGGCAGAAGGGGCTGGGGCTGGCACCAAAAGGTTGTAGGGTGACGAGGACCCCAGGGACCCCCTGCCCTGCCACAGTGCAGCAATGCTCCTCCTCGCCTCCCTTCTCCTTCTCAGGGCAGGGTCCAACAGGGGACAGGCTTGTTGTGCGGGGGAGGGCAGTGTGCTAATGAGGAGCTCTGGGGGGAAGCTCCCAGTCGGGCGGGGAGGAGATGTGCTCCCTGAAGGGAGGGAGCACCAGGCCCCAGGGGCTCTCACCTGCTCTGCTGTGGCCTGTGGCACCTGCACCGGAAGGGGGGAAAAGTCCCTTGTCTCCCAAGCCCCTGCATACAGGTTTCTGAGGTGGTTGCCCAGGTACCTGCGGGCGAGGTGGAGGGACAGTTGTTAGCTCCCAGTTCAGCGCTGCCCTTGGCAGGACAGGGCTGTACTCACCAGTTGAGGACTCCACCCAGCAGCCCTCTAGGGGTCTCTTTGAAGCCCAGCTCCTTCTCCACCAAGTAGTATGGGTAGAGCACATCGATCGGGAACTCCACAAACACAGGGCCTGTAGCACAAAAAGCGATGGTCAGCCAGCCATGGCCCCACAGGACATGGGCAGCTCAGGCTCTGGTCTTGCCCAGTACCAATGCCCCACAGGGCATGGGCAACCCAGGCTCCTGCCCTGCCCAATGCCACTGCCCCACAGGGCATGGACAATCCAGGTACCATCCCTACCCTGCAGGGCATGGGCAACAGAGGCTCCCACCCTGTTGAATGCCAACGCCCCAAATTATCACCCCGCAGGACATAGGCAAACCAGGATCCAGCCCCACCCAACACTGACATCCCAAATTGTCACCCCATAGGGCATGGGCAACCCTGCCCCTGCCCAATGCTGAAGCCCCACAGAACTTGGGCCCTGCCCAATGCTGATGCCAATGCCCCACACCATCGCCCAGCAGGGTCAGGGCAGCCCAGACACAAGCTATTCCAATACAGAGGAAAGATACAAAGAGCCACAGGAGAGGGATCAGGGAAGAGCCCCGCGAATGATTAAAGGTTTGGAAAACATGCCTTATAGTGATAGACAAAAGGAGCTGAATTTAATTAGCTTAACAAAAAGAAGATTAAAGGATGACTTGATTGCAGTTCTTAAGTACCTACTGAGGAACAAAAAAATAGATACTGGTCTCTTCAGTCTAGCAGAGAAAGGTATAAAACGATCGAAAGGCTGGAAGTTGGAGCTAGACAAATTCAGACTAGAAATAAGGTGCAATTTTTTAACAGTGAGAGTAATTATCCACTGGAACAATTTACCAAGGGTGGATTCTCCGTCACTGTCAGTTTTACAATCAAGATGGGAAGTATTTCTGAGAGAAGTGCTCTAGTTCTAACACAACTACTGGACTGGGAGCAGGAATTGTTTCAGTGAAGTTCTCTGGCCTGTGCCATGCAGGGATCAGATGAGATGATTACAATGGTCCCTTCTGTGAATATATGCAGGGCAAGGTAACTCACAGTGTGGACAGGGAGATGTGCAGCCTGGAAAACCCCAGTCAGGAGGCAGAGAGAAGTGGGTCTCCGCCCAAGAGAGGTGATGGCTGGGAAGCCCAGAGTGGGCGCCCTTGCTGGACCACAGAGGGGGAAATATAGGTTCAGTTGCCCTGGCCTGTGATAAACCCCACTGCAGCCCAGGTGCTGGCTGGCCCCAGCAGCAGTCACACTGCCCCACCTCTTCTGGGGCTCACATCCGCAGTGGAACATGGATTGAGTTTCATGGGGAGGTATCGAGTTCAGGACTCTGTGAACTGGGATGGGGACCCTGGAAGGGGGCTAGGGCAGATGTTCCTGGGAGCCAGCAGTGCTATCGGAAAACGGGGCTGGGACCTGAGAAAACAGGGCTAGGAAAAGAGTGAGGGGGGATTTGATAGCAGCCTTCAACTATCTGAAGGGGGGTTCCAAAGAGGATGGATCTAGACTGTTCTCAGTGGAGGCAGATGACAGAACAAGAAGCAGTGGTCTCAAGTTGCAATGAGAGAGGTCTAGGTTGGATATTAGGAACCACTATTTCATTAGGAGGGTGGTGAAGCACTGGAATGGGTTACTTAGGGAGGTGGTGGAATCTCCTTCCTTAGAGGTTTTTAAGGCCCGGCTTGACAAAGCCTTGGCTGGGATGATTTAGTTCAGGGGTCTCAAACATGTGGCCCGCCAGCTCCCCGCGCCCCCGCCGAGTTTACCTAGAGCGGCTCTGGCCCGGCGCGCACCGGGAAGCGGCCGGAACCTGGGGAGGGAGGGCGGGCACAGGGTCCCTCCAGGTACCTCCCCCGAAGCTCCCATTGGCCACGGTTCCCCGTTCCCGGCCAATGGCAGCTGTGGGGGGCGGTGCCTGGAAGCAAGGACAACACACAGACCCCTGTGGTCCCCCACCCCCAGGTTCCGGCCGCTTCCTGGAGCGGTGTGGGGGACAGGACAGGCAGGCAGGGAGCCTGCCCTCTCCCCTGTGTGCGCCGGGCCTGAACCCCTCCTGCAGCCGAACCCCCTGCCACACCCCGCACCCCTCCTGCACCCCACACCCCAACTCCCTGCCCTGAGCCCCTTGCTGCACCCCGCACCCCTCCAGCACCCCAACCCCCTGCCCTGAGCCCCCGCCACACCCCTCCTGCACCCCCTGGGGGCAGGGAGGGGGCGGAGTTGGGGTGGGGATTTCGGGGAATGGGTTGGAATGGGGCAGGGAAGGGGTGGGAAGAGGCGGGGTGGGGCGGAGCCTCATGGAAGGGGTGGAGTAGGGGCGAGGCCACGGCGGCGGGGTGGGGTGTCAGTGATGCAGCCCTTGGGCCAATGTGCTAGTCCTCATGTGGCCCTCGTAGTCATTTGAGTTTGAGACTGATTTAGTTTGTGTTGGTCCTGCTTTGAGCAGGGGGCTGGACTAGATGACCTCCTGAGGTCTCTTCCAACCCTGATATTCTATGATTCTATGACCTACATTCAAGAGAGTTTGATCTGACAGCAGAAGTGAGAGTTGTGGGACGGGTCTAGTGAGACCTGGGTAGGAAAACCTCCCAGCCCATTAATCCTTTGCTGCATAGGAGGATAAGCCCCAGGAGAAAGGCTTTTACCTGGGGTGCCGGACTGTGCTGCCGTGATGGCCCTTCGCAGTGTGGGGACGATGTCCCGCACAGTCCTCACTGACGCACAGAACTTGCAGAGTGGCTTGAAGAGGCACAGCTGGTCAATGTCCTGGAGAGCACCCCGGCCCTGCACAGATAGACAGAACTGCAGTCCATGCGCCAATGGCCCTGTAAAACCCACTGCCTGAGGATGCCCCCAGCCAGGCTGCTTCCTCCCCAGTGACCAGGCACAGTGGGTGATAGGGCCGTGCCCCTCTGAGTGTCTGCCTGGCAATGGGGCAGCAGAGATCATTGGGCTGGGAGGGATGAGACCTCACAACCAACAGGGACGTGGTATTGACCCTGGGTAGAGGTGAGGAATGCAAGTGGGGCTGGCTGTCCCTCTTCCCCAGCAGCATGGTCTAAGTCAGACTACTCCTGCTCCACACACCGGTGCCAATTTGGCCCTTCTGCTTGGACAGCTCCAGCTGCTTGAGACTGGGGCAGGAATGGTTTTCCTGCTGTGGTGTGGCAGCACTGGGCACCCGCCTGCCACGACATGGCAGCAACCTCTGCTATCGGCAGCACCACAGACCCACCTTCTGCAGTGTGGCAGCTGCCCCGCCAATCAGCAGCACCGGGGATTCGGCCATCTGGGCATTCTTTACAGCCGTCACTGTGTTGGTTACCCCAGGTCCCGCTGTTACCGCGGCGACTCCGACTGTCCCTGCAATGCAGAGCAGCCAGCCCACAGAAGGGCAGATGTGAACAACTGCATCCTTACCACAGACAGGTGGGCAGGCCAGGCAGCGGGGGGACAGGGGACAGTTTAGGGCAGGCAGCTGGAAGCCAGATTGCATGCACCAGCAAGCCTGTGCATTGTTCCCCAAGCCGGAACAAGAACTCAGGCAATGATCTGCCCATTGCTCGGCTGGGCTGGTCACTGCCCCCGTTGCGCATGGTCCTTCCTGTTGCTGGGGAGAGCTGGTCACTGCCCCAATGCCCATGGCCATGCCCCTGCCCATGACAGGGGTGACCTGGTCACTGCTCCGTTGCTATGGCCATGCCCCTCCCACTTCTTGGATGACCTGGTCACTGCCCCCTGCCACCCATGGCCATGCCCCACCACTGCTGGGGTGACCTGGTCACTGCCCCCTGCCACCCATGGCCATGCCCCACCCACTGCTGGGGTGACCTGCTCACTGCCCCATTGCCCATGGCCATGCCCTGCCCATTGCAGGGGTGAGCTGGTCATTGCCCCGTTGCCCATAGCCATGCCCCTGCCTACTGTAGTATGGCAGACACAGCCTTAGGAGGAAGGTCCCACAGTGAGTCCCACTGCACCCAGTTGAGGACAGAACATGGAGTCGGTCAGTCTACGTCCCCAGCTCCCTTTTCCCCCTGTGCCTCCCTGTAGTGAGGCGGATTGACCGCCCACAGACCCAGAGAGGGAGGAGCCTCTCATTGAACCCTGGTGGGCGGAGCCACACCACGCTCAACTCTCCGGCCAGAAGTTAGTGGGCGGGACCGGAGGGGGGAGGTGCCACTCCCCCCAACAGACTGCACTCCCACATGGGGGCTGGCCTGTCACAGTATGTTCCTGCCAGCAGCGGCTGACAGGTGAGCTGGGCACAGATGAACTGGGTGGGGGCAGGGCAGAGCCCATGCCTCTGGGAGACATGGCTCTGCTGAGGACCTGCCTGCAGGAGGCACCCCAGGCAATGTCCTTGTGCTGGGGGAGCCCCCAACCCAGACCCTGGGCTGGTCTCCTTGTGTGGTGTGTACCTGAGAGCCTGGCGACTGCATCGGCAGCAAACACAGCTGTGGCCTCGTGTCTTGTGTCCACCACGCGGATGCCCAGCTTCTCGCTGGCCACCAGGATGGGCGAGATGTGGCCTCCTACCAGCGTGAACAAGTAACGCACCCCATGGGCCTTCAGGACCTCTGCAACAAGCTCCCCACCGTGCCGGGTACTCTTCGGCTCTGCCTGAGAAGAATAGGGACCATCAGAGCCCTGGCCCATCAGCACAGAACGCGCGGGCGAGGCAGGATACAGACCAGCAGAGGTCAGCCTAGCAGAGCACCAGCCTGGCAGGGCAGGGCAAGGGGGCCGGGTCAGGATGCAGACAGGCAGAGCGCCGGCCCGGCAGACCAGGAGGCGGGGGCCGGGTCAGGATGCAGACAGGCAGAGCGCCGGCCCGGCAGACCAGGAGGCGGGGGCCGGGTCAGGATGCAGACAGGCAGAGCGCCGGCCCGGCAGAGCAGGAGGCGGGGGCCGGGTCAGGATGCAGACAGGCAGAGCGCCGGCCCGGCAGAGCAGGAGGCGGGGGCCGGGTCAGGATGCAGACAGGCAGAGCGCCGGCCCGGCAGAGCAGGAGGCGGGGGCCGGGTCAGGACGCAGACTGGCAGAGCGCCGGCCCGGCAGAGCAGGAGGCGGGGGCCGGGTCAGGACGCAGACAGGCAGAGCGCCGGCCCGGCAGAGCAGGAGGCGGGGGCCGGGTCAGGACGCAGACAGGCAGAGCGCCGGCCCGGCAGAGCAGGAGGCGGGGGCCGGGTCAGGACGCAGACAGGCAGAGCGCCGGCCCGGCAGAGCAGGAGGCGGGGGCCGGGTCAGGACGCAGACAGGCAGAGCGCTGGCCCGGCAGAGCAGGAGGCGGGGGCCGGGTCAGGACGCAGACAGGCAGAGCGCTGGCCCGGCAGAGCAGGAGGCGGGGGCCGGGTCAGGACGCAGACTGGCAGAGCGCTGGCCCGGCAGAGCAGGAGGCGGGGGCCGGGTCAGGACGCAGACAGGCAGAGCGCTGGCCCGGCAGAGCAGGAGGCGGGGGCCGGGTCAGGACGCAGACTGGCAGAGCGCTGGCCCGGCAGAGCAGGAGGCGGGGGCCGGGTCAGATGCAGACTGGCAGGCGAGGTCCAGGGCATGACGCAGAGCACCTGGCCCGCAGAGCAGGGCACTGGGCCTGGGTCAGGATGCAGACAGGCAGAGCGCTGGCCCGGCAGAGCAGGAGGCAGGGGCCGGGTCAGGATGCAAACAGGCAGAGCGCCGGCCCGGCAGAGCAGGAGGCGGGGGCCGGGTCAGGACGCAGACAGGCAGAGCGCCGGCCCGGCAGAGCAGGAGGTGGGGGCCGGGTCAGGACGCAGACAGGCAGAGCGCCGGCCCGGCAGAGCAGGAGGCGGGGGCCGGGTCAGGATGCAGACAGGCAGAGCGCTGGCCCGGCAGAGCAGGAGGCGGGGGCCGGGTCAGGATGCAGACAGGCAGAGCGCTGGCCCGGCAGAGCAGGAGGCGGGGGCCGGGTCAGGACGCAGACAGGCAGAGCGCTGGCCCGGCAGAGCAGGAGGCGGGGGCCGGGTCAGGATGCAGACAGGCAGAGCGCTGGCCCGGCAGAGCAGGAGGCGGGGGCCGGGTCAGGACGCAGACTGGCAGAGCGCTGGCCCGGCAGAGCAGGAGGCGGGGGCCGGGTCAGATGCAGACTGGCAGGCGAGGTCCAGGGCATGACGCAGAGCACCTGGCCCGCAGAGCAGGGCACTGGGCCTGGGTCAGGATGCAGACAGGCAGAGCGCCGGCCCGGCAGAGCAGGAGGCAGGGGCCGGGTCAGGATGCAAACAGGCAGAGCGCCGGCCCGGCAGAGCAGGAGGCGGGGGCCGGGTCAGGACGCAGACAGGCAGAGCGCCGGCCCGGCAGACCAGGAGGCGGGGGCCGGGTCAGGACGCAGACAGGCAGAGCGCCGGCCCGGCAGACCAGGAGGCGGGGGCCAGGTCAGGACGCAGACAGGCAGAGCGCACGCCCGGCAGAGCAGGAGGCGGGGGCCGGGTCAGGACGCAGACAGGCAGAGCGCCGGCCCGGCAGAGCAGGAGGCGGGGGCCGGGTCAGGACGCAGACAGGCAGAGCGCCGGCCCGGCAGAGCAGGAGGCGGGGGCCGGGTCAGGACGCAGACAGGCAGAGCGCCGGCCCGGCAGAGCAGGAGGCGGGGGCCGGGTCAGGACGCAGACAGGCAGAGCGCCGGCCCGGCAGAGCAGGAGGCGGGGGCCGGGTCAGGACGCAGACAGGCAGAGCGCCGGCCCGGCAGAGCAGGAGGCGGGGGCCGGGTCAGGACGCAGACAGGCAGAGCGCCGGCCTGGCAGAGCAGGAGGCGGGGGCCGGGTCAGGATGCAGACAGGCAGAGCGCCGGCCCGGCAGAGCAGGAGGCGGGGGCCGGGTCAGGATGCAGACAGGCAGAGCGCTGGCCCGGCAGAGCAGGAGGCGGGGGCCGGGTCAGGATGCAAACCAGCATAGCGCTGGCCTGGCAGAGCAGGGCAAGGGGGCCGGGTCAGGATGCAGACAGGCAGAGCGTCAGCCTGGCAGGGAAGAAGGTAGGGGCTGGGTCAGGATGCAGACAGGCAGAGCGCTGGCCCAGCAGAGCAGGAGGCGGGGGCCGGGTCAGGATGCAGACTGGCAGGCGAGGTCCAGGGCATGACGCAGAGCACCTGGCCCGCAGAGCAGGGCACTGGGCCTGGGTCAGGACGCCGATTGGCAGAATATCGGCCCAGCAGGGCAGGACGCAGACCGGCAGAGCATTAGTCTGGCACAGCAGGAGGTGGGGTCAGAAGCAGACCAACAGAGTGCCAGCCTGGCGGGGCGGTGTCTGGATGGCTCCCCATGGACGCTGTGAGACATTGTGCAGGGCAGGGATGGTGCTAATGGCCAGAGGCGTGCAGCTCCAGCACACACTGGGACCCAGGGATAACCAGCTAGTGACCTGGTTGGCTCTGAACATGCTGTGTGCCCATCCCCCACCTGATTAGGAACCCTGGCAGCTCATGGTGAGTTGTCATGCAAGGAGTCTAGGTTGGCACGTGGCCTGTATCCAATCCGGCACCATGTGACTCTGCAGGGCAGATGGGATCCCCGGACATGCCCGTGTAAGCAGATTGGCTGGCTCCTCCTTCCAGCCAGCTCTATGGGCAGTAGGGTACCCCAGAGAGCTCCTGGGGCAGCTCAGAGTGCCCGGAGCACGTGTAGACATGCCCTGATTAAGAGAGGATTGAACAGTAGCCTGGACTTCCCCAGAATGCATTGCCACAAGGCACGGGGATGCTGCTGCATGGACATGCCCCAGCTGTGTTTGCAGGGACCAGTGAGGTAAGAGCATCCTAGGTCCCTATTGTGTGGGCAGTGTGTGATGCGTCCTAGGGCTCTTCTCACAGGTAGGGCCTTAGCAAATTCTCTGCCATGAAAAACGCATCACAGATGGTGAAATATGATCTCCCCCATGAAATCTGGCACCCAGCTGGGGACTCCTTGGGATTGAGACTTCCTCTTCCCCTGCAGGGGTTGCTCCCCGGGCTGGTCAGACCCACCTCTGGGATCTGCCCTGGTTGCAGGAAGTTCCACGGCTCCAGCTGTCACATCCTTGCGCTGGGGTGGGAGACTACTGGAAAACCAAACCTACGGTAATCCACCCTCCATACCTTTTGACCCTCACTTCTGCACTGCTGCTGCTGGCAGCAGCGTTGGCTTTAGAGCTGGATGCCCAGCCAGCTGCGTTCTGCTCCGGCTGCCGAGCTCTGAAGGCAGTGCCTCTGCCAGCAGCAGGGCAGAAGTAAGGGTGGCGATGCCGTGACCCCCCCTACAATAGCCTTGTGAGCCGTCTTTTGGGTCAGGACCCTGATGGTTACAACACAGGGAAATTAGATGTAAACATCTGAAAATATGAAATTGACTAATTTTAAAAACCCCTGGCCGTGAAATTAACCAAAATGGACCGTGAATTTGGTAGGGCCCTACTCAAGGGACTTGAACGCAGAGAAACCCTTTGATATCCTTCTCCCCTGGGAGGTAACCAGTGCAGGTGCCGGGTCCCCTGAGAACCAGCATGCGAATATGGGACATCCCGAGCACAAACACCCCCTGGACAGGGAGACTTTTCCACCAAACCCACAGGAACTCCCGCCACCTTAGCTATGGAATCAGGAGAGCAGCGCAGGGCCCTGGGCATTCCTGAGAGCTCGTGCTGGGGGGCAGCCCCACCATGTGCACTTCTGCACTTAGCAGCCTCATCAGCACATAGTCCTGGGTAGCCACCAGTGCAGTGAATCTGTCCCGGGATTTCAGTGCAGATGCTACCCAAGCTTCCCTCATGCACCTGCATTCCTTGCCATGCTTTCTACGCCTCGTATGACAGGAGTCTATATGAAAGGGGGAGCTGTCTCCGCTTTACCTTATGCCAGAGCTGGTAGATCAGCCCCAGTCTGTGAGCTGCCCCAAGCAGAGCTGTCCCCAGTGTCCCCAGCAGCACAAGAAGCCAGGCACTGGAGCAGCTGCTGCTGGGTGAGACAGAAGCAGGATCCATGGAGGCAACTTCAGTGGCAGAGTCTCCAACACACACTCCTGTTGCAAAAGGCAAGCACAAAACATAACCAGTCACTCCCCCATGTGCTGCCAGCCACTCCCCCTTGCCACGGTGGCCAGCCTCTGCCCTCCGCCAGAATGGCTGGCTCCTTCCCCTGCTGCCAGAGTGGCGAGATCCTTTCCTGCCGCTAGAGTGGCCGGCCCTTCTTCCCCCTTGCCAGAGCGGGCGCCTACTCTCCCCGCTGCCAGAGCAGCCAGCCCCTCTTCTCCCTCCCACCAGAACAGCCAGCCTCTCTTCCACTCCCTGCCCCTGGCCAGAACGGCCAGTCCCTCTTCCCCCACCACCAAAGCAACTGGCCCCTCTTCTGCCCCCAGCCAGAACAGCCAGCCCCTCTTCCCTCCCACACCAGAGTGGTCAGATCCTTCCCCTGCTGCCAGAGTGGCCAGGCCCTTCCCCACCACCGTCAGTGGCTGGCGAGTT
This sequence comes from Emys orbicularis, assembly GCF_028017835.1. Classification (NCBI taxonomy): domain Eukaryota; kingdom Metazoa; phylum Chordata; order Testudines; family Emydidae; genus Emys; species Emys orbicularis. The sequence continues at coordinate 7,722,618 of NC_088701.1, read as the reverse complement.
CCTCTTCTGGTACCAACTAAACCCTTCTGCTGCCCCTTGCGCCATAGTTTTTTACAGCCCGTGCATAACCAAGACGGTGCCGTGATGGAGACATCTTTCACCACGGCGGGTGTCTAACACTGATGTAAGGTGGGACATGGTGCTGAAACTGGCTCTTACGTCTGCTGTACCAGAGTGCCAGCAAAGCCCTTAGGCTCTGCAGGCTAGAGACCTGTGGATACAGGGTGTCCCCTTTACTAGGCTGTTCCATGGTGCTCCCAACTGTAGTGTGCCTCCCAGCCAGAGATGAATTCACCTTCCCAACCCTATGGGAGGAGGCAAGGCACATCATCCCCATATTAAAGATGGGGAATTAAGGCACAGCAGGATGAAATGCCTTGTCCAAGGGCACCCACAGAGACAGTGGCAGAGAACAGTACCCAGAAGTCCTGGATCCCAGACCTGTCCTTTGGCCTAGATCCCCTCCTCCCACACTACAGTTAAAGTGCAGGCAGCATTTGGAAATGCAGGTTCCTGACCTGTCAGGAGTTCTTGGAGATGGACTCTGCACATTCACCCCTTCTGGAATGTGCCAGCTCTGCAAGCTGGACTCTTCTCACAGTGGTGCTCATTGGAGTTCTCTTGTACTTCTACCCCTCACATCACCGGCCCTGACCCTTAAGAGGTGAGACTATAAAAGGAGGGGTTTGGCGTGCTGGTTGGCTCAGTTCCTTCACCACTTCCTCAAGTCTGACTGTAAGTAGGACTCTGAGCAAGAGGGAAGGCGGCCAGGGAGCACGGATGTGCAGGGTCTATCTTGGAGAACCATGGGGAGCAACCTTCATTTGTTCTGCCAGTGGCCTCTACACATACCCACTTCTGGGAGACTGGCAAGCAGCGCTCCTCCTGCAGTGGAGTGGGATGAGGAGGCCTAGCTAGAGAAGAACCGCAGTGCTGCCTCACCAAACTCAGCAGCCAACGTAGCTGTAAAATCTAGGGAAAGCATAAGCTGAGCACTAGATGGCAGTTCTGAAGCTCTCCAATCCAGAAATATGCATACGGCAGGCCGTGGAAGCAGCCTTCGCCATAGTCAAGTGTGCCCTTGTGGAAGTGGAACACAGGTGTGTTTATAATGCTCCTCATTATAGAGTCTAATCTATTTGGAAAGACATTGGGATGTGAAGGCCTGATTGTTTCTCTTTTCCCGATATGACGGGGCTGTGACGGGTTATATCACAGAAACCCTCTTGGGAGCTGCCACCCAATGTGCCAAGACTACCTCTGCTCCTGCCTTCCCTGCCAGCTCGGGACCCCAGCACCCTGTCCTGCTGAGCCACACACTCCCGTCTGCTCCAACAAAGACCCAGGGTCTGAATTACTTGCCCAAAAAGCTGCAGGCTTACTTGAAAGCAGCTAACAGAAGTGTTCTTGTCTTTAACACCCAGATGCCCAACTCCCAATGGGGTCTAAACCCAAATAAATCCGTTTTGCCCTGGATAAAGCTTATACAGGGTAAACTCATAAATTGTTCGCCCTCTATAACACTGATAGAGAGAGATGCACAGTTGTTTGCTCCCCCAGGTATTAATACATACTCTGGGTTAATTAATAAGTAAAAAATGATTTTATTAAATACAGACAGTAGGATTTAAGTGGTTCCAAGTAGTAACAGACAGAACAAAGTAAGTCACCAAGCAAAATAAAATAAAATGTGCAAATCTATGTCTAATCAAACTGAATACAGATAATCTCACCCTCAGAGATGCTTCAGTAAGTTTTTTCCTCAGACTGGACACCTTCCAGGCCTGAGCACAATTCTTTCCTCTGGTACAGCTCTTGTTCCAGCTCAGGTGGTAGCTAGGGGATTCTTCATGATGGCTCCTCCCCTACCTTTGTTCTGTTCCAGCCCTTTATATATCTTTTGTAAAAGGCGGGAATCCTTTGTCCCTCTCTGGGTTCCCACCCCCTCCTTCTCAATGGAAAGACACCAGGTTAAAGATGGATTCCAGTTCCGGTGACATGATCACATATCACTGCAAGACTTCATTGGACACTTGCCAGCACACACGTATACAGGAAGACTTACAGGTAAAACACAGCCCTCTGCAGACAATTGTCCTGGTTAATGGGAGTCATCAAGATTCCAAACCACCATTAATGGCCCACACTTTGCATAATTTCATATTTCTAGTTTCAGATACAAGAGTGATACATTTATACAAATAGATGACCACACTCAGTAGATTATAAGCTTTGTAATGATACCTTACAAGAGACCTTTTGCATGAAGCATATTCCAGTTACATTATATTCACTCATTAGCATATTTTTATAAAATTATATAGATTGCAACGTCACGGGGCACCTGCCCCCCACTGGCCCTGAGAGGGTTAAAACCCGCCTAGGGAGGCTGAGGGGCAAGCAGGCAAAGGAGGGGCTGCAGGGGAAACAGCCAATTAGGGCAGAGGCTGCAGACAATTAGGGAAGAGGCTGGACCAGCCAATCAGGGCCCAGCCAGCCCATATAAAAAGAAGTTGCAGACCATCCTGAGTGAGTCTGCTGCAGGGAGCCCTAGGGAGAAGATTGGCTCCCTAGAGGGCTCCTGGTGGTTTGCCAGGACTTATAGGCTTGAGGCCCTGGGAAGAGGGCAAAGGAGCTGGAGCCAGAACCAGAGGCGGGAGCAGAAGGAACTGAGGCTGTGGGGAAGTGGCCCAGGGAATAGAGACCGTGAGCTGGAAGGAAGAGGCAGCAGGAAGCTGCTGTTTGCAGGGTCCCAGGGCCTGGAGTAGTGGGCAGGCCTGTCTCCCTCCCTCGCCAGCCACTGAAGGAGCGGCCCGGCTGTGGACTGCCAAGCCGTTGAGAGGAGTGGCTGAACTCTTGTTGGAGGACTCCCCCGAAAGGGGGGGAACTGGATGGTGACACGGCTGGAGGGCTGTGCCACGAAGCAGACGCTGAGAGAAAGGAGCCATAACGGGTCTGGAGGCGAAGATGGGAGAGCCACCCCCCACCCCCCACCCCCCCCGAGGGTGCACCCACTGGGACTGAGCTAATTCCCAAAACACCCAGCAGGAGGCATCAGTGTGGTGAGTGACCCCCGTGTGACACCCCATAAGAGACAGAGTCTCGGTGAATCCCTATACTCCTCAGACCTATTCTAATAGAAAGCTAAATGACTTCTTAGCATCCAAGGTGAGCAGCTTAGCTGAGGGAGAGCAAGGTCTAGGGGAAAATATTGGCAAGTTTATGGACTGGTTAAGATGGAATTTTGTGTCTAGCTTGGGGAGCAATGCTGGATGTGGCTGGAGGACAGACACTTAATTTTTGTGAATGACCATATAAGACAACTATGAGAGTCTGCAGCTCACTCAGTCTTCATAGTTTCTTAACTGAAAGATGCTCAGAAGAGCACCAGGGGCTGTGTGTCTATGGGGGGAGCTGAGTCAGTACTAGAATGAGGTCCCACATCAGTGTGGGCTCTCTAATCAGAGGGTAGACATTCATTAACCTCTTCAGAAACCTGTTAACTAAATTGTGGCTGAACACAATCCTTTGTCCAACCAATGCATGATGAGCAGCAAGGACTGCGAGATGCTACTAACTATATGGAGAGATTTCAAATGGTGCAAGCACTCCAATGTGGATCGAAGAGAAGCTGAATCTGGATTTGTTATTGCTAGTTGCCCACAAGGAGACCCTTTTCCACTTATGATCCCAACACCGTCGAGCTGAATGTTTCCTGGAGTTTAGTGGAACCTCCTGCCCTTCTTGAAGTATGGATTGGATGAATGGACTATAAGGTAGATAGAAAGGTCAGTCCTGGGGCTGGTTTTGTTCAACATCTTCATTAATGATCTGGATGATGGGATGGATTGCACCCTCAGCAAGTTCGTGGATGACACTAAGATGGGGGGAGAGGTAGATATGCTGAAGGGTAGGGATAGGGTCCAGAGTGACCTAGACAAATTGGAGGATTGGGCCAAGAGAAATCGGATGAGGTTCATCAAGGACCAAAGAATCCCAGGCACTGCTACAGGCTGGGGACCCACTGACTAAGCGGCAATTCTGCAGAAAAGGACCTGGGGATTACAGTGGACGAGAAGCTGGATATGAGTCAACAGTGTGTCCTTGTTGCCAAGAAGGCCAACGGCATATTGGGTTGCATTAGTGGGAGCATTGCCAGAAGATCGAGGGAAGTGATTATTCCCCTCTATTCGGCACTGGTGAGGCCACATCTGGAGTAGTGCGTCCAGTTTTGGGCCCCCTACTATAGAAAGGATGTGGACAAATTGGAGAGTCCAGTGGAGGGCAACAAAAATGATTAGGGAGGCTGGGGGCACACAACTTATGAGGAGAGGCTGAGGTAACTGGGCTTATTTAGTCTGCAGAAGAGAAGAGTGAGGGGGGATTTGATAGCAGGCTTCAACTACCTAAGGGGGGGGGGGGGGCGGCGTGACGTTGCTCTCCATATGACTTTATGAAAATATGCTAATGAGTGTGAATATAATGTAACTGGAATATGCTTCATGCAAAAGGTCTCTTGTAAGAGATCATTACAAAACATATAATCTACTGAGTGTGGTCATCCTATTTGTATAAATGTATCATTCTTGTATCTGAAACTAGAAATATAACTCTGAGCTCCTATTGTAATTATCCAAAGTGTGGGCCATTAATGGTGGTTTGGAATCTTGATGGCTCCCATCAACTAGGACAATTGGTTGTAAATGGCTCTGTTTACTTGCAAGCCTTCCTGTGAGTCAGGCCAGGAAGGATGAAGGCTTGGGGTCTCACAGGACATGTGACCATGTCACCTGGTACTGGAATCCATCTTAAACCTGGTGCTTTTCCATTTAGAAGGAGGGGTGGGGACCCAGAGAGACAAACGATTCCCGCCTTGTGCCAAAGCTATATAAAGGGGTGGAACAGAACAAAGGAGGTTCCAGTCATGAGACATCCCCTAGTTATCATCTGAGCTGGAGCTAACAAGAACTGTACCAGGGGAAAGAATTGGGCCCAGTTAGGAAGGTGTCTAGTCTGTGAAAGAAGCTTATTGGAACATCTCTGAGGGTGAGATTTTATCTGTAATCCGTTTCTTAATGTATTAGGCTTAGACTTGCATGGTTTTTTTTGTTTTTTTTTAAATTTTGCTCGGTAACTTACTTTGTGTCTGTTATTACTTGGAACCACTTAAATCATTTTTGTACTTAAAATCACTTTGCTTAGGAAATTAATCCAGAGTAAGTAATATCTGGGGGAGCAAAGAGCTGTGCATATCTTTATCAGTGTTAGAGAGGGTGGACAATTTATGAGTTTACCCTGTATAAGCTTTATACAGAGTAAAACTGATTCATTTGGGGTTTGGATCCCATTGGGAGCTGGGTGCTGGAGACAGGAGCACTTCTTAAGCGGTTTTCAGTTAAGTCTGCAGCTTTGGGGCACATGGTTCAGACCTTGGGTCTATGTTGGACCAGACTGGCGTGTCTGGCTCAACAAGGCAGGGCTCTGGAGGCCCAAACTGGCAGAGAAAATCAGCTCAGAGGTAATCTCACACATCAGGTGACAGTCCCAAAGGGGTTTCTGTGATCGAACCCGTCACAGGGGGTTCTAAAGAGGATGGAGCTAGGCTGTTCTCAGTGATGGCAGATGACAGAACAAGAAGCAATGGTCTCAAGTTACAGTGGGGGAGGTATAGGTTGGATATTAGGAAAAACTATTTCACTAGGAGGGTGGTGAAATCTCCATCCTTAGAGGTTTTTAAGGCCCAGCTTGACAAAGCCCTGGCTGGGATGATTTAGTTGGGGTTGGTCCTACTTTGAGCAGGGGATTGGACTAGATGACCTCCTCAGGTCTCTTCCAACCCTAATCTGCTATGATTCTTATGAACGAGCGTTCCAGATGTGTCAAAGTCCAATGAGCTATGCTGTCAAGAGGAGAATATCAATCTGGATGGCAAATCCAACCTCTCTGCTGGGTCAATAGGTCTGGAATTACTGGGAGAGGCCAGTAAACCGCTGCAGTTGATCTGAAAACCACTGTTATCTTGCCCAGGCCAGGGCAATCAGAATAATTATGGCTTTGTCTTGTTTGATTTTTCCCCGAGAACTCTCTTAATTGGAGGAACTGGGAGTGGGAAATGCACAGAGGAGACCTACTGTCCAGTCTAGAAGAAATGCATCCAAGACAAACTGGCCGTCTGCTCCTGAGCTGGAGTAAAACCACTGAGATTTGGAGTTGTCTTGTTGCAAATAGGTACATGTCTGGATACCTCCAGCAGGAGAAGATATTGCTTGCTATTGAGTCCTTGAGAGGCCACTCGTTCTGATCATGTAAGTGTCCACTCAGCTGATCTGTGACGTCGAGACCGGTAGGATAAATTTGGTGTACTAAGCATCTCTCCCACAGAGCCACAGCCTCTCTGCACAGATGGCTGAAACTGGTTCCTCTTTGCTTGGTCACATGAAACATCACTGCAGCGTTGCTGGTAACTACTCTGTCCCTGAGCTGAGTTAGTGCTTCAGGAACCTTTGCAATCCCTGAATGCTATAATCCTAATTGTAAATACAAAGTCCGTCTCTAATCTGTAAACATGGCACTTTGACCATCATCTCCCACTGACTTCAGAGCAAGGTTGCTCACCTCGCAAGTAAAAAAATTGTTTTCTGACCTGCTGGCCCCAGAGGTTGGAGAATCAAACTGGGCTTTTTCCTTTTCAAGTACCATCACTAGTAACAGGCTGGGCAGGCCAAATTCAGCCCTCACTGACACCTGTGTAGCCTATTCGCCTTCAGTGGGTTTGCACAGTTACCACGGAGGGCTACAAAAGTGAAGAGAGAATTTGGCCTGTGGGGCCTTTATGACTAAGGCTGATGCGTGCGAAGGAAAGAAGGTCCTAAGGAATGGAAGGTAACGGGTGGTCACATGAACCCAGTAGACCACTAGGATGCCTTGGTAGTTTGTGAGACATTAAACTTGAAAGTTATTCTGGCTACATTCATGCCTTTTCCTAGCACTGCAGTTCCCCCTTCACTCTGGTAACTAGTATCAGGAGGACTGAGAAAGCTAAAGTAAGTGCTGTATCCTCTTGGGGGCGAGGGGGGAAGAAGAGGAATGGAATCCTAGCCTTCAAATGGGACTCTACATTCATCTCTAACTTGGATTCAGAGAGTTTAAGGCCAGAAGGGACATTAGATCAGCTAGTCTGACCTCCTGATCGCACAGGACAGAGAATTCCACCCAGTAACCCAAGTGTGAGCCTAGACTTGGCGAATCCACCACTTCCCGTGATAGTTTGTTCTAATGCTTAATCACACCTGCACTGTGGAAATCCCCCCCCCCCCCCTTTCTAATTTGAATTTGTCTGGCTTTAACTTCCAGCCACTAGATCAGTGGTGGGCAACCTGCGGCCCATCAGGGTAATCTGCTGATGGGCCATGAGACAGTTTATTTACATCAACCGTCCGCAGCTCCCAGTGGCTGCGGTTCGCCATTCCTGGCCACTGGGAGCTGTGGGCAACCGTGCCTGCAGACAGTCAATGTAAACAAACTGTCTCACGGCCTGCCAGCGGATTATCCTGACAGGCCGCAGGTTGCCCACCACTGCACTAGATCTTGCTCTGCCTTTCTCTGCTAGATTAAAGTGACCTTTAGTATACGGTATTATACACTGTCATCAAGTAACCCTTGAGCCTCTTTTTGATCAGTTAAACAGATCAAGCTCTTAAAGTCTCACACCATAAAGAAATTTCCTTCAGTCCTTGAATCACTTTTGTGGCTCTCTTCTGTATCCTCTCCCATTGTTTAAACATCCTTTTTTAAAAATGCAAATACAGAATTGGACACAGTATTCCACTATCAGTCTCACCAGTGCCTATGCAGAAGTAAAATCACCTCCCTGCTCCTACCCACTTTCCCCCTGATTATACATCCAAAGACTGAATTAACTCTTTTGGCACTGGGAGCTCCCGTTCAGATGCTTGCCCACTGGGATCCCTACACTCTTTTCAGAATCCCTGCTTTCCAGGATAATGTAAGTATGGCCTACATTCTATATTCTTCCATGTATGACCTTGCATTTGGTTGTATTAAAATGTGTTTTGTTTGAATGCGCCCAGCTTTCCAAGCAACCCAAATTGCTCTGTAAGAGTATCCCATCCTCACTGTTATTTACCACTCTGCCAACCTTTGGGTCAGCTGCAAATATTCTCAATAGTAATTTTTATTTACTTTCAGATCATCGATTAAAAATATTGAATAGTGTCAGGCCTAGAACCAATCCTTGTGGAACCCCTTGAAAAGACTCCCATTCAGTGATTTCCCCAATGACAACTACTTTTTGAGAATTGTCAGGCTGCTCCCTAATCCAATTAATGTGTGCGCTATTGATATTAGTGTGTATGTTTTTATTCTGAATGTTTTACAGTATTAAGTTAAATGACTTACTTAGACTTTTGTATGTTACAACTATGTGGTTACCTTTATGAACCAAACTTGTAATCTCATAAAAAAACAATCAGGTTTGTTTGACAAAAAAAAAAAAAAAACCATGTTGACAGGCATTAATGATGTTCCTGTCCTTTAAAAGTTTATTGACTGAATTCTGTATCAGCTTGTTCATTATTTTGCCTGGGGCTGATGTTCAACTAGCCAGACTATATTTACTTGGATTATCCTGCTCACCCTCTGTAAATGTTGGCACATTGGCGCTCTTCCACCCTTCTGAAATGTCCCCAGTATTTCAAGATTTATTAAAAATTAATATCAGTGGGCCATCATCCTTGGCCAAATCTTTTAGGACTTTTGGGTGTAAGTTATCCAGACCTATTGATTTAAAAATGATGATTCCTAGCAGATGCTATTTAACATTGTCCTTACTAATGGACAGGAAAATACTTCATCATCCTTTTGTGATATTAGTACATCATCCTGCTTCTCTTCAAGTACAGAACATATTTATTGAACACTTCTGCCTTTTCTGCATCATTATTAATAATTTTATCATCTCCATCTAGTAATGGGCCTATACCACTGTTAGGCTTTCTTTTGTTCCTGATATACTTAGAAAATCTTCTTATTGACCTCAGCCCTACCAAGTCATGGAACTTTCCCTGATGTCTTTAGCTTGCCTTATCAATTTTCTACACTTCATAATTTCTACCTTATATTGTTTGCGATCTATTACCTTTTCCCCATTTGTTAATGTACATAAATTACTGCCTGCACTTTCCCTTTTAACCAGGGTGATCTTTTAACCAAAATTACTCTCTGTTATGGAATTGTCTTTTGGGTTTGTTTAAGAAGAGTTTACAAGATGGCTCAAATTTTCGTTCAATTTTCTGTCCAAATTTTTCCTCCCAGTCAATTTTACTTGTCATCTTCCTCTGCTTTGGGAATCAGCTCTTCTGAAGCAACAAGTGTGTGTGTGTGTGTGTGTATATATATATATTATTGATTTGGACTCTCCTCTCTTTGCCCATAATGAACATAATCAAATCATAATCACTTGTCCCTATAACCTAGTATGGAAGACAGTATGGGTTAGTCTCAAAGTTACTGCCTCTTTAGGTGCTTAAGTCCACCATGTAGGCACCAATGACATTCTCAAAACCAACACTCAGCTGCCACCTAACCCTATAGGCCCCTAAATTTCCACCAGTAGGCAGGTGCAAAGCGGCCTACACCCTGATGCCACCCTACAGCTAATAAGTTGCTCAGAGTCCTCACTGAAACCAAAGCCCTGGCAACCCCTTTGACAGCAGGGCCAAATCCCAAAAGTGTTCACAGAGCATGCCTAAGACCTGATATCTGTTACAAAAGACAGATAGGGACAAACATGATTTGGAGCAGAGACTTAAACCCAGGTCTCCCACAACCCAGTTAGGTGCCCTAGTCACCATGGTATTTGGGGCCAGAGGGCTCAATCTCTCCTGTTTGAAGCTGTTCCTTTTTGTATAAATAATTAAATATTCAGTGGGCCTGAAACAGAGACTGACTCTACAGCTCAGTGGTCAAGGTGTTCACTGGGGATGTGGGAGGCTCAGGGTCAAGTCCTCACTCCAATGAATATTTAATTAGTTGTACCAAGCGTAACAGCTCTAATACGAGTTTGAGAGAGACCAACCCCAGAATACTCACTAGCCTGGTGGTAAGGGCACTCACCTCTGCCAAATCAGGCAGAGCAGAATCCCCAAAACAGGTCTCCCGTGTTCCAGGTGAGTGCCCTAACACAAGGCTATTAGCTATGATGGGGTAGCTCTTTCTACCCACCCTAAGGAGAAAGGCCTAGGATTTGACTGCCAAGGCAGAGGCTACTAAAGCAGACGACCTTGTGTAGGCACCATGTAACTCCAGGAGAGGGCTTATGGCTGAGACTCCTGAATGGAGGGAGGCATGTCCCTCCAGCCTGTCAGTCAGGCCCCTAGAGACCCAAACTAACAGGAGCTGGGTGAGGGCCTAAATCCTTTCTTCTGCATTTCACTCCGGTCTAACTTAGGCAGCTCACCACTCAGCTTGCGGGCTTCTGTGAAGCCCTTCCTTAAGTGCCCAACTCTCCCCATGCATTGTATGGAGAGCCTGGCCACCTAACTTAGGACTCAATTCCACAAGGTGGCAGGGGTGCCTAGGGATTAAGTATTACAATGCCTAGGTACCTGTTGGATTTAGCCCTGTGGGGATTACCTGGTTTCATATTACGCTGTCACGTTATTAACTGCACTTTTTAAAAATACTTTTCTTATCACTACATGCCCAACAGCACTTCTCAGGAGAATCTCCAAATGTAATATTCATCTCTGAGCTGTAATTACATGTCTGAGCAAAGGCTGAGAGGTAGGTTGAATCCCAGTTTGCTGCCGTCATATTCTTTTCATAGATTTAGATTCCAAGGGCAGAAGTGACCATTGTGATCATCTAGTCTGATTTCCCATATAACACAGGTCATACAACTTCCCCAAAATAACTCCCAGAGCAGATCTTTTTGGGGAAAAAAACATTCTATCTTGATTTTAAAATGGTCAGCGATAGAGAATCTTCCACAACACTTGCTAAATTGTTCCAATGGTTAATTACTTGCTCCATTAGAAATTTACTTCTTATTTCCAGTATAAATTTGTCTAGCTTCAACTTCCAGTCACTGGATGGTGTTAGACCTTTCTCTGCTTTGCATAGATTCCAAGGTCAGAAAGGACCACTGTGATTATTTAGTCTGACCTCCTGTACAACACAGGCCAAAGAATTTCCCCAAAATAATTTATTTTGTATGATTTCTTGTGTCCACATTTAAAGGGGTGACAACAGCCCAGTCAACTCGAAATCCTGACAATTTTTAAAGGGAATGTTAAAAGTGATGCTAAGTCCTATCCCTACCCCATCCCTGTGTCCCCACTGAAAAGCACAGTGGATTTACATTCATTTTCCTATTTTAAAAATGTCTCCCCGTCCCCTGTGGGTGTGACACAAACCCACACAAACTGACTGACTGACAATGACTGCATGTAGAGTGCTACCAACTGCCCACAGTAGACAAACTGAAAACATAGGGACAAATACTAATGTGCTTTCATCTCTTTCAGTTATTGGAATCTCAGGTGTCACTGGCAACTAGCAGATGAAACACTGCCACACAGAAGTGACAATACCCCTTCAAACAGAGATAAGGGGCAGGGGATGTGGGGGAAACTCCATGGGACAGAGCAGAAGAGATGGGAAGGGAACTCTGGTGGAGCCAGACTGGGGAGAAGGGGGAGGGGGCGGGGAAGAACTTGAAGGGGAATGTGGGGGAAATTCAAAGGGGAGCCAACCTGGGGGATGGGCAGAAACGATGGGATTGACGAGGAGAATATACTGAACTGACAAGAAGCTGAAGCAAGGAATCGACATAGGATGTATGTAAACGAGGCAAATTCATATACATCTGCACAAATGAGGGCACTGCATCCTTCCTGTGAAATCACCGGCTTTCCCAATTCTTACCCTTGCTGCTGCTGCTGTCACATGCAGCTCTTGTATCCTCACTCAAGGAGCTGTGACGTAAAGCAGACTCTACTATCTTTGCAAAATCCCTCCCTTCCACCCCAGTCCTAAACAGTCACAAATATACCCATAGCCACAAGGAAATGGCCAGAATGACACTCTACATTTATTTGCCCAGCATTGCTCCATGTCTCTATGACCACATCACCATGTTCTAGGAAGAATCTCTATGGTTAGAGTCCTCCCGTAGTGAGGTCTTTATTAGAGTCCTTTCTGAAGGACACTAACTAGAGACCTCGCAGACTTTGCTGGGGAGGGAACATGCCAAGGGACAAAGATTCACTGTTTATGCATTTGTTGAAGTTCTATGCTAGGAGTGGCCAAACTTACTGACCCTCTGAGCCACACACAATAAACTTCAGAAGTTTGAGAGCTGCAAGATACACACAACCTGCCCCGCAGGGCGGCGCCTGCCAGTGTGTGGGGCTTCTGCCCCGATTCCCCTCTGCTGGGCTAAAACCCTTAGACCCTCTTCCCGCAGGGCAGAAGCCTCTAGTCCCACCACCGGGCAGAAGCCTTGAGCTTCCCCCTGCCCAGTCTTGTAGGTGGAAAATTGGAGGAGTGTATGGGGGAGGAGGGGCTTGCGAGCCGCACTTTAACTGTAAAAGAGCCACATGTGGCTCAAGAGCCAAAGTTTGGCCACGCCTGTTGTATTACTCCTGGGGGAATTCTGTGGCACGGCACGTGCACAGAATTCAGGTTCCCTGCATATCTCTTTGCTTTCCCGCAGAAAAATGATTTTCTGACAAGGAAACAAAGGGAAGCCGTAAGAGCGGTCACGCCCCTCCCTAGCAGCGGAGGCAGGTTGGTTTGGGCACCTGGAGCCGCTAGTAGAAACATAAATCATGGGGTTGGGCAGTCATGCGTGTGTGTGTGAGTGAGTGACTCTCCGTCCCTCTCGCTTACTATGTTTCTGTGGAGGTAGGAGTGGGGCAGGCTCTGTCATCTCAGGAGAGCAGAATGCATACTCCTGGGGGAATTCTGCACCACTGCGCAATGTAGAATTTTGAAGAAATTAACTTGCATGCAGAATTTCCTTTCCTCCACAGAAATGGGCTGCAGTGCTGCTAGCTGCCACTAGGGGTCACTGGACCCAGCAGAGCCCAGCTCACACAGAAGACACTGCTGGGGGGAGGGAGAGGGAGCTAGAGGTTTCCTGGCAGCTGCAGTTCCCAGCATGCCCTGAGGGAAGGAGAGGGTGGCATGCAGGAAACTCCATGCAAGCCTGGTACAGAGCATCAGGCTGTTACTCTTTCTGGATCCCAGGCTCTGGAGGGGGGTGGGTGTTTAGGCTGGGGGGGCCACAGCTGTGCTCTGGGGGTGAGGAGGTGTGGGTGTCTGGGCCAGGGCCCCCCCCACAAATGGACTTTGAAGGGGAGGGGGTCAGGCATATTGGCTGGGGGCAGTGTTCCCTCTAATTTTTTGACATCCATGTGCAGAATGAATTTTGTTCTGTGCACCAATATGGAGGTGATGAGTGACACAACACCTCCTTATTGGTGCACAGAACAAAATTCATGGGGTGGGGCCGAGGGGTTCGGAGCATGGGAGGGGGCTCAGGGCTGGGGCAGAGGGTTGGAGTGTGGGGGGTGTAGGCTCTGGAGTGGGGCTGGAGATGAGGGGTTCAGGGTGCGGGAAAGAGCTCAGGCCTGGGGCAGGGGGTGAGGGCTCTGACTGGGGGTGAAGGCTTTAGGGCGGGGCTGGGGATGAAGGGTTCAGGGCATGGGAGGAGGCTCAGGGCTGAGGTGCAGGGGGTCTAGACTCTGAGGCAGGGCTGGGAATGAGGGGTTTGGGGCTGCAGGCTACCCAGGGGTTGCATTGGGGAGAGAGGACTCCCTCCAGCCCCCTCTCACCACAGCAGCTTGAGGCAGGGGAGCGGCGCCTCCCCCCGGCTGCAGCAGCTTCGGGGGTCCTAGGTCGGGCTGAGGGAGGGGCTCCTCTCCCCCAGTCGCAGCAAGTCCGGGGCAGGTCCACGCTGGGGCTAGGGTGACCAGTTGTCCGGATTTTATAGGGACAGTCCCGATTTTTGGGTCTTTTTCTTATATAGGCTCTTATAACCCCCAACCCCGTCCCGATTTTTCACACTTGCTGTCTGGTCACTCTAGGCCCGGCAGAGAGGGCCACCTCTCCCCTGGCTGCGACAAGTCCGGGGCAGGTCCACACTGGGGGAGAGGCATCTCTCCCCATCACAGCCCTGAGCCCCTGTGCGGGGCTTAATAGGCAGCTCAGAGGGAACATAGGCTGTGGGGGCCATGGCTGGGCTCTGGGGGGGAGGGGTTGTGGGTGTCTGGCCCGCCAGCTGGGCTTGAGGGGTGGGGTGGGGCAGGGCAGAGAAACAGGAACTGGGTTGTCATAGGGCTTTCTTTAACACTCTACTCCTGGGGGAATTTGTGTGTGTGTCTGTATTGTTACAGACATACTTGTGGACAGGTATTTTGAAACAAGTTACAAAAATAATTGAAACTGGCATGATTATATAGGGATATATTAACAAATAACATTTGTAGAATTTTAAAATATTGTGTGCGGAATTTTTAATGTTTTGGCGCAGAATACCCCCAGGAGTATTATATGCATTAATGCTCAGCAACTTGAGGTTTAAGGTCCAACACTAAATGCCTTGCCAGAGCAGGAGGCACTTGGGAGGAACCAGTACAAATGCTCCCAGCACCAGTAAGCACTGGGCCTGGGTCAGACTGATAATTGAAGAGGAATACTTACACTCACTCAGTTCAAGCACCCGAGTATCACTGTCCACCCACCGACTTTCACCATGGCTGCCCATCCACAGCACGCAGCCACCTCCAATACCAGCACTACCAACCATCCCCTAACTCCCAGCACACACACACCTGTGATGCCAGCACCCCAGCCTGCATGCCTACCTGTTTGCACTCCCAGCATCCCCTCCTGCACTCCCACCTACACTAGATACATTCACCCAACTTTATCCTTTAACCAAGACAGTGGGGTGGGGGATGGTGTGCAGTAGGCACCAGGGCTGTCCACTGTGGCCTGCGCTGGCATCGTGGACTGTGACCCTTATCAGCCTGCCCCAGCAAGCAGCAACATTCTGGCGTCACTGAGACAGACAGTGGATGGGAGAGGCCCCATTGCTTTTGCTGTTTAGCTGGGCATAGTTTACTAGAATGTAAAGCTGGGCACTGCCATTGGCCCTCAACCCAGTGCTTGCCTCTCCTATCCCTGTCCCCTCCATCCTGACCACAACCATTCCTCCTCACCCCCTGCCACTCTGCTTCTTGTCCCTTCCCATCCCCACCTGATTACTTCTTTCCTGCCCCACCCAGTGATGGACTCCACAGGCCACATCCTCTTGGCTCCCTCTCCAGGTATATACCCATCCCTGGCAGATGTTCGTCTAACCTGCTCTTACTCTTGAGGGTCACACCCCGCTTACCCCTGGCCGGGCTCCCGCAGTTCCAGGGGGGACATGGGCAGAGGTAAGGGGGCCAAGGCTGGGGTCAGGCGCGGGGCCGAGGCTGGGGGCGGGAGCAGAGCCACGGCGGGGCTGCAGTGGGGGCCGGCAATCAGGCCTGCGGCCAGGCGCGGCTCTGCTCCTGGCCTTCCCCCGGCCTCGGTCCCGAACTGGGAACAGAGCCGCGGGCTGACACGGGGCCGTGAGGCAGGGACTGGACCGGAGCAGAGCTAGGGGCACGCTCTCCCTCCCGCCCGCCCCCGCGGGGGCTGGCCCAGGCCTCGCCACCCCTCCCCGGACGTTCCCTTTGGGGCACCTCGGCTCCAGCCCTAGAATCTCCTGCTGCCATTTCCCCTAATGCTGTTGGGGAAGTTCTGCCCCCCCCCTAGCACAATGACCCCCCCGCCCGCTGCACATACCGGGCCCGCAGCGAACGGAACGGGGAGAGTCTCGGCTCCAGCTCCGGGCGCACACGCGGCCTCTCCTGACGCTGCCGGAACGCCTCTTCTCACGTGACCTCCGCTTCCGACCCTCCAGGGCGAAGGGCCTGGGGGGGTCACGTGGGTGCCTAGGGCCGCGGCCCCGCGCAAGCAGGGTGAAAACTCGCGGAGTCCGACTGCGCATGGGTAAACCCAGGGGCGGAGTCAGTGACCCGTTACCTGTCCCAGGGCGTTGCCTTGGCGACAGTGTCAGTTACTGGGTGCTCCCCCTCCCCCCGGCGATGAGGTCGGTGACTGGGGCCCTCTCTCCCCTCCCCCACAGAAGTGGCAGGTTTGTATACTTTTTGGTGGTGCCCAGAATGGGTCCAAGTCCCACCCGCACCTGCCTCAGGCTCCGGGAGGGAGTTTAGGTGCAGGATCTGGGCTGGGGCAGGGGGTTGGGGTGCAGGAGGGGGTGCGGGCTCTGGGAGGGGAGTTGGGGTGCGGGCTCTGGGCTGGGTGCAGGAGGGGGTGCGGGCTCTGGGAGGGGAGTTGGGGTGCGGGCTCTGGGCTGGGTGCAGGAGGGGGTGCGGGCTCTGGGAGGGGAGTTGGGGTCGGGGGGGGTGCGGGCTCTGGGCTGGGTGCAGGAGGAGGTGCGGGCTCTGGGAGGGGAGTTGGGGTCAGGGCTCTGGGCTGGGTGCAGGAGGGGGTGCGGGCTCTGGGAGGGGAGTTGGGGTGCGGGCTCTGGGCTGGGTGCAGGAGGGGGTGCGGGCTCTGGGAGGGGAGTTGGGGTCAGGGCTCTGGGCTGGGTGCAGGAGGGGGTGCGGGCTCTGGGAGGGGAGTTGGGGTCAGGACTCTGGGCTGGGTGCAGGAGGGGGTGCGGGCTCTGGGAGGGGAGTTGGGGTGTGGGCTCTGGGCTGGGAGCAGTAGGGGGTGCGGGCTCTGGGAGGGGGATTGGGGTGCGGGCTCTGGGCTGGGTGCAGGAGGAGGTGCGGGCTCTGGGAGGGGAGTTGGGGTCAGGGCTCTGGGCTGGGTGCAGGAGGGGGTGCGGGCTCTGGGAGGGGAGTTGGGGTGCGGGCTCTGGGCTGGGTGCAGGAGGGGGTGCGGGCTCTGGGAGGGGAGTTGGGGTCAGGGCTCTGGGCTGGGTGCAGGAGGGGGTGCGGGCTCTGGGAGGGGAGTTGGGGTCAGGACTCTGGGCTGGGTGCAGGAGGGGGTGCGGGCTCTGGGAGGGGAGTTGGGGTGTGGGCTCTGGGCTGGGAGCAGTAGGGGGTGCGGGCTCTGGGAGGGGGATTGGGGTGCGGGCTCTGGGCTGGGTGCAGGAGGAGGTGCGGGCTCTGGGAGGGGAGTTGGGGTCAGGGCTCTGGGCTGGGTGCAAGAGGGGGTGCGGGCTCTGGGAGGGGAGTTGGGGTCAGGGCTCTGGGCTGGGTGCAGGAGGGGGTGCGGGCTCTGGGAGGGGAGTTGGGGTCAGGACTCTGGGCTGGGTGCAGGAGGGGGTGCGGGCTCTGGGAGGGGAGTTGGGGTGTGGGCTCTGGGCTGGGAGCAGTAGGGGGTGCGGGCTCTGGGAGGGGGATTGGGGTGCGGGCTCTGGGAGGGGGGTTGGGGTGCGGGCTCTGGGCTGGGTGCAGGAGGAGGTGCGGGCTCTGGGAGGGGAGTTGGGGTGCGGGCTCTGGGAGGGGAGTTGGGGTCAGGGCTCTGGGCTGGGTGCAGGAGGGGGTGCGGGCTCTGGGAGGGGAGTTGGGGTCAGGGCTCTGGGCTGGGTGCAGGAGGGGGTGCGGGCTCTGGGAGGGGAGTTGGGGTGTGGGCTCTGGGCTGGGAGCAGTAGGGGGTGCGGGCTCTGGGAGGGGGATTGGGGTGCGGGCTCTGGGCTGGGTGCAGGAGGAGGTGCGGGCTCTGGGAGGGGAGTTGGGGTCAGGGCTCTGGGCTGGGTGCAAGAGGGGGTGCGGGCTCTGGGAGGGGAGTTGGGGTCAGGGCTCTGGGCTGGGTGCAGGAGGGGGTGCGGGCTCTGGGAGGGGAGTTGGGGTCAGGGCTCTGGGCTGGGTGCAGGAGGAGGTGTGGGCTCTGGGAGGGGGGTTGGGGTGCGGGCTCTGGGCTGGGTGCAGGAGGGGGTGTGGGCTCTGGGAGGGGAGTTGGGGTCAGGGCTCTGGGCTGGGTGCAGGAGGGGGTGCGGGCTCTGGGAGGGGAGTTGGGGTCAGGGCTCTGGGCTGGGTGCAGGAGGAGGTGCGGGCTCTGGGAGGGGAGTTGGGGTGCGGGCTCTGGGCTGGGTGCAGAAGGAGGTGTGGGCTCTGGGAGGGGAGTTGGGGTCAGGACTCTGGGCTGGGTGCAGGAGGGGGTGCGGGCTCTGGGAGGGGGGTTGGGGTGCGGGCTCTGGGCTGGGTGCAGGAGGAGGTGCGGGCTCTGGGAGGGGAGTTGGGGTGCGGGCTCTGGGCTGGGTGCAGGAGGGGGTGCGGGCTCTGGGAGGGGAGTTGGGGTCAGGGCTCTGGGCTGGGTGCAGGAGGGGGTGCGGGCTCTGGGAGGGGAGTTGGGGTCAGGACTCTGGGCTGGGTGCAGGAGGAGGTGCGGGCTCTGGGAGGGGAGTTGGGGTCAGGGCTCTGGGCTGGGTGCAGGAGGGGATGCGGGCTCTGGGAGGGGAGTTGGGGTCAAGGCTCTGGGCTGGGTGCAGGAGGGGGTGCGGGCTCTGGGAGGGGAGTTGGGGTCAGGGCTCTGGGCTGGGTGCAGGAGGAGGTGCGGGCTCTGGGAGGGGAGTTGGGGTGCGGGCTCTGGGCTGGGTGCAGGAGGAGGTGTGGGCTCTGGGAGGGGAGTTGGGGTCAGGACTCTGGGCTGGGTGCAGGAGGGGGTGCGGGCTCTGGGAGGGGGGTTGGGGTGCGGGCTCTGGGCTGGGTGCAGGAGGAGGTGCGGGCTCTGGGAGGGGAGTTGGGGTGCGGGCTCTGGGAGGGGAGTTGGGGTCAGGGCTCTGGGCTGGGTGCAGGAGGGGGTGCGGGCTCTGGGAGGGGAGTTGGGGTCAGGGCTCTGGGCTGGGTGCAGGAGGGGGTGCGGGCTCTGGGAGGGGAGTTGGGGTGTGGGCTCTGGGCTGGGAGCAGTAGGGGGTGCGGGCTCTGGGAGGGGGATTGGGGTGCGGGCTCTGGGCTGGGTGCAGGAGGAGGTGCGGGCTCTGGGAGGGGGGTTGGGGTGCGGGCTCTGGGAGGGGAGTTGGGGTCAGGACTCTGGGCTGGGTGCAGGAGGAGGTGCGGGCTCTGGGAGGGGAGTTGGGGTGCGGGCTCTGGGCTGGGTGCAGGAGGGGGTGCGGGCTCTGGGAGCGGGGTTGGGGTGCGGGCTCTGGGACGGGAGTTGGGGTCAGGGCTCTGGGCTGGGTGCAAGAGGGGGTGCGGGCTCTGGGAGGGGAGTTGGAGTCAGGGCTCTGGGCTGGGTGCAAGAGGGGGTGCGGGCTCTGGGAGGGGAGTTGGGGTCAGGGCTCTGGGCTGGGTGCAAGAGGGGGTGCGGGCTCTGGGCTGGGTGCAAGAGGGGGTGCGGTCTCCTGGAGGGGGTTGGGGTCAGGGCTCTTGGCTGGGTGCAAGAGGGGGTGCGGGCTCTGGGAGGGGAGTTGGGTTGCGGGCTCTGGGCTGGGGGTGCAGGCTTTGGGGTGTGGCTGGGGATGAAGGCTTTGGGGTGCAGGAAGGGGTTCCTGGTTTGGCAGGGCTCAGGCCTGGGGCAGGGAATTGGGGTGCAGACTTACCTCTTTCAGCTCCCGGTCAGCAGCGCAGCCAGGGTGCAGAGGCAGGCTTCCTGCCTGTCCTGGCACCGCGTACCACGCTGAGCCCCAGAAGTGGCCAGCAGCAGGTCTGACTCCTAGGCGGAGGCGTGCAAGCCACTTCATGTGACTTTCGCTCTCAGGCACCACCCCATCTCCCCCTATTCACGTTGGCTGGTTCCCAGCCAATGGGAGTGCAGAGCCAGTGCTTGGGGTGGGAGCAGCGTGCTAAGCTCCATGCCCCCCCTGCCTAGAAGCCAGAACCACTGCTGGCCGCTTCCAGGGCGCAGCGCGGCGTCGAAACAGGTAGGCACCAACCTGCATTAGCTGAGCAGCACCACTGACGGGACTTTTAACATCCCGGTCAACGGTGCTGACCAGAGCGACCCAGTGCCTGACATGCTACGACCCAGTACTGGGTCGCAACCCGAACTTTGGAAAACGCTGAGTTACAGGGTCCCTCTCTCCCCCACACCCAGCTGATGGTGTCAGTTACTGGGTGCCTCCCTCCCGCCCCACCGATGGTGTCAATTACTGGGTCCTTCTCTCCCCCCCCGCCCCCCAGCGATGGGGTCGGTGACTGGGTGCTCCTTTTCTCCCTGCCCTGCGGGAGCTGTCCCAACAATGGGGTTGGTGACTGGGTGGCTCCTGCCCCGTGGGTGCCACCCTGGCAACCAGGTCGGTGACTGGGTGCCCCCTCCAGGCGCCACCCTGACACTGCTGCTCAGTGTTCTGGGGGTCTTGCACCTCTCATCAGAGCCAGTGTTAACACACTCTCCACCTGGCACCCGCGCCAGCCTCCTTAGGGGCCCCTGCAGGCAGTACTAAGCAGACGGGAAGTGCACTGATGAGCGGCTCCGGGTGACACAGACAGGCCCCACCAGCTTCCGGTCCAGAATTGACCTATAGCTTCATGGCCTATCCGTGTAGGAATGGCGTTGGGCTCATCTTGGGCAGCACCTGTCTCCCTTGCACCAGTGTCCCTTGTCAAAACAATCCGGTGAGTGGCATTGGCCTGGAAGTGACACATGCACCACACTTACATACACCCCTTTCACACACGCACACCCACATACATACACACATCCCCTACCCCCAAAAAGCTTAGGAGCTAGATCCTGTCTCTGTACAGTTGCCCTTGGCTCTGTCTCAGTGCCTGTCAATTCCTCAGCCAGGTGCACTGTGACAGGGCCATTGGGGAGGGCTGGAGTGGAGTTGGAACGGAGGCCTGTTTTTTGCATTGATTGAACTAGCACTTAGGGCTTTTATCTCAAAAGATGTGGATTTTCTCCTGATAGGTCTGTGACACTTCACCCCATATTCTTCACAGTAATATTATTATGATATGATTATGGCATAATTATGATGCATTTTGTACAAGTCGGGTCAAGTGAGGTGTCATTGAAAAGGTTATGGTTTGCTGAATATGATTATCCTATTTGTATGCATGTATCATTTTTGTATCTGAAGTTATAAATACTGACTATGTATCTGTACTTCAAATGTATTTACACCAGGGTAATACCCACTAGACAAGATGTTCTCAGTCTAGATAGTGGGTGGGGAAGGGTCTATTCAGGGCAATGGGCTATTAAGAACAATAGGCCTTAGGAGAAGCTTATCTCCCACCTGGTTAGCCTTCCTGAGAACGCTACAGACAGCCTGTAAGTAATGGCTGCTCTGACTCTACAAGGACATGTGACCAGGCCACATGATACTGGACTCCATTTTGGGATGTCAGTATTTTTCCACAAACTGGTCTGGGAACCAAGCTCTACAATGGCACGCTTCTGCCTCAGCAGGGAGTGAGTGGAGCTTGAGGACAGTTCCCCTTGCAGCCTTTGCAGAGGAGTCTAAGGCCTTGGCTACACTGGCGCTGTACAGCGCTGCAACTTGCTGCGCTCAGGGGTGTGAAAAAACACCCCCTTGAGCGCAGCGAGTGCAGCGCTGTAAAGCGCCAGTGTAATCAGCGCCTGCAGTGCTGCACGCTCGCTCGCAGCGCAGCAAGCTACTCCCCTCGGAGAGGTGAAGTACTTACAGCGCCGCGGCAGCACTGTGAATCCGCGAGTGTAGCCAAGGCCTGACAAGCTGCACTGGGATCTATTTACAAAGTTGGGCTGATTTCACGGTGTAATTAGGAAAGTTGCAAACACTGCAATGGGCATTGAGGGAAGCCTTGTGGGCACTCTGTTAAAGGGTCTCTAGGGTGGATGGAGGAGAAAGACACTTCATTAAAACTCATACAGAACATGTGTCACTGGGAGAGGGCCTAAGGGGGCAGGATGAGGAAACTGCAGTGGAGCCCAAAGAGCTCAACCTGCGTTGGCATCACAAGCTATCCCAGTTCCGGCACCGGGGATATGACAGAGGCAGCCG
Source organism: Emys orbicularis (assembly GCF_028017835.1). Lineage (NCBI taxonomy): Eukaryota > Metazoa > Chordata > Testudines > Emydidae > Emys > Emys orbicularis. The sequence goes on along the minus strand of NC_088701.1, from coordinate 7,700,657 downwards.
GGCCTGTCAGGAGGCTGCTCAGAGCAGCCAGTGTCAGCCCAGCTAGGGCTTTATCATAATAAATAAAATCACTAACACTTATCCTTTGGGTCTGGTTGACTTTGCTATCCATTCCTCAGTCAGTATGTGGTCCAGGTTTTATAGTGATAGTGTTAACTGAGGAATGTGGTAGGAAGTCCATATTCCAATCCAGCCCAGTTTTGGAGTGGCCCATGTGAAACAAGTTGGGGTGGGTTGGGGGTCTCAGCCCAGGGGCCTGATGACTACAGCCCTTGGCAAACAGGGACACAGTGGCTGGGCTAGGTAATCCGACTCCTCCAAGGCCTGGCTGGAGCTGGAGCTGAAGCTGCTGTATTAGGAGCAGTCTTCAGTCTGCAGCTCTGCTACTCTGGCACTGAACTGACACCTTTCCAAGAGGCAGGAGGAAGCCATGGGGCACACCTGGCCCATAAGGAATGGGAGCTCCTCTGGGCCTAAGGCCCCCACGTGCTTTATCTGAGCTTTCGAAATACCTGAGAGCAGGGGCCAAACTCTTTAGCAATGACTTATTAGGAGACCATCACATGGACCCCTCCCCTCCCGTTCCTGGTTCAGGCCCCTCCCTGCGTACTGGGCATGTTTCCCCTAAGCTCTGGCCCCAGGCTAATTCTTCACCTCTTGCTCAGGGTTCAGAAAAGCCCTGTGCTGCAAATGCTGTGGTGTGACAGCTTAAAAGTGACAAGATTTAATGTGCTTATATCCCAATGCTAGGAGTCTAAATAATAAGATGGGTGAACTAGAGTGCCTTGTATGTAACTAGAGTGCCTGGGACCCCTGCAACGAGCGTGTGCTGTGGACCTGCGGGATCGGTCGACGCTACGCACGTCTCATGCGGCGCCTCATGGTCTCAGACACCATCCGATGGTCCAGGGACATCTACATCGAGCACATCACCGGCCACCGACAGTACCAGGAGGCGTGAGCCAGAGTGACATCGTTCTCCCACTACGAGAAAGGGACCAAGTGACCTTCTCCGTTGGATCATATGAACTGGAACCATAAACTCCCTGAACATTAAATCTCACCAAATGAGGGTCAATCCATCCTCATCATCATATCCACTCATTATAATCCACACCCGAACATAGCCACTTTATGAACTTCATACCCTCATATCTCAATGTCTATACTTTGACCCATCAACCTTTTACCCCCAATCGGGGATATTGCAGATTATGTATTCCTCATGCCACCTTATCTTAAACCAAACTTTGCACCCTCGATAATCTGTATGTTATTCCCTGATAACCAGAAACTTCTATGCTCAAACTCTGTTCACTATTTTTTTTAACATCATCTTAATAAAATTTTTAAATCTGTTCTTATTAAATGAGGATATTGATATACTAGACATCACAGAAACTTGGGGGAATGAGGATAATCAATGGGACACAGTAATACCAGGGTACAAAATATATCAGAAGGACAGAACAGGTCATGCTGGTGGGAGAGAAAGGAAGTGTAGAATCAAGTAAAAATCTTAAATGAACCAAACTGTACCATGGAATCTCTATGGATAGTAATTCCATCCTCTAATAATAAGAACATAGCAGTAGGGATATATTACCAACCACCTGACCAGGATGGTGATAGTGACTGTGAAATGCTCAGGGAGATTAGAGAGGCTATTAAAATAAAAAACTCAAGAATAATGGGGGATTTAAACTATCCCCATATAGACTGGGGATACAGTGGGGAGTAGAGCTGAGAGGGGATGGGGTGTAGAAATGAGGGGGAACTGGGAGAGTAGAGCTGAGGGGGATGGGGTGTAGAAATGAGGGGGTACAGTGGGGGAATAGAGCTGAGGGGATGGGGAGTAGAGCTGAGGGGGATGGGGTGTAGAAATGAGGGGGGTACAGTGGGGGAGTAGAGCTGAGGGGGGATGGAGTGTATAAATGGGAGTAGAGCTGAGGGGGATGGGGTGTATAAATGAAGGGGGTACAGTGGGGAAGTAGAGCTGAGGGGGGATGGGGTGTATAAATGTGGGGGAGTAGAGCTGTGGGGGAATGGGGTGTATACATGAGGGGGTACAGTGGGGGAGTAGAGCTGAGGGGGATGGGGTGTATAAATGAAGGAGGGAACAGTGGGGGAGTAGAGCCGAGGGGGATGGGGTGTATAAATGAAGGGGGTACAGTGGGGGAGTAGAGCCGAGGGGAATGGGGTGTATAAATGAAGGGGGTACAGTGGGGGAGTAGAGCCGAGGGGAATGGGGTGTATACATGAGGGGGTACAGTGGGGGAGTAGAGCTGAGGGGGATGGGGTGTATAAATGAAGGGGGGTACAGTGGGGGAGTAGAGCCGAGGGGGATGGGGTGTATAAATGAAGGGGGTACAGTGGGGGAGTAGAGCTGAGGGGAATGGGGTGTATAAATGAAGGGGGTACAGTGGGGGAGTAGAGCCGAGGGAATGGGGTGTAGAAATGATGGGGTACAGTGGGGGAGTAGAGCCGAGGGGGATGGGGTGTAGAAATGAGGGGGTAAGCGAGTCCAGGTATATTGGCGTCCCTTATAGGTAAAGGCAAACAAATACTGCAACTTAGTGGATTGGTAAAAGATCCGACCCAAGGTGGGCTGTCTCTGGATGGCATGACCGGCGAGGGGGCTGCCTGGGTCTAGGATTGTGTGACTACATCTTTCCTCCCATTCTCCTCCCCACATGAACCAGTGACTGATCTGATCACCTTACCGGAGGCAATTAGAGTACGCGGCATCATCTCTCTGAGACTAGCCGACGCTCTTTGCTGAAGGGGGTGTAGGAGGGTCGTGGACATCCTAGATAAATATTTCCTGTGCGAGTGCCCGAGGAGTGGTGTGGTAATTAGCTTTATGAGCCGCTGACTCAGCGGACAGGATAGAGACGTGTCTTAGTTTATGAGCCGCTGCAGCGAACAGGGCACCCCCACACGCTTAGAGAATGGGTGGAAATCAGTCCAAGACTACTCCCGCTCCACCGAAAGGCACGCCTGCTTATGCAGCCGAAGAAGTGGCTATTCACCCACGAAAGCTCATGCTCCAATACATCTGTTAGTCTATAAGGTGCCACAGGACTCTTTGCTGTATTTTATGTATATGCATTATGGTCCCGGGACTTGTAAGTACTTAGAGAATTGGAATTTTTACACGCGTGATGATTTAGCTAAACAATTCCCACTAGAAGGTATCTTCTATTTAAATAAGATTGTCCGCCTCAGAGGCGCTCTTGTGTCACCTAAAATCCCTGATGGGCAGTGGGAACAGTTTGTTTATTGGTGGGAGGAAGCTACCAAGAGGCTCCATGATTTTCAACCTGAGAGTGGATTTTGTTTCTTCCACAGGGGTCAAGCTTCAGTTGTGGAGGAATTTTCCACAACGGAGTGAATTTTAGGGAGAAAGCACCAAATTCTCCCTGGCATAAGCGGGCATGTGCCCCATTGAAATCCACGGAAGCTATGCCATTTTATGCCAGGGCTGGATTGGGACCAAGTTCTTACAATGGAGTTGACACTACTTGGACCGGCAAGAAAATCACCACTGCAGTAGCCAAATCCAAGAGAACCAGTTGAAACTGATCACTTCCTCTAAGAGGAATTCATTAATATTGAGTTAAGCCCTGTGTATGAAAACTCATTCAGAGGAGACTTCCTGTTCCTCAGACATGAACAGAATATCTTGAAGAGCTGAGGGGTGGGGAGTTTGATGCACCTTCAGTATAAAAATGAAGTTATAAAAGGAGCTGGGCTGGGGAGACTTCTCTGCTCTTATTCAAATTAATAAAAAGAAATGCTCCTCTCTGTCATTTTGCCACTCGATGTGGGAGAAGTTGCGCAGGAAACAGACCACAGCAACAGACATCAAACAGCATGCAATGTGCTAGACAGCTCCCATCAGACAGTCTACAGCAGACATCACATACACGGGCCCAGATTCATCTCTCATGTAACTCCTTTGGCTTCAATCACCAGAGGTGAATCTGGTCCCTGGGACTTGTATATCTAAGGGGCTCTTCCATTAGACATGTAATTCCTTTGCTACATGGAGGTCAGATGCTTTGGAGAAGGATTTTAGTGACAATTAAACCTGTTTAAGAGGAACTTTTGGGAGGGATTTTCTGGCACTAACTCTGTCCATTCCCCTACTCTACCAACAGCTACTAGCGACATGGTTCAGTTCAGGGAAGGAGTGGGAGAGAGAAAGGGCCTTGCAGGCCAGCACCCAGCTGCTGACTGCCTATCAAGAGACAGTTAATAGCACAGTGAGTATAGCCTTACTTGTCCTTGAGCTGACTTCCCTGCTTATATCAGAAATGACACTCAATGCAAATGCATGAAAAACTCTTCCAGGGATCTCAAGGTGACTGGGATCTCAAGGTGACTAAGATCCCTCTGCTTCCATAAGAGAGGGTATGTCCAGACGGCGGGTAGCGATCGATTTATCGGGGATCGATATATCGTGTCTCGTTAAGACGCGATATATCGATCCCCGAACGCACTCCCCGTCAACTCCGGAACTCCACCGGAGCGAGCGGCGGTAGCGGAGTCGACGGGGGAGCCGCGGCCGTCGATCCCGCGCTGTGAGGACCCAAGGTAAATCGATCTAAAATACTTTGACTTCAGCTATGCTATTCACGTAGCTGAAGTTGCGTATCTTAGATCGATCCCCCCTGATTCACCATATGTGAGGTTCACCGATCATAAAGGACCAGATGCTTATCCCCAGGTCAATGTAAATCTCAGGTCTTTCCCAAATATCACGCTGTCAGCCAATCCTTAATCACTAATTTTAAGATTTATTGTTAAAAGAAAGAAGAGAGTTGCAAATGGTTAAAAGATCAATATCCGTACAAGTGACTTACAATGTTTATAGTTCAGAATCACAACAGTGATGGAATAAACTGCTGGCTTGTAAAAGTCTCTCTGGAATCATCCCAACAGATCAGAATCCAAAGGCAGCTTAGATGTAAAGTCTGTTAGTTTTTCCATGCACTTTCCAGGTTATTCCAAATGATTATTTGGAAGATCTCTGTCCTATGGCTTACACTTTCCCTGTTCAAAGTTTAAGCAGACTAGAGATGACAGGATCAGGCCCAAGCCTTCTCTTTTATAGCTATTCTAGCAGGCTGACAAGCCTACCTCATAGAAATTGTCACAGCAGGACCTTCCCCCGAGGAAGAATAGGCAATGCAGATCGCCTGCTGTACTTTGCTTTGAAGCTAATCTTCTATTTATGCATCCGAAGAAGTGGGCTGTAGCCCACGAAAGCTTATGCTCTAATAAATTTGTTAGTCTCTAAGGTGCCACAAGTACTCCTGTTCTTTTTGCGTATACAGACTAACAGGGCTGCTACTCTGAAACCTTCTATTTCCTGTGCATACACAGTAAAGTAGTTACACTCATTCACATCAGGTAATTAGCTGTTCTTCCATTATAACACAGATAGTTAAGCTGAAGACAATGTAGAAATTATTAGTTTCCTGCAGTATCTGACATGTTTGATTTTAAGGTTAACTGAACACCTGGCACACATAATTAAGGCAATTAAGACATGAAAGGGAATTAGCATCTACAAGCTAATTTGGTTACATTGTGAAACTTCTAACGGGTATAGATAAACACAGACAAATACACTTAGCAACTAGTGTTCATTTTTGAATGAGTTGCTGATTGCTAGTCTAATACATCTCTTTGAAATTCACATGCAAGTGAACTGTCTATTTCCTCATTTTAAAATATGTTAAAATATCCTCACACCTTCTATGGGTCATCTCGATTATCACTTCAAAGGTTTTTTTTGGTTTTTTTTCTCTCTCCTGCTGATGATAGCTCATCTCAATTGATTGGCCTCTTACAGTTGGTATGGCTACTCCCACCTCTTCATGTTCTCTGTATGTATAAATATCTTCTTTCTGTGTGTTCCATTCTATGCATCCGATGAAGTAGGCTGTAGTCTACGAAAGCTTATGCTCAAATAAATTCGTTAGTCTCTAAGGTGTCACAAGTACTCCTGTTCTTTTTGCGGATACAGACTAACACGGCTGCTACTCTGAAACCTGTCTTGATACAGGTCTCAGGACAGGGAACCCTCGCAGCAGAACTGCCATGTTTGCACAGTGTTTTGAAGATGTGAAGGGTTAGGAGTGAATATGAGAGGTCATCACCTGTTCATAGTCCCAGGCATTTGCACACTGTGTTTAAAGCACTTGCATATTTTGTGCTTGTGGTTGTTTATGAACTCCGCATTCTTCGAGGCAAATGGTCAGATTTGGCTGCTTAAATCACACCTGCAAAATGTGGGCAAGCAAAGCCTTCTTTTGTGCATGCGAACTGGTTTATTTAATGCATAGCTGGGCACCACCACATTAAATTACCTGGTATGTATATGTGTGTGTCAGTGTTAGTTTTTACAGCCAAGTGTGGGCAATTTTTGTGGGTTAAATTTATGCAGACATATTTGAACATTTGTTTCTTGAAGTGAAGAATTTCTAAAAAAGCAGCAACTGGCTAAATGGCTAAATAAAGGTTTTGATTCTGTAGAATGAATGGAGAGAAAGAAAAAGGGACATTTCTTTCTGGTTTTGTTCCTTCCAGGTGCCAGACATCCTGGTTATAATATATAGCCACATGCCTACTATCCAGGAGGGCAGCTTGAGGGAGTTCCTGGTGGAGGCGGTGTCCATTTTAGCTCACCGTGACCTAGAGACAGTGATCTCCAGCCTCCTCGGCGAACATCTGCCGATGGACAGGTATATACCGCTTGTGACGAACTGGGACTGTTCTTACTGGGGTCTGTGAGTGCTGACAGGGGAGTGTGGCTGGGATAGTCTGCATTGGGGGATGGGAGACTGACTGGAAATACCTGAGCCTGTAACATGAGAACCCAGGAGGGGGCTGGGGCGAGGTGACACCTTTGCCCGGGAAACTGAACAAAGGCTGTGGGAGGGGTCGCTGAAGGCAGAGTCTGAGAAGCTGGCTAGTGACCAGGGCTGGGAGGCAGATGGGGCTCTGACCTCCCAGGGGGGCTAGGGTGCCAGGGACCCCAAGATGGACCTAACTGAGGGGGGTCCTGTTGTCTGTGCCTGCAAGACCTGTCTTGGACTGTATTCCGGTCGTCTAAATAAACCTTCTGCTTTACTGGGTGGCTGAGAGTCATGGTGAATCGCAGGGAGCCGGAGGTGCAGGGCCCTGAGTCCCCCCACACTCCGTGACACCGCTACCTACTGCATTCATCTTGATGAAACATGGATCCCACAGCTTTACTGGGAGATGTAGGGCTTTATTTAAGCAGCAGACAGTTTGGGATAATTCCTAAAGGTTAATAGCCTGGGTCTTTCTGCAGGAAGGTTCAAGAGCATGTTAAGGTGGGGTGCGGAGAGAAACTAAGTGTCATTCTGTTTCCATTAATTAATAGCTGCTTTGATATCCTAAAGACCTATCTTTACTGGTATAACTGGAGTGTATTGTTGGAAACATCTACCTCTCTAGACACCTGAATTGACCTCACTCTGGAAATTAGCAGTGGCTGTTGGTTTCCTGGTAGCATGACAGCTTCAAGTCCAAATCCCTGGCTGATTACAAAGAATAGAGCCAATATTATCATCAGACCTCTGCTTGGTATCAGTCAGGGTGCGGCTGCTAGAATAGAGTTGCTGTCCTGGGTACTTAAAACTGGACTGGAAGCAGATCCATCATTTCATTTAAAGATCCCTAACTGAGTTATCAGTGCTGGAATCTAAGACCATAAGAACGGCCATACTGGATCAGACCAAAGGTCAATCTAGCCCAGTATTCTGTCTTCCGACAGTGGCCAGTGCCACATGCTCCAGAGGGAATGAACAGAACAGGTAATTGTCAAGTGATCCGTCCCCTGTTGCCCAGTCCCAGCTTCTGGCAAACAGAGGATAGGGACACCCTTTGTGAAGGGGACATAGGATGGCCACGAATATTTGGTCTCATAGTTGTATGTCCAGTGTGGCAAATTGCCGGCACTATTATGTTGCGTCCCACACTTTCTCCTCTTGTGGGGGTGCAGGGCACCGTTTCTCACCCCTGAACTGGGGTATCAGCTGTCCCATTAGTGTCCCAGAAAAGGGGAGTGGAGAGGGAGGGACCTGGGCCCACCCTCTACTCCAGGTCCCAGCCCAGGGGCTCTAGGGATAGCAGTGAACCACTTGAACTAGCGATTCCTTCCCCTGGGCTACTTCCCTCTCCGGCCCTTCAGCTTGTGGGGCTTCCTGCCCGCTCTCCGCTTGGGCCAAGTTTCTCCCAACCCCTTGTGTCTGTAGAGTCCCTCTGCTCTGCACAAGCCGGGTTTCCCTTTACCTAGGGTCTTGGTCTTCTGGCCCACCACAGCACTTCTCCAAACTGCTCTCTGTTCCAACACCAAACCACTCTGCTTCAACTCCTCCAAACTGCTCTCTGCTCCAACACCAAACCACTCTGCTTCAACTCCTCCAATTGTCTGATTGAAGCAGGGGGGTTTTATCAGGTGACTGGCTTTAGGTGCTCTAATTGGCTTAATTGGTTTCAGGTGCTCTAATTAATCTGTAGCAGCCTCTCTTCCCTCTACAGGGACTAAGGCTCTCATCATCCTGGGGCTTACATATCTCCCATCTATCACTCTCCTGCTGTTCTCTGGCCGTGCTATATCACACCAGTTAGTAGGAATATGGCTTTTCCTTCATCAACTTGCCTTCCAAACCCTAGATCTTTGTGGCCACATGTTCATGATTCCATATTTACTGGAAAATGGGAAAGCAGGAACTGAGGTTGGCGCTCTGTGTCCTGTCCTTCTGAAGTCTAGTATTAATGGTGAGGCTGCAGTACGACTAGGTCACTTAACCTAGTTCTGTAACTGGAAACTCAATATTTAAACACGAGGAGCGTTAAAGGAGGACAGTACTCCTAACTTTCTCATCATTGGCAAGGAGAAAATTTGGTCTTTACTTAAATATGACGTATTCAGTCTGAGCCACAAAAGTGTCTAGGGGTCACATGTAACTTCTGTTAAATTGCAGTGACATCACTGAGCTGTGGAGATCTCTGGGGGGAGACCCCTTGCTTGCCATTCAAGTCCTAAAGATCCTGACAGACAAGATAAAGACTCCAACAAGACAAGAAGGCCGCATCACCTCAGAGACTGAAATCGACAGGGATTTGGCAGCTGCTGAACCTCTCTCAGTAAGTAAAGACAGACACGTCTTTCAGGCTTTCCTCTGCCCTGTGACAATCCTGCTGATGGAAAGCTAGAAGTCTGGTATAATATTGCTGTGTGGGCACTTCTCCTCTGATGTACTGTTTCCCTCAGTCCAGCTCTGCTGCCTGTGGAACAAATACGGCAGTTTTAGAGTACGTGGCTGATTTACTTAATAACATCTGGCAATTAGCAAGTCTTTGAACCAGGTTTCTCACAGAGCTTTGCAAATATTCCTTAGGACTCACAACATGCCTTGGTAGGTCATCCACATTTGTACAGATGTGGGAAACTGAGCCACGAGTTAAGCGAGTTGCTCGCAGTCATTCAAGTTACTGGCAGAAGTGAGAATTTCGTACAGCAGATCTCAGAAGGGGAGAGAGGGTGTGATGGTGTTGGGAAGAGCTCTCAGTTTTTACCATTCTCTCCTTTCAGGCAACATGTGCCATCTTTGAGGTGGTGTCAGCACTGGAGTCGAGCAAAGTTGTGCAGGAGCTGCTCCCAGAGTTGTTTCCTGTTCTCCTGCAGCAGGTCAGCCGAACCCTAGGACAAGAGATGCCTTTGCCCAGGATAAGCAGCCGGAGGGAATTCCGAAAAGACCTACAACATACTAAGGGCGACCCTTGCCGGTAATTAGAAGGAAGGGAGAGAAACAAAGAGAATTCCAATAGAGTTGTGTGACACTCCTTAGGAGTTCCCAGGGTTACGAGGCACCTTACCATCGCCTGCCCTTAGAGTGAGGAAATCTTGTCTGTGTCTGCTGTGGGTCAGTTCCCTGAAACGACCAGGCTCTGGCAAAACAAACACTGCCATCCAGGCCTCCTCAGACCTCAGACTCTTTGTACAGGTTAGTGATAGGCACACACCAACCCCCGAGTCTTCTGACCGTTCCATCTAGTGTCCAGACCTTTATCCACTGAACACCCACAGAATTACCAGGCCTGCTGTTCCCAATGGAACAGTACACACCAGTTTATTACTTATACCTTAGACTCTATACTTTATTACTTATACTATATGGCAAAACACACAGCACTTAGATATATTTATAGTGCAAACAAGAACAGAGATGATCAAAGAACAGAGATTCCAGTGATAGTGAGTAAGAATGCGAGCAAAAAATGGTTACATGTAAAATGAAATCATAACCTGCTCTTAGAGACTAAACTTAACCAACAGCTTAACCTCCTGTCTAAAGATGTTTCTCACCCAAAGTTCTCAACCACGCCTGATAGCAACCCCGCTGTTCATATCACTGTCCATCTACTTCCTAAGTGAAAGATGCCAGGGTGTCTTCTTTGTCCCCCAAATATACTAGAGCACACCTTTGATGTGTATCCCAAAATTGGGTCCCCACTCCCTGTCTACTTCCTGTTACTTTTCTTTCTTTGAAGTTCTCACAGTCCTTCTGAACTGAATGTGAACCCTACATGCTTAATTTACAGATAAAGAAACAGATGGATAAACATTTCTTGCCTGAAAGAAAACCATTTTTTCACCTCTCCTGGTGACTAGTCCCTAGACACAGATCATAAGAATGTAATTTTCAGTGCATATACATGACTCTTTACACCGCATCTGTACATGTGTTTCACAATGATATTGGTGACATGGGCTTTTATTTGAGACTCATATGGCAATCTTTTAGTGAACTAGAATGTACATACCAGACCACTCGGCACCCACTCTGTGCCCCTCGCCAGTTAACACTAAGAGATTCCTGAGTCATCAGTTGACTTCAGCTCTGATAGCCCATTAATGTACATTTCCCACCAATCTCACAACATTATTAGTTTCTATTATTGTTGTGTTTCTTTATTCTGTGCCAACAAGGTGCTCAAATTACAGACTTCAGGGTTTTATAATGTCTCTGAATTTTCCTAGGAAACCAGGATCTAAACTCTGTTCACGGATGGGCAGTGGCTATAAAATAAACATAAGTACTACTTCACACAACACACGGTCAACCTGTGGAACTCATTGCCAAGGGATGTTGTGAAGGCCAAAAGTATAACTGGGTTAAAAAAGAATTAGATAAGTTCATGGAGGACAGGTCCATCAATGGCTATTAGGCAAGATGGTCAGGGATACAACCCCAAGCTCTGGGTGTCCCTAGGCCTGACCGCCAGAAACTGAGACTGGACAACAGGGATTGGATCACTTCATGATTGCCCTGCTCTGTTCATTCCTTCCGAAGAAGCTGGCATTGACCACTGTTGGAAGACAGTATACTGGACTAGATGGACCATTGGACTGACCCAGTAAGGCTGGTCTTATGTAGTGGCCACAGTGAGTCAGGTTTTCAAACATGGGTGCCTAAGCTTTGTCCACAAAACTTGAATTTGTTCACATGGATGGGTACCTAGCTAGGTGATTGCTGGCGCTGCAGACACAAGTGTTCTGCTCATGCTGTTAGCCCATGTGCAGGCCTATTTTAGGTACCTATATGTGAGGGGTGGTATGCTGTGCCCCGGCCTCTTCCATGAACACAGACTGCGCTGAGTCCCTCCAAAGTGTTCTCGGGATGCCCGCTCCTGAGATCCTGGTGGTAAGGGTTCTGATGACTGTTTGACCCCAATGGATGAGCTTAAGTCACCTTTATTCTTGACCTTTGTTTTCTTTCTCCTCCCTCTTGTCTCTCAGGGGACTTCTGCATCCTCACCTTCTCTGTGGCTTGTACTTTCGTGTCTAGGTTCCTCCAGCCCCTTTACATATATTTCCTCTTTACCTGGCCCTGAACGTTTTATTTCCACCCTCCTGGGCCTCCATAGATGCCTTGGTGTCCCTGTTAGAAAGGGATCCCAGTCCATGCCCAGTAGAAGGCAGTGGGGCAATCCATCCACTACCCCTACATGTTTCTGCCTAAACTTCCCCTTGATTTCCAGAGTCACCTCTGCCATTGGACAGAATTTATTGTCCCCATGTACATAGTCAGTTTTGATCCTACCTCTGGGAAGTATCCAGTGGGGTTTCACTAACTCCTGCCCAATTAACAAACAGGATGAAGCTGTGTCCATTAGTCCCTTTGGTGGCTCCTCCCTACCCATACCGATATGGTAGGTACTTTCTTTTTTCTTCCCTGCCTGGGAGTCTTATCCCAGCCACAAAACTGTGCAAACCCACAGTCCATTTTAGGACAGTCTCTTTTTAGATGTCCTTCACGTCTATGTCGGTAGCACACTGTAGGCCAAGCTCCCACTACAGATCCTTGAGGCGCCTCCCTCTTCTTGCTGCCCTTCCCAGCTGGAGGCACTCTGGTCCTTCTCAAATCTAGTCCCTTAAACCACTGACTCACTCTGGGAATGTCCGCCTCTGCACATTCCTCTTTCACTTTAACTGTGGGGTCCAGATTAACTGGCTGGTGCCACGTAACCCATGCTCAGGTATGCTCAGGGAGACTCTGAAGAAACTTCCAGAATCATGCAGTCCGTGATCTCCCCCACAGTTTGAGTATCTGGCCTTACCAGTGAGTGGCCCAATCTTTTAATTTCTGTCCAAATGCACAGAGGCATAATCCCTCAATCCATCTTTCAACTCCCCATTTCTGGTAGTACTTTTCTGTGGACAGGCCCCACCTAGTCCAGCATGGCTGCCTTAATCATGTGAGTGATTACGAGCTTTGAGGACTGAAATACAAAGGAGTTTGTTGTAATGTAATAAGACTGGTTTTCCAGGGAGATGTTATTTTATCCATTGGCTGTGACTGTACTACTGCAGTCTCATGAGCTACCTGCATGGCACCCCGAATGCTGGGTCCACTCTGAGCTCGGCAGAGACGCTGACATATTGTGGGCTGTAACTGGAAGGAATGGCTTGTGTCTGGTGAGTTATCTTTCTGTCCTCCGTATAACTTGCAGATGGCCCTACGGTCCATTTCAGAGGCAGAGAGCCTGCTGAGTACGGTGTCTGTTTATTACAGGTCTGGCATATGGCCCTATTTCAGGGTGTGAGAGGAAGACCTCTCTGCCTTTCAAATCCATTTCCCATTTTTTATGTCCCTATTAATGCATTTCAGGACTTCATTAAAAAGGAACCACTGGATTCCCTGGCATCTCCAGTTCGCTACAAGGCAATTCTTGCCATTGAACATCTGAGGTAGGCTATTTTCTGCCATATTTCCTGGCACTGTGATGACTTCTTATTTGTTAATTCATGAGTGTCAGGTTGGGAGCAGTCTGATGCCTGCAGGGTTTGGCTCACATGCTGCTCACCAGCAGAACTTTCATTCTTGAGGGTTTGAATGTGTCCATTTGGAGGTTTGTGCTTGAAAGACACAAGATTGGAGGTTGGGGGGCATGCAGTACAATGGAGGAGAGTTTAGATGGGGAGGGAGGTGTCTGGCTAGCTGGCAGGGGGAAGGAAGCTTGTGGGTTTCTCTAAAAAGGGGACTTGAAGCTTTAGCTTTACTTCTAGATGAGCCAATACTTAATAGAGGTGCAAAGAGGTGCTCAGCTGCAAAGTGAAGGGTTGTTTGCATTTGGGGTTCTAGACTGGGGCAATCTCTAGTCATTGGACCCATTTCTTGTACTTGGAGGTGGTACTGAGTCTAATGCATGACTTTTCTCCCTATCTTTCTTCTGCCAGCAAACTCAAACCATCTTTGACCTTGGAGGAAAACCGTGAACTTCTTGATCAGTGTTTCAAAAGTTTATTTCCCCTTCCTCCCTTGGAGAAGACGAAAGAGGAAGGCGAGACAGCAAAGGATGCTCTGCATATACAGGTACGTGACAACAATTCTCCTCTGGCACCATCCACTGTATTTCTGCCCAGCAGGCACTGGGTGATGGCAGTCACACATGGCCTCCCTGGCAAGGTTATGGTTAGCTTTCCCCGGCCCACACACACAAATGATCTGTGCTGAGCCTCACTCCTTCTCTTCTGGTTTCAGTCACTGTATGTGAGGTCCTTGGAAGCCCTTGGCAAGCTAATGAAGACTTTGCTGGAGGAAGAACCAACCGCAGACTGGTTCCAGGAAATGTTTGAAGTGAGTAGACCATTGAACCGTGGTGGAGATTGTTTCTTGTGTTACAGCAGGGAAGAGTCAGAGATTTACAAACTTGTAAGTAATAGCCAGGCAAGGCGTATTAGTTTATCTTTGTTTTTCTCAACTTGTGAATGTTACCTTTGCTAGAGGGAGGTATCCCTGTTTTGCTGTAACTTTGAAACTAAGGCTAGAGGGGGTTCCTCTGGGCTCTTTGAATCTGATTACCCTGTAAAGTTATTTTCCATCTTGATTTTACAGAGATGATTTTTACCTTTTCTTTTTAATAAAATCCTTCTTTTAAGAACCTGACTGATTTTTCCATTGTCCAAAGACCCAGGGGTTTGGGTCTTTGATCACTTTGTAACCAATTGGTTAGGATATTATTCTCAAGCCTCCCCAGGAAAGGGGGTGTAAGAGCTTGGGGGGATATTTTGGGGGAAGAGGAACTCCAAGTAGTCCTTTCCCTGTTTCTTATCACTTGGTGGTGGTAGCATACCAGGTTTTAACCTAAGCTGGTAGAAATAAGCTTAGGGGGCTTTCATGTGGGTCCCCACATCTGTACCCTAGAGTTCAGAGTAGGGAAGGAACCCTGACACCATACCTTACAAAGGTAAGGAAGTTACAAGGAAACCACTGTGTAACTCAGAGTCTCTTCCCCTGTCTCTTGGTGTCCAGCTGTGTCAATTAACTTTTTAAATCATGACCATGATCTAAGATCCAAATTGTAAGAACTTGCTTACATCATTCATATGCTATGATGAATAGGGCTGCTTTCCTGAATTGTGGTCCATATTTGGAACTGTCTTTATAGTTTAGACTCAACCACCCTTCTTAAACAGTTTTAACATATCTGGGCCTCCAAGTATGTTAACTTGAACCAGTTAATCTTTGTTAAACACATTTAAACTTGAAATGATTTGACATCAAATTTAAAACCATTTGAGGAAACATGATTCCCTATAAATATAGAAGGGGGTTAATTAGTATTAAACTGCAAAGATCAGATTCTCAGGTGGGGTAAATTGGCAAAGTTTCCTTGACTTTAATGAAATGATATGACTTACATTAGCTGAGGGTTTGGCCCTGATAACAAATATAAAATTATCATAGAGCAAGCCAAAGTCAAGGAAATGTAATACAGCTACACCATGAACAATACTATTGACTTGTACCACCATCTGCTGGAAGACACAGAAAATAAAACAATTGGAAGTTGTCCTATACTCCCTCGGGACCAGATTTACTCTTCTTGACACAGATTTGGGCCCTAGTCAGGGGGCGACATACTCATGTAACCGAGGAGCAGAATTTGGCCCTAATATGGGTTCAGTCTCTCAGTTAGGCCTGTCTTTTTATCTTATCTATTGATATGGCATCCATCCCTATAGTAGAAGAGCAGCTGTCCCATTTCATACAAGATACATCAATATCTATATTGTTTATTCACAATGTTTTTATCTTTGTTGTACTGTTCCTTTTGAGAAATAAGAAAATAGAGTAAAAGTAAAATGTACTTTTTTCCCCAAATCTATGTGCCATTCCTGATCTTGATTTAACAGGACAGAGCGTCTTTCCTCTGGATTAAGAATCCAGCTGAGACAGCTACCCCAGTCCCACACATTCTACAAGGGAATCCAAAGTCAGAGCAATGGTGTTCAGTGACGTGTAGCTGCTCTCTTTGAACATCCTGATAGATGAAATAAAGGACTGGGGGTCATCATTAAAAGTATCTGAAATGGGAGCTCAATCCCCAGAGCTCTGATTGCCGAATCAGGAAAAAACCAGAAAGTCTGTCCTCTCAGGGATTGGCATATTCAAGTTTACAAGAGAGATGATAAAGACTGGCCACGATGTAGAAAAATCAGAATTCAAGTTTGCCAGTAAGAACAGAGCCTGAGTAATAGTCAACTAAAGAATGGAAGGGAACAGTTTACCTAGGAAGTTACAAGAGCCTTTATTAAAATGGAGAGCTACTTTTGTCCTTCTGTCTGCTTGCTTCTGGCAAAGGTTGACTCAGGAATAGAGGGGGAATCTCTTAGAGTCCAGCAACTCTGCTGGCTTGGGCAAGTGTGCACTGCATCACTCACTCCTCCCTATGTGAGACAATCTCTGTGCCTCTGTTTCAACAGTTTAAAACCCTTAAAAATATCTTTCTTTACAGCTCAATACAGAAATTGCCAGAACCTAGTCCTGTAATTTTTTATTTAAAAACAAACCAACAATGAAATGGGGATGTTTGCACTAAAATGATATGAATCAATGTCTGTATTTTTATATATTTAGATGCCAAACAAATATATAAAAATCTGCATTAAAATAACGATTAGTAAGTTTGCAAAATTGAGCAATGGCAAGTTAGGAAATGCCAGGATTCAGGTAGTCTGAGTACTGTGCACGTGCATTTTGACAGAGTCTTTAATTGCACAATTGTACTATTTTTTTCCACAGACCCCCCCATTCAGTGGTAATTGAAGTTTTGTTTGTTGTTTGCCTTCAGACACTGTGCACCTGTGTACATACTTCTGCAACATGAACATATCAAGCCAGGTTCCAGGTCTCAGCCCTTCTCTTCAAGGTGCTCAATGGCCAGGGCCCAGTATATCTGGGGCTCTTTCCTAAGTTACCCCAAGGCAAAGAGTTCAGTGCACCTCTGGGGGCTCCTGGCACCCTGCTGGGGGAGCCTGGGGGCAGTGGCAGGCCCAGCAGGAGGTTGGTGAGAGACTCACTCAAGGGGGGTGTGAGGTACAGTAAAAGATATTACTTCACCCACCTTGTCTCTCTAATATCCTGGGGCTGACACAGCTACAACTACATTGCATAATCACATGTTTAACTTTCAGCATGTGCTTACATCCCATTGACTTTAATGGGATTCAAGCAAAAGCTTGTTAAGCATATGCTTTGCTGAATAGGGGTGGCTTGCTGCATCAGGGCCTCTAGTGGTGGAGCTTTCTCAGGGGACAGTCTGTGACAGTGGAACAAACTCCCAAAGGAACTAAGGACCATCACAAACCTTCCCACCTTTCCCAGTGCAAGGTGCATTTCTTCAACCTGGCTTCTCTAATATAAATACAGAGCAATCTGTACACATAACCTCACGCCCAAACAAACCAAAAATCAAAGCCCTACCAAAACAAAACTGCACACACAATTCTCCCCATGAGAAGAGGATGAGAGAGAATGAACTGGACATGACAAATGTTATTTGCAACCGTGTTGTAGCCATGTCATTCCCAGGATATTAGAGAGACAAGGTGGGTGAGGTATAGGGTGACCAGATACTAAGTATGAAAAATTGTGATGGGGGTGAGGTGGGGTTGATAGGCACCTAAACCCCAAATATCTGGACTGTCCCTATACAATTAGGACATCTGGTCACCCTAGCTGAGGTAATATCTTCTGTTGGTGAAAGAAATAATCTTTCAAGGACCTGAAGAAGAACTCTGTGCAGTTCTTTCACCAACAGAAGTTAGTCCAATAAAAGTTATTACCATGACAGATGTTAGTCATATTATTAATGTACTAGGGGAAGCTGCTCAGATACTGCATTGATTATAACAGGATAAAAACCTATATAGAATAAAGTGAAGGAGAAAGAGAGAGCCTCTTTCTGAGATTATCCTTTTCCTTCTCCCTAATGATCCTATTTGCTAACAAATATATACATTCTTAGTGCTGTTGTGGCTTTGTGCAGAAGTGTGAATTGTCTCAGTAGATTCTGATGTATTCTATCCTTTAGGCAAAGATACCTAAAAAAGGGAATATAAATAACACATGTTATGCAAATCCGCACCACTAGGTGGAAGCAGATATTTTGAGTTGTCATTTATTGAGAAACTATTTCAAAAAGCAAAGTAATGTTCTCGGAATTCTGCTTTAAGCCATAAGGCTCACAGCTAAGTAGAGTCATCTATAGAGTGCTGGATCTTTAATTTTTTTTCCATACAAGAACCTGCTTAAAATCCCTTTAATAAATTATGTTATCTTTTTTTTTAAAATGGAGATATCCTATCTCCTAGAACTGGAAGGGACCTTGAAAGATCATTGAGTCCAGCCCCCTGCCTTCACTAGCAGGACCAAGTACTGATTTTGCCCCAGATCCCTAAGTGGCTCCCTCAAGGATTGAACTCACAATCCTGAGTTTAGCAGGCCAATGCTCAAACCACTGAGTGATATATCCCTTCACCCTCCTATTTGTCTGTCCTATGACAGACAAGCATTATTACAATTACCTGTGCTCCTACATGATGCTGCATTTTTGAAAGGCCCAACTTTAGGGAGCCAGGTGTAGACAGTGAGGGGTGCATAACACCAGCACAGAGACAGGCAAACTCTCTGTGCTGACCATGCCCTTAGCTTCTTGCAGAGTGGCCTCCTGTTTATGTACTACAAATGGAGTAGGCCTCAACTGTGTGCCGCTCTATACTTTCCATCTTGTGCAATTGTACAAGTCCCCAGTTTACACAATGGTATGGAACAGGGGCTTAGTCACATCAGACCCTGAATCAGGGAGAAAGTTCCCTAAATATGTAGCATTCTATTAGTTATATGCTGGTACCTGGTCAAAGGGGGCTTTTTTTCTTGCTTTATTATCCTCTTGTCTGTTTGTGCTGTTAATGTGTTCATTAATGACAGCTAAGGACCATCTTGTTCTATGTTTGTACAGGTTCTAGCACAATGGGATCCTGGTCTGTGACTGGGACTATGAGGCAGTATTGCAATACAAATAATCACATGCTGATCTACAGAAATACTTTTGTACCGTGGCCATCCCCACTGGCTTAAGAGATTAGTCACTGAAAATGGAAGTATGTGAACTTGACATCTGCAATTTAACTCAGTCCCCTCGTCTCCTGCACTGAGTGTTCTTTCTGCTCAATACACACTGTCTGAACGCACAGGAGAACCATGATGGATGATGAGAAAGGTAAGTGTTGTTTCTTCTCCTTCTCTCTCTTCTCTTTACAGATGAGGCTGCAGATAAGACCTGTGACCCATGACCGTCCCTGGCTGCCACTCAGATGGACAGCCCCGAGGCTGTGTCCAGGGCAGCCTTTTATAAGCTTGCCCAGGAAACCCCTTAGGAAAGGCAGGGAGCCCCTGCTGGGAAACCCCTTAGGAAAACTGGTTCTGACTGGAACTTGTTTACAACTTCCAGGAGATCTGTTCAATGTGAATAAGGGCAGAGGGACCCAGTCCTATGAGCTAATGGCTGCAGTCCAGTCCTTAGTTGAGCAGAATAGAAGCCAGAAGGAATTTACCTGAATGAGGATTGAAGGGTCTGTCCTGCATTCCATGCACCCCTTGGTATCCTCCAAACTGGCTCCGCTCCAGTTGGCATTTTGTTGTGTCAGAATACAGCCTGAGCCCAGAGAGAGCTCTGCAGTATGTGGCTTTGGGAAGAAAAAGGGGAGTAAGTCACAGTAGTAATAAATCTCTGAGAGCTTGTCTTGTGTTGGGGGTGGCATACACTTGACAATGTCTACTGACATGATCATGAAATGCTGTATTTCATCAGAGATGCTATTGAATCCCAAATCTAACCTCACTGGGACAAGATGTTGATTGATGTTGCAGATTGAGATTGGCTGCTGCACATCACAGAAGTGCTAATAACTATTTTGTGGTGCCCAGATGGACTTTTTAGAGTTATTTACAATGAGGGTTCTCAATCTTTTTCTTTTGAAGCCCCCCCCCCCACAACATGCTATAGAAACTCCATGACCCAGCGATGGAGGGCCCTCCAGGATTCAGACTGGGGGGGGGGGGGGGGCTCTGGGCTTCAGCCACGGGCAGAATCCTGCCCTATGGGGCTAGGAGTGGGGGGCTCGGGAGCCCCACGGGATGTGGGGGGGCTCAAGACTTGCCCCACAGAGCAGGGGGATTGGGGTCCAGTGGGCCGTGGGCCCGCAGTTGAGAACCGCTGATTTACAACACAGCACTAAAATAATGAGAGGGAGCGATTAATCCAAAGAGAGAGACAGTTTGAACATGGGTGTAATTAGCTGCAATTTACATATAAAACAATGTAGATTACAACACTGCTCCAGGATCTACACTGGCATGGGAGGCAGCTATACTACCATCACCAGCCCTATACCTGCGGTGATTCCCTTATACAGAAAGAATTCTCTCACATCAAGCTGCAGCTGGTTTAAGTTCACTGAGTGCTACTTACATGGTGCAAAATGAACTTGGTGGGCCAGAGAATACAGCCCTCTGAGCTCACAAACCACAACTCTGAATATGTCTATTATCATTTATTAAAGAGACAAGGTGGGTGAGATCATCGCTTTTATTGGACCAGCTTGGAAGTGGGAAGTTGGAGGCAACTTGAAAGTTAGTCAAATAAAAAATATTACCTTACGCCCCTTATCTTTCTAATATCCTGGGACCAACTCGGCTATGACAACACTGCATATTAACATGTATGTCCTGCACTTTCCTTGCATGTAGGATGGTGAATTATACCAACAAACTGAGGCATGAGGAAGTGGACCAAGCAGTAGAGATAACTGTAAATGTCTGGAGTGATATCACACCACTACATTTTGTGACAGTAGACAATGGCAATGCTAATATCATGATTACATTTGCTTCTAAAAGCTGCCTGGTTTCTTTGGTGGTGCTTCCTTAAAGAGTATTTCCAAAAGACATTTTGAAGTGCTAAGGTTTCCTTTTGAGGAAAGTAAACAACATGAATTTCAGTGCTGCTTATCTTCTCATATCAAGTCCCAGGCTGCTACTCCTATTGATGTACAGTATCTGGCCCTCATCCCCATAATATCTGAGCAGCTTTCAGTCAGAAATGGACTTTGTCCTCACAGGGCCCCATGAGGTAGAGAAACATTATTCCTATGTTACAGAGCGGGAACTGAGGCACAGGGTAGATTAAATGATTTATTCAAGGTCACACACTGGAAGTCTGGAGTTAAGCCAGGAATTGATCCCAGGTTCCATCTATCCTAGGGTTTTATACAGCTGACCATCACTGTAGTGTTGGAGCACAACTGAGTCTCAGTCTAGTGCATCAGCCACTAGACCATCCTTCCTACGTGGTGACTATTACAAGCCAGTGTAAGCTGAGCTGCCTTAAGGCTGCTCTACTTTATGGCAGCCCAGGGGATGGGGAGAATAGAAAGGTGGCGTACAGATACTTTTCTCCTTTCCTGTCACGTCCCGCACAGAGTGCAGCTCAGCAGAAAGCACAAATTGGAGACTGAGTATAAGGCCTGATTCTGCCCTCAGATACACATGTTAAACTTCCGCTGAATGCAATGGGAATAGCATGGCTGTAACTGAGGGCAGAATTTAGGTTTTGAAAGGAATTACTACTCAAAAGATTTCAGGATTGGGGCCATAGTGTAAATCTACCCTGTACGGTAGATATCAGTCTCTTCATAAAATTGATTACTTTAATAGGGATCATTTAAATTTGTTAAGAAAAATCTGGGAACTCACACGGAAACAGTTTTTAATATTTAGAAATACATGTGTGCAGGACAGATGTGAAAGAAATATTCACAATGTTGAAATTGGATGGCCCAGATCCTTATTTCCTTGTATGTCCCCTTTGAGCCACTGCATTGGCTCAGAGGGCAAAAAGGAACTAAACGTTGCTTTAAAGCAGCAGCTGAAGATTCCCCTGTAAATACTAGGAGGCATTCTGGGGCAGGCTAAGGACCAGGAGGGGGCATGGCAAAGGTATGAGAGGTGGGACTGGAGCATGATGCGCTCTTGCAATCCTGGCCAGCAGCATCATGGGAGTAGCTACCTGGCACAGAAAGTTAGAACTTGGCCCAGGCAGCTTAAGAGGTTGGGTGGGTCAGGAGAAAGGTGGCTTGAACCTACCTGTGATCCTCTATTTCCCCAGAACATGAAGCAGAGCTCTGGAAAATCTGGGGGTGTAGCTCTGAGTTGTTGACCTAACACATGCCTCTGTGGCTTGAAACATTAGCAACAAAGAGAAGTTAAATGAGATGGAAAGTCTGAGGACCATGTTTTTATCTTTGCTCAAATTATGGTAGTTTGAAGTTGAGTTGATTACTTGGTTCCATCAACTGTCAGCTAAAACCTTTATGTGTACTTTGTCACAGCCTGGAGACTTTTTTCCCATTTGATGGGTCTTGTGGTGTGCTGGGTCATGTATATGGACCTGGAGAAGAAATAGGAGGTGACATTCATTTGGATGAAGAGGAATTTTGGAGAATGGATTATGTCTGGAATGGCAGGTGTTTTCTTTAACTGATCAGCTCTCCCCCAAAGTGCAGTGAGGCAACAAGCATTAGCTTCAGACTCTTACGGCAACTTTATGTACAGTGAATTTCATTGCATATGTGCCTCTTGCTGATGCCACCATGGAAATAGGTAACACATGAATACAAGCCAAGTTTGATTTAAAAAAAAAAAAGATTGCCTTAGGTTAGGCTATTGAGTTCACATCTAGGTCCCCAAATAAATGGCTTGATTTGTACTAGCACTGAGTGCTAAGAAATTCCCAATAGGTACTCATTTTTAAAAACAATATTGGGCAAAGTTCACTGGGAATGTGAAGCAGTTTTGCCATATAGAAAGAGTAGCATGCTCCAGCAAACAGGCTGCTTTCAAGTATCTCTGCACTATACCCATTATTGGAGCATGCCTTTAGTCTAAGTCTAACTTTTCTATCCTATTTCAATGAGCCTTAGATAGTGTTCCAGCTGTGCGGGTATTGTATTTCCACTAACCCCACCTCCCAGGCACCCGGGAGATCCAAGGGCTTAATTAGCTGTATTGTAAAGTTCGAGCTGATGTTTTGGGGGGAAAAACCCAGAGCTGGCATTGCTGGGCAAAGTAATGTAAAACCTGCTGTCGCTCATTTCTCTCTCTCTTCCTCTCTCTCTTTGCAGAAGGAATCGTTTTCGTTCACCTCTAAATGTCACAGAGTTGAGAAGCTTTGACCCAGCTGTTAAACTTATCGGCCCACCCCAACCATTTCACCAGTAGCTGCTTTTTTTCTCCCTTTTCCTTTCTCTGCTAGAACTTTTTCAGTCCTGTCTCGTTTGAGGTTTAAACAAAGTCCTAAGTTCTCACAGAGGTGGTGAAGGACTCCATCTTTCCTCTCAGTGTTTCCATGATTTCTAAAACATGCATTCTTGGAACAAAATGGCCTCTTCCATGCGGTGCTGGGACTTCTGGGGGTGATGCTGCATTTCAATGTGTAGAGGGCAATAGGGGGAGCTCTTAGAGGGGTCACACGATCCTCTTCTGTGCGGGTCATCCTGCCCCAGAACTCCCTTCCCCCCCAATTGGTCAAATCCACTCTTGGGAAAGTCCTCTGTGGCTGAAACCCATCCTGATTGGTAGAGAGCGATGGGTGGAGTTTTTAGAGGGGTCACATGACCCTCTTCCGGCCTGATCACTCCACCCCGGAACACCCCCAGATTGGTCAAATCTCCTCTCGGGGTGGTCCTATGGGTGTGTGTGAAACCCATCGTGATTGGAGGAGTTCTTAGAGGGGTCACATGTTACCCTTTACTTCTGGTCATGTGTCCGTCTTGACCCTGAAAATAGTACCCCTGGGTCAGAGATGTCAGGTGGAACTGGCCAACCCACTGGGTAGAATGTGCATCTAGGGCTGCATTTGGTGAAGAGAACCCCCATTTGCTGCAGTGCAGTGGGAATCCACATGAAGTTTCCTTAGGATCATTTTCCTAGCAAACAAAGGAGGAATTGTGAGCTGTGTCAGGTCAGCTAGTCAAGTGGGAAGGAGCTGGTACAGTCCAGAAAGTGAATCAGTCCTGTCTGGGAAATCAGACCCATGTTGATAAACATTGTGGTTGGAGGTTTTTCCCTGGGAGACTACGAGTATTCAGTTAATCTCTTTCCTCCTTAGCCAGCATGAACACAGAGCTATAAATAGAAATGCAAAGGAGTGATGTGATCTACCTGCCGAATACATGCATTCCAGCGATAGCCCTGGTTGGGGGGAGCTCTTACTGGGGCCAGTGATACCATCTCCTAGGGTCTGTCCTGGCTGGAGGGGATTATGGACAAGGACCACTGCCATTGTCCAGACAGGTGCTCAGACACCATGATGATACATGCAGTGTAAACCCCAGACAGACAGATTAAATAACAGAAATTGTGGCTCACATGCTGCCAACCACTCATTCTTTGCCCTTGCAGAGTGTGTTCCTCAGTTATCAGCATCCTTTCGGCCTTAGGTTGTCTAATGTTTGCTTAGATTAAGAAAGAAGTTGAGGTCCCATGCTAATACCAACCTTGTTTCCTAATCTAGACAAACCTAAAACTGGAACAGGTAGAGTTGGCAGATTCCAATAAGTGTATGTCACGGAGTATTGTGGTGATAGCAGCGGAGCCTGGGAAAGGCTTCTAAATACCCTAGGCAGACCAGCAGGTTCAGAATATGCATAGAAAGTATACCGTTTGTTTTCATCCTCTGAGTACTGTCACGGATCCATAGGGTTTGGTCTATGCCCCAGCCTGTAAGCAGTCCCTTGGGAGTGACCCCTTCAGTGTGACAGTCCCAAAAGACCCTCACAGTTACACAAGGGCAGGTCCGCAGCCTCCAAGACTCTGAAACTGGGCCTTCAGGCCCCAGCAAACCCTGTCTCTCTCCATTGCTCCCTGCAGTGAACACAGCCAGTCAGACTCCTGTGGGAGGTTTATACTACACCCCTTCAGGGCACAATGCTCTCCGAGAGTATTTGCAGTGACACAGGCAGTCTTTCCAAAACAAGGTAACAATTTATTAGTCACCTGGCCTAAAGAATCTGAAAGTCTTTAGGTTAACAAAGAAAAGCAAAGGTTAAGATAGAGTTCAGCCTGGCCAACCCTAGGCCTGGGCTCCCTAGTCCTAAGTGTGTGTGAGTGTCTCTCCAAAGGCCAGTTCTTAACCCCGCCACCTTACACCTTTCCTCTTCATTCTCTAGCTGGAGCCTTTGTTCTGATTACCTGTAGGGAGGTGGGGGAAATCTCCTTGTTGTTGACTGCTAGATGTGAATGTCCCAGCCACTGTGGTTCCCATTGTCTTTCCAGATCCTCCATTGATATGGGTCAGTTTCAGCCAATGCTTAACTACCTATACCACCCCAGACAGATATGTGACACAATGCCTCAGGTCCCCCTCTGCCTGAAGAGCAGCTTTTTAACCCTTTATGTTCCATGCATAGCAATGCAAAGCACAGAGGGAAAGTGAGGCATGCATAAGAATCATAAACATATTACCAAAATTCCCACTTTGTCATATTTACAACCTCAGGGAGGCAAACCGAGAGCCTGTGAGGGGAGAGCTCACACCTCACTGGGCTGATACAGGGGATGGATTCAGTCCTTCTCTTGTTTTTTGCTGTCAGACAGTTCATTGTTTGGCCAATTTAGCCCAGGTGCTTCCTTCTGGAAAAACCTAGAGATATTTTACTTTCCCTTATATTAAGCTTATTTATCACTATGGGCCAGAAATTGCATGCAACTCCAAGGGGGAAGATTATTACAGCTCCTCCAAGAACCAAAAATAGTGGGGGCATTTAAGGTGAATCACTCAGGTTGTCAACATCTCCAAAGAGGTGCCACCCCGGGGACGGTTGTATATACTGCTTTGAACTGGGTTTCCCAGAAACCAACAGACCAAGAAAAAGATTTTTATATAAAAAAGCTGGGTTTAAACTGACTCAGGGCTGTCTTCTGCCCAAGAGGGGCCTCAACCCTTGTGGAAAGTTTGGAAAGACTTTGGCCAATTAGGGCTCCATAAGACTAATTGGTGATTTCTGGTGTGTTTCGAGTGTTTAAATCTGTTTATTGTTTTTATTATGGTTTCTCTGTAATGCTTTTATCTTAAAAATAAATGTGCTTGCTTAGAAGGAGCTTTGTGATAATGTGGAACTGCTGGCAGCACACGGTTCCTAGCCCTTGGAGAGAAAGCAAAGCACGGGCCGTTAGGCAGACTGGCTTGCTGGGAATATCCCAGTGTAGGGTAGGAAGCTGTGCAGCCTTCAATTCCCTGGTGAAAAGGAAGTTGGACAAGGGTCCCTGCCAAGAGGCAAGTGACTGCAGGAGAGCTGAAACCTGACTGAGCATTCCTGGAGTGTACCACAAAGGGGGCAGACAGAAACAGGTGCAGTTACCCTGAAACTGTGACAACCATGCATCTGGGGCTGGGTTAGATAGGACAACAGAGGTTTTTCCAGCTCCTATGATGCTGTGGTTGTGGTGTCCCAGTGTTCCATGTATACATCCTTCCTGGGCACAACTGGTCTTCCTGGGGATCCTTTGGCAAGACATATCTAACCCTTAGATTTTGGCTAATGTTGGCTTTTTGTATTCATCCCATTTTGTTGTCTGAGTTTCACGACACAAAAGAACGGTTCATCTGAAAAGTAGTCTCGTTCTTCAGAGACAAAACCAAGCAGGTGCAGAACTAGCAATATAAGGCTGAGTTTGCTGCTTTCACAGGTTAGGCCAGATGGCGTGAGCAATTTAGCCACAAGCTCACCACGCAGGCTGCACCTCGGTTGGAAGCTCCTTTCTTCACAGATGAATACCTTGATCTTAGCTGTCTCCCTTGTCTCTTCATCACCTCAGCAGCCCTGTGTGGTCTCTCAAGAACTGCACACCTGACTCTGGCATGCTGAGTGCTATCAGCTGCTGAAACCACAGCTTGAACCAAGAAAGCCTTTGCTCTCACTCACTCAAGATAGATTTGTATCTAATGAAAAGAAAAATGAACCAGACTGTTCTCAGTCTTTCTCTTTAAAATTAATGTGTAGCTCAGTAGGCAGGAAATTATAGGCATGACTGTGACAACCAATTCACTAGCCAGACTCAGCATCTAATTGTAACACTGACAGACTCCAGTTGTCAGTGGGTGGGATTGAACCTGGGACCTCTGGAGCTAAATGCATGAGCCTCTACTGCATGAACTAAAAGCAACATGGCACTTGGCTGAGGCTGTAACACACTCATTAATCTCTAAGTCAGGGGTTCTCAAACTGGGGGTTGAGACCCCTCAGGGGGTTATGAGGTTATTATGTGGGGGGTTGTGAGCTGTCAGCCTCCACCCCAAACCCCGCTTTGCCTCCAGCATTTACAATGGTGTTAAATATATAAAAAGGTGTTTTTAATTTATTAGAGGGTTACAAGAAGGTTGCGAGGCATCAACAATATGGAGGAGGATCAGAATATTATACAGGAAGATCTGGAATGACAGAAATTGGATGAAATTCAATAATACAAAGTGCACTTAGGGTCTAATAATAAGAATTTCTGCTACCAGCTGGGGGTTCATCAGCTGGAAGTGCTACAGGAGGAGAGAAACCTGGGTGTGTGGGTCGATCATAGGATGACTATGAGTCATTACTTGTGATGCAGCTGTGAAAAAGGCAAAGGTGATCCTAGGATGGATCAGGCGAGGCATTTCCAGTAGAGATAGAGAAGTATTAATGCCATTGTACAAGGCACTGGTAAAATCTCATTTGGAATACTGTGTACAATTCTGGTGACCCATGTTCAAGAAAGATTAATTTAAACTGGAACAGATACAAAGAACAGCTACTAGGCTGAGCAGGGGAACGGAGGGTCTGCCTTATGAGAGGAGACTGGAAGAGTTTGGCTTGTTTAGTCTCGCAAAAAAGAAGGCTGAGAGGGGATATGATTGCTCTCTGTAAATACATTAGGGGGATAAACACCAGGGAGAGTGAAGAGCAACTTAAGCTAAAGGACAATCTTGGTACAAGAACAAACGGATATAAACTGGCCATGAATAAATTCAGGCTGGAAATTAGAAGAAGGTTTCTAACCATCAGGTGGGTAAGGTTCTGGAACAACCTCCCAACAGGAGTTGTGGGGACAAAAAACTTCATTAGTTTTTAGAGAGAGATGGATACATTTATGAATGCAATTGAATGATGGGGTTGCTTGTGATGGTAGGGGGAAGGGCTCAACAGCTTGCTTCTGGTTTATGTCTTCTGTTCCTAAAACTCATGTTTCATGATTCAGCTGGCTACCAGCAGGGATCAGGAAGGGATTATTTCCCCGCCAGTGTATTCTGGGTTTTTTTTTTAAATCTCCTTCCTCTGAAGCTTATGGGATGGCCACAATTGGAGATGGGACATTGGACGGGGCAGGTCAGGACTCTGAGTTGGCACTGAACATTCTCTCTCAGGTACTTGGCTGGCTGGTTCTTGCTCACATGCTCAGGGTCTAACTGATCGCCAGTATGGGGTTGGGAAGGAATTTTCCCCCAGGTCAGATTGGCGGTGACTTTGGGGCTATTTCACCTTCCTCTGCAGTGTGCGGGTACAGGTCACTTGCAAAGATTAGCTGGGTATATCTCACTTTAATTATTCTCTTGCCACTTCAGAGGCCTCAGGCATGGGTGCACTTCACTCCCTCCTGTTTTCTGCCTGTTGCACATAATAAGCTAGTTTCCTGAGGGTCTCATTTACTTTGGTCTCATTTCTGTTGTTGTGTTTAATGTATTGTGCCAGGTGGTGTTGGTGGCCTGTGATATACTGGAGGTCAGACTAGATGATCTAGGGGTCTCCTCTGGCCTTAACCTCTATGACTCTTTTACTCATCTGGACCCTGGAGAAGAATTTGGTGTT
Organism: Emys orbicularis; assembly: GCF_028017835.1. Lineage (NCBI taxonomy): Eukaryota > Metazoa > Chordata > Testudines > Emydidae > Emys > Emys orbicularis. The sequence goes on along the minus strand of NC_088701.1, from coordinate 7,671,868 downwards.
TGCTTTTCCCTCTCTGTACTTTCCACCTTAGTGATCTGTCAGCTGAGACGTTAAACTGACATGCCATCTGCTGCTGCAGTGGTTGCTCAGGTGCAGTTACAATTTCCCTCAGCTGCTGTTAGAGCCATGGAGAAAAAGAAGACAAAGGGTTAAGAGGTATGGCACTGAGATTAGAGGCCAAGCCAGCACCTTCTCTAAAACAATAATGGGCAGGATGGTGGGAAATGGCCGGTACAGACATTAGTCAAGCCTCCTAGACATGGAAGTGGACAAGGCAGAAAATATGAAGCCTCCTACTTCCTCCAGTAGGTCCCATTTCCTATTTACCCTGGTTTTGCCGAAGATCGTTTGTCTCTGGCTACTTTCCCTGCAACCCCACAAAGGTGCCTTACAACAACACACATAGGACAGAAAATATCAACTCAGGTATCTTGACCTCCTGCTGGAGTGGTAAGGGCTGGGCCTTAAAGGAGCACTCCACCTTTGGCCCTGACAGAGTTACTAGGTATCTGTCTCCAAGTATCACAAGAGTGTAAACACCCCGTGGGGCGTGTGTGCGTGCTATAAGTGACGGTGTAACTAGGAGGACTAAAATTGTGTTTCGAAAAAATTGGCTGAAAATGAAGGGAAACTGCACTTAAGTGAGCTGCATTTGGTTATGGAATGATCTCCTCAAGGGAAGGGTTTGGAGAAAACTTATACCAGCTTCAATAAATCTATTTTAAACCACTCCAGTTAAACTGGTGCAAATCCCTAAATAATACACATTTAAACCAGCTTACCACATCCTTAATTCACTTTAGTTTTTGTTGGTAAATTCCCTACAGCAACTGTCTAGTGGGAACAACCCCTCACTGACAACTCCTTGGACCCTGATTCTGAAGGCTCAGGCTAAGAGATGATGCTGGACAACAGCAGAAGCTTCCCACAGTTCATTCCCGGCAGCGCACAGAAACATTTCTTTTTAGTCATTGGGTGATTAGTCAGGGCTCATTTGCTGGTTAAAGACAGGCTTTGGGTGTGCACTTCTGTGCAATCTCTGCTGATGCAACGTACTCCTGACCAGTATCGCCACCTGTCCAGCACCATTCCTGCCGGTTTTGCCAATGGATCACAATCATGAACTGTAGCATCCTCTGCTAGTCCAGCTCAGTGAGGAGCAATGGTAATGCATCAGTGCAGTAAAATGCTATCAAATAAGAACACTCCAGTTGCTCACACTGGCAGCAGCATTTTACATCCTCTTTGCCCTCATAAGAACGGCCGTACCGGGTCAGACCAAAGGTCCATCTAGCCCAGTATCCTGTCTACCGACAGTGGCCAATGCCAGGTGCCCCAGAGGGAGTGGACCTAACAGGCAATGATCAAGTGATCTCTCTCCTGCCATCCATCTCCATCCTCTGACAAACAGAGGCTAGGGACACCATTCCTTACCCATCCTGGCTAATAGCCATTAATGGACTTCACCACCATGAATTTATCCAGTTCTCTTTTAAACGCTGTTCACTTTGCATTACTGAGTATTCAAGGTGTAGGGCAACAATGAATCAGTCTCTCACGCTGTATAATACTCTCTTTGCAGCACATTCCCACTTTTTGCCTAGAACATAGGTGCTGGAACAAGGGGTGCTGGAGGTGCTGCCACACCCTCTGGCTTGAAGTGGTTTCCATCATATACAGGGTTTACAGTTTGGTTCAATGGCTCTCAGCACCCCCACTATAAATTGTTCCAGCACCCCTGGCCTAGAGTCATTACATTTAAAGGTGTGCACAGAAAACAGAGTCATAGCCACATAGACTGGATTTTGCACCAGCACCTGACTGGTATCTCATCTGGTTAGGCACCTAGCATCAGGGCCCAGTGTTAAAGTTTTGGTTCCAATATATGAGGGCATCTAACCAGTGGCCTGAGAGACCTGCCATGCCATAAGCCAACTCTCAGCCCATCCAGTGGAACTGACTCAGGAATGGGCTGAAAGAGCATCGTCCTGACTTTCTGGTTTTGGCTGCTATTAGCTTTCAGTTCCCTCTGAGTCCTGCCCTGAGCAGATGGGGGGCACAAGAACAGTTTGGGTCTTGGGGTCTTTGCACCTGCAGAGAGAGGAAATGTGGTTTCTTTAATGATCTGATAGATGCCCTCCCATGAGCACAGAACGGAAGGGAAGGTGTGTTCAGCCCTTCGTGCTTTCTTGCACGTTATATTTCCTGCTTTGTTTTTTCCTTTAACCCTGAGGACTCTGAGACCACAAAGGCTCAACCACCTTTTCCTCTCCCTCTCCCAGTCATTCCCAATGGACATCTTACCTTCCACTTTCCCCAACTCCCTCACACCTTCTTAACTCTCCTAGCCCAGTTCCAGTTTCATCTCATTTATATAGGCCCCATTACCATTGTGTCAGGGCACCTCTCAGGCACTGTGGATTGATTCTCACAACACCCCTGAGAGCTAGGTCAGTATTAACGGATGAGGAAACTGAAGCACAGAGAAGTGATCAGCACCCAGACACTCCTATTGAGAACCCCCACACTCATGGGTGGCAGGTATCATAAGCTGGGGAAGGCTGTGCCTTCCCAAACAGCCAGGCATGACCCCACCCATGCTCCGCCCCCAGGTCCCCTCCTGCTTCCCACTGTGCCCCATTCTTCCTAGTTCACCCGTGCAGTGACTTGGGCTGGGGCTGGGGCTGTGGGTGCAGCCCACCTGCCCGGCGCTCCAGGGCTGGCGAGGATGGGGCCATACTACCCACCCTCCTGGCACTCTGGGGCTGGGGGGGGCTGGGACCGCTCTGGGGATAGGGGCGCTAGCCTGAGATGGGGGCCAGCAGCCGTGGTGGGGGGCTCAGGGCTGTGGTGGGGGTGGAAGGTGTTAGGATATAGATATTCAGGCCTGTCTGTAAAGGCCTATACTTTAAGAATTTAGGTATATGCTTATTATTTAGCTAGTTATAGAGATATAAAAGAAAGAATCTGTGTACGGGTCTTCTCTCCCTGTGACAGTCTGAGGCCCTGTTCTTAGGCCAATGCCTCTGGCTAAGCAGCAGAGGAAGCCATCAGCTGGGAAGCCTATGGTCCCATCCTCCCATCCCAAACCAGTCATATTGAACCAAGGCAATCTGGGGCTGTTAGACAGGGGATCCGATCGATCACCTCCAGAGAAAGGGAAGAGCCTAGAAGATGTAAAAGGAAATTTAGTTTGATAGTTTTCTATTTGGTAAGAACTCACTTATCAATAGAAACAGCTGGGAATCCCTTATGTCTTTATAGATGTAGTTGTGAAATCCTCACGTCTGCATTGTTTTGTCATTATAGTTCCCACTTTGCTGTTGTTTATTTGCAGGGTCTCTGGCTGGTTCTGTGATTGGTTCTGGCTGCTGTATAATTCATTTTGCTGGGTGTAAACTAATTAAGGTGGTGGGATATAATTAGTTGGCTAATCGTGTTACAATATGTTGGGATTGGTTAGGTAAATTTCAGTAGAATGATTGGTTAAGGTTTGGGAAACACTGGGTTAAGGTATAGCTAAGAATATTACTATATAAATTAGGGGCAAACAGGAAGTAAGTTGGGATTCGAAAATAAGGAAAAAGGAACTTGGATTTAAGCCTCCTGGAAGTTCACCCCAATAAACATTGAATTGTTTGCACCTTTGGACTTTGGGTATTGTTGCTCTCTGTTCATGCGAGAAGGACCAGGGAAGTAGGAGAGTGAAGGAATAAGCTCTCTAACAGCTTGGTGCCGTGACTCAGAAGGGGCAGGGCCTTGGCCAGAAGGGGTAGGGCTGGGGGCTAGCCTCCCCCAGCTCACGGTCCTTGCGCCTCCGATGCTCACACTCCCCTAATGGAGGCCAGGGCCGGCTCTGGCTTTCTGGCCGCCCCAAGCAAAAAAAAAAAAAAAAATGCGGCGGCCAGAACAGCAAAGCAAAAAAAAAAAAAACCTGCGGCGCGACCGGAGCCAGGGGGCAGGGGGACTCCCTGCCCTGCAGATGTGCCCCGACTAGCGGGGGGAGAGAGAGAAGGGGGGCGGCCAGGGCTTCAGTGGGGCGCTGCCACGCGGTCCCTCCCACCGTGCCCCCTGCCGGGAGGTCTCCTGTGACTGTGGGGCCTATTTCAGGTCCTCCGTTCGTTCACGTATCCGGGCAGAGTTCCTCTGGGCGGCGTCCACTGGCTCCCTTGACGCCTTCGAGGAGCAGTGCGCGCTGTCCGAGGTTCTCTGCTCGGTGTCCCCGTCTGGTTCGCTTCGTTTGACCCTCTGACCTCAGTCCTGTCCCTGTTCTTTTATTAGTTGTCCCCCGTAATTTTTTGGTCTCCAGGTCCTGTGCGCCCCCCCCCCCCCTTAGGCTGAGGGGGGATCCTTTAGGATCACTTTCCTGCTGTCCTCTGGCCGTGCTATATCACACCAGTTAGTAGGAATATGGCTTTTCCTTCATCAACTTGCCTTCCAAACCCTAGATCTTTGGAGCCACATGTTCATGATTCCATATTTACTGGAAAATGGGAAAGCAGGAACTGAGGTTGGCGCTCTGTGTCCTGTCCTTCTGAAGTCTAGTATTAATGGTGAGGCTGCAGTACGACTAGGTCACTTAACCTAGTTCTGTAACTGGAAACTCAATATTTAAACACGAGGAGCGTTAAAGGAGGACAGTACTCCTAACTTTCTCATCATTGGCAAGGAGAAAATTTGGTCTTTACTTAAATATGACGCATTCAGTCTGAGCCACAAAAGTGTCCAGGGGTCACATGTAACTTCTGTTAAATTGCAGTGACACCACTGAGCTGTGGAGATCTCTGGGGGGGAGACCCCTTGCTTGCCACTCAAGTCCTACAGGTCCTGATAGACAAGATAAAAACTACAACAAGCCAAGAAGGGAGCACCACCTCAGAGACTGAAATCGACAGGCATTTGGCAGCTGCTGAACCTCTCAAAGCAACATGGGCCATCTCTGAGGTGGTGTCAGCACTGCAGTCGAGCAAAGCTGTGCAGGAGCTGCTCCCAGAGTTGTTTCCTGTTCTCCTGCAGCAGGTCAGCCGAACCCTAGGACAAGAGATGCCTTTGCCGAGGATAAGCAGCCGGAGGGAATTCCGAGAAGACCTACAACATACTGAGGGCGACCCTTGCCGGCTTTCTATCCAAGCATTAGAGGCTGTGCTTTTCAAAGCTGGGAATGAGAGACTGGTGAGAGCGCTCAGGAAGCAGAGAACACGGAGTCTGCTTGAAAACCCCAAGACTCACCATGAGGGAGTGTGTCTGCTGGTGAGTGTTCTGCTAAGATCTGGACTAATAACACCTGAGATCTTACAGAGCCTCCTCCCCTGGGTGAATTCCCCAACAGAAAACCTCCGAGTCACCAGCACAGCTTTCCTTGCCCAGCTAATGAGTGATCCCATGCTCAGGGAGAAGAAGTTCCTTAAGTCTGTCTTGAGCATCTTGGAAGAAAGGTCACATGATAGGAACAGCATTGTCCGCCAGATGGCTGTGAGAGGCCTGGGAAATTTAGTCTATGGGGCACCTGAGAAGGTGAAAAAGCACAAGAAGTTTCTGATGGTCATACTGATCAGGGCCTTAAATGACACTCCTGAAGTCATTGGTGAGAGCATGAAAGCACTGGCCAAAGTCCTGAAGGAGCTGAAAGAGAAGGACATAGGTTCTTCCTTCAGAGACCTCACCCAAAAGATCCGGACCTACTTTGACAATGAGGATGATGCTCCCATTGTTCCCACTTCTACCCAGCCACTTGTTCTCTATCTTATTTACCTGTGGTTCGTAAAAGCATGTGCTGGCAGTCAAGGGGCACTTCTAGCCAGAGAGAGCTCATGTGTCCCTCATTCCCTCTAGGCCAAAGAGAATGCAGAACTGCTGGAGAACTTATACAAAAACACCACCATGTACTTCTATAGCAGCTGGGAAGAGATCCGGGCAGTTGCAGCCAACTTAGCTGGTGAGAGATGATGCCCAGTGTCCCTTTTGGTATTTCCATTGAGAGAGACAGAAACAATCCCACTGTGCAGCGCTGAGCTGCCATTAATCTCTCTGTGCCTCAGCTTCCCATCCATAGATGGAGATGTTAATATCCCTACCTCCCCAGTGTGGTGGATTAGTTGCTATCAAGTGCTTCGGGATCATTGCAGGGAAAGCACGGTGCAGTCATTTAGTAGTAGAGGCAGGGACATTGTCACGTAGGGCATGGTTACACTTTGAGCTGGGTGTATAATTCCCAGCTTGATGAGACATACCCGCACTAGTCCTGCGTGCTAAAAATAGAGAGTAGTTGCGATGGCAGGAGCAGCAGGAGGTTTAACCACCCCAAGTATGATCCCATCCAAACCCGCAAGTCTATTCTCAAGGTGGCTAGCTCCTCCCACTGCTCGTGCTGCCTTAGCTACATTCTAATGTTAGCATGCTAGCGCTGTCAGAGCCAGTGTTGATCCTGCGGCAGCCAAGCTCCCCCTCTCCCCCACTTCTTCACACAACGTGGTGCATTCCGGCCCCTCCGTGGGCAGCAGCGTGCCACTCAGAATCGGCTCGCGTGCCGTGTTTGGCACGCGTGCCGTAGGTTGCCGACCCCTGAACTAGCACAATGAGGGTCTGAGCCATGACTGGGGCTCCAAGATGTTACAATAATACAAATAAATCAATGTAGCTGCACCAGCGCAACCAGTCCTGGTATGCAGCACTGGTGCTAACACAGGTGTTAATGACCAGATTAAGGTGTACTGCATCTCAACAGAGGTGTGCAGGGATTTAATTAAAGCAGTTTAGTTACACACAGGGTGACCAGATGTCCCAATTTTATAGGGACAGTCCCGATTTTTGGGTCTTTTTCTTATATAGACTCCTATTACCCCCCAACCCCTGTCCTGATTTTTCACACTTGCTGTCTGGTCACCCTAGTTACACAAGGGTGAATTTCTAGTTATTCCTGCCTTATCCTTCCCATGATTTTGCTTTCTCGCTTCAGTTTGCATCTTCTACAGCACTAAGCGAATGGTTGGCGCTTAAAGAATAGCATGACGAACTCAAAGCCCTCAACCCCTGCTCCCAGAAGAGGAATGCACACCAGTGTGAACACCTTCCTCAGTGTCCTCAACCAGTTTAACTAAAACCACTTCAGTTAAATCTGTGCAAACCCGTTATGTAGCCACTCATAAAACGTAACTCAAACCCAATTTGTCAATATAGCTTAAAACAGGAAGAAACTGACTTAAGCTAAGTTGATACAAACCAGGTTTACATACATTTAAGTGCCTGCACAGGGGTTTGCACTGGTTTAGCATCACCCCTTGAGTAAAACTAGTGTGGAGACTAAGCTGTAGTAGTTTAGCTTCATGCCTTTGGCTTAGGCAACATACTTAATGCACATAAGTGGTTGTGCTAACCCCACGGCTACTTTTAATACTGGCGTGTTCTAGAGGCTCTCACTCATGGCCTCCAGACCCTGGCCCACTGTTTAGATGGCAATGCAGACCCCCCTAGTGACTGCAGGTGGGGTGAAGTGGGCATTTCCAACCCTGAATTTGTTTTGATTGAAGTGAGGCACAGCTAGGGTCCTTCCCATCTTCTAGTTCTAGGAGGCAGGGGCGATGGGTATCAAAGTTAGAGTCTTCCTCCACCCTCATCGAACAGCATTGTGGGTCTCCTCTTCATCACACTGCTCCAATGACTGCTATTAACTAGAGTTGACTAGGACATATAGTAAAACAAGGCCCATTGCTCCTTGATGTAGGAGGCAGAGGAGAAGGGTAATAATGCCATGCAAGGGCTGCTTAAAGAGTTGGGAGCTGTATACTGCATACACAAGAGTTGACCCACCTTGCATAAGAACAGCCATACTGGGTCAGACCAAAGGTCCATCTAGCCCAGTATCCTGTCTTCTGACAGTGGCCAATGCCAGGTGCCCCAGAGGGAATGAACAGAACAGGTAATCATCAAGCCATCGTGTCGCCCATTCCCAGCTCCTGGCAAACAGAGGCTAGGGACACCATCCCTGCCCATCCTGGCTAATAGCATTCACCCACAAAAGCTTATGCTCCAATACGTCTGTTAGTCTATAAGGTGCCACAAGACTCTTTGTTGATTTTTATTGATGGACCTATCCTCCATGAACTTATCTAATTCTTTTTTGAACCTTGTGATCGTCTTGGCCTTCACAACATCCTCTGGCATGGAGTTCCAAAGGCTGACTGTGTATTGTGTGAAGAAATACTTCCTTTTGTTTGTTTTAAACCGGTTACTTATTAATTTAATTTGGTAACCCCTAGTTCTTGTGTTATGAAGCATAAATAACACTTCCTTATTTACTTTCTCCACACCAGTTATGAATTTATAGACCTCTATCATATCCTCCCTCAGTCATCTCTTAAAGTCCCAGTGTGATTAACTGAAGCTGTTCCATACCCCTAATTGTTTTTGTTGCCCTTTTCTGTACCTTTTCCAATTCCAATATATCTTGTTTTGAGATGGGATGACCACATCTGAACACAGTATTCAAGATGGGGGCGTACCATGGATTTATATAGAAACAATTTGAGGCAGAACCACCTGCCCCTGCAGGGCACTTTAGATCTTACTGCGCTAGTGGCATAGTTACAGTGGTAAGTCCTGCAGGAACCACAGTTATAGCAGGGACCCACTTTGTTCAGGTTTGCTACAATAGATCACAGGATGCACTCCCCACTCCCACCCTTGTGCCCCAGTGGTTAAAGGGACCCTAATGTGCTTTACAGCAGCTGGACATTTCTAGAATCCTCTAGCCAGGTATAGCAGACAGTGCTGCCCATATACTGCCCTCCCACACCTGACCCTGGCTCCTGGCTGATGTGGAGGGGCCAGCTCTGGGGCTGTCAGAATTACCTTCTGTCAAGGCTGTATCCCCACTTTGAACTTTAGGGTACAAATGTGGGGGCCTGCATGAAGACTTCTAAGCTTAACTACCAGCTTAGATCTGGTCCGCTGCCACCATTCCCACAAGCTAATTCCCTTCCCTGGGAAGCTTTGAGAAACCTTTCACCAATTCCCTGGTGAATACAGATCCAAACCCCTTGGATCTTAAAACAAGGAGAAATTGACCCTTCCCCCCTCCTTCCTTTCACCAACTCCTGGTGAATACAGATCCAAACCCCTTGGATCTTAAAACAAGGAGAAATTGACCCTTCCCCCCTCCTTCCTTTCACCAACTCCTGGTGAATACAGATCCAACTCCCTTGGATCTAAAAACAAGGAAAAATCAATCAGGTTCTTAAAAAGAAGGCTTTTAATTAAAGAAAAAGGTAAAAATCATCTCTGTAAAATCAGTATGGAAAATAACTTTACAGGGTAATCAAACTTAAAGAGCTCAGAGGACCCCCCTCTAGTCTTAGGTTCAAAGTACAGCAAACAAAGATAAACACTCTAGTAAAAGGTACATTTACAAGTTGAGAAAACAAAGTAAAACTAAGACGCCTTGCCTGGCTTTTTACTTACAAGTTTGAAATATGAGAGACTTGTTTAGAAAGATGGGGAGAACCTGGATTGATGTCTGGTCCCTCTCAGTCCCAAGAGCGAACAACCCCCAAAACAAAGAGCACAAACAAAAGCCTTTCCCCCCCCCAAGATTTGAAAGTATCTTGACCCCTTATTGGTCCTTTGGGTCAGGTGTCAGCCAGGTTACCCGAGCTTCTTAACCCTTTACAGGTAAAAGGATTTTGGAGTCTCTGGCCAGGAGGGATTCATAGATTCATAGATTCTAGGACTGGAAGGGACCTCGAGAGGTCATCGAGTCCAGTCCCCTGCCCGCATGGCAGGACCAAATACTGTCTAGACCATCCCTGATAGTACAGTACGGATTTTATAGTACTGTACACAGGAGAGCTGTTACCCTTCCCTTTATAGTTATGACACCTTCTCTGCCCTATTCAATGCTTGGCTGAAGACTAGCAACATGCATAACTTACAGTGTGGTATCAGTTAAGCAGCAAGAATGGTCTTGCGGCTGAAGACTCAGGAGGTCTGAGTGCCAATTCCCACCCTAGCCCGATGCTTGCTGTGGAACCCTGGGCAAGTCACTTCACCAAGTTTCCCAGCTGCAAAACAAGGATAGTCCTTTTCACCCACACTCTGCCTGCCTTATCTAGTCAGGCTGTAATAATTTCCGTAGGGGGGCCACTCCATGAATGTCTGCCTAAAGATCAAGGGCCAGATCCTCAGCTAGTATAAACTGAAAGTGCTCTATGCCAATTTACACCCACTGGGGATCTGGCCCTTTTATTTTAATAGAGCTTTGCTGATTTATAGCAACTGAGGATCTTTTTCAGGGGAAAAAGCACATGGGATCTTTTTCAGGGGAAAAGGTCTGTAAAGCTGTAATCTCTGTCCCTACAGGTCTAGCTTTGGATAACGGTGCTGGAGCACCAATAAGAAGCATTAGAGGCAGTGATCTGATGAGCTCTCAGAGTTAAACTAAGGTGGCTCCCATAACCTTTCCCTCTGTGTGCTGCTGTGATACAGACAACACTAGAGCAAGGAGGGCATGGAGCAAAGAAAGGACTTACTTTGATCTCAATCTGCTCCTCCATCTCTTTGTTTTTGATTGCAGCATACTCCTTCTCCAGCCTGAGACAGACATGCAAGCCAGGTTGGATCAAACCTGCTTCAGACCCACACGCCCCCTCCCCCGCAGCAGAGCGCTCAGGGTCAGTGGGTACACCTGCAAAGGACAGGAGCTAACAATCTAGGCTGACACCACAACTCCCCTGCAGTGCCTTGTGCTGAGGCCCATGCAGCAACAGGCCACACATATTGAAGCTTCTGGGCATGATGGGGCAAATTAGTGACCCTGGATTGGGGGTTTTACATATATGCGGATTTTTACAAACACACTGCCTCACCCAAGTCTTCTATTTTTAAGTCCCCTAGCTGCATGGCTGAGGTCTTACACACTTGTAATCAACTTAAAGACCTACCACTGACACACTCCGGTCCTCAGCTCCTACTGCTTGCTCCTCAGTTGGAGCCACAATCCCAGAGAACTTGGCATCCAGATCAGCTGATGAGCAGCACAGTGGGTGGCCACAGGCCGAGGATCAGGATTTGTGGTGAGGAGTGAGCAGCAGCACAAGAGGAACAGAGAGCTTGTGTGCCTATGAGTGTCCCCAATACCATTCCTTAAACTCACCTCTCCAAGCAATCCTCCCCTGCCCCCGACTGAACCCTTTGGCTTGGTTTCATGGTTCTGCTGTTGGATAACAATCTGTCTCTCAGTACTGTGTGCTCCCAAAGGGATTCTCCTTTCTGTCCCATCTTTTGGGGAAGGGGACAGTTTTGCTCACTACACAGTACTGTTAGAGCTGGGAAGACCCAGCCTGATTGAAGGGCACTAGTCATTCAGTCAATTTACAATAAGGCAGAGCAGCTACTGTAGGCTACCACGGGGGTAGGAAGTAACTAGTCCCTTAACTGAACTACAAGAAAAATTGGAATAGGCCAATTTTGCCTGATCTTTATCTTTCCAGCTTCTGCACCCTCCTTCGTACCAAGTGTCAGGATGACTGTCCCCACTTAAGAGATTCAAATTGCAGGCTTCTATCTTCCAGGAGAGGAAGGCAGGAGGTCATAGCATCCCCTGCTTGCACAGCAGGAGATGGAAGTTCGGGGTAGGAGCTATACCCACTTCCTTGGATACACAAAATGCCCCCCCAACTCCTAACAAAGCCAGAGTCCCTGCCAAGGCCAAGCAGCTCTGCTGCCATCAGCCTGCCTTGTCTCTATAGTGCGGGAAAGCTTTCATGGCCTCCCACAAGCCCATCAGACCTGCTGTCAGAGAAGGCAGTAATTCCCTTGTTATTAGTGAGTCCTCCCGCACAGCACTCACTCATCTCTTCTCTATTTTCACTGCTGCTTGCTGTGTGGCTCTAAAGAATATCTAGAAGAGCCCGCAATGCAAGCTCCCTTTCCGTTCCCTGTCCTCCCGCTTAAGTCTAGCGCAGGATCCTCGAAACAGCACAGACCAGGGAGGGGTTTTTCTGCCAGTCGCCTGTCTAGGATCTTTCACAGGGTGAGGGAGCAAACTTACCTCTTCATTTTCTTGGGGTTGTATTTGACCTGGTATGCCTTCAGGATCAACTTGTCCGGGCAACTGTCAAACTGATGAGGAATCACCTTCTGGAAATACTGTGGGAAGGGAGCAGAGGGCAGGATGCATTTCTCTGAGCCCCTTTTGAGCACTCTAATAAATTCTACCCACTCTCCCCAAATCTCCCCCCATCCTCTTCATTCAGTACTTGCTTCCCCTCTCAAGCCAGAGCAGACAGCCCAGCAACTTGCCTTCCCTGCGCTACCTCAGCTCTAGTTGTTTCTGACCCTCTTGAGCAATCACGAGAAGTCTCTTACTAGTGACTACACCTTGGTGTTTCAGACCTGAGTGTTTCAAGTGCACCTGTGGAATGTGGGACTCTTTCTGAGCAGCACTTGGGTATGTTCAGGATCTGGAAAGTCTCCAAAGTTCCAGCTTCAGCAGCCAGGGAAAAGGGTGGGAAGCATAGCTGCATGAGAAGAAGCTGGATGGCTGGAGTCAGTAAGGGGGGGGGGGAGGGAAGAGAAAAACAGGAGGGTATTTCTAGGAATTCTGGAGGGGATTACACCCCTTCCCCCATTTATGGCCCAGGATCATGGACAGGCTCCTGCTGACAGGGCAGCATGGACAATGCACCACTCTTGGCATTTTTATAGTTCTTATCTTAACACCAGAGGGGTGAGTTAGGGGAAACTGAGGCACGGGCAGATGACATGACTTGTAGGCTCTGAGCTCCTGCACAAGGCAGGCACAGGAGCTTATCTAATACTGTCAGTTCCAAACACACAGAGGATGTTCATGTGTTTGGTCTCGGGACATCTCAAATCCAACAGAATAACAAAGTTATGCCTCATAGTGCCCAGGCTGCAGGGGACTGAAAGGAAAATCACTGCAACCTAAGCAGGCCTGAAAGCACTTCTTCACCTTCTGTCTGGTGCATGACATGGACAGCACAGCGAGTTAGAGCTGTAACTGCTGTTGGGCCAGGCTCACAAAGCCCAATTGTATTTAACACTGTAATGCATTCTCTTGTGATGCAATTGTTTTATTCGCCCTTCCCACCAACTGCTTGGACTCAGCAGTGGGTCCCACGCAGCCAAGAGGTTGGTACTGCATCATCTGCAGTCTAAGCAGAACAAGAGTCACAGTTACTGGGCTGTAAGATTAACCCTGTGCATGGCACTGCTGGGATAAATCTTACACATTGCAGGCAACTATTTCACTGTTTGGAGAGTGAGAATATCTATTGGGGATTCTTTCACATCTCACCTTTGAAATTGTGCCTGAGGAAAAAGGAGACTGCCTGTAGAAGTTGCTTAAACTCACTTTTCACAAAGTTCTGGACTCAGGTTCTGGGCTAGACAGGGACTAGAGGGTGGCAGGATGTAAGAGAGGCTGCTCAGACTCCTGGCCCACTGAGTTTCAGATGCATGGCAGGAGGAGCCTCTTCAAGGCTGGAAGCACACCAGTGTTACACAGAGCAGTGTCACACCACAAGAGCTCCAGACCACTCTGTGCTGATGCATGGGCCAGTCACTAGGAAATGGGCTGACCTTGGGAGTTATACTGGGCATCTTCTATTTATACACTGGGTATGGCCAGCCAATCAGAGCTCAACAGGATTATGGGTAGGGCCCTACCAAATTCACAGCCATGAAAAACACAACAGACTGTGAAATCTGGCTCCCGCCCGTGCAATCTGGTCTTGTGTGCTTTTAACCTATACTATACAGATTTCACTGAGGAGACCACAGTTTCTCGAATCGGGGGTCCTGACCCAAAAGGGAGTTGCAGGGGCATTGCAAGGTTATTTTAGGAGGGGGCGTGTCGCGGTATTGCCACCCTTACTACTGCACTGCTTTCAGAACTGGGCAGCTGGATAGCAGCGGCTGTTGGCCAAGCGCCCAGCTCTGAAGGCAGCCCCCCCGCCAGCAGCAGCATGGAAGTAAGGGTGGCAATACCATATCATGTCACCCTTACTTCCTGGCCAGCAGCCACTGCTCTCCAGCTCGGAAGGCAGTGCTGCCACCAACAGTAGCGCAGAAATCAGGGTAGCAGTATCACAACCCCCCTGTACTATAACCTTGCAACCCCCCTCCACAACTCCTTTTTGTGTCAGGACCCTTACAATTACAACACCATGACATTTCAGATTTAAATAGCTGAAATCACAAAATTTATGATTTCTAAAATCCTATGACCGTGAAATTGACCAAAATGGACCGTGCATTTGGTGAGGCTCTTTCTACCACAACTGCATGGCTGAAGTATAAACCCCTCCCTAGAGGGCAGTTTGAGTGCAATGTGGAGCTGCTCTGACCTGCGACATCCCCTCCATATCCAGCTGCATCAGCTCTGCCTGGTTGAACTGCAGGAGGGCCATCCCTACACGGAAGACGATCTCCAGCCCCTATGGCAAAGCACAGAGAAGTTTTAGCCCCAGACACAAGGCTCATGTGGCATTTGAGAGTGCAATAAAAATTAGGTGCCCAAGCTCTGGGCTGCAGAGAGGAGGAGGACAGGGAAAGGCACCCAAGGCCTGATTCTCATTTACAACCAGGCCCGGACATCACTCTGGCAATAAAAAGAGCCTTAAAGTAAATGTAATTGATGCCCACACTAAGCTCCCTTTACCCTGCCAGAGCAATGATGACACAAGAACTTCACTGCCAGAGCCACATAAAGGGGCCTTTAGCATAACTGAGAATTAGGCCCTGAATTTCTAGTGGGTCACACAAAAGTCTCACTGGGGGAAAATTGTGTCAGTTTCCTTAGGATCAGCTACAAGTTAAAGCTTACATCTCAAATTTGCACATACTGTGTGGTGAACCCAAACTCTGACCAGCTCAATGGTCCCTAAAGGCAACTTGCCAGGCTCAGGGAGGACAAACAACTAACTTGCAGAAAATGGGCATATGCAAATACCTCATCCTGAGTGCAGGTCTGGTCAGCCAGATTTAGGGTGACCAGATGTCCTGATTTTATAGGGACAGTCCTGATTTTGGGGTCTTTTTCTTATATAAACTCCTATTACCCCTACCCCATCCCGATTTTTCACATTTGCTGTCAGGTCACCCTAGCCAGACCCCTTGGATCAAGAAGGCTGACTAGGACCTATCTCCCCACAACTCCATGTGTTGCAGTTTGGCCACTGCTAGCATAGAAATGACTCCAATTTACACACCCACCCCAAGGATACTTCTGCTAATAGGGCCAGACTCAGTGGGGAGGAGTGAAGTGCAGTATAGGGCTCCTGCCACTAAGCTGTTCCCCTTGCTGGTCCATCAGGGCTAATCATTGCTGATTTTCAGTGTAATCTCATCTAGTCGCCCAGGAATGCAAAAGATTCAATGGGAGTTTGGGGTGCTCAGTGTCATTGGAAAAAAGAAAATCAGGACCCAGGTTTTTAAACACGTCAAGCACTGTGTAGCAGGGAAACCCCTTTTTTATTTTACAAGGCAGCCTACGCAAGATCTAACGAGGTTCTTCTATTCAAGCAGAAAATGCAGCTGTGTCTTGTTCTCAATTAATCCCTCCCAGATGCTGGCATCGTTGCCTTTGAACACTGCACTGAGAAAAGCAGTATCAGAAATCCCTGTGAGCCCATGCTCATGCCCCCAGTCGTCCTGGTATAAAGCACTTTACCTCATACATGAAGATGTCAAACACTCGGGTGGCCACAGGCAGAGGGAAGGTCGTGAGGAAGAGGGTGAGAAACCAGGACGACGAGTACATGGAGGTGAGGAAACTCTGGGAGCGGAAGTGGATGTTCAGCTCAGGCAGCTGCTCCTGAATATGAGAAAGACACAGCAGACGTTTTACTACCGCTGATAATTACAGCCAACTGGGTCCCACCATCCCCTCTGGGATATGGGAGTCTCTTGGCCAGAGGAGGCTCTCAACTATCAGAGCTAAGGACTCCATTGCAGGAACCAATTCCATTAGCCGCTCCGGTCTTCTCTAACACTCCCAGGGGAATCTGGAAAGGAGCCAGACTTCTCCAGCCTGGATTCACAGACCATTATGTGCACAAAGAAACCACTGGCCAGTTCCCCATACTTAGCCTTCTACTGCTCTGGATCACATGGTCTCATTGTCTAAGCTACTACCACCCTGGTCTCCTCGCTGTATTTACCTGCAGCATGTACTCAAACTGGTAGATGCAGAGGCCCAGCTCAGCCATGCTGGGTTTGAATAGCTCTCGTAATCGATATTCCTGCATCAGTCGCACAAACACACAGAAAGCCTCTTCTTCAGGCATCTACAGGTGCAAAACGAGACAAATCCCACATTAGTCTCGCAACAGAACCCGGCACAGAACCGACCCAGAACGATGCTCTAACATAGATCAGACAAACACTTGTTACGAGAGGTGGAGCAGCTTTACGTAGAACAATGCGTTACATTTGGGTTTGATTCCTGACACTTCTGGGCAGTGATCACGTGCAAACAGCAGGAAAATAGCTTGGCCAGCGACTGCTTACATAATCCCACTCGCAAACTGACTAGTACCTTGCCATGCCCAGTAGGTCTACATTGATTTTACGTGTCATTTGTACAGAGCATACAGTAAATTTATGCTGGCAAGGGTTTGGGATGCTGCAGAGAGCCCTGAAGAGGATCCATCCCTTCTCACTTGTGATTGAGATCGATAGATATGTGGGTGAGTAGGGAAAGAACGTTTGTGGCTCTAACCCTGTCCTAGGACTTGCCACAGAGGAAATCAAACCACCTTTGACCCTGAAAAGGATCTCAGGTTTTGCTGGGAAGGAGCATGGGGTGGGGGTGGGGATGTCTGTGCTATCAGCCTCTCAATTTCTCGCTAACCTGCCCTCTTTCCTCACCTTCAGCAGTTTCTCTTTCTTCTTCCGCCATTCGTCCCATTCGTTGACAATCCTCCCCCATAGGATCCAGGTGTCCTCCTCGAGGTGGCTTAGGTTTGAGGAGGCTGAGGAGCTGGAGACTAAGGAGGAGCCGCTGTTCCTGCGGGAGCCATTCATGGAGCGCATGGACTTGGAATCTGCTTCCAGCAGCCTGCAAGAGATGCCATTACCATGGTGAGACCAGAGCTACTGCCACCCCTTGCAAGAGATGCCACCACCATGGTGAGACCAGAGCTACTGCCACCCCTTCCCAGATTCCACGAAGCAAAGCCACAAGGGCAACAACCAAGCAACCATCCAAGCCACGCAGCAAGACCACCAGAGCAAGCCTGTCCCCTCGGTGCTCTACATCCCATGCAGGGAGCGAACACTCCTCATCCAAAAAGAAAGCTCCTCTGCAGGAAGAAGAGCTATTAAAGTCACCAACCTCTGCAGCAAAAGCAGAAACAGGAGGGAGCATTTAATGGGTTACTACATTTTATTTTTAAAAATAAGAGTTCAAGTTTGTGTGTTTCAGGAAGTGATTTGGACTCAAAGATTCCATCATGGAACACAGACGTTTTTTGTCAGGGGATCTTTGAAGAACAAAGTTTAACTAGACTTGCAATAGAGCTTTTTGAGCGGGAATTTACACCAGGAGTTACTCCTAGGGGAATTCTGCGCCAAAAAAACAACAACAACGAAATTCTGCAAAATTTATTTGCAAAACAACACTATATAATCAAGCCAGATTCAATTATTTCAGCAAGTAGGTCTGTAACAATACAAACACACAAAATTTCCCCCAGGAGTAGAGAGTTAAAGAAACTCCTACAACAACGCAGTTCCTGTTTCTCTGCCCCCTCCCCTACAGAGCCCAGCCAGGGGGCCAGACACCTCTCCTCTCCCCAGAGCCCAGCCATGTCCCATCCCAGCCCAGACACTCACACCCCCTCAGAGACCAGCCGCAACCCCCTCAGAGACCAGCTGCAACCCCCTCCTCCGCCCAGACACACTCACCCTATACCCCCAGGAGGCCAGCTGTAGGGCAACCCCCACACCCCAGACACTTACACCCTCTCCCCTCCAGAGCCCAGTTGCAACCTGCGCCCCCCAGCCCAGACACACACACTGCCTGCCCCCCTAGAGGCCAGCTGTGGGCGCCCTGCCCCGACCCAGGCATTCACACCCTCGATCCCTCTGGATCCCTGCGCTCTAGGGGTAAACAGCCTGATGCTGGGTCCCAGTTTCCTGCGCACCGCTGCCTCCTTCCTTCAGGGCTTGCTGGGAACCCTCCAGTTCCCTTCCCCCTACCCCCGGCCTTGTCTTCTATTTGTGAGCTGAGCTCTGCCGGGTCCAGCAGCCCCTAGTGGCGGCTAGCAGCACTGCAGCCCATTTCGGGTGGGGGGGGAGGAGGAGGAGGAAATTCTGCGTGCACAACATTCATTTCTGCAAAATTCTGCATTGTGCAGTGGCGCAGAATTCCCCCAGGAGTAAGGAGTGCAACCAGAGGCCAGGGCAAACCCTCTGTACTCCTGTGGGAGGAAATTAGAATCTGTCAATTTCCAATTTAAGCTCTTTAACCCTTCTTGTTTTCTGTTTCAAAGGAAGATACCAACCTTTAAATACAGTCAGAATTAACTGGCAACGTGAACTCCAGCATGTCACCTTTTGCAAGTCACTTTAATCATCTGTTTTGATACCCCTCTTAATCTAGCTGGGGGGGGGAGGGGCTATTCAGCACATTGCTACTTTTAAAAATAGATTAAATGTAAACCTTAATGTTATGTTGTTAGAACACAACACATTAAAGTTTACATTTTATAAGGGAAAGAATAACTGACATCAGCCTCTGTACAACACAGCCAAGTTCACTTATTCCTGGGCCCTTGATCTGACAACCCTAATGCTAGGGGCCTTTGCATTTAATTGCCTAGGAAAACAGAAGTCTGGAGTTAATCAGTGCACATACTTTCCACACTCCTCTGTGGCTTTATGTATTCTTGCTCCACTGCTGAACTCTCATGCCCTGGCCTGAAGGAATTCTGATCAAACTTAAAAAAAACAAAACCAACTTTAAAAAACTGCCTTTGGGCAGAGATCAAACTAGAAGGTATCAGACTAAAAGGTGAAGGATTCAGAAAGTGATGACCCTGGATTACAGGGTGTTAGGATAACTGAAGATGTCTGGAGACCTTACATAGGAGATATTGGCAAGAATCAGAGTCCTTTCACTCCGTGTCCATGGCACTTAGGGTGACCAGACGTCCCGATAAAACCAGGACTGTCCCAATTTTGAGGAGTTTGTCCTGCGTCCCGACCGAAGTACGGTATTTTGGTTCGGGCTATTTTTTTTTTTTTTAAACACACTCACCCGTCCGGGTCTTCGGCGGCATTTCGGCGGTGGGTGCTTCTGTCTTTGGTGGCAAGGTTTATTACCCGCTGCCGAAATGCCGCTGCAGACCGTCAGCGACTGAAGGACCCTCTGCTGAATTGCCGCCGAAGACCTGGACGGGTGAGTGTAACAATTAAAAAGGGGCCTCCCTGCGGCGGTCCCGGTATTTTCCACTTAGCATCTGGTCACCCTCATGGCACTTAGCACAATTGGGCCCCAACCCTGGCTGGGGCTACTGTAGCATTAAATTATTATTCCCTTATGATGCCACCACGTGGCCATTTAATATAATTGCAGGCTATGTGGTGTAAATCGGCATAGCTCTACTGAAGTCAATAGAAACAGGGCAATTTAAATCAGCTGAAATTCTGGCCCTACATTTCAGGATACCGAAGTGTTTTACAGAGAAACTGTATGCAGTGTTGTAGTTGCGTTGGTCCGAGGAGATTAGAGAGACAAGGTGGGTGAGGTAATAAGACCAACTTGCATTGATGAGAGAGAAGCTTTTGTGCTTACAGAGAGCTCTTCTTCGGGTCTGGGAAATTTAAGCAAATTTGTAACTTTGCAAGACACAAAAAATCATGGATTGAACGGACACTGGATTTATGGTTTATTACAACTCCTATCCCCCCCCACCCCCCAATGACTGGAGAGGTGTTAACAGGCCACTTCACCTTGAATGGTCCCTTGAAATGTGTTAACTGCTTATGCTAAACAATCTGTTCCACCTTGTATTTAGCTGTGACACTCTGAGTACATTTCCCAGATCTTAAGAAGAACTCCATGTAAGCTCGAAAGCTTCTCTCTCACCCCAACACAAGTTGGTCTTATTACCTCACCCACCTTGTCTTTCTTACAAGGAAACTGAAAGGCAAAGCAAGAAGAGAGCTCTTCTCCTTTCAGTGAAATGCTACCACCCCTGGGATGGGACACAGCAGGTATTTAACAGCACACAGCAACACTGTGCTACAGTTTAGGACAGGAAATGAAGATGAGCTACAAATTCAACTGCACAGGGAGTTTTAAGCATGCAAGATACAGTAACCCAATTTGTAATCTGGCCAGGGCAACAGAGATATCACCCCCCCACTCTTGCTAGAATTACCATTGATCTGCCGCCACCTCAAGCAGACAGGACCTCTGCTTTCATAGATTCTAGGACTGGAAGGGACCTCGAGAGGTCATCGAGTCCAGTCCCCTGCCCGCATGGCAGGACCAAATACTGTCTAGACCATCCCTGATAGACATTTATCTAACCTACTCTTAAATATCTCCAGAGATGGAGATTCCACAACCTCCCTAGGCAATTTATTCCAGTGTTTAACCACCCTGACAGTTAGGAACTTTTTCCTAATGTCCAACCTAGACCTCCCTTGCTGCAGTTTAAGCCCATTGCTTCTTGTTCTATCCATAGAGGCTAAGGTGAACAAGTTTTCTCCCTCCTCCTTATGACACCCTTTTAGATACCTGAAAACTGCTATCATGTCCCCTCTCAGTCTTCTCTTTTCCAAACTAAACAAACCCAATTCCTTCAGCCTTCCTTCATAGGTCATTTCATCTGAAGACAGAGTCATTTTTTAACAGGATTCTGCATTTTCCCTCCAGTCACTCAGACAATAAAGCTTAGAGCTGGTCGTGTTTCCTTTTAAACATTCAGCAACTAAGAAATCGGATGTGCTCAGGGACACTCAGGTACGCCCCCTCAGAGCAATCAGAGAGGGAAGGAAATCTACAACTGAGCTGAGTCCGATGCCTATTGGGGCAGAAATGGGTAATGAAAGTGGCTTTTGTTATCTGCAGCACAAGCTAGGGCCGTGTAGAGTGACTTCCTGATTTGAGACTAATAGTTACTCTTAATATAGTATTAAACTCAGCAATGAACCTGAACAGAAAAGGAGTCTCCCTTTCTAAAAATTCTCAACGTCACTTTAAGAAAAGTCACCTTCTTGATGAAAAGAACGTGGCATATTATGGGGCTGAGTGGGACACAGAGAGACGCAGAATGGAGGCAGTTTCAGTGCACAGGGGATACAGTATAGTTTCAGGGGACATTCTAAAAGATGGGAAAGGGTATTGAATCTGGTGCCTTTCTGAATATCAGTTCATCCTACCAACAGCTGCACCTTTCTGCTTTCAAGTTCAGCTGGCAAGGTTGTCCGCCATTTTTTGATTCAGTGTCATCAAATTAGGGACTGATTGATTGGCTGCTGAGGAACAGGGAGAGGAAAGTCTGAGGAAACAGGATGATCAGTACCTGGCAAGGTCAGTGTCCCCCATCCTCTTCCTCACACTGTGTAATTCCTCTCCCTCCCCACCACAAACTGCATCCCCCAGATGTCACCCTGTTGATAGGAACCTCCTCCAGCAGCATCCTTGCCATAGCGCAATCAGAGATCTAGGAGAAGCATTTGCTTTTGTGGCCTGGATTCTTTGAGACAGAGAATCATAGACTGAATTGTTTGCTAAAGTCCCTCCTGCTACAGGGGGAAGATTAGCCTCCGACTCATGATGAAAGGAAGGAAAATGGCATTTATAGGGTCAGGGCTGGAACTATGCAAAGCCAATAGACACAGATTCCAAGGCCAAAAGGCACCTTTGTGATCATCTAGTCTGACCTCCTGTATAACACTGGTCATAGAACTTCCTCAAAGCAACTCTGGTGCCCTCAGAATGGTTTTACCAGAACAGACCTCACTAACAAAACCATTCATTTTACACTCAGAAAAAAAATCTCACCTGGAGAATGAGAAGAGGCCTGGGGATGGAACTCAGGTTGGCAACGTGGCCATTGTGCTGTGTTGATACTGAGTGCACATACAGGGATTCACATTTGCTCTCGTGGGGTGTAGTGCTGGGCACTTGGTCAGAATCTCCTGTTAGCAGGATATGCTTCTTGCCAACGCAGAGTAGAAGATAATCAATTACTTGCTTAACTCATCTCCACTACAATTTAACAGTGGAGATCAAAGTTTTAAACTAATTATTTTTAAACTTTGAAAATTGCATTTAAGCACAGGAGATGGGATTTTTTTTTTTTTTTTTTTTTTTTTTTTTGAAGCAAGAATTATCTGGACCATCTTTTACTAGGGTAAGATGCAGCACATGATGTTATTTCAAATGGTCCTTGGCAGATACTTTAAGGAAATAACTTTAATAAAGTCCTCTTCAACAGATCCTCTAACCCATATGGTGGGTCACAACCCATTAATGGGTCATGAGAAGGCCCCAGGTGGGTGGGAAGGAGAATAAGCCCACCCTGTGCTCACACCAGAGCAACTCCTGTCCCATGGGGGTGAACCTGGCTCCCTGCTCTGGGAGTTGTGAACTGCTGCATGGGGTTGCAGCGCCACTCAGGTTTGGCCTGGCTGCAGGGTGAGTGTGGGTGGCCTTCCACTCCAATCCAACCCTGCCTTTGAGGCCTCCCCTCTGCACCTGACTGGGATTAGGGTTGCAGTGCCAGGATGGAGTGTGTTGCTGAAGGTGGTCAGTGCCTCCTCAGTGGGGCAAGGAGGAGGAGAAGCTGGCAGAGGAGTAGAAGAATGCTGGCATATGATTTTGGCCCCCACATGAATTTGGATCCTGTGTGGGTCACAGAAAAAAGGCAAGATGCAGTTAGTGGGTCATCTTAGTAAAAAGTTTGGGAACTCCTGATCCTAACTCCATCCATCTCCTACTAGGGATGTAAAATAGTAAACGGTTAACCGGTAAGCATTAGTCTTACAGGTTAACTGCTCTAACCATTAACCCCAGCTGCGCCAGCCGGAGCAACCTCAGCCCTGGGGCTGCTCCAGCTGGCCCAACCCCAACCGCACCAGCCCCAGCGGTTAACCGGTTAAACGATATAATTAGGGGTGTCAATTAATCGCAGTTAACTCACACGATTAACTCAAAAATTAATCATGATTAATCGCACTTATAATAATACAATACTAATTGAAATGTATTAAATATGTTTGGATGTTTTTCTACATTTTCAATATTGATTTCAATTACAGAGTGCTCCCTTTATATTACTTTTTATTACAAATATATGCACTGTAAAAATGATAAACAAAACAAACAGTATTTTTCAATTCACCTCATACAAGTACTGAAGTGCAATCTCTTTATCCTGAAAGTGTAACTTACAAATGCAGATTTTTGTTGGTTACATAACTGCACTCAAAACCAAACCAGTGTAAAACTTTAGAGCCTACAAGTCCACTCAGTGGTGCTTCTTATTCTGCCAATCTCCAAGACAAACAAGTTTGTTTACTTTGACAGGAGATACTGCCTGCTTCTTATTTATTTACAATGTCACCTGAAAGCAAGAATAGATGTTCGCATGGCACTTCTGTAGCCGGCGTTGCAAGGTATTTACAATCTAGATATGCTAAACATTCGTATGCCCCTTCCATCTTTGGCCACCATTCCAGAGGACATGCTTCCATGCTGATGATGCTCATTAAAAAAAATAATGCATCATTTAAATTTGTGACTGTACTCCTTGGGGAAGAATTGTATGTCTCCTGCTCTGTTTTATCCACATTCTGCATATATTTCATGTTATAGCAGTCTCGGATGATGACCCAGCACATGTTCGTTTTAAGAACACTTTCACAGCAAATTTGACAAACATAAAGAAGGTACCGATGTGAGATTTCTAAAAATAGCTACAGCACTCGAACCAAGGTTTAAGAATCTGAAGTGCTGTCCAAAATCTGAGAGGGACGAGGTGTGGAGCATGCTTTCAGAAGACTTACAAGAACAACACTCTGATGCAGAAACTACAGAACCCAAACCGCCAAAAAAGAAAATCAATCTTCCGCTGGTGGCATCTGACTCAGATGATGAAAATGAACATGTGTCAGTCTGTACTGCTTTGGATTGTTATCGAGCAGAACCCATCATCAGCACGGACGCATGTCCCCTGGAATGGTGGTTGAAGCATGAAGGGACACAGTGTATCTTTAGTGTATCTGGCATATATATCTAGCGACACCGGCTACAACAGTGCAATGAGAACACCTGTTCTCACTTTCAGGTGACATTGTAAACAAGAAGCCGGCAGCGTTATCTCCTGCAAATGTAAACAAATTTGTTTGTCTGAGCGATTGGCTGAACAAGAAGTAGGACTGAGTTGACTTTGTGTCAAGTATCAGGGGGTAGCCGTGTTAGTCTGTATCTACAAAAACAACAAGGAGTCTGGTGGCACCTTAAAGACTAACAGATTTATTTGGACATAAGCTTTCGTGGGTAAAAACCCACACAGCAAAGGACAAATTCACTCTTGCCCAGTAGAAAGTCCGCTTTAATTTTCCCTGAAGGAGGAAGCTGCAGAAGGTGTGTTAATATGAGTCAGTACATCTCCTGGTTGTCCTGGCAATGCCCCCTCCACAGCCAGTGCTATCCACTCTTTGGGCTTTATTGGCTCTCTGTGGACTCCCCACATGAGAAGAAGTTGTAGCCACTTTCTGCTACCTCAAATTTCCCATCAGCAATTTTTCTTCCAGTAGGTGCCCTGTATCATGCATAAACCTGCTTGGACCTGGCCTCTGTTAAATTCCAGGTTTATTTGAGCTCAGGCAGTGTCTGCTGAATAGAGATGGAAAATAAACTTAAAAGTGGAAGCTATTGAAACAATGGACCTTCTTCCATTTACAGCAGAGTGGATGACTTTCTGGTAGAGTCAGGGTCTCCCCGCAGTTGGGAGCATGGAAGGGACCCAGTGGAGGAACCTAAAGCTTTGTTTGTATTGGAGAGCTGCTGTAGCGTGGTATTCAGAGGTAATAAGTCTCCAGCTGTGTCTGGCACCATCCCTCAGGCCACGGGCCGTTGGTTGAGGCTGGTAGCCAGATCACAAACTAGATCCTCCGCTGGCATCAGTCTTTTGTCTCTGTTGACTCTAATGGAGTGGTGCCGATTGACACCAGGTGATGCCAATGGCATGATGTCCCTGTTCTGGGGTTAAATGGGGACCTTCCGCAGCTCTCGATGGGGCATCTGTATGTAATGGAAAACCCGCCGGGCTCGCTGCTCGGCTGTGTGTTGGCGGGATGGGGAGGGTGCTCTGGCTCAGACCCGTCGAGGGACTGTCTCTGCGACAGCGTTCATTTGGCCAAGCTCGAGTGCGAGCGGCCCCACTGCAGTCGAACACACGAGCTTCTGCATCCCCGCTCGTGTGCGTCGCGAGGACTCCTGGGAGCACCTCCCGTGGCTCTTAGAGCTGCAGTAAACTGAGCCGCTGGATGGATTTTCCCAGTGACTTGTGGGAGAACTCGTCTGTCCTCTCTGGCCACCTGGAGGGGAAGGGGGAATCGTGGAACGCCGTTGGTGGACTAGTGGCAGTCGAGGGAAGTTGGCCTGTGTCTACGCTACAGAGCAGTTGTCTTAGCAGCTGATGAGTTGGGCTAACTCACTCTGTAGCCCATTTCCTTCCTTTCATCATGGTAGCATTTCACTGAAAGGGCTCGCTCTGTAGCCCATAGCCTCTCTCGGGCCAGCCGACTTGTGGCTGGATTGGAGGCGACTCGAGTTAAGGGCTGCACCTTAGTTAACCGTGCAGTGAAGACCAGCCCTGAGCATGTATCCAAGCTCTCCCCATCTTGGAGCAGTTGCTTTCAGCTGGGCAAACTGGGCCATATTGGGCATAGATCAAAGATGCTTGCATTGAGCAACAGTGCAAGGGCAGTGGGTGCTTGTCTCCTCCCCTTTGGCTGCCTGAGGGTGTGGCTGAGCTGGGAGTTGCTCTGCCTGGGGTGGCAATTGGACAATCTGCCCCCTGGGTGTGGTGCGGGATTAGTATGTAAACGGTTGCCCACCCTACTCTGGCTCTGCTGCGATGAATCAGGGTCTGTGTGAGCCTTGAGGCGGTTGCTGGCATTGGGCAAACTGAGCCACCAGGGCCTCTGACCTCTCGGGACATGCCTGAGTGAGTCCCAGGAGGGATCAAACCGGCGACCCCTCCCCTTTGCCTGCACTGCACCTTCCCCCTGCACCCTCTCGCTTCCTCGCTGTGAGCTGCTGACCTGGGTCCCCTGTAGCAGCTACAGTGTAACAGGGGATGGGAGGGAGTGGGCCTAGGAACTTAGGACAGGAAGTGAAGATGAAGGAACCCCAGTTGAATTGTGGTGGGTATTTCAGGGATGCAGAATGGAATCACGCCAGGGTTTAACTCTGACTCTTGAGTAATGAGGAACGGTTGAGGAGATCTCTGGAGAGGCAGCCGGAGCAGAAAATCACAAAAAGGGTTAAGGGAAAACGGGGCTTTTGCAGACCTCAGGAGTAAAATAGGTACGTAGCAGAGGTGCATTAAGTCTTGTTGATGGACAGGGAGATAAAATTAATGATCTTAAAATGACTAAGAGCTGCTGAGCTGCTTTTTCTTTAATGCTGTCGAAGAAGAAATGAGGGGATAAAAATGTCTGGACAATAAGGAAGTGCGTTATCTTTCTGTCTAACGTCCTTATCTGGCTCCGGTTATTATAGTATCCGAGCACCTCACAACTGGTAATATATTTATCCTCCAACCCTCCCGGTGAGGCAAGGAAGTGCTATCATCCCCCTTTGTAGCATGGGGAAACTGAGGCACAGACTAAGTGACTTGCCCAAGGTTAGCCTGGGACAGAGCAGGGAATTGAGCCGGGATCTCCCAAGTCCCAGGCTAGCACTCTAACCATTGCACCTGCCTCCCTCTATGACGCAAAAGATCTGGTTAAATAAAACATGAGGGGTAGGTGGATGCTAGCGAGAGAAATCGGCCGGCTTGGGTGAAACGCTCGGTTCTTGGAGGGAGTTTGGTTGAAAGGCAGGGGAAGAATGCCAGCCTGGCACGGATCTTCCTGAGGCAGAAAGCAGCGCTTGCCCTCTGGCAAACCCGCATCACGTGAGATTGCTGCTGCCGTCTGTCTGACAGCAATGGCCCGTCCATCCGCAGGACAAACACAAACACACTGTCTGGAGGGGAGGGGAAAGGATTTTTTGACGCCACATGCTGCCCCTGCCCCGAACTGCAGCCCGTGAGGTTTGTGTGGCTTCCAAGGGGTGTCTGCTTGCCTCCTCGTATCGCTTTGATTTTCCTCTGCTTTAAATCTGTCGCCCTCCCAGCCCTGTGCAGGGGCAGATGCCCTGGCCTCAGACCTCCAGCCCCTATGGGGCCAAGCCCTTACCCCCACCCCCCATTGGCTCCCCTGGCCTGCCCACACCCGTCTATGGAATCCCAGAGGGCTCAGATCCTGGGTGGCCCCCACCCTCGTCCCCCAGCTACGGCTCCCTGGTGGGGTCAGTCGGCCCCACGCTTGGCAGAGTGCCGGGGACCCTGGCTGAGAGCGAGTGCCTCTCTCGCCCCCTGCAGTGCCAGGCACAGGGCCCGGGTGGATTGGCCCTTCTGAGGAGCCGTAGGCCGAGCACAGAGGAGGCCATAGGCTGGGCCAGCAAGATGGAGGCCGGAGGTGAGCCGGGGTGGGGGTGAAGGTCCTGGCGGTTTTGGGGGAATAGGACACATATGAGGACACAGGGCCTTTCCCCTCTAGGGGGTGCTGGTTATTCCCCCGCTCCGGGCCCTGTTCTGCCCCATAGGATATGGGTCACTTCCGTCACTTGTACCCTGTGGTGGCAGGGCAGGGTCTGTTTTTATCTGCCTGTGCTGGGCTGTGTTTATAGTGGAGAAGGCTGGTCAGAGGAGGGCACATAGCACTCGGAGCAGGAGATGGGGAAGTTCAAGATGATCCTTAGATCCTGCGCCAGGCAGTTCCACCGTCTTGGACGGGCCCCCAAAGCAGTTCTGTCTCTCTCACAGACGAGCTTCACCTGGGTGGTAGAAAGTGCCATGGGACTGGAGGAGTGGGGCTGTCAGCCACAATCCCCATCCCAGAGCTTTCGGCTCTAGGGGTCCTGGGCCCAGGGCCTGGAAGAGAAAGAACGAGACTCTAAGATGAGACAGACCAAAAAAGGGACCATTTTTTTGGTGTTGGGCCAAGTGAATTAGAGGCTGGTGGTGCAGAGAAGATTCCTTCATCGCTGTCTGGGGCTGCCCCCAGTTCATGTAATTGATTAGCAGAGCCTCACAAGTCTTCCTTGACCTCCAGAAGAAGGCAGAATGGCTGATCTCCCCTCCCAAGGCATTGATCTGGTGTGGATGCTGCTAGGGAAGAACAGTGGGGGAGGGGTGTCGCAGGTCAGGGCAACTGCCCCTGTATTTGCCCCTCATGGTCCAGCCAGGGAAACCACTTTAGGCTTCTGGCTCCCAGTCATCACCTCTCCTGGGCGGAGACCTGCGTCTCTCTCCTCCCTGCCCAGGGGATTTCCAGGCTGCACAGCTCCCTGCCTACACTGTGAGTTCCCCAGCAAGTCAGACCCCCTCAGCCGGCCTGCTTTGCCCTCCTTCCTCCGAGGCTACAAACAGCCCAGTCTCCCACGGGGATAAGGTACCACACAGCTGTTAGCAAGCACATGGATTCTGAAGGTAAAAGCATTGCAGGGAAACCCTCTTAAAACCCAGCAAAGAACCAACACGCCTGCTAATAAGCTTTCCAGAGATCACCCCGCTTCCAGCCTGGTAACTCACAGGCAGTGGGTTTCTCCTTGGGGAGCAGCTTCCAGTGGCTGAGGTTTTGAATAACCAGAGGCGTTACATTTGCATACCCCTCCCCCTAGAGATTTCCTGGGAAACGTACTTAACTTTAAAAGGCCCCATAGTTTCAGATGGTCCCTCAAAGCCCATAACCCTTCCCTGAGTTTCCATTGTAGACGTCGCATACAGTCCCACAATAATACATAACCGCCTGCCTTTGTAATGCAATGAACTCCTAAGCTACTTAAACTTAGTTCTGTAAGGTATGGCCAGGATAGTGCTGGAAATTGTCATCTGTCCTGTGTCCATGCAAGGATCCTCCTTCCCCCCACCCCCCGGTGCTGGGATCGATGGCGGGAGACAGTGGCTGGTGAGCCAAGCCTATTTCTATAAATAATCCGGAGAGAGTAGGAGACAATGTGAAAGTCAGTCAGACAGACTGAGCCGCGGCTCCTGCGCGCGGCTGGGGAAAGCAGATGTGAATTCAGCTCCCCTCTGTGGGGCTCCACGGGAGATGTGGTGTGGGGACAAGAGGGTATAGGGGTGTGGGCGGTTGTAGTTAGCCAGCAAATAGCTTGTCCCTGTAACCCTTTCAGGGCTGCCCTGCCCTATCCTGTGGGATCGGGGAATCCCCGTAATCTTGGTCTCCTTCCCTCCGGCAGTGAATCAGTCACATCTGTAGCATGTTGTCCTGCTTCGCTGGTGCATTTCAGGCCCTCGCCTGGCCTATTTCTCAGCCCTTTCTTTAGGACAGGGACAGGACTGGAAAGCGGTGGTGCCAGGTTTCATAGAAGTGTTGCTATTTAGTGATTCAAGTGGGGGGCTGGGAGCTAGGGCTCCTGGGGTTCTCTCCCCAGCTCTGGGACGGGAGTGGGTTGTAGTGCTGAGAGTGGGGCGGCAGGGCGTTGACTCCTGGGTTGTGCATCCGTGACCCCAAGAACCGCAGCACCCAGATCTGGATCTAGGCTTTTAGCTTGTCCCCTCCCTGGCGTCTGATCACCAGTGATCCCCGGGGGAGGAAATTAACTTTATACACCTCCGGTGTGGGGGAGACTTGCCTGTGATGGTGGGGGCAGGGGTGAGCTCTGGGTTCAAAGCCACTCCCTGCTGCTGCTCTGTGCTTGGCCTCGCGTCTGCAGCCATTCAAATCCCGTGGGCATCTCTTGCACTATTAAGAGCTGTGGGACTTGTCCCTGTTGGGAGCAGCGGGAGGCAGCGAAGATACAAGGGGCAAATATCCCTCCAGATGCTGCAGATTGCTCCAATCCCCCTCCCCCCTCCCATGGTTCTGGGATCCGGCTGCTGCTGTGGAGGCTGCGGCTGGTCGTTTTAACACCTTTGTGGGCAAAGCCCAACTGGGGTTTGCGACTTTCACGGCTGCTTTCTGCAGGGGTGTGTGTGTGTGTGTGTGTGTGTGTGTGTGTGTGTGTGTGTGTGTGTGTGTGTGTGTGTGTGTGTGTGTGTGGTACCCCCTTGTGGGCTGTTGGTGTCATTGGTGCGTGCTGCCTGCATGGTTGAGAGAAGGCTACACACAGGCCTCTGCCCTTTGAGCTAAGGGGGAATCTCCTCCCCCTTCATCCCTTTTGCTGGCAGCAGTAGTAGATCCCATATCCTCCCATTAGGGCAACGTGATCCATGCCTCTTAGCATCATTTGACTGGAGGGTTGTACGAGTGTCTCCTTGTGGGGTGCAGGTTGTGTGTTGTGAGGCGTGGAACAGGCACCCCCGAGTGGCATGTTCAGTGGGGGGGTAGAGGCACAAGTGCGCCCTTTTGGTAGGCGCTGGGGGCTGCATTAGCTCTCCCTGATGGGGCTGTTCGGTGTGTCCAGGGGCAGGCCTGGGGGTGGGGGTGTTGCGGGAGCGCCGCCGCGTGGACCTCTCTCTAGCCAATCCCCAGCTGAGCCACCCTTTGTGGCCAATCAGGCACCACCATCCCGCTGATATGCTTAAAATCCCTGCCCCCTTTTGTGCCTGCATGCCTCTTCGCTGAGCGGGGGGCAGGGAGGGCTGAAAGGGGAGCTCTGTCCACCAGGCTGGGTGCCCCACCCCTCCTGACTCCTCACGCTGCTCCCTCTCTGTTTCCCTTACAGTGAAGGAGTTCCTAGCCAAAGCCAAAGACGACTTCCTCAAGAAATGGGAGAATCCCTCCCAGGTACTGTGTCCCCAACCCAGATCACCCCTCACCCCCCCAATCAAGGCCTCTGCAGCCCCAGGCTGATTACTCTGCAATCACCCCCTGGATCTCTTTCCCCATCACTGAGCCACCTTGCCACACTGCCTCCGCTGAGGGTCTGGGGTTATTTTTGCTCCTGGGGGGCGGGACTGAGTGCTCTTCTTCCCCCCCCCCCAATCCTCCAATCTGCCCTCTGGTAACTGGAGGGCCAAGAACAATGGACGTTCAACTCCTCTCTGCTGGGGGATGGGAACACTAACCATGTGGGTCTCCTCCTGATCCAACCTGTCTCCCATCCCCCATCCTCCTCCCAAGGCTCCAGCCGAGCCCCAGATTGGCTCCCAGGGAGGTTGTGCTAACAGGGACCCTGTTCAAAGGGCCTCCATTTGCTGTCTGTCCCCACTGGAAATCCCGCCTGGGGTGGTTCTGGGTAATTCCTGAGGCAGAGCTGCTGGTCCCTCTGCAGCACTGTCACTTTGCTAGTCCTCCCGCACACCCTGTGTCATTAACGCCATGGCACAGATGGGGAAACTGAGGCCCAGAGGGGAAAGGGACTTGGTCAAGGGTATAGGAATTTGGTGGCGGAACGAGGAAGCGATCTTTTGACGCCTAGTCTCCTGCCCTCTGACCACTACACTTCACTCCCTCTCCTCACAGACCGAGGGCTAGAACCCAGGAGTCCTGACTCCCATCACCTCCCCCGCCTCTAAGCCACCAGCCCCCTCTGAATGGAGCTGGGTGGGTCGCCTGTCTGGAACTGGATTTTGGTTCTGCCCAAGGAGCAGGGAATCCCTTGTCTGTGTCTCATTCAAAATGTAGCAGTTACCTTTGTCACCCTCTGGTGGTGAAATGTGACATCTACTTCTTCATATCAATTATCAGGGGGGAGGTTTGTTAGTCTGTATCCACAAAAACGACAAGGAGTCTGGTGCTGGAGGGAGTGGGGAGCTCAGTAGGGGGCGCTCTCCTGTCACAGTCAGTGCTAATCCTGGAGGGGCTGCCTTTCTGGTGAGCTATAAAAACCAAAACTCTGACCCCCTCATGGTCATCAAATCCTACTGTCCCGGGCAGGTTCCTTCCTGATGCCCCCAGGACCAGTCTGGCCCCACATCAGGTTTATTCCCCCCCTTCCAGAACACGGCCAGTTTGGATCAGTTTGATCGAATCAAGACCCTGGGCACGGGCTCATTTGGGAGGGTGATGCTGGTGAAACACAAAGAGACTGGGAATCACTATGCCATGAAGATCCTGGATAAACAGAAGGTGAGACGCCGGGGGCTGCCACGGAGATATGGCCTGGGGCCGTGGAATCTCCAGTGCGGGGGAGGGATTTGGAGTTGAACCCTGCGTGGGGATGCAGGAGAGGGGAGTGCGTGGGAGGCGCAGGGGGTGCTGCGCCAGCAGCGGAAGATCTGATGTTGCTATTTCCATTTCTCTCCCAGGTGGTGAAGCTCAAACAAATTGAGCACACCCTCAACGAAAAACGGATCCTCCAGGCCATCAACTTTCCATTACTCATCAAACTAGAGTATTCTTTCAAGGTAGGTGTCCTTGGCTTGCCAGCCCGGCCCTGGGCTGTGTCTCCCCCCCCCCGACTCCCACAATCCCCTTGATTCGTTTCCTATTTAAAACCAAAGCTGTGCTGAAGGGGTGGAAGGGCACAGTCTGCGTCTCTTGTATCCTGAGAACAAACGTTCCTGGCGTGACGTCTGGGATCAGGTTTGGAGCTAAGAAAAATCAGTTTGGATCATTCCCCTTTTTCAGTCTCTTCTGTTCTGCTTTTGACTCCAGGTTTTGAACAGTGATACTCCCCAGCGGTCAGTTTTGCTTTCCTTCCTAGTCAGTTTCCAGCTCCCTTGTGCTGCCCTAGGGCATGAGGTCTGGCTTGCAGGGGAGTCTCAGAGGAAGTCCTAACTTCACGTACAATTGGCTTTGTGGAGACTTTGAAACCATCGCGTGGGATCGTTTCCTCCTGATGGGAGTTTCTATGGGGCTTGGACCCTCTTCTCTAAACCTGGATTTTGGAGCCTGTGAGCTGCGGAGCCCGGAGGCTAGGGTGATGGGCGTGTTAGCAGCAGGCAGTGCTGGCAGAGTCGTTTTCTTGGGGCCCCTCATCGTTCTAGAGTTAAATAGCTTTGATCTCTGGCCCCTTGTCCGCAGAAGGTGCTACAATGCAAATGTCACCCCTGCTCCGTGCCGGCTGCCTGGGACTGGGCTGGGTAGCTCTCGGGTGACACAGTAGCAGTGGGGCCAGCGGCTGCTGTTACACAGGCTGGCTCGCTGAGACAATCGATTCTCCTACGACAGCGTAAAATAAATACCTGAATCCGCGGGTGTAAATGTGGGAGAACTTTGTTGAAATCAATGCGACTGCTCTGGATTTACCCCGCTGAGCTAGGAGTCTGGCCTGGTACGTGCTGACTGGGCCCCATCAAGGTACCACTAGGGTGTTGGGGCCTGTTTAGTTGGTAGAGGGTCAGGAAGGCCCATGTCACGCAGACCAGAGCTGCCTGAGCAGGGAGACCAAGGATGGGCTGAGCTCCCTTCGTCCCCTTAGAGACAGCAGGGTTCAGGCTTCGTTCCCCTTACGCTCTAGGGCACCCACCTTTACCCTGCTCCTGGGGCTCAAGGCGTAACCGTCTTAATTTAGGCACCTAGCCTCACGCTTCGTGGGCTCAGGGCGTCACCTCACACTCTGCGGGTTTGCAGGGTCTTTTCCCAGTGAAAGAGCCTCACACAGAAATATCCTTAACCTCTGTTTATTAACAGTTACTGTCACGGACTCACAGGTCCTGCCCACTCTTGGTCCCGTGCAGTCCCTGGGGGGAACCTCCTTCAGTGTGACAGCCCTTCTCGGGGGTCCAGTCTCTCTCGGGGGTTAAGCTCCTCCAGCCCCTGGAACCGCACCTCTCTGACCTTAGCACACCTGTCTCTCGCCGTGGGCCCCCTCAGGGCGTCCACTCGCTCTGGACCCCCAGAGCCTCCACTCCCAGAGGGAATAATGCAACCCTGTTCTCTAGACCAGAGCGACTCTCAGCCAGCGTAAAACAGGAGGGTTTATTGAGCGTCTGAAGACAGCATAGGAAACTCTCAGGGCCCTCGGGCCTGCCCTCCCTCAGCACAGCACATCCAAGTCTTGCCTGCATCCAGGTAGGCTCTGCCTGCTCTCCCTCTCCAGCCCAGAGCCCCCCTGCTTCCCAGCTGGGCATCTGATATCACCTCCCCCAAGCCCCGCCTCTGTCCATTGTCTTCTCTCCAGGTAAACAGGATCGCCTGGGCCGCCTCTCCTTTCTTCTGTCCTCTGGCTGGAACCACCTGTTCAGGTCACCTGGGTCCTCTCTTCACAGCCGATTGTCTTCCCACTGGCCAGAACCAGCTGTGACTCCCGAGCTTGGCATCCTGGTCACCAGGTCACCAGTCGCTGGGGTATCCATTCTCCAGGCCATTGGCCGGAGTCCCAAGTTCCGTCCCCAGTCCTCTGGTACAACAAACTCCCTCTCCCATCACCTCATTAAACCAGTAACACCCAGAGAAACTGTGTCCCAACCCCACTGCATGCAAACCATTGAAAAAACCAAGAAAACCCCCCACTTCATCACAGTTACCAGAACAGAATACACACGCTACTCATACA
Source organism: Emys orbicularis (assembly GCF_028017835.1). Lineage (NCBI taxonomy): Eukaryota > Metazoa > Chordata > Testudines > Emydidae > Emys > Emys orbicularis. Next base: position 7,637,211 of record NC_088701.1, on the reverse strand, counting down.
ATGCCCATCACTCCCAATAAGGCAGACGAATTTTCCCTGCTGGCCAGTTAGGATCAGGTTATCAGCTTCTGCATGGTGTCATTGGCAGAGTGTTGAGGTCTCGCAGCTCTGGTCTTGGGCTGTGTCCTGGAGCTGGTTCCCAAGAACTTCCTTTTGGACCCCAATTTATATAGTGAAACTTGAGTCCTGCTTAGCTCTACCTTAACCAATCATTTTACTGAAGTATTACAAAATAATGCTCTGACCAATCCGAACATAGTGTGAAACAATTCTTTACCCAGTTATACACCACCACCTTGGCTGATGTACAGCTGGCAAAATTAGTTATGTAACAGAAACAATCAAAGAAGCAGACAGATAAACAATAGAGAAGTGGGGACCAGCAAGGGAAAACAATCAAGACGTAGAGATTTCACACCCACACTGCTACTAAGTGATTCCTTTGAGCATCCTAAGATCTGTTTCTTTGCCTGGTGATGCTGGACACTATGAGGACAGGAGCCTTCTTACCAGCCCGGTATGACATTGTTCTGATATAATTTAGATGGAATGTGAGGATGTGACTTTCTGCTTCTTGGCTCCTGCTCTCCTAATCTGGCTGCAGAAAAAGGCCTCCGACCATACAGCATGGGGTGCTCAGCCCATGCCCCACCTGGACCCTCTCTCCAGGGCTAGCTGGAAATTCACCCTGGGCTCGAGGGCAGGGGCAGTGGTCTCCGCTGGCGCGTGCGCGGGTGCTTAGTGCTCATGTTCTCACCACTGAGCCGGGTAGGGTCTCCCTAGCGGAATGGCTTTGTTGGGCTCAGCGGAGTTACTTCGGAGGCTGTTCTTTGACTTTGCAGCCGCAAGGGAGGATGAAGCCAGCCTGGTCAATTTCACACTCTGCTTTTGAGAAGTTTCACTTCCTGCTTCTGCTCCTCTGGGGTGTCCAACCTGGCAGCAGGTTGGGTTTCCCCTTTGATCGTAGACGTCACAGCTGGAAATCCCTCTTGGGCCTGCCCGTCCCCGCCCCTAGACCAGAGGTGTGGGGAGGGGTTGGATTTTCTAGGGCTCTAGCACTAAATACTCCAAGCAAATAAACCTCGCGCCCTCTCATTAGTGAGTCTGTTCCCCAGCCGCGTCTGTGCAGCAACTCCCACTGCAGGTGTGTGCCTGGGACCTTCGGCACCACAGCACAGCCCCTCTGGCCCTTGAGCTAAAGGAGTAACAGCAGCAGCAGCTGGCGGCAGTAGTAGGCTGTTATCACCCAGACAGCGGGTGCACTGCATTGTGTGCTATGGCAAAGCCCGGCCAGTGCATCGGGCTCCCTGGAGACGTGTGGGGTTAGCACCCGGAAAGGGATGGGGCTAATAACAGAGCAGGGGTGTGGGGAGCACTTTCATCCTGGTGTCGCAGGCGCTGACGGGGGGCCCCCTTGCACTCCGTTGCTGCTGCATTTCCTTCTAGGATAACTCCAATCTGTACGTGGTAATGGAATACATCCCGGGCGGGGAGATGTTCTCCCACCTACGGCGGATCGGGAGGTTCAGGTGAGCGTTGCCACGGGAGCCAATGTTGGGGACAGTGTCGCTACTGGTTAGAGCTCGGTGGCGGTTAGACTCCTGGGTTGTCTCCCTGGCTCAGGGAGGACAGTGGGATCTAGCACTTAGAGCAGAGGGACTGGGAGTCGGGACTCCTGGGTCCTATTCCTGCCTCTGCCATTCACTCCTTGTGGGAAGGGGGGGGGGAATCACTCTGTGCCTCAGTTTCCACAGCTGTGAATTTGGGATTTAGTTCAGTAGAGAACTAGACCTTTTATCCACTAGCAGCATCTGCAGCGATGCTGGCTTTGATCCTCATGCTGGAGGGCGTGACCTGATCCCCAGCTGGGCTGGTCAGGAAGGGATTCCCCATGGAGAGGGCTGCTGAGGTCTTCTGCCAGCACTAGCCACAGTCAGTGGCCAGGGATGCCAGGGCTAGATGGGCCCAGGCTGGATGGAGCTGGGGGTCCATGGGTGTGTGTGTTGGGGCTGGGGGGAGATGCTGGTCTGGGAGGGGCTTGCCCTGGGTTGCCAGGCTGGATGGAGTCAGGGGTCTAGCAATGATGGATGGGATGTGTGTGCTAGGGCTAGTGGTCTGGCTGGGCAGATGGGGCCACCAGGCCTAGAAGCGTTGGGGCATCTTGCCAGGGTAGATGGAGTCAGGGATCTATAAGGAAGGTGAAGGTGGGGGTGGCAGGGGGCCGAGGGTGCTGGGCTGGCTGAGAGGGGGCGGATCTGGCCCGGGATGCCCACGTTCTCCTCCCACCTCATTGCAGTGAACCTCACGCCCGGTTCTACGCTGCTCAGATCGTCCTGACCTTTGAGTATCTGCACTCGCTGGATCTCATCTACCGAGACCTGAAGCCAGAGAATCTCCTGATAGACCAGCAGGGCTACATCGAGGTGAGGCTGCCCCCACGCCCATTCCCTTCCCCATCCCAGCACTGGCTCCTGGCTCCCTGCAGTGATCTCCTCCCTGCCCAAGTCTCTCTCTGCTGCCATCCCCTTCCCAAAGCCAAGACACCCCCAGAAATGTAACACGGATAGATTTTGGTTTTGCCAAGCGGGTGAAAGGCCGAACCTGTGTGGGACCCCAGAATACCTGGCCCCCGAGATCATCCTCAGCCAGGTGAGCTGGGGAGGGCCTCTCCGCTGCCTGATCTCCATCTGATTCCTGGTCACCAGGTGGTTCCCCCCACCACACAAATGTTCGGTGTGTGACCCTGGCCTGCTTTCCCCGGGCAGGGTTATAACAAGGCTGTGGACTGGGTGGGCCCTCGGCGTCCTCATCTACGAGATGGTGGCTGGTTACCCCCCGTTCTTCGCGGACCAGCCCATTCAGATCTATGAGAAGATCGTCTCTGGCAAGGTATTTGGGCTGGGGGAGGGGACACTTGTGTGATTTGGGGGGGCGGGGTTCGCCAGCTAAAGGGGGGTGCCAAGTCTCAGCGACTGATCAGAGTGATGCTCACACGCTGCGCCCCCGACATGCTCATGCCCTCCCATGCTCCCCCAATCCCCAACACGTGGGCATCCTCCCTGTCATGTACCCCATTCCCCCTGCACCCCAACACATAGACCCTCCCTTGCCACGTACCCCTGTTCTCCAACGCATGGACATCGTCCCCATTGTGTCCCCCACACATGGACCCTCTCTCGCCACGTGCCCCTATTTCCCCAATACGTGGACTCCATCCCCCACCCCACCACCCTGTAACTCTCATGGGGACTCCTGGAACAGGTGCCTTTGGTTTTCTTATACACTGTTTTGAATTGCAAAACCCTCCACAACCCTGTTATGTTGCAAAACTAAACGTTCCTTAAACACGTTAGTCATCTCCAGGCACTGGTAGAGCACTCATCGCCATAGTAGCCTGACAATTCATCTTTCAGCATGACTTGTTGTAGTCTCCCCTTGAATCAGTTCTTTACCCACCTTTCAACTCTCATATTAATCCTAATCTTCTCCAATTAAACTAATAATTTTCCAGGTAGATTAGATCAATTGCATTTCCTTTGCCTAGAAAATCAGTTCTCTTCTCAAAGAAAGAGATCAGGTTGGTCTAGCACAATCTACCTTTTGTAAAACCATGTGGCATTTTATCCCAATTACCATTTACCTCTATATTCTTAACGATTTCCTCCTTCAAAATTTGTTCTAAGACCTTACATACAACAGAGGCCAAACTAATGAGCCTGAAGTTTCTTAGATCACTTTTTTTCTTTCTTAAATATAGGATACTGTATTTGCAATGCTCCAGTCATAGGGTACAACCCCAGAGTTTACGGATTCATTAAAAATCCTTGCTATTGGATTTGCAATTTCATGTGCCAATTCTTTTAATATTCTTGGATGGAGATTATCCAGGGTCCCTGATTTGGTCCCATTAAGCTGTTTGAGTTTGGCTTCCACCTTGCTTATGGTAATTTCTACTTCCATATCTTGCTCCCATTAGCCACCCTGCCACTGCCCCTAAGCTCCTCATTACCCTTATTCAAAATTGAGGTAAAGTATTCATTTAGGCATTGGGCCATAATCTTTAATCTCCACCCCACCTGCAGTGCTTAGAGGTCTCACTTCTGCTTTCCTTGTTTTCTTTTTATTTATATGGCAGAAGAACCTTTTACTGTTGGTTTTAATTTCCTTTCCAAGGTCCAGCTCTGCTTGGCTTTTGGCAATTCTCACTTTCCCCCTACACTTTCTGACCCCCAAAAGGTTGCTGTCCTTGATGATCCCTCCCATTTTCCATTCCTTGTAGGCTTGCTCTTAATCATCTGTTTTAGATGTTTGTTCATCCTACTTGGCCTGCAGCCTTAGAATCATAGATGATCAGGGTTGGCAGGGACCTTAGGAGGTCATCTAGTCCAACCCCCTGCTTAAAGTAGGACCAACCCCCCAGACAGATTTTTGCCCCACATCCCTAAATGGCCCCCTGAAGGATTGAACTCACAACCCTGGGTTTAGCAGGCCAATGCTCAAACCACAGAGCTATCCCTCTCTTCCCACCCCAATATCTTTTTCCCTTCCCTACACATTTTTTCCCCTTGCTTGAGATGCAGGCTTCCGATAATTTCTACAACTTTGACTAAAAGTAATTCCAGGCCTCCTCCATATTCAGATCCTCGAGTTCATCAGTCCACTTCCCTGACTACTTCCCTTAATTTGTTTAAAGTTTGACCTTTTGAAATCAAGGACTCTAGTTACAGCAGTGGTTCTCAAACTTTAGTAGTGATGACCCCTTTCACATAGCAAGCCTCTCAGTGCGACCCCCTCCCCTATAAATTAAAAACACTTGTTTATATATTTAACACCATTATAAATGCTGGAGGCAAAGTGGGGTTGGGGTGGAGGCTGACAGCTCGCGACCCCCCATGTAATAACCTTGCGACCCCCTGAGGGGTCCTGACCCCCACTTTGAGAACCCCTGAGTTACAGCCCTATTTTTGTTTATCTGTGTCAAGTTGTCTTGCAGTTGTCCCAAACATTAAGAACAAGGGCACAAACCCCAAATTTGTTGAGTTCTGTACTTATATTTCATCAACCAATCATTAAGTGTAAACTCCTCAGGCACTATAACGGCCTTAACATGGAGTCAAAGAAAGTTCCCTGATTACTCCCATCTATCTCACCACTCAGGAGAGCATCCCTTTGTGATAGCTGGTCCCTTACACCAAGAATCACAGCAATATTCAGGTTACTCCCAGTCCCAAAGGACCAGTCACTTACACCTTAGATCTCACACCAAAGACAATGCTTGTATAATAAAATATCTAAAGATTTATTATTAGCAAAAAGGAAATGAGAGTTATTTACAAGGTAAAGCAGGTAAACATACCCACACAAGTTGCAATCATAAATTTCAAAAGATAATAGAAGCTTCTATGATAAGCAAGCCCAATGTGTCCTTTAGGGCTAACCCAGGCTGGGGTTCTCTTGCTTATGATTAGAAAACCTTGCCTCCCAGGGTCAAAGCAGCATAGAAATCCAGTTCCTTCTTGTTGGGGGTTTTTGTTCCCTCCCACCATGTCTTTTGTCCTTTTCAATGTCCCACAATAGTCCACATAGTGTTGATGCCCTTTTCCTGTTGGGGAGGACTTAACACCTTCTGCTGGAGACCAGCATTTTACATTAGTTAACATCTCTCTCCTGTCCGCTGATTTACAGTTACAGAGGCTCACAATATAAAGGTTTAAATATTAGCTTACAATATGGGATACAGATGTTATAAGTGATTAATGCTGCAGCAACTCACAAGCGTTCAATAAAGTCCAAACACATTCTCATGATCTTAATACATATTTTAATAATACTAACACACAGGTGAGCCAGACTGGTTCCAGCTGTGTATTTGTCAATGTTCAGTTGAGATGTGGGGGCCTTGGCATGAGCTGGCTCTTGGTCTGCCAGTGTCACAATCTGTCCATTTAGCTTAAACTGAATTAACTCATGATCACTCGAACCAAGGTTCCTCTACAGCCAGTTCTATGAGGTCCTTGCTAATTAACATATACTAAATCTAAAATGGCATCACCTCTTGTTGGTTTGGTGACTATTTGGTGAAGAAATCTGTCAGTGCCCTCTGGGGCACCTGGCATTGGCCACTGTCGGTAGACAGGATACTGGGCTAGATGGACCTTTGGTCTGACCCAGTACGGCCGTTCTTATGTTCTTATGTTCTTAGCTATCACATCCAGGAATATCTGGGCCTTACCATTATAAATAGCACTTGCCCTCCAATCTATATCTGGGAAATTAAAATCTCCCATAATCACACAATTCCCAATAGTATCTATTTTATCAAAAATAGTAAAAAGGTCTCTATCCATATCCAAATTGAATCCTGGGGGTCTGTAACAGACCCCAAGCACTATCCCAGTGGAGGCTCTGTTACCTTTCTTCCCCCAAAACAGATTCCATTTTATCCATTCAATCACTCCTAATTTCTTTACGGTCTACCTCGTCATTAATATAGAGTGCTACTCCTTTATTTCTGTCTTTCCCGAACAGCATATACCCTTCAATACCTGTGCTCCAGGCATGACTACTATTCCACCATGTTTCAATTATCCCTATATCTGGTTTCACTTTGAGACATCATCAAGTCCCCTGTGCTGAGGTAGGCCCAAATAAACCTAGACCACCATGCACAGGTGTTTGTCTAACCCGTTCTTAAAAACCTCCAGTAATGGGGATTGTACAACCTCCCTTGGAAGCCTATCCAAGAGCATAACTATCATTATAGTTAGAAAGTTTTTCCTAATATCTAATCTAAACCTCCCTTGCTGCAGATTAAGCCCATTACTTCTTGTCCTACCTTCAGTGGACATGGAGAACAATTCATCACTGTCTTCTTTATAAGGCCCTTAACATATTTGGAGACTGTCATCAGGTCCCTCCTCAGTCTTCTTCTCTCAAGACTAAACAAGGCTACGTTTTTTAACTTTTCCTCACAGGTCAGCTTTCTAAACCTTTGATCATTTTTGTTGCTCTCCTCTGGACTTTCTTCCATTTGTCCACATCTTTTCTAAAGGGTACATAAGAACTTAAGAACATAAGAACGGCCGTACTGGGTCAGACCAATGGTCCATCTTCTGACAGGCCAATGCTGGACATAGTACTCTAGCTGAGGCCTAACCAGTGCTGAGTAGAGCAGGACAGTTACCTTCTGTGTCTTAAATACAACACTCCTATTAATACACCCCAGAATGATATTAGCCTTTTTTGCAACTGCATCACATTGTTGGCCCATATATAACTGGTGATACATTAGAACCCCCAGATTCTTTTCAGCAGTGCTACCGCCTAGCCAGTTATTCCCCATTTTGTGATTGTGTATTTGATTTTTCCTTCCTAATTGAAATCTTTGCACTTGTTTTATTGAATTTCATCTTCTTGGTTTTAGAACAATTCTCCAATTTGTCAAGGTCATTGTGACAGGTTCCCCCCGGGGTTCCACCTGGAACTGGGGCACCACTGAGCCACCTTACCCACCAGCCTGGGCTCTCTCACACACTATATTGCTGTGACAAGCTGCAAAGCCCTCCAGCCTGCACTTTCACCAGCATACATACAGGTAGGGACACACCCAGATGCAGTTACATGCAGGCTCTCTGACCAGCCCGTGCATAGGAAGGCTACAGTTAAGACAACTCCCAGTTCCCCAGGCACGCACCCCCTCTGGAGTATAAACCCAAAATTATACCATCTTGTGTTGCACACGGAACTGTACAGCATAAGCTCATAAAATTCGCCCCCTCCCTCAATGTGGAGAGGAATATGCAACAGCCTTTGCCCTTGAGTTATGATTCCCACACACTTCACTCCAATTCACTGGTTTAGATAAAGCAAAAACAAGTTTATTAACTACAACAGATAGATTTTAAGAGAATAGAAATGATAGCAAACAGATCAAAGCAGATTACCTAGCAAATAAACAAAAAACACAAACTAAGTTTAATATACTAAATAGATTGGATATGAATTAGCAGATTCTCACCCTAAGAGATGATACAAGCAGGCTGCAGATTCTTAAGGGGAAAGCTGCACTTGTTTACAGCTTGGAATCCCCAGGTGTTTCATTCAGAGGCTAGAAATCCCTTTAGCCTGGGTCCAGCACTTCCCCCAGTTCAGTTTTTGTTCCTCAGGTGTTTCCAGGTCTTGGGTGGGGAGTGAACACCAGATGATATCACTCCCCACTTTATATAGCTTTTGCATATGGTGGGAACCCTTTGTTCCCAAAGCTTGGTTCCCAGACCAGTATTTTTTTCTGTGGAAAAATACTGACATCCCAAGATTGAGTCCATCACATGGCCTTGTAGCGTCATAGCAGCCATTACTCAGAGGCTGTCTGTGGCGTTGTCAGGAAGGCTCCCCAGGTGGGAGATAAGCTTCTCCTAAGGCCTATTGGTTCTTCCTACTGGCCCATTGCCATGACTAGGCCCTTCCCCACCCACTATCTCGACTGAAAGCATCTTGTCTAGTAAGCGTTACCCAGGTGTAACTACAGATACATAATCAATATTCATAACTTCAGATACAAAAAAGATACATGCACACAAATAGGATAATCATATTCAGCAAATCATAACTTTTCCATAGACGCTTCACATGACTTATCTTGCATAAAATACATCATAATTATGCCATACTTGTATCATAATAATATCACTGTGAAGAATATGGGGTGCAGTGTCAGTCATTTTGAATTCTAATCCTGCCCTCCAAAGTGCTTGCGATCCCTCCCAGGTTGGTGTCATCTGAACATTTTATAGGCATACTCTCCACTCCAAGTCATTAATAAAAATATTGAACAGTACTGGACCCAGGACTGACCCCTGCAGGGCCCCACTAGATACGCCCTCCCAGTTTGACAGCAAACCATTCTTTGAGTATGGTCTTTCAACCAGGTTTGCACTCACCTTATAGTAATTTCATCTATACCACATTTCCCTAGTCTGCTTATGAAACTAGTAAGTAATGAGTGGTGATATTATTGGTTGGTAGCCAATCATATGCTGAGTCATTGCCCTGATTGTGTATTTGTTCAGCATGAACCATGTGTAAGACTCCAAATTAAGGGCTGTTCTGCCTCAGCAGACAGAGATGGAGAAGGCAACACACATAGGGAGACCCAAGGGCAGATGTGAGCTCAGCTGAAGGCCAGGGTTGTGGGGAAGACACCTGGCAGAGGTACAGGGTTCTGGTTCTATCTCTGCTCAGACTCCCTGTCTGACCTGGGGGCAGGGGCCAAGTCACTCAATGCTCCAGATTCTTTCTTGTGTCAGAGCACTGCTTGGAGGGTGGGGGCAGGGAACTAGTTACAGCTCCCTCAGCCTAAGCCAGTCCCAGTTGCAGAGCTCCACACCCCCTGTGGGAGTCAGAGGGGCAGGGAGCAGAGCCAGTACTGATGTCTGTGCTAGCAGGGAGCTCCAGAGGAATTCTCTGCTGCCCATTGGCTGCCCTTTGGTGCTGTCTGACTGGCAGGAAGGGGCTGTAATGTGTTACAGAAAGTGTCGGCCTCTGTTCTCCGTCTGTAAAATGGGGTGATCCCGGCCCCTCTGGTGCATTTTGATGGGGAGCTCTATGCCAGGGACTGTCCCTCACTGTGTGTACATGCAGCAGTACAGGAGAGTTCCCTAAATGAGAGGTGTGTTTGCCACTAGTTAGTTAGTGGATATGGAGGCCAGAAGTTAGTGGATATGGGGCCAGCAGATGGCGCTCAAACACAGTGCTTGGGTTCTGCAGGCCCCGCAAGTGGCTCCCAGCATGCAGCTCTTACCACAAAGCACCTGATCTCTGGGGGGTCTGGTCTGGCCACTGCTGGGGTATGCTAATACAACACTCATTTCCCTTTGTTATCAGATCAAGCTCCCCTCCAAGGCCCCTTTGCAGGGAAATGCATCTCCTGCCATGCCCCTTGCCTTTTATACAGGGAGGTGCCAGTGTGTTTTGGAGGAATCTCTGTCCTGCTCCCAGCTGCACTTCACTATATCTGCCATTTCACTGGGCTCCAGCAGGGCCCTGGACAGGCACCCCCACAAGGAGGCCAGGAGTGAATGTCCATAAGAGCTGGACTCCCCTCGCACTCTCGGGAGCATGAGGCACATGGCCAGGGAGCGGTGGCTCAGGCAGCTTCCACCCTAGTTCAGGGCAGGCTTTTGGCAGAACCTTACGTGCTGTGAGTGCCACCTCATGGCCACAGAGCAGTCTGCACTCAGGCAATGCCTGCGTCCAGACAGCAACTACAGCAACCCCTCCCGCCCCTCGGTTCCCCATGAGTGATCTGGTGTACCCACCACCTAGTGGGTCCTAATGGCAGAGTCTCCACTCGGACTGGCAGGAAGGAAAGGGCATGATCCTTCTCCCTTAGGTGGATCCACATCACCCTCTATCCAGACCAAGGGCTAAAGGCCACTGTCTGGTCCTTAGATCTTGTCGGGGAGTCCAGTGGCTATAGAGACCATGGAAGGATTCTGCTCCCATGTACGCCAGTGTAAATCCAGGGTCTCCGGAGAGCTTCCAGCATTATAGAGGAACTTGGCGGGGCAGGGTCCAAAGGCAACCAGCATTGCCATGGCTAGGCCATTGCAGTTAAGGGGAGTTCTACCAGTGACTTCAATGTGAGCAGTTAGGCCAACGCCAAGCACCATCGATGAGCTGTGGCCGTGGGCCAGATGTTCGTGGAACTCCACAGGCCATGTACTGAATTTTCCAGGCAATCCCCATGGGCCAAACCCAGCCCGCGATGCCAGTGGAGAAGGAGAAGCTTTCTCCATCCCAAAGCAACCCTCAGCTTGTGTCGCCAATGGAAATTAGCTGAAGAAATTAGCACCCCCACATCCCAGGGGCAGGGAGAGGCGTCTGTGCAGCCAGACAATCACCATGTCACAAAGGAAGCAAGGCCAACTCCTTCAAAGCATCTTTTATTTAACTTGTCTGCATTAATTCCCATCTGTCACATTAGACACTCAACACTTCTTATCACTCTTCTGCTGGACGAGGGACACATGCTTGGGAAGGGAACCAGGAGCTTCTTCAGGGCTACAGACAGTTCACATTTCCTTTCTTCCTTCCTTCCTTCATTGTGCAGGTGTCTCAGAGGGCCCCAGCTTCCTTCAGCACCATGCAAACATAATGCATATGCAGCAAGATCATTTAACCCCACCAAGGCAGGGCCTAGGCCTGGCAGGTGCAGAAGAGAGTGATCAGCACCTTGCAAGTTGTGCCCCCTCTATGAGCCCAAGTTTCCTGGTGCAGCTGAATGCTCCCAGGATGTCACCACCACCCTTCCCCCTCCCTGTGCCTCCCCGCAGCTGGGATCGTTGGCAGCATCAGGATGATGTCACGTAGGCAGTCGCTATATACTTCCTGTCGTTGCCATAGGTGGATTTGGTCCAGGTGTAGGTCTTAATGCCCAGCTGATGGCCTCCCAAGCTCAGACGGCACCTGAAGGAGGAAAGTCCACATTTCAGCACTGCCTTGCTCCTGACTCCACCCCTCTCGCAGACGAGCAGCTCAGTGCTCAGGGACTGAGCCCATGCCAGGCAGTGCTGAGGGTAGCCATGCTGACCCCAGAGCTCAGTCCAGAATACAATTGGATTCATGTCTCCCCCACATCACCTAGGCCAAGACAAGCCTCCTCTTAATTCCCCTCACCCCATACTCTATCCAGAACCAGGCTCTGACTGGTTGCCCAGCAGGGAGGTCAGACCGAGAGGTCACCTAGAACAGGTATGCTGGGACAGGTCTGTGTGCCCACCTTGGCCCTGGAATTCCAGGGGGTGAGCGGAGCCTGGGTGAATATCCTTCCACCACAGGGCAGTGGAAGTGGGTGCTTCTGGCTCCACCGTCTTCCCCTCGGTGGGGCAGGCTGAGTGACACACAAGGTATGCAGTACTGTTGTAGCCGAGTTGGTCCAACACAAGACATGATCTCACCCACCATGTCTCTCTGACTTGGAAGGGACAGACGCTAGGGACAGGCACAGTACTTACATCTTCCCCGGCCGAGCAATGAAGCACAAAGTGTAGAGGCCAAATTCAAACTCAGGGCTGCAGCCAATGAAGGCAGAGCCCACCTCCTTGATATAGCCATCCCAGCTGAACTGCATCCCCAGCACGTCAGGGTATGAGTCCCACTAAAGAGAAAGAGAGAGAGCAAGGGATGAGAGCTGTGACCCACCCAGAGATCCAGGGTCACTCTCAGAGCGAGGGATCAGAGCTGTGACCCAGTCAGAAATCCAGCGTCACTCTCAGAGCGAGGGGTGAGAGCTGTGACCCACCCAGAGATCCAGGGTCACTCTCAGAGCGAGGGGTCAGAGCTGTGACTCACCCAGAGATCCAGGGTGGCTCTCAGAGAAAGGGGTCAGAGCTGTGTACCCAGCCAGAGATCGAGGGACACTTTAATTTGCAGAAATATCAGAGCAAGAGGATGTTAACACAAGGTAATTAATGCTTCCCCTGGGCCGTCCTTCCATGCTGGAGCTCGTCTATCCCATGCCCAGCCCTTCCCATCTTGCCCTCCGGGGTCCTGGCAGGAAAAACACACGGAAGGAAGTGTCCCCGATGTGACACTCAGACGGGGGTCAAATGGGCCATTGCTGATACTGGCTGGGATCCTCAACGGAACTGAAGAGAGCAAGCACTCAACTGCCCTTGGATTCCAATGGGATTGCACCGGCTGGGTCCCTGAGACTGCTCTGAAAACCCTCTGTGTCGCACATATGGGGCCAAACCCCCAGCTAGCGCGAATTGGCAAAATGTCATTGACTCCAGAGGAGTGATGCCAATTTACACGAGCCAGGGATCTGGCTCACTGACTCCAGTGGGGCTGTGCTGGGTTTCACTTGCCCATCACCAGTACTTACAGGCCCGTCATAGTTATGGCTGTGGTAGTCAACCAGCCCCTGCTTCTCCAGAAGGTAGAAACGAATCCAGTTGTGGAATCCGGACACTTTTCCTTTTTTGACTTCCCCTAAATAACAAAGGAGACATTCACTGGTTAGCTGCACCCTGAGGAAGAGGCCTAGCGACCCCTCAGCCCTGCCGACACTGGGCCAGCAGAACGTGGCTGGGCACACACATTGAACCCTAGGGGGAAGAGTGTTTCCTCTGCCTTCGTCTGGGAGCAAGTCTGCTCAGTACATGCTTGGCGCTGCCCATCACTCCAGCCAACCTCTGCCCGGGCTGTGTGTACCCAACACCGAGCACTGTACCTGAAAAGACGTGCTCAAAGCCGCTGGAATCCCCCTCATCCTTGCCTCTGGAGTAAAGGCCAAACCACATCTCCTTCAGGTCGCTGACAAACTCCTCCTGGGTGCTGTAGCGCTCTGGAGAGAAAGCAACATGGACAGGGCCCCGAGCAAGTGAGAGGAGGGAAACCAAATTTCAGAGAGAGGAATCTTCTGGCCATGTGTAACGCTGACAGACCCGGTTGTGTCGGTGGCTCTGGAGCTAAATGCATGAGCCTCTACTGATGGACTAAAAGCCACATGGCTCTTAGCCAAGGCTGTAGCAGACATATCAATCTCTAGCTGGGCTAGGTGCCACTACAGGGGGACAGAGCGCCACACCCAGCAGGCCTGGGTTACACATGCTCTGGGCAGATCCCCTCCAGACTCCTGACCAGGCTTTGGAAGAAGCAGAGATGAGGCTGCCTCTGCTCCAGAGCCGGCATCCCAGGTGTTACGGTGAGCTCTGGCCTGCCAGGCAGGACTTTGGGTGCTCAGCCAGTGCTTAGGCCAGTGGTCCCCAACATTTATGTGCGTCCGCCTAGTGCCCAGCAGGGGAGAGAAGCCGGGGCCCCGCGCCTGCCAGGGACAGAGAACTCAGGCTGCGGGCGCGGTGTTCTCAGTTCCCGGCAGACGCGAGGCCCACCTAATGCCCAGCAGGGGAAAAAGCTAGGGCCCCGTGCCTGCTGGGGACAGAGAACTCCGAGGCTGCAGACTGCAGGTTGTGGGCGTCAGTGTTCTCTGTCCCCGGCAGGCGCGGGGCCCGTCTAGTGCCCAGCAGGGGAGAGAAGCCAGGGCCCCGCGCCTGCTGGGGACAGAGTACTCCGGGGCTGCGGGCGCCGGTGTTCTCTGTCCTCGCAGCTTCTCTCCGGCTTCTCTCTTCTCTCTGGATTCATATATTATGTAATATTAAATATGATGGTTTTTGTATTATTTAATGTACAAATGCAAAATAAGCCTTGAAAAATTGTTAGCGCCTGCCACACTCTTCTGAAAACATGAATGTGCTACTGGCCACAAAAAGGTTGGGGACCACTGGCTTAGACAGTGCTGGGCGGCTGCCCATGCACCGTGCCCCTCTTTATATATGTTAATCTTCCCACCTGCAGGGACCCAGCCCGTTGCACAGCTAGCCTGCACCTTCTTGGTTCATAATTCTCAGTGCTGGAGAGAGCTGCTGCATTGACAGCCCTGGGAGCAGTGTGCCCCCGGCACAGCGGAAGCAGAGAGTGGGCCCCCCAGTGCCACCAGCGGGACTCACCCGTCCAGGAGGGAGGTGGTGCTCAGGTTCTGTGGCCCATTCAGACCCTGGCTTCTCTGCTGAGAGCAGCCACGGGAGCTGGTTGTAATGGAGGAGTGTCCTATAACGGTCCCTGAAACTTTGAGCAGGGGTGTGCACAGGAATTTAAATTTGACCCCTTCTGGGGGGACACAGAAGTTCGCTCTCCCCCCTTCCTCCCCAGCCCTGGCAGGAGCTCAATATTCCCTACCTCCATGGCCCCGGGACCGGAGAAGTTCTGTGCCCATGACGATTATTGGAGGGCCCATGCCCCTGCTTGCCCGCCCCTTGCGCACACCCCTGATTTTGCGGAACAGGTGATACCTGTTGCTGTCAGCCATTGGGAAATGTTTGGATGCAGCAAACACCTGTTCTCAGGGTAACTCACATGCTCAGACAGTCTGAGCAATACACTCGGCAGGAAGGTTGGTGACCAGGCCTATCCCTTGCTCAGCAGGTGCAACCCAGTACTACCCCAGCAGGCCCTGGCTGTCCAGTGCTACCCCAGCAGGCCCTTCCCAGTACAACCCCAGCAGGCCCTGGCTGTCCAGTGCTGCCCCAGTAGGGTGACCAGATGAGATGAAGAAAATATCGGGGGGCGGGGGGAAAGCCGAGTGCTGCCAGCCGGCCGAGCAAAAAAAAACCAAAAAAAGCCGAGTGATCCCGGCGGCGCAAAATATCGGGACAAAAATTGCGTCCTGACCACAGATCGGTCGGGACGCGGGACAAACAGCTCAAAATCGGGACGGTCCTGATTTTATCGGAACGTCTGGTCACCCTATACCCCAGCAGGCCCTTCCCAGTACAACCCCAGCAGACCCTGCCCAGTGCTACCCCAGCAGGCCCTGGCTGCCCAGTGCTACTCCAGGCACAGCACAGGATCCACTTACTTTTCTTGTGCAGGAAATTGTAAAGCTTTTTCATGAGCTCCGTTTTCATGACCTCCTGCAGGAAGTTCTCCTGCTCCTTCAGCTGCTCGGCACTGAAGGCTTCCCCTCTGCCCGTCATCCTTTGGTAATTATCCAGCAGCTTAATGAAGCTGGCATAGGTGGGTTTGGAGAAGAGCTTCTCATTGACATATGTGTAGAGTCTGAAATGGAGAGATCATTGGAGCTGGGGGGCAGGAACGGCCAGTACAGCAGCTTTCTGGAACCAGGGCCAGTGACCAGGGACGCCAGGTGCCCAATGTGAGGTTCCTTAAAGGGCCTGGACTGCAAGAGCCAGTGTGCTCAGCACACCCTGAGAATCAGGCCCCTTTAAACTGTCTCAGGTCCAGTGACCAAAATCACTGGGCACTTTTGAAAATTTAGGCCTCAGATCTTTGAAACTGCCCCCCACCCCACTTGCCCTGCCTGCCCCCTCCGCTCCCCCGACTCCCCCCAGCTGGGGCCCCAGCAATCAAGGGGCTCTCCCTGCTCTCTCCCACCCCCCAGGAACTCACATTCTCTAACATCGTCCCCTCCCGTGCAGGCTCCCTGCTCGGAGCCCTGCATGGCACCGGGCCACATTCCACCCTCATGCTGGAGCTGTGGGGGGGTTGGGAGCAGGTCACCCAGCCCAAGGCAATGGCGAGCGCACACAGCACTCACGGCTCAGGAGAATGATCTTCTCTGTCTCTGGTCTCGGCGGAGGACGCGAGATGCTGCGGGTTAATGGTGATGTCTGACTTCTGGGCTTTGTTGTGGTCCACCTTGAAAAGCTGCTCGGAGATGCTCAGGAGTTCTTCGTTGGTGATGGAGTCGTGACTGCTGGAGAATCCCTCTGCAGGGGTCAGGGCCATTGCACAAGCAGATGAGTGGATGTGAAGAGCCAAGCCTGGGAGCTTACCCTTGAGGGAGGGCCCAGCACCCCACTTTCAGCAATTCCAGCAACTCAGTTGCCCCACACCAGGGAGCTTGTCCTGATTTAGGCTTCCCCCTAACACAGAGCTGCAGGGAGTGGGGCAGGGCTATTGAAAGCCACAGCAATGCTGGGGAGAGGGAGAACTGAGGCTTCTAAGCAGGGGAGCCCCAAAATCCCAGTATGACCTCGCTGCTAAGGCAAAAGTCACCCCAGGGCATAGGGAGCACAAGGCTGTGGCACCACTTCAGTCCCACTTCAGCCCACAGGGTGCCCAGGCTTCGTGGTGGTCTCAGCCCCGCGCTGGATTATCTGCAGACTCCAAGTGCATTGGGGCAAGGGCATCACCTGCAATGTGCCTTGCACACAACATGATACTGAAGCTCTGGGAGGCAGTGGTAAGAGGTCATAAGGGCAGGGGAAATTCAGGAGCTAAAGGGGCTGAGCATTCCCAAAGGGGGCCAGGTTTGCAACTGAGAGGAGTTCCCAGCGGACAAGCCTTCCCAACCCTTGGAACTAGTGAGTCTGCAGGGAAGGGCCCTGGTTGTCTAGGGCAGGAGTTCTCCCTACAGACAGGCCCCTCGCCCTGGGCACCAGCAGGAGCAGTGCTGCTAGCTCTAACGATTTCACCAGGAGGCTCCCACTATTTATTTTTTTGCATCAAGCCCTGGCTCCTGGAGTCAGGTGATTATGGGGGAGTGACAGTTTACAGTCCGACTGCCCGATTTTGCCTGGGTCTAAGCTCAGGTGGCCAGCCCAAGCTGCTACCCATGCGGCAACGTCCATTCTGCTATTTTTAGAACATTAGCTCCAGCAGTGCTAATGTGTCTGTCTACCTGGGCTGCAAGGCACGCTACCAGCTGCACTGTAGACAGACCCTCTAAGTCTAAAAGGGACCACTCTGATCATCTAGTGTGACCTGTATAACACAGGCCAGAGACCTTCCCCAATTCAATTCCTTTTTTAACTAGAGCAGATCTTGTAGCACAGGGGTTTTCAACCTTTTTTCATTTGTGGACCCCTACAAGATTTCAAATGGAGGTGCGGACCTCTTTGGAAATCTTAGACATAGTCTGTGGACCCCCAGTGGTCCATGGACCATGGATTGAAAACCACTGTTTTAGGAAAGTATCCAGTCTTGATTTTAAAATGGACAGTGTTGGAGAATCTACCACAACGCTTGGTAATTTTTATAAAGTTTAATTACCCTCACTGTTAAAATTTGCACCTTATTTATCTGAATTTGTCTAGCTTCAACTTCCAACCATTGGATTGCATTAGATCTTTGTCTGTTAGATTGAAGAGCCCATTATTAAATATTTGCTCCCATGTAGGTACTTGTAGACTGTAATCAAGTTACCCCTTACCCTTCTCTTGGTTAAGCTAATTAGATTGAGATCCTTGAGTCTGTCACTATAAGGCAGGTTTTCCAATCCCTTAATCATTCACGGGGCTCTTCTCTGAACCCTCTCCAATTTATCAACACCCCTGTTGAACTGTGGGCACCAGAACTGGACACATTATTCCAGCAGCAGCCACGCCAGTGCCAAGCAGAGAGGTAGAACAACCTCTCTACTCCTACTCGAGATTCCCCTGTTGATGCAGCCCAGGATCGCATTGGCCATTTTGGCCACAGCATCACACTGGGAGCTCATGTTTACCTGATTATCCACCATGACTCCCAATTTTTTCTCAGAATCACTGCTTCCCAGGCTGTAAATATGCCTGCATTCTCTGTTCCTGGGTATAGATACAGATATAAATGCTTCCCCCAGCACCACACAGCACCATCTACCTGCACTGTGCACTGAAGGGGGTCGATGCTACAGATGCCACGGGTCGATGTCATGCCCCACATCTGAGCAGGCAGGGAGAGAGCCTGATCTCCTCACTCAGATAACCAGGGAGGGATCCCGGAGAGATCAGCTCCTCTCTGGCGTAGGAACAAAGAATGCCTGACATGCTGGCAGGATGGGCTCTGTGTGCTGGAGAGCAGGACTCTGAAAGGGACTTGGGGTTGATGATGGAAACCAACCGAACATGAGGTCCCAGTGTGGTTGCGTCTGGGAGTGTGAACACGGGGCTTGGCCATGACAACAGGACTATCAAGTCAGAGCAGGGAAGTGCTATTACCCTGTCTACAGCATCGGCGAGCCTGATACTGGATATTGTGCCCACACTTCAGACACAAGGTTGAACAATTGGAAAGGGTTCCGAGAAAGGCCACAGGAATGATTCAAAGTCAGGAAAACCGGACTGAAGGAGCCCTATCTGTTATCTTCTCCAAGAGCAGGTGAAAAGGTGATTTGAGCCGGGTCTGTAAGTACCACATGGGGAGGAGGTTTCTGGTAGCAGTGGGCTTTTTGAATGGCAAACAAAGGCAGAACGAGATCCAGCTGAACTCTGAAAAATTGAAACAGAAAATGAAATGCAAATTTGTAGCAATGGGAGAATTCCCCATTAGAGCAGCTCACCAAGGTGTATTCTCTGTCACTCGGAGTCCTTCAATCAAGCCCGGGCATCTCCTTCAGAAAGATCTGCTCTGGCCCAATCACAGACTATCACTACAATCACTGACTGCTGGGCCCATGCAAAGATCCTGGTGGATTCTCTGCCTTGTACTAGCCGGGAGCTCCAACTGGATGATCACAATGGCCTTAAAGTCTATGACTCTTTGAGGCCATAGAGGCATGTGGGGACCGAGAGGCCTTATGACATTGTCTGACACCTCCTAGCACCTTTCATCTGCAGCTTATTACAAATCCTGCCCCTCAGGTTTACACCTGGATTTACTTCTGTGGCACACAGCCCTACAACTTTTCTACCACAGACTGAACCACATTGCTGTAACTGCAGTAAAAATGCTGAATCATGAGATTCACGGCTTTGGAAACCCATGGCCTTTGTACTGATAGGAAATGCAGAAGAGCAATAACACATGTGCAGAGCCTTGTGTTTGGGGAAACAGGCAGGGGCTCGCTGGAAAATGGCCGCAGGTCACACACTTTGCTAGCGACAAGTGCAGCTACTCACCCATGGAGTCTGCAGGCCCTGCCATGGGGTCCTTCTGTCTCCCATCTACATTAAGTGAAAAGAAAAAAGAAAGCAAACGATCACTCAGTAGACAGTCCCAGACTCAGGCACCTGGGTTGTGTGGACTTCTCAGGGACTTACACTGAATGTGTTATCTAGAGAAACCGAGGGTAGCAGTTGGTGCCTGATTGTCATTGTTTTCTACTCATTAGAGGACCTCACACACGTGGGCACACACACACATGTTTGCACACGCAAGGGCACATCCAAGCACACACAGACACAAGCGCACACAGCCAGTGCATTGCTCTGCTGTGTCGTTCTCCGTGTTCCATTTGGGACCAATAAGTGTGAGAATTGGACAGACTAATAAGCATAATCACAACTGATAATAATGGTGGAATGGGAGAGCGACAGCAGTGCCAGGAAGCAACCCAGAGCCCAGCCTAGTCCCGTGTCCCCCCAGAAGCCGCTCACCCTCACTGCAGTGCATATGGTAATCTTCACAGCAGTTGCGATGTTTTTCACACTGGGTATTACAGTGACACTCATCCTGCTTGTTGTACGGCTCGTGGCAGCGCCCCCTGCAGGAGTCGGGATCTGTGTACAAGCCTGGGGGAAAGGAAAAACAAGCTTTCAGTTTAAAAGGCAGCAACACCGTCCCTTGGGCTAGTCATGCAGGAATCACGCTGCTGAATCCGACCAATGACGTGGGTCGGGATCAGGGCCGGCTCTAGGGTTTTTGCCGCCCCAAGCAGCACAAAAAAAAAAAAAAAAAAAAGCCGCGATCGCGATCTGCAGCAGCAATTCGGCGGAGGTCCTTCGCTCCGAGCGGGAGTGAGGGACTGTCCGCCGAATTGCCGCCGAACAGCTGGACGTGCCGCCCCTCTCCGGAGTGGCCGCCCCAAGCACCTGCTTGGCAAGCTGGTGCCTGGAGCCGGCCCTGGTCGGGATCCGCATTGTGACAGCTGCCCATGCCACCCACTCCAGAGGAAAGTGCAGAACACTCCTTCGTGGGTAAGTGGGGATCACCTGGGAGGATGGAAGTTCTTTCTCAGTGACCAGCAACCTGGAGCCACGTGGTCGTGTGCACAGACGCTCCAGCCCGATCCCCTGGGAGAGGCTGTTCTGGCCCAGGCCAGGAGAAGGGGCGTCGATCGCACTCAGAATTTTGCTGCTGACCGAGTCAGCTACGTGGCATAGGTGAGTAGCAATGGTCTCAACCCGCAGCGTTTGGGTCCCAGCCTGACGTTCTCTAACATTCAGGGGTGTTTGGATCGGACCTGGCGGTTCTGTTTGGGCAGAGGCTGCGAGTCATTCTGCACAGAGCGTGCAGTGGACTCTCCATGAGCTGGAGTCTGCTCATCAAGTGTGGGACTGGCTCAGCCAGGGGTCGCTGGGTGGTTCCATGCCCTGGGCGGTGCTGGAGCTTGAGCTGGATGGTCACGATGGTCCCTTCTGGCCTGGAATTTGATGACTCTGTGAATGAGGCCTAGGCAGCTCGTAAGCCCCATTTAACCCTGCTTTCATAGCTTCTGCAATTCTAAAGCCAGGAGGGGCCGTTCTGATCATCCAGTCTGAGCCCTACGCAGGCCTGAGAATCCCCTGGCCCCAGCCGCTGGCTTGTGGCAGAGCCCTGAGGTGACTGCAGGCCTGTGCTGAGGTGAATTTCACCCTGGGAAGGGCCAGCAAGGGAGTTAATAGAAAGCTGTGTTAATTCCCAGCATTGTGAATCCCGGACTGCAGCCCCTAGGCATTGCTAGAGACTCACCGGCAGAGCTGGCATGTGCTGTCTCTGTTTCCTCTTTATCCTCAGCAGCTGCAATAAAGGGAAAGGAAAAGCCATGACTGTCTGTAACTGGCGGTGGAGGGGCTGAGAGACGGGAAGGTATGAGCGGGGCTACCCTGTCTTATTTGGACATGGCCCACTCATGGCTGCACCACCCGACGAGCAGCCCATGAAAATAATTAACCACTGGAACAATATAAGGGTCATGGTGGATTTACCATCACTGAAAATTTGTAAGTCAAGTTTGGATGTTTTTCTAAAATATGTCCTCTAGGAATTCTTTTGGGGAAAGTCCTGTGGCCTGCGTTACACAGGAGGTCAGACTAGAGGATCACAGCAGTCCCTAAGGTGCCACAAGTACTCCTGTTATTTTAGCAGTCCCTACTGGCCTTGGAATCTAGGAATCTTGAATCGTGGTGGGACTGGGTTTGCTGTAGAGCTGCCTGGGAACTGGTGTTTCTTCCCTGCCAAAAGTTTCAGTGAAAAAGGAAACGGTTTTGTTTTTGCCAAAAACAATTGTCTGACATCTGGTGCGGGAGGGGGGGGTTGCTGACCAATAGAAAGCATTAGAAATGAATGTTTTCCCTCTTTTTGTAACTGAAAACTGAAACATTTTATCTGGGTGAGTGAAATATTTTGGTAAGACCAAAACTTTCCACCCAACGAGTTCATATTTTTCAGTCACCAAAAATATGAAAAAAATATTAAAACATTTTGTTTTCTGATTCCTGAAATCTGTTTTGGCCTTTGGCTTTTCACCGAAAACCCAAAGAATTTCATCTGATGCGGCCATTGTGGAATATTCCAATGAAAGAGCCAGAAAAGCATTTTGAGGTAAAATTCTCAGCTGCCTCTCGTCTGGGTCTGAAGTGAGAGGGAGCTGAGGCTGCAGGCTGGGAGAGTGCATGAAAGAGCAGGTGGGCGACACAGCCAGCCAATGGCGACTGGTGTCGCTAGCCAGGACAGGCCTGCCAGGTGCAGGCAAGAAGCATGAATGTGATGGAGAAGCAGTGGAGAGATTCCTGGGAGGGGAGTGACCCGGTCGCAGCGCAGGCCAGCGACACTTTGATCTGACCAGCCAGGCTCCAGCATGGCCCCAAGATCAGGAATAGCAGTGACTTAAAGGCATCTTTGCCCATGCATGCCCGCACGCAGGCCCCTCCCTCACTGGGCTGCACTGAGTGCTCCTGGACCCCAGCTGAGGTCAGTGTCTTTTAGCTGCACCTGGTGACTGCACCTTTGAAATGTCACCAACAGTAGCGACTAAGAGAGGCTTTTAGTTTCCCTGCCATAAATCAGCTGTAACTAGAAACTCGCTGCTGTGCCAGGGTTTATGAGATGCACTTGAAAACGGAGGCAATTAGCATTTGCCCTGGAGTGATCCCACAATCCTGTACTCACCTGCCCCACGCCAGGACTGTGGGAAATTTCTGCACGCTGTCATACTGTGATATTGCACCTGGGATCCAGCAATCCCCATGGAAGGAGCCAGGCTCCTGCTGGCTTTGCTCCGTGTGGGAATCAGTGGGGGCTGTTAGTGAGCCCATAGCATGGCCATGCCTCACAGTATCAGTGCTTCAGTGTCGTATAGCTCCAGGAGCTGGACCTGTGCCCTGGACCTGTCAGCTTCCCTGTTAATATCTTAGTTGTATGCAAATTCCTCACAGATTGGGTTCCTTTATGCAACTTCTTTTGCACTGATGCAACACTAGATGATAAGCCCCGAAGCATGATTCTCCCTGGAATGGAGCAATGCCCAGGGGCCGAAGCTGAGGGCAGGGACGGAGCTGGGCGTGACCAATAAACTTCTTTAGAAGTAGGCCACGTTATTTTAGGCTAGGTCTACACTACAGCGGGGGTCCGACCTAAGATACGCAACTTCAGCTACGTGAATACCGTAGCTGAAGTTGCGTATTTTAGGTCGGCTTACCTGGCGGTGAGGACGCGGGAAAGTCGACCGCTGCCGCGCTGCCGCCGACTCCGCTGCCGCCTCTTGCCGAGGTGGATTTCCGGAGTCGACGGCAGAGCGATCAGGGATCGATTTTACCGCGTCTTCACTAGACGCGGTAAGTCGATCCCCGATAGACCGATTGCTACCCGCCGGATCGGCGGGTAGTGAAGACAAAGCCTTAGACTAGTCACTTTCAAACAAGAATAACTTCTGCCCTTGCATTAGTCAGGAAACAAATTACAAGGGCAACCAGTAATCCTCATGCTTCAAGGGCTAATCGAATTGCTAGACAGCATCAGGAGACAAAAAGTTCCTTCTACGTGGCAGCATTGCACAAATGCCCTCTTCATGAGCGTTCAGGAGGGGGTGAGTTTGCCTTCTTCTAAAGTGTCTCTGCGCTGGCAGAGGCAGGACCTGTGGCTAGCGGGACCACTGGGCTGTCCCCATCTGCTGACTGCTACCTTCTAAAGCTGGTTGGGAATTTCCCATCACCCCTTTTTTGGATGAAGAATCGTGGATTTGACTAAATGAAAATGTTTGTGGAACGCGTCTGAAAATTCTGATTTCTTGTCAAAAAATCAAAAACCCGAAAAGAGAAAAATATTCAATGAAAAACCCCATTTTCTGAGGAGCTCTAGCAGTGCCTGATGTGTTGGAGCATGAGCAGTGCCCTGCAAATCTACTCTCTGGGCCCCAGGAGTTCTGCTGTCAGTGCCATGGCATCTAACAGGACAGATGAAGCAACAGAGCCTCAGTACGTTCCTGTCCCAGTCCTCCCACTCCAGTCAGTGCAGTGGTGCAAGTGGGCCCCAAGCTGCCTGCTTCCAGCTGCTCTTGCAGATAGATCCTGGTTTGCAAATCAGGGCAGAAGAACCTGGTTATGATTAAACGTCCCGGTCTTGGGCCACCTAATGCTGCGAACTCCTGACAAATTGTGAGTCAAACCGAGCATCTCCCGTGAGTCCGGTGTGTCCTCAGGAAGTACCGTGAGCTCAGTGTACAATGAAATCATCCAGGCCACTTGCTGCAAACCACCACCAAGGCACCAAAGAAATTCCTGACTTGGGACATCCCGGATGCTGGCAGGAGAGAAGGGTGTGGGGTTCAAGCATCACGCAGTGCTTAAGGCACTTTATTCTGTGTCCCATTCCAACTGGCTGTGCTTCCCAGCACCACACCCAGCCTCTCTGTCTGGGAAGCTCAGCCCTTAAAGCAGTGGTCCCCAAACTTTACAGGGTTGCACCCTCCCTTACCCCTGTGCACGCTTCCCCCCTCCCCACACAAGCCAGGGCCGGGAGCGGGGCCACAGCTCCCAGGGCAGGTGGGAGGGAAATGCAGATGCGGGTAAGGGGGTTGAGGCTGGGGCTGCAGCTCAGGGTGGGGACGGAGCTGGGAGTGAAGCCATAGCTGGGCCCCGGTGGGGGCTGGCAGCCATAGCCACAGACAGGTGTGGACCTGTCCTGAGGCTGGGGACGCAGCCAGAACAGACAGAGCTGGGGGTGGAGCTGAAAGTGGGGCTGGGTGGTGCTCCCTCCCCATCCCCTGTGGGGGCTGGCCCAGGCCGCACTGCACCCCAAACATTCTTGTGTGCCCCCTTAGGGGACTGCACCCCACAGTTTGGGGACCTCTGCTTTAAAGGCATTGTCCCCAGTACCACAGGATGCCACCAAACAGCTGATAGGCAGCGCCACCAAACCCGTTTAGTGGCTTGAGGAGGGGCTTGGGAGAGGGCGGAGACCAGCGAGCAGTGGGCAGGGCCTCAAAGAAGGCGCAGAGTGGGGGCGGAAAGAGGCAGAGCGGGGTTGGGGCCTTGGGGAAAGGAGCGGAGTGGGGGCAGGAAGATATGGAGCAAAGGTGGGGTCTTGGAGGAATGGGCCGAGTGGGGGCGGGGCCTCAGGGCGGAGCGGGAGTAGAGCACCCCCGGAGAAAAGTCAAAGTCGGCGCCTATGAGTGGAGATGGCTCACAAGGTAGAAGACAGCAGAAAATCAGGCTTTTGGCTAGTGATTTGGGCTGAGACTTTCAAAGCTGGCTAAAGGATTTAGTTGCACAATTCCTGGGGGTTTCTGGGACTGGAGTGTCCAGCTCCCCTGGCGGAGCAACAAGTTCATCCTTGCTGACTAAAGAGTCAAACCTGCTCCTCGGTCGTTCCCAGAGACTGAAGTTTGCCCCAGGCCTTGGGAGCTTGCACAAAGCCCCTGCACTTCAGCCCCCCGCCAGAGATCCAGGCCAGTAGAGCATGGGGGTGGGGCTAGGCCTCTGCAAAGGGATTGATTTCAACCGGACATAAAAAAGGAATCCTCCTGTTTAGAAAGGTTAGGTCATTCAATCTGGAAACAGTGACTGCGGGCTCCACGTGCAGCCAAACAAATAAGGCGCTGCTCTGCGGGGGAGGGACTCTGGCTCTAGAGGCCCCAGTGGCTGCGAGCGGCTTTCAATCAGGCCCAGCCGTCCAATCAGCCGCGCCGCACTCTGCAGGAGGGGAAGGGGGAAATCCCGGACATTTCTACCTTATTAGAAATCCCCCCCGGACGGCTATTTAAAGCTAAAAAAGCCGGACATGTCCGGGGAAACCCGGACGGATGGTAACCCTACGTGACTTGACTCACCATTCAAACAGAGCAAACACCCTATCATAGAGAGTTAATACTCACAGCAAATATAAACTGTTGAATTCATTATTCAGAAATGTAATGTATCAGAATAGGGTAATATCCCTTTAAATAGTGTGTGAGCCTTCTAGAGGTACTCACCATGTTCTCTGTTTCCATAGCTGCAAGAACCAGCCAGAGCAGCAGCCTGCCTGTAGCTAGTGTGAGCATGCTGTGTGTGTTTAGTAAACCTGGTTCTTTGGGACCTTACTGTGCCCTGGTGATTTCTTCATGTTGTCTTTGTTGCATAAAGAGCAAAAGACACACACGAACTTTGCATTAGCCACTATCATCTGATTAGCACCAGAGCTAGTCATAAACTGCTCACACAATGTGTCACTTGGTGAATAATAGTGATACTTGTGAAAGAAGGTATCTGAGGGAAAAATAGTCATGGCCTCCACCCAGCACTGGGAGACTCCAGGCTGCCGAGGAGCCCATGGAAAGTGTCTCACAGACTATCCATGAATGAAAAACAAATCAGAGCAAATCACCGCCTGAGCTTGGACAGAAAGTAAAGGGGACATTTGCAGGGATGGGGTGTAAATTATTCACAATAAATAATTGGAGGAGCCCAGGCAGTATTTCTGAGACGGGTATAACCCCAGCGGTGGCTGTGCCCAGCGGTGCTGGAACAATTTGTATAGTGGGGGTGCTGAGAGCCATTCAGGCAAACTGTAAACCCTGTGTCTAATGGAAATCACTTCAAGCCAGGAGGTGCGACAGCACCTCCAGCCCCAGCACCTATGGCTGTGCCATCACAACACTCCAAATACTAGAGCAGCCTCCAGTTTCTACCTTCTTATCAAACCTTCTCCTGCTAAGTCCTAGGGGCCTCAACTTCACAAGGAGCTGAGCAATTCCTAGAGGCACTTAGGATGACCAGACATCCTGATATTAGGGGCTTTATATAGGCCCTATTACCACCCATAGGACCCTATTACCCGCCCCTCCACCCCCCTTAGAACCCTATTACCCTCCCTATCCCAATTTTCCACACTTGTTATCCGGTCACCCTAGAGACGCTAAGCGCCCCAATGGGAAGAGGCCTCAGACCCTTCCATGGTCAAGCCCCCGTTGGGAAGATCTGCTGCCTGGATCATATGAATGCTGTCATAGCATTCTGTGAAACAAAGCATCTCTACTTACTGCCAAAGGCCAAGCTGCAGGCAATTCCTGCTGTGATGAGAAGGATCCAGGTCTTCATTGTTCCAGAGACACAGCAGATGAAGCTTCCAAGGTGTCAGTGAGACGGAGACTCCCGAATTCCCAAACACCTGTCTGCCCGTCCCTGCTATCTATGGGAGGCTCACAGCAATGCCAGGGGAGAGGGTGCTGGGGAAGTTTGCTTGAATCCCTTGTGGGAGGAGAGTGCGGTGGATACGGTGACAGCTGAGTGATGCATGGAGAGGTGTGCACATCAACCTTGCCAAAATTCCACTTTTAAAAAATTTTGATTGCTTAAGATAGGCGGAAGGTTGGAAATTCCGGCTGAGTCTACAGCTGTGCTCTGCCCGCCGCAACATGCATGTGGCCCCAGGACTCTGGGTGCTCTGGTAGCAGAAATTAATAATCCAAGTACTAATGTGTGAGACATCTCTGAGTGCCCTCTCACTGGGGAGTGTATTGCTGACGTTGTCATCCTGCCAGACTCTCCAGACCTGGGCTGCAGTGTGCTGCTCCCTCCAGTGGCCAGGAGAGTAAAGAGGAAACATGCAAATGAAAAGACTGCGGCACTCATTGGGCTAGTTACCAGCTCCTCACCCTGCTCCGCTGTCTGGCTGCTGGCACGTCCTACGCAATAGCTAACCCCCCTCACCCATTGTCTCCCAGACCCTCTGTAGGAAAGCCCCACCCCATTCCCTCCCTTTGAAGTGGCACCGGGCGCTCCCAGTTACCCAACAGCAGTCTCTACAGTTTCTTGCTCCCTGCCCTGTTCCTTCTGCCCTTTGGGGCCTTCAATTATGTTACCTCAGAGTCTCTGGGAGACGCCCGACTGCTCCTGATGGTTTCCAGTCCCAGAACACGTTGTGTAAGCTGGGCAGGACACACACAAGGACCCAGCTCATGGGAGCTGCCGGATGGGATCAAACCAGGGGCCATCTAGCCCAGTCTCCCGGCTCCGAGACTGCCAGCATAGTTGCTTCAGAGGAAGGTGCTAGGAGCCCCGCAGTGGCAGTCATGGGATAACCTGCCCTAGGGAAAGTTCCCAACTCCTGCCCCCTGGTAGTGACCAGTTGGCTCATGCCCCAGAGGGAGAGAGTTCCAAGCCCTTCCAAGCTTACTTAGGTCATGTCTACACTACAAACTGATGCAAGTGTCACTGATCCATATGATCAGTGCTAGACTCCCAGCTTTGGGACAGTCCCTTGGAGGAACCCCTTCCATGTGCCAGACCCCCAAGGGGTCTCCCTCTTCCTTCAGCCTCACTGCCTCTGGGGCTCCAGCCCTCCTGCCTCGTCCCGTGAGTTCTGCTCAGTGAGTCCAACTGAGCCAAACTCCTGGTGGAGACTTGTCCACTCCTCAAGGATTAGTGCATCTCAGCAAGCATTTGCAGTGACACTCAAACAGTGATGTCAAAACAGTCGGGTTCATAAGTTTCCTGGAACACAGCATAGGAAGTCCTTAGGTTAGCAGAGAAATGGAGGTTAAAGCATAATCCAAGTCCACTCTGGTTAGGCAGAGCCCAGCCAAGCTGTAGTGAACTCCATCATTCAAATTTTGTCTCTGTCTGACCTCCTTGGTCAGATCCCAGGTGACAGCACTGACTCCTTCCAGCAACCAACTCTTATCCCCCTCACCCCCACCCCACATACACACACCTTCCCCGTCCTTTGTTCTCGAGCTGGGGAATGTTTCTCAGCTTCCCTGCTGAGAGGTGGGGGAATCCATCTCCCTCTGGGTCGTTGGTTGCTCATGTGAATGTCCTGGTGATTGGCTTTGCTGTTGCCTTCATGTATTCTCCATGGATATGGGGTTGGCCTCAGTGTGACATTCTGTACCCCAAAGCAACACCCTGATACCCCCATTTTCACCATGGTGATATAATTATGATATGTTTTGTGCAAAGTCTGCCTTGTGAGGTATCATTTTAAAAGCCTTGATCTGTTGAGTATTAATATCCTGTTGGATTGTATGTGCTGTCATTGTATCTGGGAGTTAGGAAGTTTTGCTATGTGTGTGTTGCCAAAATATGCTGTGAGGTTAAAAGCACCCAAAACCAGCCTTTCAGATACAACAATAAAAAGGCCCAACAGTATTGATAGCCTATTGAGGGAAATACACACACTAACAAGGATTACCCCAGAAACTGTGTACAATAGAAACCTCTCAGAGATAACACATACACAGTGGACACTGTTTGAATCATGTCACAGCAAAAGATCTTTCCAGCAAGATGGAAGAAGCTATAAAAGGGGGAAGCAACTTCATCACTTGGCCTCACTCTCACTACAACTCAACACCTGGAAACACCTTAGGAGCAAAGACTTAACTGGGGAGGGTGGTCCCAGGCTAAAGGGATTTCGAGCCTGTGTATGGAAGATTGGTGGACTGATTATACCATCACAGTGAGACACTGCTTGATTCAAATCCTGTCTAGTGTATAGAACTTAGATTGTGATTTTGTTTTATTCCTCAGGTAACCAACTTTGATCTGTACAATATTACTTATAATCACTTAAAATCTATCTTTCTGTAGTTAATAAATCTGTTTTATATTTTTTATCTAAAACAGTGTGTTGTTTGAAGTGCAAAGGGAAATCTGCTCAGGAACAGCTGGTGCATTGTCCTCTCCACATTGAGGGAGGGGCGGACTGGGTAATAACTTACACTGGTCAGGCTTCTGGCCAGGGCAGGACAGTACAGCTCTGGGGTCCTAGGCTAGGGAGCTGGGGGAAATTGGCTGGAGCCTCTCTATTGTTATTTCATGAGTGGCTAGGAGAAGCATTCATGTAACTGCAGCTGGGTGTGTCCCTGCATGTGTATGGCTGTGTGGGTGTAAGACCTGCAGCTTGTCATAGCCTTACAATATGAGAGGGAGCCTAGGCTTGTGAGATAGAGGGCTCAGCAGTAGACAGTTCCAAGTTGCACCCCGGGGCAGTACATCACACTCAACCAGTCTTTTTTAATGACTCATCACAGCTCACACACCTGGGCAACATTCAGACCTAGGTCTCTTAGCCTGCCCTGTGAGCAAACAGTCCTTTTTCACTCACTGGGTAACCCTACTGTGTATAGGGGAAACTGAGGCACACATAGGATTCATAAACATATTACAGAAAATTCTCACTTTATCACATTACCTTACATTGGTGTACAGCCACTGAAGTTTGCCTATAGCTCCTGTGCATGCATACTTGGCTGCTTGCATTGGCATTCTGTGTACTCATCAGGAGAGCTTGTGGTGATGCAAAGTCTGCTGCACCACAGGTAGGTATCCCAGTGTGACGTGCTGCTGTTCCACACAATGTCTTTTGGAAATTTTTTGCAATGTGTTGTGGGACAGAAATGACTGGCCCAGGGATCTCTGGGAGCTAGGGGTCAATTTCCCTACCTGCAACATTATCCATCCCATAATGTCATCTGTGACACTCTGGCACCCCAATATTCACCACTGTCATGTAGTTAGGAAATGTTTCGTACAAAGTATGACTTGTGAGGTATCATTCTAAAAGTCTTGCTCTGCTGGACATTAATATCTCGTTGGATTGTATGTGCTATTGTCATATGTGAAGTTATGAAGTCTGGCTATGGATGTGTTACTGAAACACGTTGTGAGGTTGAAAACACCCACAAGCAGCCTTTCGGGTACAACAGTAAAAAGGGCAAACAATGTTAATGGCTTATTGAGGAAATGCACCCAAGCACAAGGATTGCCGCAGGAATTGTGTACAATAGAAACCTCTCCGAGATAGCACTACACAATGGGAACTGTTTGACCCAGGTCAGAGCAAAAGAGCTTTCCAGCAAGTGGGAAGAAGATATAAAAGGGGGAGTTCACTCTCCCTGCAACAACACACCTGGAAACACTTGAGGAATAAAGGAACGGGGGGAAGTGATGGTCCCAGGCTAGAGGGATTTCTAGCCTATGTATGAAAACCTGGAAAACACAAGCTGCAGAGCCAAGGCAGCTTGTGCCTTAGGAATCTGCCAGCCTGTTTATCACGCAGGATGAAAATTTGCTAATTCATATCCTACCTATCTAGTGTGTTAAGATCAATATTTATTTACTAGGTAATCTGCTCTGATGTGTTTGCTATTACTTATAGTCACTTAACATCTATCCTTTTGTAGTTAATAAACGTATTTTATGTTTTAATCCAAACCAGTGGATCGGCTTTTGTTTGACTAAGGTGTCTGGGGAACATCTCAGCTTGGTTACCACAAGTGTGCATGGTCCTCTTCACATTGAGGGAGAGGCAGACTGGGTGTTAAACCCATATACTGGCCACATTTGACCATGGCAGGACGGTACTGCTCTGGGGTCCTAGGCTGGGAAGCTGGGTGTGTCCCTACCTGTGTGAATGCCGGTGAAAGTGCAAACCTGGAGGGCTTTGCAACTTGTCATAGCAGCACAGCGTGAGAGGGAGCCCATGCTGGTGAGTCAGAGGGCTCAGTGGCACTACAGTTCCAGGTGGCACCCCGGGGGTAACCCGTCACACCATCCATATCCCATAATTTTCACACCTTTTTTAAAAAATCCCACAACACTTTTTGGTGTCTGCCATCCAGCCTTGAGAGAAGCACAGAACCCCCAGAGTGCTGAACTATTCTCATGACCGATGCAAACACAGGACGCACAATCCTCTTGTATTTGCAGACCTGCAGGCAGTACCACAACCACAGGGGACATGACAATTTCTTCAAGGACAATTTGCTAAAGGACATGGCGAAAATCATTCAAAGTTTTTGGTAGCATTCACAGAGGAGCTGCAGATGACAGAGCACCACTTCTGGGCCCAAGAAATGAGCACTGACTAGGGAGATCACATAGTAATGCAGGTTGGGGATGACAAGCAGTGGCAGCAGACCTTTTGGTGCAAAAGCTCACATTTCTGGACCTGTGTGCCATGCTCGCCCAAGTCCGGAAGTGTAGAGCGGAATTGACAGTGGAGAAGTGAATAGCGATTGCACTATGGAAGCTTTCAACGCCAGATTGCTACTGGTCAGTGGGAAATCATTTTGGAGTGGGCAAATCCACAGTGGGGGCTATTGTCATGCAAGTGTGCAGAGCCATTAATCATTTCTGCCATGCAAGATTGTGAGTCTTGGCAATGTGCAGGCACATACCAGGTGGATTTGCAGCAATGGGGTTCCTGAACTGCAGTGGGGTGCTAGAAGGCATGCATATCTCTATTTGGGCACCAGCCCACCTTGCCACGGAGCACCTCAAAAAAAAGGACTGTTTTTCTAAGGTTCTGCAAGCTTTAGTGGCTTCACTGATATTAGGGGCTACTTAGGCACCTGAAAACTCTGGGTTTTTGTTTGTTTTTGCAGATAACAACTTAGCAATTAGCTGACAGGAGCATGGTATCTAATTCCTATATAAAGAAAGAAAATTAAATAAATATTAGACCCACTCTGCTCTAATACTAACATGTTCTGACAGCTTGTGTCAAGTCACTTAAGGGACACTGGTTAGGTTTCAGATTTTAATGTATATTCTTACCCTTGAACACAACAATTGAAACAGTTGTAGAAAAATCTAGATTACGTTCTATCATTCAGCCTACTTACTTTTTGCAGTTCACAAAGCTTGGAATAGATCATTTAGTTGGGGATTGTCCATTTAGTTTTTGATTTAGTTGGGGATTGGTCCTGATTTAGTTGGTGATTGGTCCTGCTTTGAGCAGGGGGTTGGACTAGATGACCTCCTGAAGTCCCTTCCAACCCTGATCTTCTATGATTCTATGATTTAACTTTTGGAAACATCCTACTAGGGCAAGGCCCTGTGAGTTTATACTGCACCTGGGGCTCTAGAAGAGTTACCCCACTACAAATAATAGACTAGGCACTGACTTTAAACAGGAGTGAAACTGACACTTTCAAGTCACTTTCAAAGTGTTGCCAACCCCAAATGCTCAAAAATCATGAGTCAGGCTCACCAAAAATCATGAGATGGTCTTAAAAATCATGAGATTATGAACAAATAATAGATTTGGGTTTTTTTATTTGCCTTCTGCTTTTTGAGCCTTTAGGGTGCATTGGGGGTCCCATTTTGAAGCTTTCTCCACAGCCATCCGGGCTAGAAACTTCATTTGTCTTTAACAATGAAGGCTGAAATCATCATGTATCTACTTGGCTCCAGGAATTGGGGCTTTAAGGAGAACAAAAATTATCATGAGACTCATGACAAAATCATGAGACTCATGACAAAATCATGAGAGTTGTCAACACTGCTTTCACTTCTGTTTAAAGGGTAGTTACTTTCCAGAAGGCCCTTAAACACAACACTGCAGTGATTGAGTTGCAGTTCTCTCAGGAGAATATTTAAAACCAAACAGCAAGAAAATGTCACATTTTAAAACTGAGAAAAAAATTGGGTCTTCTGAGGTATCTCAGGGCCACTACAGGCAGGAAAGGAAAATAAACAGACACAGGAGGTCTGGGCAGCTCTTCCTCTTGAAAAAAAGTTGGAGGGTCAAATCTTCTAGTCCTTAATCAGGTAAAACTTCTATTGTCATCAGCGCCTCCACTCATCGATATAAACATGTGTGCAATAACGATACACTTCACACTTATATATCTGAGCCATCTTATCCACGGCTACACATTTTATACACATTGGCTCAGGGACTATATTTTCTGGCATATTCTGAACAGTGCTTGTGTGTCAGTGAATAATACAAATCATGACAATAATCATCGACTTTATGGACTCTGTGGATCAGTTTCTGTTCTTTGTTCTGGAATTGGCCTGAATACAGCTGAAACTTTAAGAATTTGAGGCATAACCTGATGCTCATACGACACTTTCTCATTCCTTCCTTTTCTCAAACTCAGAACAAAAAATGACAAAACAAATGGTTTTCAGTAGGGTTACCATATTTCAGCAAGCAAAAATCTCCAGCCCCAGCTGCAGTGGACGGGGCCTGTGGCTAAATCCAGACCACAGGCCTGGGGTTTAAAAGACCCTTGGAAAGTGGATTCAGTTCAGATGTTCCATGGTTGCCCCCAGAACTGGGACAGAGCAAAAGTGGCCCACAGGTCAGGACCGCCGGTGGTGCTAATAACCCTTAGCTCTTCTCTTAGTTTTTCCTCAGTAAATCGCACAATTAGGAGGGCCTGAAACGTGACTTTTGAATACTTGGGCTGGGCCATACTGCCCCGGTTCAAGAGGGGTCTCTGAACAGGAATAGCAGGGGGCTGCAGGTCAGGAGTGAGGGGCATCTGCAGAGCCGTGAGGGGGGGAACCCAGGACTGAAACAGCTGCGGGTCAGGAGTGAGGAGCTCTGGCAGAGCTGGTGTGGACAGACCAGGGCTGGCATAGCAGGGGGCCGCAGTAAAGGGCACTGGCGGAGCTGGGAGTGAGAGCTGGGATCTAAGGGCTGGGGTAGCAGGGGGCTCCAGTCAGTAGTGAGGGGCACTGGCACAGCTGGTGGGGGCAGCCCAGGGCTGGTGTGGGGGGCCGTAGCTGCAGTTCAGGGTTGAAATGCCTGTATTATGGTAGGACCCAGGAGCCCAAGTCATGGACCAAGGCCCCATTTTGCAAGGCGTTGTACATTATTCATTAGGTGTATTACGGAGTGCCAGTCATGGGTCAGGGTACCATTCTGCTGGGCATAACAAAAAGATGGTGCTTGGCCCGAAGAGCTGACTATCTAATTGCTTAGCTTGGCCGTGAAAGGTGCCCAGGAGACAGGCTGGCAGTTCCCTGAGCGGGGCATGCCTTGGAGGGGTTCTTTGTGCAGGACTCAGGATTTGAAGTCTTTGTCGTGTTGTCGTCCCCCACACACAGTAGAGGGTCCCTGGATCCCCTCCAGTCAAGAGGTGCTGGACAGGATCTGTTCTCTTGCTGCACGGGGCCAGATCCTTAGTTCAGCTGCGCTCGTATCCAGCCTGGCAGAAAGGAAGGGGGATCAGAGCCATGGCCCATCTAGCCTGCCACCCCACCACGATCGCTGACTGGGGGCTCTGCTAGGAGCACATCGCTAGCTGGCCTGAGAGCAGCCTCTGAGCCACTTCCCCGAGGGGTTCTTCCACCAGCCAGTGGGTCCTGGCTCAGGGCACAGCCGTCCCATCCAATCCCCATCACTAATCCCCATCTCTTTCCCTCGCAGAGATCCTCAGCGTTGTCTTTCGCAGCGTGAAGAAGGAAGGAGAATGGAAGGTAAGCAGGCCGGGCCTGCTGCCCTGGTGTTCCCCTGGGGATATGCTGTATCCATATATCGTGCTCCTTCCCCTCCAGCCTCTTGGGATTCATTAGGACCCTGAGGTTTTCCAGGCTGGATCAGATCCCTACTCTGTCTAGCCGATCATCCGCCCCCAGCTAGGCTTGGGTATGTCTGCCTTCCCGCTGTGCTGGATAAGACCCAGCTGGTCCAGCTAGCCCCATATCTCCCCCCACACACACCGGATCAGACCACTGGGCCCAGTGAGCCAGCCTGGGTGGGAGGAGGAGCAGGAAAGCGCCAAGCATGGGGGCAGCATGCACCATTGGGCAGGCAGGTTATTGAGCCCCCGGCATGGACTGGGCTGGGGTGTGTGGAGCAGTGAGCTTGGCCGGTGCGGCAGAGGGAGCACAGGAGACTAAGTTTCCCAGTGGCTGGATCTGGTGCAGCAGGATGCTGGGCTGCACGGAGCAATGGGTTCATTTGGCACGGCAGGAAGGCAGTAGAGATGTTGGGCCGATGGCCTACAGGGCTTTCCTAGGGGAACACGGAGACTCCCCTCGTTCCATTTCTCTGTGCCCTGATCCTGGTTCTGTCCGAGGGCTGGGGAGCGGGTATCTGGTGGATCAGAGGAGGGCACTGGGAGCTAGGACTCCTGGGTTCTGTCCCTGCCTCTTGCACTCACCCTGTCACCTGGGCCAAGAGGCTGATCTCCTCCAGTCTAGGAGGATGGAACCATTCGGAATGGCCGGGTGTCCCAGGTTTGTCTCCGACATCTCGTACCAGCCACTCTGCTCGGAGCCGCTCTCCTTGTCGCTCCTCACGCAGTCCTTAGCACGGTCAGCTCAGCCAAGTGCAGGCTTGGTAACGGCCCTGCCGCTCTGCTGTGGAAGGGCTGGGCCAGGAGCCGTCGGCTCTGCCGTTAGCAGTCGCTCTGCTCCCTTGGCTGTGCCGTGGATGATGATGGTGGGCGGCTGGGCTCAGGGCAGTGACTAGCTCGTCCAAAGCGGCGCGCTCCCCTCTCGCTACCTCAGGTGCTGATCATGGACCACCCCAGCACGCGCATCCTTTCGTCGTGCTGCAAGATGTCCGACATGGACGAAGGCATCACGCGTGAGTGGCCCCTCCCTCCCGTCTGCTCCCCCCGCCAGGGCTCCCCTCCCCCTTGGATACACCTCACAGTCGGGGAGTTGACTTGTCTACATTCACATTTGCATCTAGTTTCCCCCCTTTGCAGCCCCCTAGACACCCTCCTTGCTATTGGTACCTTCCCAGCCAGATCTAGTTCCCTTAGCCCGGCGCTTTCAGCCCCTGGAGCCTCTTCACTGCTTTCTCAGACCCCCGTTAACTCCTCGCTGTTCCTCCCCCATGCTGCGGGCAGGGTCCTGGCAGGAGAGGGGGAATGCTGGCTCCCTGCTCCAGGGTGGAGGAGCCCTGGGGTTGAGGGGCACAGAGCTGAGCCAGCGCTCTAGGGGGCTGTCCCCAGCACAGTACAGAGGGACGTTTCCTCCCTGCTCCGTACTGGGGCAGCATCGCAGCCCATGGCCCCACATCAAAGCTGCTGCTGCATTGTAGCCTGTGGAGCCCCTCAGCCTGCTGCCAGCGAACATCCCTGTTCCCCTTGGCTTCCCCTCCCCCCATCCCGGTTGAGAGCGGCTGGGGTGGGTGGCTAGGACACACTGACCTGCGCCCAATGTCTGCTCTCTCCTAGTTGTGGAAGATATTAACAAGCGCCGGGAGCCAATCCCCAGCCTGGAGGCCATCTACCTGCTCAGCCCTGTGGAGAAGGTAGGAGCTCGGGCCTGGGGCAGCTGGATGGGGAGCAGGGGAGACCCCGGGGCAGCACCTAGTGCAGCCTGGAGGTGACGCTGTCCGGGGGGATGCGCAGCACAAGGTCAGGATGGGAATGGGGCCAGTAGGGGCTCCCCAAGAGGCTGTTTCCCCGGAGCTGGGCTTCGTGTTCTTTGCCACGTGAGGCACAGACTGTCCCCCAGACCTCTCCGCAGTGCAGTCCCGTGGGGGTTGGATGGGAAGGTGCAGCAGGCGGAGAGAGGCAACCTCAGCTAGGCTGACCAGATAGCAAGTGTGAAAAACCGGGACAGGTGTTGGGGGGTAACAGGAGCCTATAGAAGGGGAAACAACTAAATATTGCGACTGTCCCTATAAAATCGGGACATCTGGTCACCCTAAGTCCTCAGCTGAGACTCAAAGTGAAGGAGAATCGCTGAGGCAGAGGCTCAGGTAGCAGGGGCTGTGGGGGAGGAGGCTCCTGCGTCTGCAGCAGGGAGGCCAGTGGAGGGAGACCAGGGGCAGGGGGGTGAAAACCAGCCCACCTCCCGATGGCATCATGCTGGGCCCTGAGTCCCCAGGGGCTGGGCATGGGCTGGGCCCTTCGGGCAGCAGGGAGGGGCCTTGGCTGGTGCTGACAACCCCTCCTCTCCCCCCTTTGCAATCGGTGCAGGCTCTGATCGATGACTTCCAGGGCACCCCCACCTTCACCTACAAGGCAGCTCACGTCTTCTTCCTCAGCCGTGAGTATCGGGGGGCGGGGAATCCCCCTGCCGGGAGCCTGGCCAGCGGCACACTGGAGCCTGGGGGTGGGGGGGTCTCTCTCTGCCGGCAGGCCAGTGCGCAGCACCCTGATTACGCTCTGCCCTCCTGCAGGGGGATGCAGACCCAGCAGGCCAGACCGAACGACCCCACTGATCCCTTCCCCCCCTTCTCCCCCATGGGCCTGCCTCCAGCCAGCACGGCTCACAGACACCTGCAGGGTGCGCCCAGAAAGGCGGCCTCTGGCTACCATTCCCAGCATGCATTGCTCCATCAGTCCCAACTGGGGTGTGGGAATGGTATACCCAGAATACCCAGTGTGTCAAGGTCACATCTGCTTCTCCCCATTACAGCCCAAGTCCCTGTTCCTCCTTGTGCATCATCCTGAGTTGTACACTCCAGTCACTTCCCCCTGCGGTGGGCTGAGGGCAGGGTGTGAGAAAGGGACTGCGTAGGAGAGATTGTGCCCCTGCCTTCCTCGCTGCTGATGCTGCAGAAGCCGAGAACCTGGCGTGACTCTGGTTCAGGGGGGTTGGACTCATAGTTGACTCCTGTGTGGCCCTGCTGACCTGCCCAGGTTCCCCACAGGTGTGCAGCACTACTGCCCCTGCTGTGCCCGTCCTGGCCCCGTCTGTGGGGGCTGGCGCTGTGCTGGGGGTCCTGAGCCCTGTGCCTGTCACCCCCACCCACTGCCTTTGCCTTGCAACCTGTCCTGACCCTCTGTTCAACGAGCTGCGGAAGTCACGGATCACCAAGGCCATCAAAATCCTCAAGGAGATCAACATGGCCTTCCTGCCCTATGAGAGCCAGGTAAGGGGTGACCGGGCTTTGGAGGAGCAGGGCCGCAGGGCAGATGGGTGACGTACGACACCCCAACCTTAGTGTTCCACATGGCTCGGGGCGGGGACACCTTTCCCTTCTAGGGCCCTGGGTTTGACGCCAGCACAGGGCAGCACGTTTTCCCCAATGGCTCGTTCTGTTCGTCCAGTGAAATAAGCGACAGCGGCAGACGCGCGTTGATGCCGGGTTTGCCTGCGGCTACGCTGGGGCTTTCGCCAGACTAGAAGCATGTCCAAGCCCCCTCCCCCAACATTGACTTCTCCAGGGCAGAGATACACCGCTGCAGCTCAGTAAGGACCTGAATCCGGGGCATCTTCATCCCAGGCTGGTGCATGAATCTCTGGGCCGCTGTCCCTCTACCACAACAGGAGTGGCTTTGGCAAAGGGATCTCTCCCTCACTAGGGGCTCGTTCCGGCTCCGCCAGGCTGGCCTGGTCCAACAGCGCATCTTAGGGGCGCGGTATGGGGCACAGCTGGCCTGGCTGCCAGCAGTTGGCACCAGGGTCTGACCTCTGCTCCCCCCGCCCCCCAGGTGTACTCCCTGGACAGGCCACAGTCCTTCCACAACTGGTTCAGCCCCTGCTGCGCCTGGGAAAGGAACAAGGAGCTGGAGATGCTGGCAGAGCAGATTGCTTCATTGTGTGAAACCCTGGAGGAGTATCCAGCCATCCGCTACAGGAAGTGAGTGTGCCCGGGGGGAGGGGTACCCGACCATCCCTACAGGAAGTGAGTGTGCCTGGGGGGAGGGGTACCCGACCATCCCTACAGGAAGTGAGTGTGCCCGGGGGGAGGGGTACCCGGCCATCCGCTACAGGAAGTGAGTGTGCCCGGGGGGAGGGGTACTCGGCCATCCACTAGAGGAAGTGAGTGTGCCCAGGAGGAGGGGTACCCAGTTATCCCTTATAGGAATTGAGTGTGCCATGGGGAGGTACCCAGCCATCCGCTACAGGAAGTGAGTGTGCCCAGAGGGAGAAGGTTACCTGGTCATCTCCTACAGGAAGTGCGTGTGCCCCTGGGGGAGGAGCTGTTTCTACCCACAGGGTTTGTCTTTGCTGCAGGGACCATGAAGATAACTTCCACCTGGCGCATGCTGTACTGGCCAAACTCAAGGTGTTCAAGACTTACGAGCCCAGCATGGGAGAGGTGAGCGAGCTGTGCCGGCCACGCCCTCACCATGGGACAGAGCCGCGAGGGGAGGGGGAGTACATGAGAAGTAGAAGGAAGGAGGAGTGATTTAGAACCTGCTCGGAGATCCTGGCGGGGGGAGGGGTGGGGTCTAGACCCCCTTGGAGATCCTGAGGGCTCGGGAGAACAATAGCATTCCCTGTGTGGTTGGACTAACGGCCCCAGCCCTTCTCTAACAATGGCCGTGGGCGGATCGCAAAGTGCTCTACAAAGGCCAGTGTCCTTATCCCCTCTCTACGGATGGGGAAACCGAGGCACCGACTGGGGAAGTGTGTGCCCAGCACAATCTCTGTTTATAAACAGGGCAGTTTGGTCACAGAAGTAAGCTTTGAACACAGAGCCTCTTCCACACCTGGACACTCCTGTCTGTGTGTGCTCCTACACCCACCACCGTGGTATCAGAACCTCACTAATGAATTCAGCCTCCCAGGGGAGGCAGGGGGGCCTGTGTTACAGATGGGAAACTGAGGCATGCAGGGAGTCTGTCAGAGCAGGAGTAGAACCCAGCTCTCCTGAGCCTTAGCCACAAGTCAGCCCTGACCCAGCTCCTGCCGTCCCCGTCCCACCCCCAGCAGAGGGGAGCTGCAAACACACCCTGCCCTGGATTCTCGCATGGGAAACCCAGTGGCTCCTGTCCCCCTAGGAGAAGCAAAGTGATGTAAAATCCAAGGCCTGCCCAGATCTCTCCCTCCTGTTGCTTCTGCTCTTGCTTCCAGCCTTTGCCGAGCTGCTGGGAGACTGTGCACCTGTGACCAACTGGGAATGTTTGTAATATCTTTTATGAAGCCGATGCATGCCTCAGTTTCCCCTATATGTTTCATGGCTTCTCTGGTGGGGCGTGGGGGGAAGGACTCTCAGCGAAGGTAAGAATCATGGTGTGGGGGGGTGTCACATCCCTGTCTTGGTGAAATGAAGAGAATCCAACCCAGATCAGCCTGGGGGCCAGAAAGACCATGACATCTCCAATGGCTCCTGGCTGGACGCTCCCAGCAGGGAATCGGAGCAGGGGCCCCAGCTCGAGAACACAGGGTTGGGAAGGTTTGAGCTGGGGGATAAGTGGGGGAAGCTGGGAGCTCTCGCCTGAGAACTGACCAAGGTCAGACTGAAGAGGCCTGGTCTACAGGAGGCAATTGCCTCGCTCGGGGGTATGAGAAAGGCGGCGTCACTGAAGCGGCGCAGCTGCAGGGGTTTACATGTAGACAGGCCCTGAGCGAGAGACCCGGAGCCTGAAAACAGGTTTCGCTGCAGCTCGGCCGGGCTCTGGGCTAACGAGAACGGCCTCTTGCTTTAACCTTCAGTGGGCTGGGCTGCCCGGGCTGGGGTCCAGGTGCCTAAGAAACCCGACTGTTCTGACAACGCTGGGGGAGTGGCCCTGTCACCCGGGCTGAGTGGCGTTGGGCCCTGCGGAGTGGACGGGTCTGTCCCAGGGTCTGTCTCAGCTGGACTCGCTGGGCAGGGCTCACGGGGTGAAGCCCAGCAGTTCGGTCTCAGGAGGTGGGAGGCCGTATGGCTTGTCCTGGAGGAAGAGAGAGACCTGTTGGGGTCTGGCACAGCAAAGGGCTTCCTCCCAGAGACTTCCCCAGCTGGGGCCCTGGCACCGACCCTGTGAATCCATGAGCGCACCTTTCCGCTCTACTTTCCCATCCACCGAGGCAGTGTTGCCTAGTGGCTAGAGCCCTGGACTGGGACTGGCTCAGATGCAAGGTGGGGCATAGGGATAACGTCCCATTGTCCCCCTCTGAGACCTTATATCAAAGAGTCTCTGGGCCTGGTGTTGGTTAACAATAGACTAGCCAGGGCCTTCTGGTGTAGTTCCCCCCCTCCCCACGCTGCATATGGGGCAGGGCACAGTCGGGGGGCTGCCTTGTAAGGGGCATGCTCCCGTTGGTGGAGAGGCACGAGCAGAGAGCGTGCTTGGGGGAGTGGCCATTGCTATTTGCACGAGGGGCAGGTGGCCCGTCCCTGCAGGGGGCGTTGCAGCGCAGCTGGGTGGGGAGCTCTCCCGGCCGGTCAGGGCGGGACCCCAGGGCACGTCTCAGCTAGCTTGGTGGGTGTCTCCGGGCTTCCCCTGGGGTTGGGGGCTGGGCCACAGAGAGGGCGGGTGGTGAAGTTTCAGGCCCACCAGGGCCCATTGGATTGTGCTGTGTAAGCCAGGCCAGGAACCATCCGCTGGAGCAGCGGGTGACGGGTCTCTCTCTCCTTTGCCCCAGGGCCCCGACAAAGCCCGCTCTCAGCTGCTAAT
This sequence comes from Emys orbicularis, assembly GCF_028017835.1. Classification (NCBI taxonomy): domain Eukaryota; kingdom Metazoa; phylum Chordata; order Testudines; family Emydidae; genus Emys; species Emys orbicularis. The sequence continues at coordinate 7,595,273 of NC_088701.1, read as the reverse complement.
CGTGGACCGGAGCTTCGACCTGGTGTCCCCACTGCTGCATGAGCTCACCTTCCAGGCCATGGCCTACGACCTGCTCAGCATCGAGAACAACACCTACAGGTAGGGCCTGGCTGCCAGCAGGGGGCGCCCCACACTCCTCCTCAGGCGGGCTGGGGGGGTGGACCCAGGCACCTGCACTGCTCTGTAGCTCCCACGCTCGGGGGAGGGGTGTCGCAGCCTGACCCCATCCCCCCTCCGCAGGTACGAGACAACGGGCACCAGCGACTCGCGGGAGAAGGAGGCGCTGCTGGATGAAGATGACAAACTCTGGGTGCAGCTACGCCACATGCACATCGCTGACGTCTCCAAGTGAGCGCGCTCCGCCCTGCCCCTGACACGCCCCTTTGTGCCCCGTCCATCACCCCGGATATGCCCCTCTGTGCCCCACCCAGGGCCGGGACCCATCCGTCCCCGCCCCCCCCGGACACACCACTTTGTGCCCCACCCAATGCCTAGTGCCGGGACTTGCTACCCCCCCCTTCGGCACACCTCTCCCCTCCCCGCCCAGTGCCAGGACCCCCTACCCCCACTTTGGCACAGCCCTCTCCTCCCCGCCCACTGCCAGGACCTCCCCCTCGGACACACCTCTCCCACCCAGTGCCAGGACAGCCCACCCCGTTGACACCCCCCCTCTTTTCCAGTGCCGGGACTTCCCCCATCCTCCCCTTCAGACACAGCCCTCCCCACCCTGGGGCCCCCTCGGACACACCCCTCCCCTTCCCTTCCCACCCAGTGCTGGAACCCCACTCCCCCTTGGATACACTCCTCTCCCACCCAGTGCAAGGACACCCCCCAGCAACACACCCCTCTCCTGCTCACTGCCAGGACTCCCCCTTCCCCTCCCACCCAGTGCTGGGGCCTGTCCCTCAGACATGCTCCTCTCTGAGTGCTGAGACCCCCTGGACCCAGCCCCTCTCCCCAAAGGACCCCTGAGCGCTCCCTTCCAGAGCAACTGTCTGCATCTCCTCTCGGGGATCCCCCTGGACGCTGTCTTCCCCCGATCCCAGGATCTCCCCAGGCACCTCACAGCCCCTTGAGTGAGTCCCTCACCGACCTCCTGCTGGGCCTGCCTCTGCCCCCCCCCCCCCATCAGGGCACCAGGAGCCCCCAGAGGTGCACTGAACTCTGCCTTGGGGTAACTTGGGAAGAGCCCCCCCCGCCCCATCTGAGACTCTCGAGGCAGAGAACCGTGGTGCCCGTGGGGTGGGGGCTCCATCCCCTGTAGCATAGGACAGGGCACCCCCTACCTATAAGGCAGTGCCTGGCTCCAGCCTGACCCCTCTCCCTGCTGCAGGAAGGTGACTGAGCTGCTGCACACCTTCTGTGAGAGCAAGAGGCTGACCACGGACGAGGTGCGGTGGGGGCTGGGAGGGGGAGCGATTGGGGAGTCTGGGACGGGGGGACCCATCCCACTGCCACTGATGGGGAGGGGAGGCTGCCCTGCTGCCCTAGGAGGGGTTGGTGGGGGGGGCTGTCCAATTGCTCCCAGGGTTTGCCTGTAAAGGGCTAAGAGGTGTATGTGGAGCCCCCTGCCCCCCAGCCAGAGCTCTGGAGCTCCCCACGGTGAGGGAGGGCAAAGGCCCATCGGGCGGGGTCAGAAAGCAGGGTCAGGGCCGCGCAGGGAGAGCTGCAGGGAGCCAACGCTGGCATCTCCCTGGCCCGCTGCCGCTTTACACCTCAAGGGGCACTCGGGTTGCGGGGCTCCCGTCACATTCCAGCTGGCCTGGGAAGAGCAGGTCTAACCCAAGCCACAGCCACACGTGGCCTGAGTGACCCGCCCTGGCATGCGTGGCTGGGCTGCTGACGCTGGCCCCAGGCGAGGCCTCTGCCCTGCAGGGGGCTCTGTGTGCTGGGAGGGGCCGGGATCTCACCACCGCCTCCCACCAGGCCGACATCGAGGACCTGTCCCAGATCCTGAAGAAGCTGCCCGAGTACCAGAGAGAGCTGAACAAGGTAACGGGGCTGGGGCTGTTAGTGGGCGGGGGGCAGGGCATTCAGTGGGGCTGATGGGGGGGCAGGGTGCTCTGTGGGGCTGGTGAGGGACAGTAGGGACTCTCTGGGGGGCAGGGCACTCTGGGGCACTCCGCTTTACTGCCTGATGAGAGCTTCTTACCTGTCCCGTCGGGCAGAGCCATTTCCCCCCCAGGTGCTGTGTGGCACCATGGGCAGCAGCCTGCCCATCAGTGCCCAGAGCTGCCATGTTAGCCGCAGCAATGGCAGCCCTTGGGTAACGCCCACGCCTTGCTGCTGCAGCTCTCAGGAGAGGGCCTTGGTGGGCTTCCAAACCAGCCCGTTGGAGCCACTCCTGGTGCCACTGGGCCACGTGCCAACAGAAAGCTCCTGGCCACTGGCATAGGTACCCCGACACCTGCTGGTCTCCAAGCCCCCAACCTCATGCTGACTAACAGAGAAGCCGTGGGCTGATTTGGAAGCTGCTCCCTCCTCCTGATCCTCCCCTCCAGCTGCCCCACTCCACCCCAGAGGTGGCTGCACTTCAGTGCCGGGCAAAACAATCCCTATATACTCGGCTTACACAGCCGATTGGGGCTGCTCCTCTGGCCAAGGGGCCCTCCTTGGGGGCTGGGGGTGCTCTGGACCAGCCGGTGATGCAGTGCCGCAGTAAACTCCCCCCTGTCCCGGTCTCTCCCCGCAGTACTCCACGCACCTGAACCTGGCCGAGGACTGCATGCGGCACTTCAAAGGGACGGTGGAGAAGCTGTGCAGCGTGGAGCAGGTGGGTCTGTGGGCAGAGCCTGGCTGGGGGCCAGAGTCTGGCTCATGGACTCAGCCCGGAGAAAGGGGTCTCAGAGCCGCAGGCTCGCTGGAGCCAGGGCCAGCCCCCCCATGTAGCACCGCGGGTGCAGAAGGGGGACATGGGGCTCGGGTTACTCCCTGGGGGCCCGTTGCTCACCCCAGGGGGAGCTGACCCCAGGGAGGAGGGGGCCCTGGCACAGGGGGTAGGGTTTTTTTTTTTTTAAACCACACTCACCCGTCCAGGTCTTCGGCGGCAATTCAGCAGAGGGTCCTTCAGTCGCTGACGGTCTGCAGCGGCATTTCGGCAGCGGGTAATAAACCTTGCCACCAAAGACAGAAGCACCCGCCGCCGAAATGCCGCCGAAGACCCGGACGGGTGAGTGTGGTTTAAAAAAAAAAAAAAAAAAAAATAGCCCGAACCAAAATACCGTACTTCGGTCGGGACGCAGGACAAACTCCTCAAAATTGGGACAGTCCTGGTTTTATCGGGACGTCTGGTCACCCTAAGTGCCATGGACACGGAGTGAAAGGACTCTGATTCTTGCCAATATCTCCTATGTAAGGTCTCCAGACATCTTCAGTTATCATAACACCCTGTAATCCAGGGTCATCACTTTCTGAATCATTCACCTTTTAGTCTGATACCTTCTAGTTTGATCTCTGCCCAAAGGCAGTTTTTTAAAGTTGGTTGTTTTTTTTTTTTAAGTTTGATCAGAATTCCTTCAGGCCAGGGCATGAGAGTTCAGCAGTGGAGCAAGAATACATAAAGCCACAGAGGAGTGTGGAAAGTATGTGCACTGATTAACTCCAGACTTCTGTTTTCCTAGGCAATTAAATGCAAAGGGCCCAGGAATAAGTGAACTTGGCTGTGTTGTACATAGACTGATGTCAGTTATTCTTTCCCTTATGAAATGTAAACTTTAATGTGTTGTGTTCTAACAACATAACATTAAGGTTTACATTTAATCTATTTTTAAAAGTAGCAATGTGCTGAATAGCCCCTCCCCCCCCCAGCTAGATTAAGAGGGGTATCAAAACAGATTATTAAAGTGACTTGCAAAAGGTGACATGCTGGAGTTCACGTTGCCAGTTAATTCTGACTGTATTTAAAGGTTGGTATCTTCCTTTGAAACAGAAAACAAGAAGGGTTAAAGAGCTTAAATTGGAAATTGACAGATTCTAAGATCCTCCCACAGGAGTACAGAGGGTTTGCCCTGGCCTCTGGTTGCACTCCTTACTCCTGGGGGAATTCTGCGCCACTGCAGAATGCAGAATTTTGCAGAAATGAATGTTGTGCACGCAGAATTTCCTCCTCCTTCCCCCCCCCCCCTGAAATGGGCTGCAGTGCTGCTAGCCGCCACTAGGGGCTGCTGGACCCGGCAGAGCTCAGCTCACAAATAGAAGACAAGGCCGGGGGTAGGGGGAAGGGAACTGGAGGGTTCCCAGCAAGCCCTGAAGGAAGGAGGCAGCGGTGCGCAGGAAACTGGGACCCAGCATCAGGCTGTTTACCCCTAGAGCGCAGGGATCCAGAGGGATCAAGGGTGTGAATGCCTGGGTTGGGGCAGGGCGCCCACAGCTGGCCTCTAGGGGGGCAGGCAGTGTGTGTGTCTGGGCTGGGGGGCGCAGGTTGCAACTGGGCTCTGGAGGGGAGAGGGTGTAAGTGTCTGGGGTGTGGGGGTTGCCCTACAGCTGGCCTCCTGGGGGTATAGGGTGAGAGTGTCTGGGCGGAGGAGGGGGTTGCAGCTGGTCTCTGAGGGGGTGTGAGTGTCTGGGCTGGGATGGGACATGGCTGGGCTCTGGGGAGAGGAGAGGTGTCTGGCCCCCTGGCTGGGCTCTGTAGGGGAGGGGGCAGAGAAACAGGAACTGCGTTGTTGTAGGAGTTTCTTTAACTCTCTACTCCTGGGGGAAATTTTGTGTGTTTGTATTGTTACAGACCTACTTGCTGAAATAATTGAATCTGGCTTGATTATATAGTGTTGTTTTGCAAATAAATTTTGCAGAATTTTTGATATTTTTTTTTGGCGCAGAATTCCCCTAGGAGTAACTCCTGGTGTAAATTCCCGCTCAAAAAGCTCTATTGCAAGTCTAGTTAAACTTTGTTCTTCAAAGATCCCCTGACAAAAAACGTCTGTGTTCCATGATGGAATCTTTGAGTCCAAATCACTTCCTGAAACACACAAACTTGAACTCTTATTTTTTAAAAATAAAATGTAGTAACCCATTAAATGCTCCCTCCTGTTTCTGCTTTTGCTGCAGAGGTTGGTGACTTTAATAGCTCTTCTTCCTGCAGAGGAGCTTTCTTTTTGGATGAGGAGTGTTAGCTCCCTGCATGGGATGTAGAGCACCGAGGGGACAGGCTTGCTCTGGTGGTCTTGCTGCGTGGCTTGGATGGTTGCTTGGTTGTTGCCCTTGTGGCTTTGCTTCGTGGAATCTGGGAAGGGGTGGCAGTAGCTCTGGTCTCACCATGGTGGTGGCATCTCTTGCAAGGGGTGGCAGTAGCTCTGGTCTCACCATGGTAATGGCATCTCTTGCAGGCTGCTGGAAGCAGATTCCAAGTCCATGCGCTCTATGAATGGCTCCCGCAGGAACAGCAGCTCCTCCTTAGTCTCCAGCTCCTCAGCCTCCTCAAACCTAAGCCACCTCGAGGAGGACACCTGGATCCTATGGGGGAGGATTGTCAACGAATGGGACGAATGGCGGAAGAAGAAAGAGAAACTGCTGAAGGTGAGGAAAGAGGGCAGGTTAGCGAGAAATTGAGAGGCTGATAGCACAGACATCCCCACCCCCACCCCATGCTCCTTCCCAGCAAAACCTGAGATCCTTTTCAGGGTCAAAGGTGGTTTGATTTCCTCTGTGGCAAGTCCTAGGACAGGGTTAGAGCCACAAACATTCTTTCCCTACTCACCCCCATATCTATCGATCTCAATCACAAGTGAGAAGGGATGGATCCTCTTCAGGGCTCTCTGCAGCATCCCAAACCCTTGCCAGCATAAATTTACTGTATGCTCTGTACAAATGACACGTAAAATCAATGTAGACCTACTGGGCATGGCAAGGTACTAGTCAGTATGCGAGTGGGATTATGTAAGCAGTCGCTGGCCAAGCTATTTTCCTGCTGTTTGCACGTGATCACTGCCCAGAAGTGTCAGGAATCAAACCCAAATGTAACGCATTGTTCTACGTAAAGCTGCTCCACCTCTCGTAACAAGTGTTTGTCTGATCTATGTTAGAGCATCGTTCTGGGTCGGTTCTGTGCCGGGTTCTGTTGCGAGACTAATGTGGGATTTGTCTCGTTTTGCACCTGTAGATGCCTGAAGAAGAGGCTTTCTGTGTGTTTGTGCGACTGATGCAGGAATATCGATTACGAGAGCTATTCAAACCCAGCATGGCTGAGCTGGGCCTCTGCATCTACCAGTTTGAGTACATGCTGCAGGTAAATACAGCGAGGAGACCAGGGTGGTAGTAGCTTAGACAATGAGACCATGTGATCCAGAGCAGTAGCAGGCTAAGTATGGGGAACTGGCCAGTGGTTTCTTTGTGCACATAATGGTCTGTGAATCCAGGCTGGAGAAGTCTGGCTCCTTTCCAGATTCCCCTGGGAGTGTTAGAGAAGACCGGAGCGGCTAATGGAATTGGTTCCTGCAATGGAGTCCTTAGCTCTGATAGTTGAGAGCCTCCTCTGGCCAAGAGACTCCCATATCCCAGAGGGGATGGTGGGACCCAGTTGGCTGTAATTATCAGCGGTAGTAAAACGTCTGCTGTGTCTTTCTCATATTCAGGAGCAGCTGCCTGAGCTGAACATCCACTTCCGCTCCCAGAATTTCCTCACCTCCATGTACTCGTCGTCCTGGTTTCTCACCCTCTTCCTCACGACCTTCCCTCTGCCTGTGGCCACCCGAGTGTTTGACATCTTCATGTATGAGGTAAAGTGCTTTATACCAGGACGACTGGGGGCATGAGCATGGGCTCACAGGGATTTCTGATATTGCTTTTCTCAGTGCAGTGTTCAAAGGCAACGATGCCAGCATCTGGGAGGGATTAATTGAGAACAAGATAAATCATTTAAAAAAGACACAGCTGCATTTTCTGCTTGAATAGAAGAACCTCGTTAGATCTTGCTTAGGCTGCCTTGTAAAATAAAAAAGGGGTTTCCCTGCTACACAGTGCTTGACGTGTTTAAAAACCTGGGTCCTGATTTTCTTTTTTCCAATGACACTGAGCACCCCAAACTCCCATTGAATCTCTTGCATTCCTGGGCGACTAGATGGGATTACACTGAAAATCAGCAATGATTAGCCCTGATGGACCAGCCAGGGGAACAGCTTAGTGGCAGGAGCCCTATACTGCACTTCACTCCTCCCCACTGAGTCTGGCCCTATTAGCAGAAGTATCCTTGGGGGTGTGTGTGTGTGTGTGTGTAAATTGGAGTCATTTCTATGCTAGCGGCGGCCAAACTGCAACACATGGAGTTGTGGGGAGATAGGTCCTAGTCAGCCTTCTTGATCCAAGGGGTCTGGCTAGGGTGACCTGACAGCAAATGTGAAAAATCGGGATGGGGTAGGGGTAATAGGAGTTTATATAAGAAAAAGACCCCAAAATCAGGACTGTCCCTATAAAATCCGGACATCTGGTCACCCTAGATCTGGCTGACCAGACCTGCACTCAGGATGAGGTATTTGCATATGCCCATTTTCTGCAAGTTAGTTGTTTGTCCTCCCTGAGCCTGGCAAGTTGCCTTTAGGGACCATTGAGCTGGTCAGAGTTTGGGTTCACCACACAGTATGTGCAAATTTGAGATGTAAGCTTTAACTTGTAGCTGATCCTAAGGAAACTGACACAATTTTCCCCCAGTGAGACTTTTGTGTGACCCACTAGAAATTCAGGGCCTAATTCTCAGTTATGCTAAAGGCCCCTTTATGTGGCTCTGGCAGTGAAGTTCTTGTGTCATCATTGCTCTGGCAGGGTAAAGGGAGCTTAGTGTGGGCATCAATTACATTTACTTTAAGGCTCTTTTTATTGCCAGAGTGATGTCCGGGCCTGGTTGTAAATGAGAATCAGGCCTTGGGTGCCTTTCCCTGTCCTCCTCCTCTCTGCAGCCCAGAGCTTGGGCACCTAATTTTTATTGCACTCTCAAATGCCACATGAGCCTTGTGTCTGGGGCTGAAACTTCTCTGTGCTTTGCCATAGGGGCTGGAGATCGTCTTCCGTGTGGGGATGGCCCTCCTGCAGTTCAACCAGGCAGAGCTGATGCAGCTGGATATGGAGGGGATGTCGCAGGTCAGAGCAGCTCCACATTGCACTCAAACTGCCCTCTAGGGAGGGGTTTATACTTCAGCCATGCAGTTGTGGTAGAAAGAGCCTCACCAAATGCACGGTCCATTTTGGTCAATTTCACGGTCATAGGATTTTAGAAATCATAAATTTCGTGATTTCAGCTATTTAAATCTGAAATTTCATGGTGTTGTAATTGTAAGGGTCCTGACACAAAAAGGAGTTGTGGAGGGGGGTTGCAAGGTTATAGTACAGGGGGGTTTGTGATACTGCTACCCTGATTTCTGCGCTACTGCTGGTGGCAGCACTGCCTTCCAAGCTGGAGAGCGGTGGCTGCTGGCCAGGAAGTAAGGGTGACATGATATGGTATTGCCACCCTTACTTCCATGCTGCTGCTGGCGGGGGGGCTGCCTTCAGAGCTGGGCGCTTGGCCAACAGCCGCTGCTATCCAGCTGCCCAGTTCTGAAAGCAGTGCAGTAGTAAGGGTGGCAATACTGCAACACGCCCCCTCCTAAAATAACCTTGCAATGCCCCTGCAACTCCCTTTTGGGTCAGGACCCCCGATTCGAGAAACTGTGGTCTCCTCAGTGAAATCTGTATAGTATAGGTTAAAAGCACACAAGACCAGATTGCACGGGGGGGAGCCAGATTTCACAGTCTGTTGTGTTTTTCATGGCTGTGAATTTGGTAGGGCCCTACCCATAATCCTGTTGAGCTCTGATTGGCTGGCCATACCCAGTGTATAAATAGAAGATGCCCAGTATAACTCCCAAGGTCAGCCCATTTCCTAGTGACTGGCCCATGCATCAGCACAGAGTGGTCTGGAGCTCTTGTGGTGTGACACTGCTCTGTGTAACACTGGTGTGCTTCCAGCCTTGAAGAGGCTCCTCCTGCCATGCATCTGAAACTCAGTGGGCCAGGAGTCTGAGCAGCCTCTCTTACATCCTGCCACCCTCTAGTCCCTGTCTAGCCCAGAACCTGAGTCCAGAACTTTGTGAAAAGTGAGTTTAAGCAACTTCTACAGGCAGTCTCCTTTTTCCTCAGGCACAATTTCAAAGGTGAGATGTGAAAGAATCCCCAATAGATATTCTCACTCTCCAAACAGTGAAATAGTTGCCTGCAATGTGTAAGATTTATCCCAGCAGTGCCATGCACAGGGTTAATCTTACAGCCCAGTAACTGTGACTCTTGTTCTGCTTAGACTGCAGATGATGCAGTACCAACCTCTTGGCTGCGTGGGACCCACTGCTGAGTCCAAGCAGTTGGTGGGAAGGGCGAATAAAACAATTGCATCACAAGAGAATGCATTACAGTGTTAAATACAATTGGGCTTTGTGAGCCTGGCCCAACAGCAGTTACAGCTCTAACTCGCTGTGCTGTCCATGTCATGCACCAGACAGAAGGTGAAGAAGTGCTTTCAGGCCTGCTTAGGTTGCAGTGATTTTCCTTTCAGTCCCCCTGCAGCCTGGGCACTATGAGGCATAACTTTGTTATTCTGTTGGATTTGAGATGTCCCGAGACCAAACACATGAACATCCTCTGTGTGTTTGGAACTGACAGTATTAGATAAGCTCCTGTGCCTGCCTTGTGCAGGAGCTCAGAGCCTACAAGTCATGTCATCTGCCTGTGCCTCAGTTTCCCCTAACTCACCCCTCTGGTGTTAAGATAAGAACTATAAAAATGCCAAGAGTGGTGCATTGTCCATGCTGCCCTGTCAGCAGGAGCCTGTCCATGATCCTGGGCCATAAATGGGGGAAGGGGTGTAATCCCCTCCAGAATTCCTAGAAATACCCTCCTGTTTTTCTCTTCCCTCCCCCCCCCACACACCCCTCCCTTACTGACTCCAGCCATCCAGCTTCTTCTCATGCAGCTATGCTTCCCACCCTTTTCCCTGGCTGCTGAAGCTGGAACTTTGGAGACTTTCCAGATACTGAACATACCCAAGTGCTGCTCAGAAAGAGTCCCACATTCCACAGGTGCACTTGAAACACTCAGGTCTGAAACACCAAGGTGTAGTCACTAGTCAGAGACTTCTCGTGATTGCTCAAGAGGGTCAGACACAACTAGAGCTGAGGTAGCGCAGGGAAGGCAAGTTGCTGGGCTGTCTGCTCTGGCTTGAGAGGGGAAGCAAGTACTGAATGAAGAGGATGGGAGGAGATTTGGGGAGAGTGGGTAGAATTTATTAGAGTGCTCAAAAGGGGCTCAGAGAAATGCATCCTGCCCTCTGCTCCCTTCCCACAGTATTTCCAGAAGGTGATTCCTTATCAGTTCGACAGTTGCCCGGACAAGTTGATCCTGAAGACATACCAGGTCAAATACAACCCCAAGAAAATGAAGAGGTAAGTTTGCTCCCTCACCCTGTGAAAGATCCTAGACAGGCGACTGGCAGAAAAACCCCTCCCTGGTCTGTGCTGTTTCGAGGATCCTGCGCTAGACTTAAGCGGGAGGACAGGGAACGGAAAGGGAGCGTGCATTGCGGGCTCTTCTAGATATTCTTTAGAGCCACACAGCAAGCAGCAGTGAAAATAGAGAAGAGATGAGTGAGTGCTGTGCGGGAGGACTCACTAATAACAAGGGAGTTACTGCCTTCTCTGACAGCAGGTCTGATGGACTTGTGGGAGGCCATGAAAGCTTTCCCGCACTATAGAGACAAGGCACGCTGATGGCAGCAGAGCTGCTTGGCCTTGGCAGGGACTCTGGCTTTGTTAGGAGTTGGGGGGGCATTTTGTGTATCCAAGGAAGTGAGTATAGCTCCTACCCCGAACTTCCATCTCCTGCTGTGCAAGCAGGGGATGCTATGACCTCCTGCCTTCCTCTCCTGGAAGATAGAAGCCTGCAATTTGAATCTCTTAAGTGGGGACAGTCATCCTGACACTTGGTACGAAGGAGGGTGCAGAAGCTGGAAAGATAAAGATCAGGCAAAATTGGCCTATTCCAATTTTTCTTGTAGTTCAGTTAAGGGACTAGTTACTTCCTACCCCCGTGGTAGCCTACAGTAGCTGGTCTGCCTTATTGTAAATTGACTGAATGACTAGTGCCCTTCAATCAGGCTGGGTCTTCCCAGCTCTGACAGTACTGTGTAGTGAGCAAAACTGTCCCCTTCCCCAAAAGATGGGACAGAAAGGAGAATCCCTTTGGGAGCACACAGTACTGAGAGACATATTGTTATCCAACAGCAGAACCATGAAACCAAGCCAAAGGGTTCAGTCGGGGGCAGGGGAGGATTGCTTGGAGAGGTGAGTTTAAGGAATGGTATTGGGGACACTCATAGGCACACAAGCTCTCTGTTCCTCTTGTGCTGCTGCTCACTCCTCACCACAAATCCTGATCCTCGGCCTGTGGCCACCCACTGTGCTGCTCATCAGCTGATCTGGATGCCAAGTTCTCTGGGATTGTGGCTCCAACTGAGGAGCAAGCAGTAGGAGCTGAGGACCGGAGTGTGTCAGTGGTAGGTCTTTAAGTTGATTACAAGTGTGTAAGACCTCAGCCATGCAGCTAGGGGACTTAAAAATAGAAGACTTGGGTGAGGCAGTGTGTTTGTAAAAATCCGCATATATGTAAAACCCCCAATCCAGGGTCACTAATTTGCCCCATCATGCCCAGAAGCTTCAATATGTGTGGCCTGTTGCTGCATGGGCCTCAGCACAAGGCACTGCAGGGGAGTTGTGGTGTCAGCCTAGATTGTTATCTCCTGTCCTTTGCAGGTGTACCCACTGACCCTGAGCGCTCTGCTGGGGGGGAGGGGGCGTGTGGGTCTGAAGCAGGTTTGATCCAACCTGGCTTGCATGTCTGTCTCAGGCTGGAGAAGGAGTATGCTGCAATCAAAAACAAAGAGATGGAGGAGCAGACTGAGATCAAAGTAAGTCCTTTCTTTGCTCCATGCCCTCCTTGCTCTAGTGTTGTCTGTATCACAGCAGCACACAGAGGGAAAGGTTATGGGAGCCACCTTAGTTTAACTCTGAGAGCTCATCAGATCACTGCCTCTAATGCTTCTTATTGGTGCTCCAGCACCGTTATCCAAAGCTAGACCTATAGAGACAGAGATTACAGCTTTACAGACCTTTTCCCCTGAAAAAGATCCCATGTGCTTCTTATAAGCATAACACAGATGCTCCCCTCTCCCATCTGGCCTTTCACATTTGTGTAGCTAACTGCACTTGGGTACTGAAATTCCCCCAGCAACTTCAGTCGGATGCCCCCTTCATTTTTTGTGTGGTGATGCTGCATGCTGTTAAACAGCTGCCATGTTCCACCCCAGAGATAGCTGCACTTCAGAGATGAGTGAGGTGATCTCTATATATACTGTCTGGATTCCTAGGGAATGAAAGGCACTATGTAAATGTAAGAGATTACTCCTCCTTCATTCTTATGGCTGAATTTGGAGCCTACCCCAAAGCACTGGCAAAGGGTTTTCTGCAGCCCAGAAGTTCTCTTTAGGTCTCTGGTCCATCACTTGCTGTGATTTCAGTTACTTCCCAGTAGAGGGCAGACCCAACCTATTTAATAAGCCCAGGCTTGCATACAGGAAGCTCCAGACTAGCTTGGCTTCCAAAAACGAGGCCTTGCACAGCTGCCTGTCCCAGCTCACTATCAACGTGCCCAGGAAAGGCAACCATTAGGCCAGGCCATGTAGGCCGCATCATAAGCTCACACCACTACCTGGCATGTCAGTCTAATGCACTGTCGACAATAGTGATGGCTTCTAAAGGAAGGCTTTGGAGCCGGGTCAAAGGGCAGGGACTAGACGTACTGTCAGGGTGACTATTAAAGTGATGCTTGTGTGTTCAAATGTCTTGCAAGCTGGATGAGATGCTAAAGCACTTTACATCTTACTTGCCAGGTCACTGAACTGATGCTTAGATTGTTGTTTGTTTTTTTTGTTTTTTTAAATCTTCAACTGCAGAATAAAATGCATCGAGCCCAAGTCGTGAAGATACGCTGAGGTCACTTGTAAAAGGGTATCTCTGGAACTGAGCAGAGTGCTGGATTTCTTTTCCCATGTGGCATTGACCATACTTTGGTGTGGCTTTTAAAACTTATTTACCTGGCCTGCAATTGATTTGATTGCCCTGCCCTTGAGTTCTGTACCTCAGCCTCTAATTCTGTCACTCAGCCTCACACTGTAAAATACTTCAAACTACTTAGTTCTTGTGTAAAAAACTTACAAAATGGATTTAAATAAAGCTTAAAAGGAAAATCTACAGAACCAGAGAGAATCCCTGATTACCCTAGGGCTTCCTGGCCCCATGCATGACCGAGGGTCATCTACCAGCCTATCCACACTGCTGTCCTGCACTCTGGCACTATCGTCCTGATCTTCAGAGGTGCTGAGCACCTGCAGCTCCCATCCACCTCAGCAGGTAAACGTGAGCATTCAGCACCTCTGTAAAATCAGGCCCTAGATGCTAGGTCCTCTCTCTGACCGCACTTGCCAAGATCAAGGATTTAGTATCATCTTTCCAGGTGGTAAGGACTCTGGCTCTCATGGATTTTCCATTGCTAATTACTACGATCTTGTAGGACATCACTGAGAACATCTTCAAGGTCTGCAGGCAGCATATGGCCCCTATAGTCCGTCATAGCAGCTCTCTATCCCCCTGGAACTGAAGGGTTCAGACCCAGCTAATCAATGGCAGGTTTATTGCTGGTGAACACAACGAGCAATTAGCCTTCTATCAAGGGAGACACTTGGACAAATTCCTGTACAGATTTGGGGTGGCTTCTGGCAGGCTGCCACTGTTTGCAACAAAAGGTAGTCGGGTGAAAAAGTTTGGACTCCCCCGCCCTAGCTGATCTGGAAGACTTCTCTTCTTGGGTGCACTTATCTCACTGGGCTCTGCTGGGTTCTCTTCCTGCTGCTAAGTCTTGCTGTCCTGTGTGCTTCTAGCTGTGGTTGGAGCGCTTCTGCAATGACCTTGTTATTGTCGTGTCTTTTTTTTTTTTTCTTTTCTTCTTCTTTCCTTCTCCATCTTTCCTTCCCTGTCTGGATCTCCACTAGGAGAGCGCTGCCTTGGCAGATAGACTGATCCAGGTACTGTAAAACCTTTATTTTCATCTCTCCTTTCTTGGTTTTACATTTCAATCCAGAAACAAAACAGCTGCACCCACTGTGTGTGTGATTTGCATTTGCTCCACTTCTTTTTATACAGGGTCAGAGCAGCACTCCCACACCACATTCAAAGGGTTACAAGTGAATCCTTCCTTTATCACAAAGTTTAAGTCCCCTCTCCCACCAAAGACCTCTGAAACACATACTCGAAAGAATTTTTGAGGCCAGAGCCTCAGTTGCTATAAATCAGCAAAGCTCTATTAAAATAAAAGGGCCAGATCCCCAGTGGGTGTAAATTGGCATAGAGCACTTTCAGTTTATACTAGCTGAGGATCTGGCCCTTGATCTTTAGGCAGACATTCATGGAGTGGCCCCCCTACGGAAATTATTACAGCCTGACTAGATAAGGCAGGCAGAGTGTGGGTGAAAAGGACTATCCTTGTTTTGCAGCTGGGAAACTTGGTGAAGTGACTTGCCCAGGGTTCCACAGCAAGCATCGGGCTAGGGTGGGAATTGGCACTCAGACCTCCTGAGTCTTCAGCCGCAAGACCATTCTTGCTGCTTAACTGATACCACACTGTAAGTTATGCATGTTGCTAGTCTTCAGCCAAGCATTGAATAGGGCAGAGAAGGTGTCATAACTATAAAGGGAAGGGTAACAGCTCTCCTGTGTACAGTACTATAAAATCCGTACTGTACTATCAGGGATGGTCTAGACAGTATTTGGTCCTGCCATGCGGGCAGGGGACTGGACTCGATGACCTCTCGAGGTCCCTTCCAGTCCTAGAATCTATGAATCTATGAATCCCTCCTGGCCAGAGACTCCAAAATCCTTTTACCTGTAAAGGGTTAAGAAGCTCGGGTAACCTGGCTGACACCTGACCCAAAGGACCAATAAGGGGCAAGATACTTTCAAATCTTGGGGGGGGGGAAAGGCTTTTGTTTGTGCTCTTTGTTTTGGGGGTTGTTCGCTCTTGGGACTGAGAGGGACCAGACATCAATCCAGGTTCTCCCCATCTTTCTAAACAAGTCTCTCATATTTCAAACTTGTAAGTAAAAAGCCAGGCAAGGCGTCTTAGTTTTACTTTGTTTTCTCAACTTGTAAATGTACCTTTTACTAGAGTGTTTATCTTTGTTTGCTGTACTTTGAACCTAAGACTAGAGGGGGGTCCTCTGAGCTCTTTAAGTTTGATTACCCTGTAAAGTTATTTTCCATACTGATTTTACAGAGATGATTTTTACCTTTTTCTTTAATTAAAAGCCTTCTTTTTAAGAACCTGATTGATTTTTCCTTGTTTTTAGATCCAAGGGAGTTGGATCTGTATTCACCAGGAGTTGGTGAAAGGAAGGAGGGGGGAAGGGTCAATTTCTCCTTGTTTTAAGATCCAAGGGGTTTGGATCTGTATTCACCAGGGAATTGGTGAAAGGTTTCTCAAAGCTTCCCAGGGAAGGGAATTAGCTTGTGGGAATGGTGGCAGCGGACCAGATCTAAGCTGGTAGTTAAGCTTAGAAGTCTTCATGCAGGCCCCCACACTTGTACCCTAAAGTTCAAAGTGGGGATACAGCCTTGACAGAAGGTAATTCTGACAGCCCCAGAGCTGGCCCCTCCACATCAGCCAGGAGCCAGGGTCAGGTGTGGGAGGGCAGTATATGGGCAGCACTGTCTGCTATACCTGGCTAGAGGATTCTAGAAATGTCCAGCTGCTGTAAAGCACATTAGGGTCCCTTTAACAACTGGGGCACAAGGGTGGGAGTGGGGAGTGCATCCTGTGATCTATTGTAGCAAACCTGAACAAAGTGGGTCCCTGCTATAACTGTGGTTCCTGCAGGACTTACCACTGTAACTATGCCACTAGCGCAGTAAGATCTAAAGTGCCCTGCAGGGGCAGGTGGTTCTGCCTCAAATTGTTTCTATATAAATCCATGGTACGCCCCCATCTTGAATACTGTGTGCAGATGTGGTCATCCCATCTCAAAACAAGATATATTGGAATTGGAAAAGGTACAGAAAAGGGCAACAAAAACAATTAGGGGTATGGAACAGCTTCAGTTAATCACACTGGGACTTTAAGAGATGACTGAGGGAGGATATGATAGAGGTCTATAAATTCATAACTGGTGTGGAGAAAGTAAATAAGGAAGTGTTATTTATGCTTCATAACACAAGAACTAGGGGTTACCAAATTAAATTAATAAGTAACCGGTTTAAAACAAACAAAAGGAAGTATTTCTTCACACAATACACAGTCAGCCTTTGGAACTCCATGCCAGAGGATGTTGTGAAGGCCAAGACGATCACAAGGTTCAAAAAAGAATTAGATAAGTTCATGGAGGATAGGTCCATCAATAAAAATCAACAAAGAGTCTTGTGGCACCTTATAGACTAACAGATGTATTGGAGCATAAGCTTTTGTGGGTGAATGCTATTAGCCAGGATGGGCAGGGATGGTGTCCCTAGCCTCTGTTTGCCAGGAGCTGGGAATGGGCGACGGGATGGCTTGATGATTACCTGTTCTGTTCATTCCCTCTGGGGCACCTGGCATTGGCCACTGTCAGAAGACAGGATACTGGGCTAGATGGACCTTTGGTCTGACCCAGTATGGCTGTTCTTATGCAAGGTGGGTCAACTCTTGTGTATGCAGTATACAGCTCCCAACTCTTTAAGCAGCCCTTGCATGGCATTATTACCCTTCTCCTCTGCCTCCTACATCAAGGAGTAATGAGCCTTGTTTTACTATATGTCCTAGTCAACTCTAGTTAATAGCAGTCATTGGAGCAGTGTGATGAAGAGGACACCCACAATGCAGTTCGATGAGGATGGAGGAAGACTCTAACTTTGATACCCATCGCCCCTGCCTCCTAGAACTAGAAGATGGGAAGGACCCTAGCTGTGCCTCACTTCAATCAAAACAAATTCAGGGTTGGAAATGCCCACTTCACCCCACCTGCAGTCACTAGGGGGGTCTGCATTGCCATCTAAACCGTGGGCCAGGGTCTGGAGGCCATGAGTGAGAGCCTCTAGAACACGCTAGTATTAAAAGTAGCCGTGGGGTTAGCACAACCACTTATGTGCATTAAGTATGTTGCCTAAGCCAAAGGCTTGAAGCTAAACTACTACAGCTTAGTCTCCACACTAGTTTTACTCAAGGGGTGATGCTAAACCAGTGCAAACCCCTGTGCAGGCACTTAAATGTATGTAAACCTGGTTTGTATCAACTTAGCTTAAGTCAGTTTCTTCCTGTTTTAAGCTATATTGACAAATTGGGTTTGAGTTACGTTTTATGAGTGGCTACATAACGGGTTTGCACAGATTTAACTGAAGTGGTTTTAGTTAAACTGGTTGAGGACACTGAGGAAGGTGTTCACACTGGTGTGCATTCCTCTTCTGGGAGCAGGGGTTGAGGGCTTTGAGTTCGTCATGCTATTCTTTAAGCGCCAACCATTCGCTTAGTGCTGTAGAAGATGCAAACTGAAGCGAGAAAGCAAAATCATGGGAAGGATAAGGCAGGAATAACTAGAAATTCACCCTTGTGTAACTAGGGTGACCAGACAGCAAGTGTGAAAAATCAGGACAGGGGTTGGGGGGTAATAGGAGTCTATATAAGAAAAAGACCCAAAAATCGGGACTGTCCCTATAAAATTGGGACATCTGGTCACCCTGTGTGTAACTAAACTGCTTTAATTAAATCCCTGCACACCTCTGTTGAGATGCAGTACACCTTAATCTGGTCATTAACACCTGTGTTAGCACCAGTGCTGCATACCAGTCCTGGTTGCGCTGGTGCAGCTACATTGATTTATTTGTATTATTGTAACATCTTGGAGCCCCAGTCATGGCTCAGACCCTCATTGTGCTAGTTCAGGGGTCGGCAACCTACGGCACGCGTGCCAAACACGGCACGCGAGCCGATTCTGAGTGGCACGCTGCTGCCCACGGAGGAGCGGAGGGGCCGGAATGCACCACGTTGTGTGAAGAAGTGGGGGAGAGGGGGAGCTTGGCTGCCGCAGGATCAACACTGGCTCTGACAGCGATAGCATGCTAACATTAGAATGTAGCTAAGGCAGCACGAGCAGTGGGAGGAGCTAGCCACCTTGAGAATAGACTTGGGGGTTTGGATGGGATCATACTTGGGGTGGTTAAACCTCCTGCTGCTCCTGCCATCGCAACTACTCTCTATTTTTAGCACGCAGGACTAGTGCGGGTACGTCTCATCAAGCTGGGAATTATACACCCAGCTCAAAGTGTAACCATGCCCTACGTGACAATGTCCCTGCCTCTACTACTAAATGACTGCACCGTGCTTTCCCTGCAACGATCCCGAAGCACTTGATAGCAACTAATCCACCACACTGGAGAGGTAGGGATATTAACATCTCCATCTATGGATGGGAAGCTGAGGCACAGAGAGATTAATGGCAGCTCAGCGCTGCACAGTGGGATTGTTTCTGTCTCCCTCAATGGAAATACCAAAAGGGACACTGGGCATCATCTCTCACCAGCTAAGTTGGCTGCAGCTGCCCGGATCTCTTCCCAGCTGCTGTGGAAGTACATGGTGGTGTTTTTGTATAAGTTCTCCAGCAGCTCTGCATTCTCTTTGGCCTAGAGGGAATCAGGGACACATGAGCTCTCTCTGGCTAGAAGTGCCCTTTGACTGCCAGCACATGCTTTTACGAACCACAGGTAAATAAGATAGAGAACAGGTGGCTGGGTAGAAGTGGGAACAATGGGAATCTGTGGCAGATTTACTTTTCCTCAGTCATATATCCCACTCTTACAGTTATTTACATTATCCATCACACATCCCCCCCCTCCCACCTCTACACCACCACTCCAGTCAATAATCTCAGACAGTTCAACAGCTCACTCACAAGGTGTCTGCAAATGTCCACCTGGAGTTCTTCAGGCCTCAGCTCGGCTGTGCCACCAAGGTGCTCATTAATTGCACTTTGGAGTCTCTTCAGTCCCCAAAATGGGAAACAGAGGTGAAACGTAGCTCTGCATTCCTGAAAAAGAGTGTCACACCATTGAATTGTTCCCTACTGAGTGCTATGTTCATTCAAAGGGAACTCATCTGCGTGACTGCTCATCTATTCCAGGATCAAAAAAAGGGATTCATCTGGATGTAATTGGCAGAAAACATGCAGGAATGACTAATAGACGGGAGAGCTTCAACTGAAACCTGGAGATAGCATCAATGTCTTTTGGGAACAGATATACCGATGAAAGCTGCTGCACCAGGCATAGCTGTGGTCTCTCTGTTCTGGGGAGGCAGGGGTCTGGGGTGCAGAGACAGACAGGAACAGAGACCTGTCAGGGTCAGACCCATGACCTCTCCTGGATTCTGGTGAGGCAGCCATGGACCAACCTGGCTGGAACTGACTCAGCAGGAGGGTGTCGCAGAGTGTGGGGGACTCAGGGCCCTGTACTCCCGGCTTCCTGCGATTCACCATGACACTCAGCCAGCCAGTAAAGCAGAAGGTTTATTTAGACGACAGGAACACAGTCCAAGACAGGTCTTGCAGGCACAGACAACAGGATCCCGCTCAGTTAGGTCCATCTTGGGGTCCCCGGGCACCCCAGCCCCCTTGGGAGGTCAGAGCCCCGTCTGCCTCCCAGCCATATCACCAGCCAGCTCCTGAAAACTCTCTCTTCAGCGACCCCTCCCACAGCCTTTGTTCAGTTTCCCGGGCAAAGGTGACCTGGCCTCTAACCCCTTCCTGGGTTCTCATGTTACATGCTCAGGTATTCTCCGTCAGTCAGTCTCCCATCCCCCAATGCAGACCATCCTAGCCACACTCCCCTGTCAGCATTCAAAGACCACAGTAAGAACAGTCCCAGTTCGTCACAGAGGGCAATGAACTGAGGGGAGAATTTGGGCCTCCACAGCAGGCAGGAATAGCAGAGCTCCCCTGGCATTGGGAGGAAGATTCCTTTTGCTTAGTAAATAAGTCACTATCAGTCTTACCATTGAAATCTCAGGGTTTGGGTCTTGCAGGTGCAGCAGAAGTGTGACCTAGCTCTGTTTAACCTGGTCGGCGAAATAGGTCTTTCATTTTCTCTTTGTCAGCTGGGCCAGGATGCCAAATAGGACAAAGGCCATTGAGCGAAGAGCATCATCCTCATTGTCAAAGTAGGTCCGGATCTTTTGGGTGAGGTCTCTGAAGGAAGAACCTATGTCCTTCTCTTTCAGCTCCTTCAGGACTTTGGCCAGTGCTTTCATGCTCTCACCAATGACTTCAGGAGTGTCATTTAAGGCCCTGATCAGTATGACCATCAGAAACGTCTTGTGCTTTTTCACCTTCTCAGGTGCCCCATAGACTACATTTCACAGGCCTCTCACAGCCATCTGGCGGACAATGCTGTTCCTATCATGTGACCTTTCTTCCAAGATGCTCAAGACAGACTTAAGGAACTTCTTCTCCCTGAGCATGGGATCACTCATTAGCTGGGCAAGGAAAGCTGTGCTGGTGACTCGGAGGTTTTCTGTTGGGGAATTCACCCAGGGGAGGAGGCTCTGTAAGATCTCAGGTGTTATTAGTCCAGATCTTAGCAGAACACTCACCAGCAGACACACTCCCTCATGGTGAGTCTTGGGGTTTTCAAGCAGACTCCGTGTTCTCTGCTTCCTGAGCGCTCTCCCCAGTCTCTCATTCCCAGCTTTGAAAAGCACAGCCTCTAATGCTTGGCTAGAAAGCCAGCAAGGGTCGCCCTCAGTATGTTGTAGGTCTTCTCGGAATTCCCTCCGGCTGCTTATCCTGGGCAAAGGCATCTCTTGTCCTAGGGTTCGGCTGACCTGCTGCAGGAGAACAGGAAACAACTCTGGGAGCAGCTCCTGCACAGCTTTGCTCGACTGCAGTGCTGACACCACCTCAGAGATGGCCCATGTTGCTTTGAGAGGTTCAGCAGCTGCCAAATCCCTGTCGATTTCAGTCTCTGAGGTGGTGCTCCCTTCTTGGCTTGTTGTAGTTTTTATCTTGTCTATCAGGACCTGTAGGACTTGAGTGGCAAGCAAGGGGTCTCCCCCCAGAGATCTCCACAGCTCAGTGGTGTCACTGCAATTTAACAGAAGTTACATGTGACCCCTGGACACTTTTGTGGCTCAGACTGAATGCGTCATATTTAAGTAAAGACCAAATTTTCTCCTTGCCAATGATGAGAAAGTTAGGAGTACTGTCCTCCTTTAACGCTCCTCGTGTTTAAATATTGAGTTTCCAGTTACAGAACTAGGTTAAGTGACCTAGTCTTACTGCAGCCTCACCATTAATACTAGACTTCAGAAGGACAGGACACAGAGCGCCAACCTCAGTTCCTGCTTTCCCATTTTCCAGTAAATATGGAATCATGAACATGTGGCTCCAAAGATCTAGGGTTTGGAAGGCAAGTTGATGAAGGAAAAGCCATATTCCTACTAACTGGTGTGATATAGCACGGCCAGAGGACAGCAGGAAAGTGATCCTAAAGGATCCCCCCTCAGCCTAAGGGGGGGGGCACAGGACCTGGAGACCAAAAAATTACGGGGGACAACTAATAAAAGAACAGGGACAGGACTGAGGTCAGAGGGTCAAACGAAGCGAACCAGACGGGGACACTGAGCAGAGAACCTCGGACAGCGCCCACTGCTCCTCGAAGGCATCAAGGGAGCCAGCGGACGCCGCCCAGAGGAACTCTGCCCGGATACGTGAACGAACGGAGGACCTGAAATAGGCCCCACAGTCACAGGAGACCTCCCGGCAGGGGGCACGGTGGGAGGGACCGCGTGGCAGCGCCCCACTGAAGCCCTGGCCGCCCCCCTTCTCTCTCTCCCCCCGCTAGTCGGGGCACATCTGCAGGGCAGGGAGTCCCCCTGCCCCCTGGCTCTGGCCGCGCCGCAGTTTTTTTTTTTTTTTTTGCTTGGGGCGACCAGAAAGCCAGAGCCGGCCCTGGCCTCCATTAGGGGAGTGTGAGCATCGGAGGCGCAAGGACCGTGAGCTGGGGGAGGCTAGCCCCCAGCCCTACCCCTTCTGGCCAAGGCCCTGCCCCTTCTGAGTCACGGCACC
This sequence comes from Emys orbicularis, assembly GCF_028017835.1. Lineage (NCBI taxonomy): Eukaryota > Metazoa > Chordata > Testudines > Emydidae > Emys > Emys orbicularis. Next base: position 7,573,123 of record NC_088701.1, on the reverse strand, counting down.
AAGCTGTTAGAGAGCTTATTCCTTCACTCTCCCACTTCCCTGGTCCTTCTCGCCTGAACAGAGAGCAACAATACCCAAAGTCCAAAGGTGCAAACAATTCAATGTCTATTGGGGTGAACTTCCAGCAAGCTTAAATCCAAGTTCCTTTTTCCTTATTTTCGAATCCCAACTTACTTCCTGTTTGCCCCTAATTTATATAGTAATATTCTTAGCTATACCTTAACCCAGTGTTTCCCAAACCTTAACCAATCATTCGACTGAAATTTACCTAACCAATCCCAACATATTGTAACACGATTAGCCAACTAATTATATCCCACCACCTTAATTAGTTTACACCCAGCAAAATGAATTATACAGCAGCCAGAAACAATCACAGAACCAGCCAGAGACCCTGCAAATAAACAACAGCAAAGTGGGAACTATAATGACAAAACAATGCAGACGTGAGGATTTCACAACTACATCTATAAAGACATAAGGGATTCCCAGCTGTTTCTATTGATAAGTGAGTTCTTACCAAATAGAAAACTATCAAACTAAATTTCCTTTTACATCTTCTAGGCTCTTCCCTTTCTCTGGAGGTGATCGATCGGATCCCCTGTCTAACAGCCCCAGATTGCCTTGGTTCAATATGACTGGTTTGGGATGGGAGGATGGGACCATAGGCTTCCCAGCTGATGGCTGCCTCTGCTGCTTAGCCAGAGGCATTGGCCTAAGAACAGGGCCTCAGACTGTCACAGGGAGAGAAGACCCGTATACAGATTCTTTCTTTTATATCTCTATAACTAGCTAAATAATAAGCATATACCTAAATTCTTAAAGTATAGGCCTTTACAGACAGGCCTGAATATCTATATCCTAACACCTTCCACCCCCACCACAGCCCTGAGCCCCCCACCACGGCTGCTGGCCCCCATCTCAGGCTAGCGCCCCTATCCCCAGAGTGCCAGGAGGGTGGGTAGTATGGCCCCATCCTCGCCAGCCCTGGAGCGCCGGGCAGGTGGGCTGCACCCACAGCCCCAGCCCCAGCCCAAGTCACTGCACGGGTGAACTAGGAAGAATGGGGCACAGTGGGGAGCAGGAGGGGACCTGGGGGTGGAGCATGGGTGGGGTCATGCCTGGCTGTTTGGGAAGGCACAGCCTTCCCCAGCTTATGATACCTGCCGCCCATGAGTGTGGGGGTTCTCAATAGGAGTGTCTGGGTGCTGATCACTTCTCTGTGCTTCAGTTTCCTCATCCGTTAATACTGACCTAGCTCTCAGGGGTGTTGTGAGAATAAATCCACAGTGCCTGAGAGGTGCCCTGACACAATGGTAATGGGGCCTATATAAATGAGATGAGACTGGAACTGGGCTAGGAGAGTTAAGAAGGTGTGAGGGAGTTGGGGAAAGTGGAAGGTAAGGTGTCCATTGGGAATGACTGGGAGAGGGAGAGGAAAAGGTGGTTGAGCCTTTGTGGTCTCAGAGTCCTCAGGGTTAAAGGAAAAAACAAAGCAGGAAATATACCGTGCAAGAAAGCACGAAGGGCTGAACACACCTTCCCTTCCGTTCTGTGCTCATGGGAGGGCATCTATCAGATCATTAAAGAAACCACATTTCCTCTCTCTGCAGGTGCAAAGACCCCAAGACCCAAACTGTTCTTGTGCCCCCCATCTGCTCAGGGCAGGACTCAGAGGGAACTGAAAGCTAATAGCAGCCAAAACCAGAAAGTCAGGACGATGCTCTTTCAGCCCATTCCTGAGTCAGTTCCACTGGATGGGCTGAGAGTTGGCTTATGGCATGGCAGGTCTCTCAGGCCACTGGTTAGATGCCCTCATATATTGGAACCAAAACTTTAACACTGGGCCCTGATGCTAGGTGCCTAACCAGATGAGATACCAGTCAGGTGCTGGTGCAAAATCCAGTCTATGTGGCTATGACTCTGTTTTCTGTGCACACCTTTAAATGTAATGACTCTAGGCCAGGGGTGCTGGAACAATTTATAGTGGGGGTGCTGAGAGCCATTGAACCAAACTGTAAACCCTGTATATGATGGAAACCACTTCAAGCCAGAGGGTGTGGCAGCACCTCCAGCACCCCTTGTTCCAGCACCTATGTTCTAGGCAAAAAGTGGGAATGTGCTGCAAAGAGAGTATTATACAGCGTGAGAGACTGATTCATTGTTGCCCTACACCTTGAATACTCAGTAATGCAAAGTGAACAGCGTTTAAAAGAGAACTGGATAAATTCATGGTGGTGAAGTCCATTAATGGCTATTAGCCAGGATGGGTAAGGAATGGTGTCCCTAGCCTCTGTTTGTCAGAGGATGGAGATGGATGGCAGGAGAGAGATCACTTGATCATTGCCTGTTAGGTCCACTCCCTCTGGGGCACCTGGCATTGGCCACTGTCGGTAGACAGGATACTGGGCTAGATGGACCTTTGGTCTGACCCGGTACGGCCGTTCTTATGAGGGCAAAGAGGATGTAAAATGCTGCTGCCAGTGTGAGCAACTGGAGTGTTCTTATTTGATAGCATTTTACTGCACTGATGCATTACCATTGCTCCTCACTGAGCTGGACTAGCAGAGGATGCTACAGTTCATGATTGTGATCCATTGGCAAAACCGGCAGGAATGGTGCTGGACAGGTGGCGATACTGGTCAGGAGTACGTTGCATCAGCAGAGATTGCACAGAAGTGCACACCCAAAGCCTGTCTTTAACCAGCAAATGAGCCCTGACTAATCACCCAATGACTAAAAAGAAATGTTTCTGTGCGCTGCCGGGAATGAACTGTGGGAAGCTTCTGCTGTTGTCCAGCATCATCTCTCAGCCTGAGCCTTCAGAATCAGGGTCCAAGGAGTTGTCAGTGAGGGGTTGTTCCCACTAGACAGTTGCTGTAGGGAATTTACCAACAAAAACTAAAGTGAATTAAGGATGTGGTAAGCTGGTTTAAATGTGTATTATTTAGGGATTTGCACCAGTTTAACTGGAGTGGTTTAAAATAGATTTATTGAAGCTGGTATAAGTTTTCTCCAAACCCTTCCCTTGAGGAGATCATTCCATAACCAAATGCAGCTCACTTAAGTGCAGTTTCCCTTCATTTTCAGCCAATTTTTTCGAAACACAATTTTAGTCCTCCTAGTTACACCGTCACTTATAGCACGCACACACGCCCCACGGGGTGTTTACACTCTTGTGATACTTGGAGACAGATACCTAGTAACTCTGTCAGGGCCAAAGGTGGAGTGCTCCTTTAAGGCCCAGCCCTTACCACTCCAGCAGGAGGCCAAGATACCTGAGTTGATATTTTCTGTCCTATGTGTGTTGTTGCAAGGCACCTTTGTGGGGTTGCAGGGAAAGTAGCCAGAGACAAACGATCTTCGGCAAAACCAGGGTACATAGGAAATGGGACCTACTGGAGGAAGTAGGAGGCTTCATATTTTCTGCCTTGTCCACTTCCATGTCTAGGAGGCTTGACTAATGTCTGTACCGGCCATTTCCCACCAACCTGCCCATTATTGTTTTAGAGAAGGTGCTGGCTTGGCCTCTAATCTCAGTGCCATACCTCTTAGCCCTTTGTCTTCTTTTTCTCCATGGCTCTAACAGCAGCTGAGGGAAATTGTAACTGCACCTGAGCAACCACTGCAGCAGCAGGTGGCATGTCAGTTTAACGTCTCATCTGACAGATCACTAAGGTGGAAAGTACAGAGAGGGAAAAGCAAACACCAAATTCTTCTCCAGGGTCCAGATGAGTAAAAGAGTCATAGAGGTTAAGGCCAGAGGAGACCCCTAGATCATCTAGTCTGACCTCCAGTATATCACAGGCCACCAACACCACCTGGCACAATACATTAAACACAACAACAGAAATGAGACCAAAGTAAATGAGACCCTCAGGAAACTAGCTTATTATGTGCAACAGGCAGAAAACAGGAGGGAGTGAAGTCCACCCATGCCTGAGGCCCCTGAAGTGGCAGGAGAATAATTAAAGTGAGATATACCCAGCTAATCTTTGCAAGTGACCTGTACCCGCACACTGCAGAGGAAGGTGAAATAGCCCCAAAGTCACCGCCAATCTGACCTGGGGGAAAATTCCTTCCCAACCCCATACTGGCGATCAGTTAGACCCTGAGCATGTGAGCAAGAACCAGCCAGCCAAGTACCTGAGAGAGAATGTTCAGTGCCAACTCAGAGTCCTGACCTGCCCCGTCCAATGTCCCATCTCCAACTGTGGCCATCCCATAAGCTTCAGAGGAAGGAGATTAAAAAAAAACCCAGAATACACTGGCGGGGAAATAATCCCTTCCTGATCCCTGCTGGTAGCCAGCTGAATCATGAAACATGAGTTTTAGGAACAGAAGGCATAAACCAGAAGCAAGCTGTTGAGCCCTTCTCCCTACCATCACAAGCAACCCCATCATTCAATTGCACTCATAAATGTATCCATCTCTCTCTAAAAACTAATGAAGTTTTTTGTCCCCACAACTCCTGTTGGGAGGTTGTTCCAGAATCTTACCCACCTGATGGTTAGAAACCTTCTTCTAATTTCCAGCCTGAATTTATTCATGGCCAGTTTATATCCGTTTGTTCTTGTACCAAGATTGTCCTTTAGCTTAAGTTGCTCTTCACTCTCCCTGGTGTTTATCCCCCTAATGTATTTACAGAGAGCAATCATATCCCCTCTCAGCCTTCTTTTTTGCGAGACTAAACAAGCCAAACTCTTCCAGTCTCCTCTCATAAGGCAGACCCTCCGTTCCCCTGCTCAGCCTAGTAGCTGTTCTTTGTATCTGTTCCAGTTTAAATTAATCTTTCTTGAACATGGGTCACCAGAATTGTACACAGTATTCCAAATGAGATTTTACCAGTGCCTTGTACAATGGCATTAATACTTCTCTATCTCTACTGGAAATGCCTCGCCTGATCCATCCTAGGATCACCTTTGCCTTTTTCACAGCTGCATCACAAGTAATGACTCATAGTCATCCTATGATCGACCCACACACCCAGGTTTCTCTCCTCCTGTAGCACTTCCAGCTGATGAACCCCCAGCTGGTAGCAGAAATTCTTATTATTAGACCCTAAGTGCACTTTGTATTATTGAATTTCATCCAATTTCTGTAATTCCAGATCTTCCTGTATAATATTCTGATCCTCCTCCATATTGTTGATGCCTCGCAACCTTCTTGTAACCCTCTAATAAATTAAAAACACCTTTTTATATATTTAACACCATTATAAATGCTGGAGGCAAAGCGGGGTTTGGGGTGGAGGCTGACAGCTCACAACCCCCCACATAATAACCTCATAATCCCCTGAGGGGTCTCAACCCCCAGTTTGAGAACCCCTGACTTAGAGATTAATGAGTGTGTTACAGCCTCAGCCAAGTGCCATGTTGCTTTTAATTCATGCAGTAGAGGCTCATGCATTTAGCTCCAGAGGTCCCAGGTTCAATCCCACCCACTGACAACTGGAGTCTGTCGGTGTTACAATTAGATGCTGAGTCTGGCTAGTGAATTGGTTGTCACAGTCATGCCTATAATTTCCTGCCTACTGAGCTACACATTAATTTTAAAGAGAAAGACTGAGAACAGTCTGGTTCATTTTTCTTTTCATTAGATACAAATCTATCTTGAGTGAGTGAGAGCAAAGGCTTTCTTGGTTCAAGCTGTGGTTTCAGCAGCTGATAGCACTCAGCATGCCAGAGTCAGGTGTGCAGTTCTTGAGAGACCACACAGGGCTGCTGAGGTGATGAAGAGACAAGGGAGACAGCTAAGATCAAGGTATTCATCTGTGAAGAAAGGAGCTTCCAACCGAGGTGCAGCCTGCATGGTGAGCTTGTGGCTAAATTGCTCATGCCACCTGGCCTAACCTGTGAAAGCAGCAAACTCAGCCTTATATTGCTAGTTCTGCACCTGCTTGGTTTTGTCTCTGAAGAACGAGACTACTTTTCAGATGAACCGTTCTTTTGTGTCGTGAAACTCAGACAACAAAATGGGATGAATACAAAAAGCCAACATTAGCCAAAATCTAAGGGTTAGATATGTCTTGCCAAAGGATCCCCAGGAAGACCAGTTGTGCCCAGGAAGGATGTATACATGGAACAGTGGGACACCACAACCACAGCATCATAGGAGCTGGAAAAACCTCTGTTGTCCTATCTAACCCAGCCCCAGATGCATGGTTGTCACCGTTTCAGGGTAACTGCACCTGTTTCTGTCTGCCCCCTTTGTGGTACACTCCAGGAATGCTCAGTCAGGTTTCAGCTCTCCTGCAGTCACTTGCCTCTTGGCAGGGACCCTTGTCCAACTTCCTTTTCACCAGGGAATTGAAGGCTGCACAGCTTCCTACCCTCCACTGGGATATTCCCAGCAAGCCAGTCTGTCTAACGGCCCGTGCTTTGCTTTCTCTCCAAGGGCTAGGAACCGTGTGCTGCCAGCAGTTCCACATGATCACAAAGCTCCTTCTAAGCAAGCACATTTATTTTTAAGATAAAAGCATTACAGAGAAACCATAATAAAAACAATAAACAGATTTAAACACTCGAAACACACCAGAAATCACCAATTAGTCGTATGGAGCCCTAATTGGCCAAAGTCTTTCCAAACTTTCCACAAGGGTTGAGGCCCCTCTTGGGCAGACGACAGCCCTGAGTCAGTTTAAACCCAGCTTTTTTATATAAAAATCTTTTTCTTGGTCTGTTGGTTTCTGGGAAACCCAGTTCAAAGCAGTATATACAACCGTCCCCAGGGTGGCACCTCTTTGGAGATGTTGACAACCTGAGTGATTCACCTTAAATGCCCCCACTATTTTTGGTTCTTGGAGGAGCTGTAATAATCTTCCCCCTTGGAGTTGCATGCAATTTCTGGCCCACAGTGATAAATAAGCTTAATATAAGGGAAAGTAAAATATCTCTAGGTTTTTCCAGAAGGAAGCACCTGGGCTAAATTGGCCAAACAATGAACTGTCTGACAGCAAAAAACAAGAGAAGGACTGAATCCATCCCCTGTATCAGCCCAGTGAGGTGTGAGCTCTCCCCTCACAGGCTCTCGGTTTGCCTCCCTGAGGTTGTAAATATGACAAAGTGGGAATTTTGGTAATATGTTTATGATTCTTATGCATGCCTCACTTTCCCTCTGTGCTTTGCATTGCTATGCATGGAACAGAAAGGGTTAAAAAGCTGCTCTTGAGGCAGAGGGGGACCTGAGGCATTGTGTCACATATCTGTCTGGGGTGGTATAGGTAGTTAAGCATTGGCTGAAACTGACCCATATCAATGGAGGATCTGGAAAGACAATGGGAACCACAGTGGCTGGGACATTCACATCTAGCAGTCAACAACAAGGAGATTTCCCCCACCTCCCTACAGGTAATCAGAACAAAGGCTCCAGCTAGAGAATGAAGAGGTAAGGTGGTGGGGTTAAGAACTGGCCTTTGGAGAGACACTCACACACACTTAGGACTAGGGAGCCCAGGCCTAGGGTTGGCCAGGCTGAACTCTATCTTAACCTTTGCTTTTCTTTGTTAACCTAAAGACTTTCAGATTCTTTAGGCCAGGTGACTAATAAATTGTTACCTTGTTTTGGAAAGACTGCCTGTGTCACTGCAAATACTCTCGGAGAGCATTGTGCCCTGAAGGGGTGTAGTATAAACCTCCCACAGGAGTCTGACTGGCTGTGTTCACTGCAGGGAGCAATGGAGAGAGACAGGGTTTGCTGGGGCCTGAAGGCCCAGTTTCAGAGTCTTGGAGGCTGCGGACCTGCCCTTGTGTAACTGTGAGGGTCTTTTGGGACTGTCACACTGAAGGGGTCACTCCCAAGGGACTGCTTACAGGCTGGGGCATAGACCAAACCCTATGGATCCGTGACAGTACTCAGAGGATGAAAACAAACGGTATACTTTCTATGCATATTCTGAACCTGCTGGTCTGCCTAGGGTATTTAGAAGCCTTTCCCAGGCTCCGCTGCTATCACCACAATACTCCGTGACATACACTTATTGGAATCTGCCAACTCTACCTGTTCTAGTTTTAGGTTTGTCTAGATTAGGAAACAAGGTTGGTATTAGCATGGGACCTCAACTTCTTTCTTAATCTAAGCAAACATTAGACAACCTTAGGCCGAAAGGATGCTGATAACTGAGGAACACACTCTGCAAGGGCAAAGAATGAGTGGTTGGCAGCATGTGAGCCACAATTTCTGTTATTTAATCTGTCTGTCTGGGGTTTACACTGCATGTATCACCATGGTGTCTGAGCACCTGTCTGGACAATGGCAGTGGTCCTTGTCCATAATCCCCTCCAGCCAGGACAGACCCTAGGAGATGGTATCACTGGCCCCAGTAAGAGCTCCCCCCAACCAGGGCTATCGCTGGAATGCATGTATTCGGCAGGTAGATCACTTCACTCCTTTGCATTTCTATTTATAGCTCTGTGTTCATGCTGGCTAAGGAGGAAAGAGATTAACTGAATACTCATAGTCTCCCAGGGAAAAACCTCCAACCACAATGTTTATCAACATGGGTCTGATTTCCCAGACAGGACTGATTCACTTTCTGGACTGTACCAGCTCCTTCCCACTTGACTAGCTGACCTGACACAGCTCACAATTCCTCCTTTGTATGCTAGGAAAATGATCCTAAGGAAACTTCATGTGGATTCCCACTGCACTGCAGCAAGTGGGGGTTCTCTTCACCAAATGCAGCCCTAGATGCACATTCTACCCAGTGGGTTGGCCAGGTCCACCTGACATCTCTGACCCAGGGGTACTATTTTCAGGGTCAAGACGGACACATGACCAGAAGTAAAGGGTAACATGTGACCCCTCTAAGAACTCCTCCAATCACGATGGGTTTCACACACCCCCATAGGACCACCCCGAGAGGAGATTTGACCAATCTGGGGGTGTTCTGGGGTGGAGTGATCAGGCCGGAAGAGGGTCATGTGACCCCTCTAAAAACTCCACCCATCGCCCTCTACCAATCAGGATGGGTTTCAGCCACAGAGGACTTTCCCAAGAGTGGATTTGACCAATTGGAGGGGAAGGGAGTTCCGGGGCAGGATGACCCGCACAGAAGAGGATCGTGTGACCCCTCTAAGAGCTCCCCCTATTGCCCTCTACACATTGAAATGCAGCATCACCCCCAGAAGTCCCAGCACCGCATGGAAGAGGCCATTTTGTTCCAAGAATGCATGTTTTAGAAATCATGGAAACACTGAGAGGAAAGATGGAGTCCTTCACCACCTCTGTGAGAACTTAGGACTTTGTTTAAACCTCAAACGAGACAGGACTGAAAAAGTTCTAGTGGTGAAATGGTTGGGGTGGGCCGATAAGTTTAACAGCTGGGTCAAAGCTTCTCAACTCTGTGACATTTAGAGGTGAACGAAAACGATTCCTTCTGCAAAGAGAGAGAGGAAGAGAGAGAGAAATGAGCGACAGCAGGTTTTACATTACTTTGCCCAGCAATGCCAGCTCTGGGTTTTTCCCCCCAAAACATCAGCTCGAACTTTACAATACAGCTAATTAAGCCCTTGGATCTCCCGGGTGCCTGGGAGGTGGGGTTAGTGGAAATACAATACCCGCACAGCTGGAACACTATCTAAGGCTCATTGAAATAGGATAGAAAAGTTAGACTTAGACTAAAGTCATGCTCCAATAATGGGTATAGTGCAGAGATACTTGAAAGCAGCCTGTTTGCTGGAGCATGCTACTCTTTCTATATGGCAAAACTGCTTCACATTCCCAGTGAACTTTGCCCAATATTGCTTTTAAAAATGAGTACCTATTGGGAATTTCTTAGCACTCAGTGCTAGTACAAATCAAGCCATTTATTTGGGGACCTAGATGTGAACTCAATAGCCTAACCTAAGGCAATCTTTTTTTTTTTTTTAAATCAAACTTGGCTTGTATTCATGTGTTACCTATTTCCATGGTGGCATCAGCAAGAGGCACATATGCAATGAAATTCACTGTACATAAAGTTGCCGTAAGAGTCTGAAGCTAATGCTTGTTGCCTCACTGCACTTTGGGGGAGAGCTGATCAGTTAAAGAAAACACCTGCCATTCCAGACATAATCCATTCTCCAAAATTCCTCTTCATCCAAATGAACGTCACCTCCTATTTCTTCTCCAGGTCCATATACATGACCCAGCACACCACAAGACCCATCAAATGGGAAAAAAGTCTCCAGGCTGTGGCAAAGTACACATAAAGGTTTTAGCTGACAGCTGATGGAACCAAGTAATCAACTCAACTTCAAACTACCATAATTTGAGCAAAGATAAAAACATGGTCCTCAGACTTTCCATCTCATTTAACTTCTCTTTGTTGCTAATGTTTCAAGCCACAGAGGCATGTGTTAGGTCAACAACTCAGAGCTACACCCCCAGATTTTCCAGAGCTCTGCTTCATGTTCTGGGGAAATAGAGGATCACAGGTAGGTTCAAGCCACCTTTCTCCTGACCCACCCAACCTCTTAAGCTGCCTGGGGCCAAGTTCTAACTTTCTGTGCCAGGTAGCTACTCCCATGATGCTGCTGGCCAAGATTGCAAGAGCGCATCATGCTCCAGTCCCACCTCTCATACCTTTGCCATGCCCCCTCCTGGTCCTTAGCCTGCCCCAGAATGCCTCCTAGTATTTACAGGGGAATCTTCAGCTGCTGCTTTAAAGCAACGTTTAGTTCCTTTTTGCCCTCTGAGCCAATGCAGTGGCTCAAAGGGGACATACAAGGAAATAAGGATCTGGGCCATCCAATTTCAACATTGTGAATATTTCTTTCACATCTGTCCTGTGCACATGTATTTCTAAATATTAAAAACTGTTTCCGTGTGAGTTCCCAGATTTTTCTTAACAAATTTAAATGATCCCTATTAAAGTAATCAATTTTATGAAGAGACTGATATCTACCGTACAGGGTAGATTTACACTATGGCCCCAATCCTGAAATCTTTGGAGTAGTAATTCCTTTCAAAACCTAAATTGTGCCCTCAGTTACAGCCATGCTATTCCCATTGCATTCAGCGGAAGTTTAACATGTGTATCTGAGGGCAGAATCAGGCCTTATACTCAGTCTCCAATTTGTGCTTTCTGCTGAGCTGCACTCTGTGCGGGACGTGACAGGAAAGGAGAAAAGTATCTGTACGCCACCTTTCTATTCTCCCCATCCCCTGGGCTGCCATAAAGTAGAGCAGCCTTAAGGCAGCTCAGCTTACACTGGCTTGTAATAGTCACCACGTAGGAAGGATGGTCTAGTGGCTGATGCACTAGACTGAGACTCAGTTGTGCTCCAACACTACAGTGATGGTCAGCTGTATAAAACCCTAGGATAGATGGAACCTGGGATCAATTCCTGGCTTAACGCCAGACTTCCAGTGTGTGACCTTGAATAAATCATTTAATCTACCCTGTGCCTCAGTTCCCGCTCTGTAACATAGGAATAATGTTTCTCTACCTCATGGGGCCCTGTGAGGACAAAGTCCATTTCTGATTGTAAGCTGCTCAGATATTATGGGGATGAGGGCCAGATACTGTACATCAATAGGAGGAGTAGCCTGGGACTTGATATGAGAAGATAAGCAGCACTGAAATTCATGTTGTTTACTTTCCTCAAAAGGAAACCTTAGCACTTCAAAATGTCTTTTGGAAATACTCTTTAAGGAAGCACCACCAAAGAAACCAGGCAGCTTTTAGAAGCAAATGTAATCATGATATTAGCATTGCCATTGTCTACTGTCACAAAATGTAGTGGTGTGATATCACTCCAGACATTTACAGTCATCTCTACTGCTTGGTCCACTTCCTCATGCCTCAGTTTGTTGGTATAGTTCACCATCCTACATGCAAGGAAAGTGCAGGACATACATGTTAATATGCAGTGTTGTCAGAGCCGAGTTGGTCCCAGGATATTAGAAAGATAAGGGGCGTAAGGTAATATTTTTTATTTGACTAACTTTCAAGTTGCCTCCAACTTCCCACTTCCAAACTGGTCCAATAAAAGCGATGATCTCACCCACCTTGTCTCTTTAATAAATGATAATAGACATATTCAGAGTTGTGGTTTGTGAGCTCAGAGGGCTGTATTCTCTGGCCCACCAAGTTCATTTTGCACCATGTAAGTAGCACTCAGTGAACTTAAACCAGCTGCAGCTTGATGTGAGAGAATTCTTTCTGTATAAGGGAATCACCGCAGGTATAGGGCTGGTGATGGTAGTATAGCTGCCTCCCATGCCAGTGTAGATCCTGGAGCAGTGTTGTAATCTACATTGTTTTATATGTAAATTGCAGCTAATTACACCCATGTTCAAACTGTCTCTCTCTTTGGATTAATCGCTCCCTCTCATTATTTTAGTGCTGTGTTGTAAATCAGCGGTTCTCAACTGCGGGCCCACGGCCCACTGGACCCCGATCCCCCTGCTCTGTGGGGCAAGTCTTGAGCCCCCCCACATCCCGTGGAGCTCCCAAGCCCCCCACTCCTAGCCCCATAGGGCAGAATCCTGCCCGTGGCTGAAGCCCAGAGGCCCCCCCCCCCCAGTCTGAATCCTGGAGGGCCCTCCATCGCTGGGTCATGGAGTTTCTATAGCATGTTGGGGGGCGGGGCCTTCAAAAGAAAAAGATTGAGAACCTCATTGTAAATAACTCTAAAAAGTCCATCTGGGCACCACAAAATAGTTATTAGCACTTCTGTGATGTGCAGCAGCCAATCTCAATCTGCAACATCAATCAACATCTTGTCCCAGTGAGGTTAGATTTGGGATTTAATAGCATCTCTGATGAAATACAGCATTTCATGATCATGTCAGTAGACATTGTCAAGTGTATGCCACCCCCAACACAAGACAAGCTCTCAGAGATTTATTACTGCTGTGACTTACTCCCCTTTTTCTTCCCAAAGCCACATACTGCAGAGCTCTCTCTGGGCTCAGGCTGTATTCTGACACAACAAAATGCCAACTGGAGCGGAGCCAGTTTGGAGGATACCAAGGGGTGCATGGAATGCAGGACAGACCCTTCAATCCTCATTCAGGTAAATTCCTTCTGGCTTCTATTCTGCTTAACTAAGGACTGGACTGCAGCCATTAGCTCATAGGACTGGGTCCCTCTGCCCTTATTCACATTGAACAGATCTCCTGGAAGTTGTAAACAAGTTCCAGTCAGAACCAGTTTTCCTAAGGGGTTTCCCAGCAGGGGCTCCCTGCCTTTCCTAAGGGGTTTCCTGGGCAAGCTTATAAAAATAACAGGAGTACTTGTGGCACCTTAGAGACTAACAAATTTATTAGAGCATAAGCTTTCGTGGGCTACAACCCACTTCTTCGGATGCATATATATATATATGCATCCGAAGAAGTGGGTTGTAGCTTTATATATGCATCCGAAGAAGTGGGTTGTAGCCCACGAAAGCTTATGCTCTAATAAATTTGTTAGTCTCTAAGGTGCCACAAGTACTCCTGTTATTTTTGCGGATACAGACTAACACGGCTGCTACTCTGAAGCTTATAAAAGGCTGCCCTGGACACAGCCTCAGGGCTGTCCATCTGAGTGGCAGCCAGGGACGGTCATGGGTCACAGGTCTTATCTGCAGCCTCATCTGTAAAGAGAAGAGAGAGAAGGAGAAGAAACAACACTTACCTTTCTCATCATCCATCATGGTTCTCCTGTGCGTTCAGACAGTGTGTATTGAGCAGAAAGAACACTCAGTGCAGGAGACGAGGGGACTGAGTTAAACTGCAGATGTCAAGTTCACATACTTCCATTTTCAGTGACTAATCTCTTAAGCCAGTGGGGATGGCCACGGTACAAAAGTATTTCTGTAGATCAGCATGTGATTATTTGTATTGCAATACTGCCTCATAGTCCCAGTCACAGACCAGGATCCCATTGTGCTAGAACCTGTACAAACATAGAACAAGATGGTCCTTAACTGTCATTAATGAACACATTAACAGCACAAACAGACAAGAGGATAATAAAGCAAGAAAAAAAGCCCCCTTTGACCAGGTACCAGCATATAACTAATAGAATGCTACATATTTAGGGAACTTTCTCCCTGATTCAGGGTCTGATGTGACTAAGCCCCTGTTCCATACCATTGTGTAAACTGGGGACTTGTACAATTGCACAAGATGGAAAGTATACAGCGGCACAAAGTTGAGGCCTACTCCATTTGTAATACATAAACAGGAGGCCACTCTGCAAGAAGCTAAGGGCATGGTCAGCACAGAGAGTTTGCCTGTCTCTGCTGGTGTTATGCACCCCTCACTGTCTACACCTGGCTCCCTAAAGTTGGGCCTTTCAAAAATGCAGCATCATGTAGGAGCACAGGTAATTGTAATAATGCTTGTCTGTCATAGGACAGACAAATAGGAGGGTGAAGGGATAGCTCAGTGGTTTGACCATTGGCCTGCTAAACTCAGGGTTGTGAGTTCAATCCTTGAGGGAGCCACTTAGGGATCTGGGGCAAAATCAATACTTGGTCCTGCTAGTGAAGGCAGGGGGCTGGACTCAATGATCTTTCAAGGTCCCTTCCAGTTATAGGAGATCTCCATTTTAAAAAAAGATAACATAATTTATTAAAGGGATTTTAAGCAGGTTCTTGTATGGAAAAAAAATTAAAGATCCAGCACTCTATAGATGACTCTGCTTAGCTGTGAGCCTTATGGCTTAAAGCAGAATTCCAAGAACATTACTTTGCTTTTTGAAATAGTTTCTCAATAAATGACAACTCAAAATATCTGCTTCCACCTAGTGGTGCAGATTTGCATAACATGTGTTATTTATATTCCCTTTTTTAGGTATCTTTGCCTAAAGGATAGAATACATCAGAATCTACTGAGACAATTCACACTTCTGCACAAAGCCACAACAGCACTAAGAATGTATATATTTGTTAGCAAATAGGATCATTAGGGAGAAGGAAAAGGATAATCTCAGAAAGAGGCTCTCTCTTTCTCCTTCACTTTCTTCTATATAGGTTTTTATCCTGTTATAATCAATGCAGTATCTGAGCAGCTTCCCCTAGTACATTAATAATATGACTAACATCTGTCATGGTAATAACTTTTATTGGACTAACTTCTGTTGGTGAAAGAACTGCACAGAGTTCTTCTTCAGGTCCTTGAAAGATTATTTCTTTCACCAACAGAAGTTGGTCCAACAGAAGATATTACCTCAGCTAGGGTGACCAGATGTCCTAATTGTATAGGGACAGTCCAGATATTTGGGGTTTAGGTGCCTATGAACCCCACCCCACCCCCATCACAATTTTTCATACTTACTAGCTGGTCACCCTATACCTCACCCACCTTGTCTCTCTAATATCCTGGGAATGACATGGCTACAACACGGTTGCAAATAACATTTGTCATGTCCAGTTCATTCTCTCTCATCCTCTTCTCATGGGGAGAATTGTGTGTGCAGTTTTGTTTTGGTAGGGCTTTGATTTTTGGTTTGTTTGGGCGTGAGGTTATGTGTACAGATTGCTCTGTATTTATATTAGAGAAGCCAGGTTGAAGAAATGCACCTTGCACTGGGAAAGGTGGGAAGGTTTGTGATGGTCCTTAGTTCCTTTGGGAGTTTGTTCCACTGTCACAGACTGTCCCCTGAGAAAGCTCCACCACTAGAGCCCTGATGCAGCAAGCCACCCCTATTCAGCAAAGCATATGCTTAACAAGCTTTTGCTTGAATCCCATTAAAGTCAATGGGATGTAAGCACATGCTGAAAGTTAAACATGTGATTATGCAATGTAGTTGTAGCTGTGTCAGCCCCAGGATATTAGAGAGACAAGGTGGGTGAAGTAATATCTTTTACTGTACCTCACACCCCCCTTGAGTGAGTCTCTCACCAACCTCCTGCTGGGCCTGCCACTGCCCCCAGGCTCCCCCAGCAGGGTGCCAGGAGCCCCCAGAGGTGCACTGAACTCTTTGCCTTGGGGTAACTTAGGAAAGAGCCCCAGATATACTGGGCCCTGGCCATTGAGCACCTTGAAGAGAAGGGCTGAGACCTGGAACCTGGCTTGATATGTTCATGTTGCAGAAGTATGTACACAGGTGCACAGTGTCTGAAGGCAAACAACAAACAAAACTTCAATTACCACTGAATGGGGGGGTCTGTGGAAAAAAATAGTACAATTGTGCAATTAAAGACTCTGTCAAAATGCACGTGCACAGTACTCAGACTACCTGAATCCTGGCATTTCCTAACTTGCCATTGCTCAATTTTGCAAACTTACTAATCGTTATTTTAATGCAGATTTTTATATATTTGTTTGGCATCTAAATATATAAAAATACAGACATTGATTCATATCATTTTAGTGCAAACATCCCCATTTCATTGTTGGTTTGTTTTTAAATAAAAAATTACAGGACTAGGTTCTGGCAATTTCTGTATTGAGCTGTAAAGAAAGATATTTTTAAGGGTTTTAAACTGTTGAAACAGAGGCACAGAGATTGTCTCACATAGGGAGGAGTGAGTGATGCAGTGCACACTTTCCCAAGCCAGCAGAGTTGCTGGACCCGAAGAGATTCCCCCTCTATTCCTGAGTCAACCTTTGCCAGAAGCAAGCAGACAGAAGGACAAAAGTAGCTCTCCATTTTAATAAAGGCTCTTGTAACTTCCTAGGTAAACTGTTCCCTTCCATTCTTTAGCTGACTATTACTCAGGCTCTGTTCTTACTGGCAAACTTGAATTCTGATTTTTCTACATCGTGGCCAGTCTTTATCATCTCTCTTGTAAACTTGAATATGCCAATCCCTGAGAGGACAGACTTTCTGGTTTTTTCCTGATTCGGCAATCAGAGCTCTGGGGATTGAGCTCCCATTTAAGATACTTTTAATGATGACCCCCAGTCCTTTATTTCATCTATCAGGATGTTCAAAGAGAGCCGCTACACGTCACTGAACACCATTGCTCTGACTTTGGATTCCCTTGTAGAATGTGTGGCACTGGGGTAGCTGTCTCAGCTGGATTCTTAATCCAGAGGAAAGACGCTCTGTCCTGTTAAATCAAGATCAGGAATGGCACATAGATTTGGGATAAAAAGTACATTTTACTTTTACTCTATTTTCTTATTTCTCAAAAGGAACAGTACAACAAAGATAAAAACATTGTGAATAAACAATATAGATATTGATGTATCTTGTATGAAATGGGACAGCTGCTCTTCTACTACAGGGATGGATGCCATATCAATAGATAAGATAAAAAGACAGGCCTAACTGAGAGACTGAACCCATATTAGGGCCAAATTCTGCTCCTCGGTTACATGAGTATGTCACCCCCTGACTAGGGCCCAAATCTGTGTCAAGAAGAGTAAATCTGGTCCCGAGGGAGTATAGGACAACTTCCAATTGTTTTATTTTCTGTGTCTTCCAGCAGATGGTGGTACAAGTCAATAGTATTGTTCATGGTGTAGCTGTATTACATTTCCTTGACTTTGGCTTGCTCTATGATAATTTTATATTTGTTATCAGGGCCAAACCCTCGGCTAATGTAAGTCATATCATTTCATTAAAGTCAAGGAAACTTTGCCAATTTACCCCACCTGAGAATCTGATCTTTGCAGTTTAATACTAATTAACCCCCTTCTATATTTATAGGGAATCATGTTTCCTCAAATGGTTTTAAATTTGATGTCAAATCATTTCAAGTTTAAATGTGTTTAACAAAGATTAACTGGTTCAAGTTAACATACTTGGAGGCCCAGATATGTTAAAACTGTTTAAGAAGGGTGGTTGAGTCTAAACTATAAAGACAGTTCCAAATATGGACCACAATTCAGGAAAGCAGCCCTATTCATCATAGCATATGAATGATGTAAGCAAGTTCTTACAATTTGGATCTTAGATCATGGTCATGATTTAAAAAGTTAATTGACACAGCTGGACACCAAGAGACAGGGGAAGAGACTCTGAGTTACACAGTGGTTTCCTTGTAACTTCCTTACCTTTGTAAGGTATGGTGTCAGGGTTCCTTCCCTACTCTGAACTCTAGGGTACAGATGTGGGGACCCACATGAAAGCCCCCTAAGCTTATTTCTACCAGCTTAGGTTAAAACCTGGTATGCTACCACCACCAAGTGATAAGAAACAGGGAAAGGACTACTTGGAGTTCCTCTTCCCCCAAAATATCCCCCCAAGCTCTTACACCCCCTTTCCTGGGGAGGCTTGAGAATAATATCCTAACCAATTGGTTACAAAGTGATCAAAGACCCAAACCCCTGGGTCTTTGGACAATGGAAAAATCAGTCAGGTTCTTAAAAGAAGGATTTTATTAAAAAGAAAAGGTAAAAATCATCTCTGTAAAATCAAGATGGAAAATAACTTTACAGGGTAATCAGATTCAAAGAGCCCAGAGGAACCCCCTCTAGCCTTAGTTTCAAAGTTACAGCAAAACAGGGATACCTCCCTCTAGCAAAGGTAACATTCACAAGTTGAGAAAAACAAAGATAAACTAATACGCCTTCCCTGGCTATTACTTACAAGTTTGTAAATCTCTGACTCTTCCCTGCTGTAACACAAGAAACAATCTCCACCACGGTTCAATGGTCTACTCACTTCAAACATTTCCTGGAACCAGTCTGCGGTTGGTTCTTCCTCCAGCAAAGTCTTCATTAGCTTGCCAAGGGCTTCCAAGGACCTCACATACAGTGACTGAAACCAGAAGAGAAGGAGTGAGGCTCAGCACAGATCATTTGTGTGTGTGGGCCGGGGAAAGCTAACCATAACCTTGCCAGGGAGGCCATGTGTGACTGCCATCACCCAGTGCCTGCTGGGCAGAAATACAGTGGATGGTGCCAGAGGAGAATTGTTGTCACGTACCTGTATATGCAGAGCATCCTTTGCTGTCTCGCCTTCCTCTTTCGTCTTCTCCAAGGGAGGAAGGGGAAATAAACTTTTGAAACACTGATCAAGAAGTTCACGGTTTTCCTCCAAGGTCAAAGATGGTTTGAGTTTGCTGGCAGAAGAAAGATAGGGAGAAAAGTCATGCATTAGACTCAGTACCACCTCCAAGTACAAGAAATGGGTCCAATGACTAGAGATTGCCCCAGTCTAGAACCCCAAATGCAAACAACCCTTCACTTTGCAGCTGAGCACCTCTTTGCACCTCTATTAAGTATTGGCTCATCTAGAAGTAAAGCTAAAGCGTCAAGTCCCCTTTTTAGAGAAACCCACAAGCTTCCTTCCCCCTGCCAGCTAGCCAGACACCTCCCTCCCCATCTGAACTCTCCTCCATTGTACTGCATGCCCCCCAACCTCCAATCTTGTGTCTTTCAAGCACAAACCTCCAAATGGACACATTCAAACCCTCAAGAAGGAAAGTTCTGCTGGTGAGCAGCATGTGAGCCCAACCCTGCAGGCATCAGACTGCTCCCAACCTGACACTCATGAATTAACAAATAAGAAGTCATCACAGTGCCAGGAAATATGGCAGAAAATAGCCTACCTCAGATGTTCAATGGCAAGAATTGCCTTGTAGCGAACTGGAGATGCCAGGGAATCCAGTGGTTCCTTTTTAATGAAGTCCTGAAATGCATTAATAGGGACATAAAAAATGGGAAATGGATTTGAAAGGCAGAGAGGTCTTCCTCTCACACCCTGAAATAGGGCCATATGCCAGACCTGTAATAAACAGACACCGTACTCAGCAGGCTCTCTGCCTCTGAAATGGACCGTAGGGCCATCTGCAAGTTATACGGAGGACAGAAAGATAACTCACCAGACACAAGCCATTCCTTCCAGTTACAGCCCACAATATGTCAGCGTCTCTGCCGAGCTCAGAGTGGACCCAGCATTCGGGGTGCCACGCAGGTAGTTCATGAGACTGCAGTAGTACAGTCACAGCCAATGGATAAAATAACATCTCCCTGGAAAACCAGTCTTATTACATTACAACAAACTCCTTTGTACTTCAGTCCTCAAAGCTCCTAATCACTCACATGATTAAGGCAGCCATGCTGGACTAGGTGGGGCCTGTTCACAGAAAAGTACTGCCAGAAATGGAGAGTTGAAAGATGGATTGAGGGATTATGCTTCTGTGCATTTGGACAGAAATTAAAAGATTGGGCCACTCATTGGTAAGGCCAGATACTCAAACTGTGGGGGAGATCATGGACTGCATGATTCTGGAAGTTTCTTCAGAGTCTCCCTGAGCATACCTGAGCATGGGTTACGTGGCGCCAGCCAGTTAATCTGGACCTCACAGTTAAAGTTACAGAGGAATTTGCAGAGGTGGACATTCCCAGAGTGAGTCAGTGGTTTAAGGGACTAGATTTGAGAAGGACCAGAGTGCCTCCAGCTGGGAAGGGCAGCAAGAAGAAGAGGGAGGCGCCTCAAGGATCTGTAGTGGGAGCTTGTCCTACAGTGTGCTACCGACATAGACGTGAAGGACATCTAAAAAGAGACTGTCCTAAAATGGACTGTGGGTTTGCACAGTTTTGTGGCTGGGATAAGACTCCCAGGCAGGGAAGAAAAAAGAAAGTACCTACCATATCGGTATGGGTAGGGAGGAGCCACCAAAGGGACTAATGGACACAGCTTTATCCTGTTTGTTAATCGGGCAGGAGTTAGTGAAACCCCACTGGATACTTCCCAGAGGTAGGATCAAAACTGAATATGTACATGGGGACAATAAATTCTGCCCAATGGCAGAGGTGACTCTGGAAATCAAGGGGAAGTTTAGGCAGAAACATGTAGGGGTAGTGGATGGATTGCCCCACTGCCTTCTACTGGGCATGGACTGGGATCCCTTTCTAACAGGGACACCAAGGCATGTATGGAGGCTCAGGAGGGTGGAAACAAAACCTGAAGGGCCAGGTAAAGAGGAAATATATGTAAAGGGGCTGGAGGAACCTAGACACGAAAGTACAAGCCACAGAGAAGGTGAGGATGCAGAAGTCCCCTGAGAGACAAGAGGGAGGAGAAAGAAAACAAAGGTCAAGAATAAAGGTGACTTAAGATCATCCATTGGGGTCAAACAGTCATCAGAGCCCTTACCACCAGGATCTCAGGAGCGGGCATCCCGAGAACACTTTGGAGGGACTCAGCGCAGTCTGTGTTCATGGAAGAGGCCGGGGCACAGCATACCACCCCTCACATATAGGTACCTAAAATAGGCCTGCACATGGGCTAACAGCATGAGCAGAACACTTGTGTCTGCAGCGCCAGCAATCACCTAGCTAGGTACCCATCCATGTGAACAAATTCAAGTTTTGTGGACAAAGCTTAGGCACCCATGTTTGAAAACCTGACTCACTGTGGCCACTACATAAGACCAGCCTTACTGGGTCAGTCCAATGGTCCATCTAGTCCAGTATACTGTCTTCCAACAGTGGTCAATGCCAGCTTCTTCGGAAGGAATGAACAGAGCAGGGCAATCATGAAGTGATCCAATCCCTGTTGTCCAGTCTCAGTTTCTGGCGGTCAGGCCTAGGGACACCCAGAGCTTGGGGTTGTATCCCTGACCATCTTGCCTAATAGCCATTGATGGACCTGTCCTCCATGAACTTATCTAATTCTTTTTTAACCCAGTTATACTTTTGGCCTTCACAACATCCCTTGGCAATGAGTTCCACAGGTTGACCGTGTGTTGTGTGAAGTAGTACTTCACTATGTTTATTTTATACCCGCTGCCCATCCGTGAATAGAGTTTAGAGCCTGGTTTCCTAGGAAAAGTCAGAGACATGATAAAACCCTGAAGTCTGTAATTTGAGCACCTTGTTGGCACGGAATAAAGAAACACAACAATAATAGAAACTAATAATGTTGTGAGATTGGTGGGAAATGTACATTAATGGGCTACCAGAGCTGAAGTCACTGAGGACTCAGGAATCTCTTAGTGTTAACTGGCGAGGGGCACAGCGTGGGGGCCGAGGGGTCTGGTATGTACATTCTAGTTCACTAAAAGATTGCCATATGAGTCTCAAATAAAAGCCCATGTCACCAATATCATTGTGAAACACATGTACAGATGCGGTGTAAAGAGTCATGTATATGCATTGAAAATTACATTCTTATGATCTGTGTCTAGGGACTCGTCACCAGGAAAAGTGAAAAAATGGTTTTCTTTCAGGCAAGAAATGTTTATCCATCCGTTTGTTTACCTGTAAATTAAGCATGTAGGGTTCACATTCCGTTCAGAAGGACTGTGAGAACTTCAAAGAAAGAAAAGTAACAGGAAGTAGACGGGGGTGGGGACCCAATTTTGGGGTACACATCAAAGGTTTGCTCTAGTATATTTGGGGAACAAAGAAGACACCCTGGCATCTTTCACTTAGGAAGTCGATGGACAGCGAGATGGACAGTGGGGTCGCTATCAGGCTTGGTTGAGAACTTTGGGTGAGAAACATCTTTAGACAGGAGGTTAACCTGTTGGTTAAGTTTAGTCTCTAGGAGCATGTTATGATTTCATTTTACATGTAACCATTTTTTGCTCGCATTCTTACTCACTATCACTGGAATCTCTGTTCTTTGATCATCTCTGTTCTTGTTTTCACTATAAATATACCTAAGTGCTGTGTGTTTTGCAGTATAGAGTATAAGTAATAAAGTATAGAGTCTAAAGTATAAGTAATAAACTGGTGTGTACTGTTCCATTGGGAACAGCAGGCCTGGTAATTCTGTGGGTGTTCAGTGGATAAAGGTCTGGACACTATATGGAACGGTCAGAAGACTCGGGGGTTGGTGTGTGCCTATCACTAACTTGTACAAAGAGTCTGAGGTCTGAGGAGGCCTGGATGGCACTGTTTGTTTTGCCAGAGCCTGGTCGTTTCAGGGAACTGTCCCACATCAGGCACAGACAAGACTTCCTCACTCTAAGGGCAGGTGATGGTAAGGTGCCTCGTAACCCTGGGAACTCCTGGGGAGTGTCACACAACTCTATTGGAATTCTCTTTGTTTCTCTCCCTTCCTTCTAATTACCGGCAAGGGTCGCCCTTAGTATGTTGTAGGTCTTCTCGGAATTCCCTCCGGCTGCTTATCCTGGGCAAAGGCATCTCTTGTCCTAGGGTTCGGCTGACCTGCTGCAGGAGAACAGGTGAGGATGCAGCACCTGGGATCAGCTCCTGCACAGCTTTGCTCGACTGCAGTGCTGACACCACCTCAAAGATGGCACATGTTGCCTGAAAGGAGAGAATGGTAAAAACTGAGAGCTCTTCCCAACACCATCACACCCTCTCTCCCCTTCTGAGATCTGCTGTACGAAATTCTCACTTCTGCCAGTAACTTGAATGACTGCGAGCAACTCGCTTAACTCGTGGCTCAGTTTCCCACATCTGTACAAATGTGGATGACCTACCAAGGCATGTTGTGGGTCCTAAAGAATATTTGCAAAGCTCTGTGAGAAACCTGGTTCAAAGACTTGCTAATTGCCAGATGTTATTAAGTAAATCAGCCACGTACTCTAAAACTGCCGTATTTGTTCCACAGACAGCAGAGCTGGACTCAGGGAAACAGTACATCAGAGGAGAAGTGCCCACACAGCAATATTATACCAGACTTCTAGCTTTCCATCAGCAGGATTGTCACAGGGCAGAGGAAAGCCTGAAAGACGTGTCTGTCTTTACTTACTGAGAGAGGTTCAGCAGCTGCCAAATCCCTGTCGATTTCAGTCTCTGAGGTGATGCGGCCTTCTTGTCTTGTTGGAGTCTTTATCTTGTCTATCAGGATCTTTAGGACTTGAGTGGCAAGCAAGGGGTCTCCCCCCAGAGATCTCCACAGCTCAGTGATGTCACTGCAATTTAACAGAAGTTACATGTGACCCCTAGACACTTTTGTGGCTCAGACTGAATACGTCATATTTAAGTAAAGACCAAATTTTCTCCTTGCCAATGATGAGAAAGTTAGGAGTACTGTCCTCCTTTAACGCTCCTCGTGTTTAAATATTGAGTTTCCAGTTACAGAACTAGGTTAAGTGACCTAGTCTTACTGCAGCCTCACCATTAATACTAGACTTCAGAAGGACAGGACACAGAGCGCCAACCTCAGTTCCTGCTTTCCCATTTTCCAGTAAATATGGAATCATGAACATGTGGCCACAAAGATCTAGGGTTTGGAAGGCAAGTTGATGAAGGAAAAGCCATATTCCTACTAACTGGTGTGATATAGCACGGCCAGAGAACAGCAGGAGAGTGATAGATGGGAGATATGTAAGCCCCAGGATGATGAGAGCCTTAGTCCCTGTAGAGGGAAGAGAGGCTGCTACAGATTAATTAGAGCACCTGAAACCAATTAAGCCAATTAGAGCACCTAAAGCCAGTCACCTGATAAAACCCCCCTGCTTCAATCAGACAGTTGGAGGAGTTGAAGCAGAGTGGTTTGGTGTTGGAGCAGAGAGCAGTTTGGAGGAAGCAGTTTGGAGAAGTGCTGTGGCGGGCCAGAAGACCAAGACCCTAGGTAAAGGGAAACCCGGCTTGTGCAGAGCAGAGGGACTCTACAGACACAAGGGGTTGGGAGAAACTTGGCCCAAGCGGAGAGCGGGCAGGAAGCCCCACAAGCTGAAGGGCCGGAGAGGGAAGTAGCCCAGGGGAAGGAATCGCTAGTTCAAGTGGTTCACTGCTATCCCTAGAGCCCCTGGGCTGGGACCTGGAGTAGAGGGTGGGCCCAGGTCTCTCCCTCTCCACTCCCCTTTTCTGGGACACTAATGGGACAGCTGATACCCCAGTTCAGGGGTGAGAAACGGTGCCCTGCACCCCCACAAGAGGAGAAAGTGCGGGACGCAACATAATAGTGCCGGCAATTTGCCACACTGGACATACAACTATGAGACCAAATATTCGTGGCCATCCTATGTCCCCTTCACAAAGGGTGTCCCTATCCTCTGTTTGCCAGAAGCTGGGACTGGGCAACAGGGGACGGATCACTTGACAATTACCTGTTCTGTTCATTCCCTCTGGAGCATGTGGCACTGGCCACTGTTGGAAGACAGAATACTGGGCTAGATGGACCTTTGGTCTGATCCAGTATGGCCGTTCTTATGGTCTTAGATTCCAGCACTGATAACTCAGTTAGGGATCTTTAAATGAAATGATGGATCTGCTTCCAGTCCAGTTTTAAGTACCCAGGACAGCAACTCTATTCTAGCAGCCGCACCCTGACTGATACCAAGCAGAGGTCTGATGATAATATTGGCTCTATTCTTTGTAATCAGCCAGGGATTTGGACTTGAAGCTGTCATGCTACCAGGAAACCAACAGCCACTGCTAATTTCCAGAGTGAGGTCAATTCAGGTGTCTAGAGAGGTAGATGTTTCCAACAATACACTCCAGTTATACCAGTAAAGATAGGTCTTTAGGATATCAAAGCAGCTATTAATTAATGGAAACAGAATGACACTTAGTTTCTCTCCGCACCCCACCTTAACATGCTCTTGAACCTTCCTGCAGAAAGACCCAGGCTATTAACCTTTAGGAATTATCCCAAACTGTCTGCTGCTTAAATAAAGCCCTACATCTCCCAGTAAAGCTGTGGGATCCATGTTTCATCAAGATGAATGCAGTAGGTAGCGGTGTCACGGAGTGTGGGGGGACTCAGGGCCCTGCACCCCCGGCTCCCTGCGATTCACCATGACTCTCAGCCACCCAGTAAAGCAGAAGGTTTATTTAGACGACCGGAATACAGTCCAAGACAGGTCTTGCAGGCACAGACAACAGGACCCCCCTCAGTTAGGTCCATCTTGGGGTCCCTGGCACCCTAGCCCCCCTGGGAGGTCAGAGCCCCGTCTGCCTCCCAGCCCTGGTCACTAGCCAGCTTCTCAGACTCTGCCTTCAGCAACCCCTCCCACAGCCTTTGTTCAGTTTCCCGGGCAAAGGTGTCACCTCGCCCCAGCCCCCTCCTGGGTTCTCATGTTACAGGCTCAGGTATTTCCAGTCAGTCTCCCATCCCCCAATGCAGACTATCCCAGCCACACTCCCCTGTCAGCACTCACAGACCCCAGTAAGAACAGTCCCAGTTCGTCACATCTCCCCCCTTCGAGACCGAACTGAGCGGGGTCACTTCAGCCAGTGACCCGGGGAAGTTCGAACCTACCCCCGTTCCCATGGATGCCCCAGCATCCCTCCCATTCCTTGGTGAGAATTACACCAGGCCCCTCCAGTTTCACGCCCCCCCTTAGGTCGGGGGTGCTCGAGGGCATTCGCAGTTCGCATGTGGGAAGGGTTATGCGGCCTGTGCCCTTTTCCCACCCCAATACCCCTGGGGTTCCAACTGGGCTGTGGTCTTCTCCCAGCGCTCCAGTCTGGAGGTCTGTGCTTCGGGCTCTCTTGGTTCAGAGCCCCCCTTTTAACCTTGGCCACCCTCCGGAAAAGCTCCTCTATGCTGGGCAAGGGTCCTAAAGCCATTTTCCCCTTGTCCCGGGCCTTCCTCCCCCTCTGACAGGGGTCACAGGATCGGCAGTACTGCCGGACAGTAACAAAGACCCCAGGCCAGTAAAAGCTCCGTAGCAGCCTCTGCTGGGTACGCCAGGTTCCCTGGTGCCCTGAGAGGGGGGTGTCATGGGCCCGGTACAGCAGCTGGCAGCGATACTTCTGGGGTACCACCAGCTGCCTCCTGATCCCCCCTGACTCCATTTTCCCTGGGGGAGCCCATTCTCGGTACAGGAACCCCTTCTCCCACAGGAACCTTTTCCGGCCACCTCTCCCCATGGTCTGTACCGCACCGAGGTCGGCCAGGTCCCTTATCTTCCGCAAGGAGGGATCTTTCTGCACCTCGGCCTGGAACTCAGCAGCTGGGACAGGGATGGTCACCTGCTCTTTCTCGCCGGCTGGGTCTGAAGCCGCAGCCTCCCTGAGCCGTGTCCCTGGGTGTTCCCTCCCCACCAGGTTAGGGTCCTGCGCCTCGGGCAAGGCACCCTCCCCAAGGTCAGGGCGCAGTGCTCCTCGCCGGCTCTGACTGCGGGTCACAACCAGTGCATTCTGGGGGTTGCTTGGCCAGTCCTCCAGGTCTCCCCCCATCAACACCTCAGTGGGCAAATACGGGTGTACCCCCACGTCCTTGGGGCCCTCCTTGGCCCCCCACTTCAGGCGTACCCTCGCCACGGGCACTTTGACTGGTGTCCCGCCCACCCCCGTCAGGGTCAGGTAGGTGTTGGGCACCACCTGATCTGGGGCCACCACCTCGGGCCGGGCCAGCGTCACCTCTGCGCCCGTATCCCAGTATCCATCGACCTTCCTCCCATCCACCTCCAGGGGAACGAGGTACTCTTTTCGGAGGGACCGCCCCGCGCCCACCGTATAAACCAAAAACCCTGAGTCTGGAGCATCCCGCCCCACAGAGGAGCAGGCCTGGAGCTCTCCTCCCTCCTTAGCAGGTGGTACTCTGCCAGCCCCCCTTCCCTGGGAGTGCTGCCTCTCGCCCGGCTGGGTCTCTACCCAGTCAACCCTCTGTGGGTTTGGTCTGCTCAGTCTGTCCCTGAACCGGGGGCACTGGGCCCGTATGTGGCCTCTCTGGCCACAGTGATAGCAGCCCATGTCCCATGGGGCCCCTCGAGTGGGTCGGATGGCCCTGATGCCGGATGTTCCCCTTTGATGGGGGTTTTCCGTATTTTCCCGCTGGGAGGTCCCATGGTGACTCTCTCTCTGCGTTGTGGTGGGACTGTTCCTTTGGGACTCCTCCCTGTTATCCCCTGACCGGCTCTTTACAAACTCATCGGCCAGCCGGCCTGCATGTCGCAGGTTCTCTGGTTTTTTGTCCCTCAACCACAGCCTCAGGTCGGATGGGCACCGCTCATACAGTTGCTCCAGTACCAGCAGTTTAACCAGGTCCTCCTTCGTCTGGGCCCCATCTGCCCACTTGCTGGCGTATCCTTCCATGCGGACGGCTAGTTGCAGATATGAGATCTCAGGGGTTTTATCCTGACTCCGGAACCTTTCCCGGTACATCTCAGAAGTCAGCCCAAACTCACGTAGCAGGGCCTTTTTGAATAGTTCATAGTCCCCTTTTTC
Source organism: Emys orbicularis (assembly GCF_028017835.1). NCBI lineage: Eukaryota > Metazoa > Chordata > Testudines > Emydidae > Emys > Emys orbicularis. The sequence continues at coordinate 7,545,214 of NC_088701.1, read as the reverse complement.
CGCCTCTTCCAGTTGGCGGTACAAGGCCACGGCTTTGGGGTCCAGTAAGGGGGTGAGAACCCGGAGTCTGTCTGCAGGATCAACCTGGTGCAGCTCGCAGGCCGTCTCAAAGGCATCCAGGAAGTCATCCATGTCCTCCCCCTCCTTACGTGGGGCCAGGATGCACTTATCAAAGTTCCGTGCAGTCCTGGGTCCCCCCTCACTCACCGCAGCCGGGGGCTCGTGGCCCTTCAGCCTCGCCAGCTCCAGTTCATGATGCCTGTGTCTCTCATTCTCCTCCCGTTCATGATGCCTCAGTTTCTCTTCATGATGCCTCTGTCTCTCTTCATGCTGTCTCTGGTGTTCACGATCCTCCAGCTCTCTCAGTTTTAGCTCTATCTCCCATTCCAGCCCATTCCGCTCCACGGATGCTGCGCGTGGCCGGGAGGATCCCCTGCTGGCCGGCGAGTGTTGCCGGGAGGATCCCCTGCTGGCCGGGGGGGTCACGGCGCCCTCGGTATTCGCTGGGCTCCTCCCCACCCTTCCCCTAGGCATATGAAGGAGGGGTCTCTGGAAGCCCTCAGCAGCCAGCTCACCACTCCCAGCTGGGACAGACACTGGGGCCTGCGCTGCATCTGCCAGGCTGCTTCCCTCAGATACAGGGATCAGTTCATTCGCGCGATCTCCCTTCTCCAGCTGGGCAATGAGCTGTTCTTTGGTGAGCTTCCCAATGCGCACCCCCCTCTGCTTGCACAGCTCCACCAGGTCGCTCTTAAGCCGCTTGGCATACATCTTCCTGCTGGCCACTCACAGGCCTGTGTGCTCACCGCTCCCCACAGTTTCCAGGGAGACCCCTAGTGTGCCAGCACTTCTCGAGGTCACCACCTCTCTTTCCAGGGTCGAGCTGCAGACTCCTCCGCCCCTGGGACCGCTCGCTGCGATCCCCCGGGGAACCCTGTTACTGCAAAAGTCCTTCTCGCTGGTCACACACTCCCAGGGGTGATAACCGTCTCTCTCTGACTCCTCAGCACGCCTGGTCCCCGTCAATCCCCCTTCGTTTTACTTCTCCCCAGTCACTTACTGCAGGAAGTGCCGTCCACGGGGTGCAGTAGATCCCACCACTGCCACCAGTTGTCACGGAGTGTGGGGGGACTCAGGGCCCTGCACCCCCGGCTCCCTGCGATTCACCATGACTCTCAGCCAGCCAGTAAAGCAGAAGGTTTATTTAGACGACCGGAATACAGTCCAAGACAGGTCTTGCAGGCACAGACAACAGGACCCCCCTCAGTTAGGTCCATCTTGGGGTCCCTGGCACCCTAGCCCCCCTGGGAGGTCAGAGCCCCGTCTGCCTCCCAGCCCTGGTCACTAGCCAGCTTCTCAGACTCTGCCTTCAGCGACCCCTCCCACAGCCTTTGTTCAGTTTCCTGGGCAAAGGTGTCACCTCGCCCCAGCCCCCTCCTGGGTTCTCATGTTACAGGCTCAGGTATTTCCAGTCAGTCTCCCATCCCCCAATGCAGACTATCCCAGCCACACTCCCCTGTCAGCACTCACAGACCCCAGTAAGAACAGTCCCAGTTCGTCACAAGCGGTATATACCTGTCCATCGGCAGATGTTCGCCGAGGAGGCTGGAGATCACTGGCTCTAGGTCACGGTGAGCTAAAATGGACACCGCCTCCACCAGGAACTGCCTCAAGCTGCCCTCCTGGATAGTAGGCATGTGGCTATATATTATAACCAGGATGTCTGGCACCTGGAAGGAACAAAACCAGAAAGAAATGTCCCTTTTTCTTTCTCTCCATTCATTCTACAGAATCAAAACCTTTATTTAGCCATTTAGCCAGTTGCTGCTTTTTTAGAAATTCTTCACTTCAAGAAACAAATGTTCAAATATGTCTGCATAAATTTAACCCACAAAAATTGCCCACACTTGGCTGTAAAAACTAACACTGACACACACATATACATACCAGGTAATTTAATGTGGTGGTGCCCAGCTATGCATTAAATAAACCAGTTCGCATGCACAAAAGAAGGCTTTGCTTGCCCACATTTTGCAGGTGTGATTTAAGCAGCCAAATCTGACCATTTGCCTCGAAGAATGCGGAGTTCATAAACAACCACAAGCACAAAATATGCAAGTGCTTTAAACACAGTGTGCAAATGCCTGGGACTATGAACAGGTGATGACCTCTCATATTCACTCCTAACCCTTCACATCTTCAAAATACTGTGCAAACATGGCAGTTCTGCTGCGAGGGTTCCCTGTCCTGAGACCTGTATCAAGACAGGTTTCAGAGTAGCAGCCGTGTTAGTCTGTATCCGCAAAAAGAACAGGAGTACTTGTGACACCTTAGAGACTAACGAATTTATTTGAGCATAAGCTTTCGTAGACTACAGCCTACTTCATCGGATGCATAGAATGGAACACACAGAAAGAAGATATTTATACATACAGAGAACATGAAGAGGTGGGAGTAGCCATACCAACTGTAAGAGGCCAATCAATTGAGATGAGCTATCATCAGCAGGAGAGAGAAAAAAAAACAAAAAAAACCTTTGAAGTGATAATCGAGATGACCCATAGAAGGTGTGAGGATATTTTAACATATTTTAAAATGAGGAAATAGACAGTTCACTTGCATGTGAATTTCAAAGAGATGTATTAGACTAGCAATCAGCAACTCATTCAAAAATGAACACTAGTTGCTAAGTGTATTTGTCTGTGTTTATCTATACCCGGTTAGAAGTTTCACAATGTAACCAAATTAGCTTGTAGATGCTAATTCCCTTTCATGTCTTAATTGCCTTAATTATGTGTGCAAGGTGTTCAGTTAACCTTAAAATCCAACATGTCAGATATTGCAGGAAACTAATCATTTCTACATTGTCTTCAGCTTAACTATCTGTGTTATAATGGAAGAACAGCTAATTACCTGATGTGAATGAGTGTAACTACTTTACTGTGTATGCACAGGAAATAGAAGGTTTCAGAGTAGCAGCCCTGTTAGTCTGTATACGCAAAAAGAACAGGAGTACTTGTGGCACCTTAGAGACTAACAAATTTATTAGAGCATAAGCTTTCGTGGGCTACAGCCCACTTCTTCGGATGCATAAATAGAAGATTAGCTTCAAAGCAAAGTACAGCAGGCGATCTGCATTGCCTATTCTTCACTCACCAGCATGTAGCCAAGGAGCTCCTGTTTGCGGGTGCCCTGGACCAGCCGGTGATGCAGTGCCGCAGTAAACTCCCCCCTGTCCCGGTCTCTCCCCGCAGTACTCCACGCACCTGAACCTGGCCGAGGACTGCATGCGGCACTTCAAAGGGACGGTGGAGAAGCTGTGCAGCGTGGAGCAGCTGGGTCTGTGGGCAGAGCCTGGCTGGGGGCCAGAGTCTGGCTCATGGACTCAGCCCGGAGAAAGGGGTCTCAGAGCCGCAGGCTCGCTGGAGCCAGGGCCAGCCCCCCCATGTAGCACCGCGGGTGCAGAAGGGGGACATGGGGCTTGGGTTACTCCCTGGGGGCCCGTTGCTCACCCCAGGGGGTAGGCGACCTGTGGGTCGTGGGGCCATTGTGTCTCCCATCCTGCTGCGGGGCAGGAGGAAGCGGAGCAGCCTGACCTGGGCCTTGTGTGTGCGCCCCCCTCCCCCCCAGGACCTGGCCATGGGGATGGACGTGGATGGGAAGGTGATCAGGGACCCGATGAAGATCATCCGGCCCGTCCTGCTGGACCCCAGCGTGCAGGCCTACGACAAGACGCGCATCATCCTGCTCTACATCCTGAAGAACGGTAACGCCACAGGCCTGCAGGGCGCAGCCCTGGGAGGCCTGCTGCTGCAGGGGCACTCCTGGAGGCGGGGCCCAGGCCTGTGGGGGAAATAGCACTGCTCAGACTGGCACACCCCCCAGCCACGCAGGGCGTCTCCCAGCCAGCCGCTTCCCGGGGCCTGTGTCCAGCTTGGCTCTACGGCCCTGGACCCCTGCCCCCAGCGCCCGAGAGAACCTCTGGAGGGAGGGAAGAGCATCAAGAACCTAAATTCAGTCATTAACTGCGTGGGGTCTAGTGGGTTAGAGGGGGGCTGGGAGCCAGGACTCCTGGGTTCTACCCCCAGCTCCGGGAGGGGTAGGAAGAGCAGGATCTCAGGGTTTGATCGGGGAACTAGGACTCCTGGGCCATGGACTGAATGTGCCAAGGCTGTGGGTGCGTCCCAGGGGTGCTAGCGCTGACCTGCCTCTCCCCATGCAGGTGTGAGCATGGAGAACCGTGACAAGCTGATCCAGTGTGCCAACATCCAGCAGCTGAGGGGCAGCATCAACAACATGGACTTCCTGGGCACCTCTCTCACGCCTGGGGTAAGGGACTGGGGCCAGGGGCCAGCAGCTGTACCCATGGCAGGGGAGCCCAGGCCATCCTGGAGGTGCCCCCCATGGCAGTGACCTACTCCCAGCACAGAGGTGGCCTCTGCCCCATACAGTGGGGTGACGCCCTCCCCATATGAGGGTGAGTCCCGAGTTACTCCCCATCTGGGGTGACCTCTTCTGCCCTGCAGAGGACCCTGGGGATCAGGACCTCAGATCGCCAGGGAGCTGGTGACCACTGCATGGGGTGGCCATGCGACGAATGGGGGGAAGCGGCTCTGTTCTCCCATCAGTCTCTCTCCCCTTCTCTCTCTCTCTCTCTCTCGCTCAGTGATCCATTCTGTTCTTTTCTCTGCCCCTCCCCTGCCAGCCCGGCTGGAGCAACTCAGGTAGGCTGCGCTCTCCCTGTCTGTCCCCGTTCCCATCCCGCACCCCCTCCCTGCTGCCTCTCACCCCCTCTCCCTTCCTCCCCCAGAGAAGGCAGGTGTGGCCGCAGTCCACCTACCTGCTTTCCCGCTGGACCCCCAGGCTCAAGGACGTCATGGAGGTACCAGGCCGTCTGCTTCCTGGCCTTGGGGGTGGGGGTCACACCTGGCAGGCTGGGCCCAAGGGGGAGGGGCTGGTTTGGGGTCAGCCATGTGTGGAGCCCTGCATGTCCGTGCACCATTTCTGCGGACAGTGGATCGGTTGCAGATACAACCGGGTCGGGCTCTACTCCCCAGCAGCGCCTGGCCCGCGGCATCCGGCTCAGGCAGCTTGGGGGGCGCAGTGCACTCGGGACCGCCGGCCAGCAGCCAGTGGCTGGGTGACAGGTCGGAGTCGGGGCTGGCCGGCACCCACTCGCCTTGCCACGCTGAGCAGCACCAGCGTCCCCACCAGCTCCCGGGCAGCACCCCACTGTGATGCAACATGCTCTGCTGCTGCCGTGTACCGTCGCTTGTGACCCCCCCCAGGAGCATCACGTGATGAGAAACCCCTCCCCCCAGCCCCCACCCCCTCCACGCTGCCCCTTCTTGAGACCCCGCCCCCGCGCTACCCATTCTCCTCTAGACCCTGCCCCCTCCACGCTGCCCCTTACCCCCAAGCCCCACCCTCGCGCTGCCTCTTCCAAGCAAGACCCCTTCCCCCCCTCGCTAGCCCTTGTGAGGGCTTGCTGCTACCCATGAGGATGCGGATACAGACGGCTAGTGGATCGCGGGCTGATGCACATCCACATTTTTGTATCCGTGCAGGGCTCTAGCCATGTGAGGGGCTCATCAGAAAGTCCTCTCCTGCTGCCATCCTTAGGGGTCTTAGATCATAGACACGAGTGCAGGGCAGTTGTCTTACCTGGTACTGAGATGCTGCCACCTCTGGGGTGGGGCAGAGGCCATTTATACAGGGGTCCCTCACTGGGGCTGAATTCTTCCTGAGGAGTGGCAGGCAGCTGTTAACAGCCGCACAGCAGCACTGCCCGAGAGTCTAGGGCAGGAGGTGATCAGCGTGCGGGGCTGGAAGTGCAGGGGATCCAGGCAGCACACTGTCATGACTGGCACTGGAATCTGAATGGCCGGCAGGGTCCTTGGCCTAACCTCTAGTGAGGAGCAGCTGTTTGACGTTCATCTAAAGGACGAACTCCTGCAGCACAGTACTGGTCACTGACTGCCAGGGGAGAGCGCCCCCTGCTGAGCCCCCCGCCCGCTCCTGGCAGTACAGCGCCCCCTAGCGCCGTACTGGGGACATAAAGCACCCTCTGCTGACTCACTAGCACCCCCCAGCACCCACTGGCTTTTCCTTAGAGGTCTCCTATCCAAGCGCTGCCTGGGCCCAAACCTGCTTAGCTTGTGAGAGGTGACATGGTCGCTCCTTCCCCCAATGCTTGCTGGGGGCTGAGCCCCTCATCGCCCTGCCCTGTGGGGCACTCTTCAAGGGGGTGGGGGGCACACTTAGTTGCCTTCAGCCTACTGGCTTGGGGCTCCTCCAGGCCAAGAATTAACCCCCCCACCCGAGGGAGGCTCCCAGGCCCCTGCTCCAACGCTGTGATGGTTCCTCCTGTGGGATTTTGGGGCAGGCAGTTGAGGTAGCCTCAATCCTGTGCCTAATCCAACCCCCCCCCCTCCCCCACCCCCCGCGCTAGCCGCAGCTCGGCAGGCCTTAAGCCTCCCTGTACAAGTCAACGCAGCGGATTAATGTAAAAGCCCCTTGTAATAGTGTGAGTCGGGGCTCTACCCTGCCGGAGGCGGAGGGGAGCCACGCCGACTCACTGCAGACCAAATCTACAGCCGGTTAGCTCAGGACTCAGGCCCTCTGGGGTGGGGCTGAGGAAAAACAACAGTTACAGGGTCCAGGCCCTCTGGAGCAGGGGCTGGACAAACACAACAGTACCGGAGCCCAGGCCCTCTGGTGCAGGGGCTGGGCAAGCACAGTCACAGCTTAGGAGCCCAGGCCCTCTGGAGCAGGGGCTGGGCAGGCAAACCGTTCAGGAGCCCAGGCCCTCTGGAGCAGGGGCGGGGCAGGCAAACCGTTCAGGAGCCCAGGCCCTCTGGAGCAGGGGCGGGGCAGGCAAACCGTTCAGGAGGGGGGCTCAGGTCCTTACAGCAGGAGCTGAGCACTAACAACAATAGTTCACAGGCTCAGGCCCTTGGGCAGGGAGTGAGCACACCAGTAGTGGCAGCCCAGGCCCTAGGTCAGGGCGGGGCAGCAAGCACTCACGGCTCAAGCCCTTTGTGGCGGGGGTTGAGCAACAAGTAGGTAAGGCCTCAGGTTCCTACCTGAGGCTTGGGTGAGGGGGAAGCCTGCCACCCGTGAGTGGGGGTGGCAGGGGGGGACGCAGGCCCACCCACTCCACTGCGTCCCAGCCCGGGGCCCTAGCAGCGATGACTCTCGCTGCCGGTCAGTGGGGTATCCTGACCGAAACACACTGACATCGGCTCACAGGCCTCTGCAGCCTGACCGGGGTCGGCTACCCCCGGGCTACTTCCTTGATCCCCCTCAGGGCCTACCTCGTCCGTGGGGCTGGGTTCAGGCCAGTCCACCAGCATCGGCTCCTCGGTGGCGGGGCTGGGGGGCTGGTTCGGTAGCTCCTCCCCAGGATAGCTGGCACGGGGCAGACTTGACTCCTCCTCGGGGCCGCTGGTCCGGGGCCGGCTGGGCCAGTCCTCTTCTGGGTACCGGGTCCGGGGCAGGCTGGGCCAGTCCTCCTCGGGGCAACGGGTCCGGGGCAGGCTGGGCCAGTCCTCCTCGGGGTACCTGGCGAGAGGGAGGCTAGACCGGCGCGGGGCGTTAGCAGGCGGTTCGCGGTCTGCCGGTGTCTCCCAGGCGGGAGCTCGGTCCGGGACGTCTGCTCTCTCTGGCCGGCTAGCTCCTACTGAGCTTTGGTGGCGGGTTCTTATACTTCCGGGTCGGGGCCGTGACCTCGGAGGGGCGGGCCCCGGACCCGGAAGCTCCGTCCACCCTGGGGATGGAAGCTGCTCTACCCTGCCGGAGGCGGAGGGGAGCCACGCCGCCTCACTACATACCCCCCCCCCCTCAAGGCCGGTTCCCGGGCCTCGGGGCCGGAACCGTCTAACTCTCCGAGGCGGGACATAAAGTCGGCGTTGGCGTCGTCCTTACCGGCCCTATGGCGGATGGTATATGCATAGGGTTGCAACGCCAGGTACCACCTCGTCAGCCGCATATTATTGCTCTTCATCCGGGCCAACCAGCGAAGCGCGGCATGGTCCGTGACCAATGTGAAGGGGGCCCCCAATACGTAATAACGGAGGGCGTCACAGGCCCATTTCACCGCCAGGGCCTCCTTTTCTATCACTGCGTAGTGTCTTTCCCGCGGGAACAGTTTTCGGCTGAGGTAGACGACGGGGTGTTCCTCCCCATCTACCTCCTGGGACAGGACGGCCCCTAACCCTACCTCCGAGGCATCCGTCTGGAGGATAAATTCGCGGTCAAAGTTGGGGCTGTACAGGACCGGTTTCCTACAGAGACAGTCCTTGAGGGCCTGGAAGGCTCTGTCACAGTCCGGGGTCCATTCCACCCGTCTGGGGCTGGTCTTGGTGAGCAGCTCCGTTAAAGGGGCCGCAATGGAGGCAAAGTTGGGGATAAACCTCCGATAATAGCCCGCCAGGCCCAGAAATTGGCGCACCTGTCGCTTCGTCGTGGGTGGCGGGCACGCGGCCAAGGCTTGCACCTTCCCAACAAGCGGCTTCACTTGTCCTCCCCCGATCGTGTAGCCCAAGTAGGTGGTCTCCTGCCATCCGATGCGGCATTTTTTTGGGTTGGCAGTTAAGCCTGCCGCTCGCAGGGACCTTAGGACAGCTGCTACCCGCTCCAGATGGTTCTCCCAGCGGTCACTATAGATGATCACATCGTCTAAGTAAGCGGCCGCGTAGTCACCGTGGGGAAGCAGGAGGCGGTCCATGAGTCGCTGGAATGTCGCAGGGGCCCAGTGGAGGCCGAAAGGCATGCGGGTGAACTGGTAGAGGCCGGAGGTGGTGGCAAATGCAGTTTTCTCCTGTGATGTGGGGTCAAGGGGGATCTGCCAATACCCTTTACACAGATCCAATACACAGATCCAAGGTCGTGAGGTAGCGGGCTTTGCCTAGCCGGTCCAGCAGCTCATCGACGCGGGGCATGGGGTAGGATTCGAACTTCGAGATGGCATTGATGCGGCGGAAGTCTATGCAGAAGCGCTGGCTGCCGTCCGGTTTGGGGATCAGGACTACTGGACTACGCCACTCGCTCTGGGAGGCTTCAATGACGCCCAGCTTCAGCATCGCTTGTACTTCCTCCTCGACGACTTGGCGCATGCGGTAGGGAAGAGGTCTCGTCGACTCACGAATTACTACCCCCGGCTCCGTGTGAATATGATGGTACACGAGGGTCGTGTACCCCGGCTGGTTGGTAAAGGTCCTGCGGAACGCCTGCAGGAGGCACTCAGTCTGTTTCAGCTGCTCCGCCGTCAAGGATTCCCCGAGCTGCGGGGTGCCGACGTCCTCGACCGGCGTAACCCGGGGTCCCAACTCAGGGTCGGGTGGACAGGGATTAATCAGGAGACCCTCCCGCTTCCTCCAGGGCTTCAAGAGATTAACGTGATATTTCTGGAGTTTCTTCCGGCGGTCGGGCTGGTTGATCTCGTATGTGACCGGCCCAACTTTCCGGACCACCGCATAGGGCCCCTGCCACCGCGTCAGTAGTTTGGACTCACTGGAGGGTAGGAGAAGGAGAACCTGGTCGCCGGGCTGGAACTCGCGGACTTGGGCCGCCCGGTTATAGGTTTGAGCTTGCGCCTCCTGTGCAGCCCTCAGGTTCTCTCGCGCAAGCGTCCCCGCTCGCGCCAGGCGTCCCTGTAGTTGGAGGACGTACTGGAGAAGGCCCTGCGTAGGCGACGGGGTTTGCTCCCAGGTCTCCCTCATGAGGTCCAGCAATCCTCTCGGCCGACGGCCGTATAACAACTCGAATGGAGAGAACTTGGTGGAGGTTTGGGGTACCTCACGGACGGCCAGGAGTAATGGCGGGATCAACTGGTCCCAGCGGCGCAGGTCTTCTGGGGAGAACTTGCGCAGCATGTCCTTCATGGTCCGGTTAAACCGCTCGACTAGGCTGTCGGTTTGTGGGTGGTATACCGAGGTATGCAGCTGTTTAATACCCAGAAGCCGGCAGACCTGTCGGAGTAACCGGGAAGTGAAGTTGGTGCCCTGGTCAGTTAGTATCTCCCGGGGCAGGCCCACGCGGGCAAAGACTTTGACGAGCTCGTCGGCGATAGCCTTTGCCGTAATACTCCGGAGTGGGACGGCCTCCGGACAACGGGTCGCGTAGTCGACGATGACCAGGATATATAAAAATCCGGCCCGGCTTCTCGGGAGAGGTCCTACCAAGTCCATCGCCACCCGTTCAAACGGGGTCTCCATAATGGGCATGGGGACTAGTGGAGCGGGGGCTGTTCGTGGGGGAGCCGCCAGCTGGCACTCGGGGCAGGAGGTGCAATAGTTCCGCACGTCTTGGTGCACTCCGGGCCAGAAGAACCGGGAGAGTATCCGCGCTAGGGTCTTCTCTTGACCCAGGTGCCCGGCGGCGGGGACATCATGGGCGAGCCTCATCACCGCCCGGCGGTGGCAGCGGGGTACCATCAGTTGTCTCTGGGTTTGCCCGGTGCGGGAATCATGGTCGACCCGATAGAGGCGATCCCGTCGCAGTTCGAACCGGGGCCACGTTTTGGCCCGGGCGGGATCTATCAGCGCATCGTCGACTGCGGCCAACTGTTCGTAGGCCCGGCTCAGGGTGGGATCTTCCCTCTGGTCCCGGCAGAAATCAGTAGCGAGTTGGGGGTCGTCGGCCGGTACTGGTGGGGCCCCCTCCGCCTCGCTTTCCTGGCTATGAGGTTCCACCTCGTCAGTCTCCTCCGGAGGGGCCGCGCGGCAATCTCCCTCCAGGGCCGGGGTGATGTCGGGCGTCTCCTGTACCCGGGTGGCTAAGAGACTCGGGAATTCCGGCCAGTCTCGTCCCAAAATCACGGGGTAGGCCAGCCGCGGGGCCAGGCCTACCACCATGGTCCGCGTGACCCCGTCCACAGTCAGTGGGACTCGGGCACTGGCATACGGGCAAATATCCCCGTGGATGCACTGCAGGAGGATGTTCCCCAGCTGGGGGTCTTCGGGGAACCCCAGGCTTTGGCGGACTAAGGTTTGTCCGCAACCGGAGTCAACCAGGGCGCGGGTCTGGGAACCTCCCACCGTGACGGGTACGGTGACTTTAGCAGCCTGCGGGGGTAGATCACGGTTCTCCCCGGCACACACGTGCCCAAAGCTGCACTCCATCTCCGTGCAATCCCGTTGGAGATGCCCCCGCTTCCCACAGGAGAAGCAGGGTCCGATTTCTGGCCGCCCGGGTCGGGCCGGGCCCCGCACGGGGTTCTTAGGGGGACTCCGTGGGCCACGGCCGGTCCCGTTCTCAGGTCCGATGGGAGTAGGCCGAGGCGCACCCTCATGACGGCGGTACCGCAGCTCCTGACTCCCCGGGGAATTCCGTACCTCGCCTCGGGGGTTCATCCGTCTCTCGGGGTGGGGGCGCTCCAGCCCCGGGGGATGACCCCGTATACTCAGTCCCGGCGCGGTTTCGGCCGCCAGAAAGTCCTCCATAAGTGTGACGGCCGCTGCTACCGTTGCAGGCCGGTGGCGGAGGACCCAGGCCCTCCCCCGGGAGGGGAGGATATGGACAAACTGCTCCAATATCACTTGCTCGGCGAGCTCCTCGGGGGGTTCGCCTCTCCGGTTGCAGCCATCGTTGGCACAGGTCCCTCAGTTCCTGGGCCACCAACCGAGGCCGTGCGCCCGGGTTGTAGGCCAGGGCCCGGAACCGCTGTCGGCAGGTTTCGGGGCTAATGTCTAAGGCGTCTAGTATCGCCGCCTTGACGTGGACGTAATCTCGCGCCTCCTCTGTGGACAGGCCCCGGTAGACGGTTTGGGCTGTCCCCGTCAGATACGGGGCGAGGAGGGTGGCCCACTGGTCCGGCGCCCACCCGGCAACGAGTGCGACTCGTTCAAAAGTCACTAAGAAGGCTTCCGGGTCGTCCTGTGGCCCCATCTTAGTCAGTCGCACCGGCAGGGTGGAACGGGGAGCTCCGGCCGCGTCTCCTGGCTGGAGCCCCGCAGGCCGGGGCAGCGCGGTCGCCAGCTGCTGGAGACACTGCTGCTGGAATTCTTGGGTTTTCGCGATCAGGTCTTGGACCAGTTGCTGCTGCTGCGTTCCCATCTGCTGGAGGAGTTGCTGCTGCTGTTGCAGTTGGGCGGCCTGTTGTTGTTGCTGCTGCTGAACTTGGGCCGCCTGTTGTCGCTCCTGGCTCTCCGTCAGGAGCGTGAAAAATTTTGTCACATCCATGTCGCCGGCGGGGGATCGTTCCCCCCCGGACCCCTTCTCACAGGGGTCTAGGGCTCGTGCCCACATACTGGGGCAAGGGCCCCACGTAGAGCGCCAAGTGTAGTAGTGAGAGTCGGGGCTCTACCCTGCCGGAGGCGGAGGGGAGCCACGCCGACTCACTGCAGACCAAATCTACAGCCGGTTAGCTCAGGACTCAGGCCCTCTGGGGTGGGGCTGAGGAAAAACAACAGTTACGGGGTCCAGGCCCTCTGGAGCAGGGGCTGGACAAACACAACAGTACCGGAGCCCAGGCCCTCTGGTGCAGGGGCTGGGCTGGCAAACAGTTCAGGAGCCCAGGCCCTCTGGAGCAGGGGCGGGGCAGGCAAACAGTTCAGGAGCCCAGGCCCTCTGGAGCAGGGGCGGGGCAGGCAAACAGTTCAGGAGCCCAGGCCCTCTGGAGCAGGGGCGGGGCAGGCAAACAGTACCGGAGCCCAGGCCCTCTGGAGCAGGGGCGGGGCAGGCAAACAGTACCGGAGCCCAGGCCCTCTGGAGCAGGGGCGGGGCAGGCAAACCGTTCAGGAGGGGGGCTCAGGTCCTTACAGCAGGAGCTGAGCACTAACAACAATAGTTCACAGGCTCAGGCCCTTGGGCAGGGAGTGAGCACACCAGTAGTGGCAGCCCAGGCCCTAGTTCAGGGCGGGGCAGCAAGCACTCACGGCTCAAGCCCTTTGTGGCGGGGGTTGAGCAACAAGTAGGTAAGGCCTCAGGTTCCTACCTGAGGCTTGGGTGAGGGGGAAGCCTGCCACCCGTGAGTGGGGGTGGCAGGGGGGGACGCAGGCCCACCCACTCCACTGCGTCCCAGCCCGGGGCCCTAGCAGCGATGACTCTCGCTGCCGGTCAGTGGGGTATCCTGACCGAAACACACTGACATCGGCTCACAGGCCTCTGCAGCCTGACCGGGGTCGGCTACCCCCGGGCTACTTCCTTGATCCCCCTCAGGGCCTACCTCGTCCGTGGGGCTGGGTTCAGGCCAGTCCACCAGCATCGGCTCCTCGGTGGCGGGGCTGGGGGGCTGGTTCGGTAGCTCCTCCCCGGGATAGCTGGCACGGGGCAGACTTGACTCCTCCTCGGGGCCGCTGGTCCGGGGCCGGCTGGGCCAGTCCTCTTCTGGGTACCGGGTCTGGGGCAGGCTGGGCCAGTCCTCCTCGGGGTACCTGGCGAGAGGGAGGCTAGACCGGCGCGGGGCGTTAGCAGGCGGTTCGCGGTCTGCCGGTGTCTCCCAGGCGGGAGCTCGGTCCGGGACGTCTGCTCTCTCCGGCCGGCTGGCTCCTACTGAGCTTTGGTGGCGGGTTCTTATACTTCCGGGTCGGGGCCGTGACCTCGGAGGGGCGGGCCCCGGACCCGGAAGCTCCGCCCACCCTGGGGATGGAAGCTGCTCTACCCTGCCGGAGGCGGAGGGGAGCCACGCCGCCTCACTACACCCCTATTATGTGGTATTAGGATGTATCATAGCCTGGGCCCCCTGCGTGGCTGGGACACACCTCATGGGGCAAGAGGCAGGGCCTGGATCTGCCCGCAGCAGGGAAGGGGCACTGAGGGCAGCCCCCTGCCTCCCTCCTCCCCCAAGTGAGGGGCCCTGGATCTGGCTGCAGGAGGTCTCTGCCCTCCCCATAACGGTGGATGGGTGGGGAGTTCACAGCAGGGCACTGAGCAGCTGAGGGGAAGGTGGGGAGATGGGGGGGGCATCACGGGAGGAGTCAACGTGCTTTTTGCTGGCTTCCCATGTCCCACCTCAGAAAGGGGGCCCCAGGCTGCTCCCACAGGGACTGTCAATCATTCAGGGAGGAGCCGTCCCAGCCCCTCCCCCCAATGGGGCCTGGCTTGGCCACCAGGTCCAAGGTTCCTGCTGCTTAGCCCCTGCTGAACTGTCCTCTTCCCCCCTCCCCCTGTCCAAGGGCTGTGGGGGGTAGAGCCTTGACACCCCCCACCCCCACCCCCCGGGTGTAGGAGCCTCTGTGCCTGGGAGTGCGTGGCCAGGACCCTGCCCTCTACGGGGGAGGGGGTGTCCAAGAGCCTGGAGCCCTGGACCCCTCTCACCATGTCCCCCGCACCCCAGCAGTCCCTCAACACACCAGTTCCCAGGATGGAGGAAAGGGACTGGCTGAGCTTTAGACAGCACCCCCAGCCCAGGGCAGGTGCCACCCTCCCCTTCTCCCTCTTGCCTCCTTTGGGACTCCTGTCCCACTGCCTTGGGCAGGGCCTGCCCCCCATCCTCCTCCAGGCCCTGCCCTTCCATCTGGCCTTACCTCAGCAAGCCCCTGGTATCCACACAGTCCCTCTCACCCCCAGCCCCCGCTTCGGGCAGTGCCCATCCCTCTGCCTGGCCTTCCCTCAGCGAGCCCCTGGTATCCACACAGTCCCTCTCACCCCCAGCCCCCGCTTCGGGCAGTGCCCACCCCTCCGCCTGGCATTCCCTCAGTGAGCCCCTGGTATCCACACTGCTCCTTTCTCCCCCAGCACCCGCTTCGGGCATTGGCACAAGAGCAAGCCAGCAGCCGAGTACCGGACGGGCCCGCGCCTCATCATCTACGTGCTGGGTGGGGTGACCATGTCTGAGATGCGCTGCGCCTACCAAGTGACCCGGACCACCAAGGGCGAGTGGGAGGTTGTGATCGGTGAGTGGGGCGAGTCCTGGGGGGAGAGGTGGCTGGAATGCCCAGGTCAGGGACAGTCGGGATCCCCTGGGAGGGGGAGACCCTAGAACTGCCTGCCTAGCACCCACAGGGCGCCCCTGCCACCCTCTGTCCTCCCGCACCCGGGGGCCTGGGAACAGATGCGCTTGCCCCACCTGCCTCAGCCACGCATGGCCTGTATCTAGACACCTGATCTCCTAGTCCCTGGCTCCCCAGGCCTCTCCTTGCCCAGGGACCATGTGTGGGGGTCCAGTCAGACACCCCCAGTAACACCCATAGGGATATGGCTCACCCCCTGCACACACCCCTCTAAGACCCAAGGGTGAGGAACGCTGTCAGCGCGTGGATTCTTGCCTGGCCGTGCAGGGTACAGCGGCACGAGGGGTGCGGTGCCAGGCCGCGGGGGGCAGGAGACAGCCCCTCCCCCCCTGCACTAGAGCAGGGTCCAGCTGCAAGGATGGGGGAGATGGTGATGCCAGCCTCATGCCCGCCCCACTGTGCCCACCGCTGCCAACCACCTCTCTCCCCCCCAGGTTCCAGTCACATCCTAACCCCCAAGAGCTTCCTGGATGACATCCAAACCCTCGACCGGAAGGCCCCTGAGGAGGTCTAGAAGCAGCCCCCTCCCCGCAGAGACTCTGCCCCCCACAGCTCGCTGCCCCCAGAGGCACCTGCTCTTCGCAATAAAGCACCTTCCCCGCTACTCTTGGGAGCGCTGTCAGTTCTTGGGGAGGGACGGGAGAGGGGACGGGACCCCCAGGCTGCTTGGCTGTTAGGGCAGGGGGCAGGCCAGGCTCCCATCTAGGGTTGTGGCCCTCTGTGCCCCATGGCCACCGCCCCACTGATGGGATAGGGGAAGAGTCAGACTCCGTTATGTACAGCCTCAGCCATTCCTAACTCCCCTCCCTGGGACCCAAGGCATAGCCCCTCCCCCTCCTGTCACCCCTCTGCCAGCGATGGGGGGCGCACAGAGGCTGCTACCAGCGACTGGCTTTGGGGGGATTGTGATCCAGCCACTGAGCCCCAGGCTGTGTCTGTCCAGTCTGCAAAGGGTTAAAGAGAACCCCCCTTCTGCCCCCATCTCATCCCCCTTCACCGCCTTGGGGTGCTGGCCCAGCCCTGGCTCCCTGCACCCAGGGCCGGCTCTGGCTTTTTTGCCGCCCCAGGCAAAAAAGCCGCCGCCGCCCCCCCCCCCCCCGCGGGGGGGGGGGGGCGGCCGGAGCCCGGGGGGGGGGGCGGCGGCGAGCCCCGGCGGGGGCTCCGCTCTCCCGCCGGCAGCCGGGGGGAGGGCGTGGGGGGGAGGGCGGCGAGCCCGGCTGTGGCCCCGCTCTCCCCGGCGGCCCGAGCGCCGCGCCGCCCCCCTCCAGGTGCCGCCCCAAGCACCAGCTTGGTTGCCTGGTGCCTGGAGCCGGCCCTGCCTGCACCCCTCCCAGCACAGCCTGGCAGCCTGGCCTCTCGGTGGGAACCTCGGCTCCAGAAGGGGGGAGGGGTCCTAGGAGGACTTGCAGTCAGAGTGCCCAAGTAAGTGGGGGTGGAGCCAGGACTGCATAGGAGGCGTGTCCAGGGTTGGGCAGCAGCAGCAGGGCAGAGCCAGGCTGCATCTAGGACCCCGCAGGACGGGTTTGCCGCCCCGATGGGCCTGGATCAAATGCCCCTGCCCAGTGGCAGACACCTCCCCAGTGCCTTTCCCTGGGTATCAGAGCCACCCCCTGGGCACCTGGAGCCCCAGCTCCAGCTGAGGCAGCCAGCTCCAGCCCCCTTGGGTCTGACCAAGCCCTGAGCCAAGCCTCACCCCCTGCATCCCACAGGCCCTAGAGGTCCCCTCCCTCTTGCCCGCCAGCCGGGCTGTGCTGGGGCAAGCGCTGGCAGGAGTGACCCCAGGTAAAGCAGTGACCTCATTTACCAGGAGTGACCTCCCAGGGTGGTAAAGAGGACTCGGTGTGTGTGTCTGTGTCTGTGTTTTCTCTGCTCTGAGCCCCCCACCCCATTATCACACAGTCAGTGCTGGCCCTGCCCCCTGCTCCTGCCCTACTGGGCTTGTTCCTGGGCCAGTAAAGTGCGATGCCAAAGGCTGGCCAAGGCCTTTGCTGCTGTTCACAGGCGGGGAAGGGGAAGGGGAAGGGAGGGGACGGGGCGGGGTGTGAGGCTGAGGGCCCATGGTACCAGGGAGCGGTATCGCCCCAGCTCCCCCTCTGGCCCTGCTCCAGGTCCCTGGCTCCGAGTCACCCGGCCAGCCCTGCCCCCTCCCAACCTTCCGCCCCCAGGAGGAGGGTGGGGCAGTAGCTGGAGTGTTGGACCAGGGCCTGGGGGCAGCTCTGCTCTGGCCTGTGGACGCCCCCTGCTGGTACAGTGCTGGCTCACCCAGCCATGCCCCAGAACCTACACAGTTCCCCGTGTCCCGCTGCCCCGACTCCCTTGTTCTGCCTCTCTGGTCCGTGTGCCAGAGGGACCAGCAGGGAGCCCCAGGAGTCCCCCCAAGCCAGCTATAGGGTCCCCATCAAGTGTGGGGTTGGGGCAGGCACTGAGCGAGCACCAGGGCCCAGCCCCCAGGCTGGCCCCCACAGGGAACCATACCCACCCAGCCCCTGCCCCTCCCAATAATCAGCGCTGGAACCCAGCCCCCTGCGTCCCAGCTCCCGCTCTAAGCAGTAGCGCCTGCTTCCCACTCAGATCTGGGACAGAACACCTGCCTCCTTGCTCCCCCTCTAGGGCCTGGCCTTTGCCCCAACCCCCACCTCCTCCATCCTCCTGTGCCTAGAGCTGCCCCAGGGTCCCGCTACCCCGGCTGCTGCTGGCCCCCAGCCCTTGGGGCCCTGTTCCTGCGCTGGCACCTGCATTGTGTGAGCAGCTGCTGTAGGCTCATCCTGCCAGCCAGGCCAGGCCTCCCCTCTGGCACCCTCTAGCCTGTGCCAGCAGCTGGGGGTGCAGTGACAGTGTCCCCAAACCCCTCCACCCCCCACTGGAGGGTGAAAGGAGACAAGGAGGGGCTGTGAGAGCCCCATTCTCCTACCCTTCCCGCAGCCTGCTCCCCCGGCTCAGCTCGGAGACTCGCCCTGCCTCTGTAGTCACTGAGCATGGGGGTTAGCGCCATCAGCAATCCCACCCCACCCCCCACCAGCTGGAGACAGAGACCAGTGCCAGGTCAAGGACCTGCCCCAGGTCCCGGAGGAGTATGGGGAATCAGGGCCCAGACCAGGGGTGACCGTGGCGGGGGATCAGACACATCACTCATGAGGGTTGGGGGTTGTCTAACTTCTCCTCTCAACCTGCGCACAGGCCATTGCCCCTCCTGCCCTCTCCCAGCCCATCCCCTGCTCCCTTGGTGCCCCGGGGGCACATAGTCGTGCACCCCACAAGGTGGGAGGGAGGCTTCAGGCCTGTGAGCTGTGCTATGCTGTGACGAAGTGGGGGGGTTTCTTGTTTTCTGTGGAGTTTCAATGGTTTGCATGCGGAGGGGGTGGGACTCAGTTTCCCTGGGTGTTACTCGTTTAACAAGGTGAGGGGAGAGGGAGTTTGTTGTTGCAGAGGACCGGAGAGAGAACTTGGGGCCCCAGCCGATGGCCTGGAGGATGGATACCCCAGCGACCGGTGACCTGGCGACCTGGTGACCCGGAGGCCCAGCTTAGGAGCTGCAGCCGGTTCTGGCCAGTGGGCGGACAATGGGCTGCAGAGCGAGGACCCAGTGACCTAACCAGCCGGTTCCAGCCAGAGGACAGAAGAGGGGAGAGGAGGCCCCGGTTTACGACCCTGTTTCCCTGAAGAGAAGACAATGGACAGAGGCGGGGCTTGGGGGAGGTGATATCAGATGCCCGGCTGGGAAGCAGGGGGGCTCTGGGCTGGAGAGGGGGAGCAGGCAGAGCCGACCGGGGTGCAGAGAGACTGGGGTGTGCTGGGCTGAGGGAGGCCAGGCCTGAGGCCCTGAGAGCTTCCCGTGCTGTGTTCAACTCTCAATAAACCCTCCTGTTTTATGCTGGCTGAGAGTCACTCTGGTCTAGAGAACAGGGTTGCATCAACCCCTTTGGGGGTGGAGGCCCAGGGGTCCAGAGCGAGTGGACTCCCTGAGGGGGCCCACGGCGAGAAACAGGTGTGCTAAGGCTCCGAGAGGTGTGGCTCCAGGAGGTGGAGGGGCCTGACCCCGAGAAAGAGTGTACCCCCGCGAAGGGCTGTATCACTAACAGGGGCACCCCCCACGGACTGCATGGGGCCAGGAGTGGGCACGATCTGTGAGTCCGTGACAACGTGGTGTATGAAGTGGGATTGTTCGTGGATGCACCCTGTAGACGTGGGCTGCGAGCGCCGGCGCTTTGCAGTGAGTGGCTGCCAGTGATAGAATGAGGGTATTGAACGGAACCAGCCTGGAAATGGCCTAGAACCAGCTCTGTAAGAGCGACCTGGCACGTCTGTGCAGGGAGAGGGGGCTGAGCGTGGGGAGGCTCACTAAGGAGCGGCTGATTGCTCAGCTTGTAGAGAATGACCCGTCTGAGGTGCAGGCTCCAGACCCCAGGGGGACTCCCGGGGTGCCCGGAGAGCTGGGGAGTAGCCGTGGGGGCAGTCTGTGTAGTGACCGGGAGTGGGTCAGACCTGACTCCCCAGTCAGTACAGGGAGACCCCAGTCAGGTTCCTCCCTAGAGGAGCTGCGGAGACTGGAACTGCAGCTGAAAGCAAAGGAGCGGAGGCTGGTGGACCGTGTAGAACAGCGGAAGCACGACTTGGAGATGGACGAGAGGCGGGCCAAGAGGGCCTGCCGGGGGGAAGTGGGGAAGGGCCCCGAGCCGCCAGTGGTGTGGGGAATCTAGACACCAAACTGCTGCCCCAGTTCGAAGGGGGGGGATATTGATGCCTACCTCACAGCCTGTGAGAAGGCTTGTGAACTGAACCAGATTGACCGCGCAGACAGGCTTCGCTGGCTGACCCCCCTGCTGGGTCCCAAAGCCATACAGGCATTCAGCCAAATGGATGGTGTTGAGAAGGGGGACTATGACCTGTTCAAAGAGGCTTTGCTGCTGAAGTTTGAACTGACCCCCGAGGCGTACAGGAAATGATTCCAGGGTGTACGCAAGACCCCAGGTGTTTCTTACAAGGAGGTCGCCAACCTGCTGCGGGAATATCTCCGCAAGTGGGAGAAGGACGCAGGGGCCACTACCGCAGAGGACGTGTATAACCTGGTGGGGTTAGAGCAGCTGTATGACATCTGCCCTCTGGACCTAAAGATGTGGTTAGGGGACCAGAAGCCCAAAGATCTGTGCAGTGCAGGGGCACTAGCAGATGAGTTTGTGGACAGCAGATCGGGGGCAGGAGGGAGACCCACATCAGGGACTCATAAGGGGAGTCACCCAGAGACCTCTCAAAGGTGGGACCCCAACTCAGGGGTGCCCGGGAATGCCGGGGCGGGGCCACCCCCGTCGTGGGACTTGAGGGACCTGAAATGTAATTACTGTGGCCAAAAGGGGCACAAGATGGCACAGTGCCTGAAGATGAAGGAAATGGCAGCCAAGCAGAACCCGCGGGGTGTTAACTGGGTGGAAGCCCACCGAGAGGGGGCACCGCCGGGCCCGGGGGCTGCAGTCGAGAGGGCTGTGCCAGGGGGAGGGGATCACCAGGCCAGGCCAGCAGGGGAATGCGGGGCCCCAGGTCCAGAGCACCCGTACCTAATCCGCCGGGTGAGCGTGGGACAGGCCCTGGGGGACAATCGCCACGTCATCCCCATTGAGGTGGGGGGAAGGAGCGTCCAGGGGTTCTGGGACACGGGCGCAGAGGTGACGCTGGCGCGGTCCGAGGTGGTAGACCCAGACCAGCTAGTGCCTGATGCCTACCTGACCCTGAGGGGAGTGTTCGGGCCCCCCGTCAAGGTGCCTGTAGCGAGGATACACCTGAAATGGGGGGGCTAAGGAGGGACCCAAAGAGGTCGGGGTGCACGATCACCTGCCTACCGAGGTGCTAATGGGTAATGACTTGGAGAACTGGCCGGATGGCATTCAGAGCGCCCTGGTCCTTACCCGGAGCCAGAGCCAGCGAAGGGCACGGGACCTCCCGATGGGGGGGCTGAAGCGCCGAGGGTAGGGCTCGACAGGGTTGGGCCGGAGCCTCCGTCCCAAGGTGGGGAAACTGAGGCGCCACCAGCCAGGGCTGTATCCTCAGACCCAGCAGCTGAATTCCAAATGGAGCTGCAGGTGGATCCCCCCTTGGAGAAACTGAGCGCCCTGGCCGGCCACAGCAGTGCACGGTCCCAGGAGGAGGACCGCCGGGAGCGATTCCTGTGGGAGAAGGGATTCCTGTACCGGGAATGGGCTGGTTCAGGGCGAACTGAATCTTGGAAAGTCGGGAGGCAGCTGGTGGTTCCCCAGAGGTACCGCCACAAACTGTTGTACTTGGCCCACGATATCCCCCTTTCGGGGCATCAGGGCATCCGGCGCACCTGGCAGAGGCTGCTGCAGGACTTTTACTGGCCCGGGGTCTTTGACACTGTCCAACTGTATTGCAGGTCCTGTGACTCCTGCCAGAGGGTGGGGAAGGCCCAGGATAAGTGTAAAGCCCCGCTGAGACCTTTGCCCATCATAGAGGAGCCTTTCCAGAAGGTGGCCATGGACATAGTGGGGCCCCTCAGCAGGGTGACCCGGTCAGGGAAGAAATACATCCTGGTGGTGGTAGATTTTGCTACGCGCTACCCCGAGGCGGTGGCCTTGTCCTCTATCAAGGCAGACACCGTGGCAGACGCGCTGCTGACCGTCTTCAGCAGAGTGGGGTTCCCCAAGGAGGTCCTTACAGACCAGGGGTCTAACTTCATGTCAACCCTGCTCCAGTGCTTGTGGGAGAAGTGAGGGGTCCGACACACCTGGGCCTCAGCCTACCACCCTCAGTCCAACGGGCTGGTGGAGAAGTTCAATGGGACCCTAAAGAGGATGCTGAAAACCTTTATGGACCAGCACCCGCAGGACTGGGACAAGTATTTACCCCACCTGCTGTTCGCATATAGGGAAGTGCCCAGGAATCCACAGGGTTCTCCCCGTTCGAGTTGCTGTACGGAAGGAGGGTGAGGGGGCCCCTGGACTTGATGAGGGACGAGTGGGAGGGAAAGGCCTCTCCCGATGGGGAATCAGTGGTAGAGTATGTACTGACTTTCCGGGAAAAGCTCGTGGAGCTCATGGGCTTGGCTAGGGGGAACCTAGCAAGGGCCCAGAGGAAGCAGAAGGTCTGGTACGACCACTCAGCACGTGCCCACTCATATGCTACCGGGGACCAGATGATGCTCCTCATCCCCGTGAGGAAGAACAAGCTGCAAGCGGCCTGGGACGGCCCCTTCACGGTCAGCAGACAGGTAAACGAGGTGCACTATGTGGTGGAACTGTCCAACCGGGCTCACAGCCACCGGGTGTATCACGTCAACATGATGAAGCCGTACTGGGACAGGGAGAAGTTGGTGCTGGCTGTGTGTGGGCAGTGGGAGGAGAAAGGAGAGGACCCCGTGGTGGGAACTCCTCCCTGAGGCTGGGGCTAACCCCTTGCTTGAATCAATTCCCCTCTCAGACCAGCTAACCCCTGCCCCAGCAGGCAGAGATCAGAGAGGTGCTGCATTCATACCGGCAGCTGTTCTCCAGCCGGCCTGGGCTCACTAACCTGGCTGTCCACTGGGTGGAGATGGGATCCAACCCTTCCACCAGGTGTTCCTTATTCAGGGTCACTGGGGAAACAGCCCAGCATCTGGAGAGAGAAGTTGGGCTTTAGGGGTGATCCAGTCGTCCTCCAGCCCCTGGGCCCCACCCGTGGTGCTGGTCCCCAAGAAGGATGGGTCGATCTGGTTCTGTGTGGACTATTGGAAGCTCAATGCCATCACCGTGGCCGATGCCTACCCCATGCCTAGGACCAATGAGATCCTAGACAAGTTGGGGGGCGCCCGGTACCTCACTACCATGGATCTTACCAAAGGCTACTGGCAGATGCCTTTGGACCCGGAGGCCAGGGCGAAATCTGCCTTCACCACCCCAATAGGGCTCTTCAAGTTCCTGGTCCTGCCTTTCGGTCTCAAGGGGGCACCTGCCACCTTCCAGCGCCTGGTGGATCAGTTGCTAAGGAGGATGGAGGACTTTGCTCTAGCGTATATTGACAGATATCTGTGTCTTTAGCTAGACCTGGGAAGAACATGTGTCCCAGGTGAAGAGGGTGCTGGGTTGCCTCCAGGATGCAGGACTGACCATAAAAGCTGAAAAGTGCAAGGTGGGGATGGCAGAGGTGTCATACCTGGGCCACAAGGTGGGGGGTGGCCTCCTGAAGCCGGAGCCAGCCAAGTGGAGGCAATCAAGGACTTGCCTGCTCCCCAGACTAAGAAGCAGGTCCATGCTTTCATTGGGATGGCTGGGTACTACCGGAGGTTTGTGCCCCACTTTAGCTCCCTGGCAGCTCCCCTCACGGAGCTTTGCAGGAAGGGAAAGCCGGACAAGGTGGTCTGGACCGAGCAGAGCCAGAGGGCCCTCTGTGCGCTGAAGGGGGCACTTGTCCAAAGCCCGGATTTTAACAAACCCTTGTTCACCGATGCCTCAGACACAGGGCTGGGTGTGGTGCTGATGCAAACTGATACTAAGGGGGAGAGACACCCCATTGTGTACCTGAGCAAGAAGCTGCTGCCCCAGGAGCAGCACTATGTGGCCATAGAGAAGCAATGCCTGGCCATGGCGTGGGCCCTTAAAAATCTGCAGCCGTATCTATTTGGGCGGCGCTTCACTGTGTACACTGACCATTCGCCCCTGACGTGGCTGCACCAAATGAAAGGGGCTAATGCCAAGCTGCTGAGACGGAGCCTGCTCCTCCAGGGATATGACATGGAGGTGGTCCATGTGAGGGGGAGTGCCAATGTTATAGCCGATGCTTTATCATGGGACGGTGGCCCTGAACTTCCCCAGGTCACTGGCTAAGTGATCCCGCTCAGTTCAGACTCGAAGGGGGGAGAGATCTGACGAAGTGGGGGATTGTCTTGTTTTTTCCTTGTTTTTCCAATGGTTTGCATGCAGAGGGGGTGGGACTCAGTTTCCCTGGGTGTTACTGGTTTAACGAGGTGATGGGAGAGGGAGTTTGTTGTTACAGAGGACCAGCGAGGGAATTTGGGACCCCAGCCAATGGCCTGGAGAATGGATACTCCAGTGACTGGCGACCTGGTGACGCGGAGGCCCAGCTCAGGAGTCACAGCAGGTTCTGGCCGGTGGGAGGACAATGGGCAGTAAAGAGAGGACCCCGGTGACCTAACCAGCCGGTTCCAGCCAGAGGGGGCCAGAGGACAGAAGAGAGGAGAGGAGGCCCAAGCGACCCTGTTTACATGGAGAGAAGACAATGGATAGAGGCGGAGGCTTGGGAGAGGTGATATCAGATGCCCAGCAGGGGGGCTCTGGGCTGGAGAGGGGGAGCAGGCAGAGCCCACCTGGATGCAGGGGAGACTTGGATGTGCTGTGCTGAGGGAGGCCAGGCCTGAGGGCCCTGAGAGTTTCCTATGCTGTCTTCAGACGCTCAAAAAAACCTCCTGTTTTACGCTGGCTGTCACTCCAGTCTAGAGATCAGGGTTGTATTATTCCCTCTGGGGAGTGGAGGCCCTGCGGGTCCAGAGCGAGTGGACTCCCTGAGGGGGCCCACGGCGAGAAACAGGTGTGCTAAGGCTCCGAGAGGTGCGGCTCCAGGAGGTGGAGGGGCTTAACCCCCAAGAGAGAGTGGACCCCCGAGAAGGGCTGTCACATTGAAAGGGGTTCCCCTCACGGACCGCATGGGGCCAAGAATGGGCACGACCTGTGAGTCCGTGACAGGCTCCCCGGGCTGGAGGCTGCAGGGAGGAGCCCCAGAGAAGCAGCTGCCTGTATCAGCCGCCAGTGCAGTCTCTCTGCAACTGGGCGTGGGGAGGGGAAGAGGCCATATGGTTCTGCCCAGCTCCAGATGTCGGCACGCAAGCCAGGGCCCCATATCAGGCAGGACAGGGACAGAGGAACTCCGTGGCCCAGTCCGTCTCCCCTCTGCTGGCTCTGGCCTCCAGGACCCAGGCTCCCACCGGCATTGATCAGTGGGGGGCTGAGGTTTGAGGTCTAGGTCTGGGAATGCAGCTTAAGGGACCTGCCCCCAGGACATGAGGGGGGAACTGCGCTGGGGGGTGGGAGGTGGGGGGAACAGTTGAGGGGCTGTGGGAGGAGGTGCCCAAGCTCTGCGCAGGTGCCACTGAGCCACCCACAAAGTCACCTGGCGCCAGGCACAGGGGGCCCTAAATACAGACATGGCCCAGCCAGGGGTCAGCATCCCCCCTTTGGAGACACAGGGAAGCAGGGCGGGGAGGGGAGATGGACAGTGCAGGACCCAGTGGGTGCGGGCTGTGCACCTGCCGAGGGAGGGGAATGAAGGGGAGGGGATAGACAACAGAGGGGCAGGGAGATGCTTCCCCAAACAGCGCCCACATCTGCAGATGTCTCAGTCAGACCCAGCACCCCTTGGGGGGATGAGGCCCCTCCAGCCTTCCCCCTCCCCCCAAAGTCCTTCCTTCTACAGAGAGTTGGAGACAGAAGGTGCCTGTCTTGTGCCCTTCCCTCGGGCAGCCGCCCCATCAGCCCAGACTCCTCAATCAGACTGAGGCTGGGGTGATCCAGGGTGGGGAGGCAGTGACTGGACCCCCTGGCAACCGCATTAGGGAGATGGTAGAGTCCCACTCACCACCTGAACTAGAGGGGCAGGGCACAGAGAGGGTCAGGGACTGACCCCGGGTTGTGCAGCGAGATAGTGGTAGAAAATCCAAGAGTCCTGGCTCCCAGCACCCCTTGCGCTCTAACCTGTAGACTCCACTCCCCACCCAGAGCTGGAGATAGAACCCAGGAGTTCTGACTCCAGGGCTGCACCCATCCCCCCTGCCCTCCCCACACACCTTTGTCCTGCTGCCAGGAGCTCCCTCCCTGCTGTGGGTGGAGGGGTGGGGTGGGGGGCCAAGTGGACAGCCCCCTCCCCACCCCCTAGCCTCCATGACCAGGTCACCTGGGCCATGTCTGTATCGCGCCCCGTGCCATAACTATGGTTCCTCTGGTCCCCCTTTCTGCTTCCCCCACGCAAGGTCATGTGGGCGGCTGTGGGGCCTTAGAGGGCCTGGTCTGCACTGAGCTTCCTCAGTGCCCCCTGGACGCCAGGGCTTCCCCCAGGAGAGGGAGCTTCCCCTGCAGAGTCCATGCTGACCGTATGTTGTGACCTTGCTCCCCGCAGGCACTGAGTCTGGGCTGGGCTCTGCCATGATGGGTCTGGGCCCAGGCCAGCTGCTGTCCCCAGAGGGGATAGGGGAGAGCCCTGCATTGCAGGGCCAGGCTCAGAGCAGCTGTGGGATACTTGGCCCAGAGGGGGCTGGTGCCCTGAGTGGGGGTGGGGGGGTCCCAGTCCCCAGGACCCTTAGCCCAGCCCTGTGGTGTGGGGATGGGGAGACCCCCAAGTGGTGGTGGGTGGAAAGCCTGCACATTCTGGGGCTCCCTGTGCTGGGGAGAGCAGCTGGGCGGCTCGACTCAGGGGAGGGGGGCTGCGCTGGGTGCCCACAGAGCAGCTCTCCTTGGGGTGGGGCTGGGGGGAAGTGCCCCTGACATATGGGGCAGGGAGGGCTCCTCTCCTCAGCAGTTGCTGCCACTTCCCTTCCCCTCTCCCCCCGCATTCTTGCGGCCTTGTATGGGCCCCGGCACCAAGTCCTGCCTGGATCTGCCTCACGCCTCCCCAGGGATGGAGTGCGGAGAGCGGAGCTCATGGCCCAAAAGTGTTGCTGCCCCAGTGCCTCAACCCCTCCTACCCCTGAGACAGCCCAGCCCCCAACCTCCTTCCCCCTCCTCACCACCACCCCCATTCGGCCACCTCAGGTCCCCTCTAGCACCCTCACCAGCTGCCCCTCACTATCCTTGTAGCAGCTCCCTTGTTCTAGGGCAGGGGCGGGCAAACTTTCTGGCCTGAGGGCCACATCGAGTTTCCGAAATTGTATGGAGGGCCGGTTAGGAGAGGCTGTGCCTCCCCAAACAGCCAGGCCTGGCCCGGCCCCCACCCCCTATCCGACCCCCCCTGCTTCTCGCCCCCTGGCAGCCCCCCGAGACTCCTGCCCCATCCAATCCCCCCTGTTCCCTGACGGCCCGCTCTGGGACCCCTGACCCATCCACCCCTCCCTGTCCCCTGACCGCCCCCGGATCCCCTGCCCCTGACTGCCCCATCCAACCCCTCTTCTCATTCCTGACTGCCCCCCCCCGGGACCTCTGCCCCATCCAACCACCCCTTCTCCCTGACCGCCCCCAGAACCCCTCCTCTCCTTCCTGACTGCCCCCCCGGGACCCCTGCCCCTATTCAACACCCCTGTTCCCTGCCCTCTGACCACCCTGACCACCACCCCGAACTCCCCTGCCCTCTATCCAACCCCCCCTGCTCCCTGCCCCCTTACCGTGCTGCCTGGAGCATGATGGCTGGCAGCGCTACAGCCGTGCCGCCCAGAGCCCCAGGACAGGCAGCCGCGCCACCTGGCTGGAGCCAGCCACGCCACCGCGCAGCCCAGAGCACCGGGTCAGGCTGTGGCTCTGCAGCTGCGCTGACGCCCAGAGCATTGCGCCGGCGGCGCAGTGAGCGGAGGCTGTGGGGGAGGGGGAACAGCAGATACAGACCAGAGTCCCCAACAGGCAGCCAGACTCCATCTTCCCTGCTATGACTGCGACCTTCACTTCCTGTCCTAAACAGCCATGTTTGCACAGCCATGTAGTGCATGTGGCTGTTAAACTGCCCCTGGCCCACCCCAGAAGTGGCTGCAGCTCAGCGCTGGCTGGTCCCTGCATACCATGTATGTGGCAGTAGGGATGTGAGAGGCAGGTTGTGGGGGGCAGTGGGGCCTGCGCAGGTTCGTTCTGTCCCAAATCATCTCCCAGGCTCCGCCCCCCCGGGCCGCAGCTTCTGCTGGGTCCCAGCCCAGCCGGGCTTTGCTGGAATCGCTGCAGCTGTTCCCTGGTTAGGCACGGATGACAAAGACGCATCTTTTCAGCTTCAAAACGATCCTTCCCAGCCACCCCCCTGCTCCCCTCCAGCCCCACATACCCCCTGCTCCCCTCCAGCCCCACATCTCCCCATAGCTGCCCCTCCAGCCCCATATCCCCCACACCTCTTCAGCCCCACATTATCCCCCCCACTGCCCCTCCAGCCCCACATCCCTCACACCTCCCCTCCAACCCCACAGTCCCCCTGCTCCCCTCCAGCCCCACATTATCCCCCCACACCTCCCCTCCAGCCCCACCTACCCCCTGCTCCCCTCCAGCCCCACATCTCCCCATAGCTGCCCCTCCAGCCCCACATCCCTCACACCTCCCCTCCAACCCCACAGTCCCCCTGCTCCCCTCCAGCCCCACACACCTCCCCACCACCCCTACATTTTCCCCACACCTCACTTCCATCCCCACATGCCCCCTAGCCCTGCCTCCCAGCACTCGCTATTAAAGGGCAGGGAAGCCACCCATCCCTCCCCAGCTCCAGCAATGTGCTCCCTGTAGTGGTGGTGGGGGCAGTCTGAACCAGTCAGGGGGTGCCCCCAGGCACCCCCAATCCCTCACTGTGTGAGCCCCCCTGGTACCACTGAACCCTCACTGTGTGAGCCCCCCTGGTACCACTGAACCCTCACTGTGTGAGCCCCCCAGGCACCCCCAAACCCTCACTGTGTGACCTCCCCAGGCACCCCTGAACCCTCACTGTGTGACCCCCCCTGGCACCCCCAAACCCTCACTGTGTGAGCCCCCTGATACCCCTGAACCCTCACTGTGTGAGCCCCCCAGGCACCCCCAAACCCACTGCTGTGTGTTCTTGCCCCCCTGAACCTGTCACTTTGCCACCCCCAAACCCTTCACAGGGTGCACTCCTAGGCACCCAAACCTCTCATTGTGCTCCCCAAGTCCCTCTGCTTGTGTTCCCAAGCCCCACACGCTGCCCTCCAACCTGTCTGTGTCCCCCAGAGCCCTTGCTCCCCCAGCCCATTGCGCTGACTGCACCTTGGCACCCCAAAGCTGTTGCTGAGGCTGCTTCCTGGTCCCCCAAACCTCTGCAGATGTGCTCTGAGAGGTCTAGGGACTTGGCAGCTCTTTCCCAGCGCCTCGGCTCCCGGCCCTGCCCACAGCTGGCTTTAGCAGCATTCCTCTGGGCTGTGAGAATCGCACAGAAAGGGGGGAGCAGGAAGGGCTCACAGAGGAGGAGGCTGTTGGGCCAGGCGCTCTGCAAAGCCTGGGGTAGCAGCAACATGGGGAGCTAATGCTGTGGGAGCAATAGAGGAGCTGTGGCCAATTCCCCATGCAGAGATCGCAGCCCTGGGGCAGGCAGCTGCCTTAGGACCTGTCTATGCCAGGGAGCAGGTGGCCTGGGTCTATTCCTGCTCTGCCATTGAGTTGCTGAGGGACCTTGGGTGACTCACTTCCCCTCTCTGGGCCTGTCCCCCCACCCCCCGGGATGGTATTTCTTTTCCTAGAGCTGGGGGGGCCACCCATCTGGCTGTGAAGCCCTATCCAAGCGCAATGTTAGTGGTGGGTTTAGAGTGGTGGGATCCAGCCCTGTGCCCATTCCACCAGACAGGCACCTAGAGCCTGGGTCACCCTAGTCAGACAGACGCTTCCTGGCATGTGATAGCCCAGGGAGGTGGCACGTGAGCCTTGGCGCAGCTGTGCCAGCCAGACCCAGGAGGACCCCAGTGCGACTCAGGTAGGAGTCAAACTGCCTTTGCCCCAGAATTCCTCCTCCTCCTCCAACAGGTTTCATGGAGCCCCACAGATGAACATCTAGATTGTGCCAGGGAAATTTGAGGCCAGTTGGCTCCAGGCAGGCAATTGTAGTGTGGTGGGAATCCAGATGGAGTGAGGGGACTCAAAGAAGGGATGAGTGGCACTTTCCAGCCATTGAGCAGATGGGGCAAAGGGGCAGGAGGTGCCAGAGTCCCCGTGCTGGGTCTGATCTGGCTGGGACTTGATGAATTGTTCTGACCCAGCCAGGACTCGATTTCTCCATCTAGGCTTGCTCCATCCCCAGAATCTGCATCCCCCTCCCAAATGCCAACAAAGTATGTGGGATCCTGCCAGGGCTACGGACTCCCACCATCCTGACCTCCACATCCACGTTGGGCTGGAGTCACCACAAACAGGGTGAGGGCGTGGAGAGGATGGATGGGGGATGGCGAGCTGCCCCCCAGCCAGAGCCAGCAGGCGATGGAATCTTTCCCCTCCTTGGGGTCTTGGATGCTCAAAAAAAACCCAAACTGCTTTGTATCCAGAACACAAACGTCAATAGAAGTGATGGCTTCTGGTCAGTTTAAAAACAGAAAAATGATTTATGTCAATCTTTCCTAACTAAAAACGTCCGTCTCTGATTCACTGGGGAAAGGATCTGGGCAGACAAATGACCTCAGAGGAATGGAATTTGCTCTGGGAAAGAGGAGCCGCAACCTCGGTCTGTTGCACAATAAAACAACGATTCTTTAGGGCACCGTTTCAATGGTACCTCGCACCAGTCAGGTTATAGCGAGAGCGAATGGGGACAGATGTTGGAGAGAGAGAGGAGATTTTATGCACGTGACACAGACACCTCAGGCAGACACATCACTCCTGTGTCCAACTGTCTTCTCAATATCTCACCAAAGGGGTCGTGTGTGGTCTCTGCAGAAAGCCAAGAACTAGCTGGTTGTCATGGTTATTGGGAGCTGTTTGTA
Organism: Emys orbicularis; assembly: GCF_028017835.1. Classification (NCBI taxonomy): domain Eukaryota; kingdom Metazoa; phylum Chordata; order Testudines; family Emydidae; genus Emys; species Emys orbicularis. The sequence continues at coordinate 7,514,671 of NC_088701.1, read as the reverse complement.
TGGGAAATAGCTTCAGAGACATGGAAAATGCAGATGAGTAAATTGCAAAAGCGTTGAAGTGGGACTGGTTAGCTGGGGCAAGGCTGGATCTCAGGGCTACCTCAATCAATGCTGAGCACAACAGACAACCCCAGAGACAGCACTGCGATTACACACCTTTAAGTCTGTTACTGAGTGACCAGAGAGGTTGAAGTGTTCTCCTACTGGTTTTTGAATGTTATGATTCCTGATGTCAGATTTGTGTCCATTTATTCTTTTGCGTACAGACTGTCCAGTTTGGCCAATGTACATGGCAGTGGGGTATTGCTGGCACATGATGGCATATATCACATTGGTAGATGTGCAGGTGAATGAGCCCCTGATCATAGAATCATAGAATATCAGGGTTGGAAGGGACCTCAGGAGGTCATCTAGTCCAACCCGGTGCTCAAAGCAGGACCAATTCCCAACTAAATCATCCCAGCAGTGGATGGCGTGGCTGATGTGATTAGGTCCTATGATGGTGTCAATTGAATAGATATGTGGACAGAGTTGGCATCGGGCTTTGTTGCAAGGATAGGTTCCTGAGTTAGTGTTTGTGGTGTGTGGTTGCTGGTGAGTAGGAGAACACTTCAACCTCTCTGGTCACTCAGTAACAGACTTAAAGGTGGCAATTTTGTAACAGAAAAGATTCAAAAACAGACTCAATGAGAAACTGCTGAACTTGAATTAATATGCAAACTAGATACCATTAATTTGGGCTTGAACAGAGACTGGGAGTGGCTGGGTCATTACACAAATTGAATCTATTTCCCCATGTTAAGTATCCTCATACCTTTTTGTCAGCTGTCTGAAATGGGCCATCTTGCTTATCACTATAAAAGTTTTTTTCTCTTGCTGATAATAGCTCATCTTAATTAGCCTCTTAGAGTTGGTATGGCAACTTCCACCTTTTCATGGTCTCTGTGTGTATATATATCTCTTCTTACTATATGTTCCATTCTATGCATCTGATGAAGTGGGTTGTAGCCCACGAAAGCTTATGCTCAAATAAATTTATTATTCTCTAAGGTGCCACAAGTACTCCTGTTCTTTTAGTGTGATAGATATGCTTGCTTTGATCTGCTTAGCTCTTGGAAGTCCAGGGGCTCTGGGCTGCTGGCCCCATGCTCCCCGGGGACCCTAGGGACAGCTCTGTCCGCCATTAGGGAATTTTTTCCTGAGAACCCCCTGTAACATTTCACAAACCCCCAGGGTTCACGAACCCCAGTTTGGGAACCACTGATCTAGACCATCCCTGACAGGTGTTTGTCTAACCTGCTCTTAAAAATCTCCAATGATGGAGATTCCACAACCTCCCTAGGTAATTTATTCCGGTGCTTCACCACCCTAACAGTTAGTTTTTCCTAATGTCCAACCTAAACCTCCCTTGCTGCAATTTAAACCCATTGCTTCTTGTCCTAACCTCAGAGGTTAAGAAGAACAATTCTTCTCCCTGCTCCTTGTAACAACCTTTTATGCACTTGAAAACTATTATCATGTCCCCTCAAACAGTCTTCTCTTTTCCAGACTAAACAAACCCAATTTTTTCAACCTTCTCTCATAGATCATGTTTTCTAGACCTTTAATCATTTTTGTTGCTCTTCTCTGGACTTTCTCCAATTTGTCCACATCTTTCCTGAAATGTGGCGCCCAGAACTGGACACAATACTCCAGTTGAGGACTAATCAGCACAGAGTAGAGTGGAAGAATTACATCTTGCTTACAACACTCCTGCTAATACATGATGTTCGCTTTTTTGCAAGTGTTACACTGCTGACTCGTATTTAGCTGATGGTCCACCAGACCCCCAGATCCCTTTCCGCAGCAAGCGCGTGCCTGGGGCAGCAAGCCGCAGGGGGCGGCCTGCCGGTTGCTGTGGGGGCGGCAGTCAGGGAGCCTTCGACGGCATGTCTGCGGGAGGTCGGCCGGTCCTGTGGCTTCGGCGGCGGGTACGCCGAATCCGCGTGACCGGCAGACCTCCCACAGGCATGCCGCCGAATCCGCGTTACCAGCGGACCTCCCGCAGGAGCGCCGCCGAAAGCCGCCTGACTGCCGTGCTTGGGGCGGCAAAATACATAGAGCCGCCCCTGCCTTTCCGCAGTACTCCTTCCTAGGCAGTCATTTCCCAGTTTGTATATGTGCAACTGATTGTTCCTTCCTAAATGAAGTACTTTACATTTGTCCTTATTGAATTTCATAATATTTACTTCAGACCATTTCTCCAGTTTGTCCAGATCATTTTGAATTTTAATCCTATCCTCCAAAGCACTTGTAACCTCTCCCAGCTTGGTATCGTCCACAAACTTTATAAGTGTACGCTCTATACCATTATCGAAATCATTGATGAATGGGGTGGCACAGGCTGAGGGGAGGAGGGGCAATGGGACAGGGGGCGCAGGCTGACAGAACCTGGAGCGGAGCACCTGCATGGCCAGCAGCCAGCGGCTGGGGAGAGTTCCCTCCATGGGCACAGACAGGGCTCCCTCCTGCTTTAAGCAGGTGGTCGTGATTCATCCCAGACACCTTGGGTAATGGAACCCCGAAAAGTGTCAGAGCGTAGATGGTGGATGTGTCCAGTCATTAGAGAGCGTTGGGGTGCAATGCGTAACCAAATATTACAAACTGTAGGGCTATTTATTACCAACTGATATTTGGTGCAGTGGGAGAGTCAGAGGTGCAGTGGAGCAGGGGGGTGGCGCAGGCCTTAGGGAGGGGATGCAGTTGGACAGTAGAGGGATGCAGGCTGAGGGAAGGGGGTGCAGTGGGACTGGGGGGTGCAGGCTGAGGGGAGGAGGGTGCAGTGGGATGGGGGGCACAGGCCAAGGGCAGTGGGGTGCAGTGGGACTGGGGGGCACAGGCTGAGGGAGGGGGTGCAGTGGTCAGTGTGGGAACAGGTCAAGGGGTGGGAGTGCAGTGGGACTGGGGGGGTGCAGGCTGAGGGGAGGGGAGGGAGTTCAGTGGGAGAGCAGACCGAGAGAGGGTCTTGATCGTCCTTCACATAGGAACGAATGACACGGCTAGGTTCTCGCTAGAGAGAATCAAGGGAGATTATGCCAGGCTGGGGAAGACGCTTAAGGAAGTTGAGGCTCAGATTATCTTCAGTGGGATTCTGCCTGTTCCTAGAGAAGGACAGCAAAGGGCAGACAGGATTGTGAGGATAAATAGCTGGCTGAGGGAGTGGTGCTATAAGGAGGGCTTTGGGATGTATGGCCACTGGGAGGCATTCGGGGACAGACAGCTGTTCTCGCGGGATGGACTTCACCTGAGTAGGGAAGGAAATAGACTTCTGGGAGGGAGGCTGGCTCATCTCATCAAAAGGGCTTTAAACTAGGAACTTGGGGGAGACGGTTGGGAGATGTCCAGTTGATCTCCACGCCAGATTCCAACACTGAAAATGAGGGCGAAGAGATAAGCGCAGATATAGATAGGGGTAGGGAATTGGACATTAGAAGGAGGGGGCGGATGGACACTAGGGGGTCCGTACCAAAGTGCATAACTAATGGGAGAAAGGATAGACAGCATACGGTAAGATGTTTATACACCAATGCGAGAAGCCTAGGTAACAAAATGGAGGAACTGGAGCTCCTGGTCCAAGAAATAAAACCTGATATCGTAGGAATAACTGAAACATGGTGGAACTGTAGTCATGACTGGAGTACAGGTATCGAAGGGTATGTGCTGTTTAGGAATGACCGGAAAAAAGGTAAAGGTGGGGGTGTGGCACTGTATGTGAATAATGAACTAAAATGTAAAGAAATAATAAGTGATGGAATGGATAAGACAGAGTCTGTCTGGGCAATGATTACACTAGGTAAAAGAACTAATAGAGCCTCCCCTGAGATACTGCTTGGGGTGTGCTATAGACCGCCGGGATCTAGCCTGGATGCGGACAGAGAACTATTTAATGTTTTTAAGGAAATAAAAACTAATAAGAGCTGTGTGATCATGGGGGACTTTAACTTCCCGGACATAGATTGGGGAACAAATGCTAGTAACAATAATAGGGCTCAGATGTTCCTAGACGTGCTAGCAGATGAATTCCTTCAGCAAGTAGTAGCTGAACCGACGAGGGGGGATGCCATTTTAGATTTGGTGCTGGTGAGTAGTGAGGACCTAGTTGAGGAAATGGTAGTAGGGGACAACCTTGGCTCGAGTGACCATGAGCTAATTCAGTTTAAACTAAATGGAAGGATTAACAGAAATAAAACTGTGACTAAGGTTTACGATTTCAAAAAGGCCAACTTTAATAAATTAAGGGAACTACTTAGGGAAGTGGATTGGGCTAACATACTTAGAGAGCTAAAGGCAGATGAGGCCTGGGATTATTTCAAGCTGAAGTTGCACGAGCTGTCCGAGGCCTGTATCCCGAGAAAGGGGAAACGGTTAGTAGGCAGGAGAATTAGACCTAGCTGGATGAGCGGGCGTCTCAAAGGGGCGATTAAGAAAAAACAGAAAGCGTACAAAGAATGGAAAAGGGGGCAGATCGACAAGGAAACCTACCTTATTGAGGTCAGAGCATGTAGGGATGCGGTGAGAAAGGCCAAAAGCCGTGTAGAGTTGGACCTCGCGAGGGGAATTAAATCCAATAGTAAGAGGTTCTATAGCCATATAAATAGGAAGAAAACAAAGAAAGAGGAAGTGGGACCGCTGAAGCATGTAAATGGAGTGGAGATTAAGGATAATCTAGGCATGGCACAATATCTAAATGAATATTTTGCGTCGGTGTTTAATAAGGCTAACGAAGGGCTTAGGAATAGAGGGAGCGGGACAGAGGGGAATAAAGGAGGGGCGATTGACATTACAGTATCAGAGGTGGAAGCCAAACTTGACCAGCTAAATGGGACTAAATCGGGCGGACCGGATGATCTCCATCCTAGAATATTGAAGGAGCTGGCGCGAGAAATTGCAAGCCCCTTGGCGATAATTTTTAATAAATCTGTAAACTCGGGGGTGGTGCCGATGGACTGGAAAATAGCTAATGTGGTTCCTATTTTTAAGAAGGGGAAAAAAAGTGACCCGGGTAACTACAGACCTGTTAGTTTAACTTCTGTAGTATGCAAGGTCTTGGAAAAAATTTTGAAGGAAAAAGTAGTTAAGGACCTTGAGGTGAATGGCAATTGGGACAAATTACAACATGGGTTTACGAAAGGCAGATCGTGCCAAACCAACTTGATCTCCTTCTTTGAGAAAGTAACAGACCTTCTAGATAAAGGAAATGCGGTGGATCTAATTTACCTCGATTTTAGTAAAGCGTTTGATACTGTGCCGCACGAGGAATTATTGGTTAAATTGGAAAAGATGGGGATCGATATGAAATTCCAGAGGTGGATAATGAACTGGTTAAAGGGGAGACTGCAGCGGGTAGTACTGAAAGGTGAACTGTCGGGTTGGAGGGAGGTCACCAGTGGGGTTCCTCAAGGTTCGGTTTTGGGTCCGATTTTATTCAATCTATTCGTTACTGACCTCGGAACCGAATGTAGGAGTGGGCTGATAAAGTTTGCAGATGACACAAAGTTGGGAGGTATTGCCAATTCGGAGAAGGATCGGGATATTCTGCAGGGAGACTTGGATGACCTTGTAAATTGGAGTAAAAATAATAGGATGAGATTTAATAGTGAGAAGTGTAAGGTGATGCATTTAGGGATGACTAATAAGAATTTTAGTTATAAGTTAGGGACGCATAGGTTGGAAGTGACGGAGGAGGAGAAGGACCTCGGAGTCCTGGTTGATCGCAGGATGACTATGAGTCGGCAATGTGACGTGGCTGTGAAAAAAGCTAATGCGATTTTGGGATGCGTTAGGCGAGGTATTTCTAGTAGGGACAGGGAGGTGCTGCTTCCGTTATACAAGGCGCTGGTGAGACCTCATTTGGAGTACTGTGTGCAGTTCTGGTCTCCTATGTTGAAAAAGGATGAACTCAAACTGGAACGGGTACAGAGAAGGGCCACTAGGATGATCCGAGGAATGGAAAACCTTTCCTATGAAAGGAGACTCGAGGAGCTCGGTTTGTTTAGCCTAACCAAAAGAAGGCTGAGGGGGGATATGATTGCTCTCTTTAAATATATCAAAGGGATTAATACCAAGGAGGGAGAGGAATTATTTCAGCTCAGTAGTAATGTGGACACGAGAACGAATGGATATAAACTGGCAGTGGGGAAGTTTAGGCTTGAAATTAGAAGAAGGTTTCTAACCGTCAGAGGGGTGAAATTTTGGAACCAGCCTTCCGAGGGAAACGGTGGGGGCGAAAGACCTTTCTGGCTTCAAGATTAGGCTTGATAAGTTTATGGAGGGAATGGTTTGAAGGGATAACGTGGTTTTAGTCAATTAGGCATTAACGTGCCATCGCGGGTAAAATGAGGGTCCGGCTGTAGAATCTTGCCTGTATGCTCGGGGTACTGCTGATCGCCATATTTGGGGTCGGGAAGGAATTTTCCTCCAGGGTAGATTGGCAGTGGCCCTGGAGGTTTTTCGCCTTCCTCCGCAGCATAGGGCAGGGGTCGCAGGCTGAAGATTCTGTTGCGGGTGGGTCAGCTTTTGTGGCCTGCATCATGCGGGAGGTCAGACTAGATGACCATATTGGTCCCTTCTGACCTTAAAGTCTATGAGTCTATGAGTCTATGAGTCTATGAGAGGGGGTGCAGTGGGACTGGGGGGGGTGCAGGCTGAGGGGCAGGAGTGCAGGGGGATGGGGGCACAGGTCAAGGGCAGTGAGGTGCAGTGGGACAGGGGGGTGCAGGCTGTAGGAGGGGGTGCAGTGGGATGGGGTGGTGCAGGCTGTGGGAAGGGGGTGCAGTGGGACTGCAGGGATGGTAGAGGCTGTGGGAGGAGAGTTCAGTGGGGGGTGCAGGCTGAGGGGAGGGGGGTGCAGTGGGAAAGTGCAGGGGCACAGGCCAACAGGAGGGGTGCAGTGGGAGAGTGGGGGGGTGAAGTGGGATGAGGTGGCGCAGGCTGTGGGTGCAGTGGGACAGCAGGCCGAGGGGAGGGTGCAGTGGGACTGGGAGGTGCAGGCCGAGGGGAGGGGGTACAGTGGGACTGGGGGGGCAGGCTGAAGGGAGGGGGGTGCAATGGGACTGGGAGGTGCAGGCCGAAGGGAGGGGGGTGCAGTGGGACTGGGGGGTGCAGGCCGAAGGGAGGGGGGTGCAGGCCGAAGGGAGGGGTTGCAGTGGGACTGGGGGTGCAGGCCGAAGGGAAGGGGTGCAATGGGACTGGGAGGTGCAGGCTGTGGGGAGGGGGGTGCAGTGAGACTGGGGGGCAGGCTGAAGGGAGGGGGTGCAGTGGGACTGGGAGGTGCAGGCTGTGGGGAGGGGGTGCAGTGAGACTGGGGGGCAGGCCTGAGGGAGGGGGTGCAGTGGGACTGGGAGGTGCAGGCTGAAGGGAGGGGGTGCAGTGAGACTGGGGGGCAGGCTGAAGGGAGGGGGTGCAGTGGGACTGGTAGGTGCAGGCTGAAGGGAGGGGGTGCAGTGAGATTGGGGGGGTGCAGGCTGAAGGGAGGGGGGTGCAGTGAGATTGGGGTGCAGGCTGAAGGGAGGGGGTGCAGTGGGACTGGGAGGTGCAGGCTGAAGGGAGGAGGGTGCAGTGGGGACTGGGGGGGCAGGCTGAAGGGAGGGAGTGCAATGGGACTGGGAGGTGCAGGCTGAAGGGAGGGGGTGCAATGGGACTGGGAGGTGCAGGCAGAGGGGAGGAGGTGCAGTGAGATTGGGGGGTGCAGGCTGAAGGGAGGGAGGTGCAGTGAGATTGGGGGGTGCAGGCTGAAGGGAGGGGATGCAGTGGGACTGGGGGGCAGGCTGAAGGGAGGGGGTGCAGTGAGACTGGGGACGGTTGCAGGCTGAAGGGAGGGGGTGCAGTGAGATTGGGGGGTGCAGGCTGAAGGGAGGGGGTGCAGTGAGATTGAGGGGGCAGGCTGAAGGGAGGGGGTGCTGCCGGACAGTCGGGGGGCAGCTCTGGTAACTGCTGTCTGGAGAACCGGGGAGGGGATCGCGCCAGCTGTGAGTCCCAGGGGAGCCCCCCTCCTCCCCGGTGGTCTCTACCTGCAACCCCCCGAGTTGGGGGTCTGGCGCAGTTTCTGGGGTGGGGGGCACCCCGCTTCCATAGCGGTGGGAGCCCTGGCGTTCCCGGGGCCCTCGTGGCGGGTCTGCGCCGCCCCGGTTTGAAGCTGCAGCTTTGTCTCCTTATTGCCTAGAAGTAACTTTCCCGCAGCCTGCGCCAGCCAGCCTGGGCGCGTGGGGAACCCTGGAGCTGGAGCGCGGAGCCGGCTTCTCTCGGCGGCGCCCGGCGCCCGGCTCCCTTGTCGCCCTTCCCCCACTCTGCGGGCACGGCCTCCTGCCCCCGAAATCCCCACGAGCCAGGCGCAGAGCGTGGGGCGGGGGGATCCCATTGCATTGTGGTGGGGCTGTGCAATGGGGGGCTCGTGGTGACTTGTTGCGGGGGGAGCAGGGCAGGAGCTGAACTTGTGTTTGAGGTCACGTTTGTTGTGGTTCAGTGTGTGGAACAGGGCAGAGGTTCTCAACCGTTTTCTTTCCGAGCACCCCTGCTCCCCCTCCCCCACCAACATGCTATAAAACCTCGACAGCCCACCTGGGCCACAAGAACTGGTTTTCTGCATGTACAAGTCAGGACCGGCAGTAGAGGGTAGCAAGCAGGGCAATTGCCTGGGGCCCCATGCCAAGGGGCCCCCACAAATCTACATCGCTCAGGCTTCAGCCCCAGCCCACGGGGCTCAGGGACCTGGGCCTTGGAAGGAAGCCAGCAGGGATGTTTTTTGCACATGGGACTGGCTGGAAAGGCAGACTTGGATTTCTGATCAAGGAAAGTGGTTGGGGAATGGTCTCTGTTCGTGCTTTGTAAATAAACAGGACTGTACTGCAGAAATACTGGACTCCACCTCAATTTCTCCTCCGAATGGAAACAACTTAGCGAGGCCTCCAATAGCAGCGAACTGCTGAGACCAAAAGGCGCACCACATGTCAGGAGCACAGCTGGGAATGGAACTTGGGAGTCCTGGCTCCCAGACCCACCAATCACTCAAAACCAGTCTTTTCCCCAACCTGGGACTAGAACCCAGGAGTCCTGGCTTCTAGCCTCTCCTTCTGTAACTCACTAGACCCTGTGTGCTCCCAGACCCAAGGATAGAACTGAGGTGCCCTGACTGCCAGTGCCCCCCCCGCTCTAACCACTAGACTCTGCTGTCTCTGAGCCCAGTAATGCCCTTCTTTGTGAATCACTTCAATTTCCTTCCTGCATCTGACTGCAGTGTGAGATCTGGGTGTGGGGGCTGCTCAGGGGGGCAAGGCAGGCCGAATAGGGAGTGGCTCTCTGGGAATCCTGTTTCCAGGGCAGGGCTAGGAGCCCTGATATTGGGGCTGTTGGAACCGGACAGGGCCGAGCCCTGTGGACCGGGCGGCATGCGCCTGGGCGGGCAGGCAGTTAGGCTGGGCCCCCCCGTTGGCTCCCAGTAGAGTCTCTGCAAAGCCAGCTCTGCCCCCCTCACCCGGGTTGTGGGCTCCAGGCAGAAATGGCTGGCACTTGGGGGGAGTGAGGGCAGTCGCTGGCTGAGTGGTGTCAGCCTGGGTGGCCCCACAGTCACCACTTCCTGCCAGCGGAGCCAGGAACAGCTGCACGGGCTCGGTGCTGCGCCCTCGCCAGGCAATGGCACCGTGCAGCCCCTTGTGCCTCTAGAGCTAGGCTGCCACATGGGCAGGTGCCAGAGCTCAGCCAGGCAGGTACCCGTCTCCTTGCTGCCTGCCTCGGAATGCCAGACAGGTGGCTGGGCCTCCTGCCACCCTGCCCAGAACAGGTGAATCCAGCTGCTGCCCTGCCTGGCCAGGAGCGGGATGGGCCTGTGCTGCCTGGCTGCTGGAAACCGTGGGCTGGGGCACCTGGCTGAAAGTTGCCATGGCCCGATGCTGAGATGGGCACAGTCCCCCTCCCCCATCCTAGACTGTGGCTCAGCTTCCACCCACCCAGCCTGAGAACAACCCGGTGGCCGTCAGTGAGGGGTGAGAGCAGAAGTGTGTGTGAGGGGGGCAATAGCACAGCCAGATCTCAGCCCAGGCAGGCTTGGCTTCCCTCTCCTCCTCTCCCCTTGCCCTGGTAGAGCCCGGGTCAGCCCCTCCTGTCCGCATCTCCAAACCCAGCATGAGGGAGTGGCTGAAGCCCCATCCCCAGTCCCCACTGCAGAGCTCCCAGCATGCACTGCTCTACATTGGCATGGGCAGCTGGCTCAAAATCAGGATGGAGGTGGGTAATAGGCACCTATATAAGGCAAAGACCCAAATATCAGGATTATACCTATATATTTGGGACATGTGGTCACCCCAGCTGGACCCCACTTGCCAGGGGGCTGGGACCTGCCCTGTCTCAGTCCCATTGGGCATACATAGAATCATAGAATATCAGGGTTGGAAGGGACCTCATCTAGTCCAACCCCCTGCTCAAAGCAGGACCAATCCCCAATTAAATCATCCAACAGATTTTTGCCCCATATCCCTAAATGGCCCCCTCAAGGATTGAACTCACAACCCTGGGTTTAGCAGGCCAATCCTCAAACCACTGAGCTATCCCTCACAAGGGGGGGGGGGCGGGGGGGGGGAGAGACAGAGTTCAGGGCCCCTGCATGTCCCGATTTTATAGGGACAGTCCCAATATTTGGGGCTTTTTCTTACATAGGCTCCTATTACCTCCCACCCCCTGTCCCGATTTTTCACACTTGCTGTCTGGTCACCCTACTCTCACCCCACAGCAGGTCGGAGCTGACCCCGGCTCCACTCCCCACAGGAGCCTGCTGCTGGGCTTCCGCCTGCCCCAGCTGACAGCCCACGCCTCTCCTGCCTTGCTCCCTTTCCATGCCCTGGCTTAGCCCACACAGGGCCGGCTCTAGGTTTTTTGCCGCCCCAAGCAAAAAAATTTTTGGCTGCCCCCCGTCCCAGCCCTGGGCTCCTCGCCGCACCCCCTGCTGTCCCAGCCCTGGGCTCTCCCCCACCACCCGCACCCCCCTGCGGCCCCAGCCCTGGGCTTTCCCCCCCCCACCTGCATCCTCCTTCCGCCGCAGCCCTGGGTCACTGGTAACTCGCTCCCAGGGCAGGTCATTCAGCAGGAATTTTGGATGTGCACAGAACACAGACAGGATTGGTTCCCATATGGTTACAGAACTGCAGTAAAGTGGAACAATTTTCAGCTTGTGTGATTGGAGGATATCTGGATGCATATTATAAGACTGTCCTACATAAATGAGGAAAAGTTGAGGTGCCTTTATTATTCTTTTGTTCCACTCTTTCTTTCTATGGGGAATTTGCCAATGCAATATCACTGTCTTCCTTTTAAACAAACAAACAAACAAACAAAAGGCAATGGCTGTTGAAAATAGCAATTCCAGTCCTAATAACCACTGGGAAGCATTTCTTGCTCAATTTTATCCTACTTTTTCTACAGCAGGTTACAGTGGATCAGTATATTTGATTTGGGAGAAATGAAGTAACAGCTGCCCAAACTGAGCTTGAGCACTCCTGAATTTTGAGGTGTTCAAATCTGGAAGGCAGGTGCTGGCCGGGGGAGGGCTGTAGCCCCGCAGGGGAGCACGGCAGCATGTATGCAGCAGCGTGTCTGGCGCTGCGCGAAGCCAGACACACTGGTCTGAGTGGCACGGTAAGGGGGCTGGGGGGTTGGAGAAGGGGTAGGGGGTTCGGGGGGGGGCAGTCAAGGGACAGGGAGCAGGGGGGGTTGGATGGGGTGGGGTCCTAGAGGGGAAGTTGGGGGGGTCTCAGGAGGGGGCAGTTGGGGCTTTAATAGGGGGTGGGCTCCTGGGGGGCAGTTGGGGCAAGGGTCGGATGGGTTGGGGTTTCTGTGGGGGGCAGTCGGAGGGAGTGGATGGTGGCAGGGTGGGGCTACCCTCCCTCCCCGTGGAGTGTCCTATTTTTTGAATGTTAAAATATGGTATCCCTACTCACAGTGCAGCTCTCCATTCAGAGCAGGCTGCAGTATGAGGTCTCAGCTTCCTCACTCCCTCCCCCTCTTTCCTGTTGGTAGTGGCCAAGGGAATGCTGGGAAATGTAGTTCTTTCCCTGCTCCTGGGCTGGCTCTATAGGCAGGGAGCTAACCAAGGAACTACAGCTCCCAGGGCCCCCTGTTGGTTCTCAGCTCCCATGCTGGATCCCTGCCGCCCCTGCAAATGGGCTGCCCCAAGCATGTGCTTGCTTTGCTGGTGCCTAGAGCCGCCCCTGAGCCCACAGTCCCCTTCCCCTCTGCTGTTACCCCCTGCTGGGACTCTTCTTCCCCAGCCCACTGCCCTCTCCTCTGGCTCCTGGGAGGACAGGAGCAGCTAAGGGGGAAAAGGACGTAGCAGAGAAGAGCTGGGTTCCTCCAAGCAGGTGCGAAACCCCTTTGTCCTTAAGGCACCAGGGATGAGGTGCATCAGGAGAGCAGGGGCTGAGCCAAATTGTGCCATCCCAGAGCAGCGAGTCCCTGGGTGAGGCCGAGGCCTAGGAGCTCAGCTGGGCCGGGCCATGGTGCAGGTACACTATTTTCCTCCACAGTGATTCATGTTCTTCCTCCGAGAGACCCCAATGCTCTGCCATTGTCCCTCGTTAACCAGCGCTCAGAGCATACATCCTGAAGACCTGTGCTAGGACAGACTTGTTCTAACGGGGGCCCCTTGAGAGCCTGTGCTGGTCCAGTGCAGTGGCTGCCTTTTCCTCTGTCTGTCCATCCAAGGCCCCCCCTCACCCAGTCCCATCACAGGCTGGGCGCCTCCCACTCATTCCTGCATTTATCCTCACGCACCCTGGGAGGCAGGGCAGAGCTGTTTTCCCCCTCTGTCCAGTGGGGCTCTGAGGTACAGAGCCACCAAGGGACTTAGGTGCCTAAACCCCAGTTTAAAGTACCCCTGCAATCCACAAAGCTGCCACTCGGCTGCTGCCGAGCACTGCAGGCGCCTAACATCCCCCTACATTTCTGCCTCTGGGCACACGCATGGCAGCCGCAGTTTAAGCATCTGGACGCGTCTCCCACCCAAACCCCAGTGCGAGCCACAAATTCCAACGTGAGCACTGCCCCACTGCCGATTCTGTGGGGTGTCGGGGGGAAGGCACAGCTCCATTCCATGCAGGGTAAAGGGCAGCTGAGCCCGTCTACACGAGGGTTTGGGCTGGGCCAGCTGCAGCAGGGGATGCCAGCATCTGCTGGGATTGGGGCACCCCCGGCAGACCAGGCCCTAGGGGGACGAGCTGCAGTTCCAGCAGGGAGCTCCACAGGCAGCTCTTGGAGGCAGGGTGGAGGCTTTAGCCTAAGAAAGGTGAGCAGAGCAGCCGAATGATGAGTGTGCCTCAGCGAGAGAAAACCGCGCCCTGCTGGAGGGACGAGCACAGATCTATTTCAAGGGGGCTGGGACAAGGTGGCCCCAGTGCTGGGACGCTCCAGTTTCCCTGCAGCAGCAGGCCGAGTGTCACAGCCTCTCCCTGTGCATGAATCGCGTACAGGCCTCGTCCATCCCAGGAGAATGTCTGGCCCAGCCACATGGGGGCGCCAAATGGAATCACAGATGAATCCTGAGACAGTCAAAGGCTCCACCCAGAGCAGCCCAGCCTGGGCACAAAGCTTCCCCCTCACTCCCACCCCCCGTTGCACTGCCCTTGCTGGCTCTAGTGCCCAGCGCTCTGCCCTAGAGCCCCCACTAAGCCCAGCCACAGGAACCCTGATTCTCCATGGGTGGCTCTTAACTCCTCCTGCTTGGGAACTGGGCCCGATCTCAGTGGGAGATGGTCCAGTTAAAATATAAAATTGCACAGCAGGCGTTGCAGAACCTGCTACCCCTAGAGGGTTAAGTGATCTCCTCTCATCTGACTCGCATTCTCTCTCTCTCTTCATCCTTCCTGACCTCCGTGCTGCTTTTCATGCTGGCAGCCATGACATCCTTCCCAATCGCCTGGGACTATTTGCTGGCGTCTCAGAGAACTGTCCTTTTTGGTTTTGCTCCCATCTATCAGAGTCCTCTTTGAGGAGAGAGAAGCTGGTCCAGTAGGTAGAGAGCTAGCCCTGAGAGCCCTGGGTTCTATTCACCCCATGGACTTCCTGTACGACCTCAGGCCAGTGCCTTAGGGACAGAGTTTCAAAGATTTTTCGGCACCCAAAGATGCAGCTATGCATCTAGTGAGGTTTACAAAGCACGTAACCTTCTAGGTGCTTTTGAAAATCCCACTAGGTGCCTAAATACCTTTGAAAAACTGGCCTTTAGTCTGTGTGTGCCTCAGTTCCCCACCTGTACAATGGGGATAACAGCACTGCTCAACCTCACTGAGGGGCTGTGAGGAGACATAGGTTGGACATTATGAGGAGCTCAGATACTATGGTGATGGGGCCACATAAGTACCACAGATAGAGTGGGAACTTCTCTATACCGCTGCTATTCCTTCCCTGGGTTTTGGTCCCTTCTTTTCTCCTAGCCCCCTCACATCTCCCTCTTTTCTGAATGTAACCTTGGCTCAGAGGGCTTGGCTGTATGTCTTCTAAGTCCCCTGAGTTCTGTCTTCAATTCTCCTCTCTTCACCCCCCCCCCCATATGCGCCGACTCCCTGGGTGCTCCAGACCTGGTGCAGAGCACCCACTAATTTTTCCAGGTCTGGAGCACCCACGGGGAAAAATTAGTGGGTGCTCTGCACCCACCAGCAGCTCCCCGCTCCAGCTCACCTCCGCCTCCGCTCTGCCTCCTCCCCTGAGCATGCCGCCGTGTCCTGCTTCTCCCCCTCCCTCCCAGCGCTTGCACCCAGAAACAGCTGTTTCCCGCGGCAAGCCTGGGAGGGACGGGGGAGGAGGGGGAACGCGGCACGCTTGGGGGAGGAGGCGGGGCCAGGGCAGGGATTTGGAGAGGGGTCCAATAGGGGCAGGGAGGGGAGGAGTTAGGGTGGGGACTTTGGGACAGGGGTGGAGTCAGGGCGGGGCCGGGGGGGCGGGCACCCGCCGGAGGAAAAAAAAGTTGGCACCTGTGCCACCCCCCCCCCAAGAGATTCCTGTTTTACAGGTTCAGCTAAGGACTTCCAGATCCTTAATTTAATTACCAGCCCTTTTAGATCTTAATCACCCTGCCTCTGTTTATAACCAAAATAAAGACTCCCTACCCCAGGGGCACAAGCTGGGAGCAGCACCTCTCTTCTGAGAACACACATTCCACACTCAGCTAAGAGCTCTGCCTGGGGGCTAGGACCTGTGCAGAAACTCGGGGGGGGGGGCCTCTCCCCCTGCCCCTTCCCCCTCTCCCCCTGCCCCTCCCCCCAAATGGCACCCCTGCAGCTGAGGCCTAAAGTCTTGGCGAGAACTACCCCCTGGTTTGCCAGCGTCATAGATGTGTTAACTATGGATCTAATAACGACTGTTGTTAAGTTACTAACAGTGAATTGTTACTAAGACTTGTGGATTATTTGACCACAAAACACCACGTGGTACCATGAGTGAAGGATAACAGAACTGGAAGACGTTAAATGGTCCCTTCCGGCCTTGGAATCTACAAATCTATAACACTGGGGGAAATCCCAGCCAAGAAATGGCAGTTTATCATTTCTTAGCTTAGTAGGTCGGGATGAACACTAGAGGGCAGCCTAGTCTTTAATTAACCTGCTAACACACGTTAATACTTCGAGGGCCCTATCTTCACTAGTGCTCCCTGGTGCTAGGTAACGGCTGACTAACAGGAGGTTAAAAAACTCACGGTTTTGCCTAGTGGAGACGAGGCCTTAGCTTCTGTGCAATGTCCTTGTACTCATCACTCCCTTCGCCCCAGGAGACCCAGCCATCCCTCGATTCTCCCACAGGCTTCCTGCCCCAGGCAGCCTCCAGAATCCCTGCTTGTCTTTGCAGTTTGTTGCTCTGCATGTTCCAGTTCTCTGCTCCTAGCCCTGGGGCAGTTTTCACTCCTGTGTATTGGCCTCACTGGGGCAGCATTTCCATTTCCGGAAGGATCCCTGTTTGGCTCAAATCACCCCTGGACGTGCCATTGGCCAGACTGGTTTACTACCCCTTGCCCTCCTGCTTCCCTCTTTGCTCAGGGGGTTCTGTGCCCCCGAGATGCAGCTATTGGTCCCTGCAGGAGCATCCTAGCCAAAATCCTGGAGTTCAGTTTCCAAAATCCCGGCGTCCAGTTACTTTACTTTTGACTTCCAGCCTTTCCTGTGAACCTGCTCCCGTGTCTGAAGTCATCTTAGTGTCCCCTGCCAGTTGGGGGCTGAGGGAAGGGGAGAATGGAGGGGAGGGAGCAAGGGGGTTGGTCAAGGGGAGGAGTAGGGTTAGGGAGGGTGGATACAGAAACTGAAAGGTGGGACATGACAGTGATTAACAATAGTTTAGGACAGGAAATGTCTCCAGGTGAGTGGCCTGGGTTGGAGTTTGGCCATGATCCTGGGGTTAACACAGCCCACTCTTGTGAAAAGTGCACAAGAGTTCAGGACCACGGCTTTACATCTCATTTGAGAAACGGCATCCCCAAAATCACAGTGCCCCCTAGTGCCATTGCTTGGTCACTGACTCAGTGGTAGCACCATTCACTGAATTGTCCATTAGGAATCACTATCACCTCTTCAAGCTGCAAAACACCCTTGAAGGCCAGGCTGGGACAAAGCCGCAGGGAACCCCTGACCAGCAGCCTGGAGAAAACCCGAATTGTGGGAAGGAGGTTGGACCAGCGGCATTGCTCCCAGGGGCCCTTCCTGGATCATTAGTGCAGGAGAGAATTCATCACCTGAATCTGCAAATGCAAAGAGATGGGGCAGACAATTCATGCTGGATAGACCCAGGAGATTCTGCAACCATCCGCCTGCTGGAGAAAGACATCAAGGTGAACTTGGCCCAGCCTGGAACTCCCTGTAGCCAATGGGATACATTTGGGCCAGGGTGAATATATGTCAAGAAGGCAAAACCGCTCCTTGAGAGGGGCATGGCAGTGAGCTAGGCCCAGCCTGAGGGCCTCAGAGGCCCCCTCGCCCCACCCTCTCTGCCTAGCTTCAGAAGAGTCTCGCGGGTTCTCTGTGTATGAAATTCCTCTCGCTGTGCCTTCATTACCGGGGCTGGAGGGGTGTTGGAATATTTAGCTGCATGCAGCACGTGGGGGTAAGCAGCTCTCAGGACACAATGAATGCTTTGCCAACTTATACAAGGCTATTGTAGTGCATTGTTTATTGGTGGGAGAAAATTACCTAGAGAGGTGAGGCTTATGGGCGAACAGGCTTCCAGGTCCCCCCTGGGTTTGAGTGCTGATGCACAGTCAGTGAGACCACGGACAGCACATGCACAGGGCTGTGGACAGCTCTGGCCCCCAGGCTGGGCTGGGATAGGCTCAGAAGCATCCAGCGGAAGGAAGGCTTCGGTATTTCACTCAAAGGGGGGATCGGTCAGAGGCAAATTGCTGATTGGAGCTGGCTCACTCGTATTGGCAGGCCCCACCCTTTACAGACACACGACTCCATCCTCGTGTCCACGCTCCACGAGCCCTTTAAAACAAGGGTAGTCAAAGGAAATGTATCCCATGGCCGCCCCAAGGAGCTTGGCTGCTGGAGGTTACAGGACTCAGGCAGCAATGCTCTACCTTGAACCAAGCGGCTAGGCCAGGAGCATGACATGCCAGAGACCCAAGGTCTCCACCAGCCACGCCGCCTACTAAATACGGTGCAGCTGCATTCTTTGCAAACTGGGCAAGGCCCTCAGGTCCTCTCACCCATCCCCTCCTGCTCCCTGGGCGTCCCCGCAGATGCTGCTGACTCTGCATTCCAGTGCTGGGGAATGGCAATGCTGGGTGGAGACTCCCCTACTGGGGCTGTGCAGGAAGGCCTAACAGTATGGGGGCGTTTATCGTGGGTCAGTGCTCCTGCTCTGTGGCTGAATGTCAGCTTCAGTGACCAATTGCTTGTTCTATCCGCACCAGAGAGCACAGGATTTGCCGTGCTAGGTCACCGCAGTGCCCAAAAGCCAGGTATCCTGTCTTCATAACCAGAGGCTTCGAGGAAGGTACCAGAGACCCTGTAGTGTGTAATTATGGAATAACCTACTCTTTGGGGGAATGTGCCCCCGTATAGTCAGTGGCAGGCTCCTGCCCCATGGAGGTGGTTTTATAGTCCTGGTGTCCATAGGCGCCAACTTCTGCTGGCGCCGGTGGGTGCTCGACCCCCCCCCCCGCCTCCAGCCCCGCCCTGACTCCACCCCTGCCCCACCCCCTCCCGCCCCTGCCCACCCCCATTCCAACCCCTTCCCCAAAGTCCCCGCCCCAACTCTGCCCCCTCCCTGCCCCTATTCTGACTCCTTCCCCAAATCCCCGCCCCGGCCCCGCCTCTTCTCCACCTCCTCCCCTGAGCGCACCATGTTCACGCTCCTCCCCCCTCCCTCCCAGAGCTTGTTACGCCGCAAAACAGCTGTTTTGGGGCGGCAAGCACTGGGAGGTAGGCGGAGAAGTGGGGACGCAGCGCGCTCAGGAGAGGAGGCGGAGCGGAGGTGAGCTAGTGCGGGGGGGCGGGGAGGGAAGCTTGGCTGCTGGTGGGTGCAGAGCACCCACTAATTTTTCCCCGTGGGTGCTCCAGCCCCGGAGCACCCACGGAGTCGGCACCTATGCTGGTGTCTCCTGCCCTCTCTAGCTGGTGATGTTCGGATTATCCATATATATGTCTCATCCATTTTTGAATCCCACTAGACATTTGTCCCCCTCAATATCTTGTGGCAGTAAGTTCCACCGGTGAATTATGTGTTGTTAAGAATGCCTTTCATTGGTAAGTCCTGAAAGCCCAAGGCGCCAAGGCCGCAGCGACTGGCTCATGGCTGCTGTGTGCCCGGTTGGAGGGTCAGCGGTGCATCATTCAGGCCACCTGCCCGCACCCCCGGGTAGAAGTATGGCCGCAGGGGCTCCGAGAAGGTGTCACTGAAGGTGTAGATGTGAGAGCTACCAGTCACGTTGTAGAAGGACACCTCTCCGGCCTCATAGTCCAGGAGGATGCCAATCTGCCGGGGCTTCACTCTCAGCATGAGCTCGGTCAGGGGGGAGGTGAGCGCTGCATACTCATCCCCATTGCGCAGCCACACCGTCCAGAAGCCGGTCGCTGGTGAGGGTGTGAATATTCCCTGCCTGCTCACACGCTCCTCACAGACCCCCAGTGTCCAGCACGTCTTGTCCCCCACCTCCACCTCCCAGTAGTGCCTCCCGGCTGTGAACCGCTCCCAGCCCAGGATGCAGGTGCACGTGTCAAACCGCTCGGGGTTACTGGGGACATCCTGCCTCTTGTCGCCCACCCTCACGCTCCGCCGATCCTGGGACAGGAGCAGGTAGGCATTGGCTGTGTTGGGGTCCAGAGTCACATCCACTAGGGACAGAAAGAGAATCACATGGTGCATCCCATTAGTGTCTGTTGGTTAGTTATGTCCTGCCCTTTCCTAGCACCTCCCTCAGAGGTGCTGTATAGACTGGAATGAATCCAGCCCCAACCCCCGGGAGCTGGGTCAGTGTCATTATCCCCGCATGACTGAGGCACAGAGAGGGGGAGAATTGCCCTCAGTCACACAGGGAGTCAGCAGCAAAGCCAGGAGGAGTCCTGACTTTCCATCTCCTGATCTAAGCAGTAGACAACCCTCCCTCACAGATCCAGGAATAGAACTCAGGAGTGCTGACTCCCACCCCCAGCCCCCCCATTCATGCCCACTAGACCTCACTCCCTGCCCAGAGCCGGGGATAGAACCCAGGAGTGCAGACTCACAGCCCCCCCTGCTCATACCCACTAGACCTCACTCCCCACCCAGAGCCGGGGATAGAACCCAGGAGTGCAGACTCACAGCCCCCCCTGCTCATACCCACTAGACCTCACTCCCCACCCAGAGCCGGGGATAGAACCCAGGAGTGCAGACTCACAGCCCCCCCTGCTCATACCCACTAGACCTCACTCCCCACCCAGAGCCGGGGATAGAACCCAGGAGTGCAGACTCACAGCCCCCCCTGCTCATACCCACTAGACCTCACTCCCCGCCCAGAGTCGGGGATAGAACCCAGGAGTGCAGACTCACAGCCCCCCCTGCTCATACCCACTAGACCTCACTCCCTGCCCAGAGTCGGGGATAGAACCCAGGAGTGCAGACTCACAGCCCCCCCTGCTCATACCCACTAGACCTCACTCCCCACCCAGAGCCGGGGATAGAACCCAGGAGTGCAGACTCACAGCCCCCCCTGCTCATATCCACTAGATCTCACTCCCCGCCCAGAGCCGGGGATAGAACCCAGGAGTGCAGACTCACAGCCCCCCCTGCTCATACCCACTAGACCTCACTCCCCGCCCAGAGCCGGGGATAGAACCCAGGAGTGCAGACTCACAGCCCCCCCTGCTCATATCCACTAGATCTCACTCCCCGCCCAGAGCCGGGGATAGAACCCAGGAGTGCAGACTCACAGCCCCCCCTGCTCATACCCACTAGACCTCACTCCCCACCCAGAGCCGGGGATAGAACCCAGGAGTGCAGACTCACAGCCCCCCCTGCTCATACCCACTAGACCTCACTCCCCACCCAGAGCCGGGGATAGAACCCAGGAGTGCAGACTCACAGCCCCCCCTGCTCATACCCACTAGACCTCACTCCCCACCCAGAGCCGGGGATAGAACCCAGGAGTGCAGACTCACAGCCCCCCCTGCTCATACCCACTAGACCTCACTCCCCACCCAGAGTCGGGGATAGAACCCAGGAGTGCAGACTCACAGCCCCCCCTGCTCATACCCACTAGACCTCACTCCCCGCCCAGAGCCGGGGATAGAACCCAGGAGTGCAGACTCACAGCCCCCCCTGCTCATACCCACTAGACCTCACTCCCCACCCAGAGTCGGGGATAGAACCCAGGAGTGCAGACTCACAGCCCCCCCTGCTCATACCCACTAGACCTCACTCCCCACCCAGAGCCGGGGATAGAACCCAGGAGTGCAGACTCACAGCCCCCCCTGCTCATACCCACTAGACCTCACTCCCCGCCCAGAGTCGGGGATAGAACCCAGGAGTGCAGACTCACAGCCCCCCCTGCTCATACCCACTAGATCTCACTCCCCGCCCAGAGCCGGGGATAGAACCCAGGAGTGCAGACTCACAGCCCCCCCTGCTCATACCCACTAGACCTCACTCCCCACCCAGAGCCGGGGATAGAACCCAGGAGTGCAGACTCACAGCCCCCCCTGCTTATACCCACTAGACCTCACTCCCCACCCAGAGCCGGGGATAGAACCCAGGAGTGCAGACTCACAGCCCCCCCTGCTCATACCCACTAGACCTCACTCCCCACCCAGAGCCGGGGATAGAACCCAGGAGTGCAGACTCACAGCCCCCCCTGCTCATACCCACTAGACCTCACTCCCCACCCAGAGTCGGGGATAGAACCCAGGAGTGCAGACTCACAGCCCCCCCTGCTCATACCCACTAGACCTCACTCCCCGCCCAGAGTCGGGGATAGAACCCAGGAGTGCAGACTCACAGCCCCCCCTGCTCATACCCACTAGATCTCACTCCCCGCCCAGAGTCGGGGATAGAACCCAGGAGTGCAGACTCACAGCCCCCCCTGCTCATATCCACTAGATCTCACTCCCCGCCCAGAGCCGGGGATAGAACCCAGGAGTGCAGACTCACAGCCCCCCCTGCTCATACCCACTAGACCTCACTCCCCGCCCAGAGTCGGGGATAGAACCCAGGAGTGCAGACTCACAGCCCCCCCTGCTCATACCCACTAGACCTCACTCCCCACCCAGAGCCGGGGATAGAACCCAGGAGTGCAGACTCACAGCCCCCCCTGCTCATACCCACTAGATCTCACTCCCCGCCCAGAGTCGGGGATAGAACCCAGGAGTGCAGACTCACAGCCCCCCCTGCTCATACCCACTAGACCTCACTCCCCACCCAGAGCCGGGGATAGAACCCAGGAGTGCAGACTCACAGCCCCCCCTGCTCATACCCACTAGACCTCACTCCCCACCCAGAGCCGGGGATAGAACCCAGGAGTGCAGACTCACAGCCCCCCCTGCTCATATCCACTAGATCTCACTCCCCGCCCAGAGCCGGGGATAGAACCCAGGAGTGCAGACTCACAGCCCCCCCTGCTCATACCCACTAGACCTCACTCCCCACCCAGAGCCGGGGATAGAACCCAGGAGTGCAGACTCACAGCCCCCCCTGCTCATATCCACTAGATCTCACTCCCCGCCCAGAGCCGGGGATAGAACCCAGGAGTGCAGACTCACAGCCCCCCCCTGCTCATACCCACTAGACCTCACTCCCCGCCCAGAATCGGGGATAGAACCCAGGAGTGCAGACTCACAGCCCCCCCTGCTCATATCCACTAGATCTCACTCCCCGCCCAGAGCCGGGGATAGAACCCAGGAGTGCAGACTCACAGCCCCCCTGCTCATACCCACTAGACCTCACTCCCCGCCCAGAATCGGGGATAGAACCCAGGAGTGCAGACTCACAGCCCCCCCTGCTCATACCCACTAGATCTCACTCCCCGCCCAGAGCCGGGGATAGAACCCAGGAGTGCAGACTCACAGCCCCCCTGCTCATACCCACTAGACCTCACTCCCCGCCCAGAATCGGGGATAGAACCCAGGAGTGCAGACTCACAGCCCCCCCTGCTCATACCCACTAGATCTCACTCCCCGCCCAGAGTCGGGGATAGAACCCAGGAGTGCAGACTCACAGCCCCCCTGCTCATACCCACTAGACCTCACTCCCCACCCAGAGCCGGGGATAGAACCCAGGAGTGCAGACTCACAGCCCCCCCTGCTCATATCCACTAGATCTCACTCCCCGCCCAGAGCCGGGGATAGAACCCAGGAGTGCAGACTCACAGCCCCCCTGCTCATACCCACTAGACCTCACTCCCCGCCCAGAATCGGGGATAGAACCCAGGAGTGCAGACTCACAGCCCCCCCTGCTCATACCCACTAGATCTCACTCCCCGCCCAGAGCCGGGGATAGAACCCAGGAGTCCTAATTTCCAAGGTTGTTTCCTAACCACTGTCCTCTTTAATATTCCTCCTAGAAAGCACACTAGGCATTGCCTGTGATTGGCAGGCACTCAGTTTCATGTGTGTAGAAATCACCCCCTTTCCTCCCAACAGCTGGGCCTGTTCCTTTGCAGAAGGTAAAGGATGTCATTGGATGGTTATAAACATAGCTCTCTACTATCCATGTGTGGAAAGGTCCATGCCGCTCCCTTTGGCACAATTGAAATCTTCTGGGGCCAGGAAACACAATCTGTCCCCACCCTAGTGAACAGAGCTGTCCTCTGTTCTAACTCGAAGCCTCAGCTACCCTCAATGGCTGACAGAGTTAAAATGAAACCACCATGATTTGATATCTTTGATGAAATGATACATTGGGTTGACAAAGGTAAATGACTTGGGCTTCTGTAAAGTGTTTGACTTGGTAACACACAACATTTTGATTAAAAACTAGAACAATGTAAACTTAACATGGCCCACATTAAAGGATTAAAAACTGGTCAACTGATAGATCTCAAAATGTAATTGTAAATGGGGATTCATCAAGCAGCTGTGTTTCTAGTGGGTTTCTGCAGGGATTGGTTCTTGGCCCCTGTCATAAACATACAGCTAAGGGTAGCATAAAATCCCTCCTTTACTTGTAAGGGGTTAAGAAGCTCAAATAACCTGGTTGGCACCTGACCAAAAGGACCAATAAGGGAAAAAGATACTTTCAACTCTGTGGGGGAAGGTTTTGCTTGTGCTTCTTTGTTGTTCTCTCTCAGACAGAGAGGGACCAGGGCAGGAAAAACCATCTCCTAAAACCCTGCCTGAAATAAGCATCTAAGATTACAAACATTGTAAGTAAATCTAACGCATTTCCTTGCTTTATCTTTTGTTTTAACTTGTGAATTTTCCCTATGCTAAGAGGTAATTTTATTCCTGTTTTGTACTGGGAAGCAGAATCAGAGGGGAATCCTCTGGGTTATAAATCTTTTTATTTACCCTGTAAAGTTATCTTCCATCCTGATTTTGCAGGTGTGATTCTTTTACTTTTTTTTTAAATAAAATTCTTCTTTTAAGAACCTAATAGATTTTCAGTGTCCTAAAAACCAGGGATTTGGTCTGTGCTCACTTTGTTAACCTAACAGTTGGTATATGATTCTGAGACAAAGCCGGAGCCAATAGCCCTGGGGATGATGGAGAAAGGAAGGGAGAGTTGAGGCTGTGCAGCTCAAGCCAACAACCCTTAATCCAATGACTGCTTCATCTTGAGCAGATCCTTCTGAATAACAAATTCCCTTCCAAACTGAGGTGGCACCTCCTCTCCTCCCGCTACCCCCAGATGATACACAGGAAAGGGCCCAGGCTGTCTGGCTGCGACAGGCCCGGGGCTCGCAGCCCAACAGTGTCTGCGCCAGGCCTGGGGCTTGCAGCCCTTCAGCATCTCCACCAGCCTGCAACTCACAGCCCTTCAGCCCAACTCAGCCCCAGCCACTGAAAAGTTGGAATTCTTTTTTAAGCAGAAAGTGGATTTGTGCCCATGACTCAAAAGCAGACAAGCTGTGCTCTTGGAGCAGGGCTCTTCTCTGCGCAGGTTCAGACCCTGCCTCACAGTGTCCTTACCTTTCCTGAGTTGGCGTTTATATCCCGTAGCCTTGGGCATGTTTCACTGGCCCTCATTTTCCCTAATAAGGGAGGGGTTTGCTCCTTCCTCTCTTCCCGAAGCCCTGAGGATTGTCCAGCCCTGCTGAGCTCTCGATGGCTCCCTGTGACTGCCTTGACCTCACAGCCTGTCACGTTTCCCACTTCTGGTTTGGAAGGAACGTGCCTGCTAACATACAGCTGGTCTAGGCTTGGCCAGATGCCGGTTGAGGCCAGTGCAGGGTCTCAGGCAGGGCCAGTTTGTAGTTTCATAATTTTATAGACTTTAACGGGACGTTGGACTATCTAGTCTGACCTCCTGTATAACACAGGCTAGACAGTCCTTCCACCCTGACACCCCTTCCACCTGGACACCCCAACACCCTGTTGAGCCCAATGACTTCAATCAGACCAAAGCATTCCAGTCCCCAGGAGACTCCATTGTTGTGGGCCACAGGCAGAGAAGAGGAGGGACCGAGGTGCTGCCAATGCCTAAGGCCCCTGCTAGGGCAGGGAATTGATTAGGTAGGATCTGCCCAGGTGATCCCAGCAGGTGATCCCCGCTCCCTGCTGCAGAGGAAGGTGTACACCCCCTCCCCACCCACACATTAGGTCCCTGCCAGTCTGATCTGATTCCTCTTCAATCCCAAATCGCCAAATTGTGACTCCGAGCATGTGAGCACAGCCGGACACCTACACAGAGGCTTTCACACAGCACAGCTGGATTGGTTTGTGGGCAGGAGGCTGAATTGGGCAGTGAGGGGTCTGCACCTGGGACCTCAGCTACTGTACAAAGGACACTGTCACACCTCCTGAACACCGCTGTATGGCTGAGTGTGGCTCTGGTAGCGGCTAATCAGCCCTACGTGTCCTGGGCTTAGGAGCTTCTCCTCTAAGAATCCCTGGCTGAGGTAGGTAGGGGAACCCAGATTGGCCCTGGATCCAAGCAAATCATGAAGATTTTGCTCTGAATTTGGGGCTTTGTTCAAGCATAAAACTGCAGGCAGATCTAGGAGATACACACAGGCCCTGCGACCAGAGATGAGCTCCACATTTGTCTAATACACACACACACACACACACACACACTCATGCATTCAGTCACACCCACAAGCACACATGCTCGCTCTCACACACACACATACTTATGTGCTTGGCACTTGTGGTTCTTCTCTGGCCCTGTATTTCCGCCCCTTTCATCAACACGCTAAATAAACCCACACCTCAGCATTTTGTTTTGGGGACTCATGCCTTTGACCCAGAGATCCATGAGCCCCAAATCACACAGCCCCATGAGCTCCCCTGCATTCCCTTCCCATAGACTGTGCCATGCCCAGCCCCTGGTTGCCCCCTCTGTATCTGCCCTCCTTTACCTCTGTATTTCTGCAGTGTTTCCCTCACCCTGGGGACCTCATAGGAATCCTGTAGCTCCGTGGGAATGGCCCCTGGCTCCTGAAGCTTCACACTGTGGCTCCTAAGGAGAAGACGTTAGCTGTTTAGCATACAACAGCCAGCCATAGGGACCATCTATGGTGCCTCTAACAGGAACACAATGGGGAACTGAAACGTGCCTCGTACCTGATCAAGGTGCTTTTCACATCCTAAAGGGAGAGAAAACACAAAAGCAATTAAAGGTCTGTCTCTTAGTGAGGATTTTCCATGCCAACCCAGTCCAGCATCCTGCCTCCTCCAGATTCATCTCTCTCTCTCTTCCAGCCTTTGCAGCCCCAGGAAGCCCATGGCTAAGGACTTCCCTAACGTACAGGGCCTGGGACTCAGATCCTCCATGGTATTTAGGTGCCTAATTCCCACTGATTTCAATACCTTAAATACCTCAGAGGATTTGGGCCTGGGAACATAAAGAAAAAGCTCAACTTTCATTTTCTAAAACGTTCAGTTTCTTCTTCTCTTGCAAAGCGGCTTGGAAATGTACCTGGTAGAAAACAGCCACCAGGAGATGGATGGTGAGTGGTCGGGGTACCAGCCTTGGGCTCAGGAAATTGAGGTTCAGTTTCTGGCTCAGCCATGCACTCCTTGGGTGAATCACTGAGTCTCTCTGGCCCTCAGTCTCTGCACAATGGGGATAACAGCACTGCCTAGTTCACAGAGTGTGTGAGGATAAATGCATTAAAGACTGTGAGGCTCTGACACCATGGCAGCCAGATAAGTGCCACAGAGGGAGAGGGCTCTTAACTGCAGCATGAAGCACAGACTTCAGCAACCCAGCTCCTAGCCCTGTCTTGCACAGCACTGTGCCTTGCTGTGGCTTCAGCAGATCACGCCGTTCTGAAGCCAGACTTGATCAAGAGGTGGTGGGGGGTCTCCAGCGAGCGCAGAAAGACTCTCGGGAGTCTCAGGATTTCCAATGGTATCGCTGGAACACAAAGTGTTCCTCACCCTCCCAGCCAATGGCCTCAGAGTCACTCCGATGCCAAGCAAGCAGGAAGGTCCCTTGGGATTGGCAGGTGCCTGCCTTGAAGTAGCTGAAAACGGCCCATGAGACGGAGGGTGTTACTGAAAATAAAAAGTTCATAGACCCACAGAGGTCACGGCCAGGAGGGACCATTCTGACCATCCAGGCTGAGCTCCAGCATCACCCAGGTCAGAGGCTCCCCACAGTGACCCCAAAGGGCCTTGGGAGGCTGCTCCGGTGGCTGCTCCCCTTCCCTGTTACAAACCTCCTCCCAGTGAGTGGGCCGCCAGGTTTCCAGGCTGGGAAGCAGGGCATTGGTGTGGGGGCAGGAGGACCCTAGCGGAGGGGTAGGGCAGTTTGGCAGCTGCTTGCTGGAGGGCAAGTTGCCCACTCCTCCCTCAGTATCAGCCATGGTTTTCTCTTCTCTGTCTCTTTTTACTCACTCTCTCATTCTCCCCTCTCACCCACTCACTGCAGAGTCCAGTCAAGAGTGGGTGGCGGGTGTGACAAAGTGGGAATTTTTGATAATATTTTTGGGGGCTGTCAAGCGATTAAAAAAATTAATCATGATTAATCGCACTGTTAAACAATAAGAGAATACCATTTATTTAAATATTTTTGGGTGTTTCCTACATTTTCAAATATATTGATTTCAGTTACAACACAGAATACAAAGTATACAGCACTCACTTTATATTTATTTTTGATTACAAATATTTGCACTGTAAAAACCAAAAGAAATAGTATTTTTCAATTCACCTCATTCAAGTACTGTAGCGTAATCTCTTTATCGTGAAAGTTGAACTTACAAATAAAGAACGATGTACAAAAAAAACTGCATTCAAAAATAAAACAATGTGAAGCTTTAGAGCCTACAAGCCCACTCAGTCCTACTTCTTGTTCAGCCAATCTCTCAGAGAAACAAGTTTGTTTACATTTGCAGGAGATAACGCTGCCGGCTTCTTGTTTACAATGTCACCTGAAAGTGAGAACGGGCATTCGCATGGCACTGTTGTAGCCGGCGTCGCAAGATACTTACGTGCCGGGTGCGCTAAAGATTCATATGTCCCTTCATGCTTCAACCACCATTTCAGAGGACATGCTTCCATGCTGATGACAGGTTCTGCTCGATAATGGTCCAAAGCAGCGCAGACTGATGCATGTTCATTTTCATCATCTGAGTCAGATGCCACCAGCGGAAGATTGATTTTCTTTGTTGATGGTTTGGGTTTTGTAGTTTCTGCATCGGCGTGTTGCTCTTTTAAGACTTCTGAAAGCATGCTCCATACCTCATTGCTCATAGATTTTGGAGGGCACTTCAGATTTTTAAACCCTGGGTCAAGTGCTATAGCTATCTTTAGAAATCTCACATTTGGTACTTTCTTTGCATTTTGTCAAATCTGCAGTGAAAGTGTTCTTAAAACGAATAACATGTGCTGGGTCATCATCCGAGACTGCTATAACATGAAGTATATGGCAGAATGCAGGTAAAACAGCAGGGGACATACAATTCTTCCCCCTCCCCCCGAGGAGTTCAGTCACAAATTTAATTAATGCATTATTATTTTAATGAGCATAGATTGTTTTTAATCAGCCTGGAAGCATGTCCTCTGGAATGGTGGCTGAAGCATGAAGGGGCATATGAATGTTAAGTATATCTGGCATGTAAATACCTTGCAATGCCGGCTACAAAAGTGCCATACAAATACCTGTTCTCACTGTCAGGTGACACTGTAATTAAGAAGCGGGCAGCATTATCTCCTGTAAACTTGTTTGTCTTAGCAATTGGCTGAACGTGAAGTAGGACTCAGTGGACTTGTAGTCTCTAACGTTTTACATTGTTTTGTTTTTGAGTGCCGTTATGTAACCGGGCAGCATTATCTCCTGTAAACTTGTTTGTCTTAGCAATTGGCTGAACGTGAAGTAGGACTCAGTGGACTTGTAGTCTCTAACGTTTTACATTGTTTTGTTTTTGAGTGCCGTTATGTAACCAAAAAACAATCTACATTTGTAAATTGCACTTTCACGATAGAGATTGCACTTCAGTACTTGTATGAGCTGAATTGAAAAATACTATTTCTTTTATCATTTTACAGTGCAAATATTTGTAATATAAAATAATATAAAATGAGCACTGTACACTTTGTATTCTGTATTGTAATTGAAATCAATATATTTGAAAATGTAGAAAAACATCCCAAATATTTAATAAATTTGAATTGGTAAAACTGCGATTAATCGTAATTATTTTTTTGAGTTAATCGCGTGAGTTAACTGCAATTAATCGACAGCCCTACTATTTTTATGAAGCCTGTGTCTGCCTCAGTTTCCCCATGTGCTGATTTGTTACCTAGTGGGTGAGAAAGGACTGCTTGTTCTCAGGACAGGCTAGGAGACAGAAGTGTGGGCGCCTGGGCCTTAATCCCCATATCAGTGGAGCATCTGAGAAGACAATGGCAAATCCAGACACCAGAACATTGACACTTAGCAACCAACGACCCAGAGGGATATGGACTTCCCCATGGTCACCCATAGGGAAGCTGAACAACAACCCCCCCAGCATGAGATCAAAGGACTGGCAGGGTATGGGGGGATAAGAGCTGGCTGCTGGAAGGAGTCAGGGCTCCCAGCTGGAGTCGGATGAAGGAGGTCAGAGGGTGGGACAGACAGAGCTTGAACCAAGGGGTTCAGTACAGCTTGGCTGGGCTCTGGGTTAACCAAAATGGACCATGCTTTACCTTCACTTCTCTAGGCTACCCTAAGGACTTCCTGTGCTGTGTTCCAGTTAATGAATAAACCTTCCCACTTTGACAATGCTGCCTGAGTGTCACTGCTAATGGTGTGAGGTGCATTAGGCCCTAACGAGCGCACAAGTCTCCATCAGGGTCTGTCTCAGTTGGACTCACTGAACGGAGCTCACGGTGTGAAGCAGGAGGGTTGCAGGCCCAGAGGTCCATTCTAAGGAAGCGGTGAAGCCACGTGGCTTGTGCTGGAGGAAGAGCAAGACCCCCAGGGAGTCTGGCACTGAAGGGGTTCCTCCTAGAGACCGTTCCAAAGCCGGGGCCATAGCACCGATCCTGCAGATCTGTGTGTGACACTGCTTCCCATAGTTTTCATAGTAATATTATGATATGATTGTATCATCATCATAATGTATTTTATGCAAGATAGGTCATGTGAGGTATCACTGGAAAGGTTATGATGTACTGAATATGATTATCCTATTTGTATGCATGTATCATTTTTGTATCTAAAGTTGGGAATATTGACTATACATCTGTACTACAAAAGAGTTTGCACCTGGTGAACGCCAGCCAGACAGAATGCAATCAATCTGGCTGACTAGCTGGAACAAGGCAATGGACAATTAGGGAGAACAATTGGTCTTTGAAGATGCTAATATCCCACCTTCCTGAGAAGCTTTCCTGGGCTGCTACAAACCGCCTCTGACTCATGGCTGCTTTGACGCTGCAGGATCATGTATTCAAGTCACCTGGTACCGGATTCCATGATAGAATACCAGTATTTTTCCACTGAGAGGGGTGGGAATCGCACTGAAAGACAAAGGATTCTCACCATATGTAAATCCTATTTAAGGCAGGGGAGTGAGATAATCGAGGTTCATCTCCCCGCCCAAGATGATTGCTGTAAACACCTAAAACTGAACTGGAGAAGAAAGGACTGAACCCAGGCTCAAGGGTGTCTGGCCTGTGAAAGAAATACCTGGAGTTTTAAGCTGCAAGCAAGAGCAGTTTGCCTTCAAGAACCTCTGCAATCTGCCCAAAACAACCTTTAGGGTGAGAATTTGCTAGTTAAAACCAGTGTCTTTAGTACATTAAGCTTAGTTTGTGTGTTTGTTTCATTTGCTAGGTAATCTGCTTTGATCTGTTTGCTATCCCTTATAATCACTTGTTTTCTCTAAAACCAGTTCGTGGAATTCATAACTGGGGCGGGGGGCAAAAAGGTATGCATCTCTTCCTCCACAATGAGGGAGGGAGCAGATTTCAACGAGCTGACGCTGTACAGTTCTCTGTGCAGCACAAGATGACACAATTTTGGGTCTACACTCCAGAGGCAGTGTACACTTGAGTGCTGGGCAATTCCTTAGCTGAGCCTTCCCATGCAGAGCTGATCTCAGCTAGGGTGACCAGATGTCCCGATTTTATAGGGACAGTCCCGATATTTGGGGCTTTGTCTTATATAGGTGCCTATTACCCCCCACCCCCTGTCCCGATTTTTCACACTTGCTGTCTGGTCACCCTGGGTGAATATAGCTGCAGCTGGGTGTGTCCCTACCTGTGTGTGTGCTGGAAGGGGGCTTGAGAGCCTGTCACAGCAGCAGAGAGTAAGGGGAACCCAGGTTGGTGGGACAGGCGGTCTCAGTGGTATCCCAGTTCCATGTGACACCTGGGGAAAACCTGTCACATCGTGAGAGGGGCTCTCACCTTGAGCAGGTCAGCGGCTGGCTGCTGGCACTTCTGCTCGATCTCCGTTATCAGCTGGGCCAGGCTGGAGCTCTGCTCTACCAGGAACGCCGCGTTCTGCTGAAGCTTCTGCAGTGTCTCCTCCTCCTCCTCCTCCAGCCTGCACACGAGGAGCTGCTCTTCCTCTGCTAGAGCCTGACGGCGCTTGGCAAACTCAGCTACAATGACCTCTCTCTGCGCCCTCACCTTGTCCTGCAGGGGCAGAAACCACGGGGGAGGAACCTCAGTGGGATAAGGCCAAATTTGACACAGGGCAGTTTGCTGAGGGTTATGGGGTAGTAGGTAGTAGGCTGGTGGGCTGTTTACTGGGGGGATCTAGAGGAGGAGGGTTGGGCCTCACAGAATGTTTCCTGGGGATCTAGAGGTGGTGGGTTGGACACAGGCCATTTGCTGGGGGTCTAAAGGTTGTGCACTGGGCCCCACAGGCCATTTGCTGGGGGTCTAAGGGTTGTGGGTTGGGAACCATGGCCCATTTTCCGGGGATTTAAAGGAGAAGGGTTGGGCCCTGTGGGATCTTTTATGCCAGAGGTGGCCGAACTGTGGTTCACGAGCCACATGCAGCTCTTTTAGCGTTAAAGTGTGGCTCACAGAGCCCCCCATATCCTCCCCCCCCATTCTCCGCCTACCAGACTTCGGGGGGGAGCTTGGGA
Source organism: Emys orbicularis (assembly GCF_028017835.1). Lineage (NCBI taxonomy): Eukaryota > Metazoa > Chordata > Testudines > Emydidae > Emys > Emys orbicularis. The sequence continues at coordinate 7,482,501 of NC_088701.1, read as the reverse complement.
CCTGTGCCTTGTAGCAGGGTAGTGGGGTAGAGGTTTCTGCCCAGCACGGAGGGGGGGGTGGGCTCAGGGCTTCAGCAGGAATGGGGCTGAAGCCCCAAGCCCCGGCAGGCATCTCCTGTGGGGCTGAAGCCCCGGGCCCCAGCTCTTGAACTTCCGAAGATTGTCGTATATGGCTCAGAGGGCCCATAAGTTTGGTCACCCCTGTTTCATGCTATAATATTATGCTCCTAACACATTGTAACAAACTGCCCCTTTGTCCCTGCCATTGTCCTCCCTTGCCCCTAGGGTGTCCCCCCATTCATTCTGTCATCCCCACTTGACCCTGCCATCATGCCCCAACCCTCCCCACCCCCTATTCTTGAGCTGTTAGAGGGGCTGGTGGAAATTCTTTGTGCTGGAGGTTTTCCCACAGAAAATGGCTGTTTGGTCAGCTCCAGTGGGTGAGGCTACACGGGCAGGGGGCAGGAATGGCTCCTGCTTGGCACACAGTTCCTGCAGTTCCAGCTCTGGGCACACAGACTCCTCTGGGCTCATCTGCACTGGCGTGCCACCTCAGCCCCACAGCAGGGCAGGAGGGAATGCCAGCCAAAGGGTAACGGAGCACACTAATTGCACAGCCACAAGCTCCGCAGGCTGATGAACCAGCCAGAGGCAAGGTCCACTCTGCATGGGCAGGGGCAATGCACGTCCCTCCGACACACACGCACGCACACACACACACACACACACACACCCCACCCCCTACCCTCCCTTCTGTGTTTGCCAACAAGATGCCAATTGATGTCCATTGCAGGAGTGGGTATTTTTGTGTTGTGGACACTTGTCTGCTGGCAAGTGGACTGAGAACTCCCCAAACTCAGTCCATGAGTCCCTAAATAGATCATCAGCCAGCAACAACTTTCAGCCACTGCTGGATTGGACCTGGAAAGGGGTGAAAGACTCCACATCCCATCAGCAGCCCCTGAGCCATGCAGTCCCCACTGCACTCTGCCATGTGCTCTACAAAGCCCCTCCCAGCTATGGTGGCTCTGGCTAAGCCTGTCCGGCTGGCCTGGTGCAGCAGTACTTTGGTTCCATGCCATGCCAACAGGGCCAGGAATGCCTCAGGGCTCAGGGGCTCCCCTCTCCCCAGGAGCCCAGTCCCTTTCTCCCCCAAGCAGTCAGGGCCATGGGCTGCATTAACCCTCATGGGGCGGAGGCTGGGAGTGAGGGGCAGGGCTGTGTCACCAAAATGCTTTTTACTGTTGGCAGGAGGAGGTGTGGACTCCAGGGGGCTCAGTCACCACTCTCCCCTGCTGCCTGGCAGGGGTGGGGAGAGATCCTCACCCCACAAGCCCTGTCCCTCTTCCATTGATATGCAGGAGCTGGGATTGCTGCTCCTTGAGGATCTCTGTGCCTGCCTGTCACTCCCAATGGGCCCTGGCAGAGTCAGGTAGGCACTGTGGGTGCCCATTTCCTTCCTGCCACCATTCCCCCACCCCTGAGCCCAGAGATGTGGGCTCATGGAGTGAAGATGGGGCATGGCAGCTGCATAGCTGCTTCAGGGAGGGGGATGGGAGCATTGCCCTCCCCAGCACCAAGCCAGGGCAGGGAGTCAGGCCGAGCCATGCACCATGAAGCTGGGCCCTGCCCCCCCTCGGACGGAGCAGAGCTGGGAGCAAGCCCAGTACAAGAGCTGATCAGACTCTGCGGTTACACAGCACTTCCTGGTCCCTCGGATTGTGCAATGAGGGGAGCTTGCACAACTGCCCGGGCAGGATAGTTTGAAAGTGACTCAATCAGTTTCCAGGATACTGGGGAAATAAGATTCATTTGCAAAATGTGGGGGGCTCCAGCTAAAAACAGAGCTGGGGGGGGGGGAGACACACGGTCCAAGCAGGCCTGGCACCTTGCCACAGGGGCGCATTATGATAAACTGTTGAGATTGAGCTAAGCTGGCCTCAGGCTGGCAGCAGAGGCTGAGGAGTGTGACTAGGATGCCATTCTGCTGTATGTTCTTCTCCTGGGAACAGTGCAGCAACGGGGCCCTCCCCAGCTCTGCCAGACTTATGTCTTAGTCCCCTCTGGAGGGAATTTTCCATTGGTGCCCCACCGGGATGCTCCATCATAGTCTCAGGGCCTGATGCTGATCTCAGTTACACTGGGAAAAATCAGGAGCCACTGGAGTTAAATTGATGTAAAACCAATGTGAGCAAACAATCAGGTCCTCAGTGTGAATGTCCCCCCTTAGCGAATGTGCCAGACCCCCGTGCTATTGCTTGGGGCCCACAGTCCCATGGCACAGGGGAGGATGTGGTGGGATCACACTCACGACACCTGCCTTCCACTGGGCGGTTTTCTTCCCCTCTTGTGCCTGGAGCTTTGCAACCTCCCCCGTCACTTGTCTCAAAAGATCCAGAGCTTCCTGCAGTTTCATCTGTGGGGAGAAAACGGGGCTGAATCCTCCCAGTGCCCACTTAGAATTATAGAATCATAGAATATCAGGGTTGGAAGAGACCTCAGGAGGTCATCTAGTCCAATCCCCTGCTCTAAGCAGGACCAATCCCCAACTAAATCATCCCAGCCAGGGCTTTGTCAAGCTGGGCCTTGGAGATTTCACCACCTCCCTAGGTAACCCATTCCACTGGGGGGGCTCAAGGAAGGATTCCGAAATGGGGATCCAATGGCTGCAGAGAACCGCTCACCCTAGGGTCCTCGAGCTGTGGAGCATTGGGCAAGGGCATGGGTCCCTGAAAGGATCCTTCATTCCCATAGCGACCATTGAACTCGTCAGGGGAAGAAGCAGAGAGGCCGGCACCTCAGGGCTGTCAGAGGTGACTGTGCAGGGGTCCCGCTCCCCTCTTCTCGGCAGTTATCCATTCCAATACAAGGGCTCAGGCTCGGCTCCAGGGGACAGCGGTGAGGGGGCAGCCAGCTGGGGCCCAGTTCTGGGTAGGGAGCAGCCAGCTAGGGCCTAGCTCCACCTAGGGAGGCAGCAGTGAGGGAGTGGCCAGCCAGAGCCCAGCTCCAGGGTGGGGCACAGCAGTGAAAGGTCAGGTAGATGGGGCTCCCCACCAGGGGGCAGCAGTGAGGGGGAGGCCAGACAGGACTCACCTCCAGGTAGCAGTGGTGAGGGGGAGGCCAGATGAGGCCCGTCTCCAGGGAGGGGGTCATAGGTGCTGGAACTGCGGGTGCTGGTTGTGGCAGCACCCTCTGGCTTAAAGTGGTTTCCATCATATACAGGGTTTACAGTTTGGCTCAATGACTCACTATACAAATTGTTCCAGCACCACTGGAGGGGAGCAGCAGTGAGGGGGAAGATAAACTAGGCTTGTCTCCGGTGATCAGTAGTGAGGGGGAGGCCAGATGGGGCTCTCCTCCAGGGGGCAGCAGTGATAAGGAGGCCAGAGCCTGGCTTCACAAGGCAGCGGTAAGGGGGCAGACAGCCAGTGCCCAGCTTTGTGGCAGCAGTTGTGAGGGGCCCAGCTCCGGGGCCAGTAGCAGCGTAGAACCATGTCCTCCATTAGTTTGTTCACATGCTCTTGGTCTGGGTGCCCAACCTGCTCAAGCAGGTGGTGGGGTCGCAGCCTGGTAAGCTGTGTTGGGGAGAGAGCCCCTCACGGCCGCTCCTTGGATGCCCTTTCTAGCTGAGAGAGCTCTGTTCATGGGCTCTGGAGGATGGAGAACTTCTCTATGGCTACAGGTGGGACCACCCAACCAGGGCCCAGGGCATGGGTCGGCGACAGGCACCTTCCCTGTCTAAAACCCCAGGCAGGAACCACAGCCCAGCCTCCTAAGAGCCCAGAACTCAGAGGGCTGGGAATGGGGCTGGAGCACATCCCTGGGGCTTTGCCCGGCAGCCCCGACCCCTCTCATGGCTCTGTCTAGCTGGATGCTTGTCACTGTTCCTACCTTGTAGTCCTGGGCAGCCTCCTCGATGGGGATCACAGTGTGGGAGCGGTGCACCCGGGACTTGTCGCACACCAGGCAAATGGCCTCCCCATCATCCTCGCAGAAGAGACGCAGCTTCTCGCCATGCTTCTCGCACAGCTTCTCCTTGGGCTCCTTGTCTGGGTGCAGTGCCAGCTGCTCGACGCCCTCCACAATGTTCGCCAGCTGCTTGTTGGGCCTGAACGTGGTCTGCAGGAACCCCACTCTGCACTGAGGGCAGAAGAACACCCCAGTTGTGGAGCCCTCCCACCTCTCGCAATAGTCGGTGATGCACACGCAGCAGAAGTTGTGCCCGCAGTCGATGGTCACAGGGTCCCTCAGATACTCCAGGCAGATGGAGCAGGATACTTCATCTTGGAGCTTCTCCATCAGGTTATTCCCTGAGGCCATGGCTGCTGCACTCAGAATATTTCCACTTGCAGGGCTGCCAGCCTGTCAGCAACAGGAGTTACTCCTTCCTGGCTTTCTCAAGCAGGGGTGCAGCAGGAGGGGCTGGAACAGGGAAGGGCGGACACTGGAGAGTGGGGGAGGGGCGAGAGGTTGCTGTGCACTGCGGATTTGTTTTTGATTGCAATTTCCCCCTCGGAAGCCCTCAGTGGGTTTTATTGCTGGGAATTTCCTCTCCAGATTCGCAAAGGCATCGGAAGGGAAACAGCTGTGGCAATGCATGGAGTTTAGGCTTCGATACTTGTCCAGCCAAGTCAAGAGCAGTTCACCATCCAGACAGCCACAAACCAGATTAATGGGTTTCTGCCTCACCCCATCCCCGATGCCCAGCTCTGTTTGGAGTGCCCTGACACTCCTGCTGCTGGTGCGAGGTTAACCCAATGTTAACCTTGCACTAGGGAATTGATCCATCTGGAACCGACCCAAGTCAGTGCTCCCCCCCAGCCACAGTGGATCAGTTCAAGAACCATTGCAGTTTTGCGTCACATCTGCACTAGTTGTTGCATTATCAACACTCTCTGGATACCTATCCCACAATTACTATCTCAGCTCTCAGACGCAGTGCTTTATGGGAGATTTTGAAAGGCCACTGGTGTGTTGTGGGACAGTAGCAGAATGGCTAGTTGAACTCTTAGATTGTCCCTGTTCACACTGGTACTAAAATAGTCCAGACCAAAGCTGATTAGCCTGAATCTGTCCTTTAGCCCTGTTAAAAGTCTCATCTACTTCAGCCAGTTCTTAGGGTGCTTGGAGCACTCTCGGTCAGGAAACTAGTTCACTAAAAGTAGGTCATTCTGCCTTAAACAGCCTGGAAGCTGGTCTGTACTACAGCACTCACAGGGTCAAAAATCAGTTTAGCAGCGCTGGTTTTAAAACCAGTTAAACGTTTCTTCAGCATACACAGACCCTTAAACTCCAGGCCCTGACATAGAATCATAGAACCATAGAGTTAGAAGGGACCACAAGGGTCATCTTGTCTAACCCCCTGCCAAGATGCAGAATTTAGGTCCCTCTGGAAATGGTGGGGTTGGGTAGGCTTCATCTTAGACTACAAATAACTAAAATATTCACTCTTAAGTAGAACTGGTAAAAAAAATTGATGGGACAGTTTTCCTTTGGAATATGGTGCTTTGACAAAAGCAAAATGTTTCACAGGAATGTGTCAATTTCAGCATATTTTCCAACAGAAGAGTTTTGAAACTATGCAAAATGAAAATAGGACATTTTGTTTTGTTCTGATTTTTTCATTTAATCTTGTCTTTTATAATATATTAATTTTAATATTACATTTATTATGTATATATTTAATATATTCAACATTTTATATCAGTGTTCTGACATTCTCAAATAAAAATGTGTAGATAGGGATGCTTTGGTGTTTCAAAATAAAAATATTTCAGAATTTCCATTCTGCTAGATATTTCAAGATTTCAACTTTTTGTCCCAATGCAGGACAAAAAAGTAAATTTCAAGATGTCAGAATTTCCCACAGGATGGAAATTCTGTGTTCTGACCGACTCTAATTACAAATTACAAATACCCTGGCACCTAATGCTGATGCTACCAGATGAATGGCAATGTAGTTGTCATAACCAGGCAACTACATATTTGGTTCATTTTCAGTTGGTGCCTGTCAACACAGTATCTGAGTGTCATTTTTCCTGTTGGGAGGCAATCTCTCTTCCCTGTTAGCAAGAACCAGACTTTTTTTTAAAATTTAATATAAAGGTGCATGAGTGTTAGTGAGGTGCATGGGTGTTGGTGTTTACACTAGAAAGTTGTACTGCTTGAGCTTTACTAGTATAGTTAAAGCAGTACAAAGCAGACACAGATCAATATAAAGGTGCTTTATACCACTAGTATAGCTATTCCAGTACAGGGAGGATAATAAGCTATATTGGTGTAAGGCACTTTTATAAAGAATAACTGTGTCTGCAATAGAAGTTGTGCCAGGACAACTATTTCAATAAAAATAAATAAATAAACACACTCGTAACCAAAATAGTTATACAAAAAACTGTGTGTAGACCAGGCCTTTAAATGTAGAAAACATCAGAATGAAGGTTGCTTGTACTGTTACCCCAAAAACAGAATGTAGGTACCCCCAGAATAACTCACCTATTGCCCCCTCCTAGGTTTACCAAGGGTTCCCTCCAAACAGCTCACCTGTTTACCAATCAGGGCCGGCTCCAGGCACCAGCGCAGGAAGCAAGTGCTTGGGGCGGCCAATGGAAAGGGGCGGCACGTCCGGGTCTTTGGCGGCAATTCAGCGGCGGGTCCCTCAGTCCCTCTCAGAGCGAAGGACCCGCCGCCGAATTGCTGCCGAAGAATGAAGCGGCACAGTAGAGCTGCCGCCGAACTGCCGCCAATCGCGGCTTTATTTATTTATTTTTTTTTCCCTTTCGCTTCGCCGCTTGGGACGGCAAAAAAGCTGGAGACGGCTCTGTTACCAATCTGTTCTCATTAGCTATGGGTCTCCAGGGTGGCCAAGGAATATCTTGGGCTGGCCAGGGGGGTCTCTCTTTCAGAAACTCCCCAGAACAGGTTGGACTTGTTACCCCCAGAGGACATGGATACAGCCTTCCAATTAATGATTGACCCAAGCAGTGTTCTTTCAAAACAAAGCACCTTTTATTGGTGCAAACAACAACCCCTGACACATTAATAATCTGAAACACAAATCCCTCACAAGTTAAAGAGCACCCTAAACCATATGGCCTTACAGTTTGAAGAAATGCTAAGTGATGAGCCCAGCTTCAGATCGTCAGTCTTCCGCAGGTCACTGACAGCAGTTCTTAGGTGTTCTTTAGGTCTTATATATATATAAATTCCTCTTGCAGTCAACACAGCACATACATTCACCTTTATTAACCCCCCCACACATATATATACACTAACACTATACCATACTGTATCTCTGACTGTAGCTATAACTAGAACTTTCTCTGACAGTGACTATGCTGCACTGTCTCTCCTGCGTGCTCTCTCATCGTTCGTCTCAGCTGCCCCTCTCGGAACTGCCTCCTCAACTGTCAGCTGTCAACTGACTCACAGACTTTTATACCTTTTTCAATTTTATTTTTAGACACATGCGGGGGCGGCTCTAGGCACCAGCAAAGCAAGCACATGCTTGGGGCAGCCCATTTGCAGGGGCGCCAGGGATCCAGCATGGGAGCTGAGAACCAACAGGGGGCCCTGAGAGCTGTAGTTCATTGGTTAGCTCCCTGCCTATAGAGCCAGCCCAGGAGCAGGGAAAGAACTACATTTCCCAGCATTCCCTTGGCCACTACCAACAGGAAAGAGGGGGAGGGAGTGAGGAAGCTGAGACCTCATACTGCAGCCTGCTATGAATGGAGAGCTGCACTGTGAGTAGGGATTCTATGTTTTAATGTTCAAAAAATAGGACATTCCACGGGGAGGGAGGGTAGCCCCACCCTGCCCCCATCCACTCCCTCCGACTGCCCCCCACAGAAACCCCAACCCATCCGACCCTTGCCCCAACTGCCCCCTCCTGAGACCCCCCCAACTTTCCCTCTAGGACCCCACCCGCTACCTGTCCCCTGACAAACCCCTGGGACTCCCATGCCTATCCAACTGCTGTCTGTCCCCTGACTGCCCCCTCCAAACCCCTGACCCATCTATCCCCCCTTGTCCCTGCCCCTGACTGCCCCCCCGAACCTCCGCCCCATCCAACCCCCCCTGCTCCCTGTCCCTTGACTGCCCCCCCCAGAACCCCCTACCCCTTCTCCAACCCCCCAGCCCCCTTACCGTGCCACTCAGACCAGTGTGTCTGGCTTCGCGCAGCGCCAGACACGCTGCTGCATACATGCTGCCGTGCTCCCCTGCGGAGCCACAGCGCCCCCCCCCCCCCCCCCCCCCCAGCACCTGCCTTCCAGATTTGAACACCTCAAAATTCAGGAGTGCTCAAGCTCAGTTTGGGCGGCTGTTACTTCATTTCTCCCAAATCAAATATACTGATCCACTGTAACCTGCTGTAGAAAAAGTAGGATAAAATTGAGCAAGAAATGCTTCCCAGTGGTTATTAGGACTGGAATTGCTATTTTCAACAGCCATTGCCTTTTGTTTGTTTGTTTGTTTGTTTGTTTGTTTGTTTGTTTGTTTAAAAGGAAGACAGTGATATTGCATTGGCAAATTCCCCATAGAAAGAAAGAGTGGAACAAAAGAATAATAAAGGCACCTCAACTTTTCCTCGTTTATGTAGGACAGTCTTATAATATGCATCCAGATATCCTCCAATCACACAAGCTGAAAATTGTTCCACTTTACTGCAGTTCTGTAACCATATGGGAACCAATCCTGTCTGTGTTCTGTGCACATCCAAAATTCCTGCTGAATGACCTGCCCTGGGAGCGAGTTACCAGTGACCCAGGGCTGCGGCGGAAGGAGGATGCAGGTGGGGGGGGGAAAGCCCAGGACTGAGACAGCAGGAGGTGTGTGTGGGGGGCAATGGTGGGGGGGTAGGGGGGAGCCCAGAGCTGGGGCAGCAGGGGGGTGCAGGTGGTGGGGGAGAGCCCAGGGCTGGGACGGCAGGGGGTGCGGCGAGGAGCCCAGGGCTGGGACGGGGGGCAGCCAAAAAATTTTTTGCTTGGGGCGGCAAAAAACCTAGAGCCGGCCCTGGACACATGACATCATCCTACTTGTTTACCTTCTTTTGCTAACTGTCAATTCTGTTTTTAAACTTGCAACCGTTATTTACCTCATGGTGTTATGATGTGCTGAGTCATTGTTGTTTACCACCTTTTCCCCGCCAATTCTATATTTAGCGCTATGTGATCTGCAGCTTCCATCTAATGGTAGAGTGACTCTTGCTTATTCAAAATGGAAGCCAGGGATATAAAATGAAGTCTGGGGACTTCAAAATGGACTTTCTCTGGTGTCAGTACAACCTTAGTGCAGTTCCATTGTGCATATGTATTATGATACAGACTCACATGTGAGGCCTTGGGGTCAATCCCCTTCCCCTCACTGCATCAGTTTCCTCCTCCAGAAAATCTACACTGCGGAAAGGGAACATAACCCCCCACAACCTCCTGTGGGTGTTTGGCTCTGAGAGCATAAACCAGTTGGGTCATCTGCCCCATCACTGAAAACATTCTGTCTTTTCCGCACAGGGCCTCTTCCTGTGAGCTCATTGTGGTTCTTTCCTGGCCCTTAACAGATTGGACCAAGTCTCATCTCCCTGGGATCTCAGTCCAGCCTCAGCACAGGCTGTCCTTATATCTCCCAGAAGGCCTGGTTCCTAGTCACATGCTGCCCCTTGTCACTCATTCCCTTTTCTTTGAGAGGTGGCTAAACCTGGCACAGGTGCAGCTGAGCCCCACCTCCGTAAAGGGCCACCTCACTCTGTGACAATCTGAAATTGGGACCTGTTGGTTTAACATACATTGTTTGCAATCAAAAGTGCTCAGGACACAATGAAAGAGGAAATCCTTTTACTGTATTTAAATTATTCCAACTGCAAGTGAATGACAGAAAATATGATTTTTTTCAATAGGAGCAGAAAAATGCCTAGATGCACAGATTTTAAGGCCAGAAAGATTTTATGCCTAGATGCATAGATTTTATGACCATCTAGTCTGACCTCCTGTGTAACACAGGCCGTAGATTGAGGCAGAGCACATCTTTTGGACAGACATCCACAGGCATTAGAGCCAATTTGGATAACAGAAAATCTTTCCACATGGAATTAAGGGAAATGGAGATAAAGAAAAACCTCTAGAGAGGCTGTGACTGACGTTCAAAAAAAGAAGCCAGGATAACAAGAGCAAGGGCCCAGGACTGACTATCAGGAAGACCTGCCGTTTTCTATTTCTGGCTTTGCTATTGAGTCACTGTGACCACAAGTAAGTCACTTCACCGCTGTCTGCCTCAGTTTCCCCAATGATAAAATGGAGTTCAACGAGATGGGATTTATTATGTCAATTTTACAGGGTGGGAAAATGAGACAGAGATGTGGGCCCTGTCTACACTACAGACCTGTAGTGTGTTTGTAAGCAGGTGGCCCCTCCCTCACATTTGGTTCATACCCCAGCTGACATGGTTCCTTAGCATGTGTGTGTCCCTTGCTTCACCCCATGTGAGAGCAGGGCTAGACACCCTTTTCTGGCTGTGCAGGAGGGAACAGGTACTTGGTGCCTCGGGTCTGAACAAACTCTCAAAAACTAACTGTGTTGTTATCTGATTAAAATATGACCATATAGATCATTGTTGCAACCGCTGTTATATATTTGCAGCAAATATTGTACAAAGGTTGTCGAGTGAGGCGTCTATGAAAAAGTTATGATTTGCTGGTTATGATTATGCTATCTGTATGCATGTATCATTTTTGTATGTGAAGTTATAAGTATTGGCTCTATACTTGGATTTCAAATGTTTGCTCCTGGGATAACGCCCACAAGGTAACGCCCAGAAGATCTTGGAGGGACTATTCAAATTAAGTGGCTCATCAAGAAACACTTGGTTGACAATGGACCATGGGAGACACCCATCTACGCTGAGTGGACTGTCATGTAAATGTGCTGTCTGGAGTGTAGGTAATAGCTTCCTGCAATGACTGAGGGAAATTGGGCATGAGCATGTGACTTGCCCATGTGACTCCAAACTCCATCTTGTTGCTGTAATTTTCCACAGTAAGAACGTGATGCCCTCCACATGGCAAAAGCTATAAAAGGCCCTGGAAACACCTCCATTTGGTCTTCAATCCTGTTTCTTATCTCTGGAGGAACTTTGCTACAAACTAAAGGTCTAAACAAAGGACTGAATGACCCATCCAAGCTGTGGATGTACTCCAGAGACTTGACTTAAGCCAGCAGTTTATTCCATCACTGCTACAAGCCTGAACCAAGAGCTTTGCCATTACTGTATGTAACTGATTCCTTTAACCAATTTTAACTCTCACCTTTCTTTCTTTTTATTATGAATAAACCTTTAGATTTTAGATACTAAAGGATTGGCAACAGCGTGATTTTTGGGTAAGATCTAAGTTATATTTTGACCTGGGTGTGTGGATGGTACTTTGGGATCAGAAGAACCTATTATTTGATCAGACTGGTTGTAAAGAACCACTCCTCTCTGAATCCAGTGTTTTTGGTGTTGATATAAGAACTGGAATGCCTGAGGAAATTGCCTTTATGTTTTCTTGTTAGCCAGTGTGGTGAAACAGTTTACTTTTGTGGCTGGTTTGGTATATCTTATAAAAGAATAACCACCAGTTTTGGGATGTGTTTGCCCTATTTCTCAGTAGTTCATCCTGAATTTGGCATCCACAGTTGTGACCCACTAAGGCATGATTACACTAACATTTTATTCAATGAACTGGAAGTAAATATAAATCACTGCTGATAACATTTGTGGATGGAACACAATCTGGCAGAGTGATAAATAATGATGAGGACAGGGCAGTGATGCAGAGTGATCTTAGATAGGGTTACCATATTTCAACAATCAAAAAAGAGGACAGGGGGAGCCCCGCCCTAGCCCCACCCCCATCCCACTCCCTGCCACTTCCCGCCCCCTGACTGTCCCCCTCAGAACCCCCAAACCTCCACCCTGCTCCTTGTCCCCTGACTGCCCCCTCCTGGGACCCCTGCCCCTAACTGCCCCCCAGGACCCCACCCCCTATCTAAGCCTCCCTGCTCCTTGTCCCCTGACTGCCCCCTCCTGAGACCCCCCATCCTAACTGCCCCCACCATGTTCTCTGTCCAGACAGCGGAGGGGCAGAGGGTTGGTCCCACACTGCACAAGATGTGGCAGGATCCAGTTCTAAATTTACCCCCTGCCCTTGCTTCACTGAAGGGGGGAGGGGAGAGTTGCTCTTGACTTGTGTGGGGTACCAGGGAGTGGAAGCCCCGACCCCGCCTGAAGTCACTGGTGCAACCCCTCCCGCTCCAGCTGGGGAGCTGCACCTGGCCCTAGGGGCTGCAGGGTCCGCCACTCCCAGAATCTCCCTCCCTCCTGCTTGGCTGCAGGAGGCTCCCTTGTCCCGCTCGCAGCCTTGGCGGGCACGATGCAGCAGCCGGAGGGGAGGGGAGGAAACCCCCCGTTTCTCCCCCCTCGCCAGGCAGCCTCCTTTGTGAGGGCTCGGCCCTGACGTGCTGCCCTGCCCGAGCTGCAGCCGCGCCGGAGAGCATCCGAGGGCTGCAGGCAGCGCTGGAGCTGCCGGAGCTGCCGGAGGATGAGTCGGAGCTGGCCCCGCACCAGCAGGCTGAGCGGGGAGTTGACCCGGGAGAAGTTTCCCTTCAGGCTCTGCTCCGGCCGGCAGAAAGCCAGGAGCCCGAGGGCGCCCGTGCTGGCGGCACCGCAGGGAGGGAGGTTACGGACTTGGGTGCCCAGGGAAACTTTTCCCGGGACAACTCCACGCTCTGTCCGCTGGTGCGGGGCCGGCTCCGACTCATACTCCGGCAGCCCCGTCGGCTCCAGCACTGCCTGCAGCCCTCAGACGCTCCCCGGCGTGGCTGCAGCTCGGGCAGGGCAGCGCGTCAGGGCCTTGGCACTCGCCACCCGGGGCTGGGGCTGGGGCCCTGGATGGGTCCAGGCAGGGCCGGCTCCAGGCACCAGCTTACCAAGCAGGTGCTTGGGGTGGCCGCTCCGGAGAGGGGCGGCACGTCCAGCTGTTCGGCGGCAATTCGGCGGACGGTCCCTCACTCCTGCTCGGAGCAAAGGACCTCCCGCCGAATTGCCGCCGCAGATCGCGATCACGGCTTTTTTGTTGTTGTTTGGCTGCTTGGGGCGGCCAAAACCCTGGAGCCAGCCCTGGGTCCAGGCTCAAGGAGCGCCCAGTTGTGAACGTGGCGCCAAGCTCAACAGAACCCCTAGTGGCTCCTCGGCGAAGAACCTCTCCGAGCCCTGCAGTCCCTGGGACGGGTGCTCAGAGACTTGCTCCGGCAGGGTTACCATACATCCATATGCCGGCCGGCCGGGAGGGATTTTTAAATATCGAAAAACCCGGACTTTTTTAGATATGTAAAAATTCCTCCCGGACGGCCATTTAACAACCAAAAAGCCGGACATGTCTGGGGAAATCCGGACGTATGATAACCCTATCTTAGATCACTTGATAATAGGGTGACCAGATCACCCAGGTCAAATATCGGGATGCGGGGGGGGGCAAAAAAAAAAGGTGGCAGAGCAAAAAAAAAAAAAAAAACCCCTCCTCCACAAGTGCTGGAGGGAGGCCCGGAGATGCAGGGGGAGTGGGGTGCCGTGAGTGAGAGTCCGGCCTGGCCCCGAGCGCAGGCAGGACTCAGTCGGGCGGTAGGGATAGTAGAGGGGAGGCCCGTGGGGCCAGGCGGCGGCTGTTCTCCCCCCCGGGCAGCAGGACTCGGAGCAGCTGCTGCTGCAGCTCCCACTGCCGCGGGGGGAGGAAGCGGCCAATGGCCAAGCTCGGCGGCTGCAGCTCTGGTGCCCGGGCCCGAACCCCCCGAGCCTGGGCCCGCTGTGGCAACCCAGCGCACACACTGCGCCCAGCCCCTGGCCAGTCGCGTTTGGGCTGCTGCCCAGCTGGTGCTATCCCGCGGCGGCCCCGGAGTGGGGGCAGCAGGCCCCGGCCCCAGCAGGGGAACGAACGGGGCTGGGCTGCCGATGCCTCCGCCCCGGGCCGCCGCGGGATTGCACCAGCTGGGCAGCAGACCTTATTGTCTTTTGAATAACAGTTTAAGTCCCAGATCGTCGCTGGCAGTCTTTTCCATAGGCTGGACGGTCCACCGTTCAGGAGCGGGCACTGCTTTTAGACAAGAGTGATGGATCCAGTTTTTGTGTCCCTCAACCTTTGCTGCTGTGTGCGAGACCAGCAGGACGGTGTGGGGTCCCTTCCACTTCTCTTGGAGAGGCTCGTCCTTCCAGGTACGAACGAGAATGGAGTCACCTGGTTGCAGGGAGTGGACAGGGGCATCCAGCGGGAGAGGCTGCAAATCTTTGGTATACCTGTGGAGAGAACAGAGAACAGCAGACAGAGAGCACATGTACTGAGATAAGAAGCCACAGCCTACCTCCCACTCCCCTAACAGAACCGGTGTACCGTTCATAGGCCATGCCCTTCCAAACATAATCTCGAAGGGACTAAGCCCTAATCTGCCCTTTGGGAGAGCACGAACTCGGAGCAAAACAAGGGGTAAGGCATCAGGCCACCGTAGGGAAGCCTCCTGGCAGACCTTTGAGAGATGTTGCTTGAGTGTCTGATTTGTACGCTCCACTACCCCACTGGCCTGCGGTCGCCATGGACTGTGGAGCTTCCAGGGGATTTGCAGGGCATCCGATATCTTCTGAACGACTTGAGATGTGAAGTGTGTTCCGTTGTCAGATTCCATCTACTGGGGGAGTCCGAAGCGGGGAATGATTTCCTTGACAAATTTAAGAGCCACCGTTTTGGCAGTGTTGTTTCGGCATGGGAAGGCTTCAGGCCATCTGCTGAATCGATCCACGAAGACGAGGAGGTATCTGAACCCTTGGGTTCGGGGGAACTCAGTAAAGTCTATTTGCCAAACCAGCCCCGGGCCTGGGGTAGGTTCCAGAGTGGCTGGTGGCACTGACACTCCCAGTCGAGGGTTATTCTTTTGGCAGATCAGGCATTCAGCCTGTACCTGGGAGGCCAAGGGTCTAAGTCCAGAGGTTAGAAAATATTTATTCATAAACTGGGTAAGAGCCTCTCTGCCGGTGTGGGTGGTCTGATGTAGTTTCTGTAGCACTGACCGTATTAGATTCTTTGGTAGGAGGATTTTTCCTTCCGTGGAGTGGAACCATCCCTCCTTTTCCTGGAGCCCAAGTGTGTCGGCCAGGTTCCTCTCTTCGTGAGAGTACTGAGGGGCCGGGAGCTCCCCCACTGATGGGATGAGGGTATGCATATGGGCATTCTCAGCTTCCCGTGGTTCCAGGGTAGCAGCTCGCTTGGCCTCCCTGTCCGCCCTGGCATTACCCCTAGCCACATCTTGATCTTCCCTTTGATGAGCCTTGCAGTGCACCACTGCTACCGCCGAGGGGAGCTGTACCGCTTCTAAAAGCCGGAGAATTTGAAGCCCATGCTTGACCGGAGAATGCTGTTAGCATTCCTTTCTGCTTCCACAGACCTGCATGAGCGTGTAGCACTCCAGAAGCATATCTGGAATCAGTAAAAATGTTAACTCTTTTTCCTTTTGACAGTTCAAGTGCACGGGTTAAGGCTACCAATTCAGCCAGCTGGGCTGATGTCCCAGCAGGTAAACCCTCTGCTTCCACGGTTTCGTGGAGAGTTACAACAGCATAGCCCGCCCTCCTTTGTCCGTTTGTAACAGTACTACTGTCGTCGGTGTACCACTCACAGTCTGCATTAGGGAGCGGTTGATCTTTTAAGTCCGGGCAGCTGGAGTATTGGGCATCTATGACCTCCAAACAGTCGTGTTCCTGCTCCTCTGTTTCTGGCAGCATGGTGGCTGGGTTAAGGGAGGGGCAGGTCTGTAGGGTAACTTCAGGATTTTCTAAAAGTTTAGCCTGATACCGAGCTACCTGAGCCTGTGTAAGCCAGAGACCACCCTTAGTATCCAGCAGGGCTTGGCCCATATGGGGAGTATACACTTGCACAATTCCCCCCAGTGTCAGTTTCTCAGCTTCCCCAAGCACTAGGGCAGTTGCTGCGACCGCCCGTAAACATGCCGGCCTCCCCTTGGCAACTTGATCCAGTTGTTTAGAGAAATATGCCATGGGACGTTTCCAGGTGCCTAATAACTGAGTAAGCACTCCCAGGGCCACCCCTTTCCTTTCATGCACATACAGTTGGAACGGCTTAGTGAGGTCCGGCAGACCCAGGGCTGGGGCTTCCATTAAAACCTTAAATGCCTTGTCGGCTTCTGAGGACCAGTGAAAGGGGTCGTGATCCGCTCCCTTAATGCATTTGTACAAGGGTTTAGCCCACAGTCCAAACTCCTAGATCCATGTTCTGCAGAAGCCTGCCATGCCCAGAAACGCCCTGAGCCATTTACGATTGCTTGGGATAGGAATTTGACAGATAGCTTCCTTCCTTTCCTTTGAAAGCTGACGCTCCCCCTGCCTTATGTGAAACCCTAAGTACTGTACTTCTGGGAGGGCAGTCTGAGCCTTACTCTGTGCTACCCGATATCCTCGGAGTCCAACAAAGTTCAGGAGGCTCACAGTGGCTTTAAGGCAAGGGGTTAAACCCACAGCGGCAATTAACAAGTCATCTACATATTGCAGGAGGAGGACCTTGTCCTCATTGTCCCACTCCTCCAAGTCTCTGGCCAGGGCCTGGCCGAAAAGGGTGGGGGAATTTTTAAATCCCTGGGCCAACACTGTCCAGCAAAGCTGCTTTTTAACCCTTCTCTTGTCCTCCCACTCGAAGGAGAAAATCTCCTGAGATTGGGTGTCGACCGGAATCGTGAAGAAAGCGTCCTTTAAATCTAGGACCGAAAAATGGGTGTACTGCCCCCCTATAGAGGCCAACAGTGTATACGGGTTTGGAACAACGGGGTGCAGAGTCTTACCCCGCTCATTAACTGCCCTCAGGTCCTGGACCAGCCGATATGTGCCATTGGGGGCTTTTGTACAGGCAAGATAGGAGTGTTCCAAGCTGACTGGCATTCTCGAAGTACCCCGCACTTTAGGAACTGGTCTCTAGTCTCCTGCAGTCCCTCTCTGGCTTCCCTTTTGATCGGATACTGCTTGATTCGCACTGGACCTTTTCCTGGCAAGAGCTGAACAGTAATAGGAGTATGATGGGCTGCCTTTCCTGGGATCCCTGATGCCCATACCAGAGGAAAAACCCGCTTCTCCCACTGACTCCACTCTGGGGCTTGCATGGCTGAGGGCTCAATTGCAAGGGTCATTATCCCCGCATTCTCGGGGGGTAAGGTGAGGGTTATTTCATCTTGGGTGAAATGCAGGGTGGCACCTAAGCGACAAAGCAGGTCCCGTCCCAGTAGAGGCGTTGGACAATCGGGGAGGTAAACCAGTCTGTGAGATAGAGTTCTGTTCCCCAAAGCACATTCCGCTGGGGCATATACTGGGCACTTGGTTCCTTTTCCTGTGGCGCCCACCACAGTGAGGGAATCTGCCACGGGCAGCTGCAGGGGTTGGTTTACGGCGGTTCGTGCCGCTCCAGAGTCTATTAAAAAGTCTATGTCCAAATCTCCCACCCGCATGTTTACTCGGGGTTCCGGGGGCAGGATAGTCCGTCTCCCCTGACACCCCTATTCCTGATCCTCCGCTGCCATCATAGGGGTACCTTCCCTTTCGGGGCACTCATTTTTCCAATGTCCCTCCTTTCGGCATATGGCACACTGGTTGCAACCCAGATGCCTTTCCTGTGAGCCAGGGCGCCCACGTCCACGGCCTCTCATTCCCCGGCCCCTTCCACCTTCCTGAAATCTTCCCCTGCCACCAGCCTGTACTGCTGCAACCATCATTTTCACTTGCCTCTTTTCCTTTTCTCCCTCCCTAAGGCTGTAAGCCCTGTTTGCAGTTTCCAGAATCTGTGCCATGGTCATGCCCATCATCAAATCCTCCTTTTTCTGTAGTTTCCTTTTAATATCAGGGGCGGCACGGCTGGTAAAGATACCCTTTATAATTGCCTCGGTGGCCGGATCATCGGGATTGGCATTAGTAGTTTGCCTGATGGTATCCCGAATACGCTGCAGAAAAGCAACCGGACTTTCTTTTGGCTCCTGTACTAGCTCATACGGCTTTGCCCAATTGTTATATCGGACAGCTGAGTGTCGGAGACCATGTAATAGGAGCTCCTTGTATACAGTGAGACGGGTGAGATCAGCCGGCACGTTAGGATTCCACCGGGGGTCTGCTGTAGGGACCTGAACTGCAGCAGCAGGGACGTGTGCTGCGTTTTCCTCATGTCTACGCTGTGCCTCCTTCCGTGCCTTTGACACGACCTGATTACGCTCCACCTCAGACAGCAGGGTCCGCATAAGGACATTACAATCATCCCAGTCAGGCTTATGGCTAGCCAGGCACCCCTCAAAGACCGAGATAAACTTGCTTGGGTTCGTGGAGAATTCCCCTGCCTGTGCCTTAAAGGCTGCTAGGTCCACCGGGTTAAAAGGCACATGCGTATAGACCTGCATAGTAGTGGCCGGGCGATTGTTTGCTTCAGGACGGGCTATCCGAGTCTCAGTAATCAATGGATAGAATCCCACCGAGGGGGCAATCTCTGGGACCTGTGGCACCTTGTCTTTATATGGTGGGGGTGTTGGAGCCGAAGGGGACACCAGCTCCGCCATCACAACCGGGGAGGGGTTCGAGGGACTAACATTAGCCACTGCCGATCCTGTCGGGGTTAAATTACACCTCAGCAAAAGATCTGACCTATCTCTTAGCAACATAAACAACTGTACATACATATGTTCATTCCATTTACCCGTTCGCTGAGAAAACAGAAGTAATTGAAGGATCGTATTATAATTAAGTGATCCTTCCGGTGGCCACCTTTCCTGGTCCTCTAGCTGATATTGAGGCCAGTCTACTGTACAGAACCTTTTCAGTTTACTTTTAGTCAATGGATCCGATTCAAACACTTTCCAGTTCACCAAAATGCCTTCTAAAGGCGTACACCTTGCCCTGCCTGGAGTACTGTGTCCCTGCCCCATACCCTAGGGAGACACTGGGCGTCCCCAGGTCAAAACAGGTAAAGTCCCCACTGGACTGTTCCTACCTTATCCAAGGGTCCGGTTTCACACCGTCGCCCTATCCATGGGACCGGTTCCCCACCGTCGCCCGCAGCCGCTTCTCCACTGTACGAGCGCGTTGCACTGTTGTGCCCTCCGGGGTCGACCAAACCGTGTCTCCGCCGAGGCCCCCGATTAAGTCACCAGTGCGCGCTGGGCGTCGGTTGTCACCGCAATCCGTCGACCTCTGAGAGGGGTCCGGGCCAGGCTAAATTTCAGCCTCGAGCCCACCCAGGGACGCCAAGACTGTTGCCGGCACAGAGTGCCCGAGGAAAGCAACAGCGGGGTTCGTTGCCCGGTGTGCTTCGCGCCAATGAACACACCAGGGTGGAGAAGCAATCAAAGTTTATTTGAGATCTCAAAGCGGTGCAAGGAGACTGGCACGTCTCAGATCAAGCACACCATCATAAGCAGCTTTTCTCTTTTTATACATTTTGCAGCTAAGCTTTTCCCTTCTTCCCCCCTTCCCCCTCCCTCCTCCTATAATAGTTTACATTAAGCAAGTAGCAAGCAATTACATTTAAGCAGTTAAGTCATCTTGGCGGCTATAAGTCCAGCTTGTTAGTAACTTCTTTTTGAATTATTATCTTGTCCCTTTCCTTTGCTTTGTTATTTTGCCTTTCAGCCAGAAGTATGGAGGCCTCATTATTACCGCTTGGCACCGGTATGAGTGGTGCTACACCTGATAACTGACTGCTACACATTCCAATTTCTGCATCTGGCTTTTGAGGTCGATTAGAGTTTAAACATGGAAGGAGTTTGGTTCATTTAGGCCTAGTGCAGGAAGGCTTCATCGACACTCGTGGTCTTCCACCCTCCCGAGTTACCTAGGGTTATGCCTAATGACACCAACACTACCGCCCGACTGAGTCCTGCCTGCTCGGGGCCAGGCCAGACTCTCACTCATGGCACCACGCTCCCCCTGCGTCTCCAGGGCCTCCCTCCAGCGCTTGTGGAGGGAGGAGGAATGGTGAGCCTGGGGAAGAGGCGGGGATTTGGGGAGGGAGCCAATGGGGGAAGGAGGGGGCAGAGTCGGGGCAGGGGGGGGCGCGAGCACTTCCGGGCTCCGGAGCATTTGCAGGACAAACAAGCAAATATCGGGACAGTCCCGATAAAATCGGGATGTCTGGTCACCCTATTTGATAAGCTGGACCAATTCAAACACAAGTTTTAACAGAGCCAAATGCAAGGTCATTTACCTAGCAACAAAGCATGCAGGCACAGGCGCCAACTTTCTCCAGCGCCGGTGAGTGCCCACTCCACCCTTTCCCCGCCCCTGGCCCCGCCCCCATTCCAACCCCATCCCCAAAGTCCCCGCTCTAACTCCACCCCCTCCCTGCCCCTATTGGATCCCTTCCCCAAATCCCGGCCCCGCCTCTTCCGCCAGCGCGCGGCGTTCCCCTTCCTCCCCACTCCCTCCCTGCCCCGCGAATCAGCTGTTTTGCGGCGCAAGCGCTGGGAGGGAGGGGGGAGAGGGGGAACGGGGGAGAAGCAGGATGTGGTGGCACGCTTGCAGAGGAGAAGGCAGGGCCAGTGTTTCCTAGGGTGGCAGGATTTGGGGGGCGGCATTTTGCCGCTCTTGGCGGAAATGCAGCGGCGGGGGGGTCCTTCCGCTCCAGGTCTACCATGGAAATTTGGCAGCGGGTCCTTCACTCACTCCGGGACCCGCCGACGAAGTGCCCCAAAGACGCGGAGCGGAAGGACCCCTGCCGCCGAATGCTCAGAGGAGGAGCGCTGCCGTCTAGGGCAGCAAAAACCCTGGCGCCGCTCCTGGGAGGCAGAGATAAGCTGGGGCGGGGGGGGGCGGGGCAGGGAGCTGCCAGTGGGTGCTGAGCACCCACCAATTTTTTTCCGTGGGTGCTCCAGCCCCGGAGCACCCACGCAGTCAGCGCCTATGCATGCAGGCCACACCTATAGAATGGTGAACTGTCTCCAGGAAAGCAGTAACTCTGAAAAGGATTTAGGGGTCATACTGGGCAAGCTACTCAACATGTGCTCCCACGGAGATGCTGTGGTGAACAGGGCTAAAGCCATCATTAGATGTATGAGCAGAGTCGTGAGTAAGGTAGGGAGGAGATACAGCATCGGTGATACTGGAGATTGGAATACTGCAGTCCAGGGATTTCCCCCACCCCACCTGAATTTCCCCAACATCCCCCCCACCCCCACCCCAGTTACATGCAGTGCTGCCAGTTTAGTTATTGGTTGGAAATTGAAATTGAAACACTTTGAAAGCATATACAGCATATGAGAAAATACTTGTACCTTAGAAAGCATAATGGGTTTGGAAAGTATGACCAAAGACTAGCCTCCTCATACAGCTGTTATTTATGACAATGCCGCCACATTTGTTTCGGCTGTATTGGCCCACCTAATAATTTCAAATGATGATTTGTAAGCAAGGTCTGAATGAGCTCTCCCCTGACAGCCAGTGATGAGCCAGGGGTGGGTGGAAAGGCTTCAGGAGCAGACTGTGTTTACATGAACTCACCTACTCTCCCTAGGTATCCAGTAGACAGAGCTGTGCTGCCCAAGTGACCGATTTTGGCTGGTGTTGGATCACAAATCACTTAAGTATTAAATGTGGGGGTCATGAAATGTTGTTATCCCTATTGTAAGAGAAAAGGGCAGCAGAACCGTACTTAGCCTGACTGAATAAGGGGGTCTCCCTCAGTGCTAATTTGTGCTAGGGCTTGCCAGGGCTGAGCCGCAGCACCTCTTTCATTACAAATTAAGCACTGGTCATCCTCACCTGAACTGCACTCCCTAAGCAGGAGGTTTGGATGCCATATCCTAGTGAAGAGAGAGAGGGTAGGGGCACAGGTGTTTTGCTTGGTGGTGTGGGCTCTGCCTAAGGCCTTGGCTACACTGGCAATTCACAGCGCTGCACTTGCTGCGCTCAGGGGTGTGAAAAAACACCCCCCCTGAGCGCAGCGCCTGCAGCGCTGCAAGCTATTCCCCTCGGAGAGGTGGAGTACTTGCAGTGCTGCGAGAGAGCTCTCGCAGCGCTGGCGGCGCGACTACACTCGCGCTTCACAGCGCTGCCACGGCAGCGCTGTGAATCCGCAAGTGTAGCCAAGGCCTAAGTCACAGGCACTATTTGACCTGCCCCTCTCTCCTGTTTAGAGAGAGAGCTGATTAGGTTCTATAGAGAGTCTTTTGGTTTGTTAAATGACCGCTAGAGCTGAAATCACTGATAATCAGGTCTAAGTGCTTAGACCTGCTGTGGAACAATGTTTCTGTGGAAGGGATAGCCCAGCCTGCACTAGCAGTGGGTTCCCCCACTGAGAGCTGAAATCACTGAGAGCTGGGTAAAACCTCGCGAGACCGACTCGCAGAGGTCACAGTGGTAGGTGGCAGCAGAAGGTGACAGTGCAGGGCCATTGGGGACGGAGCGGTAGAGTGAACGTTGGCATGACAAACAACAGCGGCCAGAGCATTGGACTATGTTTTAGTGACTTCGCTCCAGAATGCTAGATTTGTGACTGGGAAACTTATATAAATATACGTTTCCTAGTAGGCCAAGATTTTTAAAATGCATTATTTGCTAAGGTCATTATCTCACATCATTGCTATCTCAAGAGGTCATTATCTTGGGGAGTTTCTGTACTAAACATTTTTATTATTATAATTATTTTTGTGTAAGAACAGCCATATTGGGTCAGACCAATGGTCCATCTATCCCAGTATCCTGTCTTCCAACAGTGACTATTCCAGATGCTTCAGAGGGAATGAACAGAACAGGGAATCATCGAGTGATCCATCCCCTGTTGTCCACTCCCAGCTTCTGGCGAACAGAGGCTAGGGACACTCAGAGCATGGCGTTGCATCCCTGCCCATCCTGGCTAATAGATATTGATGGCAAAAAGTGCCATGGATGACTGTGCACTGTGTGAAGAAATACTTCCTTTTATTTGTTTTAAACTTGCTGCCTATTAATTTTATTGGGTGAACCCTGGTTCTTGTGTTAAGTGAAGGAGTAAATAACACTTCCTTATTCATTTTCTCCATCAGTCAAGATTTTATAAGCCTCTATCATATCCCTTCTTAGTCATCTCTTTTCCAAGGTGAAAAGTCCCAGTCTTTTAAATCTCTCCTCATATGGAAGCTGTTCCATACCCCTAATCATTTTTGTTGCCCTTCTCTGTACCTTTTCCAATTCCAATACACCTCTACCCCGATATAACGCGGCCCGATATAACATGAATTCGGATATAACGCGGTAAAGCAGTGCTCCAGGGGGCGGGGCTGCACACTCCGGCGGATCAAAGCAAGTTCGATATAACGCGGTTTCACCTATAACGCAGTAAGATTTTTTGGCTCCCGAGGACAGCGTTATATCAGAGTAGAGGTGTATATCTTTTTTGAGATGGGGTGACCAGAACTGCACGCAGTATTGAAGATATGGGCATATCATGGATTTATATAGTAAAAGTGGAGAAGCTTGGTTTGCCACACTGATTAGCTAAGCCAATACTGACAACCTATATGAAAAGGCTGCAAAACACCATGCCTCTGGACTGCATCAACATGCAGAAAGCCTTACAAGCCAGTCACTGTCAAAGCCAATTTTAGAAGAACTTAATGAGGCTGTTAAGAATGCTGGAGACCAGGGCCGGCTCCAGTCACCAGCATTCCAAGCAGGTGCTTGGGGCGGCACTCCGTGTGTTTTTGCCCCCCCAAGCAGGGCGCCTAATTGCCGCCGTGGACGGTGGGGGCAGTCCGTGTGCCATTAAGGGCAGCACGCGAGTTTCCACGGCGGCGGCAATTCGGCGGCAGCTTCTATATTCAGCTGCCCACGGCAGCAATTCGGCGGCTTCTGGCTGAAGACAGAAGCTGCCGCCGAATTGCCGCCGCCGCCGCGGAAACGCGCGTGCTGCCCTAACGGCACACGGACTGCCCCCGCCGTCCGCAGCGGCAATTCGGTGCGCTGCTTGGGGCGGCAAAAACAGTAGAGCCGGCCCTGCTGGAGACACAACTCAGTTTATGTGAACCAACGTGGCTGTTGCATCATACTTTCTATTTAAGCAAGAGATACCACACACTACAAACTGGAGGCCAATGTTAAGTGCATTGTCACTTGTTAATCTTGAAGTTGGACACTGGTTTCAAACAAGACTGGCAAATGCTCGCTATCTTTCTGAAAAAACTCAGCTGACTCTCTAGAAGCGTGTGATGCAGCAACAGTGAAAGACTCAGCAGTTGAAAAAATGAAGAACTCTCTCACCATGTTCAAAATATGTGCATACATGGCTGATGAATGCACCAATGCAAATAGGCATGAAGTATTAAGTCATTGTGTATGTTATCTTGATGTCCGTGGTAGGCCAGTAGATGCATTCTAGATGTTCAGGTTATAGAAGACACATCAGCTGCATCTGTGACATCTTAGAAGAGTTAAATGCTTGTAAATTGAACTCCAAACAGATGGCTGCCTGTGCATTTGATGGAGCTACAAACTTCTCTGGAAGACATAGTGGAGAACAAGCTTTGCTCAGAGAAAAGTGTAACCCTAATCTCTCCTATACACACTGCAGAGGCCATCTACTCCAGCTCGTGCTAGTACGAGCTGCAGAATCTTCAAAAGACATTAAAAAGCCATACATTTAATGGCTTTTTACACTCTTTTTTTCAGCAAGAGTCCAGAAGGACTGAATGTCTTGGAAAATATAGAAGATACACTGGGACTGAAGTTCAAATTAGTCCAACCTGGGAAAACCTGCTGGCTTTCTCATTAGCGATTCTTGGCTGTTGTCTTAAAATTACTGCAACCGTTACTAATGGCTTTGGAAAGTATCCACCAAGATAGGACAGATCTAAATAGTGAGGCTGGTGGACTACTTTTGTCACTAAGTTCAGAGAAGACTATCGCCATTCTCTCCTGTAAGTCTATTGAAACCACTTGGGTCATTAAACAATGTCATCCAGGCATCTACTACAACAGTAGTAGATCTTTGTCCAGCAATAAAAGCTACCCTTGGATCAATCAGAGATATCCATTGAAAATGTACTGGAAGAAGCAAAGACTTCAGTTCAGAAGTTGACTAATGAAGGTACTTATATTGACTCCTTAAGTGAAGAGGACAAGAACTGTTTGTTAAGCCAGCTGAAAAAGTACACAGACTTGATTCTTACAAATCTACAATAGAGATTTCTGGATTCTACTTAACCTCTACGTAGCTTTTACAGATGCTGTTCTATAAAACACCTACAGTTGAGTGGAGTGAGGCACTAACAGCAATAGGGTTGCTATGTGATCAGGACAGAATAGAGAATTTTGAACACAGAGTGGAATATTATACAATAAATTAATGAAGATTTAACTTCAACTTCTTATTCCTCACTAGTGGTTCGACCAATCTTTGTGCTATGTTTTCTGGGATGAAAGAAGTAGGAATTCATCTCTTGCTACTCCCAGTCACAATAGCTACAGCTGAGCATTCTTTTTCCTTATTGAATAGAAAATTGTGTTCTGAAAGAAGTCGCCTTCTGCCGGATCATGAGCATATCACGAAGGACTGGAAGTAATGGACACACAAGTTGAGTGCAGCTGGTCAACTTGAGTGCCAAGGAATTTTAAAATTTGCTAAAATGTCTAGTCAAAAGAAACAAGAAATGGTTGGGGCCAAATTTTAACCAATGTCTTTCTTTAAGCCCATTCATGGATGTGATTCCCGCTATTTTAGTCACCTGGGGTTCTTTGCCAGGGGGAGAGAAGAGGTTCCTGGCTCAGATTTTGTGGTCTTAACAAACCAGATGCTATACACCAGTTCTCTTCTGAGAGCCTAGAAAAAGAATTTCTTCACATCCATTAACAAGATAGTACCTCTCTTGAAAAAGGGGAACAAAGAGGACCCAGGGACTTACAGACTAGACAGCCTCACTTCGATCCCTGGAAAGATACCGGAACAAATTATTAAACAGTTTGTAAGTATTAGTAAGCATGGATTTGTCAAGAACAAATCATTCCAAATCAACCCTGTTTCCTTTTTGAGAGGGTTCTGGTCTAGTGGATGTGGGGAAGCAATAAACGTGATATATCTTGGTGTTAATAAGGCTTTTGATGATGCAGTCCCACATGACAGTCTCATAAGCAAACTAGGAAAATGTGGCCTACATGAAAATACTATAAGGTGGGTGCACAACTGGTTGAAAAACCATACTCAAAGAGTAATTATTAATATTTGGCTGTCAAACTGAGAGAGTATCTAGTGGGTTTTGCAAGGGTCAGTCCAGGATCTGGTGATAGTCAATATTTTCATTAATCATTTGGATAATGGAGTGGAGAGTATGCTTATAAAAATTGCAGATCAAATCAAGCACTTTGGAGCACAGGATTAGAATTCAAAATGCCCTTGTCATATTGGAGAATTGGTCTGAAATCAACACAATGGAATTCAATAAAGACAAGTGCAAAGTACTTCACTTAGGAAGGCAAAGTCAAATGCAGAACTACAAAATGGGCTATAACTGGCTAAGTGGTAGCAGTGCTGAAAAGGATCTTGGGTTCTAGTGGATGACAAATTGAATATGAGTCAACAATGGGATGCAGTTGCAAAAAAGGCTAATATAATTCTGGGGTTTATTAACAGAAGTGTTCTAAATAAGCCGTGGGAGGTCGTTGTCCTGCTCTACTCAGCACTGGGGCAGCCTCAGTTGGAGTACTGTATTCAATTCTGGGTGCCACTCTTTAGGAAAAATGTGGTCAAATTGGAGAGCCCAGTGAAGAGCAACAAAAATGATCAAAACCTGGCCTCTGAGGAAAGTTTAAAAAACTGAGAATGTTTAGGCTTGAGAAAAGAAAACTGAGGGGGCACCTGATAACAGTCTTCAAATATGTTAGGGGCTTTACAATTGTTCTCCTTGTCCACTGAAGGAAGGACAAGAAGTAATGGGCTTAATCTGCAGCAAAGGAGAATTAGGTTAGATATTAAGAAAAACTTTCTAAATATTAGGGCAGTTAAGTACTGGAATAGGCTTCAAGGGAGGTTGTGGAAACCTCAGCACTGAAGGTGTTTAAGAACAGGGTGGACTAATACCAGTCAAAGATGGTCTAGGTTTACTTGATCCTATCTCAGTGCAGGGAGATGGACTTGATGAGCTCATGAGATTCCTTCCAGCCCAACATCTCTATGATTCTATAAGATAGGTGTGGGTGGAGGGTTGCCTTCCTTTTTGAAAGGACACTCTTATTGATGCTGAGTGTTTGCTTTTTAACCAAACAATTCCCAAGATCACACTCAACAATAGCTTCACCTTCAATTCACAATGAAAAGCTCCTACCAAACATGATACCACAAACAATTTATAATAAACTAATATTGAAATATCTCTTTCTAACATTACATCAAACAAGCTATAGAATATTGCAACAACATACAAGACATGCCATTCAAAAAGCACCATTTTGGAGTCTGCCATTGGTCCTAGACAGAATAATTACAGATTGATGGGCAGGAGGAGGTATCTCCTTAAAGATTTCTGTGCCTGTCACTTATTGGGAGAAAGCAAAGAGTTCCTAGGAGTTTCTTTAACTGGTTGGAACAGTTCATTTATGAAAACAAGCAACTCAACCCATAAATCTAAAAGCTATTATTCTCCAAGCTCCACATATAGAAAAATACTTATGAGTATTTCTTCAGATTTAGTAAAGGCTCAGCCAAGCTTGTAATGACCTAACACCAGAAAAAATATAATAATTGCATGACTAACCATTTCTGCATCTAGAGTGAGGTTTACCCCCTTCCCCCTTTGAGCTGAGAAGGACAATGGAGGATTGTTGTTTGGGACAAGAATCCATACTGATTTCCTGCTGAAAGGCAATAACACATCTTTGGGTTGGAATCAAGGGTTGGAAATTCCCAGTGAGCTTCTCCTTCCTTGCATTGTCTCCTGGATTTAGATGCTCAGATGCCATTGGGATTGGAAGTTGTTACAATGTTCCTGGGGTCTAGGTGAGGAGGGTCTGAGTCTAGCCTCCTAGGCCCAGAATCCTAGACATTGGAGTGGGAAAAGCCTGTTAGCTCATCTCTCTGCCCAGGACGGGCTGATCCTCCTTGAGCCAAACTCCATGGCTGGGCCCTTTCTATATACTGGGCTGAATTGAAACTCCAGAGCCAAAACATTCCTCATTCTGGGCAGTGCGTTCTGAGCTTCAGTGGTCCAATGCTGCTTAAGAGCAGCTTTTCCTGGCCGACTCTCCCAGCATTTTACAATAGCAGTTAAGTATTAGATCCCCATTTAACAGCTGGGGACTGAGCCATTCAGAGAGGGAGCAACTTGCCCAAAGTCGCACAGGTCAGTAGGAAACCCAGCAATGGAACCCAGGAGTCCTGACTCCCAATCCCCTGGTCCAGTCACTACAGCAGAACACACTCCCTCTCAAAGGCATGGGGACTGGACATGAGGGCCTGGTTGTAATTGCCAGCTCTGGGAGGGAGTGTGCAGCAGTGGTTAGTGAAGGGGCCTGGAAATGAGGACTGCTGGGTCCCATCCATGGCTCTAACACTTTGTGTGACTCTGGTAGCTTCCCCTCCCCAGACCCATTTCCCATCAGTAGGGTCCCAGTCCCTACAGCCCAGGGGGTTGAGAGGCTTCATGAATGTGTCTAAAGTTCTAGGATGTCAGGGGAGGTGTTGTCACCCCCACACCAGGGCAGTGTTCTGAACCCCCTGCTGCTGCTGGCTGAGTTTCTCTGTCCCTTGGCAATAAGACAGACTCTAGTTTTCACAGCCAGTCGATCGCGCAGTGTTAGAGCCCCGCGTGGGACTATTTTTTTAATCCCCCTCCTACCCGCTCCTGCATTGTTTCTTGCATTTTTATAGATCCAACCACAAAAATCTTAGATCCCGCAAATCCCACAAGAGAGACAGATTCCCCCCAAACACCTTTAAAAAAAGGGTCAGTTAATATATTATATATATAAATGGAATCCAGACACAATTTTTCCTTGGTAAACTGATGAGAGATTTAGTGTTTTCCCGCAGATTACCACACTCTGTTTTTTGCCCACCCAATCCCGCCCACAACAAAGTACATTTTACCTAGTCCCACTATTATGTCAGCAGGTCCTGAAGGACCCACGGGATCCCAGTCCCACTGCAGGGCTCTGCCCAGTGTCAACACCCTGTCTGCTGGCTGGGCGGGATAACGCCCCAGGGCACCACCCCCTCCAGCCTGCCTTGGGCTTGGAAAGTGAGGAGGAGGGCGAGGGACAGTTGACGAAAATGAACATCCGCCATCCATTGCTCCATCATCTAGATGAGCGGGGGAGTGGCATTTAGGGTTTCCTCTGTGGCTTCCCCTTTCTGTCTGCAGGGCTCTGGGCAGCTGGCACAGAACTGCCATCTTTCCTGGGGACCTTTACACCTGTCTGTGACATACCAGGGTACAATCTGGACTAATGAGCAGCTGGACCACCCTTGCCCTGCAACCTTGGGTGCCTTACAATGCCTATCTGAAGAAGTTCGCACCTGAACTGCTCCCAGCCTCCCAGCATGCAGGTCACTCCCAGAGTGTCTGTGTGTAACTGCAGCCTGCCAGCCAACTGGGTTACCTGGCTCTCACCAGCCTCAGTTATACTGCAGGGTGACCCAACACCCCCCCAGGATCAGATATTTGCCCCCAGAAGTGTGTGACCTGTACTGCCCGCCCTCTCCTGGACAATACAAGTTTATATAGAGTCCTATTTCTTGACTAGAAACAATATGCACATAACTTGCCACCGCAAATGGAGTTTCCCAAACACCGCAATTCAAACACATGGGATTAGATAAAACCAGTTTATTAACTACAAAGAGATTTTAAGTGAATACAGGTAATGAGACATAAAAGTCAGAAACGGTTACAAGAAAAACAAAGATAAAATGATACTTGTGCTTAACTTAATAATCTGCTAAATTCAAAGCAAAGTTTTCTCACAACATGCTTTCAGCAGCTTTACTGACCAAACTTCTTAGCTCAGGACCCCTTCTCCCAGAATCCAATACCTACTTCCTTTGTTGCTATGAATGTGATGGATAGAACGGGTTGTTGTCAGGTGTTTGTCCCTCCTTTTTATAGTTTCAGTCTCCTTCCTGAAAAACATTTCGTACCAGGAGAAAAAAATCTATGGGGAAGGATGTTCCCTGCTGCTTTTTCCTCACCTGCTCGAGATTCCTTTGTTTCCCTTCCTACTTGACTTTATCTATTGCTTAAATGCAAACTAAGCAGAACACATATTCCTTTGTTTAGGACAGATCTGTTTGCCAATCTCTGTTTGGAACATGTGTTAATAACACCATGCAGTGAAATCTTATAACTTCCCATACAATGTTGCCACTCATATTTTATCAGGAAGATACTGATCAGCAAGATACCTCACATGGCATACTTTGCACAAAGATGATTACAGTAGTGTGCAGGGTGTGACTACAGAGGTACAACCTGTCATACTGTCCTACAATGCGTTTGGCCCACAGTCTCTGTTAAGCTGCTTTGTTCAGGGCCTTAGAATTCCTGCAACTGGAAAAGCCCTGCAGAAGGAAGGGCAATACCCTGTTTAAAACTTGTCACTAATGATGCTGTCTCTGGCGAGTCTTCTCCATACAAACGTCCAGTCCCTCTCTGACTTTTGCCAAGCTTTTGGCCTCAGCGATGTCTGGGGCAGGGAGTTCCACAGTCCCATTATTGCACGTTGGAACAGCATTTCCTCTTATCGGTTTTGAATTCCCCACCTTTTAGTGTAATCAAACAGCCCCTTGTTGTGCTGAGGGACAGAGAGGACAGAAACCCCAGTTCTGTGAGGCAGGAGGAGCAGAAGCTCCACTCTCCCAGCTGTAGACCAGTCATGACCTTATAGACGTTTATCCTGTCCCCTCTTAGTGGTCTCCTTTCTCAGGTAACGACCTCGATTCCAGCTCGCTGCAGGGGAGAGCTGGAGTGCACGTGCCCTTTCACGGGGCACGTCTCGCTCCCTCACTGCTCTCGCCACGTGCTGCCTGGCGCTCTTCATCCAGAGACCTCTAAGAGCGGCACTGAGCTTGGTGAGGATTACAACCCCCTTCCTAGTTAGGTGAAAACTGAGGCATGGGGGCAGTGACAGGTCCAAGGTGACAGTGTCAGAGGGAGGGGGGCCATTATCCCTGGCAAGGGCTGCTGGGGGGCTGGACCCAGCACCATCCACCATGCTGGTTGGGGGATGTAGAACAGTGCAGCTGGTCCCAGGGTTTAAGGGAGATCCTGCTCCCTAGTGGCCCGCCTGCCAGCTCTGAGGCTGCACCTGGGAGCTCTCCCACTCTGCTGTGGTCTAAAACCTCTGTCTTTCCCTTGGCAGACGGTACCATGGACTCCACCTTCCAATCCTCTCTCCTCCTTGCTATCCTTGTTGGGATCCGGTTGCTGCTGCTGTCTGTTCTGCTCTGCTCCTCTAGTACTGCAGGTACTGGATGAACCCGGCCGAGAGAGCCCCTCATGCCCACAGTGCCTGGTGACCAGGAGTTCAGAATTTATAGGGCTAGAAGCTGTGCCCCTAGCAGTGCTCAATGGGGCCTGAGGCTTGCTCCGAAGCCTCTGTAAGGTGACACTTGCTGCCAGGGCAGGCTTAGGGAAAATGGTGCCTTGGGCAAACTTGTGTTTTGGTGCCCCTGGCCCCCATGGGCTCCCCAGGCTCCCCACCCCCTAACTCCTGCACTGTGCCCCCTTCACCCCTAACTCCTACACCCCACTCCTGTGCCCACATGGGGAAATTGACCTGTATGCAAGGAGCAGCTGGCATTGCTGCTCGCTCCTCCCTCGAACACTGCTCCCTCATGCCCACCCGAGGGGGCTGTGAGGGGGGAGCAAGGATTGACATCAGGGCTCCCCACATCCAGGTCACTTTCCCCACCTGGGCTGCCTAAGGGGTGGGCAGTGCAGGAGAGCAGCAGCTGCTGATGCTCACCTCACAGCACAGCCCATGTGGGGAAAGTGACCTGGAGAGATGGAGCGCTTGGTGCTGCTCCTTCCTCCCACCCTCATAGCTCCCTGGGGGGGGGGGGGGGGGGAGGGGCATGGAGGAACATGGTGGGGGGCAAGCAGTGTCTGTGCATCACCATTTCCCCTCCCCCATGTTCCTCCACCAGGGCATCTGGGCACTCCCCCACACACGGTGCTCCCCTGCCAGCTAGGAGCAGTTTCTGACTCTACACTGGCAGCCTGCACCTCTGCACTGCCACACGGGACCCCCTTGACCATGGCACCCCTGGGCAGTTGTCTGGGTAGCCCACCCCTAAGGTCGGCCCTCCTTGCTGCTATTGTATGTGGATGGGACTGCGCCAAAGCCCTGCTCCAGGACTCCCTGAACATTGGGGATGTCTATGGGGGTGGCATGTTTCCAGCTTCTGCCTGGCCTAGCAGAACATGCAACACCTCACTGATACCAGGTTGTAGGTGCTGGCCTGGCCTCTCCTGCTGCTTGGCCCCAACGGGAGGGAAAAGAGGGGCCGGATGTTGAAGGAAGCGGCTGAGTTTGCTTGTATCCTGAAAGTGGCCGTGGGGGAGGAACTGGTGCCCAGCCTGAGCCTGTGAACTTGGCATGAGTGGGGGGGGCTTCTCCTGGCCTAAGAATGGGCAAAGATATTCCTGTGGTAGCCTAAGTGCAACTTCTTAAAAAGGTGCCTTTGTATTTACCCCTCAGGCTGAAAACGTCCCTGTGCAGGGAGCCTGCTGGGTGGCCTCTCTGCACTCCTTCCTGCCTATAAAGATACTGATCGGGACTGAACGTGTGATGACCCCCAGTCCCTATGGGCTGCCAACAGGGTTAGCACCTGAGATCTTCCATGCCAAAGCACAGGCTGCTTCCCTTGAACTAGAGGGGGAAGTCTGTTTGGTGGTAGCAGTAGTAGGCTGTTATCCTCTGCGGATCAGCCACTAGAGGGTGACATCGGACACACGTCACATCTTGTGAAACCTTTAACAGTCAGGCAGGCTTGTCACTGTGAAGAGCAATGAGGGAAGGGCCCTGAGGGGACACGATAACGGTTTTCAAGTACATAAAAGGTTGTTACAAGGAGGAGGGAGAAGAATTGTTCTTCTTAACCGCTGAGGATAGGACAAGAAGCAATGGGCTTAAATTGCAGCAAGGGAGGTGTAGGTTGGACATTAGGAAAAATGTCCTAACTGTCAGAGTGGTTAAGCACTGGAATGAATTGCCTAGGGAGGCTGTGGAATCTCCATAGTTGAAGATTTTTAAGAGGCGGTTAGACAAACAACAGGGATGGTCTAGATAATGCTTAGTCCTGCCATGAGTGCAGGGGACTGGACTAGATGATCTCTCGAGGTCCCTTCCAGTCCTGTGATTCTATGAGGTGTGGTGCAGGATGTCTCTAGTCAAGGCCCTGCCCCTCTCTAACAAGACTCTGAGACATCTGTTCTGTAGAGGGGCCCTCCCACTCTCAAAGGGAGGGGCAGGGTTGTAGCCTTCTCTGACCCATTTGTGAATGACTCTCGGGGTGCACTAGGTCTCTGCATTGGTATGTCCAGCAGCCCTGCTCTTTGGAGAAACCTGCTCTGGACTCCCAGGAGTGAGGGAGCAGCTCCCTGCCCTGAGCCGTAAGGCTGAGCCTGCCAGACCCCAGCAGGGGGATGGGCCCCCAAACCAGCTCCTGGGTTGTCTGCTGGCTGCTCGGAGACAGCGCACGGGCATGTGTCCCTGGCGTTTCGTCCCAATGGGGTGGAATCATGTGCTGTCCATGCCGCATGTGGCTCCTTGGGACTCCGCCCTTGGGGCAAGAGCACGCAAGGCAATCTGGGGCCCTAGGTGTACCTTGGCCCTGTCCCCACACACTGGCCCCACCCCCATGCAGGAGTGATGGTAATGGGCCCCCCTCCCCGCAGCAGCCTCACAGAATTCACCACCAGCTGGCAGGGGTGTCTTTCGAGGGGAGGGGGAAGTGGTCCCCAAGCCTCAGTCTGACCCTTCCGGCGCTACATTTCTGCTGGGCCTCGGATAGGCACCACAGCTCACTAGCAGGAGCCGTGGTGTGTTGTCAGCCCCCAGTGATGGCCCCTCTAGCCCCTAGCTGCCTGGAGAGCTTTGCTGCACGTCACCATAGGGACCCAGCCCTACACCTTCAAATAGGGCTTCTGCCCCAGTGGCTGGGTGCTCGGTGCCTCTGAAAACTGGCCAGCTTTTCTCTAGGTGCCTACGTATGGCTTCTTGAGGCACCTGTGCTCCATGTTTGAAGAATGGCCAGGCCCAGCATTGGGCCAGCTGCCCATGAGGGAGCACCGTCTGGGGGTGCCCTGGCTAAGGAACTCCTCGGTGGGCTCCTCTGCCACTGAATCCTGGATGTGCCCAGCCAGGTACATGGCATTCATGGCATCCCCCGTGCTCTACATGGTGCATACTCCCAGCGCAATCACAGCAGAGCTGCTGGAGGAGTTATTACAACACTAGAGGGTCTAGCTCCCATTCTCACCATGTATCTGACACATCCAGGATGTCTGGAGATGGTGCCTGCCGGGCTGGGAGTCTCCAGCTGCAGGCAGCTCCTGTTTCCAGTGGCTGTGTTAACAGGGTGGGTCCAGGGATTACTTCGCTGCTGCTAAACTGGAGTCTCTCTCTGTACCAGACAGAAGTGCTTCAGGAGCCACCAGGGAAAGTCCTTTCAGTTCGAGGCACTGACCAGAGACCAGGCCACGTCTGTGCACAGCCTCAGCCTTGTCCTCTCCGGCCCAGCCAGCGTGCGACAGAACCCACCAGCCTACGGCTTCAGTCAGACACCTTGCGAGCTGTCCCACCAGTCTGCGCTGGCGAGCTGGCTCTCCCCCGAGCAGGGAGCTGGGGCACTGAATCAGGGACTGAGCGCAGGGCCTGAGCCAATGGCGGGGCAGCGTCAGGAGTGGGACGAGAGCTCCACGCTGCGCTACGAGTGCCCTGGGGCCAGTGGAGGAACCTGACTGCGCTCAGTTCCTTCCGCATGGCAAGGAGGAGCAGTGTGGACGTGGATGGTTGCCTGGTTCCTGCGGACTCGCCCGTTTTGGGATCTCCCATCCTGCCAAGCCACTCAAGGGGCCCTGTGCTGGCCATGCAGCCAAGGCGCTGTACTGGGCTGGGGGTTGGGAGCATGCTGCCGTCCTGGAGCTCATCCCCCATGACCCACATCTTGAGACCACCTTCTAGACAGCTCCCAGTGGCAGAGCTGCCCAGTCCCACAGCTCAGGGTGGGTCGGTCCCTGTGCTGGGTGCTTGCCCTGGGCTGAGCGTGGACACCAGCTATCCCAGTGCCCAGTCCCCGATGCCTCTCCCTGATGCGGCCAGGCTGCTCTGGTTTATCTCCCTGAGAAGTGAGTCCATCTGTGGGGGATCCTGGCCTGAAGAGGAACAGGAGACCATGTGCCATGAGCCACCTAGGACATATTCTGGGCTTGAGGGAATCACACTGCCCCTGGGGAAGAGTCCCAAGAGCGCTGGCTCCCCAAAGGTAGCTGCGCCCACCCCCAGCATCTCCCAGGAGATCCCAGAGGCTTAGATGGAGCACGCTGTGAGTGTGCTCGGGGACAGCTGGCAAGGCCAGCGCTGCCTGAGGATGGTCTGGGGAGACAGGGTGCAGCTGGGGCCAACGAGCCGGTCTCCTGTGCCGCGGCAGCGCTGGGGCTGCCCCTAGGACACCGTGCAAACACGAGGAGCCTGTGGCAGAAGTTGGAAGAGAGGCCACTCATTGGGATCAGTTAAGGGAGGTTCACACCTCTGCCTGGAGGAGACTGAGCTCCGGTGTCACTTGCTCTGGGTGGGGAAAGGGGGCTGGTTCTCAGAGTCTGTACTGGGGGGGAGGGGGGCTGGCTTTCACCAGGCTGGAGGGTGGAAGTGTCCATGAAACACGTCATTGTCACAGCTCACCCAGCCTGGTACCCTTCCCACACTCTCCCCTGCAGCCCAGCGCTGTCTCCGTAGCTGTTCGTGGGGTCCCTGAAGCTTGTGGCAGCGGCTGGCTCGCACAGGCCACCAGGTGGTGCAGCCTGGCTGGTTTTTAATAAATATTTTTAAATGGCCAGCCCCTTGCATCCCCCTCAAACTGTCACCAGGGAGCTTGGGGGTCAGGTGCCAACAGCACTGCCTTTAGTGTGTGTCCAGGTCAGAGCGACTCCTCAGCTGCTCCCAGCCTGCTGCTGCCCTGAGCCCAGCTCTGTTCACCTGTAAGAACCTCATGGCAGCTGCTGCCCCATTCTTGCTCTATTGCTGAGCTCAGGTCCTGCTTGCTGCAGGATGCCTGGGCGTTAACTCCACCCTGCTCCCATCCCCAGCAGAGCTGAAGGACAAACCTCCCCTCTGGCAATGCCTAA
Organism: Emys orbicularis; assembly: GCF_028017835.1. Classification (NCBI taxonomy): domain Eukaryota; kingdom Metazoa; phylum Chordata; order Testudines; family Emydidae; genus Emys; species Emys orbicularis. Next base: position 7,446,142 of record NC_088701.1, on the reverse strand, counting down.
GTCCCAGCCAACTGGCCTGGACCCAGGGGAGGACTAGGTCATGCAGAGACAGGCTCTCCCCGAGCCTTCAGGCTGCTGGCTGATGAGCTAGGCAGCCCAGGGCCTTGCTGCCAGCTGGGAGCCTTGACCTCACCCAGCCAGTGAGGACCATGTTATCTGTAGGCAGCCTGCTGTCTATGTACCAGGAGCTGCAGCGCAACAGAGCTGAGGCAGGAATTATAAGCCAAGGACCGTTCCCCCTACAGCAGGTGCACGGGACACCTCCTGGTGTCTCTGCCCCAGAGGGGGCTTGGCTGCAGAGTCCAGCTCCCCAGCAGGATGCCATCCCTCCTACATGCTGCCCCCAGCACAGGCTGTGTTGGGAGGGAGTGGTGTGAGCACATGCCCAGTGACCCCTGGGGGAGAGGGAGGCACTCAACTTGTGTCATGGTGATGCTGGTTCCATGGCTGGTACCGCTGGGTTTCTTTCCCCTCCTGCTCTCTGGGGCATTGGCTGCTCTGTCCAGACCCCCCAGAGCCTTGGGCTGAGGCTCCTGTCGAGTACTAACTTAAGGAGGTGACTGAACATTTGGCTGAGGCCTTGACCCCCAGGCAGCTCACATGGGTGCCCTTGGCCAGCCCCCTCAGCACTGGGCCCCCAGAACCTTGCACCCCTGTGCCCCACTGCTGGGCTGCAGCACCATGCCTGGGGCCCGCCCTGGCCCGCAGTGAGCAGTGTGCCCAGAAATCCTGCCTCTTCTCTCTGCAGCAGCTGGGGAGGGGGATTTTTATTCCCCGCTCTTGGAACTCGAATGACGTTTCAATCCATCTTAGCAGGGGAGCACCAGCCGCCACCTCATGTGGAGCAGTCAGCACAGGCTCTCCGGCTCCTGCTTCCAATGGGACCTCTTCTGAAGCCACCACTTGCTAGGCACTAGTGGGCACAGCTGGGCAGGGCCTGGTAACCATGGTGCCAGCACACACCATTTACCCCCATGTCTACACTAGCATTTAGAGCCAGACTGGTCGTTCTGCAGCATGGGCTAAGCTAGGCTAGGGAAGCCTGGGCCTGAAAGTATTCTATCTCCTCCAGTTTAGCCGGGGCTGGAGTGCCCGCTGCCTTGTCTGCAGGAGGGCTCTGGTACTCGGGCTGGCACAATTTAACCCGCCCCAGCTTTGCCCAGACAGGTCCAGCAGTGGGCGCTGTAGCTAGGGCCCAGGCTCTGACATGCCTGGGGGCTGTCCCCTTCCGCAATGGTGCTGGGGGCGTGGGAGGCTCTTGAGCAGAGAAGCCGCATTCCCTCCTCCCCCCTTGCTGGAAGCTCCATGCTGGAGATGCTGCTGCAGGACCAGGAAGGAAAATATCCCTGTGTACAAAAAATACTTCTATTGACAGCGGTGGGTAAAGCCAGAGTGTCCAGCCCTCCTTCCCCCGGCCTTGCCCCTCCCTGTCTCTCTTCATAGCAGACGCCATCATTGGGGCTGGCCCGTTACTGCTCCAGGCTCTAGCCAGCTGGCTCCAAGTCTGAGAGGAATGGTGCAGCCCGAGTGGTCCCCGGTCCCGGCTGGGCAGGCGGTCTGGCAGATGGGCTGTGGCGGGGTCCCTCTGCAGTGGGGACAGTCGGAATGCATGGCCAGCCCTCTCACAGGAGGTGGAGGGCATGCACAACTGCCCCGTTGCAGCCAGGCAGGGGCAATGTGCTGGTGGGCTGAGGAGTGCTCCCCTTGGAGGTTCTAGCCTGGCCCCTCCTGCTCCGCCCCTGGTCCCAAGCATCAGGACTCGAGGTCCCGGGAAAGCCGTGACAGCTCCTTCTGGTTGTCGATCACTTTCAGGTGCTGGAGGTAGGCCCGGGTGGAGGCAGGACTCCGCCCGCCCAGGGACTGCTCAGAGCCTGCAAGGAAACAGCCCCAGATCAGAGTGGGGGATGGGGGGGGGATGGGACACTCTTGGCTAAAGCCCACGGCTCAGCACAGGCAGCTGTTCCCTCACTGCCCCACACCTTGACACTAGCCCTAGGGCTGCAGTGTTAGCCCAGTGCAGGGTAAGGAGGGGTAAGGGCAGCGCAGCTCATGCCTGGCTCTGTTGGGCTGTGCAAAGAGGGAATTCAAAGCCAGGTCTGCAGGCGCATTCCAACAAGTGACCAGTGGGAAAGGCAGGGCGGTGCAGCCTCTGTACGCTCTAGGCAGGAACTGGCAGCCAGGAGATCCTGTGTTTGAGTCTCACCTGACAGACTGGTGACAGGACAGTCCCAAGGTCCCAGGGCGCGTCAGTGGCAGAAGCAGCCCCTGACTACCTGGCCCAGCATCCGAACCCAGCAAGGAGAGGAGCGAGTACAAGAGGGGACTGGGAGGCGGAGGCTGAATGACTGCCAGACTCCAGCAGCTGCTCCTGTCCCTCTTGAGGCTGTGACAGGTGGGGAAGTGGGGAGTTGGGCTGCAGTCAAGAAGCCAGCGGAATCGCAGTCAAGCAGAACAGGGCACTACGTGCACAGGGGCTGGGCCCTCAGAACAGGAGGGGAGGCAGCCTCGGGCTATGCCCCCCAAGCAGCCCCCTGCACCGGGACCCTCTCCTGCTCCTCACACAGAGCGCATTCTCAGAGCCTCTGCCGCGCTGGGGGCTGCATGGAGGCTGATCCCCCTTCCCCCTTTGAGCTGAGAAGGACAATGGAGGATTGTTGTTTGGGACAAGAATCCATACTGATTTCCTGCTGAAAGGCAATAACACATCTTTGGGTTGGGAATCAAGGGTTGGAAATTCCCAGTGAGCTTCTCCTTCCTTGCATTGTCTCCTGGATTTAGATGCTCAGATGCCATTGGGATTGGAAGTTGTTACAATGTTCCTGGGGTCTAGGTGAGGAGGGTCTGAGTCTAGCCTCCTAGGCCCAGAATCCTAGACATTGGAGTGGGAAAAGCCTGTTAGCTCATCTCTCTGCCCAGGACGGGCTGATCCTCCTTGAGCCAAACTCCATGGCTGGGCCCTTTCTATATACTGGGCTGAATTGAAACTCCAGAGCCAAAACATTCCTCATTCTGGGCAGTGCGTTCTGAGCTTCAGAGGTCCAATGCTGCTTAAGAGCAGCTTTTCCTGGCCGACTCTCCCAGCATTTTACAATAGCAGTTAAGTATTAGATCCCCATTTAACAGCTGGGGACTGAGCCATTCAGAGAGGGAGCAACTTGCCCAAAGTCGCACAGGTCAGTAGGAAACCCAGCAATGGAACCCAGGAGTCCTGACTCCCAATCCCCTGGTCCAGTCACTACAGCAGAACACACTCCCTCTCAAAGGCATGGGGACTGGACATGAGGGCCTTGTTGTAATTGCCAGCTCTGGGAGGGAGTGTGCAGCAGTGGTTAGTGAAGGGGCCTGGAATGAGGACTGCTGGGTCCCATCCATGGCTCTAACACTTTGTGTGACTCTGGTAGCTTCCCCTCCCCAGACCCATTTCCCATCAGTAGGGTCCCAGTCCCTACAGCCCAGGGGGTTGAGAGGCTTCATGAATGTGTCTAAAGTTCTAGGATGTCAGGGGAGGTGTTGTCACCCCCACACCAGGGCAGTGTTCTGAACCCCCTGCTGCTGCTGGCTGAGTTTCTCTGTCCCTTGGCAATAAGACAGACTCTAGTTTTCACAGCCAGTCGATCGCGCAGTGTTAGAGCCCCGCGTGGGACTATTTTTTTAATCCCCCTCCTACCCGCTCCTGCATTGTTTCTTGCATTTTTATAGATCCAACCACAAAAATCTTAGATCCCGCAAATCCCACAAGAGAGACAGATTCCCCCCAAACACCTTTAAAAAAAGGGTCAGTTAATATATTATATATATAAATGGAATCCAGACACAATTTTTCCTTGGTAAACTGATGAGAGATTTAGTGTTTTCCCGCAGATTACCACACTCTGTTTTTTGCCCACCCAATCCCGCCCACAACAAAGTACATTTTACCTAGTCCCACTATTATGTCAGCAGGTCCTGAAGGACCCACGGGATCCCAGTCCCACTGCAGGGCTCTGCCCAGTGTCAACACCCTGTCTGCTGGCTGGGCGGGATAACGCCCCAGGGCACCACCCCCTCCAGCCTGCCTTGGGCTTGGAAAGTGAGGAGGAGGGCGAGGGACAGTTGACGAAAATGAACATCCGCCATCCATTGCTCCATCATCTAGATGAGCGGGGGAGTGGCATTTAGGGTTTCCTCTGTGGCTTCCCCTTTCTGTCTGCAGGGCTCTGGGCAGCTGGCACAGAACTGCCATCTTTCCTGGGGACCTTTACACCTGTCTGTGACATACCAGGGTACAATCTGGACTAATGAGCAGCTGGACCACCCTTGCCCTGCAACCTTGGGTGCCTTACAATGCCTATCTGAAGGAGTTCCCACCTGAACTGCTCCCAGCCTCCCAGCATGCAGGTCACTCCCAGAGTGTCTGTGTGTAACTGCAGCCTGCCAGCCAACTGGGTTACCTGGCTCTCACCAGCCTCAGTTATACTGCAGGGTGACCCAACACCCCCCCAGGATCAGATATTTGCCCCCAGAACTGTGTGACCTGTACTGCCCGCCCTCTCCTGGACAATACAAGTTTATATAGAGTCTTATTTCTTGACTAGAAACAATATGCACATAACTTGCCACCGCAAATGGAGTTTCCCAAACACTGCAATTCAAACACATGGGATTAGATAAAACCAGTTTATTAACTACAAAGAGATTTTAAGTGAATACAGGTAATGAGACATAAAAGTCAGAAACGGTTACAAGAAAAACAAAGATAAAATGATACTTGTGCTTAACTTAATAATCTGTTAAATTCAAAGCAAAGTTTTCTCACAACATGCTTTCAGCAGCTTTACTGACCATACTTCTTAGCTCAGGACCCCTTCTCCCAGAATCCAATACCTACTTCCTTTGTTGCTATGAATGTGATGGATAGAAAGGGTTGTTGTCAGGTGTTTGTCCCTCCTTTTTATAGTTTAAGTCTCCTTCCTGAAAAACATTTCCAGCTGAGTACCAGGAGAAAAAAAATCTATGGGGAAGGATGTTCCCTGCTGCTTTTTCCTCACCTGCTCGAGATTCCTTTGTTTCCCTTCCTACTTGACTTTATCTATTGCTTAAATGCAAACTAAGCAGAACACATATTCCTTTGTTTAGGACAGATCTGTTTGCCAATCTCTGTTTGGAACATGTGTTAATAACACCATGCAGTGAAATCTTATAACTTCCCATACAATGTTGCCACTCATATTTTACCAGGAAGATACTGATCAGCAAGATACCTCACATGGCATACTTTGCACAAAGATGATTACAGTAGTGTGCAGGGTGTGACTACAGAGGTACAACCTGTCATACTGTCCTACAATGCGTTTGGCCCACAGTCTCTGTTAAGCTGCTTTGTTCAGGGCCTTAGAATTCCTGCAACTGGAAAAACCCTGCAGAAGGAAGGGCAATACCCTGTTTAAAACTTGTCACTAATGATGCTGTCTCTGGCTCGTCTTCTCCATACAAACGTCCAGTCCCTCTCTGACTTTTGCCAAGCTTTTGGCCTCAGCGATGTCTGGGGCAGGGAGTTCCACAGTCCCATTATTGCACGTTGGAACAGCATTTCCTTTTATCGGTTTTGAATTCCCCACCTTTTAGTGTAATCAAACAGCCCCTTGTTGTGCTGAGGGACAGAGAGGACAGAAACCCCAGTTCTGTGAGGCAGGAGGAGCAGAAGCTCCACTCTCCCAGCTGTAGACCAGTCATGACCTTATAGACGTTTATCCTGTCCCCTCTTAGTGGTCTCCTTTCTCAGGTAACGACCTCGATTCCAGCTCGCTGCAGGGGAGAGCTGGAGTGCACGTGCCCTTTCACGGGGCACGTCTCGCTCCCTCACTGCTCTCGCCACGTGCTGCCTGGCGCTCTTCATCCAGAGACCTCTAAGAGCGGCACTGAGCTTGGTGAGGATTACAACCCCCTTCCTAGTTAGGTGAAAACTGAGGCATGGGGGCAGTGACAGGTCCAAGGTGACAGTGTCAGAGGGAGGGGGGCCATTATCCCTGGCAAGGGCTGCTGGGGGGCTGGACCCAGCACCATCCACCATGCTGGTTGGGGGATGTAGAACAGTGCAGCTGGTCCCAGGGTTTAAGGGAGATCCTGCTCCCTAGTGGCCCGCCTGCCAGCTCTGAGGCTGCACCTGGGAGCTCTCCCACTCTGCTGTGGTCTAAAACCTCTGTCTTTCCCTTGGCAGACGGTACCATGGACTCCACCTTCCAATCCTCTCTCCTCCTTGCTATCCTTGTTGGGATCCGGTTGCTGCTGCTGTCTGTTCTGCTCTGCTCCTCTAGTACTGCAGGTACTGGATGAACCCGGCCGAGAGAGCCCCTCATGCCCACAGTGCCTGGTGACCAGGAGTTCAGAATTTATAGGGCTAGAAGCTGTGCCCCTAGCAGTGCTCAATGGGGCCTGAGGCTTGCTCCGAAGCCTCTGTAAGGTGACACTTGCTGCCAGGGCAGGCTTAGGGAAAATGGTGCCTTGGGCAAACTTGTGTTTTGGTGCCCCTGGCCCCCATGGGCTCCCCAGGCTCCCCACCCCCTAACTCCTGCACTGTGCCCCCTTCACCCCTAACTCCTACACCCCACTCCTGTGCCCACATGGGGAAATTGACCTGTATGCAAGGAGCAGCTGGCATTGCTGCTCGCTCCTCCCTCGAACACTGCTCCCTCATGCCCACCCGAGGGGGCTGTGAGGGGGGAGCAAGGATTGACATCAGGACTCCCCACATCCAGGTCACTTTCCCCACCTGGGCTGCGTAAGGGGTGGGCAGTGCAGGAGAGCAGCAGCTGCTGATGCTCACCTCACAGCACAGCCCATGTGGGGAAAGTGACCTGGAGAGATGGAGCGCTTGGTGCTGCTCCTTCCTCCCACCCTCATAGCTCCCTGGGGGGGGAGGGGCATGGAGGAACATGGTGGGGGGCAAGCAGTGTCTGTGCATCGCCATTTCCCCTCCCCCATGTTCCTCCACCAGGGCATCTGGGCACTCCCCCACACACGGTGCTCCCCTGCCAGCTAGGAGCAGCTTCTGACTCTACACTGGCAGCCTGCACCTCTGCACTGCCACACGGGACCCCCTTGACCATGGCACCCCTGGCAGTTGTCTGGGTAGCCCACCCCTAAGGTCGGCCCTGCTTGCTGCTATTGTATGTGGATGGGACTGCGCCAAAGCCCTGCTCCAGGACTCCCTGAACATTGGGGATGTCTATGGGGGTGGCATGTTTCCAGCTTCTGCCTGGCCTAGCAGAACATGCAACACCTCACTGATACCAGGTTGTAGGTGCTGGCCTGGCCTCTCCTGCTGCTTGGCCCCAACGGGAGGGAAAAGAGGGGCCGGATGTTGAAGGAAGCGGCTGAGTTTGCTTGTATCCTGAAAGTGGCCGTGGGGGAGGAACTGGTGCCCAGCCTGAGCCTGTGAACTTGGCATGAGTGGGGGGGGCTTCTCCTGGCCTAAGAATGGGCAAAGATATTCCTGTGGTAGCCTAAGTGCAACTTCTTAAAAAGGTGCCTTTGTATTTACCCCTCAGGCTGAAAACGTCCCTGTGCAGGGAGCCTGCTGGGTGGCCTCTCTGCACTCCTTCCTGCCTATAAAGATACTGATCGGGACTGAACGTGTGATGACCCCCAGTCCCTATGGGCTGCCAACAGGGTTAGCACCTGAGATCTTCCATGCCAAAGCACAGGCTGCTTCCCTTGAACTAGAGGGGGAAGTCTGTTTGGTGGTAGCAGTAGTAGGCTGTTATCCTCTGCGGATCAGCCACTAGAGGGTGACATCGGACACACGTCACATCTTGTGAAACCTTTAACAGTCAGGCAGGCTTGTCACTGTGAAGAGCAATGAGGGAAGGGCCCTGAGGGGACACGATAACGGTTTTCAAGTACATAAAAGGTTGTTACAAGGAGGAGGGAGAAGAATTGTTCTTCTTAACCTCTGAGGATAGGACAAGAAGCAATGGGCTTAAATTGCAGCAAGGGAGGTTTAGGTTGGACATTAGGAAAAATGTCCTAACTGTCAGGGTGGTTAAGCACTGGAATAAATTGCCGGGGGAGGTTGTGGAATCTCCATCACTGGGGATTTTTAAGAGCAGGTCAGACAAACACCTACCAGGGATGGTCTAGGTAATACTTAGTCCTGCCATGAGTGCAGGGGACTGGACTAGATGATCTCTCGAGGTCCCTTCCAGTCCTGTGATTCTATGAGGTGTGGTGCAGGATGTCTCTAGTCAAGGCCCTGCCCCTCTCTAACAAGACTCTGAGACATCTGTTCTGTAGAGGGGCCCTCCCACTCTCAAAGGGAGGGGCAGGGTTGTAGCCTTCTCTGACCCATTTGTGAATGACTCTCGGGGTGCACTAGGTCTCTGCATTGGTATGTCCAGCAGCCCTGCTCTTTGGAGAAACCTGCTCTGGACTCCCAGGAGTGAGGGAGCAGCTCCCTGCCCTGAGCCGTAAGGCTGAGCCTGCCAGACCCCAGCAGGGGGATGGGCCCCCAAACCAGCTCCTGGGTTGTCTGCTGGCTGCCTGGAGACAGCGCACGGGCATGTGTCCCTGGCGTTTCGTCCCAATGGGGTGGAATCATGTGCTGTCCATGCCGCATGTGGCTCCTTGGGACTCCGCCCTTGGGGCAAGAGCACGCAAGGCAATCTGGGGCCCTAGGTGTACCTTGGCCCTGTCCCCACACACTGGCCCCACCCCCATGCAGGAGTGATGGTAATGGGCCCCCCTCCCCGCAGCAGCCTCCCAGAATTCACCACCAGCTGGCAGGGGTGTCTTTCGAGGGGAGGGGGAAGGGGTCCCCAAGCCTCAGTCTGACCCTTCCGGCGCTACATTTCTGCTGGGCCTCGGATAGGCACCACTAGCAGGAGCCGTGGTGTGTTGTCAGCCCCCAGTGATGGCCCCTCTAGCCCCTAGCTGCCTGGAGAGCTTTGCTGCACGTCACCATAGGGACCCAGCCCTACACCTTCAAATAGGGCTTCTGCCCCAGTGGCTGGGTGCTCGGTGCCTCTGAAAACTGGCCAGCTTTTCTCTAGGTGCCTACGTATGGCTTCTTGAGGCACCTGTGCTCCATGTTTGAAGAATGGCCAGGCCCAGCATTGGGCCAGCTGCCCATGAGGGAGCACCGTCTGGGGGTGCCCTGGCTAAGGAACTCCTCGGTGGGCTCCTCTGCCACTGAATCCTGGATGTGCCCAGCCAGGTACATGGCATTCATGGCATCCCCCGTGCTCTACATGGTGCATACTCCCAGCGCAATCACAGCAGAGCTGCTGGAGGAGTTATTACAACACTAGAGGGTCTAGCTCCCATTCTCACCATGTATCTGACACATCCAGGATGTCTGGAGATGGTGCCTGCCGGGCTGGGAGTCTCCAGCTGCAGGCAGCTCCTGTTTCCAGTGGCTGTGTTAACAGGGTGGGTCCAGGGATTACTTCGCTGCTGCTAAACTGGAGTCTCTCTCTGTACCAGACAGAAGTGCTTCAGGAGCCACCAGGGAAAGTCCTTTCAGTTCGAGGCACTGACCAGAGACCAGGCCACGTCTGTGCACAGCCTCAGCCTTGTCCTCTCCGGCCCAGCCAGCGTGCGACAGAACCCACCAGCCTACGGCTTCAGTCAGACACCTTGCGAGCTGTCCCACCAGTCTGCGCTGGCGAGCTGGCTCTCCCCCGAGCAGGGAGCTGGGGCACTGAATCAGGGACTGAGCGCAGGGCCTGAGCCAATGGCGGGGCAGCGTCAGGAGTGGGACGAGAGCTCCACGCTGCGCTACGAGTGCCCTGGGGCCAGTGGAGGAACCTGACTGCGCTCAGTTCCTTCCGCATGGCAAGGAGGAGCAGTGTGGACGTGGATGGTTGCCTGGTTCCTGCGGACTCGCCCGTTTTGGGATCTCCCATCCTGCCAAGCCACTCAAGGGGCCCTGTGCTGGCCATGCAGCCAAGGCGCTGTACTGGGCTGGGGGTTGGGAGCATGCTGCCGTCCTGGAGCTCATCCCCCATGACCCACATCTTGAGACCACCTTCTAGACAGCTCCCAGTGGCAGAGCTGCCCAGTCCCACAGCTCAGGGTGGGTCGGTCCCTGTGCTGGGTGCTTGCCCTGGGCTGAGCGTGGACACCAGCTATCCCAGTGCCCAGTCCCCGATGCCTCTCCCTGATGCGGCCAGCCTGCTCTGGTTTATCTCCCTGAGAAGTGAGTCCATCTGTGGGGGATCCTGGCCTGAAGAGGAACAGGAGACCATGTGCCATGAGCCACCTAGGACATATTCTGGGCTTGAGGGAATCACACTGCCCCTGGGGAAGAGTCCCAAGAGCGCTGGCTCCCCAAAGGTAGCTGGGCCCACCCCCAGCATCTCCCAGGAGATCCCAGAGGCTTAGATGGAGCAGGCTGTGAGTGTGCTCGGGGACAGCTGGCAAGGCCAGCGCTGCCTGAGGATGGTCTGGGGAGACAGGGTGCAGCTGGGGCCAACGAGCCGGTCTCCTGTGCCGCGGCAGCGCTGGGCTGCCCCTAGGACACCGTGCAAACACGAGGAGCCTGTGGCAGAAGTTGGAAGAGAGGCCACTCATTAGGATCAGTTAAGGGAGGTTCACACCTCTGCCTGGAGGAGACTGAGCTCCGGTGTCACTTGCTCTGGGTGGGGAAAGGGGGCTGGTTCTCAGAGTCTGTACTGGGGGGGAGGGGGGCTGGCTTTCACCAGGCTGGAGGGTGGAAGTGTCCATGAAACACGTCATTGTCACAGCTCACCCAGCCTGGTACCCTTCCCACACTCTCCCCTGCAGCCCAGCGCTGTCTCCGTAGCTGTTTGTGGGGTCCCTGAAGCTTGTGGCAGCGGCTGGCTCGCACAGGCCACCAGGTGGTGCAGCCTGGCTGGTTTTTAATAAATATTTTTAAATGGCCAGCCCCTTGCATCCCCCTCAAACTGTCACCAGGGAGCTTGGGGGTCGGGTGCCAACAGCACTGCCTTTAGCGTGTGCCCAGGTCAGAGCGACTCCTCAGCTGCTCCCAGCCTGCTGCTGCCCTGAGCCCAGCTCTGTTCACCTGTAAGAACCTCATGGCAGCTGCTGCCCCATTCTTGCTCTATTGCTGAGCTCAGGTCCTGCTTGCTGCAGGATGCCTGGGCCTTAACTCCACCCTGCTCCCATCCCCAGCAGAGCTGAAGGACAAACCTCCCTTCTGGCAATGCCTAAGTCCCAGCCAACTGGCCTGGACCCAGGGGAGGACTAGGTCATGCAGAGACAGGCTCTCCCCGAGCCTTCAGGCTGCTGGCTGATGAGCTAGGCAGCCCAGGGCCTTGCTGCCAGCTGGGAGCCTTGACCTCACCCAGCCAGTGAGGACCATGTTATCTGTAGGCAGCCTGCTGTCTATGTACCAGGAGCTGCAGCGCAACAGAGCTGAGGCAGGAATTATAAGCCAAGGACCGTTCCCCCTACAGCAGGTGCACGGGACACCTCCTGGTGTCTCTGCCCCAGAGGGGGCTTGGCTGCAGAGTCCAGCTCCCCAGCAGGATGCCATCCCTCCTACATGCTGCCCCCAGCACAGGCTGTGTTGGGAGGGAGTGGTGTGAGCACATGCCCAGTGACCCCTGGGGGAGAGGGAGGCACTCAACTTGTGTCATGGTGATGCTGGTTCCATGGCTGGTACCGCTGGGTTTCTTTCCCCTCCTGCTCTCTGGGGCATTGGCTGCTCTGTCCAGACCCCCCAGAGCCTTGGGCTGAGGCTCCTGTCGAGTACTAACTTAAGGAGGTGACTGAACATTTGGCTGAGGCCTTGACCCCCAGGCAGCTCACATGGGTGCCCTTGGCCAGCCCCCTCAGCACTGGGCCCCCAGAACCTTGCACCCCTGTGCCCCACTGCTGGGCTGCAGCACCATGCCTGGGGCCCGCCCTGGCCCGCAGTGAGCAGTGTGCCCAGAAATCCTGCCTCTTCTCTCTGCAGCAGCTGGGGAGGGGGATTTTTATTCCCCGCTCTTGGAACTCGAATGACGTTTCAATCCATCTTAGCAGGGGAGCACCAGCCGCCACCTCATGTGGAGCAGTCAGCACAGGCTCTCCGGCTCCTGCTTCCAATGGGACCTCTTCTGAAGCCACCACTTGCTAGGCACTAGTGGGCACAGCTGGGCAGGGCCTGGTAACCATGGTGCCAGCACACACCATTTACCCCCATGTCTACACTAGCATTTAGAGCCAGACTGGTCGTTCTGCAGCATGGGCTAAGCTAGGCTAGGGAAGCCTGGGCCTGAAAGTATTCTATCTCCTCCAGTTTAGCCGGGGCTGGAGTGCCCGCTGCCTTGTCTGCAGGAGGGCTCTGGTACTCGGGCTGGCACAATTTAACCCGCCCCAGCTTTGCCCAGACAGGTCCAGCAGTGGGCGCTGTAGCTAGGGCCCAGGCTCTGACATGCCTGGGGGCTGTCCCCTTCCGCAATGGTGCTGGGGGCGTGGGAGGCTCTTGAGCAGAGAAGCCGCATTCCCTCCTCCCCCCTTGCTGGAAGCTCCATGCTGGAGATGCTGCTGCAGGACCAGGAAGGAAAATATCCCTGTGTACAAAAAATACTTCTATTGACAGCGGTGGGTAAAGCCAGAGTGTCCAGCCCTCCTTCCCCCGGCCTTGCCCCTCCCTGTCTCTCTTCATAGCAGACGCCATCATTGGGGCTGGCCCGTTACTGCTCCAGGCTCTAGCCAGCTGGCTCCAAGTCTGAGAGGAATGGTGCAGCCCGAGTGGTCCCCGGTCCCGGCTGGGCAGGCGGTCTGGCAGATGGGCTGTGGCGGGGTCCCTCTGCAGTGGGGACAGTCGGAATGCATGGCCAGCCCTCTCACAGGAGGTGGAGGGCATGCACAACTGCCCCGTTGCAGCCAGGCAGGGGCAATGTGCTGGTGGGCTGAGGAGTGCTCCCCTTGGAGGTTCTAGCCTGGCCCCTCCTGCTCCGCCCCTGGTCCCAAGCATCAGGACTCGAGGTCCCGGGAAAGCCGTGACAGCTCCTTCTGGTTGTCGATCACTTTCAGGTGCTGGAGGTAGGCCCGGGTGGAGGCAGGACTCCGCCCGCCCAGGGACTGCTCAGAGCCTGCAAGGAAACAGCCCCAGATCAGAGTGGGGGATGGGGGGGGGATGGGACACTCTTGGCTAAAGCCCACGGCTCAGCACAGGCAGCTGTTCCCTCACTGCCCCACACCTTGACACTAGCCCTAGGGCTGCAGTGTTAGCCCAGTGCAGGGTAAGGAGGGGTAAGGGCAGCGCAGCTCATGCCTGGCTCTGTTGGGCTGTGCAAAGAGGGAATTCAAAGCCAGGTCTGCAGGCGCATTCCAACAAGTGACCAGTGGGAAAGGCAGGGCGGTGCAGCCTCTGTACGCTCTAGGCAGGAACTGGCAGCCAGGAGATCCTGTGTTTGAGTCTCACCTGACAGACTGGTGACAGGACAGTCCCAAGGTCCCAGGGCGCGTCAGTGGCAGAAGCAGCCCCTGACTACCTGGCCCAGCATCCGAACCCAGCAAGGAGAGGAGCGAGTACAAGAGGGGACTGGGAGGCGGAGGCTGAATGACTGCCAGGCTCCAGCAGCTGCTCCTGTCCCTCTTGAGGCTGTGACAGGTGGGGAAGTGGGGAGTTGGGCTGCAGTCAAGAAGCCAGCGGAATCGCAGTCAAGCAGAACAGGGCACTACGTGCACAGGGGCTGGGCCCTCAGAACAGGAGGGGAGGCAGCCTCGGGCTATGCCCCCCAAGCAGCCCCCTGCACCGGGACCCTCTCCTGCTCCTCACACAGAGCGCATTCTCAGAGCCTCTGCCGCGCTGGGGGCTGCATGGAGGCTGATCCCCCTTCCCCCTTTGAGCTGAGAAGGACAATGGAGGATTGTTGTTTGGGACAAGAATCCATACTGATTTCCTGCTGAAAGGCAATAACACATCTTTGGGTTGGGAATCAAGGGTTGGAAATTCCCAGTGAGCTTCTCCTTCCTTGCATTGTCTCCTGGATTTAGATGCTCAGATGCCATTGGGATTGGAAGTTGTTACAATGTTCCTGGGGTCTAGGTGAGGAGGGTCTGAGTCTAGCCTCCTAGGCCCAGAATCCTAGACATTGGAGTGGGAAAAGCCTGTTAGCTCATCTCTCTGCCCAGGACGGGCTGATCCTCCTTGAGCCAAACTCCATGGCTGGGCCCTTTCTATATACTGGGCTGAATTGAAACTCCAGAGCCAAAACATTCCTCATTCTGGGCAGTGCGTTCTGAGCTTCAGAGGTCCAATGCTGCTTAAGAGCAGCTTTTCCTGGCCGACTCTCCCAGCATTTTACAATAGCAGTTAAGTATTAGATCCCCATTTAACAGCTGGGGACTGAGCCATTCAGAGAGGGAGCAACTTGCCCAAAGTCGCACAGGTCAGTAGGAAACCCAGCAATGGAACCCAGGAGTCCTGACTCCCAATCCCCTGGTCCAGTCACTACAGCAGAACACACTCCCTCTCAAAGGCATGGGGACTGGACATGAGGGCCTTGTTGTAATTGCCAGCTCTGGGAGGGAGTGTGCAGCAGTGGTTAGTGAAGGGGCCTGGAATGAGGACTGCTGGGTCCCATCCATGGCTCTAACACTTTGTGTGACTCTGGTAGCTTCCCCTCCCCAGACCCATTTCCCATCAGTAGGGTCCCAGTCCCTACAGCCCAGGGGGTTGAGAGGCTTCATGAATGTGTCTAAAGTTCTAGGATGTCAGGGGAGGTGTTGTCACCCCCACACCAGGGCAGTGTTCTGAACCCCCTGCTGCTGCTGGCTGAGTTTCTCTGTCCCTTGGCAATAAGACAGACTCTAGTTTTCACAGCCAGTCGATCGCGCAGTGTTAGAGCCCCGCGTGGGACTATTTTTTTAATCCCCCTCCTACCCGCTCCTGCATTGTTTCTTGCATTTTTATAGATCCAACCACAAAAATCTTAGATCCCGCAAATCCCACAAGAGAGACAGATTCCCCCCAAACACCTTTAAAAAAAGGGTCAGTTAATATATTATATATATAAATGGAATCCAGACACAATTTTTCCTTGGTAAACTGATGAGAGATTTAGTGTTTTCCCGCAGATTACCACACTCTGTTTTTTGCCCACCCAATCCCGCCCACAACAAAGTACATTTTACCTAGTCCCACTATTATGTCAGCAGGTCCTGAAGGACCCACGGGATCCCAGTCCCACTGCAGGGCTCTGCCCAGTGTCAACACCCTGTCTGCTGGCTGGGCGGGATAACGCCCCAGGGCACCACCCCCTCCAGCCTGCCTTGGGCTTGGAAAGTGAGGAGGAGGGCGAGGGACAGTTGACGAAAATGAACATCCGCCATCCATTGCTCCATCATCTAGATGAGCGGGGGAGTGGCATTTAGGGTTTCCTCTGTGGCTTCCCCTTTCTGTCTGCAGGGCTCTGGGCAGCTGGCACAGAACTGCCATCTTTCCTGGGGACCTTTACACCTGTCTGTGACATACCAGGGTACAATCTGGACTAATGAGCAGCTGGACCACCCTTGCCCTGCAACCTTGGGTGCCTTACAATGCCTATCTGAAGGAGTTCCCACCTGAACTGCTCCCAGCCTCCCAGCATGCAGGTCACTCCCAGAGTGTCTGTGTGTAACTGCAGCCTGCCAGCCAACTGGGTTACCTGGCTCTCACCAGCCTCAGTTATACTGCAGGGTGACCCAACACCCCCCCAGGATCAGATATTTGCCCCCAGAACTGTGTGACCTGTACTGCCCGCCCTCTCCTGGACAATACAAGTTTATATAGAGTCTTATTTCTTGACTAGAAACAATATGCACATAACTTGCCACCGCAAATGGAGTTTCCCAAACACTGCAATTCAAACACATGGGATTAGATAAAACCAGTTTATTAACTACAAAGAGATTTTAAGTGAATACAGGTAATGAGACATAAAAGTCAGAAACGGTTACAAGAAAAACAAAGATAAAATGATACTTGTGCTTAACTTAATAATCTGTTAAATTCAAAGCAAAGTTTTCTCACAACATGCTTTCAGCAGCTTTACTGACCATACTTCTTAGCTCAGGACCCCTTCTCCCAGAATCCAATACCTACTTCCTTTGTTGCTATGAATGTGATGGATAGAAAGGGTTGTTGTCAGGTGTTTGTCCCTCCTTTTTATAGTTTAAGTCTCCTTCCTGAAAAACATTTCCAGCTGAGTACCAGGAGAAAAAAAATCTATGGGGAAGGATGTTCCCTGCTGCTTTTTCCTCACCTGCTCGAGATTCCTTTGTTTCCCTTCCTACTTGACTTTATCTATTGCTTAAATGCAAACTAAGCAGAACACATATTCCTTTGTTTAGGACAGATCTGTTTGCCAATCTCTGTTTGGAACATGTGTTAATAACACCATGCAGTGAAATCTTATAACTTCCCATACAATGTTGCCACTCATATTTTACCAGGAAGATACTGATCAGCAAGATACCTCACATGGCATACTTTGCACAAAGATGATTACAGTAGTGTGCAGGGTGTGACTACAGAGGTACAACCTGTCATACTGTCCTACAATGCGTTTGGCCCACAGTCTCTGTTAAGCTGCTTTGTTCAGGGCCTTAGAATTCCTGCAACTGGAAAAACCCTGCAGAAGGAAGGGCAATACCCTGTTTAAAACTTGTCACTAATGATGCTGTCTCTGGCTCGTCTTCTCCATACAAACGTCCAGTCCCTCTCTGACTTTTGCCAAGCTTTTGGCCTCAGCGATGTCTGGGGCAGGGAGTTCCACAGTCCCATTATTGCACGTTGGAACAGCATTTCCTTTTATCGGTTTTGAATTCCCCACCTTTTAGTGTAATCAAACAGCCCCTTGTTGTGCTGAGGGACAGAGAGGACAGAAACCCCAGTTCTGTGAGGCAGGAGGAGCAGAAGCTCCACTCTCCCAGCTGTAGACCAGTCATGACCTTATAGACGTTTATCCTGTCCCCTCTTAGTGGTCTCCTTTCTCAGGTAACGACCTCGATTCCAGCTCGCTGCAGGGGAGAGCTGGAGTGCACGTGCCCTTTCACGGGGCACGTCTCGCTCCCTCACTGCTCTCGCCACGTGCTGCCTGGCGCTCTTCATCCAGAGACCTCTAAGAGCGGCACTGAGCTTGGTGAGGATTACAACCCCCTTCCTAGTTAGGTGAAAACTGAGGCATGGGGGCAGTGACAGGTCCAAGGTGACAGTGTCAGAGGGAGGGGGGCCATTATCCCTGGCAAGGGCTGCTGGGGGGCTGGACCCAGCACCATCCACCATGCTGGTTGGGGGATGTAGAACAGTGCAGCTGGTCCCAGGGTTTAAGGGAGATCCTGCTCCCTAGTGGCCCGCCTGCCAGCTCTGAGGCTGCACCTGGGAGCTCTCCCACTCTGCTGTGGTCTAAAACCTCTGTCTTTCCCTTGGCAGACGGTACCATGGACTCCACCTTCCAATCCTCTCTCCTCCTTGCTATCCTTGTTGGGATCCGGTTGCTGCTGCTGTCTGTTCTGCTCTGCTCCTCTAGTACTGCAGGTACTGGATGAACCCGGCCGAGAGAGCCCCTCATGCCCACAGTGCCTGGTGACCAGGAGTTCAGAATTTATAGGGCTAGAAGCTGTGCCCCTAGCAGTGCTCAATGGGGCCTGAGGCTTGCTCCGAAGCCTCTGTAAGGTGACACTTGCTGCCAGGGCAGGCTTAGGGAAAATGGTGCCTTGGGCAAACTTGTGTTTTGGTGCCCCTGGCCCCCATGGGCTCCCCAGGCTCCCCACCCCCTAACTCCTGCACTGTGCCCCCTTCACCCCTAACTCCTACACCCCACTCCTGTGCCCACATGGGGAAATTGACCTGTATGCAAGGAGCAGCTGGCATTGCTGCTCGCTCCTCCCTCGAACACTGCTCCCTCATGCCCACCCGAGGGGGCTGTGAGGGGGGAGCAAGGATTGACATCAGGACTCCCCACATCCAGGTCACTTTCCCCACCTGGGCTGCGTAAGGGGTGGGCAGTGCAGGAGAGCAGCAGCTGCTGATGCTCACCTCACAGCACAGCCCATGTGGGGAAAGTGACCTGGAGAGATGGAGCGCTTGGTGCTGCTCCTTCCTCCCACCCTCATAGCTCCCTGGGGGGGGAGGGGCATGGAGGAACATGGTGGGGGGCAAGCAGTGTCTGTGCATCGCCATTTCCCCTCCCCCATGTTCCTCCACCAGGGCATCTGGGCACTCCCCCACACACGGTGCTCCCCTGCCAGCTAGGAGCAGCTTCTGACTCTACACTGGCAGCCTGCACCTCTGCACTGCCACACGGGACCCCCTTGACCATGGCACCCCTGGCAGTTGTCTGGGTAGCCCACCCCTAAGGTCGGCCCTGCTTGCTGCTATTGTATGTGGATGGGACTGCGCCAAAGCCCTGCTCCAGGACTCCCTGAACATTGGGGATGTCTATGGGGGTGGCATGTTTCCAGCTTCTGCCTGGCCTAGCAGAACATGCAACACCTCACTGATACCAGGTTGTAGGTGCTGGCCTGGCCTCTCCTGCTGCTTGGCCCCAACGGGAGGGAAAAGAGGGGCCGGATGTTGAAGGAAGCGGCTGAGTTTGCTTGTATCCTGAAAGTGGCCGTGGGGGAGGAACTGGTGCCCAGCCTGAGCCTGTGAACTTGGCATGAGTGGGGGGGGCTTCTCCTGGCCTAAGAATGGGCAAAGATATTCCTGTGGTAGCCTAAGTGCAACTTCTTAAAAAGGTGCCTTTGTATTTACCCCTCAGGCTGAAAACGTCCCTGTGCAGGGAGCCTGCTGGGTGGCCTCTCTGCACTCCTTCCTGCCTATAAAGATACTGATCGGGACTGAACGTGTGATGACCCCCAGTCCCTATGGGCTGCCAACAGGGTTAGCACCTGAGATCTTCCATGCCAAAGCACAGGCTGCTTCCCTTGAACTAGAGGGGGAAGTCTGTTTGGTGGTAGCAGTAGTAGGCTGTTATCCTCTGCGGATCAGCCACTAGAGGGTGACATCGGACACACGTCACATCTTGTGAAACCTTTAACAGTCAGGCAGGCTTGTCACTGTGAAGAGCAATGAGGGAAGGGCCCTGAGGGGACACGATAACGGTTTTCAAGTACATAAAAGGTTGTTACAAGGAGGAGGGAGAAGAATTGTTCTTCTTAACCTCTGAGGATAGGACAAGAAGCAATGGGCTTAAATTGCAGCAAGGGAGGTTTAGGTTGGACATTAGGAAAAATGTCCTAACTGTCAGGGTGGTTAAGCACTGGAATAAATTGCCGGGGGAGGTTGTGGAATCTCCATCACTGGGGATTTTTAAGAGCAGGTCAGACAAACACCTACCAGGGATGGTCTAGGTAATACTTAGTCCTGCCATGAGTGCAGGGGACTGGACTAGATGATCTCTCGAGGTCCCTTCCAGTCCTGTGATTCTATGAGGTGTGGTGCAGGATGTCTCTAGTCAAGGCCCTGCCCCTCTCTAACAAGACTCTGAGACATCTGTTCTGTAGAGGGGCCCTCCCACTCTCAAAGGGAGGGGCAGGGTTGTAGCCTTCTCTGACCCATTTGTGAATGACTCTCGGGGTGCACTAGGTCTCTGCATTGGTATGTCCAGCAGCCCTGCTCTTTGGAGAAACCTGCTCTGGACTCCCAGGAGTGAGGGAGCAGCTCCCTGCCCTGAGCCGTAAGGCTGAGCCTGCCAGACCCCAGCAGGGGGATGGGCCCCCAAACCAGCTCCTGGGTTGTCTGCTGGCTGCCTGGAGACAGCGCACGGGCATGTGTCCCTGGCGTTTCGTCCCAATGGGGTGGAATCATGTGCTGTCCATGCCGCATGTGGCTCCTTGGGACTCCGCCCTTGGGGCAAGAGCACGCAAGGCAATCTGGGGCCCTAGGTGTACCTTGGCCCTGTCCCCACACACTGGCCCCACCCCCATGCAGGAGTGATGGTAATGGGCCCCCCTCCCCGCAGCAGCCTCCCAGAATTCACCACCAGCTGGCAGGGGTGTCTTTCGAGGGGAGGGGGAAGGGGTCCCCAAGCCTCAGTCTGACCCTTCCGGCGCTACATTTCTGCTGGGCCTCGGATAGGCACCACTAGCAGGAGCCGTGGTGTGTTGTCAGCCCCCAGTGATGGCCCCTCTAGCCCCTAGCTGCCTGGAGAGCTTTGCTGCACGTCACCATAGGGACCCAGCCCTACACCTTCAAATAGGGCTTCTGCCCCAGTGGCTGGGTGCTCGGTGCCTCTGAAAACTGGCCAGCTTTTCTCTAGGTGCCTACGTATGGCTTCTTGAGGCACCTGTGCTCCATGTTTGAAGAATGGCCAGGCCCAGCATTGGGCCAGCTGCCCATGAGGGAGCACCGTCTGGGGGTGCCCTGGCTAAGGAACTCCTCGGTGGGCTCCTCTGCCACTGAATCCTGGATGTGCCCAGCCAGGTACATGGCATTCATGGCATCCCCCGTGCTCTACATGGTGCATACTCCCAGCGCAATCACAGCAGAGCTGCTGGAGGAGTTATTACAACACTAGAGGGTCTAGCTCCCATTCTCACCATGTATCTGACACATCCAGGATGTCTGGAGATGGTGCCTGCCGGGCTGGGAGTCTCCAGCTGCAGGCAGCTCCTGTTTCCAGTGGCTGTGTTAACAGGGTGGGTCCAGGGATTACTTCGCTGCTGCTAAACTGGAGTCTCTCTCTGTACCAGACAGAAGTGCTTCAGGAGCCACCAGGGAAAGTCCTTTCAGTTCGAGGCACTGACCAGAGACCAGGCCACGTCTGTGCACAGCCTCAGCCTTGTCCTCTCCGGCCCAGCCAGCGTGCGACAGAACCCACCAGCCTACGGCTTCAGTCAGACACCTTGCGAGCTGTCCCACCAGTCTGCGCTGGCGAGCTGGCTCTCCCCCGAGCAGGGAGCTGGGGCACTGAATCAGGGACTGAGCGCAGGGCCTGAGCCAATGGCGGGGCAGCGTCAGGAGTGGGACGAGAGCTCCACGCTGCGCTACGAGTGCCCTGGGGCCAGTGGAGGAACCTGACTGCGCTCAGTTCCTTCCGCATGGCAAGGAGGAGCAGTGTGGACGTGGATGGTTGCCTGGTTCCTGCGGACTCGCCCGTTTTGGGATCTCCCATCCTGCCAAGCCACTCAAGGGGCCCTGTGCTGGCCATGCAGCCAAGGCGCTGTACTGGGCTGGGGGTTGGGAGCATGCTGCCGTCCTGGAGCTCATCCCCCATGACCCACATCTTGAGACCACCTTCTAGACAGCTCCCAGTGGCAGAGCTGCCCAGTCCCACAGCTCAGGGTGGGTCGGTCCCTGTGCTGGGTGCTTGCCCTGGGCTGAGCGTGGACACCAGCTATCCCAGTGCCCAGTCCCCGATGCCTCTCCCTGATGCGGCCAGCCTGCTCTGGTTTATCTCCCTGAGAAGTGAGTCCATCTGTGGGGGATCCTGGCCTGAAGAGGAACAGGAGACCATGTGCCATGAGCCACCTAGGACATATTCTGGGCTTGAGGGAATCACACTGCCCCTGGGGAAGAGTCCCAAGAGCGCTGGCTCCCCAAAGGTAGCTGGGCCCACCCCCAGCATCTCCCAGGAGATCCCAGAGGCTTAGATGGAGCAGGCTGTGAGTGTGCTCGGGGACAGCTGGCAAGGCCAGCGCTGCCTGAGGATGGTCTGGGGAGACAGGGTGCAGCTGGGGCCAACGAGCCGGTCTCCTGTGCCGCGGCAGCGCTGGGCTGCCCCTAGGACACCGTGCAAACACGAGGAGCCTGTGGCAGAAGTTGGAAGAGAGGCCACTCATTAGGATCAGTTAAGGGAGGTTCACACCTCTGCCTGGAGGAGACTGAGCTCCGGTGTCACTTGCTCTGGGTGGGGAAAGGGGGCTGGTTCTCAGAGTCTGTACTGGGGGGGAGGGGGGCTGGCTTTCACCAGGCTGGAGGGTGGAAGTGTCCATGAAACACGTCATTGTCACAGCTCACCCAGCCTGGTACCCTTCCCACACTCTCCCCTGCAGCCCAGCGCTGTCTCCGTAGCTGTTTGTGGGGTCCCTGAAGCTTGTGGCAGCGGCTGGCTCGCACAGGCCACCAGGTGGTGCAGCCTGGCTGGTTTTTAATAAATATTTTTAAATGGCCAGCCCCTTGCATCCCCCTCAAACTGTCACCAGGGAGCTTGGGGGTCGGGTGCCAACAGCACTGCCTTTAGCGTGTGCCCAGGTCAGAGCGACTCCTCAGCTGCTCCCAGCCTGCTGCTGCCCTGAGCCCAGCTCTGTTCACCTGTAAGAACCTCATGGCAGCTGCTGCCCCATTCTTGCTCTATTGCTGAGCTCAGGTCCTGCTTGCTGCAGGATGCCTGGGCCTTAACTCCACCCTGCTCCCATCCCCAGCAGAGCTGAAGGACAAACCTCCCTTCTGGCAATGCCTAAGTCCCAGCCAACTGGCCTGGACCCAGGGGAGGACTAGGTCATGCAGAGACAGGCTCTCCCCGAGCCTTCAGGCTGCTGGCTGATGAGCTAGGCAGCCCAGGGCCTTGCTGCCAGCTGGGAGCCTTGACCTCACCCAGCCAGTGAGGACCATGTTATCTGTAGGCAGCCTGCTGTCTATGTACCAGGAGCTGCAGCGCAACAGAGCTGAGGCAGGAATTATAAGCCAAGGACCGTTCCCCCTACAGCAGGTGCACGGGACACCTCCTGGTGTCTCTGCCCCAGAGGGGGCTTGGCTGCAGAGTCCAGCTCCCCAGCAGGATGCCATCCCTCCTACATGCTGCCCCCAGCACAGGCTGTGTTGGGAGGGAGTGGTGTGAGCACATGCCCAGTGACCCCTGGGGGAGAGGGAGGCATTCAACTTGTGTCATGGTGATGCTGGTTCCATGGCTGGTACCGCTGGGTTTCTTTCCCCTCCTGTTCTCTGGGGCATTGGCTGCTCTGTCCAGACCTCCCAGAGCCTTGGGCTGAGGCTCCTGTCGAGTACTAACTTAAGGAGGTGACTGAACATTTGGCTGAGGCCTTGACCCCCAGGCAGCTCACATGGGTGCCCTTGGCCAGCCCCCTCAGCACTGGGCCCCCAGAACCTTGCACCCCTGTGCCCCACTGCTGGGCTGGAGCACCATGCCTGGGGCCCGCCCTGGCCAGCAGTGAGCAGTGTGCCCAGAAATCCTGCCTCTTCTCTCTGCAGCAGCTGGGGAGGGGGATTTTTATTCCCCGCTCTTGGAACTCGAATGAAGTTTCAATCCATCTTAGCAGGGGAGCACCAGCCGCCACCTCATGTGGAGCAGTCAGCACAGGCTCTCCGGCTCCTGCTTCCAATGGGACCTCTTCTGAAGCCACCACTTGCTAGTCACTAGTGGGCACAGCTGGGCAGGGCCTGGTAACCATGGTGCCAGCACACACCATTTACCCCCATGTCTACACTAGCATTTAGAGCCAGGCTGGTCGTTCTGCAGCATGGGCTAAGCTAGGCCAGGGAAGCCTAGGCCTGAAAGTATTCTATCTCCTCCAGTTTAGCCGGGGCTGGAGTGCCCGCTGCCTTGTCTGCAGGAGGGCTCTGGTACTCGGGCTGGCACAATTTAACCCGCCCCAGCTTTGCCCAGACAGGTCCAGCAGTGGGCGCTGTAGCTAGGGCCCAGGCTCTGACATGCCTGGGGGCTGTCCCCTTCCGCAATGGTGCTGGGGGCGTGGGAGGCTCTTGAGCAGAGAAGCCGCATTCCCTCCTCCCCCCTTGCTGGAAGCTCCATGCTGGAGATGCTGCTGCAGGACCAGGAAGGAAAATATCCCTGTGTACAAAAAATACTTCTATTGACAGCGGTGGGTAAAGCCAGAGTGTCCAGCCCTCCTTCCCCCGGCCTTGCCCCTCCCTGTCTCTCTTCATAGCAGACGCCATCATTGGGGCTGGCCCGTTACTGCTCCAGGCTCTAGCCAGCTGGCTCCAAGTCTGAGAGGAATGGTGCAGCCCGAGTGGTCCCCGGTCCCGGCTGGGCAGGCGGTCTGGCAGATGGGCTGTGGCGGGGTCCCTCTGCAGTGGGGACAGTCGGAATGCATGGCCAGCCCTCTCACAGGAGGTGGAGGGCATGCACAACTGCCCCGTTGCAGCCAGGCAGGGGCAATGTGCTGGTGGGCTGAGGAGTGCTCCCCTTGGAGGTTCTAGCCTGGCCCCTCCTGCTCCGCCCCTGGTCCCAAGCATCAGGACTCGAGGTCCCGGGAAAGCCGTGACAGCTCCTTCTGGTTGTCGATCACTTTCAGGTGCTGGAGGTAGGCCCGGGTGCAGGCAGGACTCCGCCCGCCCAGGGACTGCTCAGAGCCTGCAAGGAAACAGCCCCAGATCAGAGTGGGGGATGGGGGGGGATGGGACACTCTTGGCTAAAGCCCACGGCTCAGCACAGGC
This sequence comes from Emys orbicularis, assembly GCF_028017835.1. NCBI lineage: Eukaryota > Metazoa > Chordata > Testudines > Emydidae > Emys > Emys orbicularis. Next base: position 7,421,850 of record NC_088701.1, on the reverse strand, counting down.
AGCTGTTCCCTCACTGCCCCACACCTTGACACTAGCCCTAGGGCTGCAGTGTTAGCCCAGTGCAGGGTAAGGAGGGGTAAGGGCAGCGCAGCTCATGCCTGGCTCTGTTGGGCTGTGCAAAGAGGGAATTCAAAGCCAGGTCTGCAGGCGCATTCCAACAAGTGACCAGTGGGAAAGGCAGGGCGGTGCAGCCTCTGTACGCTCTAGGCAGGAACTGGCAGCCAGGAGATCCTGTGTTTGAGTCTCACCTGACAGACTGGTGCCAGGACAGTCCCAAGGTCCCAGGGCGCGTCAGTGGCAGAAGCAGCCCCTGACTACCTGGCCCAGCATCCGAACCCAGCAAGGAGAGGAGCGAGTACAAGAGGGGACTGGGAGGCGGAGGCTGAATGACTGCCAGACTCCAGCAGCTGCTCCTGTCCCTCTTGAGGCTGTGACAGGTGGGGAAGTGGGGAGTTGGGCTGCAGTCAAGAAGCCAGCGGAATCGCAGTCAAGCAGAACAGGGCACTACGTGCACAGGGGCTGGGCCCTCAGAACAGGAGGGGAGGCAGCCTCGGGCTATGCCCCCCGAGCTGCCCTGGAGGCATCTGGCTCATGCCCACCAGGCAGGACTGGCATCCTCCTTTACTCCAACCCTTTCACCCTGGGATCTGCGAGTGAGCCAGTGTGGAGTGGGGCTGCTCCTGGGCGAGCAGAGAGGGGTCATTCCCTGAGCAGGAGGGCAGGCGCCCTGTGAGCAGGTGCTGAAGGGCGAGCTGCCAGCTGTGATTGGGGGCACTGCTCTCCCCCTGCCCAAGGGAGTGCCGAGTATGAGTGCGATGGTGCCACGACTCAGCACAAGGGTGCCATGCCACGGCAGTGGCAGACACAGCTCCCGCTGGCACAGGGAAGCCGGCCTTTGACTGATGCTGCAGGAAGATCCCAGGGTCATTAGTGCAGGGACAATGGGGTGGGGGTGGGGGACTAACGTGAATGGAGAACGGGGGGAAGGGCCCTGGCTGGAGGAGACATGGGTGGGCTGGAGAGAACGCAACCAGCCCAGCTCAGGGGCTGGCCAGATTCCCCAGCTATGGCCAGAGGCAGGAGCACCCCGGAATCTCCCCCCAACTGCTGTGGGTGGGCTGTGGGAGGGCCTCTGCTTACGCTCACTCCCTGGGCCTGACGTGCTCTCGCTAGCACAGGTGTGAGGTGGGAGCCCCACTGGGGGACAGCCAGGGGGCACGGCATGCCCACACGAGGCCCCTGGCTTGGCTGGTGCTGGCAGAGATGCCATGGTGGGTACAGCTGGACTGGGTAGTGGAGCTGTATGACAGGCCATGAATGGGGAAGGGGCTGCACTGGCCTAGCATCTCCCCCGCCCCCGGCCTCGTGCTCCTACTCATCCCTCCCAGCAGGCTGCCCTCGCAAGGGGTAAGGAAGGTGGGGCTCCGTACAGGTGGAGATCCGCAGGGCCTGGGGGTCCTCCAGCAGCTGGGGGGCACGACTCCGCAGTGGGGACATGGGAGCTAGGAGGAGAGAACAGACCAGGACGTTAGGCACTCACAGCACATGCTTCCTGCCCCCACAGGCCCCCTGTCCCCCTGCACCACCCCTCCCCCAACCTCTGCCCTCCTGCCCGCATGGGCCCCCTGCTCCCCTACACACCCCCTCCCCCACATGCTCCTCCCCCAACCTCTGCCCTCCTGCCTGCATAGGCCCCCTGCTCCCCTACACACACCCTCCCCCAACCTCTGCCCTCCTGCCCGCATGGGCCCCCTGCTCCCCTACACACCCCCTCCCCCACATGCTCCTCCCCCAACCTCTGCCCTCCTGCCTGCATAGGCCCCCTGCTCCCCTACACACACCCTCCCCCAACCTCTGCCCTCCTGCCCGCATGGGCCCCCTGCTCCCCTACACACACCCTCCCCCACATGCTCCTCCCCCAACCTCTGCCCTCCTACCTACATGGGCCCCCTGCTCCCCCACACATCCCCTCCCCCACATGCTCCTCCCCCAACCTCTGCCCTCCTACCTACATGGGCCCCCTGCTCCCCCACACATCCCCTCCCCCACATGCTCCTCCCCCAACCTCTGCCCTCCTACCTACATGGGCCCCCTGCTCCCCCACACATCCCCTCCCCCAATCTCTGCCCTCCTGCCCCCATGAGCCCCCTGATTCCCTACACACCCCTCCCCCAACCTCTGCCCTCCTGCCTACATAGGCCCCCTGCTCCCCCCCCCCCCCATTCCTCCCCCAACCTCTGCCCTCCTGCCTGCATGGGCCCCCTGCTCCCCTACACACACCCTCCCCCACATGCCCTTCCCCCATCCTCTGCCCTCACACGCCCCCTGTCCCCCTGCACCACCCCTCCCCCAACCTCTGCCCTCCTGTCCGCATAGGCCCCTGCTCCCCTACACACTCCTCTCCCCCAACCTCTGCCCTTCTTTTCCGAGGGGCCCTCTGTTGCCCTGCACACCCCTCCCCCAACCTCTGCCCTCCTGCCCCAATGCATTTCCTACAGGTCTGTGACCCAACTGGCAGAGGGCACAGGGCTGCAGAGGGTTACAGAGCAACCCGGTCTGATCTCTGCCTAGGGTGTCACGGGAGGCCCTACTGAAAGCCTGTGTCCCATTGAGCATTGCAATCAGTGCAGAATGTATGTACAGGTCCTGTCCTAGGAGCTACGCGTCTGTACGGCATATTATGCTCTTCAGGTCTGTGAGCTGGGGCTGGGCATCAGCAGATGGTACGTTTCTGCCAGGCAGGAGATGCCTGTCCGGCTGTATGTAAAGTGAGCCCTGTACACTTCACAATGGACGCCTACTTACAGTCCAAGCAAAATGCTAATCAAAGTCTCCAGGGGAGATTCTAGCCCAGAAACACAAGCAGCAGGGAGGGGGGTACCCTGTTTACAAGTGAAGAAAATGGATGGTTGGAACAATATCTGGGGGTGCCCAGGGGCAAGCTACCAGCATGCGTGTCCTATGAATGGAGGATCCCTGTTAAACTTTGGGTGAGCTAACCTTCAGGAGGCAGGAGAATGCCGTTTTAGTTATTTTATATGTAATCCTTTGTTTCCATTAATTTCACAGCCTTCTCTGATCTTCATTAAATGAACTCTGATTTGTTTGTACTGCAAGCAATCTCAGTGCTGTGAGCTGAGTCGAGTGACGCCCCCGGAGTGAAACAGGTGAGCTGTGGGGCAGTTCTGGGAGTGTCCCATGGGCCCCAGGTAGGCCCGGGGACACTCGGAGGGCCGAGGGGTTGGAGCGTGTTTGTCACTAACCTGCAGGGGGGCAGCGGGGCCTGTGTGGGCGAAGGGGGTCATGCTTGTGCTGCCCGTGGCTGGTGGAACCAGGGAGCTGAGCCCGGCAGGCACAGACATGGCTTCCAACGTTAGGGCAGGTGGTGGCAAGGTGCCTAACAGCTCTGGGAACTCCCCTCCTTTTCCCCCAACACCCTCTGCCCTCCTACTCCAATGCCCCCCATCTTCCCTATACGGTGCCCTCCCTACCCCCCTACATGCCCCAGTACCCTCTCCTCCTAAATCCCACTCTACTGGCAATGCCTACTGGGCTGTTTTGGTAGGACCCCCACCCTGGCTGCCCTGGGTCCTGTCTAAGCTGTAACCCTGAAGGGCAGACCCCAGTGCTGGGGATGGGTGGCAAAGTGCCTGCTCCCACGGGAGCCAGAACTCGACCCACAGGAGACGCGACCTGCCATGGCCCCTGTGTGATGCTGGCTGGAGGGTGACCTTCCCCAGGGCTGGGTGCTGGCCCTGCCCACAGGCCCTGGCGCACACTCACCGTACGTGTGGCTCTGGCAGTGGTGGATGATACGTACGGCCTTGGCCATCATTCGCTGCAGGCAAGGCACAGGGTTACTCATGGGCCAGGGAGCATGGCCCGGCGCACACATGGTCAGGTAAAGCTCTTCCCCCTCCCACTCCTTTGGAAGCCAAGTGCCTGTGAGGGGCGTGGGGCACAGCTGCCTCATCCAGCACATGCCCTCTACCAAAGGCCTGTCCCTCAGCCAGGCAACCCCAGCAAAGGGCCATGGGGAACAGGGGCAAAATGTGCAGAGCAACCACAATCCCATGGGCCCAGGGATGGGGCACCATGGCGGGGCATCCCCTCTGCTAGGCTGGGGCAGCACTGCAGGACAGGCAGGTGGGGCCAGCCACACCCTGCTGGGGAGCTGCTGTGGGGCGGAGGAGCCCGTGGGCTGGGAGTGGGTGAAGGAGGTGGCCCCTGCCAGCCCCGTCCGGCCCCTGCGCACAGGCACTCTCAGTACTGTTATCAGCCGAAGCCCCTCCTCCAGACAGGCCTGTCAGAGCATGAGGCCAGGAGCCAGAACACCTGGGTTCTCACTGCGCCTCAGCTTCCTCCCTGGAAAAACGGGGCGCATGAGCCGCCTGCTGAGGGACCCCCAAATGCATTAGTGTCTGTGCAGCGCTTCACTTCGCCAGACCCCGCAGCCGCCGGGGGGAGTGGGGCCGGCCTGGAGGGGTGACAGGTTCTGCCTGGCTCACCATCTTCTCAAAGTTGATGAGGTTCTCTGCCAGCGTGCGGTTGCCCTCGTGGATGAAGGTCATGTCTACAAGGGGAAGCCTCAAAGTCAGTGCCCAGCCCCCGCGGCTCAGCCTCCTTCCACTGGCACCAGCTAACGCCTCAGACCATCAACAGAGATGGGGGTTCTCTGCGGCGGGGAGGCTGCTGTCATTGAACCTGTGCTTGGCCCATCCCACCAATGCTCCTCCGTCCGGCAGGGCAGGGCTCCCGCAGGGACTCCCCCACCGCCCACACCCCAGGGTTGGTAATGGAGGTGTGGACTCAGAGCACCCCCAAGGAGCAGCCTGACAGCAGCCAAATCCAGTGTCTGCTGGAGGCTTGGCCCCATGGCCGAAGAGATCAGGAGCTTGCGGGGCTGGAGCCAACTGCATATGATTGAATTCCTCAGTCCCCCCGCCCTGTGGCATGGAGCCCCGGTCCCCCTGACCTATGAGATGGAGCCCCGGTCCCCCAGCCCCACAGGATGGAGCCCCGGTCCCGCGGGATGGGCTCTATGTCACTGTGAGGCAGTGCAAAGCTGTCCCCTTCGGTAGCCATACTGCCCTGCCAAGTGAGGAGTCTCCTGAGCTTCTCCAGGGCATGTGCCTGGACCCAGCAGCGCCCCACTGGGACACTAGTGCCCAGAGGAACTGGCCTCCCTGGGAAGACGGGGACCCGGTGCTGGGGTGGGGTCCCTGCAAACCCACTGTGGGAGGGGGTCACTTCTGGAAACAGAGTTAGTGCGCAGCCCCCCCCCGGCTGAAATTCCTGAGCTGTTCCTGTACCTTTGAGAAGGAGGGGCACGAAGGGGACGATGGGCGGGGTCAGTTTGGCGACGGCCAATCTGTAGACTCTGTGATTCCAGGACGGGTCCTGGAAGGAGAAAAGCATTTCAGAGCAGGAGCCATTTCCTGGCCCCAGAGCGGTGCCTTCGCGAGGCCATGGCTGCAGGCTAGGCCCCCAGCAGGCCAGAGCTCAGCTCCCCCGGCCACAAGCGGCCTGTGGCTCCCCAGGCCAGTGCAGCCCCTCGCAGCCTGAGGGAGCGCCCCCGCTGGAGGGTCACCTCACCACCGCTGAGGTGGAGCATAGCAGCTATTTAGGAAGGGCAGGGGACGGCTGCAGCCAGTTGATGCTGCAGGGGACCTAGGGAGGCAGAAAGTCCTCACCCAGATGACGCTGGGGCCAGCACCCTGGCTCACACCCAGAGTACCTGGGATCACCCGTGACCAGGGGGCTTAGCACAGCTCCTCCGGCAGTGCTCCGACACCATGGAGCAAGGGCCTGAGATGGAGCCCTCTAGCACTGCATGCAGCACAGAAGGGGGGGTTCCCCTTCCTGCATCACCTGCACCACTTCCTGCCCCCAAAGGACCCCTCCCCCAGGCACTGCCCCAGCCCAGCATGGCTTAGCTCCCACAGCTGGGTGGGCTGGGCTATGGGAACCTGCCTTGGGGGTCTCCGCCATCTACAAGAATCATGTGGGGAGGTGAAGGTGCTGGCAAAGGGAGCCAAACTTACCAGCATACGCTCCAGCGCTGAGTGCAGCTTCCTGGTTTTGTGCGGCAGCCTCTGTGTGTGAGACAGAGCAGGTGAGAGCTTCCCCCGAACCCCAGGTGGATCCTCCAGCCCCCTGCACCGGGACCCTCTCCTGCTCCTCACACAGAGCGCATTCTCAGAGCCTCTGCCGCGCTGGGGGCTGCATGGAGGCTGACCCCCCGACAGCCCCTCCACAGCCAGGCGCTGGGCACCCAGAACGGCCTGCATTCCCGCGGGAGTTCTGGGTGTGAAGAAGGCAGGCCCCAGCCCAGAAACTAGACACAAGGATTGTTTCAGCCAGTACTGAGCTGCCTCTGGGGTGGAACACAGGGTATAGGGAAGGGAGTAAAGAAGGCGTCTGTAGCTCAATGGGAGGGAGTTGAGTGGGGTGAGCAGCAGTTGGATTTTGGCCAGGACACTCGCATTAACTGAGCCTGGGGCTCTGGTTCAGGCCCATCGCCCAGCAGGAGGTGACCTCTGCCTAGGCTGTTAGGAGCTGAGGGTCCCAGGGCCTGGGGGAAGTTTCCCAGGCTGGATCTGACCTGGAGCAGCAGGGCCTGTGCCTTGGTCTGTACCTCCCAGGTCTTGGCGAGGCGACTCACAGCCGTGTTGCTCAGACCAAACATCACCGCGAAGAAGGAATTCAGGTTCTTCTGCTCCTTGAGGCTGAAATGGAAGATACAGTAACTCGGGGGCTGAGGGCCAGCACTGGGCCTGGATGACACAGCTAGCACAGCAGGGCCCAGCGCCAGGCTGCCTCCATGGAGAGGGCTGGCAGCGGGGACTCCTGGAGGACGAGTTCCCTGCCCACAAGTCACTCACTGTGCAGCCAGCTTAATGAACTTCCTGAGCAGCTGGGCCCGCTTGCCCGGCTCCGCACAGAGGCAGAGCTCGGTGGCGATCCAGTACTGCAGCTCGTTGAAGCGCCGCATGACGCGCTCCAGGTTCGCCGTGGTCGCGCTGGGAAACGTCTGCTGCCCAAAGATGTAATAGATCAGCTCCACCTTCAAAACACAAGGGCCAGAGCTCAGGGCTGGGACTGGACCCGCATCTCCTGAGAGCCAGCCCAGCGCCTGGCCCACATCCCCTCTGCTCTGACCCCAGGCTTATTGCTCCAGACACTGCCCATTACCTGGTGGACGCTGCTGAAGAGGTTCCAGTCGTAATCCGTCAGCTGACTGGCCAAGTCCTTGGAGCTGATGAGGTCCAGGGTCTCTGAGGAGCCAACGGTGGGCCCCAGCTGCTCGGGATGAGGGGTCTGGATAGAGGAGGAGCGAGAATGTCACACGCCCCCATCTCCTTAGCCCTGTGTGCTCTGCACGGCCTGCGGGTGAGCCAGGCAGCCCTGGGCCAGAGCCCTGCCCAGCTCAGCGGGGAGCTGGTAGATCTTAGGTGGCTGTAAACGCCCAGGCAGCCAGGCAGACCAGCCACAGAGGCCAGACCCCAAGCCATCTACACCACAGGTCAAGGTGCAGCTCCTGCCGCTGGGAGCAGACTGTGGCAGTCCCTGGGGCAGAGGCACTGCTGCCCAGGGCCTGTGTGCTGCAGTACTGGGCCTGGGCTCTCCACGCCCCGTAACAACCAGTTCCCAGCTCTGAGTGTCTCTGATAATGGGCAGCAGCCCTCAGGTGGTGTGTGTGCTGGACCAGAGCTCGTGGGATGGAGTCTCCAGCCCTTGGCAAAGAGAGGGGCACAAGGCTCGCCTGGCCCCAGCCTAGAACCCTGCTCCCCCAGCCCAGCCCTCACCAGGGTGTGCAGCTCCTGGACATTCACAACAAAGAGTCTCTCGTTCAGGCCCAGGGATGTGTACACACCGATGGTGTCCATCTGCAGCCCCGCTTTATCTGTCAGAGAGAGAGAGAGCCTGTTGGAGAGCTACTCGCACAGTGGCCACCAGGCGGCGGTGTTTGCACGCACACCAGCCAGCAGGGACAGGCACGTTCCGGGACGGAGCGCAGCCCGCCTCGCTGCCCTGGGGCGCAGGGGAGACATGGGGAAATCCAAGCGTGAGCAAGGGCTGCTAGCCCGGGACTTGGCGGAGCTCAGGGCTGGTCCCTCCGGCATCCCCCTTGTCCCCAAGTGAATTCACAGGCCCGTGAGGAGGGCATGCCAACCCCACACACCCGTAGAGCCGGCGGAGGGCCGCAGCAGGCTGTGCCATACGACAGTGCCCCAGGGACCACACTGGCTGCAGCATGGGGCACCCCACTCCCTCCAGCTCGAGAGGGGACCGGCTCAGGGTGTAGGATTGGGAGGTCTCGGCAGGACATGGATCAGCCATGCAGCCTGAGTCCCAGCCCAGCGCTGCCCCCTGAGGCGCAGTGTGGTGCCTGGGCCAGGCGGGAGCAGGAGCAGCTGCTGCCACTAGAGCACCGTCGCCCCCTCTGGGTCAGCATGGGCAGGGCGAGCCCCGAGGAAATCCTCGCAGCCTGGGGGGTAGCGGAGAGGGGCAGCTGCAGCATGGGGAGAGGGGCCAGGTGTCGCTGCTGCAGAAAAGGGGTTGGGCAGGTGAAGAGGCCTCCAGATGCTTGGCAGACCCAGACACTGCCTAAAGTGAATGCATCCCACTCTCCCAGCCCCATTACTGCCCCCTCTTCACTCTACCTGCTTCAGGGACACCCTGGTGGGGCAAGGACATGCTGCCCCAGAGCAGCTGGGGGGGGGGGAGGTGAGGGGTAGATGTGCTGCCCCAGTGCAGCTGGTGGGGGGAGGCAATGGGAGGCGGGAGGACACACTGCCCCAGTGCAGCTGGTGGGGGGAGGCAACGGGAGGCGGGAGGACACACTGCCCCAGTGCAGCTGGTGAGGGGAAGGGGGAGGGGTGAGGTCATGCTGCCTGCGTGCAGCTGGTGGGGAGGAAGGGGGAGGAGGACATGCTGCCCCAGTGCAGCGGGTGGGGGAGGTTGGGGGAGGACGTGCTTCCCCAGTGCAGCTGGAGGGGAGAGAGGAGGACGTGCTGCCCCAGTGCAGCTGGTGGGGGAGGTTGGGGGAGGACGTGCTTCCCCAGTGCAGCTGGAGAGGGGAGAGGAGGTAGGATGTGCTGCCCCAGTGCAGCTGGAAGCGGAAGGTAGGGGGAGGACGTACTGCCCCAGTGCAGCTGGAGGGGGGAGGGGAGGACGTGCTGCCCCAGTGAAGCGGGTGTGGGAGGTTGGGGCAGGACATGCTGCCCCAGTGCAGTTGGCGGAGGAGGTGGGGGGGAGGATGTGCTGCCCCAGTGCAGTTGGCGGAGGAGGTGGGGGGGGGGGGGACGTGCTGCCCCAGTGCAGCTGGAAGTGGGAGGTGAGGGGAGGACGTACTGCCCCAGTGCAGCTGGAGGTGGGAGGAAGATGTGCTGCCCCAGTGCAGCTGGATGGGGGAGGGGAGGGGAGGATGCTTTGACCCAGTGCAGCTAGCCAGGGAGGTGAGGGGAGGATGTGTTGACCCAGTGCAGCTGGAGGTGGGAGGAAGATGTGCTGCCCCAGTGCAGCTGGAAGTGGGAGGTGAGGGGAGGACATGCTGCCCCAGTGCAGCTGGATGGGGGAGGGGAGGGGAGGACATGCTGCCCCAGTGCAGCTGGATGGGGGAGGGGAGGGGAGGACATGCTGCCCCAGTGCAGCTGGATGGGGGAGGGGAGGGGAGGATGTGTTGACCCAGTGCAGCTGGAGGTGGGAGGTGGGGGAAGATGTGCTGCCCCACTGCAGCTGGTGGGGGAGGGGGATGATGTGCTGCCCCAGTGCAGGTGGGGAGGGGAGGGGAGGGGAGGACATGCCCCAGTGCAGCTGGATGGGGGAGGGGAGGGGAGGACATGCTGCCCCAGTGCAGCTGGATGGGGGAGGGGAGGGGAGGATGTGTTGACCCAGTGCAGCTGGAGGTGGGAGGTGGGGGGAAGATGTGCTGCCCCACTGCAGCTGGTGGGGGAGGGGGATGATGTGCTGCCCCAGTGCAGGTGGGGAGGGGAGGGGAGGGGAGGACATGCCCCAGTGCAGCTGGATGGGGGAGGGGAGGGGAGGACATGCTGCCCCAGTGCAGCTGGATGGGGGAGGGGAGGGGAGGATGTGTTGACCCAGTGCAGCTGGAGGTGGGAGGTGGGGGGAAGATGTGCTGCCCCACTGCAGCTGGTGGGGGAGGGGGATGATGTGCTGCCCCAGTGCAGGTGGGGAGGGGAGGGGAGGGGAGGACATGCTGCCCCAGTGCAGCTGGCGGGGAGGTGGGGGGAGGACGTGCTGCCCCAGTGCAGGTGGGGAGGGGAGGTGGGGGGAAGATGTGCTGCCCCAGTGCAGCTGGCGGGGGGAGGTGGAGGGAGGATTTGCTGCCCCAGTGCAGCTGGCGGGGGAGGTGGGGGGAGGACGTGCTGCCCAAGTCAGTGGCATAGCCAGGTGGAGGGAACAGGGGGAGCGATCAAAAAAAAAAAAAGCGCCCACCCGCTGCAGGGCTTTTACTCACCCGGCGGCGCTCCTGGTGTCTTCGGCGGCACTGAAGGGCCCGCCGCCGAAGTGCCGCTGAAGACCCAGAGCGCCGCCGGGTGAGTAAAATAAAAGCGCCGCAGCGGGTGGCACCTTTTTTTTTTTAATCGCTCCCCCGGGTGAGTACAAAGGCGCCAGGAAATTGACCAGGCGCCACTTGTGCTCAGTGCGGGAGCAGCCGCTGCCCCCGCTCCCCCCTAGCTACGCTACTGGCCCCAGTACAGCTGGATGGGGGAGGGCGTGCTGCCCCAGTGCAGCTGACGGGGAGAGGAGGGGGAGGACGTGCTGCCCCAGTGCAGTTGGTGCAAGGAGACGGGTGGAGGATGTATTGCCTGAATGCAGTGGGGGAGGGGGAGGGGGAAGGACATGCTGCCCCAGTGCAGCTCGAGGGGGGAGATAGGGGGAAGACGTGCAGCTGGCGGAGGAAGGGGGACAATGTGCTGCCCGAGTGCAGCTGGAGGGGAGAGGGGAGGACATGATGCCTGAATCATTCCCCTCTATTCGGCATTGGTGAGGCCTCATCTGGAGCACTGTGTCCAGTTTTGGGCCCCACACTACAAGAAGGATGTGGAAAAACTGGAAAGAGTCCAGCGGAGGGCAACAAAAATGATTAGGGGGCTGGAGCACATGACTTATGAGGAGAGGCTGAGGGAACTGGGATTGTTTAGTCTGCAGAAGAGAAGAATGAGGGGGGATCTGATAGCTGCTTTCAACTACCAGAAGGGGGTTCCAAAGAGGTTGGATCTAGACTGTTCTCAGTGGTACCAGATGACAGACCAAGGAGCAATGGTCTCAAGTTGCAGTGGGGCAGGTCTAGGTTGGATATTAGGAAAAACTTCTTCACTAGGAGGGTGGTGAAGCACTGGAATGCGTTACCTAGGGAGGTGGTGGAATCTCCTTCCTTAAAGGGTTTTAAGGTCAGGCTTGACAAAGCCCTGGCTGGGATGATTTAGTTGGGAATTGGTCCTGCTTTGAGCAGGGGGTTGGACTAGATGACCTCCTGAGGTCCCTTCCAACCCTGATATTCTATGATGTGCTGCCCCAGTGCAGTCTGTGGGAGGAGGCGGGGGGAGGACGTGCTGCCCCAATGCAGCTGGAAGGGGGACGTGGGGAGAGGATGTGCTGCCCGAATGCAGCTGGTGGGGGAGAGGTGAAGGGAGGACTTACTGCCCCACTGCAGCTGGTGGGGGAGGGGGACGATGTGCTGCCCCAGTGCAGCTGGTGGGGGAGGTGAGGCGAGGACATGCTGCCCCAGTGCAGCTGACAGGGGAGGTCGGGGGAGGACGTGCTGCCCCAGTGCAGCTGGCAAGGGAGGTCGGGGGAGGACGTGCTGCCCCAGTGCAGCTGGCAGGGGAGGACGTGCTGCCCCAGTGCAGCTGGTGGAGGGAGGGGGGAGAACGCACTTCCCAGCTCCCGCCAGCACCACGCCACTCACTCACCCCCTGCTGAGTTGACCTTGACCAGCATGCGCTCGCCGTGCCCGCCCTCTTGGCGGGTGAGGGACTGGAGCACATCGCGCACGGAGGCGTTCACTGGCAGCACCACGGTGAGGCAGGAGTGGTCAGCTCTGTAGACGTCATAGGGCACTGGGGAAGGCAGGGGACACGTTAGTGAGACCCCCCTTGCCAGGACCCAGCCAGCCGAGGGCAGAGGTGACCTAGGAACCTCGGGCAGGGAGCCCCGTTTGGGGGCAGGTTTGAGCTGTGAACTCCGTGGGAGGCAGACTGGGGCCCCAGGGCACAAGCCCTGACTGCAAGTCCCTATGGGCTCTGAGCAGGGCCCTGCCTCTCGGGTATGGGGGCCACCATGTCGGGGAGTCTGCACCCCACACGCCTCCCAGGATGACTGTGTCTAAGGGGAGGTGTGACACTCTTTACCCCAAAGGAACACCCTGGCACCCCCATATCTACCATGGTGATATAATTATGATGTGTTTTGTAAAAAGTCTGCCTTGCGAGGTACTATTTTAAAAGTCTTGATCTGTTAAGCATTAATCTCCTGTTGGATTGTATGTGGTATCATTGTATGCGAAGTTATGATGTTTTGCTATGTGTGTGTTACTGAAATATGTAGTGAGTTTGGGAACACCCACAAGCAGCCTTTCAGGTACAACAATGGAGAAGCCAGACAGTGTTGATGGCTCAGTAAGGGGAATCCACTAGGGTTGCCTGGCGTCCGGTTTTCGGGTGTGTGTGTCACTTGCGGGGAATTCTCTTCCCTCCCACCGCATTCCAGAGAACAGGAAAAACTTTTGTCCTCGCCGAGCCACGTGTCCAGGATTCATGGCAGACAGAGCGGCCTCTGAGGCCTGGGAAATGCCAGCTGCTATTTAAGGGGCCACCTGACATCAGCGCCTCCTGGAGCCCCCGCAAACTGCCCCAGCCAGAGCCGCCCAGAGCCTGCACCCTGACCCCCCCTTCCACGCCCCAGCCCCCTGCCCCAGCTCAGAGCCCCCTCACACACCCAAACTCCCTCCCAGAGCCTGCACCCCACATCCCCTCCCGCACCTGAACTCCTTCCCAGAGTCCGCACCTCCCTCCCACACTCCAAACCGCTTGGCCCCAACCTGGAGCATCTTCCTGCACCCTGAACCCCTCATCCCTGGCCCCATCCCAGAGCCCGTACCCCCACCCAGAACGCTCACACCCCACATCCCAACCTTCTGTCCCAGGCTGGTGAAAGTAAGTGAGGGTGGGGGAGACCGAGCGACGGAGATGGGGGTGCGGGGCCGGGGGGAAGGGGACAGGGCAAGGGTGTTCAGTTTTCTGAAATTAGAAAGTTGGCAACCCTAGAATCCACATTACCATTATCTGTGTACAATGAAGCCTTCTCAAAGGGGGCAGGTAAACAATGGACACTTTTTGACTCACATCATAGCAAAAGATCTTTCCAGCAAGCTGGAGGAACCTATAAATGGGGGAAGTGACATCACATCACTTGTTCTCACTCCCCCCACAACTCAACACCTGGAAACAGGTCTGAAGAAAAAGACTGAACTGAGGAGATAGTTCCAGGCTGAAGGGATTTCTTGCCCGTGTATGGAAGACCTGTGACCTGCTTGTATTTTCTGTCAGGGTGAAACACCGCTTGATTCAACTCCTGTCTAGTTAATAGAACTCAGACTGCAAATCTGTTTTATGTCTTAGGTAACTAGCTTTGGTCTGTACGCTTACTACTTATAATCACTTAAAATCTATCTGTAGTTAATACATTGTTTTATATTTTTTACCTAAAACAGTGTGTTGTTTGAAGTGTAAAGGGAAATCTGCTCAGGATCAAGGACTGGTGCACATCCTCTCCACACTGAGGGAGGGACAGACTGGGTAATACACTTACACTGGTCAGGTTTCTGAGCAGGGCAAGACGGTACAGTTCTGGGGTTCTAGGCTGGGGAGCTGGGGGGAATTTGCCAGAGCCTCTCTATTGTTGGTTCATGGGTGGCCTATGAAAGCATTCAAGTAACTCAGCTGGATGTGTCCCTGCCTGTGAATGTTTGTGTGAGTGCAGGACCTAGAGGGGTTTGCAGCTTGTCACATAATCACAGTGTGAGAGGGAGCCCAGGTTGGCAAGACAGAGGGCTCAGCAGTACCCTAGTTCTGGTTTCACCCTTGAGAATGCATCACAGAAGCGCTACACCCCACATACCTACAAGGAGACTGTGTCTAAGGGGAGGGGCTACACCTCACACACCTACAGGGGAGATGTTGCCTCTGCGGATGCCTAAGAAATCACAGGAGTTTGCCTGTAGCTCTAGGACCCTAGGTGTGTGTGTGCATCTGTGAGGGGGCAGAAGCAGTCTGTGTGTGTGTGTGTATGCATGCGTGCGTGGGGGGGCAGAAGCAGTCTACGTGTGTGTGTGTGTGAGGGGGTGAAAGTAGTGTGTGTGTGTGTGTGTGAGCATGAGAGAGGGAAGGGGTGAAAGCAGTGTGTGTGGGTGTGTGCATGTGTGTGAAGGGCGGAAGCAGTCTGTGTGTGGTGTGTGTGTGTGTGAGGCAGCGGAAGCAATATTGTGTGACAGAGTCTTGTGTGGTGAGGGGGCGGAAGCAGTATGTGTGTGTTGTGTTGTGTGTGTGTGTGTGTGTGAGGGGGGCAGAAGCTCTGTGTGTGTGTGTGTGTGTGTGTGTGTGTGTGTGTGTGTGTGAGAGAGAGAGGGGGCAGAAGCTGTGTGTGTGTGTGTGTGTGTGTGAGAGAGGAGAGAAGGGGAAGAAGTAGTCTGTGTGTGTGGTGTGTTTGTGAGGGGGCAGAAGCAGTCTGTGTGTCTGTATGAAGGGGAAGAAGCAGTCTTTGTATGTGGTGTGTGTGTCAGGGAGTGAAAGCAGTGTGTGTGTGTGGGGGGAAGACGCAGTCTTGTGTGTGAGGGACGGAAGCAGTCTGTGTGGGGGGGGGCAGAAGCAAGCTTGTGTGTGTTGAGTGTGAGGGGGTGAAAGCAGTGTGTGTGTGTGTGTGTGTGTGTGTGTGTGTGTGTGTGTGTGAGAGAGAGAGAGAGAGAGAGAGAGGGTGGGGGTGGGTAGAAGCAGCCTTGTGTGTGAGGGGGTGGAAGCAGTCTGTGTGTATGTCTGTGGAAGGGGCAGAAGCAGTCTGTTTATGTGTGGGTTGTGTGTGAGGGGGCGGAAGCAGTCTGTGTGTGTGTGTGTGTGTGTGTGTGTGTGTGTGTGTGTGTGTGTGTGTGTGTGTGTGTGAAGGGGAAGAAGCAGTCTGTATGTGGGGTGTGTGTGTGTGTGTGTTTGGGTGTGTGTGAAGGGGAAGAAGCAGTCTGTGTGTGCAGTGTGTGTGTGTGAGCGGGTGAATGCAGTGTGTGAGGGGGCAGAAGCAGTCTGTGTGTGTGTATGTGTGTTTGAAGGGGATGAAGCAGTCTGTGTGTGTTGTGTGTGTGTGTGTGTGTGAGGGGGCGGAAGCAAACTGTGTGTGTGTGGTGTGTGTGAGAGAGAGGGGGCAGAAGCACTCTTGTGTGTTGTGTGTGAGGGGGCAGAAGCAGTCTGTGTGTGGTGTGTGTGAGGGGGTGGAAGCAGTCTGTGTGTGTGAGAGAGAGATAGGGGGTAGAAGCAGTCTGTGTGTGTGTGTGTGTGTGTGTGTGTGTGTGTGTGAAGGGGAAGAAGCAGTCTCTGTGGTGTGTGTGTGTGTGTGTGTATGTGTGAAGGGGTGGAAGCAGTGTGTGTGTGTGCATGTGTGTGTGTGAAGGGTGGAAGCAGTCAGTGTGTGTGGTGTGTGTGAGGTGGCGGAAGCAATCTGTGTGTGTGTGTGGTGTGTGTGTGAGAGAGAGAGGGTGCAGAAGCAGTCTTGTGTGTGTGGCGTGTGTGTGAGGGGGCAGAAACTCTGTGTGTGTGTGTGTGTGTGTGTGTGTGTGTGTGTGTGTGTGTGTGTGTGTGTGAGAGAGAGAGAGAGAGAGAGAAGGAGTCTGTGTGTGATGTGTGTGTGTGAGGGGTGAAAGCAGTGTGTGTGTGTGTGTGTGTGGGAAAATGCAGTCTTGTGTGTGAGGGGGCGGAAGCAGTCTGTGTGTGTTGTGTGTGTGTGTGAGAGAGAGAGGGGGCAGAAGCAGTCTGTGTGCATGGGTTGTGTGTGAGGGGGCAGAAGCAGTCTTGTGTATGGTGTGGTGAGGAGGCGGAAGAAGTCTGTGTGTGTTTTGTGTGTGTGAGAGGGGGCAGAAGCAGTCTCTGTGTGTGTGAGTGTGAGGGGGCGGAATCAGTGTGTGTGTATGTGTGTGTGAGAGAGAGAGAAGGGGTCTGTGTGTGGTGTGTGTGTGAGAGGGTGAAAGCAGTCTGTGTGTGTGGGGGGGAAGACGCAGTCTTGTGTGTGAGGAGGCGGAAGCAGTCTGTGTGTGTGTGTGTGTGTGTGTGTGTAGTGGGGGGATAAAAGCATGAAAGCAGTGCGTGTGTGTGTGTGTGTGTGAAGGGTGGAAGCAGTGTGTGTGTGTGTGTGTGTGTGTGAGAGAAGCGGTGGAAGCAGTCTGTGTGTGTGTGTGTGTGTGTGAGTGTGAAGGGTGGAAGCAATGTGTGTGTGTGTGTGTGTGTGTGTGTGTGTGAGTGTGAAGGGTGGAAGCAATGTGTGTGTGTGTGTGTGAGAGTGTGAAGGGTGGAAGCAATGTGTGTGTGTGTGTGTGTGTGTGTGTGTGTGAGAAGCGGTGGAAGCAATGTGTGTGTGTGTGTGTGTGTGTGTGTGTGTGTGTGTGTGTGTGTGTGTGTGTGTGTGTGTGTGTGTGTGAGAAGCGGTGGAAGCAGTCTGTGCGCGTGTGGGGGGGGGTGGAAGCAGTCTGTGTGAGAGAGAGAGATGGGGGAAGTAGCAGTCTGTGTGTGCTGTGTGTGTGCGAGGGGGCGGAAGCAAACTGTGTGTGGTGTGTGTGTGTGTGTGAAGGGTGGAAGCAATGTGTGTGTGTGTGTGTGTGTGTGTGTGTAGCGGTGGAAGCAGTCTGTGTGTGTGTGTGTGTGGGGGGTGGAAGCAGTCTGTGTGGGTGTGAGTCTGGTGTGTCTGTGTGTGGGTGAGGGGGCGGAAGCAGTCTGTGTGGGTGAGGGGGCGGAAGCAGTCTGTGTGGGTGTGAGGGGGTGGAAGCAGTCTGTGCGCGTGTGTGTGTGGGGGTGGAAGCAGTCTGTGTGGGTGAGGGGGCGGAAGCAGTCTGTGTGGGTGTGAGTCTGGTGTGTCTGTGTGTGTGTGTGGGGGTGGAAGCAGTCTGTGTGGGTGAGGGGGCGGATGCAGTCTCATGTGTGTGATGGGCGGACGCAGAGCTGTTACCTTTGTCCTGGGCTCCAATGGCACAGCTGTTACTCAGCGTGGCATCCTCCAGGCTGGCGATCCAGTTCACTGTGCTCCGAACCTGGGATGGGGGAATGAAGAAGCTGGGATGGGACTAGGGTGCTGAATGGCAGACACTGGCATCTGCCATGCTCACAGCCCAAGGGCACAGCACTTCCACGGAGACCCACAGGGCAGCTCAGGTGAGCCAAGCCCTCAAAGTCCCACACGATCGCCCTCAGCCTGTGTCAGGGCCACTCCCCTTCGGGGCGTTTCCTTGGCTCCCTGCCCACCCACCATGCCCCTCGGAAGGGGCAGCAGGTGCCCCGCAGCGCTGCTGGGCTGTCGGTACCTTGGGCTGTGGAGATGCGCTTCCGCCACCGTTCTCCAGTCTGCAAAGAGGAGAAACACACACGGGTGAGAGCCCTAGAGCCGGCCCCTCCCGGGTGTGAATCAGCTCCCTGCAGTCACAGCACCCGGGGGGGCACCACGTCGCCCAGAGCAGAGCCGGTGGCCGCGAGTTCACTTGGGGAGTTCAGCTTGGGGCTCCTCCACCAGAGCATTGAGCCCCAGAGCTTCCTGTGTGTTTAAACCCCTCCTTCTCAGCGGGGAGCCCAGATACCTGGATGGGGAGAGGGTCCGAATGATACTGACTAGTTCCCTCCTCCACAGAGCGTGTCCTCGCAGCATGTCCAAGAGCCCTTAGCCTCCCAAGTCCATTCCCTCTGAGGCACAGAGAGGCCTGGCCCAGCCACGCGAGTTAGCAGCAGGGCTGGGGTAGAAGGCAGACCTCTTGACTCCCCACCCCCGCTCTAACCCCACACACCTGCGCATCCATCCTGGGACTAGGACCCAGGAGTCCAGCGCTCCAGTCACTGCCGCACGGGTTACACCGCAGCCTCTCCAGGACTCAGGCCCGCGTGAGGCACAGGCATGGCTCCGTCTAGGCACGGACGGGGCCTCAGGGGTTCGGAAGTAAGGAGGTGGGGTGGGGCGGTGACTCACGTTCTGTTCCTTCGACGATCCTGTGTCTGGTCCCGGAGCAGGTTGCACAGGCGAGGATCCCGGCTCACGAAGTCCGAGAGGTTCTGCAGGACAAAGGCTCTGGCTGGTCAGTACCAAGGCTGCACTGTGATTCTAGAGCATGTGCTGGGACACCTGAGGTCACCCTACGCAGGGGCCTGGAAATCTCTCCCGGGGGGGTGGGTATTTGGGGTGGGCTCCATGGGAAGCAATGCCCCCACATGACACCCCTGGCAATGCCAGTATGACCTGTGGCAGATTGAGTGTCTGGGTCCCTGGGGCTATAAGGATGGACTCCTGCTATGCAGGGGGCAGTAGCCGGGGGCAGTTTTTCTTTCCTAGGGTAGCGCTCCTGGTGCTGGATTATGGAATCACGTCCTCATGGGCTGCATCCCCCCTGGCAAGGGACAGGCAAGGAACGGTGGCCACGGGTGGCAGGGGACAGAGCTCAGCAGCTCCGAGGCCAGGACCAGCCTCGTCATTCCCTTGGATGTCAGCCCCCTTGAGCCCGCTGCTCGCCACACTCCCCTACCCATGTGCTGCTTAGCTCCTCCCCTGCCCCCTCCCCCGCAGTACCTGCAGCAGGGTTATGGCACAGTGGTCGGCCTGCAGCAGGGGCCCATAGAGCAGCACCCACTGGCTGACCAGCCTCAGGATCTTCTGCCGCTTGCTGAGGGAGTAGACAGCCTTCTCCTGCTCCGAGCCCTCGGACGGCTCCGCGTGGAAAGTGGGGGCCAGTCAAGGAAGCCTCTAGGTCAGTGTGTGCTGGGAGCAGTAATGGGGTCAGGCAGCAAGTCTGCAGGGCATGCCCAGGGGCAATCGGCCCCACTGCAGAGAGGGGCGAGCCTTGCAGTGTGCACCCAGAGAACAGCAGAACCAATCAGCCCCACAGCACAGGCATGTGGGGAGTGTGCACAGCAGGAGGCGATGAGACCCACGGCATGGGCAGTGAGCGGGACCAGGACGTCCACATTGTTGGCTTTAACAGCACTGCCCTTTTGCTGACAGTCACCCCATTCCACATCCCAGACCCCCCCACGTGCAAGCAGCTCTGTCTAGTCCGTAGCTCAGCGGCTGGGATGCCTTTGCTCTCTGCATACAGCCCCTGTGCAGTGTGCAGCTCGGTGCTTTGAGCCCAGGTGCTTTGAGCCAGAGGGACGCAGACTATGGCCACACTAGAGAGCTCAGAGCCGGTATAAGCTGCTCTATGCAGATGGGAGAGATTTCTCCCGTCGACTTCATTACTCCACCCCAACGAGTGGCGGCAGCTACGCCCCACCGACGCAGCCTGTCCACACCAGCGCTTAGGTCGGTGTAACTTACGTCGCTCAAGAGGGTGGTTGATTCACAGCCCTTGGCAGTGCAGACATAGCCTTAGACTGAGACCAGCAAAACGAGCCAGGATCTGGGTCTCCCTGAGTGAGTGTGGAGGGGGTGGCACCTCTGGGCCAGTGGGCCCTGAGAATGGGCCTGTTTCTTCAGACAGCGGAGCCCAAGCGCAGAACACACAGGCTGTAGAACTACAGACCCCCCCCCCCCAGTGTTCTCTGGCGGGCTCCTCACAGATTCTCTCTGTTTCTCTGTCTTTCGTGGTCAGGAGGAAACCCCCATGACGCACCCCCTCCCCGGCTGCCCCGCGAGGTGCGGGGCCTTGCAGCCCTACAAGGATATTGGTGCAGCAGGGCTCTGCAGAGCTGGGTGGTCGGCATGAACACATTGTAGGTCAGCAGGAAATCCCCAACCAAGGTATCTGAAAAACACCAGCCCAGCACGCGTTAAAGGGTCCTCGCCCCAGGCAGGACCCACTGGTTCTGGGCCCAGCAGCAATCCCCAGGCAGGGGGCTCTGAGCCCAGCAGACTCCCACCATCTCCTGAACCATCCCAGTCCCCTGCCCCCAAACCACCTCAGCCCCCTGTACTCCCAGTCCCCAACCATCCCAGCTCCCTCAAACCATCCCAACCCCCATGTCCTACAAGCCCCCAACCATCCCAGCCCCCTGCGCTCCCACCATCCCCCCAACCATCCCAGCCCCCTGCATTGTCTTCAGAGCTGTGTGCCCAGCCAGCAACTGCCGCTCTCCAGCTGCCCAGATCTGAAGGCAGCGCAGAAGTAAGGATGGCAATAGCCTTGCAACTCCCTTTTGGGTCGGGATCCCCCGTTTCAGAAATGGTGACGTAAGGGCTTTATATGTTTGTGGTTTTAAATACATAGTCATGCTTTGTTACAACACTGAAATTTAAGATTTAAATATCTTGAAACCATGAAATTCAATATTTTTAAAATACTAGGACCATGAAATATACCAAACTGGACCATGAATTTGGTAAGGCTCTAGCTATGGGCGTTGTGTGGAGGATGTAAGACAGTCTCTGCTCTATGAACTGGCTGAGTGCAGCACTTCCCTTTAGTCCTGGGGGGGAGCCTGGCACCATGTCCCAGCTCAGAGAAACTCTTCATTTGCATGCATGTGTCCATGAGCATGTATCTGTGTACGTGTGTATCCATGCACATGTCCGTGCACGCATGTATCTCTGCGCACAGGCATGTCTGTGCCTGTGTATCTGGGAACGCGTGTATCTGTGTGTGTCCGTGCACACGTATCCGTGGGAGCGTGAATCCGGGGGCACATGTCTGGGCATGTGGCGAGCCCAGCCCAGCCAACCCACACATACCCAGGGGGTCTGAGAACGTCGCGTCCAGCCTCATGGCTTCCAACAAATGCTCCAGGATCTTGTCAGGGGTCCCAGCCATCACCGAGTACCTGGAGGACAGAGCACACCCAGGCATGTCAGACTCTCACAGGGTCATAAGCCTCATCCCCTAGACACGAGGCCGAGCCACAGCCCACACAGGCTCAGCAGAGCCACCAGGTGGCCAACTACAGAAATGCCGCTACCTGCCCCACACACGCTCCCAATCTGGCAGCTGGGGCCCACAGCTCAGATGTGTCCCAGCATCCTTTGCAACAAGCACCACAGCTCCTTTGAAATGTTGCAGCTGTCTCCCACAATGGATTCTGGGAGGCCAAGGGGAGCAGAAGCAACAGCTCCCCACCCTGCTGCATCAGACAGTGGGACCCAGTCAGAGGGAGGCGATGGGATGAGTGTGGGAGCTGCATGGGGCAGCCTGGGGTTGCAGTGAGGTCTCCCTGGGAACAACCCAATCTGTCTCAGTGCCGCCTGGGCCCTGGGGTGCTGCTGGTCCCAGGCCTGGCAAGGTTTTGGCCGCAGGGGTAGAAGCCGCTGTACCTACTGCTCCCCGCAGATGGTGACTGGTTGCTGGAGCCGCTCCCCTGCAGGTTCTTCTCCAGCACTAGCACCACCTTCCCGTGCTCCTTCAGGCGCATGGTATTGGCCTCAACATCCTAGAGAATCCAACGTCAGTGCTGCTACTGAACTGTCCCAGTGAGATGGGTCCGCAAGGGTGGGGTGGGGCAGTGCAAGGACTGGGGCAGGGGTAGGGCAGAGTAAGGACAGAGGCGGGGTAGGGGGCACTGCAAGGACTGGGGCAGAGCAAGGGGCAGGACAATGACTGGGGCCAAAAGAGGGCACTTCAAGGACTGGGGCAGAGGCAAGGATTGGGGCGGGGGCAGGGCTGGGGGCAAAGCAAGGACTGGGACAGGGCAAGGGGCAGGACATGTGTCAGCCACCCCTCCCCCCCCCCAACACATCCTCCTGCTGCACAGTGTCCCCAGCTCTATCCCCAGCCTGGTACGCCATGGACACAGGGCCATGTGGCTCTGGTGATGTGAGATGATCCACAGACCAAAGAGGCAGCAGTCCCGGTGCCCACAGCCCGTTTAGCAGGGGCAGCAGGAAGGGGAACACAGGAGAACTGCCCTCTGGGGATGGCTGGGCCCCGTGGCTCAGGGTCTGGGCCCACCTTGAGGATGCGGTTGAAGTCTCGCTTGTCCACGCGGAGGAAATGGCAGTTGTCCTCCCGCAGGATGATGGTGGCGGCTCGGGGGGCATCGTTCACCAGCGCCAGCTGTCCAAAGTCATCACCCTCGTGCAGGGTGGTCACCAGGCCCTGGGGGTGGCAGCTGGGTGAGAAACCAGAGACCCCCCACACCATCACCCGCCGGCTGGGGAGCAGGGGATCCGGGAGGCACTGGGATGTAGGGGGAGCACCATGCTGGCCCAGGGGGCACAGGCCCTTCAGCTCCCACCTCCACTGGTTGCTCTCAAGGGGCGGAGCCGAGAGGTCCCGGTTCTGTCCCAGCAGTGGGGCCCAGGTAAAGTGACCAGATAGCCCGATATTAGGGGCTTTGTCTTACATAGGCAACTGTACTCTCCCCCGTCTCGATTTTTCATGCTCCCTATCTGGTCACCCTAGGCCCAGTGGGCCTGCAGGGAGAGGAGTCTGGAGGTCCTGGTTCTGTCCCAACAGTGGGGCCCAGTGGGGTTGCAGGGGGAGGAGTCTGGAGGTCCTGGTTCTGTCCCAACAGTGGGGCCCAGTGGGGTTGCAGGGGGAGGAGACTGGAGGTCCTGGTTCTGTCCCAGCAGTGGGGCCCAGTGGGGTTGCAGGGGGAGGAGTCTGGAGGTCCTGGTTCTGTCCCAACAGTGGGGCCCAGTGGGATTGCAGGGGGAGGAGTCTGGAGGTCCTGGTTCTGTCCCAGCAGTGGGGCCCAGTGGGCCTGCAGGGGGAGGAGACTGGAGGTCCTGGTTCTGTCCCAGCAGTGGGGCCCAGTGGGGTTGCAGGGGGAGGAGCCTGGAGGTCCTGGTTCCGTCCCAGCAGTGGGGCCCAGTGGGATTGTAGGGGCAGGGCAGCGTGGAGGGCAGGGAAGCACATACCTTGCCATGGGTGACCACGTTCACTGAGCCCTTCCAGATGATGTACCACGAGGTGCCTTTGTCTCCTTGGCTGAACACTGCAAAGAAGCCGTGGTTTGTCCAGGGAGCCCAAGCGACTGCAGATGGGGCAGCCCTTGTCAGGGGTCTAGACCGCACATCCCAGCCTCGCAGAGGCTATGCGTTCCAGGGGAGCTGCCCTGCCCAGCCCAGCCCTGCCCTGGGGAGCACGGGACGAGCACTCTCAGGGCTGGTGCTTTGGCCGGCTCCGTCCCCTAAGCCGTGAGGACCTGTGGGGCAGCACAGCGGGGTTGGGATGTGCCAAACGCTGAATGCCACCGTTTCCAGCCATTCCCACGCTGACCGCCCAGGAACTCAGAGAGCACAGGGCTCAGGTCCTGCACCCCAGCAAACAGCCCCGGGGCTCCTCCCTTCCCTTCCTGCAGGGTCTGGTGGGCACAAGGGTCCCTGGGATCGGAGCCCTGCAGTGGGTGTCAGGGGAGGTCACTGCCCTCTCTGGTGCTGGTCAGTCTGCTGTGCGGTGCCAGGCAATGGCACACCATGGGGCAGTGCCTGGTGCTGCATCTCCAAGGCGTAACTTCCTGGTCAGAGGACGCCAGGCCCCAGGCTGGGTAGAGTGGTGCCCCAGGAACCAGACTGGCAGAGCGCAGGACACCCCCCTCTGGGCCCAGGCTGGGAGGAGCACGCTCACAGAGTCACTGGCTGGGGCAGGCTGTGATACTCACACACGGTGCCCGCTTTGGTGTGTGACTCAAACAGTAGCACAGAGGCCAGCTCCCGCTTCACCTGCAGTGAGAGACACCCCTTAGCGCTGCCCCGGCACAGGGCGAGGGTCTTGGGATGGGGGGGGGGGGGCGGGCGCTGGATGGCATGAGGCCTGGGCTGAACGATATGAGCATATTGGGGCAGGGGGGCAGTGGGAGGGAGGGTGCGCTGCTGGGCCGGGCTTGCCTGGCAGAACTTGGCAGGAGCAACAGCGGGGGCCCAGTGGGGCTCAGTGAGATGCCTGGGGAGTTGGGTAGGGGAACTCCATGGGGCCAAGGGGGCAGAGAGTGCCGGGGGGTCGGGCTGGACAGTCTAGGATACACAGAGGGCAAGAGGTGCTCGGCAGAGGGTGCCCCATGGCTGGAAGGAGGCTGGAGCTGGGTAGAGGCAGCCAGGGTAGAGGTGGAGCAGGACTGTAGGTGGGGTGGAAGGCAGCAGGGGTGGTGGGGGGAGGGGAGTGGGGGCTGATGGGGGGGCAGAGCAGGGGTTGACCGTGGGGAGGGGAGTGGGGGCTGGCAGGCGGAGGGGAGCAGGGACTGACGGCGGGGAGGGGAGTAGGGGCTGGTGGGGGCAGGGGAATGGGGACTGGCAGGCGGAGGGAAGCGGGGCTGGTGGGAGGGGGGGAGCAGGGGTTGGCCGAGGTGCGGGGAGTGGGGGCTGGTGGGGGCAGGGGAATGGGGACTGGCAGGCGGAGGGAAGCGGGGCTGGTGGGAGGGGGGAGCAGGGGTTGGCCGAGGTGCAGGGAGTGGGGGCTGGTGGGGGCAGGGGAATGGGGACTGGCAGGCGGAGGGAAGCGGGGCTGGTGGGAGGGGGGAGCAGGGGTTGGCCGAGGTGCGGGGGAGTGGGGGCTGGTGGGGGCAGGGGAATGGGGACTGGCAGGCGGAGGGAAGCGGGGCTGGTGGGAGGGGGGGAGCAGGGGTTGGCCGAGGTGCGGGGGAGTGGGGGCTGGTGGGGGCAGGGGAATGGGGACTGGCAGGCGGAGGGAAGCGGGGCTGGTGGGAGGGGGGGAGCAGGGGTTGGCCGAGGTGCGGGGGAGTAGGGGCTGGTGGGGGCAGGGGAATGGGGACTGGCAGGCGGAGGGAAGCGGGGCTGGTGGGAGGGGGGAGCAGGGGTTGGCCGAGGTTCGGGGAGTGGGGGCTGGTGGGGGCAGGGGAATGGGGACTGGCAGGCGGAGGGAAGCGGGGCTGGTGGGAGGGGGGGAGCAGGGGTTGGCCGAGGTGCGGGGAGTGGGGGCTGGTGGGGGCAGGGGAATGGGGACTGGCAGGCGGAGGGAAGCGGAGCTGGTGGGAGGGGGGAGCAGGGGTTGGCCGAGGTGAGGGGAGTGGGGGCTGGTGGGGGCAGGGGAATGGGGACTGGCAGGCGGAGGGAAGCGGGGCTGGTGGGAGGGGGGAGCAGGGGTTGACCGTGGGGAGGGGAATAGGGGCTGGTGGGGGCAGGGGAATGGGGACTGGCAGGCGGAGGGAAGCGGGGCTGGTGGGAGGGGGGGAGCAGGGGTTGGCCGAGGTGCGGGGGAGTGGGGGCTGGTGGGGGCAGGGGAATGGGGACTGGCAGGCGGAGGGAAGCGGGGCTGGTGGGAGGGGGGAGCAGGGGTTGGCCGAGGTGAGGGGAGTGGGGGCTGGTGGGGGCAGGGGAATGGGGACTGGCAGGCGGAGGGAAGCGGGGCTGGTGGGAGGGGGGGAGCAGGGGTTGGCGGAGGTGCGGGGAGTAGGGGCTGGTGGGGGCAGGGGAATGGGGGCTGGCAGGCGGAGGGAAGCGGGGCTGGTGGGAGGGGGGGAGCAGGGGTTGGCCGAGGTGCGGGGGAGCCAGCACTCACGGAGTGGGAAAGATGAGCCACAGCTTTGATGTGCAGCAGCTCCTCAAAAATGAGCTCCAGCTCATCCTCCATGCGCTGGGCAGGGCTGGGGAGAGAGCGGTGTTACCCTGGCACTGTCCCTGCGAGGGGCACAGATCCCCATGCCAGGCATGGCCCCACACAGAGGGCAGTTCCCACCCCACGAGGGCAGCCCCCCCCCAAGTCAGGCCTGGCCTCATGCGGGGCAGCTCCCCCCAGCCCTGGCATGACCTCACAGGAGGGCAGCCCCCTGAGCTGGGCATGGTCCCATGCAGAGGGCAGCCCCTGGCCAGGCAGCAGGGTGGGTCTCACATCTCCCTTCCTGAGGTTCTGTCTGCGGGGGGGTCTGTGTGTCTAGGATCTGGAGCTGCGGGCATTGACCACGCACATGTACTCCAGCCTGGCAGGACAATTCCAGGATCCAGGCAGACCACAGAGCCCTTGTTGTAATGCGGGGAGATGGCCCCCTCAACGCCCTCTACACCCCACCTGGGGTCTCAGGCCCACTGAGCCCAGCTGCTCTTGGTGGGCAGCCCAGCCGTGGGGAGGGCGGGTCTCTTGGTGGGTAGCCCAGCCCTCCCCCAGCCATGGGCACATATGGCATACTCACGGCTTGCGCAGGGCCATGGTGAGCAGCGCATCAGGGCCCAGCTGGGCCAGAAAGGCCAATGCCTCCAGTAGCTCCTCAGTGTCCCAGGTGCCAGGCTCCAGAGTCAGCTCCCCCTCGGCAAAGCGGTAAAACTGGGCATCCTTGTCCTGGAAATGCCACTCCTGCTTCACTGGGGAAAGAGCCACATGGCAGCATCAGCCTGTGTGCGACACCGTGCGTGGCACGAGCCTGGACCAGGTCACGAGCTGCTGTGAGCCCGTGAGAGAGCAGGGCCAGCGTGAGATGGGGTAGGAACAGACACCAGGGTCACAGTGGGCACTGTCAGCGTGTGCCGTGGGGGAGAGGGGAGGGTGCACACAGGCAATTCCCCCTGCGCTCTCCTTGTCATGGGCAGACACTTGACAGGAGCCTGAATTGGGCCCTGGCCCCACAGCACGGAGCCCAGTCATGGAGCTAGAGCTTGGCGAGGGTCTGACACATCCATGCAGCCCCTGGCCCATCCCATGGGCTCCTCACACTCCTGGCAACCCCACCCCAGCGAGTCCTGGCCCAGCAACTCCACGTGGTTTCCAGCCCCACCCCTGCCAGACCCCATGTGACCTCAGCCTGCCCCACCAGGCTCCTGGCAGTCCCTGGCACATCTCACCCTCCATACCTGCCCAAGCCCACAGCCCTTGGCCTACCCTTCACCTCCGGGTACACCCCTCCCTATTGCATCCTGGCCCACCACACCCAGACAAACTCCACATGGTTCCCAGCCCTACCCCGTGCCTGCGGGCCCCATGCATTCCCCAGCCTACCTCACCACATGGCCCTCAGCCTGCCCCACCAGACCCAGCACAGCCCCTGGCCTATCCTGCCCTGCTGGGTCCTGGCCCACCACAACCTGACAAACTCCACATGGCTCCCAGCCCCACCCTGTTCCCTTGGGCCCCACACAGGCCTGGCACGCCCAGTCCCCAGCCCAGTCCACCCTGCCACACTCCATATGTTCTCCAGCCTGCTCCTCCCAGCTTGGCACTGCAGAGGTGGCTGGAGTCCTGGAAGCACCCAGACCCTTTGTGATTCTCACCATGAGTCAGGACTCCTCCATCCACCAGCACTTGGCAAACCCCAATGGCCTGGCCCCGCGTTTGGATGGACAGCCCTGCACTGAGCAGCCAGTCTACCAGCTCCTTCCCGGAGCAACAATGCCTGCAGGGGAAAAAGGGCGATGGATGGGTGAGACGAGACTAGTGACCTGGGGAATCCAGGGCTGGCATAGCGAGGCAGGAGAAGAGGTGCAGGAAAGGTTTGTGTGGAATATCAGGGCTGTGGGTGGGGATTGAGGGGCACTAGCAGAGCTTGGGGGCAGGGAGAGTGCTGGAGTGGAATAGCAGGGGGGCTGTGAGTGGGGATTGAGGGGCACCACCAGAGCTGCAGACAGGGGGAGTCAGGGCAGGGATAGCTGGGGCTGTGGGTGGGGATTGAGGGGCTCCGGCAGAACTGCGAAGGGGGGGACCCAGGGCAGGTACTGCAGAGGCTGTGGGTGGGGATTGAGGGGCACCAGCAGAGCTGAGAAGGGCGGGGGGAACCCAGGGTGGGATAGCTGGGGCTGTGGGTGGGGATTGAGGGGCTCCGGCAGAGCTGTGAAGGGGAGGACCCAGGGCAGGTACTGCAGGGGCTGTGGGTCGGAGGGCAGGGCAGTGGGTCGGAGGGCAGGGCTGTGTGGAGGAGGACACTTTCCCTGCTTTGTGACTGACATTTAGCGACATTAAATTCTCTCGGGTAGGAAGCACCAGGCCTGCAGGGGTCCATGATTGTCTCTCCCTTTCTGGCTTTGGGGATGGGGCCATGACGTCCCACCCGTCTGTCCAGGCCTGGCTCCAGGAGGGTCCATACCCAGGCACACAGGAGCTGCCCTGCGAGGCTCCCTCATTGGTAGGTACTGCCATGGCCATAGAGCAGGGCCGTCTCACCTGTGGTGCCTGAGGTGGTACTTGTGATCGCGGATGAGGCCAGGACAGGAGCTCACGAGGTGGCTGTACAGGAGTCTCCCTGCTCTCCAAACCTTCTCTGCATGTGCCTGGGAGACAAACAAGCATCAGTAGTCAAGAAGCTGGGCTCTGGACTGGGCACTTCCTCCCTAGCCCTGCCTGTATCAGCCTTTAGCACTGCTCGCTCCATGCTGGCTCTCCCACGCTAAGCAGGGTCACTCCTGCTCACCATTTGGACGGAAAACCAGCAAGATAAAACTACTCCCCAGCTCCCTCTCCCCTTCCTGCCAGCTACCCAGCCAGTGTCCAGGGATGCCATGGGATGCCCTGCAGGTTGGAGGGGCATTCCCAGACCAACAGGCAGCAAGGGCCTTTTGAGTTGCTTTCTTTGCCCAGGGCAGCGAACTGCTCCCCGGTAATGGGGGGTGGCTTCCCGAAGCAGGGACTACCCCACTCACCTGCGTAAGGCTCTGCCCACAGTCTGGGGCTGATTCGCTGTCAGGGAGCGGCGTCTGGAAAGCAACAGGACAGAGACGTTAGTGTTAGACGTTAGTGCCACTCTGTTAGTGGCAAACAGGGGCCCCTCCACACCCATGCCCTCTGTTTGAGGCATGCAGTGGCACGGGGATCCCTGTTGCTAAAGAGGCCACTGTGAAGGGCAGGGATCATGTGGTGACAGCAGAGCTCTCCCAGTCCTACCCTGCAGGGGAGAGGGGCCTTTCCGGGATGACTCCTAGATTCCATGGGGAGAAGCAGACGCTAAGCAAGGTTGCCCCCTAGCAGTTGTTCGCTGTTTAACAGCTGCCATTTCCCACCTCAACAGCAGTTGCATGTCCGGTGGGTGACTTGGGTAAAATTCTGACTGGCGAGGAATGGACTGGACCGAGAGCGAAGCACGGGCAGCTGGATATGAGGCACTTTAGAACCAGCCTGTTGTTACTGGTTAGTCGGCCAACCATCACTGCTCCTTTGCTTAATGCGCTGCTACTGGTAACAGTTTCTGTGGGGGTTTCCCCCACTTAAATACAAGTAATTGGTGGTAACAAGCCTGTCTTCATCACACTGCCCAGCCAGCACCTACTTCCTGGGGCAGGGCTATGCCTGGGCTAGAGCATTGGTGCACAGGATAGTTAGGTGATTTACCTGAGGAAAACCAGGACTAGAACTCATGACCTCCTGACCCCAAACACGTAGGAGCTGGCCCTGCGCATGATCACAGCTGGGACAGAGCCTCGCTCAGCGTGGGATTCTGGCTGTAGTCCAAGCCAGGTCCCGGCTCTGCTCTCAGCTCAGGGAGCTGCTTGGGGACCTGTGAGCAGGGCTTAGCCAGACCCTGTATGTGAGGCCTGGCCGCAGGGGTGCTGGAACAATTTGTATAGTGGGGGTGCTGAGAGCCAGTGAACCAAACTGTAAACCCTGTATATGATGGAAACCACTTCAAGCCAGGGGGTGCAGCAGCACCCCCAGCATCCCTAGTTCCCACATCTATGGGCCTGGCAATATGAAGAAAGTTCCTCTGGCCATGGTTAGAGCTGGGTGGGTTTGGCGCTGCTGCTAGCCAGTCTAGGAGCTCAAGGGACCTCTGGGTCCAAGCCTAGCTTCCAGCTGGCTCACAAATGTCCCAGCTGTGCAGGGATCTGGCCAGGCTTATCGCCCTCCCGTACATCTCTAGGAAGAAAAAGAAACAGCAGGAAGATCAGTGCTCAGAGCTCAGAACAACAGCTGGGGCAGTACATTGCCCCCTTGCAGCCAGGGTGCTGCAAACTGGCACCAAGTCACGGCTTCGATCAGATAGGGCAGAACCAATCTCTCTTGTGGGCCAGTTGCTCTGTCCCCCTAGCGTTGGCAGCCTCCAAACCTGCCGGGAAGGTAAACCGGGGTCGCGATACACAGTACTGCCGAGGCCAAGGAATCCCAGCTGAGCCTGGCTTACCCGTCGCGAGCATTGCGGATCAGAGAGCTTCCTCCCATGGCTAAGAATGGAAAGGGCAGGCAATTCTCTGGAGACGAGGCCTTGAGGGAACCCTCAGCATCTCTGTTTTCCAACCCCCTGGCCCTGCCCTGGCTCGTTCAGCTCTGGAAGGATCCCAGCCGCATAAAAAGCAATTGAAGCACCAGCCCTCTGATCCTGAGCAAGAGGCACGTGTACCTCGATCCAAGCCCTGCTGTTCCTCTCCCTGACCCTTTCTCCTCCGGTCCCCCACCTCCCACATATATTTATATTTGCTGGGGTTCAAACTTGAGTGGTGCCTCACCAACATTCGTGGCCTTTCACACACGCTTTCCATGAGCATTTGAGCATGCAGGCTTCTCTCACGCTAATACGTGCTGAATGCTGATGTCTCAGAGACAGAAGGGACCATCACGATCGTCTAGTCTGACCTCCTGCACATCGCAGGCCTCAGAACCTCACCCATTCACTCCTGGAATAGACCCCTAACCTCTGGCTGAGTTACCGAAGTCCTCAAATCACAATTTAAAGACTTAAAGTTAGAGAATCCACCATTTACTCTTGTTTAAACCTGCAAGTGACCTGTGACCCATGCTGCAGAGGAAGGGGGGGGGGGGAACAGGGTCTCTGCCAATCTCATTCACAGAAAGTACATGGCAAATTGCACATTTGATTTCAAAATTTGCAATTTGTAGAAGGTCGGTAAGTTACACGAGACATCCAATCAGACAGCAGAAACAGCAGCATGTGACTTGTGTCCCTAGCCAATGGAGCGCCCATTTTCAATTGTCTATTTGGTTATGGTATTCCCAGTATCTGCCCTATGTCACATGGTATAGTTTCTGTTCCCTGACTGGCTGATTATGTAACTACAGTAACCAACACATTGGGTGTTGCAGACTGTGTATTTGTTCAGGGTTTATCTGCAGACCTGGAAATCGCTGAATAATGTTGAAGGATGAAATCTGTAAGCCCTGGCCCCCCTGCCTTGCCTACAGCACCTGGCCTTGGGTTCAGCTGCTCAGCTTTCCCACAGCAGATCCTTTCCTCACAAATGCTTGTTCAGTGAAAAAAACCATTTTCCACTGAAAAATGTTTCGATGGCAAATGTCCAAGCAGCCCTGCCTCGAGTCGCCTTTGGTTGGGGTGGGGCCAATGGAATTTAGCAGGTGGAAACCAGGAGAGGAGTCAGAACCCACGGTCAACCAGCTCCCTGCCAACTCCCAAGGCTCGACTCTCCTCCACTAGCCACGGCATGAGATTCATCGTCCGGCCCCATCTCCTGTGCAGGGCTGCAGAGCAGACTCATCACCGTGCAGGCACTCCTGAGCATCATCAGAGCCGCAGAGGGAGGGAAACCCCCAGCTATACAATAACTTTCCCACAGAGGGAATTCTCCTAATCCCAGGCAGTCAGCTGGCTCTGCACCCACCCCAACTCCCTGCCCTGCAGCGTCCCTGCCCGCCGGTCCTCAGCGAATTCCCTGGCTCTTTAATTGTCTCGGCCCAAGATTCAGGAAACATTTGCTGAGTTATGGTCTATTTGTCACTGGAATGGACTAGAAAGTGTTGTTCCCCGTTGGTCAAAGCAAGCCAGCCAGAGACAGAGCAGGACTGGGTTGTAGGGAATAACCCTGCACAAGCAGGGGCATTCTTATCTGGTATATTGGTCTTGTGGTGGTGCCCAGGGGGCCCAATGAAATCCGTGCTCTGCTGTGCTGGGTGCTGTACAGACCCTGAGAGACATTGCCCCGTCATCATCCTGTGGTTCAGAGCACTGCTTGAGCTGGAAAGTGTCAGCATTTGAAGGGTTAATGCTTCACTGAAGTGCTGTGGACTGCAGCCTCCCTCCAAGCCTGTGTTTGCTCACAAGGGTTTGCTAAGGGACTTAGGACATCAATCAGATAAACAGTACCTGGGGAGCTGGACCCTACAGGAACCAACAGAGCAAGCTGGACTGGGCCCCTTGGGGGTAGTAGGATGACCCAGAGGGGCAGCGCCCAGCCAGACCAAGCCAGAAGGGCAGCGCCCAGCCAGACCCAGGATGGCTCAGAGGGGCAGCGCCCAGCCAGACCCAGGATGGCCCAGAGGGGCTGTGCCCAGCCAGACCCAGGATGGCCCAGAGGGGCAGCGCCCAGCCAGACCCAGGATGGCCCAGAGGAGCAGCGCCCAGCCAGACCCAGGATGGCCCAGAGGGGCAGCGCCCAGCCAGACCCAGGATGGCCCAGAGGGGCAGCGCCCAGCCAGACCCAGGATGGCCCAGAGGGGTAGCGCCCAGTCACACCTAGGCATAGAAGCCCCATGCTGCTGAAGGATAGTGTTCTCCGTCTGTTTCCATGTGAATATATGGAGAGGAGGGTCCCTTCCTGGACAGTTTGTCCCCACTCGAGGGGATGGGTAGGAAGCAATTGGCTCAGCATTCCTCTGCTGTGGGCAGGTCTCACAAATCCCCCCAGCCTTGCACAAGGTCACTCGCCAGGGCGCCCGTTTCCTCCAGCCACCGGTGTGTTTACACAGCAAATATCACAAGTGCACTGGCTGCCGGGGCAGCAAGGAGCGCTGAGGGCACGGTGTGCTCAGCTCACGGCAATGGAGACCCAATGCAGGGTGTTGCAGTCTGAGCTGGCCTCCTAGCGCCTACAGGGAGACAGGCCAGACAGATACTGGGAATGAAGTGGGACCCAGATCTGCAGAGCCAACCCTGCAGTGAATGTTATCGAAGAGCAAAACTAGCTGTGCTGACATGGTGTTGGGTGGGTGCCAGTGCCCCGGGCAGAAGGCCAAGGTGCCACAGGGGCTTGGATGCTCCTCTGCACCCTGGAGCAAGCACATCACACCCTGTGTGGACTTGGAGAGGGTCCGTGGCAGCCTCCCCCTCCAGAATAGCAGGGCCGAAGAAGGGACGGCAGCACCAGGACCCCAGTCCTGCAAGGCAGACACCACAGTGATGGGCAAGGGATAAAAAACACACAATAGCACAGTAGTCTCTCCCCAGGCCTCCCCTCAGCCCTGGTCCTGTCCAGCCATTCTGGGCAGCACGGGTGAAGGTCCCCAGTTCATGGAGTAAAGTCCAGAGTTTCACCCTATTGCAGACAAGGCCCAGATCCCAGCATGCTGCTCTGACGTGGTCCCAGAGAGGTCTCAGGGCCACAAGGGCATCTCTAGACCCTGGCCTAGCAGGGAGGAACAAACACGTCCCTCTGAGGGCTGCGTCTGTCAGTGCCAGCTGGGGATGGCAGGGCTCGAACCTATGGGACTAGCTCACTCCTTAGTGGCAGGAGACTCTCTGGGACAAATTCTGTTTGTGCCAATTTACACCAGCAAAGACTTTGTCCCTTGTACTCTTAGCCCTAGAGTGACTGCGGCTCCTCCCTGGCAGAGCCGGCAGAGCCTGCATTAACAGCACATGGTGCCGGCAGCAACTGGGCAAAGCAAAGGCAGCTGGATTAGCCAACCCCACTGCAGGGCGAGTCTGTGGGAGCAAGTATTCCTGGCCCCTGCACTGGGATTCCAGAGCCCAGGTGACAACGGTCAGGGCCTGACTCTCGCCTGTTGGAGACCACGTAGGTGTCTTCTCCAGCCGGGCAGAGCAGGTGCAAACCTGAGCTGACACCTCCCTGCACAGGAAAAAGACGCACAAGTGCTGCAGGGCAGGGGAATGGACACAGTTCTTTGCAGCCACCGATCTCTGCAAACACTAACTCAGCATCCTCCTATTAATGCCACGGGGTTAGTGCCTGGGGCTGCCTGCTAAGATCCCTACATGGTTAGTACACATTTACTATAAGGTTCAACCCAAACCTGGGACTTGCAGCAGATCCATCCTTACAGCACAGTAAATTCTGGGAGTCCCCCCCTCCCCCAGCTAGTCCACTCTGAGCTGTCTGGTCCAGCTGTGACCCCACTGCCCAGTGTTATGGCTGTACGGAGTCTGCACAGGAACAGGCAGGCTCTATGGCTTCCTTCACTCTCAAGAGCATCAGTTGTGGTGTACATGCCAGCTCCTTCTCTCTGCTTACCACAGGGCCTGTCTGTCCAAGGGACCTATCCAACCCCCACTGTTGTGATATCTGAGCACCTCGCAAGCTTTTACGCATTTGGAGGCCAAGTTTAGGCTGCAAGGTAAGAGACCAAAATCCAGGACCTTCATGATAGCATTCCACGCGCAGGGCTAGGAACACAGGTAGAACTGCAGGGTCTCAATGCATGGATGAGATGATGGCATTCAGAGGAGGGATTTAGGTTTAGTAGGAACCTTTTGGGAATGGAGGAGCCTATCAGGGCCGGCGCAACCCATTAGGTGACCTAGGCGATCGCCTAGGGCACTATAATTTGGGGGGCGGCGACCGCGGCGGTATTTCGGCGGCGGGACCTTCCGCCGCCTCTGTGGGGGGCGGCATTTCGGGGTGGGACCTTCCGCCGCCTAGGGCGGCAGAAAAGCTGGCGGCGCTCCTGGAGCCTATACAGAACCAGATTGCTGGCATGGAAAATTAAAAAGGTCATAGAGGAGTTTTTAAACTAAGGGCTGGGGGAAAGCTGACAGGTGTGCAGGAGCATGTCCTCAGGGGAGGATTTATTAAAGGGGATACTCTATATCCTAGTAAAGAGGAGAGGAGAGATATAGTACAGGTAGAAACTGAAGAGAAACAGTCAAACGAAAAAGAGTCCCATCCAATTACATCACATGAGGGCAGACAATTAAATATAGACACATTTTAGAAGTACAAATGCTGGAAGTCTAAATATAGTAGAACCTCAGAGTTACGAACACCTCGGAAATGGAGTTTGTCCGTAACTCTGAAATGTTTGTAACTCTGAACAAAGCATTATGATTGTTCTTTCCAAAGTTTACAAATGAACACTGACTTAATACAGCTTTGAAACTTTACTATGCAGAAGAAAAATGCTGCTTTTAACCATCTTAATTTAAATTAAACAAGCATAGAAACGGTTTCCTTACCTTGTCAAATCTTTTTTTAAAACCTTCCCTTTATTTTTAGTAGTTTATGTTTAACACAGTACTGTATTTCAATTTTAAGTAATTTCTCTCGCTTCTTTTTAGTGTTTGTTATCCATGAAAAGAAAACACAAAAGCCCATCGATTTAAATGTCCATTCAAATAGAACTAAATGCACTAGTCTTTATAATGACAACAACAAAAAAACCTATCCAAACTTAACTTTCCTGCGTAAGTACTACAGGATAAACTATGTAGACTTGAAACAATTGTTAATGGTACTCTGCTTGAGGTTGCTAACACGCTTTTTTGCTGCCGAGGTATGTAGCTCTTGAAGCATCGTTAGATTCATTGCTGTGGCGTCAGGCTGTTGTTCAAGCCATTGCAGACAGGTAGCGAAACACTCTTCTGCTTGCATGTATGGGAACTTCTTGGCGTTCTCCCCCTCCTTCTTGTCACTGTCTGGTTGTGCTGTTTCTTGTACCAATTCAATTATCTCATAGTCGCTGAGAATAGGGTGTTCGTTCTCGTGTTAATCTGCGTTTAGCCATTCTTCCTGTTCTTCCACGGTGATATCCAAAAAGCTGTCACTCTTTAGAAAAATTTAATTGATTTATTTCCATCTCATCCTTGTTTTCCAAATTCTCTCTCAGTGTTGTCAATACACTGCCAACGTGTATTCCATGAGCGTGTCAAAGACTCCGAGCCAATCTCACTCCAGGACTCAGCACACATGTAGACAGCATGTTTTGTCAGCTGTTTACAAAAATCTGTAAGATTCAAATTGCATTGATCCCAGTCATATGCACTACAAAAGGTTTTGCCTGTATCAACATTTCATGTTTTCCAGAATGCCTCCGTTCATTGGCTGAATGAGGCATATGACATTTGGTGGTAAAAATAAATACCAAATGCTTCCATCTTCCGTCAATAGATTTTCAATGGCAAGGTGAGATGGAGCATTACCCATCAGTAGTACAGTTTGGACAGGTACAGATTTTGACATAAGGTATTTTTGATATAAGGTCGCATTCATCTGACGAAGTGGATATTCACCCACGAAAGCTTATGCTCAAATACGTCTGTTAGTCTATAAGGTGCCACAGGACTGTCGCTTTTGACATAAGGTAGTCTTTCACAAGTGGAACAAAGTGTTTAAAAAACCAGTCAGAGAAAATACCTTTCTCCATCTGTCACAGGGTCTGCCCTCCTTAGAGCCTGCAGTTGAGCTCCTTGCTGAGTGTCTGGGCCCCTGCACTTGGCCATTCTACTGGGAAGCCGGGGAGGAGCTACCCCTTTGGCAGGGCATCTAAGGGGTTTAGAATGCCCTGCCACACCATCCAAGCAGTGCACTCACTTTTCTCTTCTGCAAACTAAATAACCCCCGTTCCCTCCGCCTCTCCTCGTAAGTCATGTGTCCCAGCCCCCTAATCATTTTCGTTGCCCTCCGCTGGACTCTCTCCAATTTGTCCAATTCCCTTCTGTAGTGGGGGGATCAAAACTGGACGCAATACTCCAGGTGTAGCCTCACCAGTGCTGAATAGAGGGGAATAATCCCTTCCCTCGATCTGCTGGCAATGCTCCTACTAATACAGAGCACACTGCTGACTCCTATCCAGGTTCTCGTCCACTGTAATCCCCAGGTCCTTTTCTGCAGAAGTGCTGCTTAGCTTAGCCAGCCAGGTTTCACACTGTTGTGAATGAATGCCAATGGGAGATGGAAATCCCCGCTTGCGTTAGCAGTAGCCATCAGCCTGACCACATCTTTACTGGATTTGAAATTTTTCGCCTGTTTTTCTAAACTGTCTGCCAGAGTCTTGTTTGGAAGCAGGCGCCAATACAGGCCTGTCTCATTGCAGTTAAACACTTGGTCCCGGGTAAGTTCGTGCTGTTCAATAAATGATTCGAAAGTGGTTTTAAATTCACCAGTGGCATTCGAGTCAGCTGTCAGGGACTCTCCTTGCATCCCGTATTCCATGCCGATTTTTGAACCAACAGATTCACCTCATGCTTGCTTTAAAATGGTCCTCACCTTTGTCTGAATACATTTCTCGGTAGAGTAACCCTGCCTTTTCTGTAACCATAACACTGCTTATAGAATGGTCTTCTGATCTCTCTTGTGCAAGCCACAGATGCATTGCCTTATCAAAATCAGCAGCAGTAGCTTTGTGTACAATACACCTGCTTCTTACTGCTCCGTTGTCTTTGGCTTCTTTTGCAAATTGTTGTATTTTTCCTGGCTTTTCCAAATATCAGTGACGGTTGATTTCCCAATATCATATTCTCCTGCTATGTTGCTGAGGCTAACACCATTGTTGAATTATTTTAATATTTCTAGCTTTGTGTCAATGGAAAGTGTGACACGTTTGTGCTTCCTACTGCTTGCCAGGATAGGTCTCTGTCCTCCACCCTTTTTTGGAATGAGGAAATATGGCGAGTAGAATCCCCTCCCCTGGTATTGCAGCGGGATGCCCTGTACCACATCCTTGAGGAGCAGGGAGTTGGCTTCCTGCTGAAGAATCAACTGGTGAGAGGGATCCTCCAAAGTGGGTCAGGTGGGAGGATGATGAGGCGGGAAGGAAAGAAACTCTATGGAGTACCCGTAATGGATGATCTCCAGTACCAACTGCCTATGGTGATCTTGGCCCAATTGTGGACAAAGAGGACAAGGCGAATTCTGAAGATGATGGATGGCGAGGTAGCTGGCATTGAAGGTGGCCCATGGGTCTCGACCCACGTGTCAAAAGTGACCGTTGGCCTGCGGCTGGAAGAGGGTCGAGGAGGTGGCTGGTGCTGGAAAGCGGGGCCTCTGGGACCTCTGTCATTTCCAGGGGGGTTCCGCTGGCCATTGGTAGTAGGGCTGGTAGGCAGTACACTGCCTCTGGTGCTTCCTCCTAGGTGCTGGGATATAGATTCCCAGGGACCGCAGAGTGGAGTCCTTCAGGGAGTGCAGGGGCTCATCCATTGTGTCACTGAAAAGACTGTCTTCATCGAAAGGGAAGTGGCGCTTTGGATTTCCCTCGGGAAACCGGAACACTGAAGCCATGAGTCCTGCTCATCACAAGCCTCGTGGCTATGAAATGAGATGCAGTGTCAGCTGCATCTACCACAGCCTGCGGGGCAACCTTCACCACCAATTTCCTCTCATTCACTGAGGCCTGGAACTGGGCATGGTCGTTTGCAGGGAGCTTGTCTGTAAACTCTGCCAGCCTGCTGTACATATTGAAGTCACACTTAGCTAGAAGAGCATGACAGGTAGCTATCATAGAATCATAGAATATTAGGGTTGGAAGAGACCTCAGGAGGTCATCTAGTCCAATCCCCTGCTCAAAGCAGGACCAAAACCAACTAAATCATTCCAGCCAGGGCTTTGTCAAGCTGGGCCTTTAAAACCTCTAAGGATGGAGATTCCACCACCTTCCTAGGTAACCCATTCCAGTGCTTCACCACCCTCCTAGTGAAATAGTGTTTCCTAATATCCAACCTAGACCTCCCCCACTGCAACTTGAGACCATTGCTTCTTGTTCTGTCATCTGCCACCACTGAGAACAGCCTAGCTCCATCCTCTTTGGAACTATGTGGAACTGTAGTTCTGTTGAGGAGGATCTGGAGTGGCGTCGACCTGCACTGCCCCTTATACCATCAGTCAGGAGCATGAGGAGACACATTGCGCATGGGTGGGTCAATGGACACTGCTTGGAAAAACTTCTAGACTCGGGTGGATGGCACACATGTGCACCTCTGTGTGGAATACACATAGGTACCATCACTCAAAGAAAAAGGGATAGATAATAAAACAGAAAATATAATGCCACGATATAAATTCATGATACACACACACCTTGAATACAGCATGTAGTTCTCATCTCAAAAGAGATATATTAGAATTGGAAAAGGTATAGAGAAGAGCAACAAAAATTATTAAGGGTATGGAACCGCATCCATATGAGGAGAGATTAAAAAGACCAGGACTGTTCAGCTTGGAAAAGAGATGGCCAAGCGGGGATATGATAGAGGTTTATAAAATCATGACTGGTGTGAAGAAAGTGAATAAGGAAGTGTTATTTACCCCTTCACATAACACGAGAACCAGGGGCCACTCAATGAAATTAACAGCCAGCAAGTTTAAAACTAACATAAGGAAGTACTTCTTCACGTAACACCCAGTCAAACTGTGGAACTCATTGCCAAGGGATGTTGTGAAGGCCAAAAGTATAACTGAGTTCAAAAAAGAATGAGATAGGTTCATGGAGGATAGGGCCATCAATGGCTATTAGCCAAGATGGGCAGGGACACAACCCCATGCTCTGAGTGTCCCTAAACCTCTAACTGTCAGCAGCTGGGAGTGGACAACAGGGAATGGATCCCTCAATAATTGCCTTGTTCTGTTCATTTCCGCTGAAGCATCTGGCACCGGCCGCTGTCAGAGGCAGGCGACTGGGCTAGGTGGACCATAGGCCTAATCCAGTGTGGCCGTTCTTATGTTCTTATCCTGGCATCCTGTGTGTGGCAGGGCAATTGTCCCAGCTTTACAGATGGGAACCAGACAGAGTAAGTGGCTTACCCAAGGTCACATGGGGAATTGTGACAGAGCAGGGACCTGAACCCAGGCTAGTACCCTGACCACTGGACCATCCTTCCATTCAGAGGCCTGTGTGAATAGATGAAGCCTCCTCCCAATCCAGCCTCAGAAAGGCCCAGGCAGGATGTGCACAGAGCGAGTGTTTTCTTTCCAGTGGCACAGACTGGCTGGGCTCCTCCACGGTGCAGCGATTGTGGACACAGGTTGTGTTCTCGTCCATCCTCCCAGTTAAGGGCAAGAGCCCAGGCAGGGACACGTGCAGCTTAGAGATGAATGCAAGGCTGAGCAGATGGTGTTGACAGGAGGGCTTCGTCTTCCTCACATGGGATGCTGTTCTGGGAAGGAAGTCTGCTGGGAAGAATCACAGAATCATAGACTTTAAGGTCAGAAGGGACCATTATGATCGTCTAGTCTGACCTCCTGCACAACACAGGCCACAGAATCTTAACCATCTACTCCTGTATCAAACCCCTAACCTATGTTTGAGCTATTGAAGTCCTCAAATCGTGGTTTAAAGACTTAAAGGTGCAAAGAATCCTCCAGCAAGTGACCCGTGACCCACGCTGCAGAGGAAGGCGAAAACCCCCCAGGGCTTCTGCCAATCTGCCTTGGAGGAAAATTCCTTCCCGACCCCAAATATGGCGATCAGCTAAACCATGAGCATGTGGGCAAGACTCACCAGCCAGACACCCAGGAAAGAATTCTCTGTAGTAACTCAGATCCCACCCCATCTAACATCCCATCACAGGCCATTGGGCATATTTACCGCTAATAGTCAAAGATCAATTAATTGCCAAAATTAGGCTATCCCATCATACCATCCCCTCCATAAAGTTATCAAGCTAGTCTTGAAGCCAGATATGTCTTTTGCCCCCACTGCAAAGAGATGTGGTCCACCTGACCAAGAAGGGGAAGAGCATTTCACGCACCAACTCACCAGCCCAGTGAGGAGGGCTTTGAACTAGGTTCAAAGGGGACAAGTGACAAAAGCCCACAGGTTAGCATTAAAAAAGGTGACCTTAACAAAGGGCTATATGTTGGGGCTCTATTCATTTCTGTCAGGTCAGAACTGAAAACCTGCTACTGTTATGACCATAAGCAGTACAACCTGTACTGGTCAATGCCGAGTGCTGGGCAGCAGTTAATTAACCCAGAAACCTCAGGAAGTGCCAGCGGCTTTGGGCCGATGAGCGCCTGATGAGGGTAATGGAATCCTTGATGGAGTAAATGTCCTCAAAAGGCGAATGAGCAAATTCACTCAGTGTTTTTGCCAACGACATCCACACATGACAGATTGGGCTCTTCAGCTGTGGCTGATAACCAAGCAGTCTAGGGGTGGAGCCCTGAAAGGCAGGCAGATGGAAGATCTCCTCTGCACTAGCAACTCCTGCAATGTAACTGGTTCCAAATGTATCGACTCCCATCCTTCCTTTGGTCCAAAACAGTGAAGTCGAGAGGGGGATGCTGACACATGAGCAAAGCAGCGTCCCCATATCAACTGCTCAAGCTATTGCAGTCACATCACACGGAGAGGACACTCCATCCTTGCTGGCAACATGGACACAACACGGAAGGTGGCAGTTACGGGTTATAAGCTCTCACTTGATTGGCATAGACGATGGCACCACGGGGTCACCTTTGACAGTGGGAGGAATCACTATGTTCCATTGGTCAGCCACTGTCCACCACAAAGCCGGGCAGATCCCGGACAGTTAGGTGCTGAACCGCCACGATCTGTCTGCCTCAGGGGGTGCATGGGGCTAGACCAAAAGTTGAAAGGGAGACGGACACCTTGCACCTGGCAAAAATAAGAAACCAAGAACTTTCTGGCTTGGAAGCTAGAATGTCAGGACCATGTGTCCAGGACTGACAGACGATGATGACCTACAATACACAAGCAGCATATGGAAGTCAGCTTTGCTAGACCGTGAGCTATACAAGCTCAACGTTGACATTGCAGCACTCCAGGAAACATGACTTGCAGACGCTGTTTCTGTCCAAGAGGCCAATTACACCTTCTTTTGGCAAGGTAAAAGCAGCAAAGAAAATCATCTGCACGGTGCCAGTTTTGCTGTGAGAAAGAAATGGGTAAAGCTCCTAGAAACACCCACTGGGAAGAAAGAGGGTATCATCTTACTTAAACTTCAGACAACCATCGGCTCTATGAACATCATTAGTACTTATGCACCAACACTCAAATCTAGCCCCAAGAAGAAGGATACATTTTACGTTTGCATCAAGTCATGAAAAGAATACAATCAACTGAGCAACTTTTCCTCCTTCGTGACTTCAATGCAAGAGTTGGTGCAGACAACAACTCATGGCCAGATTGCCTAGGACATTTTGGCATTGGCAAGATGAATGAGAATGGCCAACAACTTCTTGAATTCTGTGTCCAAAACCAAATGTGCATTATCAATTCATATTTTACAGGAAAAGATTGCCACAAAGTGTCATGGCGACATCCACGATCAGGCCACTGGCACCAATTAGACATTGTTATCAACAGGAAGAAAGGCCTACCCTTAGTACAGAACAGTTCCACAGTGCCGATTGTGACACTAACCACTCCTTGATTATTAGCAAAGGGAAGATTACAGCCAAGAAGCTACATAGACTAGATGACCTCCTGAGGTCCCTTCCAACCCTGATATTCTAGGATTCTATGATAGAGCAAAACCTAGGAGCAAGCCCAAAACCAACACTATTAACACCAAAAACCAGAGGAAATGCCAGGAGTTTGTGAAGGCTTTTGAACTTAGCATGGGAAGTCACTACCAGAGAAGGCAGAGGAATTTTGGGAAGATTTTAAAAAGAACTAGTTTGAAGAAAATGAAGCAGAACTATTACCTCTCATCAACATTAAGAACACAGACTATCTGGAACACAACAAGAAGCCAACAGAGACCACCAAAGTGAGACTTCAACATGCAAAAACCGAGGTACAGCGAGCAAACATAGGCTGTGCAAATCATTACTGGACCAAGCTCTGTGAAGAGATACAGACAGCCTCAGACACAGGAAACCTCAAAGTCATGCATGATGGCCCGAAGAAAGCTCTAGGCCCCACTGTCCACAAGGTTGCCCCTCTCAAATCGCACAGCAGTGAAATCATTACAGATAAAAGCAAGCAGTTGTCTCATTGGTTTGAATACTATTCAGAACTATACGCACAAGAAAGAAACATCACCAACGACTCACTGGCCAAATACCAACCCTACAGGTCATGCCAGAGCTAGATGTGGAGCCCACTGTAGACAAGCTAAGCAAGGCCATTGATTTGCTATCAAATGGCAAGGCTCCTGGAAAAGATGGCATTCCAACGGAAATCCTCAAGTGCAGGAAGAAAGGTCAAAAAGGTGCTAATCAGAGAACTTCTATTCACTGATGATGATGCCCTCATAACCCATGATGAAGATCTACTACAAGAACTCATGGACTGCCTTTCAAGTGCCTGTCAGGCATTTGCTCTCACCATCAGCATTAAGAAAACGGTTGTATTAGGACTGAGGGTTCCATAAGATCCTCTAATCACCTTAAATGCAAACCAGATAGAAGTAGTCCAAAAGTTCAGTTATTTAGATTCTACAGTGACTGCCAACCTCTCTCTGGATGAAGAACTAAATGTTCGCATTGGAAAGCTGCCACTACCTTTAGCAGACTAACTAAATGAGCATGGAACAACTCAAAGCTTACCACAAAGAACAAGATGCTAGTGTACCAAGCTTGCATCCTCAGCGCTCTCATGTATAGTGGGGAAACATGGACAATTTATGCTCATCAGGAGAAAAGGTTAAACAGTTTCCACCTATGCTGTTTACGCCACATACTCAATACCAAATGGCAAGATAAAGTCACCAATGCAAAGGTTCTTCAAAGAGCAAATTTACCAAGTGTGACAGCCCTGCTCAAGCAATGACGACTGTGCTGGCTGGGCCATCTGGGGAGGTTGGAAGATGGATGCATACCCAAAGACATGCTATATGGAGAGCTATCAGAGGGAACAAGAACAACAGGATGTCCCAAGCTTTGCTATAATGACACATGCAAGCAAGATATGAAGGAATTTGGAATTGATCCTGACCAATGGGAAATCTTGACAAGTGATCATAACAAGTGGTGCCTTTGTCTCCATCAGGGTATCAAAATCCCTGGCAGAAGCTGGCTCCTACAACTTGAAGAGAAAAGAGCCCTTAGGAAGCAAGCAGCTCCCAACCAAGATACAGACATTTGTAATAACTGCCAAAGATCATGCAAATCTCAGATTGGACTATTCAGTCACATGACACATTCCCACTGTCTCTCGTAGTCGAAAGGAAGCCAACAAAATA
Organism: Emys orbicularis; assembly: GCF_028017835.1. Lineage (NCBI taxonomy): Eukaryota > Metazoa > Chordata > Testudines > Emydidae > Emys > Emys orbicularis. The sequence continues at coordinate 7,377,787 of NC_088701.1, read as the reverse complement.
TGTGGGGGGGGGGGGACATGGAAAATTACTATAGGGTCACAAATATCAGAGGGGTAGCTGTGTTAGTCTGTATCCACAAAAACAACGAGGAGTTCAGTGGCACCTTAAAGACTAACTGACAGTCTGTTAGTTTTTATTGTTTTTATAGGATCATAGGAGCAACAAGAGGGAAATGTGCTGGAAAGCCAAAGCACAATTGGAGTTGCAGCTAGCAAGGAAGGTGAAGGGTAACAAGAAGAGTTTCTACAGGTATGTTAGCAACAAGATGAAGGTCAGGGAAAGTGTGGGACCCTTACTGAATGTGGGAGGCAACCAAGTGACAGATGATGTGAAAAAAGCTGAAGTACTCAATGCTTTTTTTGCCTTGGTCTTCACAGACAAGGTCAGCTCCCATATTGTTGCACTGGGAAGCACAGTATGAGGAGGAGGTGAGCAGCCCTCAGTGGTGAAAGAACAGGATAAGGGCTATTTATAAAAACTGGACATGCACAAGTCCATGGGGCCGGATCTAATGCATCCAAGGGTGCTGAGGGAGTTGGCTGATGTGATTGCAGAGCCATTAGACATTATCTTTGAAAACTTGTGGCGATCGTGGGAGGTCCCGGATGATTGGGAAAAGGCTAATATAGTGCCCATCTTTAAAAAAGGGAAGAAGGAGAATCCGGGGAACTACAGACTGGTCAGCCTCACCTCAGTCCCTGGAAAAATCATGGGAAAGGTCCTCAAGGAATCCATTTTGAAGCGCTTGGAAGAGAGGAAGGTGATCAGGAACAGTCAACATGGATTCACCAAGGGCATGTCATGCCTGACCAACCTGATTGCCTTCTATGATGAGATAACTGGCTCTGTGGATATGGGGAAAGCGGTGGATGTGATATATCTTGACTTTAGCAAAGCTTTTGATACAGTCTCCCACAGTATTCTTGCCAGCAAGTTCAAGAAGTATGGATTGGATGAATGGACTATAAGGTGGATAGAAAGCTGGCTAGATCATCAGGCTCGACGGGTAGTGCTCAACAGCTCAATGTCTAGTTGGCAGCCGGTATCAAGCAGAGTGCCCCAAGGGTCGGTCCTGGGGCTGGTTTTGTTCAACATCTTTATTAATGAGCTGGATGATAGGATGGATTGCACCCTCAGCAAGTTCGTGGATGACACTAACCTGGGAGGAGAGGTAGATATGCTGGAGGGTAGGGATAAGGTCCAGAGTGACCTAGACAAATTGGAGAATTGGGATAAATGAAATCTGATGAGGTTCAACAAGGACAAGTGCAGTGTCCTGCACTTAGGATGGAAGAATTCCATGCACTGCTACAGGCTGGGGACCGACCGGCTAAATGGCAGTTCTAAAGAAAAGGACCTGGGGGTTACAGTGGACGAGAAGCTGGATATGAGTCAACAGTGTTTCCTTGTTGCCCAGAAGGCTAACGGCATATTGGGCTGCATTAGTAGGAGCATTGCCAGCAGATCGAGGGAAGTGATTATTCCCCTCTATTCGGCACTGGTGAGGCCACATCTGGAGTATTGCGTTCAGTTTTGGGCCCCCCACTACAGAAAGGATGTGGACAAATTGGAGAGAGTCATGTCTTATGAGGAGAGGCTGAGGAAACTGAGGTTATTTAGTCTGCAGAAGAGAAGAGTGAGGGGGGATGTGATAGCTGCTTTCAACTACCTGAAGGGGGGTTCCAAAGTGGATGGAGCTCGGCTGTTCTCAGTGGTGGCAGATGACAGAACAAGGAGTAATGGTCTCAAGTTGCAGTGGGGGAGGTCTAGGTTGGATATTAGGAAAAACTATTTCACTAGTAGGGTAGTGAAGCACTGGAATGGGTTACCTAGGGAGGTGGTGGAATCTCCATCCTTAGAGGTTTTTAAGGCCTGGCTTGACAAAGCCTGGGCTGGGATGATTCAGTTGGTGTTGGTCCTGCTTTGAGCAGGGGATTGGACTAGATGACCTCCTGAGGTCCCTTCCAACCCTAATATTCTATGATTCTATGAAATGGGGGAGGGGGGTTACTAAACATCTCAGCTGTCTATACACAAATGTAAAAAGTATGGGGAATAAACAGGAAGAATTGGAAGTTTAGTACATAAGCTAAATTATGCCTGACTTGGCATCACAGAGACTTGGTGGGATAAATCTCATCACTGGAATATTGATACAGAGGGGTATAGCTTGTTCAGGAAGGACAGGCAGGGCAAAAAGGAAGGAGGTGTTGCACTATACATCAAGAGTACATACATTTGCTCTGAAGTCCAGAAGGAGGTGAGAGGCAGACCACTTGCAAGTCTCAGTGTAGAGATAAAAAGGGGAAAAATAGGGGTCTGTCATGGTAGGGTCTACTATGGACCACCAATCAGGAAGAGGAAGTGGGCGAGACATTTCTAGGACAAATAACAGAAATATCCAAAACACAAGACCTGGTAGTAATGGGAGACTTTAACTATGACAGACATCTGGGAAAAATAATGTGGCAAAACACACAATTTCCAGTAAGCTCTTGGAATGTATTGGGGACCACTTTTTGTTTCAGAAAATGGAGGAAGTAATTCTCACCAACAGGGAGGAACTGGTTGTGAATGGGAAGGTGGAAGCCTAGCTGAAAGATTTCATGATTGTAAGGAAAGGAAGGAGTCAGAGCAGCAGAATGAGGACAATGGACTTCCAAAAAGCAGATTGTAACAAACTTAGAGAACTGGTAGGTAAGGTCCCACGGGAAGAAAATCTAAGGGATAAAGGAGTTCAGGAGATCTGGCAGTGTCTCAAGGAGACAATATTAAACACACAACTGCCAACTATTCCAATGCAAAGGAAAGATCGGAAAAATAGTAAGAAGCCAATATGGCTCCATCCAAGAGCACCAAAAGCCTGCCTCCTGCTCTGTTCCCCCCACTGCTCTGCCCTGCCATCACTCCACCCCTCCCCCTGAGGACCCTCCCATACTCCACCTCTTCCCCCCCAAGCTGCCTCTTTCCTCCGAGGCTCTGTCCCCCACTCCCTCCTCTCTGCTTCCTCCCCTGCATCGCTCACCCTTAAGGCAGGTAAAAAGCAATTGGCCATTGCCCCTAGCCCCCCCACTTTTCCTGGCTGCATCATGAGCTCTTTAAACACCTGAAAAGGAATCCTACAAAAAGTGCAAACATAGTTGAATTGCTAAGGAGGGGTACAAAAGAATAGCACAGGGACCAAATCTGAATGCCTAAGGCACAAAATGTGTTACATCTAGCAAGGGACATAAAATGCAATAAGAAGAGGTTATTGAAATACATTAGGAGCAGGAGAAAAATGAAGGAAAGCTCTTTGCTTAATGGGGAAGGAGAGCTAATAACAGATGACATCAAGAAGGCTGAGGGTTTAATGTCTATTGTGTTTCACTAAAAGGATTAATGGTGACCAGATACTAACAACACAATATTAATAATAAGGGGGAAGGAACACAAGCCAAAATAGGGAAAGAACAGGTTAAAGAATATTTAGATAAGTTAGATGCATTCAAGTCGGCAGGGCCTGATGAAATTCATCCTAGGGTAATTAAGGAACTAGCTGAAACAATCGGAACAGTTAGCAATTATCTTTGAGAACTCATGGAGGACAGGTGAGATCCCAGAGGACTGGGGAACGGCAAACATAGTACCTGTCTTTAAAAGGGGGAACAAGGAGGATGCAGGGAATTACAGACCAATCAACCTAACTTGGATACCTGGAAAGATATTGGAACAAAATATTAAACAATCAGTTTATAAGCCCCTAGAGCAGAATAGGGTTATAAAGGAATAGCCAGACTGGATTAGTCAAAAACAAATCATGCCAAACCAACCTAATTTCCTTCTTTGATAGGATTACTGACCTAGTGGATAGAAGGGAAGCAGTACATATGATATATCTTGATTTTACTAAGGCTTTTAACACAGTCCCACATAAGCAAACTAGGGAAATGTGGTCTAGATGAAATTACCATAAGGTGGGGACACAACTCTTTGGTTATACTCCAAGAATAGCTCTCAATGGTTTGCTGTCAAACTGCGGGGGCGTATCTAGTGGGGTCCTGCAGGGGTCAGTCCTGGGTCCAGTACTAGTCAATATTTTCATTAATGACTTGGATAATGGAGTGGAGAGTATGCCTATAAAATTTGCAGATGACACCAAGCTGGGAGAGGTTGCAAGCACTTTGGAGGACAAGATTAAAATTCAAAATGACCTTGACAAATTGGAGAATTGGACTGAAATCAAAAAGATGAAATTCAATAAAGACAAGTGCAAAATACTACACGTAGGAAGGAAAAATCAAATGCACAACTACAAAATGGGGCATAACTGGCTGGGTGGTAGTACTGCTGAAATGGATCTGGGGGTTATAGTGGACCATAAATTGAATGAGAGTCAACGATGTGATGCACTTGTGAACAAGGCGAATATCACTCTGGGGTGTATTAACAGGAGTGCTGCATGTAAGACACAGACTGTAATTGTCCTGCTCTACTCGACACTGGTGAGGCCTCACCTGGAGAGCTGTGTCCAGTTCTGGATGCCTGTGATAGATCCACAGGACCAGTGCTATAGCCCCAGCTTTGGAACAATCTCTAGGAGGAACCCATCAATGTGCCAGACTGCCTAGGGCAGTGGTCCCCAACCTCTTTTGTCTGGCGGGTGCCAGACGACGAGCCACGGAGGACCGTGGCGATGGACAAGCATCTGCCAAAATGCCGCCGACAAGCGGCAACGTCAATAGGCGTTGCCGCCGAAATGCCACCGACAAGCAGCGTCATTGCCGCAATGCCGCCAAATCGGCGGCGACGCCTCTGGATGACGCTGCTTGTTGGCGGCATTTCGGCGGATGCTCGTCCGCCGGCCAGTATGCATGGCACCCGCAGGCACCGCGTTGGGGACCCCTGGCCTAGGGGGTCTCACTCTTCTTCCAGGGTAAGCCATGCAGTTTCACTGCCTCCTTAGGCTGGACCTCTGTGCTCTCAGCACCCCTGCTTCACACCGTGAGCTCTGTTCAGCAAGTTCACCTGAGACAGACCCCTGGGGGAGACATGTACAATCAGGGAGCAGTGCACCTCCTCCATCAGCATTTGCAGTGACACTCAGCCAGCGTTGTAAAGCAGAAGAGTTTATTAGTCAACTGGAGCACAGCATAGGAATCCTTGGTTAGCATAGAGAAAAGAAAGATACACCATAGTCCATCTTGGTCAGCACAGAGCCCAAAGCCCTGTCCCTTTGACCTCTTTTTGTCCCATATGAGGTGTGCCCAGATGCACTCAGCAGCCAACCCTTAACCACTCCCTGGTACCTCTCCAGTCCTTAGCTCTCCAGCTGGGCTAACACTGCTTGGCTTGCTGCAGAAAGGTGGGCCACCATGGTGGTTGGTTGCTAGGTATCAAAGTCCCAGTGACTGGATTTGCCATTGTCTTCTCCAAAGCTCTATTGATATGGGGCCTCAGGTCCAGACAGCTAGAAGCCATTCACATCAGAGTCTCTGACCGGCTGCAGAGAGCAAACAACCCTTTCTACCCCCTAGGATAACCCTGCAGCAGGGGAAACTCAGGCACGTATAGGCTTCATAAAAATATTACAGTAATCATTCCCACTTCATCACGCTATAGAAAAGAGATGGACAAATTGGAGAGAGTCCAAAGTAGAGCAACAAAAATGATCAAAGGTTTAGAAAACCTGACCTCTGAGGAAAGGTTAAATACCTGGGTCTGTTTAGTCTTGAGAAAAGAAGACTGAGGGGGGACCTGATAACAGTCATCAAATCTGTTAAGGGCTGTTATGAAGAGGACAATGATCAGTTGTTCTCGATGTGCACTGACAAGAAGGAACAAGCTCAGATGGTAGGGAGCGAGATTTAGGTTAGATGTTAGGAAAAGCCGCCTGACTGTAAGGGGAGTTAAGCTCTGAACTAGGCTCCCAAGGGAGGTTGTGGAATCCCCATCACTGGAGGTTTTTAAGGACAGTTGGACAAACACCTGTTCGGGATGGTCTAGGTTTACTTGGTCCTGCCTCAGCACAGGGGCTGGACTTGACGACCTCTCAAGATCCCTTCCAGCCCCACATTTCTAGGACTTTGTTGATTCTGTGGGTGCTGGACCCTGGGGAGGGGCTGCAGTTTGCAGGGGCACTGATTTGTGAGGTGCTCAGTATAAGGTGCTGCATGGGCATTGCTCCTAGTGACCGGTATGGAGGGCTAATCACACACCAGCAGGGAGCCAGGGGCCCCAGGAAGGCTGCTGGGAGTCAGGCACTCCCCTGGCAGGGGAGCAGTCAGAGAACTCCAGTGCAGACAGACGAGGCCCCACTAGCTTTGGGGAGGGTCAGAAAATGGCATCTGGGTGATCTGAGCAGCAAGGAAGTACAGCACTGACGCTGACTGGGCAAAGGGCACTGAAGCAACAGCAAGAGCTAGGTGCCTGCATCCCAGCGTAGGGGCCGTCCCTGCCTGCGACTGTCCAGGGAGCGGGACCTGTCCTGGGGCTGTGAGGAGTCAGACTGTAGTGAGAGGGGGGGAGGCCCTTTTGACCATTTGTTGTGAGCTCTGCAGGTGACCAGCTCACAGCTGTGCCAGAGCCCTGTGGGAACTGTCAGTGGCTCGGACACAGCTGAGTGGCCTGGGAGTGACCGCAGAACACCCACCTGCACAGAGCCGCCGGCCTGCTGCAACCTACAGAGCACCCTCCGCTGAGGAATTAGCCTCACAAAGCCTGTCACACACTGGCTGCACCTACAACAGGACACCAGTGGCAGCGTGACAACACACACTGGCCTAGGGGCTGGGACTGAGGGCAGGCTGGCCAGCTGGGATGAATGGATGGAGACATCTGTCTAGGGTGGACGGAGCATGGCTGGGCGCTGCACCCACTCCCCTGACTACGGACATTTCCCGCAGCATCCCAGTGGGCCGCACCTGAGCTCAGGCTCACAGCCAGGATCTGATGAAATCTGAGGCCTGATCAACATTCAGACACTCCAGGAAAGTGGATTCATTCGTTGATCCACAGAGTCAGGACTGGCCCGAGGTGTCTCGCCATTTTTGACACCCAGGGCGGAGAAGAGTTTTTGGAGCCCTCCACACCCAGACCAACAGCCAGCCACGTGCAGAGCAATGTGGCACCCCCAGAAGGTGGCGTCGAGGGCAACTGCACCACTTGCCTGCCCCTAGGGCCAGTCCTGCAGAGAGTGTAAGGTGAGACAGGACCATTAGATCGTCTAGACCAAGGGCCTGTGGCGCACAGGCCAGAGAAGGTCACCCGGTTCCCCCTGCACTGAGCCCCATGATTTGTGTTTGCTCAAAGCCTCTTCCAGAAAGTTCTCTGGTCTGGATGGGATGACAGCAGGAGATGGAGACTTCAGCCCTGCCCTGGGGAGTTTGTTCCTATGGCTATTCACCCTCCCCTATTAAACAGTTGGGCCTACTTTCTCCTCTGAATTCCTCTGGCTTCAACTTCCAGCCACTGGTTCTGCTAAATTCAAGTACCCACTATTTCTCCCCCAGAAGGTACATAGATGGCAATCAAGTCATCGCTCAGTCCTCTTTGTGATAAGCTCAACAGATTGAGCTCTGCCAGTCTCTCATTGTCACACATGGTCTCCAGCCCTTGAATCGTTTCCGTGGCTCTTCTCTGCATCCTCGCCAATTTTTCAACATCCATTTTAAAATGAGGAGTCTGGCTGCAGGCCCAGCATAGGCTGTCACACTGAGCTCTTTGCTGCACGTCACTGTAGGGCCAGATTCCCCTCTGGGCCTAGGGACTCTGTCCCTGCCCCAGCTCCCCCTAGGGCCTCCCAAGAGTACGGCCCCTGCCTGGCTCTGCTCTCAGAAGTGTTGTCTGCCGAGGAGTGAGGGCCTGTGACTCAGAGCGGGCAAACCCACACTATCAGCTTGGATCCTGCAGGGCCAGGAACCAGAATCCCCCCTGCTCTGTTATCTCAGGGATAAAGTCTGGCTCCTCCTGCCAGGAGATTCACAAGCCCGGTTACCCTGCCTTGTGTGCAGACGCCTGGCTAAGCAGGGTACACAGCAGTTCCAGCCTCATGGCCTGGCTGACAGCAACACCCATCTGGCACCCAAACATCCACATCTCCCAGTCAGCAGGGCAATGCGCGTTTACAGAGCACTCCTCTGCCTCTCACCCCATTGTTATTGGGGCACCAGAATGCCCAGGACAGAATCTGACATGCAGGGGACATTGATGGGATCCTTAGTGGTTTCTTTCTGTAAACGGGGCCTGAAAACCTCTCCCCTGGCAGCTACTGAGGGACTGGGGGAAAAGACTTCAAGAGCAGGCCCTGTTTGCACAGACACACCTACTCTACCGAGGTGTTCAGCGGGACAAGGTAGGTGAGGTAATACCTTTTATTGGACCAACTTCTGTTGGTGAGAGAGATCAGCTTTCGAGCTACACAGAGCTCTTCAGACCTGCTTGGCAAAGTAATCAATGTTGGCTGGTGTTGGGTTACAATTCACGGTAGTGTGTTTGTAGCATGGCGGTCACCCCACTCCGGCCCTGAAAGGGTTAAAAGCCAGCCCTTGGCCATGGCTGGGGTGGAGAACCAATCAGAAAAGGCTGTGAGGCAGCCAATCAGGGCCAGGCTTGGCCCTATAAAAGGGCTGCAGGGCTAGAAGGCAGTCAGTCTTTCTCCAGCTTTGGAGAGAGATAGACCTGGCTGCTTGAAGGAGAAAAGGGTACTTTGGACGGTGCAGTGCTGGGGAAGGGCAGGAGGAGCTGTTGGAGCTCCACCCTGGAAAATCCCCAGGCCGAGGCCTTGCTGTCAGGGCTGGAGGTGGTACTAGGGCCGTGGGGAGGCAGCCAGGGGAGGAGGAGGCAACAGGTCCAATCCCCGGACTGATGATGAGTGACCACTTCAGACTGCAGTTTGCCCTGAGGGAAAGGGCTAGATGAAGACTGGCAGTGGGTCACTGAGGTGAGGTAGGATTAGGGGCTTGGGGTTCCCTGGGGAGTGTGGGGGTACTGCTGTGGGGCAGTACCCAGGAGAAGGGGCATCGTGGGCCGGGAGGGACGTGGAGCCTGAAGCCCAGTGGTGGAGACCAGGAAGCAGGTACAGGTAGAGCAGTGGCTCTCAAACTTTTTTACTGGTGACCCCTTTCACATAGCAAGCCTCTGAGTGTGACCCCCCTTATACATTAAAAACACTTTTTAAAATATATTTAACACCATTATAAATGCTGGAGGCAAAGCGGGGTTTGGGGTGGAGGCTGACAGCTCGCAACCCCCCCATGTAATAACCTCATGACCCCCTGAGGGGTCCTGACCCCTAGTTTGAGAACCCCTGAGGTAGAAAGACACTGGCCAGCAGGAGGTGCTCCGAGGCTGGAATGAGCTAATTCCCGGACTGACCAGCAGGAGGCGCCAGGACAGCAAGTGCATGACTTGCTACAGTGTTGAATGCAGAGGAATGAAATGTTATTATCCTGATTGTATGAGTGAAGGGCAACAGGCCTCTTCTTAGCTTGTCTCGACTGAGGGTTTCCACCTAAACTGAATCTAACTTGCTAAGCAGAGGGTAGGGAGGCCAGAGGCCAATAAAGATAAGAGCGGGAGGGGGCCTGGGCCTGATAGTATGTAAGACTCTTTCAGCAGCTTCCATTTGAGCATCCCCTCTCTAGTGTTTGAAGATGGAACTGCTTGGACTCAAGGGAGAGCCCTTGTTTCTGTTCCGTGGTTACCAGTGCTGCGATCGCTGATGTGCAGGACTAAGCCTTAGACCTGGGATGGGGACACTGCTGCAGTGAAAAACAATGAAGAGGCAGCGGCACAGGGCTGGTTCCCCGCTATCCAGTGAAATCACTAAGAGCTAGCCTAAATGGGGAACCTCAAAATGCAGCATTGCAGAAGTGGCAGTGAGCGTCAAGCAGTGGCAGAGACAACCGTGGCAGAGGTAGCAGTGAGCGGCCAGTGGTGGCAGTGAGATAGTTGCAGAGTCAGCAGCAGCAGTGGAGGTCAAGGTTATGTGCTTTTGAATGTGGCTGTGGTGATTTGCCAAATTAATGCTGGGTTCCCTTTCCCTTTTTAATAGAAGATTTCTTTTGTTATACACAGACTTGTGAGTGGGGAAGTATTGCCTCTTAGGCCTTGTTTACACTACACAGTTTTATCGGCAAAAGGCAGCTTTTGCCGACAAAGCAGGGGAGATGTAAGCACTACAAAGCTACTTTTGGCAGCAAAACTCTGCTGATTTGCCAACAGAATAAAACCACCTCGACAAGAGGCATAGAACTTATTGCGGCAAAGTTAGAGTGACAACGCGTCCGTGTAGGCGCTGCCATTCGTTGTGTACGTAACTGGCCTCCCCCAGTATCCCACAATTCCCACCGTGACAGTTCTGCTCACTGCTGGAAGCTTTGACATTCCTCAGGGTGGAGAGCTCCCAGAGCTGCTGAAGATGCCGCTCCTGGCAGCTGAGGAGGCTGTGGGAGAACTTGGAGGGAATCAAAGAAACGAGAATGTGGAACCCTGCTCTTCCCAGCACTAGGAACACAGCAGCAGGCAGGTACAATGGGCTGCTGCTGCGGGGCAGGGGGGAGACTGCTGTGCTGTGCAGAGCTGGGGGCTGATGTAGGGGGGAGGTCTTCTCTCCCCCCCCCCCATTGGTTGCTCAGGCTACTGTCTGAACTGAGAGACCACATACTGACACACTCTCCCTCAACACATACACTTCCCCAACACACACCCTGTTTGTCTCTCTCACACACACATAGGGCGACCAGACAGCAAATGTGAAAAATCGGGATGGGTGTGGGGGGTAATAGGAGCCTATATAAGAGAGACTCCAAAATCAAGACTGTCCCTATAAAATCGGGACATCTGGTCACTCTACACACACATAGACGGCGAGTTATATGGGCCCGTGGTGCCCGTGCTCCACCAATGGTGGAGCCGGGCCCATGTTCCCGACTAATGTTTGGGCTTATATTTTCAGATCCGTCCCATCCATAGGATGGACCAGGGCGACCACCCCAGGCCCTGCGCTTTGTTGGGAGGTGGGGTCCAGGGCAGCCTGGGGGGACAGCTGGGGGCCTGGCACTGGCAGCAGCGAGTGACCCAGCCCCAGTCTGCCCCTGCCCCACCCCCCATTCCACTCTTTTCCCCAAGTCCTCGCCCTGTCTCTTTCCGGCTTCCGCCCCCTACCTGGAGTGAGGCCGGGAGCCGGCGGGGTGGCATGGAGTGGGGCGGCCTGGGGCTGGGTTGCTCACTGCTGCCAGCGGCAGGCCCCCTGCAACCTCCCAGGCCACCCTAGACCCTGCATCCCCCTGAAGTGCGGGGGCCCCCAAAGCGCGGGTCCCGAGGTGGTTGCCCTGGTCCGTCTTATGGACAGGACAGCTCTGCGGACCTGTACAAGGCACCACCAAAAAATGTATAAACCTGCCACCTATGCGTGCGCACACACTCTCCCTCTCTTTCACCCTCCCTCCCCAACATATGTTTCAGTTGAAAAGCGGCTGGCACCAATCTAGTAGGATGCCCATGGAACAACAGGATTGAGAAACCTACATAAGAACAGCCATACTGGGTCAGACCAAAGGTCCATCTAGCCCAGCATTCTGTCTTCTGACAGTGGCCAGTGCCAGGTGGCCCAGACGGAATGACCAGAACAGGTAATCATCCCCCTGTCACCCATTCACAGCTTCTGGCAAACCGAGGCTAGGGACACCATCCGTGCCCATCCTGACTAATAGCCATTAATGGACCTGTCCTCCATGAACTTATGTAGTTCTTTTTTGAATCCTGTTATGGTCTTGACCTTCACAATATCTTCTGGCAAGGAGTTCCACAGGCTGACTGTGCATTGTGTGAAAAAAAATACTTCCTTTTGTTTGTTTTAAACCTGCTGCCTATTCATTTCATTTGGTGACCCCTAGTTCTTGTGTTTATGAGATGGAGGAAATAACACTTCCTTATTTTCTTTCTCCACACCCGTCATGATTTTATAGATCTCTATCATATCCCCCCTTACTCGTCCCTTTTCCAAGCTGAAAAGACCCAGTCTTATTAATCGCTCCTCATACGGAAGCTGTTCCATACCCTAATCATTTTTGTTGCCCTTTTCTGAACCTTTTCCAATTCCAATATATCTTTTTTTAGATGGGGCAACCACATCTTCACGCAGTATTCAAGATGAGGGCATATCATAGATTTATATACAGGCAATATATTTTCTGTCTGATCCCTTTCTTAATGATTCCCAACATTCTGTTAGCTTTTTTGACTGCCGCTGCACATTGAGTGGATGTTTTCAGAGAACTAGCCACAATGACTCCAAGATCTTTCTTGAGTGGTAACAGCTAATGTAGACCCATCATTATGTATAGTTGGGATGTTTTCCAATGTGCGTTACTTTGCATTTATCAACATTGAATTTCATCTGACATTTTGTTGCCCAGTCACCCACTTTTGTAGCACTTTGCAATCTGGTTGGGATTTCAGTATCTTGAGTATAGAATCATAGAATATTAGGGTTGGAAGAGACCTCAGGAGGTCATCTAGTCCAATCCCCTGCTCAAAGTAGTTTTGTATCATCTGCAAATTTTGCCACCTCACTGTTTACCCCTTTTTCCAGATCATTTATGAATGTTGAATAGCACTGGTCCCAGTACAGACCCCTGGTGGACACCACTATTTACTTCTCTCCATTCTGAAAACTGACCATTTATTCCTACCCTTTGTTTCCTACCTTTTAACCAGTTACCAATCCATGAGAGAGCCTTCCCTCTTATCCCATGACAGCTTACTTTGCTTAAGAGCCTTTGGTGAGGGACCTTGACAAAGGCTTTCTGAAAATCTAAATACATTATATCCACTGGATTCCCCCCATCCACATGCTTGTTGACCCTCCTCAAAGAATTCTAGTAGATTGGTGAGCCATGATTTCCCTTTACAAAAAGCATGTTGATTCTTCCCCAACAAATTATGTTCATCTATGTGTCTGACAATTTTGTTCCCTACTAAAGTTTCAACCAGTTTGCCCGGTACTGAAGTCAGGCTTACCAGCCTGTAATTGCCAGGATCACCTCTGGAGCCCTTTTTAAAAATTGGCATCACATTACTTATCCTCCAGACATTTGGTACAGAAGCTGATTTAAATGATAGGTTACAAACTTCAATTAGTAGTTGGGCAATTTCACATTTGAGTTCCTTCAGAACTCTTTGGTGAATACCATCTGGTCCTGGTGACTTATTCCTGTTTAGTTTATCAATTTGTTCCAAAACCTCCTCTAATGACACATCAATCTGTGACAGTTCCTCAAATTTGTCACCTAAAAAGAATGGCTCAGGTTTGGGAATTTCCCTCACACCCTCAGCCATGAAGACCAATGCAAAGTATTCATTTAGTTTCTCCGCAATGGCCTTATTGTCCTTGAGTGCTCCTTTAGGATCTCGATCATCCAGTGGCCCCACTGGTTGTTTAGCATGCTTCCTGCTTCTGGTGTACTTAAAATATATATATTATTACTTTTTGAGTCTTTGGCTAGCTGTTCTTCAAATTCTTTTTTGGCCTTCCTAATTATATTTTTACACTTCACTTGCCAGAGTTTGTACTCCTTTCTATTTTCCTCACTAAGATTTAAATTCCACTTTTTAAAGGATGCATTTTTGTCTCACTGCATCATGTGATGCTGTACCTGCCCCATGAGGCATTGTAAACCATTCCCAAAGGACCCTGACGCCAGTTGCGCAGCGAGATAGCTATCCATAGTGCACTGATCTCTGTATCAATGCAAGCGCTGCTAGTGTGGATGCACTCTGCCGACACAAGGAGCATAGTGTGGAGATGCAAGAGCAGTTTACTTAAAGCAGCATAACTTTTGTCGACAAAACTCTGTAGTGTAGACCTGGCCTTAGAGATGCCCACAAGTGGGGTTTAATTTCCCCAGATTTCTGGGTGGAGGCTCAAACTGGTTCTGTTCTGTATTGTTAGGAGGAACCCCTAGATATTGAACCTGGCCCTTGTAGTTGCCAACTCCACCTGACAGAAGGGTTACATTCCAAGCTGACAAATAATTAAAGACCTTTCGCAATGTGCGCAGTGCAAAGTAACGCAAAGCTGCAGTACTGAAGTAACCGCATTTCTGCACAGATGCGCAGAGTCTGAGGTTGGAAAGGACTGTAGTGACCAGCCCCTGTGAGCTGTCGTTCCCTCCCTCCCCCGCCCACTTCAGAGAATCTAACTCAGCCATAGGCGCCGACTTCGTGGGTGCTCTGGGGCTGGAGCACCCACGGGGAAAAATTAGTGGGTGCTCTGCACTCACGGGCAGCCAAGCTCCCCTCACCCCCTGCCCTGGCCCCACCTCCTCCCCTAAGCACACCACGTCCCCGCTCCTCCGCCTACCTCCCAGTGCTTCCCGCTGCCTAACAGCTGTTTGGTGGCACTTCGGACTTTCCGGGAGGGAGGGGGAGGAGCGGGGATGCCGCATGCTCGGGGGGGGGGGTGGAGAAGAGGCAGGGCGGGGACTTGGGGGTAGGGGGTGGAATGGGGGCGGGGCGAGGGTGGCGCAGAGGCGAGAAGAGGCAGGGAAGGGGTGGGGCCAGGAGGGGTCGAGCACCCACCGGGCAAAGGGGAAGTCGGCGCCTATGAACCCAGGGGTCCCTGCTCCCAGCCCAGCACTTCTGGCTGAAGTAACATGGACTGAGCAGATGACATTTTCTAGCCTGGCGAGCTTGGGATAGCTCAATACTAGGAGCCCCCACATATATCTACATTGCACATGGGAGCGAGCTTCCCAGCCCAGGTAGACAGCCACACGCTAGCTCTGCTTGAGCTACTGCACTAGAAACAGCAGTGTGGACGTTGCGGCACGGGTTAGCCGTCTGAGCCAAGCCTGCCTGACTCCTGGGTCCGTACGTGGGTGGCTAACCCGAGCCAGCGCCTACGCCACAACCTCCACACGGCTGTTTTCAGTGCGGTAGCTCAGGCAGAGCTCGCATGTGTCTGTTACCCGGGCTCAGGGCTCACGCGCCGCTGCAGTGGAGACAGACCCTCCGTGTTTGAACAAACCAGGCATAACACAGCAGCCCAGCCCTGGCTACACGATGCATCCAAACGACCCTCAGGTTATAACAGGCCCAAAGGACAGCAAAGCGCACACCCTGGCACAGCACACCCTGCCTCCCACATAACCAGCATGAGGAGCAAACTGGAAAGAGCAGAGAAAGGAGAGTCAATCCCAAGTTCCCATGGCAACCCTGCAACAACTTCAGACACTGGCTTCAATCTTTGCACCATCGGCTCTTGGTCTCTGCTGGGTCACGTCACCCACTGAACCAGTGACAAGGATTTATCTGCTTTTCACTCACCAGGGGGGCGGGGGAAGAGATTCCTGCACTATAACCAACCTGAGCAGTTGCTTCAGTTTGCCTGATTCTCATCTCATAAAGACAAACAGCCGGCATGATCCCCAGCTGGTGTAAGACCCCCTAGCTCCACTGTCCTGACTAGACTTTACTTATTTACATCAGCTGAGGAGGGTCTGGCCCAAGGGAAAACCAGCATAAGAAAGAACTGACTTAGTCAGTTCATGGACTCAGCAGCATAGATCTGGCACATCACCAGGGCACTATAGCTGAAGGACTCTGAATGCCTGCTCTAGCCAGTGGATTTCTGCACAAACAGAATAGGACTCGGAGGTTCCTCACACTTCCAGTCTAAATGGACAGCTTGGGATTCTGCTAATGCTCAAGGAGTGTTCCGCCTTTTCTTGGTGGGCTGGGAGGAGCTGATGCGGGACCTCAGGCCATGGAGTGAAATATTCATGGCACTCATTATGTCTCAGCTACCAGATTCTGACCTGGGCAGCAAGCCATGCATATCATCAATAATTCTGCCCCTTGGTGCTTTTCAGTCTGGCCTGTAGCACAGTCCTTGTGCTGCTCGCACATCCCAGCCAATCAGTTCAATGGAGCTTTGCGGGCATTCTACTGATTCCCAGGTGGCTGGTAGTTTTAACTTGTGACTCAAAGACGGAGCTCCTCCACTTGCCTTCATGGCAGCTTGACACCAGTTGGGGTTTCTCCTTCTCTCGGTCATGTCTCAAGAGTCCCAGCTGGCCTGAATTTCTCCTGCTTGCTGCAGCCATTCACAGCTGTGCAAAGTGAGTGTGAAATGCAGGTGCTGGTGAAAGTGAGAGGATAGTTGTGTTCCGGGGGTGTTTTACACCTGCTGTACACAGATGTAAGTGACAGGGAAGGGGATAATTCGATCCACAGGTGTACAAATCATGGAGCTCACCACTCCTGCTCTCCCCAGTCCTGGGACCACTGGGAACCAGACCAGTTCCAATGCATAACTGAGAGAAGCCCTTAGGCTGATTGGGGCCAAAACCTGAACCAGCAGAGTGTAGTGGCCCCCTGGCCGTGCTCCCTCCATTGGCAGCATGGAGGCTGGCAGTGAAGGGATCTCTATGCTGGCACTATGTCATTGAAAGATCCCCTTAGCACTGAGTGATCCTCTTGGATACAGCTTCACTCAACCTCGCCAGCCAGAATCTGTGTTGCCATTGCACCACAGTGCAGGATCTGGCCCGGTGGTCCTGCAGCCTGTAAAGTGGTGTTGGGAAGAGTGACTCGGCTCCAAGGAACTCAGCTCTGTCTCTCGTATCTTTCCATCTGGCTGCAAATGATGCTACAGGACATTTACTCTCATCATTGTGAAGTTCTCAAATACCCCACTTTTGTGGGGCTGAAGGGTGCACTTCAGAAGCAGTAGTGAACGTGATAATGTGATCTCCTAGTTCTCTGATTTACCAGATCTCGGCAAGCCCCTTGGCAGTGCTGCCATGATGCAGATGTTTTCACTGCCCCATCCCTAAGCAGAGCTTGCAGCCAGCCACACATGGTCATCTCCACAAGGCATCGGAGTTCCCGAGAGCTCCTGGGAGGAGGAAATGATGTGAGTGCAAAGCCAGTTATCCCGTGGGGCCTTGAGTTGCTCCCAAGTTGCATGGATGATTTGAGAGATACAATCTTCCTCAAAGAGGAAATGACAAGAGGACTCGTGGCCAAGAGATCTCCTCATGTGACAACACCATGTCCCTCTTCAGCTCCGACTGGTACAAATACTCTCTCCCTCGTCCTCCTGGTTTCCAAGAGTGCTGACCACGGCAGTGGGGTCAGAAGATATGTCAGCTGGCGAAGGAAGCACTGAGTGAGTTCAACTGCTGGAAAGCATTTTCCCATCCTTTGGCTCATGTCCAGCGATGTCCCTTTTCAGTGAGGTAGCCCAAAGCGCTGGCACTGTACAGAATGGGCAGTAGTGGGGACAGGATGCCACAGATCCATGAACCCCCCCGCGCTTGCTAGTGAAAGTGTTCTCCATTTAGCTCTATTTGTGCATCCTTTATGCCTGGTGATGGCACAGCCCACTTCTTTCCGGAAAAGTTCACGTTTCCTGGAGGTGTGGTTTGAGACTCACTGTCGGATATATGTCAGTTACAGAAAGTGGGAGAGTCCCTCTTGAGCGGCAGCACCAGCTGGTCACTGAGCAAGAGACACCATCTAGAACTGCACCCACTCCTGTCTCAGGAAGCTGCAGGGTCCCTGCAGGGTCCCCAAGACACTAACGAACAGCCACAGTCCTTGCCTGGTAGTAAGTACAGCCTGTGCTCGGTAAGCCAGCTCCAGGGACACCACTTTGTTTGGCATCAGTGTTTTATTTGACTTTTAAATAACTATTTTATCATGTTTTCCTGGCCACTACAGATGAAGTGCAGCAGTTTCATAGGTGATGACATGTGTGAGGGGATTGTTGGCCCCTTACTAAAACTTAGTGGGGGGTTTTGGTTGGCCATCTATTTAGAAAAGCTGGACATGCACAAGTCCATGGGTCCGGATCTAATGCAGCTGAGGGAGTTGGAGGATGTGATTGCAGAGCCATTGGCCATTATCTTTGAAAACTCATGATGATTGGGGGAAGTCCCGGACAATTGAAAAAAGGCAAATATAGTGCCCATCTTTAAAAAAGGGAAGGAGGAGAATCTAGGGAACTACAGACCGGTCAGCCTCACCTCAGTCCCTGGAAAAATCATGGAGCAGGTCCTCAAGGAATCCATTTGAAGCACTTGGAGGAGAGGAAGGTGATCAGGAACAGTCAACATGGATTCACCAAGGGCAAGTCATGCCTGACCATCTTGATTGCCTTCTATGATGAGATATGGGGAAAGCGGTGGACGTGATATATCTTGACTTTAGCAAAGCTTTTGATACTGTCTCCCACAGTATTCTTGCCAGCAAGTTAAAGAAGTATGAATTGGATGTTGGGGGGGGGGGGGGGGGGAGTTGATAGCAGTCTTCAACTACCTGAAGGGGGTTCCAAAGAGGATGGAGCTCGGCTGTTCTCAGTGGTGGCAGATGACAGAACAAGAAGCAATGGTCTCAAGTTGCAGTGGGGGCGGTCTAGGTTCGATATTAGGAAAAACTATTTCACTAGGAGGGTGGTGAAGCACTGGAATGGGTTACCCAGGGAGTTGGTGGAATCTCCATCCTTAGAGGTTTTTAAGGCCTAGCTTGACAAAGCCCTGGCTGGGATGATTTAGTTGGTGTTGGTCCTGCTTTGAGCAGGGGATTGGACTAGATGACCTCCTGAGGTCTCTTCCAACCCTGATATTCTATAATCTTCCGGTACCAAAAGAAAGGGGAAGGGTCAATGGGAAGCCAAAACCCTGAGACTGACAGTCCCCAGGGGCAATGGGGAGAGATCAATGGTCCAGGTCAGCCTGATTGACAGGGCGGGCAGGCTAATGAGGCAGTCAGGACACCGTCCTCCGTGAGAACTGGAATTATCTGGACCGGAGCGGGGCTGAGCTAAGGAGAGAGCGGAAGCCTGAGCTGAGCTGGGGAGCAGAGCTGCGCCGGCCAGAGAAGCAGCCCAGGAGGCAGAGTAGAGCTGGGGCTGGAGCCGTCTGGAACTGGGTGCAGTGACTAGCTGGGGAGAGCAAGGGGGCACCCTGGGCAGCAGGCACAGTGCAGGGAGACGCCCCCAGCCAAAAGGCCTTGCAGGCCAGGCTGGGGTGGGATGGGGTGGAGAGGAATCGTAACCCCAATGGGGGTGGGGGGCTCACTGGGAAGAAGGTCCTGCCACCTAGAGCCTGAAGGCATGTGGCCACCGCCAGAGTGAGTGACCAACCTGCGGCACCTCTGCAGTGCAGCCAGGCCTGGGCAGGAGGCGTGGGACATATGAGAGACAGACTGTGAACTTCTCTTTCATTCCAGAGATGGCTGGTTGTGATGTCCCCGTGTAGGGTTGCCAACCCTTCTGGTTTCACTGGGAGTCTCCTGGAATCAGGCCCTATCTCCTACTGAAGCCAAACGGGGAGATTTTAGGTGCTAAAAGTCTGGTGGCGCAGTAGGGCTAAGGCAGGCTCCCTGCCTGCCCTGGCCCCGCACTGCTCCCGGAAGCAGCCAACACGTCCCTGTGGCCCCTCAAAGTTATTATTTTTACATAAACTCATGATTGTAAAGCCAATCTCATGATTTGGGTGAGCCTGACTCATGATTTTGAACATTTGGGCTTGACAATACTTTGAAAGTGACTTTAAAGTGTCAGTTTCACTCCTGTTTAAAGTGAATGTCTAGTCGATTATTTGTTTGGGGTAGCACCCATAGAGCCCCAGGCAGGTGCAATATAAACTCATGGGGCCTTGCCCTAGTAGGATGTTTCCAAAAGTTAAATGATCTATTCCAAGCTTTGTGAACTGCAAAAAAGTGATAGGAAGTCATCTAGATTTTTCTACAATTATTTCAACTATTGTATTCAAGAGGTAGTAACAAGGTAAAAATATACATTACAATTTGAAACCTAACCAGTGTCCCTTAAGTGACTTGACACAAGCTGTCAGAACATGTTAGTATTAGAACTGAGTGGGTCTAATATTTATTTAATTTTCTTTCCTTATATAGGAATTAGATACAGTGCTTCTCTCGGCTTATTTCTAAATTATTATCTGCAGAAACAACTGGAGTTTTCAGGTGCCTACATAGCCCCTGGAATCACGGTTAAAGTTGCCCCCCCCCCCCTCCAAATCTGAAATGGTGCCTCTGCGGCTGCACTGAAATAACATGCAGAACAAACCAAATTGGGGGGGGGGGGGGGAGATTCCACTGCAGGAGCAGGTTCTGCACCCACAGCCCTGCCAAGCGCATTCTCTGACCGTCCCCACTAACTGCAAATCACTGCAACCAGCATCAGTGGCAGCTTCATCCCTCACTACTTGCCGAAGCACCGAGGCTCCCAGCTGCAACTGCACGTCCTGATCCCGCAGGCCCATGTGTGGCGTGACAGCATTGGTTCTGCTGACTCAGCCCGAGCAACAGCGTGTGCCAGTAACTTTATGAGCAGAGCAGGCGTGGCCCGGAACATCCTGATGACTCAAATTGTTATCTGTGATCACCCGACGTGCCTCCCGTCTGCCACAGGCATTGCAGGTGGTGGCTGCAATACAGGCCTAGCTTCTATGCAGTTTGCGCCATGCTGGAATCCCCCAGCCATGCCCAGGCTCCAGATCCTTGTGGGAACATATGGTGGGTGGGGGGACTACTGAGGGGAACTCAGGCTCTCTCCATCCCCCTTGGGCAAGGCCATCTTCACACTTGTGACCTTCTCCCACAGCCATAGGCACCGACTCCAACTCACACAAAAAATAGGAGGTGCTCAGCACCCACCAGCCAGAGCTGTTGGGCAGGGCCACCCATCAGCTATTTGGTGGGAGGCACTTGCGGAAGGGCGGAGAGCAGCAATCAGTGGGCAGGCGGCCTCGGGGGAGGGAGCAGAACAAGTGCGGAAAGAGGTGATGCGAGGGCGGGGCCTTGGGGGAGGAGGTGGAGTGGGGATGGAGCACCCACTGGGAAAACCAAAAGTCAGTGCCTGTGCCCACAGCAGCCCTCCCATGCCAGAGCTGTCCAGGCCTGCAGGGGCAGTAAACAGTGCCCTGGAAAGGGAGAAGTGACGTACTCCTGCCCCAGAGCAGAGCGGGTGACCATACATCTAGTTTTGGCTGGGACAGTCCCTTTTTTAGGCCGTCACGGCCATCCCGACTTTTTTGACAAAACTGAGCATTTGTCCCATTTGTTCTTGCCAACTGATCATCCCTAGTGGGATGGGGAGGAACATATGGGGGGGAGGGCGCTGGAGGCTAGGGTTGGGTTGGCCAGTCCACCCAGTGTGCAGAAGGAAGAGGGGGGCCTCAAACAGCCCCACACGTAGGCAGGTAGCGGGCGGGCTCAGACTGGCCCTACATGTGGGCAGGCAGCACGGAGGATCGGACCACTGGTCCCATGCAGCCAGCCTCACATCTGCCTGGGGGAGTGGGAGCCTCAGGCCAGCCCAGGGTTGTCCCGTTTTCCCTTTGGGAAAATATGGTCACCCTAAGCCAGGGGTGGCCAACCTGAGCCTGAGAAGGAGCCAGAATTTACCAATGTGCATTGCCAAAGAACCACAGTAATACAGCTGAGCCCCGCATCAGCTCCTCCCAGCGCCTCCCACCCACCAGCAGCCCCACCGATCAGCGCCTCCCCCTCCCCCCCCGATTAGCTGTTTCATGGCGTGCAGGAGGCTCTGGGGGAGGAGGGAGGAGTGAGGGCACGGCCGGCTCAGGAGAGGGGGTGGGAAGGGGTGGAGTGGGGGCAGGGCCTGTGGCAGAGCCAGGGGTTGAGCAGTGAGCACCCCCCGACACATTGAAATGTTGGCGCCTGTAGCTCCAGCCCCAGAGTCGGCGCCTCTACAAGGAGCCGCATATTAGCTTCTGAAGAGTTGCATGTGGCTCCGGAGCCACCCGTTGGCCACCCGTGCCCTAAGCTGATGGGAGCTGGGAGCGCTTGGATCGGTGCTGGCCCTACGCAGGGCTGAGCTGTGGGGCACGGTCTGGCCCCAAGGGGGAGCAGTTATTCACACCATGCGAAGAAGGCAGTGCTCATCTATGTGCACTTTTTGGTTTCGGGTTCACTTCAAGAACTCCTCTGAACCCGGCTCAGAGGCGAGGCCATTGTGTAGCTCCTCAGGGGCCCTGATGCACTCATTCACCAATGTCTCCAGTCGCTAATGCAGAGGTCCCCAAACTATGAGCGCCACCCAGCCCTGCCCAGCCCCCAGCTCTGTTCCAGTTCCACCCTGCCCCCAGCCATGGCTCCCAGCCCCATGCCTGACCCCGTCCCCAGTCTCAGCGCGATTCTGACCCCCATCACAGCCTGGCTGTGGCTCTGCTCCTGCCCCCAGCCTTGGCCCCTGGATGTGACTCCAGCCCTAGACCCAGACCCAGACCCATCCCCAGCAGCAGCCCCTGCCTAGGCCCCCTTACCCCATCCATGCCCCCCCTCCCCCAGAGCCACAGCCCCGTTCCTGGTCCTGGCTGCACGGGGCTGCAGACGGGGGAAGGGGAGGCACGACCCTCAAAAGTTTGGGGACCGCTGCACTAGCTTATCCTTGCTGAACATCAGTGTGTCCTGTAAAAATACCATCTTTCATCTACCGCCAGCTGGGGCCACGTGTGCTGAGTAAACCAGGGCCTGAAGCAGAGCTGAAGGGACCTGTCAGACCTGTTTTCTATGTGTTGTATTAGACAAGACTGGAGTGAGCTTCTAACATTAACCCAGAGAGAGTAAGAGGGATCCCCAGCCCGGGGAGGGGGTGGGGGTGAGGGTTTCCCACTGGCTATGCACTGGCCTCCTCATTAACTCCTTGGTGCTCACCCCCTTGTCTCTCATGCTAATGACAGAGGCAGTTTCGGCAGCTGAGCCGCACACAGCACAGGCACGGGAGCTGTGGGCAGACACTGGGCTAGGCAGAATCTGGATCTCACTTCAAATCGTATTATAAGTTCAAACTTCACTTAGAAACATCATTTAGGGCAGTGGTTCTCAACCTATTTACCACTGGGCCGCATATGTGGCCCACAATGTGTTATGTGGGCCGCATCCAATACTATCTCTATGGCCCTGAGGATGTCATATGGGCCGCAGCTCTGTGCTGATTGGGCCGCAAGTGGCCTGTGGGCTGCAGGTTGAGAACCACTCATTTAGCGGAAGGAGAAAACAGCTTCATGGCCCTTTCCCATCTCCAGGGTCTGCAATGAACTCCAGGGTGGGTGAGCAGCTCCTGGCCCATCTAGTCCTTTGCCAGGGCAGTGCTGGAGGGACTAAGAGGCCCCATCCCCTATCTGGTCCCTTTCACCCATGGCCACTCCACCACATCCCCCCCAATTCCATTGTCGAGGGAAGAATCGCTCTGACCTTCTCCAGACCCAGCCTCCAAAGAGAGCAACGCACACCAACCCTCACCCCACCTGTTAGACCCGGGTGCTCAACCCCGGGGTGGGGACCTGAAATTGGGTCGCCAGAATGTTTCAAGGAGTCGCATGACAGCTCCGGTGGCTCCTGTCCCACGTGGCTGGCTGGGCTCACCTCCCTGCTCCAGACACTGCAACCTCTGGGCTCCCAGCGCCACTCAGGTTTGGCCCAGCCGTCATGATGACGGGAGCCTGTCATCATGGCCAAATGTGGGTGAGTGGCGCTGCCACCCTATGAGCTAGGTCACAAGTCCACTCACACACATTGGGTCCAGTCAGGGGGGCGGGGCCAAACCTGAGCGGTGCTGCAGCCCCAGAGATTACAATGCCTGGAGCCAAGAGCCAAGCCCAACTAGCCCCACAGCACAGGAGCTGCAGGAGCCACCACTGTGGGGTGAGTGCCAGGCAGGGCCCAACCCCCCAAGGGGGGTAGGATCTCACTGAAACCATCCCAGGGCCTCCACCCCCCCGGGTCGCGACAGACCATCAACACTGACAAATGGGTCCTGAGCCCCAGAAGGTTGAGAACCACTGTGTTAGATTGTCATAGGGGTGCCTAAAGGACAGGGGAGAGGGAGAGACAGACAGAGTAAGCAGCAGGCAGATGTGGGGGAGGGGGTTTACAGGACCCTCCAATTAATGATGTCAAGAGGCAAGTATAATTACCCAAAGACCCTTTCCTTTCCTCTGGCCCATGGCTGGGGCCCACAAATGCTGCATCAATGAATGCAGCAAAAACTGAGCCCACCCCTCCAGTGAGCCATGTGGAACCTGCAAATAGGAGCCAAATGGCCCTTGCTGCTTCTGCTCAGTGGGGGAGGGGGAGAAGGTTCGTGGAGAGTGAAAAACTGAGCTTTTAAATTTTTTTTTACAAGGTCTGGGGTACCCTAGCTCTACCCCTCACCCCCCACTTGGCCTGGGCGAGGCACATGGGAATATGGCCCCAAACGCCCCCATGGTCAGCAGCTCCCCAAACCCTCCAGCTCTCCCAAGCCTCCGAGTCGCCCTCTGGGTACCAAGACTGTCACTCCCTGTACAAACATTGCTGAGACTCGTGACTGGTTTATGGAGCAGGAAGCACACCTGTAATTGTGAAGCAAATGTTTACAAATAAGAGGCAGGCCTGTGGCCTGGCAGGAGTTACCCAAGTGGCAGCTGGAGTGATAAGGAGCAGCAGCGAAGTTCCTGGGGTCAGCTCTCCACAAACACAGAGCAATGCCCTGCCTTGCGCTAGTGCTGTTCATCAGAAGGCCACTAGTGCGCCAGAAATAGCCCCTCCTGTGAGGCTGGAAAGCATTATCCTCATGTTAGAGATGGGGAAACTGAGACACGGAGAGGACAAGTGTCTTCCCCAAAGGCACGTAGCCATGGAACCCAGGAGTCCTGGCTGCCAGACCTTGATCTAATCACTCCCTCCTTTCCAAACCAGCCGAAACCATTTTAAAGAGAAGAGCGACGAACACACTTTCCAACACGGGGTTTTCACATAACTCAGCACTAGCACTAAAACCAGAGAAACTTTTCAAGATTCACAAATGTGTTCACCAGACCAGCCCCCGGCAGCCACCTGGAATCCAGTGAGGAACAAGGAAAGGAATTGGGCGCTTTAATTCACAGAAGTGTTTGGGACCCAGGATTTTCTCATTATTCAACCAGCTCTAGAACTGTTCCCCATTCATTCTAGTAACATTCCCAGTGAGTGGTTTCCCTGGACACTCAAAGGGACCTTTGGGTCTAAATGTAAGGGGACTGTTGCCCCTTACTAACATTCAGTGGGGCTGTTTTGGTTGGCTAGCTCCCAGCACTAAAAGGGGAAGGGTCGATGGGAAATCAGGACACTGAGACTGACAGTCCCCAGGAACAATGGCGAGAGGCCAATGCTCCAGGTCAGCCTGATTGACAGGGCGGGCAGGCTAATCAGAGGGTCAGGAGGCCAGGGAGGTCCCGTCCTCCGTGTGAGCTGGAATTGCCTGGGTCAGACTGAGTGGGGCCGAGCTAAGGAGAAAGCAGGGGCCCAAGCTGAGCTGGAGAGCAGAACCGTGCCAGATCCAGAGGGGCCAGAGACGCAGCCCAGGGAGAGCAGATCCTGTGCTGGGAGCAGAGCCGCAGCCACAGAGCCAGAGACGCGGCCCAGGGAGAGCAGATCCTGTGCTGGGAGCAGAGCCGCAGCCACAGAGCCAGAGACGCAGCCCAGGGAGAGCAGATCCTGTGCTAGGAGCAGAGCTGCAGCCACAGAGCCAGAGACGCGGCCCAGGGAGAGCAGATCCTGTGCTGGGAGCAGAGCTGCAGCCACAGAGCCAGGTGTGGTGAGCAAGTGGGGCCAGCCAAGGGGGGACCTTGGGCAAAGGGCCCAGCACAGAAAGACACCCCCAGACAAGGGCCCTTGCAGGCCAGACCGGGAGGGGGACCGTAACCTGACGGGGGGCTGACGCTGGGAAGAAGGGTCCCACCACTCAAAGCCCGGAGGTGTGTGGCCACCACCATTGCAAGTGTCCAACCCGCAGCATACCTGCAGCACAGCCAGGGCCTGAGACGGAAATCTGGGACCTACAAGGAACAGACTGCGAAGTGCCCTGACGTTCCAGAGACACTGCTTGTGATAATCCCTGCCACAGAGCGGGGTGATGTGTTTTCCTTTAACCTTTCCCATTTTTCCTCATTCTTTTTTTAAAATTAATTGTTAATTAAACAACTTGTATTTGCTTTAAATTGTATGAAATGATCAGTGGGTCAGGGAGGTGCCCAGTGCAGAGAGAGTACCCCGGAGTGGGGACACCCTAGCCCCTGTCCTGGGTGACCACAGCAGGGTTGGGGGTTGAGCCCCCCAGGAATCCTGGGCCCAGCCTTGTCGGGGTTTACGAGGACTCTGCCAGACAGGAGAGTGGAAGGGGAGTCCTCAAGGGCAGGGAGGCCTCTGGGTAAAGGAAGTGGGAGTGAGGACTCAGATCCTTTCGCTAGCCCACTTCACCGGGGTAGTGCAGAAGCCAGGAAAGTTCCCCACAATAGCGGGACCATTCCCCCGCTTACATAAAGCAGGTTTGTGCCGCACTCCTTTTGCTGCCATAGCACTTCCCAAACACTCCTATGCAGTGCCTGGGTGCTCCAATGCAACCCGCCCAGCCGGCCCTGCCCCGCCACTGCTCTCCCAGCCCTGCCACTGCCCGCCCAGCCGACCCTACCACGCTACCGCCCTCCCAGCCCTGCCCCGCCACCGCCCTCCCAGCCCTGCCACCGCCCGCCCAGCCGGCCCTGCCCTGCCACCGCCCGCCCAGCCCTGCCACCGCCCACCCAGCCGGCCCTGCCCCGCCACCCCACTGCCTGGGCTCCAGCTTTCTCTGCAAGGACTGCTGCTCTGCTCGCCTCGCTCCCTCCCTGACTTGCTGATCATCCCCACCTGGCCCCTGCCCAATTTGTCCCAGCATCTCAGCTGCTGTCTCCAGGCAGCTTCCTAAGGAGTCACCCTTTTCCATCTTCCTGCTGCCTGGCTGCAAGGGCCTCGAGATCCTGTCTGTCTCCAGAAATCCGGCAGCTCTGGGCACCTGGCCAAGCCCTGGGACCGCGGCTCTGCTCTCGCGCTGGCCTTTGTTTGGGATCTCAGGGACAACAACAAAGCTATTTCAGTCCTTAAGGCTCTTGTGAAGGCCCTCGCCCTTCCGCAGCCTCAAACAGGATGGCAAGAAACCAGCGTCAGGCCCACCCATGCAGGGTGCCTTCCTCTGCAGCCCTGGGCCATGGGGTCCTCCCCAGAAACTTCAACAAGGGCTCCGCACCCCTCCGGGAGCTGTATACAATCCCAGAGTTCAGGGACTCCAGGCCATGGCAAAATACATGTGGGGGCAAGGGGAATCTCAGACCCCCAGAGCCTGACAGGATGCTCTGAAATGACTTCCCCTCCCCACCCCCCACAATGACATGCATTCCAGCCCTGGCACAGAAAAGCACATAGGCTGATGTTTGACTGCAAACGCTCAAAGCTGCAAAAGCTGGCTGAGAGGGAGGGCAAGACTGTGGTGTTTACCCAGAGCCGCAAGGGCAGCTCCAAAGGGATGGGTCTCCCAGAGCAACAGAGAACACAGGGGAAGCTGCCCGCTCCCACGCCAGGTCCAGCCAGTTCCTTAGGCAGCATGGCTGCCTTCTCCCCCTGCCACCTCCGCATTTGCAGCAGTGTGCCCTGGGGTGCTGTAGGCTTTAGCCCTTGTGTGGGGTGGGGAAAGGCCAGGCACAGTTTTGTCCTAAATTAAGGGCAGAGCCGCCCCTTCGCTTGGGCTGGGCAACTTGCTGGAGGTTTAAGGAAACAAGACTCTGGCACCATCCCATTGGGGTGACATCCCTGCAGCCCTACATGTGCCGGTGTAGCAGAGCCCAGACCCAAGGGATTGAGATCAGTGTCAGGCCAAGGACCTTACAGTGATTTCCCACTGACACTGGAAACTCCCAGGTCATATCCATTTCACCAGATTCAACCCAGTTTGAATTTTATTTTCCATTTCTTTGCGTGTGCAATTTTTGGGGAAAAAATATGCATTTTTAATTTGACATTTTCATTTTTTTGTTTTTTCCTTATTTTCTTTTAGGAACACAGGACCGCATCATCAAGTCCAGTCCCTTGCTATCACAGGCAACCCCGCCAGATCAGCCCCTTCATAAACTTATCAAGCACCATCTTCCCCTCCGCCCCCCCCCGGCATTTTCAGGGGTGGATGGTGAATGATTTTAAGAACATAAAAACAGCCTTACTGAGGCAGATCCATGGTCCATCTTGCCCAGTATCCTGTGTTCCCACAGTGGCCAGATGCTTCAGAAGGAATGAACAGAACAGGGCAATTATCAAGGGATCAATCCCCTGTTGTCCACTCCCAATTTCTAGCAGTCAGAGATTTAGGGACACCCAGAGCATGGGGTTGCGCCCTGACTATCTGGGCTAATAGCCATTGATGGACCTATCCCCCATGAACTTATCTCATTCTTTTTAAACCCACTTATACTTCCTTCACAACCTCCCCTGGCAACGAGTTCCCCAGGTTCAGTGTGTGTTGTGTGAAGGAGGACTTCCTATTGTTTGTTTTAAACCTGTTGCCTATTAATTTCATTGAGTGACCCCTAGTTTTCATGTTATGTGAAGGGGTAAATAACACTTCCTTATTGACTTTCTCCATACCAGTCATTATCTTATAGACCTCTATCATATTCCCCCCCCCCTTAGTCGTCTCTTTTCCAAAGTGAACAGTCCCAGTCTTTTTACTGTCTCCTCAGATGGAAACTGTTCCATATTCCTAATCATGTTTGTTGTGCTTCTCTGTACCCTTTCCACGTTAATATACCTTTTTTGAGATGGGACAACCAGAACTACACACAGTATTCAAGGTGTGGGTGTACCATGAATTTATACAGAGGCAATATGATATTTCTGTCTTATTATCTATCCCGTTCCTAACATTCTGTTTGGTTTTTTGACTGCTGCTGCACATTGAGCAGATGTTTTCAGAGAACTATCCACAATGACTCCAAGATCTCTTTCTTGAGTGGTAACAGCTAATTTAGACACATCATTTTGTATGTATTTTCTAAAAGATCTGGGGGGTAAGGAAGAAAAGGAAACAAGAAACAAAAATATTTTAAATCACTTTTTTAAAAATCACAACAATGGACAATTTTCCATTTAAAAGAATTATATTTGGAAAAAATAGCCATTTTTCAATGAAAAACTTGTTGGAAAAATGTCACCAGCTCTTACTTAGACCCCACTGGGAGAGGAACCTTAAGCAAAGAAATCCAGACATGGATTCACTTGAGAGACGGGCCAGTTAACAGTGCATGTGTTCTGAGCATCCCTGATATCTACAGCCTTCCAGGCCACCATAAATGCCATCCCTAACTCCTCATGGTCACTGTGCTCAGGATAGCACCTGACATGCCAGGTGGCTACACACTGCCCCGGCTGACTCACTGTTAGAGATGTGGGATCCAGTTCTCATGTACACCAGGAATGCCATGTGCACAGGGGTTCTCCCTGCCAGAGTACAGCCCTGGTCCCAGCCACTGGCATGGAGGGACCTGCCAGGAATGAGGAGGGTGGGGAAGGGGTGAACTGCACTATAGCTATTCTCTGCTCCCCAGGGCACAAAGAGGATAATAGGAGACACAGCATAAATTAGAGCAGTTTTAATTTAAGGGGGAAGAAGCAGAAACTCAAGGGAAATCCTGCCCATGAAACATCTTGTGTGGCAGAGACAGTGTGGGTTATTTGCTGGTGCAGAGATTGGTGTAGAGGTGTTTCCTGTTCACATGCTCAGGGCTTAAATCTAATCTAAGACATGGTCAAGTAGATTGTTTAAACACTCAGTACAGCCGCTGTGCACTGAAGCACAATAGCACAGGTCTGATTTCATGCCTCAGTGAGAGCTGAACCTGGAGAACAAGCTGGGGCAATCGCTTGGGAAATGGTTTCGCTAACAGCTGAGGCCATGTCTGCCGAGGTGTCCCTTGCCCTGCCCCAAATCACCCTACATGAAAGAAGCAGCAGGGAGTGAGTACCAGGCTGCCCTCCCAGCCCAGCCCAGGGCCTAGGCCATTTGGGGACTCGCTCATGGAGATCGGACTGTCTTTGGAAATGCCAGTGCAGTTCTGTGCTGAAAAGTGACACCTTAGGACTCCTTGCTTAGGTGTACAAGGGAAGGCTGTTTTCTCTGACTGCCGACCCTGCAGCCCCATCCTGGGACCAGAGAGTCACGCCAGGGATCTTCCTTGGCTGCGCCATCACCAGGAAATAAGGTTCTGCAGGCCAAGTTCTGCCCTCAGAGACCCCCGTGCATCTCCCCCCCCCCCCCCGCCCCCATACTGCTGGCTTGGCACATCGCAGACCTGGTAATGGTGCTGGACAGACCCCCACACACACCTCCCCCGGAGTCGGAATAGCAAGCACAAGAGTCCCCCTGAATCCGATAGACACGAAGAGCAGCTTCGGCGGGAACACTTTGCTGAGAAGGGGCCGTTTACATGGTAAAGCACTGAACCTGGCTGAGAGATCCCGTGCATGGTTGACCTTTCACACATGAACATCACTCTGCAGGCTCCCTCCCTGAGGTTTTATTCCCTTTGCTCCCAGCACACGTTGCCTCCTGATTGCTTCCCATCAGCCTCGTGCCACCCCCAGCCCACACTATCTGCCCTCAGGCCCCAGTCCTGAGACCCCAACACACTATGAAGGGTGCAGTGGAAACTGCCTCAAATTACTGACGACTCCAGATTTGGAGGCCCCCTCTGTGCGCTGAGTTTGCGGGTCTCAGTTGGGTTCCTAGCTGGTTGTCACTAATAACAACTGATCCTAACCAGCCCCCTCGCTGGCTGTCTCAGCAGAGGGGCCAAGCCCTGACTGGGCCATGGAGACTAACTCCCTTCTTCCCTCTGGATTGGGGCCAGTTCCCCCTTGCCTGGCCCTGGTGAAGTCAGGTGCAGTCATGCAAAGCGAGTGCCATGTGGATGTAAAATACCACCAGATTAGAATGTGTGCGGGCAGTCTAAATGGCTCCCCAAACTGCAGGACAACACAGAATCACACCCCAGGGAAGGATTCATGGGTGGAGACAATCTACTCAACTGTGTCTGTTCTGGGGAGGAGTGGGGGAAGGGTGGGTGCAGAGGTGGCATTCCTGCACCTTTCCCATTTAACTCTGCCCCATTACGTGCTGGATTGAATTAGGCTAGACTAGGAATCCTAGAAGTATATCACAGTCAAACACATCTCAGAGGATCCTGGCTGCTTAAGCCCCAGAAACCACAATTGCCCATAGAATCCTTGGGAACTGCTTTCCACTGTCTGGCACCAAGCACTTGCCAGTGTCCAGGTCAATTTGCTCTGCTAGTCAGTTACGGAGTGAGTTATTGCTACAGCAGTGGCCCAAGGGATGAAACAAAGTCTTGCCCCAACCTGACTAACCTTCATTCTTCAG
The DNA here is from genome assembly GCF_028017835.1 of Emys orbicularis. Lineage (NCBI taxonomy): Eukaryota > Metazoa > Chordata > Testudines > Emydidae > Emys > Emys orbicularis. The sequence goes on along the minus strand of NC_088701.1, from coordinate 7,346,553 downwards.
TGCCGGCTCCCTGCACCCAGAGCCTGTCACAAGAAACCATCCCCTCCCCGCCCTTCCCCACAGGCAGAGCCCTGCTAGCACCTTGGCACGCACACCTGCGGCTCTCACAAACACTAGGCAAGGCAACACGAAGCAGCTTCAGTAGTTACCCATCGGATGCCCTGTATCCTGGGCAGGCTGCCTGCCTCGCCCTCCAGCTGGATCTGGTAGCGGTAGCTCCGGAACAAGTGCATCTTCTTCAAGAGCAGATAGAGCAGATGCCCTTCAGCAGTGGGGTCTCCAAGCCCACCTGGAGGCGTTGGCAAGTCCTCGAGGAGAGGTCCGACATGCCACCTGCCCTGCCTGCCCCAGGCCACCTGTGTGCAGAGAGAAACCCTTGGCGTTCAGCCTGGGCCCGGGGGAGGCTCTGGCCAAACCCCCCCAGGCTTTCCGCTTTCTCTGCCCTCCACCTCCCCAGCATGAACCGCAGCCAGCAGCGAACTCGCTCCGTGTCCCGTCCCCTCTCGGTGCGTCACTCACCTGCATGTCCCGCGGCTGAGCCTGGCGCGGGGTCCGGCTCCCAGGTGTCCCGCCGGCTGCCCCAGCCCGTAGGGCGGTGCCAGGAACAGCTGGACTGGCGCGCGGAGAGCCCCACCGCTCCCACCTTTTGGGTCGGGGTGCTTAGGACCCCGGGGGTGCCCTGGGCAAAGCCATGGCTCCCGGGCACCAGTGGGGAGCCGGGATCCTGCTCCCTGAGCCCTGCCTCCGGCTGGAGACACGCTCCGTGCCGGGCTGCTGCGCCTCCCCTCCGCGGGGAACTGGGAGCGAGCGCAGGAGACGCTCCAGCGCTTGGCACAGGACCCGAAACTCCTCAGCTGGAAAAGCCTCCAGCCCGGGCGGCGAGCGCCACGCCCCCGGAGCGGCGCGCACCAAGCCCGTGTAAACCCTCCCTGGCGGCGCAGCGCGCCTAGGGACCGGGCGCTGGGGCCAGGCTGAGCGGGAGCCTGGGCCTTGGCCCCATCTACGGGCCGGGGCTTCCCCTTCCGCGCCAGGGGTCGGGAGTGGGGCTGGCCCCTGGCTCGCCCAGTGGGATGGGGAGGACGCCGCGCCCCTCTGCCTCCTGGGCTCTAGGGGTGGGAGCCTCGCCCTAAACTTCGCGCAGGTGAAATTCCGGCCCGAACTTCAAAGCAGCCGGAGGTGTACGTGCCCTGCAGGATACACAGTGACCCCCGAGCTAGTGACCAGAGCCACTCCCGTTGTTCCCTCTACATTTTTTTGACCAGGAAAATTTGTAAAAAGCCTTTTCAGCCACAGCGAACCTTCATCCGGGTCACAATGTTCCTGTGTTTTGCTGAATCAACAACCCCCTGAACTTTATCAAAACACTTTTCAAACCCCAGAAATGTTGTTTCCACTTTTCCATTAATTTTGTTCTGGAAATTTAAAAACAAAATGTCCAGCGTCCCATGAAACAAAACTGGCCGCTGGGCTAGGGACTGAGCGCTCCCCGGGCTGGCGGGGACAATTCACTCTTGTACTCCAGCCAGCGCTGTGTATTGAACGCATGGACTCACCAGAGTGCTCTCATCGCCGGCTGGCTGGCTGCCCTTTACCCAGGTGGGACTGTACCAAATAGCCAAGCGACGTTAAGACCCAGATTCTCAGCTGTGGGAGCAAAGGCTCCGTTTGTGTCTCTCTAATCCTGGAGGGAGCCAGTTCTGTGAGAGGTTTCAGAGTAGCAGCCGTGTTAGTCTGTATCCGCAAAAAGAACAGGAGTACTTGTGGCACCTTAGAGACTAACAAATTTATTAGAGCATAAGCTTTCGTGGGCTACAACCCACTTCTTCGGATCTCTGTGAGAGAGATTCTTAGATTGTGTCCCCTTGCTCCTGGTAACAACCCCAGTGTGCCCTTTAAGCCCAAGGCTAGGAGCGTAGCAGCCAGCAGCCCTGACTCCTTGCCACGCAGGAACCCCATCTATGGTGCTGAGCCGGCCCCCATCACTGCAGTATCTAAAACCCTGCGCTGAGATGCTACTCTCTGGTTCTTGGTCTCTTAACAACCAGATGCAGATGCTTGGTCTCCCTGACCCGAAATGACAGATGCTGGCTTTGGCCTCCTGCCAAGTGAGTGCAATGCACATGCCAAGGACCTACTTCTGATCTCACTCACACCCGTTTTACATCAGAATCAGTCAGTGACATCAGTGCTGCCATTCCCACCGGACACCAGTGGGCGTGGGAGGAGGCTGGGAGGGCAGCAGATCAAATCACTGAGCTGAGGGAAGGGCCAGCATGTGGGCCAATGGGCTGGCGCTGAAGCCTCGTCGATCTCTGGATGTGTGATGAGGCTGGACTTTTGGACTGTCTCTACTCCTCCCCTGGGCAGACACTAGCTCATAGAGCCCCAAGCACATGGTCTGGGTGAGAGCTGCCATATTTCACCCCTTCTGTTTTCCTGCCATGTGATTTATGGTCCTTTTGCACATCTCTGGCACATTACTCTGCTTTGCTGCTTACAGCCCTTTCCCCAGTTTACACCAGACGTTGGGCTCAGGAGAGTTGGGTTCAATTCCCAGCTCTGCCACAGACTCCCTGTGTGCCCTGGACCAGTCCCTGCATGGCTTTGTGAAATGGGGGTTCTGACCTTCCTGCTTCCACTCTCGGTCTTGTCTAGTGAGAGTGTGCTCTTTGGAACAGGGACTGCCTCTCACTCTCTGCACCTGACGCCAGGGGGTCCCCATCTTGGCTGAAGACTCTAAGTACTACTACGATACAAAGTAACAACCACCCACTATCAATGCTGTCAATTACGCCTCTGCATAACCTTGCCCTGAGATGCTGCACCTTCTTACACCAGGCCTGGAGTCTGCCCTTGAGTGCTGTCAGTGTGTCTGGAACATCTGAGTCAAAAGTCCAAGGCTTCTGTGTAATTTTCTTCACTGTGCATCCCTTTAAGGAGCAAATCCATGCAGATTCCTGGCACCCTTCAGGTCCTGAAGGCTTCTTAGATCTCAGAGCACTTCATATCCGAGCACATCTATCACTCACCCACCACTCCCTTGCAGCAACATCTGGGCAGAATGTGGCCGCTACTCTGGGTGGGCCATGACAGAACCAAGGGGTGGGTGAGACTGCAGTGAAGCTGGAATCTGAACACTGACACGGGTGCCTGCTGGAGGCAGCTGGCAATTTGTAGTTAAGTGTGAACCTTGTTGGCATTTAGGCTCTGAGGTGAAGGGGAGCAGATCACACAGCTCGTGATGCTGTTATTTCAGTGTCCCTGGCTGAAGTCCCATGAGGGATACAGGGGATGCGGGTTACACTGACAGTGGAGGACAGTGGAGGAATTGGCACAAAAGTCGCAATTTCTTGGTGCTGCAGTTGTACCTTGGCTCGTGGACCCTGGTATGCGCACGCACATGTGCACACACACACACACGCATGCACTAGGTACCCCCCCAGAGATCCAGTTGATCCCCCATCAGTGTGTGTGAGTGGTGGCAGTCCCCCTCCCATCCGTGGACTGTAACTCATGTTACAAGAAGGATGTGGAAAAATTGGAAAGAGTCCAGCGGAGGGCAACAAAAATGATTAGGGGTCTGGAGCACATGACTTATGAGGAGAGGCTGAGGGAACTGGGATTGTTTAGTCTCCAGAAGAGAAGAATGAGGGGGGATTTGATAGCTGCTTTCAACTACCTGAAGGGGGGTTCCAAAGAGGATGGAGCTCGGCTGTTCTCAGTGGTGACAGATGACAGAACAAGGAGCAATGGTCTCAAGTTGCAGTGGGGGAGGTCTAGGTTGGATATTAGGAAACACTATTTCACTAGGAGGGTGGTGAAGCACTGGAATGCGTTACCTAGGGAGGTGGTGGAGTCTCCTTCCTTGGAGGTTTTTAAGGCCCGGCTTGACAAAGCCCTGGCTGGGATGATTTAGTTGGGAATTGGTCCTGCTTTGAGCAGGGGGTTGGACTAGATGACCTCCTGAGGTCCCTTCCAACCCTGATATTCTATGATTCTATGATTCCCCCAATGTTATTAAATGGCATTAAACACCGTTATTAACCACACAAAATGTTCCTCTTTCCCTGAACTCTCTGGCCCCTGAAACTCGCCAACTCTGAAAACCTCCTCCCCATAACCTCTCTTCCCACCCCAGGCCAAGAGCAGCGTGAGCACTGGTTTAGCCCTTATCAGGAGGCACAAGCGATAGTGAAGGTGGGAAATCCCCTGAGTATGGATTCACATCTTAGCAACAGGGGTGAGGGCAGGATTTGGGGAGGGCCTTGGGCTGAGACAGGAATGGGGGAGGGGAGTCCAAGGTGGCACCAACTTTGCAAGCCTGGATGATGGGAAGGATGTTCTGGTGGACAAGATGCTGGACTGGGCAAGTCACTGAATCTCTCTGAGCCTCAGTGTCCAGCTGCGTCATGGGCATGATACTTCCCTGCTTCACAGGGTCTGGTAAGCACAAATCCCTTAGTGCCTGTGCAGCATGTGAATTCTGCAGCGATGTGGCCAGAGAGGCACCGTGACAGGGAGTTGCTGCAGGGCTGGTCCCTGCACTCAAAGGGCCTGATTCACCTTTGACCTACTCTGGTGTAAATCAGGAGTGATTCTGTTGACATCAAGAGTCCTAATTCTCCCAGTGTAAATCGAGAATAACTTCATTCATAATAGCCCACCTTAATTGATTAGTCTCGTTATAGCTGGTATGGCAACACCCATTTTTTCATGTTCTCTGCATATATATATCTTCCTACTGTATTTTCCACTGCATGCATCCGATGAAGTGGGTTTTAGCCCAGGAAAGCTTATGCCCAAATAAATTTGTTAGTCTCTAAGGTGCCACAAGTACTCCTCGTTCTTTTTAGTCAAACTACTGTTACCCCTGTAAAACTGGAAAGGAGAATCAGACCTGGTAACATTCACATTAAATAGAAAATGACACTACCGCAGTCCTGACAGCACAAAAACCAATGCGACAGTGAGCAAGGTTTACATAGGGCCTACATAAAAACAGTGCTGTAACTGCTATGCGTGCCCTTGCTGGCTCAGAAGCTGCACGGAGGGTTATTCTCAGCACTGCACACTCCAGCTGTCTCTGGAGGTTCACTGCTTTTGTGACACCTGTCACAAAGACTGGGCACAAATAGGTGTTTTTCTCTCTCTTCCCTGGACACAGAGAGGGAATTCTTCGTAGGGGGGTGGGGTGTTTTGCAGGTTTTAAGAGCATCAACACTGGGGGCATCTGGTTTGTGGCTGTGCCAGTTGAGCGCCCCCCAGGAATCCAGCTCTATGGGGAGGCAGGCATGGAGAGGGGGACTGTTTGCCAAGTGGGGAAACCAAACGAGGGGAAGAAATGTCACTTCCAGCTTTCACAAGGGTCTGACAAAGAGGCAAAGGGGATAAAGTCACCCAAACCAGCTCCCAAGCGCAGCCCAGTAGCCATTCCACCAGTAGGGGGCTGAGGCCATGCCAGCATGGGGGTTGGAAGAGGGTCCGGACTTGGGGTGAGCAGGACACACTGACACTGACAAAAGAGAGAGCTGCAGCATTCAGAGCCCAGCCCCACAGTCCTGCTGTGAACAGAGCCTACATCCCTGACCTAGCTGGGCTGAGGCTACGCCCTCCACCTGCAAGCAGACAGCTCAGCCACCTCAAACTGCAGCACCATGGGGGCCTCGGAGAAGGACTGCTGCTGGGACTGAGCCTTCTGGGGCAGGACTGCACCGGAGGGAGAAGGGGAGTTGGCTGCTGCACCAGCAGGCCTGGGATGCAGCAGGACACCATGCTTTACCCCTGCAGCTCATCATCATCGGCAGGTGGCTCTGGAAGCACGTGCTCTCTGCCTCACTGACTCAGCACAGTATGGGATGGCCCCTGGCATTGCCACCCTTGAGAGCCCTTCAGATGCCAGGTGCAGAAAGCAAGGCTCTAAATCCAGCCTGTTTAATATGGGCCTCCCTGCCCCAGCCCCAGCAATTTGGCAAACCTTTGCCCTCTCTGCTTCAGCCCAATCCCAGTAACGATGGGCCCGAGTCCCCCTACCTGGCACCTGCTGTGTTATTGACACCAGTGGAGTGCAAGCCATAGGTGAATCCAGTGTGCACATGGACAGGTGTGAGGGAAGAGTTCTGATTGGGTTGTGTTTTACACCCACTGTAAACTGGTGTAAATTACACATGAGGTGCAGGGCTGGGAAGGGCCAACATTGCCTCACAGCTCTTTTGTGCCACAAAGGTTGGTGACTCGGGTGCGTAGACCAGGCCTCAGGGAATACCTCCAGGCTTCCAAGCTGGGGCCTCTATGCCAAGCAAAGAACTGGCTGTGCCAGCTCTGCCTATGTCCACAGCTGCCCCTGGTGCAGGGTATGTTCTGTGGGAGGGCATGGACCAGGGGTGTGGCCAGGGTATTCTTGCAGGCTGGTGACTCTGTGCCCTGAAATGGTCCATAGGGCCTGCATAGGGTGACCAGATGTCCCCATTTTATAGGGACAGTCCTGATATTTGGGGCTTTGTCTTATATAGGTGCCTATTACCCCCCACCCCCATCCCGATTTTTCACACTTCTGGTCACCCTAGGCCTGCACCAGGAGTCCCGTTGGTTCCCTAGGAGCCCGTGAGTAAAGGAAGCACCAACCTCCTTCCCTTCTCCCTGTGCTGGCACTAGCGTTTTACCCAGATGGATCCAACCGAGTGTAAATCACTGTCATGCCAGTGGTGCTGTGAGTGCCCCCAGCAGGAGACCTCTCCACTAGGCATCAAGCAAACACATTTCCTAGCGGAGTCTTGGTTTTGTTCACCACTCGCCTTCTCTCTATTTAAATCGCTGCAGAATCCTTCCCCACCCCAGCACCACCAGCATAACCCTGCAGCAGCTGGGCGGGGTTCGTAATGCTGACTCAGCCATTAGTACAGAAATACACTAAAGCATTCATTAACTGATTATTGTTATTCCTATTATCTGTGGTGTCAGGTGTGCGACAGCCCCAAACATTGCACTACCTGCACCGTCCGGCCCCAGCCAGCCCCTCCTGCCCCTAATGCAGCCCTCACCCATTGTACAATAAACCTTTAATGCTGTTCTTCTCCCGGCCCTGCTTCAGCCTCAAAGGCACAGGCATGCTGAGGGAAGGTTCTGCAGCAACCAACAGCACCCGTATTTGTTGCAACATGAAAGACATGGCGAGGGGGCCTCCTCCCCTGGTGCATTTGCCATGTCAGAAAGCCTGCACCATGGGCGGGCCTTAGAAAATAGCCATGCAGCGCTGTCTCCAGAGGAGCCCCCTCACCGAGTGAGCGCCCCCAGGGGAGCAGAGGGAACTCTGCTCACCTACGCTGGTGCCTCGCTGTTCACTTGCGCAACGTTAGCGACTCATGTTTGCAGGGCCTGTCATTAGCCCGCTGCACAGATATGCTGGGGATGACCCCTCTGGAAAACTCCCCATCCCTGAAAGTAAATACTCTTGGCTGTATAATGCATGCGGATGTGCCAAGTTCACACATAAAGGGCTCGCCCACCTTAGCCAGGCACCTGGCTACTGTTGATATGTGCCCAAGATCACTGAAATGCACAGATACACACCCATGCATTTGACAGCAATTGCAAACACATACTGAAGGAGGAAAAGGTAGAAAGAAGCTAATCTATTGTGAGGTAACTCAGAAAAGCACTTGCCCTTGGGGGATCTATCCTGAAGGCTGAGGTCAAATGCAACATGCTAAGGAAGCCCTGACACCGGGGCTTGGCTGCACTGGGGATTGGAGGCGTCCCATCCCCTTGGACAGCTCTCTCTCCCCAAGCTTGAGAGCAGGACTGGCCGCTGGCTGCTGATGCTTTTACCTTGACATCATCTGGATCTGCTCTGAGCAGGGATACAAAATACCTGAATCCTCTGCCATTGCCTGCACCAGTGGGGAATCACGGCTCCTGGATTCCCTAATGTCAACACAGCCAAAGAGAAGAACCTAATTTACCAACCCCCACTATGCCCCACCTCATGCATTCCTGGGCGTTTCTCTGAGAACAGAGCAGGCCTGAGCCCTACTTAGCTTGTAAACATTTCCAAGGTCATGGCCTGGGCTGGTGAAGAGGGAGCCCATGAAACACGCACAAAACAGCATGGCCCTGTCCTCTTGGCAGCTGGGCTATTCCAAATGTCTGGGCAGCCAGGACAGAATTCTCCTCAGACCCACAGTCAGGGCCAGATTTGCCAGAGCTCAGAGTGCTGAGACCGAGCGCATTGGGTGCTGGGCTCTTTGGAAAACTTGCCCATAAACAGCCCAGCTGGAGCTGCTGGGGGCTGCATACTTCTGATCTCCATTGACCTGAACTGGTTTGAAAATCCAGCCCTTGGCCTCCCTAGCAGTTCAGTGCCAGGTGTGAGGTGGCACAATATGCAGCATTAGCATGATCATAACATCTGCAAGCCTACCTTAGGTGCTGGGCGGGGCAGCCTGTGATGGTGTCAGGGCACAGACTGAGGCCACTGCAGCTCACCATATGCTCAGGTTGTCGCCAATTCAGGTTTTATACACTCAGTTCTAAAAAGGCTTAGAGCATGAACAGCTGCACAAGCTGGTTACTTCTAGGCACCCCATTAAGTAGAGCTCCTGCTCTGCCATAAAACGCATGTATAATGGCTCTGCTTTATCTAAATCTTTATCACCATATTTAACTTGCTCATTTTATCTGCACCTGACTAATAATTAATCTCCTGAAACAGCCGGGCCTGGCCCCAGACTAATCTGCCTTTTGTCTGAAGTACATATTGGAATTTCTCTCCCACTTCTGGGACCTGCTGCTTGGGAACTCTCCATCCTGCAGGGCAGTGAACTGAGGGAAATGAGTTGGAGCTGGACCCCCCAACCCCCACCCAGAAAATGAAACGCTTTACTGCTCTGTGGAATTGTTCCAATGCGTCTGGATTGCCAAAGTGTGACGCTCTGGCAATGGTTCTGGGACAAAATGGTTTTCACTGAAAAATGGCCACGTTTTTAAAAAAGAAACTTTTCCATGTGGGATTGTTGATATTTTACATGAAATATGTCATGCTTCTGAGATTCTCCCCACAGTATTATTGCAATTATCATCCAAATGCTTTCTGAACTCTACACAACTCAAAAAGTGCCTGAAAAATGTTGACTAAACAGAAAATGGGTCTGATTTAAACCTTTGGTAACAACTTCCAAATTTCCAATTTAAAAAAAAATTTTTGGGGGGGTGAAAATAGGTTTCCATTTTCTGACCCGTTCTGCACTGAGCTATTTCTCTGTCCCTTCTTCACCCCCCACCAGCCCATGCCATCTCACCCCCCACCAGCCTTGCCTTTGCTCCCAGTAATTTGTGCAGCACACCGCGAGTTCCAGGGTCTGCCCCGGCAGAGTCATTCTCAGCACATCGGAGGGGCACAAATGAATAGTTTCAGGGCTCCTCCAAATTGTGCCCAGCTGCATCAGTCCCCAAGGGCCATTCTGGCAACAGTGCCAGACAGCCCTGGCACTCCTGCCACACCTTTCTCCCTGGCACTCATGCGCTGTGCTGGGGGCTAGGAGCAGAGCTTGTGCTGCTCGAGCACTGCAAAGGGCAGCCTCAGGGCTGAGGTAAGAAGAGTGTATTACCACAAGACATGAGAAGCCTTAGGCTAGGTCTACACTACCTGCCTGAATCGGCGGGTAGAAATCGACCTCTCGGGGATCGAATTATCGCGTCTCGTCGGGACGCGACCATCGATCCCCGAATCGACGCTCTTCCTCCACCAACGGAGGTGGGAGTAAGCGCTGTCGACGGGAAGCCGCGGAGGTTGATTTTGCCACCGTCCTTACAGCGGGGTAAGTCGGCTGCGATACGTTGAATTCAGCTACGCTATTCGCTATTGGGGTGGGGGGCTCATCAGTTTAAGAGCTCACTGCCCGCAGCTTCACTTGAGCCCTGATGTATTACTTTCCAGGCATTCCTCCAAGCTCATCTTTCCCTTGGGTGAGGCTGTTGAAGAGTGTGTGGACGGGGGTGGGGGGGGGGTACCTGTGGTCAGTCCTTACAGTGTGATCTGAGAGGGATGGAACTGGTGCCCACACATTGGATGGCACCTAGAGGGGTGTTTGGAAAATGCAAATAACTACAGCAGCAAAGCAGTTAATACTGAAACCAGCCAAGCTAATGCAGGGGAGCCATGACTGTCTGGGCACACGGTGGGTCATGGCTACCCCAGCTGCTAATCTCTGAAGAAGCCCTGGGATCAGCACCGAAGGGAAGGTAACCAGGCCAGGGCTGCATGGCTGAAAGTCTCTCACTCCCATGTCTCATCGTGAGCAACAGGCACTCAGATCTGAGGAGCTCATCTAAACATACCTTGTGTTTCCTTTGCTGTATGTAGATGGGGAGGTTACGCCGCTGGGCAGGCACCTGTCTTGCCAGCCTCTTCACAGCCACTGTTGGCAAGCAGGGTGGGGGGATGGAACAGCAGTGGGCTGGGGGCTGGCTGGGCAGTAACAGAGAGATGGCCAAAGTGGAAGGTGAGTACATGGGTTCAAGGAAGCAGCTCTCAAGGTGGGGGTGGGGAATGCGTGACTTGCCCTTCCTGGATGTATGAGACACTAGCAACTCCTCCCTCTGTTCCCAGCTGTGTCTGGACTACCCTGACCCCCTTGCATGACTGCCCACGAGGTCACACTCAGTCCATTCACAGTAAGTTCCAGTTACAAAGCAGTAGCCAGCAATGAGCTGGCTCACACCACGGGGAACACCAGTTGTTACACTCCAACATGAGGATTTCATGGGCGCAGGTTCCTGGCAGCAACTTGGGGTGTAGCTGAGCCTGGGCCCCTAGCAGGGATCAGGCCCCATCATGCTCAGCGCTGCCCTGATGCACCGCTCAAAATCTAGGGTCATGGCAGTCGATGAACATCCCCAACCTGAGCAGGGGACATCTGAGCCTCCTGCCGACCAGCCTCCTCACCTTATACATAGGCAGGGCATCCAAGGGATGGGTGGTGGGCATGGCCGAGGAGATATAGTCCAGTGACCCTCCTCACCCTAAGGACAAGGCTGGAAGCTGCTGGCCTGTCTCCTGAGCCCAGGAAGGAGTACCCCGACCCAGAGTCTGCTCAGGCCCTGCCTGCAAGGCAGTTTTATTCTTCAAATACAAACTCACCAAGTAACACAGAGTGCAGGCCCAGGGGCCTCTACCCTCGCATCCCTCCCCCTGCTCCAGGAGTCAGTCACAGTGAGGCAGGTCTAATATCCCTCAAAGGGCAGCCACCCAGTGACAAAGGCACTCAGCCAGGTGCTCTCTGGGGCTTCGCTAACCATGCAGCAGGATCTCAGTAATAGAGGCTGTGGGTTTCCCTGCATCCAGCCACCTTGGGAACAGCTCTGTGCTGGGCAGGATCCTCCTTCGGGGCTGATGGCTGATCAGTTCACTCCTATTAGCAGCACCGAGTGGGGATAAGGAAATGTTCTTCAGAGACGAGGGGCTTCCTCCTCCTTGTGGGATCCTGCTCCAGCCAGTGAGTCACGCCAGCCCACTCGGACTGTCGCATCTGGCTGATCATGGCATTCACAGCCATAAACCACCAAACGGCCTGACTGCGTGGAAGCGGCACCTCCATCTCCCTGGGGCACAGACAAGCCTTCTGGGCCTTCCGGGCCAGGGCAGCTGGGTACAGGTCTGTCTGGCTCTAACCAGCCCTCCCACAAGCTATAGCAGATGAGCAGCCCTTGGAAGAGGGAGAAATTCCTCCTCGGCTTTGAAATGATCACGGGGCGATAGCCCCAGCACCCACTGACACCCCAAGGCAAACTCATCACCAGCACCAACCCCAGAGGCCTCTGGGAAGGGACTTTGAGCCACAGGGGCAGCTGATCTCTAGGAGAGGAGACAATCACAGGGGAGCACGTGGGGTGGCTGGATCAGTGAATAGGCAGAGATGCTGTATAAACTCCACTCCATCCCCCTCCCCACCAGCCAGCCCATAGCTGTAACCTGTGCTCTTCCCCGCCACCACCTCACCCCAGCTGGGGGTGTCTTCTGGGTCACAGACTGCCCTTGCCTCGGAGCCTGCCGGGGCACGGTGATGGTGCACTGACCCGCAGGCAGTAACACAGATTTGCAATGGGGAAGCAGGGACCCGCTCCTGGGGACCAGAGCTCCTGGAAAACGTAGGGGATTGTGGATATCAGCCTTCCTGGCTCAGAGCTGCTGACCTGAGTCCAGACACAGTTGCAGCCGCTGCCCGAGTTGAGATTCGAAGATAAGGGATCAATTTTCTCCCAGAGAAAAGTTTGAAATTCCTGCCCCCAACCTGAGAATCTTGCCCAGAATGGGGCTCCGCGTGCGGCTCCAGTCCGGCCCTAAAGCTGCTGGCCTCTTCCTCCCACGGGAGCGGGAGGAGGAAGCCTGTGTCCAGCAGGGGCCTTTGTTGGACGGCACAACGAGCTCCCCAGATGGCCAAGTAGACACAATGCCCTGGCACTCGCCGCTGGAACACAGGCGTTGCCGTAGCAAATCAGAGCAGTGTCCCTCTAGTCCCGCTTCTGTCCTGGACACCAGCCAGGACTGGCTGCTTCAGAGGAAGCTGAAGGAAACCCTCAAGTGGACAATTCTGGAATAACCTGTCCATGGCTCCCTAACCCCCTCTGTTAGTGACTGGGTCATGCCATGAGGATTTATAGCCCTTGTACCCTTTCTACCCTCTCCAGTGTAACCGGGATACAAACATCTGTTCTTCTTTTAACCCTGTTGAGCTCGTATCCGCAATGACATCTGGTGGCAGTGAGTCCCACAGGCTAATGGTGTGACGTGAAAAGTATTTCCTTTGATCAGTTTTAAAGGTGTTCCCCTCTGATGTCACTGGGTGATGCAAAGGCGCATGTGTGTGTGGGGGGGGGGGGGTGCAGGGCTGTTGGGGGAAAGCTGGTGTGAGGGTTTGATGATACTGCGGACACAGCCCTGAGCAGGGAGTGCTGCAGGGAAAGCTGGCACTGGGGTAATCCCCAGCCTGCCAGCATTTCCCTGGGATTGTCCCGGGAACCTCAGGCTGAGTCTTGCATGCCCCAGTAATAAGATAGGCCAGGGGAAAGCTGCAGGGGTGCCTGTGCCCTTTCCCCATCTGACTGCCCCTCCGCTTCCATCGCTGACATTGCTCCTAGGGTTGGCCCAGTCTGGGGCAGAGCCCTCCCATCTGCCACCAGAACAGTGCCACAGGGGGTGGGGTTTTCACACAGGGGACCCCCTTTGTCCCCGACAGGTGCTAAGGTGAGTGGGAGCCATCCTCGGACTGAACCCTGCCTGGATCACCCTCCTGGTGACGAACCAGTCTCAGCCTCCTCTGGCCCAGCCATGCCCAGGAGCTTTCCGCACCAGAGGAGCGAGATGGGAGATAGCCAGGCTCTGACGCAGGGCAAGCCATTCAGCACCCACCGGGGGGTCAGATAAGGAGGCCATTCCTTCCCTGCAGAGGATGATATGCTCCCTGGTGACTGCACCTGTGTCCTGGTCCAGCCCAGCGCCCTGGGCTGCCTGGACCTCGGGAAGGGGAGCTGCTGGCTCCACAGGGATGGGATGCTGAACACTGCACATGAGTCACTTTAGCACAAGGGCACAAACCAAGCTTGGGAAGTCTCTTGTCTGTGACTTACAGAATGTGCCCATGTGGCCCAAAGCCTGGCCCTCAGTCACCCCTGCAGTGCCCCTTGCCCAGCACATGCCCTCCCACACTGCCCCTCCCCCAGCAACCCTCACTACCCCAGCACACGTACCCCCCCACTGCCTCTCTCCCAGAACAGGTACTCTCACTGCCCCTCCCCAGCACATGCCCCCCCCACACTGCCTTTCCCCCACAACCCCCCCGCTGCCTCTTGCCCAGCACATGCACATGTCCCCCAGCACACATACCCCGCACTGCCCCTCCTCCAGCATATACACCCTACACACTGCCCCTTCCCTAGCGCAGAAACCCCACACTCGTCCTCCAGTGCAAGCACTGCCCCTCCCCCAGGCTGCCATACAGATGGGGGCGGGGGGCATGAGCCCCAGGGCATGTTCTCAGGCCTGTGCAAGGCCATGTAAGTCTCAACAGCAGCCTGAGGCAGTGAGGTCTGAACCACCAGGGCCCTGTCTTCCCCCCAAGCCAAAGCGATGCTGCCAATTCACCTCACTGCAGCTGCACCAGAATGGTGGGACCAGGAGTGGCCTTTCTTATAGGGTATGTCTACACTGGAGTTAGACACCCACGGCTGGCCCATGCCAGCTGACACGGGCTAAGGAGCTGTTTAATTGCAGTGTAGATGTTCAGGCTCGGGCTGGTGCCCAGGATCTAGGACCATGCAAGGTGGGAGGTTCCAGAGCTTGGGTTAAATATGTACCATTATTAAGATATCATAAGATAAAGGATATTACCTCGCCGACCTGGTCTCTCTAAGGGCATGTCTACACCACAAAGTTAAGCTGATTTAAGTTAATTGGCTGTACAGTCCGTGCAGTAACTAAAGTGCTGTATCACATCCACACTACACCCCCTCTCTCGGTGATGCGCGTCATTACCAGGAGCTTCCATTGTGTGGGGCCTTGTGGGGCTCTGACAGCTGGAGCTCTGCCACCGGGAGCTGACAGGCTGAGCTGTGAGTCCTGCGTGGGGCTGACAGCTCGGGCTTTCAGCCCCAGAGCAAGGGGGGGACTCCAGCTGTGAGCCCTGAGCAGAGGCGACAGCGAACAGGCGATGTAAGTAACGCAATGCCTACATGGACACTGTGTCACCCTAACTACATCAACCTAAGCACTACGCCTCTCACGGAGGTGGAGTTATTAGATCAGGGTAGTGGGTGACTTTCATCGGTAGCAGCTACATTTTAGTGTTGATGCTTACAGAGTTCGGTCAACGTACTAATGCTGTAGTGTAGACCAGACCTAATATCCTGGGACTGACATGGCTACAACATCATTGCATAATTGCAGTGTACATGTACCCAAAGAGTTGCTTGCTATGGCTCGCCGAGATCATTAGGGACCCCTGGTGGGGACATTGCAGAATTGCCTGCACCCAGCAGCATTTTCTAAAGCTGAGAGTCAGGTTTGTTTCCAAGTTTTTGGTCCAACAAATTGGCACCAGTACAAATGATCAGGTGAAAGTTCACCTGAGAGTTCTCCATCTCCAGCCCTTCCCCTACATAGCCTAGGCAAGGCCTCTGGGCTCCAGCTGCCATTAGTTCCCTTCTAACACCTTAGAATCTAGCTCCCAGAATAGCTGGTGCTGTCATGTGCACTCTTGGGTGGCATCCTGCTGCTCCCTGGATCTGAGACCTCTGAAGTTTCACTGTTCCTGGAACAGCACATTCCCTCTGTCCCAGGAGCTGCCATGCACCCAAATAAGCCCTGCATAAGGACAGCAGGTAGCTCTTTCTGGGGGGGTGAGGAGTGATGGGGTGATCCTCTGGTTACTAGGAAGAACTGGGAAATGGGGGCAGCATAAGGGATAGAGGGATGCCTGCAGATCTCAAGCCCTTCAAGCACGGGCCCCTTTGGGGAAAAGCCAGTGGCTGGAAGTTGAAGCTAGACAAAGTCAGACTGGAAATAAGGCACACGTTTAAAGGATGATTAACCTTTGGACCAAGTTACCACGGGGCGTGCTGGCTTCTCCATCACTGGCACCTTTTTAATCTAGTTCGGAGGTTTTCTACAATACGTGCTTTCGCTCAAGCAGGAATTAACTCAGGTAAGTCGTATGGCCTGAGGACTACATGGCCCCCTCTGGCCTTGGAATCTATGAAGAAGTGTCTCTGTCTCTTACTCTATTTGTATTTAGGAGGAAACGTGCACTTCCATGAGAGGAGTCTAACTCAGGACTCCATGATGCCATGTGGGGCCTGTTCTCAGCTCAGGCAGTGCCAGTTGAGTGCCCCCCAAAAGGAAGCAAACAATAATGCAGCATCCAGCTCCATGGGGAGGCAGGCATGGAGAGGGGGACTGTTTGCCAAATGGGGAAACCAAACCAGGGGAAGAAATGTCACTTCCAGCTTTCACAAGGGTCTGACAAACAGGCAAAGGGGATAAAGTCACCCAAACCAGCTACCAAGCACGGCCCAGGGCTCAGCTGAGCCATTCCACCAGTAGGGGGCTGAGGCCATGCCAGCATGGGGGTTGGAAGAGGGTCCGGGTGAGCAGGACACACTGACACTGACACTAGAGAGAGCTGCAGCATTCAGAGCCTACATCCCTGACGTAGCTGGGGTGAGGCTACGCCCTCCACCTGCAAGCCAGGAACCCTCCCTGTTCTTCACACTAGAAACTCCAACACACAGAATGGCCAGCGCTGAACAGCATGCGTCACCTCGGTGATCCTCTCCAGGGGAACAAGGAGCTCTGCAGGGATGGGACACCAGCAGCTTGCCACAGGATTGGAGTAGCTGACCAGAGAGGGGTTCTCAGGACAGCTAAGTACTTTTCAAGCCCCCACAGAGAGAAACACTGGGTATGTCTACACTGCAATTAGACACCCACGACTCGCCCATGCCAGCTGATTCGGGCTCAGGGGTGGGGGTGATGCTTGGGCTGCAGCAGGGATGTTTAATTGCAGGGTAGAGGTTTGGGCTCGGGCTGCAGCCCAAGCTCTGGGCCCTCCCACCTCACAGGATCCTACAGCTCTGGCTCCAGCATGAGCCTGAACATCTAAGATGGATGCATAATTGGCTGGAAAACCGTTCCCAGAGAGTAGTAATCAGTGGTTCACAGTCAAGCTGGAAGAGCATATCAAGTGGTGTCCTCCAGGGATCAGTTCTGGATCTGGTTCTCTTCAATATCTTCTTCAATGGTTTAGATAATGGCATAGAGAGTTCACTTACAAAGTTTGCAGACCATATGAAGCCGGGAGGGGTTGCAAGTGCTTTGGGGGATAGGATTAAAATTCAAAATGATCTGGACAAACTGGAGAAATGGTCTGAAGTAAACAGGATGAAATTTAATACGGACAAATGCAAAGTACTCCACTTAGGAAGGAACAATCAGTTGCACACATACAAACTGGGAAATGACTGCCTAGGAAGGAGTACTGCAGAAAGGGGTCTGGGTGTCATAGTGGATCACAAGCTATTAGCAGAATGTCATAAACAAGACACGATAAGTAATTCTTCCACTCCACTACACGCTGATTAGGGCTCAACTGGAGTTTTGTGTCCAGTTCTGGGCACCACATTTCAGGAAAGATGTGGACAAATTGGAGAAAGTCCAGAGAAGAGCAATAAAAATGATTAAAGGTCTAGAAAACATGACCTATGAGGGAAGATTGAAAAAATTGGATTTGCTTAGTCTGGAAAAGAGATGACTGAGAGGGGACATGATTACAGTTTTCAAGCACATAAAAGTTTGTTACAAGGAAGAGGGAGAAGAATTGTTCTTCTTAACCTCTGAGGATAGGACAAGACGCAATGGGCTTAAATTACAGCAAGGGCGGTTTAGGTTGGACATTAGGAAAAACTTCCTAACTGTCAGGGTGGTTAAGCACTGGAATAAATTGTCTAGGCAGGTTGTGGAATCTCCATCATTGAAGATTTTTAAGAGCAGGTTAGACAAACACCTGTCAGGGATGGTCTAGATAATATAGTCCTGCCATGAGTGCAGGGGACTGGATTAGATGACTTCTCAAGGTCCCCTCCAGTCCTATGATCTACATCACAATTAAACAGCCCCTTTAATTGCAGTGTAGACATACCCACTGAGCCTGAATCCAATCTCACTTGCACCAATTTTACACCAGGGTGACTCCACAGGTGGTGGGGGAGCTACTTCTGATTGATGCTGGGGTGGGAGAGAGAAGAACCTCTAGCCCTTTCTGAGATTCCAGACTAGTTGCTGTCAGCAGGACTGTTCCACCTAGCCTGTTCACACGGCAGTCCCAAACTCTCTTGCCTTTGCAGGGGAGTGCACATGAGCTGAATCCTGACTTCACACAGGTTTTGGGTGCTGCCCTTTGCCACCACCCAAGACCTAAGCAAACTCTGGTCTTGTTTCATGCTGGGAGCACTGAAGAGGCATTTTGGCAGGAAGTGAGTGCTCCTCTGAGCCCCACAAGAGATAAGCCAGACCATCCTTTCTGGAGTGTTTGCCCAGCCCCTCCCCTGTGTTTCACCCTCTGAACGGCAAGATCTCTGAATCCAGTTTTAAAGCCCTCTAGCTTTCTCTTGGGCCCTTTCATAAATCAAGTCCAGGATAAAATAACCTCCCAGGAACACAGCAGGCTGGCCCCAGCTTTCTGTGGGAAACGCAGCAAACACGCATTGTCAGCACTGAATAAAGCCTGTGACATGTCAGAGTGAATTCTCTTTATAGCTCCGGACCTGGCCTTTCCCACAACCAGGAGCTGGTACTAGCCCTAGCTAGCAGCTCCCAGGGGACCCATTCCACTTGCAAATGGATCCATGCCATCAGGGCTATGTCTTGTGCCATAATAGTGTTCTGTGTACTGTGGAGAGTGCTGCCCGTTGTGTGGGGGTTAGTACCACACTCAAACTGCCCTGTTCTGAAGGTCTAGTAGAGACAAGGCAGCAGAGACTTGAACGTGGGTTACCTGAGTGAGCTGGAGCCAAGACGTGGGAGTCTAGCCTTCAACTTGTCCAGCTAGCATGAGCTGAAAGCCCCTGTCTCGCCCTCCGTCGTTTAAGGAGGTGTTAGAAGGCATTAGCTGCTACCTCATTCTGACACCCCCCTGCACACCCTAGGCCAGACAAATCTCTGACATGTGGCCTAGTCATTTCTTATGAATACGTCCTTCTTTGGAGGGACAATTACAAAGCTGATGAAGGAGCCGTTTAATGGCAGGACAGAGTCCTGCAGCAGAAAGAATGGGACCATGCACAAACTGAGCCAGCCATGTTGGCCGTGCACAGATGAGCCCCCGTTTCAGTCTGGTCTGTTCAGGAAACTGCTAGTCTCCCCCTCCCTGAGCATTCTCCCCCTCCCCCCGCCCCCCCCCACGACCATCAGACCAGGGCACTTTGGCGCCTGGGTCAACATGCCATCTAAAATGGAAACACCATGTGACAACAAGTGACCAATCATGAGCTCCCCAGTGACAATTAAAAATAATGAGCAAGTGAAACAAAAACAGTTTGTGAAACAATCACTAGGCTGGAATTTTCATATAAAGTTTTCAGCAAAAAATGGCAAAATACCAAAAAATATCGTAAATGCCACCAGAAGCAGTAATATGAGCCCATGCTGTACTGAGTCACTGTGGGCCCCTAGAGCAGTCTATGTGGGTATTTCGTGTTTCACCACTGCCAAGGCAGCTGAGGCCATCTTCCTTTTCTAGGCAAACCCAAGTTATTGCTTTCACTGCAAGAGTAACTATGCTATCCAGATCAGAATAGATGATCTGATGGTCCCTTTTGGCCTTAAACTCTCTAAGTCCCTCCCAGAGATTGGTGACTGGACCCTCACAACTCTCTTATGAGACTGGAAGGCATGATCCCCATTTTACAAATGGGGAAACTGAGGCACGGGGCCAGATTTTCAAACATGCCCAGAATCCCACCAGGAGTCTAAGGCAAACCAGAAATTTAACCTAGATTTCCAGAGTCCCATTCCAGAGCCCAAGATCATCCCCCTTGTCTTATTATCCCCCTTGTCCTTTCTCTATCCATAACTCTTGCCTATTTATGGCCCTTGCTAGTTGTGTCAGGTCAGACAGAGATTAGCAACTCTTCAGCACAAGAACTACGTCTTCAACTTGTTTTTGTGACACACCTAGTACATTTTTGGATGTTTGAAAGATTATCAATAAGCCATCAAATTAAGGCACTTATCAGGCCCCCGTCACTACAGTGGCTGGGCACTTCCCAATATTTAATGCATTTGTCCTCCCACCTCCTGTGTGGCAGGGCAGGGCAGGGCATCCCATTGCACAGATGGGGAGCAGAGACCCAGGTCACAGAAGGAGTCTGTGCTGGAGCCAGGAACAGAACCCTGCTCTCCCAAGTCAGCCCATCCTTCCTCTCAAATCATCCATAATTGCTGAATAATGAAAAGTGTATCCACAAAGCCTGCTGAAAATCACCGAGGCTTTGTGACTCCTGGTTGAGTGCAGTGCCGGACAGCTCTGCCCA
This sequence comes from Emys orbicularis, assembly GCF_028017835.1. Taxonomy (NCBI): domain Eukaryota; kingdom Metazoa; phylum Chordata; order Testudines; family Emydidae; genus Emys; species Emys orbicularis. The sequence goes on along the minus strand of NC_088701.1, from coordinate 7,326,477 downwards.
GGGAGCATGTGCCCTGCTGGAGAGAGTCAGTGGGACCAGGCAGACAGGGAGCTCCTCCCCACTTTGAGTTTGTTCAGGGAAATTCCACTATTGATCTCAATAGCCTGTCTTGCTTTTCACATCCCCTGTTTTTCACAGCAACTGCTCCAAAGGCAGGAATGCATTCCCTGGAGCAATTTGAACGGGATGAGGGCAGTGAACCCGCATGCCAGATAGTCAGGATTCCCTGGCACAGACCCCCCACTAGCTGCAGAGCGACTGGGGCAGAGGGATGGTTCCCAGGTGTCGTGTTTGCCCCTCTGCAGTGTGTGCACCTAGTACTGAGGGGAGCCACTGGTGCATCAGCTCCTGTCTTGACCCCAGAATCAAGCTTAGAACTCTGGCAGTTTCCATTCACAGTTTGCAACCCCCCCAAGCGAACCCAACATACCTGCTGGTTGTTCCCGAGAGCTATGGGGGCCCTGCAGTCCTGGCCAGGACCCCTGAAAATGCTGGCAGCCTCCCCTTCTCTTGCTCTGTCTCTCTCTCTTGCTGCAGGCTCTCTGAAGCAGGAAGATCTGCAACTCTTGCTTTGATGTGGCCCCTCTCACAGGCAGAGCACTCACACGCTGTCCCTGCTTTGAGGGTGAGAGAGAGGCATGGGGGGAGGGGGCAGGAGAGGAGGAGAGCCGCTTTGTATTTCTTATCACATCTCTGTTAGCTAAGAAAAGCAACAGCCTCCACTTTGACCAATGAATGGGTGGACACTGTTCAGGCTGGGTCCTTTCCTCTCGCCCCGACGGCCCCTCTTCCTGGGCTGCCCTCATGGACCAGAAGAAACAGGATTCCCCTGGGGTTCTTTATGGAGGCCCCTGGAAACAGTCCAGAGCCTGGGTCCTCCCTGGCACTCACACACTCCTCCGGAATGGACAGGGGCCTAGAAGCCACCTTGCTCGAGCGATGGGGGGGACCTAAAACCTTCTTTGGATTCTTCAGACATGGTCCTTCATGCCCAAAACAAAGAGACTAACCTGCCGGGAGTAGTTCCAGAAGGGCACCCAGGCCAACTGCTCGGCCACAGCCCCTTGTTTTAAGTGCTGCTGTTGCAGAGACTGAAAGGGCTCTGTGTCAGGAAACCCTGAAGTCTCTCTGGCCCTGTACTAATCAAAACCAATCTCTTTGAACCAGGTTGTTGGGGGAAGCCAAGTGCTGGTGGGATTGGACCAACCCCAGCTTCTTAACAGCCTTTTCAAGGAGTGGAGTTGGAGGCGGGTAAGTTACTCAGGGAGCAGTTGCTCCCCAGAATTTCACAGAGAGCAATAGCCCCCCAGTGGCTGCCAGCCCCTCTTCACAGGAAAAGAGCAGTAATAATAATAGCACTCTTGTATCCCCCTATTACCGTTTCTGTGCATCTCCACTAGCAGTGTTGTTTGCTAGCCGCGAGCCTGGGAAAGTCAATTGTCACCGTGGACGTTTGCAGCAAGGTACTAGTCCTAAAGAAATCCAGGGAAGGGCAATGAAGATGATACAAGGGTAAGAGCTGCCTTTCCCAAACTTTTGGAAGCTGATCCCCCCTCAACAGGAAAATGAAACAATGCAGCCCCCATCTGGCCTGCCATGAATTGTTAAAGGGCTGAATAAATGAGCGCTCCTTCAGAGCGGAGTGTGCAAATCTCACCCTTCCTCTTCTTTCTCACATGCTTTGAAGACTCATGAAATAATTAACTATGTTAAAATTTAAATCTTTAGCATCTTGAGTTAGTTCCCCATTGAAATGAATGGGACAAGTCCCACCTCAAAGTATTGTTTCAGGCTCTCTGCAAACTCAGGCAGCCATCACTGCATCCTTTAAGACTTGGATCGTGTTCTCAAGGTTTCTCTGCAACCAGAACAGCTAGAGTGTGATTTTAAAAATGAAAATGGACCCTCTGGAGAGTAACTGAGGGGCCTGTCCAATGCCCAGCTAGTCCTTTGCACCCCCTAAGGGCAGCAACCTGTGATGATTTGGGGAATCTCTCTGTACAACATATGAATGCTGGTTGATATTATGAAGTTGTTACTATGACAGCTGCTGTATCATTAACTCGCTCTCTAGGTGAATGTGGAATCAACTACAGGCTTGTAAGCACGTACCCACTGGACTAGGGACAATGCAGAGAATTAACTCTAACCCCACAATGGGTGTGCTAAGGAGGTTGGCTGAAACCAGGAGAAATAATTTTACCCAACCCCTCAGTAGGGGCTGGCATTTGGGGAGTGGAAAATTACCAACTGCAGGACAGAGAAAGCAAGGTGTTGATGCTAGCTTTTAAATACCACAGAAGTGGGATGGGTCAGATGAAGACTCAGAGCCACACAGGAAGTTTTAGGCAGGAGAGGGAAAGAGACAGAGGTGGATTAAGCTTTTGGGGGGCCGTGGGCCAGAGCAAGTGGGGGGCCACTTCCGCCCCTCCCTGCACTCCTGCCAGGAAAATGGGGCTGGGGTGCAAGGGCTTGCCCTGCCCCCCACCAGGCACTCCTGTGAGGAAGCGGGGTCAGGGCACGGGAGCTTCCCCCACTTCCTGACAGAAGCGCTGGCCGTGCGGAGAGGGGCAAGCCCCCGCGCCCCAACTCCACTCCACAGCAAGAATGCCGAGCAGGCAGGTGGAGTGGGTCGGGGTGTGGGGGCACCCATTTTTCCAGGGCCCCCCAATTGATCGGGGGGTCTGGTCATGGGCCCCGTTGTCCCAGTGGCTAATCCACTGACAGGCATGTTCTTTTTTAACAGGGGGCCTAGTTTAGCTGCAAGACCAACCAAGGTCAAAGCCAGCTGACCTGGAGATTGAGGAGAGGCTCCATGGTTGGGAAGATAAGTCATGAGCTGCAGCAGAATGGCCCTGGATGCCCCAGAGGACCCTGGCTCTAGCCCAAAGAATGCTCTGGAATGGTGAGGAAACTTAACCAGGGGAACACGTGTAGGGTTTGTTATTTTTGTCTAGGTCTGTATATTTCTTGTGTGATTAAGTAAAGAGCAATGTTGTTAGTCCTGTGCAAAGCGTCTGTGCATTTTATGTGCTACGCCTACCGCACATCCTTGAAGAGTTAGCTTGTGGATGCAGAACACCCTCACGTCTGGAGTTCTGGGAGGGCGTGTGTTTAAGCTATGGGGAATCTGAAAGGTCAGCATTAGTCCCGAGTACTAGGAAATTGGACTGTAGGGTCTAAGTTCTCAAGAGGGTGGTAGGTAGAGGGCCTACACCGCAAGAGTGTGCCTAGGGACCCCAAGATGGGGCAGTGCATTGACTCTGTTCAGATTCTGGATGCTTAAAGCACATGGGATCTAGAGGTTGATTCCCACACAGAAGTCTGGTGGGTGCCCAAGAGAGAGCATTGGATTAGATCTGTGAGCACTCCACATCTTGGAAATGCTGGATTAGAGGTAGGGTGACCAGATAGCAAGTGTGAAAAATCGGGGCAGGGGATGGGGAGTAATAGACACCTATATAAGAAAAAGCCCCGAATATCGGGACTATCCCTATAAAATCGGGACATCTGGTCATCCTAATTAGAGGGTCGGGCATGTGGGCAGAGACAAAGAGAAAGCTCCAGAGGGTGAGAAAGTGAATATAATACTTAGTCCTGCCATGAGTGCAGGGGACCGGACTAGATGATCTCTCAAGGTCCCTTCCAGTCCTAGGATTCTAAGTCTATTAGAAAACTCAACAGCATTGGCTCTGCTCTAGGGGAAGCAAAACCCTCAGGGCCTGGTCCCGCTCTCACTTACACTGGTGTGAAGCAGGAGTAAGTTCAGTGATGTAACAGGAGCTAGACCAGGGGTAGGCAACCTTTCAGAAGTGGTGTGCCGAGTCTTCATTTATTCTCTTTAATTTAAGGTTTCGCGTGCCGGTAATACATGTTAACGTTTTTTAGAAGGTCTCTCTCTATAAGTCTATATTATATAACTAAACTATTGTTGTATGTAAAGTAAACAAGGTTTTCAAAATGTTTAAGAAGCTTCATTTAAAATTAAATTAAAATGCTGTTCTTACGCCGCCAGCCTGCTCAGCCCGCTTCCAGCCTGGGGTTCTGTTCACCTAGGCCTGCAGTGGGCTGAGCAGGGCGACTCGAGGTCAGGGCAGAGGGCTGGGAGATGTGTGGAGATGCAGGGCAGAAGGCTGGGTGTTGGGGGGGACTCGAGGTCAGGGCAGAGGGCTGGGGGGGTGTGGAGGTGCAGGGCAGAAGGCTGGGTGTTGGGGGGAGGTCAGGGCAGAGGGCCGGGGGGGTGGGGGTGCAGGGCAGAGGGCTGGGTGTTGGGAGGTCAGGGCAGAGGACTGGGGGGATGTGGGGGTGCAGGGCAGAAGGCTGGGGGTGTGTGGAGGTGCAGGGTAGAGGGCTGGGTGTGTGTGGAGGTGCAGGGCAGACGGCTGGGGGTGTGTGGAGGTGCAGGGCAGAAGGCTGGGGGTGTGTGGAGGTGCAGGGTAGAGGGCTGGGTGTTGGGGGGAGGTCAGGGCAGAGGACTGGGGGTGTGTGGAAGTGCAGGGCAGAAGGCTGGGTGTTGGAGTAGACTCGAGGTCAGGGCAGAGGGCTGGGTGGGGTGGGGAGTTCAGGGGTCAAGGCAGAGGGCTGGGGGTGCAGGGCAGAAGGCTGGGTGGGGGGGTTCAGGGGTCAGGGCAGAGGACAGTGGGGATGTGGGGGGGTTTAGGGCAGAAGGCTGGGTGTGTGGAAGTGCAGGGCAGAAGGCTGGGTGTTGGGGGGAGGTCAGGGCAGAAGGCTGGGGTGTGTGTGGGGGTGCAGGGCAGAAGGCTGGAGGGTGTGGGGGGGGGTCAGGGCAGAAGGCTGGGGTGCTCGGCTCGTGGGGGTGCTCCCAGCCCCCTGCCCTGAGCGGCTCAAGGCAGGGGGCTGGGAGGGATATGCCCTGTTCCACCCCCTTCCCCAAGGCCCGTCCCTACCTCTCTCTGCCTGCTCTACGGAGCAGCGAGCACGCTGCCGCTCGGCTCTGCTCTGCTCCGCTCCCCCTCGCAAGGGCCATCGCCGGCAGGGAGAGGGGGGAGGAGGGGCCGGAATGCACCAAGCTGTGGGAAGAAGTGGGGGAGGAGGGAAGCGTGGCTGCCGCAGGACCAAGCTTCTGCCTCCTGCCCCCGCAGGGGAGAACGGTGGGCGGGGGGGCTGAGTGGGGCGGGGGGCTAGGACCCCCCTCCCCCCGCTCTCCCCTGCAGGGGCAGGAGGCAGAAGCTTGGTCCTGTGGCAGCCAAGCTTCCCTTCTCCCCCTTCTTCCCCCAGCGTGGCGCTTTCCGGCCCCTCCGCCCCTCCTCCTGCTCTCACCTGGCAGGCAGCGTGCCACTCAGAATCGGCTCGCGTGCCGTAGGTTGCCGACCCCTGAGCTAGACAGAGCGAGTGGTACCAGAATCAGAGAGAGGACGTGTCTATATGTCGCACAACAGCAATCTATTGCTCGGAAAAACCGTGGGTGGGACTGTGAGTGTGACAAGGAGCTAACTGTGAATACCTGCTGACGGGCCCCATTTCCTAACACCTCTGGGCTTCTCTTTGAAGCCTCCACACTCTCCATGACAAGAGGGAGACATCTCATCTCTTAGCAGAGTGTGGTGAGGACCTGTATGTACCTCTGCTGTGGCTGGGTGTGCACCGGCGGTGCTACTGTGATCGCAGCTCAGAAGCCAATGTGGAGCATCTGAGTAACAGGCATTGTGTGTAACCAAAGAGCCACAAGAGTGAGTCTTGATCTAGTTCCCTTGCTCTGCTCAGGCCTCCTTCTGTAGTAGTTTGTCTCCACAATCATGCACTCTGGAACAACAGTGAAGTCTCATTTCAGCCCATGTGGGACCAGACTAGTTTTCCAGTTACAGCTGCTCGACATTTTTCAAATGGACATTTTTTTCCACTGAGAAATGGCCTTTTTCCAACTACATTTTCATAAAACTTTTTGATTTTGAATTTTTTTTCGACCAAATCAGAAACCACGCAGCCTTTTTCTGGATTTTTGACTGTTCATTTTTTAATGTTTTCTTTTGGCTTTTTCCTCTCCAAAGTAGCTGAAATCCTATTTTCCTTTCCTCTCATTTCTGAAAATTGAAAACTTTTGAAAACCAGAAAAACATTCAAAATAGTTCACAGAAATTGATAAAGCCAAATATTGATTCATTTCCAGCATTGTGAAACAAAACCGAGGAAGTGGGTTTTTTGTTTGTTTGTTTTGTTTTTAACCATTTTTAGTTATAATGTGGCTTTGCCAGCTAGTTTGTTTGGGGCAGAGTTAAAAAAGCATACTCTAAGCCACAGGCTACAGAGGCCATTGCCCACCTAATGCTGTTATGTCATATTTTTTAGCTTTTGAACCATGAGTTGTTGGGCTGGATCCAGGAATCCCTGGCTGGATTCTCTGGCCTAGTTATGCAGGAGGCTGGACTGGATGGTCAGATTTTAAGGCCCTTCTGGCCTTAAAATCTATGAATATTGGATGTCAAGCATCATTATTGGATCCACAATGAAAATGCTGGGACAGAAATCATCAACAACCCCCAAATTCCTCCACCTTGCAGTATGGAAAAGCCCATCGGTCTCTATCCCTGGGGAAATGGTTCCTGAAAATGTGAAACACGGGGACCAGAGAAAGACTTTAGGAACCTGATGAACGTCCCCCACATTCAGACAGAGTCAAATTCCACATTTTTACTACTTCCTAATGGAACAAAAACCTCAAGTCCTCTTGAGCTTAATGAATCAGGTCCTCCTCTAGCTGCTGTCCTCTAGGTCCAACATCTCTGAGCCCACAGCCCATTCAGCAAGTCTGCGAGGTATTAAACACTCTCAACTTCCATAGACATAATGGGGGAGGGCCCTTGACACTACTCAGGAAGTTCTCCACACCTTGCAGAAGTGGGGCCAAGAAGTGTAACCGGTAAAAGACTTGTGTCACATGTAAGAAGCCCACAGTTTGGAGAAATTAAACCTTCTTGGTTTTGCCCATCACAAAAGTGGATGAATACTGTCTGGTCCTGCTAACATATTGATCTTTACTTTACCAATTTGTTTCAAAACCTCCTCTATTGACACCTCAGTCTGGGACAGTTCCTTAGATTTGTCTCCTACAAATAATGGCTCAGGTGTGCGAATCGCCCTCATATCTTTTGCAGTTTCATTCTGAAACTAACTCCAGAAGCTGCCAAGGCCTGTGAAACAACATCTCATTATGATGGAATTGTGGAAATGAGTAGTTGTGTCACCCCTGCCTTCCAACCTGGAGTGCCCTTTACAATGCTTTCATGCTGTAGCTTCCAGCATGGATTACTCACAAAGAGCCATCAGCAAGCAAGTCACTCTCAGCTATGTTTGTGTTTGTGTGCTGCAGGCAGCCATCCACACTTTGGCTCTTACCAGCCTGAATTATACTGCAGGGTGACCCCAACACACTCCCAGCCCCAGATTTCCTCCCCCACTTTACTCCCCCAGAAATGTATGCCTTGTACTGCCCAGCCCTCTCCTGGACAATACAAACTTATCTAGGTCCATTATTTCATCAATGGAAATAATAGGCACACATTTTGTTATCCCACATGGAGTTTCCCAAACACTTCATTTTAAACACACTGGATTAGATAAAACAATAAAAACAAGTTTATTAACTACAAAGAGAGAGATTTTAAGTGAATACAAGTAATAAGGCAGTCACAGGGCGAGTATGCCCCGTCCCCCTTTTGGGCAGGGCAAGGGCATTGCAAAGCTGCAGCTAAGTCCACCTGACCACCCTTAACCTCAGGGCAGTCTGGTCTAGTGGCCAGAGTCGATACAGATGTCCTTTCCCTTAGGTCTGTGTGACCCAATGGTCAGAGTCAATATAGCTACCATCTCCCTCACGGCAGCAGGCCTATTGGTCAGAGTCAGTATGGGTGCCCTCTCCCTCAGGGCCATGTGGCCCGGTGGCTAGAGTCAGTATAGAGACCTTCTCTCGCAGGGCTATATGGCCTAGCAGCCAGAGTCAATATAGATGCGCTCTTCCTCAGGGCTGTGTGGCCTAATGGCCAGATTCACTATAGGTGCGATTTAATGGTTGTAGAAGGGATAGACCACCACCCGGGGTGGGTGGGTGGAGGGGTAGAGGGATCCGGACCCTCCCTACTCCACCGGGTCCCAACCCAAGGCCCTGTCAGAGGCTAGTGTACTCATCACTGTGTCAGAAGGGATCCTACAACCGGTTCTAAAACCAGACCAATGTAAAGTCCCCCTACTTCCTACCCTGTCTCCCGACATGGCGGTCTGGGTGTCTCCCAGTCCCTCAGCCTATGCAGCTCTCTGCGGCTCCGCTCTCTCTCGGATGTCTTCAGGTAGCCAGGTATCAGCCTGGGTCTCAGCAGCTCGCAGACTGGAGCAGGCAACGTGCGTCCTCCCTCCTTGGCAGTCAGCCCCAACTGAGCTGACCTGCTCCCTTTTCTACTGGTGTTCCAGTTGGAGCATACCCAGCAGAGATGAGGGGGCATAGCTTCCTCAGACCACAGTGAGGGGTTAACCCTTCCCTGTCCAGTGTGGGGCGAATATACCCCATTGCACAGACATAAAAGTCAGAAATGGTTACAAGAAAAATAAAGATAAAATGCAATTAATGCCTAACTTAACAAACTTGTACAAAGATTATTACAACAGTGGACCTGGGTATATTCTGTCACGGGGACAACCTGCCAATGCCATGTGTTAGTGCTACACATGACAGTGTGGCAGCAGGGAATGGCTCTCAGTGAGATGTATAAGAACTGGCAATGGTGGCACAGAGGCAAAGAGAGTCTCCAATCACTGGGACACCTTAGCAGGGTTCAGACAAGGTTGGACATTTGGATGGATGACACGAATATCCATTTAAAACAGTCAATATTGAAATAAACAAGAGCTTTGCCAGAGGTAGAAACCTCCTGCTTCAGGGCATGAGTAGACTGGTAGCTAATGGGGACTGGGAAGGAACTTTCCCAGAATATAAGAACAGCCATACTGGGTCAGACCAATGGTCCATCAAGCCCCGCATCTTTTTTTTCCGACAGTGTCCAGTGCCAGATGCTTCAGAAGGGAATGAACAGAACAGGGCAATTATCGAGTGATCCATCCCCTGTTGCCCACTTCTAGCTTCTGGCAGTCAGAGGTTTAGGGACACTTGAGCATGGGTGGCACTTATAAGAGGCTTGGGGAGGCTAAGCCTCCCCCAAAAAGGCTGGCCATGCAGGGGGCAAGAAATACTGGATGCAGGTGCAGGTCACCTGCTTTGAGGGCTGGTGCGGGTCACCTCCAGCCTGCCACCTTTGGAACGCCGCCACCGGAAGCTCCCTAGAAGCAGAGGGGCTCTGGCGCCCGGACTGTGGCCCTGCTCATGCTCCCCCCCAAGACCCTGCCCTCGCTCTGCCTCTTTCTCCGAGTCCCTCCTCCATAGGTGCTGGAACTAGGGATGCTGGGGGTGCAGGAGCACCCCCTGGCCTGAAGTGGTTTATATTATATACAGGGTTTAGAGTTTGGTCCAATGGCTCTCAGCACCCCCACTATACAAATTGTACCAGCGCCCCTGCCCCCCTCCGCCGGTAGGGTGACCAGGTGTCCCGATAAAATCAGGACTGTTCTGATATTTAACCCTTTGTCCCACGTCCCGATCAATGTATGATCGGGACGCCATTTGTCCTGATATTCAGGTAAGGAGGCGAGCAGGAGGGAGGCGCCGACTCTGTGGGTGCTCCAGGGTTGAAGCACCCATGGGGAAAAATTGCAGCCAAGCTCCCCCCTCCTTGCCTCCTTCTTTCCCCCTCCCCTCAGCGCGCTGTGTCCCCGTGTGGAGGGAAAGGTGAAGAGGCGAGCGGTGGGTGGGGGACTGAGGAGGGACGCAGCAAGCCAGCAGGGGGCCGGGGAATGAGGAAGGGCGCGGTGGAGGGGGGCCGAGTGGGGAGGGGGTGGGACCTGGGGCAGAGTGGGGGCGGAGCCTGGGAGGAGTGGGGGTGGACTGTGGGTGGGGCTGACGGCACCCCAATGTGTCCCAATATTTTAGTGTTGTGATCTGGTCACCCTATCCGCCGGCCACTCGCTCCTCTCCGTCCCTCCCCCCATCACTCTCCCGTAAGGCAGTAAAAAAGTGATGGGCCCACGGCCCCCTGGCTCCCCCTGTTCTTGCATCCCTTAGCTGAGTTGCTCTACCATCAGCTCGCACAGCAGGAGGAGAAGTCCCACAGCTGGGCCAGCCAGGGAGAGGCTGTGCATGCTGATGCTGTAGCAACTCAGCTAAATGGTGCCAGGACTGGGGAGGCAGGTGTCAGGGAGCCATGGCCCCATCACTTTTAAAAGTGGGAGGACTATACCCTCCCACTTTTTTTCCTGCCTTAGGGGCGAGCGACGGGGGAGAGGGGGCAGAGAGGAGTGAGTGGCGGGCAGGGGGGGCCTTGGGAGGAGAGGCAGGGTTGGAGCAGGAAGAGGTAGAGTGAGGGCAGTGCTTCGGGGGAAGAGGTCAGCGGGGATGGGAAGAGGTGGAGCAAGAGCAGGGCCTTGGGGCAGAGTGGGGGGTTGGGGCCAAGGTCCGGGCGCCAGTAGTCCCCCCCCACACACACACACCTTTTAGGGAGCTTCTGGCACTCGCATAAGTCTCCCCAAATGAAAGAGTGACTGCATCCCTGACCATCTTGGCTAATAGGCATTGATGGACCTATGCTCCATGGACTTATCTAACTCTTTTTTTTAACCCAATTATACTTTCAGCCCTCACAACATCCCCTGGTAATGAAGTGTGAAGAAGTACTTCCTTATGTTTGTTTTAATTAATTTCATTGGGTGACCACTTCTTCTTGTTTTATGTGAAGGGGCTAATAACTGGAGTTGCCAGTTTTGGTTGGATGTATTCCTGGAGGTTTCATCTCATGACGTAATCTTTAATTAAAGACAGTCCTGGAGGGTTGGCAATCCTATTAATAATACTTCCCTATTCTTCCCTATAGCTGTCCCTAGGGGCAGTTTATCCCATAACTGTTGTTGCAGTGTTCTCTCACCTTCTCCTGAACCATCTAGCGCCAGCCACTGCCAGAGTCATGTTATCGGACTAACTGGATCACTTCTCTGATCCAGTCTGGCAATTCTTCTGGTCCATTATACCCGTGAATGAACCTTTCACATCAGCCAGGTTTCAAGTCTGCCAGGGAAAAGAATGAAGCCCCTGATTTAGTAAAAATGTCTTAGACTGTAAGCAGGGCAGGGACTCCTCTGTCTTCCTGTGTGTTTGGATAGTGCCTGGCACAAATCATCATTATTATTAATATTAATAATAACAATAAATAATAGCATAAAAGTCAGAAAGATGTTTCTGTTTGTATCCAGTATAGTAACCATAGGAGGATGCTGCCACCTAGAGCTTAAACTTGTTCATGTTTATAGACAGGGTCACACAGATGCACCAAAAACTCTGTAAATAGCAGGTATCCATTTCTTGGGTCTGTAACCATCATTTTGGCAAATGGAGCAAAATTTGGAATTTAAGGAAAAAATCTGAATTTTTGAAAAAGGCAAAAATAACTAATTCTTGAGCTTCAGACAGAGTGCCCACCCTATACTGCCCCTAAGGATCCCCGTGGGCAGTAGGCAACCCTTGGGAAGTTGTTCCAATAGTTAATTATGCTAACATTGTTTGGGGTTACCCGAGGTGTCCGGAATGCACCACTATCACCTGCTTACAGCAGAGAGAGCTCTGTCTGTGTGCACCAGGGGAAACTCTCCCCAGCCACCGGCTACTGGCTACACAGCTGCAGGAGTAACACTAGATATAGATCCTAGCCTCTGCTTTGTAAAGTGCTGAGACCAATGGCTGCAAGGTGCTAGATAACACCTAGTTATGAATTATAATAATATTAACTATATTATTATTAATTTTCCTCATTGTCCTGTCTCAATTGTTTCTTTCCACTCTCAATCCCAAATTACATTCCCTGCAGTTGGGAGGGGGTTAAATATACAGTTTACCCTGGCTACTCTGTCAGCATAGAAGTCTTGTGCAAATATAACCATTACTATCTCCAATTTATCTGGAAAAATCTGACTTTGTGTTACACATGTTTCACATGTAGCCATGTGTTGCATACATGGGGCATACATGTTGCAGACATGATCAAGTATCATATGTGTGATGGTGTCTCATGTACATTGCGCCCATGACTATGTTGCATGCATGTTGCAGACATGATTGTCACCTGTAATGCGTGTCATGTATGTTGCACATGTGATTATGTGGCACACATGTTGAATGTGAGACTGTGTTGTATGTATGTTGCATATATCACTATGTCCAATGCACGTTGCATGCGAGATCGTGTGTCATATGCATGTTGCACATGTGGCCATATGTTGCACATGTTGTGTGACTGCCATGTGTGACTTGCATACACGACCCTGTGTCACACACACAACTAGGTGCAGCAGGCATGCTACACCTGTGACTGTGTGTCGCATGCTGCACACATGACCATGTGTAGGTGCATGTTGCACGTGTGAATGTGCGTTGAGTACATGTGTGCGTATAGTGTGTTGTGTGCATGTGTGACTGCATTAACGTATTTTGATTGTGTGTTACATGTCTAAGGCTTTTATGATGCTGTGCTGCGTGTATGCTACAAGTTATGTATTGTTTGTAATGTTCTTGTAGCCATGTAGGTTCCAGGGTATGAAAGACAAAAGATGGGTGAGGCAATATCTTTTATTGGATCAACTTCTGCTGGGGGAAGAGACAAGCTTTCCAGCTTTGCAGAGCCCCAGCCCCAAAAGAGTTCTGTGAAGCTGGAAGTTTGCCCCTTCCACCAAGGGTAGGTGGTCCAATAGAAGACACGGCTCCCGTGTGGCATCTGTCACACGTCACCTGTATGTTGCGCACAGATTGTTTGTATGACTGTGTCGCATATGTAGTAGGAAGAGGGCCTGAAACATAAGGCCTTGTATCAGAGGCCTGATATGAGGCCTAAGTCCTGGGCTAAAGTAGTGGTGAAAGCTTTGCTGATATAAGAACATAAGAACATAAGAAAGGCCGTACTGGGTCAGACCAAAGGTCCATCTAGCCCAGTATCTGTCTACCGACAGTGGCCAATGCCAGGTGCCCCAGAGGGAGTGAACCTAACAGGCAATGATCAAGTGATCTCTCTCCTGCCATCCATCTCCATCCTCTGACGAACAGAGGCTAGGGACACCATTCTTACCCATCTTGGCTAATAGCCATTTATGGACTTAGCCACCATGAATTTATCCAGTCCCCTTTTAAACATTGTTATAGTCCTAGCCTTCACAACCTCCTCAGGTAAGGAGTTCCACAAAAAGTTCCATATAAAGCAAAATGAGGCTGTGAGATAGAGGCAGGCCCTGCTCACAGAATCTGGCAGGAACAGAGCTGATATTGCAAAAACACACATTCCTAAGAGGTAGGGTTACCAGATAGCAACTGTGAAAACACGGCACAGGGAGTGGGAGGTAATAGGTGCCTATATAAGAAAAAGTCCCAAAAAACGGGACTGTCCCTTTAAAAATGGGACATCTGGTCACCCTACTAAGAGGTGCTAAGCACAGAGCACTCACGCAAACATATTCCAGAAGAGTGATACCAGAACACCTTGATACCAACACATTCCCTAAAGAGAAAAGGAACACGCTGACCTATCCCAAAGATAAGGTCAGGATGACAGTGTGATGGATAGAGATGTACAAGGTGATGGGTGGTAACTGGCTATGTCAGAGGGTGTCAACTAACTAACTATGTCAGAGGGGCAATACCTAACTTGTTTGCATTGATGTATAAAACGGAATCTCAGAGGGAGTGTCTTTAGCCAGCTAAGGGGGAAATGGAAAGTCCCGCCATTCACTGAGCTGCATCCATTGCCACAGGCATATATGTCTTAGTATCCTCGTAGAGTCTGCCAGGTGCTTGCTTCGTCGACAATAAACCTGGCCGGGCACTTTTGCACATTAATGGATCTTGTGGTAATTGGGCGATTCACTTGAGGTCTGCTGTGCCAGCTCTCTGCGCAGAGCTGGGACAGCACATAGGGAGAACACACACATGCAGCCAAATATCTGATGACAGCACACATTTTTCATGTGTTGCATGAGTGTTCATGAATACATTCTGCACCCAGATCTGTATGCTGCGTATGTTGCATGAGTGTCCATGGGCACAGACCGTACCAGTGTCCACGCTTCACATGTGTTGCATGAGTGTCCATGGGCACAAACCGTACCCGTGTCCGTACTGCATGCGTGTTACACGAGTGTCCATGGGCACAGACCATACCTGTATCCATGCTGCACGCGTGTTACATGAGTGTCTGTGTGCACAGAGCGTACCCGTGACCGCGCTGCACGTGTGTTACATGAGTGTCCGTGGGCACAGACCGGACCCGTGTCCACGCTGCACGCATGTTCCATGAGTGTCCGTGGGCACAGACCGGACCCGTGTCTGCGCTGCACATGTGTTACATGAGTGTCTGTGGGCACAGACCGGACCTGTGTCCTCTCTACACGTGTGTTACAAGTGTCCATGGGCACAGACCGTAGCAGTGTCTGCGCTGCATGCGTGTTCCATGACTGTCCGTAGGCACAGACCGGACCCGTGTCCATGCTACACGTGTGTTATATGAGTGTCTGTGGGCACAGACCGTATTCGTGTCCGCGCTGCACCCCCCCCCCCACGTGCCTGCCCCCCCTGACCGGAGACACCCCCCACGCGACCGCCCCCCCCCCTCAGCGGAAACCACCCCCCGTACCAGAGAAACCCCCCGCGCCCGGCCCCCCACAGCGGAACCCCCCCGTACCAGAGAGCCCCCCCGCGGGAGGTGGGAACCAGGTTGGGCGGCTCCCTGGTACAGACTGAGCTCGGCACAGGGCTCTGAGTGCTGGCATGGAGTGTGCGGGCGTGTTACATGAGTGTCTGTGTGCACAGACCATACCCTTGTCTGCGCTGCACACGTGTTCCATGAGTGTCTGTGGGCATAGACTGGACCCGTGTCCACACTGCACGCGTGTTACATGGGTGTCCGTGGGCACAGACCGGACCCATGTCTGCGCTGCATGCGTGTTCCATGAGTGTCCGTGGTCACAGACCGGACCCGTGTCCGCACTGCACGCGTGTTACATGTGTGTCCGTAGGCACAGACCGGACCCGTGTCCACACTGCACGCGTGTTACATGGGTGTCCGTAGGCACAGACCGGACCCGTGTCCGCGCTGCACACATGTTCCATGAGTGTCCATGGGCACAGACCGGACCCGTGTCCGCACTGCATGCGTGTTCCATGAGTGTCCGTGGGCACAGACCGGACCCGTGTCCTCGCTACACATGTGTTACAAGTGCCCGTGGGCACAGACCGTACCAGTGTCTACGCTGCATGCATGTTCCATGAGTGTCCGTGGGCACAGACTGGACCCATGTCCGTGCTACACGTGTGTTACACGAGTGTCTGTGGGCACAGACCGTATTCGTGTCCGCGCTGCACCCCCCTCACGCGCCCGGCCCTCCGCAGCGGAACCCCCCCGTACCGGAGGAAACCCCCCCCCCCGAGTCCAGCCCCCCGCAGCGGAACCCCCCCATACCAGAGAGCCCCCCTGCGGGAGGTGGGAGCCAGGTTGGGGGGCTCTCTGGTACAGACTGAGCTCGGCACAGGGCTCTGGGTGCTGGCATGGAGTGTTGGGGCATGTTACATGAGTGTCCGTGTGCACAGACCATACCCGTGTCCGCGCTGCACGCGTGTTCCATGAGTGTCCGTGTGCACAGACCATACCCGTGTCCGTGCTGCACGCATGTTCCATGAGTGTCCGTGGGCACAGACCGGACCCATGTCCGTGCTGCACGCGTGTTCCATGAGTGTCCGTGGACGCAGACCGGACCCATGTCCACGCTGCACGCGTGTTCCATGAGTGTCCGTGGGCACAGACCGGACCCATGTCCACACTGCACACGTGTTCCATGAGTGTCCGTGGGCACAGACCGGACCCGTGTCCGCGCTGCACGCGTGTTCCATGAGTGTCCGTGGGCACAGACCGGACCCATGTCCACACTGCACACGTGTTCCATGAGTGTCCGTGGGCACAGACCGGACCCATGTCCACACTGCACGCGTGTTCCATGAGTGTCCGTGGGCACAGACCGGACCCGTGTCCGCACTGCACGTGTGTTACATGAGTGTCCGTGGGCACAGACCGGACCCGTGTCCGCGCTGCACGCGTGTTCCATGAGTGTCCGTGGGCACAGACCGGACCCGTGTCCGCGCTGCACGTGTGTTCCATGAGTGTCCGTGGGCACAGACCGGACCCGTGTCCGCACTGCATGCGTGTTCCATGAGTGTCCGTGGGCACAGACCGGACCCGTGTCCTCGCTACACGTGTGTTACAAGTGTCCGTGGGCACAGACCGTACCAGTGTCTACGCTGCATGCATGTTCCATGAGTGTCCGTGGGCACAGACTGGACCCATGTCCGTGCTACACGTGTGTTACACGAGTGTCTGTGGGCACAGACCGTATTCGTGTCCGCGCTGCACCCCCCCCCACGCGCCCGGCCCTCCGCAGCGGAACCCCCCCGTACCGGAGAACACCCCCCCCGCGTCCAGCCCCCCGCAGCGGAACGCCCCCATACCAGAGAGCCCCCCCACGGGAGGTGGGAGCCAGGTTGGGGGGCTCTCTGGTACAGACTGAGCTCGGCACAGGGCTCTGGGTGCTGGCATGGAGTGTTGGGGCGTGTTACATGAGTGTCCGTGTGCACAGACCATACCCGTGTCCGCGCTGCACGCGTGTTCCATGAGTGTCCGTGGGCACAGACCGGACCCGTGTCCGCGCTACACGTGTGTTACATGGGTGTCCGTGGGCACAGACCATACCCGTGTCCGCGCTACACGCGTGTTCCATGATTGTCCGTGGGCACAGACCGGACCCGTGTCCGCGCTGCACGCGTATTACATGGGTGTCCGTGGGCACAGACCATACCCGTGTCCGCGCTGCACGCGTGTTCCATGAGTGTCCGTGGGCACAGACTGGACCCGTGTCCACGCTGCACGCGTGTTCCATGAGTTTCTGTGGGCACAGACCGGACCCATGTCCACACTGCATGCGTGTTACATGGGTGTCCGTAGGCACAGACCGGACCCGTGTCCGCGCTGCACGCGTGTTCCATGAGTGTCCGTGGGCACAGACCGGACCCGTATCCACACTGCACGCGTGTTCCATGAGTGTCCGTGGGCACAGACCGGACCCGTATCCCCGTGTGCGAGCCGCGCCCCCGACCCCGGCTCGCTCCCCCCGGCCGCCAGGGGCGCTGCGGCCGCTTCGGGCGGAGTGGCGGGGCGGGGCCGCTGGCTGGGTGAGGCGGGGCGGCCCGGCGCGGCCCGCACAGGCCGGGCTCTCTCATGGCGGTGAGCCGGGCGCTCGGGCTCCGTCTGGCCTACGCGGCAGCAGGCGCCCTCATGGGCCTCTCGGCCTTCCTCACCTGGAGCCTGGCGCCGGCCTTCCGCCAGCCCGCCACGGCTGCCGCGGGGGGGCTCTCCGGTACGGGGGGGTTCCGCTGCGGGGGGCCGGGCGCGTGGGGGGGTGTTTCCGCTGGGGGGGGTCCTCCGGTACGGGGGGGGGGGTTTCCGCTGCGGGGGGCCGGGCGCGTGGGGGGGTGTTTCCGCTACGGGGGGCCGGGCGCGTGGGGGGGGGCTCTCCGGTACGGGGGGCCGGGCGCGTGGGGGGGGGGCTCTCCGGTACGGGGGGGTTCCGCTGCGGGGGGCCGGGCGCGTTGGGGGGGTCTCCGGTACGGGGGGGGGTTTCCGCTGCGGGGGGCCGGGCGCGTGGGGGGGGGGGCTCCGGTACGGGGGGGTTCCGCTGCGGGGGGGGGGTTCCGCTGCGGGGTGCCGGGTGCGTTGGGGGGGGTCTCCGGTACGGGGACCTGTGGTGGTTGATGTGCGGTGGCCGGGTCTGTCTGGTGTGGCGGGGCATGCATGGGGCGAGGGGGCTCTTTGGTACGCGGGGGTGGGCATGGGTCCGGGGGGTTGCTGTTTGGTACGGGAGACTGTGGGGGGGTCTCCTCGGCACACGGGGCGGGGGTTGGGCGTAGGCACAGGGGATGAGGTTCTCTGGTATAGGGCAGGCCAGGTTGGGGGGCTCTCTGGTACAGACTGAGCACAGGCACAGGGCTCTGGGTGCTGGCATGGAGTGTGGGGGCTCTCTGATATGGGGCTAGTATGGGGGGCACGAGGGGGCTCTCTGGTATATGGGGGCTGGGCACAGGTAATGAGGGGCTGTCCAGTATGGGAAGTTATGGTGGGGCCCTCTAGTATGGGGGGGCTGGTGCAGACAGGGGTGGGATTCTCTGGTATCTGGGAGGGGCAGGTGTGGGCATGAAGAGCATTTTCCAATACCTAGGAAGCAGGGGGTCTCCCTGGTATTGGTGGGGTCCTCATGCAGCTGGGGCTCCAGGCACACCGTGGGCTTTCCAGTTGGGGGAGTGGGGAGGCGAGGGGTTCCAATGGGGGGACACAGTACAGGCAAGTGCTAGAGCTTTGTTCTCTGGGATGGGACCTGGGGAGTTTATGGGGGGTCTGGCTTGTAGCTACTGCCCAGGCCAGCCTGTCTGTTAGGGATTCTTGGGGTGGGAGATCATGGCACTAGCAGTCTATGCTGTGCTAGCTTGTGTGTGTGGGATGCAGCCCCCTATGGTAAGGGGCCCTTGCATGTTGCACTGCTGGAACCCTGTGCTGAGAGATCTGTTAGTCCAACTGTGCCGGGGGTTTATACTGTATGCACCCCCCCACACCTGGCTGGGGACTGGATTGGGTGCACCTCACTGCCTGGCGGGGGATCGGATGGATTCAGGCAGGTCCCCAAAGTGCTTTCATGAGCTAGTATTTCTTTCTCAGTGACCTAGAGCAGTTTCTGATCTTGTGTTTTGGGCTGGCTGCTCTTTGTTGTGGCTCATTTTATTCATCATCTGCGAGGCTTTCTCATGGAGTTTGACATTTACTTAGTTTACAGCTCATGAGGCTATGTATAGCCCACAGCCACTCCCCTCTCTAACCAGGGCTCAGCTTCCAGTGTTTTTAAGACTGTACCCGTCAAGATGGAGGGTTGTATGCTGGGATTTATGCTCCACCAAGTTTGCTGTAAACGTGGCTGTCCTCTGCTCCACTTCATTCAGCCCTCATACTGCTGGGAAGATACTTTGGAGGAGATTTGGAGTCACTGCAGGTGTATACAGGCTATCAGAATAGCCCATTCTGATACTTGTGGGACTAGATTTATAGAAAGCTTTTTGGTTTTGCTCACTTAGGTAATATATTTACAGCGTCCACTCTCAAGATTGTTAGGGTTTCATAATTACAAGGCAGTTGTAAGCTGCTCATGTTATGGTAGATGGGAGTGGGATCTTAAGTGTTGTAATTCTGCTTTTGGGTGTGTTCATTCGTCTGTGGGAGGATTTATAGATTTGAAGGCCAGAATGGACCATTATTTTCTAGTCTGACCTCTAGCATAACACAGGCTGTGTAACTTCGCTAGTAATTCCCCCATCAAACCCATAACTTTTGGTTGAGCTAGAGTAAATTTTATAAAAACGCCTGGTTTTGATTTAAAGACTTCAAGTGATGGTGAATCCACCAGGCCTCAAGGTATGCTGTTCCAGTGGTTAATTCCCCTCACTGCTAAAAAGGTATGCCTTTATTTCTAGTGTGAATTTTTCTAGCTCCAGTTCCTATTCTGGAACTCATTATAGTTTTTTTTTCTGCTAGACTAGAGAGTCTAATCAATCGGATCAGTAATGTCTTCACATGTACGTATTTTTAGCCGTTGGTCAACTCACCTCAAGATCAGCAAGTGGCACCATGTGAGAGAGAGAGAGTGAGTAGAAATAAATGGAATTCTTAAACAGCAAACAGTCTACTTTATATGTAGTCAGGGTAATAGAGATACTTCTAAGGATTTTGTGGGAATGATAGAGGCTCTCTAGATGTCTGAACCTTAATGTTGCCATTGTTGACTCTTTAAAAGTGTGTCAGAGCATTATCTGTAACTGGTAGTAATCAAAGGCAGTAGGTCAGTGATTTCTGCAAGACTTTTGAGAGAGTGGGGAAGCCCTTATGGCAGGGGTTCTCAAACTGGGGGTCGGGACCCCTCGGAGTCATGAGGTCATTACGTGGGGGGCCACGAGCTGTCAACCTCCACCCCAAACCCCGCTTGCCTCCAGCATTTATAATGGTGTTAAATATATTTAAAAGTGTGTTTAATTTATTAGGGGGGTCACACTCAGAGGCTTGCTATGTGAAAGGGGCCGCCAGTAAAAAAGTTTGAGACCCACTGCCTTATGGTTTCAGTGTGCTCGTCAAGAATGGGTGAGGTATGGAAACTTCATCACAGTCTACATTAAGGACTGTTAAAATTGACCAGTTATATCACACAGGTTGCCAGCTGAACCAAAGTGGGCTGCACTTTTTGTTAAGTGAACAGCCAGGAAAGGTTATTGGGATCATAAGTGTCTCAACTGGGGCTGAGAAATGGATGTGGGGAGGGAGGGAGGAAGGAAGGAATAAGTTTGGCCTGTGAGGTAGAGTAAGGTAATGGAGAGGCTACATGGTGGTCTCATTGTATAGGTGATCAGAACATTCAAAAACGGAAGAGTTGCAGCAGATATATAGGGAGTCCCTCCCTGTATTTTTGCACATGGACCTTTGAAACTTTACCTGGTAGGATTCTGAATTTTCTTTAGTGGTGTCCCTTGAAGTCAGGATTTTTAAAGGACTATAAGTGAGACTTATAACGCACTGTTAATGTCTGATCCAAGTTGAAATTTGCCATTTAAAGTGGTGGTTTCAGGGTTACGTTAACTTCTTACCAAATGTGAAAACTCAGTAAATGAATAATTTAAGTAAAAAAATAACGTAATTCTTCCCACTTCCTGAACCTCATTGCTAACAGGTGCTGATTTTTCTCTTGTGTAGCACATCAGTCCCTAGAACGTTATTGCAGCAGCCCCTAGCTATTTCCTAGCAGTGCTGCTGTTTTCTCTGTGAAAGGCTGAGGGTGGATTGCATATCTCTTTTGTCTGTGTGGTTTTTGTAAATGAGGATTGGAGACATTTTTTACCACTCACAGACTCCAGACACACTTTTTATGAACATAGTTTCAATTCAATAACTGATTAGGCTAGCCCAAAATATGGCATTTGGGGGTGGGGTGGGGGGATGTAATAAAAGGCTGGGATTTTAACCTTTTGTGGCTGCTGTGGTAAACCCAATATTCTGGCTAGTCCTGTCACTGAAAATGTATTCTGTTAGTTCTAGGCTGCGTGTAAGGTACTGGTGAGTCCAGAATGGCTGCTGTCTGCCTGCACAATCACTGTGTTTTATGAACAACTTAAAGTTCTCATTTTGTAATGTTATCTGTCACACTCACAAAATAAAACTGAATAATTGAAACATGGACTTTAAACTACAAAAAGTCTAATCTTTCACATTTTCATAGTTTAAAACCAGTGTCCAGAGCAGTGTGTTCAGAGTACAGTTCTGCAGGATGAACAAACCTGTCCTGATTTGAGAGCTCTGTGCTCTTGGTTGTTGGTTTGACAGCTATCAGCATTCAGGGACTATAAAACCCTTATTATGGACCATGGATTACTGCTCTCAAAATGACAAGGAAGAATTGAAAGCATCCCTGAGTTTGTTAAAAGTTTTGGATTGGCAGCTCATGTTTTATCAGCTGTTCACTGGAAGCTTTCACAGTTTTAGTCACCACAGGAACTGAAGGGATCCCCATTTCCTGAGACTTCTTTGGTAACATCATCTGTGTAATGCAGGGTGTAGCAAGTGGGAGGGCATAATTTGAAGATAATGCAGTTCCACAGATGTCTGTACAGTTTGAAAATTTTAGGCCCAAATTCAGAGTGACAGATGATTTTTAGTTTTTGGAGTGCTCTGCATGTAATACTGTAAAGAGGTCTCATTTTCAGAAAGTTTGTTAAACACCTGCCTTCTGAAAATCAGACTGCTTTAAATCACTTAGAATTATTAATTACGGCCAATATTACCATTGATATGTGACAAGAAGAGAATTCATATAGTTCTTGTCCGCTCTAGGAGTAATATATAGTAATATATATGTCGGAATATATATTATTTTCTCTATACAGCTATTTTCAGAGTAGAACTGCATTTTTAAAAGTATATGGATCTCTCATGTATTCTGCTTGAACTCTGGAAAGCCAACACTCCAGTGTGTTTCTGATGCCCTGTCCAGTGCAGCAGCAAGTCATGGAGCGTCTGAGACGCACAGGATCCCGATATTCCCATTTGCCAATACTCCGTTCCTTCCCAACTGACTTTTCCTCTGTGTGCACTGCTCATACTGCACACTGGGAGCTGTTGTTCTTTGCTGGTTGGAGAATCAGACAGAGGTGCCACCTACCTGCCCCATTCTCCTGGTTCTATAGAGCTATTTGGCATACAGTAAATACAAAAGAGGTTAAAGAAAAACCTATTTTCTACTGCCTGCACACACATCCTCCCACTTTGCAATGGGGTTTCCATAGCCTGCCTCGTGACTGGGTATTAGTGTGAAAGGCAAAAACAATATCAAAGCCATTCCAAACTGTTGGGTCTGAGGTTGTCTAGATCGGCATTTGCCATTCTATTTTAACTCCACTTTGCATCACAGTGCAGACTGCATTCCTGGAATACTGTGAATCTTCAGTTAGTGAAGTTGTTCACTACTCCACACTTAAGAGGATCCCACTATATTTAGGCAGTGGTGGCCCCTTAAGTCTCAAGTAAACAGTGCTTTAGTTTAATTTTTGTCTCTGGGATACTTCATTAAATAGATTAGTCTGTTTTTATTTTAACTCATTAATTAGTAGTTGTTTCCATTGAGAAGAGATGGAAGGAGAGGAATTGGGCAAGCTTTTGAAAAGTTCCCTAACTTTAGAAATTTCACAATAAGCTGGCGAGGAAAGTAGGTGCCTTTTTGTGACTTTCCATATTTTTAATAGGATATTAAATACCAAATGACTGTTGGTTAGCTAATGTTTGTGACACAGCCCACGAAGGCGGGGAGGCATAGTGTTTGTGCTGGTGCAGCCCATGCTGTTGTGAAAACAAAAAGCTGAGCTAGGTGTGTCAATGCAGAACAGCCCGTGCATTGGATCAGACTATGCTGGCTCTTGGCACAAACTTTCTATTAACTGAAATGTACCTGTTGCATTCACAAGCTTCAAAAACTCATCCAGGCACCTGAATGAGAGTTGTAGGTCCAGTAGTGTGTATGTGGGAGAAGGTTGTTGAGTATCTTTGGCAGCCTGGCAGCAGTTCCTCATTAGCATGCCTCTGATTAAGCCAAGAGTTTGCCTGCCTGTTTGTTTTATCATTTTGTATTTGTTTGTACATATTTATCTAGCTTTAACATCTTTCCACTTTACCCTCACCTCTTGCATTCTTGACCACTTCCATCTCTTGGATGTCCAGCTCTGAGAGATTGCTGGTATGAGTGAAATTAATTGCTTCACTGACTTTAATTTCCTCCTTTCTTGTTTGTTTGTGACATCAACTCCTTTTCAGAGTCTGTTTAACCAAATGCTTTTTCCTTTTTTCCTTGATGGTTCACTTTTCTTTCTATCTCTGATTTAAGAATTTGGTAGGCAGTGTCAAGTATTTCTCTCTCTTGTGAAGCCTGTTCCTCTGTGTTTGTAATCAATTTATTACAGTCTAGACCAGGGGTAGGCAACCTATGGCACGCGTGCCGAAGGCGGCACACGAGCTGATTTTCAGTGGCACTACCCGGGTTCTGGCCACCAGTCCGGGGGGCTCTGCATTTTAATTTAATTTTAAATGAACTTTCTTAAACATTTTAAAAACCTTATTTACTTTACATACAACAGTAGTTTAGTTATATATTATAGACTTATAGAAAGAGACCTTCTAAAAACGTTAAAATGTATTACTGGCACGCGAAACCTTAAATTAGAGTGAATAAACGAAGACTCGGCACACCACTTCTGAAAGATTGCCAACCCTTGGTCTAGACACTGCCTATGTTTTTCGGTTACCTATGATGTTTTATTCCCCACTGCTCTATGCCTTCTAATCTGCCTTCCCCTGGTGGTTTTCATTAACCTGCAGTCCTTTTCAGGTGTTCCTCTTCTACACGTTTTTACTCTTGGCTGCATACTATTTATTTATTAAGGTTATATACCATTGCAAAGATGTGGAAACCCGGGTGCCGATAGGTGGGGTCCAAAATCCTTCTCCCGGTACCTAAAGAACAGCCTGTTTTTCAAAGGTGCCGAGCAGCTACATCTTCCATTGACTTCAGGAACTTAAATATGCACTTACACATCCAGACTTGAAAATTGTGATCTGTATCAGCAGTTCTCAAACTGTAACAAGCCAAGGACCCATTGTGATTTAAATTTTTTTGGGGACCCCCAAGTCATGCCACTCAGCCCCAGGCCCCACCCCCATCCCACCCCTTCCCTCAAGGCCCCACCCCACCTCTTCCCGCCCCCCACTCACTCCACCCCCACTCCCCCATCGCTCACTTTCCTCCCCCCTCACTCACTTTCACCAGGCTGGGGCAGGGGGTTGGGGTGCAGGAGGGGGTGCGGGCCTGAGAGGGAGTTTGGCTGTGGCCTCCAGCCAGGCAGCTCTTACTTTGGGTGGCTCCCAAAAGCAACCGGCACATCTCTCTGGCAGCGGCTCCTTGGCAGGGGGTGGGGAGGGCATTTGGATAAATGGATAATATTTCCATATTTTAACAGGATATTAAATATTATACATAGAATTATTGACTCTTTGGAGACCCTGCTGACTAACCTAGGGCCTTAAGTATATTGTGCAACTCCATATGGGTGTCTTGATGCCTGCACAGAATTAAACAGCAGAATAGTCAGTGGTTCTCAAACTGGGTCAGGACCCCAAAGTGGGTTGCAACCCCATTAGACTTGCTGGGGCCCGGGGCTGAAGCCGAAGCCCAAAGGCTTCAGCCTTGGGTGGTGGGGATCAGGTTATAGGCCCCCCATCTGGGGCTGAAGCCTTTGGGCTTTGGCTTTGCCCCCCGCCCCACCTGGGCAGTGGGGCTTGGGTGGGCTCAGGCTTCAGTCCCCCCTTGTGGGGTCATGTAGTAATTTTTGTTGTCAGAAGGGGGTCATGGTGCAATGAAGTTTGAGAACCCCTGGAATAGATTGTAGAAAAGGGTTGTGTTTATGCATTAGCCAGTCTTTAAATATTAACTCTGGTTTAAATACAAAAATACCACAAATTCATCATCTAAATTTGGGGTGATGGCAGTAGAATCTTATGCTTTAAAATGGAGAAGATAGGCATGAATGAAAAAAATTGAAGAAAGTAGGCAAAGAATGAAAAATATACACATACACCAAAACAGGAAAATATGAATGGATATTTTTGTCTTGATGCCCCTTTCTCCCTCCTTTCTCTTGTCTTTTTAGACTACGTTTTTAGAGGCCAAGATCTGTCGTATTTTGTGTCTATGAAATGCCAGGCAAAAATAATAAATAATATTGTTGGTTTAGTTTTGAAGTGCTATATTAGATGCACAAAGCATCTGAAATCTATGTCTCATTTCCTGCTACTAAAACTGGCTGATCAGACAGACTTAGCGTTTAGCCAAGACTTCAAATGCCAAGTGCCTTTCTTCTTGCACATATGCAGTCCAGCTTACTTTGCTCTGAACCAAAAAGTCAATCCACTTGTACTGCACATGCCCAAAGTGCAATTTTGTGGGCTCAGAAGTTGGCCAAATAAAAACCAGTTTTCACTGGAACACTCAAAAGATTCTTCTCAGAGGACTGTTTCCCTAACAAATTACAATTTTCAATCCCCAGCTGTTTTGGCATAAGAACTGTTCAAAGTCTTAAGATTTTTTTTTTTAACTTGTTCTCAAAAATGACTGAAGCTGAACTATTTTGGCTCAGACTTTCAGAAGAAAACATTTTACCCTTTCATAGAGATCTACAATTCTTCAGCCTGACAGGGCAAGGTCTTTGATAGTTATGAATGACAAGACAGGGTCAGAATGGAAATGCATAGGGTCCCTTCATATAGGTGTCACTAATGCTTGAGCTTGAATAACTGCGCTTATAAAACAAGAGTCTTATGGATGTTTGATGGAAAATGGCATTCGGATAACGTGTTCTGAAGAAACTACTTTGGGTTAAATATAGTTATATAATTCTCCCCAGAAATGTGCCAGTGGTTCACAATAGCATTATCCATATTTATTTTAATTTTGCATAGTCATCACATTTGTCATTGTCAGCAAATTTGGTTGTTTATTTTTTAAACTCCTGTTTAACTGTTTGGTCTTCTGGAACTCACTGTGGGAAGAAGAGCTGTTAGGGTTTTTTTATGCTGTCTTGTCCTTTGTCAAATTGTCCATGATACCCATTGCTGTAATTATGAAGGGTATTTGTCCCCCACCTGATTTGACAGCAGAGGCAGCTTTTATAGTGTCTTGGTCAACAATGCAGCTCATTTACCAAGGCTCTGAAAAATTAGTCAAAATGACGAGGAACTGGTTTTTAAAAAAATACAACCTGGTGTTCATTTTAGTTGTTGCATTTGGAGAAAATGAGACTTGTTTTATGTACCTTGAAGTATGGGAAGCTTTGGAATTGTTATTGAAATACTGAGGATAATTATCAGTATTTTTCTCCTTTAAGAGTTGGCTACCAAACTTGGTGACATCTTGTTTTGAACTTATTTTTAGGAACTTGTTCATTTACACACATTCCAAGTACTCTCTAGGTTTTATATTATTAAATCTGGATTTAAGATTTGTCAAAATATCCAAGTTGACTTTTTCTTTAAAGAAACTCTGCTTCTGTCCACTCTGTTTCAGATCTACTATGTGCTTTACTTATGGAAACAGTCTCATCTAAAATAAAGATTACCTAGTAAGAAATCCCATAGATTCTGTTTTGCTGAATGGCTATTTTAGCCCAGGACAGTTCCGAGAGCAATCGTCTGAGAGTGGCAGCAACCAAATATTTCCAACTGTGAAGGATGTAAGATTATATGCCACTGAGGCAACTTCATCTGACCACCTTCCAAAACTGCTGCTTCAGGGCTACCTCCAGAGACCCTGATACTGCTTCTGTATGTGACTGTGGTGTGGGGCTTGGATCGAACTACCTGGATGCAGAGTTGGGTGGCAGTGGTTAGATGGAGTATTTTTTGGGAGTAGGATTATGTGAAACAGAAGATTTAAACACTGAAAGTCATGAACTGAATCCTCTGGAGGTCTTTAAACCTCTCTTTCCCACTTTAAATGACATCATTTTATTTTATTCCAGTAAAA
Organism: Emys orbicularis; assembly: GCF_028017835.1. Lineage (NCBI taxonomy): Eukaryota > Metazoa > Chordata > Testudines > Emydidae > Emys > Emys orbicularis. The sequence continues at coordinate 7,299,192 of NC_088701.1, read as the reverse complement.
ATTGTTTCTAAAAACAATTTTTTGGAGCAGAACAACTGAATCAGTCAGTTATTGTATTAGTGTTGGAGCCAGTCCAGTAGAGCGCACAAAGCTGTATAGTGCTCTTACATTAGATGTGTGCCATATTTCTGCTGGAGGTGTTCTCCTATAGATGATGAGTGTACTCCTTGTTGTTGAGAGAGCAGAATGGTCTGAATGCATTCTAATCACAACATGACCATGTAACCCTGTTAATGGGAGTGTACTATGAGACACAAGGATAGGCTATTTGAAATTGGGGCGTTCTGATGTCACACAATATCATCTTGTCTTCATACCATTGTAAGAACATGCATCAAAATGAAACCAGGCTCAGGCTTCGTAGTTTCATATTAACCAGGAACAGTCATGTATTCTCGTTTGTCATGTATTCTCGTTTAGTTTCCCACATAGTTGTTACGGCTACTATCAAATTTTTCAAGACCCTTTTATTTTTAATCTGGCAAATTGACCTGGCCCCCTCACCACTTACCCCAGGGAGGTTATGGGATAGAGATGGTTTCCTTTCATAGCTCCACTAAGACAAGTTTGTTTACGTGGCTTTGTATGGTGAAGAGCTTTGCTTCTGTAATCTTTGTTGGTAAAGTCAAAGTCTTGGGGCTTGTCTACATGTGGAGTTATTGAGGAACAGCTATTCCTGAATACCTCCCATGTGTGGACATTTTTTTCCTTAATAAGGTGGCCTTGTATCTGTTTAAGCTTAACTCAGTGGGCTAAATAGTGGGTTAAACTAAATATGGATAAGGCACTCTTACTGTGACATGAAGGTGTCCACGCATGGAGCCGTCATGGGTTGCACAGGCTCCGTGCTCTGGAACCACTCTGAATGAAATTCAGACAGGACCCACTTGTAGTCTGTCTCCCCTCAGGGCACACTCTCACTAGGGCAAGCCTCCTTGGCTTCAGCGTTTCCGGGGGTCTGACTTGGAATGTTCAGCACCCCTCTTCATGCCCTGAGCTCCCCGCAATGAGTCCACCTGGGGAAGCCTTACTTGCCCACCAAAGGGGCCATGAACCCCCAACTTGACTCTCAGCCAGCAGTGTAAAACAGAATGGTTTGTTAATCATCTACATTACAACACAATGTAGAACAGATCTTGTTAGCACAGAAAGCAGGAAGTTACAGCAAAGTCCATTTTGGAGGGATCCAAAGCCCTGCACTCTCCCCCCTGAGTCCCAACCCAGGAGTAGCTTTTGTCCAGCAATCTCTCGCTATCATGGTTTCAATAAGAATGTTTGCTGAGCTATCCATGGAACCCCATTGCCTTTATTACTATATAAAGTGCCTTGGATTCCTGTGGCTTGGAAGGAAACCAAGTCTTCAGTTTTCCCAGTGAATACTTACCGTAAATGAGCGTGTGAGGGGAAATTACCTTTTGGGCAGAGACTGGTCATAATTCTCCAGGAAGCTAATGCTCTGAATTTCAAAGACACTGTATATGCTGTCCTGAACAGCTTCCTGAAAACTTAGCAATAAATGCTCCAGTTTATCACATATTTCCCTGTTGTTTTTTTATTGTGAAGGCTTTAATCTCAGTAATCATATTTTTTTGTGTTTAACAATGTATTGGTCTGACTTGGAATAATGGGCTATAGCTGTAATGAGCAGCAGAAGGTATCTGCTGGCCTGTGGGGACAGTGCTTCAGAATGTGCTGTTCATGAACCATGTAGCCCTGTAGTTGTGTGTTAATTTTACAGAGCAGGGGAGAAGAAATGCCTTGTTAGAACTCCTCCAATGTGAAATGCACGGGCTTGGGTTGAAAGTCATTTGTATCTAATATTGCTGCTTCACTCTTAAAGTCCAATTACTTGGGCATTGGTCACTTGCAGTTGGGAGCAGCAGTTGACCAGCCAGTACGCCTGTGCAATTGTTATAATCTACAGATGTTAAGACCAGAAGGGACCAGTCTAATAATCTGCCTAATGTGCATAGCTCCGGCCAGAGAGCCACACAGGAAGTGGACTATATGGGAAATGCCTTCCATCACCCCATCTCAAACAAGGCTTCTCTTGTGATAGAGATTGTATATGAGTGTTTCAGGTACTGTACTGTCAGTAACAGTGGTCACTTAGTTTGGTACTAGTTTCAAAACAAAACAGCCCTCTGAAATGAAAGCTTCTTGTCCCTCATATAAGCCCTCCCTATCCTCACTTCCTGTTATGGAACAGGAAGTTCTATGACCTTTGTAGGAGAGAGGAATGGGTGTTCATTCTCCAGGCCCATTCAGTCATGGACCTGTGGCCAGAACATCAGAATGGGAGTCAATTGGCATGACATGTGATGACACCTATTCCCTGAGAACTCAGACCAGGAGCAGCTCTCACTACTGGCTTGGCCCCTGTTCAAATCTAGGTTTGGTTCCCTAGAAATGGAATTCTACATATCCCATTACCAGCTCCAAGAGCCTCCCAGTTGCCCTGATGTTCAGTCTGGATTTCATTTTGATTGGAGACTATTCTAGTGATCCTGGAGTGATTAGTTGCCATTGACGTGTTTTTTCAGCTACTGTACATATTGAAAAGGAAGGAGCGCCATCCCCTTTTAAATGAGCCTTTCTGTTGTGCTTACCTGGCAGTGGCTTTTAGTGTTATTGCTCATGCCCAGTATGTGTCAGTTATGCCAAGTCTGAATTAATCTTCTCCAGTTTTGATCACAAATACACTTCTTAAAAATAAAGCCGACTGGATGCAGTAGCATTAAAGCCAGTGCCAGGAAAGTGCTCCAGAAAGTTAACTGTACTGGGGAAGGCTTACTTTGCCTCACCACTGATACCCTGCGGATTAGTAATTTAGCAACTTCTCTCTGATGTTTGAGTCTGTGCAGGTCTCTTTTTTTTTTTCTTTTTTTGGGGGGACCTCTTGTCCCTTGACATTTGTTTTTTCTTTACCTTAAACTTGTGAGGACACTTCTCAGAGCAGGTGTTTCTTTTGTTCAGCCACATAGGACAAGAGAAGTGTGATTGGACCTCTGCAGGTTTCTAAGTTCTGCTTGCCTTGGTTGGTTGTTTTTTGTTGGTTTGGTTTTGTTTTTTTGATGGTTGAGTAAAGTTTCACTAGTGGCCTTGAGTTTGAATTGTACCTAGCTCAGGGGAGTCCTTAACTTGGTTTGGACTTTCATGCGCTACCACCATACAAGTAACTAGGAGCAAGCAATATTCCCTCTAATTTTTTCCATCCGTGTGCGGAATAAATTTTGTTATATGCACCGAGGTATGTGCGGATGTGCGCCACCAGTAGAAACAAAAAACCTAGCTATGATATATATTTTTAAAAAGTTAAATTGGGATAATTACTCCAGCCAGGACAGATTAGGCATTTTAGAACTCACTACTCAAAGAATTAAATTTAAGCGTAAGAGAAATAACAATTATGAAATGCATAGACCAGTCAAAACACTAAAATAACACTCTTTGAAAGAATAAAATTACAGAGAATATATGTGCATTGCAGGAATTACCAAGAAGTAACAACTACGATAATGCACGTATGTGTTGGGAGGTGAGTGTGACACAGAGACTGTGTGTGTGTGTGTGTGTGTGTGTGTGAGACACTGTGTGTGACACAGAGAGACTGTGTGTTTGACAGTATGTGTGACCCAGTGTGTGTGACTGAGACAGCGTGTGACTGAGTGTGATACAGCGACTGTGTGTGTGTGACAGAGACTGTATGTGAGAGACACAATGTGTGTGATACAATGACTGTGTGTGTGAGAGCGAGAGAGACCCAGAGACAGCGTATGTGCTGGCTGTTGGGAAAGTTTCTGAGATGCCCTGCGCTGTCTCTTTAAGAGACTCACTGAAAGCTCTCCTGCTCTGTCCTGATCCCTGTTGTCTCCCCTCCCCCGCTCTGCAGAGATGAGGCCTGGGGGGGGAGGGGAGAGAGTGTGTGTGTGTGTGTGTGAGAGAGAGAGAGAGAGACAGAGAGACAGACTGTGTGCGCTAGCTACTGGGGCGATCTCAGAAACAGTGCACTGTCTCTTTAAAAAAGGCACTCAGCCACTCACCCTTCCCCAGCCAGGCTGTGTCCCCTGCCTCTCCCCTGCTCTGCGGAGATGGGGTACAGTGGCAGGAGGGGAGGGGGACACCCTGACATCAGCACCCAGGAGCAGCTGCAGGATGGAGCAACCTGGGAGGGAGCACCTGAGCACATGCTGCCCTCCTAATCAGCTGGGTGGCACTTAAATATCTCTCCTGCGCAGCACGCCCAGCTTACAGGGGACACAGAAGCAGTACTGTCATAGTTAAAAGCAGGCTGTGATTTGGTGCCTGGACTGGCAAACTACTTTTACAGCTTTTCAAGGCAATCAGCTCATCTGATTCTAAGTATGAAATTGTGAACAGCAAGTGGTGGAAGCCATCCCTGACTTATTTGATACTGCAGTAAAATCCTAATTCTCCTCAATGAGAATTCATTTCCCTGCAGTGTAGTTCTTGGATTCTAGACAGCTGTTCTCTGAGTTGGATTCCAACCCTGTGTGTATTCAAAGCATTAGAATGAATTTAAACTTGAATAAATCATAATAAGGTAGCTAGTTTTGTGTCTGTCGCATCTCTCCTAGTCTTCTAGGTTCTGAATGCAGTGAATGCATTCTTAATTCACTAGGAATCCAGTTAGAATGCATTGGTGGAAAACTGTTTTCACTGTGGGCCCTTTACAGCGCTGCATCGTTCAGGATTGTTAGTGATCTGACCATCAGTTGTAAATATTTCATGAGCTTTATAATAAATATAAAATCCAAAATATAGTAATTTTATGCAGACTGAACAGATGTTGCAATTGCTAAAGACTGCTAGGCTTCAGCACTTGTGAAACTATTCCCAGGGATGGTGCCTATATGCTGTTTTTGTTTTTGAGCTTCCCAATTCTGAGAGTTTGGAAAAAAGCATGAATAGCTGGAATTCCAGGCTAACACGAACCTTTTAGAGTAGCAGCCGTGTTAGTCTGTATCCGCAAAAATAACAGGAGTACTTGTGGCACCTTAGAGACTAACAAATTTATTAGAGCATAAGCTTTCGTGGGCTACAACCCACTTCTTCGGATGCATATAGAGTGAATCATATATTGAGGAGATATATATACACACACATACAGAGAGCATGAACAGGTGGGAGTTGTCTTACCAACTCTGAGAGGCCAATTAAGTAAGAGAAAAAAAAAAAACTTTTGAAGTGATAATCAAGATGGCTCAGTACAGACAGTTTGATAAGAAGCAAGTGTGAAAATACTTACAAGGGGAGATAGATTCAATGTTTGTAATGGCTCAGCCATTCCCAATCCCTATTTAGCCCTGAGTTGATTGTGTCTAGTTTGCATATCAATTCCAGCTCAGCAGTCTCTCGTTGGAGTCTGTTTTTGAAGTTTTTCTGTTTTAAGATAGCCACCCGCAGGTCTGTCAAAGAATGGCCAGACAGGTTAAAGTGTTCTCCCACTGGTTTTTGAGTATTATGATTCCTGATGTCAGATTTGTGTCCATTAATTCTTTTGCGTAGAGACTGTCCGGTTTGGCCAATGTACATGGCAGAGGGGCATTGCTGGCACATGATGGCATATATTACATTGGTAGATGTGCAGGTGAACGAGCCCCTGATGGTATAGCTGATGTGATTAGGCCCTATGATGGTGTCACTTGAATAGATATGTGGACAGAGTTGGCATCGGGCTTTGTTACAAGGATAGGTTCCTGGGTCAGTGTTTTTGTTCAGTGATGTGTGGTTGCTGGTGAGTATTTGCTTTAGGTTGGGGGGTTGTCTGTAAGCGAGGACAGGTCTGTCTCCCAAGATCTGTGAGAGTAAAGGATCATCTTTCAGGATAGGTTGTAGATCTCTGATGATGCGCTGGAGAGGTTTTAGTTGGGGGCTGAAGGTGACAGCTAGTGGTGTTCTGTTATTTTCTTTGTTGGCCCTGTCTTGTAGGAGGTGACTTCTGGGTACTCGTCTGGCTCTGTCAATCTGTTTTTTCACTTCAGCAGGTGGGTATTGTAGTTTTAAGAATGCTTGATAGAGATCTTGTAGGTGCTTGTCTCTATCTGAGGGATTGGAGCAAATGCGGTTATATCTTAGAGCTTGGCTGTAGACAATGGATCGTGTGGTGTGTCCTGGATGGAAGCTGGAGGCATGTAGGTAAGTGTAGCGGTCAGTAGGTTTCCGGTACAGGGTGGTATTTATGTGACCATCGCTTATTAGCACAGTAGTGTCCAGGAAATGGACCGCTTGTGTGGATTGATCTAGGCTGAGGTTGATGGTGGGATGGAAATTATTGAAATCATGGTGGAATTCCTCAAGGGCTTCTTTTCCATGGGTCCAGATGATGAAGATGTCATCAATGTAGCGCAAGTAGAGTAGGGGCGTTAGGGGACGAGAGCTAAGGAAGCGTTGTTCTAAGTCAGCCATAAAAATGTTGGCATACTGCGGGGCCATGCGGGTACCCATAGCAGTGCCGCTGACTTGAAGGTATATATTGTCCCCAAATGTGAAATAGTTGTGGGTGAGGACAAAGTCACAGAGTTCAGCCACCAGGTTAGCTGTGACATTATCGGGGATACTGTTCCTGATAGCTTGTAGTCCATCTGTGTGTGGAATATTGGTGTAGAGGGCTTCTACGTCCATAGTGGCCAGGATGGTGTTTTCTGGAAGATCACCGATGGATTCTAGTTTCCTCAGGAAGTCAGTAGTATCTCGAAGATAGCTAGGAGTGCTGGTAGCGTAGGGTCTGAGGAGAGAGTCCACATAACCAGACAAGCCTGATGTTAGGGTGCCAATGCCTGAGATGATGGGGCGTCCAGGATTTCCAGGTTTATGGATCTTGGGTAGCAAATAGAATGTCCCTGGTCGGGGTTCTAGGCATGTGTCTGTACAGATTTGTTCCTGTGCTTTGTCAGGGAGTTTTTTTAGCAGATGGTGTAGTTTCTTTAGGTAATCCTCAGTGGGATCAGAGGATAATGGCCTGTAGAATGTGGTGTTAGAGAGCTGTCTAGCAGCCTCTTGGTCATATTCCAATTTATTCATGATGACGACAGCACCTCCTTTGTCAGCCTTTTTGATAATGATGTCAGGGTTGTTTCTGAGGCTGTAGATGGCGTTGTGTTCAGCATGGCTGAGGTTATGGGGCAAGTGATGTTGCTTATCCACAATTTCAGCCTTTGCACGTTGACGGAAGCAATCTATGTAGAAATCCAGTCTGTTGTTTCGACCGTCCGGAGGAGTCCACGCAGAATCCTTTTGTTTGTAGTGCTGGTAGGGGGGATTCTGTGGGTTAGTATGCTGTTCAGAGGTATGTTGGAAATATTCTTTGAGTCGGAGACGTCGAAAGTAGGATTCTAGGTCACCGCAGAACTGTATCATGTTCGTGGGTCTGGAGGGACAAAAGGAGAGGCCCCGAGAGAGGACAGACTCTTCTGCTGGGCTAAGAGTATAGCTGGAAAGGTTAACAATATTGCTGGGTGGGTTAAGGGAACTACTGTTGTGGCTCCTTGTGGCATGTAGCAGTTTAGATAGTTTAGTGTCCTTTTTCCTTTGTAGAGAGGCAAAGTTTGTCTTGTAAATGGCTTGTCTAGTTTTTGTAAAGTCTATCCATGAGGAAGTTTGTGTGGAAGGTTGGTTTCTTATGAGAGTATCCAGTTTTGAGAGCTCATTCTTAATCTTTCCCTGTTTGTTGTATAGGATGCTGATCAGGTGGTTTCGCAGTTTCTTTGAGAGTGTGTGACACAGTCTCTCAGCATAGTCTGTGTGATATGTAGATTGTAATGGATTTTTTACCTTTAGTCCTTTTGGTATGATGTCCATCTGCTTGCATTTGGAAAGGAAGATGATGTCTGTCTGTATCTGTACGAGTTTTTTCATGAAGTTGATGGATTTCCACTCCATACGGCTAAATGCAGTGCCTTGCATAATGACAGGTTTCAGAGTAGCAGCCGTGTTAGTCTGTATCCGCAAAAATAACAGGAGTACTTGTGGCACCTTAGAGACTAACAAATTTATTAGAGCATAAGCTTTCGTGGGCTACAACCCACTTCTTCGGATGCATATAGAGTGAATCATATATTGAGGAGATATATATACACACACATACAGAGAGCATGAACAGGTGGGAGTTGTCTTACCAACTCTGAGAGGCCAATTAAGTAAGAGAAAAAAAAAAAACTTTTGAAGTGATAATCAAGATGGCTCAGTACAGACAGTTTGATAAGAAGCAAGTGTGAAAATACTTACAAGGGGAGATAGATTCAATGTTTGTAATGGCTCAGCCATTCCCAATCCCTATTTAGCCCTGAGTTGATTGTGTCTAGTTTGCATATCAATTCCAGCTCAGCAGTCTCTCGTTGGAGTCTGTTTTTGAAGTTTTTCTGTTTTAAGATAGCCACCCGCAGGTCTGTCAAAGAATGGCCAGACAGGTTAAAGTGTTCTCCCACTGGTTTTTGAGTATTATGATTCCTGATGTCAGATTTGTGTCCATTAATTCTTTTGCGTAGAGACTGTCCGGTTTGGCCAATGTACATGGCAGAGGGGCATTGCTGGCACATGATGGCATATATTACATTGGTAGATGTGCAGGTGAACGAGCCCCTGATGGTATAGCTGATGTGATTAGGCCCTATGATGGTGTCACTTGAATAGATATGTGGACAGAGTTGGCATCGGGCTTTGTTACAAGGATAGGTTCCTGGGTCAGTGTTTTTGTTCAGTGATGTGTGGTTGCTGGTGAGTATTTGCTTTAGGTTGGGGGGTTGTCTGTAAGCGAGGACAGGTCTGTCTCCCAAGATCTGTGAGAGTAAAGGATCATCTTTCAGGATAGGTTGTAGATCTCTGATGATGCGCTGGAGAGGTTTTAGTTGGGGGCTGAAGGTGACAGCTAGTGTAGAACCCCGACCAGGGACATTCTATTTGCTACCCAAGATCCATAAACCTGGAAATCCTGGACGCCCCATCATCTCAGGCATTGGCACCCTAACATCAGGCTTGTCTGGTTATGTGGACTCTCTCCTCAGACCCTACGCTACCAGCACTCCTAGCTATCTTCGAGATACTACTGACTTCCTGAGGAAACTAGAATCCATCGGTGATCTTCCAGAAAACACCATCCTGGCCACTATGGACGTAGAAGCCCTCTACACCAATATTCCACACACAGATGGACTACAAGCTATCAGGAACAGTATCCCCGATAATGTCACAGCTAACCTGGTGGCTGAACTCTGTGACTTTGTCCTCACCCACAACTATTTCACATTTGGGGACAATATATACCTTCAAGTCAGCGGCACTGCTATGGGTACCCGCATGGCCCCGCAGTATGCCAACATTTTTATGGCTGACTTAGAACAACGCTTCCTTAGCTCTCGTCCCCTAACGCCCCTACTCTACTTGCGCTACATTGATGACATCTTCATCATCTGGACCCATGGAAAAGAAGCCCTTGAGGAATTCCACCATGATTTCAATAATTTCCATCCCACCATCAACCTCAGCCTAGATCAATCCACACAAGCGGTCCATTTCCTGGACACTACTGTGCTAATAAGCGATGGTCACATAAATACCACCCTGTACCGGAAACCTACTGACCGCTACACTTACCTACATGCCTCCAGCTTCCATCCAGGACACACCACACGATCCATTGTCTACAGCCAAGCTCTAAGATATAACCGCATTTGCTCCAATCCCTCAGATAGAGACAAGCACCTACAAGATCTCTATCAAGCATTCTTAAAACTACAATACCCACCTGCTGAAGTGAAAAAACAGATTGACAGAGCCAGACGAGTACCCAGAAGTCACCTCCTACAAGACAGGGCCAACAAAGAAAATAACAGAACACCACTAGCTGTCACCTTCAGCCCCCAACTAAAACCTCTCCAGCGCATCATCAGAGATCTACAACCTATCCTGAAAGATGATCCTTTACTCTCACAGATCTTGGGAGACAGACCTGTCCTCGCTTACAGACAACCCCCCAACCTAAAGCAAATACTCACCAGCAACCACACATCACTGAACAAAAACACTGACCCAGGAACCTATCCTTGTAACAAAGCCCGATGCCAACTCTGTCCACATATCTATTCAAGTGACACCATCATAGGGCCTAATCACATCAGCTATACCATCAGGGGCTCGTTCACCTGCACATCTACCAATGTAATATATGCCATCATGTGCCAGCAATGCCCCTCTGCCATGTACATTGGCCAAACCGGACAGTCTCTACGCAAAAGAATTAATGGACACAAATCTGACATCAGGAATCATAATACTCAAAAACCAGTGGGAGAACACTTTAACCTGTCTGGCCATTCTTTGACAGACCTGCGGGTGGCTATCTTAAAACAGAAAAACTTCAAAAACAGACTCCAACGAGAGACTGCTGAGCTGGAATTGATATGCAAACTAGACACAATCAACTCAGGGCTAAATAGGGATTGGGAATGGCTGAGCCATTACAAACATTGAATCTATCTCCCCTTGTAAGTATTTTCACACTTGCTTCTTATCAAACTGTCTGTACTGAGCCATCTTGATTATCACTTCAAAAGTTTTTTTTTTTCTCTTACTTAATTGGCCTCTCAGAGTTGGTAAGACAACTCCCACCTGTTCATGCTCTCTGTATGTGTGTGTATATATATCTCCTCAATATATGATTCACTCTATATGCATCCGAAGAAGTGGGTTGTAGCCCACGAAAGCTTATGCTCTAATAAATTTGTTAGTCTCACGAACCTTTTAGATCTTCCATTCAGCATAATGCTAAGGGACTGTGCTTTTGATGACTTGAACCTGTTTGCAAAGTTTGTGTAGCACAACACCATGACCTGTCAGTATCTAAAGGCAGAGGTGTAGCAGATAATTTTGGGGAAAGGACCGAGGTGTATGTTGTTCCTTTCAGACCATGTGGGCTGATTGCCAGCAGTCAGAGCCCTAAACCCAATTTAGAATAATTAGAATTTTAACACTGTTATTGTTTAAAACTAATCACTGTGTGGATGCTCTTGGGACCATCCCTAGAGAAAGGGAGGCTGACCATATCTTCTTTTGCATGTGTCAGTCACACTTGTCACCAATTTTTTTGCTCCGTCATTTCAGATGATTATTCTAGGCTAGGGCTCAGAGGTTTAACTGATGATAAATGTTGCTAAGTAATTTTTCATGCAGAAAGTGCTGTCAGGCCTTGTATAAGGAGGGAACCAGGTGATTCCCTGTGTGCTGAATCAGTTCCCGTCATAGGAAAACCACACCATCAACTTCTCCTAAGAACAGCAGCTTCAGTGCTGTAACACAAGCACCATGAATCAGCACTTTAACCAAGTAATATGTGCTTAGTCATTGTGTGAAAGTGCACGCTCAGCTGCAACAACGATGGGGAAATGTGTACATTGTGCAAACTGTGAACATGGAGCTTCCCGTTTTCTGTGTTTTAAATGTGGTTTGAACTTTTAGCTACTCACTAGAGAGAGCAAGCTTAGTTAATATGGTATTCAAGGTTAGTAGCTTAACCTTCTAAGTGCTAGGTTCTTCTAACAAGCTTCGCACCATGTTATTAAAATATTGCTCACACTGTTGTGATCTTCTGTATGTGTCCACAGAGCACAAGAGTGTCCTTCTGCTGAACACATCCAGCTCAATTCTGATATCTGGTATGTGTACACAGAATGCTGTGTTATGTAAAATCAGCTATTCAAAAGCATTGGCAGTAGCTGACATCACAAGATTTGCGGCATTAAGCTCTGGAGTTGCTTTAAGGAGTAGTGCTTCAGTGCTATCTGTCCAACCAGATTAACAGGAGAGAAACAAGAGGCAAGCCCTGCCTATCTGTTTATACACTGAGAAAGGGTGTAATCCCCGCCCCATTCCCCTCAGCATGAAATCGGGCTGAGGGCTCTGTGACAGTGAGAATTTTCTGTAATTTTTTTAGGAATCCTAGGTTTGTTTCAATTTCCCCATTATTTTGAATGCCCACCCAATGGGAGAAAAAGGACTCAGTTTGCTCTCAGGGCAGGCTGAGACATAGGGGTGTGTGTGTGTGTGTGTGTGTGTTGCCTAGCTGTCTAAGCCGGAATGGGCCATTAAAAAGGACGGGCCTAGACTGATACTATATCAGTAGAAAATCTGAGAAGACAATGGAAAACCCAGTCACCAGGACATTGGCACCTAGCAGCCAAAGACCCAGAGGGAGATGGATGGAAAGTTCTTTGCAAAAGTTGGAAGGTTTGTATTGAAAGAGGCAGGAGACTGCAGGAAGAGAAATGACAGTCTCATGGTCAAGGCAGTAGAATGCCACCCAGGAGAACTGCATTCTATCCCTGCCTCTGCCACAGAGGTCCTATGTGATCTTGGACAAGTCACTTAAACCAAACTCTTTACAGGTGGCTGCAAATGTTGTGTGCCTCATTTGCTGTGTGCCCTATTTGAGACACCTTGGGCCAGATATGCAGAAGTGCTGAGTCTTTATGACTGCAAGTGATACTCCTGGGGGAATTCTGTGCCACTGCGCACATGCATATTTCAAGTGCCATGTGCATATTTAATTTTTTTGCAGAAAATAGCTTCTGCTGAAAAGTTACTGCAGTTCCAGCTTTTGCCACTGGAGGGCGCTGTAGCACTAGAACAGAGCAGCTGCTCCTGGAAGCCCCAGACCAGATAGGGAAGAGAAAGAGCCTGCCTTCTTCACAGCGCCTCTTGGGGCAGGTCAGGAGACAGGGATTATGGGGAGACAGCATGGGGCTGCTGAGGGGTTCACAGACGGAGGCTCATAATGGCTAGTGGGAGAGGACAGACTGGGACGAGGGCTGAATAGGAGTGGAGGCGCAGGGCCATGGGGGAGGGAGGTGCAGGGCTACAAGGGGAAGGGGTATGATGAGTGGGGGCACAGACACATGGGGACAGGAGGTGCAGGGACACATGGAGATGAGCGGAGGGGGCTGGCTGAGGGGGTGCAGGGACATGGGCAGAGCTACAGGGGAAAAGGGGGATGGCAGAGTGGGGGCACAGACACACATGGGGACAGGGGTAGATGTGCCTGACTGAATGGGAGAGGCTAGGGGTCATCCAGGGTCTGCATGGGGACACTTCCTAACAATCCCTCCATGCCCCGCAAAAAAACCTGTTTCATACTTTTCCCACCCATACCTAACAACCCTTCAAGTTCATATCCAGGCTTCTTCCCAGCAATTATTTCCCTCTCCTCAGCTTCTCCATTACCCCTGACTCCCCCAAGCCTTTGAACAGCTTCTGAGGGGTGCCGGAAATACGGTTTTGTACTGTAGTTTAAATGAATTATTACTCAGAGTTCTGTATTAATGTGCCTAGTAAGGAATCTATTTGTCAAAAAACATTTCCTGACTTTTTGTTGTTGTCTATATTGTTACAGACATACTTGCTGACAGGTATTTTGAAACAAATTACCAAAATAATTGAAACTGGTGTGATTATATTGTGTTATTTTGACAAATAAAATGTGCAGAATTTTTAAATCTTTGGTGCAGAATTTTTAAATTTTTGGCACAGAATTCCACTGGAACTGTGCTTTGAACAACTGAAGTGCTATAAAATGCTAAGTACTCTGAAAAATTAGCCCTTAGGGTTTTGGCACCCAAAATTAGTGGTCATGTGACAATTTTGGCTTTAATCTCTGTGCTTCAATTCCCCAGATGTAAAAAGGGTTAATAACACCATCAAATCTCTTGAGTGTAGTGGCAATAATCATTAATATTTGATGCACTGAACTGCTTATTAAGTATCCGTACTGTGGTGAGAGAACCGTAAAAATGCCCGGGAGGAAATTAATCTTTATATTCAGGGCAGGGTTTGAACCAGTGTGTGTTATATAAGGCCTGGGGTCATACATTGAATGTGGAGGATAAAAAGTTATCTATTTAGTTATCTATCTGAATAACTACCTATTCTTGAATGAGGCTGGTTCCTGTGGAAAAAATAGTGTGAGATCCTGTAATTGAACTCTGTTTCATAATACATACACACAAGGGGGCTGAATTAGGGTTGCATGGCCAACCTTAATTCTAGCATTTCCTAAATTTTGAGCGCTTGACTTCGAAGCCTTAATGTTCTTTTAATGTAGTTTTTGGATGTAATTAGCTGTATGTTTGTTTATAGACACCTTTCTGTGTTGCTGTGTGATCCATTATACTGATTCCGCTTGCTGTCTAATTGAGCAGGTGTTCTGGCGCTCTGGGCCCTAATCACGCATGTGATGTATGTGCAGGATTACTGGAGGACCTGGTTAAAAGGGCTGAGGTTCTTCCTCTTCATCGGGATCCTCTTCTCTGCTCTCTCCGTGGTGGGATTTTGCACATTCCTTGTTCTGGCCATCACCAAGCACCAGTGTAAGTATATTGTACCAAGAGTGATCATGGGGAGGTCATCAGGAAGGCTGGAATTAATGGGATTGTAGAGGGGAGAACAGGCACAAATTAGTGACTTGCCCAAGATATTGAAATTACTTCTAAGCACCTGTCTATTCAGCCTTCATAAATCAGTTTGGATTGGAATTTTGCCACATAAGCCTACAAGTCCCTAAACTCTTTGCATCGGTCTGCGCCTGTCAGATCTCCAGCACACCATGTAAAGTTACGATGCTATAAAATATTTAACAATAAGCCAAAGAGGAAGGGTCAGTATTGTTGGACTAACTCTGTCACCCCCAGGGATTCATTAACACCATGTTGGCTGGATGGAACTCGCTTTTAAAAAACTGTTCACATTTGTGATATTTATGGCTAGACAGCCACCCAAACAATCCCATCTGCCAAGGATTGGCAGGGTTCATTGGGAACAGAGCCTCTTAACTTCCCTTCGTTTAGATCCAAACGGAGTTCTTCTACAGAGATTTGAAGATCTCCTTTCATTGTGACCATTTCTAACACTTCAGTAGAATATGTTAATTGTGCCCAGTTAGTCAATTCCCACCACAGCAAGATGTGGGCTTGGGGCAGGGGAGCAGTGAGAGTTACTGTGACTGATAGTGTGGCTTTGGGGCTCTAGAAACAACACTACTTAATTTGCATGCTTTAGTCTGGACTGCACAGCACTTTCCTGTGGCAGAGATGGAGAGACCATCTGCCTACAATATAAGACCGCTGAAGATCTAAGTGTGTGTGAAAGCCTTGTGCTGAACAACCTCTGAGAGGCATGGAGCACTGCGTTCCCAGGCAATGGCACTTACCATCTCTAGTGCCCCATTTTACGCTAGCTGTTTTCTGATGAATAACCAAAAATGCTTCTTTCCTTTACATCTCCGTGAGCTCTGCACAATATGGGCAGTTGATACATAAGCATATACCAGTAGTGTAAGATCTTTCAAACCATGCAGGTTTTTCAGACTCCATCATTAGATGCATGATCATCCCAGTTTGCTTTAAGTGACGTGGAGTAAGCTCCAAGCAAGGGTGTTGTAGGGCTCTGTGAGTGAGGCTGGGTCTCCTCTGAAAGACTGGGAGTGTAGAGAAGTAACAGCATTCCTCTTGTTCCTCCAGTTAGCATGCCTCTCTCATGCTGTCCTGCTCTGCAAATGCTTACAACACTTATGCTATCAGCTATTCCACTGCATGCAGTCCTGTGCTCCCTTCAGTGTCCCCTCCTGCCACTAGCAGGGAAACATCCTTCTTGCTATGTGTGTGGGATTCCTCTCTTCTCCTCAGAACCCCCAAATCAGCTGAGTTCCTAGAAAACAGTGGTCTTTTCAAATGGAAAATGAACAGTTGTGTGGAAGCATGTTCCATCGTGTAACCACAGCTCTCTACTCTCGGACCCACTTAGCCGTAGTATTGAGCTGGCTGTTGGGTTGGTAGCTGTATGATTGGTGTTTTGCTGCAATCGCTGGTTACACACCTGGAGGATCCTTAATGGGAGGAAGGGAATGGCTTCACAGTGTGAAGAAGGGTCACTGTCCCCCTTGGTCAGAATAGCATCGTGCGTGGATCTTCCTTGGCGATGGCACGAGTATCCTTTCCATTTGCTTGGAACTGGATTCAGGTTGAGCCTCCAGGACCCACTGCTCTTAGAACTACAGAACCCTAAGCAGAACTGGTGCAGTTCAGTGGCACCAGTGCACACAGCACAGCTCGCAAACCTCGGTTACTCCTGGAGACAGGAGCACAAGTCTTCTGTTGAACGGGAGCTTGGAGAGAGGTTCTTCCTGGGACAGTCTTTTACGGTGCATGTGTTGGTGTTGGTCCTGCTTTGAGCAGGGGGTTGGACTAGATGACCTCCTGAGGTCTCTTCCAACCCTAATATTCTATGATTCTATGTGGAAATCTAAAGGGGGATTTTAAATATAACTGGCTTCTTTTCTTTCCTAGCCCTGACTGACCCCAGCAGCTACTACCTGTCGTGTGTCTGGAGTTTCATCTCCCTGAAATGGGCCTTCCTGCTCGGCTTATACTCACACCGGTACAGGAATGAGTTTGCAGACATCAGCATCCTCAGTGACTTCTGAAGCTTGGACTTAATTCTGTCGGAAGCTGCTAATGTTTGACTGGGCTTTTGGATGCCCTGCACTGGAAGGAGACTGCGAAGAGGCAGAGAGCAGGAGCCAGCCCAGCTCCGCAGGACTTGTCTGTCTGCAGTAGGGGTTTTCCCTAATTGCTTTTATTCAACCACTTAATTTGGCTAATTATGTCAATCTAGTGTTTTTGTTACCCTCCGGGGAGTCCATGTGTCTGGCAGTGAGTCAAGAAGTTCCATGCACTCACATGCAGCAGGCCTCAATGTGCTATCTGCATTGCTCTGCTGGTATCGTAGACCAATGACTTTCAAACAGGAAAATTGCAAATTAGCCTGTGGATGCAGCACCTGGTTAAGAATTGGGCATCTTTCTCTTAGCCAATGACTCACCAGCCTGCTCGTGGGGGTGCCCGGGGTTGCTTAGCAGAGGACCATGCCCTGTGAAGGGAGGTCTTTATTCTCACAGGGTGATTTGAGCAGGGGGGGTGCATGTTCCTTCCCAGCACTGGGAAGGACAAACCCATCGATACCTCCACACCAGCCCCCCAAACCTTCAGCATTTCATTGTGCTTCTTCCTGTAAACAGTTGGGCCAAGAATAAGGCATGGTGCTGGCTCCACCCTGCTGTTTAGAGCACATGCATCCCCTTGTGCAGGCCAGAAACAAGAAGTCAGCAATGCAGTGTCAGTTGTCTTAAACAGAGGTCACTGATGGGGGGCGGGAATCCAGTGCTGGAGAGAATCAATGCTAGCTGAGCATTGCACCCTGTTACATTGTGCTGCCTGTTAACCCAGGATCATTCTCAAAGGAAACTATTTTATTACAGCACTTAAGAGTGAGAGATGTAGCAAGTGGCATGTGACGTGTGGGTAGTGGGTGCCCTGGGCAAGGGGCTGGGCTGTTTGAGTCTCAGAAGGGTCGTGAATGTGTGTGATTCATTGTTTTAAAGCAGTCTGTACATTTGGAGGGCATTGTGTGTGCTTCTGTTCCTGTCGTGATTCTTGTTCTGTTCCACTGTAAACCTACTGCTGACCTACCACTATAGACCATTAGTGCTGAGTGGCTCCAAGTAGCATAGGGAGAGAAAGCAAGAGCTCAGCACATCTGTGCGTCCTGCAAAGGCCAGACCAGCTGTAGATTGCTGGCTGCCACTCGGTGGAGGCGGCTTCTTCCTGCTTGGAGCCTGGTGTAGGGCACATAAGTCACTAGCAGTTTGCCTGGGTTGCTAAAGTTCTACAAACATATGCTCTTGAGCATAAGATGGGCTCCCACTCACCTACGGCCGGATGAAATTGCTGATGGCAAATGGGTTGCAGGAGCACAGCAGAGGAGGCCAGGTGACGAAGCTACCCTGGCTCTTCTCCACGTTTGAAAAATACATCGGAATGTACCCAGTAGGCAGCTTGAGCAGATCTCCATGGCAAGTGTCACCAGCATAATACACTGATTCGGTGCCCCCTGGTAGGTCTGAACTTCACGGGACCTGCTATGGGAGAAGTCCCACTGAGTGCTCCTCCCACTCTGCTCCGGGGAGGCCCTAGCACTGAGATTTTGCTGTGTCCGCTCCTCTCTCAGACACTGATCACTTGGACACTCTGAGTAGGTTTAATGATCTTTCACCCTTGTGTTTGGTCCTTGTTAATATTCACCCTGGGAAACTTCAAACTGCAGGCTGTTGCTTTCTTTCCTTCAGTTGCTCATGCATACACTTTCCGTTCAGGGCAGCTCTTGGGATGATTTGCTGGAGGTGTCTCATCAGCAAGGGGCAGTTGGCATTTCCTTTTTAATAAAATAGCAGCTGTGTGCGATTGTTTCTTTTGTGCAGGTGGGTGGGGGCAGAGGCACTAGGAACTCCAAGGCCTGGCAGATTGAGAGGTGTCAGGGAATTGGGCTGGTGGAACTGGACTGCTCCAGTACATGTGCATGGTCACAGGTCCAGTTGTAAAGTCACTTTTGTATATATACTACTGAAAAAGTCTCCTGAAACATAGGGTCAAAAAGATCTCCTAGGCAATCCATAGGATGTAAAGCACCGAGGAAACTGCATAGGGTGCAGTGACTAGGCAGTGAAGTAGGTGTGCTGGGGCCTTTGTGCTGACGTCTGTGCAGTTGTCCACTGGGGAGTAGCTTGCGGTGTCCAATGTAGTGTGTCTCTCTAGCTGCATTCTCTCACCTCTACATGCCTAACTCAGCAGAAATTTCCAGAAAGTTTTTGTCTCCCCAACCACACCCCATGCTGTCCTGTGCTTGGTTTGGAAGATCAGTCGTTTGAGTACATGGCTGGGTTTGTTAATTATTTTTGTTAAAGGGATTTTCAGTCTTTGAGATTCATTAAATATAAACATCCTTCTGTTTGTGGGGCAGAGACCCTGACGATTGAGAGCAGCTTCCAGGGAAAAGCAAGGAGTGAAGGCTCAGACTGCAGCCAACATCTCCCAGGGCAGCAAATGCTGGTGAGACAGGGCCACTAGAAATCCTCCGAGACATGCAGGAACCTCCAGTGCTGAGCAGAGACTGCAGCTCTGAAATACCCATTATAGAGATTAATAGTTAGGCTCAGAATTACTGAAACGCCCCCTAGAGGTGATGTTGGCAGAAGGTAGCGTGAGACCCCTGACTGGGTGAAATGGGTGTCCCTGCCCTCATGGCAAATCTGTGACAAGGCAGGAAGGAGGCTGCCTGTGGATTAGACATAATAATTTCAGCGTTTTAAGTTGTGGTAGTTTAATCCCCCACCTAACAGCTCACATTGTCCCGCTCCTGGGAGGGGATCCTGAACAGTAAGAGCTGCTGACCTCAAACTCAGAGGTTCATCTTGGCCCTAATGTTATTCTAAAGGTGGAACTATGTCTCCATTCGCTTACTGAATTACCTGGTGTAGACGGACTCCTCTCTCAGGCTTATACCCAAAAGGTCCACAGCAGCTCACCCTGGAGGTTGTGGGGGGCTTTTTTTGAGTGACAGTAACTTTGCTTACAAACAACCCACTTACTCAACCCCCGTCTTCTCTCCACCGCGTTTGCTCTAGAATTTGTACTCGTGTCACAGCTTTTTAAAAGATTGTGTATGTAAATATATAATATATTTTTACATTGTATTCATGCTTTGTTTGCACGCTCAGTAAGGATTGGGTCATGTAGCAGGAGTGTAATTCATGGGGCGGGGTTCACTTCCATGTATCCCAGTGTGTGTCTGATGTTGTATTAACCACACTGTGTAATCTGTATGTGACACCATAGTAAGAGCAGAAATACAGTATTCTCTTTCTCACCAAACCAGAGTGTCCGGAGTGATTACCTGTCCTGTAGGAGCAAAGCTCTTCCCGGTTGCAACAGCATGTTTGCAGAAATCATTTTTAAAAACTGTTTTAAAATGATTTTTGAACACAGTGGAAACTAGGGTGGATGGGCCTGGGACCAGAAACAGAGAACTCGTTAACCTGCACTCAGCTCCCATCACTCCCCGGTCGCAGCAGCATTAACATCCAGACCTGCATTGTGCACTGTCTTCTGTGAAAACACCAATTCTCCAGGGCCCCCCTCAGAACGCTTGCGCTGCTGCTCTAACAGCAACCCCCTCCCTAGGTTTCAGCGCCTGAGCTCCAGCCAGTGGTTTCACTTCAAAGCGCTGGCTACCCAGTGCCTGTTAGTGCGCTGGCACAAGCCCGGCTAAGCCATGTCTGCCAAGCTGGGCTGGCGGGCTTGCTCCAAAATGCTGCGTGGACATACCCCGAGGGACGTGTCAGATGTTTGAGGAGGGTGTGAGACAAATTGCATTTAGCATGGGTGAGGGTAAGCTGCCCCATGTGTGATTCACACCCTCCACTCGTGAGGCTGCGTTGCCATGCCTGTTAGTTCAGGGCTGGGCCACTGCTTTGGAGTGTGCATGTTCGGCTGCTACTGTTTCCTCAGCACGTAGCCCAGTCTCTAAAACCTCAGCAAACAGCATATCACTTACAGCACTGTCCCCAACAGCAGTAATGCTGCATGCACCCCAGGCTTAACCTGTCCCTCCCCCAAGCGCCCCAGAGCAAAGGTGCAGCATGCCCTGACTCTGGTATACCAAGGGGAGGGGTATCCCAGCATCAAGGATCCCTCACCTCAGACATGCTGCCTGCAGCCCCCTTCCATTTAAATCAGAGGAGTTGTCGAGCTTTCATCTCTTGTTATCACTGCAGCTTTGCATGGGGAAGGGACAATCGTGGTTAAGAACGTAACAAACCAGGCTGGGCCAATTTGTTGCTTCCGCTGGAGGAGGGGATGCGGGATTCCACACTACTGTCACTGCTACCCCTCTATGCAGCCTGGCAGTCAACCTACTGTCTGCAGAATCCAAAACACAGCAAGCCATTCAGCTCTCTTCACTGAACGTTTGAATCCACCCCACGCTCCCAGAGCCTTTGAGAGCGTGACAAATCCACTGCCACAAAGTGTCCCTCTTTGGAAGGAAACCCACAATAATGCCCCCTGGATGCTCAGCTGGGAGCAGTGCCGCCGCTGTTGCTTTCTTCGACAAGGCCTCATGGCAGTAGTGCATGATCTCATAGGAGAGACTCCTGCAATATTGCACACGCTGCACCACTACCCCCTGGAACTCTAGGCAGCAGAAAGAGCGCAGCAGGATTCCTAAAGGATGAGGCGCTTCTCTGGCTCATGAGACCGTCCAGTTATGTTAGACAGGATGAAATGTGTAAGAGAAGCGGCTTCAGGCTGTTAGCGGAGTGCTGTCTGCCATTGGCTTGGTGCTGTAAGATGGTCTAGTGGGAGGTTACAGCTTTCTGTGCAACACCAAATGCTGACCTCTTGGAGACAGCACTGGGCTAAATAGTCCCTGCTCTGATCCTGGCTTTCTGGGACCTGAAACTGCCCCAAGCCCCTTTTATCCCCTTCTAGGCCCTTTACCCTCTCATCAGCTTGGCCAGAACCTGCTGCCAGCCTTTTTTAACCCATGTCTGTGGCTCTGGGCAGTTCTTGTTTCTAGTTTCCCTTGAGCATCATGACCTTTGCACTGAGAGGTGCCCGGGGAAAAACTGGCACAGCTCGTGGGCATTTCCTCTGCAATCTCCCCCTATCTCTATCCTCCCCAGTTCAATTCATGCACCTCTCGAATGATCTTAGATCTCCTTGCTATTCTGTTCCTGCCCCACTGGCATCTTGAAAGCCTGACTGACAGTCCTGGTCTTCCTATAGGGACAGCTCTGTTGATGCATCTCAATCCTGACCCACAGCTCCCTGCTATCCCAGCCCTGGGCTGCCCCAGTTCTGCTGATATCCCTCAATCCTGACCCACAACCCCCCTGCGTTCCCTATGCACGCACAGCCCCCTCAGTCCTGGCCGGTTGCATAGCCTCCTATCCCAATGCTGACAGTACTTTACAGCTTCACCAGTATTTGTGTTGAATTCCCTTTGTTTGTTCGTGAGAGCCCCTTTGAAATTTAGGTTGGGTCAGGTTTTCACTTAAAATGGGAATTCACTATCTTTGTTTTACGGGAAGAATCTTCCCTCAATTTAGAGCAAATAATCTGTGGGTAAAGAGTGAATTTTCAACTAAATCTATTACTTAGCACAGGGATGTAGTAGAGGGGCACAAACTCCACTAAAACCGTTTGGCACGCCATACATGGGCAGGGGGCCAGAGTGGGAATGCAGGGGTGGGTGCTCTGCACGAGGAGACAGGTGAGTTAGGGACAGCAGATGGAGGTCTTGGTGTCGGCGATAAGAGGGGATTGGGGACAATCAGGGTGTCAGAGATGGGGGGAGAGAGGGGTGGGTGCTCCATATGGAGAGTGGAGAATAGTGGAGTGTCAGGGATGAGCTAGTATTAATGGGGTATTTTAACTTCCCTGATATCTGTTGGAAGACCATTACAGCAAAGTGTAATATGTCCTGCAAGTTCTTAGCATGTGTAGGGGACAACTTTCTGATTCAGAAAGTTGAGGCAACAACTAGGGGGTCATCCATTTTGGATTTGGTGTTGACCACCAGGGATGAATTAGTTGAGAACCTGAAGCTGGTCAGGAGCTTGAGAGGAAGTGATCATGATCTGATAGAATTCCAGATCCTAAGGAAAGGAGGACATGAGAACAGCAAACCAAGGACATGACTTCAGAAAGGCAGCTTTCAACCAACCCAGAGAAATAGTAGGCAGGGTCCCATAGAAAGACCAATTAAGGAAAGGAGTCGAACGGGGCTGGCAGTACCTATAAGATGTGAAATCGAGGTTCAGCATCAAGCTATTCTGACACGGAGGAAAGAGAAGAACCACCACAGGAGGCCAATGTGGCTGCACAAGGATCTTTTTAGTGATCTAAAAACCAAAAAGGAAATGGAAGGAGGGGCATGTCACCAAGGGAAGTATCCATGGGAATAGCGCAAGGCGTAGGGACATATTCAGGAAAGCTAAGGCAAAGAATGAGTTACAGCTGGCAAGGAATGGTAGAGACGACAAGATGGGGTTCTACAAACGGATCAGGCAAAAAAGAAAGATAAAGGTTGTTGTGGTCTGTTGCTCGCTGGAGAAAGTGAGCTGGTAACAGAAGCTGATAGGAACGCAGAGCTGCTCAATGCCTATTTTGCTTCAGTTGTCTCACAAAAAATAGCATGTGACCTGATGACTAGCAAAGTTACCATAGATGATAAAGGGGAAGGGATGCGGATCACATCAGAGATCTTCTGACTAATTTGAATGAATTCAAATCAGCAGGGCCAGATGCTGTTCAGCCGACGGTCCTGAAGGAATTAGCTGAAGAAATCTCAGAACTACTGCCAATAATATTTGCAAACTCATGGAGGACAGGAGAGGTCCCGGAAGACTGGAGAAGGGTTAATGTAGTTAAAAATGGGGAAAAGGAAGAGCCGGGGAACTTCAGACCAGTCAGCCTGACCTCGATACCTGGGATGCTACTAGAGCAATGTATAAAACATTCAGTTTGCGAATACCTGGAGGATGAAGGGGTAATCACTAGCAGCCAGCATGGATTTACCAAGAACAAATCATACCAAACCAGTTTGATTTCCTTCTTGACAGGGTAACTGGTTTGGTGGATAGGTGGAATGCGGTGGACATAATATATGTAGCATAGGTGCCAACTTTTCGCGGCGCCGGTGGGTGCTCATGCCCACCCGGCCCCACCCCGACTCCACCCTTTCCCCGCCCCTGCCCTGCCCCCATTCCAACCCCTTCCCCCAAGTCCCCGCCCTCTCCCTGCCCCTATTGGACCCCGTCCCCAAATCCCCACCCTGGCCCCGCCTCTTCCCCGAGCGCACCGCATTCCCCCTCCTCCCCCATCCCTCCCAGCGCT
Organism: Emys orbicularis; assembly: GCF_028017835.1. Taxonomy (NCBI): domain Eukaryota; kingdom Metazoa; phylum Chordata; order Testudines; family Emydidae; genus Emys; species Emys orbicularis. The sequence goes on along the minus strand of NC_088701.1, from coordinate 7,275,397 downwards.
TGCCGCACGAAACAACTGTTTCACGGCACAAGCACTGGGAGTTAGGGGGGAAAAGCGGGCACGCGGCACGCTCAGGGGAGGAGGCGGAGGTGAGCTGAGGCGGGGGGCGGGGCAGGAAGCTGCTGGTGGGTGCAGAGCCAATTTTTCCCTGTGGGTGCTCCAGCCCCGGAGCACCCACAGAATCGGTGCCTATGATATGTAGACTTTAGCAAGGCTTTTGACACAGTCTCACTTAACATTCTGATAAGTAAGCTGGAGAAATACGGGCTTGGTGGAACTACCATTAAGTGGATACAGCACTGGTTAAACAACTGCAAACAAAGAGAAGCTATTAATGGAATGATGTCAAATTGGAGGGAGGTCTCAAGTGGGGTTCCACTGGGGTCTGTTTTGGGTCCAATGTTGTTTAACGTCTTTATTAATGACCTGGATGTAGGAATAGAGAGCATACTGATCAAATTTGCAGATGATACAAGGCTGGGGGGGAGGGAAGGTTTGCCAATACTTAGGAGGATAGAGCTAAAATTCAGAGGGATCTTGATAAATTGGAGAACAGGGCTATAGACAATGAAATGTATCAAAGACAAATGTAAGATGCTACACTTAGGGAAGAAAAACCCGATGCACAAATACAGAATGGGGGATAACTGGCTTGGCAGTAGCACTGCTGAGAAGGATCAGGGAGTAGTGGTGGATCACAACCTCAACGTGAATCAGCAATCCGATGCTGTTTGAAAAAAAAACCAAATGCAATTTTAGGTTTCATTAACAGAGGAATAGCATGCAAGCCACGGGAGGTGAGAGTACCGCTCTAATCAGCGCTGGTTAGCCTCAGCTGGAGTACTGTGTCCAATTTTGGTCACCAATGTACAGAAAGGATGTAGAGAAATTGGAAAGGATCCAGAGGTGAGCGACAAAGATGATCAAAGGGCTGGAATGCCAGCCGTATGAGCAAAGGCTGAAAGAACTGGGTATATTTAGTTTGGAAAAGAGGAGTGAGACCGGGGTCTTAGTGGGGAGCCAGCTGTGGTCACTCAATTAGGGTGAACTGCAAAGAATGGGCAAACAATCCCCAAAAAGCTGATGGATATTCCAATACTTAGATTCACCAAAACAGCTTCTTTATTACCTGGGAGAATAACATGAAGGGCAAAGGGGTCCAGGAGAGCTGGCTGTATTTTAAAGAAGCCTTATTGAGGTTGCAGGAACAAAACATCTCGATGTGTAGAAAGAATAGTAAATATGGCAGGCAACCAGCTTGGCTTAACAGTGAAATCCTTGCTGACCTTAAACGCAAAAAAGAAGCTTACAAGAAGTGGAAGATTGGACAAATGACCAGGGAGGAGTATAAAAATATTGCTCAGGCATGCAGGAGTGAAATCAGGAAGGCCAAATCACACTTGGAGTTGCAGCTAGCAAGAGATGTTAAGAGTAACAAGAAGGGTTCCTTCAGGTATGTTAGCAACAAGAAGAAAGTCAAGGAAAGTGTGGGCCCCTTACTGAATGAGGGAGGCAACCTAGTGACAGAGGATGTGGAAAAAGCTAACGTACTCAATGCTTTTTTTGCCTCTGTCTTCACAAACAAGGTCAGCTCCCAGACTGCTGCACTGGGCAGCACAGTATGGGGAGGAGGTGACCAGCCCTCTGTGGAGAAAGAAGTGGTTCAGCACTACTTAGAAGAGCTGGATGAGAACAAGTCCATGGGGCCGGATGCGCTGCATCCGAGGGTGCTAAAGGAGTTGGCGGATGTGATTGCAGAGCCATTGGCCATTATCTTTGAAAACTCATGGCGATCGGGGGAGGTCCCGGATGACTGGAAAAAGGCTAATGTAGTGCCCATCTTTAAAAAAGGGAAGGAGGAGGATCCAGGGAACTACAGGCCAGTCAGCCTCACCTCAGTCCCTTGGAAAATCATGGAGCAGGTCCTCAAGGAATCAATTCTGAAGCACTTAGAGGAGAGGAAAGTGATCAGGAACAGTCAGCATGGATTCACCAAGGGGAAGTCATGCCTGACTAACCTAATTGCCTTCTATGACGAGATAACTGACTCTGTGGATGAGGGGAAAGCAGTGGGCGTGTTATTCCTTGACTTTAGCAAAGCTTTTGATACCATCTCCCACAATATTCTTGCCAGCAAGTTAAAGAAGTATGGGCTGGATGAATAGACTATAAGGTGGATAGAAAGCTGGCTAGATCGTCGGGCTCAACGGGTAGTGATCAGTGGCTCCATGTCTAGCTGGCAGCAGATATCAAGCGGAGTGCCCCAAGGGTCAGTCCTGGGGCCGGTTTTGTTCAATATCTTCATTAATGATCTGGAGGATTGCGTGGATTGCACCCTCAGCAAGTTTGCAGATGACACTAAACTGGGAGGAGTTGTAGATATGCTGGAGCGTAGCGATAGAATACAAAGGGACCTAGATAAATTAGGGGATTGGGCCAAAAGAAATCTGATGAGGTTCAACAAGGACAAGTGCAGAGTCCTGCACTTAGGACAGAAGAATCCCATGCACTGCTACAGACTAGGGACCGAATGGCTAGGTAGCAGTTCTGCAGAAAAGGACCTATGGGTTACAGTGGACGAGAAGCTGGATGTGAGTCAACAGTGTGCCCTTGTTGCCAAGAAGGCTAACGGCATTCTGGGCTGTATAAGTAGGGGCATTGCCAGCAGATTGTGGGACGTTGGTGAGGCCTCATCTGGAGTACTGTGTCCAGTTTTGGGCCCCACAAGAAGGATGTGGAAAAATTGGAAAGAGTCCAGTGGAGGGAAACAAAAATGATTAGGGGGCTGGAGCACATGACTTATGAGGAGAGGCTGAGGGAACTGGGATTGTTTAGTCTGCAGAAGAGAAGAATGAGGGGGGATTTGATAGCTGCTTTCAACTACCTGAAAGGGGGTTCCAAAGAGGATGGATCTAGACTGTTCTCAGTGGTAGCAGATGACAGAACAATGAGTAGTGGTCTCAAGTTGCAGTGGGGGAGGTTTACGTTGGATATTAGGAAAAACTTTTTCACTAGGAGGGTGGTGAAGCACTGGAAAGGGTTACCTAGGGAGGTGGTGGAATCTCCTTTCTTAGAGGTTTTTGAGGTCAGGCTTGACAAAGCCCTGGCTGGGATGATTTAGTTAGGAATTGGTCCTGCTTTGAGCAGGGGGTTGGACTAGATGACGTCCTGAGGTCCCTTCCAACCCCGATATTCTGTGATTCTATGATTACCTTACTGGTTACTCAGAAGTTCAAACAACACAGTTCCTTTAAAGTGATCCAGCCTCAGGCCTCCATCCAGGTACCCACATCCAATATGATGAAAATTTCTGTAGATCTTATTTCATCATATAAAAGAAAAGGTTCTACCAATCCCAAGGGATCAGACACGTTACCTCCCAGGTTAATGAATGTTTCAGATTTTACCCAAGTATACGCTACAGCCAATTCTTATTAACTTATTAAAAAAGAAAAGAGAGAGAGTATGGTTAAAAGATCAATATACCTACAGACATGACATCAATTCATTGAGGTTCAGATTCATAGCAGAGATGGCGAGCTTTGTAGTTGCAAAAAGTTCTTTCAGAAATAGTTCATAGGTCAGTGCTCTTCATTATTTTGAAGTGGGAGCCACTTTGGCAAAAAACCTTCAATGTGAGAGCCACATGGGGTGGGGCCGAGGGATTTGGAGTGTGGGAGATGGTCCAGGGTAGGGCAGAGGGTGGGGTGCAGTAGTGAGGGCTCTGGCTGGGGGTGAGGGCTCTAGGGTGGAGCTGGGGGTGAGGGGTTTGGGGTACAGGATGGGGCTCAGGGCTGGGGCAGAGGGTTGGGATGCAGGGGTGAGGGGTGCAGGAGGGGGCTCAGGGCTGGGGCAGAGGGTTGGGGTGTGGGGGGGGTGAGGGCTCTGTCTGGGGGTGCAGGCTGTGCAGTGGGGTCAGGGATGAGGAGTTTGGGATGCAGGCAGGCTGCCCCAGGGCTGAAGCCAGAGGACTCCCCCCAGCCCTCTCCCTGCCAGCAGGCAGCACGGGAGCTCCGGGGGAAGGGGCGCTCTCTCCTCCCTGCCGGCAGCAGGGAGCTCTGGGGCCGGGGGAGAGGCCCACAGCAGCCCTGTAAGGCTGACTTGCTCCCCTCCCCAGTTCCTGCCCATCCCCTACCTCTCTCCTCTCCAGGTCCCTGCTGCGTGGCCCTTTAGAGCTGCTGTGCGGCTATTTATAGCCTGCTGTGCGGCTGTGCAGCTTAGAGGGAACTTAGGGAGCTGCACTTAGGGTCGATGGGAGCTCCCACTTGCTCGCGGGCCTTGAAATGAAGAACACTGTCATAGGTTATAGTCCAATGTCCAAATCTCATATTCAGGGCGTACCAGCATAACTGGGACCTCAGTCTTGTGACTCAAACTTCTCCTGATGAAGCCTAAGCAGATCTGAGATGACACAATCAGGACCCAACGATCTTTTATACAATTTCATGTCCTCTTTGACAAGTTGGGATTTCCTCGGGGAACAAAAGGTAATTAGGATGACTTTGAAGGAGGTCCTTAGCTATACAAATTAATATAAGGCCATTTGCTTTTTCCTCCACCATTCACAGCACATTTCAAAGAGAGATGAATACCAAGATATCCCGTGTTTAAAATTCATTTAAATGATATCAGAATACAGCATAGACAGGGACTGTTGATTACATTGTCGACCCTACTCATACATATGTAAATACACAAAAACACAAACATTATCTCCCCACATGTCTTTTGAGGGGTATTTATTTTGCAGGATGTTTAACCCTTTCTAGCCATGTGTCACAAGGAGATTAAGGGGGGATATGATAGCAGTCTTGAAAGACTGCCCTAAAAAAGATGGAGAAAAGTTGTTCTCTCTTGCCACAGAGAGCAGGAGAGGCAATGGGCTCAAACGATAGCACAGCAGATTTAGATTAACTCTCAGGAAAAGCGTCCCAACTTAGAACATAGGCTAATGGAACAGACTGCCTAGGGAGGTTGTGGAAGCTTCTTCACTGGAGGTTTTCAAAAGAAGGCTGGAGAGCCATCTGTCTGGGATGGTTTAGACACAACAAATCCTGCATCTTGGCAGGGGGTTAGACTAGATGTCTCTTGCGGTCCCTTTGATTCTATGATAGGAGGGAAATGGGGCGAGTGCTCTGCATGCAGAGAGGGGGACAGTTGGGGTGCCAGGGACAGGAGGGGGAGCTTTGAAATAGCTCTGGCTACACCTCAGCAGTGTGAGCTCATTCTATGAAAGTGCAGCAACGTCAGTAGCATTCCTCGGTGACGTCTCAATACCGGACATTTGCAGGGCTGCTATCTGGTCACTGATGCGGTGATGGTTTGTATCGCATCTTCCAGAACGGATGCAAGTTTTGATAGGGTGGGTCTGCAATTCTTGTTTAGGTAGACTCTGAGCCCCACCTCCTGGGGGCGGGGGATACTGCTTGTGAGTCACCTCAGTGGAATACGTGGCTGTGTATTCTTCTTGAAGAAGAAACAGTTACTTACTGTTAAGTGGTCAGGCAGCATTTGTCAAATGTGGCCACCAGGGCAAGGCCGGTGCAAGGATATTTTGCGCCCTAGGCGAAACTTCCACCTTGTACCCCCCCTCCCCCTCCCATCCCCCTGGAGCATCGCTTATTATAAACTTTCAAAAATGAATACAGTTGAGTCACATCTTACGCAGGGGTTAGGTTCTAAGGTCAGCGCGTAAGAGGAAAATTGTGTATAGTGAAAATTACCATAAAGTACAGTACCCACCAGTATACACTGTATACAATACAACAGGGGTCCTCAACCTATGGCACGTGTGCCATCTTTGTTATGCTAGCCGATTTTTTTTTAATGGCAAGCTGTGGGTCCTGGCCGCTGAGCCCGCTGGCGGTCTGGGGTTCCATCCGTCGGCTCCTGCTAGCCGGGGTCCCAGCTGCCGGCCCTGCTCAGCCTCCTGCCGGCCTGGGTGAACGGAACCCCAGGCCGGCAGTGGGCTGAGCGGGGCCAGTAGCCAGGATCCCGGCTGCCAGGAACCGGTGGACGGAACCCCTGACCACCAGCGGGCTCAGCCCGCTGCCGGTCTGGGGTCCCGGCTGCCGGCCCCGCTCAGCCCACTGATGGTCTGGGGTTCCGTTCACCCAGGCCGGCAGGAGGCTGAGCGGGGCCGGCGGCTGAGACCCCGGCTGGCAAGGAGCCGGCAGCTGGAACCCCAGACTGGCAGCGGGCTGAGCGGGGCCGGCGGCTGGGACCTCAGCCCGCTGCCAGCCAGGGTCCCAGATGCCGGCTCCGCTCAGCTTCCTGCCGGCCTGGGTGAATGGAACCCCAGGCCAGCGGACAGAACCCTGGTTGAATGGAACCCCAGACCGTTCACCCAGGCCGGCAGGAGGCTGAGTGGGGCCGGCGGCTGGGACCCCGGCTGGGAGGAGCCGGAGGACGGAACCCCAGGCCGGCAGCGGGCTCAGCGGCAGCCGGGACCCGCAGCCTGCCATTAAAAAAAAATCGGCTCGTGTGCCACCTTTGGCACGTGTGCCGTAGGTTGAGGACCCCTGTTCTAGTGTATACTGTGTATACTGTGTGTACTGTACTTTATGGTAATTTTCACTATACACGATTTTCCTCTTACGCGCTGACTTTAGAACCTAACCCCCACGTAAGATGTGACTCCACTGTAGTGTAAAAAAAAATTGGGGGGCACCGCTTTTTGGCGCTCCCAAATCTTGGCGCCCTAGGCGGCCACCTAGTGGTTACACCGGCCCAGCACCAGGGGCTTTTCTTATGGCCACAGCCTCCTGGGCTGTGATGGGGGGAGAGGGGGTAAAGTAGTGGCCCCTCCCCCTCCTTGGTGCTCCTAGATGAACCGCCTTGGTGTTGGTTGCTGTGGCCGCCAGCAGGGGTTGGGCCCTGCCCCCTCTGGAGACACCTGAGGCACGATGCTGGAGAAGCAGGCAGCCGGTGAGTTCCCCACCTTCCCTGGGGCGGTGGGGCTCAGGCTTTGCACGTCAGCTCTGGCTACATGGCTTCTGGCTCCTTCCCTGGGCCGCATCCTCTGGCCGCAGGGCTTTGGGCTATGGCCGTGGGGCTTCAGGCTCCAGCCCCCCGCTGCCTCCCCACCCACCCCCATCACCCTTGGCTCCTGCTGCCTCCCCCAACCCTCCATCCAGGGCTTAATTTGTCCCCGGTTTGCCAGGGCTGAATAAGTCTGCTGTGAAAAGTGATACTTGTATGTTTGTTAATGGCACATTTCACAACAGACTTGCTAGCTAACAATAAATAAATTACAATGATCTGGGTGTGTCTATGTGCATATTTATTTGGTTTTCCTAAAGCTAATTAAGTATTTTAGGAAAAAGTTTGAGAGTGGCCGCACTCTGAGGGCATCAAAAAATTTGTCCTGAGAACCCCTATGCCACAACCACCCTCCATCCCCTTGTAGTGGAGTCTGCTCCCTGGGCGTTCAGTGCGACCAGGGCAGCATCACGTCATAGAGCCAGAGGAGGGGCTGTGAGCACAAGGCCGAGCGCTGCCGCTACGGGTACTGCTTGGCACAGTTCTCCAGTTCTGGGGACTGGGCACACACACACCTACATGGCATACACCCTGCAGCACATCTCAAAGAACCACAGTTCCAGTAAGTAACTATTTCTCCCCTGCTCTGCCGCAGCTCCGCGCGCAGCCTCGGGAAGTCACTTAGGTGCCCCAAATCCCTCTGCACCTACATGTTTGCTGTAAAAGCTCCCTAGGAGCCTAATTTTGTGTGTACAAGGCCTCACTCTGGGTATCTGGAGGCCTAGCTCACACCTGTCCCCCAAAGTGCTCCTCAAGCCAGGGGAAGGTAAGTGCTGTGCTACCTATCTTGCCAGCAGTGCCTGCTCAGATACACAGTCTCAAAGCACACCTAACAGCTAGCGGGAGGAGGCACAGGCCCCCCTTTGGGCCAGCAATTAGGGCACTCCCCCAGGGCGTGGGAGACCCCAGTTCTACTGCCACCTCGGCCTGCTGAGAAGGGATTTGAGCAGGGCTTCCCCACCTCTCAGCTGAGTGCCTAGCTACTGGGCTAGGGGACGTTCTGAGGGGACTCTCAATCTGTCTTGTTGAAGCTGTTTCATTTTGTGTGAATAATTAAATGTGCATCAGGCCAGAGAGAGCATGAGAATGACTATGGTGGAGGGGTAAATCGAACCAGGTGAGTGATGTAATCCCTGGCCTAAAGGGTATAAAGAAGGCCACCGCCTCCTCCCCCAACCCCATTTTGTATGGCGTTGGGTGTGCACTGCCTCGGTTCCTGCAGGGGACAGCTCAGGTGCCTAACTCCCTGAGCAGGCTGGGTCTGAGTGCACACCGCTCCTGTCAGCATCTCCCCCCGGCTGCTTTAGGCGGCTCCCTGCCAACACACTGCCGTGTGTGGGTCCCATTCTGAGGCGCTCCTGTTCCCCAGGCCTCCTACAGGCAGGCTGTGGATTCCACGGGGCGGGAGGTGACCTCACAGTGGTTAGCTAAGCACCTTTGTGTAGGTGGCCTTAGGGTCACTGCTGTTGCTCTGTTTCCCAGCTGTGTGGGGGAAGAGCACTGCCCCAGCTCCCGGAAAGGGGGGAGAGGATAATGATTAAAGTTTGTGAGGCTCACACACTACAATGAACGGGCAGATCGGTGTCTCAGGTAGATAAAATATATACTGCCTGCAACAGGACAGCCGCAGCTCACGGCCTCAGGCTATTTTCTCTCTGTGAGGATTAAATGAAAGAGGAGGTGTTTTTTAAAGAAAACTGGACAACTCGTATAGAGATCATGGACAGGACTAATGACCCCTCCCCTGGGGACCAGCAGGTCATGACCTCCTGACTGCTGGGATGAGTCACAGCAGTACCTGTTACTCCAATATGGAGCAGCCCTTTCCCAATGGGTTACACAACTATTTGCAGTGTAATGCTGGGAATCAGGACTCCTGGGTTCTATTCTAGGGTGACCAGACGTCCCGATAAAATCGGGACCGTCCCGATATTTAGGTGTTTGTCCCGCCTCCCAACTGAGGGACGCAATTTGTCCCGATATTTCGCTCTGCCAGCAGCAATTGGCTTTTTTTTTTGCTCCGCCAGTGGACTCCCCCCACCTCTCCCCATGTGTCCCGATATTTTCTTCCTCTCATCTGGTCACCCTATTCTATTCCCAGCTCTGGGAGGAGACAGAGTGGGGTCTACTGGGATAGCGCAGGAGGCGGGGACTGGGAATCAGGACTCCTGGGTTCTGTTTTGAGCTCTGGGAGCGAAGTAGGGTCTAATGATTAGAGTTGGGCGGGGGCTGAGAGTCAGGAATCCTTGAGTTTTCTCCTGGCTGTGTGAAGGCAATGATGGTCTAGTGGTTTAAGCAGCGACTACAGACAATGCAGCCAAGAACCTAGAATGGACAGATTGTTGGGAGTGTGGATGCAACTTGGGCTCTGTGATAATACAGACCAAGGGTGCAATCCTGGCTCCTTTAAAGTCAAGAGCCTGAACAATTTTTTCTATTCCAAAAATTTAATTGAAAATATTTGTTTTAGAAATTTTTTTATTTTCATTTATTTAGTTTTGGTTTTTCAGGATTTTCAGGGTGTGGGTGTGTGGGGCAGGCGTATGGAGCATGCACAGGGTGGTGTGCAAGTGTGGGTGTGGGGCAGGCATGGCTTACACTGTGCTGTGTGCAGTGCATATCCTGATCTGGTGGAGGAAGATGGAAGTTGTTCCCTGGACAATGCAGAGTCTGTCAGTCAGTGGCCCATGCTGGCTGGGTGCCGGAGGAATTTCAGAGACGGCCCCTGACTCCACAGTTCCCTGTGTTGGGGACATCTCCCTTACCCAACTTGGAGCCCTTTATAACAAAGGTTTTGTTAATGGAATATAAAGAAAGCAAAAACTGCGGGAGGCTGGAACTGCTGCCTTGGTTCTGGTGCAAATCGAGAGCTTTGTCTGAGAAGTGGTAAAATAGGAACATCTGTGGGTGGGAACCCAGGGCTGAGTTTACATTCACATTGTGCATGCACCTGCTCCTTTGATTGGCCCCTCTCTGAGCCCTTGTCTGCACTTAAAACGTTGCACCTGCGCCACTGCCGCGCTTCAGAGAAGACATGACCTACACCCATGGGAGAGCTTCTCCTGAGGGCCTAGCTACTCCACTTCCCCGAGAGGCAGTAGCAAGGTTGACAGGAGAATTCTCCTGTTGACCCAGTGCTATCTGCACTGGGGGTTAGGCAGGTTTAACTGCATTGTTCAGGGGGGTAGATTTTTCACTCCTCTGAGCGACAATAGTTATACTGACCTAATTTCCTAGTACAGACCAGGCCTCAGTGTTTTACATGATCCCCATGTTGCATTAGGGGAAACTGAGGCACAATGCCCCACAGGGACTTGCCCCAGATCTCACAGGAAGGTGGCACAGGGAATTTGAAACCAGGCCTGGCAGTTGTAGAGTCCGGAGAAGGACCTGACTCTCCCAAATCCTCCAAGCACCTGATGCAGCCTCCAAATAAAACAAATACCTGGGGCAGAAATGGCTCCTACGTGTGACAAGGCTCAGAAGCCTGGGTGAGCGCGTCACCCCTGTGCCAAAGGCCATCACAGCCTGCGCCCCACTTACAGCCCCCATAACCTTGGGGGATGGGGCCTCTCCCCAGCCTAGACTTGGCTCCAAATGATTGCGCTGGGTTATGCGACCATTCCTCTCCCATCTCTGCCAGCCAGGCCTTGCATCCACCCTGCAGCACAGGCCCATCCTGACCCTGCAGCCAGGCTCACCCCCTGGGGCTTTGCTTCCCAACACCGGGAGGCAGAGAAGGGGGGCGGGGTGTTGTTTGGCGAAATCCCTGCTCAGGGCTAACTCCTGTGGGTTGGCACGTTCCAGGAGGAGGGGAGGTCCCTTCATGTTTATGTCTCTTCATCTGTTTTCGGTATCAGAGCCAGAGTGTAAATGCTGGTGGGAGGCCGGGGTAATTAGAACATTTGGAATACATTGGAGGGGAACGCATTGGAACGGTGTCTGCGCTTTGATGCCGTTCCTGCAGCAGGAAAGAGTCCAAGGTTCTGTAATGCTGCGGTTAAAGGCACCAGCCCGCATTTTTGCAGCATTGAGCTTCAATCTGGCTCCAATTACAAATGAAATGAGTTTGGTGGGCTCAGCCGAATCCACAGGGGTCACCACCTTGCATCAAAATCACTGCACGATGCAGCACAACTGGCAGCCTTCTCCGAAGAGGCCCAGGATTATGGGTCAGGATTAATGGGCATTGGTAGAACTCTGTGTGTAGGGAGCCCAGGGCTGGGAGAGCAGGGGGATGTGGGTCAGAACTGAGGGGCACTGGCAGAACTGTGCAGGGAAGTAACGATGTCTAACAGGCTTTACTAGTCTCCAGTCCAGTGCAGTAAAACTACGTCCGTCCTTTATAAAAAGGGGAAGAGTTGATACCTGGGGCAAAGCCCCTGGGAGACGCTCCCTCCTCCCTGGCTCCGTCTCAGTGAAACCCACTGTTGCCTGGGGGCTGAAAGGGGAAGGCCGTAGAGCTGCAATCAGGGAGCGCAGGCTGAGAACCCCCTGCACTGTGACTGTGCCTGTCACAGCACTGCTCAGACCCTCCCAATGCGGCTGGCACTCAAGCAGGGCTCTCTGGGCGCTCCCTTGGGCAGGTGGTCAGCACGGCAGGAGCTGGGCTGATTGGACTGTGGTAACCTGGCCCTGCAGGGTGTGAGAGTCCTGAGTAGCCGCACAGTTTGAAGGGCCCCGGGCTTGTGGTGAGGCCTGCAGGACAGATGGGCAGGGCAGATGGGCAGGGCAGATGGGATGGGAGTAGGGCCCAACCAAGGGGGTCTGGTTTGCACTCTAGGTTACTGGGAGCTCCAATCACCCCAACCCTAATGGGTAGCAGGGCAGCACCCTGCTGGGGGCAGCACCTGCAAAACATGAGCATGTCTCCTTCCTGCCCAGCCTATGGTGACATTCCCGTTATCCCCCTTGAGGGTGGGTGGGGGACTCGGTGTCCCTCCCCAGCCAGCTCCTGCCTTGCTCTGCCCTTGGGAGGGGGACAAGGCGGGGTTTCACAACCTTTAGGGGTGTCCGGACCTGGGGTTGGGTTCACCCCATTGTAGAGGCAGGGCAGCCGCAGAGTTCAGCTGCTAGGCTTCCCCGCAGTGGAGGCTGGGCTCAGGGCTGACTCCAGCACTGGTACAAGACACTCCTCCCCTGGGAGATTTTGCTGCCTGTCGCGGCCCAGGACTGAAATAGCCAGAGGGTTCTGGTAGTGGCAGAGCTTGGGGAAGGGTGGTCAGATGAGCCATGGGGGCAGGGCAGGGCAGAGCTGGGTGGACTGAATAAGAGAGGAGGCTGTAGGCAGGAGTACTAGCAGACCTGTGGGGAGGAGATCTAAGGCGTTTGTCTAGGGTTACCATACGTCCAGATTTCCCCGGACATGTCCGGCTTTTTGGTACCCAAATCCCCGTCCGGGGGAATTGCCAAAAAGCCGGACATGTCCGGGGAAATAGGGAGGCAGCATAAGCCAGGGTCCGCCTGGCCCCAGCACGACCCGCCGGGTCCGCAGCGCAGCCCAGCCGCCCGGCTACATTGTAGCGAGCTCGGGCGGGGGAAGGGGGGGCGCAGCCGCAGAAGGCGGCGAAGGGGCCGCTGCTGCCCCCGGAGGCCGGGCGGACCGCGCGCCCCAGCCGAGCCCGCAGGACCACGGGGAGGCCGGGCCCAGCCAACAGCTCAGGCTTCCCTCACGGGCGGGGACCCCCCGGCCACTGGGGGACCCTTCCTGCGGCCCCATCACCCTGCGCGGCAGGAAGGAGGCTGCGGCGCGGGGCAGGGAGTGCGGCGTGTGCCGGGGCTGCAGGGACCCGCGCTGCCCCGGTTGCCGCTGAGCGTCCGAAGCCCCCGCCAGGCAGAGGCTGCCAGGGGAGCGGGGGAGCTGGGCAGGCGGGGGGGTGCAGAGGCTGCAGGGCGAGGAGGAGCAGGGCAGGCAGGGGCAGGGGGGCGCAGGGGCAGGGCAGGCGGTGGGGTGCAGAGGCTGCAGGTTGAGGAGGAGCAGGGCAGGCAGGGGCATAGAGGCTGCAGGGGCAGGGGGGCGCAGGGGAAGGGCAGGTGGGGGGCGCAGAGGCTGCAGGGGCGGGGGGGGGATGCAGGGCCAGTGGGGAGCAGGGGGCACAGAGGCTGCAGGAGGGGGGGGTGCAGGGGATGCAGGGCGAGTGGGGAGCAGGGAAGCACTTAGCAACCCCCAACCAAGATCAGAGCGGGAGGGAGGAGGGGGAATGTGGGGTGCTCAGAGGAGGGGGCAGAGTTGGGGCAGGGACTTTGGGGAAAGGGTTGGAATGGGGGTGGGGAAGGGGCGGAGTTGGGTGGGGCCGGGGGTGGGGAAGGGGCGGAGTTGGGGCGGGGCTGGGGGCAGGACCGGGGCCCCGTGGAGTGTCCTCTTTTTAAATGTTTGAATATGGAAACCCTACGTTTGTCTGGCCTCCATCACCACAGGATCCAGGCATCTCACAGTCATTACAGTATTTACCCTCCTACCCCGCCCCCGTGAGGCAAGGATGAGGAACCAGACGCCAGCATCCACACATAATGGAGCTGCCTGCTTGAGGAGGGTCATTAGCCTGAGTGAATGTGTCAGCTTCTTGGTGCTCCCAGCCCATTCACTCCTGGTATGGGAGCTAGGCGCTTGGCACGAGCCCCGCAGAATTCATGCCTGAGCTCCCAGGTGGCATTGCTCAGCCAAGGCTCACGGAGCCATTGAGTCTTCACTGTTCCAGCAAACAGAGACGGGACTGGGGCGGAGAGCACTGGAGCAGCACATAGGCTCTTCCCAGCCTTCCTTGTCCCACTTCCTCAGAGCTCTCCCAGGGCAGGGATGGGCTGCCACCTCTGCCACAGCTCAAGGCTGTGAGCTGAGCCTGTGGGCATTGGGACTCTCTAGCTTTAACCATGCTCCAAGCAGGGCATTAAAGGCCCCTGGCCTGGCCTACTCTGTGCTGCGTTAGGATGGGAGCACCCAGAGGCCCTGGCTGTGATCAGGCCCCATTGTGAGGGGCACTGCATTCAGTGAGGGGCAGTCACTTCCCCAGAGAGCTCACAGGCCAAATGCACACACCAGACAAGGGGCAGGGGAGAGATTAGTGTCCCCATGTCACAGATGGGAGCAGGGGCTCAGAGGGACTGAGCGCCTCACCCAGGGCAGAGCTAGGCTTCGTGTCCCAGCCCAGGATCCTGGCCACGAGGGCGGCCTTCCTCTCGCTGCTGGAGCTGAAGGGAGGGACTCTAGCTCCCAGCTTTGCCAATGCAGCTGCAGGCTGGGCAGGTATGCTGGAGTTGGAGTGTTAATTGCTCTGTGGCAGGGCCGGGTGCTGCAGATGGACTAAATTCCCTGGATCTCAAAGCACTTTACAAATGACAGGGAGCCAGGCAATGCCACTAGCCGCAGTTATAGAAACAGATGCAATGGGACAGGCCCCAAGTCACCCAGCAGGTATGTGGCACAGCTGGGAACAGGGCTCTAGTCTCCTGACTGCTGGGCCCACTGGCCCCAAGTGCCAGGCTGAGGAGCAGGGTTAATGCTGGGCATGGGCTAAGCCTCCCCTAACCCAGGCTGTGGCCCCGCCCATGCACCATCCCGAGGCCCCGCCCTCACACACCCCTCCCCTGAAGGCAGCGGGGGCTCAGCTTCAGCCAGTGGCCCGAGGATCAGGCTGGCAGCCAGGGGCCAGGGTGGCCAAGGGCAGCTTGGGCCAGCCAGTGGCCCAGGGCTCCTCAGGCTGGCCCGGGGATTGGGCCAGTGGCCCAGGTTGGCTAGTGCTTGGGCCGGCTGGCGGCCTGGGGGTTGGGCTGGTGCTTGGGCCAGGGGCTCAGGGCGGCTGGTATGGCTGCTGCAGGCTGGCTAGGGGCTTGGGGCAGAGGGGGCAGGCTGGGTTGCAGGGTCTGGGCCATGCTGTGATGGTGGCGGTGGGATTTTGCAGTTTTTGGTGACACACCCTTCCCCCGCAGCCTGTTGGTGCATTTCCCTTTGCAGTGGTGCCATCTCTTATGATTCTTGTGCAAGACTTGTGATGGGGGAAGCAGGGGGGACAATAGCTCTTGAGGGGCTCCTCAGGCTGTAGAAAGCTTGTCAACTGTTACCCTTATCCAAGACCTTGTGGGGCTTGATCTTCAGTCAGTTATTGATGCGAGTGTGTGTGCACTCGGAAGCCAAATTTGGAGGTGCTTCCCCACAAAAGGCACACGCGGCCAACCTCTGCCACATGACTGGGCATTTAGGATGACATTTTTACATAATGCGCATGCAGTTGCATTCACATTCATGGTGCACTCGGTTGCATAAAGATCTCAGGTGCAGTGGCTCAATGCATGGCCGAGGCAGCAGGCGCTTGTCTGGTCCCAATGCCGGGGGTATTGTGGAGATAAAAAAGAGAACACAAACCATTTTTAAGCCTTGAACTGTTTGCTATGCTATTCCCATGTTATCTCTGACTGCGCTTGCCAATCACACAGATGGAGGGTACAACAGACGTGTGCACCCTGCCCCAAAAATAGTCCCATAACCATCCAGATAACAACAGTTTGAATTCCAACCAGTGGCTTAGCAGGTAGCGCAGAGAGCAGCCATTGGCTGTTCCAATCCACACCAGGTGGGCTCAGAGTGGCCATTGGCTGCCCCAGTCCACACCAGGTGGGCTCAGAGTGGCCATTGGCTGCTCCAGGCTACACCAGGTGGGTTCAGAATGGCCATTGTCCACCCACAGGCCACACCAGGTTGGCTGAGAGAGGGGAGATTGGCGGCTTGCAGGCTACACCAGATCGGCTGCTCCTGGTTCACTCTCCTGGCATGAGCAATTCCTGTAAATAGTCAAATCTGCGTTAACAAAAACAACAGATATTTTTGCATTTCAGCAATCTGCTTTCAAGATGTGTGGAAGCCAGAAGCAACTTTTCAAAGCTCTGGAGCAGTGTAGCCCTGACAGAGACAGAGGCCTCTCCTGTCACGTCCTGCAGCAGCTGCAGTGGCTCCTAAGGGAAGTGAATACAGCCAGCATGAGACTGGAGGCAGGCGGTTGCTTGGGGGGGAATCTCTGCTGACCCCAAACTGTCATTGATCAGCCTCCTCGTGGCTATGTTTATGGCCCCGTGGTGACTGACTGGTGGGAGGTGCCCAGCAAACTGGACTGTCCTCCTACCCCCTGGGGCAGCACCACTGTGGGAAGAAAGCTCTGCCGTTACTGCAGCCCACCCTGAGCCTGTGCTGGAGAGGCAGCAAGGACTCCCGCCCCCAGGGCCCCACCTCCCAACAGACCCAAATCCACTCACCTAAGCAAGACTAGTGATGCTGTGGGGATGGCGGAGGCTGTTGGTCTTCAGGCCACGGCTGTGCCACATGCGGGGACGTGGCAGCCACAGTGCAAAGTAGAGCTGGCAGAAGCAGCTCCCCAGTCCCCCATCTGTACAGTGAGGAAAACAGCCTGGCCCTGCTTCCCAGCGTGAGGTGCCCAGACACTGTGGTGATGGAAGGCAAATGAATACCACAGACTAATGGTTGGGGTCTGTATGAAGGAGCAGCATGTGAACCAGCGTCCTTGCACACTGCTCATGTGCATGCCCTACCCCCTAACCCAGACCTCTCCCTGCATGGGGGGTGCAGGCCAGTCTGTCCAGTGCTGGGCTTAGGTGCCCAGACCTCTCCCTGCATGCGGGGTGCAGGCCAGTCTGTCCAGTGCTGGGCTCGGGCATCTAGCTGTTCAGAGGCGAGCCAACATGCTCTGCAAACGCTCTTCCATGTAGGGCACATGTGCACGGGGCAACATGGAGAAGCCCCGCCCGAAGGGGTGGGGGTGTCCCACAGAAGGGGCTCCCGCCCTGCTCCAAAGGCAGAGGCCCCTGCACCCCTCCATCGGTCCGAGCAAGCGGCTGTGGGCGGTTCGCTTTCTGGCTCGGTTCAGCAAAGCCGGGTGAGCACACAGGCCCAGTGCGTTTGTTTGTTGGAGGTGCCGCCCTAAGCGCTGCAGCGCTGGGGCTGGCCCGCCGGGGAGCACAGTGCCGAGTCAGCACATAGTTGCTGTTTACTGGCTGGTGCTTGTAAAAATCCCCCAAATAGCATTTTAATCGTGTCAGGCAGGCCTCGCACGCCACGTCCCGGCCCGAGGGGGAGGGGCTGCAGAGGAGTCAATGCGGCTGCTGGTGCTGGGAGCTCGTAGGGACTTGGGAGCACCAGGTGCACTGTGACTAGGGGGCAGGCGTTGACATCGCCCCTACCACCACACCCTCCAGGTACTAGGCCAGGGGGGTCCCACCCCATGGCTTGAGCAAAGGGGTGGCAGGAGAGGGAAGGCTGTAATCCCCTCAGTCCCAATAAACTGCAGCAGCTCCTCGCTTGGCCCCTGGGGCGTTCCCCAGAAGGGTTGGACTTCTCTGCGCTAGAGCCCAGGTGCCCGCTCCAGCCCAGCCCTGGTAGCCATCAACAGGCCCCTGACCGTTTCCTGGCCATGGTCAGCCCACGATGTCCCCTCTGCCTTGTCCCCTGGCTGCGGCTTTCTACCCTGCGGGGCTCCAGCCAGTTTGCTGTTGTGGGGGATCCAGCTCAGAGGCCCCCCAGCCCTGCTGTACAGAGGGCCCTTTGCAAGGCAGTGCTTTCTCCTCTCATCTCCAGCCCCCAGCCAGCCCGAGTGTAACCTGGGAGTGCGCCACTTGTCTGCACTGACCTTTGTCAGGCTTCTGGGCCGGCTACTGGCTCTGTTCAGTCCTTGGCTGCAGGGCTCCTGCCCAGCCCTGTATCCAGCTATCATGTCTGCTCCCACACCCCATCACACCTCCCGGATGGCTGCTGCCTTCCCAGAGGGAGCACCCAGAGAGGGGCTGGGGCTGCGTTACCATCTTGCAGGATGGCAGGGAGCAGAATCCGTTTCATTACAGCCAATGGCTCCTGAAGCCCAGGGGCACACATGGCGAAAGGCTTCTGGGGCACTCGGCTAGGACCAGCCCTCTGGCCTGGGGCAGGCTGAGGAAACCCCTGACTGAATGCACTCCAGGCCAGAGCCCCTTGGCAGGGCAGCAGAGGGCAAGACCTGCCAGGAATCAGGAGGCAGCAGTGCCCTGGTGGGCCAGGCAGGTAAACAGAGGCTTAACATGGCACCGTGGCAGCTCAGGGTGGACTAGCCCAACTTCCCCTTAAGAGCCCCTCGTTCACTGTCTGGAGATGGGGCTGGGCCACAAACTCCCATCGGCTGCTTGGACAATCCCAGCTCCACTCTGACATGCAGGAACGCCGCCAGCTTTTTTGCCGCCCTAGGCGGCGGAAGGTCCCGCCCCCGAAATACCGCCCCCGACAGAAGTGGCGGAAGGTCCCGCCCCCGAAATACCGCCGACGACCGGGGCGGCCGAACATCTGGCCGCCGCCCCCCAAATGTTAGTGCCCTAGGCGACCGCCTAGGTCGCCTAATGGGTTGCTCCGGCCCTGCTGACATGCCTTCCCTCCCTGCTCCCTGGCTCCCACAAGCAACTGCTCCAAATGGGCCACGGCCCCCAAAGCCATGCTGCCACTGTGGGGACGCAGCCCATCCCAGGGGGCAGTTCAAGCTAGCGCCTAAAAATAGCAGTGTGGACACTGCAGCACATGAGCTCGGACTCAGGGCGTTGGGGGGACTTGGCAGGGGCAGCTAGCCTGAACCTCTGCCAGAGCTGCCATGTCCATGATGCTAATTGTAGTGCCTCCCAGCTGCAGTGTATACTCCAAGGGTGCACACACACACACACCTCCCACTCACCCAGGGGCTGCCTTGGGCCTCCCCCCCAGTTGCCCGGTGAATCGCGCAGGTCGCTGCCTGGGTTTTCTCCAGTAACTCAGGGGCTGAGCGAAATTCTCAGTCTCGCTAACGCTCCCTCCAAGCGGCTTAGAGCAGTGCTCCGAACGATCGAGCGCCCACCCTCCACTCCCAGCGCGATGCGTCAGCTCCTGTTCACACAGTGCAAACGCCCCTCAATCCGCAGGGTACCTAGAACAAACATGGCAAATGCCCAGGGAATAATGGCGGTTTCTGGGGTGCGGAACAAAGGTCCTGGGACATGATGTGAAAACCTGGTCAGCTCAATACCCTGCCTGTCAAGCCTGGCTGAAGCAAGAGCCCGGGCCCGGCTGGGTTTAGAGGCCGCAGGATTAGAAATGGGACGGCAATGGCAAACTGGGCTACTTCTGCCCAGCAGCTGGTGTTGGGAGAAGGCCTGACTAGCCAAAGCCCCGCCTAGGCTGGGGTACAGCCAGAGCTGATGTGGATCATGTACATGAGCTGGTAACAGCTATTTTTAGGACAACTTTCAATTCTGGAGACAGACCAAGTGAGTAAACAAAACAACAGACACCCCCCCCCCAGCAGATATGGTTCCAATAGTTACAAAGAAAGGCTGAACCTCACAGCCTGTAAGCTGAAGGTCTATATTAGGAAAAGCATTTGCGATGGTATTTCTGGAGAGCTGTCAGGGCCCCGCTGGAGATTGCAGTGTACTTGGAAGGGAGGATATGTGGAAGGGGAGCCGTCACACAAAGCCCATCGCCTTTCCATATTGACTGGTTCTGCAGATAGCTCTTGTCTATTGTGACACAAGGGTTTCCTCTGACGCAGCTGGCACCAGGGGTCAGGCCACTGGGTGCAGGGGCCGTTGGGACACTCCACGGTGGTAATTTCCATGTGTTTCTGTCTTTCTCCTAAATCAAAACTAACAGAATAAAAACCTGGAATGGGGGAGCGGTGGGGGGTGGGATGGGAGAGAAATAAAAAAAGGAAAGGGCTAAAACAAGAACAAAGCTAATATAATCAGGGAAGGGTAAAAGACAACTGAAAACACAGAGATGAACAACTGGGCTTTCCTATCCCCCCCCTCCCCCCTTAGATGGTGAGCTCTGCAGGGCAGGGTCCTGTTTATTATATGTCTGAAAAACGCCTGACATGCTTTGGAGCACTGTGCGTGAAATGCACCCCTTGCAGGGAGGCAGCCTGATGCCTGTGCACCACCAAAGGCCCATTTACGACCTTAACGTAAGAACGGCCATACTAGAGCAGACCAATGGGGCCATCCAGCCCAGTATCCTGTCTTCTGGCAGTGGCCAATGCCAGATGCTTCAGAGTGAATGAATAGAACAAGGAATGAACAGAACAATTTTGAGTGCTTCATCCTGTCATCCAATCCCATCTTCTGGCAATTGGAGGTTTAGAGACACCCAGAGCATGAGGTTGTGCCCCTGACCATCTTGGCTAATAGCCATTGATGGACCTATTGCCCATTAATTTAGAACTTAAGTGATTTGGAGGCCATATGCTGGACCTCTGCACAGGGGAGAATTTCACTATCTGTAAGTACTGACATCCAAAAACAAATATTAAAAAAACATTATTAGGGTTGCTAAGTCAAGCACTCAAAACTTAGGAAATGCCAGAATTAAGGTTGCCTGCACAACCCTCTTATCCCCATTTTACAGATAGAGAAGTGAAGCACAGAGAGATTAAGGCCAGAAATGTCCATTCATTTCGGGTGCCCAATCTGAGTTGCCTAGGACCTGATTTTTTCAGAGAATTTAGCAGATTTGTAGCACGTTATATGTTCACATCACTGCTCCCATTGACCTCGGTTAGCATTTCTGTAAATCATACCCTGTGTCTCAGACTGGACACCCAGAAAATAAGGAACATACAATTAATTAGTGGCCACCTATGAAAAGTTGAGTTTATCTGATTTGCCCAACAAGGAATAGAATCCAATTCTCCAGTGCAGCATTCAACTGCCTTAACCATGAGACCATCCTTTCTTCTCCTGCAATCCCCTGCCTTGTTCACACTACGCCTTCCAACTCCTGCAACAAATGAAGCAAGGGTCCTACTGACAACAGTGTCCTTCACTACACAACCTGATTCATCCCAGAGCAGGGTCCATCCTGTACACTGAATGATGCAGGGGTACTGTGGAAAAATAGTATGTGATTACGTAATTGAAGACTGTGTCACATATCATGCACAGACAACCTTAATTCTGTCATTTCCTAACATTTGCAACATTCACATTCTTTTAATATAGAATTTATAAAATTTTGCATGTAATTTCCTAGATTTTTAACAAGGCAAACTGAAACTCCCCCCAGCAAATTCTACCCTGTGGAATCATACTGACCCCCATTTCGGTCATTGGCAGGGTTAGAACTTTAGTACACAGACCTCTGCCACTTGAGCTAACAGAGTAACTGGGAGCAGCAATAGGCAGTTATTCTCTATGCGGACCAGTCACCAGAGGAGGGATGAGCTATATACTTCACCAGTGGGTTCTACAGCTATTTGCAGACATTAGAGGAATGCCCATAAGGAATGCTAATAAGCTCCCCCTGAGATGGAACATGGTCTCTCTGTGGGGATGGGGCTTGCTCACTGCAGGCAGAATCTTCAGAGAACTCAGCAGCCAGCCCCTAATGAGTCTTTATTGAATACCTGCAAACTGAGATTCTCAGAGGTTCATGCCAGGGCCAAATGTGGGTGGATATTCATGGAAATGGCAAAAGGCACTTCCCTGACCCCAAGCCCACCTCTGTCAGTTTAAAATCCCTACTCCAAAGCACAGAGGTGCTAGAGTGTCTCAGTGAAACAGTCGAGATAATTTTTTAGCATGAACAACACAACATAGTTTTTCCCAACCTCATTCTGAAAAGCAGCTCAACCATTTCTGCTGAGAGTTTTCCCCCCCAAAAATTCAGCCTGTGGCAGTGTCCCAGTGTCCCAGTGCTTGCCCCCCACAACATACGCCTTTACCTTCTCCCCATACACTGGAGGGGGGGTTCTTCTCTCTGCAAGCCTGAGCTTCTCTGGCCCAGCCTTCCCCTTCCACTTTGTCTTTCCTGTCTCTCTTTTAACTGTCCCTGCTGCTGAGCCGAGCTGAATCACCTTGCTAGCAGTTTAATCATCCTGCCCTTAACCAATTAGCTCCTCAGTTTGGCCCATATGGGGAGGCTTGTAAAATGCACAGGAGTGATGAGTCAGCCCTATGCTACTCACCCACTGTCCCACACTGGTCCCCTTCCCCCTTTGGGGCCTTTTCTCTCCTTCCCAGGGCTCTGCTTTCCCTCTGTGGGCTGCTCTCCCCTTCCAGGAGCAAGGTCTCTTTAAACTGGCTCTCTACAATGACCGTAGGAACCTTCTCCATCCTAACCCAGCAAAAGTTGCTCCCTGACTGAAGAGGTAACCCTGACATCTCTGTTTCTGCCCCCCTGTCTTCACACCAGGGGGCCCTTTTAGACCACTGGGCTTCTCCCCCATTTTAATATCTCCCCCAGGTTACCCTGCATTTCAAAACATGGCTGTCCTGGCTCTGGATCACTCTGGCCCTTGACCTTTTCACATACAATTTTGCCTGCTTTCTCTACAAACTCTTGTTCTGGTTTTTCCCCCTTTTCGTTCCCCTCTATCTTGTGAGCTTCGCCAAGGCCTTTGGGTTCTTGGCTTGTCTCCTGTCGAGTCTGTTCTGCTTCTTCCTTCTCTAGCCCCCACTTGGTTTCTTGACCTGTTCCTCGACACCTGGTCCTGCCCTCCTGGGCTTCCCCAACTCCCCCTGGGTGAACACATGACCTGAACAGCTTGAGGATATGGGCCCTCCCATTGGCTCCCTACCTCTCTGGAGAAGCTCAGGGAAGCAGCTGGTTAGGATTATGATACTGTGACAGATTGAAGCCCGTTTCCTTTCAGGAAGGAGAGAGATGCCCAGAGAACAGAGGGCCCAAGCTCAGCTCTGTCACTCACCTTTCTCCTGGGAGGTGGGTGAAGCAAGCCCCTCTTCCTTATGGTACCTGGGGCCATGTCCTGGGCATTGGGCAGAGCTGTGGGTGGGGAGGGGCTATCTGCTCCCGGGGTTTGCAGTGAGGAGCTTTGGCTTTTAAGAATATTCATTTTATTACTTTAGCTGCTGTTAATATTGTCCTGAGGAATCTGAGCATCAGAGGGAAATGGTGATTTTCAGGAATTTCTATATCTGCCAAACGTGAACAGAATTTCTTGGGACAAAGAAAGGCCCTTCTCTAGCCCAAGGCTTCTCTCTGCCCAATTTCAAACAACAGATGTGTCAGAGCTTCTCAAAAACAGGAAGCAGATCTCCTTTATAAAGGAAAGGGTTCAACACCCACAGTTCAACACCCACTAGCATCACCCCTTATAATACTAACAAAGGGCCTGGCCATGTCCTGTGGATCTGGGCATGGAGAGGACTCACATGGCAAGGAGGGGCAGTTTCCCCTGTGATGGCATGTTCCCCCAGTCCATCGCAAAGAGCACTGGGCACATACAGGACTGGCAGGCTACACCCACCAGATCTGTTTGGGAGAAAACTCCATGGTGAAACTCCCTGCAATTTCCTTCCCACTTCAGCCTGGGTGTAGGGTTTGGGGGCAGGACAATCACGCCCCATCATCCAGTGGCCTCAGGTATGAGGTCTGGGAGCTGCGTTCTGTCCCACTCAGCCGTGCCACTGTGGAATGTGCAGGCAGGAACCACCATGCTTCTCTGACACAGCCTTGTCCACACTGGGATTCAATCTATCCACAAAGCTGAACCAGTGCACACCCATAGGGCAGGTACAGCTGGCACCAGTGCACAGCCCTCGGTCAGTACAGCTGACACAAATCATGTACACACATGCATCCACCCACAGTCGTGCACACAGACAGACACACAATAGCTGTAAGGCCAACATTTGACACATGCATACACTTATACTCTCACATACAGACACAGAGATCCACATGCACATGTGTATGTTTACATACTTTCGCACAGACACACACGCACAAACGTATACACACATTGTGTTTTCTGTCATAAGAACCAAACTTTTGCATTCCCATTTCCTCAGTTCTGGCCCTGCAGGACACACTCCTCCCCTTTTTTTTTTTTAATGCCTGTTCAGGGCCCCACCTGAGCTGGTCACTTGCTGTCTTCTCTGGCCTATCTGGCATGTGTCCTGGCCCCGGCAACCCCTGGATCATTCATGGATGGAGGTTAAGGTCAGAAGGGACCACTGTGACCATCCAGTTGGGGCTCCTGCACCACCCAGTGACTCCTGCCTGCAGCCCAGCACTGACAGAGCACAGCTATTACCCAGGACAGAGAATCGACCCCTCCCTTGCTAAGCGGATCCTAGGGTTAATTCCCCACCCCTTCACCTCACTTCCAGTCTGAATTTGTCTGGCTTCAGCTCCCGCCGTTGGATCATTAGACCTTTGTCTGAGAGGTTACAGAGACCTCTGTTATTGGAAATCTCCTCCCCATGTAGGTTCTTATAGACCTGGGTCAAGTCACCTCTTCCCCTGCTTCTTGCTAAGCTAAAGAGATGGAGCTCCTTCGGTCTCTCCCTGTCAAGCAGATTTTCTAGACCTCGGATCATCCTTCTAGCTCTTCTACGAACCCTTTTTAATTTATCAACATCCTCTCCAAGATGTTGACACCAGAGCTGGACACAGTATCCAGAGGAAACACCTGGCCCTACTGGATATTCTCCATTTACTCATCCAAGGATCATGTTAGCCCCCTAAAGGTATGTCTACACTGCAGCTGGGAGGAGTGATTCCCAGGGCAAGTAGACAGACCGACGAGAGCTCAGCTCAACCTAGCGCACTAGAAATAGTAGTGTGGTTCTTGTGGCACAGGGAGCAGCGTGGGCTAGCCATCTGAGCTCAGACCCAGGGGGAGTGGCGTGGGCTAGCCATCTGAGCTCAGACCCAAGGGGAGTGGCGTGGGCTAGCCATCTGAGCTCAGACCCAGGGGGTTGGGTGGGCTTGGATATAGGTGGCTAGTGTGAGCCACCGCCGGTGCCGCAATGTCCAAACTGCTATTTTCAGCACACTGGCTGGAACAGAGCTAGCATAAATCTGTCAACCTGGGCTGGGACTCACACCTCCCAGCTGTAGTGTATACATACCCTAAGCCACACCATGCCGCTGAGAGCTTGTGTTCAGTTGGTGTCCACCATGACTCCTAAAACAGAGTCCTGCTTTCCAGGATATGCCCCCGTCCTGTGGATGTGACCAACATTCTTTATTCCAAGCTGTGTGTGGCTGTATTAAAATACATGTTTTTTCCCAAGAGTCCAGTTTACCAAGTGACTCAGATTACCATTACTCCTGGGGGAATTCTGCACCACTGCAGGTGTGCAGAATTCATGCCCCCCGCAGATTTCTTTGCTTCCCTGCAGAAAAATGACTTTCTGACAGGGAAGCAAAGGGAAGCTGCAAGAGCAGTCACGCACCACTCCCTAGCAGCACAGGTACAATGTTTCAGACACGCTGAGCAGCTGGCGGAGAGGTAAATCACTGTGGGGCTGGGGACACCCCAGCCATTGGCTCCTACCCTGAGCCAGGATCAGCTGCTAGTCCTGGCTGGGCTGGAGGCAGGAGAGGACGGGACTTCCTCTTCCCCTGCAAGGACTGTCTGGGGCTGTGTCAGACCCACCCCCAGAAACCTCCCTCAGCTGCAGGAAACTCAGCATCCTCCCCTGCTTCCTGCCCCCATCACTCCTCAGCTGT
The DNA here is from genome assembly GCF_028017835.1 of Emys orbicularis. Classification (NCBI taxonomy): domain Eukaryota; kingdom Metazoa; phylum Chordata; order Testudines; family Emydidae; genus Emys; species Emys orbicularis. The sequence continues at coordinate 7,249,884 of NC_088701.1, read as the reverse complement.
GGGGGGAAGCTGCTCCCCCATCCACCCAACCCCTGTGCATCTGGACATCCCATACCCAGACACCCCTGCCAAGCCTCACCCGGTACATCCAGAATCACCCTAGCACTCCATACCCAAACCCCACCCCACTGAACCTCAACCCCTGCCTCTGGACCCCCACATACACTGAACTCCCTGCACTCAAACCCCAATCCTGATGCCCCACCGTCTGCACCACCCTAAGCCCCCACATCCAGACCCCCATGCCACTGACCACTAACTACCTGCACCCAGTCCCCCATCTCACCAAGCCCCACTCCTCCAGCACCCAGACCCCCTCCCTGCTAAGTCCACCATACCCAGACCCCTCCGCTGAGCACCAACAACCTTCACCTGGAAGCCCCTGCAGAGTCCCACTGCCCCTGCACCTGGAACCGCCCCCGCAATGAGCCTCTATGCATCCAGATCCCCCCACACCTAGCCCCCCCACTGAGCTGCCTGCACCCATATTGTCTCACACAGAACCCTCTCATCCCACACTGAGCCCCTCCACACTTAGATCCTGCCTGGTTGAGCCTGCCTGTCCCACACCCGGTGCGCCTGGTGCAGAGGGGCAGGGCCCCAAGGTGTTTCTGGGGCAGGCCCAGGCCTTATGCTATGTCAGGGTCGGGTGCAGCCTTACCGCTGAGTCCATCTCCTGCGGGTGATCTTCCACCTTCTTGCAGCTAGTGGCCTGTGCTCCCCACTGCCATGCTGGAGCCTCTGCATTTATTTATTGACAAATAAAACTTGCAGAATTTTAAAATGTTGTGTGCAGAATTTTTAATTTTTTGGCACAGAATTTTTAAATTTTGGGCACAGCATTTTTAATTTTTTGGTGCAGAATGCCCTCAGGAGTATACTGTGGATACCTGGCCTGTCCTTTATATTATTTACCATGCCACCAATTTTGTGTCAGCTGCAAACTTTACCAGCAATGATCTTATGTTTTCTTCCAGATCATTGATAAAGCTATTGAATAGTAATGGGCCAAGACCCTGCGGGTCCGCACTAGAAACACCCCCCTTGGATGACAATTCCCCATTTACAATGACAGATCTATCAGTTAGCCATTTTTGTTCCACTTAACATGGGCTGCACTGATTTTGTAAAGTGCTAATTTTTTCATCAGAATGTTGTGCGGGACTAAGTCAAATGCTATATAGAGTCTAAGTATATTCTGCCTATACCGTTACTTAGTCAACCAAACTTGTAATCTCATCAAGAATCAATAGCAAATTTGTTTGACCACCCCTATTTTCCATAACACCAGGTGGATTGGCATTAATTATGCTGCCATCTTTTTGATGCCTCACTGATTATGTCCCGTTTCAGTTAACCTTCCTGCAGCTGAACTACAGCCGTTGCATTCTCGGCTAGATTGCCGAGTCCCTGGGGAGTTACATGCCCCTGTTGCTTTTTAAGTCAAACCTCTTGTTTTTCTGTCTTCTAAGTTGCCATAAAGGGAAGATCCGTTCAGCTGGAGGATGGTTAAGCTCAGCAGACGCCTTGGAAGCAGACAGCAGTTTGCTTTGAGTGTGCCCTCTCATCCAGAATTCAGCTGTACAAACGTAACTTCTTGGCTCGTGTTGCCATGGGCCACTGCAACCCCAACATGGCTAGTGAATCAAGGTTGTTTCCCATGGCCACCTGATGGGGAGGTGAAAGGCCAGAGGTCGGGGCTCTCAGGCTCCATGCCTTCCTGGGAGGATTTTTTACCAACCTCTTCTCTTCTCTGAACTCTCCAGTAATACCTGTAGCACACAGAACACAATGGGGTCCGCTCTCCTCCCAGATGCAGTGTAACTATAGCATGGTGTTTCTCCTGACTCACATCACAGTAAGTAAGAGAAGAATGAGGCCCTGAATGCCCCATAGCTGAGGCCACAGATTCACAGCTAGGGCAATTTACCAGGGCAATGTCGTTTGTGACACAATTTTCCAATGAACTCTGAGAAAGACCCACATTATAGCCCTATCACCTCCCGCATGCTGTGCTTGCCAGCCCTTGGGTCCCTTTTGTCCTCGTGCTGGCTGGCTGGCATGACAGTTTTGTATGCATCAAAGTCTCTAAACCCCCAGTCAACCAGAAATAACTGTTCTTCTTTGAGTGATTGCTCTTATCTATTCCACAATAGGTGTGCGTGCTCGCCACTTGCATCGGTGCCGGAAGTTTTTCCCCTAGCAGTACCCATAGGGGAGCGCCATAGCGATTCCTCGAGTGGCGCCTCCATGGTGCGGTATAAGGGGCGCTGTGTGCTCCCCCCACCCTCAGTTCCTTCTTGCCAGACAACTCCGACAGAGGGGAAGGAGGGCGGGATGTGGAATAGACATGAGCAACACATCTTGAAGAACACCAGTTACAGAAAAGGTAACTGTCTTTTCTTCTTCGAGTGATTGCTCATGTGTATTCCACAATAGGTGATTCCAAGCTATATCTGTTGGAGGTGGGTAGGAGTTCACAAATTCTCAGGATGGAGCACAGCCCTGCCGAACCCGGCGTCTTCCGTGGTCTGGAAGACGATTGCATAATGCGAGGTGAATGTGTGAACTGAAGACCATGTGGCACCCCTGCAAATGTCCTGAATGGGGACATAGGCTAAAAAGGCATCCGACGAGGCTTGCACCCTAGTTGAGTGTGCCCTCACAATTGATGGCGGAGGGATTCCCACCAGGTCATAACAGGTACGGATGCACGAGGTGATCCAGTTGGAGAGCCACTGAGTGGAGATCGGACGACCCCTCATGCGTTCAGCCGAGGCGTTGAACAGCTGTGAAGACTTCCTGATCGGCTTAGTCTGGTCCAGGTAAAAGGCCAGAGCCCGCCTCACATCCAGCGTGTGGAGGCGGCGCTCCTCGCTGGATGCATGTGGTTTGGGACACAGGACCGGCAGGACAATGTCCTGACCCATGTGGTAGGCAGAGACCACCTTTGGGAGGAACGAAGGATGTGGTCGGAGTTGTACCTTATCTTTATGAAACACTGTGTACAGGGGTTCGGAGGTCAGGGCCCTGAGTTCCAAGACCTGTCTAGCTGATGTGATCGCCACCAGGAAGGCTACCTTCCATGAGAGGTGCGACCAGGAGCAAGTAGCTACCGGCTCAAAGGGGGTGTTTAAGTCTGTGTTTAATGCGTGGTGTCCCTATAGGGCAGAGTTAAGGTCATCTGGAAACCTTAACTCTGTATTTCCATTCCTTAACACATTGGAATTTTTTTTTAACTTTAACTTTATTCAGAATTTCCTGGGTTTGTAAAGTTTGTTCTTGGGATAATTACAACAGCCTTTTAATATTTTCATCCTTGAGTTTCTGATATGAATTCAACCTCAGGTCCAGTTTAAGGTAGTTTTTATCTGGGATTAGATAGTTAGATTTGTTATTTACTTTATCATGCACAGTGGTTTAGATTCTGACCTCAATTACACTAGTTTGACAAAGCATCTCATACTGTCCAGTCTTTGGCTAATTCATATTTTTTAAACTGTGGGACAATAACTAATGTGATGTAGTGTAGGTATTGTGCTGCCTTCCTGCAGCCAAGACAAGAGACATCACCCTAAAATTGGACAGATTTCTGAAGTCAATGGGAAACTATCCACTGGTGATGGTTCATATTGACTCTAATGACACTGCGTCATTCGATAGCTTACAGATAGTAGGTGACTTCAGGAAGCATGTTGAAGACGAAGAATATCCAAGCAATTGTCTCTGAGATCCTTCCTGACCCATGAGCAAAGGAAGACAGAGGGCAGAAGATTCTGGAAGTGAACTGCTGGCTAGGTAAGTGGGGTAGGGATTTTTATGTGGAACATTGGCCAATGTTCTATGCTGACAGGGGGCTGTATAATTTGGATGGTCTTCACCTCAGTAGAAGAGGGACCAATCGTCTCAGGGACAGTCATGCTGGGTAGAATATCAGGAGGGCACTAAAATAATTCCAAATCAGGGAAGGTATGAGTACTCAGCACAAAATCGAAATGTTGAGAACAAAATTAATCAAGGAAGCAAAGAACACGAATAAAATAAATTCTTGAATTGCCTATACGCCAGTGTTAGGAGCCTGGGCAACAAGCAAGAAGAATTGGAATTACTCATTTATGAGCATACTTATGATGTAGTTGGTATTACTGAAATCTGGTGGGATGATTCCCATGACTGGAATGTTAAAACCAATTTAGGAAGGATGAAGTGGGCAAAAGGGCAGTGGGGAGGGCACTCTGTCAAAAATGACATTACCTGTTTCCAAATCACTGATAACTCAGAAGAAAATGATCTTGAATGCTTATGGATCTATGTCCTACCAGACAAAGCACAAGATGGGGTGATATTTGGTGACAGACACCAAATTACACTAGGGAATAGGATGGCCAGCTCCTGGTACACTATCTATAATGTGTAGGGAAAAAGCTGCATCTTCTTGGGGGACTTCAATTTGAGTGCCATATCCTGGAGGTCACATGCTGAAAGTACTAAAACATCCTTGAAATAAAGTCCAAACCAGTAATATATATGCTTGATGTTTTAAAAGGGCCAGTTTCACAAGCTGAAAACAATTATGAGCCAAATCAACTGGGACGAAGAATTTAATCAGAAAAATGTGAATAATAATTGGAATTGTTTGGGAACACTTCACTAGATACCCAAAAAGCCACAATCCCACAATAAAGGAAAAAGGCCATATTGGTTAAAAAAACTAACCTGGTTTAGCAGAGAAGTGAAGGCAGTTATAATTTAAATATGACTTAAGGACAATAAGAAGGAGGTTTTAAAAGTATATTAGGAACAAAAAGAATCCTGACAATGGTCTTGCTCCATTACTAGATGGAAATGGTAGAATTATCAATAATAATGCAGAAAAGGCAGATGTGTTCAATAAATATTTCTTTTCTGTGTTTGAGGAAAAACAGATGATGCAGTCATATTATGTGATAATGCTTTTTCTGTTCCACTAATATCCGAGGAGGACGTTAAACAGCAGCTTCTAAAGTTAGACATTTTTAAATGAGCAAGTCCAGATAACTTGCACCCAAGAGTTTTAAAAGAGTTGGCTGAGGAGCTCCCTGTAAGATGAATGTTGATTTTCAATAACTCTTAGAACACTGTGAGAATTCCAGAAGAGAAAGCTAATGTACCAATATTTTAAAAGGTAAATGGGAAGACCCAGAAAATTATAGGCCTGCCAGCCTGACATTGATCCTGGGCAAGATAACAGTGTGACTGATACAGGATTTGATTAATAAAGAATTAAAAGGAAGATAATATAATCAATGCCAATCAATATGAGCTTATGGAAAGTAGATCCTGTCAAATTAACTTGACAGATTTTTTTTATGAGATTCCAAGTCTGGTTGATAAAGTGCTGATGAACTATACTTAGTCTTCTGTAAGGTATTTGACTTGGTACTGCATGACATGTTGATTAAAAAATTTAACACGGCACACATTAAATGGATAGGTCTCTAAATGTAATTGTAAATAAGGAATCATCATAGATGTGTTGTTTTTCTAGTGGGGTTCCACAGGGATTGGTTCTTGGCACTACATTATTTAATGTTTTTATTAATGACTTGGGAGAAAAGATAAAATCATCACTGATAAAGTTTGCAGATGACACAAAAATTGGGGGAGCGGTAAATAATGAACTGGGCAGATCATTGATACAGAATGATCTGGATCACTTGTTAAACTGGATACAAGCAAACACTATGCATTTTAATATAGCTAAATATAAATGTATACATCTAGGAACAAAGAATGTAGGCCATACATACACGATAGGGGACTCGATCCTTGGAAGCAGTGACTCTGAAAAAGATTTGGGTATTGTGGTGGATAATTAGCTGAGCATTAGCTCCCCGTGTGATACTGTGGCCAAAAGCACTAACGCAATCCTTGAATACATACAAAAGAGCATGTTGACTAGGAATACAGAGGTTATTGTACCTCTGTATTTGGCACTGGTGTGACTGCTGCTGGAATACTGTGTCCAGTTCTGGTGCCCACAGTTCAAGAAGAATGCTGATAAATTGGAGAGGATTCAGAGAAGAGCCACGGGAATGATTAAGATTAGACAACATGGCTTATAGTGAGAGACTCAAGGAACTTAATCTATTTAGTTTAACAAAGAGAAAGTTAAGGGGTGACTTGATTACAGTCTGTAAGTACCTACTTGGGGAACAAATATTTAATAATGGGATATTCAATCTGCCAGAGAATAACACACTCCAATGGCTGGAAGTTGAAGCTAGTCAAAATCAGACTGGGAATAAGGTGTAAATTTTTAACAGTGAGAGTAATTAATCACAGGGTTGTGGTGCATTCTTCATCACTGACAATTTTAAAAACAAGATTGGATGTTTTTCTAGATCTGCTCTAGGAATTATTTTGGGGCAGGTCTCTGGCCTTTGTTCTGCAGGAGGTCAGACGAGATGATCACAATGGTCCCTTCTGGCCTTGGTATCCATGAATGTCAGCTTGACTAGACCCTGTCCTCTGACATCTGACCTCTGGCACTGAGTGTCAAATTGTCACACTAGCTGCACCCTCAGTAGATAACGGAATGAGGCAGCCCTGCAACAGCAGGTAAAGAGCAGGGCATTCATAGCAGTCATGGTGTTTTGGGAGTAGTTCTGTCCTGCATCCACATGCAAACTCTAGTCAGCGACTGCAGTTGTACTGCCCTCTGGGTCCCCATCCCACACTTCCCAGCACAGCTGTCAGGAACTCAGCTGTCTAGCAACCCAATGAGCTTGGCTGGGCCCAATAACTCCCACCAAGTGACTGTGCTCTCTGACTGGGCAGCAGGGCCAACAGCTCACCATTTAAGCCTTGTAGCAACAGCAACACCGTGGCTGCTCAGTGCATTCCATGCCCCACCGCTGCACCAGCCCTTGTTCCAACCTGTACCTGTGCTGCTCTAGCCCTCATCCCTACCTTCCTCAGAACTCCTGGCTCCCGGCTCCCACCACTGACTTGTCTCCGGTCCACAACTCTGGCTCTGCCCTTTGGTTCTGTTCTGGCTCCTGACTCTGATCATTAACTTGTCCCTTGATCATGCCTCCGGTTCTGCCCTCTGAGTCTGCTCCGACCACTAGGCCAGACTACTGTTCCGACCACTAGGTTGCATCACCCACACCCCAGTGTGTGACAACAGCCTCCTGAAGAAGTGGCTTATGGGAGATTTTGAAAAAGTCTAAGAGGTTTGTGGGAGAAGGAGCCAAGGCGGGGCTTTTCAAGGGAACCCAAGGGATTTAGGTGCCCAAATCCCCCTGACTCCATTAGGCTCTTTTATAAACATCAGCCTGAATTACCATAACTGCCTGGGAAACACAGAGCCAGCCTTGAAGGCCACTTAGCTCTAGTGTAAGGCTTGGCCTCTCTGGTCCTTTTTGTATCCCTTCCCCCTCTCCCAGGGAAATGCTCCCAGCTGCCCCCCGGGATGAGTCTTTCTGAAGCCCCAGCTCCCTTTAGCTGTGGAACCCACAGGGAGAGCTCCACATCAGGGCTTTGGCAGTTCCCAGACAATTTCCTTTGGTCTGAGCCCAAATTTCAGCAGAGTGAAGCACATGCCAAGACTCTCATCTGGCAATGACTAGTGAGGGAAAGGAGGTGGGGGAGGGGAGAGGAAGCATTCACACTGCAGCCCCAGTGCGTTCTCTCTGCTCTGCACATATCTGAGGTGTGATTTGCAACCTGAGTCACTGGCTTTCCCATGGACCCTTGCAGGACAGATCCATGATGGACCAGAGGGAGCACCTTTCATCTCCAAGAATCCCCAAACCTGCCCTTATACCAGCCCTTATACCAAGGGAGCCCCTGGCCCGTGTACTGTAATGATCAGTGCAGACAGCACTTCCACCAATACCTGGTTCTGTATCTTTATCTACTGTTAAGTTGCTATCTTGTTTGATGTTGCGTTGTTGTCTGGGTTCAGATGGCAGGGCTAGGAGGAGGTTAAGTCCTGCCTGTGTGTGCTGGAGTTGATACTTGAAGTGTCCCAATAAATCCTTGTATTCTATAAACAAGTTTTACAGCTAGGGGCAGCAATTTTCAAATGGCAAAAGCACTTATGTCTGAGAAGAAATGTACAGGTCATGCAGATGAGAGTGGAATCTGTGAGCACTTGAGAGACTTTGAACTGTTGCTCTCGGTGAACAGTGGTCTGATTAGAAAGCAGCACAGTACCAAAGCATTTTACAGCAGCTTCCCAATGTGGATTGTGGTTTTTACAGACAATTACACAAACAACTATTAGACCACTATGACAGGGATTGGCCCTTCTGAAGTTAGACTCAGACTCATAGACTTTAAGGTCAGAAGGGACCATTATGATCATCTAGTCTGACCTTCTGCACAATGCAGGCCACAGAATCTCACCCACCCACTCCTGTAACAAACCCCTAACCTACGTCTGAGTTATTGAAGTCCTCAAATCGTGGTTTAAAGACCTCAAGGTGCAGAGAATCCTCCAGCAAGTGACCCGTGCCCCACGCTGCAGAGGAAGGTGAAAAACCCCCAGGGCCTCTGCCAATCAGCCCTGGAGGAAAATTCCTTCCCAACCCCAAATATGGCAATCAGTTAAACCCTGAGCATGTGGACAAGACTCACCAGCCAGGGCCCAGGAAAGAATTCTCTGTAGTAACTCAGATCCCATCCCATCTAACATCCCATCACAGGCCATTGGGCATATTTACCTGCTAATAATCAAAGATCAATTAATTGCCAAAATTAGGCTATCCCATCATACCATCCTCTCCATAAACTTATCAAGCTTAGTCTTGAAGCCAGATATGTCTTTTGCCCCCACTACTCCCCTTGGAAGGCTGTTCCAGAACTTCACTCCTCTAATGGTTAGAAACCTTCATCTAATTTCAAGTCTAAACTTCCTAATGTCCAGTTTATATCCATTTGTTCTTGTGTCCACATTGATACTGAGCTTAAATAATTCCTCTTCCTCCCTGATATTTATCCCTCTGATATTTTTATAAAGAGCAATCATATCTCCCCTCAGCCTTCTTTTGGTTAGGCTAAACAGGCCAAGCTCTTTGAGTCTCCTTTCATAAGACAGCGTTTCCATTCCTCAGATCATCCTAGTAGCCCTTCTCTGTACCTGTTCCAGTTTGAATTCATCCTTCTTAAACATGGGAGACCAGAACTGCACACAGTATTCCAGATGAGGTCTCACCAGTGCCTTGTATAACGGTACTAACACCTCCTTATCTTTACTGGAAATACCTCGCCTGATGCATCCCAAGACCGCATTAGCTTTTTTAACGGCCATATCACATTAGCAACTCATAGTCATCCTGTGATCAACCAATACTCCGAGGTCCTTCTCCTCCTCTGTTACTTCCAACTGATGTGTCCCCAATTTATAACCAAAATTCTTGTTATTAATCCCTAAATGCATGACCTTGCACTTTTCACTATTAAATTTCATCCTATTACTATTACTCCAGTTTACAAGGTCCTCCAGATCTTCTGTATGATATCCTGGTCCTTCTCTGTATTAGCAATACCTCCCAGCTTTGTGTCATCCACAAACTTTATTAGCACATTCCCACTTTTTGTGCCAAGGTCAATAATAAAAAGATTAAATAAGATTGGTCCCAAAACCAATCCCTGAAGAACTCCACTAGTAACCTCCTTCCAGCCTGACAGTTCACCTTTCAGTATGACCCGTTGTAGTCTCCCCTTTAACCAGTTCCTTATCCACCTTTCAATTTTCATATTGATCCCCATCTTTTCCAATTTAGCTAATAATTCCCCATGTGGAACTGTATCAAATGTCTTACTGAAATTGAGGTAAATTAGATTCGCTGCGTTTCCTTTGTCTAAAAAATCTGTTACCTTCTCAAAGAAGGAGATCAGGTTGGTTAGGCACGATCTACCTTTTGTAAAACCATGTTGTATTTTGTCCCAATTACCATTGGCCTCAATGTCCTTAACTACTTTCTCCTTCAAAATTTTAAGACCTTGCATACTACAGATGTCAAACTAACAGGCCTATAATTAATCGGATCACTTTTTTTTCCTTTCTTAAAAATAGGAACTATGTTAGCTATTCTCCAGTCATATGGTACAACCCCTGAGTTTACTGATTCATTAAAAATTCTTGCTAATGGGCTTGCAATTTCATGTGCCAGTTCCTTTAATATTCTTGGATGAAGACCATCTGGGCCCCCCGATTTAGTCCCATTAAGCTGTTCGAGTTTGGCTTCTACCTCGGATGTAGTAATATCTACCTCCATATCCTCATTCCCATTTGTCATCCTACCATTATCCCTAAGCTCCTCATTAGCCTCATTAAAGACTGAGGCAAGGTATTTGTTTAGATATTGGGCCATGCCTAGATTATCCTTAACCTCCACTCCATCCTCAGTGTTTAGCAGTCCCACTTCTTCTTTCTTTGTTTTCTTCTTATTTATATGGCTATAGAACCTTTTACTATTGGTTTTAATTCCCTTTGCAAGGTCCAACTCTACATGGCTTTTGGCCTTTCTCACTTTATCCCTACATGTTCTGACCTCAATAAGGTAGCTTTCCTTGCTAATCCCTCCCATCTTCCACTCCTTGTAGGCTTTCTGCTTTTTCTTAATCACCTCTCTGAGATGCTTGCTCATACAGCTTGGTCTACAATTCCTGCCTATGAATTTTTTCCCCTTTCTTGGAATGCAGGTTTCTGATAGTTTCTGCAACTTTGACTTGAAATAATTCCAGGCCTCCTCTGCCTTTAGATCCACAAGTTCTTCAGTCCAATCCACTTCCCTAACTAATTTCCTTAATTCTTTAAAGTTAGCCCTTTTGAAATCAAAAACCCTAGTCCCAGATCTATTTTTGTTTATCCTTCCATCTAGTTTGAACTGAATTAGCTCATGATCACTCGAACCAAGGTTGTCCCCTACAACCATTTCTTCTATGAGGTCCTCACTACTCACCAAAACCAAATCTAAAATGGCATCCCCTCTTGTTGGTTCTTCAACTACTTGGTGAAGGAATCCATCAGCTATTGCATCCAGGAAAATCTGAGCCCTATTATTATTACTAGCACTTGTCCTCCAGTCTATATCTGGGAAGTTAAAGTCTCCCATGATCACACAATTCCCATTAGTGTTTACTTCATTAAAAACATTAAAGAGGTCTCTATCCATATCCAAATCGGATCCCGGCGGTCTGTAGCACACCCCAAGCACTATCTCAGGGGAGGCTCTAGTAGCTTTCTTTCCCAATGTGATTTTTGCCCATACAGACTCCTCTCTTATCCATTCCATCACTTCTTATTTCTTTACAGTCTACCTCATCATTGATATACTGGGGAGGGATAGCTCAGTGGTTTGAGCATTGGCCTGCTAAACCCAGGATTGTGAGTTCAATCCTTGAGGAGGCCACTTAGGGATCTGGGGCAAAATCAAAATTGGTCCTGCTAGTGAAGGCAGGGGGCTGGACTCAATGACCTTTCAAGGTCCCTTCCAGTTCTAGGAGATGGGATATCTCCATTTAGTTACAATGCTACTCCACCACTTTTGCCTTTATTTCTGTCTTTCCTAAACAGCACATAGCCTTCAATACCTGTACTCCAGTCATGACTACTATTCAACCATGTTTCTGTTATCCCTATAATATCTGGTTTCACTTCCTGCACCAGTAGCTCTAGTTCCTCCATTTTGTTACCTAGGCTCCTCGCATTACTGTACAAACATCTTAATTTTTGCCGTTTGGCTTCACTGACATTCTTTACCCGATTAGGCACAGGCATTCTACCACCAGTATCACCTATTAGACTGGTATCTACACTACCCTTCCTCCTTATGTCCATTCTCATACCCACAGCTGTATCCTTTCTTACTTTGTTTTCTTCCCTCTCAATGTTAAATTCCGGCGTGGAGATTACCTGGACATCTCCCAACCATCTCCCCCAAATTCCTAGTTTAAAGCTCTCTTCATCAGTTGTGCCAGCCTCCATCCTAGAAGTCTATTTCCCTCCTTACTCAGGTGAAGTCCATCCCGAGAGAACAGTTCTGGAAGGAATGACAACCAAGGGGTCAGCAGGAGGGGGAACCCCTGTATCGTTGTTTGTGTGCATTGCAGAGACTGTTTGACAGGGCTTTCCCTGCACCACGCTGGCTGGGGGACGCTCCAATGAGACAGAACCTGTTATACTAAATCTGCAGTTGGCAATGCATGGGAAGCCATGAGAGAATCCTGGGTGAAAAGTCAGTTTATGAATGGTTTAAGAGAACTTAATGGCTTGTTGGTGAAAGATAACATACTGGATAAACCAGGAGTGGGCAAACTATGGCCCGCGGGCCGAATCCGGCCCACCAGCTGTTTTAAGCCGGCCCTTGAGCTCCCGCTAGGGAGCAGGGTCTGGGGCTTGCCCCCCTCTGGCGCTCAAGCTGGGGTGCAGGGTCAGGGGCCTCTCCATGGCCCCCCTCCGGTGCTCCAATGGGAGCTGCAGGGGCGATGCCTGTGGACGGGGCAACGTGCAGAGCCCCCTGGCCGCACCTCCACATAGGAGCCGGAGAAGGGACATACCTCAAGCGGCTCCCGGAAGCAGCGGCAAGCGCTGCCCGGAGCCTGCACCCCGAGCCTCTCCCCATGCCCCAAACCCCTGCCCCAGCCCTGATCCCCCTCTCACCCCCCAAACCCCTCGATCCCAGCCTGGAGCACCCTCCTGCACCCCAAACCCCTCATCCCCAGCCCCATCCGAGAGTCCCCACCCCCAGCCAGAGCCTGCACCCCTTCCTGCACCTCAACCCTCTGCCTCAGCCCTGATCCCCCTCCCGCCCTCCGAACCCCTCAGTCCCAGCCCAGAGCACCGTCCTACACCCCAAACTCCTCATCCCCAGCCCCATCCCAGAGCCCGCACCCCCAGCCGGAGCCCTCATCCCTCCCCCGCACTGCGCTCCCCCGCCCCAGTCCAGAGCCCCCTCCGACATCCTGAACTCTTCATTTCTGGCCCCACCCCGGAGCCCACACCCCCAACCAAAGCCCTCACCCCCTCCCACACCCCAACCCCAATTTTGTGAGCATTCATGGCCCGCCATACAATTTCTATTCCCAGATGTGGCCCTTGAGCCAAAAAGTTTGCCCACCTCTGGGATAAACCTATGGACCAGAGTATATGCAGAGCTCCAATTGTAGAAGCAGAAATTGGGGTTTCCTTAAAGGGATACGTTCCTAATTCCCAGCCTCAGAGTGACTCCTTTATAGCAGATGAAGCACTTCAAGAAATGATTGCTAGGGAAGTGGCTAAAAAATTGGAGGAAGCCCAGCTGCAGCTATTCACAGGCATCCTGTGAGTGAGATGAAGTCTCTCTCATCCCAAGTGGGTCCCAGGCCAGATTTGCAGGTGATGCGGAGGCAAAGGCCATTGGAGACAGAATTGACCAAGCAGAGGGAAGTCACGCCAGGGAAATTAGAAGTTGCTGATGCAATAGTGCTAGCATCAGCAACTACTAGAACAGCCCATGTGACAAGCTGCCCAGATACCTGTTACTATGTATGGAGACATCAATAGCTAGAAAAACCACAGTGCTGTTGGACTCAGGATCTAAAATGTCTCATCTATGGCGGGCACCCACTGCTTAAAGGGAAAAAAATGTGCTGTAGGAGTTTAATCATCAGCTGCTGCAGACAACAGGAGAAATCCAGCTCTCTCTGAACTTGGGGTCTCTGCATACTAAATAGATTTTTGTTGTGGTCGCCAATATTTCTAGTTGCTGACTTACTGGGAGTGGATTTCATCAGCAGTGTCACAAGATTCATAGATTCCAAGGTCAGAAAGGACCACTGTGATCATCTCATCTGACCTCCTGCATAGCATAGGCCAGACAACTCCCCAAAATAATTCCTAGAGACAGGGGCGGCTCTAGCTTTTTTGCCGCCCCAAGTATGGCAGGCAGGCTGCCTTCGGCGGCATGCCTGCGGGAGGTCCGCCGGTCCCGCGGCTTCGGCGGCGCGCCTACGGGAGGTCCGACCATCCCACAGCTTCGGCGTACCCGCCACCAAATTGCCGCTGAATCCATGGGACAGGCAGACCTCCCTGAGGCATGCCGCCAAAGGCAGCCTGCCTGCCACCCTCGCAGGGACCGGCAGGCCGCCCCCCCACGGCTTGCCGCCCCAGGCATGCCCTTGGAGCGCTGGTGCCTGAAGCCGCCGCTGCCTAGAGAAGAGCTTTTAGAAAAACATCCAGTCTTGATTTTAAAATTGCCAGTGATGGAGACGCCACCACAGCCCTTAAGAAAGAGTTCCAATAGCTAATTACCCTCACTGTTGCAAACTTACACCTTATTTCCACCTGAATTTGTCTAGCTTCAACTTCCTGCCATTGAATTGTGTTTTTCCTTTCTTTGCTAGGTTGAAGGGCCCATTATCAAATATTTGTTCCCCAAACAGGTATTTATAAACTATAATCATGTCACCCCTTATCCTTAGATTAAACCAATAGATTGAACTCCTTGAGTCTCTCACTATAAGGCAGGTTTTCTAATTCTTTAACCATTCTCGTGTGTCTTCTCTGAACTCTCTCCAATTCTCAACATCCTTCTTGAGTTGTGGGCACCAGAACTGGACAGATGATTCCAGCAGTGCTCACACCAGTGCCAAATACAGAGGTACAACAACCTCGCTACTCAACATTCCCCTTTTTATGTATCAAACGATCCCATTAGTCCTTTTGGCCACAGCGTTGCAGTGGGAGCTCATGCTCAGTTAATTATCCACCATAACACCCACATCTTATTCCCTGCTTCTCAGGATCGAGTCCCCATCATGTAAGTATCTGGATTCCTAGATATTTATATTTAGCTGTACTAAACTGTATATTGTTTGCTTGCGCCTTGCTTACCAAGAACTCCAGATCGCTCTGTATCAGTGACCTGTCCTCTTCATTATTTACCTTACCCCTATTTTTGTGTCATGTGCAAACTTTAACAGTGATGATTTTATCTTTTCTCCTAGGTCATTAATAAAATATTAAATAGTGTAGAGTCAAGAACTGATCCCTGTGGGACCCCACTGGAAACACACCCACTTGATGATTCCCTGTTTACAAGTACACGTTGAGACCTGTCAGTTAGCCAGCTTTTAATCCTGTCAATATGTGCTATATTCAGTTTATGTTGTTCTAATTTTTTAATCAACATGTCATGTGGTACTAAGTCAAATGCCTTACAGAAGTCTGTTACATCAGAAATATTACCTTCACAACCAAACTTGTAATCTCATCAAAAAAGATATCAAGGTCATCTGACAGAATCTATTTTCCATAAACCCATGTTGATTGGCATTAATTATATTACCCTCCTTTAATTCTTTTATTAGTCAAGTATCACCCGCTCCAATATCTTGCCTGGGATCAATGTCAGGCTGGCAGGCCTATAATTATCCAGGTCATCCTATTTACATATACATCCTTTTTTAAATATTGGCACAACATTCAGTCTTCTGGAAATTCCAAGTTTGAAGACTTATTGAAAATCAACATTAATGGTCCAGGGAATTCATCAGCCAGCTCTTTTAAAACTCTTGGATGCAAGTTATCCAGACCTGCTTATTTTAAAATGGCTAACTTTATTAGCTGCTACTTAACATCCTCCTGAGATAATAGAATGCAAAGAATGTTATCATCGACTGATATGATTACATCTGTATTTTTTTTTCAAACTATAGAACAGAAATATTTATTGAACACATTTGCTTTTTCTGCATTATTATTGATAATTCTACCATTTCCATCTGGTAATTGCTGAATACCAGCGTTAGGGTTCTTTTTGTACCTGCTGGCTACAGATTTCTTTTTGTGTCCCTTTGCTCCCCTTATCAATATTTATACTTCATAGCTTCTGATTTATATTCATTGCTATCAACATCCCCTTCCTTTTGTTTGTTATATTATATATAGTTTTGTATAGATGCCTTCACTTTCCCACTAAGCCAGGTCAGATTTTTAACCAATACTGCCTTCTTCCTCAATTGTGGCTTTTTGGGCATCTACTGAAGTGTTCTTAAACAATTCCTAGTTATCATCCACATTTTTCTGATTAAGTTCTTCCTCCCAGCTGATTTGGCTCATAATTGTTTTCAGTTTTGAACTCCTGGGGTGTTAATAGAACACACTTGTCCCTGGACAATATTCAGGTAGCCCTGCTGGATGTGAGTAGGAAGTGTGGACCCTGGTGTCAGGAATCAGGGCCTACAGCAAAGCCAGTCTGGAAGCATGTCCTGCAGCAGAGCCAGTCTCCGGGCGACCTACCGATTGGAGAGCAGCTGGTGTGTAGTAGGCTGCCTGATTGGCTACATCCCTGATTGGTTGGAAAAGTCAGCAGACCAGCACTTATGCCCAGCAGTTTAGTGGCTGTGCAAAGCATTTGCCCATTGCTGCGATAGTGCCTGTGTCTTTTTGCTCCCAGCCCTGCTCCTGTCTTGGACCCAGCCTTACCCCTAACCTTACCCCTGCCTTTCCTGACTTCAGGTAACCCAGTCCTGGCCATGGCTCTGCTTCCTGATGCTCTGGCATCTGGTGTCTGACTCCAGCTCTGATCCTTGGCTTCAATTCCTGACTAGTGACTTCTGCTCTAACCACTAGGCATGACCACCCATGTCCCACTAACTGACACTTTGGGACATCTCTTGGGGCTTTAGCGTGCCTACTTTAGAGTACTATGCCTACACAGTGAGGGAGATGAACTGCTCCCTGGGGTGGCTCAGAATAATGTTGCAATAATACCCCTAAAGGTAAATGACTGCTGTAGTGAACTTGTAGGAGTGTTTGAAGCTACCAGTATCCTGTCGGGGCTGTGTTTTGCAGAACTCTGTTTCAAAGTGGACCAAAGGGTGAGTTCTGGGAAAGAGCAATTAACATGACTGACCAGGAGATGCAGCTAGTGAAAAATCAGACCATGGGGGCAGCATCCAGTGTAGCTGGTGTCCCAGGGCCTCTCACATGGGCAGAGATAGAGAGCTGCAAGGCAGCCCAGTCAGTAATAGAACTAGGGGCTGACTTGACAGAAGCAAGTGGTTAGAACAGCTGCTCTTAGGATATGCTTGTGTGATCTCCAGGAACAATGAAGAGCTTGGGAGATACCATTGGATAGTGCTTATGTACCATAGAATATCAAGGTTGGAAGGGACCTCAAGGGGGTCATCTAGTCCAACCCTCTGCTCAAAGCAGGACCAATCCCCAGACAGATTTTTGCCCCTCATCCCTAAATGGCCCCCTCAAGGATTGAACTCACAACCCTGGGTTTAGCAGGCCAATGCTCAAACCACTGAGCTATCCCTCCTCCTGGGTGTGATAGTCTGTCCCACCGAGACCACCTAAAGAGAGAGAGAGATTAATGAGTCTGCTCTACAGCCTTAGCTAAGAGCCAAGCTCTGAGAATTGAAAACACCCTCACATACTTAGAGGTCTTCATTTGTTTCCATAAAACATGGGAGAGCCATCTGGTGGGAGTGGAAAGGACTTTAAAGCTTTTTAAGGAGTCAGGGAACTTGTAGGAAAGAGGAGTCAGTTTGCAAGGTGTTGCATCATCATGTTATTCCTTGACTTTAGCAAAGCTTTTGATATGGTCTCCCACAGTATTCTTGCCAGCAAGTTAAAGAAGTATGGGCTGGATGAATGGACTATAAGGAGGATAGAAAGCTGGCTAGATCGTCGGGCTCAACGAATAGTGATCAATGGCTCCAGGTCTAGTTGGCAGCCGGTATCAAGCGGAGTGCCCCAAGGGTCGGTCCTGGGGCCGGTTTTGTTCAATATCTTCATTAATGATCTGGAGGATGGTGTGGACTGCACCCTCAGCAAGTTTGCAGATGACACTAAACTGGGAGGAGTGGTAGATACGCTGGAGGGTAGGGATCGGATACAGAGGGACCTAGACAAATTAGAGGATTGGGCCAAAAGAAATCTGATGAGGTTCAACAAGGACAAGTGCAGAGTCCTGCACTTAGGACGGAAGAATCCCATGCACTGCTACAGACTAGGGACCAAGTGGCTAGGCAGCAGTTCTGCAGAAAAGGACCTATGGGTTACAGTGGACGAGAAGCTGGATATGAGTCAACAGTGTGCCCTTGTTGCCAAGAAGGCTAATGGCATTTTGGGCTGTATAAGTAGGGGCATTGCCAGCAGATCGAGAGACGTGATCATTCCCCTCTATTCGGCATTGGTGAGGCCTCAGCTGGAGTACTGTGTCCAGTTTTGGGCCCCACACTACAAGAAGGAGGTGGAAAAATTGGAAAGAGTCCAGTGGAGGGCAACAAAAATGATTAGGGGGCTGGAGCACATGACTTATGAGGAGAGGCTGAGGGAACTGGGATTATTTAGTCTGCAGAAGAGAAGAATGAGGGGGGATTTGATAGCTCCTTTCAACTACCTGAAAGGGGGTTCCAAAGAAGATGGATCTAGACTGTTCTCAGTGGTAGCATATGACAGAACAAGGAGCAATGGTCTCAAGTTGCAGTTGGGGAGGTTTAGGTTGGATATTAGGAAAAACTTTTTCACTAGGAGGGTGGTGAAGCACTGGAATGAGTTACCCAGGGAGGTGGTGGAATCTCCTTCCTGAGAGGTTTTTAAGATCAGGCTTGACAAAGCCCTGGCTGGGATGATTTAGTTGGGGATTGGTCCTGCTTTGACCAGGGGGTTGGACTAGATGACCTCCTGAGGTCCCTTCCAACCCTAATCTTCTATGATTCTATGATCTTCCTGGCATGCAAGGTCAGTGAAGATGAGTTATAACATTTCGTTTCTGGGACCGGGTTCCAAAGGACTGGAAGGTTCCTACAAACCTGGAGCAGGTGTAACCCACATGCCTAATAGGGAGATATCTCCTTAAGACAGTGGTCCCCAAACTTTTTACCTTGCACCCCCTGCTTACTCCTGTCCGTGCTCTCCTGGCCACTGGTAGGGGAGGACATGGACAGGGTAAGGAGGCCGAGACTGGAGATAGGTGTGGGGCTGGCAGCCGGGGCTGGGGTCAAGAGTGGAACTGGGTGGTGTACCCTCCCTGCCCCTGTGGAGGCTGGCCTGGGCCCCAGCCGCGCTCCCCCCTCATGGTCCTCCAGGCATGCTCCACATTGCGGGGACCTCTGTTTAAAAGATCTATTGAGGGGGTGGGCAGGAGTGAGTTGTGTCTGGGTTATTGTTACTAGGCAGATGCACAATTAGCACTCCATAGCCAGAAGCTTCTGGAATTGGGTGTGGTAGTTTTGGGTATGCTCAACAGGTTTCCTGTAGGTCAGAGGTTCCCACCCTGTGGGGTGTGCCCCCCAGGGGGGCATGGAGGAACATTTGGGGAGGTACGACTGGGGCCTGGGCCAGCCCCCATGTGGGGCAAGGAGGGAGTGCCACCCATCTTTGTTCCTGGCCCCACGCCCAGGGCCGTGGCCACCTGCCCCATGCCCACCCCCAGCTGTGGCCTCAGCCATAGGCGCCGACTTCTCCTCTGCCCGGTGGGTGCTCTGCCCCGCCTCTTCCCGTCCCTGCACCGCCCTCACCCTGCCCCATTCCACCCCTTCCCCAATGTTCCCACCCCCTTCCGGCCCCCCTTCCACCCGCTTCCCCCAAGTCCCCGCCCCTGCCCCGCCTCTTCTCCACCTCTTCCCCCTCCCTCCTGGAAAGTCCTAAGTGCCGCCAAACAGCTGATAGGCGGTGGGGGGCGGGAAACACTAGGAGGGAGGGGGAAGAGCGGGGATGAGGCATGCTCGGGGTGGGAAAAGAAGGTGGGAGCTTGGCTGCAGGTGGGTGCGGAGCACCCGCTCATTTTTCTCCGTGGGTGCTCCAGCCCCGGAGCACCCACCGAGTCAGTGCCTATGGCCCCAGCCTTTGCCCCCTTACCCCTGTCATGTCTTCCCCCCGCCCCCCGAGCTGCAGCCCCTCTTCCAGCTCCGGGTCCCGGGGGGAGGGGGTATGGACAGCAGTAAGGGGATGCGAGGTAAAAAGTTTAGGGACCACTTCTGTAGGTAGACTCAGACTCCATGAGGGCAAGCAGTCAGGGCAAGCTTTACAAAGGGCCAAGTGCCCTGTGTGGGCTGGGAGAACAGGAACAGAATGCAGGCTGTTGTCCCTAACTTGGAAGCATTTTGCAGCAGGTTAGTGATATTGTTAACCCTCCAACAGGGAAGCCCTGGCAGCAATAATTATAGAACGGGAAAATTGGGAGGAAAAATCATTTATTTTAATTGTACACTCTGAATGTTTGGTTCTAGCCCAACTGTTTTAGTTAAATTGTCTCAACTAATATGATTCACCAACTTTTTTTTAAATGTGATAATGGGGCAAGAGTAGTTTATTTTGCTATTCTCCGTTTTGTATTTTTCTTGTAACGGGTTTTTTTTAAATCTATATACCGGTACTTAACTGAGTGATTGGTTAATAGGTTAGCTGACTGGCTAACAGTGATTTCAGCAGAGGAAGAGTCTGCATGGATTCCAACGGAAGATTTCTACAAGCAAGTGGAGGGAAGATGTTTTTGATTCAGCAGATTCTATAGATTTGGTGATCATAGACTCTGAGACCCAACCTAAGCTTTTGGGAACTCTGAGGTTTCCTCACTATGTTTCTGTAGGGGCTGACCTGTTTAGATTTAATTTGTTTTCTTTATGTTTATGTGTAACTGTGAAGATAATGTATGTGGATTATAAAGTGGCTGTAGCGAGGTGGTTACCTGCTCCTGCCTGAGGGGTTTAAAACAGCCCTGGCACAGGGCTGGGGCAAAGGGAAAAGCTACTGGGCTGATTGGGGAAGTAGCCACAGCTGGGCCACGCCCCAATCAGGCCCCAGCTGGCCTGTATAAAAAGGCTGGGAGGCAGGAGCCTCTCTCTGCCTTCAGAGAGAAAAGGGCCTGGCTGCAGGGAGACAGGGTACCAGAGCAGAGCAGAGCAGAGCAGAGCAGAGCAGAGCAGAGCAGAGCAGAGCAGGGCTGGGCTGGGCTGGGCTGGGCTGGGCTGGGCTGGGCTGGGCTGGGCTGGGCTGGGGAGCTCCAGGCTGTAGCCTAGTAGGAGGCCAAGGGGTCCTGGGGGTTGCAGAGGGCAGCCCATGGGTAGGCCAAGGCAGCAGGTCCAAACCCAACCTTACCTGTGATGAGTGGCCTATACTGCAGTCTGCCCCAGGGAGCGGGGGCTAGTTGGTGACTGGCAGTGGCCTTATTCTGAGGTGAGGGAGGGATAGTGGGTGGGGGTTCCCTGGGGAGGGGAAACCCAGTGGAAAGCGGTTCTGCCAGAGGGCAGCCCCCCAGATAAGGGCGGACCACTGGCGTGCAGAGGGTACTCCAGGATGCTGGAAGGGCTAATTCCCGAGATGACCAGCAGGAGGTGCCGCAGGGGTGAGTCCGCTCCTCTACATGTTATGCTGTAAAAATTAAATTATTTTATTTTTCTTTATCATAAGATTTTATAAAGCTGGTACTTAAGTTTATTCTTTTTGGGACTTGAATGTGGGGAGGTTGACCCTCTGCAGTCACTGCTGAAAATCCTTAGAAACTGAAATCTGGATCTTCCACTGCTTTTCTGTGGGAGTTTGGTTTGGCGGGGGCACTGGAGAAGAGAACTCTAGCCCACCCAAAGATTACACTTGCATCACAGGAGAGCCCGAGTCTCCTTTCACTTATAGCAGACCTTGGTGCTTCTGAAAATGCTATCCTGTCCCTAATTACACCGTCACCTCCCTCTGCTCTTAAATGCTTCCATATGAAATGCAGCGTCTTGCACACCCCAGCATGTCTCCTCACCCCCTGCACAAGCCTCATCCTCTGCACTCCACGGGAGGGCCGAGCGCACAGAGGCCCTGTGCACTGACACAGCCTCCCCTCTCCCGTAATTGGGCAGCCAAATGACGGCAGTTGGTTCAATTACTTCCTTCCTGGCATCAGAGCAGAGCAGGCGGCCAGGCCAGCTCATTAGGGAAAAGGAGCCTCTTTTGCACACACTGTGTGTTTTTTCCCTTGGAGACTTTAAAGCCTCATGGGGGGAGTCACGGCTCAGGAGTCCCTGCTGGGAGCTTCTTCACTGCATGCGGGAGGTTGCAGCAGTGATCACCAAAGAGGCACCAGCAAAGGAGAGTGACCAGTTGATGATCTGTGCAGGGACACATCAGGCAGCAGTAAATATTCCCCGCACAAACATTTCCTCCCTCACCTATGCTGTGGCTGAACACCCCCCCCCCCCGAGATGCTACCTCACCAGGTGCTGTATGGGAGCCTGCACTACCAGATGTCTGTGCCTTGTGTCCTACCTGGGGGGGGGGAGTTGGCACTGACTGTTTTAGTGTCTCCTTCTCAGGTGAGAGGGATGGAATGCTGAGGAATTAGGGGCTGTGATTGGCTGAAGGGGGGCTGCCCCTTGGGGAGGGCTAGAAGGTAGCTGTGGTACCCAGCCAGCCACTGCTGTTCCCACCTATTAGTAAACGCCCACGGTTCTGTCCAGGGGCCCTGGCATGCAGCAGGAAGCCATGCTGGGCCAATAGAGTGAGCTTTGGGTTTGAGGAGGAAACTTAGTGACTCAGCAGCCATGCACGGCATCTCTTCCTCTGCCATTTACCTACTGTGTCTGTGGGCAAAAGAGAGGCTGCAGAAAAGGACCATGCCCCAGGTAAGGGGCCACTACAGCATGCGAGACTTTCACCCAAGCCAGCACCTCATATAAAATGCAAGACCATGTCAGCAAACAGCAGCCCCTTGCGGCTTGCTTGGGGCATGTAGCTAGAAAGGGAGCTGCTCTCAGAGGGGCCCCTGACCTTTGCTTCAGCTTCACAAAATGATCTGTGTCAAAAGCAGAGTCTGCTGTGGCTATGCGTGAGTGTCAGGGCTGGGGTGCCATGTAGTTCGGGGGGGGGGGGGGGGTCACAAGTTGGTGGGGAATCCAGGGCTCCCTTACCCACTCTCCCAGGCTTGTGGCTGCCTGACCTTGGGCCCCGCATAGGATGCTTGTTGCTGAGACTTGTGGGGCTGCCCATTGGGTGGATGCTCTGTGCCAGACCTCCCAACTACTGTCCAGGCTCTGACAGCCTCCATTCCCTGCCTGCAAAAATCGCTTTACCGGCATGTGTGATTCTGGGGGCTGCTAAGGTGTTTGGGGACAGCAGGGCCTTGTCTTAGGATCTTTGGAGAGAGCTTGAATGCCCCTTCAGCAGTGGCGGTTTGGAGTAGCGGTGGCTGAGCCCTGTCCAGCCTGTAAGGTTGCCAACTTTCTAATCACACAAAACTGAACACCCATTCCCCGAGGCCCTACCCCTGCCCTGCCCCTTCCCGAGGCCCCGCCTCTTCCCTGAGCACACCCCCGCCCCACTATATTCCACCTTCGTTGGTGGCTCACTCTTCCCCACCCTCACTCACTTTCACTGGGCTGGGGCAGGGGGTTGGAGTGTGGGAGGGGGTGAGGGCTCTAACTGGGGGTGCAGGCTCCAGGGTGGGGCCAGAAATGAGGGGTTCAGGATCCGGGAGGGGGCTCCAGGCTGGCACAGGGAGTTAGGGTGTGGGAGGGGGTGAGGGATCTAGCTGGGGGTGCAGGCTCTGGGGTGGGGCTGGGGATGAGGGGTTTGGGGTGCAGGAGGGGGCTCCAGGCTGGTGGGTGGGACTGCGGGATTTGGAGTACAGGAGGGGGCTGCAGGTTGAGGCAGGGGGCTGGGGTGGGGCCAAGGGGTTTAGAGTGTGGGAGGGGACTCTGGGCTGGGGCAGGGGTTTGGAGTGCAGGAGGGTGAGGGCTCTGGCTGGGGATGCAGGCTCTGGGGTGAGGCCGGGGATGAGGGATTTGGGGTGCAGGAGGGGGCTGTGGGGTTGAGGGGGCTCAGGGCTGGGACAGGGGGTTGGGGCTCGGGGTTGGGGCATGGGATTACCTCAGGCAGCTAACGGTCAGCAGCACAGCGGGGCTAAAGCAGGCTCCCTGCCTGTCTTGGAACTGCGCTGTGCCCCGAAAGCGGCCACAGGTCTGCTCCTAGGCGGGGGGCCAGGATGCCCCATGCACTGCTCTTGCCCACAGGCACCGCCCCCCGGCTCCCATTGGCCATAGTTCCCGGCCAATGGGAGTCCGGAGCCAGTGCTCGGGGTGGGGGCAGCGTATGGAGCCCCATGACCCTCCCGCCTAAGAGCTGGACCTGCTGGCCGCTTCCGGGGTGCAGCATGGTGCCAGGACAGGTATGGACTAGCCTGCCTTAGCCCTGCAGCACCACTGACCGGACTTGTAATGTCCTACCAGCCTGCCCTGGTCCTGTTGGCCCCTACTGCCAGCCTGGCTGATAAACTCTGATAACCTATGAGCCCTCGTGGTGCAGCAGGAAGTGATGCACCGAGTTCAGTGATGAGGGACAGATGTGAGCTAACATCAGTCAAGGAATGGGGAGCTCTGCTTTGGAAGGGTTGTGGCTGGGTGTGACTGTGCATGTGAGACTCCGTGGGAACATATGGCTGTGCATGACTCTGTGTGTGTGTGTGTGTGTGTGTGTGTATGAGAGAGAGAGAGAGACTCTGCCGAAGAGCCTACCAAGAGTGATGTCCCATTGTTCTAGGCACTGCACAAACACAGAGTAGTAGATGGTCCCTGTTTTCTTAAAAGATCTTCTCTAGTTGAACCAGGAATTGGGGGAAGTTCTATGACCTGTGTTAGATGAGATGATCACAGTGGGCCTTTCTGGCCTTGGAATCTCTGATTCAAAGAGCTTACCATCTAAATAGACCGGCAAGACGCAGGATTGGAGAAGGGGTATGAGCAATTGCTCAGGATGAGCAATGTGATGGCAGCAAACAGCATGTTAGTTCCATGATTTGGAGGGGGATTACGTCTTTTGACCAAAGCAATTGGCCCAAAATTGGGGATGTTGTGGGTTGTTTACTTTTGGAAGAGAAACTAATGATGGAGTCAGGTGTGTCTTTGATGCAATCCTATCATGTACAAGAATGTACAAAGCTCCATTTCCTTGGACACAGGAGAAATGAAATAATAGGAGACAGTTTCCCCTCTTATTTGGCTCTCACTAAGATAAACTGCCCCAATCTTTTCATTCTCTCTGCATATGGAAGTTTTCTGTCTTGAGTGAGCCTTGTCACCTGATGCTGACCCTTTCTGAGAAGGGGTGACCAGAACTGCACCCAGGTCTCGATGAGGGTGTCCCATTGATTTATATAGAGGCACAATAACATCCCCTGTATTATTCTCTCTCCCTTTCTCTATGCATCCTAACATCTTGTTTGCTTTGCTGACCACGGCTGCACATTGAGCAGAGCTCTCCATGGAGCTGTCCACAGAGATGGCCAAGTCTTTGTGCTGTTTACTACAGCTAGTTTTGAACCCAGTCACGTGTATGAATAGTCCGTTAGTCTCTCCAATGTGCACCACTTTGCATTTGTCAACACTGAATTTTATCTGCAATTGTTTTGCCCACGCCCCTGGCTTGCTGTGATCTCCTGAAGTTCTTCACAGTCTTCCCTGGACTTGTCTCACATCAATAATTTTGTATCACTACAAATTTTGCTCCTCCCCTTCTCCAGGTCCTTAATAAATGCCGTAAACAGCATGGGATGTAACGCAGAGACTTGATCCCCCATGGTTCATCTTTTGCCATGATGAAAATTCACCATTTATTCCTATATTGTTTTCTGTCTCTTAGCCAGTATCTGATCTATGACAATACTCTACCTCTCACCCCATGATGATTTGGCTTCTTTAGTAGCCTCTTGTGGGGGACCTTGACAAAGGCCTTTTGAAAGTCTAAATCAAATGCACAGAGTTTCAGAGAGTTTAAGGGTAAAAGGGACCATTAGATCACCTAGCCTGACCTCCTGGGTAGCACAGGCCCTTACATTCCACCCAGTTATCCCTGTATTGAGAACAAAAACTTTAGTTAAACTAAAGTATTTTAGTCCTTGGGAGACTAAACTGTTGTGAGTCACAAGCAGAAAACAGGTGAGACTGAGGTGCCACCAATCCCTGAGGCCCCTGCAGTGGCAGGGAATTGATTAGGTGGGATATGCCCAAATAATTCTACCAGGCAAACAATCCCAAAGGCAAAAACAACCTGAGGTCCCTGACAAATTTACCTGGGGGGAAATTCCTGTCTGGCCATCAGTTGTGTGATGTGCGTACACTCATGATCTGCATGCAAGGGGTGTGTGTGTGAGTGCATTTGTCAGTATGTGTATGAGGAGCATACATCGGGGAGATGCATCATGGGTATGCAAGTGCATGTAAAATGTGCGTGCATATGAGTATGTGCTGAGAGATTTTCTGTATGTCCTTCCTGCTGCGCACTCTGAGACGCATTCCCTTTTAATAAGTCTGTTGCAGTCATCTCCAGATTTAGCAGCTCGTGCCCCTGCCTTCCTCCCTTTAAATCTTATTTGGAAGCTTTTAGCTGATGCATTAGCCCAATAAAGCCCAACAATTGGAGAGAAACCCAATACTTCTCCCCACCCTGCCCCCTTCTTCTCTGAGATCAAACAGGCTTTAATCGGAATAGAATTTCCTCTGAGAAAATGAGTAAAATCTGTGGCTCACATCCGCCAGCCAGCAGCTCCCCAGCGTGGGCTCCCCACTTGGAGTTTGCTCAGAAGTTTCATTCTCCATATTTCTGGGTGGGGAAAAGGGGCTGTGGTTGTGACACAATTATCCGGGGGCTTTGCCCTGACTCCCATTGTCCCTACAGCCCTTCCCAGCACAGAGCTCAATTCTCCTCTCATTGCACTGAAATCTGGAATGACTCCTCTGAGGTTGGTGGCATTGCATTGGTGTGAGTGAAAGGAGCCTCAGCCACTCAAGGTATGTCATCACTGCAATTAAAAACCCGTAGCTGGCTCGGGCTAAGGGGCTGTTTAATTGCGGTGTAATCGTACTTCACAGGATCTGCAATTAAATAATCTACACCGCAATTAAACAGCCTCTTAGCCCAGCCCTATGAGCCTGAGTCAGCTGGCCTGGGCTAACCAAGGGTTTTTAATTGCAGTGATCTCCAGGCTTCCCCAGCCCCGCAGGGTGCCATTGACTGGGTGGGTTTTATGACACGTCGCATGTGAAATGTCCAGGCCGGTGACACTGTCTCTGGAGTGGCATGGCTGAGTCAGACACTTCCGCTTGCTACAGCCCAGCAATCCATGGCTAGTTAGCAAAGTTCCGCAGCACATGAAAGACCTTGCTATGGCGCTCAGGAAATGGGCCTCAAACCCGACTCCAAAGCACCAGCAACTCATTCCAGCCGTGGAGGGGATTGTTTCCTTTCATCCTCAGCCAGGAGTTTAACCGACCTTTCGTCTCTTCCCAGACAGGGCTTTGAAGGCTTGCCGGGCCCTCCCACATGTGTTGCTGGGGGTGGGGGCAGTGCCTGCTCTGGGACTGGTGGGGGGGCGGGCATGGAAAGCAGCCCAGGAGAGAACAATCCCATCCCCAGAAGAGCAGGGACGTTGAAATGGGCAGCGCACAATGTGTGGGGAAGTGATTGGGAGGTTGCAATGAAGTGATCCCCTCAGCCTGTGCAGACTTGGTCCCCGAGCCAGGCTCCCTGCCCCATGGAGGCGTGGGTGCAGGCAGCCAGCGAGGGAGAACCCCAGGGTGGCTGGGCCTCATGCAAACTGCCACGAAAGTGACAGTGAGACAGGCAGTGGGTAGGTCGGAGGGGTGCAAAGTGTGTGTGGGGGTTCGATAAGCCAGCTGCCTCTGGGCTGCTGCCTCCATGGGTAGATGCATACTGCTGTAATTCATCCTGGGCTGGGCTGGGCACCACATCAATCCGACAGCCTGGGGCTGGTCCCCCACACAGGCCTGCACCGCAGGAGCATTTCACAGCAGGCTGGGGACAGGGCTGCTTCACGGAGCAGTGAGGGGCATTTATAAAACCATAGAACCCAGGCTTGTGGCACTGGTGTGCACAGTGGAATGCTGCCCCCATCCTGAGGGGCAGTGGGGTCCATAGAAGCATAGAATATCAGGGTTAGAAGGGACCTCAGGAGGTCATCTAGTCCAACCCCCTGCTCAAAGCAGGACCAATCCCCAGACAGATTTTTGCCCCAGATCCCTAAATGGACCCCTCAAGGAACTCTCAACCCTGGGTTTAGCAGGCCAATGCTCAAACCACTGAGTTATCCCTCCCCCCCCCCCCCTCCATGCTGCATCCCATTGCGGGCTCTGGTTGTTTTACACTGCCTTAGGTCTCTATGATGGGTTGTTGAGAGTCCAGTGTCCCACTGTCACTGCTGCATATTTGGGAGTCTAAACTGGTGTAAATATGGCACCCTGTCTGGGGGCAGTGCCACACCAGGGCCTGGCTGGGGGCGTAGAGGGGAGGGACCAGAGGGTTTCTGTAATGTAATCACTGCAGGTTAGTCACCCATAAATGTCTAATCCCTTCTGAATCTTGTCAAGTTTTTTATCTCCGTGACTTCCTGTGGCATGGAGTTCCACAGGCTAATTACAGACTGTGTGAAAAGTGCTTCCATTGATCAGTTTTGAATTTGCCATCATTTAATTTAATTGAATTTATTCATTCATTATTGTACATAATGGATACAGCACTGGGCTGGGACTCAGGAGAGCTGGGTTCTATTTCTGGCTCTGCCCCTGGCCTCCTGGGTGACCCTTCCCCTCTCTATGCCTCAGTTTCCTCATCTGTAAAATGGGGGTAGAGATAGTGACCCTCCTTAGTAGAGTGCTTTGAGATCTGCTGACGCAAAGCACTAGGTAACAGCTAGGTGTTTACTATTTTGTTGTTGTTGTTATATACTTTTATCTTGCATTTCTTTGGCACCTTCTATCCAAGCAAATCTCAAACCATTTTACAAATGTTACTATTTTTTCCCCATTATGCTGACAGCTCCATTCATCCAGTATGTGACAGGTGTTGGCCACATTGCTTAATGCACCTACTCAGAAATCATGACAAGAACTCGGATACAACAGAAATAAATTATACACGTTTCCCCTTCATTGGTGACTAGTTTCCTTTGTCCGCTAGTCAACCAGCTCCACTTGTGATGCATCATCATCCCATAGGGAACATTCTTCTACATGCCTTAAATAAACAAAACTCCCATTTGAACGTTGGGTTTGAGGGAGCGGGGCTCACCCACAAGAGCTTGAACCTTGTGTCAGTTTTGAATCCCTGGTAATGAAGCTGTTCATATAAAAACAACCTACCATTTCTCAGAAGGTACATATGTCTATCTATACAGCTTTCATTACCCTGGTCTCTGAGGCCCTTGGATTGTTTAGGGAGCAGCCAATGGAAAACAATTTTGAACTCTTGGTAACTGGGATCTGTTACTCCCAAAGTCCCTGGTGTTATGGTGACTACATTTTCAAAATGCAAAAATGGGACACATCCAGGAGACCTGCCCCTGCCCCTTGCTCCTCCTCTTCCCCCCCCAAGGCCCTGCCCCCTGGCCAGCCCAGAAGAGGGAGCTGGTCTGTGGTAAGAGCCACCCAGGGAGCCAGGCTGCTGTGTGGAGCCCTGGACCCTCCAAGGCAGCTCTTACCATGGCCCGGCTTTGGACCTGGCTGGGGGCAGAGCCTCAAGGGAAAGAGGAGGAGCAGGGGGCAAGGACCTGTGGCAAGGTGGGGCTAAGGTCCACCTCAGCCTCCCACCGGGAAGAGGCTGAGCCTCAGGCAGACGCTGAGCGGTGCTGCAGGGAGTTCAGGACAAATACCGTCACGGAGTCGTTCAGCTCAGGACCGGGACTTGAAATGTACATTTCGGGACTGTCCTGCCCATATAGGGACGGGTGGTCACCCTACCTGGTGTGTGTCTGACCTAGCTTTTATTGCTCTGTCAGTGGAGGAGATACAGCTTCCCATGCCACTCTCAATCCCTCACAGTTTCTGCTTGAAATGCACTTCCATTCCTGTGGAATAGGTACAGGTACACCTGCCCTAAACAATGCGAGGGACCAAAAATAGCTGGTTGCTTAGCAGTGATGGGTCTGTAGCTAAACTGTGCTACAAAGTGTGGGGACATGGCTGCTTGTCTTGTATGACACTAATCATTTCTTATTTCCATAGCTCAGGGCACTGCAAATACAGTCAGTCAGCCCTGGCTCCGACGAACCTGTGTCTGAACAGACAGAAGCTGGCAATGCGGCTGGATTGTCACCCCTGTTTGATAGCAGGGGCATTGTGGGACAGACTGGTGAAGGAACAGATTTTCCAGAGCACTCAGCATGCAGCAGCTCCGATTGCTTTCACTTGTGGGTGGGAAGAAATCCATCTTTCTCAGAGGGAGTTGCTGGGTGCTGAGCTCTTAGGCCAGAATTTCCAAAGTGACGTTTTTAAGATCCTCCGGGACTGTGCAGCAGAGCCAGGAACTGAGCCCAGGGCATTCCTCACCTCAGCCTCAAGCCCCTCTTCCTTTTTGGGTTTGGCTGTGCCATGTTTCCGACAGTATGTTCTCCTGACTCACCATGTCTGGTGCTCGTACTGTCCAGAGATGCGTATTAGACACAGTAGGTTTGGAGGAGAAAGGGAGGGATTTGTGTGTAAATGGAGCAGTGTTTCTGGTCAATACCAGGTGCAGGTGAAAATTCTGGTGCTCAGCTCCTCCATGGGGAGATGTTTGCAGACCATGTCCTCCCTCCAGGCCAGCTCCACTCTCCGGCCTACCAGAGCCACAGATACACCCTGTTGGAAGAGTTCCTTCTCTTGCAGAGAAAGAACATTCCCAGGATCTCTGTTCCACTGCTAACAAGTTTTTGAAGCTTGTGAGCATCCCTCTCCCCCACAGATATTTGGACACATTTGCCTGGCATTGTTCACTTTGACTGCATGTTTCTCTATGAAGGCTACTGTGGTGTGTGGGCGTGCATGCCCGCAGGCATTGCTTTGATACTGTGTGCTGGCAGCCAGGGCACCAGGGATGGCTAGAACATACAGTAATCTTTTGGGGATGTGCAGAGAGGGATAACTGAGTGCTAAGAAATGCATGTTCTGCTCAACCCAGTTCCTTTAAGAGAGCAGGTCCAAGAGAACCTATTCTGTGCACGGAGGATAGTGCTGATGGAAGGTCCCTTTTACAGTGACACCATAACACTGCCTCTCCAAGCAATGCAGAGCCACAGTCAACCTACTTCCATCAACATAGCGTAAGTGTAGACACTGCATTGCCTGTTTTGACTCTAAGGATGCTCCAGCAGCTGTCCCACAATGCCCCGCCAACAACAGTGGTTGCTGTGATTACAGTTTTGAACTGCACTGCGCAGGGGTCACAGCCACTGGCAGTCTGCCCCTCCCTTTAACCCCTGGTGTGATTGCCTGCCATGGTGAGCATAACTACCAGCCCCACTTGGCAAGCATCCGCCCATTCCAGCTCCACCCACCCTCAGAGTTACTAGGAGCAGGAAAGGAGTCTTGGATCCTTGGCCTGGGAAGAGAGGCTGTGCAAGCCCAGCTAAGGAGCAGTCAAAGAACTATAGACATCTATCTACAGAGTGCACAAGGGATGCTAAAACGGGGGTATGACAAGGATGAGTAGCAGTGCCGGGTGAAAGGAACATGGGCAGGCATTTCAGAAGGCAAGGGAGGGCAACAACAAATGTGGGGCCACCCTGCAAACCTGCTGCTTCTACAGCGAACTGCGTGTCATACTTGGTGGGGACCCCACCCGCATGCCGCATGTGATTGTGGGCACTTGGTGAGAGCCTGACGTGGAGACCCCTATAGGGCACAGCAAGAAGTGGAGGGGAAGGGGGAGTGGAGGGAGATGCAAACCATGTGATGAGCCAGGAGCTGTTTGAAACTCAGCTGGAGTAAAGCCAGATGAGTGCAGAAGAGCCTGGCACTGAAGGAGAAGGGAGTTCGGTAAGAGCACGCGTGCATTATCCTCATCAACATTGTTTACCTTTTCGTTAACCAAAACCTCCTCTTCCTCCCCCATGCGCTTCCCTGTTTAAAATGGTGCTCAGCCCGTCCTCGTGTTTCTAGGACAAAGGCCTCAACGTTTGATTCCTCACTTGACTTTTAAAATGCTAGAAAATACATTTTAAATAACTAGCGTGGCAGCGTAAATTACACAGTCCACGTCAGCTCAGTGTCCCGGGCTTGGACAGAGGTAGAGGCTGCATCTGCTTTGGCTTGTCGGTTGTGGGAGGGCACAATTCTCCCCCTGCATAGTAGGGCGACTCATAGGAGGGACACAAAGAGGGGCACCAGCTAAAGGGGGGCATGTGACCCCCCCCACGTAACTCCTCCCCGCCCCCACGCTCTCCCCATCCCCTCCCCTCCCCTCCCACGTGACCTGGGGGGAGCCTCTGTCCTCCTGCTGCGCTGGATATTGATTTCAGGCGAAAGGAGGGCAGCCCCAGGCCAGCAGCTCTTTGGTGCGGCTGTACTGCCCCCAGCCCTTCCACGGAGCTGCGTCTCCTGGGTCTGTACAGCCCCGCCAGAGGACAGGGCTGGGGGCAGTACCGGTACAGCCATGTCCGAGGAGCTGCCGGCGCGGGGTGCTGGCTCCTGGGAGTGGCGGTCCCACGTTCTGCTCCTTTCACCGCTGCAGGTCCCGGGAGAGCCCTGCGGTTCAGTTCAGCACCACTGGGCTCTCCCAGGAACCACAGCGGTGAAAGGAGCAGAACATGGAGCCACCAGGCAGCCCCTCGCTGGCAGCTCCTCCAGCACTGCTGTACCGGTACCGCCTCCAGCTGGGCTGTACAGACCCAGGAGACGCAGCTGTGTGGAAGGGCTGGGGCTGGGGGCAGTAGACCTGTGCCGGAGGAGCTGCCGGTGTGGGGCTGCCCGGCGGCCCCATGTTCTGCAACTTCTGCCGCTGCAGTTCCCTGCTGAATGTGCGTCTGGGGAGGAGCATGTCACCTTTCAGCTGTCTTGATGAAACCTTCATGGAGATACTCTGCAGTCCTCTCCTGAATATTTCTAGGGATGGTGGCCTTGTTTCTGTGCTGGCGATAGGAGGCATTTCCACACCACTCTGCAGTGAGTTCCGCTGGCACCATTGCAATAAACAGGCTAGGAGCACATGGGCCTGGGTGGCTTTGGGACACTTGCAGCACCTGTGTTCTCTGGGCCTTTGTCACCCTTGGGAGTGAGCTGTCAGCCAGCATCGTCATGGCCTGCGAAAATAATGGCAATATTCACTGCACTTGCCCTATACTCATATCCAAGGCGCCCATCAGCAATAGTCCCCACCACCAAATAGTCTGTACTCATCATGGCTTGAGCTGCAGAACGGAGCTGTAATGAAGTGCTCCAAAGGAAAAGTGACCATTAGCATTTCTTATTAAATCTAATGCTGTATCTGTCTGTTTTAATCCGCAGCCTCTGATGTGGTGGCCTTGAGAGGTGCCCTACCCCACCTGCTGAACACTTGACCCAGATCAGGCGAAGAAAGAAACAGACCAGGGAGGATATTCTGCGAGATTCTCTAGTCCACTACAGCTGCTGACTATGAACACAGGGGCTGGAGGGGCCAAATGGCCGAGAGCAGGGTGAGGGATCAGGAATGGAGAGATCAGTTGCAGAAAGTAGGCAAAGGGACAGAGAGGTGCACTGGGACATTACAGCTTTGCTCAGGCAACAAACGTTATTGAGCTGCGTGCTCTACTCCTGGGGGCATTCTGTGCCAAAAAATTAATTCTGCTCACAATATTTTAAAATTCTGCATGGCAGTGGGGAGCTGATCCCGGCTCAGGGTAGTAACCACTGGCTGGGGTGTCCCCACCCTGTGGTGATTTACCTCTCCGCCAGCTGCTCCGGGTACCTGAAACGATGTACCTGTGCAGCTAGGGAGTGGTGTGTGACTGCTCTTGCAGCCTCCCTTTGCTTCCCTTTCAGAAAGTCATTTTTCTGCAGGGAAGCAAAGTAATCTGCAGGGGACATGAATTCTGCACACACGCAGTTGGGGATTGGTCCTGCTTTGAGCAAGGGGTTGGACTAGATGACCTCTTCAGGTCCCTTCCAACCCTGATATTCTATGATTCTATGAATTCCCTCAGGAATAATGCTCAAAGACCCCAGACAGAGAAGCTTTTCCAATCCATGGCAAACTCCATGATCGCTGCTCCCTATACTCTACAATATGACAGGTGGCAGCCTGGCTATCCCTTACCCATGCTGCATCATGCCAGGAGAAAACATGGAGAACTATGACTACACCTACACTGACCTGTGATAACTGGCCACCAACCACAGTACATGACATGTTTTGTAACATGAATGAAACATTGTAATATGTTTTTAATATATAAACATGTATGTTTTTTAAGTATAGGCCACCCTCTACAATGCTGATAATGTTTTAACTTGTGTATTTGCACTTTAACTTTTTTCCTGTTGATTTGCACTCAATAGAGTTCTATATTTTGATGCTCAAGACTATATTTATTATTTTACACCAAGCAAATATGCCACATAGAAATCACAAATGTCAGACTGAAAGGGACCTCAATATGTCATCTAGTCCAGTCCCCTGCACTTAGGCAGGATTAAGTATTATCTACACGAGCGGTTCTCCATTTTAATGGGGTCACTAGGGCTGGAATTAGACTTGCTGGGGCCCAGGGCCAAAGCCCCAGACGGTGGGGCTTGGGCTTCCGCCCTGGGCGGTGGGACTCAGGCTACCGGCCCCCTGCCCGGGGCTGAATTCCTTGGGCTTCTGCTTTGGCCCCACACCTGGGGCGGTGGGGCTCAGGCGGGCTCAGGCTTTGGTTCCCCACCTTGGGGTCATGTAGTAATTTTTGTTGTTAGAAAGGGGTCACGGTGCAATGAAGTTTGAGAACCGCTGATCCACACCATCCCTGACAGGTGTTTGTCTAACCTGCTCTTAAAAACCTCCAGTGATGGAGATTCCACAACCTCATTAGGTAATTTGTTCCAAAGCTTAACTACCCTGACAGTTAGGAAGTTTTTCCTAATGTCTAACCTAAAACTCCCTTGCTGCTATTTAAGCCTTCGTGTCCTGTCCTCAGTGGTTAAGGAAAACAATTTATCACCCTCCTCTTAAAACAACCTTTTACGTACTTGAATACTGTTATCCTGGCCCCCATCAGTCTTCTCTTCTCCAGACTAAACAAACCCAACATTTTCAGTCTTCCCTCATAGGTCATGGTTTCTAGACCTTTAATCATTTTTGTTGCTCTCTTCTGGACTTTTTCCAATTTGTCCACATCTTTTCCAAAGTGTGGTGCCCAGAACTGGACACAGTACTCCAGTTGAGGCCTTATTAAAACTGAATTACAAAATTCATAATGAGTCAATAACACACCCATTTGCAAGCTCTGTACACATGAAGGCACACTAGTTCACAACGCAGCACATAGCAGTACTATGGCTGACTGGTAAAATGTTGTTTTAAGGCCTCCCTCAATTGTATAGCTCCTTGGTGGGCTCTTGTAACAGTCATTTTGTCTGGCTGTTCAAATTCAGCTGACAATGGGCTTACCTCGCCCCTCCACCTGGCTGGTAGCCTTTCCCCTTTTGCCTCACAGATCAGAGACAATGCATAACTGTTGATAGTGGGGGGTGGGGGGGGGAACCAATTTAAAGCAGTGGCTCTCAACCTTTCGAGACTACTGTACCCCTTTCAGGAGTCTTTGTTGTCTTGTGTACTCCCAAGTTTCATCTCACTTAAAAGCCACTTGCTTACAAAATCAGACATAAAAATACAAAAGTGTCACAGCGCACTATTACTGAAAAATTGCTTATTTTCTCATGTTTACCATATACTTATACAATAAATCAATTGGAATACAAATATTGTACTTACATTTCAGTGTATAGTCTATAAAGCAGTATACACAGCACTCCCCTTCCCACAGCCCCACCACAACTGCCCAGCATCCCCCACAGAACCCCCACTTCCTATTGCCCCAACACATACATTTTTCCCGCCCCCTCACAGCCCAGCACCCCCACCCTTAGGGAGCACAGAGGAGCAGGGGGGTGGGGCCAGGGGGTGTAGAGGAGGCCAGCCGGCAGGAAGGCCCAGAGGAGCAAGTGGTGGGTGGAGGGAGGACCGGGGTCTCGGGGCGCAGTGCAAGTGGAGTAGGCCGGGGCCCCTTCTGAGCATGGGCCTGGCTCCATGGAGCCACTGGCACCATTGTAAACCTGGCACTGATCCCTCCCCCCAGCGCCGGCTGCCAGTACCTCTCTCTGCCACAGCTGGGCAGCTCCTGAGTGCTCCTCCAGCTCCAGCACCAACTGCTCTTCCCACCCGCCCGGCGGCGGAACGGAAGCCGATTGCAGATGGTTACTCAGGTAACTGGACTTTGGTGTCCAGTCAGTAGTACTGACCAGACACTGTCAGGTCCCCTTTTCGACAAGACTTTCCAGTCGAAAACTGGACACGTGGCAACCCTACCCCCAGCATCCAGACTCCGCCCCCACCCCCCAATCCTGGGCTGGCACATGTGCCTTCCCTGCAGAGACACTGTGTCCTGTCCAGGGCAGAACAGCTCCCCCAGGGACTGCCCCCTCCAGCATCCAGTTCCCCACTCAGGGACTGCCCCCCATGCACCCAGCCCCCCACCTAGGGACTGCCCCCCAGCAACTACCCCCACATATAGCCCCCCCAAGGACTATCCCCCACACTCAGCCCACCCATCCAGGGATTGTGCCCTAGTATCTAGCCCCACATCCAGGGACTGCTTCACCCACATTTCCCCCCCACCTTGAGTCTGTCCCCCATGCACCAGCTGCACCCTTCTCCCTGTGAGCCTCCCTGCGGCCCTAGACCCCTGCTGGCCCCTCTACCTCAGCTGCAGGTACTTCAGCCATGCAGCCCGCCTTGCCCACTGACAGCTGTAGTCCTAGTCCCAGGGAGCCTGCTCAAGCCGGGGTCACTGGTCCCACGATCCTGTGGGGTTGGGGGCCGCTGAGCACTGTGGCCTCCTGCCAATGCTGCTGGACCCGATCCTGCCGGAGGGAGAGGGCTGACGTCGCTGGTCCCGATCTTGTGGGGGGATGACTGACGCTGGGCCTGATCCTGCAGTGCCCCATTTTTGTATCCCTCCCGCCAGCTCTGCCCCAGGGACAGGTGCCCCTTCTGCCCCGCCATAGTTACAAACATAAGAACAGCCATATTGGGTCAGACCAAAGGTCCATCTAGCCCAGTATCCTGTCTTCCAACATTGGCCAATGCCAGGTGCCCCAGAGGGAATGAACAGAACAGGTAATCATCAAGTGTCCATCCCCCGTCGCCCAGTCCCAGCTTCTGGCAAACCGAGGCTAGGGACACCATCCCTTCCCATCTTGGCTAATAACTATTGATGGACCTATCCTCCATGAATGTATCTAGTTCTTTTCTGAACCCTGTTATAGTCTTGGCCTTCACAACATCCTCTGGCAAAGAGTTCCACAGATTGACTGTGTGTTGTGTGAAGAAATACTTCCTTTTGTTTGTTGTAAACCTGCTGCCTATTAATTTCATGTGGTGAGCCCTAGTTCTTGTGTTATGAGAAGGAGTAAATAACAGTTCCTTATTTACTTTCTCCACACTAGTCATGGTTTTATAGATCTCTATCTAGGGTGACCAGATGTCCCATTTTTAAAGGGACAGTCCCGTTTTTGTTTTTTGTTTTTTTTTACTTTTTCTTATATAGGCGCCTATTATCTCCCACCCCCTGTCCCGTTTTTTCACAGTTGCTATCTGGTAACCCTACCTCTATCATATCCCCCCCTTAGTCATCTCGTTTCCAAGCTGAAAAGTCCCAGTCTTATTAATCTCTCCTCATATGGAAGCTGTTCCATACCCCTAATCATTTTTGTTGCCCTTTTCAGAACCTTTTCCAATTCCAATATATCTTTTTTGAGATGGGGTGACCACATCTGCACACAGTATTCAAGATGTGGCATATCATAGATTTATATAGAAGCAATATATTTTCTGTCTTCTCTATCCCTTTCTTAATGATTCCCAACATTCTGTTCGCTTTTTTGACTGCCGCTGCACATTGGGCAGATGTTTTCACAGAAGTATCCACAACAACTCCAAGATCTCTTCCTTGAGTGGTAACAGCTAATTTAGTCCCCATCATTTTATATGTGTAGTTGAGATTATGTTTTCAGGTGTGCATAACTTTGCCCTTATCAACATTGAATTTCATCTGCCATTTTGTTGCCCAGTCACCCAGTTTTGTGAGATCCCTTTGTAGCTCTTCACAGTCAGCCTTGGACTTAACTATCTTGAGTTGTTTTGTATCATCTGCAAATTTTGCCAACTCACTGTTTACAACCCTGAGGATGTCAGGCGGGTCACAGCTGTGTGTTGATTGGACGAGCTGCGAACCACTGTGCTAGAACGATGCCAGAGACTGAAAAGTGGCACGTGGGAATTTTAAAAACAGCATGAAAATTATGGGATGGAATAAGTACTATGGGATGGAGAAAGTGGCATTCTGAGAACCCGACCCCAAGTTCCCAGAAAACTCTGGGCCAAGTGCTGGTATCCCACAAATCACTGTGAAAATGTCCCTCATGGCATTGCGTTGGACATGGCACAGGGCACACCGGGGATAGCTACCGCATTTTCCACCACTCCATCCCTTCCCCCAAAGCCCCTCCCTGGTTCCGCCTCTTCCTGCCCCTGCTCCGCCCCCTCCCCTGAGCGCTCCCTTCCCTCACTCTGCCTCTCCCCACCTCTGCTCCTCCCCTCCCCCCAGTGCCTCCTGCCCACTGCCAAACAGCTGATTGGCGGGTGTCTGGTGGGTGCTGAGCGGCCACTATTTTTTTTTCCATTGCTGCTCCAGCCCCGGAGCACCCACAGAGTCGGTGCCTATGCCAGAAACCAAACTCAGGCTTTGTGAATATCATTCTGTTCCTGGGATTTTCTAGGTGCCTAAAAATTAGGCCCTGTGATGTTCAGCAGAGCTGGCCAGGTGGCACCAGAAACCTCAAGCTGAGATTCGCATTAGAGAAGATAGGTAGGGGGTGGAGTCTCCCAGGAGCACCCTCTTACTCTGTTGTTCTCAGACACTACAGTAATGGGGGACAGAGTTAGACAGATGCTTGTACAGCCCCAGGAGCTTCTCAAACAGTTGAGTCCCAAGTGATCTAAGAACTCTACTGAGAGACCGGGCCCAACAGAGGAAAATCTGTCCCAAATGACAGATCTTAAGGAACAACACCAGGCTGCATTCAGAGCCCACTCCCCACGTGGATGAACCCAGAGTGGAGAGGATGGAGCAAAGGGAGTCCCCTCGATAGAGTTGTGTAATAATAATAATAATTAAAGGATAAAATTATGTTGTGAAGTCACGGATTCCGTGATTTCCAGAGACCTCCATGACATTTCCCCCCTCAGCCTGGGGCAGCAGGGGAAGTGACGTTCCCTGTAGTTGCACAACAACATGTACACATCTGGGTGACAGAGACTCACGTGGATCCCCATGCACAGAAAGGCCCGCTGCACCCTTAGCTCCCAGCCGAAAGAATGGGAGAGGTCAGTTGTGTTATGTCTCCCAGCTCATGATGACTGGCTGAATCACTGCACACACTGACGAAAGCACATTTCCCAATGACTCAGCAACAACTGCCAGGAATTCCCGCCTGTAACTGACCTCTAGCTTCTGGTGACTGTTTCAAATGCAGAACTAACTGGAATGCTTGGGAAGTGTCTGACATGATGGAGCTCTCCTGATGCCCCCCTACTCCCTGGTTTATGCCAATACCTGGTGCCATCCCCCTCTCTCACATGGGATGTCCTCTCAAATCTGTGACACCTTCGTGTCCCCATTAAGCCATACAAAGGTGACAGGACCTCATTCTCCAAAGCACAAGTTTCTGTGGCTGGAGCTAGAGAAAGCCCAAGTCCCCATCAGCTGACACCTGAATTCTGTTGCTACTGAACCATGAGCAGCTGTGTGGGGAGGAAGTCAGTGGCAGTAGCAGGGCAGAAGGGCAGGGATGTGTTTGCACAGAGCCAGGGGTTTATTTGCTCTGGGCTGGGTCAGCCAACCCTGGTGAATGGTTCAGCAGCTGAGTCCACAGGCTGGAGAAGCAGTGATGAGCAGACACGGGTGTGCTCCGTCCTGGCACCTCCCAGGCCGCTGCTTCGCTTGGCTTTTAAACCCTAAGCAATAAAATTGGCAGGAGGGATAAGGGAGAGGACAGTAGGGGCTTTTCTTCCACAGTCCTTTAAATGGTGATAATAATCTGCATCATTTAGCCTCTCAAAGGTGGTTTAGTATTGTTATCCCCTCTTTAGAGACGGGGAAACTGAGGCAAGGAGCGGCAAGGCCAACATTTCAAATGTGGGTTCCTAAGGAGAGAGTGTAAATCCATGTTGGTGTAGGTGCCAAAGTATGAATTTAAAAGGCTAACTTTAAACACGCAAGTTTTGCTTGGGTGTTTAAAACAAACCTTTGCTAGTCTGCTGAAGTCTGTGCTGCTGTTATTACCTACCCACATTGCAATCACCTCTTCATGTGCTGTGTAGACAGACCCTTAGAAAGACCCAATGAGACAAAGGCATTGACACCTCTGTTTACAGACGGTTTGCACCTCTGCAAGCTATTGTTTCCTCAGGGATGCCTTTGTGAGTGACATAGGAGAGCTTGTCTACACACACTGAAATATGGACAGCTGCACTGGTCTACACACAGAAGTTGCACCAGGTTAAGTAAAGGTGTGATGTTTCCCTATTAAAAAATTTGATTTACGTAAACCTGTTAAATATCAGAGACAAGCTAAACCAATATATGCCAGGTTTAAACCCCTATAGACTGTCCATACACAAAGCTGCACTAGGTTAGCTAAATATGTGCCCCATTGCCCTTTTACCAGTGTAACCATCAGATCCTAGTTTTAATTCAGATCTTTCATTATTTTGTGTATGGACACATTTTGGTTTAAAAGTCCCTTATTTTGGGTTAGTTTAAACCAGCTCCTAAATTAACTTAAGCTGAACTGAAATTTGTGGACAAAATTGAGGACAAATTGGAGAGAGTCCAGTGGAGAGCAATGAAAATTATTAGGGGGCTGGGGAACATGACTTATAAGGAGAGGCTGAGGGAACTGGGGTTATTTAGTCTGCAGAAGAGAAGAGTGAGGGAGGATTTGATAGCAGCCTTCGACTACCTGAAGGGGGGTTCCAAAGAGGATGGAGCTCAGCTGTTCTCATTGGTGGGAGATGACAGAACAAGAAGCAATGGTCTCAAGTTGCAGTGGGGGAGGTCTAGATTCAATGTTAGGAAACACTATTTCACTAGGAGAATGGTGAAGCACTGGAATGGGTTACCTAGGGAGGTGGTGGAATCTCCATCCTTAGAGGTTTTTAAGGCCCAGCTTGACAAAGCCCTGTCTGGGATGATTTAGTTGGTGTTGGTCCTGCTTTGAGCAGGGGATTGGACTAAATGACCTCCTGAGGTCTCTTCCAACCCTAATATTCTATGATTCTATGAAATAAGCCTGGTTTACCAAAATCAGAGCATCCACACAGGCTTTAGCGATACAGGGTTGGTGAGGTAATAGCTTTTACTGAACCAACTTCTGTTGGTGAGAGAGGCAAGCTTTTGAATTACACAGAGCTCTTCTTCAGGTCACAACACTGTATACTCACAGCCTTTGGCAGTGGTTTCAATAAATTGGTTTAAAATCACACCTTTAGTTAAACCAACTTGCTCACCAACAAGGCCTTTAACTAAATCAAAATATACCAGCAAAGAACTTGGTCAAAGGGGAGTGAAGGTTTTCTGGCGCTGGCTCATCTCCTTCCAGAACGTAGGCATTCCAGCTGGAAGCAGACACTTTGCAGAACAAAGAAATACACTCAGCAAAACAGAACTCTCATGTGTGAAAGGTTAGTGACCGAAGACAGGCGGAAAATAAGGATTTCTGCAGACAATTTTGAAGCAAATGAAAAAAATGTTTTTGTCAAAAATTTCCATGGAAAAATTCAACTTTTCAGCAAAAAAAATCAAAACTTGAAAACTTTTAGCAAAAAACTGTTTTGGTTTCCCCCCCCTGCAAAAACCCTTACTGTTTGGAAATGCTGCCATGGCATCCCCAGGAGGTGTAGTTCAGATGCCTCACTCCCCTCTTCTCCTTTGCAGGCCGGGTGCCCTGGCTGGACTACACCTCCCAGATAGACCCCTGTGAATTTAGTGTGGGGAGACAGAAAGGGAGCCTCCTTTCACAGAACTGCTTACTGAAGTGATTCAGCCACCATGTTCCTCAGCTCCTCCCCATGGAGACTGGTTTGACTTTAAATCTGGCCAAATATTGACATTTCCCCCATGTTAATCACAGAACCACAAGGGCAGCAGGGACTGCAAGGGTCATCTAGTCTAACCCCCAGAGCCTAAGAATGGAGTCAGCTGGAGCTGGGATCAATGGCTGGTGGGTACCACTGAAGCCTGTTAGGGCAAGGATGGGATGGTTGAAATGCTTTCCCTCCGTAGCACTCCCAACGGTGTCAATCAGCCCTTCCTATTGAGTAGGTAGAAAAACGGACTTCCAGGCATGACAGTGTTTGAGGCTCTTTTGAACGAAGCCATATGAGTTTCTGTGTAGACATTAAGATGGATCCTCGGGCAGCTTTCCTAAGATCAGGGCTTTGGCTCAGTCTTCTCCTCTGCTCTTGAGCTATAGATTCATAGTTTTTACCTTCTAGTCTGAACTCCTGCAGTACTCAGGACAGAAAATTTCACGGAGTGATTCCGTCACTGAGCCCATTATTGCTGGTCGCGCCAGAGTGGACCTTTCAGAGAGAGGTGCCCAATTTTGAGTTAGAGACTCCAAGCGAGAGAGAACCCAGCACAGCCCTAGGTGAGTTGTTCCACTGGCTAATTACACATGCTGTAAAAACATGCCATCTGACAGTCTGAATTCATCTAGCGTCAGCTTCCAGCCATTAGACGTGGTCAGCTGTTAAAGAGCCCTCTGCTATGAGAAGCCTTCTCTCCATGTCCTTACAGACTGTGACCAAGTCACCTCTTAGCTTGCTCTTTGTTAAGTTATATAGATTGAACTTCTTCAGTCTTTCTGTCAGGCAGGTTCTCCAGACCTCGGACCGCTCTGGTAGCTCTTCTCTGATCCTTTTCCAATTTGTTAATGTCTTTTTAACGTGTGACCCCCAGAAGTGGACACAGTATTGAGGAGTGGTCTCTCTAATGCCATGCACAGTGGTAAGGACACTTCCATACTGCTACTCGATATTACACTCCATATGCATTCAAGGCTGTGTTTGCTCCCTTAGCCACCACATAACCATGGAACTCATGTTCAGTAAGTTAGCTCCCATGATCTCTACATCCCCTGTGTACCAGTTTGGCTGTTGTGCCCCACCCCAGAGACGGCTGCATTTCATTGTTGCTGTGCATGTTTTGTAAAGCAGTTTGGGATCCCTCAGAGCATGAAGGTGATATAGGAATATAAAGTATGACTGGGCTATATTAACTACTATTTTATTGCCAATAATGGGCCTGATTCTCCACTGCCTTTATCACTGCCAGATCAGAACGGGAACTTTTTACACCCACTTCACACCTGGCTTGCACAGATGGAAGTAACTGTACAAGGTGCAGAGCAGTGGGGAATGAAATGGGTCCAATGTAATTAAATGACATTCACCATGACTGTAAATTCCTGCCTCCAACCAGGCTAATATGTACATTAAAAGAGGCAGAGTGGGTCCTCAATTCAGGGCAGCCTTCAGCCATCAAACTAAGGTTATACAGTTACTCTTATTAATAATATTAATTGATTAGTAAGTCT
This sequence comes from Emys orbicularis, assembly GCF_028017835.1. Taxonomy (NCBI): domain Eukaryota; kingdom Metazoa; phylum Chordata; order Testudines; family Emydidae; genus Emys; species Emys orbicularis. The sequence continues at coordinate 7,206,249 of NC_088701.1, read as the reverse complement.
CATCATCTTGTTTACCTGGGTCTGAGCCTCTGTCACATGCAGCAGCCTACACTGAGCACCGCTTAGGTTAGTGACAGGGCTGGACCCCATAGCCCTGCAGAAGGAATGATTAGGCATGTGTGGAGGGTTGAGGAGCTCTCAGCAGTAGGCACCAGAACATGGTGCTTTGCTCTTTTGATGGCCAGATGGAAAAAAAACTTTCACATGTAGGACTCCAGGAAAGAAAATTAACTGGAAACAACATGGCAGCTAGTGCTTGTGTCTATGCCAATGGGTAATGGTGGGCATCTGTGCACCGGGTGCTGGGGCAGCACTAACATCTGTGGTGCATCTCCTACACAGTGGCATGCTGTCCCCTTTCCATCAACCCTCCGTACCCAGCATACTCTAGCTCATGGGGAAGAAGGTGGCATCCCCAGGGCGGTGGATGCAGAAGCGTTTCTCTGGCCACTTCTGGCCTGGGTGTGGGGGACTGATGCTTCTCCCACTCTGCACACACTGCTCAAATGCCATGTAACTGATTGCATTTGGGCCTCCCCTGCCCCAGGCAGGAGGCAGGGTAACATGCCCGATCCCCATGCTTCTGCCTCTCCTTTGGGGGCAGGGGGGAGGGGAGTTCCATGGAACATCTTTTAGTTCTTAAAAAGTTCAGAAAGTTCCAAGAACATTATGTCATTTTGACAAGGAAATGAATTGCAAGGCCATCAATCAGAACTGCAGGCGCACAGATCAAAGGCCTCCTGAGCGCTTTACAGCCAGGGCTCTCCATGATCCCGCTCTTCCATATTCCCTGCGGTTGCCGGAGCAACAGCACGCTACAGCGGATGCTTAGCATTTTTATTCGCACCACACATGTTTCCACTCTAGCACTGAATTAACTAGAAAAACCTGTGAAACCAAAGCTGCTTCCCCCAGCCTTCAGGGGCAGCCGCTATTCCCGGCTCCCTTTCATGTTCCCCATTGATTAGTATTAGCCTCCTTTTTTCGCACAGGATAAAACAGAGATGATTTTTGTCCCCTTCCCAAAGAAAAGGAGCTGATAAAGAGCCCAGAACAAATGCTCACCTCTGATCTGGTGTCCAGGATTATTTGCAGGTGCAATCAGGTCTTCAGCCTTTCAAGTGGCGCTATTGCACACTGAGCACTTTGTACCTGCAGATCCCAAAGCACTTAGCAAAGGTGGGTCAGCATCACTGTCCCCATTTCACTGGGTTGGACACTGGGCATGAAGCGGGAGGCAAACTTTCCCAAGGTGACACAACAGGCCAGTAGCAGAGACAGGAGCAGCCTCGATCCCTGGATCATGCCACCTCTCCAAAGGCCAAGGGCCAGACATTGCCTACCTACACTGTTTGCATAAAAAAACTGCCTCCGTGCTGACATTACAGATGCGATGAGGCTCAAGGGGTCGAATAAGAAAATCCCAAGAGTCCTGCATATGATACCCCAATCTCCCTCCTACCCATCCCATAGCACTCCCCACAAACACACCCAGCACACAAAGGCTCGGCTTTAGCTCCCCAAACAGCTCTCCTTTGGTTTGTAGTAAGCTCCTGATCCCACCTCTTGCCCTGTGGGCTCCTCTTCTGCTTTCCCCTACTGACCCGTGTGTGTGAAAGCAGCCTCTGGAAGGCAGCCACCTCCTCCTATGACATGTGAGCCCCAACCCATCGGCCCCTCATGGGGTGGATGAGTCTGCATGCACACAACTTCCGATTCAGAAGAGGTGAGGGACATGGCATTACAGAGCGAAATGCTTATTCTGCCAGACGTTGGAATGGTTCTGTGGTTCCTGGGTCTTCCCAGAGGGTGTCCTGGACACACGTACTTTCAGCGTCCTGGGTATTTGTTATTCTCCACCATCCACAGTTTGGATTATTTTCTTGCTGCAAAAGCTTTGTGGGCAGTTGCCTCCTCTTCCTCCAGGGAAGTCATGGGACACTAGCTGGTATCTCCTGAAGCCAGGGGACTGAACACTTTAGTTATATCACTGGCCAACGCAGACCCTGTAAGACTGGCAGATCCTCTGATGCATCTGCTACAAGTGATTCTATCCAAGTGCAAATGTTGCAAAGGGAAGAACCTGGGGTCTAGCTTGGTCTCCGTGATGCTGCACATCCCTTCCCCAGCCACCCCTGCTCAGGCTCTGAGACCAGTCAGAGATCCACACTGGTGACCTGGCAGTGCCATCCCAGCCTTCAGGCTGTGCAAAAGGCAGAGGCATCAGCCACTGCCTGGATGGACCTGGCTCAAGCTCCCTTCAAACTCTGAGCAAGACAAATGAGGAGGAACCCTAGCTTCCGGGAGGGAAGAAGGGACCCACCACCCTGCTGCCAAGGGGGGAACTTCCTGGGTGGTTAAGCCTGTATTTAGGAAGTCTATGGTAAAGACATCAGCATCTCACCTACAGGGAGAGAACAGCCCCCTCCAGGTCACGTCTGCTTTGGTGACATTGCTCTTGTTCAGCGTACTGCTTCAGTTTCTAGTAAAGGCCTTACCTTAGCCCAAAGTTCACTGAATGCTGTGCAGAGGGGCCAGACCAAGGCCTCTCTAGGCAGACATTACTGCATAGGTGTGCATTTCGCTGGGAGAGGGTAGAGCCAGAAGTTTGCTTGGGTCAGTGCCTCTCACCCTCCCTGGCTCAGTCTGCAGGACTTCTCATTCCCATGAAGGTGTTTTCTTGCATTTGTAGTAATGGTGCCTCAGGCACCTCCCTCCTGAGTCTGCTTCACTTACTGTTAGGAGCTCTTGCTTAATACCCAGCCTAAACTTTTCCTTCCTTTGCTTCAGGCTGGTGCTTCTTGTCCATCCATCTCCAGAGACGGTGAAGAATTCCCTTTCTTAATTCCCTACTGGCTCTTTGAAGTTACTTATAGGCCCTGATCCTGCCCCACTCCTGACATAGGTGCTGAAACTAGGAGTGCTGAGGGTGCTGCCGCACCCCCTGGCTTGAAGTGGTTTCCATCCTATACAGGGTTTACAGTTTGGTTCACTGGCTCTCAGCCCCCCCACGATACAAATTGTTCCAGCACCCCGACTCCTGACTCTGCTCATTTCTAGATACTGTATGTTCAGTTCCCTCCATCTCCCCTCATGTGTTTTCCTTTGTGTCTTCTTTGCTTCCTTTCTTTCTATTTCTCCCCTTTCCAAAGCTGTGAGGACCAGAACTGCACACAATGGGCTCCATTTGGATCCCACTTATCTGGCTATTACACTGTCCTGTCCCTGTTGGCTCCAGCAAAGTTACTTCTGGTTTACACTGTGTAATTTAGCTCAGAATCAGGCCCAGGCTTCCAGCTGTGGTCACTCCAGGGCTATGAAGAGTGACCCTGAGTCTTCCCTAGTTTGACAGCAGAACGAGTCAGAACAGGAAACAAACCAACAAGCGAAAGGCTGGGGTAAGTTCAGTACATTCAAATGTATCCTCCGCGCTGTGCTGCTTCAGTCAATCAAACAATCTGATTTTATGTTGTTTTCCAAATTTGTTGCAAAACTTCTTCAGATTGAAATTAAAAACAATTTGTTTTTAAAATCTGAAATTTTCACCAGATGACCAATCAAAATGAGCCCTGGGGGAAAAAATCTATAAAATGGAAAATGAGAAACACAAACACTGAAAAACAATTTGATGATAAATGGATGAGTGACATTTTTTCACTAAAAGTTTGCATTAACATTTTGCACAAATTTTTCTAAAATTGAAATGTTTTCACGTGGGTGTGTATACATTTGATAGTGCACTGTAGCCGTGTACGTGTGTATGTACATTTGATGGAGTGAGTACACGGTAACATTCACATATGTGGGTGGGTATGTGTTCGACAGAGAGTGCACTGTAGCAGTGTACGTGTGTATGTACATTTGATGGAGTGAATGCACGGTAACATTAGTGTATGTGGGTGCGTATACATTCAATACAGACTATACTGAAGCACGCTACATTATTGCTTCAAAGGGCTGAGAAGAAGTTTAGGAGGACTGGCTTGACTAAGACTCTGTGTGGTATATCTCAGGAGAGCTGGCTTCAGTTCCTGGTTCTGCCAGCATTCTCCTGAATTATTCGGGGCAAGTCACTGAACCCTCTTGGCCTGCTACACCCCTGTCCAACCTGGGGATATTAGCCTTTCCCACCATGCCTGGCTTGTCTCCTCAGCCAGTTGAAGTCAACAGGCTGACGACCCACTGAGGACAGTGCAGAAAGTTAGGCAGCATGTGTGAAAACCTTTGCAGGACCAGGGCCTCAGGGCGGGGCTGTCTGTGTTTGCTGCATCTACAACAATGGGGCCCCGATCTCAGCCTGCCCTGGGCTGTAGGGACTGAGATTGCCCCTGGCATGCTGGTGATCCCGGAGCCTTTGCCTGGCCCTGGAGAGAAGCTAGGCCAGCTCTGGTTGGTGAAGGTAGCTGGTAGGAGTCTGTGACGCAAGGCTGTGAGACAGGGAAGGGACATCCCCAGGTCTACAGTCTGTGCATCCAAAGGTAGGGCTGAGACTATAGCATGTGAACATACAACTGCTTCTTGCCTCTATGGCATGAGCAACTTAACCCCCCACCCTGACCAGGGCACGGCCTCCAGTCGTGGGGGTCATTAGAAATTGTTCCTCTCGGCTTTTCCTTGTATTTTTGCAGTTAGAACCTGACCTTATGCATCATCTCCCAGACTGACTGAGCATGCTCCAGCCCAGGGCTGCAGAGCTGAGCTAGACTTTCCATGAATGTGCTCCTCCTGACTGCCATGAGATGCTGTGGCTCTGAGCACGAGAACTGAGAGCAGGGAGACTGTCTCCTGGTCGCTGGATGCCCTCCCTGCTGGCATCCATGTGGGAGGTGGGGTATAGGGACAGGCGGAGGGGGCAAGAACAGAGGGGACTGGGGCACACTGGGGAGGGGCAGGAGCAGAGGGAGATAGGGCAGATGGGGAAGGAGCAGAGGGGATGGTGTACACTGGGGTTAGGAGCAGAGGGATCTGCAGAGGGAGCCGAGGGAGATAGGGCAGATGGGGAAGGAGCAGAGGGGATGGAGTACACTGGGGTTATGAGCAGAGGGATCTGCAGAGGGAGCCGAGGGAGATAGGGCAGATGGGGAAGGAGCAGAGGGGATGGAGTACACTGGGGTTAGGAACAGAGGGATCTGCAGAGGGAGCCGAGGGAGATAGGGCAGATGGGGAAGGAGCAGAGGGGATGGAGTACACTGGGGTTAGGAGCAGAGGGATCTGCAGAGGGAGCCGAGGGAGATAGGGCAGATGGGGAAGGAGCAGAGGGGATGGAGTACACTGGGGTTAGGAGCAGAGGGATCTGCAGAGGGAGCCGAGGGAGATAGGGCAGATGGGGAAGGAGCAGAGGGGATGGAGTACACTGGGGTTAGGAGCAGAGGGATCTGCAGAGGGAGCCGAGGGAGATAGGGCAGATGGGGAAGGAGCAGAGGGGATGGAGTACACTGGGGTTAGGAGCAGAGGGATCTGCAGAGGGAGCTGAGGGAGATAGGGCAGATGGGGAAGGAGCAGAGGGGAGGTGGCATGCTGGGGAGTGGGAGCACAGGGACTTGCTGAGGAGTTCGGCAAGGGGCATGCTAGACAGCATGAGCAGAGGGAACATGGGTGGAATGGGGGGGGAGCAAAGGGGGATGGGACAGGCTGGGGGTGGAAGGAGTGGAGACATGAGCAGGCTGGGGTGAAGGAGCAGAGTGGGACAGGGTGCAGGAGGAGGAGGAGAGGGGACAGGAGAATACTTCCCTATGTGAAGGAATTCGCCTGGCCATTTTTCCAGGTTGGGTCCTGAACTGTCCAGAGAGCAGCTGGGGCCAGTCATTGCTTTATCCCATCAGCTCTTGGCTAGGAGGCTGCACCCCGTCCTTCCAGTGTCCCCTTCCAGCCTTGTCACTGCCATGCACCCAAATGTCCAAAGGCCCCAGCTGGCTTCAGGACCCCCTTGCTGGGCACTGCATAAACACAGTAACAGCCTACCCCAGCCATCGCCGGACAATGATCTAAAGACAGCAATGGAGCATGGCAGGGATCAGATAGAGCGCCGGTGAGCGGGGCGGTGAGCAGGGGACCGGCCCATGGATTGTAGCTGTTGTTTTGAGTCTGATAAAGGTGTGCATGGGGGAGGGCAAAAAGTGAGGGAAGAGTAGTCACAGTGCATGCTCAGCAGGCTGGCTGTGTGGGCACCATAGCTGAGGTGTCCTGGGCACCTGGAGGAAGAGAAGGCAACAGCTGTTTGGATTTTGTCCAGGCGTTTCCCCTATACTCAGAGGGGCAGCGTGGAGACAGCCCAGAGGGGTCTGAGACTGGGAATGGTGGGGAATAAATGGGGTGGGGTTTACATTACGAAGGCACTTTAACAGTAAAGACAAAATGCTTGTGTTTGATGTGAAGGTGCAGGGGTAGCCAGGGGCTCAAATAGGGGCCTGCTGTGTTCAGAGCCACGAGCGGAGAAGACAAGCTTAGCAGCAGCCTTCTGAATAGAGCTGGGGCTGCAGGAGTGGAGGAGGCCAGGGGAGGGTACGGGAAGTGATGAGGCCTTGGGTAGATTCTGGGCTGTGTCGGGGAGAGGAAAGGTCAGAGTTTAGAGCTGTTGTGGTAGGACAAGTGGCAAAGCTTAGAAATGGCCTGAAAAGGAGGGTCTGTTGTCAGGACCAAGTGAAAGATGGCACCCAGGAAGGGCCCTGAAAGCCTAGGGGATGGTGGTGGTGTCCACAGGGGCTGCAGAAGTGGGAGGGGGAGGGATGGGGGGAAAGGAGGAGCTCAGTTTTGGCCATGTTGGGTTTAAGATGATGACCTTGAAGAGGTGGTGGGTGATTGCTCATCAGCAGAGAGGTAGGTTTGTGCATCATCAGGAGAAAGATGGCACGAAGGCTATTCTTACAGCTAAGTGTACCTAGAGAGGGTAAAGAGGGGGAGGCCAAGGATGGAGCCTTGTGGGACCCCCACAGAAAAGAGGAGGGGAGACGGGTGACTCACCTAACGAGACAGGCAAGAGGAGAGGACGGAATCATGAAAGTCAGTGGTGCTGAAAGCCACTCAGAGGCTGAGGGGGATGGAGAAGAAGCCCTGAGACTTGGCCAGGAAGTGAGTGCAGTTTCAGTGGAGTGTAGAGAGCAGAGTCGGATTGGACAGGGTCAGGAAGGGACTCATGGGCAGAGCAACTATGGAGAGCAAGCGAGCCTGGGGATGAAGGGAGAAGCGAGACTGGGCAGGGGTCTGAGGGAGAGCCTGGGCCAACAGTGGATTTGTTTCAGGGGGAACCCTGTGGGTGTAGTGGAACCTGATCAGGTGAGAGGTTGAAGAGTGTGAGAGGGGCTGAAGGGAGAGCAGGCGGGAGTCTCTGTCAGTGACAGAGAGGAGTAGGAGCAGGTGGGGCTTGCAGAGTGAACAGGGGTGTGGAGTGAGGAGGGAATGGTAGAGGTGGGGTTTGAGGAGGGAATGGGTGGGGCTGGGTTTGCAGTGTGAATGGGACGGGGCTTGAGGAGGGAATGGGAGGGGCAGGGTATGCAGAGGTAACGGGAGGGTGGGGCTTGAGGGGATCTGTGACCTCCACTGGCTCCTGGTTTAACGAGAAAGGGGCTGGGAGCAGGGAGCTTTCTGTGGCATCCAATCTGGTCCTCTCAGTGTGCTGGAGCCTGAGTTCATTGACTGTGCAGCTTCAGGGTTATCAATGACCCCAGGGGTTTGGGTTGGGTGTGCAATGTGTGTGTGTTCAGGTGTAGACTGGTTGATCCACTGTACACCCCAACAAAGTCAGTGACCACGTTAGGCTTTCAAAGTGGCATCGCAAAGCCCCCACCAGAGGCTATAGAGGAAACCCAGTACCTTCAGGGTCGGGGGGAAAGTCCTCCCCTGAATTATAAATTGAAAAACGAAGAGCCAGAGGGCCAAATCCTCAGCTGGTGTAATTGGTGCAGCTTCACTGAAGTCAGTGCAGTTCCACCTATTCACATCAGCTGAAGAACTGGCCCAAAGTCTCCATTAAATGCACTAGGGCCCTCACCAGGGCAACCTAATTAATCCAAGAGGTGCTCAGATACTACAGTGATGGACACTAGCACAAAAGATAGAGGGGTGTGGATGGGGATAGCTAGCTAGCTAGAGTTTATTAGTGAGAAGTTCCTGGGAGCAGTCCCAGGACCTGACTTGTCCAATATATTTATTCCCTATGGTAACCTATTTTAAGAGTATATTTGCACCGTGCACAATATTAACACCGCTTTTCACTTATGAATCAGGAAATGTGGATGTTAACTCTGACCTTTTGTGTGTATGGAACATCGTGATACAGATTCTGTCTGTCTGTCTAGTTACGTATATGACCCTCATCACTGTAGTATATGAGCACTTATAATACAATCATATACTACTTCTGAAATAACAGACAGTTTCCTTTCTACGACCTCCCATGTTGCACATCTCTCTTTGTTTTCTTACACCAATTTTATTCTCAGAATGGGCCAGTTTTTCTTTATTGACTTTAGGGTAAACATTTTAAAAGGACCCCGATCACTGAGAAACCTATGTTCCATTTTTTGAAAGTGACATAGGCCCTAAGTGTTATTGCAAGTCAATAGGACTAAAGCTCTTAAGTCACTTAGGTGTTTTGGAAAAATCTCCCCTAAACTTTTGAGATGAAAAGGTCTTTTCTCTCTTTAGCACTCATGTAATACATATTTTCTTGTGCCAGCAGAAGTACGGTCATTAGTCTTCCTTAGGGTGTAGTTCAAGGGATGAGGCCATTAACTATGAAGTTAACATAGATTCAAAGTTCGGTGGTTGAATGTATACTAGCAAATGTCACCATTATTCTGTATTGTTATACTTCATCTATAATAAATGGAGTCACTAGTGTTGGACAAAGACCTCTCCCTGGGTGAAATTCACCCCTAAGGGTAGGCAGCACTTCAGTAGGTGAACAGTCCAATGAGTCTCTGTGCAGACAAAGGGGTCCATGCTAGCTGATCCAGATGCAGGATTGAGTCAAATATTCTAGACATTGTACAGATGAAGGATGGGGCACAAGAAACATCCGTAAGCCAGTGACTGAGTGGTAATGTGAGACACACCTCTGGTTAGTTTCACAATTTTAATGCTTTTGGATTTTTTTAGTTTATTGGTTTTTGTCAACTGTTTTGTTAACACTGCTTTCAGGAGAGGGCTGGGGTTTATCTGTGTCTGCTTGCATACTGTGGTAGATAGATAGATAGATAGATAGATAGATAGATAGTTAGATAGATAGATAGATAGATAGATAGATAGATAGATAGATAGATAGATGCAACTCCAGCTTCATGCAGGTTGTTCAGGATCCCTCTGCTTCCTAAGAAGGGTATGGCCTGAGCTACTGCATCTTCTCTTGGATCTAGTGACTGTACCGTCTTGCCCTGTCCAAAACATGCCATCTCACAGCATATCTTTCCACATTTCCAGCTCCCTCTGTCACAGATAAAAGGCTTTGAGTAAAAATCAGGGATCAGGCATAGAAATAAATGTTTGTGACTGACTTTAACGGGCTGAGGGAGGGCTGTTAAAAAACGTCTTCACTGCAGTTCCTGTTGCTCAGGTTAGCAGAAGGAACTTCCTCTGACATCCGGGCAGCAGGCTGGAGCATCTGTGCCTAAGGGCTTGGGGTGTGTTGCGGGGGAAGGGAGGAAGGAAATCTGGAACCCATAAGCTTCACTGATGTTTGCATTACCTTGCACTGTTGTATTGGTCTGCGCTTGGCCCCTCCCCCAGCCCTCCCTGCCCTATCAGCAAAGGACATCCACAAAGTTATTCAAATGTCCCTCCTCTCCTTAGCCCTCCCCCCCCCAAAAAACAAAAAACCCAAAAAACCACCCAGCTCCTTGAAGGTTGGGGAGGCTCCGAGCCTTGAGGAAGTTTGGGAAGTCTGGCCAGTGGACACGTCAGGGCTGCACTCCCTGAGCTGGCTTTGTCTGCTTTCCAGGCTGCCTCTCCAGATGCACTGTGGCCTTTGCAGGCCCTCCATCCTGTGAGGTCCAAGGCCCCAGTGCCTGCCAGGTGGGAGAGACTCCTGGGCTGAAGGGGATCAGTTCTGAAAAGATGAAAGAGGAGAGCATGTGCCCAGACTCTCCCGAAGGCAGCCTGGTCACTAGTGAGGAGGAGGGCGAACGGCTTCACAAGAAATGCCTCCGCAAGCGCGGCCAGCTGGGCAAACCCATGGAGGATTGTGGCTCGCATTCTCCGCAGGGCAAGCGCAGCAAGCGCAGCCCCGTTCCCCAGTCCTTCGAGGACGTGCACACTCAGCGGGTGATCGCCAATGTACGGGAGAGGCAGCGCACCCAGTCACTCAACGATGCCTTTGCCGAGTTGCGGAAGATCATCCCCACGCTGCCCTCCGACAAGCTCAGCAAGATCCAGACACTCAAGCTGGCCGCCCGCTACATAGACTTCTTGTACCAGGTGCTGCAGAGTGATGAGCTGGACCACAAGATCACCAGCTGCAACTACCTGGCCCACGAGAGGCTCAGCTACGCCTTCTCTGTCTGGAGGATGGAAGGGGCTTGGTCCATGTCAGCATCTCACTGAGCCTGCAGGATCCAGCCAACAGGTATGTATAACACGCTTCCTGCTGCCCAGCTCCACTGAGAGCATTGCCTTTGCATCCCTCCCTCCTGCCTTCTCCGGGCACCTCCCCGGCTGTATTTGTAGCTTCTCCAGGGAAAATAAATGTCATCTCTCCCCCCACCCCGCCATGTGCAGTGTGTTTGAACAAACCCCAGACGTGCGACAAGCCCGGTGCTCAGGCGAGGTAGCTGACCCCGAAGCTAACAGGATAGCTTTCATTGCCAAGCCGCCACTCACGTTAATGGGACCTTGGACGGATCTGAGCAGCAGAGCCCTAGAGCAACTGATTTAATTGACCAGCGACAATGGGGGGTTGTTTCTAAGGGCCAGTTAATGAAAGGTTTAAAACAGGAGTTTAAAATCAGATTTATCCTCTGATTGTAGCCCAAGAGTGTGGTTTAAATCAGGAGCAGCTCTACTGAAATCAATCCACCAGTGTAAGAGAGACGGAATCAGGCCCAGCTACCGCATTGATCACCCCAAATGCAGCATTCTTGTAAGATGCAGTCCCCGATTCTGAGCTCATTGCACCGGTGTAAATCAGGAGTGACTCCGCTGAAGTCAGTGGAGTTGCACAGGGGCAGAGGCTGCCCTGTTACTCTCCTGGAGCACTGTTTAAAAGGGTAGAGAACAGTAACCTCCTCTGATCTGATGGGAGCTCAGCCTAGCTATAGTATGCCAGGAATAACGTACTCCAGGGAGGATGCGGGAGACATGGAGTTTCATACACATATTGCTGCAGACATTGCACTGAGTCTGGATATTATATGCATTCCAGCCTCACGCAAATGCCATCCAAGCTCTCTCTGGGCTTCAGGCTCTGCCACTGGCTCTGCTCCTCTCAGCCACTGAGAAAGGAGAGAAAAGACCTATCAGCGAATTACTTATTTCTGGCAGCTAGGACCTGCTGCAGGGGCAGAGAGAGTCCGGTGAAAGGCACAAAGGGATATGGGGAGGCCAGGGCAAGGAAGGGTGACAGCACAGCATCCGCAGACCCATCCCAACCCCTTGCCATCCTTGGATATCCAAGATAACTGAGAAATAGTAATAATAATTAAAGCCAACTCCTGGCCTTCCTCGGGCAAAGCTCCAACTGCAGTCATTTGGGAAGGGTAGCAGCAGTCATCTCCTAGGCTATAAACCTCTCTAGAACACAGGGCCATGGGCATTGCCAGACTGGATTCAACCCACAGTCCATCTAGCCCAGTGTCCTGACGCCGATGCGCCCAGCACCAGATGCTGCTGAGAAAGGTGTAAGAGTCCTGCCATAGCAGATGTGGTCTCTAATAATTAGCTATCGGCTGACGCCCCAAAGCCCTTCCCAGATGTTGGGTAGCATTAATGACAGGAGCTCTGGACATTCTCATTATCCATAGAAATGACCGGTCCCTTTTTCCAATCCCCCAAATGGACGCGCATCCAGCTCACTGCAGCCACCTTCCTGCTCCATCCCCGTGGATCGGCCCAGGTCCTCTTTCCTGGACTCCCGCCCTCACTGCTGTGGCCCTGGTGCTGGGATCAATATGTCTGGCTCTCCTTGGATACTGACAGACAGGAGAGTGGAGCACCTAGTTAATCGGCAACTGGCCGCTGTGGCTTGTGTCAGTCCGGCTCCTATGGCACACACTGGTCTAGGCTGAGGCTAAGCTCATGAGGAACATGTCAGTGTTATTTCTGCTCCCCCCAGGAGATGCAACCAAACTTCTCAACATGCAATGACCCTTCTCCTTTGATTTTTATTTCTAGATATTAATTCTTTTATTAGGACCTGATCCAGCATGTCTCCTTACTCAAATACATGACTTGGGGGCTGGATTCCCCTCTCAATGCACCACTTTCAATCGGGAGTAAATCCACTGAATTCAATGGAGTAGTTAGCTCAGAATCAGACCCATAATGGTGAGTGTGGGCAGGATCAGGCCCTTCACTGGTTTCAATTTAAATATGAAGCTACAGACCCTTTTTGTTAAACAAACATCAAGGTATCAGATCCGCCTAATGGAATCTGCGCCTGCTCCAGTGTGTATGAAACCCACACACCACTGTCAAGCAATTATCCTTCCTCGGACAACAGGCTTTGTACACAGAGTGATCTAAAATGTGAGGTGAAAGGGAAGAGCTCAGTTCTGGAGGGACTAGCAGGGAGCTGGGAGTATGGCCTCTGTTTAATAGCCCGTGGCTTGCTCACCCTCTCGCCTATGCCAGGAGATGGGGAAGCCTGGCGCCCAAAGCCTCTTTCTCTCTTGACCCACTGGAAGGTCAAGTCCCGTGTCCCTCCCCCCTCCCCTCTTTGTCAGTTTCATCTGATCCTGGACTGGGCTCCCCAAAGGCAGGAGTTGGAGCCAGAGTTTTACTTTCTAAATTGAAACAAATCCCGGGTGATTCCTGGGAAGGGGCATCAGTAATCTGAGGCTTATGCAGCAGTGACTGGAACTCTCTGCCGTTCCATACAGCACCCCTCTGACCAGTTACCTCTGTACCTGCTGGGTTCTCAGTCACTGCTACTGGGACCATTCATTACTTAATGGCTTTGGCTGTTAGGGCCAGAATTTCAACAGTCTTTAGGTGCCCAAAGAAGCAGATTGGCACCTCGTGGGCTCTACAAAAACACCTAAGCAGGTTCGCTGCTGAACTCCCACTGAAAACAATTTTGGGGCCCAACTTGAGACACGGCTCCTCACTGCCTCACCTGGAGGTGCCAGTCACTCTGCAAATCAGCGGGGCCAAGCAGCACCTGAAATGTGGCCTTTGGCACCCCATTTAAACTGCTCTTTTTGCAAGCCTGGGGTGAGGTGTCTCATGATGGGCACCAGTGAAAACTCGGCACCAAGAATCACAGGCAACTTCTGAACATTTATTATTTAATTGAGTATTTATTGGTCTGTTCCAATGTGATGCCCAAAAGCTCGCTGCTCCCTTTTGCTGTGGAAATCCCCTGAGCTCCATCCCTGACCTCAGTCACTGCCAGGCAGCAGATGCAATCACTGTTGGGCCTTTAATCAGGATTCATGGAAAGAGAAACCGCCTTAGGTCACACACTGTAAAGGCACCATTGTCATAAAATCTAAACAGTCCAAACGAGAAGTTAAAAGTATTTTCAGGTTGTATGTCTACCCCTCAGCCCCTGCTCTGAGCCGCTCACTCACGCGGGCGCGTGCACACGCACGCACACACCCTGGCACCTGCCCTTCACCTCAGATCAATTTTTGTTATTTTACAATGGTGTTTCCCTGTTGTTTAAAGATGTTTGTCTCTGTCATGTCGCTGTGATGCACTCGAACAACCGGGGAAGCATGGAAACAACCTGTCTCTGCACAGAATGCCGCTAAATGGACACGGTAGTACACTGAAAACCAGAGTTGTTTGCCTCTTGTGCCTGTCATTGTGAGGTGTGGGTGCCCACGCAACTACAGTGGGTGAAATACAGTCAGATGGCAGGATGTGGCTTTTAAGTTGACGGTGTTTCTTTAAGTGTCCTTTATAGGGTTGTTAACTATTAGGCCTAATTAGCACTGATTTATTGTGCAATCCCAGTGAAGTTAGTGCTGAAAGTGACTCTGCTAATGTAATACCAGGGTGAAGATGGTCCAGCAGTAAATGTGACTGCTGGAGGCAGCAGTTTAAACACTCAGACAGAGAAGTCAGAAGGCGAGTTTTGTTCCTATGAAGTTAATACGGACAGATGTGTTATTGCTCCAACTGGACAGTGTAGCAGAACATTTATTAGTGGTGGGTTCGCAGAAAGCTAGCTCAGTCTCAGTCATCTACGGCTTGAGCGAAAGGCCATTTGAGTCAATGCAAAGACACTCTATGACTTCACTGGGCTTTGGATCAAGACAAGCCGCTAATGCCCTGCGTGCTTTGGGTTGTCTCTAGAGATGGAGTGCTTTCCCATGCTGTGTGCCTCAGCGGGACATCTGAGAATGAAAGTCCCTGGCATCAATGGCCACTTTTTGCAAATGCTGAGCCACGTGTCAGCGTGAATGTGGGTGTCGGGCTTGCTAAGATGTGCACGTCTGCATCTGTTTCTGTGACTGCGTGTGCATGTAGTTAAACTGGTCTGTGTTTGGCAGGGGTTTCGTTCCTATGATAAACCGATGAGTGAAAGCCCCGTCAGTGAAATAACTCTTGTAAATATCCCCCCAGTCCTGTAAGTACAGAGCTATTGGTGTTCTTAATAGTCCTGTTTCATATTCAGCCCAGATGGCTCCAAAATGCTTGCTAGAAACCCTGGTCTTTTTGTGATACATTGGTCTCCAAAATGGATGATTGTTTGTACTGTGCATTCCTGCCACAATGATACCAACTGACAGCTCCAAGTTAGGCAGGGAAATAATGGGCAGTAGAACTTACAAGGTAGAGGGCAAAAGGAAGAAGCAGCGGCACTCAGGGAAATGCTCTTTAGTTACAAAGGCTGCATCTATCTCGCCAGTCAGTTAGTGAATGCAGTGTTTGCAATGGGGCTGTCATTTCATAATGCAAAGCAGCTAATGCCTACTGAGTTTGCAGTATACTTGTCTCCACTGGAACCTTGCCTATTAAATATCAAAGGCCGCTGAACAGCTGAGTGTGCATATATGCTTGTGAAGCAGGAGACATCACTGGGGGCGAGGAGGGAGCCCCTTGGCAAGAAAAGTTAATGTTTGAAATCCACCGAGCTCGCAATTTTCAGAAAAAAAAAATACAATCTCGAGCACATTAAAACTGATGCCTTGATCCTTTTCCTGATAAATGGGGAGAAAATGAGGGTATAATTTAAAATCTCCAGGGAAAAAAATTCTGGAGCTGTTAAGGGTGATATTCTTTGACTGACTTTAAATTGGCTCCTTGGATTCATTGTATTTTTACAATGCCCTTACACAGTTATCCAATCTGAAAAGCCTCTGATGGAATTCAGCACTTGCCTTTTGAGGACTGGTGCCCTTAATCGGAGTCTGCTCCGTAGGATAGTTATTTCCTTTCCCCCTATTTTATAACTAGGTCCTACAAAATAATGCTAAAGCATCAGGCAACAAAGGGGAAGATAAGCGGGAGGCTTCCTCCTCCAGATCCACGCCTGCTTGGGCAGCCGATTTGGGACAATGTCATGGACTCAGGAAAAGGCAGTGAGATCCTGCCAATGAAAATCGTGCTATGGATCAGGGAAACAGAATCCTGTCTGATTGGTCTGGTTGGGTACATCAAAATTATAACAGAAAGAAAGAAAGAAAGAAAGAAAGAAAGAAAGAAAGAAAGAAAGAAAGAAAGAAAGGTCTGTGGCAACCGTGTAATGCTGTTCAGGGGTAAACCATTGGGGTTACACTGCTGGAAGTGAGAGCCCCTCATACACTTCGTTCTTAAGTATGAAAGTTAAATGCTCCACAGGCTCTTCCCCATGTGAGAGGGGGCATCTGGTATGGGGTTAATTGGGCAGCCACGGGGGAGAGAAGTGGAAAGTCAAGCTGGGGCTCTAGTGTCAAGCGGTGTTGTTTGCAGTTCTGCCCTACCGTTTGGCTTTAAAGTGACAAAAAGGATTCTCTCTTCTGTAATTTCCCCAGCTGTGCTGGGTGTTTATGTGACTCCCCAGGCCCAGACTGGCCTGGTCTGGCTCCTACGGAGGATTCTGCTAAGCCCCCACTGCCCCAGAGGATCCACGGGGGATTTTTCTTTGCAAGGCTCTAACCCTCAGTAACAGTCAGACATTAATAAGGGCCTTTTCCTCTGGCTGGGCCAGAGCAGAACTCTCCAGGCAGGCATGCAGTGTCCTGTGGGTCCATACCTGTCTGTCTACCTTGCTGTTTTTACAAGGCTGCCCATCACCATGGTGCTGCCTTTCTCTGCACTTTTAACACGTTCACTAGGCCACAGGGAGGTAGCAGAGAGGGGTCTGTTGACAGTAGATTCCTGCTGTAGCGATGTTTCACTCTTACTGCTGCAGAAATATTAGAACAGATTTTCTTTGTGTTCTATTCTTCTACGTCTTTTGCGTTCTACAGTGCTGGCCCTGTAGGGTGCATGTTAAATATAGAATCACAGGACTGGAAGGGACCTTGAGAGGTCATCTAGTCGACTCATGGCAGGACTAAGTATATCCAGGGGTAGAGCCTTGACTGCTGTTAATTATCAGTGCTTCCTTGACTTCAGTGGCGCTATGACCATGTTGTTTTCCTCAGTTGGCTGTGCTGGGTCCAGACCCGGGTCTGTGCCTGTGCCGTGCTCTTCACTGCCTGGCTCAGATTTCTCTCTGCCCTTGGGTTTTGCAACTACATGTGTAATCTGATTCATGGGCAACTTCAGCCTGAGCATTGCCCAGGTGCATTGAGTGGCTGGCAGCGCCAACCAGGCAGCACTAGCCAACCCAAGGCTTAGGTGCGGGCATGGAACAGATTGCCTGTCTCAAAGCTGTCTCCTATCATTGGGGCAGTAAGAAACCATCACTGTGGGCAAGTTTTCCTAACTGTCTGGGGCCCCAGCTGGGGTTTTCAGCAGAGCCTCCTGCACCGGGCACTGGAGATACCTCAGCTGCTTTGTTACCCATGGGAGGTGGAAGGAGAGCTGGGGAAGGGGCTATGGCAGGTGCTGTTCCATGCAGTCCCTGCTGCGAGGGGACTGCTCTGCTCCCTGCGCTCGCTGTGAGGAAGCGCACAGTGGGTTTAATGACAGGAAGGCTCTCCTAACCGGCGACGACTTCCTCCCTTGACAAGCGTGGTGGCCCCTTGCTCTCATGCAGGGCACTGATGCTTTCACCTTAGCCTGCTCAGTTCGGTGGGCAGTGGTGTGTGGCTACAGCTGCGTCTGCCTCTGCCCCGAGCGGGTGCTCGCAGGGTACGTCTACCTTGGAAGAAAAGACCTATGGCATGGCCCCTGCTGTGTCTCTAGGTCTATGGGGGCTGTGATCGCAGTAGCCCTAGCACCTAGGCCTAGCCCAGCATTGGCACCAACCCCTGACTGCTGGACCAGACGCGGGGCCCCAGGAGGGAGACCAACATGTCAAGGATTTCCAGCATGGCTGCGGGGCTGCTTTAGCCCATCTGACTGGACAAAAGGCTTGGGGGGATGCTCCCACAATGGGGGGTTCAGTGACTGTTGGAACAGCTCAGGGGGCTCCTGTGTCCTGGTGGGTAGAGGAGAGCAGGGAAGAGCTCTGCAGCCTTGTGGGGCATTCCTGCGGTGTTCACGCTTACTCTCTGCCCTCCTGAGTGTCGCTTCCTGCCCACTTCCCGACGTACACAGGTACAGCCCCCACCCCCATCCCCATGCTGCATGGTCAGTGACCAGCCAAGTACCCTGCAGAACACCACGTGGGAATGGCTCTGTGTCCAGAGTTGGGGAGCAGCCAAGTTCTTATGAGCCACTGGAGTCTCCACCACAGTCCCTCTGATCCTCAGGGCCCTCGGCAGAGGGAGCCGACCCCAATGTCCCTGCTAGGAAAACCCAGCAGAGTCACCTACAAGCTGAAGCCAATTTCTCTCCCATAGGGAGTGGATCTGAATTCAGCCAAGTGTGGGGGTGCGTGTGTCCCCTCATTCTGGCCCCTGCACTTCATTCCCATCCTCTTGATGGATTATAAATACACAGCCAACAGGGATCAAAGGGATCTGGGCCTGAGAGAACAAGCTCTTCTGGGAGGCACCAGGGAGCTCTGAGCTGGGACAATTCATTTGGCATCGCATCATTTTTTCCAGCTGGGTAAGAGGTACCGGAGGGGCAGGGCACATCCCGAGTTGTGTGAGGGAGGGGAATAAGAAGCAATCACCGCACTGCATGTGTGCACGTGTAGATTCATAGATTCTAAGGCCAGAAGGGATCATTGTGATCATCTAGGCTGACTTGCTGTTCACACAGGCCAGAGACCTGCCCCCAAATAATCCCTAGAGCAGCTTTTAGAAAAACTTCCAATTTGGATTTAAAATTTTTCAATCATGGAGAAACTACCATGACCCTTGGTAAGTTGTTCCAGTGGTTAATTACTCTCGCTGTTAAAAATGTACGCCTTATTTCCGGTCTGAATTTGTCTGCCTTCAACTTCCAGTCACTGGATCACGTTAGACCTTTCCCTGCTAGATTGAAGAGCCCATTAACAAATATTTGTTCTCCATGTAGATGCGTACTGTAGAACTAATCAAATCACCTCTTAACCTTCTCTTTGTCAAGCTAAATAGATCGAGCTCTTTGAGTCTATCATTATAAAGCAGGTTTTCTAATCCGTTAATCATCCGCATGGCGCATCTCTGAACCCTCCAATTCATCAACATCCTTCCTGAATTTTGGGCACCAGAATTGGACACAATCTTCCCGCAGTACCAGTGCCAAATACAGAGGTAAAATAACCTCTCTACTTTCATTCGAGTTTCCCTTGTTTATGCATCCCAGGATCACATTCGCTCTTTTGGCCACAGCGTCACACTGGGAGCTCATGTTCAGCTGATTATCCACCATCCAGATCTTTAACAGAGTGACTGCTTCCCAAGATAGAGTCCTCCATCTTATAAATACGGCCTGCAGTCTTTGGTTCCAGATGGATACATTTACATTTAGCTGTATTGAAACACATATTGTTTGCAAGTGCACTATTTACCAAGTAGGATGACCAGACAGCAAATGTGAAAAATTGGGACTGTCCCTATAAAATCTGGACATCTGGTCACCCTATTATCAATTGATCTAGATCAGTGACCTGTCCTCTTCATTATTTACCACTCCCCCAATTTTTGTGTCATCTGCAAACTTTATTAGTGATGATTTTATGTTTTCTTCCAGGTCATTGATAAAAATGTTAAATAGCTTAGGGCCATAACCAATTCCTGCAGGGCTTTGCTGGAACTGTATCCGCTTGAAGATTCCCCCATTTACAATTACATTTTGAGACCTATCTGTTAGTCAGTTTTTAATCCATTTAATGTGGGCCATGTTAATTTTATAGCTTTCTAGTTTTTTAATCCAAATGTTGTGCGGTACCAAGTCAAATGCCTTATGGACGTCTAAGTATATTACGACAACACTAGTACCTTTATCAACTAAGCTTGTAATCTCATCAAAGAAAGGTATCAAATTAGCTTGACGGGATCTATTTGTGTGAGGATGTGAGGCAACAGTTTG
Source organism: Emys orbicularis (assembly GCF_028017835.1). Classification (NCBI taxonomy): domain Eukaryota; kingdom Metazoa; phylum Chordata; order Testudines; family Emydidae; genus Emys; species Emys orbicularis. Next base: position 7,186,596 of record NC_088701.1, on the reverse strand, counting down.
GGGTTTGTCAGTACCTTTTCCCAGCTCCACTTCTGAGGAGCATGCTGATTAGTAACCAGTCATTGCCGATAATTAATAACAATTGTCATTTCTACAGCCCCTTCCCCTCAAAGCACTTTGCAAACACTTGGGAATGAGGCCTCTGGATATACTGTCCAAAAAATGTGGCCCATCTCTAGCTGCGAGTTCCATGGTGCCTGTCCAACCCTGGGGGAGAGGGGGTTCTTCCTTCTGCGCTCATGAGCAAAGTGCATTGAGTTCTCTGAGTGGAAGGGGCTGTAGAAATGCAAAGTGACCCTAGTGATGGAAAATTCCATTGCTCTTGTGCAGCAGAACTGTCGTGGGCAGTCTCTGTTGTGGAGGCAGCTCTCAGGAAGCTGGGGCCAGTCCCAGGGAGGGCTGTGACTACGCTGTATTCAGTGGGGAGAGCAGTGCACCCCTCCTTCCCCTGCCCCCCGGGGCCTTTATTTGGACTTTGTACCAGCTGGAGCTTTTTCAGGGCATGTGCCTTCCATCCTAGCTGTAATGAGTTGCAATCCTGAAGCCTCGAGCCATGGATGTGCAGATCACATATGGTCTGTGGTCTGACAGGCTGGGCCACAGCCTTCCAGCCAGCAGCAGAAGGAAGTGGATGGGTTTTGCTGCCATGATTAGTTGGGCAGAGAGGAGTTCAGAAGGCCCCCCGCGGCTGTGGAGTAGCTTAACAAACTGAGGGCTGTTGTTGTCAACAACAGGGGCTCCTATAATTGTGGCCAGTTTCCAAAGCTCTTTTCTCTTCCTACCAGCATCGCCTCATTCTTTGGCCAGCTACTCTGCACCCCGGCACTGATCTTGGCCAGCCAGGCGCTGGGAAAACTGGGAGATGCCCCTGCTTGTGATCCTCATCATGGAGTAACATGGCCTCTCCAACCATTACTGCCAGTGGACTCCCCTCTGACTTTCCATGTTCCCGGCTTGAGGAGGATTTGGGGATTCGAGGGCATCAAAGGGTCTAGAGGCAGGTTTTTCAGGGCTTGGCTAATTTCGCTGAAAGAAATGGCCTTCCCTGTTCCCTCTATGGGAGTTCCAGACAGTAGTTTCAGTGACATCTTTTATCTTTTTAGTAAAGTGCACAGCATTTAACTCTGAGCCGTCCCCACGGGGTGAGGGTGGGTGGATGGGTGGGGGCTGGGGACTGAGGGATGGGGCGGGAGGGAAGCTCCAATACAGAGCAGGAAGGCAAGTACTTAACATTGGTCAGGATTAAAGTTAAAACACAGATAAAATTACACAGCCTTGCCCTAGTGATCAATAAAATATCCACTGGTTTATGATCCCTGCAAGGAATCTGGCTCTTAGGATTTCAGCTGCATTCATTTAAACCCAAAGGAATGTCTTTGAAACTAGTCAGTGTTTCATATCTGAATGGCATGGAAAGGGCCCTGGGATCTGACAGAGAGTGACTAGGCTGCATTAATAAATATTTTTGCATTTAATTTCCTTTAAAAAAGCAGGGGGGTGAGAAGCAAAAAATGTTGAATGAGCCATTAACATGTCTGAATAACTGTGGGGTGACTCTTATCGGCAGGAGGTGTTACCTTTAATAGCTCTCTAGTCACACCCAGCAGACTAATACTGTCGCTTTGCATCCTGTTAGTTTTTGACTAGCATCATGAATGGGTGTTTCCTGCTGGCACTGCAGTAGCTCCTAGAGGATCCATTGGGCTGGGCACTCTGTAGCCACATCAGTGGGGTTGGCCCAGGCCCTGCAGATTTGCTGTCTAAATAGGTGAGTCAAACAAGGCAAGGATTAGGAGCACTTGTGGATTGTTATCCCTAGTTGCAGACGGGGAGCTGAGGTCCAGAGACTCCAGGTAAAGTGACTGGCCCAAAGTCACCCACGGAGCCATGACAGAGCAGGAACTGAACTCACATCCGAGTCCCAGGCCAATGCTCAGTGAGCCCTGCTGTCACCAGTCCAATAGCCCCCAGGAGTCCTTTTTTCAATTTGGTGCTTGCAGTGACTCCACATTGATTTTCAGAGGCACTGGGTCTCCACAGCTCCCAGTTAGAATCAGTGGGAGGGGAAGGCGCTCTGCTCCCCCAGCACCTTGCAGAATCCTGGCCCACTCTAGTGAGCCTTGGTGCAACCTCACATGAACTTGCACAGGAAACTAGGAGAAAGCACCTCCCCTTGGGAGCAGCTGGTATCATGTGCTGGGAATCGGCCTCCTCTGCCTCCAGGCATGTGTGTTCTTGGAGACTGAATGCTGGGATTCTCCCCCGGAAGCTGGACAAGACACAATTGTGAAAGAGAGCCGCCCAAGTACAGCCCTTACCTTGGCATGGACACCGGAATTTGGCCTGGCAGCCCGCACTGACTTCTCACCGATAGGGGCTGTGGGTGCTCAGCCCCTCTGAAGGTCAGGCTGCTTTTAGGGGAGGGGGGTCCAAGGCTGTTATTCTTCCTTGAGTTGTGTGTAGTGTTAGTGCTTGCAGGCCCCAAGCAGGGGCTGGGCACCGCACAAACGAAGGGTGAGGATACTGACCTCAGTATTTATACGTGGTCACTTTTCCTAAGAGATGCAATTGCTCGCTGCATGAGATAAAGATTAAAAATCACCTGAGTGCTGAAGCCAACTTGGCATCTCCTTAGCTCTGGTTAGTCCCTCATGGACTCCAGGGGATGGGCCTCGGCTCCAGAATCTTACTGCAGGCTGCCAGGGCCGAGAGCCCTGCAAAGCAGCACAAGGCAATCGTACGCTGCTGAAGGAAGGGTCCATGTAGGGTAGGAGCCAGAGAGACATCCTGTGTGGGTGCAATTCACTGGCCAAGCCATGAGTGCCACTTCAGCCGCACGTGAGCTCTCAGGGCACCATGCCCATCCCATCAGACGGAGACATGGGCACACACAGCTAGAGATCAAGGGGGCCCACTTGTCAAGTTTTATGCAGCACCATCAGTGACATTGCCTGCAAATTATGTAATGAGCTAATTTGAATATTTGCAAAAAAGGTACATGTGACTATACGCTTCGGCTTATAAAAGAAGCTGTACATATTTAGTACTTGTGAAAAGCACTGGGCTTGACAGCCCAAGTAAATAATGGAGCCTTTTGTCTATCTATTTCCTAGAGCAAGAAGGTGGGGGAGGTAATATCTTTTATTGGACCAACATGTGTTGATGCAAGAGACAAGCTTTCGAGCAATACAGAGCTCTTCTTCAGGGCTGGGAAAGGTACTCAGAGTGTCACAGGTGAAACAGATTGTTAAGTATCCATTTCCTACTCACCACTGCCCCGCCAGTCTGATCTGTGACCGGTGACTTTCTCTAGGGCAAAGGTCCTCAAACTGTGGGGCGCACCCCCGTAGGGGGGCATGGAGGAATGTTCGGGGGGGTGCAGTGGGGCCCCACAGAGGGTGGGGAGAGTGCGCCACCCAGCCCTGCTCCACTCCCAGCTCTGCTCCGGCCCCTCCTGACCACGGCCTGGCCACAGCTCCGCACCCAGCCCAAGGCCCAGCCCCAGCCCTGCCCCTGCCCCCAGTTGTAGCTCCAGTCTCAGCCTCCTTCCCTTGTCTGCCCCCCACCCAGGGCCGTGGCCCCACTCCTGGCTCAGGGGGGGAGCGGGGGCAGGGAAGGGAAGGAGGTGGGATTAGGGGCGGCATGACGCTGAAAAGTTTGGGAAAAGTTTGAAAAGTCTGCTCTAGGGACGCTGGTCGGGCCTCTGCTGATTCTACCAGTTAGTGAAAAGGCTGATGTTGGGCTTGTGACAAGTGAGCTGGAACTGAGACCCACCAAACTCAGCTCATACAAGGGCCACTAAATTTCCATTCAATGGGAGTAACTTTCCACCCCTACTGAACTGGGATGGATTCATACTGCAAGTGAAAGCTCAGTAGCTCGTTAGCCGTGACCTGAGGCATCTGCTCCCCGTATGTGCTAATGTTCCACCTTGTGTCTGGAAATACCTGTTTGTTACATCAACTTCTGACTGCTTGGGTGCTGACTCAGGCAGGGTCTCCACTCTCTGGACATAGGCAACATCCCACACCCTGCGCTCAGACTCTGGTACACACTGCAGGTAGGTGCCCTGTTTGTAAAGCAGCATCCCATCACCCCAAGTGGAAGCGCTAGCAATTCAACAAGCAATGAGTGCAACACCCAGCCCACTCCTCCATACACCAGTAGCAATACAAAACCATTGCAGCAGTCACACCTGGGTACTCTTGTTCGGTTCAGAAATGATTGTATATGTGTATCGGATTTTTGTGTGTACATTAATTTAAATTCAAATGAGGACCTTGCAGTCATCCGCATGGGTCATCAACAGGGTGCGACTCTCCATCTGTCTGATCCACCGCACAGGGCGCCTTCATCCTGCTGTTTCTGTGGCTGTGGAGCAGCCAGCAGCGGGTGTGCAAACACGCAGCTCTTTGGGAGCGAGCACTGGAGGAGGGTTGGGTCTGAGGGTTCCTGGCTATGAGAGCAGCACGGGAGCTAGTCGTAGAGACAGCAGAGCCAAGCACACAGTTCGGGCCATTTCTTCGGAAGGATGGTGTGACAAGGTGGGTAAGGCTGGGGTTCTGCGCCCAGCTCTGTTTGAAGTGACCTGCCTAACCTCTGTTATCTTACTGTCAAATGAGAGTCACGTCTGCTGGTGCGTGGCTCAGTAGCCTTTCATTAAGCTACAGGCAGCTCACTAGCTGTGGGGGGAGTAACTGCCTTGTAGCTGAGCTGTGGGAATGTGGGACAGACCTGCCAGATGAATGAGTGCCAGTGCCCGCCAAGCTGGGTGACATGGGGTAGGGCAGAAGGTGCCAGCCGTTTAAGTGGTAATTCTGCACACACCGGGTGCTTGGCAGGGAGATGGAAAGGTATGCACTGGCCGGAGGTCATTCAGCACCCAGGAAGCGAAGGAAGGCGCTGTCTCTTTGGCTGGGCAGCCCTGGCATCTGACATCTCGTTTCCAGCCGCAGCTTCAGAGGGAACCACGGGCTCTGCTGCTGTGCGAGCTCGTGTGTGCATAGAGCTCATTTGCGAGGCGACAGGTGCAGGGATTGGATGGAGCTGCTGGACCTCACTCCAAGAGAAGGAGACTGTCAGACAGGCCTGGCACTGCCCTCTGAAAGTTTTAAGCGTGCTGAATCGGTCTAGTGTTTTATTTCTCTCTCTCCTTATGCAGTGCGGTCTCATCGCCTCTTGAGAATGCAAGATCTCACACTCTGTTATGAGAGACAGAAATTAAAATGGAGAGAGAAACAGAGAGACCCTAGGGCCTCTGCAGCTCTCACGGGGCTGCACAATTAAAATGCAACAACAATAATAATGGGTAGCCCATAAACAACAAGCATATCATGAAATACTGAAACCCCAGAGTGTTCTTTATTTTGTTAAGCAGTAAAGGATGTAACTCTGCACGGGTTGCCAACCCTCTCGCTTTGGCCAGGAGTCTCCTGGAATTGAGCTCAAGCTCCTGGTTCCGCGCCACTCCCAGAAGCGCCTGGCATATCCGGCAGTGGCTCCTAGGAGGAGGCACAGCCAGGGGGGGGTCTCTGTGCGCTGCCCCCGCCCGGAGTGCCGACTCCACAACTCCCATTGGCTGGGAACAGGGAACCGCAGCCAATGGGAGCTGCGAGGGCGATGCTTGCAGGCAGCAGCAGCGCGCAGAGCTGTCTGGCCACCCGTGAGCCTAGGAGCCACTGCTGGACATGCTGCCACTTGCAGAACCACCTGAGTTAAGCACCACCTGGCCAGAACCTGCATCCCGAATCCCCTCCCACACCCCAACCCACTGCCTCCAGCCCACTCCCTCACCCAAACGCCCTCCCAGAGCCCACACCCCAAACCCCCTCCCGCAGCTCAACCCCCTGCCCCTGCCCCAGGCTCAGCCTAGAGCCCCCTCCCACACTTTGAACCCCTTGGTTCCACCCCCACACACACACAAGCCCAGAGCCTGCATTCCATACCACACCCCAACCCCGTGCCCCAGCCCGGTGAAAGTGAGTGAGGGTCAGGGAGAATGAGCGACAGAGAGAGGGGAGCTGGAGTGAGCCAGGGTGGGGCCTCAGAAAAGGGGTGTGGCAGGGGCATGGCACTGGGAAAGGGCATGGCAGAGGGCGGGTGTGACACTCTGTACATTGGGGAACACCTAGCACCCCCATGTTCATCCTTATAATATGACTATGTGGTATCCAATGCAAAGTTTGTCATGTTGGGTGTCTTCGGAAGGGTCATGATGCACTGAGCACTGTTGTTACAGTGATGTTATAGTAATGTTATAGGTTATAATTTCATGTATGTAGTTATGAGGCTGAAAATGTATCCTCATGGCTTAAAACAAGCCCAGGCAAAAACTCTCCAAGAGCAGAGAGGCAGTTCACACCTCATCAGGGCAGGTATTGGACAAACCCAGCCCAGCCTCACAGGAACAAAGGGTACTGGCCTAGGCAGCAACAAAAAAATCTGTTAGATTCTCGAAGGAATCACCCCCCTTCCTTTGATCAGTTTGGAACTGCAATGAGGTAATGCCCACCTGACTCTGAAGGGGGGGGCAAAGCCAAGAGGGAGGAAAGGACATGATAAAAGGGAGAGACATTTGCCACGCTTTCTCTCTCTCTTCCACCTACATCAACAGACATCAGCACCAAGCGACTGAAGCACTGATCAAAGGGGAGAGCCTGGCTGAAGAGCAACCAGCCAGACTGGTGAGAAGCATTTAAATTTTTAAAGGCATTGAAAGTGTTAAGATCAGCTTAGAATGCGTTTTGCCTTTATTTCATTTGACCAAATCTGACTTGTGCTTTGACTTATAATCACTTAAAATCTATCTTTCATCGTTAATAAATTTGTTTGTTTATTCTACCTGAAGCAGTGCGTTTGGTTTGAAGCGTGTCGGAGACTCTCCTTGGGATAACAAGCCTGGTACATATCAATTCCTTTGTTAAACTGATGAACTCATATAAGCTTGCAGTGTCCAGTGGGCATAACTGGACACTGCAAGATGGAGGTTCCTAGGGTTGTGTCTGGGACCAGAGATATGGGCCAGTGTCATTCGGTTGCAAGTAGCTGGAAGCAACTTACATGCCAGAGGCTGTGGGTGAACAGCCCAGGAGTGGGGGTTCTCACAGCAGAGCAGGGTAAGGCTGGCTTGCAGAGTCAAGGATTGGAGTGACCTAGCAGCTCACCGGTCCAGATAACACCAGAGGGGAACGTCACACCGGGGCAAGGGTGTTTGGGTTTGTGCGATGAGACAGTTGGCAACCCTATCTTCACCCCAGCGATCACCCTAAAAAAACTTGTCTCTGCTGAGCTCTTTGTTACCAATCATGCTGGCTATGAATTGTAACCCCTTTCCTGACTAGCAAATCACTCTGGCCTTGACCCTGACCCCTGCTCTGTTCATTACATGTAAGCAGAGCTGGTTAAAAAAAATGGGAAAATATGTTCGTAAAAAATTCTTAGGTTTTGAATTTGATTCTATTTCACAGGGCCCTGACTGGAATCTGCTCGTTTCATCCAAATTTTTAGTTAAATGTTTTTTGAAATAAAGTAAAAATTTAGGAAATTTGGATATATTTGCATTTTCCTCTTTTCTCTCCTATTCCCTATATCTCCTTCTTTGCCATGAGTGCAATAAAATTATGAATGTCCTGGTGAGGTTTGCTTTTTCCATACTGTAACTTTTCCAAATTTCTCCAACTCTAGGCTAGTCACCAAGCTTTGAAGTCAGATTTTCATTTCTCCTTTGGCCTCTCTAGGGCTTTGCCAAAGCTGGAGAAGTTTTGAAAACTTACAGAGACAAAAGGAAAAGCTGTAAAAGAAACCCCAGCTGTTGTTCCTGCTGTGACCAAAAAAAAAGGAAAAAGGGGAAAAAATTCAAAACAATATTTTTTTCAGTTTTCAAAAATTTAAATGAAAATTTCAATTTGAAACAAAATTGAAACAATAAAAATAATTTGCCACAAACAATCATCTTTGATCAACTCTCCACCCATTTTTCAGCAGGAAAATTGCTGGGTAAAAAGTCAGGCTGTCGAATAATCGCAGTTAACTCATGCGATTAACCCATAAAAATTAATCATGATTAAAAAAAATAAATCAAGATTAATCAGTTTTAATTGCACTGTTAAACAATAGAATACCAACTAAAAATTATTAAATATTTTTGGATGTTTTTCTACATTTTCAAATATATTGCTTTCAATTACAACACAGAATACAAAGTGTACAGTGCTCACTTTATATTGTTTTTATTACAAATATTTGCATTGTAAAAATGATAAACAAAAGAACTAGTATTTTTCAATTCATCTCATACAAATACCATGATGGAATTGCTTTATCGTGAAAGTACAACTTACAAATGTAGATTTTTTTTTTACATAACTGCACTGAAAAACAAAACAATGTAAAACTTTAGCGCCTACAAGTCCACTCAGTCCTACTGCTTGTTCAGCCAATCACTAAGGCTAGGTCTACACTACCCGCCTGAATCGGCGGGTAGAAATCGATCTCTCGGGGATCGAATTATCGCGTCTCATCGGGACGCGACAATCGATCCCCGAATCGACGCGCTTACTCCACCAGCGGAGGTAGGAGTAAGCGCCGTCGACGGGGAGCCGCGGAGGTCGATTTTGCCACCGTCCTTACAGAGGGGTAAGTCGGCTCCGATAAGTCGAATTCAGCTACGCTATTCGCGTAGCTGAATTTGCGTATCTTAAATCAACCCCCCCCCGTAGCGAAGACCTGCCCTAAGACAAACAAGTTTATTTACATTTGCAGAAGATAATGCTGCCCACTTCTTTTTTACAATGTCACTTGAAAGTGAGAACAGGCGTTCGCATGGCACTTTTGTAGCCGGCATTGCAAGGTATTTACGTGCCAGATATGCTAAACATTCATATGCCCCTTCATGCTTCTGTCACCATTCTGTCACCATTTTTGACTGAACTCCTTGGGGGAGAATAATATGTCTCCTGCTCTGTTTTACCCACATTCTGCCATATATTTTATGTTATAGCAGTCTCGGCTGATGACCCAGCACATGTTCATTTTAAGAACACTTTCACTGCAAATTTGACAAAATGAAAAAAAGGTACCAATGTGAGATTTCTAAAGATAGCTACAGCACTCGATCCAAGGTTTAAGAATCTGAAGTGCCTTCCAAAATCTGAGAGGGATGAGGTGTGGAGCATGCTTTCAGAAGTCTTAAAAGAGCAACACTCCAACATGGAAACTACAGAATTCAAACCACCAAAAAAGAAAATCAACCTTCTGCTGGTGCCATCTGACTAAGATGATGAAAGCGAACATGGTCTGCGCTGCTTTGGACCATTATCGAGCAGAACCCCTCATCAGCATGGAAGCATGTCCTCTGAAATGGTGGTTGAAGCATGAAGGGACATATGAATCTTTAGCGCACCTGGCACGTAAGTATCTTGCGACGCCGGCTACCACAATGTCATGCAAATGCCTGTTCTCACTTTCAGGTGACATTGTAAACAAGAAGTGGGCAGCATTATCTCCTGCAAACATAAACAAACTTGTTTGAGCAATTGGCTGAACAAGAAGTAGGACTGAGTGGACTTGCGCGATTAATCGCGCAATTAATTTTTTTAATCGCACGATTAATCAGGATACATTCTTTTAATTGCTTGACAGCCCTAGTAAAAAGCATCACCCAGTTCCACTTCTCAGCGCCTGGAGGCTGCTCTTTACAGGCTATGTCTACTCTAGAAACGGTTCACAGAGCTATCCTAAGCTGTCAGACCCTGCTTGTGGATACACGACTTATACTAGCCACTTGTAATGGTTGCCTGAGAGAAACAAGTGACCCTAGCAACAGCACTTGTATGCCAGTATCACCGTGTGTACAAGGGGGCTTTGCCAGCATAGAAACATTGTAAAAGGTAACACCCCCCCCCCAGCTGACATCACTATAGCAGCAAACATGTCTAGTGTAGTGTAAAGAGTCTGTGTGTGTTTGTGTGGCTAGTCAACTAAGACTTCACATGTCTTCTTTGTGCTCCCTGACTGGGAATAACGTTGTATGTCTGGATCAATGTTCAGGAGTTGCATTTTCATCCCCTTTGCCAAGGCCTCCTTCACCACAGCTAGGGTTACCATATGTCCGGGAAAGCCCAGACATTGCCTCCTTCCTGAGCCTTCTTTCTCTGTCCGGGGGATTTTCAAATAACAGGAAATGTCCAGGATTTTTGCAGAGCAGACAAGCCACAGCTCAGAAAAAGCCTTGATTGGTCCGCTTCCCGATTGGTCCCTCCCCTGCATCTGCATCTGATTGGTCCATTCCCCTGCAAGCCATAGCTGCTGGATCCCACCTGCCCAGGCTACTAGCCCTGGGGAGGGGGATCCCGCAGGGAGGCGCTGACTGACGGCTGTCGCTGTGTCCTGGGCATGAGCCAGCCGCCCTGCTACCGTGACAGGGAGCAACACTGCTCCCCACTTCCAGTAAGTATCCCTGCCACAGGTACTCCCTGCAGCACCCCCAACTGTACCCACACTCCAGCTACCACTCCCTCCCAGCTCCTCCTCCCCCGCTCCGGCAGTGTCCTCTTTTTGGGAACCTGAAATATGGTAAACCTAACCACAGCATCTGAGGGGCTATCACACTAATGGACTTTTCCTCACTCCATTATGCAGAAGGGGAAACTGAGGCAAAGAGCAGGGATGTGACGTACCCAAGGTCACACATAGCATCAGTACAGGAGCTGGGAAGGGAACCCAGGATTCCTGAGACATACCCCAGTATTTTAACCACTTGACCATTCTCCCTCTCTTCAGCTAGTTTGTGACTAGCCAATAGTGGACCCTTGTGACTGTAGTTTGGGCCCATTGCCAGCAATGAGGTGGGCCATGCTCACAGCATTACAGGCAGCCACTGCTGGGAATGTGGCAGGGCCATGGCTTCCCAGCCTTCGGCATTCGGAACCAGCACTAGATACCACCCCCACAGCCAGCGGGCTAGAAGGCCTGGCTCACTGCTATATTGATTTCTCTGTCCCAGCCCAGAGGCTTCCTTGGCTTGGGTGTGGCAGAGTGGAGCAGGCCCTGAGAATGTGCCTGGCCTCTGGACAGAGCCCCATCGCAGAGCCATCTGCATCCCATATCACAAGGGGCTGCTCACCCTCCTTCCCTTCTGATGCAAGTGCTGAGCCCTCTGGTTCTGATTTGCAGCCTCCTCAGGGCCTGCCCCACTGAATTCCTTGTCTTCCTCACCCTGCCTGACTTCAAAGGGCAGCCTCCTTCCTTTCATATCCACACACGCTACTCGTAAAGCCGGCAAACCCAGGGGAGCCTAGGCTATGGAGCCCGGCTATTCCAGGAATATGATCTAATGTGGCAGTTTATTAGCTCCAGGCTTCAAGGAAGGGGCATGTTGCAGACAGTGTATGCAGCAAAGGGAGGCAGGGCCTAGGAGATTGGGGCGGGATGGGAGTTTGTCTGAACTGTCCTTTTATCCCTGAGATGGGTGAAATGTCGGTGCAGCAAAGTGGTGGAGTGGAGAGGGGGTGGAGTGGGATGGGGATTCAGTAGAGGAGGGTGAGCAGTGGAGAAGGGTAAACAGGGGGGAAGGGGATTGAAGTGGGTCAGGGATGCAGTGGGGGGGGTTCAGTGAGGGGGTGCAGCTGGGGGGAGGTGCAGTGGGTCGGGGTGCAGTGCGGAGGGGCTACAATGGGGTTGGGGTGTAGCAGGGATGGGACACAGCAGCACATATTGTTTATTTATTTTAGCCACACTGACTTGCTTCTCCAGCTAGGTCGAACCACCCTGGGAGTGCTGGGTTCTCACTCTTGCTCTATCCACTCTCATGAGGTTCCCAAGGCAGTTTATGCAGCCAGCCCAGTGACTAGGCAATCAGCTACTGCCTGCACTGAACAACACTGCCCCCTGCCTGCGAGGGCGAGAGGGGCATGACCCCAGAGTGACTATTCTCTAAACTGTCAAACTTGGGCTGCAATCCTGCTCCCAAGGAGGCCACTGGCAGTTTCGCTGCTGATTTCAGTGGATCAGGATTGAGCCCTTAGATTACAAGCTCTTTGGAGCAGGGGATGTGTCTGGATCCAGGGAGATTCCTGGTCCTGTCCCCTTTACCTTCTCACTGCCCAGATCTGCTGGGCACCCAGGAGTCTGGGATTGAACCATGGGCACAAAGCTTGGCCCAGCCTGGTCTTGGTAACTTCATAATAAATAAGGAAGAAGCCAGGGCCCTGCAACCTCTCCATCCGCCTAGCTCCCCAGATGCTGTGGGGAGGAGAGGCTAGTTGTTTTAAGCAAGTCACACCATCATCATCTTCTTCCTCACTCCTTCTTCCTCTCCCTGGGACAGATGTTTGCAGAGATGAAAGAGAAGCGGCCTCAGCCCAGGGCCGGCTGCGTTCAATCAGTCCCACATTATGCCGCACCCAGCTCCTCCCACCTTTGTGCATTTCACTGCCATATGTTTTAAAGTATAGCTGGCTGGGATCACACGGGACGTTCAGCCCCGCTCCTCCAGGGAGCGGCACGCAGGCAGCCTGTGGCTCAGAATCAGGCCCTACTGCAGCATTCGTCTCCCCGTTGGGGTGAACAAGCTGGTAACTGTACTCCTGACCCTATGCACAACTCCAGGGGCAGGGGGCAGCAGGAGGGAAATGTCTGCCCTGCACAGGCCAGACCATTAGTGAACATCAGACTACAAGTCTCACCTGCCAAGTGATACTTGGAAAAACAGAGATTAAGCTATTTCCCTGTCCACCTAGTGCCCCTCGATATCTGGACTCCATGGGCAGGGAACCCCTGCCAAGCCAATACCAATACAAGAGGGGATAGGGCACAGCACTTCCAAGGCTTTTGATTTTATCATGGTTTGCCAGACATTTGGTGTTTTTCTTAAAGCCACAGCTCCTAGTGTAATGGAATGCTAAACTTATTGTACTGATCAGCCAAGAGGTGGCGCTGTGTGTAACAGAACATATTTAAGCTAACCTCAGCCATCCCTGGCAGAGCATTAAAGGATCTTTGAGTGAACACATCTGGTCTGTATCTCTCTGAGAAGGAAGCTCTGTACTTAGTCCATATCTCATACAGACACCTGACCTCCTAGTAACAGCCCTGCAACCTACCGTGTACAAGAAACACCTGACATGGTGTCAGGAGTAAACTAGTTCCAGAGGGGAACAGAAATAGAAGGAAAGCAGCAACGAAGGAGTCAAACAGAAGGAGTAAAGCAACGAGGTTGCAGGATCAATCTCATGCACATGCCACTCTTCAGTGCCCCAGAGAACTTCAGCTTTGACTAACCTTCAAAATGGACAGACTGGAAGCAGTATTTTGCAAGATTTTGAATGGCTACAAAATTCCATAAGGAAACTGAAGATACACAGGGATGCTCTTAAATTTATGCTATGCAGAAGCAGGCAGAGCATATTTTTAAATCCTTTGCCTTTACTGAAGACAGTCCCAAAGATGACTATGAAAGGGTTCTGGCTATGTCTGATGCATACCTTATATATCAGAGAAATGTGGTTTATGAAAGAGCATGTTTTCACCAGAGAATTCAAGGACCAAGGGAAAATGTTGGATGTTTTATAAGGGCTCTGCATACATTGGCTGAAAACTGTAATTTTGAAACTGCAAAACATGAAAATATCAGAGACAAGCTGGTTATTGCGTTAACAGATAAAAATCTTCCACAACAGCTACAATTAAAAACAGATTTAACCCTACGCACAGCTATTCACATAACAAAGCAATGTGGGCTGGTGAGACAGGAAAACAAAGAGCAACTTGCCAAACTTGAAAAACAAGAAACTAGCTTAGCAGTGTTAAAATATGCAGCATGAGAGCTACAAGTCATTATCATTAGACATCTGAGGCAAGGAGAGAGAACTCCCAGGCTAAGATGGACAAATTCCAGTCACACACCAAACCCTAACAGCCTAAATGAGAATGCACAAGATGTGGAAGAATTTATATCCCAAGATATGATGCATGGCCAGCCAAAGGCACAAGGTGTAATAAATGCACAAAATATAGGCATTTTGCAGCTGTTTGCCACACCAAAGCAGTCAGGGAGCTGACTTATATTACAGACAATCAAGAACCATTGTTTCTGGGATCTTTCACATGTGATGACACAAAACCTGCCTAGAGAGTGAACTGAACAGTCATGGCAAGACTATTGACTTTAAATTGACTCAGGAGCAGACATCACAGTCATCTCAGAAGGGACTTACAATAGCCGTCAGCCCCTCCCAGAGCTGAAGTCACCTGACACAGCCCTGACAAACTCTGGAGGTATTCTGAGCCAGTTTACCACAGAAACAACTTACAAAGACAAAAGCTTTGCATTCAGAGTGAATGTGATCAAACAATCAAAGACCAAGAACCTTCTCAGCCGCAACATGGCAGCCATGATGGACCTAGTGAGGGAGGTGGAAGAACTTGATGGCATATTTGATGATATTGGACTTTTGAAAGGACATCCAGTACAAATCAACTTAAGAGACAAACAGTGTACAAACACCTCTACCAGAGAGACCTTGGAAGAGACTAGCTGCAGATTTATACAAATTCAGAGGACATCATTACCTGGTTGTAGTGGACTATTTTTTTCAAAAAAAAAAAAAAAATGTACTTGAAAAAGATAACGTCACAGAATTATCAAGAAACTGAAGTGCACTTTTGCTCACTTTGGTATTCCAGAACAACTAGTGATTGGCAATGGACCACAAGCAAATGTAACACTTAACTGCAGCAGAATTTAAGTCATTTTGAACACAATATGATTTTGATCATATTACTAGCAGCCCATATTACCCACAAGCAAATGGAGAGGCTGAGAGAGCTGTACAGTCAGTCAAGAAAATCCGACAGCAGGAAAATCCATTCCTTGCTCTTCAGTGCTACAAATCAACACCAACACCAGTACTGGATATAGTCCAGCACAACTCCTGATAGGAAGACAAATCAGAACTACTGTTCCACCTTTGGAAAATAATATATTTCCAAAGTGGCCAGACATGAAGAGAGTAGCCAAATTAGATAAAAAGGCAAAAAGAGTTTACAAACACTTTTACAACAGATGCCACTCAGATAGAGAACTGCCACGTCTAGAACATGGTGACCATGTTCATGTCAAATTGAATGGAGAAAAAGGACGGACAACTCCAGCTGCCATAAAGAAAAAGAATTCAGCACCCAGATCATATGTAATGGAAACTGACAGTGGAGAGTTCAACAGGAACTGCTGACATCTAATTTATTCCTCAGAAAGAACAATCTACAGATGGTGGATTCAGAACAAGAAGACGAAGCAAGAATTCCAAACCAGCTACAGCCAGATGACCAAGTTGTTATGCGTTCTGGTCATGTAATTAGAAAACCAGTATGATTCAGAGATGCTTAACAGACATCAAAACTTCAAAACCAGACTCCAACGAGAAACTGCAGAATTGGAATTAATATGCAGACTGCACACCATTAAATTAGGCTTGAATAAAGACTGGGAGTGGATGGGTCATTACACAAAGTAAAACCTATTTCCCCATACTAATTTTTTTTCTCCTTGTCAACTGCTGGAAATGGGCCATCCTGATTATCACTATAAAAGTTTTTTTTCCTCCTGCTGATAATTGCTCACCTTAATTCATCATTCTCGTTACAGTTGGCATGGCCACACCCATTTTTTCACGTTCTCTGTATATATATATCTTCCTACTGTATTTTCCACTGCATGCATCCGATGAAGTGGGTTTTAGCCCACGAAAGCTTATGCTCAAATAAATTTGTTAGTCTCTAAGGTGCCACAAGTACTCCTCGTTCTTTTTGCTGATACAGACTAACACGGCTACCACTCTGAAATCAGACTGGTCCGTACTGAACGTTAAAGATAGCATGATAGTGTAAACTTTGTAAATGGTAGGAATGTAGAACTTAAAGGGGGAGATGTAATGGAGTGTTAAACTGCATTATACTGTTCAGCCACTAGGTGTGTAACATATTTATTTAAGCTAAACTCAGCCATACCAGGCAGAACAACTAAAGCATCTTAGAGAAAATACATCTGGTATGTATCTCTCTGAGAAGGAAGCTCTGTAGTCAGTCCATATCTGGTACAGATGCCTGACCTACTAGTAGCAGCCCTGTAACCAACCATGTATAAGAGATACCTGACACCTGGAGTCAGGTGATTATGTGGGAATATCTGCATTCACTTACAAAAAATATTTGTTTCTAGCAATCCTGGTGATGGGCAAAAGTCTGAGAATGTGAACTCGCCAGGCTCACATTCTCCAAACAAAGCTTTTGACATGCGTCTGACAAAGTGGGTATTCACCCACGAAAGCTCATGCTTCAATACATCTGTTAGTCTTTAAGGTGCCACAGGACTCTTTGTTGCTTTTTACAGATCCAGACTAACACAGCTACCCCTCTGATATCTGACTTTTGATACGGTCTCCCAAAGTATTCTTGCCAGCAAGTTAAAGAAGTATGGGCTGGATGAATGGACTATAAAGTGGATAGAAAGCTGGCTAGATCATCGGGCTCAATGGGTAGTGATCAATGTCTCCATGTCTAGCTGGCAGCCGGTATCAAGCGGAATGCCCCAAGGGTTGGTCCTGGGGCCGGTTTTGTTCAATATCTTCATTAATGATCTGGAGGATGGCATGGATTGCACCCTCAGCAAGTTTGCAGATGACACTAAACTGGGAGGAGTGGTAAATACGCTGGAGGGTAAGGATAGGATAGAGAGGGACTTAGACAAATTAGAGGATTGGGCCAAAAGAAATCTGATGAGGTTCAACAAGGACAAGTGCAGAGTCCTGCACTTAGGATGGAAGAATCCCATGCATTGCTACAGACTAGGGACCGAGTGGCTAGGCAGCAGTTCTGCAGAAAAGGACCTAGGGGTTACAGTGGACGAGAAGCTGGATATGAGTCAACAGTGTGCCGTTGTTGTCACGAAGGCTAACAGTATTTTGGGCTGTATAAGTAGGAGCATTGCCAGTAGATCAAGGGATATGATCATTCCCCTCTATTCAGCATTGATGAGGCCTCATCTGGAGTACTGTGTCCAGTTTTGGGCCCCACACTACAAGAAGGATGTGGAAAAATTGGAAAGAGTCCAGCAGAGGGCAACAAAAATGATTAGGGGGCTGGAGCACATGACTTATGAGGAGAGGCTGAGGGAACTGAGATTATTTAGTCTGCAGAAGAGAAGAATGAGGGGGGATTTGATAGCTGCTTTCAACTACCTGAAAGGGGGTTCCAAAGAGGTTGGATCTAGACTGTTCTCAGTGGTAGCAGATGACAGAACAAGGAGTAATGGTCTCAAGTAAGCAAATGGCTTACATAAGTCTACGTATATTACATCAACAATATTACCTTTACTTGTAATAAAGCCATACTTGTAATCTCATCAGAAAAAGACACAAAGTTTGCTTGACAGAATCTATTTTCCATAAAACCCATGTTGATTGGCATTAATTAAATAACCCTTCTTTAATTCTTTATTAATCAAGTCCCATATCAGCCGCTCCATTATCTTGCCCAGAATCAATGTCAGGCTCCCAGGACTATAATTACCTTGATCATCTCCTTTACCCTTTTAAAATATTGGCACAACATTAGCTTTCTTTCGGAACTTCCTCAGTGCTCCAAGTCTTATTGAAAATCAACATTAATGGTTCAGTAAGCTCCTTCGCCTTCTCTTTTAAAACTCTTGGATGCAAGTTACCTGGATCTGCTGACTTAAAAATGATTAACTTTGGTAGTTGCTGTTTAATATCCTCCTGAGATACAAGTGTAATGAAGAGTGTTATCATCATCCTATGATATAACTACATCATATTTTTCCAAATACAGAACAGAAGTATTTACTGAACATTTCTACCTTTTCTGCATCATTATTGATAATACTACCCTATCCATTTAGTAATGGAGGAATACCATTGTTTGGTTTATTTTTGTTCCTAATATATTTAAAAAATGCTTTACATTATCTCTGCTGACCATAGGTTTTTCCTTGTATTCCTTTGCTTCCCTTATACTTGACATTTCCAGCTTCTTTTATATTCATTACTATCAACTTCCCCTTTCTTCCATTTCTTATATGCTATATTTTATAGCTGCCTTCACTTCCTCTCTAAACCAGGTCAGTTTTATTTTAACCAATATGGCCGTCTTCCTCATTGTGGGATTGTGGCTTTTTAGGCATCTAGCAAAGTGTTCGTAATTTCCAATTATCATTCACATTTTTCTGATTAAATTCTTCCTCCCAGCTGATTTGGCTCATAATTGTTTTCAGCTTTGGAAAATTGGCCCTTTTAAAGCTACCTTTAATTTTTAGTTCTGTGATCGGTTACTCTTTATCTTTTAGGACAAGGTCTACTATAGAATTCTCTTCTGTTGGATGCAACACTTTTTGATTTAGGAAATTGTTATCTATAATGTTTAGAAATTCCAAGGATGTTTTAGTATCGGCAGCATGAGACCTCCAGCATGTGTCACTCAAATTGAAGTCCCCCATGATCATGCAGCTTTCCCCCCTACATATTATAGATGGGTGCATAAGAAAATGGTCATCCTGTTCCCTACTGTGATTTGGTGGTCTGTAGCAGACACCAACTAATAAACCATCTTGTGCTTTATCTGATAAGACATTGATCCATAAGCATTCAAGATAATTTTCTTCCAAGTTAGCATTGACAGACAGGCCTAGACTACAGACTTATATTGGTAAATCTATGTCGCTCAGGGGTGTGAAAAATCCACACCCCGACCTAACTCCTGGTGTGGACAAGCACTATGTCAACAGGAGACTTTCTCCCCTCGATATAGCTATCGCCTCGCGGGTAGGTGGATTAACTATGCCAATGGGAGGAGCTTTCCTTCTGGCATAGGAATGTCTTCATTTAAGTGCTACAGTGTGTGACGTTCTGTACCTCATGGGAACACCCTACACCCCCACGTTCATCCTTATAAAATGATTGTGTGGTATCCAATGCAAAGTTTGTCATGTTGGGTGTCTTTGGAAGGCTCATGATGCACTGAGCATTGTTGTTCTAGTAATTGTTGTTACAGTGATGTTATAGTAACGTTATAGGTTGTAATTTCATGTATATAGTTATGAGGCTGAAAATGTGTCCTCGTGGCTTAAAACAGGCCCAGGCAAAACTCTCCAAGAGCAGGGGGGCAGTTCACACCTCATCAGGGCATGTATGGGACAAACCCAGCCCAGCCTCACAGGAACAAAGGACACTGGCCTAGGTAGCAACAAAGAGTCTCTTGGACTCTCGAGTGAGTCACCCCCCTTCCTTTGGTCAGTAGGGACTACAATGAGGTAATGCTCACCTGACCCTGGGGGGGGGGGCAAAGCGAAGAGGGAAGAAGGAACATGATAAAAGGGAGAGACGTTT
The DNA here is from genome assembly GCF_028017835.1 of Emys orbicularis. NCBI lineage: Eukaryota > Metazoa > Chordata > Testudines > Emydidae > Emys > Emys orbicularis. The sequence continues at coordinate 7,167,199 of NC_088701.1, read as the reverse complement.
GCCATGCTCTTCCTCTCTCTTTCACCTCCATCTACAGACATCACCACCAAGCGACTGAAGCACTGATCAAAGGGGAGAGCCTGGCTGAAGAGCAACCAGCCAGCTTGTGGTGAGAAGCATTTAAGTTTGTAAGGGCACTGAAAGTGTTAAGATCAGCTTAGAATGTGTTTTGCTTTTATTTCATTTGACCAAATCTGACTTGTTATGCTTTGACTTAAAATCACTTAAAATCTATCTTTGTAGTTAATAAATTTGTTTATTCTACCTGAAGCAGTGCGTTTGGTTTGAAGCGTGTAGGCTGTCATGGCTCATCTGCGATGAGTGACAACGGAGGAGGTGACATGCATAACTCAATGGCGGGTGTTACCAGGATTCCACACACCGCTTTTTGGCAGACGACTCGGTGTGGTGCAGGTTGCCACATACTTGTTTGAGGCAGGAGACATGGGAGTGTCTCATTCCTCCTGGTATGAGATGGTAACAGGGACAGGGGCCACATCAGTCTGTGGTATGTGGAGGGGGGGGGTACTTTGTGTCATGAGGTTTAGAGAGGGTGTAGTGGGTGCCATGGAGATGAAGTGGGTGCATTGGAGATATAGCGGGTGCCATGGAGCTATACCGGAGGTATAGCGGGTGCCATGGAGCTATACTGGAGGTACAGTGGGTGCCAGGGAGGTATAGCGGGTGCCATGGAGCTATACTGGAGGTATAGTGGTGCCAGGGAGGTATAGCGGGTGCCATGGAGCTATACCAGAGGTATAGTGGTGCCGGGGAGGTATAGCGGGTGCCATGGAGCTATACCGGAGGTATAGTGGTGCCGGGGAGGTATAGCGGGTGCCATGGAGCTATACTGGAGGTATAGTGGTGCCAGGGAGGTATAGCGGGTGCCATGGAGCTATACTGGAGGTATAGTGGTGCCGGGGAGGTATAGCGAGTGCCATGGAGCTATACCGGAGGTACAGTGGGTGCCAGGGAGGTATGGCGGGTGCCATGGAGCTATACCGGAGGTATAGTGGTGCCAGGGAGGTATAGCGGGTGCCATGGAGCTATACTGGAGGTATAGTGGTGCCGGGGAGGTATAGCGGGTGCCATGGAGCTATACTGGAGGTATAGTGGTGCCGGGGAGGTATAGCGGGTGCCATGGAGCTATACTGTAGGTATAGTGGTGCCGGGGAGGTATAGCGGGTGCCATGGAGCTATACTGGAGGTATAGTGGTGCCAGGGAGGTATAGCGGGTGCCATGGAGCTATACTGGAGGTATAGTGGTGCCAGGGAGGTATAGCGGGTGCCATGGAGCTATACTGGAGGTATAGCGGGTGCCGGGGAGGTAAAGCACATGGAGCAGGAGCACATGACTTATGAGGAGAGGTTGCGGGAACTGGGATTATTTAGTCTGCAGAAGAGACGAATGAGGGGGGATTTGATAGCTGCTTTCAACTACCTGAAACGGGGTTTCAAAGAGGATGGATCTAGACTGTTCTCAGTGGTACCTGATGACAGAACAAGGAGTAATGGTCTTAAGTTGCAGTGGGGAAGGTCTAAGGTGGATATTAGGAAAATCTTTTTCACTAGTAGGGTAGTGAAGCACTGGAATGGGTTACCTAGGGAGGTGGTGGAATCTCCTTCCTTAGAGGTTTTTAAGGTCAGGCTTGACAAAGCCCTGGCTGGGATGATTTAGTTGGGGATTGGTCCTGCTTTGTGCAGGGGGTTGGACTAGATGACCTCCTGAGTTCCCTTCCAACCCTGATAGTCTAGGATTCTATGATAGCGGGTGCCATGGAGATGTAGTGAATGCAATGGAGGTATAGCAGGTGCCATGGAGATGTAGTGAATGCAATGGAGGTATAGTGGGTGCCCTGGAGATGTAGTGAATGCAATGGAGGTATAGCAGGTGCCATGGAGATGTAGTGAATGCAATGGAGGTATAGCAGGTGCCATGGAGATGTAGTGAATGCAATGGAGGTATAGCGGGTGCCATGGAGATGTAGTGAATGCAATGGAGGTATAGCAGGTGCCATGGAGATGTAGTGAATGCAATGGAGGTATAGCGGGTGCCATGGAGATGTAGTGAATGCAATGGAGGTATAGCAGGTGCCATGGAGATGTAGTGAACGCAATGGAGGTATAGCGGGTGCCATGGAGATGTAGTGGGTGCACTGTTGGTATAGCGGGTGCCATGGAGCTATACTGGAGGTACAGTGGGTGCCATGTGTTGACCTGCAGTTGGAATGAGGACACTGCCTTCTCACTGTATTAGGGCAGGCTCTGTGTACTGGTCTGCGATGTATGGAACAGCGGGTGCAGTACGTGCTATGGGATGCCCAGTGACTCTCTGTGATAGGTGGCAGGGGGTGCCCTTTCCATGCATTCATTGTGGCAGGCACAGGACAGCAGGACTCACTCAGAGCTTTCTTCTTTCTAATCTTTGAGGGGGAGGCCAAAGAACAGAAACTGGGAATGCAGCCAGGCTAACCCAGGGGCCCAGGGAGCCCTTGGTGCAAATGCCTGTCTAGGAGAGGCACGGGAAGAGGCATGGCAGCCCAGTGCCTCTGTCTGCCCTCCAGGTGTCGTAACCCACCCCTTGGCACTAGCACGTGCTGCAGTTGCAATGCAGCAGCACAGACTACTATCCTGGGGAGAGACATGGCCAATGCATGGGCAGCTCGAGCTGGGGAGGGGACTTGGAATCCCCCTGAAGGGGCAGATGAAAAAGCTGTTCGAGAAGGAGAAGGATTGAGATGCTGAGCTAGCAGGTGAACCGGAGCTGGGGAAGGAGGCGAAGTGATAAAAGGAAAACAGGAGAATAGAAGTAGGAGACTGGGAAGCAAGGAGGAGGAAAGAAGATTTCAGGTCAGGAGAAGCAAAAAGACTAACAAACAAACAAAAAACCAACCAACCAACCAACCAGACCTGGATATGTGAGCAGGCACTGTTAGAGAAGGGAAATATCGGGAGAAAAAAATCTACAGACTTAACAGAGAGCGAAAACTGAAAGGAAATATAATTGGTGAACAAGGGAATTGATCAAAAAACTGGGTTAGAATCATAGACTATCAGGGTTGGAAGGGACCTCAGGAGGTCATCTAGTCCAACCCCCTGCTCAAAGCAGGACCAATTCCCAACTAAATCATCCCAGCCAGGGCTTTGTCAAGCCTGACCTTAAAAACCTCCAAGGAAGGAGATTCCACCACCTCCCTAGGTAACTCATTCCAGTGCTTCACCACCCTCCTAGTGAAATAGTGTTTCCTCATATCCAACCTAGACCTCCCCCACTGCAACTTGAGACCATTGCTCCTTGTTCTGTCATCTGCCACCACTGAGAACAGCCGAGCTCCATCCTCTTTGGAACCCCCCTTCAGGTAGTTGAAGGCAGCTATCAAATCCCCCCTCATTCTTCTCTTCTGGAGACTAAACAATCCCAGTTCCCTCAGCCTCTCCTCATAAGTCATGCGCTCCAGACCCCTAACCATTTTTGTTGCCCTCCGCTGGACTCTTTCCAATTTTTCCACATCCTTCTTGTAGTGTGGGGCCCAAAACTGGACACAGTACTCCAGATGAGGCCTCACCAATGTCGAATAGAGGGGAACGATCACGTTCCTCGATCTGCTGGCAATGCCCCTACTTATACAGCCCAAAATGCCGTTAGCCTTCTTGGCAACAAGAGCACACTGTTGACTCACATCCAGCTTCTCGTCCACTGTGACCCCTAGGTCCTTTTCTGCAGAACTGCTACCTAGCCATTCAGTCCCTAGTCTGTAGCAGTGCATGGGATTCTTCCGTCCTAAGTGCAGGACTCTGCACTTGTCCTTTTTGAACCTCATCAAGTTTTTTTTGGCCCAATCCTCTAATTTGTCTAGGTCCCTCTGTATCCGATCCCTACCCTCCAGTGTATCTACCACGCCTCCCAGTTTAGTGTCATCTGCAAACTTGCTGAGAGTGCAGTCCACACCATCCTCCAGATCATTAATAAAGATATTAAACAAAACCGGCCCCAGGACCGACCCTTGGGGCACTCCGCTTGAAACCGGCTGCCAACTAGACATGGAGCCATTGATCACTACCCGTTGAGCCCGACGACCTAGCCAGCTTTCTATCCACCTTACAGTCCATTCATCCAGCCCATACTTCTTTAACTTGGCGGCTTCATTTATTCACTCTAATTTAAGGTTTTGCGTGCAGGTAATACATTTTAACATTTTTAGAAGGTCTCTTTCTATAAGTTTATAATACACCTCTACCTCGATATAACGCTGTCCTCGGGAGCAAAAAAATCTTACCGCATTAGAGGTGAAACCGCGTTATATCGAACTTGCTTTGATCCACCGGAGTGCGCAGCCCCGCCCCCCCGGAGCACTGCTTTATATCCGAAATATTTATATTTGTGTTATATCGAGTCGCGTTGTATCAGGGTAGAGGTGTATATAACTAAACTATTGTTGTATGTAAAGTAAATAAGGTTTTTAAAATGTTTAAAAAGCTTCATTTAAAATTAAATTAAAATGCAGAGCCCCCCGGACTGGTGGCCAGGACCCGGGCAGTGTGAGTGCCACTGAAAATCAGCTTGCATGCCGCCTTCGGCACATGTGCCATAGGTTGCCTACTCCTGGTCTATATCATTTGTGCTCCTGGTACAATTTGGGGGTTTTGCCTTATAAAGTTCTAAATAGTTAAAATTATCCCTTTTGTCTTGGTTTGCCCTGCCTCTCCTCAGTTAGCATCGCCTGGCCTAGTGAGGTCACCACACAAGCACTGTGAGTCCCAGCACATTTGGCACAGTCCCCCACAAGGCTGAGGGAAAGAGGATCTCCCCGAATGAGTGAGGAACCAGTGTGGACAAACAGGCAGTGTGGACAGACATGGAGCGCTGGTACCAGTGCAGCCAGTTAGCAAAGGCTGACACCCAGTCACTGCAGTGCCACACTTCCTCTGGGGATCCCATCTGACAGCATCTCCCTGTTCCATGCTGTGGGGGGCTGACAGTCCCCGAGTTCCTGGCTCACTGGGGTTATGCTGCTGTGCTGAGCAGCTGGGGAGAGGGACTATTTGACAGCCCTACAGACCAGAGCCTCCAGTCCCAGAATAGGCACCGAATGGGCAGCACAGTCAGCAGGCTTCCAACACCACACTGTGGTTCCAATGCTGCTCTGTAATGCGGACATCTGCCCCGTTCCCAGCCTCTGGGCAGACAAGGTGTGCTGGCATGGAGGGCTAGCCAGATGTGGCCTTGTCTACACACCTGCAGGCAGTCACCACCAGCTGCTGCCCTGTCAGCTTTCATATGACAGCACAGTCAAGCCAGACTAGTCCTTAAGTGGCAAACCTCTAAGCACAGCCCAGTTGCTGCAGAAGAGTGCACACTGAGTCAGAAGTGGGGGGGGGGCTTCCTTCTCATAGACTCATAGACTTTAAGGTCAGAAGGGACCATTATGATCATCTAGTCTGACCTCCTGCACAACGCAAGCCACAGAATCTCACCCACCCACTCCTGTAACAAACCCCTAACCTATGTCTGAGCTACTGAAGTCCTCAAATTGTGGTTTAAAGACCTCAAGGTGCAGAGAATCCTCCAGCAAGTGACCCATGCCCCATGCTGCAGAGGAAGGCGAAAAACACCCAGGGCCTCGGCCAATCTACCCTGGAGGAAAATTCCTTCCTGACCCCAAAGATGGCGATCAGCTAATCCCTGAGCATGTGGGCAAGACTCACCAGCCAGCACCCAGGAAAGAATTCTCTGTAGTAACTCAGATCCCACCCCATCTAACATCCCATCACAGGCCATTGGGCATATTTACCGCTAATAATCAAAGATCAATTAATTGCCCAAATTAGGCCATCCCATCATACCATCCCCTCCATAAACTTATCAAGCTTAGTCTTGAAGCCAGATATGTCTTTTGCCCCCACTTCTCATTCGGTGAGGGAGGGGGAGTCTCCATTGGGGGCATCGGGAGTTTTCTGTGGGGAGGACTGTCCATGGGAAGAAGTGGGATTTTCCTTGGGGGGAGGGGTTCTCCGTTGGGGACAGTGGATGCTCTGTGGAGGGAGGGGGATTCTCCATTGGGGGTGGGGGGATTTTCCATGGGGAGAAGGGGATTATCCATTGGGGTTAGGGGGATACTCCATGGCGGAATAGGGGTTCTACATGGGAAGAGGGGGGATTCTCTGTGGGGGGAGGGGATTCTCCATTGTCCTCAGTGGGAAGTGCTGAACATTGAGCACTTTTCAAACCCACTCACCAAGTCCCTGTTTGGGAGCGAAGTGATTGCTGTTGCAGGTGGTTGCCTGGCTGTGACTGACTCTGGATCTCTCTCCTTAGGTGCTCCTGGGATGAGGGATGAACAAGCGTCATGCTTCTGCCTCAAACAAAAGAAAACATCAACTAAGCCAGAAAAAGCACCCCAAAGCCAACAACGCTATTCTTCTCCTGAGCAGCCTCCCAGCGAGGGGAGGAGAGCAGGCACCCCCTTTGGTACAACGATGACTTCTCAGCACAGGAACCACTCTCAATTCCTCTGTCCTTTGACAAAGACCCTGGAGAAAACTGGGTCTCTAGAAGAGGTAGAAATCCAAGCCAGGCCCGGACCATTTGGCTTGTAACAAGCTTGCCGGATAGTGTGTATAAAACTCTTTTGGAAGATAATTTATTTTTGAATAGCAGAAAACAAATTCTCTGTTGGTACTAGCTTTCTGCTTTGCAAGTGCCCTGGGTACCCACCAGAAAGGATCCAAAGGATCCATTCACTCCCATTTGTGCCTAGTGCTTGGCCTGCTGATGGGATCAGCCCTGACATGTCTCATCCATACATCCTGCAACAGGACTGGATAACGCAAGAATAGAATCTCCTGGAAGTTATCTGTGTCCCATTTAATCTGCCCTCTCACAGCAGCCAGGATTCCCTTGGGAGTCTCTCCCATTGGCCGTCAACAACTGCCCAGATAAGAGGGCTCAATTTGTGCCACCCTGCAGCCCCCATTTTTCTCACCTCCCATTTTGTCAGATACTAGAAGCCATAGAAAGAAGTCAAACTGATTTCCTGGTTTCGGTGAGCTGTGCTGGAATTGCCAATGAGGAGGTTATTATCCCAACTTCCAGTAGCTGAAGCCCGCTGGCTGCTTCCTCTAGACTAGAGGACTATGCGGCAGTGCAGGCATCCCCAGAAATGTACCCAGATGCTTATTAGAACCTTAAACTCTTCCTTTGTCTATAGCATCAAGCAGCTTCTTCCTGGACCTATTTCCTCATCTAGTCTCCGCCCCTTGTAAGTTACCAGCACAGCTCTCCTGGGAGTGAGTGGGTGGAGCCAATGAAGGGCAGAGCGAGTGCTGGCCAACAGACCACATGCTCCTCATTGGGACTGGCATGTGCCGATTTCCTGGATGACGACTCAGTCCAGCCACATTTGCAGACTGTTTGCTTCTTGCTTTAGTGCTGCTTAGAAAGGCAATTCATATAGTGGGTAAAATGAAAACTCCAGAGGGCAAAGAGAAGAGATGAGAACTTCCATGACTATCCAGTCCTCATTGCTTTAGAGCTTCCTAGTTTTGGGAATGCAAAAACACAGCATCCATGGCTTTGTCTAATAACTGAGGCAGAGCCTTGGCCTGTCTGTATTTAACATCTGTTATTATGTCACTGTAAGGACTCTGCCCTCTGAACAAACCTGCATGAAAATAAAATCATGATTTGTGCCCCTGCCTGGCACGCAGAGTGCTACATAAGGTGCTTTGTTGTGGGTGGTGCTGGCCTGGCTGATGTCATACCACACGTCCCCCTCCCCCAGAGTGTTGTGCAAAGCCCTGGTGCTACCGGATGCTGGAGGTTTGTGGCAGCTCCTACTACATTCCTCCCCACTAACCCCCCAACAGGGATTTAGAGATTCAAACCCTTAAGCATATAAGAACTTGTATCAGAAACTTCTCAGAGACCTGCCACTTCAATCCTGTTGGTTGGAGCCAGTACATTCCGCTAGCTTGGCTGGTTGAAAATCAAGGGCAGAAAAATCACACATTCAAATTCCTGAGGTTTTCCCATCAGAATTAGAGAGTTTACTGATATTTTAAATTGAAATTTTTGCCCAGCTCTGATACTAGGCAAGACTAAGAAACTGCCTCTGGATCAGGTTAGGAGTGACCTCTCCAAGCTCCTTCAGCTCCCAGGTGAGGCTGAGAGACCATTCACAGCCACAGAGGATGGTGGAGGGATGCAACACCCAGCAAGTGAATTTGCAGCATCACAACCATGCTGGTCCCCAGGGTTTTGCTTTTAAAATTAACTGATAAGGCACCTCTGCACTGGTCCTTTCCCAGTCTAGTAGGGACCAGCTGTGCAGCAAGGCCACAGCACCTAAATCCATATTTACGCATCTAAATCTGGTGTGCTACTGAAGCAAAAGGTCTCAGCACCTCTGGAAATCAGCCCATTTCTTTAGGCACCCAAGTGTGAACGCTTTGGCTGAAGGATACATAGCAAAGGTGTGGGCATTTCCACATGGACACTTACTGAGCTAATGACAGATTGCTATGGAGGGTCCCAGCACTTAATTTCTCACACTGATGAGCTTTTCTCTGAGCAATGTTCTGTGCACAATAGTTCTGCCCTCCAAGGCAAGAGCTGTGCAGATGCTGAAAACTGCTCCAAAACCCGAGGATCTTAGCTCTTTGAAGCCTGGGATATCTGGAACCAACCCCACCCGGATCTCCTGCTGCAGCACGACTCTGGTTATTTCTCCTGATTCTCCAGACACAACAGGCAGTTTCCTCACATTCAGGTGCAAACCCAGAGTACAAGCAATAATGAAAAAAGACAATGCCTCCACATCTTCCCCACCATCAGCAAACCAAACTGTGGCTGCTGAAAAGGGGGGAAACTGTTGTTCTCCTTCCAGCAGCCGGGAGTCCAGGCAGACTCTGGTTCCTGTTTGACTATAAGTGATAAAAATGACAAAATCTGTATTCTTCAAACACACTCTCCCTCTCCCTCTCTTGCCACAGATCTCATCATAATTAATTGGGGGTGTGTGTATACGCCCATACAATCTCCTGCCTCTATATGGAAACACAACTGCGCAATATTGTGTTACAAGCCCCATTCTGTTCCCAAGTGACAGAAGAGCAAACTGAGTTCAGCCACATCAGTGCAAGTCACTTTTTATACCCCTTCAGCACCATGGGATTGCACCCTTGTAGCTGCACCAATGCAAAAAGCACCCAAGATAGTCAAACCTTACTGTGACATCAGAGGTAACTCAACCAATCATTGCCCTGCCTATCCTCATTTGCATACTGCAATTCCATTGGTTGAACTGAGTAAGACAGCAGAAAAAGTAGCCATTAATACATTAATGGTTATTAATATATTAATTACATTAATTCATTAATACTTATGCACATGAAATTTTATTCACATGCATTGTCCTGGTGCAACATATGGAATTACTCACATGAGTGCATGTGTGTATTTCTTTGTAGGCTCCAGCCATTCAGTTTTAGCTGCCAGCCACCGGAAAGTCTGGGAAGAATTTTCCAGGTTAAATGTGTTTTTCCCTATGTAATCCTTACTTTTTACATATTACAACTGGTGGATGCTCTACCCTCATGAGCTGATAGCAGTTTTCAAACTATCTAATTGTTCATTAAAATAAATAAAAATCATATTAAAATATGATTTAGTATGTCTTCATTTATTGCTAAGATTCAAGGTGCATCTGAAATAAAGGCACAGCCATTTTTGTAAGAATAAATTGCCGTAAAATCCTCCTTTAAATTAAACTTGTCAAGCATTAATCAAAGAATAGAAAAGATAAAAATTTAAAGAAAAATAGCTTAAAATCTGCTTTAAAAAAGTAATGTCCTGTTGAGATTAATTAAAAAAGCACAATACCATATACTTAGAATATCTAGAAATATTAATCCAAAGGGGAAAAAAACTTTTTCAAATTCTTATAACAGCAATTATTGTTGTTATTATTTTATTATTATTACAGACACAGAAAAAGTTAAAACTTTTTAAATGTAAGTATTAAGCAAATCTTCTATTTTGACAATATAGTTTTCCCTTTCTCTTTGACTGGCCAGAGCTTTTTATAGGGAAAAATGCCTGTTTGACAATCTTTTAGACCAGGATACCAACTCAAAGCAACACCAGACCCTGTCAGAACAACAGAGGCAAAACTTGCAGACATATTTCTACTACTACGATGATCAACACCCCCGTACCCCGCAACACACCTTGCAAAATCCATCAGTACACACATGCCTATCACAACAGGTGGTGTACCTCATTTTTATGCACTAAATGCCCCAACAACAACTATGTGGGTGAAACGAGAATCACAGTGCTCTCAAATGAATTCACACAGAAAAAATGATAAAAGACATAAACACATTATTATTACCTGTGGGTGAACACTTTTCACAAAGAGAATACTCCCTATCTGACTTCTCAGCCCTCATCCTCAAAGGAAACCTGCACAACACCTTCAAAAGACAAGCTTGGGAGCTTAAATTCATAACTTTGCTAGGCACAAAAAGTCATGAACTGAATAGAGACACTCGATTTATGGCTTATTACAAGAATCTATAACCTACTAACAACCCTCCCCCCCCCGCCAGTTTTTTTCCCCTCCTTCCCCCGTTATGACTGGAAGGGTGTTAAAGGGCCACCTCACCTTGAATGGTCCGTGAAATATGTGTTAACTACTTATGCTCACAGTTCATTCTATCTTGTATTTAGCTATAACACTCTGGCCTGGCCTACACTAGGGGAATGTCTACACGACACAATTAAGTCAACCTAACTTAGGTCCCCATACAGACACCGCAGTAATTACATTGATTGTGCATGTCTACATTTTGCTCCTTGTGTCAGCAGTGTGCACCCTCAGCAGAAGCGCTTGTGTTGTTTGTATTGTCGCATGGGCCATTATGGGATGGCTTCTGAAAGCCAGTAACAGTCGATATAAGCAACGTCTACATTAATGCTGCATCGACCTAACTACATCGACACTGAGGCCATGTCTACACTACCACTTATGTCGGCAAAAGTTGTGTTGCTCAGGGGGTTTGAAAAAAACCTACCCGAGCAACATACATTTCAGCAGCATAAGTGGCAGTGTGCACAGCGTTATGTCAGCAGGAGAGCTTCTCTCTCCGGCATAGCTACCGCTGCTTGTTAGGAGAGGTGTAATTATGTTGACAGGAGCACTCTCTCCTGTCGGCACAGAGCAGCTACATGAGAGATCTTACAATGGCATAGTTGTATTGGTTCATCTGTGCCACTGTAAGGGCTCTAGTGTAGACATAACTGGACTCTACGCCTCTCGTGAAGATAGAGTTATTCAGTCAGTGTAGCGGGGCAGTTACGCCAGCGGGAGCAAAATTTTAGTGTAGACACTTACGTAGTTAGAGCACCATAAGCTGCCTTGTGTTGACCTAACTCTGTAGTGTAGACCAGGCCTTGGAAATTAGGTCAGTATAATTACATTGCTCAGGAGAGTGAAATATCCACTTCCCAAGCAATGCAGTTAAATGCATCTAACCCCAGGTGTAGATAGCGCTAGCTAGAGAAGCCCTCCCGTAGGTACCTCTGAGTACCGTTCCCGGATCTGAAGAAATGTGCTGTGTAGCTTGAAAGCTTGTCTAGCTCACCAACAGCAGTTGGTTCAATGAAAGATATTACCTCCCCCATCTTGTCTCTCTAATGTCCTGGGACCAACACAGCTACATCAACACTCCATGCCGTCTTTTAGATTGCCTTAAAGATGCCTGTGCTTTGGCAGGGGGGAGAAAAGGTTAGTTTAGCATGGTCTGGAGCTGTTGTTGCTGCTGGTGGAATCTCAATGGCATAGCTGTATTGGTTCACCTGTGCCGCTGTAAGGTCTCTAGTGTAGACATAACTGGACTCTTTCCTTTAAAACAAAACAAGACAGTCACACATGAATAGGGAGAGAAAAGAAAAGCAAAGACAGACCATGAAGCTTCTCTCCCTTGTGCTGACTCTCACTTGCAGCCTCACTGCTGGAGAAACATAGGCCCAGGATAGTGTGGGATCAGGCACTGCGAGACCTGGCAAATTTGAACCGGCATTGAGCTATTCAAGGCATTGCTTGTTGCTGCTTCTCCGCTCAAAAAGGGGGGCTTGTCCCGGTGGCTCAGCCAGACTTGTTACACAGAAGGTAAAAGGTGAGAAAGAGAAAAGAGGAGTCAAACCGAGAGGAAAGGAAATGACACGTGATGGCGAGGGGGTGACAGCAAGAAATCTAAGTCTCACATCTCAGGATTTAGCCAAAGACACGGGAGGCAGCAATTAGAGCTGGGCAAAAAAATTCTAGCAAATAGTTTATTTCCCAAAAACTGCAAAATTCTTGTCAAGGTTGCAAAATAGTTTTGACTGAACCAAAAAAAAAAAAAAAATCCTTTTGGTAATGTCTAAAGGGTACATTTTGTTTCAACCCAACTCCAATTTTTTTGCTTCAATTTCAGGCATTTTTGACTAAAGCAAAGGAAGGGGGGACTAGATTCACAACACAGCTGGAGCAGACAGTGCTTACCCCAGTGGTAAGGTACTCATGTAGGATGGGGGAAGACCAAAGTTCGGTTCCCTTTTGTCTGACATGGAGCAGGGATTTGAACGTGAGGCTCTCAAATTAGCAGAAAGTGCCATATTCATTGGGTTATAGCAGGCATTCTGACATGGTACTTTCTCAGGCTCACATGTTGTAGCTGTTCCACTTTATATAAATAATTACATAGTCATTGGAGCATTGGGGTCTCCCACATCCTAGGCAAGCCCAACCTTACCACCAGGCTGTCGAGTCATTCTCATTGCCTTTCCCTGGGTCAGTGACATCCACGGTGGCAATCCATAATCATAGAAATGCAGGGGTGGAACAGAACCTTGAGAAGTCATCAAGGCCCCCTGTGCTAGTGTAACCCACACACCTCCTGGGTGTGGTGCTCTGTCCCATCTAGAGGCAGCGAGACCACTTAGAGATGAATGAGTCTACTCTACAGCCTTAGCTAAGAGCCATGTGAGGCTCCTGCATTTAGCTCTAGAGGTCCCAGGTTCAAGCCTGACTGCCAATGACCAGGCTCTGTCGGTGTTACATTAGACCATCTATGACAGGTGTTTGACCAGCCTTTTCTGAAAAACCTCCAGTGACGGGGATTCCACAACATCCATTGGAAGCGTATTCCAGAGCTTAACTAGCCTTATAGTTAGAAAGCTTTTCCTAATATCTAACCTAAATCTCCCTTGCTGCAGATCATGGGCGGCGCATGAGCCCCCCCCCTTTGGGACGGCTAGCCACTCGGCCCTGCCCCTTCCACCCAAGGCCCAGCTCCTACCGCCCCCTGTCGGCTGGAGTCCCCAGTGGCCACCCACCCTCCATCCACCGGAGCCCTGAGCACCCACCCTCGACCCCCCTCGGGCAGAGAAGCCCCAGCCAAACTATCCCGGGCCACCCCCAGCACTGGGCTGCCGGCCAGCTTCAGCATCAGCTCTAGCTCTGGGCTACTGGCTGACCTGAGCGCCAGGTCACTGGATAGCCTCAGCACCTGCTCAAGTCGGCCACCCGCTGCGCCGGGCCGCCCCCAGCATCGGCCCACTGGCCTCTGGCTGGCAGCAACACTGAGCTTCCACCAGCTTCGGCGCTAGCTTGGGGGAGATCGAGTCCATTATTTCTTGTCTTACCTTCAGTGGCTGTGGAGAACAATTGATTACAGTCCTCTTTAGAACAGCCTTAACATAGTTGAAGACTGAAATCAGATTCCCCCCCTCAGTCTTCTTTTCTCAAGAAGTAAATATTCCTTTTTTTAACCTTGCCTCAGAGGTCAGGTTTTTTAAACTTTTGATCATTTTTGTTGCTCTCCTCTGGACCGTCTCCAGTTTGTCCACCTTGTTCTTAAAGTGCAGCACCCAGAACCGGACACGGCGCTCAGCTGAGAGGCCTCACGAGTGCGGAGCAGAGTGGGACAATTAGCTCCTGTGTCCGACACTCCTGTTAATAGCCCCCACAATGACATTCACCTTTTTCACAACTGCATGGCAGGAGAGAGATCACTTGATCATTGCCTGTTAGGTTCACTCCCTCTGGGGCACCTGGCATTGGCCACTGTCAGTAGACAGATACTGGGCTAGATGGACCTTTGGTCTGACCCAGTACGGCCTTTCTTATGTTCTTATGTTATCACATTTTGATGCTTGTTCAATTTGTGCTCCACTAGAACTCAAATCATTCACTCTGGGTTTGGTTCGGCACTGAGTTTGGGATTTTTGACTTCAAATTTTTTTGAAAAAAGTGATTTTCAATTCAACCTGCAATGAATCTTTTCTTTTTTTTTTGGGGGGGGGGGGGGGTGAGGAATTGCCAGTGAAACAAAAAATCAATTATCTGTCCAGCTCTTGTAATGAGGCCTTCTCAGAGCCTGCTCTCTCGCAGGCCAGACCATCTTTAGGATCAAGCTGATGATCATGGTGACTCCTGGAGGCCCAGGAGACAGCAGGAGTAGCAGCTATGCTGGTAAAGCTGGTGCCTTCCAGACCAACCATGTCCTTGCTCCCATTGCTTGACACCCCCCATCCCCGCAACACTGAAGGTTCATTAACATTCACCAATTAAAGCACATTTTGGGGATTCCAATTGTAAACATTCCCTCCCACTTCCAGGTTTAGCTTGTTGCCATGCCAACAGTGGCTTAACCAAGAGCCTTGTAGCCCCCTCTGCATTTCACTCCAACAGTCCTGTCTGTGCCGGGTCAGTGGGTGCCTACTTCTGCTGACTTTCAGCAACCATTTTATGTAACAGGCTGAGTGGGCCTTTTGTTACCTTGGAAACCTCAAAGTTCAGGCCCAGCACAACAACAGCCTTTGCTAGCCGAGGCCGCAGCGACACTGCGGGGCAGCAGCATGGCGGAGGGCCTTTCCTTTGCTAAGCCAAGGCAGCAGAGACCCCCAGCAAGGGGCTTGCAGGTCTGGCGGCCTCCAGCCCCTCAAAGAGCGCCTTCCCCATTGAAAGGGCAGAGCCGAGCTGAGGCCTGCCCATGCTCCCAGGCTGCCTTTGGGACTGGAGAGCTTTGGCCTCCAAAGGTGCGAGTGCAGCGTCACCACCAGTGCCAAACCCCGCCCCAGTCCCAAGGGGAGCTAAGGCAGAGCGGGGACAGGGAGGGGCTGGCCAGCCCGAGATTGCCAGGAGGCCCCTGGGAGTTGTGATGGTGGAGAAAAGGAGCACCCTGGGAGTGAGCACTGCCCGCTCATTGCAGGAGGTGAGCAGAGGTGGGAGTTACAGAAGAGTTACTGGGAGGGGGAGAGAGAGCCCCTGTGCAGATGGTTGATATTTTGGGGAGATCAGACGGGATGTGGCGGTGTCAGCAATAATTGTTCCAGAGGGGGGGGGGGGGAGGAAGAATCTCGTTGTCTTGTCTCCAACCCCATTTTTCGGGCAGCAGCTGACAGGACCAGAGCCCGCTAGCTGCCACGTGCAGAGCCAGGATTTGAACCCATGTCTGAGCAGCACCGTAACACGCGGCTTGCTTAGGGTTGCCAACTGCACAAAACCCAAAACCCCTAGCCCCACCCATTCCCTGAGGCCCCACCCCTACTCACCATGTTCCCCCACCCTCATTCACTTTCACTAGGCTGGGGCAGGGGTTGGGGGGTGTAGGCTCTGGGGTGGGGCCAGAAATGAGGGGTTCAGGGTGCGGGAGGGGGCTCCAGGCAGGGAGTTGGGATGCGGGCAGGGGTGAATGCTCTGGGCTGGGGGTGCAGTGAGGCTGGGGATGAGGGGTTTGGGGGGGGCTCAGGGCTGGGGAAGGAGGTTGGGGCTCAGGCTTACCTCAGGCAGCTCCCGGTCAGCGGCACAGTGGGCTAAGGCTCCGTGCTAGGACAGCAGGTCCTGCTTCTGGGTGGGGGGGGGGGGGGCAGGAGGCTCTGCGTGCTGCTCTCACCGTCAGGCACCGCTCCCCCTCCCATTGGCCACGGTTCCCAGCCAATGGGAGTACGGAGCTGGACCTGCTGGTTACTTCCCGGGCACAGTGCAGTGCCAGGACAGATAGGGACTAGCCTGCCTTAGACCTGTAGCACTGCTGACCGGACTTTTAATGGCCCGGTCGGCAGTGCTGACCGGAGCCGCCAGGGTCCCTTTTTGACCCGGGGTTCCAGTTGAAAACCGGAGACCTGGCAACCCTATGCGTGCTGCCAGGCCAGAGCGCATCACCAAAAGCCAGGCCCAAAGAGGGCAGCAACTCTCTTCTCCGAGGAGTTGTAGTTTCCTAGAGCTTAAGCCCAGAAGCTCAGTTCTTCTGACTTCCTGGCCAGCACAGGCCAGAGAACTTCACCCAGGCCCACATGCACTGAGCCCAGTAACATGGCTGGCTATCATCTCTTCCACAAGGCAGCCAGTCTCTGGAGGGAAAACACACCCATGCGGGGGACAACAGACCCACAGGGGCATTGGCTTCTGGAGGGGACAATAGACACACAGGGGCAATAGGCTCTAGGGGGAATGTATCTGTGGAGCACTGGGGAGGGGACAACCGTCCAACAGGGGCATTAGGCTCTGGGGGGAAACATATCCATGGGGCACTAGGGGGGGACAACAGACCCACAGGAGCATTGGGCTCGGGGGCCAATGTGTCCATGGGGCACTGGACTGACAACAGACCCACTGGGGCATTAGGCTCTGGGGGGAACATATCCATGGGGCACTAGGGGGGGACAACAGACCCACAGGAGCATTTGGGTCTGGGGGCAATGTGTCCATGGGGCACTGGGCAGACACCAGACCCATTGGGGCACTGGAGGGAACATGTCCATGGGGCTCTGGGGGGGGAAGCCACATCCAGGGGAGCACGTGGATGGTGCAGGCTGTGGCGTGTGTCTGAGACCCAGGTCGGCGATGTAGCCATATCCCCGCACACAGCTTGTGCAGTTCTAAGGCAAAGAAATATTTATTCTTCCAAGGTATTTTTTTCTCTTTGTTATATTTTTACAAACAGACTCTCCCTCTCCTTGCAGACAGTGCCTCGCCAGACACCCAGCCCTGCATGCCTACCCCCCGCCTCCAGACCCTGGCCAGGTATCCCAGGCCCTGCAGTCTGCCCCACCGGCCTCACTGAAATGCATGTCTCCACACTTCCTGTCTGCTTCTGTTTTGGACATTGGCATGGACCCAAGGAGACACTCAGTTCAGCCAAGGGGCGCGCCCCCCAGAAAGTGCTTGTGGCCATCACACAGGCCCCAGATAATGGGCCCAACTGCTCCCACTGTTGCATGTCACATCAGTTTCTGGGCCAGGCCCCTCTCTAAAGAAATGGCGAGATTGTCCTGGAGGACACAGCCAAGGAGTGGAGAGGGGTCGATCCCCGGTGCCCCTGGCAGAGGAGGGCTCGCTCCCATTACACTAGGAGACTGGACACGATGACCCCATCTGGACAGGAGCCAGCTGGAGTGAGATTAACCCAGGAGTGTTGGCTTGTAGCGCAGGCTGAGGCTGGTGCTTTTGGGGGGGGGGGGGGGCTGTTCTTCTCCCAGGAAACTGCTGCCAGCCGACCCAACTCTGCTCCTCAGCAAAACCTGTTTAAGTGTTTAAGGGCGGGGGTGTGTGGAATGTTTTTAGCTCTTCCGTGTCGCTGTGAGATGATACAAACAGTGAAGCCGGGGTCAGTGAGGGTTGTAAAAGCTGCCAATTTTGGAGGCCACAGGCTCTCCAATGCCATTTCTGGGAAGCAGAACCGCTGGTCTCCTCCAGCTGGGTGAGTGGAAGGAGCCAAGGCTACAGGGGCGTGTGTGTGTGAACCCATGTGGTCTACCCAGGGAGGGGGGAAACACTTTGCAAGATCAGCCCAGATCCTAGTCCCACTGAAGTTGAGGAAAGGAGCTGTCAGTCACTGTGTGCCTGTGTAGTGCTGGCTTGACAGGGCCCCAGTCTCAGCTAGGGTCTGTGCAGCACCTGGCTTGATCTTGGTTGGGGTCCGTGCAGCAGCTAGCACGACTGGGCCCTGATCTTAGTTGGGGTCTGTGAAGCACCAGGCTTACAGGGCCTCAATGTCGGCGGTGGAGGGGTGGCTGTGTGGTACCTTGCATGATGGGGGGGTCCTGAGCTCGGGCAGGGTCTGCACAGCACCTGTGACTTCTAGGGGAGCAGGTATTGGGCTGGGGTTTCTGCTCACTCCGGAGAGGCTCTGGCTGGATCTCGGGGGCTCTCTGGAGTGTTTCTAATGTGCCATCCTGGGCTAGCTGAGCACTGAGCAGCGTTCAGACCCATGTTGAGCTGAGCCCATGTTAGCCCTAAGATGCCCTGTTTCTCCTCGACAGCTGGGGTACTGGGCAGGGAACAGGGCTGGGGGCTAAGGCAGGCTCCCTAGTGAGGGCTGTCTCAAGGACACTGGGAGAGCCCTTAGTGGCTACTCTGGAAGAAGCCCCCCTCCCCTGGAGCCGGACAAAGGGCCCCATTAGACATGGATCCTCAGGTCACTGGCCGGGCTGGTTGTTCCAGGGCTCAGATCACCTCGTGAACGTCCATCTGCAGAGGAGTTTGTTCCCCAAAGTCCCATGGAAAGAAGGGTATGTCAGGTGCATATCAGCACATGTAATCTGCAGATAGTGCAAATCAGAGGGGCCCCGTCCCCGAGGGCTTACGCTCTGGTTAGTGGTTAAGGAGACCAAGTCCCAGGCTTGCAGTTCTGGGCACATGGGACACTGGAGTCCAGGGCTTCCCTGTGATTTGCATGTCGTCAACCGTCTTCTAATCTCTTCTCATTCACAATGGGCTCAAGCCCCAAGTCATCGTCACCCCTAGCTCCCACCTCGTGCCTGGCAGGAGGCTCCGATCGCTCCTAGACAAAGGTACAAAGAATGTTCCATCCCCCCTCCCAGGAGCATGCAGTGCGGGGAGTCCCTGGTGGAACCTTTGGCTGTCTGGAGAAGGGGCACAATCCTGAGGTTGGCTCTGAACTGCACGTCAGCCACCACTGTCCATCCCAACACCTGTCCAGTTCCCCACTGCCACAGGACGAGCCCTTGGAGAAAAGCAGCTCTCCACCAAGCGGCAGGGCCGAGGCCTTCTCACACGCCGTTGGCCCTTTACGCCCCTGCAAGGCCCTGAGGGGAGAGCACGTGGAAGGTGCGTTGCCAAGCACTGCAGGGCAGATCCTTTGAGAGGGAGTTTCTGGTCCTCGGCTGACCCCAAGCAGGAGGGTGATTCCCAGGCAGCAGTGGGATCCTTTGCGGATGACCTGCAGATACCGCAGCTGGAGGGCCAGTCCGTTCCGGGGTGTGACTTGGGGAGAGAGGACAACGTGGCAAACAGGCAGCCAAGAGTCGAGAGCGAGTCACGGGCTAGGGAGAGTCCAGACTCCTTCCTGCCACTGGCGACTCAGAGACCAGCACCGCTCATCACTGATTCATGGGCTCCTCTTCCTCCATCGGCTCATCCTGTGGCCTACGGTAGAGGAAACCAGCCAGCATGGTCAGAGGGGCCTGTTCCCCCTGCTAACCCCAAGGGGAGCAGCTGGAATTCCCCACACACCATGGCTAGATGGGGGCCTCCTCCCCCTGCCAACCCCGAGGGGAACAGCTGGAATTCCCCATACACCATGGCTAGATGGGGGCCTCCTCCCCCTGCCAACCCCGAGGGGAACAGCTGGAATTCCCCATACACCATGGCCAGAGGAGGGCCCCTACTCGTGGGGGTGCACTTGCAAACGCGATACTGCAGTTGCAAGCCCTGGGCGCTAAATGCCTTTGGACCGATCTTGCCCTAGTGGGTGCCATACAACCCCATGGGGCAGACCCCAAGAAGAGGGAATCCCCAGGCACTACCCTAGTGCCCCGTGAGGGCAGTCTGTGCTGCACTCACAGAGCTGGTGCAGGCTGGGCTCAGGGGGTTGTTGGTTAGGGATTTAGGGGGTTAGGCCCAACAGGTGCCCACAGCTCGCCCATGCCCTGGACCCTGGCTGACAGCACACCGGAGCCATGGTGCCAAGAGGCTCAGGGCCAGAGAGCAGTGCTGGGGTTCTGGGCGACCCCAGGGCTACAGGGAATGGCACCATCACCTCTTCTCCACCATCACTGCCACCGACAAGGAGGCCAAGGCCGTCACCGTCTCCACCTCCTCTGGGTCATGGTGCTGCACCTCCAGGAACGAGCAGCTCACCTTGGAGGCAAAGCGCTGCACGGCGCCCCAGTATTTACCTGAAAGAGAGGCAGGGCTTAGGGGGACCCTCACCCCCATGAGGGCACATTGGGGCAGGGGGAGGGGTGGCCTCCCCATTCTCAGAGCAGGGGAGGAAGAGAGAGGGGTCTTCCTGCTCAGAGAAGAGGAGGAGGAGGGGCAGAGGGCTTGCTGCTCACAGAGAGGAAGGGGGAGGCTGGCCTAGCCTTGCCCAGCCTCTGGCTGTCTGGGTTTTCCTGCACTAGGGGCTTTCCCAAGTTCTCTAGGGTGAGTGGCATGGCTTAGCCTTCTCTGGGAGGGAAATGAGACCCTGACGTGCCCTCTGGCGCTTGGGCTGCGCCCCTGCCTGTAGCTCCAGGCATGAAGCAGCCACACAGCTCCAGCACCCCCACCACGCTCTCGAGCCCCAGCCTCAGAGCGGGTGCTGAGTACCAGTGATGGAGCCTGCTCTGGAATGGCGGTGTGACTGTGGGGCGCCGTGTCCCCACTCTTCCCCCTCCTCCCATATCCCTTTTCTGGCCCCCCTGGAGTCAGCTCCTCCCAGGCACACTCACTCTGGACCCGGATCACTGCTTCCAAGGAGCGCACGGCATTGGGGTTCGGCTTCTGCCTCATGCTCTCCTCTGGGAGGGGATCCAGCTGCAGGGACAAACGCCAGCCAGGCCGTTAGTGCTGCTTCCGGCCAGGAGGGGAGCTCAGTGCAGAGAGTTGTGCAATCCCCCGCTCAGCCCTGGGGGCAGCGCAGCCGGAACACACTGCAACTTGTGGCTGGCCCTGTGATGGAACGCTGGGCTGTGGGGCAGCCGGGGTCGCAGCCGCGCCCTGCTGCCCTACATGGAGGTTCTGGGATACTTGGGGCCGGCCTATTAGATAGGCACCAGGCTGGCTTTAGGGATGCTGAACAGTATGTCCTGCTTCAGGGAGATGGAAGAGGAGCAGACTGGTGGGGACCACAGGGCCTGTCATAACAGATCAGCCTTGTCCTGCCCCCACATGGGCCCCCCAATGCTGCAGGAGACAGCAGGCCCCTGCAGAGGATAGCAGGCTGTGGGCAAAGGGGGTACCCTGCTGTGTGGCAGTGTCCAGTAGACAGGAGCTGGGCGAGTCACGCATAGGTGCTCGACCCCCACCGCCCCTGGCCCCGCTCCTGCCCCACTTCTTCCTGCCCCTGCACTGCCTTTGCCCCACCCCCATTCCACCCCTTCCCCAAAGTCTCCGCCCCCCTGCCTTTTCCAACCCCAGCCCTGCCCCCTTCCCGCCCTCATTCCCCCAAGTCCCCGCCCCTGCCCTGCCTCTTCTCCGCCTCCTCCCCTGAGCACGCCATGTCCCCGCTCCTCCCCCCCCCCCCCGGAAAGTCCTAAGTGCTGCCAAACAGCTGTTAGGCGGCCGGGGGGGGCCCTAGAAGGGGGGTGGGAGGACATGGCGCGGGGGGGGGGGAGAAGGAGGCGAGGGGGGGGAGCTTGGCTGCCGGTGGGTGCAGAAATTAGCACCCGCTAATTTTTCCCCATGGGTGCTCCAGCCCCGGAGCACCCATGGAGTCAGCACCTGTGGGCGAGTGCATCTCCCCTAACTTCCATGGGATCCAGCCCCAGGATTTGCCTCACTTGCCTCTTGCCAGTTCCACAGGGCAGCAACCACTGGGGCAGGGCCAGGGAGCTCGGGCTGCCTCCCAGCTCCGCTGCCCTGACCACTGGGGTTGGGAGGAGCACATGCCAGAGCTCGCGGCCTCACCTCATTGCCCAGCAGGGCGGACACACAGGCCTCTGAGGCATCGCAGATGGCCGTGAGGTCATGGCCCCCTTCCAGGGCGAGGACGATGGCTCCTCCTGCCAGACTCATCAGCTGTCGGGTCATGTAGCCGAAGCCTAAGGAGGAAGAAGCCAAAGGGGCAGCCTGTCAGCCACCCTGCTGCACTGATCATGGCCAGGCACATGCCTGCTTTGCAGACTGCCCTGACTACCAGGAGCGGGGCTGACAGGGGCAAGCAGCTGGCATTGGACCCCAGCCCAGACCATCAGCCTCGGGGACTCTGTATCCCCGGGACCATGTGTGCCAGTGACTGGGGCAACAGGCTGACCTGCCTGGTGAGGCTGGTCAGCTCCCCCATGGCTTCCCCATCCTGCTGAGAGGGGCCTTAACGAGCACGCAGCCAGCAGGGCTGAGCCACTCAGTTCAGGACTCTCTGGCTAATGCCAAAGTGCCAGAGAGCAAATGGGGGTGGCTGCTGCATCACAGAGCACAGGCCTGTGCTGCTATTCCAATAACCCCCCAGGAGCAGCCCCCTCCTGCCCTGGCCTTTGCTACGTGGAGAGCCCCTCTGGGCCAGTGCCGGCCACGGGAGCAGCCCCTGGAGCAGCTCTCCCCTCCTCAGAGCGCTTCCACACTGGGAGCACATTCCTCCCCTGCTGGCCTCCCATAGCAGCTCCTGAACCGTCCTGTTCCGGGCAGACCCAGTCCTGGCTTGCTTTCTAACCTGCCAGTGCACAAGCATCAACTGCAGCTCCTTACATTTGGCAGAGACTTTGTAGCCTCCCAGCGGTGGCGGGTGGCCGTCGGCTGCGTCAAACCCTGCAGACACCAGCACCACGTCCGGGGAGAACTCGTGGGCGATCGGCATCACGACAGTTCTGACAGGGAAGAAAACATACATTCAGCCAGGGCAACGGCCTGGGGCTGAGCACACGGCAGGGGCTGGGCCGCCTGGCTTCCAGTCTCAGCTCTGACACTGACGCAGCTAGAGTGGCATTAGCAGGGAACTGCAGGGGGAGCAGCATCCACAGAGCTGGACGACACAACGAATCTCTGCACAAAACTGCAGCCGAGCACACGGCCTTCTCTCCCTACACCTCTGCCCCAGGAAAAGGCCCCTCTGGGACGGTGCAGTGGTGACAGGTGCTGCACAAACTCTGTGATTAGAACTTTAAAGACAAACACACAAAAGGTACCCTAGAGCAGGTGTCAAACTCTAGGCCACAGGCCAGAACTGTCCTGCTCGATGGAGCCCCTGTGACATGCGCTGGTTTGGCAGGATCTATGCTTTCCAGCCCTCAGGGTAGTGAAGCTGGCCTTCTCAACATAACCTGTGTACCAATGCAGACGTCTTCTGGAGCCTGCAGACAGCCTGAAACAATGGCTCTGGGAGGTGTGAACTCTTTCCCATTCAGAGATGGAGTGTTCACTCTGAAGAGTAATGATTACACTTAATATGTCACGGCTAACTAGTTGTTGCTGATCATTTTATCAGGTGGGTTGTGAATGGAGTGGGCACTTGCCGCTGATGGTGGAGGGAGAGGGAGGAAATTGGGATCTGCGCCAGGAAAGGAAGCGAGGAAACATCTGGCCAGGGCTGGAGGTGGGGAAGGAAGAGGTGTTTCGGGAAGAAAAGGCTGAGGCCTACTGAGCGACACTGAAGAGAATGTCTGGGTTAGTTGGTGCATGAAGGTCGCACAGCCCCCTTGTCAATAATGGGGGCTGGGGGCTGAGGGTCCCGCATGTACATCCCAGAGCACAAATCCACATGGATCCTGGCTCCCTCCTAAAGGGCCTATGCCTCTAACAGAGAGACAGACAGACATATACTATGGACAGCACAGCCAGACACTGCACATCCCACAGGGATAGAGAGCAAACCACGGGAACACTGGATCCCAGACACAGACAATGTCCGTTCAAAGGAGCAACTCCAGCATGGCCAGATTCCCTGGGTCTGTGCGCTGGCCCCTCTCCAGCAGATCCCAGCTGGGAGCCTAAGGCCATGCTCCTGGGGACAGCAAGCGAAGCCAGTTTCAGCTGCAGGCAGGTGGGGAACAAAAGGGAAGTGACCAGGCTGTCGGTTCAAAGGGCAGGATATTCCGTGGGCTCCCTGGAAATGCAGCCTCTCAGAGGGGCTGCTGCTGCTCACAGGCACTCTGGGGCTGGATCAGACTCTCTTCCCCTTTCAGCCCTGCTGCAGTAGGAGACATGGCTGCCCTAGGGCTCTGGGAAGGAGGAGGTCCTGGACAAAGCAGGGCAAGACCTAGGCAGGTCTGTGGACAGCACATTGGCCAGAAGCGTTGAGTGGCCCATGGGTGGGCTGACTCCAGCACTGGCGAGGCCAGGGGGCCTGGGAGTGAGTGGAGATCACATTGCTGTGTAAACAGAGAGCTATTTATAGAGTCTTTCGAGTAAAAGCAAAGCACGGGTGTGGGAGCAGAGGGGATGACTGCCATGAGCCATGGCCATGTGCGCTGGGCTGGCTCACACAGCGCCTGCAGCTCCCAGCTGGTGCTTAGCTGAGCCAACATAGCTCCTTAACGCCCTGGGCCGGGTCAGGGAGAGGGGCTGTTCCAGCAAGGGTGGTCCCCTGTTGTCTCCCCCTGACACAGGGGATCTGTGCATCTTCCCAAGTGGATGGGGTTGCATCTTTCCAACCCCCCGCCCTACTTTGGGCTGCCCCTTCAGACCCACTCCTGCATTGGGCTGCCCCCTTTGGGGCCACCCAAACCTCCCTGATTTGGGCTGCTCCCAAGGTCCTCCCAAGAGGCAGGATTCCCAAGGGAGTCACTAACCATCCCCTGCGGGAGCAGCCAATACTGCCCCTGCCCGCGGGCAGCTACTGGGTGCCATGCAGAGAATGCCAGCAGCAGCCTGTGCTGGCATGGGCTCGCCCCAGTCTGCAGAGGGACTGGCTCAGAGTCCTGGCTGCGATCCTGGCCTAACAGTAACCCAATACCCAACTGTGCTGTGCACAGGGTCGCTGAAGCCCCTGGGCTGATGTGCTTCACACCAATGCCCCCCACGCCTCATTCCCCTGCAGTGCTCCTAGTAGGACTATGAGGAGCCCCAGGAAGCCATGCGACCAGCTGCCTCTGGATGGAACCCCAAGCCCTGCCAAACCCCAGCGGGACTGCGGGGGGACCTGTGCCCAAGCCACGCTGCCCACCCACCTAGCACTTCCTGCCTGTCTGGTGCTCCAGGGCTAGGGGGGACTCTGGGCTCCAGCGGGGGGGGGGGGAGGGGAGGAAGGGGGCTGGGGGCTAGCCTTCCCCATGGGACAGTTGGGATGGGACACGGCTGGG
This sequence comes from Emys orbicularis, assembly GCF_028017835.1. Lineage (NCBI taxonomy): Eukaryota > Metazoa > Chordata > Testudines > Emydidae > Emys > Emys orbicularis. The sequence continues at coordinate 7,141,974 of NC_088701.1, read as the reverse complement.
GACAAAAGGGAAGGGGGGCTTTGGGGTAGAGATGGGGAGGGGTGCGGCTGGGGACAACCAGGGAGGGAGGCGTTGGAGTAGAGATGGGGAGGGGTGCAGCTGGGGACAGAAGGGGAGGGGGTGGCTGGGGACAGAAGGGGAGGGGGGTGGCTGGGAAGAGACAGGGAGGGGTGTGACTGGGGACAGCCGGGGAGGGGGGCGTTGGGGTAGAGATGGGGAGGGGCGCGGCTGGGGACAGCCGGGGAGGGGGGCGTTGGGGTAGAGATGGGGAGGGGCGCGGCTGGGGACAGAAGGGGAGGGGCATGGCTGAAGACAGCCAGGGAGGGGCACGGCTGGGAAGAGATGGGGAGGTGCGGCTAGGGACAGCCAGGGAGGGGCGCAGCTGGGGACAGAAGGGGTGGGGGAAGGGCTGGGGACAGCCAGGGAGGGGCGTGGTCGGGGACAGAAGGGGAGGGGCATGGCTGAAGACAGCCAGGGAGGGGCGCAGCTGGGAAGAGATGGGGAGGTGCGGTTGGGGACAGCCAGGGAGGGGCGCAGCTGGGAAGAGATGGGGAGGTGCGGTTGGGGACAGCCAGGGAGGGGCGTGGTTGGGGACAGAAGGGGAGGGGGGCGTGGGGGTAGAGATGGAGAGGGGCGCGGCTGGGGACAGAAGGGGAGGGGGGCGTTGGGGTAGAGATGGGGAGGGGTGCAGCTAGGGTGACCAGACATCGCGATAAAATCGGGACCGTCCCGATTTTTAGCTGTTTGTCCCACATCCCGAACAATCTCTGGTCGGGACGCCAGCAGTTTTTTGGGTTTTTTTGCTCCCCCAGTGCAGCTGGGGACAGAAGGGGAGGGGGGTGTTGGGGTACAGATGGGGAGGGACGTGGCTGGGGACAGCCAGGGAGGGAGGCGTTGGAGTAGAGATGGGGAGGGGTGCGACTGGGCACAGAACGGGAGGGGCGCGGCTGGGGTCAGAAGGGGAGGAGTGTGGCTGGGGACAGCCAGGGAGGGGCACAGCTGGGGACAGAAGGGAGGGGGATGGCGGGGAAGAGATGGGGGGGAGGCGTGGCTCGGAACAGAGCCACCCAAAGGAAGGCTACCTGAAAGCCGCCAAGTACTCCGGATCCCCCATGGGTGGGTCGAGCCCACCAGTCCAAGCCACATTGACATTAAATCCCTCGCCAGCGCCAGAGCCAACCTGGAAGACAGAAAGGAAGAACGCTGCAGCAGAGGGCATGGTGTTCAATGGCAGGGCCCGCCGTGCCACGCCAGGGAAGCTCTTAGCTACACGCTCCCCAGCCAGGATTGGCTACAGCGATGCCAGACTGGAGACCCACGTAGTCCACAGCCGGTCCCTGGGCTCAGGCTCCAGCCCAGGGCAATGGCTCCACCTCAGAGGAATTGTCAAAGCAGAGCCCTTGATGCGCAGTAAGGAGTTGTGGTGTTTCCCTATGGCATGTCACCCCTTGTGCTTTGCACACTCTCCACTGCAAGCCAGGGTGGGTCATGACAGCTGCTTTACCTGGGCTCAGCAGCGCTTGGGGACTGTCTGGGACAGGAAGTGGAGGGGAATCCTGCCGCCCGCCGAAGCTCGTCTACGGGATGTTTAGAATTAACCGTTGGAATTGATTCCCCAGGGGCGTGGGGGATTTGTCCGTCCTTCACAGCCTGTCAACTGAGCCTGGCTTGACAGCGAGATCTGGGTTGGGGGGCAGGAGTCACTGTGCGGAACCTCTGGCCTGGGAGGTGCTGGAGCTGAGACGGGGCAGTCAGAACGGTGCATCAAGGCCTTGACATCCCTAAAATAATAATCCCCAGTGGGATTCCTGCAGGGGAAGCTCCAGGGGCCCAAGTCAGGGTTGCTCTGCACCTGTGCGATGGCTGCACAAGGTGAGGCTGGCAGTGAGGGGTGGGGGGGTGACTTGATGGACATGATGACGGTGGTGGATCTCAGTGCAGTCTGCTGCTGAAATGGTGTTCTCAGCCAGACGGGGAGCCCCCCAGGCCTTGTCCTGCAAAGCTGGGTGTGTTCGGAGGGAGGAGCTGACACTCATTCCGGGGACAAACACCATCAGCAGCTGCCACGTGACACCGTGGGCCGGGCATAGGCAGGAAGACATGGAGGAGAAAACAGCTCATAATGTGCTTAGTAACCACAGCTACTGGCTAAGCATCATAAACCGCCCTCAGCAGCTCTGCCATCCCCCTGGACGAGGGACGGGAGCTCGGCCTGCCTCACCGCTCAGCACAAAGCCCCTCGAAAGTACATTGTAAAGGATGAGGGACTGGACGGTATCTGTGTTCTGCCTTTCCCCCTCCTCAGCCATGCTCCCCCAGCCAGGCTGGCCTCCAGGGCACTGCAGGGAGAACACGGCTGGGTATGGGCTGCTGCAGCACAGCCTTGGGGGAGCTGTGCAGAGTACCCGGCCCTGAGGTCAGGGGCAGCACGGCCTTGGGGGCTTTGCAGAGCACACAGCCCTTGGGGGGGCCGGACAGCCTTGGGGGAGCTGCGCAGAGCATAGAGCCCTGGGGGTTGGGGGCAGGATGGCCTTGGGCAAGCTGTGCTGAGCACCCAGCCCTGGGGGAGGGGGTGGCCTGGGGAATTCTTTACCGCAGAAGCTAAGCAGAGCTCAGCCAAGGACAGCAGAGAGGTGCCGGGTGCTCTCGAGTGAGCAAAGCAGTACAGACCTGCTCAGCCTCCCTCACCCTGGCCAGCCTCCTCTGATCAGACCCCACCCAGCCTCCCCAACCAACAGGAGCCATGTGGCCCTGCCCAAGCTTCCCCAATCAACCCAAGACTTTACCAAACTTCCCCTCTGCCCATCTCTTGTCCAAGCTTACCCAATTCCTGCCCCCATCTCCACCCGACCTTCCCCGGTGATCCCAGGGACCCCTCCAACCTCCCACAGCTTCCTACCCTACACAGGACCAACCCCAGCTCCCCTGGCCCTGCTGTGGTCACCCTGTGCTCACCCGATTTCCTAGAGTTTAAGACCAGAAGGGACCATCATCACCATCTGGTCTGAGCCCCTGCATCGCATGCCCAGCCCATGGGATCCACCAAGGGTGTCCTGCCTCTGGCCCAATACATCTGGTTGAGCCAGAACAGATCTTGTAGAAAGTGACAGCCAGACTCCGAGCAATGGAGAACTCTCCCCATCCCTAGGGGAGATGTTCCGATGGCTAACTGCCCCCCCCCCCGCCCCCGCTTAAACATTCACACCCTATTTCCAGTGTGAATTTGCCTGGCTTCAGCTCCAGCCATTGGATTTCATTCAGCCTTTGTCTCCAAGATTAAAGAGCTCCCTGCTCTCCGAAATCTCCTCCCCATGTGCATGCTTCCAGGCCTGGGTCGATTCTTCCCTGCTCTCTGTTAAGCTAAGGATCTGCCACTCCTTCAGCCCCTCGACCTCACACAGGGTTGCCAGGGCTGGGATGGTTCCTGGAGCTTTTCTCTGAACGTCCCTTTTGCCACCATTCGTCTCCAGGTGTGGGCTCCTGGCTCTAGAGCGCAGACCTGCCCCAAACTTGACAGGCTCCACCTGGCCGGGAGCACGAGTGCAACACTGGCTCTCGGCAGTCGTCCACGTGAGCCATGCGTGATGCACAAGTGCTCATAAGAAAGGAGTGCAAAAGGGGTCAGAGTGAATCCATTCAACAGGGCATCTGGCTAGCTCTTCTCCTGCCACGCTCCAGCTTGGGCACCCCCATGCTCTGCCCCTCGCATGCTGCCCCCATTCCCATGTCTCCCAGAGGTATGCGGAGCTGAGGTAACCTGGGAAGGGCTCAGAGGCTAATGCTCTCACCTCGTCAGCTGCCCCACTGCCGGGGAAGAAGTTGCCATCGTCATGGCGATGTAACGAAATGTAGAGAATGTCTGGGTCTTTGTAGAACACTTGCTGGGTGCCGTTGCCATGGTGAACATCCTGTGTGAGAGAGAGGCTGTGAGCGAGCTCCTCACCCTCTGTCCATGGGATGGCCCTAGAGTCAGGAGCCCAGAAGAGTCCAGGCAGCACAGGGACTGCCCAGACCTCTGCCAAGTGTCTTCTAGGCAGATGGACTAAGGATATAAAACAGGGGACAGTGGCACCAGGCTTTGGCCTTTCTCCTCCCCCATCTACACTGGAAGCATCAAGAACACTGAGAAGATGAAGACTTCAACTGAGGAGACTGGTCCAGGCTTAAGGGAGAGGCCTGTGTATTAAAAACTGTAACATCCAGTGGGGTGAGAAAATTGCTTGATCTAAATACTGCCTAGTGTAATAAGGTTTCAGATTTAGACTGTGCGCTTATCTTTTATTTCCTTTGGTAACTATCTCTGACCTTTTATGCCTGTCACTTATAATCACTTAAAATCTAGCTTTCTGTAGTTAATAAAACTGTTTTATACTTTACCTAAAACAGTGCATTTTGCTTGAAGTGCTTGGGAAATCCCAGCTCAGTTTACAAAAGCTGGTACATGTCCTTTCCACATTGATGCTTCTGGCCAGGGCAGGACGGTACAGTTCTGGGGTGTAAGGCTGGGGAGCTGGGGGGAATTAGCTGGTGCATTTCTCTGTGTAATTCATGAGTGGCTTTGGGTGCCTTCATGCAATCTAGCTGGGTGTGGGACTCCACGTGCTGTTACGCTGAGTGATAACAGCGCCTGGAAGAGTTTGCTGCTTGTCACTAGCAAAGCATTGTGTGAGACAGCTCGGGCAGGAGAGTTAAGGGGGCACAGCGGTACCCTATTTCCAGGTTGCACCCTGGGGATCCTGCCACACCCACTCACACAGCTCTGCCAGTGCCCCTCAATCCCAACCTGCAGCCCCCTGCTAACCCACCCCACCCACAGCTCTGCCGGTGCCCCTCAATCCTGACCCACAGCCCCCTCCTAACCCACCCACTTAGCTCTGCCAGTGCCTCTCAATCCTGACCCGCGGCTGCCTACTAACCCACACACTCAACCCCATCCCACAACCCCTATCTGCAAAGCCACTGGCCTCGAAGGCAGGACAACGCTGTACTATCAGTGTACATACAGATCACTGGGGACATGTGGCTTGTGGCATCACATACAGCGGACTGGGCTCTGCCCGGAGCTAGCTAGCTGGGAGGAACAGCTCCAGCCTGAGGAGAGGACAGAGTGGGGAGAAAGCAGGGGGCCAGTGGGGCTGGAGGAGACTCACCCAGTCCACAATGAGGATCTTGCTGAGCTTCCCCTTCTGCTGCAGCTGCTTAGCAGCGATTGCCACTGAGTTGAAAAAGCAGAAACCCCTGCAAGGAGGGAAGAGTAGGAGCTGGTCAGTGCCTAGGCACCCTCCCCAAGCAGCCACTGCATCCTCCGAGACAGCCACTACCCTACCCGTGCATGAGGGTTCTCCCGCCCCTCCATACGGGTGGGTTCTCCCCACTCCACCCACTGCCCTCTGGACGGAGTGGATTCTCCCCCCTCCAACCACTGCCCTCTTGGCGGGGTGGGTTTTCCCCTCCCATCACTGCCTCCATGGGGTGGGTTCTCCCCTCCCCCCTGCCCACTGCTTGTCAGTCCCACTCTGCACAATGGGGAGCCAAGGTTGGAGGCTGGTAGCTCAGCAGGGACTCCCAGCCTGAGCTGCTCCTGGCCTGTATGACTAGCTACTACAGCACATGGGATCCGTGTCCTTTCCAGCCTACTCCTGATGGGAGGAGCCTGGCAGTGAGCTGGCCTGGCCCAGACTCCTCGGGCGGGAAGCAGACAGGGTCAGGAGGCAGATGATGGCTCTTACATGGCTGTGGAAGGGTCCGCATGGTGTCCTGGGGGTCGCACCACAGCAAAACCGTTCTGGGGGCAAGACAAAGAACGTGATTGTGGGGCCGTTATTGCCCACCTCTGCCCCCACCCCGGGTCACAGGCCAGACTTGCCCTGAGGGTGTCAGGGGGTGCTTTGTCCAACCCCAACGCAGTCTGGAGGACCCCAAGGTGACCCTCTCACCCACACACAGAAGTGCCTGGACTTGCCTGGCCCCACAGCCCAGGAGACTCTTCCTCAGCCCTGGGGCCCCTGCATGGAGCACGCCAACATTAGACCCCGGGTGGCTCCAGTCGTGGCACTCAGGGGTGTGAAACCTGCCCCTGCACTCTCGTGCCAGATCCTGCTGTCAGTGGCCCTCTCCCAGACGGGCTCTTGGTGCTGGCGCTGGGCGGGGCAGGCTGTCATTCACTCCCATGCTGAATGAGCATCTCTCTCTTGGCTTGAGCTAGAGGGCAAGTCTGTCATTTCCAGGGGGCACCAGGCCCTGCTGCCTCTGCTTCTGAGCTGGCTGCCTGCACGAGCCCTCTAATCACTAAGACAAGCCCGCTGATCCTGCCAGCGCTCCCCATTGCCCCACCCAGATGAAGTCCAGGTACCTCTGGCTTCCAGAGGGAAGTGTCCTGGGGCTTGCTGTCCAGGGTCCCAGACTCTGATGGGCACATGCCAGGGCCTGGAGCCATCACCGAGATCCACACAGGAGGGCGAGAGCACCCCCATGAGTCCCCATCAGCCAGGGGACTGGCCAGGGGTCCCCACCCCAGACACTGGCACGATGCCAGCGCTCATTTCCTGGCCTCCTCCTACCTTGAGCTCCCTTGTGGCCACCTTGAAGGCCAGGTCAGTGACGCTACCAGCGGCCCAGCGGGCGGCGTTGGAGGAGTGCAACTCGTTCCAGATAGTGTCGCTATCCACCTGGAAGCAAGTGGATAAAAAAGCAGTGAGTGGGGCAGGCCGCCCCTGCCGGAGCTGGGCATGGGGGAGTCTCTACAGAGGGACCAAAGCATGAAATGTGGGCTGGCTCTGGCAGCAGCACACTGGCTGGCTGCTCGGTACCAACGGAGGGCAGCCGAAAGTGACCGAACCCCCAAACTCCACTTCCCAAGCCAGTCGGGCAGGCCTCTGCACGTCGAGTCCCCAGGCTGGGCCAGCTATCCAAGGCCACCAGCTCCCCGCATGGCCCAGCCCTTAGCTGAGCAGGGCCAGAGGCGGGGGGAGTCCATTGCGGGCTGGGGCAGGGATGGAGAAAATGCATTTTACCTTCTTTATTTTATTTTACTGTTTAAACAAACATCTTGGTTTGATCAGGATCACGTCATGGGCCGAGCCAGAGCGGAAACCTCAGAGTCTCTTCTGATCAAGTCCATGTGTGCGGCTCAAACGCCCCCTCTGCCCACTGACAGGGGGCAGCGTCCAGCCGAGGAGCCTTCGCTCTCCTGCTCTGCCTGGGGGGATGGGATGGGCAAGAGGGGAGGCCGAGCAGAAGAGAGAGCAGATGGGACGGAGGGAGCCAGTGACCCAGCAGCAAGGGCAGGGGCGGAGGAGAGCCAGAGCAGGGAGTGGGAAGGCGAGGAGAGAGTGAGACCCTTCCTGAAAGAGAGAGAGACAGAGAGAGAAGAGGAGAGGAGAGGAGAGTGCAGTGAATGGACAGAAACCAGGGCAGCAAGCTGCGAAAGGAGAGAGGCAGCAGGGGTGTCTGGAGCATTGGGCAAGGTGGACGGCTGGTTTGCTCTCCCCCAGTGATACTGCTCTGCCCCTGCCCCACTCGGGACCCACCCTGCTCCCCTGACCTGCCTGGGCTGGGACCATTCCTGCACTGCCCCCACCCCCAGCCCAGGCCTCTGTGAGCCAAATGCTTTTGGCGATCGGGGCTCCAGGCTGGCAGGGCCTGGCTGAGCCCTCCCAGCCATGTCACGGGGCACTGAACAGCTGATGGGGGGTCACTCTGACCCTGGGATCCCATTGCCTGGAGCTGACCATGGTCCCTTGCACTATTCCATGCCCAGAGAGTCCATGGCTTCCTCAGATGCCACATAATCCTGGGGCCAGCGTGGCTGGCTAGGCCCTGCTCCCACCCACAGGGCGAGGGCAGGGGAGCTGTGTGACTGAGCCCCAGGTTTCCTGAGCCGAGGCCTCTGTCTTCGCCTTGGGAAGGGGGGCTCCTGTTCTGTCCAGCCTGCGCAAGGGGCCTAGCACCTTGAGCCACTCACCGCAAGTCTTCTCCCCCAAGTCCCCCAAGGCAGAGCCTGACACTTACCCCCACCCCCCCACAGGGCAGCATGACGAACATCCTCTGCGACAGGATCCCTGCAAGAGAGAGAGGCTGTCAGGGACCAGGGTGGGAGGGCATGGGGGGGCGCTGTAGGTTGACAGGCAGGCAGCAGGAGCAGCTAGGGGTGGGGGGGGGGGGCAAGAGGGTAGGAGGTGCCTGGAGTGTGAGGGGGACAGGAGGCACCCAGGAGGAGGGGGATATGGGGGGCAGGAGGCACCTGGCCTGGCTGCTTGGCGAGAGTTCGGCTTTGCTTTTCAGCATCTGGTGGAGGTGCGTGGCCAGGGCTGGACTGAGCCCGGAGCAGCAGGCGCCTGGGAAGGTGAAGGGGTGTGTACTACACAGGGAAGATGCAGGGTGCTGAGTGCCGTGCAGAGTCCAGGAGTGGGAGGGTCTGGAGAGCTGGGGCAGAGGAGGTTGGTGGCAGGATTGGGGCCAGCTGTCACAGCTGCATGCGTCTGGCAGTGTCATGGGGGCATTGGGTATTGCTCCTAGCCCTCCCCAGGAGTCGGGGCACCCCATCGGGCTATTCCCCAGTCCTCTCCTATGAAGGGTTCCTGCCAGGGACCTCAGAAGCCTGTTCCATCTGCGCCGCCAGGCGAGGGTAGTTGAGTTTAGGAGAATCATCCTGGCCCAGCTGCAATCCCACATCCTCTTGGCTTGGGCTGAGTACCCCCAAGCTACCTGCAATGGGGGCACGGTGATGAACTAGAGCCAGCACCCCACCTCCCTGGGGCTAGTGCCATGGCACACAGGATGATGGCGACTTCATCCAGTGCTCTGGGCTTAGCCTGGCCATGTCCACTCCACATTCTGCCTCCAGCTCTGCCCCTGGGGTGGCATTTACCCAGCGCAATGCCAAGGTGCAAGGCAGCAGAGACCCAGCCCTGGTGTGCCCTGCGGCCTGCATTCTCCCTGCAGCCTAGGAAGCCAACCTGCTCAGCTAGTGCGGCTGCACTTGGGTCCAGATTTTCCAATGTGCCTAACTCCCAGCAGCTCCCTCTGTGACCTGGCCCTTAGCCCCTAAACAGAGAGCAGAGCGCATTAGGGGGCTCTACGGATCAGTGCTTGTGGGGGAGGGTTGGGGTCCAGTGCAGAGAAACGGAGAGGATGGGGCTAAAGTTGCCCAGTGCCCGGAGTGTGTGACCCAGGGACAGCCCCCAGATGGCTACGTGTCTGGGGCAGCGGGGCCACCAGTGTCCCGAGGAGGCAGCTTGCTGGCCTCTGCGGGGGGAGGGGTGGCCCTGTCTCCTACCTGCCAGTTTCCCGTTGTCCAGTTTGAGGCGATTGAGGGGATTGGTGCCGTAGAGGAAGACGTGGCGCTCAGTGTGCACTGACTGCAGCTCCTCCAGGGTTGCCTTGCGCCCCCGCAGACACTGGCAACAAATGGGAGCAGGGCAAGTTAGCAGCATTGGGAGGGAAGAACGGGAGGCAGGGATGGGCATTACTCCCCTGCGTGCCCACATGCCACTGCCCGCAGAAATCCCAGTCCCTGCCCTCAGCTGGAGAAATAACGGCCTGAATGAGAGCTGCAGGCTGGGACCAACATCTAAGCACCAGGAAGGGGGGCCTGGCGGTGGATCTGTTGGGGTCTGGGAGTCCCTGGGGGCTCAGCGTGCCAGCCTCACACCCAGGCCCCCTCCCAGCCCCTGGGGGCTCAGCATGCCAGCCCCCCACTCAACCCCCTCCCAGCCCCTGGGGGCTCAGCGTGCCAGCCCCTCTCTCAAGGACTTGCTTGGTCTTTACGGTCTCAGCTTTCTTTCAAACCAATTGCAAGGCCCTGTCTGCACAGCAGTTGCACCGGTTCAAAACTGATGGTAGTTAAATGGGCGAGGACCTGGCCTTGCCGCTTTGAGCTAAATCGGTTTGAACGGGATTGAGGCCTTGTCTACATGCAAAGGCTGTAGCACTTAACTGTACCAGCGTGAGGAGATTGAGGGAGCTGGTGCATTGGCAGGTCCACTGCTCACCTGGGTCCAGTGAGCCCAGACAGGGTGGGGAGAGGGCACCATTATCCCAGTATAACTGGGTCTGCACTGGGGCTGTACCCGTAGAATTGCTGCAGTAACCCTGCCCCCCCCGTGGCTCCATCAGGACACATGCAGTGTGCAGAGCAGGCCTTCACTTGGGCTAAGCACGCCAACCCCAGCCGTTTGCCCCAGTGTAACTAGACCAAAGGCTCATCCCCAGAGCAGTCCCAGGCAGGTGAGAAAGTCCAGCACTGTCATTCTCCCAGCAGAGGCGCTCTGATCAGAGGGGCCTTTGGCAGTTTAGCTTATGTGACTTTGGAAGTGTTTTAAAACCAAACTGGTGCTGGCACTGGGAGAGCACACGCGGTTTAGCTGTGCTGGGAGGCAGGGACGGACACTCCCTGGGACACCAGGTAACACTCTCCTGTGTAGGCAAACCCCAATCTAGTGAGACTAAGGCCACATCTACACTACAGAATTATGTCGATCTAGCTTACGTTGGCATACAGCCACCACACTATTAAATGGCTTGGCTCCTTGGGTCGGCGGTGCGTGTCCTCACCAGGAGCACTTGTATCCATTGTGCTGTCAGCGTGGGGCATTGTGGGACGGCTCTTGGAGCCAGTAACAGTCGACGTAAGCAATGCAGAGTCTACACCAGGGGTCGGCAACCTACGGCACGCGTGCCAAACACGGCACGCGAGCCGATTTTGAGTGGCACGCTGCCTGCCCGGTGAGAGGAGGAGGAGGGGCGGAGGGGCCGGAAAGCGCCACGCTGGGGAAAGAAGGGGGAGGAGGGAAGCTTGGCTGCCGCAGGACCAAGCTTCTGCCTCCTGCCCCTGCAGGGGAGAGCTGTGGGAGGGGGAGGGGGGTCCCGGCCCCCCCGCCCACCGCTCTCTCCTGCGGGGGCAGGAGGCCGAAGCTTGGTCCTGTGGCAGCCACGCTCCCCCCCCCCCCCCGTTTCTTCCCACAACGTGGCGCATTCCGGCCCCTCCTCCGCCCCCCTCTGCGGAGCAGAGCCGAGCGGCAGCGTGCTGGCTGCTCCGTAGAGCAGGCAGAGAGAGGTAGGGACGGGCCTGGGGGAAGGGGGTGGAACAGGGCATATCCCTCCCAGCCCCCTGCCTTGAGCCGCTCAGGGCAGGGGGCTGGGAGCACCCCCACGAGCCGAGCACCCCACCCCTCTGCCCTGAACCCCCCACACACCCTCCAGCCTTCTGCCCTGCACCCCCCCACACACCCCAGCCTTCTGCCCTGACCTCCCCCCAACACCCAGCCTTCTGCCCTGCACCCCCCACACACCCTCCAGCCCTCTGCCCTGCACCCCCCACACACCCTCCAGCCCTCTGCCCTGCACCCCCCACACACCCTCCAGCCTTCTGCCCTGCACCTCCACACATACCCCAGCCCTCTGCCCTGCACCTCCACACCCCCCCCAGCCCTCTGCCCTGAACCCCCCCCACACCCAGCCTTGTGCCCTGCATCTCCACCCCCCCACACCCAGCCTTGTGCCCTGCACCTCCACACACACCCCAGCCCTCTGCCCTGACCCTCCCCACACACACCCAGCCTTCTGCCCTGCACCTCCACACCCCCCCCAGCCCTCTGCCCTGACCTCGAGTCACCCCACTCAGCCCGCTGCAGGCCTAGGTGAACAGAACCCCAGGCCGGCAGCAGGCTGAGTGGGCTGGCGGCGTAAGATCAGCATTTTAATTTAATTTTAAAGGAAGCTTCTTAAACATTTTGAAAACATTGTTTACTTTACATACAACAATAGTTTAGTTATATAATATAGACTTATAGAGCGAGACCTTCTAAAAAACGTTAACATGTATTACCGGCACGCGAAACCTTAAATTAAAGTGAATAAATGAAGACTCGGCACACCACTTCTGAGAGGTTGCCTATCCCTGGTCTACACCGACCCTGCGTCGACCTAATGACATCGACTGTGACTGCGCTGCTCGGGGACGGGGTGTTACTAAGGTGGTGAAGAGGGGCCCTCATGTTGGCGGGAGCCAAATTTAAGTGAAAACACGTCCATAGGTAGGTCGACGCCAGGCAGCTTACATTGACCTAACCACGTAGTGCAGACCAGACCTGCTGCAAGCTTTCTAAGGCTGTACATGGACAAGGCTTGAGTTTGCAGGGTCTGAGATGGGGGAACCACCTCAGCAGGGGCTAACACAGATACCTGTGATGATACGTAACGTCCATGCTCTCCGCTAGGTCCCAGCTGTGCAAAGCATGGGGAAGGAGGAGGGTCAGCAGGACCAGAGGGATGGAACAGGGCCAGGAGCCAGAGGAGAGAAGCAGAGCCAGGAGCTTTGTGGGCAGCGTGCGTGATTGGGAAGCATCCATGTCTCTCTCCTGGATATCAGTGGGCACTGACCCGCGCTTGGAGAACTTGATCCAAGTGTTTCATGCTTTTCTCACCAGAAATGAGTGAAACCCCTTGCAATTTCCTCTTACAAAGGCAGGCAGGACTCATGATTGTTGTGAGTCTTGGCTCCTCTGGGGCAGACCCAGAGCCCCCGCCTCTGCACCACCTGGGCCTTCCTGATGTAAGCTGCCCATCCTGTCTGAGGCCTCCCTCAGCTTTGGCAGGACAAGCTCAGCCCACACTCTCTCACTTACCTCACACTGGCTGCGCAGACCCCGCTCTTGCAGGCGGGACCAGATGCTCTGAATTCTCCCAGCATGCTCAGGGTGGTTGCTGTTGTCCCCGCAGGAGCACTGGTGTTTGAGCATCACGGAGTCATACACGAGCCCTGAAACACAACAGCAGGTGGGGGTGTTAGGGGACACCCGCCCTGCTATGATCTCTGTCACCCCGGTGCAGTGCCGGGCTCAGCTCCACGATGCTGCTGCACTCACAGCCCAGGCTGCTGCTCTCTCCTGGGCACCTGACCATCTGCACAGGCTCCCTCCTGGCCGTGTCTGAATGGGAGTCCATGACCGAGCGTGATGGCCCCCAGGACTGGGTTGCTGCACAGGGCCCAGCGTGGAGCTCCCCTACGACACGCCTGCCTCCTAGCTGCAGGCTGTCGCCCCGGCTCCTCACACTGCCCTGTCTGCTGTCACATGGAGGGGGCAATCCCGGGGCAGCCCTGTGTGGCTGGGTCCCAGAGACGTCTCTTCCCACACACCAGCCCAATCGGGGAGCCCAGCCGAGAGCCCTTCGGGGCAGGGGGCTGGCTCTAGACCCCACTGCCCCGGGAGGTCTGGGCGGGATGGACCAGTGAGGGGGTCAGTGTCGACATGAGCCAAGCGGCTGGGCACTGGTGCCCTTATACCTCTGAAAATCAGTGAATACAGCACACACCACCGTACACAATCACTCCTACCCTCCCCCCAAGCCCCACAAGCGCTCACCCTCCAACCCCACGGGGGCACTCCCCCCGCCCCAGCTCCACAGGGGCACTCACCCCCCCAATCCCACGGAAGCACTCACCCCCACCCACCCCCCACCCCACAACCCCATGGGGGCACTCCACGCACACACCCCACCCTAGGAGAACTCCACCCCCCAAACCTCACAGGGGCACTCACCACCCCCCGCCTCCAGCCCCAGGGGCACTCGCTCCCCCAATCCCACAGGGGCATTCCCCCCCCCCAGCCCTGGAAGCTGGCTCTGAGCCTTGTTTGGAAGCCCAGTCCCTCTTCAAAGGGTCTCTTCAGAGACCCTACAGCTACCTCAGTCTCTGCTGTTACGGCATGGCCCTCAGACCAGAGTCTCCCTGGACACCTCCCCATCCAAGGAGGCCTGAGCCGAATCCTACTCCTGCCTCAGGCCGGCAGCGGAGGAGACCCTGGTCCTTGCACTCCAGCCCAGCCACTAGGGCGCGGCAGCATCTCAGCTGGCCGTTGGGTGAAGCACTGGGCCTCTTTGCTGGAGGGCATGAGCTGGACACACCCAGGGGGCGAATGACACAATGGGGACGGCAGGCTGGGCAGGCTGGGATCCTGAGGGCTCAGTCTTGGCGCTTCACGCTCCCTTGGAAGAGCTTGGGCTCTGAAAAGCACCGTGGGACCGTGCTCCTTTGAGCCCCACCAGTTCCTCCGGTGCCTGCCTGTCTCCTCTCCAGTCCTGGGGCTCAGGAACATACTGAGGGGGGAAACGTGCCTAGAGACCCACCCCGGCAGGCTGGGGGAGATGACCGAGCTGTAAGGATAGTGTCTTCCAATGGACACAAGCTATACACTGCCACCCCCAGCCTATGTACACTTTTAGGGAGGGGGCGATAGATGCAGCAGGAGACTGGCCTGGCACAGGCTGGCTCCCCAGGCCCTGTTGCCATCAGGGCAGTTTAGGGCTGGCACCGTGTGGGCAGAGATATGCAGGGTTTATCCGGCTTTCCTAGGGACAGAGTGTGACTGGTGCAGTGAGGCTGAGTAGTGTGGTGCTTAGAGCAGGGGAATGGGAGTCACGACTCCTGGGTTTTAGTCCTGACTTTGACCTGCATGTGAGCTTGGGCAAATCCCCTCCCCTCTCTCTGCCTCAGTTTACCTGGCATGTCATCTGCTGCTGTGGGGTTTAATTACCATGTGAGGAAGTGGGAAGATGTGATACTTTTGAATACTGTGTGCCTCAGTTTCCCCTATATGCTGCATTGTTACCCAGTGGGGAGGAAAAAAACTCTTTTCTCTCAGCGCAGGCTAAGGGACAAAGATGTGAGTGTCCTCTAGCTGTCTGGGCCTTAAGCCCCATATCAATGGAGCAACCAAGAAGACAATGGCAAATCTTGTCACCAGGACATTGGCACCTGACAACCAACAACCACAGATTGCCCCACCTCTCTGCAGGAAGCTACCCTAAGGACTTCCTGTGCTGTGTTCCAGTTAATGAATAAACCTTCCCACTTTGACAATGCTGTCTGAGTGTCACTGCTAATGGTGTGAGGTGCATTAGGCCCTAACGAGCGCACAAGTCTCCATCAGGGTCTGTCTCAGTTGGACTCACTGAACGGAGCTCACGGTGTGAAGCAGGAGTGTTGCAGGCCCAGAGGTCCATTCTAAGGAAGCGGTGAAGCCACGTGGCTTGTGCTGGAGGAAGAGCAAGACCCCCAGGGAGTCTGGCACTGAAGGGGTTCCTCCTAGAGACCGTTCCAAAGCCGGGGCCATAGCACCAATCCTGTGTATCCGTGACATACCTGCAGCCCTACTGGAGTGCCCCCTGCTGGAGGCAGCCAACATTACCTGTTGTGAACTGCGGTTTGGCTGGTGGCTCTTGTGCCGGCAGGGAGAGTGCCTTGGCGGGTGCGTCCTGGGCAGGAAGGGCGATGGTAGCAGTGGCAGGAGATGACTGGGCCCTGGAGAGAGGCCGGTGCCCTCCGTGTGTGGCAGGGACCATCAGGGAGTCGGCTGGTGGCTGCCGCTTGAGGAGCGAGTGCTGCAGGCGCTGGTGATGCTCCCACAGGTAGGCCTGCTGGGGAGAGGGTGTGACAGATGAGTGGGCCAGGGATGGTCTGGGGGACTCTGCAGAGGGCCCAGGTGCACATGCCACTCTCTAGGCCGGGGAAGACCACATCTGTCAGTGAGCTGAGTGCAAAGGCTGTGCTAACACCCCCCAGGGCTAGTCTGTGCGGCAGCAAGTGGGGCCAGTGGCTCCCCACAGCATCTCGGCAGCTCTTCAATGCCAGGCCTGACAGCGGGTGTGGGGGAGGGGATCTCTGCACTGAACATCAGGATCTGCTCACTATGCAATGGGCCTGTTCTCTCTGGGCAGTTCCCAACCCAACCCAGGGCTAGTCCAGAGCTTCCACAACGGACCAAGGCACTGCTGCCTGGGCCTTCGCCAAGTCACAGTGTCTGATGCCCTCTTGTGGCTCTGCATGGCATTACCCCACCCACCCACTGAGCTTAGGGGAAAGGGCGTACAACACGCCGGTGGCAGGGGACCCACAGTGCCCGGTCTCCTGCACACGTTACTTTGGCAGTACAGTAGGGGACCCCTGAACTCTTGCTGGCCTAGTAAAAGTGCTGCAAACCCTGGGGTGGCAGGGGTATAAAGGTACTTTATGGTGGCATAGGCGACCCCATATGGGAAGGGGAATAAGCCATCCCAATACAGGCCCCTTTCATACAGAAATGACACACAAGGAGACTCTGCTAAGCAAATAGTAGGGCTGCAAAGCTCAGAAATGCCAGAATTCAGGCTGCCCATGCGACCCTCATCCAGTCCTGGCGCAGGGGCCTTAGCCACAGTCGTTAACGACACGATCGCAGAGCAGGTTTCCAGAGCCCCTGGCCCTGCAGTGCCCGCTGTGGGCAGTGCTCACTGAAGGAGCAGCCAGCCAGCACTTGGTTTTCTCCTCACTGCTCACTGTGTGGCCCCAGCCTCGTTTCCTGCACACTATTCCGAGCCTTCTCTGGAGACACAGGGGTTTGTGATGGGGGTGTCGGGCAGCCTTAGCTCCTGCTGTGTCCTTCAGCCCTTAACATCTAGGAATCCTCAGCAGAGCCCCTCCACCCCAATGGCAGCGCGGAGCAACAGGAGCAGGACGGAGCTGCTGGCTGAGGGGCAGTGAGGTGGGCCCAGGAAGCCCTCGTGCAGGCCCACAGGTGCCCCCCAGTCATGCCCCCTTTACTACCATCCCCTCCTCTCACGGGAGGACGTTTGCCCAGCGGGGTTTTGTGCCCTCCAGAACAGAGGAGCTGGCAGCCAGCCAGCAATGCAGGCGGGGGTGATGAGTCCTGATGGCTCCACGCAGGCCCCTCCCCACCCCAGGCACGGGTTTGGAGAGGACACTGATGCCACTGAGTTGGCTGAGCAGCCACACTCCCATGGCCAGTGAAGTGAGGGCTGCTCCAGGCTGGTGCTGTGCCCAGCACCCCTGGTGCCCAGATCCCTGCCAGCCCTTAGGTACCTGCTGCAAGACGAGCTCCTCCTGTGGCTGCATCAGCTTCGGGCTCCGCTCAGGCTCCTTTGTGCTGACCCCTGGCCGTGTGAGCTCCACTCGGCCCCTAGGCTGGTCACTGCGCTCGCTCCCTCCCTCTGGGAGCCCACCCTTGGCCTCCATGTCCTCCGAGGAGGGGATCTGCCGCAGACGAGGCTTCTCACTGGACTTGGTCATTAGCTGCAGGGCAATGGGTCAAAATCACTTTGGGGAAGAAAGCTACCAGAGGCTCCCCTGGGACAGACCCCCACCATCTGATCTGGATATGGGCAGAGATCTCTTTAATCTATTTAATGAAATAAATACTAGTGGGAATTGTGTGATGATGGGAGACGTTAACTTCCCAGAGATAGGTTGGAGGACAAGTGCTACTAATAACAGCAGGGCCCAGACTTTCCTGGATGTGATAGCTGACAGATTTCTTCACCCAACAGTCGCTGAGCCTACAAGAGGTGATGCCATTTTAGATTTGGTATTGGTGAGTAGTGAGGGGAATAGAAGAGCTGGTTGCAGGAGACAACCGTGGTTTGAGTGATCATGAGCTAATTCACTTTAAACTAAATGGAAGGATAAACAAAAATAGGACTGAAACGAAGGGCCTTGATTTCAAAAGGGCAAACTTTAAAAAATGAAGGGAATTAGTTAGGGAAGTGGGATTGACTGAAGAACTCAAGGATCTGAATGTGGAGGAGGCCTAGAATTACTTTAAGTCAAAGTTTAGAAGCTCTTTGAAGCCTGCATCCCAAGGACGGGGGGGAAAATTGTGGGGAAGGGTTGAAGACCAAGCTGGATGTCCAAGTACTTGAAACAGGTGATTAAGAGAAAGCAGAAAGCCTACAAGGAAGGGAAGGTGGGAAGGTTCAGCAAGGAAAGTGACCTCTTGGAGGGCAGAAAGCGTAGGGGGAAAGTGAGAACTGCCGAAAGTCAAGCAGAGCTGGACCTTGGAAAGGAAATTAAAACCAACAGTAAAAGGGTCTATAGCCATATAAATAAAAAGAAAACAAGGAAAGAAGAAGTGGAGCTGCTAAGCACTACGGATGGGGTGGAGATTAAAGATAATCTAGGCACGACCCAAGGCCTAAACGAATGCTTTGCCTCCGATTTTAATAAGGGTAACGAGGAGCTTAGGGGCAGTGGCAAGGTGGCTAATGGGAACGACAATATGGAAACAGAAATTACCATATCCGAGGTGGAAGTCAAATTTAAACAGCTTAATGGAACTAAATCGAGGGGCCTAGATAATCTCCATCCAAGAATATTAAAGGAACTGGCACATGCAATTGCAAACCCAATAGCAAGGATTTTTAATGAATCTGTAAACTCAGGGGTCGTACCCTATGATTGGAGAATTGTTAATATAGTTCCTATTTTTAAGAAAGAGAAAAAAGTGATCCAGGAAACTACAGGCCTGTTAGTTTCACCTCAGTAAGGTCTTAGAACAAATTTTGAAAGAGGAAGTAGTTAAGGACATAGAGATAAATGGTAATTGGGATAAAATACCACATGGTTTTACAAAATAGATTGTGCCAGACCAACCCGATCTCTTTCTTTGAGAAGAGAACTGATTTTTTCGACGAAGGAAATGCAATAGATCTAATCTACCTGGATTTCAGTAAGGCATTTGTTACAGTTCCACAATTATTAGTTAAATTGGAGAAGATGGGGATTAATATGAGAACTGAAACGTGGATAAGGAACTGGTGAAAGGGGAGACTACAGTGGGTCATACTGAAAAGTGAACTGTCAGGCTGGAGGGAGGTTACTAGTGGAGTTCCTAAAGATCAGTCTTGGAACCAATCTTATTAAAAAAATTTATTAATGATATTGGAACAAAAAGGGGGAGTGTGCTAATAAAATCTGCATATGACACAAAGCTGGGAGCTATTGCCAATATGGAGGAGGACCAGAATATTATACAAGAAGATCTGGATGACCTTGAAAACTGGAGTGAAATTGAATAGTGCAAAGTGCAAGGTCATGCATTTATGGACTAACAACAAGAATTTTTGCTATAAGTTGCGGAAGTATCAGTTGGAAGCGACAGAGGAGGAGAAAGACCTGGGCATATTGGTTGATCACAGGATGACTATGAGCCACCAATGTGATATGGCTATGAAAAAAGCTAATGCGGTCTTGGGATGCATCAGGCGAGGTATTTCCAGTAGAGATAAGGAGGTGTTAATACCATTATACAAGGCACTGGTGAGACCCTAAGTTCCCTGTAAGCTGCGCGGTCCTGCAGAAGCATATTTAGTGCTGCACAGGTGCTCAGAGAACCTGCCCAGGGACCTGCTCTGCCCCTCCCCCGGCCCCCAACCTGCTGCAGCCAGGGTGCCCCTCCCACAGCCCCAACGCAACCTGAGGCCTGGACCTGCTGGGGCAGTGCGGCTGGAGCAGCCCCAGCCGCGGCTGGTGTGGCCCAGGAGTGGCTGGGGCGGCGCGGCCCGACCCCAGAGTGGCCCGGACCCAGACGCAGCTGGGGCGGCGTGCCCCGACCTGACCCAGACCTGCTGGGGCCGGGGGAGGGGTGCCTATCCTGCAGCCCCAGCCCCACAGCTCCCGTGGCGGGGAGAGGCGCCTCTCCCGTCCAGCCCAGGTGCTGCTGCGGGGAGAGAGGGCTGGGAGGAGTCCTCTCTCCCCGCTGTAGCCATGGAGCACCCTCCTGCACCCCAAACCCCCTGGCCCCAACCCAGAGCCCGCACCCACAGCCGGAGCCCTCACACCCCTGCACCCCAACCCTCTACCCCAGCCCTAAGCCCCTCATCTCCAGCCCCACCCCAGAGCCCACACCCCCAGCCAGAGCCTTCACACCCCTTCACCCCAAGCCTCTGCCCAAGCCCTGAGCCCCCTCCCACACTCTGAACCCCTCGGCCCCACCCCCACCACATGAATTTCGTGAATGAATGAAAAAATGAAAAAATTCATTCCACACATGGGTGGAAAAAATTAGAGGGAACAGGGAGACCTCATCTGGAATACTATGTGTAGTTCTGGTCTCCCATGTTTAAGAAAGATGAATTCAAACTGGAACAGGTGCAGAGAAGGGCTACAAGGATGATTCGAGGAATGGAAAATCTACCTTGTGAGAGGAGACTCAAAGGGCTTGGCTTGTTCAGCCTCCCCAAACGATGGCTGAGGGGAGATATTGCTCTTTATAAATACATCAGAGGAATAAATACCAGGGAGGGAGAGGAGTTATTAAAGTGCCAATGGCTATAAATTGGCCATCAACAAGTTTAGGTTTGAAATTAGATGAAGGTTTCTAACCATCAGAGGAGGGAAGTTCTGGAACAGCCTCCCAAGGGGAGCCGTTGGGGCAAAAAACCTAACTGGCTTCAAGACTGAACATGATAAGTTTCTGGAGGGGATGGGATAATGAGACTGTCTATACCTGATCTGCGACTACTAGCAGCAAATATCCCCAATGGCCAGTGATGGGACCCTAGATGGGGAGGGCTCTGAGTTACTATGGAGAATTCTCTCCCAGGTGTTTGGCTGCTGGGTATTGCCCACATGCTGAGGGTCCAACTGACTGCCATATTTGGGGTTGGGAAGGAATTTTCCCCCGGGTCAGATTGGCAGAGACCCTGGGGGGGTTTCGCCTTCCACTGCAGCATGGGGCACATGTCATGTGCAGGTTTCAGCTAATGTAAATGGTGGATTCTCTGTAACTTGAAGGCTTTAAATCATGATTTGAGGATGTCAGTAACTCAGCCAGAGGTTCGGGGTCTATTCCAGGAGTGGGTGGGCAAGGTTCTGTGGCCTGCAATGTGCAGGAGGTCAGACTAGATGATCGTGATGGTCCCTTCTGGTCTTAAGTCTATGAGTGAGCAACGGAGCCAGATGGGAATAGGACAAGGGAGGCCACAGAACTCTGAGAGACTGGGGGGCAGAGCCCAGGTGGCAGGGAGCTCTGAGGGTTTGATGGGGGGAGCTGTGCGGGGGTGGGGAACCCCAGGTGGGGGGAGCTCTGTGTGATGGAGTAGCTGTGCGGGGGTGGGGAACCCCAGGTGTGTGTGTGGGAGCTCTGTATGACCGGGTGAAGGGGGAGCTGTGCGGGGATGGGGAAACCCAGATGGGAGGAGCTCTGTGTGATGGGGTGAGGGGGCAGCTGTGCGGGGGTGGGGAAATCCAGATGGGAGGAGCTCTGTGTGATGGGGTGATGGGGGAGCTGTGCAGGGGTGGGGAAACCCAGGTGTGTGTGTGGGAGCTCTGTATGACAGGGTGAGGGGGGAGCTGTGCGGGGATGGGAAACCCCAAGTGGGGGGGAGCTCTGTATGACAGGGTGAGCTGTGCGGGGATGGGGAAACCCAGATGGGAGGAGCTCTGTGTGATGGGGTGAGGGGGGAGCTGTGCCGGGGTGGCGAATGCCAGGTGGGGACAGCTGTGTTCAGAGGTTGATGTGAGGAACTCTGTGATGGGGGGGGGAGATGTGAGGCACTCTGTGGGGTGGGGTGAGATACCCCTCCCTGCATGCCATCTGGGGTAACAGGGGAAGCTCTGTGCAGGGTTGGTGATGAGGGAAAGTGTTGCGTGCTTGAGCTGAGGTTACCCTGGGTGGTGATGGGGGGGGTGCTCTGTGCAGGGGGTAACAGAGGAGCATTGTGACATGTGGGTACCCCGGATGGGGGGGCTCCAACACTGCTAAGCTGGCAGCTGTACTGGCAGCAGCAGACGCCAGGGAGCTCACTCGCTGTCCTGGGACTGAGGGAGGGCAAAGCAGCTGCTTGTGTCTGTGGGCAATGTCGCCACCCAGTGCCCTGGCTGGCAGCTTGGGTGCTGAGTGCCACATGGGCCTTACTTCACCATGCACCTGAAGTGCCCTCAGTCCCCAGGTGCTGCCCAGCATGGCGCCCTCCTGCCCCGGCAGTGGTGTTGCCCAGCCTGCATGCCCGTTAGCCTCTTACCTTGCCCAAGTGTGTCTGCTGTTTGAGTCTCTCCAGGAACTGAGCATGGTGCTGCTGGTACGCCAGCTGCTGCTGGATGGCCTTGGGGTTGGGAGGGAGGGGCTCAGAGCGGGTCCGCCCCAGCGGTTTGTGGTGGCCTGCCAGCGACAGCCGGTCGGTGGGGATGAGTGTGTGGGCGAAGTGGAACGGGATCGTCCCCAGGCCTGGCACTGCGGGGAGAGAGACTGGTGAGGCAGGGCTGGCGCTGGGTGCAGCACCAGGTGCTCAGGAATGGCCGTGGGCTTAGGGTGTGACATTATCATCCCCTAACCTGGCCTGTGACCCCTGGCCTGCCTTGTGCTGCAGCTCAGGCCCCCCCACTGCCCTTTGGGGCTCCGTGCAGCCCCACAGACAGAAATCATTGTGTCTGCTGGGGTTCACCCCCTCCCATTTCACTGATTTATACAGCCCTTACAGACAATTTGCGGGGGGGGGGGGAGGGGAGGGACTGGTACCGTTGTTCCCCTTTCTCCCATCTTGTCAGCTCTGGGGCTCCCTGCTGGGCCCACTACAGCCCTGAGAACCCATGCTCCAGGCAGTAGCGTAGCTAGGGGGGGAGAGGGGTAGCAGCCGCTCTCCCACTGAGCACAAGTGGCGCCTTTTCAATTTCTTGGCGCCTTTTTAATTTTTACTCACCCGGCGGCCCTCCGGGTCTTCTGCGGCACTTTGGCGGCGGGCCCTTCACTAGCTCCGGGTGTCTTCGGCGGCACTGAAGGACCCGCCGCCGAAATGCCGCCGAAGACCTGCGGAGCGAGTGAAGGTCCCGCCACCGAGGTGCCGCCGAAGACCCGGAGTGCCGCCCCGTCAGTAAAAGCACCGCCGGGTGAGTAAAAGCGCCGCAGCGGGTGGCGCCTTTTTTGGGGATCGCTCCCCGTTCCCTCCACCTGGCTACGCCACTGGCTCCAGGGGCACCATAGGCAAGCCCTTCCCAAGGACAGACTGGCTAATGCCCAGCACCTGCAGCTGCACGGTTCTCAATGGGGGCTGAGGGGGGAATCTCCATGATGTGCCCTGGGGGAAGGGAATCTCCCTGGGACTCACTGCGGGAGGGGGCAGGAGGTGAGCTCCATGTTCTCACAGAGCGCGGAGGGGCAGGCCTTGACCTGTAGGCCAGCTGGAAATCCAGCCAGGTGCCAGCCGCAAGCGCAGCATGTGTCAGGCTGGGAGGTGAGCAGCAGAGGGCAATCGCATTAGGGCTGGCCACAGCTCCCACCCTTCTCACCCCCACTGCCCTGCCATTGTGCAGCCTGCAGTGGCTGGGGGAGACCTCTGGCTGCCCCTCACCCGCTTTCCCCCCTCTGCTCCACACTTGGAGCAGAAGGGTTGGGGGAGCCATAGAGAGGGAAGCCCAGAGGGAGGAGATTGGGAGCCGGTAGAGGAAGACTCACCCCTCTCCCTCACAAGTCAGCTCTGCCCTGGGCTGCAGTTGGTGAGCAGGGTTCGGAGCTGAGCTACGCAGGGGCATCTGCCTGAGCGTGCAGGCTGTTTGAAGCAACCCCTGACAGCTAGCAGCTTCCCAAGGCATCTCCATGAGTGTTAACTCTGAAACCTAACAATGTGGAATTCCATAGCAGCATTAGCTACCTTAATGCTCATGTGCCAGCTGGTCAGAGGGGAGATGGTTAAGCACAGCCCAGTTCTCAGGGATGCTGGGGGGTCTCATACAGCACTGTAGGAAATCTGCTGAGACCCCAGAGCCCCTTTCAGGTACACGCCAGCAGGGCTCCGAGCTGCACTTGGCGCTGGGACTGCAGCCTCAGCCCCAGGACCCTTGGTGAAGTGGGAGCAATACGTACTTGCCACAAGTGGCGCGTGGGTGACCGAGGACTCAAGAATAATGACAGGCTGAAGCCGAGGGGACAGAGGCCCTCCGGGCTCATGCTGCTCCAAGCCAGCTGGTATGAACATGGATGAGTGGGTGCCCGAGAGGACGGGCCCGTTCAGCACTGGCACCCGGTGTGCCAAGCCAGAGAGGGAGCGGCGGTCTGTGTCGCCCTGCAGAGAGAACAGGGAGTCCATCAGCAGCGTACCAGGGCGGGGGTAGAGGAGCACACTGGGATGCCTGGGAGGGGTCCTAGGGCCTGACAGGGGCACTGGCACAGTCTAGAGGAAAGGGACCCCCCTGGCTCTGTGTCCCAAGGTGTGTGGGGGACCCTGTGGGTCTGCAAACCCATGAAGTGCTGCATCACATCCAGGACTGCTGCTCAATGACCCGCGCATGCTGTGATCCTGGCCTTCAGGAGGGGGGTTGGGCTCCCTCGGCCCTGCATGAGCCCTCAGCAGGATTCCGGAGTCCCTTGTGACCCAGCTACCTACCCTGGCACTGGCAGCAGCTGGCAGGCCCAGCGAGATGGCCGGAAGGGAGGCCATGCTCTGCAGGGCCAACTGGGCCAGCGAGCTCTCCTGCAACATCAGGCGCTGGGCGAGTGGCGCCTGCACCAAACACAATACATTAGTCTCCAGACATGGTACAGCTGTGTGGGGCAGCAGGGGCTACAGCGCCAGTGCCAGCAAAGGGTGGCAGCAAGGACCCCAGCAGGGAAGACAGCACCACCAACCAGAAGGCACCAGGGGGACACAGTGCAAGACAGGGAGCAGCAGGGGGACCTGGAGGGCATCAAGGCAGCAGTGGGGTGGCTGGTGACTAGCCAGGGGGCAATAGGGTTGGGTGGGTTGCCACCAGCTGCTGGGGGGAAGGGAGGGTAGCAGGGCCCAGAAAGCTGGGACGAATTCTTAGCTGGTAGTTTTCAAGGAAGTGGGAATTCTGGGAGGGGAAGTTGCCTGGTCCTGGCTCCAGGCCCCGGGGCCCATGAGAGATCTGGGGACAGAACTGCGGAATCCATTAGCCCATGCTCTCCCTGGGGACAGCATGTCCCAGTGACCCCACCCAAGGTAGCACGTCCTGGGCTCCTGGCTCCCTTCGACAGGTCTGCAAGCTCCGTACCTCGTGGGCCATGCTGGGCCCGGAGGGGGGGACTCCATGTTCCGCTGGGAGGCTGTCGTTGGGGGAGCTGCAGCCAGACACAGGGGTGCTGCTACTGCTGGGGGATGAGTCTGCACAGGGAAGAGAAGTCAGACAGGAGAGTGGCAGGATGAAGGGACCCAAGGGCACAAGGGGGCCGGGCACCTTCACCGCTGCATGCCCATTGTTTTCTCTGTACCCTCCCTCTCATCAGGTACCCCAGCTTCCTTTCACAGGGACACAGCCTAGTCCCCTCACATGTGCTGCTTCCCCTCATGGCTACTTCACCCCTCCCAGCGACACCAGCCCGCTGCTGACCTCCTGGCTCCTGCACAGTGCCCTTGCCCTGCCCTGCCCTCGCCAGCCGGGTGACACTCGATTCCATGTGGCCGTAGCACTCTCCCTGAGCAGCTGCCTGAGCCCAGGTAGGCAGGCAAGGACAGCTCATGCCCTGAGAGCACATACTCCTGGCAGTGCACCAGGCATCGCTGCAGGGACTGTCCCTGGTTCTGCACCCAGCCCTGAGACAGGGCAGAGTGCGCCATCTTGGGGCAGTCCCGGGAGTTTGCCACCATCTGCCCAGCTGTGCTAGTGGGAAGAGCGCCCGTCCCCAGGTCCAGCGCCACACATGGGTATGTCCTGCTGCTCCCAGCAGGGGTCGAGCAGCCATGGCCAGGGGCCTGGGTTGGCATCGTTTGCTGGGACTGCTTTGGGCCCATTAACCCCTCAAGTCTCTGCCAGGTCAGAGAAACAGCCCAGCGCAGCTCCAGCATTGCCCTCCGCACTGGCTGGACCTGGCCCTGCCTGGCTGTTAGCACCTCACACCTGGCACGAGGCTCCCTTAAAGAGCATTGCTGCCACGGGACAGCACCAACCCTGTGCACTGAGCGCCCCTGCAGCTCCATTGGCATGTGTGACCCCCTGCACGGAGCCTCGGGTGCAGGGTTTATGCGGGGCCCTAGTGTGCAGCAGCTGCTCTCCCTGGAGCCCCAAGTTCCTGCTGTCGCCCCAAGAGACTCACCAATGGCCTCTGCTGGCCTCCTCTTCAGGGAAGGGGGTGCACTCTCCTTGCGGGTCAGTGGGTTCTTACGCCGGTCCACCGACTTCTTGGGCTTGTACCGCACCTTCAGGTTGGGCTCAGATGCTGCGGGCAGACAAAGCTGTTCGTTAGTGGTCTCCCTGCACTATGGCATTGATACAGGTGCTGCCACACTGGCCTCTTGGGCTCAGGCATGACCCTTGGGGCTGTCGCAAAGTCACCTTCAGACCTGCACACCTGTGCGCCAGCCCAACCCCCTCCCACTCCCTAGCCAGTGCCAGTCTCACCTCCCTGCCAGGACACAGGCCCTAAGTGTGTGTGGAAGCGAAGGCCAGGAGGAAGTCAGGCTGGGAAGGTGGCTGAGTCCACCCTGCTGTCACACCTGCACCCATGGGCACGAAGCCAGCATGGGCATGGCCGTACCTGTTTTCCGCAGAGGAAAGTGCTCCGGAGGGTCTATGGAACTGCTGGGGACTTGTGGCAGGAAGGGGCTGAGCACAGGAGGGGCAGGGCCTTCAGTATCCAGGGGCTCCAGCGATCTGCAGGGAAGTAGCAGCACGGTTAGAGACCAGCCCTTGGCTCCAGGATTCTTCTCAGCCCTGCAGCACTGGCATTCCCCTGGAAAAGCCTGGTGCAGCCTGGCCCCACCATGCCACAGAGTTTGCCCCCAGCTTCTTGGCAAACTCCTACCAGCTCAATAAAGGGCATCCCTGCCCCTGGTGCTGGGACAGCCCTCAGACACCCTCATCCCAGCGCAGCCCCCGCCCCTGGTGCTGGGACAGCCCCCAGACACCCTCATCCCAGCGCAGCCCCCACCCCGGTGCTGGGACAGCCCCCAGACACCCTCATCCCAGCGCAGCCTCCGCCCCTGGTGCTGGGACAGCCCCCAGACACCCTCGGTCCAGTGCAGACCCTGCCCCTGGTGCTGGGACAGCCCCCACACACCCTCATCCCAGCGCAGCCCCCGCCCCGGTGCTGGGACAGCCCCCAGACACCCTCATCCCAGCGCAGCCCCCGCCTCTGGTGCTGGGACAGCCCCCAGACACCCTCATCCCAGCGCAGCCCCCACCCCGGTGCTGGGACAGCCCCCAGACACCCTCATCCCAGCGCAGCCCCCGCCCCTGGTGCTGGGACAGCCCCCAGACACCCTCGGTCCAGCGCAGCCTCTGCCCCTGGTGCTGGGATAGCCCCCAGACACCCTCATCCCAGCGCAGCCCCCGCCCCTGGTGCTGGGACAGCCCCCAGACACCCTCATCCCAGCGCAGCCCCTGCCTCTGGTGCTGGGACAGCCCCCAGACACCCTCATCCCAGCGCAGCCCCCACCCCGGTGCTGGGACAGCCCCCAGACACCCTCATCCCAGCGCAGCCCCCACCCCGGTGCTGGGACAGCCCCCCAGACACCCTCATCCCAGCGCAGCCCCCGCCCCTGGTGCTGGGACAGCCCCCAGACACCCTCATCCCAGCGCAGCCCCCGCCCCTGGTGCTGGGACAGCCCCCAGACACCCTCATCCCAGCGCAGCCCCCGCCCCTGGTGCTGGGACAGCCCCCAGACACCCTCATCCCAGCGCAGCCCCCGCCTCTGGTGCTGGGACAGCCCCCAGACACCCTCATCCCAGCGCAGCCCCCACCCCGGTGCTGGGACAGCCCCCAGACACCCTCGGTCCAGCGCAGCCCCCACCCCGGTGCTGGGACAGCCCCCAGACACCCTCATCCCAGCGCAGCCCCCGCCCCTGGTGCTGGGACAGCCCCCAGACACCCTCATCCCAGCGCAGCCCCCGCCCCTGGTGCTGGGACAGCCCCCAGACACCCTCATCCCAGCGCAGCCCCCGCCTCTGGTGCTGGGACAGCCCCCAGACACCCTCATCCCAGCGCAGCCCCCACCCCGGTGCTGGGACAGCCCCCAGACACCCTCATCCCAGCGCAGCCCCCACCCCGGTGCTGAGACAGCCCCCAGACACCCTCATCCCAGCGCAGCCTCTGCCCCTGGTGCTGGGACAGCCCCCAGACACCCTCGGTCCAGCGCAGCCTCTGCCCCTGGTGCTGGGACAGCCCCCAGACACCCTCATCCCAGCGCAGCCCCCGCCCCGGTGCTGGGACAGCCCCCAGACACCCTCATCCCAGCGCAGCCCCTGCCTCTGGTGCTGGGACAGCCCCCAGACACCCTCATCCCAGCGCAGCTCCTGCCCCTGAACCTGGGACACCCTTGGCCCAGATTCCCTTGGTCCAGCGCAGCCCCCCACCTGTAGTACTGGGTTTGCCCCAGCCTGGCCTGTCCCCCCAGGAAAGGTGCACATGTGCATCACTCTGTCCCAAGTTTCCCCCCCCCAGTCTGTATGGGAAGTGCCTCCACCCACAGTGCGCATCCAAGGCCCGGACACTCCAGAGATGCTACAGTTAGAGCCCTGCACAGATACAACATTTGGATCCACATCCGAGCCGTGATCCGCAAAAATGGCCCGGGGATCTAAAGCGGCTATCCGCAGATTTGCAGGGCTCTAGCTACAGTTCCAGAGATGGCCTGTCGAGGTGTGAGCAGTGGGTGCCTGCCAGGTCGAGCAGATAAAACCTGGTCTGGACACTAGAGGGAGCTCCCTGGTTGCTGCAAACCACAGAAAACTCCAGCTCAGAGGGGCTGCCAGAGCTGCGGAGTCCTAAGGAGCCTAGGTGAACAGAGCGTCCCCCGCAGGATCACTGCACCCACTGCTGTGCTCCACAGACACAGATGCTGTGAGAGCCCCTGCCTCACAGACAGATGCAGGCCTTCCCATCAGGAGACAGGCTCTCTCCACTGAGAGCCCGGTATCTCTATCTCACCTGTATGGCCTGGTGGCCTGTCTTGGGGATGCGCAGGTGTCTCTCTCATCCATATGGCGGTGGGGGGGGGGGGGAGGGAGAGAGAGAAGCTCTGGTGTCTCTATCTCACCTGTACAGCATGGGGGGGGGGTGTTTGGGGATGCGCAGGTGTCTCTATCTCACCTGTATGGCAGGGGGGGGTTGGGGATGCTCAGGTGTCTCTATCTCACCTGTAGGGCATGGGGGGGCCACTGGGGTTGCTGGTCCTTTCCAAAGCTGCCTGTTGTTTCTTCAGGATTACCTCGGCCAGCTTCTGTTTCACCACCGTGCTCGCCACAGCACCTGCAGGGAGAAGGGGAATGAGCATCCTGGGTTGGGAACCAACACGAGCCTCCTACAGGGCTCCCAGTACGACATGGGCGGCCTCCCCACTGACTTCCTGCCCTGGGGCACCTGCAGGCAGGTAGCACATACCTGAGTGGCCAATGCCCATGGCACAGTGACTTGGCCACAGGCCTAAGAGCTGGGCCCCGCTAGCACATCCCTGCCAAGCCTTGCTCAGATGCTATTAGTTTCTCAGTCAATCCCCCACCTCCATCAGCCCCTACTGCTCTGTACGGCCCCCTCGGGCAGCCAGTTGTGAAACCTTGTGCCACCCCTGTGCTACATAGTCCCCAGGTCTCATCGCTTCCTCTGAGAAAGGCCCCTGAGGCTTCATAGTCTTCTTCCTGATTTCTATTATTACTGCATTAGTGCTTTGCCTAGAGGCCCCACTATGCCAGGAGCTGCCTTGCCACAGAGTGACTGAGATTAGGGCCTTTTTGTGCTAGGTGCTGCGCATGCATGCAACAATATCTGAGATCGGGGGCCTCACAGTGCTGGGCATGGGCACGTGCACACACACACACACACACACACACACACAGAGTACCCAGATCGGGCCCTCATTCTGCCAAGCGAGCACACACACACACACACACACACACACACACAGAGTACCCAGATCGGGCCCTCATTCTGCCAAGCGAGCGCACACACACACACACACACACACACACACACACACACACACACTACCCAGATCGGGCCCTCATTCTGCCAAGCGAGCACACACACACACACACACACACACACACACACACACACAGAGTACCCAGATCGGGCCCTCATTCTGCCAAGCGAGCACACAAACACACACACACACACACACTCACACACTCACACACGGTCCCATGAGAAAAGTCTTTCAAAGCCAGATCCCGGCCTGAGAGCAGAGTTTGGCCAGGATCACTTCCTTGGACGCAGCCAGTCAGAAGGCGGGCTCTAGTCTCCACTGCAGGCTCCCAGCTCTATAGCAAGTGGCTGGCACACAGAATCACAAGGCCTGATCCTGTGAGGCACCAAACTCTCAACCCTAACTTCACCTTTTCCGTGTTGTCCTGGACCCCAGCTTAGCCTGTAATCCACTGCCCTTCCCTTGGCACACTGTGCTGGCCACAGGGCCACGCTTGAAATGCACTCCTCTTGCTTCGACAGTGGCAACTCGCTTCTCAAGGCCACAGTGCTGCTGCCTCGCTCCTTGCACATCCCGCACCACTTTCTCCTCTCCACTGGCTGCCCCAGTCCAGCTTTGGTCCAGTTCCTTTAGTGCAGGAGCCCAGAGAATGTGTACCTTTGCAAAGCACTGGGAGTCCAGCCTGGCAAGCGGCAATGTCAGCTAAGCAGGGGGGTCTGTCCCTTTAAGGGCCTGCAGCACCACAGAGCAGCAAGCCCTGCCCTAAGGAGAAGCCCAGCAGGCAGGTGTTGGGAATCAGCAGATCCAGCCAAGAAGCGGCTAATGACTGGCTCTGATTCCCAGCTGGGAGACAGAAGTAAGGACTCAGGCCTGTAATGGCCTATGTGGTTCCCATGTACATGATGGAGCCCTCTAGTTAATCAAAAGGGCCTCCGCCTCTTCAGAGGGGAATGATCAGAAAAAACACAGGGATCAACGGATTCTAGGACACAACAAATGAAAAAAGAGGAATGGGAGAGAGGGTCACAGGTTTACAATTGGGATCCCAGAGGGGGACACCAAGCAGAGAATGCTGGACAGAACCCACTGCTCCTCCAAAGAGTCCAAGAATGCCACCCAGAGGCACTCTGCCCAGAGTCATGAATGGACAAGTGCACAAAATTGAGCCCCACAGTCTCAGTTGCAGCGCCCGTCCAACCCCCTCCTCCTTGACTGATATATGGCCAATATGGCCAACGCCGGGAGGAGGCTGATGAGGTGGTCCTACAACCGTGTGGGGCCGTGGATAAGGAGTGCAAGGAAAAGTGCAGGCAGAACCTCAGCAAGAGGTTCTGGAGGGGGGCAGAAAAGGGGCTGTGGCCTGGTGCACTGTAAATATGCACGCGCCGGGGTCTCCCTCTCGCCACAAGAAGAACAAGTGTCAGGGGAGTCCGAAAACCACATAACGCTCCTGTGCTCACAGCCCCGTGAGGCACCCATTAACTTATATCCCCAGCAGATTGTGGCACGAAGGTGGAATACAGGCTGGCCCACCGGGGCTCCTTGCCCTCCAGAGCTGGCAGCAGATCCCACCATTTTGTATTGGGGCAGGACACAAGGGTGAGGTAATGAACAATGTGGGGCACAAGCTGTTCCCGTGATGTGGCTCAGAAACAGACTGGCTGGATCCTACTAAGTCAGCTCATATGGGCAGTTTGAAGCAGCCAGGGGGGCTCGCAGGGCCAGGGCCCGACCTCAAGCTCCAGAAGGCCAGGCAAACGGGCAGGCAAGGAACACGCTGCTGCAGGACTTGCTCGAGGAAAGCTATAGAGGCAGGGGGCAGGGCAGCCTTTACCTCCTGGAGCTCATGGCAGGGGACATGCAGGGTGGGCAACCCCATTCACTGAGCAAGTGTACCAGGGTACACCCAATCCCACCAACCATGGTCCAGGAGGTCTCGGTCTCTGGTAACACCAGCCAGGACCAACCTCCAGTGCACTGAAAGGACCTCCACCGTGTGTGTCACAAGACGTGGGCGTGGAACAGGGGTTCATCTAGGAGGTTCACACCCTCAGTGGCCGTAACAGACCTGGCTGTGGAGACCAACCTCCAGGTCCTGAGACCATCCTGGTAAAATATCGGCAGCTCAGAAAGGTCTCAAGGGAGACTTCTCGGATACAGATAAAAGAGTTGCCAGTCATGTCGGAGCCCTCAGAGGTGGTGGAGGAAGGTGTGCCTTAGCTGGCTCCAGGCCAGACTACAAGCATTATAAAGGAGCCTCTGCAGGGCCTGGAGATGGAAAGTGTATGTGAATGCATATCAGGCCCTGCCCTCCCTCTTCCAGAGGGAGGCTCAGCACTACTGCAGAGACTCAGTGCTTTTGCAGCCAGAAGAACTCCAGGACCTTCCCCTGGAGGTTGGCCAGGGTACACAAGAGTGGGCTCAGACTATTAAACCAGTGCCAGAGCTAGTTTGTTAAGAACCAGTGACCTTCCCTGAAGGGAAAGGCACCAGAGAAGCCCCATCCATGCCCACAACCCATCAGACACCCTGGACCCCAAGTCAGTCCTATTTTCTAGTAGGGAGGGATCGGTGGCCAATAGAAGCCCAGACAGAGTAGCAGACCTGTGCCCCACTGGATGGTATGAAGTGCTGGTGGGAGGGAGCTTACATGACACCCATTGCGGACCATCAGGCCAGAGCTCTTGATCCAGCTGACCCAGGCAGAGGAGGCCACTGAATAGATGGTTTGGCAAGCCTCCACCCCCACCATGTCTTCCAGATCCTGGGCCAGAAGTTGCACATTGTTGGTATACGCTGACAGGACCACCCTCCAAGCCGGGTTGCGGAGCACCAGCCCCATCAATTGCTTGCAAAGGAAGGCCTTGACGACAATGGCATATAATTGGCCAGACAAAGAGCAGCCCTGACACACTCCCAGACCAAAGATGACTGGTTTGGTCAAGGCCCAGTTGAGCTTGACTATACACTCTGCAGAGGTGTGCAGCACCTGAAGGAACCTCACAAATTGGGGACTGAAGCTGATTGCTCACACAGTTCCCATGAGAGACTCGAGGTCCACCCTGTCAAATGCCTTCTCCTGGTCGAGGGACAGGAAGTTGAGAGACAAACATCCCTACATGCCAGACAGAAAAGGTCCCAGACTAGATATAGATTATCAAATAAACTCCAGCCTGGGACAGCATAGGTCTGGTCGGGGAGGATCACATACGCCAGCACGGACTTCAGCCATAGCAAGAGGGCTTTCGCTATGACCGTATAATCTGCACTGAGTAGCGATCAGGGCTGGCCTTACCATGAGGCGAACTGAGGCGGCCGCCTCAGGTGCCAGACTGTGGGGGGGCACCAATAGGACCCAGAGTGTAGAAAATTGTGTCTGCTGCTGGTGCATATGTATTCTCTCTGCTCTAGATGCACAGAGATGGTGGAGTGCTGTGCTGGAGGAAGGAGAGCACAAGAGACATAACAGGCAGGCAGGAGAAAAGGTGAGAGGGAAGAACAGAAAGCAGCAGGAGCTGCAGGGAGAGAGAGGAGGAGGAGCCTCTTATGTACCTCTCTAGCACCCCCAGAAGCCTGGACTGATTAACACCAGCTTCTCAGGGAGCTTCCTGTTTCCTGCTGCTTCCCTGAACCCACTTGAGGAGAACAGGCAGTCAACTGAAGTAGTAGGAGCCAGTTAGGCCCTTAAGACACTGATATCTTCCCTCACTCAGGCCCTGCTACCAGCCTGCTTATTTGTCCCCTTCAACTGAGTGTTGAGAGCCACTACAGCAGGCACAGAACAGCAGTCATGAGTGAAAGAAGAAAACGCCCTTTTGGGGCAGCATTCAGAAAAAGAAAGGAAGCAAAGGAAGCTTTTCTATCTAAGCAGGAAGGAGCTCTCCTGAGATACATAGACACAAATGTTCACGGTGAGCCTTCCGGCCCCAGTGAGGATGTGAGTGGTGAGGAGATGCCTGATCTTCCAGTTAGTCAGAGTGCAGGTGACCTGGCAGCTACTGCAGCATCCATATCTCCATCTCAAATGGATGTAGTCATGCACATTCCCGAAGAAAAGTGTAGATCAGAGAAGAGTGTGGTGGAGGTACAAGAAACAGCTGCTGCTGAGTTTAATTCCTTAAGTCTAGATGATCCAGGACCGCGGACCCACTTGAGCAGTAGCCTGAGGGACTTATCATAGAGTATCAGAGTTGGAAGGGACCTCAGGAGGTCATCTAGTCCAACCCCCTGCTCCAAGCAGGACCAATTCCCAACTAAATCATCCCAGCCAGGGCTTTGTCAAGCCGGGCCTTAAAAACCTCCAAGGAAGGAGATTCCACCACCTCCCTAGGTAACCCATTCCAGTGCTTCACCGCCCTCCTAGTGAAATAGTGTTTCCTAATATCCAACCTAGACCTCCCCCATTGCAACTTGAGACCATTGCTCCTTGTTCTGTCATCTGCCACCACTGAGAACAGCCGAGCTCCAACCTCTTTGGAACCCCCCTTCAGATAGTTGAAAGCAGCTATCAAATCCCCCCTCATTCTTCTCTTCTGGAGACTAAACAATCCCAGTTCCCTCAGCCTCTCCTCATAAGTCATGTGCTCCAGACCCCTAATCATTTTTGTTGCCCTCCGCTGGACTCTTTCCAATTTTTCCACATCCTTCTTGTAGTGTGGGGCCCAAAACTGGACACAGTACACCAGATGAGGCCTCACCAATGTCGAATAAAGGGGAACGATCACGTCCCTCGATCTGCTGGCAATGCCCCTACTTATACAGCCCAAAATGCCGTTAGCCTTCTTGGCAACAAGAGCACACTGTTGACTCATATCCAGCTTCTCATTCACTGTGACCCCTAGGTCCTTTTCTGCAGAACTGCTACCTAGCCATTCGGTCCCTAGTCTGTAGCAGTGCATAGGATTCTTCCGTCCTAAGTGCAGGACTCTGCACTTGTCCTTGTTGAACTGCATCAGGTTTTTTTTGGCCCAATCCTCTAATTTGTCTAGGTCCCTCTGTATCCGATCCCTACCCTCCAGTGTATCTACCACGCCTCCCAGTTTAGTGTCATCTGCAAACTTGCTGAGAGTGCAGTCCACACCATCCTCCAGATCATTAATAAAGATATTAAACAAAACCGGCCCCAGGACCAACCCTTGGGGCACTCCGCTTGAAACCGGCTGCCAACTAGACATGGAGCCATTGATCACTACCCGTTGAGCCTGATGATCTAGCCAGCTTTCTATCCACCTTACAGTCCATTCATCCAGCCCATACTTCTTTAACTTGGCGGCAAGAATACTGTGGGAGACTGTATCAAAAGCTTTGCTAAAGTCAAGGAATAACACATCCACTGCTTTCCCCTCATCCACAGAGCCAGTTATCTCATCATAGAAGGCAATTAAGTTAGTGAGGCACGACTTCCCCTTGGTGAATCCATGCTGACTGTTCCTGATCACTTTCCTCTCCTCTAAGTGTTTCATAATTGATTCCTTGAGGACCTGCTCCATGATTTTTCCAGGGACTGAGGTGAGGCTGACTGGCCTGTAGTTCCCCGGATCCTCCTCCTTCCCTTTTTTAAAGATGGGAATTACATTAGCCTTTTTTCAGTCATTCGGGACCTCCCCCGATCGCCATGAGTTTTCAAAGATAATGGCCAATGGCTCTGCAATCACATCCGCCAACTCCTTTAGCACCCTCGGATGCAGCGCATCCGGCCCCATGGATTTGTGCTCATCCAGTTTTTCTAAATAGTCCTGAACCACTTCTTTCTCCACAGAGGGCTGGTCACCTCCTCCCCATACTGTGCTGCCCAGTGCAGCAGTCTGGGAGCTGACCTTGTTTGTGAAGACAGAGGCAAAAAAAGCATTGAGTACATTAGCTTTTTCCACATCCTCTGTCACTAGGTTGCCTCCCCCATTCAGTAAGGGGCCCACACTTTCCTTGACTTTCTTCTTGTTGCTAACATACCTGAAGAAACCCTTCTTGTTACTTTTAACATATCTTGCTAGCTGCAACTCCAAGTGTGATTTGGCCTTCCTGATTTCACTCTTGCATGCCTGAGCGATATTTTTATATTCCTCCCGGGTCATTTGTCCAATCTTCCACTTCTTGTACGCTTCTTTTTTGCATTTAAGCTCAGCAAGGATTTCACTGTTAAGCTAAGCTGGTCGCCTGCCATATTTACTATTCTTTCTACACATCGGGATGGTTTGTTCCTGCAACCGCAATAAGGATTCTTTAAAATACAGCCAGCTCTCCTGGACCTCTTTGCCCTTCATGTTATTCTCCCAGGAGATCCTGCCCATCTGTTCCCTGAGGGAGTCAAAGTCTGCTTTTCTGAAGTCCAGGGTCCGTATTCTGCTGCTCTTCTTTCTTTCTTGTGTCAGGATCCTGAACTCGACCATCTCATGGTCACTGCCTCCCAGTTTCCCATCCACTTTTGCTTTCCCTACTAATTCTTCCCTGTTTATGAGCAGCAGGTCAAGAAAAGCTCTGCCCCTAGTTGGTTCCTCCAGCACTTGCACCAGGAAATTGTCCCCTACACTTTCCAAAAACTTCCTGGATTGTCTGTGCACCGCTGTATTGCTCTCCCAGCAGATATCAGGGTGATTAAAGTCTCCCATGAGAACCAGGGCCTGCGATCTAGCAACTTCTGTTAGTTGCTGGAAGAAAGCCTCGTCCACCTCATCCCCCTGGTCTGGTGGTTTATAGCAGACTCCGACCACAACATCACCCTTGTTTCTCACACTTCTCAACTTTATCCAGAGACTCTCAGGTTTTTCTGCAGTTTCATACCGGAGCTCTGAGCAGTCATACTCCTCTCTTACATACAACGCAACTCCCCCACCTTTTCTGCCCTGCCTGTCCTTCCTGAACAGTTTATATCCATCCATGACAGTACTCCAGTCATGTGAGTTATCCCACCAAGTCTCTGTTATTCCAATCGCATCATAGTTCCCTGACTGTGCCAGGATTTCCAGTTCTCCCTGCTTGTTTCCCAGGCTTCTTGCATTTGTGTATAGGCACTTAAGATAACTCATCGATCATCCCTCTTTCTCAGTATGAGACAGGAGTCCTCCCCTCTTACTTCCTTGTACTGCATGGGCCACAGCAAGTGAAAAACTTCATGTTCCCCAAAGACAATGAAAATAGAAGTTTCCATCCAACACATTACTGGCGTGAAATCCCCAATGGTGACAAAGTGGAGAGGCCATGGCTTATGTACTCAAAAACCCAGAATGCTGCATACTGTTTTTGTTGCAAACTCTTCCAGTCTAATGTTCCAGCCACACTGGGTTCCACAGGAACAAAGGACTGGAAAAATCTGGCTAGAAATCTGGCATGCCATGAGAAGGCAGCAAATCACTAGAGAGCATTCCATAGGTGGAAAGAGCTTGAGATGAGACTAAGGTTAAAGGCCACCACAGATGATCAGCATCAAGAGAAGATTGCATCAGAGTCTCTTTACTGGCAAAATGTTCTGAAAAGGCTCATTGCCATTATGAGAATGCTTGCTACCCAAAACCTAGCACTGGGGGGCACTTCAAATCAGCTGTATGTGCCAAACAATGGAAACTTCCTTAAAATTGTGGAGCTGATGGCTGAGTTTGATGCTATACTCCAGGAGCATCTAAGAAAAGTCACCAGCCAAGAAATATGCATCCGAAGAAGTGGGTTGTAGCCCACGAAAGCTTATGCTCTAATAAATTTGTTAGTCTCTAAGGTGCCACAAGTACTCCTGTTCTTTTTGCGGATACAGACTAACACGGCTGCTACTCTGAAAACAGCCAAGAAATGTACACACACCACTACCTTGGAAAAACAATTCAAAATGAGATCATACAGTTACTGGCAACAAAAGTCAAACAGAAGATTGTGGCAGATCTGAAGTCAGCAAGATATTACTCTGTTATTCTGGACTGCACACCTGACATCAGCCATACAGAACAAATGACTTTAATGGTGTGTTTTGTAACAACAACAGAACCTAGTGAAAATGTCCCTGCAATGGTAACTGTCAGAGAGCATTTTCTAGAATTTATTGACACTGATGATACTACAGGAGCTGGTATGACAAATGTGCTTCTTAAAAAGCTGGAAGACACGGGAATTGCGATAGCTGACATGAGAGGTCAGGGCTACGATAATTGTGCCTGCCAACAAGAGAAGAAAGAACAGAGGAGTGCAGACACGGATCTGAGAGTTAAACCCTTGAGCTTTTTTTGTCCCATGCAGTTCTCATTCATTGAACTCGGTGGTCAGTGATGCAGCATCAGCTTCTAGTGAGGCTACTGAATTTTTTAATATAATTCAAAGCATCTCTGTATTTTTCTCTGCATCAACTCATCGATGGCAAATTTTGAAGCAACATCTGGGAACATCCTCTCTGACACTGAAACCACTGAGTGCCACACGATGGGAAAGTTGAGTGGAGGCGATAAAGCCTATCAAACACCAAATTGGGAAGATAGATGATGTCATAGTTGCCATTATGGAGGATAATGCTATGACAGGAACTGTTTATGGGAGAACAGGGGCAGGGGGAAATGGAATCACCAGAAATATACATAACTTCAAATTTCTGTGTGGCTTAGTGTTGTGGCATGACATACTGTTTGAAATAAATGTTGTAAGCAAGAGACTCCAAGGGGTTGACCTTGATATATCTGGAGCAATGGAACAACTCGACAAAGCAAAGTCATACCTACAGTCTTACCGGTCAGATGAGGGATTTCAAAACTTTCTGAAGAGTGCACAGAAATTGGCAGAAGAACTTAACACTGAAGCTATTTTCCCACACATTCAAGAATACAAGAGTCACCGAAGAAGAAGACATTTTGATTACGAGGCACGGAATAATTCCATAAGAGACCAAAACAACAATTCAAAGTTGAATTCTTTAACCAGGTGCTAAATTGTGCAATACAGTCAGTTGAAGAACGTTTCACGCAGCTCAAAGAACACAGCAGTATATTTGGGATGTTGTATGATATTCCCAAACTCCTCACTATACCTGAAGAAGACCTACACCAGCAATGCAGGGCACTAGAGACAGTGTTGACACATGCGCGATATTGATGCGAGTGATTTAGGTGATGAACTGAAAGCCCTTTCAAGATACATTTCAGCAGGATCAACTCCAAAGGCTGT
Source organism: Emys orbicularis (assembly GCF_028017835.1). Lineage (NCBI taxonomy): Eukaryota > Metazoa > Chordata > Testudines > Emydidae > Emys > Emys orbicularis. The sequence goes on along the minus strand of NC_088701.1, from coordinate 7,103,199 downwards.
TCTGGAATATAAGTGCACAAATAACATGACCACCCTCTTTCCAAATGCTTTTGTTGCTCTGCGCATACTTCTAACACTTCTTGTAACAGTTGCCAGTGGAGAACGCAGCTTCTCCAAGCTGAAGTTAATAAAAACACATCTACACTCCACAATGACACAGGAGAGGCTGGTCGGCCTTGCAACCATCTCAATAGAGCATGAGCTGGCCCAGACTGTGGACCTTCAGGAAGCAGAAGCAGTTCAAATCTTTGCAACCAAGAAGGCAGGGAAAGCATCACTTTGATTATTCAAACAGATAAAAATGCCAGTGTTTACTATGCAGACAAGAAAAGTTACATTTGCTGTTCAGGCGTTTGAAAGTTAAGTGACAGATTTCAGAGTAGCAGCCGTGTTAGTCTGTATTCGCAAAAAGAACAGGAGTACTTGTGGCTAACAAATTTATTTGACCATAAGCTTTTGTGGGTTACAGCCCACTTCTTCAGATGCATGGAATGGAACATATAGTAAGGAGATATATATACATACAGAACATGAAAAGGTGGAAGTAGCCATATCAATTCTAAGAGGCTAATTAATTAAGATGAGCTATAATCAGCAGGAGAAAAAAAAAACGTTTGTAGTGATAATCAAGATGGGCCATTGCAGACAGTTGACAAGAGGTGTGAGGATACTTAACATGGGGAAATAGATTCAATCTGTGTAATGACTCAGCCATTCCAAGTCTCTATTCAAACCTAAGTTAATGGTATCTAGTTTGCATATTAATTCAAGTTCAGCAGTTTCTCGTTGGAGTCTGTTTTTGAAGCTTTTCTGTTGCAAAATTGCCACCTTTAAGTCTGTTACTGAGTGACCATAGAGGTTGAAGTGTTCTCCTACTGGTTTTTGAATGTTATGATTCCTGATGTCAGATTTGTGTCCATTTATTCTTTTGCGTAGAGACTGTCCGGTTTGGCCAATGTACATGGCAGAGGGGCATTGCTGGCACATGATGGCATATATCACATTGGTAGATGTGCAGGTGAACGAGACCCTGATGGCGTGGCTGATGTGATTAGGTCCTATGATGGTGTCACTTGAATAGATATGTGGACAGAGTTGGCATCGGGCTTTGTTGCAAGGATAGGTTCTATGACTAACCCAGGAACCTGTCGCAAAGAGATTGGGGAAAGTCACTGGGGTGCAGCGTAGTTTGGAGTTCCCTGAGGAACAGCCACATGAACAGCCTCCCCCATAGGGACAACCTCCTGCTCTCAGACAAGGGGCCGACTTCATCCATCAGAGGGAGGACCCAGCCTTCAGCCCACGCTATGGCCAGTTGGCTGGAGCAAATGGGTGCTGGTTGATCCTGGCCAGCACGCCCACTACTCCCATTTTGAACTAAAACTGGAGCTCTTGGTGAGGGTGATCTGGGACCAACAAACTGGAGCCCACCAAACCCAACTCCTGGTCCCCAAATTGTACCGGAACTAGGTATTAAAACTGGCCCATGATGTACTGTGGTCCAGTCACTTGGGAGCAGAGAGGATATTGCCCCAGGGGTTTATTGTGACATCAAAGATGATTGTGCATCTTGTCTGGAATGCCACTGGCAGCCATCCAACCAGCCCACAGGCCCCTGAGTCCCTGCTCCATTGGTGAGAAACCCTTTTGACAGAATTGGGGTAGATCTTGTGGGGCCCCTGGAGCCAAGTTCAAACAGGTGTTGGTTTATTTTGGTGATCGTTGATTACGCCACTTGGTACCCGAGGGCCAGACCCTTGGGTTCAGCAACATTCCAGACAGGAGCTACCAAATTAATGAAAGCAGATGTTAGGAATTAGCAGATAACAGACAAGCAGCAGCTAATGATTGGCTCTGATTCCCAGCTGGAAGATATAAGTAACAAGCCGCCCTGTAAGGGAGAGGGCCAGGGGAGACAAGCGCTTCCCTGAGCAGTAGTGGAAGGCTGCAACAGGGCAGGTAGGCCCTGTAGTCTCCCTGAGGCTAAGGAGGGCTATGAACCTGGATCTACTGAGCAGCTGCGGACCCTGCAGTATCAGTCCAGGTCAGGATTATCACCTTTGTTACTCCTCCATATTTTGTGTGTTTGTGAAGAATAAAAGAGCTTGAAAGCTAAAACAGTTGGGCATGGCTGACTGTTTTCTCCCCAAGCTGGTGGACGGACCCACCAGACTACAGTCAGCCTCTACAATTCCACAGGCCCATCTCACTCACAGATCTCCACTGGCCCACTCCGGCTGTGCACAGAGGACGAGAGGCAGCAGGGTCTGACCCAGTGCAAACAATGTGGCAGGGGAGGGGACAGGGGAGCTAGCTGGAACAACGGAGAACCTGGCAACTAGGGTGTAGGGCCAGAGCTACCTGCAGGGAATGAAATACTAATGAGGTCTCCCATAGATCCCCATAACCCTAGATTGCATTGAATTTCCATAGGGACCTCTTACCTAATGACACACAGCTCTACCTATCTTCACCACACATGACCACACAACCACCACCACCCAGATGACCCAGTGCCTAGATGAGATCAGCTCATGCATGAAGAACAGCTGGCTGAAGCTGAATTTGAGCCAGACAGGTGATGCTGTTGGGCAAAGGAAAGTGCTTTCAGGAATTTGAAACCATGGTGTAGTCTTCCTGGGTCAAAGAGACACCCCCCCCCCAGTTGGTTTGGGGTTTGAGGATCCTGGATTCCTTGCCAACACTGAGTTCTCGTATAGCAGTGTCGGAGAATAACAGAGTTCACTTTTTGTTTGGGTACAGCAAGTCATCCACAAGGAATGCTTTCTAGCATCTCCACTTGGCTAGGAGACTCCGTCCCATCCCGGCAGACGATAACCTGGCCTCAGTTACACACTCAGTTGTCACCACCTGTCTGGATTCCAGCACTGTGACAGACATGGGCAAGAAGACATCAGAATTTAGGAAACTCCAAGTAGTAGAGAATGCCGGAGCATGGCTCCTGAGCAACACAGGATACCGCGGGCACATCACACCTTTTTGTCTATGCCCTACATTTGCCTCCCACAAAAGAGAGTCAAGTTCAAGGTCTCATTCCTGATCTTCAAGGTGCTCCATGGCCAGGGTATGTAGAAGAGCCAAAAGCTCCAGGATAAGGTCTATGGTTGACAGCTCCATTCCTCAGGCTCAATGTAACTTTCTACCACAAGGGAAAAGCTCGTCTGTGGGGGAGACAGAGCTTCCTTGAGGACCAGTCCCAGACTGTAGAACAAAGTCCCGTGGCAACCAAGGAGCATCCCAAACCTCCCCACCCCACGCTCCAAAGACCAAGCACTGCTCCGACCTGCCTCTGCTGATGTAAACAGGGACCAGTGCAGACATTAGAAAAACAAAAACAGCAATAACAAAAAACCCTATCAAAACAGCCCCCCACAGCCCAACCGCACTCATAATCTTCCCCCTGGGTGAGGGGGCAGAGAGAGAACAAGCCCCACACAGCAGCAGCTAGTCATGTCATTCAGGGCATGACTGGAAGGCGCCCAGACGCTGCAATGATGGGGACAGGGAAAGAACCTCCTGCCAGGTCCTGTCCACCCGATACACAGGCCAGCTCCCCGTTCTTGATGCAGAAGGTCCCAAATTTCCCCCATGTCAGTACTCTGCACCCTCCCAGCACCAACTGCTCCTCTGCCTGCTCCATGCAGGCCCAAGGGACATGTCAACTCGGTGCAGGAAGTCTGGAGGACGCTAGACACTGCAGTCCCATTTCTCCCCCAAGCTCGCAGAACCTGTGCAGCTGCTGTCCCACTGGAGCTGGTGGTGTAATTCCCAGCTCAAGGAGCCAGACCGGCACTAGCTCTAATCAAGCCTGCACACTGCAAATAGAATCATAGAATCACAGGACTGGAAGGGACCTCAAGAGGTCATCTAGTCCAGCCCCCTGCACTCATGGCAGGACTAAGCATTATCTAGACCATCCCTGTTGTTTGTCTAACCTCCTCTTAAAAATCTCCAACTATGGAGATTCCACAGCCTCCCTAGGCAATTTATTCCAGTGCTTGACCACCCTGACAGTTAGGACATTTTTCCTAATGTCCAACCTAGACCTCCCTTGCTGCAATTTAAGCCCATTGCTTCTTGTCCTATCCTCAGAGGTTAAGAAGAACAATTCTTCTCCCTCCTCCTTGTAGCAACCTTTTATGTACTTGAAAACCATTATCATGTCCCCTCTCAGTCTTCTCTTCTCCAGACTAAACAAACACAATTTTTTCAATCTTCCCTCATAGGTCATGTTTTTAGACCTTTAATCATTTTTGTTGCTCTTCTCTGAACTTTCTCCAATTTGTCCACATCTTTCCGGAAATGTGGCACCCAGAACTGGACCCAAACACTCCAGCTGAGACCTAATCAGCGTGGAGTAGAACGGAAGAATTACATCTCGTGTCTTGCTTACAACACTCCTGCTAATATATCCTAGAATGATGTTCGCTTTTTTTGCAACAGTGTTACACTGTTGACCACAGCTGTCCCTAGGGGATGGCGAATTGGGGCGACCGCTCCAGGCCCCGTGCTTTGGGGGAACTCGTGGGCCAGCACAATTGGACGGCATGGCATGGGCAGCGGATGAACCGCTGCCTTGGGGAGGCTACTCCCAGCCCTGCCCCTTCCACCCGAGGGAGAGCGCCGGGAGGGTGAGCGCGCAGTGACGCGACCGCAGCCTCCCCAGCCCCGGAAAGGCAGGCGGCATGACCCCAGCTCTCTGGAGCCCAGCAGCAACGCTGAAGCGGGATCCTGGGGGGGTGAGTGTGGGCGGGGCCACACCCGGCCTCCCCTACACGTCCTTGACGTGGTCAGTCCCGGAAGTGACATCACTTCTGCCCTGGGCCCCGCACCACCCTAGGGACTGCCTTGCTTTTGGCACATATTTAGCTTGTGGTCCACTCTGACCCCCAGATCCCTTTCCGCATTACTCCTTCCTAGGCAGTCATTTCCCAGTTTGTATGTGTGCAACTGATTGTTCCTTCCTAAGTGGAGCACTTTGCATTTGTCCTTATTGAATTTCATCCTGTTTATTTCAGACCATTTCTCCAGTTTGTCCAGATCATTTTGAATTTTAATCCTATCCTCCAAAGCACTTGCAACCCCTCCCAGCTTGGTATCGTCCGCAAACTGTACTCTGTATGCCATTATCTAAATCATTGATGAAGATATTGAACAGAACTGGACCCAGAACTGATCCTTGCAGGACCCCACTCATTATGCCCTTCCAGCATGACTGTGAATCACTGATAACTACTCTCTGGGAATGATTTTCCAACCAGTTATGCACCCACCTTATAGTAGCTCCATCTAGGTTGCATTTCCCTAGTTTGTTTATGAGAAGGTCATGTGAGACAGTATCAAAAGCGTTACTAAAGTCAAGGTATACCACGTCTACCGCTTCCCCCTATCCACAAGGCTTGTTACCCTGTCAAAGAAAGCTATCAGGTTGGTTTGACACGATTTATTCTTGACAAATCCATACTAACTGTTACTTATCACCTTATTATCTTCTAGATGTTTGCAAATTGATTATTTAATTATTTGCTCCTTTATCTTTCCGAGTACAGAAGTTAAGCTGACTGATCTGTAATTCCCCAAGTTGTCCTTATTTCCCTTTTTATAGATTGGTACTATATTTGCCCTTTTCCAATCTTCTGGAATCTCTCCCGTCTTCCATGACTTTTCAAAAATAATCGCCAATGGTTCAGATATCTCCTCAGCTCTTTGAATATTCTAGGATGCATTTCATCAGGCCCTGGTGACTTGAAAACATCTAACTTGTCTAAGTAATTTTTAACTTGTTCTTTCCCTATTTTAGCCTCTGATCCTACCTGCTTTTTACTGCCATTCAATATGTTAGATGTCCAATCGCCACCAACCTTCTTGGCAAAAAACGAAACAAAGAAGTCATTAAGCACCTCTGCCATTTCCACATTTTCTGTTACTGTTTCCCCCCCCACATTGAGTAATGGGCCTACACTGTCCTTGGTCTTCCTCTTGCTTCTAAAGTATTTGTAGAATGTTTTCTTGTTACCCTTTATGTCTATAACTAGTTTGGAGGGGAGGGATAGCTCAGTGGTTTGAGCATTGGCCTACTAAACCCAGGGTTGTGAGTTCAATTGTGGAAGGGGCCATTTAGGGGTCAAGGGCAAAAATCTCTCTGGGGATTGGTCCTGCTTTGAGCAGGGGGTTGGACTAGATGACCTCCTGAGGTCCCTTCCAACCCTGATATTCTATGATTTCATTTTGTGCCTTGGCCTTTCTAATTTTGTCCCTACATAGAAGTGTAGCTATGGTGGCTCGAGTGGCAGGAGGGGCTAGCTACCCCAAGTCTGGGACCCAAGCGCATCCAGATTGTAGTTGCTTGACTAGCCTGTACCACCTCCTGTGCTGTGGCTGCTACGCTACTATTTTAATGTCTGTCTATCTGAGCTAGGAATTACACCTTTCAACTCCAGTGCAGACATATGCCTGCTGGGGTCAGCACTGACCCACTAAGCAGATACCAAACCAGCTGAGACCTCATTCCTGGTCAGTGCCAGTCCTCCCCAAACTGCCCCAGAACTGTGCACACTGCCTGCTTCTACCTGCTGCATAAGGAGAGCTCACTGCAAAGATCACAGGTCAGGAGCTCGCCGGGGGTTCCTCCCAGCAGGAAGCTGGTGGATGAAAGTGCACAGAAGGCATTCTGTGGAGTGACGGCTCTGGCAGGCAGCCCAGCTGGCTAGAAGAGCCACAACTGATTTCCAAAGCTCCCGCGTGGCCAAGCATTCATCACACGGTTCTCAGCCACACCTGATCGTTTGCATGTTTCCACAGTGTCAGCAGTTCCCACGCTCTGGGAGGGTGTGATGTCACTTCCACCTATCCCATCATGCTCAGCTCCTGAGCCTGCAAGCAGATGTCTTCACTGTCGAGTTAGCCCAGACGATCGGCACTCGGTTCTGAGACACTGCAAAGCTACACTCCAGTGTGTCTAGTCAACTGTGTCCTCGCTGGCTCTGCATTTACTATTGTGTGGCACAAGGACTTCTGGGGACATAGCCCATGGTTCTTAATGCTGCAGGGAGCTGAGCCACTCTACGTGGAGAACTTGTTTGTCCTTTGGGCACCTGGGGGGCTTGAGGGAAAGCACTAGAGGACGATCAGCCCTCCAATAGTTTAGCCTGGGCTCCCACTGCAAAGTGGGCGGGTTAACAGCCTGAGTAACAACAGCACGTGGGCTCTAGCCTGAGGGCTGAGCACTGCCACATGCAGGCCAGAGAGTTTGTGTGGATGGGAGCTGAGTTAGGAGTTGCTCATGGGTGACCAGGGTGATGGCTATGGTGGGCTCCCAGACATCAGGCACAATGGCTGCTAATGAGCTCTCTGAGGCTCCCAGAGAGTGGGCTCTCTGCAGCCTGTGTTGTGGGGACCTGGGTGGACCAGCAGGGGACCCTGACAAGGGTCATGGTGGAGCTGCAGTTTGGAGCTGTTTCTAGAGTACAGGCAGGTGTGATGCACTGAATGGGTAACTCAGGAAGTTCACTGTTTTGAGAGCTCTGTGCTGGGACGGGCACTAGATGGGGCACTGGGTTCATGTATGAAGGTGCTCACAGCAGCATCAAGTCCAGAGGCGCCACCTCCCCACTGGTACTGGCTCTGTCCTGGGACCTTTGCCCATTGGTACTGGCTGTTTCAGTCCCAGGTCCTTCCTGCTGCCCTCAGCAGACAGAAGGGCTGGGATGGCGGAGAGCTGGAAGGAAGTTTGCACAAGCTCTGCCTGTGGCACCATTGCTCCTATCCTGAGTCACAGTCTTGGAGGTGGATTCCTGCCCCTCCCAGTGGGCTGGTCTCCGGTAGAAATGGCTCCCAAAACACTGACCAGTTCATTCTGACTGTGACCATCTCAGTGCCCGTGGCTCTGCACGGGGCGTGACCCTGGTGTGCGCTGCTGCCACCTGAAGAGCAAAGGAGGAGCGGGAGCGGGCTGGGGCCCAACCTGCTCTGGCAGCCCCCAGAGCGGGGGCGGCGGGCGGGGCCGGGCACTCACCTAGGCTGAGCCAAGGGGATCCCTTTTGCTTTTCTGATTCACCGATTCCTGCCCTGTTAAGTAGCAGATTCAATCTCTGCAGCTGCCCTTGGCAGGAGGGCAGGGGGTGGGCACCAGGCGGGGCCTTTGCAGCTCGCAAAGGCCCTTAGTGGAGAAGCAAAGCAAGAGCACATCCTTGCCAGGAGCATCCTGCGCAGGGATGTGGAAGGTCTGAACCAGGAGCACTGTGCCACGCTGCAGGCAGGGCCGTGTTCAGCAGGAACCCAGAGACCCAGCACTGGCAGGGAGCACCCACGTGGGAACCATCCACTCCCCACCTAGCGGGCAGGGGGCCTGAGCCCCCGCCCCTCCCCCCTTCACAGACTCCCAGGCAGAGCCATGGCACCCATTGCATTGCAGACAGACAGATAGATGGACACAGGGAGGGGCTCTTACTTCGTTTGCTCTTGTCCTTATTGAGGAGTAGCCGCAGCTCCTGCTCCTGCTGCCCAGCCTCTGCCTCACGCTGCGGGGAGTCCATGTTCACCTGCAGGGGGGACCGAGAGCATCAGCATGGCAGCCAGTACCCTGTGGGGAAAGGGAGGGAGGAATCCTGCCCCGGACAGTGTCCTGGAGGAAGGGAAGGGAAGCCCCGCCTCTGCCAGAGCCCTGCGGGGTAGGAGGGCGCCCCACCATGGCCTGGGCCCTGTGGGGAGGAGAGGGGGGGAGCCCTGCCTCAGTCTGGCCCCTGTGGGGAGGGGTGGGAGGGGAGTCCTGCCCCAGATCCCTGTGGGGAGGGGAGGGGGGAGCCCTGCCCCAGCCAGCATCCTGGGGGGACAAAAGGGGAGCCCCGCCCTGGCCCAGAGGGGAGGAGAGGCAGGAGCTCCACCCTGGGCAAGGCCCTGGGAAGGCAAGGGGAGAGCAGATCTCCTCCCAAAGGTCCACCAGGGGGCTCCCCAGAGGGCCTTAGACCTAGGACACCCAGAGCAGGTTGGGCGCAGGCATCCGAGTGGCTCATTCTCCATGAGCCTGTCCATTCAGCAGGGCACCAGCATCAGGGGAGAGGTGACTCTGGGAGGTGCAGCTGCAAAGCCCAAGCCCCTCAGCCCTGAGTCTGGAGACATGATGGAGTGACCGGGCTGCAGAGAGAGTGTTGCCCTGTGGGCTCTATCCAGAGTGACTCTCGGGAGTCACTTGATTGTAGGCCCTCGGGCGGGTGGAGCCCCAGCAGTCTGGTACCTGTCCCCTGAAACAGGGAGGGCGAGAGACAAAGGGGCCCATCCTGGTGCTTCAGGGTCCCATGACTATGGAGCCAATGGGTCCTTCCCCTGCAGGGGAGCTCCTGCCAGTCCTAGGGCTGCTCTCAGGCCGGGGTGATACGAAAGCCAAGACTGGTAGCCAGAGTGCAGTGGAGCTGTCGTTCGGGAAGGAGAGAAAGGCGGGTCCCAGGGACTGGGCAGTGAAAACAGATTTGCCACTGAGTCCCTGATGAGACTGTTGGGGTCCAGGTTAGGCCCTTCCCCAAGTGTGGGATTTACGGGTCATGCTGGGCTCCAGACCAAGACAGGGGGAATCCGTATCCCTTGCTGAGCACCCCTTGGGCTTTCTGTCAGCATAGGCAGCCCTGGAACATCCATCCCTTTACTGCAGTGAGAACTGCAGAATTGGCGACTGTCCCACCGGCCTGGAATGGAGACCTCTGAGAACAGGGCCACTGGCTTTGGCTTCTTCCTGGCATCAGATGGAGGGATCAGTGCTGGGGCTCCAGGGATGGACTGATCCTGCCTACAACACCACATTTACTTTAGGGTCTGGAAGGTTCTGACCTTCGTGGTCAAGGACGTGGCTAGGGCGCAGAGCAGAGACCTGGTGATGCAACCTTTGCTGTCAAGGTTCTGCCATGGCCTGGGGAACTGATCTGGCTTGTCAGCTTGGCTCTGCTCTGGCCAGAACTCTTGGCTCTGCACCATCTGATCCAGCCCCCAGCCCTTCCCTGGGCCCATTCCAGGTTTCCTTGCCCCTTGTTCTCAAGCAGCTGTGCGGCCACTGCCAGAAACAGGGGAGGGGTCACTGCTGGACCATCCCTGCGTTCCCAGTAACCAGGAGAACTGTGTTCATATAGACATGGACTGTAGACTTCTCAGGCCTTGACAGGGAAAAGCACTGCTAACCGTGGCCTCCCATGATCCCTGCGAAAAGCCAGACCAGAAGGTGACCTCCTGCTTTTCACCGCCACTGGCCATGCTGCAAGGGCCCGGCACTGAGCCATGTGAACACAACTGGACCACAAGAGGCGTTGGGGCCACGGTATTCAGGGCTGGACAAAAAGCTAATGACAGGAGATACCTCTGCGCCTGCCAGGATAATGGACATCCAAGGCTCTCAAGGGGGTAAGAAGGGAGAGGGTCACGCAGGGTGGAGGGTGCTCGAGAGCAGAGGCCGCCAGGGCTGGGCAGCGTGGCTCAGACCCAGAGGCTGGCAGAAGTAGCCCAGCATTTGCCCTGTAACTCCCTCCATTTCATTTGGGATTCGCTCCTGTCTCAGAGAAGAGAAATAAACGCTGACGTCTGATGAGAGGCCGGGGGAAACAGGGATCTGCCCAGACCACTGTCCGGAACACCATCCCATTGGTACTGCCTGGGAAGCCAGATAGAACTGCTGCTCCTTGAGCTCCCTCGAGTTCTGATCACTGACAACGGCTTGGTCCTTCTGGGGTCTGGGTGCCTCCTGCTCCCCAACACAGCTGTGCTCAGAGCCAGGGGGTGGCTACCAGCTCCACTCCCCCTGTGCTGACTGACTGGAGCAGGCTCCCCGTGTGTCTGCAGCAGGCAAGTGCCTCCCCAACCCGCCCCAAGGGCTGCTGGTGCGATGTGTCCCCACAACCTGGAGCTTGGCCCTGTGGCCCCCCCAGAGGCCCGTGAGGGTGTTCCTACCCGCATGTGCTGGTGGGTGAACTGTTCCACCTGCTGCTGGTGCAGGCTGGCCAAGAAGAGCTGGTGCTGCAGCTGCTGGGTCTGCTTGAGAGCCAGCAGGGCGGTGTCGGAGCCGGGCTTGACGAAGCGCTGTCCGATCCGCAGGTCCATGGGGACAGCCTGAGGCACCCGCAGGGAGACGCACAGGTTCACAGCAGCTGGCAAGAAAGAAGCAGGGAGAGTTCAGTCACTGCCTGGTCTGGCACCCCAATGTGTCCCCACAGGCTGCTGGAGAGAGGAGAGCCCCAGCACAGGCTCCAAAGGGCTGCCCACACCACCACAGTGGGGGACCCTTGTCCTGACCCCAGGGGACAAGGAGGGCACCCCCCCACCAGGACAGTGGCATGGAGCCCCTTCGGAGGGAACTTCAGCACCTGTTTCTTTCCTGAGGCAATCATAGAATCATAGACTTTAAGGTCAGAAGGGACCATTATGATCATTTAGTCTGACTTCCTGCACAATGCAGGCCATAGAATCTCACCCACCCACTCCTGTATCAAACCTGTGTCTGAGCTACTGAAGTCCTAAAATTGTGGTTTAAACACATCAAGGTGCAGAGAATATTCCAGCAAGTGACCCGTGTCCCACGCTACAGAGGGAGGCGAAAACCCCCCAGGGCCTCTGCCAATCTGCCCTGGAGGAAAATTCCTTCCCGACCCCAAATATGGCAATCAGCTAAACCTTGAACATGTAGGCAAGACTGCCAGACACCCAGGAAAGAATTCTCTGTAGTAACTCAGATCCCACCCCATCTAACATCCCATCACAGGCCATTGGGCATATTTACCTGCTAATAATCAAAGATCAATTAATTGCCAAAATTAGGCTATGCCATCATACCATCCCCTCCATAAACTTATCAAGCTTAGTCTTGAAGCCAGATATGTCTTTTGCCCCCACTACTCCCCTTGGAAGGCTGTTCCAGAACTTCACTCCTCTGATGGTTAGAAACCTTTGTCTAATTTCAAGTCTAAACTTCCTGATGGCCAGTTTATATCCATTTGTTCTTGTGTCCACATTGGTACTGAGCTTAAATAATTCCTCTTCCTCCCTGATATTTATCCCTCTGATATTTTTATAAAGAGCAATCATATCTCCCCTCAGCCTTCTTTTGGTTGGGCTAAACAAGCCAAGCTCTTTGAGTCTCCTTTCATAAGACAGGTTTTCCATTCCTCAGATCATCCTGGTAGCCCTTCTCTGTACCTGTTCCAGTTTGAATTCATCCTTCTTAAACATGGGAGACCAAAACTGCACACAGTATTCCAGATGAGGTCTCACCACAGCCTCGTATAACGGTACTAACACCTCCTTATCTCTACTGGAAATACTTCGCCTGATGCATCCCAAGACCGCATTAGCTTTTTTCATGGCCATATCACACTAGCGGCTCATAGTCATCCTGTGATCAACCAACAATCCGAGGTCCTTCTCCTCCTCTGTTATTTCCAACTGATGAGTCCCCACTTATAACAATAATTCTTGTTATTAATCCCTAAATGCATGACCTTGCACTTTTCACTATTAAATTTCATCCTATTACTATTACTCCAGTTTACAAGGTCCTCCAGATCTTCTGTATGATATCCTGGTCCTTCTCTGTATTAGCAATACCTCCCAGCTTTGTGTCATCCACAAACTTTATTAGCACATTCCCACTTTTTGTGCCAAGCTCAGTAATAAAAAGATTTAATAAGATTGGTCCCAAAACCGATCCCTGAGGAACTCCACTGGTAACCTCCCTCCAGACTGTCAAGTTCACCTTTCAGTACGACCCATTGTAGTCTCCCCTTCAACCAGTTCCTTATCCACCTTTCAATTTTCATATTGATCCCCATCTTTTCCAATCTAGCTAATAATTCCACATGTGGAACCGTATCAAATGTCTTACTGAAATTGAGGTAAATTAGATCCACTGCATTTCCTTTGTCTAAAAGATCTGTTACCTTCTCAAAGAAGGAGATCAGGTTGGTTTGGCACGATCTATCTTTTGTAAAACTGTGTTGTATTTTGTCCCAATTACCATTGACCTCAATGTCCTTAACTACTTTCTCCTTCAAAATTTTTTTCCAAGACCTTGCATACTACAGATGTCAAACTAACAGGCCTGTAGTTGCCCGGATCACATTTTTTCCCTTTCTTAAAGATAGGAACTATGTTAGCAATTCTCCAGTCATACGGTACAACCCCTGAGTTTACAGTGAGAAGGGTTGAAGTGGTACATAAAGAAGCTGCTCACCTCGTGCAGTTTTGTGCCTGTAAGGGCCACAGCCCATAAGTTCTGATCTGGATGCACATCAGTTAGGCGTGGGGCGATCGGATCCAGAGGTCCAGGCCCGGCCCATCCCCAGTGCATAATACTCAAAACAGAAAACCCTACACAAGAGCAACAGCATCTTCTGCAATCAATAGTTCTGGAGCCCTGGCAGCTGGCCTCTGGTGGACTCCAATCCAGCGTGCTCATCTCACTGCTAGCTAGGGCTGGCTCTCTGCCTGCTGGCCTGACAGAGTATGTCTACACTGCAATTAAAAACCCACGGCTGGCCCGTGCCAGCTGACTTGGGCTTTCAGTACAGATGTTCAGACTTGGGCTGGAGCCTGGGCTCTAGGACCTTGTGAGTTGGGAGGGTCCCAGAGCTCAGGCTGCAGTCCAAGCCCAAATGTTTACACCACAATTAAACAGCCGCTTAGCCCAAGCCCCTTAGCCCGAGTCAGCCAGCACAGGCCAGCTGCAGGTGTTTAACTGCGGTGTGGACATATGCGCAGAGTTCCCTGGGAACGTAGAATCCCTCTGGGCTCTTTCCTTATCCTCTCTGTCCCAAAGGTCCTGCTCCTGGAATTGAGTGATAATGCATGCGCCACATGCACCCATCCAGCCAGGCTGTCTTCTGCAGGGCTGAGAGAAGTCAAAAGTGCTAAAACCGTTGAAGGGCGTCTCTGCCAGAGCAGTCACAGCCGCTGAGCTAAGGTACAATTTTAAACAGATTTTGTTCTATCAGTTCTGGAATCAACTTAAGTTAACATGAAATGAATCTGGTTTAAACCAAACTAAGATCCAATTTAAGTGAAGCCAGTGCAGCTCCTTTGTGTAGACAAGCGTTCAGGCAGTAAACCCAGCAGGTCTGATTCTGAGCCATCTGACAGGAACTGCTGGGCACGGCGGCGCCATTGTGAATCACTCTCCTGCAACTATAACCCCACTTAATAATGGAAACCTACGAAAAAAACATCATTAGAGCCCCTTCCTTACCCAAGCCTGAACCACCCACTTGCCCACCATGCACACACTTCTGTCCCCATAACAGCACAAACTCCTCTGCAATCTAAATCCAGGGCCCAGACTGGAGATGTTCAAGCAGTCCTGTGTGTACCTGCAGAACACTCCCCTGAGATGTGTGTTGAAGGATAAAATCCTCCAGTGCATGCAGTGTTGCCAGCTTTCATGCTTTTATTGCAGTTCTCATGATATTTGGTGCTCTTCTTAAAGCCCCAGCTCCTGGAGACAGGTGATCACATGAGACAGAATCACAATTTTCATTTTTTTAAAAAGGGTAAGTGTCCAGGTCTTGTGATTATAGAGAAAAACTTGAGAAAGTGACTCCTAAAGATTCAGAAACTAGAAGGCAAATAAGCAGAACCCCAAGGTCATTAAAATCTCATGATTTTTAAGCCAATTTCATGATGGGCGGATGGGACAGGGGACTCCTGACTTGTTAAATGCTTGGGGTTGGCAGCATTGTCCAAGCAAGTGCACAAGCATGTGTGTCACCAGCAATACCTGCAGAAGCGTTCTGCAGTATCCCCTGAATCACAGCCGCTCTCCCAGTGGGCCCAAGGGATACTTGCTGATGACCCACAGATTGCTGGGGGAGGTATCCCAGGGTGCTGGCTCCTCCTTCTTCATTCCAGCTCTTAAGTTGCACTAAATCAAGGTAACAATGCATTCAGGGCTTTCCTAAGTTTGCAATTGCTGCAGTTCTGTGAAGGCACCCTGCGCCCCATTGTGCTGGGCCCTGCACAGTCACAGCATGAGGGCCAGTCCCTGCGCCGAAGACCTTGAGGTTTGAACAGTCAAGGAGGATTATCAGCTGCATTTTGAGGTGGGAAGCTTAGGTCCAGAGAGGTCAGGAGAAAGTGAGGACTCTCTCAGACTCCTTTGAAAACCTCAGTCCACAGAGTCTGTGTCAGAGCCACTAATCACATCTTCGCCCTCCAGAGATTAAGAACAAGCCTGAAAACCCCCAGCAACCAGGGCTTTGCTTACTTTGCAGCCAGTGATGAAATCCGGCGACTGGGACTAAACTGCTACAATACAAGGCAGAAATGTTGACGACAATCTAAGGAAACGCATGGAGCAATGACTCAAGTGTCAGATAAAAAAAAAAACTACAGCCAACCTTTTAGACCTTGTGGAACACGACAGATATAGCCTGTGCCCTGCCCTTTCCAACATCTCACAGGGGGAGGGTGGCAGTGACCCTGACTCTATGGGGTGTCTCTTGCTGAACCCCATTAAGAGTCCCAGGTTCAAAGTGCTCTAAAATCCACATGCATGCGCAGACTGAAAAATGTTATGCCTCACTGGGCCCCAGGTTAGAATTACGGGTGCAAATTTGGGGGGTTCCCAAGAAAGCCCCCTGCCTCAAAAAATGAACTGCCTTTACAATTTTCAGAATCTATCACCTTTTTGGTGCAGAACAAAGGTACAAATATGGCTCTGACCCTCCTAAAATGTACAGCCCTGACTGCCCTGAGCTCAGCGATTCAATGGCAATAAGGACCAGGGTAGAAATAATTTAAAACTATTCCACTACAAACACTTTGGCACCTTGGCGAACAGTTCACACCTCTGAGTTATTTCCTCAGAAACACACCTTGGGCTGGGCTCTCACATGGTGGCTTAGGGGAGCAGCTTTTGCCCCTCCATCACAAACCCCTGAGTTTGCAGCCTCTCTGCAGGAGGTCTGCCTGCTGTACACATTAACGCTCTCAATCTGCTACGTGCTTGGGGCCACACTGGGGCTCCTTTCAGAAGTGTGAGCAATGAGTGCAATTCTGTGTGATGGGGCTGGGTGATGATGGCAGGGGCTGGGGTTATGGGAATATGTCCTGCTGGACGGACAGGTGATAGCAGGGGTTGGAGGGAGGGGTACACTCATTGTGTGATAGGAACAGGTGACGCAGAGGGAGGGGTCTGAACCAGTATTAAATATTTGTCCCCCATCTAGGTATTTATAGACTGTAAAGAAGTCACCTCTGAAGCCTTTCAAGTAATTTGTACACCCAGCTTAGCAAAGAGACTCACATGTTAGTGGTCTTTTTCAGGTTTTGACACAACTATTATGATTGCTCTGTGCCAAATGTTAGGTATTTGATTCTCCTGGATGACTCTAGATCAGGGGTCGGCAACGTTTGGCACGCGGCTCGCCAGGGTAAAGCACTCTGGCGGCTGGGCCAGTTTATTTACCTGCTGACGCGGCAGGTTCGGCCGATCGCAGCCCCCACTGGCCGCGGTTTGCCGTCCCTGGCCAATGGGGGCGGCGGGAAGCCGCGGCCAACACATCCCTCGCCCGCACCACTTCTCGCCGCCCCCATTGGCCCGGGACAGCGAACCGCGGCGAGTGGGGGCCGCGATCGGCCGAACCTGCCGCATCAGCAGGTAAATAAACTGGCCCGGCCCGCTAGGGTGCTTACCCTGGCGAGCCGCGTGCCAAACGTTGCCGACCCCTGCTCTAGATAGAAAGGTGGATAGCTGTTATCTACTAGGTTTTCCCAGTTTTTTAAAGAATTGGGGGGGGGGGAGGGCGTTATCAAGCTCACCTTGATAGGCTTTACCTATTTTCAATGTTTTGATCACTCTTTCTACTTCATTTGCAGTGAAGGGCAGGAAGTCTTCTTCAGTTTCGGGTATGCACTGTTAGTACTATCATCATTTCTTCTTCACCTCTCCTTCAAACTAGGGTGGTAACTGATGCATACTCAGAATACAGGACATCCCTGCCCCCGCTGGTGTGACCCCCCACATGCAGAAATGATGGCTAATAAAACCTGTACCAAACATTGCCACATTTAAAATGCCCAGCTCATTGCTAAGTAGTATAGTAAAAGACTAATTCTAATTTCTGGCAAGTTAAATAACTTAAACCTACATTCAATTCCATGTCAGATTACACAAAATAGAATAAAAATTACAGTGCGATGCAGAACTTTCTCAATAAAATACAATGTTTATTTGTGTGTAGGAAACAAAGTGACAATATAGGCACAGTTAGATTTGCTAGCAAGAAGCAGAGTGTTTGATGTGCCTAATTCACAAAGTACCATAAGCATTCATCTGTGTCTGTACTTTTGCTCACCCCGGAGAAGTTCTTTCTTCTTGAGGAACACAGCGTACATATTTTTGCATTCCCCTGTTAAACTGATGCATATCTGGAGCTCTGCTTTCATGCTCTCTACACCCAGCTGATTCCCTTTATTTCTCCAAGCTGTGGTCATCAGAGAGAAAACCCTCTCCATGTGAGCATTGCTGCACAGTATTGAAAAGATGTAAGAGCTGATCTTCTTAAAGTTCTTGAAGTTGCCCTGTGCTTTGGTGAAAATGTTCTGTTGCCTCTCCTCGCTAGTTAGGCAATCCTTTAACGCAGAAGAGTTTAGCACTTTTACAATGCCAAATTCTTCATAGAGTTCATCCATGTCCATTTCTTTCATGCTGCAAGCGTCAACAGCTTCCAAAGATTCTTCAAAGCCGATGCATTTTTCAAGAGCTAAATTGTACACTTTGCTGTGAAGGCTGTCTTCAGAGAAGTCATACTGTCATGCAGATACTTCTTTGCTCTTTCATTAAAAGGACATGAAGTCTTTTTTACACCTTCCAACAATATCTTCAGTAATCTCCTCAAGCTTAGAATTCACTGTGTAGCCAAAGAACTTGTCCCTAATCCTTCTCTCCAGTTTCATATTCAATCCACTCAAGAGCTCAGTAACTGAAAGAACACTAAAGCACGTGGCTTCTAAAGCCTCATTACAGTCCTTGAATAGCTTCAGAGCACAGCTCAGAAAGAGAAAATAGCTTTCAACTACCTCATTGGCAATGCCCTTGTCCCCAAAGCATTTCCAATTTATTTTGGAACACTCTTACTCTCCTAAACTCTGGAAATAGCTAGTTAGTGGTTTCCATCACTTCAGTAATCTATTAATTGCTGGCAAAAAAAGACAGCCACCTGGTAACGACGTGTCTGAACAGATTGCACTCTTCCACCTCAATGAAGTCACAAAACTCCTTTAATTGTTCTGTTCTAGTGGCAGAAATGTTGAAGTGGGAATAAACCTTTAGAATTAAATGTTCTACGTCAATATCAAGTTTAACTGCTGCATACTTGATTATGTTATGAAGAATGTGTGCTAAGCAGTGGGCTGCTAGAATGTCCTCTTTGACATTTTTCAGTTTCTGGTAAATGCTGTTATACTTCCGGTAATTTACACTGGCATTATCAGCTGCATACTCTGACAGCTTCCCCAAACTGAGGTCAAAAGTCTTGAGTTTTCCAAATATTTCTGTGGCAATGGCTAGAACAGTTTCCTGACTATCACTGTAAAAACCCAAGAGAAAGTATGTAATCCTTTTTTTCAAAACTGAAATACCTTAAGACTAATGGAAAATACTTTGTTGCTCCCTTATTTGAAGCATCAGTGACCAAAGTAGCTGTACTCCGCGAGTTATGTTTGTGCTTTTCAGAAGAAATGCATTGATTCAAATCTTCGTTTCCACAATTGCTGACATCTATATCACACCTACACAGGCTGCAGAATGCATGCCGCTCTCCTTTCCTGCTTTTAGCAATGAACTCAGATTCTTTTGGCCATTCGGGATTAAATGACATTGTGTTTCAGCACAGTGACTATAAACAAACTCCAAGACAACATTGCCTTTATCGACCACAGCAGAGAATTGATCGTGAATCATGTTTGAGGGAACAAGCTACCTGTACAAGCAGTAGTATATTCATCCTGATCATGGAGATTATTAATTTTCCACCAGGGATCAAGAGTTTATAAAGACTCAGAGATTTCCCACGGTTCAGACAGACTGACAGGTGTTCCCATACTGTGCTGGGGAGGTGGGGACAGCATAAGAACCTAAACGGAGCAATACCAAGAGCCACAGCAGGGCACAGTGAAGAAGTTTCTTTTTGATGCTTGTACGAAAAATACTAGCTTCACCCTAAGACCAGATCTGAATCGGACCCTCTGCTCTGAGTGAAACAGCAGGTGTTAGCAAACCTAGAGTCCCGGAGTCCTTTGGAGATGTTACTACTGCTATTCTTTGCTGCAATTAAGAAGCTACATGTGGGGCCCATTGAGATGATCAAAACATGAGCCAGACATTCCAGCTGGTTTGAATGGCCTCAGTAATATGCATTTAAGGTACATGGGTTATTCTGAAATACAGCCATGTTCAATAAGGTGCTGCTTCCACTATTGCTCTGCCTAGCTGCAGAGGTAGTGGTGCCACACAAGTGCTGACATGAGGTGGAGCAGTCGGCTAGAAAGGGATTCTCCCACTATTTTCAGACCAGCCCCCAGTGCACCATTACAGAGAGACCGTTTCATTGTTAGATGCTTATCCAGACCAGAATTCAGCTGTAAGCCTTATATGTTTCTCCTCTGGATTGTTTTAGAGCATGCACTCTGGCTCTGGAGTCTGGGTGTAAGAGTCTTTAAGCACACTGTCTATCACCGTTTTGCTCACAATGTTTATTGGTGGACCACCAGGGACAGACAGACATGGGTTCCTGCTAGAGCCTGAGTTTACTTCCAGGATTAAGCCCTTGGCTTAGGAGAGCTTCAGTTCTAACAGCTATTAGCCAGCCTCCCCTCAGCCACCAGAACCCTGGCCTTGATCCACAAAGTTACCTTTCCAATTCTGATTTGTCTCCGTCCACTCAACCCTGTATTTCAGCCTGGCCCTCTCACTCTCTTTGACATCCCCTCCTGGTTGTCTTCCCTTTTTTATCATGAAGGGAACTCCTTTCCTCTCCAGCCTGTCCTGCATTTTCCTTCACTGTTGAAACACCATCATCTTCCCTGTCAGTCACTCAGACCATTAACTTGTGAGTTGTCTTTGATTCTTCCCTCTCCCGTGCCCCCACTTCAGGCTGTGTTTTCCTCTCTGGTGTTTCTAAAATCTGACCTTTTTCATTCTGTGCACCCTGCAAAAGCTCCCGTCCCTCCTCATCAGCTCATAGTTTGAGTATTGTCACCTCACAGGCTACAGGACAAGCCAGCCTGGGCCCCCTGCAGTCTAACCAGCCCTTGGCCCTGTCAAAGTATTGCCTGGCTGCCCGGGTTGCAGTCTCAAGCAGCCAATGAGAGGGAAGGGCAGCTTCTGCAGCTGGCCTAGCTGTGGAGCACGGGCCCACCCCTACCTGCAGATTGCTGCATGATGGTGCTGCCCTGCCCTTGCCTGCGTGGGCCCACCTGTGTCATGCCTGCCCCCCTCCGCGCCAGCCCTGCCCCCGCTGCATGCAGCAAGGTCACACCATGGGGGTGGGGAGGGCGCACTCTGAAAAATGGCGTCCACCAACTCCACAGTCTCCTCCTCAATTTTCACCAGACAAAGCCATGTCCAATTCTAAATTGCTTCTGGACACAGACAGGGCTTTACAAAATCAGGACTGTCTGGCTGGAGCCCAGCGGAATGGCCTCCCTACTTCGAACTTGTTTTCCTTATCCTTTGAGCATGTATCAGGTGGGTAGCACTGTTCGGAGAGTCTGGGTATAGTGCTGTGCTGGAGGCTTTTGAGCCACACCAAGTCTTCTGATTAATGCCCAAGCTTTGCGGCTGGATCTTGGCATGTTTAGCTCAGTGACAGCCTGATCCCATTTTGCTCATCTAGAAGCATTTAAGCTTTTAACACAGGTGTGGCAATGGCTGGATCGCCCTGCTCTTCATATTGCTCGAGGAGTTCTGCACACTCCACATCTGGGCAAGGAATGCAGAGTCTCCTTGCAACCTCTTGGAACGGACTCGTGGCTGCTTTGTAAATGGCTTTTGTGCACAGCATGTCAGCTTCTTCAATAGAGACGTCATGTGGGATACAAGTGATGTACCGGTCGGTGAATTGTGTAAAGCTGGGCCAGTTTGCGTTCCAGTCGTTCCAGTGAGGGTTGTTCGTGGTACTCACAATAGGTAGGGTTACTCCAACGTTGGTACAGACTGGACGATGTTGACTATCTGGGAAGGTTTTCAATACACTGCTTATAGCTTGAAGCCTGTGCTGATGGTCCAGATGAGGTCGCCTGGCAGAATGAAAAGTACCCCATCATTTTCGATCCTGGATGATGTGAAGGTCCTGGAGCAAGACCCAGTTCAAAACATCAACTCCACTTTGATCTGACTCTCTGCATCTTGAGTAGGGGCTATTAAAATCTCCAAACCAGATGGCAGAGTGTGGGAGCTTAGGAAGAATCTTTGGGGTGGGCCTAGGGTCAGCTAGTGGCCTTGTACACATTTACCACTCTGAAATGACAACTCCAGTATCACAGACGTCTGAATGAGATGGGAGTGCGTCTGTGTCAGCAAGATCTGGTCTAACATCGGTGTAGCACAGCCACATCTGTGTTATGTTTGGAGGCTAGGGATTGGAGAATGGAGTGTTTTAGCAGCTGAGACCTTCAGTGTTTAGCTGAACGATTTTCAGGAATAAGCCAATGCCCAAGCCAGATTGCTGAGATCACTTGAAAGTCCATCTAGCTAGGATCTGAAAGTTTGGGTCTTCTAGTTGCAACTTTAGTTTCTCCTGCTGAAGTAGGGTATTATACAATAGGATGTTGCTGCATTCTGGCAGGGGGAAGGACATACACCTTGTGATGGAGAGGGGAGAGGGCAGGGGGCAGAACGGGGCATATGGCCCACTGTGTGATGGGGATGGATGATGGCGGGGTGGGGGTGGGAGGGACTTACACCCTGTGGTGTGATGGGAACAGGCATATGCCTTGTACTGTGATGGGGATGGGCAATGGAAAGGAGGATCTGGGGGAGGGGCAGGCTTATCTGCAGGATATTTATGAATCTTTTTTCATTAGCTTTAATCACATTAAAAACAAACTCTGAAACCAGCAGAAGAAAAGGGAGCATGTGTGTGTTGGGGAGGGGGAGGGGGAGCGGGGGGTGGGGGGAATAGGCAAGTGGCCAGATGTGACCTGGGGCGGGGGGATAGGCGAGTGGCCAGATGTGAGTGTCCAGATAAACAAGCTGCGATCCTTCCCTGCTTGCCCTGAGCCAGGAAAAAGGCCTCCTCCAAGCAGCCAAGAGGCACTGTTTATAGGGGAGGGAGCCGCTGCTAAGTGGTTGCTGGGCTGGGCCGGGCCAGGCCTTAGACAGCAGGACTGTTCTCTTTGCAAAGTCTCTCCAGCCGCTGGTCACTCTTCGTGTGTGTTAACCCTGCAGGAGCCTTTGCCAGTCATCTCCCCTCCTAGAGATTTGCTCCTGGGCCCCAGGAGGACCAGGCAGTGGAGAAGCTGGCTCCAAACTCTCAACTCAGTTAGCGAAAGCTGGGCCCCAGCCCAAGAGTCACAGGGAGCATAGCAGTAATTGGGACATAACAGGGCTCAGGCAGCAGAGAATGGAGAAATGGACCTGTTCCCGCTCCATGTATGTGTGACTCTGGACAGCTATAATGGGCACCTGTACACAGAGCATGTCGGCTTAGCACAGCACCTCCCCTTCAATGAGCCCTTCGACACAAAGGCAGGTCTGAGACCACTAGTCAGTGCTGCATCTTGAGAGCTCCCCTGGGGCTAGGGACTCGGAGGGCAAGGCTGCCTTGGCTGGCTGCAGACAGCTCAGTGGACAGACGGGGAGATGCCCAAGACTGCAGCTTTCAAAGTAAAGAGAAATGGCCGACAGTGTGGCACAAACACCAGGGAGGCAGCGGCTGGAGGGAGCACTTTTCAGCCATGTCTGAAAGTATTTATCAAACAAGGGGTTGCCTTGCCCCAAGTCCCACCCTCCACCCCGTGCTGGGGAGGGGCAGGACTGCCCAGAGCTCACTGGACAGTTGGGGGAGAGCTAGGAAGGAAACCAGGCCACCCACACCGAGCCAATGTCTCTGTGACCTTCTGGACCCATGGCCCTGCCTCAGTGCAGCAGAAGTCCCCCTACCATTCCAGCCAGGGCTTGCCAGCGCTGGGTTCGCGCATGGGCCCTTCCAGCCCAGGAAGCTGTTTATTTTAGCTGTGACTCCTGCTGCAGTTTGAATTGATTTGGGGTTTAAACCTGGGTCCTCTACCAAGAGCTACAGTAATTAACTTCCCTTCCCCCCCCCTTCCCCCGCCGGATGCTCTCACAGGATTCAATGGGCAGCCCCTTGTTTACACATGTGATTCCCTCCCTCCCCTGCCTGGGAAAGGAGCACCTCCAGAAATAGCATCAAGGCTGCTCCTGTCCTGCTGGGGTCTGCAATGCTCCAAAGAGGCTGCACCTAAGGTGACCAGATTAGTAGTATAAAATATTGGGACGGGGGCGGAGCAAAAAAAGGGGGCGGAGCAAAAAAAAAAAAAAAAGAGTTTTAAAGGGGCCTGGGGCGTTAGCAGGCCCCGGCCCCGCACACTGCCCTCCCCGCGGAGCCTCCCGCCCCCCGGCCCGCCACGGGCATATGCGGGGTGCGGTGGGTCCGGGCGGGGGCAGCGCGGAGCGGACAGGAGCCGGGTGGGCGGCAGAGGCCGAATCCCCGCTGCTGCCAGGGAGCCCCGCGCCTCTCCCTCCCGCTCGCGGCTGTGGCTCCTTCCCGGCGGGACGTGCCTCCCGCTGCCCCGGCCACATGCGGCGCGCGTCCCCCGCGCCTAGTCTCCCTCCCGCCGGGAAGGAGCAGCTGGACGCGCGCCGCATGTGCGCGGGGCAGGCCGGGGGGCGCGTCCCGCTGGGAAGGAGCCGCAGCCGCGAGCGGGAGGGAGAGGCGCGGGGCTCCCCGGCAGCAGCAGGGATTCGGCCCATGCCCCCGCGCCGCCCACCTGGCCCCTGCCCGCTCCGCGCTGCCAACCGGACCCACCGCGCTGCCCCACGGGCTGCAGGGCTGGAGCAGCCTCCAGGCTGCGCTCCCGGCCCCAGGTGCAGCAGCCCGGGCAGAAGCCCTCTGGTGCGGCGGGGGGGTTCACAGCTGAGCCCCCCCGTCTCCCTCCCTTGCCAGACCCCCTTTGCCCACCCGGTGCCCGGGTGCCGGAGCTGACTCACCAGCTCCAGGATCCACGCACCGCCGCCACCCCCTCCCTCCAGGCTTGCCCCGCCATGCTGCAAGCCTGGGAGGGAGGAGGAATGCTGCGTGGTTGGGGAAGAGGCGGGGCCAGGGCGGGGATTTGGGGAGGGAGCCAATGGGGGAAGGAGGGGGTGGAGCCGGGGCGGGGGGGGGCGCGAGCGCCAGAGCGGAGGGCAAAATTTCTTTTTTGTCCAGTGTCCAGTGTGACGCGGGACAAAGAAGCATTTTAATCGGGACAGTCCCGATAAAATCGGGACGTCTGGTCACCCTAGCTGCACCAGGCAACCCCTCATCTCCCCAAACCCAGGCCTGGCCTGCTGATGCTGAGCTAAGGTGTTCCTGCACCCCGGGTCTGCTGGCCCATGGCCATTAGGCTTTGCTGGGCCCTCAGCACAGGCTGCCGTGTAACAGAGAGCAAGCCCAGAAGGATCTCACATCCATCTAGGCTTGACTGAGGCAGAAAACACGGAGGAAATCCATGGCGAACAGAATAAAGTTGCAGCTGCTCTGAGGGTTGGACAGGCCCCACAGAATGGCACCAGCATGTCCTGGGGCCATGAAGTCCATTCAACTTGCCCAGCTGCATGGGGCAAGTAAAATGTCTGCTGTTTTTATGAAAGCAGGGTGCATCCAGCTGCGAGAGCACTGGGGCCAGGAGGCTGCCAGGCCGGGAACTGCAACTCCCCTCTTTGTTTGCTTTCTGACAACATTCCCGCCAATGAATTTTAGTTCACAAGAACATTCATGGGGCGCAGGGTTTGGAGGGCACTCATGCCAGTCTGTGTTCACACAGCTAGTCACACTGCAAATGCTTCAGCAGCCACCACCCAAGCAGGGAGCAGAACATTACCACATGACTTGGGTGCCTGCTCACTGCACGATGGATGGCGCAACTCAAAGCAAACTGCCTGTTAGCCCCTTGGGGCCTGAGCTCCACTGACATTCACAGGGTATGGATGACCAAGCAGCACATCCAGCTCTGGGTGCAGATCATCCTCAAATCTCAGAGTAGGCCACGTCCCCTGAATAAACTGTTCCTGGGTGACTTGCCCTGCTCTAGCCATGAGTGTCCCAATGGAAAGCAGAGGCCTGGGCTGGTAGAGAATCAAATCATCCCCCTCATCTCTCCCCCAGACTTGCTGTATGCACCTGGAAAAACCATTTTTGCTCGGTGCCTCAGTTTCCCTGGTCTGTACAATGGAGATACGTTATACATTGTTATTTACTAAGTTATCAGGACAGTGAGGTATCAGAGAAGGATCAGTTTATACCCCCAAACTACTCAGACGTGCTGCCCACACAGCTCTGCTTCAGGGAGAAAATAGATATTTCCCTAGGGAGCCGAACCAACTCCATGTAACTCCCTGCACCTGGCAGCCAGGGAGCAGGCACTCCAGACCTCTGCACTCAGCAGTTGCTTTTGCTCAAACCCAGCTTCGGTGTGGAGGGAAGGTTGCAACACAGCACCCGCTGCCCAAGGAGTGTCAGTGCTGACTCGCTCCTGGCCTTCCCTGGGAAAGCCCTTTGGCGGCACTGACAAGAATGCAGACTCTGTGCTCAACAAGGCAAGATGGCTTACAAACATTTTCCAGCTTGCTCACTCTCTCAGGGGGCCTGGCCTATCCCTCAGCCTGGCCCTGCATGGAGAAAACAGCAGCAGATGTTCCGTTCTTTTCTTGCCCGGGGGGAGGGGAGGAGAGGAGAGGGCCTGGGAAGTGGCTGCAGAGGACTGGTGCCTTGACCACAGTGAGGGCACTAGCAATGCCCAGGGGGTGGGGAAAGGTACTCTTCTAGCTGAGTCAGGCCTCTTCAGCATTACTGGGCATGAATACAACTGACCCTAGGCAAAACCTAGCACAGCCAGAGAGCTCAGTACAGGCAAAAGATGGCGTGGGGAGAAAGGAGCGAGACAGGGACGCTCAATGCAAAGCAAATGTTAAAACTGTGCAATGACAATCAAATCAAAGGCAGGATAGTTCAGGTTTGTGCAGCATAGAAACGCAAGTGCCACCAGCTAGTCTGCTCCGACCAGGCCTTCGAGCCCGTGTCCTGTCCCCAGCACCAGCAGCCTCAGAAAAAGCGCTTAGAGGCCACATCCTGCCTTTTGGGCCAATTTTTTCTTAACTCCCAGCTCTGGCCCTCAATGAGAACTGGTGGCATAGCATTGCACAGCCTAATTATGTTCTGTGATTCCATTAGCAGTTTTAAATTTGCTGTCTTTCAGTTTCAATCTCTGTGCATCTACAGAATATTTTCTAACCCGGTTTTTGTTGCTCAAGTGTAGTTTATCATAGGGCTGTTCAGCTAACAGAATGAACACTACACCATCCCCAGGGAGGGTCAGATGCCCAAAGCAAGAGCTATAGAAACCTTTGCTTTTGCATTTCCTGATTTATCTGCAACATAGCACAGTAGCAACTCAGCTGTTGACAGTGCAAAAGCTCTGTTGTTGTGATGGGGGAAAACACCAAGAAATCTTAATTTGCAGAATGTTAAAGAATGCAGCAAAAATTACAAAAACCTTAAAAATCACAGTAGCTGCAGTTTTCCTCACAGCCCCTTTTCTTCCCCCATTTCTAGGCCAGGTCTACACTACTACTTATGTTGGCAAAACTTATGTTGCTCAGGAGTGTGAAAAAAAGACCCCCCTGAGCGACATAAATTTCACCGGCATAAGTGGCAGTGTGCACAGGGCTATGTCAACGGGAATGCTTCTCCCCCCAATATAGCTCCCCCCACTCATGCAGGTGGCGTTACTATGTCAACGGGAGAGCTCTCTCCCGGCAGCATAGAGCAGCTACAGCAGTGCTCTTACAGTGGCTGTAAGCTGACTAGTGTAGACATGGCCTAAGTCAGGCTGGGTTTTTTGCAGGGCTGAATTTTGCTGCGGATGTTTTAATGAGACATTTATTATCTCTCACATGCCCATTATCCCAACGGCAACCCTGGACCCGTCAGGCTCAGTGTGGAATCGTGCCAGCAAACGTGCTCCAAAGAGGTTTGTTAATCACTTAAAATTGCTTTCCCAACTTGTTCTTCAGCACAGCTTGGTGACCTTCTGTGTGATTTTAAAAAATCCCCCTTTTTTATTGTTTTGTTATGAAAGGAAAGTGTCTTCTTCAGAACCATGCAGCGCTAACAAAACTTAACCAGAGGGATTTTGCTCATATTAAAAATGTTTATAAATAAAACATACAAAAGAAGCGATGCTAAAGGAACAGTAAGGTTGCAAAGTCAAGCACTTAAAAATGAAAAATGCTAGAAGAGCCACAGCTCCCCTACAACTTTACAGTGGCCACATTGAGCGTCTGTTTTTAATTACGTCTAGACTTGATCATAAGCCGGTTCGTTTATAAGCCAACCTTCCCCCCCCCCCCCCCAAGATGGATAAGTAAAAATGGAAAATTTTTATAACCCGTTCATAAACCGACCCTATAATTCGGGGGTCAGCAAACTTTGGCTCCCGGGCCATCAGGATAAGCCGCTGGCGGGCCGAGATGGTTTGTTTACCTCGAGCGTCCGCAGGCACGGAGGTAAACCTAAGTAAACAAAGTGTCCCGGCGCGCCAGCTGCTTACCCTGACGGGCCGGGACAGCAACTGGTGGGGAAATTTTTTTGGGGGGGAGAAGCTGGGAGTCAGCGGAGTAACCCCTGTGACTACCCCCCACCTGACCCCACCCCTAGCCTGGGACCCCCACACTCTCCCCATCCCATCCCTTCCCACCTTATCTGGGGAGGGCCAGGGGAGAATGTCTCTGGCCTGACTGGAGCTGTGCGGCAGGCCAGACCGGGTGGCGCGGCCGCATGTTCCAGAGGGCTGGGCCAGGCGGCACGACTGCAGCGTGCTCCGGCGGGCCGAGCGGCGCGGCCACAGCCTACTCTGGGGGGACAGGCGGGGGGGGGGGGGGGGTACGGCTGCAGCCTGCCAGCCCCAGAGCTGCAGCTGCTTCAGAGGCTGGAGGGAGAGCAGCGTGGCCAAAAGCGGAGAGACTCTGGCCCCACCTCTTCCCTTCTGGCTTTGCTGCCTCTCCTCGCTCCCTCTGTTGGGGGGAGGGGCTGTGTCCCACCTCTCCCTCTCTATACCCCTTCATAAGCGGAGCCCTTTCTCTGGTGCTTCCCTTTTTTACTAAAAAAATTCGGCTTATGAACGAGTATATACGGTACATGATCACAGACTATTGTTCCCCACTGAACTCCTGCCTCATTTCCTAAGGGTTTTTTTTTTAAAAGCAAATTGGAAAAAAAAACAGGAATTCCATCATATGGAATCATATTCAACCTCATTTTTAGTCATCAGCAGGATTGGAGCCTTCAGCTCCACAGTACGGACCTCTGCCACTTGAGCGAACAGAGTAACTGATAGCAGTAGTAGGCTATTACCGTCTATGTCAGTCACTAGAGGAGGGATGAGACACACACTTGAAGTAAGTCAGGCAGCTTCCTCCTTCCCCTCCTCATTGCCTGGGTGCAAGCAGGGAAGCGCAGGAGAGGCAGCCTCCCAGGTCTCAGTTCCGGTGCCTGTCAGCACAGCAGCTGGCAGCAGCCCAGAAGAACAATTGCAGGGAAAGTCCCGCACAGCTGCTGTAGTCCCAGGATGGAGCATGCTTAGTCGCTCTGCAGGGATGGAGCATGCTCCCTGCAAAAAGAATGTTTGCAGAATTGAGCTGCCAAACACACATGGAGATTGGGGGGAGGGTATGTAAGGATGTTGCCCCCCACTGTATACATTGATTTTTTTCCCCAGTAGTTTACGATTCAGATTTAAAAATAAATAAATTTTCTACGCACTCGTGATTCCTATGTGAAGGGCAAAGCCAACTGGAACCCAACTGGTTCTCTGATTTCTGCCCCTCACAGCAGGTATTGCGGTATTTGCAGAACGTGATGCAACAATACGCAACTCAGAGGCGATGCGTGATCTCCCCCCCACCCTCCCCGATTTCTGCCAGGGTTTATATCTGCTGGAGACACCTGACTCCTCCCCAGGGCAACGGCTGGGGGCTGGCTGCTGTATGAGACTCGCTGCCAACTTCTCCCCTCCTCACACAGGCCTGGGCTTGGCAAAACCACCACAGAGATTCCCCTGGGCGGCAGGACACTTTGCCATGGGGCGCCGGGTTCCCTCGCCATGCTGCAGAGTGGACAGTGCTCGCACCTGCTCTCAGTAGTGTCCACAGCGCCTCTCGCTCACTCGCCTCCTCGGCACAGCTGGCTCCTGCCCCCTCCCCCGGCACACATTTTGCTCTAGCTCTCAATGACCAATATCTGTCCCCCACCCTCCCCTGTACAGCTAGCTCCTGCCCCCCTCCCCCCCCAGTACACAGCTGGCTCTAGGCACCAAGCTCATCTCTCACTCCCATAAACAGCTGGACTGTAGGCTCAGTACAGTTCCCTCCCTGCATCCTTAGACTTGGCTATTTCCAATTTGCTTACATGTGAGTGAACACTAAATATAAAATATTGAAATTAAGCTTTTAAAGTTTTAACTTGAGTAAGATAATTGGATGGACCTATCTAAAACCGAGAAAAGCTAAAATGGATATTGGGAAGTCTTTTGTGAAATTAGAGGATTGGGCCACAAGAAATCTGATGAGGTTCAACAAGGACAAGTGCAGAGTCCTGCACTTAGGACGGAAGAATCCCATGCACTGCTACAGACTAGGGACCGAGTGGCTAAGCAGCAGTTCTGCAGAAAAGGACCTAGGGGTTACAGTGGACGAGAAGCTGGATATGAGTCGATAGTGTGCCCTTGTTGCCAAGAAGTAGAGTGACCAGACAGCAAGTGTGAAAAATCGGGACAGGAGGTGGGGGTAATAGGCACCTGTATAAGAACAAGCCCCAAATATCAGGACTGTCCCTATAAAATCAGGACATCTGGTCACCCTACCAAGAAGGCTAATGGCATTTTGGGCTGTATAAGTAGGGGCATTGCCAGCAGATCGAGGGACGTGATCATTCCCCTCTATTTGGCAGTGGTGAGGCCTCATCTGGAGTACTGTGTCCAGTTTTGGGCCCCACACTACAAGAAGGATGTGGAAAAATTGGAAAGAATCCAGCGGAGGGCAACAAAAATGATTAGGGGGCTGGAGCACATGACTTATGAGGAGAGGCTGAGGGAACTGGGATTGTTTAGTCTGCAGAAGAGAAGAATGAGGGGGGATTTGATAGCTGCTTTCAACTATCTGAAAGGGGGTTCCAAAGAGGATGGATCTAGACTGTTCTCAGTGGTACCAGATGACAGAACAAGAAGTAATGGTCTCAAGTTGCAGTGGGGGAGTGTAGCGGGGTAGTCACCCCGCTCCGGCCCTGGGGGGGTTAAACCAGCCCGGGGAAGGGGCTGAGGCTGCGAGAGGGCTGCTGCTGCGGTAAGCCGCAAGCCTGGGCTGAAAGGGGAAACAGCCACAGCTGGGGCCATGCCCCAATCAGGGCCCACCAGGCCCTTATAAGAGGGCAATGGGCCGGGGGCTCAGACGGACACTCTCTCTAGCTTGCTGAGAGAGGAGGGCCTGGCTGCTGGGAGCTGAGCAGGGTACCTACAGTGGAGCAGGGCTGGGGAAAGGCCAGAGGAGCTGGGGAGGTCCGGCCTGGAAAACCCCCAGGCTGCAGGCCTTGTTAAAAGCCCAGACAAGGTTTTGGTGTTGCAACGGGGCAACCCAAGGGTAAGCAGAGGCAGCAGGTCCAAACCCCCCTTGCCTATGATGAGTGGCTTTGACACTGCAATTTGCCCCAGTGAGCGGGGGCTAGATGGTGACTGGCAGTTGCCCAAGACTGAGGCGAGGTGGGGATAGGGGGTTGGGGGTTCCCCTGGAAGGGGAGTCCCAGAGAGCTGAAGGGGTACTGCCAGGGGGCAGCATCCAAGAGAAAGGGGTCCGGGAGGGACACGGGGCCAGCGACAGGCGAGACTCGGGCCTGCAGAGGGCGCTCCAAAGGCTGGGGAGCTAATTCCCTGGATGACCAGCAGGAGGCGCCGCAGGGTGAGTCGTCGCAACATTACAGGGAGGTTTAGGTTGGATATTAGGAAAAACTTTTTCACTAGGAAGGTGGTGAAGCACTGGAATGGGTTACCTAGGGAGGTGGTGGGATCTCCTTTCTTAGGGTTTTTTAAGGTCAGGCTTAACAAAGCGCTGGCTGGGATGATTTAGTTGGGGTTGGTCCTGCTTTGAGCAGGGGGTTGGACTAGATGACCTCCTGAGGTCCCTTCCAACCCGGATATTCTATGATTTTATGATTTTCAAGCAACTGTTGAACCGTCGGTGGCTGATTCACTGCAGGATTTTACAACATTTCCAGGCCAGGCCCTGCCTCCACCTGCCTTGGCTCTGGACTCCTTCTCATCGTAAGTACAGCAAGAGGATCTTGAATCTTTGGGTGCAGTGAATCTGGGTTTTCTAAGCACATTTACGACTGAAGATGATGTGAGAAACGTAACTGCTCCTATAGATCTCGGGGGGGAAAAGCAACGGGCCTAATCAACCACATCTGCCTGATTTCCCAAGAATGTTTGGGAAACATAACTGTTCTTTTCCAGTTTTCCATTACAACAAAGTTCCTTGGGTTGAATATTTTGTTCAGCAAGACGCTGTGTTCTGCTTTCCCCGCTGTCACTTCCACTCTGAAACAAGCTAGGTGGATGAGTCATTTATTAAAAACAGTGTGCAGAATTGGAAGAAAATCTCTGAAAAATTGTCTAAGCATGCTGTTTCCTATGTTCATGTGAAATGTATGGAAAAGTATCGATGCTTCCAGCATAGAGAAGAAACTGGATCAATAGTAGTGAAGCTTTTGGCAAGTCATAAAAGTACCGTTGAGAGAAACCGGGACTACCTTACTAAGTAGTGTGCATAGGCGCCAACTTTTCCCGGCACCGGTGGGTGCTCGCCCCCTGCCCCGCCCCCATTCCAACCCCTTCCTCAAAGTCCCCGCCCCAACTCCGCCCCCTCCCTGCCCCATTGGACTCCTTCTCCAAATACCCGCAGCTGGCCCCACCTCTTCTCGGGGTGCGCCGTGTTCCCCCTCCTCCCCCTCCCTCCCAGCACTTGGCACTGTGAAACAGCTGTTTCGCGGCGGCAAGCGCTGGGAGCTAGGGGGAGAAGCGAGGACGCAGTGCACAGGTGAGTTGGGGTGGAGCGGGGAGCTGCCGGTGGATGCAGAACACCCACCAATTTTTCTCCAGGGTTGCTCCAGCCCGGAGCACCCACGGAGTCGGCGCCTATGGTAGTGTGTGATATTGTCAAGTTACTTTTAAAATTTGGCTTACCGTTTTGAGGGCACAATGAGGGAAAGGAATCTAAATTGAAAGAGAATTTCCATGAATTTTGTAATTTCTTTTCAAAGTATGACAAAACTTTCAAGAAAACACAAGCAAATTATTTTAATTACACAAGCCCTGACTTTCAAACCAAAGTGCTGCCGATTTGTGCAGATTTGATTTGCAAAGAAATTGTACAGGCAAGGAATAAAACTGGGTTGTTGGGTTTTGTTTTGTTTTGTTTTTTTGCTGTAATTGCAGATGAGGCCAGGTTATTTAAGGCACAGCAACTTTCAGTTTGTATCAGATACGCAGAAAACCTAGAGATTAAAGAACGGTTCCTGTGCCTCATCAATTGCTCGTCATAAGAACATGAGAACGGCCATACTGGGTCAGACCAAAGGTCCATCAAG
The DNA here is from genome assembly GCF_028017835.1 of Emys orbicularis. NCBI lineage: Eukaryota > Metazoa > Chordata > Testudines > Emydidae > Emys > Emys orbicularis. Next base: position 7,070,302 of record NC_088701.1, on the reverse strand, counting down.
CCCAGTATTCTGTCTTCCAACAATGGCCAATGCCAGGTGCTTCAGAGGGAAATGGCATTTATACTGCCATAAAGACAGGTTGGAGATGAGTGCATTGCAGAATGTGCCAATAGTTGCTCAATCTTATGATGATGTTTCTGTGAGGTCAGGACACATAGCTGGGATTCAGCAGCGAATGAAAGAAGACGATCTATTTGCAATGTATGTACATTGCATGACACACAAACTCAACTCCGTCCTCATGGAGTGCTGTAAAGTAAGTCATAGTGCTGTGGGCTTTCTAAATGTACTGGAGAAATTGTATCCAGTCTTTGCGGAGCCAACCAAGCATCAGTTTTCTCAACATGCAGACCTAGCTTTAGGTCTTAAGCATCAAGAGATCTTGCAGCCCAGTAATACGCGTTGGGCATGTAAGTGGAGAAATGTGTTTGCAGTAAAAACGCAATACACTGCCATCATGCGGTGTCTAAAAGATCTGAGTGAACAAGGTGAAAGGATCTGTGGGAGTGAACGGCCTTTATCATCACATGACTGGAGTTTCATTCAGTGTTTTCAACATACCTGTATTATGAAAGTTGTTCATGTCACTCACAAAGGACTTCAAGGCATCGACACCATGTTTGCAAAAGCTTCCTCTCTCATAGAGAAAATGAAAGTGCACTTTGAGAAATGCAGAAGTGAAGAAGGCTAGAATGAAATGTGGAAAGAAGTAGCAGAATTCTGTCAAGACTGTAACATTGCAGTGCCAGATGAAGACACACGTCACTTACCAAAATAAAAATAATAGTAAAAGCTTCAGCAGCTCTTACAGACTTCACTGTCCCAATAACTTTGAGTCAAAGAGAGTGTGTGGATGAGACAACAAATGCACATGGAACACCCAAAACTGTAAGTGCACCTGAAAAAAACATGGGGCATCAGCAGTTGTACCCATCCTGGTTTGGATGCCATAACTGCAGAGGTAGAGAGAGGATTCTCAAAAGAAGCAATGGAAACAGCTGAAGCATGTGACTCAGCGTTAGGGCGTGACAAAAATGGCACTCAGACACTCTTGCAGAAATCTGCAGCCCCACTCAACATAAATCTTCATCTTGCAGCTGAAGAAATGGACATTTTCACCAGTACAGAATCTCCAGTTACCTTTCAAAGACTTCAAGAAGAAATGTCCCAGATTATGTAGCCAAACTATTACAAACTCAGTCAGTTAGCTCTCACGCTGCCATAGCGGAACAAAGCTTTTCTGCAATAAAACGGATTAGAAACTGGTTGCATTCAATCATGGGAGAAGTAAGATTTTCTTCACTGGCTCTTCTTCACATAGAAGCCGATTTAATTTCGAAGCTGATTCCAGAGAACACTGTGGACATTTACATTAACTGAAGGGAAAGACGGTTGCATCTACATTAAGGTAAATACAATATTGCTATATTAAGACAATGTTCATGTATCTCTAAAACTAGGGAGACATGATTCATAGTTACCTGAAAGTGCTTGGTTCTGTTTGTTCAAGAATTTGTTTTTATGCTAAATTTGATTTTTAAGTGGTAGCTGATAAACATGTCCAATAATTAAGTTAAAACAAAAAATTAAGGGTGATTAAATAATGAACGTAACTTTATTTGTGATTTCAAGTACACTGTAATTTAAGTACCACTAACAATCGCTAAATCCAGAAGTTATACCTATATCAATTATTAACAATATATAGCCCCCTGGCTCCCCAAACACAGAAGTCGGACTAACCTCTGCTGCCAAATTCTAACATGTCTCTACTGAGCAAGTGCAAAGTGAGATTTTCAGAGGCTTATAACTTTGGCCAAATTTGGGTGGATTTTCACAGGGCCAGCAAAAGACCCCAGCGCAGATCCCACCTTCCCAAATTTAAAATCAGCCTCTCTGTGCACCCCTGCTGAGAACAGAGCGTAAAGCTCACCTGACAACAGGGTGCATGGCTCACACCTGAAGCATACAAAAACTGTGCATTCCCTACACTGCCAAGTTCCAGGAATGAGGTGCCAGCAATTTTTAAAGGGGGGGAAAAATACAGCTCCCCCGCCCCCCAAGACTCACTTTTAAAATTTCAAAGCGCTCTAAAATGCACATATAGAGCCAGCTTGGCTTGAAAATTGGTATGCCAACCAACAGCCTGGGGGAGATTTTGGAGCACAAATCTGGGATCATTTGGTCAAGAGATTCCTGAGCCCATTGTGAGTTCTCCCAGTTTAGTGTGCCGCTCTGGTGCTGTGGTTGGCAGGCATGGGCAGGGCTCTCCAAAGTTCCCAGTGCCTCTTGCCACCCATAACGGGGCAGAGGTAAGGATGGGTTGAGTGTGATGTCAAACTTTCCTGGTTGTCTTGTGTTTGTGTGTCTCAGAAGCTCCCATTTTTAGATGCCACCATCTACATTCTGGAAGGGCAGAGGCAGCACCAGGCAGCCTTACCTCCCCCTCAATGGTCCCTGTTAGTGAACTGAGATGGTGACTGCTGCCCTCCAGAGCACTGGCCCAGAGCCTTTCCTTGCAGGCAGCAACTTCACACTGAACTGGAGCGTCACAATATCATAGAGGTTAAGGCCAGAAGGGACCGCACCACCAGAACATTTAGTCTGACCTCTGCACGCAACAGGCCACCAGCACCCACACACTAACCCCAACAACCAAATGAGACCCTCAGGAGACTAGACTATTATGTGCTACAGGCCAAGAATAGGAGGGACTGAGGTGCACCAGTGCCCGAGGCCCCTGCAGTGGCAGGGGAATGATTAAGTGAGATATACCCAGGTAATCCTTGCCAATGACCTGCACCTACACAATGCAGAGGAAGGTGAAAAAACCCCAAGGTTCCTGCCAAACTGACCAAGGGGGAAATTCCTCCCCGACTCCACACATGGCGATCAGTTAGACCCTGAGCATGTGAGCAAGAACCAGCCAGCCAAGCACCGGAGAGAGTGCTCAGTGCTATCTCAGAGCCCTAGCCCTCCCTGCCCAGTGTCCCATCTCCATCTGTGCACATCCCGGGTGCTTTAGAGAAAGGACATAAAAAAAAACCCTCCCAGAATACACTGGGGGGAAATAATCCCTTCCCGACCCCTGCTGGTAGCCGGTTGAAACATGAAGCATGAGCTTGAGGAACATAAGACATAAAATGGAAGCGACTCTCAGGGCTGCTGAACCTGCCCCCTACCATCACAAGCAACCCTGTCACACAAATGCGTCCAGATCCCTCTTAAGTTATTTGCCCCCACAACTACTATGGGGAGGCTGTTCTAGAACCTCATCTCTCTGATGATTAGAAAACTTCTAACTGAAGCCTGAATTTGTTCATGGCCAATTTATGTCCATTTGTTCTTGTGACAACATTGTCCTTTAGTTTAAATAGCTCTTCACCCTCCATGGTATTTACCCCGGAATGAATTTACAGAGAGCAATCAGATGTCATCTCAGCCTCCTTTTTGTAAGGTTAAACAAGCCAGTCTCCTCCCATAAGACAGGCCTTCCATTCCCCTGATCAGCCTAGTAGCTCTTCTGTGCATCTGTTCCAGTTTAAATGAATCTTTCTTGAACATGGGGGTGACCAGAATTGTACCCAATGTTCCAAATGAGGACTTACCAGTACCTTGTACAGGACATTAATTCGTCTCTATCTCTACTGGAAATGTCTCGCCTGATCCATCCTAAGATCGCATTTGCTTTTTTCACAGCTGTATCACACTGGTGTCATATAGTCATCCTGTGATCGACCCATACACCCAGGTTTTTCTCCTCCTCTGTTGTTTCCAACTGATAAGACCCAAGCTTGTAGCAGAAATTCTTATTATTAGACCCTAAGTTCATGACCTTGTACTTTGTATTACTGAATTTCATCCCATTTCTATCACTCCAGTCTTCAAGATCATCCAGATCTTCCTGTATAATATTCCGATCCTCCTCTGTACTGATGATGCCTCCCAACCTTGCAACATCAGCAAATTTCATTAGCACACTCTTACTTTTTGTGCCAAGGTCATTAATAAAAATATTGAATGAAATTGGTCCTAAGACTGATCATTGAGGAAGTAACTAGTAACTTCTCTCCAGTCTGATCATTCACCTTTCAGCACAAACTGTTGCCTTCTCCCTGTTGGCTGATTCCATATCTACCTTACAATGCTTGTACTAATTCTCTAATTTAACAATAATTTCCCATATGATACCATGGTTTACTGAAGTCCAAACATATTAGCTCTACTGCACTTCGCTTAACTAAAAAATCAGTTACTTCCTCAAAATTAAAGTGTCTAGGGAAGGGGTATCAGTCTGGGGCTGTGCCATCTCACTGCCCCTAGTCCTCACTGATGCCTTCTACTGCCGCGAGGGTCTAACCAGCAGAGATGTAGAGGTAACGCTCAGACATGACTGCCAAGCAGACAAGGATATAAAACTGCCCTGCGAGGGTCATTAGCTGAGCAAGCAATCCATGCCACATGCATATTACAGCACAGGAGAAGCTTGCCATAAGAAAGCAAGAGCATCCTGATTCTGGGGATCAAACTTCATCTGTGTGAGTGACAATCACAAATGGGCCTTCCCAAATACATACAGTCCATGGCAGCAGCCACTGCAGAAGCTTCCTGTGTGCCCTCTGGCTTGAAGAGTAAATAGACCTGTAACTGCTCCAGCTGCTTTCCAAATGCAGCCAAGAGCTCCTGGGAAAGGAGACAGCACCTTCCCCACGCAGGATGCGGTGTGTTCTGACACCAGATTGATTACATCAGTGCAGGAGGATGCAGCCCCAGTGCCAAGGGAAGCAGAATAAAGATCAAAGGAAAATAAGAGCCTCTCCTCAATTAACAACTCTTTGCATAAGTGGAAGAGAACATTCCAAACCGGTTTGGATGGAATGTTAATGGGCCAGTCAGCACATTCACACTGTGCTGTGCTCTGGCCTGCAACTCCTCTAGGTGCCACTGCAGAGGGTTGTGCATGCATCAGAACACACTCTGCCCCCGCCATGCCCAAGTGTCATCACACAGAGTGCTGTGCACACACTCCACCCCACACAGTTCACACACTATGTCACCACACAGAGCACCATGCATGCGCTGCTACATACTCCAACTTACGTGCTAAAGCTTCTTGCTCCTATTTGCCCTGCCAGTCCCAAAACAGTGGGGGCTGGACTCTATTTCTTCTTGTGCATAATAATCCAAAGGATAAGTTTAAGTTACATCCGTGAAACCTATGCAGACCCACTTGCCATCACTGGCTGCACTGGTGTCACCAAGGTCATAATTCAGCCTGCATATCTTTATTACCACGCACAATATAGCAAGTACCCAGCTTGACTCTCAGATCCCAGGGGAAAAGCGCAGGATTCAAAAGTGGCACCATACTTGAACTGGAGTTATTGAAAGACCATAGTCTTTGAGTCCTATGAGTCCTATGAGTCCACTTGCAGTGAGTGACTCCTCAAGCTGGACCTGCCTTTTAACAGCAGACTTTATGAATGTTGTGGGAAAGGAACCCCTTCCAGTGCATAAGGATGCAAAGGCCAGGCCAGAAGGCAGAGATAGCAGAATGCTGACAGTAGCATGGAAAATGAACTGAAATGGAGCTAGGCAGACAGGAAGGGACTGAACACCAGCACTAGGAGATACCCTCCCAGGAAAAGACAGGCACACTTTGAGTCTCCTTTGAAATTTACAGCACGTCTCAGTGAGCCGGCACTCACATACCAGGGTGATTGGCAACCTTACAGAAACACAGATTAGGGTTAGTTAGATAGGCGGGCATGCAGGACTTCCCACACTATTTGTTACAGGAGCTGCAGTGCAGAGTGAAGCCATAGAGGGGCCTGGCTCAACTTCTTATTGGTTACTATTATTACCAAAAATGTCTCGAGTTCCACCTGTGTCCTGGCTCGCCCAGCACCGCCCCAGCCTCCCGACACTTCTGCGATTGCCCTGGCCAGCCATCACCGTTGCTATTGTTTCATATTTGGACCACCTCTACCTAAAAGTCCCCACTATCTTACAAGCATCAGAGGGGTAGCTGTGTTAGTCAGTATCCACAAAAACAATGAGGAGTCTGGTGGCACCTTAAAGACTAACAAATTTATTTGGGCATAACCTTTCGTGGGGAAAAACCCCCACTTCTTCAGATGCATGGAGTGAAAATTACAGATGCAGGCATAAATACAGATATACATAAATACATAAATACAGGCCTGCATCTGTAATTTTCACTCCATGCATCTGAAGAAGTGCGGGTTTTTTACCCACGAAAGCTTATGCCCAAATAAATCTGTTAGTGAGGAGTCCGGTGGCACCTTAAAGACTATCTTACATTAACCAGACAAATTCCAACCCACCAGCAACGGGATTTCTCTGCTGCGTTAATGACCCCTCCAGATGTTGCAGTAGCAGGGGTCTTACTGACCCACTCCATTCAGATCAGTGTGGGCAGAGATGTCGCATACCCACACTGGTTCCAACCTTTGCAAATTTGGGGAAAGACTTGCAGAAGGGTTCAGCTTTCCTTCAGGTGCTGAAATAAAAGGCCAGATTTTCCAAAGAGCACTGGGTTTCAAGCACCTTAGGAAATCTGACTCCTATTGTGGGCTCTGAGCAGGTGCAAATCTGACCCCTAGACACTGTTTTGGGCGCACCCAGCTGTACAGAAACTTGGGCTCAACCAGGCAAACTTTGGTAACCCTACCTGAGGCTGGGGATGCTCTACGTCCAGTTTTTCCCGGACATGTCCGGCTTTTTGGTACTCAAATCCCCGTCCAGGGGGAATTGCCAAAAAGCCGAACATGTCCGGGAAAATACTCCCCACCCCCTCCCCCAGTCCCCTGCTTACCTTGGCTCGGGCAGGCTGCGAGCTGCAGGCGGATTCCCCGCTGCGGCGGCGGCTGCTGCTGCTGCTCCCCCCAGACACCTCAGCTTTGTGTAGCTGAAGAGCGGAGCTTCCCGAGTGCTACCGGCTTCAGGGTTTGCCGGGCAGCCCCCAGATCTCCAGACCCTGCGCCCCCAGCCGGGCGCTTCCCCTCCCGGGCTCCGGCTGCGCTGGGGAAGCGCCCGGCCGGGGGTGCAGGGTCTGGAGATCTGGGGGCTGCCCGGCAAACCCTGAAGCCGGTAGCGCTCAGGCAGCTTCGTGTGGCTGGGAGGGAGGAGGGGGAATGCGGGGTGCTCAGGGGAGGGGGCGGAGTTGGGGCGGGGACTTTGGGGAAGGGGCGGGGAAGGGTGGAGTTGGGGCGGGGCCGGGCAGAGTTGGAGTGTCCTCCTTTTTTAAGGTTTAAATACAGTAACCCTAGCCTCAGGCCAAGGTTTTCGGAGCTTCCTAACTTTCCCTGGAAGCCGAACCCCAAGCCCTGTGCAGACTCTGCACCAGGCTGGAACCGACCATCCTCAGTTTAGCAGCTTCACTATCGTATTCATGACCATAACTCCTCTGGGGCCAAATCTTTCTCCCAGTGAAGTGAATGGGAATTATGTGAACAGGAGCAGGATGACACCCTTGCATCTTCTTGGCTCCATCTACAAGGCACAATGCCATCGTGTCATTTGGAGTCTCACTGTTGAGACACTGGGCCCCAACAAGCATATCACTTCAAGCAGAGCCAGCCAATGCCCTCTGTGCACCTCCCCTCTCTCCCTCTGAAACCCTTCAAATGCACAAGGCTCCCCATGCTGAGCTGACCAGCCTTGGCCAAGCTGTCTGTCTCACAGGAGAGCTACGGCTGTGGGTGCTACGCCCCGCCCCCACCCCGGGAGGGGGTTTTAGCATCTGACGGTTCCAGACTTGAAGTGTGCTTCTATTTTCCATCCTCAAGGAGAGTAGTGACTTACACTGGTGGTGCCTACCCCGGCTTAAAACCCCAGGCATGTGCCTCTTTGATATTCCCCATTTCAAGGGAATCCCTCATGTTAGTCCCAACGTTACAGATAGTAATCAACATTAGCTCGGAGGCAACACTGAACTCAGACAGACTAACACCCAGCGCAGACTCAGGCGCTGGAGCGAGAGAGCTATTTATGCCAGAGGAAGGAAGCCCATAGCATTTTCAGTTTCCTGCATGAATAATTTTTTGGTGTCCCACAGCATCTCCTGTGTCTGGACCCTTGAGAGGCAGCTGGGGTAATGCACGGCTTTGCCTGATGGTCTGCACTTGCACATCTATGTTGGCTGCAGGCCACAGATTAATGGAATTGGGACCAATCCGCAGCACGGAGAAGACCTGAGCCAGGCATGGAATTGCCAGTCCTCCAGTCTTTGGAAGCTGCCACCACAAGGCAGCCATGCAGCATCGCAGTAGTTCCTTCATTAGGCATGGTTATGGGGTGTGTGGGGCTATTCTGAGCCTCTGACCCACATGCAGTGCCAGCTCTGTGCAAGGGGAAGAGCCCTTGAAAGCAAGTGGATACTGCGAAGGATTAAAGACTCATTCATCTTCAGAGAAAGGGGGCCCGTTGAGAGGGCTCAGCTCACCAGTGGGCTGCATGGCTCACACTGTCTGGGGCTGTTTTCAGCATGTCAGAGGTCTTTCTAGCTCTTAACCAGTCAGGTTCTACCAGTGAAGTTGACAGCCGCATGCCAAGAGCGGAAGGGCAGAGGTGCAGCAGGGCAATCCGCAGCCCAGCACTTCTAGGAGAAAGGAGAGTCGGCAGGCAGCTAGGGATCGTTGAACACCAAAAGAACAGGCAGCTGAGGTTGGAAGACAGGACTCTTGGGTGCTATTCTCAGCTCTTCCGGAGGATCCACTCAGAAGGCCACCCCCTGCAGTCTTCCTGTGGGAACCCATGCCCCTGTTGCATCTCATTCTTCTGAATGCACTGGGATGGGTATCTGATGAGCCACGCACCCTATGCACAGCTGGGGCTGAGCGAAGCCAGGCCGATGTACATAATCTTCAGGGAGGGAGCTTTGGAGCCAGGCCCTTGCAGGAGTCACACACAGAGTGGAGTGCAGATAAGTAAAGCAGAACAGGTGTGACCAATAGCAAAACCAACCCTTGAGAAGGAACAGAGGGGTGTGGCAGGGTGTGTGTGAGCAAGGAGAGCAGCCATGCGGCAATACCCCAGAGCCCCAGGTAGTTCAGCCCAGCAAGCAGGGACAGAGAAGCCACAGAAAAGGAGCTGATCTAGAGCCACTGACAGCTTGTGCCCAGAAAGAAAAGAAACCTGTCCAAAGAGAAGTGCAGTGGAGAGTTCGGCTCATAGGGCTTCACTGGAACTTGAGGACTCGCAGCTTTTCACAGGATCGGACCCCCAGTGTCAATGCGGGAAAACCACAATTAACCAGAATTCTGCTCCCAGAAATAACAGGCCCTCAGAGCCGCAGCCTGGGTTCCCTGCTTGCTTACCAAATCAGACATAAAAATATAAATGTGTCACAACACACTAGTACTGAAAAATGGCTTACTTTCTCATTTTACCATATAATTATAAAATAAATCAATTGGAATATAAATATGGTACTTACATTTCGGTGTACAGTATATAGAGCAGTATAAACAAGTCATTGTCTGTATGAAATATTCGTTTGTACTGACTTCACTAGCGCTTTTGATGTAGCCTGTTGTAAAACTAGGCAAATATCTACATGACTTGATGTACCCCCTGGAAGACCTCTGTGTACCCCCAGGGGTACATGTATCCCTGGTTGAGAACCAGTGTTCTAGTCAAGTCACTGGGGTGATGCTCTCCCATCTGCTGGCAGCAGGATTCATCCACAGCCTGGAATAGTCGCTGGGTCCCAGCCACACGATGCTTTCTAGCCATGTCGTAACAAGGTCAAGGGACTGACCATGGAATCCCAGCTGGCTTGCTAGAGATGCAATGTTAGACAAAGCCACACCACCTAGGGGCCACCAAATCCTACTGAATACCTGCAAACACTCCCCACCACAGGGCAGTGATGCTATACCAGACACTCATGTCCATCTCCATCATCTACCTGTGCCCATCAACGAGCCCAGCCCAGGGCCTTGCATTTGGTTCTGAATAGCATCATATCCACCCAAAAATAGAAGCAGCCTTCCCAGCCCCCCTGGTTTTACACAGTGGAGTCCATCTCAGTGCCTCTATCTGACGATTCTGCAGCCACTGTTATAGCACAAAGGTCTGAGCAGGGGGAGGGAGGAGTCTCACATTGTGCCACAATGGTGAAGAGACACAGTCTCAGACAGCAAGGAACTGTATGACTGAGGGATGTCTATTGAGAATGCCCCGCCAACTGTGGCTTTGTCAACACTACAAAGTTCTGTTGGCAAAAGCTGCCTTTTGCCGACTAACCAGGGGAGGTGTACACACACTACAAAGCGACTTTTGGCGGCAAAACTCTGCTGTTTTGCTGAAAAAATAAAACCACCTCAACAAGAGGCATAAAGCTTTTTGCAGCAAAGTTAAAGGACAAAACATCAGTGTAGACACTGCTGCTTGTTTTGTCTACAGAATTGGCTTCCACCAGTATCCCACAATGCCTCCCATGACTGCTCTGCTCACTGGTTTGATCTCTGCTGCTCTGCAGGGAGGCGCCCCTCCCCTTTCAAAGCTCCGGGGCAGTATCTGACAGCTGAGCCTGCTGCCTCCTTTGGGGAACAAAGAGCAAATCATTCATGTGGAATGCTCCTGTTCTGCCCCTGCACTAGGAACACGGGCAGACTGCGGCTGCCAGGAGGGAGCGGGGAACTGCTAGAATCATAGAATATAAGGGTTGGAAGGGACCTCAGGAGGTCTAGTCCAACCCCCTGCTCAAAGCAGAACCAATCCCCAACTATTTTTTTTGCCCCAGAGCCCTAGCTGGTGCCCTCAAGGATTGAACTCACAACCCTGGGTTTAGCAGGCCAATGCTCAACCCACTGAGCTATCCCTCCCCCCCCTGCGCTGCTTTGACACTCCTCAGCACAGAGAGCTCACAGAGCTGCTCAGGATGCCGCTCTCGGAGGGAATCACAGAACCATAGGCAGGCAGAGCGGGCTGCTTGTGCTTGGGGAGAGACTGCTGTGCGGAGCAGAGCCAGGGGCTGATGTGGGGGGGGAGTGTCCCTCTCCCCCAGCCGCAGGATAGGCCTGCTGCCTCCTCCGCCCCAGACACGCCACTCTCCTCTCTCTCTAAAGCAGGGGTCGGCAACCTGTGGCACGCATGCCAAAGGCGGCACACGGGCTGATTTTTAGTGGCACGCTGCTGCCAGCCGGGGTCCTGGCCGCCGGCCCCTTGCCAGCCAGGGGCCGGTGGACGGAACCCCAGACCGGCAGCAGGCTGCTACCGGTCTGGGGTTCTGTCTGCCGCCCGCGCTGCCAGTCTGGCACGCAAAACCTTTTACTGGCCCGTGAAATCTTAAATGAATGAAGACTTGGCACACCACTTCCCAAAGGTTGCCGACCCCTGCTCTAAAGGTATGTATCAACGACCACCCGGCAGCCCTGCTCCCTCCCCCCAGCACACTTAGTTGAAAAAGCAGCTGACAATCTCCTAGGATGCCGCTGGAAGATGGGTTTGAGAAAACTGCATTATGTGACGCTGTACCTGCCCCATGAGGCATTGCAAACCCTTCCCAAAGCACCCTGCAACCAGCTGCACAGTGGGATAGCTACCCACAGAGCTCTGCCCTCTGTGTCAATGCAAGAACTGTTAGTGTGGATGCACTCTGCCAACACAAGGAGCTAGTGTGGACATGTAATAGCAGTTTTAATTAAAGCACTTTAATTAAAGCAGCATAACTTTTGCCAACAAAGCTTTGTAGTATAGACAAGGCCTGAGTCCACACTACGCACAGCCCCCAGTAGGTCTGAAATGGATGGGCAGCCAGTGAGTAGTGACCTGTCAACCAGGGGACAGTGATCGGGTAGTGATAAACGGCTCAATGTCTAGTTGGCAGCCGGTATCAAGCGGAGTGCCCCAACGGTCAGTCCTGGGGCCAGTTTTGTTCAACATCTTTATCAATGATCTGGATGTTGGGATTAATTGCACCCTCAGCAAGCTTGCAGATGACACTAAGCTGGGGGGAGAGGTAGATAAGCTGGAGGGTAGGAATAGGGTCCAGAGTGACCTAGACAAATTGGAGGATTGGACCAAAAGAAATCTGATGAGGTTCAAAAAGGACAAGTGCAGAGTCCCCCACTTAGGAAGGAAGAATCCCATGCACCACTACAGGCTGGGGACCGACTGGCTAAGCAGCAGTTCTGCAGAAAAGGACCTGGGGATCACAGTGGACAAGAAGCTGGATATGAATCAGCAGTGTGCCCTCGTTGCCAAGAAGGCCAACGGCATATTGGGCTGTATTAGTAGGAGCATTGCCAGCAGATCGAGGGAAGTGATTATTCCCCTCTATTCGGCACTGGTGAGGCCACATCTGGAGTATTGCATCCAGTTTTGGTCCCCCCACTACAGAAGGGATGTGGACAAATTGGAGAGTCCAGCGGAGGGCAATGAAAATGATTAGGGGGCTGGGGCACATGACTTATGAGGAGAGGCTGAGGGAAACTGGGCTTATTTAGTCTGCAGAAGAGAAGAGTGAGGGGGGATTTGATAGCAGCCTTCAACTACCTGAAAGGGGGTCCCAAAGAGGATGGAGCTCGGCTGTTCTCAGTTGTGGCAGATGACAGAACAAGAAGCAATGGTCTCAAGTTGCAGTAGGGGAGATCTAGGTTGGATATTAGGAAACACTATTTCACTAGGAGGGTGGTGAAGTACTGGAATGGGTTACTTAGGGAGGTGGTGGAATCTCCATCCTTAGAGGTTTTTAAGGCCCGGCTTGACAAAGCCTTGGCTGGGATGATTTAGTTGGTGTTGGTCCTGCTTTGAGCAGGGGATTGGACTAGATGATCTCCTGAGGTCTCTTCCAACCCTAATATTCAATAATTCTATGACAGTCTTTCTGAGCAACTTATCCCCTTTATGCTGACCCTCTTCATAGTGTGTAGCTCCTTACATGGTCTGCAGTGGCCCCAGCTGGACCCCTTCCATGTTAATTCTGGTCCCAGGTCAGTCACTCTGGGGAGAGGAGTTCTGAGTGTTGGTTACTGTATTTAAGATAATTCCTCCAACTTCCCTAACCCCTCCCCTCCAAAGAATGCTGTGGATTCTAATGCTCTTCAAAGTGGGAGAATGACAGCCCCGTAGAATGGAAACCACTGCTCTTCCATAAGCCAGGGGCAGCAGCAGCAGGGCAAGGGTGGGGGTGAGCTTGCTGGCTTGAGGGAAAATCTCTATGGCTGAGAGAGGCGTGCCAATCTCCACTGGCTCATCTGCAATTGCTTCCTCTGTTGACAATACCCATGCCCACAAGTAGTGCTAGGTGCAATATGCAGACCTGTCCCACCAGGAACTGGACTGTGGCCCCCCAAACTCATTTCACGCTGAACTCAAACATCCAGACAGCAACTTCTTTCCAGCACTGTTGAGCTGAGGTGGATTGAAACTAGTACCCTAAAGGTAAAAGATTCAGGATCCCAGCCCCTGGCTCCTGTAAATCAGTCAGTTCCCCAACTTAGGGCCAGTTTAAAACCAAAGCCCTAGAGGTGAAAGGCTCAGGTTCCATTCCTTACATTGAGTCTGCCAGTTCCCCTTTAAAATATATTATCCATTAAAACAACAGCGGATCAGAAAGAGCTCTGTCTGGGAGTAGTTCCCCATTGACTGTGCAAGGATCCTGTGCGCTCCTGTCCCGAGGGAGCTGGATTACCCCTCTAGCCAGACCCTGCAACAGAACCTGGCTGGTAACAACCCCCAGCGCATGAGAGAAAGCACTAGTGCCAACGGATTTTCAGATCTTCTAATATTTGCAGGGTCAGGCGTGGCAAGAGCCGCTGTTGTGTGCTCACCACACCCTTGCAGTTCTCACAGGCAATTACAGATTTTAGCAAAAACGTTAGCCTCTATTGGCAAGGAGCCCACACAGCCTCATTCAATGCAATTAAATTAAAGCACGATTTTTGCCCTTTCTTCCTGGGATGTTGCTTTCAGACAAAACAAACAGGCTTTGCGTGGGCAGCATGCAGGTGGCTGGTACTCGAGCCCAGGGCACTAAGCAGGTAGGTACTCCAGGTTCCCATTCAGAGAAGCCAAAGGCTGCATGAACCACAGTAGAGTCCCAACAGTGGTTCCAGCTCCCGCAGTAGGGGAATCTACCACTTGCCTCACACACTTGTAATTCAGACACAGATGCGGCCTCCCTACACCCATCTGCACACTCCTGGCCAAAAGAGAAGCCAGTGGAAAAAATAACGTAGGAAACCTACTGGAGCATCTTTGCCTCTGCTTTGCCAGCACAGCACACTGCTTGCATTCATGTGCTCCATTAAGATGATGCTGTGGCTGGGTCTACACACCAAAGGGCACCAGTTTAACTAAAGGGATGATGTTACACTGAGTTAGTCAAGCCAGTGCAGTGTTATGTGCGGACAACCTAGAGCAGTTTAAACCTAGTTTGGCTGTGGCTAAACCAGTGAAACTTGTGTGTGCAGACAAGCCCTGCAACAGAGGGAGGGGAGAGACAATCAGCAGGAGGGGAAGAAAGGAGAAAAGCCTAGATTTCCCCCCACAGGGAGCTGACTTGCAAGCCCCCCAAAAAGGGACAGCTATTCTCAAGGAGCGAGGGCCAGCTAGGACATGGAGATGGGGTTATTTCCTGGGGGCACTGAGGACAATTTGTTCACATTTTCTGTTAATGCTCACAGCTGCCTCTCTCACAGTGCAAAGTAGAAGCTCCATTTCCATTGGCACACAGACAGTGCCGACAAGAGGGGGGGAAGCCGGTACAAATTACTGGGGCCCGGCGGTTTGGAAGGGGGCCCGGGGCCCGGCTTCCCCCCTGTTGTTGGCCCTGTTTAGCTGGTCCGCCCTTGCTGGGGGGGGCCAGAAAATTTTTTTTCACTGGGGCCGAAACCCACTCTTGGCGGCCCTGCACACAGACAGCCCCTTTCACCAGGATTTGTGTCTGACAAAAGAGGAAAGACAGGAAGTCAGAAAGGGTTTTTAAATATATCTGCTTGTCCCCCCCCCCTCAGAAATATCAGCACTGTCAAGTCTTCATCATCAAATATCAGGGTTGGAAAGGACCTTAGGAGGTCATCTAATCCAACCCCCTGCTCAAAGCAGGACCAATCCCCAGATAGATTTTTTCCCTAAATGGCCCCCTCAAGGATTGAACTCACAACTCTGGGTTTAGCAGGCCAATGCATAAACCACTGAGCTATTCCTCCCCCATTATCTTCCCTTTCTACTGGAGGATGGCCTAGCTCCTACAAGATAAGGTGCGACTTTACATTGAACCAGGTCCACTGGTAGAGCCCCTGGGTAGGCATTTTTATTCCAGCATGAGAAGGACCTTTAGCGATTTTCTGGGAAGACATTCTAACTATCTGGACAGAACTGCTAAACCTTCCCCATGTAGACCAGCCCTGGGATGTATGTAGTGGGTGAGTTCTCAGCCCCTATTTGTATAAGCTTTAACAAAGAGAGCTTTGCTCGCAAGTGTTCTAGTTTTATTGGTGTTAAACCACTCTGAATAAAAATCACTTCCCATCACAATTCATCCTATATTCACTCCCTTTGCCTTGTGAGCCTTGCCTTTTCTCTAGCTAAGCAGAGAAGGCCCGACCCAGCGTTGCCTTGAGTTCTCCATCACAGAGAAGCCGAAATGAGAGCTCAAACCCATGCCTGCTTTTCCTTTTGCAGGTCTCCTTTAAAAATTCCAGAGAGGATTATCTGCAGATCTGAGCTACTGTGGCCAGAGCCTGCACCAAGGGAAATTCATCCTCCCCCAGCACACCCACTGTGCCGCCATCACGCATCTCCACTGGAGACACTCTTCTAATCCAGCTTGCAGCTTTTCCAGCTAATGCTGTTATGGTCACACTTTGCCTTCCACAGTACCTTCCATCTGGGGGAGGTACTCTACCCTTTACCCAGGGGGGAAAGAGCCCACAGGGGGTCAGTGACAGCAGCAGCAACACAGAACACCCATTCTTGCCCTGTGTTTAGCCACTATGCCATGCTCCCTCTTGTGGAGGAGCCTTCACTGATCAGGACATCGCTGCGCCTGACAACACAGGCCAGTCGGTGCCGGATGTTCTCGCTCATAAGAGTTTGAGATCATGGGCTCCCTGGGGGACGTAAGAACGAGCTGCACGATTGCTGCCAGAACTTGGCAGCTCTTCCCTCTAGGTCTGTATTGAGTAAGGGAGGGGGAGGCCTCAGGGGGCTCCCAGCCCAACACAGACAGGCCCAATGACCTGGGTGGAGCCAGCCAGTGCTTGCACAATTTGCCTGTCTCCCCCACCCGCCCCAGGGCCCTTCTTTGAGGCAGAAGGGAGAAAGCTGGAAACATCCTTCCTCTCCTAAACACAATGAACTGGAAGCAGCAAGGGAGTGGGGGCAGGCTGCCTGGCTTCATGCAGAGAATAGCAGGGGCTGCTACTGACCCAGGTCCAGCCCTTCCTGTCATTGCCCCAGCTCTGCAATGAAGGTAGGTGGGATAGCCAGACTGCAAAGCCCAGGGCTCCATTCAAAGGCTGGCCCTGGAGTTACAGACAAACCCCCTCAGTAGCTCCACTGTAGCTCCCCATGTGGCTTGTGGCCAAAGCTGGTGTCGTCCCCAGAATTTACAGGCTGATTTAAGCCGAGAATCATGGCTCAGAATTGCCTCCTCATGCTCCCTGCTCAGTTCAGAACACAACATGGCCAGTCCCAACCCTGCTGTCCTGCCCAAGAGGTGGTGAGCCTGGGGGAATGCACTAACATCGCTGAAGTCCTTCCTGGAGGGGACACATGCAAAGAACAGTGATGGGACACTGCACTGCGAGCACTAGACCCCTCAGTGGTGGAGTCCCACAATGATAAGTTCTCTCTCCAGTTCTGTTCAACATCTACACACAGCCATAGTAGAACCTGGCAGACAACTTGGACTCACATATCATCAATATACAGATGACTCAGCTCTACCTATCCTTCACCACATATGACCTCCTCCCCACCACCCAGGCGAGCCATTGCCTGGATAAGATCAGCTCGTGCATGAAGAACAGCTGGCTGAAGCGGACCCAGACAGAGGTGATACTGCTGGGCAGAGGAAAGCACTTAAGAGTTGTTTGCAGCCATGGTGCAGTCTCCTTTGGTCGAAGACCCACACCCACAATTGGTCAATTCAGTCTGTAGTTTAGGAGGCTCCTGGAATCCTTGCCAACACTGAGCTCGCATGGAGCAGCAACTGTGAGGAACGCCTTCTACTATCTCCACTTGGCTAGGAGACTCTGTGCCATGCTGGCAGACAATGACCTGGCCTTGGTTACACACTCCTTTGTCACCTCCTGTCTGGACTGCAGCAATGTGACAGACTTCGGCAGGAAGGCATCAGCCCTTAGGAAACTTCAACGAGTAGAGAATGCTGCAGTGCAGTGCCTCAGCAACACAGGATACCGTGAGCACATCACACCAGTCCTCTGATCCCTAGGTTAGCATCCCATACAATAGAGAGTCAAATTCAAGGCCTCAGCCCTGATCTCAAGGCTCTTCATGGCTGGGGCCAAGGGTATCTATTTGTAGAAAACTGACCAGGGAACACAAGGAGAAATCTATGGCCAGCAGAGTTAAGGACAATAAGGCATTTTTAAAATATATTTGGAACAAAAAGAATTCTGACAATGGTACTGGTCCATTACTAGATGGAAATGGGAGAATTAATAATAATGCAGAAAAGGCAGAAATATTCAACAAATATTTATGTTCTGTATTTGGTGGGGGGAAAAACAGATTATGCAGTCTCACCATATGGTCATGATAACACTCTTTCCATGCCAGAGGTATCTCTGGAGGATATTATACAGAAGCTACTACAGTCAGACATTTTTAAATCAACAGGTCCAGATAACTGCATTCAAGAGTTTTAAAACAGCTGCCTGAGGCGCTCACTGGACCATTAATGTTGATTTTCAATAGGTCTTGGAGCACAGGGGAAGTTCCAGAAAACAGGAAGAAAGTTAATGTTGTACCCGTTTTTAAAAAGGGTGAATGGGATGACCCGGGTAATTATAGGCCTATGTCAGCCTGACATTGATTCTGGGCAGGATAATGGAGCAGCTGATATAGGACTCGATTAATAAAGAATTACAGAAGGATGATGTAATTAAGGCAAATCAATATGGGCTTATGGAAAATAGATCCTGTAAAATGACATTCATTAAACGGATTAAAAACTGGCTGACTGGTAGGTCTCAAAATGTAACTGTAAACCAGGAATCATCAATGAGTGGGTGTGTTTCTAGTGGGGTTCTGCAGGGATCAGTTCTTGGCCTCATGCTATTTAACATTTTAAATAATGACAAACAAACTGATCAAGTTTGCAGATGACACAAAAATTGAGGGAGTGCTAAATAATGAAGAGGACAGGTCACTGATACATACAGAGCCATCTGGATCACCTGGAAAACCGGCCACAAGCAAACAATATGCATTTTAATACGGCTAAATGTAAATGTCTAAATCTAGGAACAAAGAATGTCGGCCTTACTTACAAGATGGGGGACTCTATCCTGAGAAGCAGGGATTCTGAAAAAGATGTGGGGGTCATGGTGGATAATCAGCTGAACATGAGCTCCCAGTGTCACACTGTGGCCAAAAGGGCTAATGCGATCCTGTGATGCATAAACAGGGGGATCTCAAGTAGGAGTAGAGAGGTAATTTTACCTCTGTATTCGGCATTGATGGAAATATTGTGTCCAGTTCTCATGTCTACAACTCAAGAAGGATGTTAATAAATTAGAAAGGATTCAGAGAAGAGCCAAAAGAATGATTAAAGGAATAGAAAACCTGCATCATAGAGATAGACTCAAAGAGCTAATCTATTTATCTTAACAAAGTGAAGGTTACAGTGATGATTACAGTGTATAAGTACCTACATGGGGAACAAATATTTAACAAGTGCTTCAATCTAGCAGAGAAAGGCATAAGACAATTCAATGGCTGGAAGTTGAAACTAGACAAATTTAGACTAGAAATACAGCATGTATTTTTTAATGGTGAGAGTAATTAACCACTGGAACACTAAGGGTTGTGGTGGATTCTCCATCGCTGACAATTTTTCAATCCAGATTGGATGCTTTTCTAACAGCTCTGCTCTGGGAATTATTGTGGGGCAGGTCTCTGGCCTGTGCTATACAGGAGGTGCAACCAGATGATCTCAATGGTTCCCGCTGGCCTTGGAATCTATTAACCTAAAAGAACTGAAAGCTCGGGAACAAGGACCATGGTTGACTGCTCCACTCCTAACGCTTAGTGGAACTTTCTACTAAAAGTAGAGCTGGCCCCCTGCCCCCTCTGGAAAGAATGGCCGTGGCAGCGACCTGCTTTAACAACCTCAGCTGGAGGGCACATCAGCCCGTGGAAGAAGGTGACAGGCTCAGACACACAAGCAGGGTCAGCACCAGTCCAGGCCCATGCAAACACCCATCCATACACACCCATCTCCCACTCCTACAGCACCCAGTCACCTTTCCCGCAACCAGTGACCAGCACCAGCTCCTGGAGCCATCCCAGCTCAGTACAAACACCAGAGACTGGGTCACATCCAACCTGAAGCACTTGGAGCAGCATGTAAACTGTTCGTGCCGGGGGCAGATGCCATGGGGCCATGCTGGGCCCTGCATTACGCTATCCCTGATGCTGTTAAACTCAGCCCTGATCGCACTGGTCAAAGCAGCAAACACACAGCACAGCAACAGGGCAGAGGACTCCCCAGGTTTGCCTTAGCAGGGGAGATCAGAACTTTTGAGGAGGTCAAGCATGGGAAGGCTCTCTGCACGTGTGGGGCTATGCCCTTAACCCTCACTCATGCAGGTATGCAGGCAGGGTTCCACTGGGTTCTCTCTGGACAGAGGGCACTGACCAGCATCCTTCTCTGGCACCCTTGTAATGACCTGGAACCTCAACTGGTGGCACCTCCCCTTTCTGAAGGAAGGCTCCTGCTGTGTCTAAAGTCACACTGCCTGGCCCCATTGAAGAAAGAGCAGAGCATGCTAGTGCAGGGGTCCTCAACCAGGGGTCCGGGGTCCCCGGGGGGGCCATGAGCAGGTTTCAGGGGGTCCACCAAGCAGGGCCAGCATTAGACTTGCTGGGGCCCAGGGCAGAAAACCGAAGCCCAACTGCATGCGACTGAAGCCCGGGGCCTTGAGCCCTGCCACCTAGGGCTGAAGCCGAAGCCTGAGCAATGTAGCTTCGCAGGGACCTCTGTGGTGCGGGGCCCCAGGCAATTGCATGCTTGCTACCCCCCAATGCCAGCCCTGGCTTTTATATGCAGAAGAACAGTTGTGACACAAGTGGGCCGTGGAGTTTTTATAGCATGTTGGAGGGGTGGGGGGCTCAGAAAGTAAAAGGTTAAAAACCCCTGAGCTAGTGAGGGCATAGGAATCAGCCTGCCTTGGCTACTGCAGAGAAAGCCCTCCACCTCCACATTAATTAACAGCAGAATGTCTTACCCTGGCCACTGCTCCTGCAGACAGCATTGTGTGCAAGATCTGAACAGGAGAGCGGATCATCCCCCCCACAGCACAGCTCAGGAAACCGAGACCAAAGACAGGCAGGGCCTCAGCAAGTCAGTGGCAGAGCTTGGAATAGAATCCAGGAGTCCTGACTCCCAAGCAGGGCCCTAGCCACTACAGCGCACAGCCTTCAGTATTTACTGCAAGTGTCCAACAGGTAAAAGTGAATGATCCTACCCGATCTAGCTGCACTTTCCTTACAAACCCCCGCATGGAAAAACCACTGGTGATCTCTGCAGTAAGACGTCAGCCTAGCCCAGCCTGAACTTCTAAACTCCCCCTTCCCCATCCAGGCTCCGTCATCCTGCTGACTCAAGAGGGTGGGCGGGGGTCCAGCTGACCGTGGTTCCTGGAAAGGGGGACCTTTCTGCGTGAGCTCTGTCTTTCCATGAAAGCATTTACACTCACTAAAGCAGGATACTGGCTCCCCACCCAGCTGGAATGTTCGTCTAGATCCAATTTCACTTTGTTTTCTCAGAAAATAGCATGGGGAAACAAAAGGAATGCAGCGGGTTGCTTTTCCAGCTCCAGGTCAGAACATGGCTTCCACAATCCCCAGCCCTAAGGCAGAAAACTGAAAACTGAACAGGGAATGGAGCAGGGGAGTTCTTTACCTGCCAGTGCCCCCACTCAGAGAGACAGGGGACTGAGGGGTCTCTACCAGTGCTTACTAGCGCTATTTATTTTAACTGGAAGGTGACTTTTGTTCCTTTGCTGAAAGGCTCAGGCAGTGCCACCGCAACAACGCTTCCTGCAAGACGCCAAAACAGCCTTGCCAAGAATTTCTGGTGCTCGGCAGACAAGTTTGGAGGTGACAAATCAGCTATAAAAGCAGGGAAGAAGTTGGTTTCTTTTTCACTGCATTGTGGATCCCCTCTCTGAAGCCCACAGTCCCTCTCAGCTGATTACATACCGAAGGGTCTGACACTTCCCAGCAACATGCACAGGCTGGTCTGTGCCACTGCTCTATAGCCATATTACAAGGATCACTAACAAAGTCAGGTCCCCACCTCCCTGCCTCAGTGCATGACACACCAGGCATTTGATCAAGTGACTGCTGACCAGCCAATGATGAAGGGTGAAGAGAGTCCGACTCTTGGGGTTCAGGTCTTTGAACAAAGCAAGTGTGCACCACAAGAAATGCCACTGACTCTTGTCCACCAGATTCACTTGGCCACCCTGCACAACAAACTCTTTCTGCTGACTATTGGTAGGAAATGCATGTGTGAATATACATATGTACAGATACACCTGACAGACACCCAGGCAGCACAGAGCTGAGCGAAGAACCACACCCACAAGAGAATGAGAAAAGCAAGGAAAAGAACTGCAATAATTCAGATGCATCTATGTAGTCACCTGAGTCCAAGGGGGTCCTGGAAAAGCACCACAGAGGATGTGGCTGCAGCATCTCCTATGCTCTGGTGACAGTCTCAGGCTTTATCATTTCCTGTGTGCCCCTTGGCACATTCACCCATGAGCACTGCCCGAGCTGCTGAGCCATGGGTGTTATGGCAATGGGGCATCCTATTAAACACTGCCAGCTTCTGGAAATCCAGCTTGTTAAGGCCATTTTCTCTTCCATGGATTCTTCTCAGCCAGCCCTGTGTGCATCTCAGCTGGCATATCAGTGTGAATTCGATGCCAGATACCTCTGTGCTGAGCTAGTGCGCTTGAAAACATATGATGATTTCAGCAGATTAATTGGAAACACAGCCTGGGTGTTGCAATCACACGAATGACTCCAACTGCAGGAGCAAATGTTTTCATCTTAAACAGGAAGCAGTTACCCAAATGGAAGGGCACATTCTTCTTGCTCTAGCTCACCCCTCTCTCTGGTGAGAGAGCAGGCAGAGGAGAGCTTCATCTCTCCCAGCAGCACTGTAGGGATTTCACAGGCCAGACCCAGCGCACCGCAGCTGGGACTGATGCAGGACAGCTTGCATCAGCAGAGGAGGTGCTGCTGCTGCTGCAGGCATTCCTGACAGGCAGCCACGACTGGGTGGAAAAGTTGGAAAATATTTTACAAGAGCCTTCCCATTTTCGTCAACATTTCATTTCAGCTGAGGTTATGCAGCCAAGGAATCTGAGGGCTGGAGCTCCCCCCCCCCACCCCCCGCAGTGCGACATTGCCCTAGGCCAGACACAAAACTGGTCTTGTGGTTACAGGTCTGGACTGGGGCTCAGAAGATCAGTATTCAGCTCTGCTGCAGGCTCCCTTTGGGACCCTAGGCCAGCACAGGGATTACCCTGCCCTTTAAAGTCTGTGTGCCTCTATCTCCCCATCTGTGAAAGGGAAGAACGCTGTGTCCCTGCCTCAGGGGTTAGAAGGAGAGACCCCTTTCTAGATATTTTAGAATCCAGGTCCCAAGTGACACAATCATCAGAATCCAACAGGACATATGAGAACTGACTCACACACCCTATAGTCAGCAAGGCCAGAGCTCAGAGGGTTTATCTTCTCTGACACCACCAGATGTCTAGGATGCCCTGCAGTTGTTCCCACCAGGGGTGGCATGATGCAGGCACAGTGCTCAGAGTGGGTCTAGAGAGTGTGCGGCTCAGACACTGGCATGTCCTGCTCTGGGGCTCCCACTGCTGAGAGCGGGGCAGAACCAGGCTTACAACAGTGGGAATTTTTAGGGAGATAAAAGCTTCCTGTAGCCAAGTGGCTAGAGTGGAGTGCTCTCTGCACATGCTGCTCCAGGGTCTGCTCGGGACATTACCAGGCAGACGGATCCAGCCCATTGGTCAGACAGGCAGTGGAGGGAAGGAGAAATTGATGTTCACATGGAAGGTTTTGATATGAACTCCAGAGGTTGGCCATGGGAACTCCCCATGAGATCAGCCAGCTGTCAGGAAACAGGGCCTACAGCAAAGCCAGTCTCCGGGCAACCTAACCATGGCAGCTGGCCTGTAGGAGGCTGCCTGGTTGGCTACACCACCTGATTTGTGGGAAGACTGAGCAATGGCTCTTAAACCCAGCAGCAAGCCAGCAGCTGCTCAAAACACTTGCCCATGGCTTTGATAGCGGCTGTTCCCAGCTTTGCTCCAGTCCTGCTACTGCCTTGGACCAAGCCCTGGTATGCGTCCTGGCTACCGACTCTTTCTCCAACCACTAGGGCTGGCTGCCCACGTCCTGATCATATGGTGCTCCCCTTCTCCTCCTGCTTTGTTCAGCTGAACTGTAAATGTCCCCATCAATGGGGCTCCCTCCTCCACAGGAGTAATGATTCCACAGCTGATACCAGTCAGTGAGATGGCTACATCCCCTAAATCTTCCACTTCACTCCAGTCCTCCCAGCCCATCACAGAAGAGTACATCCCCCTTAGCAGCCCCACCCCACGGACCAGCAGCAGAGCATTGAAGGCTGGATCTGTCCCTGGAGCCTTGAGTGACCAGGAAGGAGGCAAACAGGAGAGCCTTGGGGCTGGAGAACTGGCAGAAAATCCTGCACCTTCCTCCTGTAGCTGCCACGGCTGGGGCGTGAATGGTCAGGTCTAGTGGGTAGGGCTGGAGCCAAGAGTCAGAGCCAGATTTGGCAGGTAGGAATCAGGACTGAAGATCAGAGCCGGAGTCAGAAGCCAGGAACGGAAGGAAGGTGAACGAGCAGGGCCTGTTGTAGCTTCCAGCTGGGATCCACCTAGCTCCACAGACAACATCCTGGTGCAAGTGCCTGGAGCATGCAGGGACCCTGGGAGCACTGCCAGTCAGGCCCTGTGGGTGGCACAACCTGTGGTGCTTGGACCCCCAAGCTCACAGTCCCATGATCGCTGCTCTGCTAGGGCTGTTGGGTGGCAGCAGAGAGGCAGCAGTCACTCAGGGACCACCAGACACAGCTTCTAGCCCCATGGATCCTCACAGCTGCCAGCTCTACTATGTGGGCTGGGGAAAGGTGTGCACTGCTGCTCCAGGAGCACACCAAGCAAGAGTCTGGGGGACAGGCTCAGGGCACAGCTTGGGCATGTGGCCACTAGGTGCCCCCTGCATGTGAGGAGCAGCCAGAGTCTAGAGAGGAGGCCTGTGATCAGGGGTGGCTGGGTCGGCTGATGACAGAGATGAAGGAGTAATTTCTGGGTCAATGCTGTAGGAGGGGTCTCCCCCAAAGGGTGGGGGCTTGGAATTACCAACAAGGGGCACCCCACCACATGAGCTAGGCAGAAAAAAAAAATCAATCCCTTCAGGCCCCCGATCATTTCTGTTGTTCTCAACCCAGGTCCTGGCCCTTTGGCCGCTTTCACTCGGGTGCCTGGATCCCCATTATGGACACGCTGTGGAGGTTAGATCACCACCCTGTTCTGGGAGGAGATACCTTGGCACATGCTGCCGTGAACTGCACCAGCCTGTTCTGCAACCATATCACATTTCAAACGCAGTTCATCTCTGCCGTGCACCTTGTACAAAACACCACCATCCTAGTGGGGGGCACTTGGCACGGATTTAGTACTAGTGTAAGGCAATGATGCACTGGGTCTCCTACTGCTCTGCTGCTCTCAGCCCTAGCTTAGCACTGCTGCTTCCCAAGGTTTCTCTCTGCCTTTTGGAGTTTTCCCTAGATATATAAGCTGCATTTTTCCAAGCCAAATCTCATTATGTTGAATTCTGCCTATTTTTCTCAACTCCCCAGGATTATTGGTCTGTTTCTCACATTCCCAGCTCCTCTGCATTTAGGATTATCTGTCAGTTTCATTAAGGTATTATTTATCTCCCTCTTCCAGGTCATTTCGTATATTAAACAGCACCAATCTCTAGCCATACTTTGCCGTTAATCATTACCTTCTGATCCAGTTTTCACTCCACATGGCAGAGTTCCCATCTCAGCCAATTTGAAAGAAATTTTCAATTAAGATTCCTAGAGCCTCTGCATCAAATGCTTTCCTAAAATGAAGATACACTGTGGTAGTCAGGTCCAGTGTAACTCCCTTACCTCCAACACCAGCTTATCTACAGTCCTCCTAATTTTGTGATTCTATCAAAATAAAGCAACCAGGTTTTATAATTAGATGTAATTAGGGTTTTGCTTCAGCCTGGAAGGAATATTTGGGTTACTGAGATCTCCCCCTCTCTCCAACTGGGAGATTCGTTGTGCTGATGCTAAGTGAGCAGGCAGCACATCAGAGCTGAAAGCAGTTTGTTCTGTTTGGAACGGAACAGTCTAGCCCAGGGGTCTCAAACTCAAATGACCACGAGGGCCACATGAGGACTAGTACATTGGCCCGAGGGCCGCATTTACTGACACCTCCCCCCCGCCACCCTCAGCCCCGCCCCCATTCCACCCCTTCCATGAGGCCCCGCCCCTGCCCCGCCTCTTCCCACCCCTTCCCTGCCCCCATTCCAACCCCTTCCCTGAAATCCCCACCCCAACTCTGCCCCCTTCCTGCCCCCAGGGGTGTGGCAGGGGCTCAGGGCAGGGAGTTGGGGTGTGGGGTGCAGGAGGGGTGAGGGGTGTGGCAGGGGGTCAGGGTGCAGGGTGCGGCAGGGGGCTCAGGGCAGGAGGTTGGGGTGCAGGAGGGGTGCGGGGTGCAGCGGGGGGTTCAGGGCAGGGGGTCAGGGTGCAGGGTGCGGCAGGGGGCTCAGGGCAGTGGGTTGGGGTGCAGGAGGGGTGCAGGGTGCAGCAAGGGGTCGGGGTGCAGGGGGTTCAGGGCAGGGGGTTGGGGTGCAGCGGGGGCTCAGGGCAGGGGGTCAGGGTGCAGGAGGGGTGCAGCAGGGGGCTCAGGGCAGTGGGTTGGGGTGCGGTTCCCCATTCGCGGCCAATGGGAGCTGCTGGGGGCGGTGCCTGAAGCATCAGCCACACACCCCTGCGCCCCTCCTTCCCCAGGTACCGTCGGCTTCCCGGAGCGGCGCGGGGGCAGGGCAGGCAGGCAGGGAGCCTGCCCTGCCCCCGGTGCACGTTGGGCCGGAGCCGCTCTAGGTAAACACTGGGGGAGGGCAGGGGGGCCGCGAGGAGCTTGCGGGCCGCAGAAAATAACCCCACGGGCCGCATGCGGCCCATGGGCCGCGTGTTTGAGACCCCTGGTCTAGCCCCACCTTATCAGCCTGGATTCCAGATTCCCAGACCGATACTTAGCAGAGGGAAAGGCCAGGCTGTGTGCTGTCTGTTTGGTTTAGTTCACCTGGGTCACTGCCTAGATCTATCCTCTGTGGACTCTGCAAGGTTTTCCCTTTGCTTCATAAGATGTTACAGGATCATACACGTCCCAGTGTCCAGAATTCACAGATAACTCTGGAAGCGGACCCACTGGGCTCCTTACTGACCAGCTGTCATCTAGTCACATTCCTCCTGCTCACACGCACCCTCCTTTGAATTTACCTCAGCTCAGGAAGCTGTTCTGGAGAAAGCAATCACAGCATGTGCCTGCCTCTTGCTCCCTACTTCTGGAATCCCTCCATGTCTCAGTTCACCAGCCCCAGCCCCAGCCCCAGGTATACTCTGCCGCACCTGGCAACCCCTGCTGCAGGCAGTCCTCACTCAGCCCCAGCTGACAACTCTTGGCTTTGCTCAGTTGGGGAGCCCTTTGAAACTGCTTTGCTGCAGCTCAGGTTGGTGACAGTGCTGCTGCTTTGGGGTCTAGTGGGGAACAGGAAGCCTGTGAGACAGCTCAGCTGTGTGCAAATTCCTTCTGGTTGTCCTAAGGGCCTTTCCGGACATCAGATATTAGCTGTGGAAACATCCTGTTATTGCAGTTCAGTTACGGGGCTGAGATATGAACTCTGACATGGCATCCTGCCCACTGGTGCTGCTTGGAGCATGCAGGGCAATACACATGGACTGGATTCTGGCCCTTGGGCTCTGAGCTCAGATATACATAGGGCACCCTTTGGTGGAGTATTTGAGCAGTAACCAATGGAGTACAACCCTAGCAAGTCTTTCCCATCTCAGATTCCTGGGATTGAGCGCTACCCAGCTGCCAAGGCAAGTGAAAACTGTACAGTTTTGCAAGGAATCGGACAGCCCCTCCACTGGAGTCCAGCAAAGAGGAGAGCCCTCCGTCACCCTAAGCCAACAGAGGGGAAGGAGCGAAAATCTGCAGAGACAGAGACGGCTCAAAGCTCAAACAAACCCAATCCACAAATCCTTTCTCCAAACTCATCCTCCCTCCCCATCTCCATCCCACCTCCACGTGTGCCTGCACCCCATTCCATGCCCTGCAGCCCACCCAAGCTTCTCTCCTAACCTGCCCTCCATCTCCTTTGCTCATGCCTCACTTTTCAGATCCTTTCACAGCAAGCCCATATGCCTGGAAGAGCCTCTCAGATCTCCTGCCTTCTCCCCTGACACAGAACAGCTAAGCTCCATCTCTTTCACAGATTCGAGTTTAAGGCCAGAAAGAACCATTATGAGCATTTAGTCTGAGTTCTTGCATAGCACAGGTCAGAGAGCTTCACCCAGCAAATTTTGCATTGACCCCAATAACTGGTGGTTGAGCTCAAGACATCCAATCTTGATTTTCTGACTCCAAGTAACTGATAACTCACCACAATATGCTTTAGTAATAGACTCAAAGAGCTCAGTCTATTTAGCTTAAGGGGTGACTTGATCCTAGTCTGTAAGTGCCTATATGGGGAATAATTATTTGATGATGGGCTCTTCAATGTAGCAGACTAAGGTCTAACAAGATCCAGAGGCTGGAAGAAGCTAAACAAATTCAAACTGGAAATAAGACATAATTTTTAACAGTGAGGGTAATTACCCATTTAAACAACTTACTAAGGGTTGTGGTGGATTCTCCATCACTGGCAATTTTTAAATCCAGATTTGATTTCATTTTTTAATATATGCTCTAATTCTAAAGGAATTATTTTGGGGCAGGTCTCTGGTCTGTGTTACGCAGGAGCTCAGACTAGATGATCACAATGGTCCCTTCTGGCCTTGGAATTTATCAATCTATGAATCCCTAAGTAAGTGGCTCCAATGAGAGCAGGGAAAATATGGATTTTATTTTTTTTTGGTTCACTGGCAATTCTGAAACATGAAAAAGTAATTGTGTCAGACTGAATGAAGTATTACGTTTAGATTTCAAGCACTTAATTTCTTTTCTTTTTTCATTACAAGACGGTTCAAAATGAAAAGGTTTTTTGAACAGAAAAATTGAAATGTTTCAAAACTGTCCAAATGTTAAGATTTTTTGCTATTCTTCTAAACGAACAAGTCAGTGAACTCAACATGAATTCGTGAAGTGCTTCAGTGTCACTGAACCTTCATTTTTTTCTGGAAAATGTTTCAGTTGAAAATCTTTGCCCAGCTCTAGTTCCAAAGGTTAATTACTTTCACTGCTAAAAAGTTGCACCTCGAAAAACACCAAAAGAATCAACCTGCAAAATCAATAGAACACTCCTACAATCAAAGCTTTTGTATCCCAAACGGGGAGGAGAGCCAGAGACTCTAGGGAATCCACTAGGGACTTCACTGTTGCTAACTGATTTTACAGGGAGGGCATTCAGATACAGGGATGGGCAACAGTTAAGACCCTAAGACAGAGATAATTTCCAGTTTGTATTTGTCAAGTGTCAGTTTTCAGCCTTATTCCATTGTCTACTAGACTGAAGAACCCTCTATTGGAAATCTTCCCATATAGGTACTTTATAGACCTTGATCAAGTCACCTCTTAGCCTTCTCTTTGCTAAGCTAAATAGATTAGAGAAGCTCAATCTCTTTCTGTCAGGCAGGTTTTCCAGACCTCAAATCATTCTTGTAGCTCTTCTCCGAACCCTGTCCTTTTTGAAGTGCGGACACCAGAATTGAATGCAGTATCTCAGTAATAGTCTCACTAATGCTGTAACACCACCTCCTTACTCTTACTTGATATCCCCCCACTTATAGATCAGAGGATTGCATTAGCCCTCTTAGTCGTCATGTTGAACTGGGAGTTCACATTCAGTTAGTTGCCACTGTGAACCCAAAACCATTTTCAGAGTCCCTGTCTCCAGGGAACACTCCCCATCCTGTAAGTGAGTGACATGCTTTGTATCTTAGGCCAAGTCTACACTATAATCTGCTGGCACAGGTCTGTCGGTTGCGGGTGAAGTGGTGTGATCGCTGACCGACAGAGCCACAGGTGCCAACTTTTCATTGTGGTGGGGGGTGCTCAACCCCAAGCTCTGCCCCAGGCCCTGCCCCCACACCACCCCTTCGCTCAATGCCATCCCCACCACACCTCTTCCTACCCCCGCTCCACCCCTGCCCCGCCTCTTCCTGCCCGGCCTCCTGCATGCCCCGAAACAGCTGATTGCTATGGGCGGGAGGCACAGGGAGGGAGGGGGAGGCGCTGACCTGCGGGGCCCACTGGTGGGCGGGAGGCACTGGGGGGAACGGGGCAGCTCAGCACCCACTATTTCCCCCCCCCCCCCCGTGAGTGCTCCAGCCCCAGAGCACCCACGGAGTCGGCGTCTATGGACAGAGCTGTGCGGGCCATAGCCCCTAGTGCAGAGCAGTTATACTGGTAGAAGTGCTTATTTCCTGGTACAGCTTATTTCATTGGGAGGGGAGGGGGAAGGGTTGGTGCACAGAATAAGCTATACTAGCAAAAGACCAGTTTTGTCAGTATAAGATGTATCCACACTGGAGTGCTTTGCCAGTCTAGTATATCAGTACATTATACCAATACAGTCACACCGGCAAAGGACTCCTAGTGCAGACCTGGCCCAAATGTATTAATGCACACAAAACCTTGTTTAACAACAGTTCAGAACATACTGTATCCACAAGGCTTTCACTTCCATCTCCACCAAAGCAATATGTACTCCAACTCACACTCCAGTTCACAACCTTAACAGTGACCTCAGCAATGTTCAGGCTTCCCAAATGTGTGACAGTCAGCTGCACTGATCCATTGCTATAAGAGCTTATGAAAGGTTACCATTAAGGTTTTGCATTAGAATGAGTTTGATTAATTTAGGGAAATACCTGTATTTCAGTGTCTTATGCCATAATTTTCAGATTATAGTGATTTAAATTTTAAAAAGTGCCATTTGTTTTAAATGAGGTTCTCTCACTTTGTGATTAAACAACCTGTAAACAAACAAACCCCCCAGTTTAGTCACATGCAGTCCTAACAACCCCCACAGGTCATCTTGAACCAGCATTAGAGACCCCTAGTTCTGAGTGCCAACACTTGAGCTACAGGAGTAATTGTGAGCCTCTCTGGACCAGTCCGTAGACAGGATCTGACATTTACTTTTTGCTATTTGCTGGGGGCGGGGGGGGGGGGGGGGCAGGTGCTGTTGACTTAGCTGCCTTTTAGGTTGGGGCTTTGGTTGGTAATAAGGTGGTGAAGTGCATGGGAATATAAGTCAATCAACAGAGGTGAGATCTGAACTGAGGGTCCTGACTCATGGATGTCGCCCCTCTGCTCAGGGTATTTGATGGGGCTGTCTGTCTGATATCAGCTGCACATGGAGACCCAGTGTCTCCCATGCAGACACTACATGTTCTGAACTATAACTAGTGTTAGACAAATAACATGTCTGTTTCAACTTGGTTATTTAAAGATGGAACTTCTCAATTTGTAGACAAAAGTTAAACAGAAGAGGGTCACCAACTCGTAAGTTAGAAGATGCGGAGTGATTGAGAGGCAAAAATCCAATTCCTTGGAGCTCATACATTTTTTTCCAAAAAGAGATTCAGAAAAGGTGAGGAACCGCAGTCAAAATTTTCAAAAAGTGGTCATTTCTGACTTCTTATTCTCATGCATCAACGCAATGGGCACCAAACCAACACAAAGAGTTCAAATATTTGGTCCTGTGTTTTCTTTTTTGGCAATTCCACAATATTTCTGAAAAGTAAAATGTTAACCCTTATACAAATTACTTAATTTAAAAAAAAAAAAAAAAAGATTCTGAACTTTTAAAGGCAGCTCTATCAGAAATTTGAATGTCGAATTCAAGACAGATATAGGACCCCTTTCATAAATTAAACCCTATACCTCCCATTGCTAAAAGGTCAATCTTAACCCAGTTTTACCCTTGGGGAAACTGAGAAACAGGGAGGGGAAGGAACCTGCTTCAAGGTCACTCAAAAAGCCAGGTATAGAACTCTAATCTCCAGCATACCAGACTCCCTCCCTACTCCCTGAGCAAAAGCTACATCACTCCTTAAGGGAAGGCTTGGTGCAGAAGAGGGGTTTGCCCCATCCCGTGGTAGCAGCAACAGTCCAATAGGAGTGGGAGTGAAAGAAGTGGGGGCCCTATTGAGACACCACCCTTGGTGCAGAGTTGCATTTGGCATCCTGGCAAAATGCAGCCAACAAGACTCTGTCTTTAAAGAGAAACATATTGGGTCAGTCCCCTCTTCCTGAGCAAACTCTGGATCTGCTCATGTCCGGGGGCACAGCACATGCCATCATCTGCTTTTAATGTTTAGTTTGAGGCTGTGCCCAAGACCCCCTCAGACCCTGGCCATAATATGGGTCAGGATGGCTCGTGTGCCTTTGAAGCAGTGCTGAAGAGATTGTGTTTCTGCTTGTGCACAGTGTGAGCATATAAGGGGGGAAGGGGGGAAAATAGGAGTGCATATCTCAGTGCGGGCATTTGCTTTTGTGACTGACTGTCTTTCTGTGTGTGTGTGTGTGTGTGTATATCTTTGGGTTGAGTCTGTGTGTACACTGAGAACACTTAGTGTGCATTTCTCTGGCTGTGTGTTTATCTTTAAGGGTGTTTGCAGGTCTCCCTGGGAGTGTGGCTGCATGGGCGCATTCATCCTGAGGTCTCTGTCCGACTCTCTGGGCATTTAGCTTTGTGTGCCTGTAGAGCTATGTTGATTGTTTCTGCGTGTGCACTAGCTCTGCCCTCTCTGCACTCACGTACATAAACACACACATTGTCACTCTGCTCATTAACACATTCTGGGGATGGATTATACTCCCAAGCTTCCTTTCTGGATCTCTCAGGGACAGTGCCTCCCTCACCCTCCTCCACAGACCAGCATCCCACGGACCAGCATCCCACTGGCCAGTCCCTCCCCCACCCCCCCGCCATGTGCCTCTGCCTTCCCTTGGCCAGTGTTAGCGACCTCAGACCTGAAAAAAACATTCTAGGTTCCAGTAACATGGAGATAAATAACCAACCCACTCACTGCCTGGCTGAGCCCAAATCAGGAGGGACCCCGTCCTGCTACACCACCAGCAGCATCTGCAGGGCTCCCCAGGGCTGGATTTGGTGCTGTCCCAATCATGGCAGCAAGGAAGGGGCTGTGCCTCACTGTGGCGGGTGGTCTGGTAGCTCCCCAGTTCCAGCCACTTTCTGTCTACCTGCATGATTGTGATATAAGTGTGACTAAAGCAAGTGACCACAGGAAACCTGGGGGGAGGGGGGGGCTTTTTGTGTGATGCAAGGCCATGTGGGGAGGGGCACAGGCCAGGGGGACAAGGGGGAAGAGTGATAACACCCACAAGAGAGAGGTGGGCCTGGGTGCAGTAAGGGTGATAGTCTCTCTCTCTGGGTCTCTCAGGAACATTTCTAGCTTTTGCCTCTCTCTCCCCGGCCCCCTTTCCCGCTGCCTCTAATGCCTGGAGCGGTCATGCCAGCCTTCCGGCCCACTTCCCTGAGATATCTGGGACAAGTCTCCCTTTCCAGCATATACAACAGCCAGATTCCTGTCCTGCCCTGTCAGGATTGGTTTGGGGAGCCAGCCATTTACAAGTCACCCAGGCCTAATATTCAGGAAAAAGACCCAGTTTCAAGGGAATTCCAAATGGCAGGGCTAGCACCAACTGTCCTCCCTCTGTGCCAGGAACAGCAAACTGACAAGTATCCCCATCAGCCTGGGGTCACCCACACCAACAGTTTTGCTGCCACAGGTGACAGCCTCCGCTGCCTGTCTGATACAGCCAGCCATAGCTACAGCAGAACTCTGCCTCCGAGCCCCATGCAAGCCCCAGGCTGACACTCTTCCCAGCTCTCAGCCCTTCTGAACCTCTCTAAACTGGGAAGTGAAGAAAATATGTTCTTGGGAGTCTGGACATGGTTCCCAAGTTATGACAGTTTGGATGCTCGTTGCCTCAGATCCACTCTATCTCCTGCAGTTTGCCCAAGAACACTGATCCCTTATGCACATGAGTTCAGTTGTTATGGCTATGGGGAACCTCAGGTTGGGAAATGCAGCATTTAAAATGATGACGCAACTCAAGGGAACATTAACTGTTTTAAGGGGAAGTACCATCTTAGCCAGCCTGGCTTAGGAATT
Source organism: Emys orbicularis (assembly GCF_028017835.1). Lineage (NCBI taxonomy): Eukaryota > Metazoa > Chordata > Testudines > Emydidae > Emys > Emys orbicularis. The sequence goes on along the minus strand of NC_088701.1, from coordinate 7,036,608 downwards.
GATCCTTGGTGCAGACAGCCATGGCCAGCAGGCTGGATGGTGCAGCCTATGTGAGCTGTAACCCAATATCCCTCCCCCGCAGCCCCAATCCCATTGCTCACATGGCCTCAGCAGCTCCCAGTCCATGGTTTGCATGGCTTTCTGCCACCATCTGGGCTCCATTTAGGGAGAGCTGATGTTTTTTGCAGGACTTTAATCTAAACTTCAGTACTGAGTTTACATCTCACATACCAGCATCTCGCTGCCAACCCGAATACATGGAGGGGGCAGCTCTCAAACTTGTCAGGCCCTAGCCTACAGCCAGAGGATCCAACATCCAGCCCATCAAAGGCTCAGTGCACTGGGTATCATTCTGCCCACTCACCCACATCCGGGGAGAACCTGCAGCGCACCCGCCCATCATGGTACGTTATCAAGCATCTCCCTCTGCCAATGAAATGCAGGGCTGGAAAAGCTGAGGGCTGCAGATCACAAAACAGCTTTCATTGGCCAAGCTGTGACTGGGGAGTCCAGGGCTGGAAAAATGGGGAGCAGGGTTTCAGGTCAGAATTGAGGTGCTGGACTTAGCATTAACAACTGGTTATGTTCATGAGCAGAAATTCATTCCCAAGTCTCAGAGTTAAGGCAGAAGGAATGTTCATTCAAGCACCAGAGTCTTTTAAGGAAAACCTTTTGCTCCCTTAAGGAAGTATTTCTTACAACAGGCTCAAGATTGGAGATGGAGCCTGGGCTTTGAAGAAGGGTTTCTGTCGCATGGAGGCGGAGAAGCACAGGGCTGTTAGTAGCAGGCGCTTGGGAGTATGAAACTGACACACCTTGGGCTTATAGCTAGACTGCTCATCTTCTTCTAAAGGCATTGTCTAATGTGGCTTGGAGCTGAGTTTGCAGATCTCTTTCCATCTCCCACCCAAAGTGATTCTAACTGGCCTCTGTGCTGTTCTGGAAGGCACGGGCAGCCCATTGATCTAATACAGCTTCCTTCAGTGCTTGGAGCATCAGCCATTCAAACCAGGCTGATAGAGGGTGGCTGCCTGGGTGCAGAGGCCTCAGCAAAGAGAGGCAAGCTGCCCTTCAGCAGGTTAAGAAACAAAGGTTAGTCTCTGCCTGCAGTTCTTCTCATACCCTCCTTCTAGGGCATAAAGACCCCCATTCTTTTGCAGGAAGATGGAAGCCTGAGCTCCTGGGTGAGCAGCCTGCCAGTTCTGATAGCTTCAAAGCCTGTGCTCTGGGTTCCCAGAAATTGGGAACAACCAGGCCATTCCGGCTGGGGCTGCTCTCTTTCTGAGAAAGAGGAGGCCCCCCAGGGGTCAAGTCCTCAAATCGGTGCCTTCGAAACGCAAGGCCTTGTCTGCCTGGCCCTGCATTGCCAGCTCCCAAAGACCTGCTCCTTTAGGGGCTGGTTGCCTCCCAGAGCAGAGCATTCCCTCAGCTCCTTCGCACACACTGATCTTCCTGCTCCTTAGCTGGCATGATACATCTGACAGCCAGCACCCAGAAGTCAGGCTGGGTCCCTTTGTTCAACCCTGCTGGCCCTAGTCCCCAAAAGCCATTACATCACTGTTCCACACCTGCATCAAATGGAGGCTGCTACGTCCTGGGTCTGGAGTGGAAGCTAGAATAGAAATATTATGGCAGCACCTCAGGCAAAACATAGGCCCCATTGTGTGGATACAGGCACCCTGAAACCAGACCTGCCCTGAAGGGCTCACAAGCTGAAGGAACAAGTCAGAGAGGGTGGGAAGGGAAACAGAGGCACAGATGAGGAAATTAGCAGCTCAGAGTCCCACAGAAGGCCAGGAGCACAGCCTGGCCTTTCAATCCAGTGTCCTATCCACTAGCCCACAGACCTCCTGAGCTCAGTCCTGCTTCTGTCCCCACAACATCAGCACCTCAGTTCTTGCCAGTCCAGATAGACTGAGAGAAAACAGCACAATGTTCCATCATTTGTGCTGGCACCCTCTCCTCACCCTTCATGCACCCGCAGTCTGCTGCACCCCTAAGGGCAGCAGTGGGTGTCAGGAGAGAAGCCTGCTCTGCCATAGCCCAGGCTGTACCTGCCAATCCAGTGCCTTTCATCAGCACCAGATTCTTACTAAAACCACATTGTTAGGGTGCCACCCAACAGGGCCTTCTGCACCCTGCAATGTTCTAGAAAGCAGGACTTAAAAACCCCCAACCTCAAGCATTAGAGAACAGGGAAATGTTCAGTTAAGGTCTCCCCACATCTCCTGAAGAAATGCTAGTGCTACAAAAGAGCAAACCACAGACTTACGAAAACCAGGAAATATAGTTAAAGTGCTGCAACCTAAACTAGCAACGCAGTTCTTCCAGCATGCAGAACCATAATCCACCCTCCCCACCCATGGGTATGTATCAGCTGCAGGGAGCAAACAAGGGACTTCAGAGCCACAGCACACCCTGCTTTGCCAATGGGAGCCACAGCTATTTGCTAAACAAGATATTAGAATGTTGGGAATCTTCTTGTGTTCTATGCCTAGCTCTGGAAGGGAGTGTTGCCTAGTGGTTACAGCAGGGGCTATAGCCAAGCCCATATAGTTAGCATAGCCATTTTAAAGGTACTGTTGTGATGTGGAGGAGAACTGGGTCTCTACCATATCAGAGACAAGAGTTCTAGTCCTAGCTCTGGCAAAAGTAACTTATCTGATCTCTAAAACTGGCAGAAATGCCTGATTTCCCCATTCCTAGAGTACATGCATAGGAACTTGGTTAACAATGAAGGGTGCGATGAGTACAGAAGTGACAGTTATTTCATTATTATTAAAATATTGAAGTTATAAAACATCATTTGGGATGAGGGCGGGGGCTGCATCTCAGGAGCCCTTTGGGCGAAAGAACTGAAACTTTCCACCACAAACTCTACTCTGGCCCTGATGCTAACAACCCAGTTTTCAGAATCCTGCTTTCGGAGAGGATGCAAAATTCAGCTTTAAACAGACACTGGACTGCAACCTTAACTATAGAGCCGCTGTTGCTGCCTCCACCTCAATTTTAAATTCCTGATACGTTTGTTTGAGCTTTTCCTTTTTACATGGCTGATGGGCTTTGTAGCACATTAATGCTCTGTTCCTCCCAGCTGCTCACTTCCAGGTGCAGCTTCTTCCCAATACCCCTGTCCCAGAGCTCGGAATGAAACCTTCCCATGACTCTTCCTGTGGTGTTTAGAGAGGAAGCTGCACTCAAGTTTCCTTTGTCTGCTATTATTGCCATGGTGATCTCTGCCTCCCTCCCTCTCCTCTCCCCTCCCCTCCCCCACCTCTACTCCTCAAGTGGGAGCTTCCAGGACAATGATTCTTGGTCAGATAACAACACCAGGCCTCTGATTGGTAAGACCAGAAGCCACACATGTCTTCACGCCCAAATTAGAAACTCACACTGATGCACAGTTCTGCAACAGCATGGAAGGAAAGCCACAGGCTTGCAGTGAAGGACTCCGCGCTTAGGAGTCTGTCCTGGGCAGCAGCCTTTTAGGGAAGTTTAAGCACAGAATTGAGAGGTGGAAAAGGCCCAGTGTCCCATCCATTCGCTGCAGTGCAGAGGGCCCCGAGTGTCTCTCCCATCTGGCCTGCCTCCCCTAAGTGCAATCAGATCGCTGCAAGTTCTAAGCGCGCACGGGGTACGATTGCTCTTTGAGGGGCCAGTAGATTTCCATAGGAAATACAGGAGACACACATGTACCCATCCAGCTCGGAAAGCACAGCCACGTTCTGGTGCCACCAATAAAGTTACTGAGAGAGGAGCACAACAAAAGGTAGCGTTCGCCCAGTCTCTCCTTTTGCAGCAAGGAACACGCTTTGGCAGCTGCAAATGCCCTGAGAGCCCCTCAGGGTATGTCTACCCTGCAATAAAACACCTGTGGCTGGCCTGTGGCAGCTGACTGGGGCTCTCTCAGGGCTATAAAATTTCAGTGTAGCCATCCAGGCTGGGCTGGACCCCAGCCTCTGGGACCCCCTGCGCCCCAGAGCCCAAGCCTGAATGGCAACACTTAAAGCCCCATAGCCCGAGTCAGCCTGCCCTTTGCTCACAGTGCATTCTAAAACCATGTCTTCACTGCAGCACAGTGGCGCTGGAACAATTTTTGAAGTGGAGGTGCTGAGCTACACCCCTCTTACCCCTGCCCGTGCCCCTCACTGCCCCCTAGAGCTGGGGCTGAGAGCAGGGTCATGGTTCCGGGAGGTGGGGACGCAGACAGGGGTAAGACAGTGGAGGCTGGGGCCAAAGCTAGGGGCGGATATGGAGCCCCGGGCAAGAGGCCGGCAGCCGGGACCCCAAGCCCAGCGGCCGGGACCCTGGGGCCGGCAGCGGAGCCGGCAGCCAGGACCCCAGGCCCAGTGGGACCCTGGGCCGGTGGCTGGGACCCTGCATGCGGGCCAGTAGGTGAGGTACTGTGGCCTGAAACGTGCAGGAGGTCAGACTAGATGATCATGATGATCCCTTCTGACATTAAAGTCTATGAATCACTGCATCTTCACTGCATTCCTAGCTGGAGCATCAGCAGCACTTGACCTTCAACCCACCTTCCCCTAATAAGACCACTGACTCAAGCTTAAAGCACCACTTTACTCCAGCTAGAGGTTGTGTGTGGATGGGAGTTTGGTTAGGGGTAAAACTCAAGTTATTCCTTGAGCTAACACTGCAATGAAGCCAAGTCCATAGTAGAAACACATGTGCCATTTCAGTCATTACTATTCACCCCCCGCTGGAGGGCCACAAAAGCCTGTGTACAGAATCATGGTAACAAAGTATCCTGCATGAAGCAGCAAGAGCCCCTAAACCTGACCCCATGCTCCAATCTAATTCCTCTGGGGAAAGGTTTCTAAGCTTCCTGCCTGTCAAGCCTGTATCCAGGCTCCAGCATGATCCTGCCAGTCACAGCGCCACAATCAAATATGGGTGAGGGGCAGAAAGCCATTCCATCTCCAGAATCCATTCCTGTTCATGTGCAACACGGGTCCCAAGTCTGTTCATTCCAACATGCTACACTTGCCTGGGAGGTGGCATTTTCCCACAGGCGGGAAGCTGCACAAAGCACATGTATTAGTGCCTCTGATGGGGCAGGGGGCTCCCCTGGCAAACCCCTTTTGGTCTCAGTAAATAGAGTGTGGTCTAATGGTTATGGTAAGGTAGAGGCAACCAGGACACCTGGCTTCTATTCTTGGCTCCAAGTAGTAATTTAAGGATACACATGTGTGAAGGAGACTTAATTACCAAAATCTGTGCCATCATTATACAGGCTGAGAAATTTGTGGATACCTCTATGGCCCCCTGCATTGCAGTAGGTGAGAGCTTTAATTGGCCATATAAGACCCTGCTGTTCCCACTGAAAGCTCTGGAGATGGTACCTGAGGACTGACAAGCTGTGTGTAGTTATTCTCTGAACAAAAGGAAATTGCTATAGGTCATAATTAGTTTGCTTTCAAATTGGTCACGCGCAAGCCAACTTCTTGTTCCTGTCCACTGTGAAGATCAAGTGCAACTGTTCCTGCTTGCTCATTTGGTGGTGAACACGTGGTACGGAGTTGGCAGAAGGGCTCGGACTGGGCAGTACACGGTGGCACAGTGTGCCTGTGCATCGCCCAGCCATTCGATTCTTCTCCAGAATCTTGGTTTTCATGCAGTCTCTGCACTTATGGCTGTGAATAAAATGTGAGCAGAGTATAACCAATGCAGAGCTGTCTAAACTGCTGGGAGCCTGGACCAATCGCTCTGAGGGATGAACGGCCCCATTCATCTCAGTGAGGTATTAATTCAGACATCCAGTGATGATCATTTAAATGTCAAAATGCTTAGCTATTACTCTGCTCTTGTAAGAAAGGAGAGGGCCGGTGAGTGGGTGCAGGGGGGAGGGGGAAAGGTTACAGATCTACACAATTTACTGTGGACTTCTCACTTTGTGCCACAAATGGGTGGTGTTTGGGAGATTCCGCCACTTGCCCCCAGAAGAGTGGATGCAGAAGGCTCAGTGACAGGTAGGCTAAATTACCTGACTGCTGTTCTTCAAAAACTAGCCCCTCAGTCATCTTAGCCTTGAAGCCTTCCATCCATGTATTATTATTTCATATTTATAGAATGTCTTAGGTGTACAAGGTACTCTCCAAGAATGGACCAGATTCTGCTCTCACTTACACAGAAATCTGGAGTAACTCTATTCAAGTTAATGGAGTTATTCCAGATTTACACTGTGTGACTGAGATCAGAATATAGCCCAGCATTTCTGCCCAGAGGAAGTCACTCAGATGATGCACAGCGCAGGTACTGGGTCACTGTCAGGGAGAAGGGTTCTGCAATTCAGAGACTTATGCAGCAATTGGTACAGCTGCACTGGTGCTGATCCCAAAGCAATGCATTGTGCCAGAGACAGAGTGTCTGTATAGCCCTGTGGTTTGGACATTCACCAACAGCAGGGCATCTAAAATTTAGGCTATGGCTACACTACAGACAGGATCAACGCTCTGAGAGTGATCCACTGGCAGTTGATTTAGCGGGTCTAGTGAAGACCCGCCAAATCGACAGCAGATCGCTCTCCAGTCGACCCCTGTACTCTATCCCCGAAGGGAACAGTAAGGTAAGTCGACGGGAGAGTTTCTCCCGTTGACCCCTTGGGGCATAGACCCTGCGATAACTCAACCTAAGGTACGTCGACTCCAGCTACGTTATTCCCGTAGCTGGAGTTGCGTAGCATAGGTCGACTTACCACGGTAGTGTAGACATAGCCTTAGACTCAGCGTTGCTTGAGTCCCTAGAGTCATTAGAGGCTAAAATCCCAGCAATGGGTGTCACAAATGTGCAGGGTGGCTGATGTGCTTCTGAGTGTAGTATTGCCTGCAACCACAAGGCGACTCCTGCTGGGGCTGCTCCAGATCCTCGAGGCTGCCAATAGATGACAATTGGCCCTGCATAAACTCCAAGCAGCAGAGGAGACAGAGGGGAGCGGACAGAGGTCCACTAGAAGGGGAGCCCAGGCCATCCCCTTGGTCCCTGACCAGAGCTGGGTGGTCTAATGGCGGAGCCCCTGCCCTGCAGGAATGACAAAGGTGCAGCCGACCCAACACAAGTGGCATTGCAACCTGGTGCGCCTGCTTGGCATCCACACTTTTGCAGTCCCTCCAGCACCCACAGGCATTGGGCACCCCCAGACCTCCACGGACAAGTCAGGGGCACCGGGCAACCCGAGACTGCTGGAGACCAAGCAGAACAGAGGCACCCCCAGACCCCTGCGAACAAGTGGAACAGGGGAACCTGGGAGGGCGGGAGGATTGGATCCAGACTTTGGTGCTTCCTGGGGAAGTGAAGATGTGGGAGGAGGGTGGGGTATGGGACTCCCAAAACTGCCGGGCCCCTGGTGGGGATGGTGCTCTTCAGCCTGACTGCTTCTCTGGGTAAGAGAAGGACAAGTGTGAGATGGGAAGAGTGCGGAACTGGGTGCAGGGCAATGTGGAGGGTAGGGGGGAAAGAGCATGAGGCTGGGTGTGGGGTGAACTCTGAGCTGGGTGGCGGGACCATGTGGGGGGAAGAGCATGGGGTAGGGAGAGCATGGGGCAACGTTGGGGGAAGAACATGGGGCTGGGCGAACTGGAAGCTGGGTGGCGGGGCAACATGGGGGAAGAGTGTGGGGCAGAGAGGGTGCAGGGCAATGTGTGAGAAGAGCTCAGAGCTGGGTGCAGGGCGGGTAGAATTGGAAGCTGCTGTGGGGTGGCAGCATGAGAGCGCAGGACTGGGTGTGGGGGAATGGCAGGGTGAGCGGTCAGGGCAGGGTGCAGGGCAGGAGAGGGGGAGAGCTCTGGGCCCCCTTCTTAGGGAAATTCAGGCTGTGCTCCTGGGAAAAGGCCCAGAGCAAGGAATGTTTTTTATCTCTGCATTTTTTATCCCGATCTGCATTCACATGGTGTAGGTGGGGGAGTTCTCTGCTGTTTGCATTTTTTGTGGATTTAAAAAAAAAGGGGGGGGGAGCCTTGCAGTGATGCGCGTCAGGTAGGCAGGGAAGGCTTCTGAGCTGGGGGGGAGGGGGGGAGGTTGGGGGGGTTAGTTTTCCAACCTTGGGTGGCTGACAGCTGTGGGTGATTCTGAGCCTGGGTGTGTCAGGGGAGACAGGGCAATGCTGAGGGAGGTGGTTTTGAGCTGCAGAGAGGTCAGGTAGGAAGAGGAAGGAGGAGAAGGATGTGGGGGTGGGGTGGTATTTCTCAGTAGCTGCAGGTTGGGTTGGAGGGAGCTCAGGAGACTGATATGTTTGAGCTGGGAGGATGGGTGAGGTTGGCAGGGTTGAGTGCAGAGTGGAACGGGAGTTAATTGGTGAAGGAAGGAGGGGCAGGGGAGTTGGTGGGGAGTGGGGGAGAGATGGTGAGATAAGAGCTAGAGGGTAGAGGGAAGACTGGCACTAGGAGAGAGCAGTGACAGAGATAAATAGCCTCTTCTTCCCCTGACCTGGTACAGTAGAGCACCCCAATTTGCACTCTGGGAGCTGGGGATGCAAGAGGGCTGCCCACCCCCAGGAAAGGCTTCACCGCTGACTTTGAGTAATGAACCCCTAAGACTCAAAGCACAGCTAACTCAGCACCACAGAGCTCCACCAGGATCTGCACTGAAATCAGCAAGCCCCAACATTGCATGCCAAAGCAGTCCAATGGCCTCAGAATCACACAGAACTGGGCCCCCGCTCACTGGAAAAGGCTAGTGACCCTCAGCAAGCCTTTCAATGCAGCTAGTCTGCATTGGCGATGACACCTAAAATCCACTTGGGAATTTGCCAAAAGCATTTTTCACAGCTCCCATTTTCACACCCCCTGAAAAAAACCTGTGCAATAGAAACACTAAGCCTCTCACCAGGAAACAACTTCCCAGGAAACCTGACTTGACTATAAAGTGACTGTCTCCTACCATGTGTCTGTGCAGTGCCTAGCATAATGGGGCTCCGATCTCAGTTGTGACACTCTCGGTGCTACAGAAATACAAATAAGATTAAAGAAATACCTTTATCATATAAGGGCTTCATACAAGTGCTAGCTCCAAGATAGAAAACAACTCGCCATCTGCTGACAGGCCGCCCAGAGGGGGGGCAAGTGGGGCAATTTTCCCCAGGCCCCGGGCCCCACAGGGGCCCCCACGAGAATATAGTATTCTATAGTATTGCAACTTTTTTTTATGGAAGGGGCCCCCAAAATTGCTTTGCCCCAGGCCCCCTGAATCCTCTGGGCAGCCCTGTCTGCTGAAAAGCCTCTCTGGTGCGGATTCCACCTGTAGAAAAAACAGCTTTCCACCTACAAATAGAACAGGCCAGAGTGTGTGTACAGAAGTCCCCACTGTACCCCCAGCACAGTAACAGTCTGAAAGAGGGAGTTGAGTTCACTCCAGCCAGTTTGCACTTTTGTTACTGGAAGGAAATGTGTTAAAAGAAGTTGGAACAATGGAGCCTCTTCCCACAGCCCCTTCAGAACTGCACTCTGCCTCCCTGCTCTGCTGTGCTGCACGGGAAAGACAGCCCCCTTTATCCCTTCCCACTTGCCACAGGAGCATGTACAAGACTCCAGAAGAAGCAGTTCTGTATTGAGAAACAGAGCCCAAGGCATTTGGGAGGAAATAGGCAGGGAACGCCTTCAAAGATGACCTTTGACCGATGACCTTTGACACTGCTGTTTCGTGGCTTTGATCTCTGATGGCCTCCAAACTCTCAAGCATCCAGTGAAAGAATTTCAACTGCAGTAAACTGTGCATTTGAATCCTGCTGTGAGGGCTGGACTCCCTTGATCTTATCAAATACTCAGAAATTCACTGTCCAGACCCTTCAGAAGCAGTCTGTGGGATCCGTCTCACCAGCCACAAGGGAACACTTAGGCCTTGTCTACACTGCCACTTTACAGCGCAGCAACTTTCTCGCTCAGGGGTGTGAAAAAACAACCCGCTGAGCGCTGCAAGTTTCAGTGCTGTAAAGTGGCAGTGTAGATAGTGTGGCAGCACTTTAATGTTGCTAGTGAAGACATACCCTTAGAAAGAGGTTTTATACCTTTGAGTTTATAGCAAAAATCTCAATTGTGGATCTACCTGATAAACCAGTTAGGGCCACATTTTCAGCAGAGCTCAATTCCCATTTAGGCACCAATATAAGTGGTTAGATTTTAAAAAAGAGCCCATTCACAGTTGCTGAGCTCTTGAAAAATCTGGTCCATAGTAGAGCAACAATGCCAGAGCAGCCCCAAAGAACAGATTTTACAACACATTTGTGTGAAACAGGTTAATCAACTGCTAGCAAAGCAGATTGGCTCCAATTCTCCTGGCAGGCGTCCTTCTCCAACATCCGCATCACCCGCCTCAAAGCCAGAGTCAGACTTCCAAGGAAAGATATGGATCACTCTGAACCAGCAGGTTTCAGAGTAGCAGCCGTGTTAGTCTGTATCTGCAAAAAGAACAGGAGTACTTGTGGCACCTTCGAGACTAACAAATTTATTAGAGCATAAGCTTTCGTGGGCTACAGCCCACTTCTTCGGATGCTTATGCTCTAATAAATTTGTTAGTCTCTAAGGTGCCACAAGTACTCCTGTTCTTTTTTCTGAACCAGCAGTGGTTCATCAATGGTCCTACGTTCAGTGACATCAGTTAGCACAGATCATCTGCACGAACCCAATAGGAGGTGGATTCCAAACTTCCTGTGCCAGAAGTTATTATGGCTCACAAATATGACTTCTATCCCTGCACCTTAATTTAGTCTCCTGTGCACAGAATGCCTCCTTGCATACATCACAGCCCGAAGGAGTACTTTCAACCAGGTCAGTTGTGACTAGCCCTGTGGGATACACAGCCATGCCAGAGAAGGGAAGTCACAAATGCTAACCATCCAGGAATAAACTTCCAGTAAGTGACAGATATCACTAATGAGGCAAATATCCTGAGCCTTGCTGCAAAATCCTACACTGAATAACATGCACCTGGTCCCACTCCTGGGAACCTGTCTTTCATCCCCTACATCCATTATGGCTCGCATCATGCCATGTACACATCCAGCCATCGCTCCAGCAGCACAACCACATCTGATAGGAAAAGCTGGCTCAGAAGTGACAGACCATTCAGCAAAGAGTGTCACATCCTCTTGGGTCATTTTATCTGTGTCTGGCTGAGGCTACATGCCAACCTCCAGGGCGCTTATTTCGCACTTGTGTGTTTGCGGCTCCTTCGCTGAAGGAGCACAATGTTTGCAAGTTTGAGATTGCTGGGTAGAGATATGCACATATTTCAATTTAGAGATGCTATGAAATATAAGCAAAAAATTTGTATGGGGCATAATTCACTATCCTTTCTCCCTACAGACTTGAATGCATGACTATTGGGCAACGTGGCTTGCTCAACTAACCAGTGAGCTAAGAATAGAAGCGATCTATGAAACAAAACCTGCCAGGATTGGCAGCTATTTCAGGCACATTTGGCTGGTGGGACAGAATGACATAACAGGACATAAGGAGGAAGCAGTATGTGACACATCTGTAACCTCACTAAAAGCCATGGATAGGCTTTGGCACTTTGGTGGAGCTGTTGCCATTGTGTGTGCTCCTCAGACACAGAAGCATTGCAGGGACTGGGTCTGGGACGTGCTGTGACAGCCTGTCACCGTAGGACCAGTCCTTCCTATAGGAGGGAACCATGGCCTGGATCTGAGGCCACGTCTACGCTACAGGAACTAAACCAGCACAGCTACAGTGCTGTAGCTATGCCAACATAACCGCCCAATCGAGACACAACCTACAGCGATGGAAGGGGATTTTCCATCACTGCAGAAACACCACCTTCCCAAGCGATGGTAGCTAGGTCAACAAAAGCATTCTTCCATCTACCTAGCTGTGTCTACACCTGGACACTCCAGGATTTTTCACACCCCTGAGTGCCATAGTTATGTCGACCGAAATGTTAAGTGTAGACCAGGCCTGATCCTGGTTGATTTCAGGGAAAGATCCAGCACTGGATTCCAGGCACAGGAGCAATCAGTGAAGGGCACAGGGGCTAAGTCCCACCAACGAGAGACTCTCCATTACTGCATTAGGCACACACAGCACCTTTCTAGCAAATCCTTTTCTCCCACAGCACAATGGACAAAAGCAGCAGGAGGGAAATGGTAGCTCTTCAATGCAGCACTACAACATGCACAGGAAGGGGCTGGCTGTGCCCATAGCAGCATACCAAACACAGGGCCTGCAGGCTTGATCCAGCCCCAAGGCCCATCCTTCCAACCCCCAACTCATCCCATGAGTTTCCAATGGACCCAACCCACAGCCTTTCTGGCTCTGGGTGGAGGCCACTGAGCCACCATCCCCCACTAGTTGTCAAGGTGCCACTCAGCTCTGCCCCAGCCTCCCTGCCACCACTGAGCCTGCAGCCTTGGGCTCCTGCTGTCATAGAATCATAGAACATCATAGTTGGAAGGGACCTCAGGAGGTCATCTAATCCAACCCTCCGACAGATTTTTGCCACAGATCCCTAGATAGCCCCCTCAAGGATTGAACTCACAACCCTGGGTTTAATAGGCCACTCAAACCACTGAGCTATCCCTGTCCCCTGTGTAAGGAAATGAGGGAGGGAGGAAGAGAAGAGACGAGACAATTCCCAAAGATGGGGGGGAGCAAAGAGAGGAACTGTTGGGAAAGAGGAAGAATATCACATGGGTGTGGGGAAAGGGGGCCCCTAACTGGGCAGAGGAAGAGAGGGATCATACAGGCATTTACTCTAACAGCATCTTTAACAACGAGAACCTGGCTGCAGCAGGACAAGCCCACACCATTAGCCTCTTGCCAGCTCTTTGATCCCCAGCTCAGAGAAAGGGCCATACAGCCCTCCCCACAGAACGAGTTAGACACATCAGGTCCATAGCACGTTCGGTGCAGCAGCCCCACAGTGCAGTCTTGGGAGGGACAGCTAAGGACATGCTGGGCTGGCAGATTCTAGCCCCTCAGAGGACTCTTTCCCACTGAAAGGGCAGAGCTAGCTGGGAGCTCCTCACTGCCTTTCCAGCCCTCTTTGGAGAGCACAGCTTTCCAGAACCAAAGGTGCGAGTACAGGGGCAGCACCAGCACCAACCCCACCCCAGCCCCAGGGGGAGGTGCACATGCTTAACTTTCAACATTGACATCAGTGGGCCCTTTCACAGGCTTGATCGGGGCTGTGGGGTGCACTGCTCAGACTCCCGCAGCACCCCAAATAAACCCAACTATCTTGGGATTCACACTTGTGTCTATGATTTTAAGGGTCCTTTGCCTCAGGTAGCCTGAAATAATGTGGTCTCTGGTTTTCCTATGGCATTCCCAACACCTAGGAACTGAAAAGTCTATAACAAGACTGGATCTCTCTTTATTTCACTCACTCCTTGAGGTATTAAAAAAACCAGTGAATAACAAACACAAGTACACAGACACTGCCACCTGCACACACCTTTGTCACGTGTGCACTAAGCACGAGTGGACACATCTGATTTAACTCCATAACCATGTGGAATTACACACACATGCACATAATTCTAGACAGTTCTGCCAATAACAGGCTTCAGTGGCAGAAGAAAAATAGAACTGATTAAGTTATTTATGATCTGTATTACAGTAGCAGCTAGCAGCTCTTGTCATGGATAGGGACCCACTGTGCCAGATGCTGTATGAACACAGAAAAGGGTTCCTGACCCAGAGAGCTTGGTCTGTCTGTCCCTCCCACTCCCTATATGAGGAACTTCCACACTGATGGCAGGAAGAGGGAATTTGATGGATCAGGGAGCAGAGAGCACTGCATGAGAATGATGGCGGCAGCACGTAGCTGAAATTCCCTTGCCAGTGGTTGTTGAAGGGATGAGTATCTCACCCTATACATAATATTCAACCAGAACATTTGGAAAGGAGTTGGTTGGACTGGACATATCACAGAGAACTGGGCCCAGTAGTAAATCATCCACTATTACTCAGATGGGTCACTGAGCCAGTTCCTAAAGCCACTGGTGGCTCATTAACTTGGTGAGTCCCCTTCACTAAGACACAAAATTACAGACCTGACACGAGTGCACCCCAAAGGACAGCACTTCTGGGCAAAAATTAGGTCCTGTTTGGTTTGGATGGACTTTGATGACAGAGGCCGCAGTAGCTGGGGAACATGGCTTCTCAGGGGAAGGCTAGAGCTGGGAGTCAGGTTAAAGGACAACAAGCTGTTCACTAGCCCTCTCCGCAGAAGGGGAGAGGACGGATTGTTTTGTTTTAAACTGTAATTCAGATGGTTTTAGCAAACAATCCCTCAGGCAGAAGGAACCTGCATGGAGAGCTGGAGGCCACAGCAGACAGCTGGAACTGACAGGTTTTACAAGCCAAAACTGGCCCTCTTATTGGCTCCACCCTACCATGAAGAATGCAGGAACTGCACCATGCAACTGTGGTTCACCCAAAATGAGCTCTGCTCAGCTCAGGACTTTCAAGACCTTCAGAAGGAGTCCAGTTTGTGGGACAATGGACAGAGCTCCTGCCTTTACAGTTCCTGAGCGGAGATGTCAAAACAGACACAGGGCAATGCAATGTGCCCAAATAGACTCCAGGGCACTACAGCATCCACAACCTGCCCTGCTGTACAAGCCCTGGTGACACCTGCCCAAGAGGCCGTCTTTACTGGACATCCTCCTGCCTCATGAGAGCTCTCCAAACAACTGTGTGTACTCCTGCTCTACATCCATTACAAGAGCTCCCTCCATGAGGCAACTGATTTTCATTGGCCCTTTGAATGGCCACTTAAGACAATTAAAGCTAGAAGAACGGTCCAATGGCAGAAACTGTCATTATGGGGGTACCGCTTGGAAATAACCAATTTGTTGAATATCCCTCCTCGAAACACCACTAGAGGACACACTCCACATCCAAGTGCCCAACAGAGTAGAGCAGAGCCAGCCAGGGGTTCCTCACAGCTGGAAGATTCAGCACCACAAACCACCCAGCACTGATTCGAACAACTCATTTCCACGTCAAACACTAGGATGAGGAAATTATTCTACTCTGATCTTGCAACCGATCCACTGGGATTCTGCCAGGATAGGGGCCCCAGTTTGTACGCTCTTCAGGGCTAGGACCATGTTTGTGAAGTGCCAGTGCAAACAAGTGGTGCTGAATAGCCACAACCAATAAGTGCTGGATGGCTAAAAGTTTGAAAACTAAAAGCCACATCACATCAGCTCCTCAAAGAAAGCAGCTTTTGCTGGGAGCCCAGTGCTCCCAAAATACTGAGGCGTGTTAAGCTTCACCTTCTCTGCCAAAGTAAATAACAAAATCTCTTGGAATTTGGAAACCAGTGCAAATGCCCAACTCCCCCTCTCCAGGCATGTACAGCTCCCATGACTGTATCCAATAGGAGTTACTCTTAGGAGAGCCATCAGGCCCCTGGATATTTATACCCTTTCTAAAACATTGTAAACACAGACTCCCAACTGCACAACGCCCACTCAGTGTCCTCCCTGCCCCCACCCATTCATTCAATCTCTCCCTTTTTTCCCCAGCTCCCTCATCTCCTCCTAGAATTCATACCCTTTCCCTCAAAAGTCTCTGGGCCTGATTTGCTCTTATCCTGCACCATGTGCAATCATTTACACCAATGCAAAGCAACTGCAGATTGGGTGCAAGACACCACCAAGTCAGAGCACCTCATCCCAAAGGTGATTGCACACTTTGTATTGTTCTTAGCGCTCGTTAGAGATCTGAAAACATCTCAGTATAACTGTGCAATGCAATTGATTTGCAGGATGGTGATAAGTTTTACTTTAAACATTATGTGGAGGAGCAGGGGGTAAGAGGACACTCTACATTTAAGCAAATCCTCATGTGCTCAAGTTTGACGTGTCTGTTGGTCCAGGTACAAATGTTCTCTATAGAGTCCATCTCTGTGGGAAGCTGCATCAAGTAAAGCCGTACCTATTTTGTAGTGTATAGGTCTGTGCAGCGCCCAGCACGCTGGGAGTCCCTAGACACTACTGGGGTACCCATAATAACAGCAAGATACAGGAAAGGAAAAAGAGCCCCTTGGATAGCATTTTTATGAATATGAATTTGCATTACAGTAGCATCTAGAGGCCCCAGCCGAGATCGATGTCCCACTGTGCCAGGTGCTCCATAGGCAGCATGAGAGATACACAGTCAGTTGACAAGACAGACGGACAAAGGAGGGAGAGAGAGATAATTGTGCTTGTGGATAAATGATGGTGCCCAGCCTCCCTAGCCCCCTTAACAAGCGGGGATTAAGGACAGACCAGAAACCAGCTGGAGAAGTTGTGAGGCTTCATCATTGATAGTCCAATTGCATAAGTCCTGCCTCTCCCCTTCTAACAACTAGCACCAGGCCAGGCCCTCCAGTGATAACGCTGCTTAGGAGCATCTGGTGTTGGATCCCAACACCCATGGGGAGGAGAATTCGGGGAGAAAGAATCTGCAGGACTGTGGCTTGGTGTCAGAGGGCAGTGAGGGCAGTGCACAGCAGGGGCAGCACGACTGCAACACATGGCACTGCACTTCCATCCTCTTAGTGATTTATTTACTGGCACTTCTGCCTCACCAGAGCAGAACAGAACAGCCAGAGCAGATGCTGCCTCCAAACCCAACCTGCCAAGGGTTAACTTGCTCTTGGTCAGCACCAACCCTCCTAGATGTGCTTAGGAATTTTCCAAGGCCAATTAACAGCCTTCCACCTGGGTTCCAGCTACTATTTATAACATGAATAATGGAATAAGGAGCCACCCAAGCATACCAGCTCCATTTGTTATGGCTAAACTTGAACCTCAGAGGTTGTGTCCTGCTTAGTAAACAGTAGTCTCGAGTGCTCCCAATGCACCTTCATTGTGGGGCTAGCAACTGCTGGAGAAGGCACTGCTGGGAAGTCTGGGAGACCAGTCCCCAGAGGAGTGTAAGCTCTCAGTTAAAGGCAGAAATAGTGACACAGCAGCCAGCCCCTACCTATCCCAGGGGACTCTGCTCTGCTCTCCTCCATGGGCTCTCATTTCTGCCTCTGCGTTCCCATGAAGGGACTGTTCTTCTCACTCACCTGCTAGGTCTTGTCTTTTCCGCCAGGCCTACACTAGGAAATTAGGTGGGTATAACTACGTCGCTCAGGAGGGTGAAAAATCCATACCCCTGAGCAACTCATTAAACCGACCTAACCCCCGGTGTAGACAGCACTAAACTGACAGGAGAATTCTCCCATCAGAAAGAGCTACCGCCTTGTGGGAAAGTGGATTAACTATGCCAATGGAAGAAGCTCTCCCATCAGTGTAGATAGTGTCTTCACTGAAGCGCTACAGCGACCCAACTGCAGCATTTTAAGCGTAGACCTGCCCATGAGTTTAAGCTCTTCTAGGAAGGGATTATTGTTTGCTATAGGTTTATACAGTGTGTAGCACATTGGGTCCTAAACTGGCTAGCCTCTAGGTGCTACCACTATATAACTATTAAATAAGCAGGATCCTAATCCCATTTCTCTGCACTTGGTTGAACAGAAAAGAAGTTTGTAGTTAAAAACAAAATGCAAAGCTCTTTTCCCCCAAGTATTAGAGTCACAGGAGACATTCACAGACACTGCCCCCGGCTAGAGTCCCTGACACTTCCTCTGAGGGCTGCATGTCCCCAAGGTGGTTTCCCTCCCCACTACCCCAGATAGGGTGACCAGATAGCAAGTGTGAAAAATCAGGACAGGGGGTGGGGGGTAATAGGAGCCTATATAAGAAAAAGCCCCCAAAATCGGGACTGTCCCTTAAAATCGGGACATCTGGTCACCCTAACCCCAGACAATGCACAAACAAACTATGGCCTTCCTAGAGTGACAGAGAACTGACACACTCAGACTCCACGCCCAGCTGCCACTTGACCTCCTACCTATTAGCAGCAGATTCATCCAGCACTTTTTCATTTCTGTTGCTGATTTTCCACCCCATTCCAACAGCATTAAAGTCACAGAATATCCCTGCCCCCACAGCTAATGTCACGGCAGCTCAAGAACAGCACCAGGGTGGAACCACCACTTTTACCTTGTGTCCCGTAGTTTTAGAGGGCTTTGGCACTCTAGTGCTATGGCTGCCAACTGGATATGGCACATCCAACGGCTTAGCTTCTGGCTCCTCTTTATTGTTTTGGATGGGACTATAAGTGAGACGGGCACTGAGCTGCCCTGTGCTCCTTCCATACAGGAGGCCAGTCAAACGCATTGTGTGGAAAGCTGAAAATGCAGAACTGGATGTAACATGGTGGCTTTGAACCCCTTTGATTCTTCAGTCAAAGGCAGCCGCACATTCTGAGGCAGGGCCACCCAGCTGTGATGAGGCTTTTCAGACTCAGCCAGGCCATGAAATTCTCGTTCAGCTTTTGCTCACTTTCCCATGGTAACGGACTGCATGAGAAACACAGCAAAGATGGGGTTAATATGCACACAACAAACAAGGTCTGTGACAGGAAAAGAGGCATCTTGGCTCAGGACTTCAGGGAGTACAGCAAGATAATGAAACACAGACACTGGGAAGTGCTCTGAACACAACTGCTCACAGGAGTGACTCACCTACCCATTCTGCACTGGCTGGCTCCCCTTCTTATCCCCTGCGGCTGGAGCTGGACTGAACACTACACAGTGATGGGGTGGCAGAGCTCAGAACAGAGACCAGCCACATGGCCAGAGGCAGAGGAGCCCTGTCCAGGCTTGGAAAAGAAATGGGTAACAAATCAGATCAGAAAAACAAGTCTTGGGACAAGTGGAGTGTATGATTCCAGGCCCTGCATGCTGAGAGTCAGGGAGGTAGGGGAGCACAGAAAGGGATCGCAGGAGCTAGAGATGAGACAAGAGTCTTAAGTGGCCAAGACTGACCCCACTGCAAGGGTAGGCTCTTGCTCCCCGAGAGGGGATAGCATCAGCACAGCATCTCACATCAGAGTTTGGGCAAAAATCTAGCTCTCACCAAGCTGAACATGTCTCACTTCATGGCCCAATCTGCACCGGATCAGAAGGGAGACGCATTCCCTGCCCTCTACACAGAGCAGAACAAGGGGACACAAATGGTAGTGTGTTACGAGACAGAGTGAGTGAAAGCTGGTGGATTGTACATTCCACAGTCAGGGCCGGCTTTAGGCCAATTCGCCCGATTCGCCGGAATCGGGCCCCGCGCTTAAGAGGGCCCCGCGCCTTAGGCGCCTTTTTAATTTTTTTTACTAACCCAAGGTCTGCTCTGGGGTCTTCGGTGGCCCCACTCTCCTGGCTGGAGCTCCGGCTGGAGCGCGGCAGCCCCATGACCCCGGCCGGAGCGCCCGCAGCCCCGCTCTCCTGGCTGGAGATCCGTCTGGACCGCGGCGGCCCCGCTCTCCTGGCTGGAGCTCCGGCCAGAGCGCGGCAAGCCCGCGGCCCCGCTCTCCTGGCTGGAGCTCCGGCCAGAGCGCGGCAAGCCCGCGGCCCCGCTCTCCTGGCTGGAGCTCCGGCCAGAGCGTGGCGGCCCCATGACCCCGGCCGGAGCGCGGCAAGCCCGCAGCCCCGCTCCCCTGCCCGACGACCCTGGCCAGAGCACGGCAGTCCCACGACCCAGCTCCCCTGGCCTTTAATCCGAAGTGCCGCCGAAGACTGGGAGCGCCGCCCAGTGAGTACAAGCCCCAGGAATCGGGCCCCGCACTTGCTAAAGCCGGCCCTGTCCACAGTGGTGGGAGGCTGAGGGTGTAGCAGGGAAAGCAACCAACAGGAGGTAACCAGACTGACAAGATGCATGGAGCTGCTTTTTCTTGCACTCTGCAATGCTGCCAACTCATGATTTTATTCATAAGACTCATGGGTTATGGAGTTCCTCCTAAAGCCCTATGCTGGATTCATGGGAATCTCAACTTTCATTAAAAAAAAAAAAAAAAAAAAAAAAAAAAAAAAGTGTTTCTAGCCCTCGTGGCTATAGGAAAAAGCTTGAGAGCATGCACTCCAAAGGTTCCAGTATTTTAAAAACATCTCATGATTTTTGGAGCCTGACTAATGATGTGTGAATTCTTGGGGATGGTGAACACATCCTCCTGTGAGACCCTCTTTGTGCTCCACCCCCAAGGGTGTAAATTAGCCCAGCTGTCACTCATGCCAACTACCCAATAACGATTAGCAGTGCCATTCACATCCCCACAGACATTACCACAAGCACCGGACTTGAGTCATCCAGCACCAAATGGCTTTAACGAGAACAACTTCAGCTCCTTGATGGAGACAAGACCAAGCTCCCCATATCAGACACAAATCTAGGGTTTTATTTTAAGCCACAGACTTTCTGAAATGTAAATATACCATTGAGAGCCAAAAATCCAAGCACGGAGGCCTGTGCTCTAGCAACAAATCTGATCTGAATTCCCAGTCGCCACAAAAAGCAAACTGCAAATCCAGACCCACAAGCTCATGTGAGCAGAGAAGACTCATTACTAAGGGCTTATCTACACTTACAGCACTGCAGCTGCACTGTTGTAGTGCTTAGTGAAGATGCTACCTACGCAGCATACCAAGCGTAGGTACTCTACCTCCCCAAAAGGCATCAGCTATGTCATTGACATAAAACACTGTCTACACTTGGGGTTAGGTCAGTATAACTGTGTCGCTCAGGGGTGCTGAGTTCCAGACTCCTGAGTGACAGTTATACTGACATAATTTGGTAGTGCAGACCAAGTCTAGGTCTGGATACTAGTTTGGATATTATTATGTAGTATCAGTATTCCAGAACCACTGAAAGGCCCCAGAGCAGATCAGGACTCCACTCTGCTGGGCACTGTGCAAGCACACAGTAAGAGACAGTCCCTGCCCTGGAGAGCTTCCAGTCTAAGTTCAGGCAAGATGCAACAAGCTGGTGTAAGAAACAAGCGGAAAGCGTGTGCACACGCATGCACATGCATGGCCCCCAACCCCACCCCACAATAAGAGAGCCAGGAACATGTGGCTGCATGGAATGGCTTTGTGCCGTTTACACAGTTGAAGCTTGTAAGATATTAACCAACAGGAGATATTAACAAGGTCAGAAATCCCTGCTGATAAGATCTAAACTGCCCTGACCCAAAGCCCCAAACATTTTCTGACATGCAAACTATCTGACTGCTGTTTTGTTTTCACTCTCTCTTGCTTCCTACTCGCATCAGGCAGCTGAATAGGAAATGCTGAAATCCCAGGAGTGGCTCAGCCCAAATCAGGAAGTACTGGAGATCTTCCAAGAAAGCCTGCGGTTTCCAGGCCGAAGAGCTCTGCACACATCTGGTCATAAGCATCACATTTTTATCTCCACAGAACTTGAGCCCCACCCTTCCCTGCCCAGGCCCAGAAATAAAGTACACAGCTGGGACTAGAGGGAAAGCACACCTGAAGGGCGGTCACTGCACACTTTATACAGTAGAACAGTCAGGAAGAAATCTACCTACAGTATGTTCAGTTGCCCAGTGCTGCCACATCCCCCAGATGCTTGGGACGGCAGTGTCTCTGGTTCTCCCAAACTCAGAGAAGGGCACACATGCAGTGATGTTAATTTCAGATATTTCTAAATCCCCAGATTGGTGACTGGGTGGGAGGTCCGAAGAAGCACTGCTCCCTCGTGGGATGATGCCCTTTCCGTCCCATGCAGCCAGTGCCTCTGACTTCAGCACATGGCATTGGGGTTGTGCTAAGGTGAGAGCTCTTAACAGTAACACATTACACTGATGCCCAGGGGGTGCCTAGTGCTAGCTCGAGTCCCTTCCTTCCTCTGCTCCACGCACACTGGGCAGATTTAGATCTCTAAATAAGGTGGCCCCTATTTTTGCCCAGCACACACACACCTGAGCCAAACCTCGCCCAGATGGCACAGCATCATCATTTCTGCAGAAGTCCCTGAATATAGCCTAGTTACAGGGCTGGGCAGAGTATCTGTCCAAATCCCCCATTCTGTACACTAAAGCCATGCTAACATGGGAAGTGCTGGAAGCTCTGTTTTTCTGGAGCATCAGCGGTGTCAAGCAGAGCAAGATCTGGATGTCCAGGGCACTACAGTGACATTTCTGTTCCCAAGACAGAGCCAAACACACCTCCTATGGTAGGGTACCACCAATACTGCCCACTAATCAGCTCCAAACACCCATATGGACCCAGCCTGGTACCTCAACAAGATTCAAACATGGCTACAAATGGCCATTTATGAAGGCTCTGAGGTACTGTATACTGCTTATGTCCCTTTTTATACAAAATATCACAGTGGCATCTCAGCCAAAGCGTCCAAGGAAGGTAACATACAACTTTGGAGTGTTGCCCACTCTTGCAATTTTATCGTGAGTCGCATGATAGCTCATGTTTTTCCTTAAAGCTCCGGAAGTCAAACAATGACGTGAGAATCTCAGCTTTCATTTAAAAAAAAAAAAAAAAGTGTAAGTTTCTAGCCCTCATGGTTGTTGTAGAAACACTTGAAAATATGATTCCTGCAGGCTAAAAAAAAAACCAGACGGCAAATAAAGAGACCCAAGGTTGGTTTTTTTTAAATAATGATTTTTAAGGTACTCTTGATTTGGGTGGGCCCTTAGTCATGGTTTTTGAATATTTGGGTTGGCAATATTTGTGCAGTTAGTGAACTGCCTTAAGGCTTGGCTACCTGGGGACACTCAGGAAAGTTAAAATGAATTAACTAAAGCTGTGAAGTTAAAGCACATTAACTCCTGTGTGGATGTTCTCACTCAGAAGTGGGGTTCGTTCACTGCAGCATTAGCCAGAGGTTTAATTCACTTTAAAAATCACAGCTTATAGGTTCATAGATTCTAAGGCCAGAAGGGCCCATTGTGATCTCTAGTCTCAGCTCCTTGATAACACAGGCCATAGAACTTCCCCCAAATAATTCCTAGAGCAGATCTTTAACATCTACTCTTGATTCCAAGCGTAATCGGTCTTAACTTTCCTGAGTGTCCTGCATAGACAAGCCTTGGTGTTATCCACTCTCTAGATCAGGGGTCGGCAACCTTTCAGAAGTGGTGTGCCGAGTCTTCATTTATTCACTCTAATTTAAGGTTTCGCGTGCCAGTCATACATTTTAACGTTTTTAGAAGGTCTCTTTCTATAAGTCTATAATATAGAACTAAACTATTGTTATATGTAAGGTAAATAGGGTTTTAAAATGTTTAAGAAGCTTCATTTAAAATTAAATTAAAATGCAGAGCCCCCCGGACTGGTGGCCAGAACCTTGGCAGTGTGAGTGCCGCTGAAAATCAGCTCGCGTACCGCCTTCGGCACCCGTGCCATAGTTTGCCTACCCCTGCTCTAGATCCAAGATATCCAGGAGGGTGATAGAGATGCACTGGGCTCACGTGGATACTCCTTAACCTGGACATCCCCTTATATCTATGTCTAATGCAGCTTCCTGCCAGGACTACAAACACCACCCTCCTGTTAATGGCATAAGAGTCTTGTTTGAACCCCATGAGATGCAATCACACACACAATCCCCAGCACATATCTGACACCAAGATAGCAGTGCAACAGTCTACCACAGAACCAGAGAGTGGACATGACACTCACCGCATACTGTGTATCTCAGAACAACAAGACCCCCAGACTTAAACTCACACTAGCATCATGCAGGGTGGGACTGGATGATTCTGCAGTATCCTACATCAGATACTGACCAACTTCACCTGAGGAAGACACAGGCTATGCATGGTGTTAGGGTTCTGGAGGACATAAGCAGAGCTAACTAATCTCCACAAGGCCTGCTCCTTCATTTCCAGATGGGTTAAACATCCTGCTTGCCTTGGACTGGATTCCTCAAATTACACCCCAATGTTTTGCTTTGCAGAAACGTGATGCCTGCGCCTCCCTCGACAGCCACCTGCGAAGGGACCTCCTGATGCCATGGCTTGGAGAACTCCTGCTCTGTGCAGGCAAAGCAGAGGACTCATCCTCCCTAGGGGAACCATCACTTGCCTACTGTCCATCTAAGGCACTGGGCTCTCTATTACACCGACCAGCAGCCCTGAGAGTCACGGCAGGGTACACACCCCAACCAGACAGACTGCTCCTGGGAAGAGAAAGCTTGCCCCATTTCCATGAGCACCCAGCTGCTCCGTCTCTCAACATGGGACCCAGGGAATCCCACCTCTCAGCTGCTTAAGACCTCCCTCTCAAGCGAGGGGGGAAGAGGAGGCGTGAGGAGGAAATCCCTGCGGCTGGGTCATTAAGTCCATGTCGCAGGGCCTAGTCATGTGGGGAGATGCAAAAATAGCTCAAGCTCCTCTCTCATTTCCCTTTTCTCTGCATCCCAAGCCAGGGCGCAGCCCTCCCCGCTCTGCCGGCGCAGCGAGCTCGGCCCCCTGCTAGGTGCCCCAAGGGTGCTCTGCACCCGGCCCGGCCCGAGGGACAGGCGGGGATCACTTACTCTGGCTGGAGGCGCCGCTCCCTTGGGCCAAGCTCACACTCGCTTCTCCTCCTTTAATTCCATCTGGGGAGAAAACAGAATCCGACTCGTAAATGGGGTTGAGCATCTGCTGGAGCCCTGGCATGGAGCCTGCTGCCGGAGCCCAGGTCGGGGGTCAGCGGGGGCAGAGGGGCAACTCCGCCATCTCCAGCCAAGGCAGCGGGCGTCAGAGCCGGGCTCGGCCGCTCTCGCATCCAGGCAGCTGCTTCCCGCCGGCTGCTCCTTCAGCTGGAGGAGGGGCAGGGCGAAGGGGCTTCCCTCGGTGCCATGATCTCAGGCGGCCCGCGGCAGCTCTCAGGAGCCAGCGAGAAGCTGAGCGCCGCCCATCCCCGTGCGCTCCGGCTGCAGCCCGCTCCGCTCCGCTCCGCTCCGGGCTTTCCGTGGCCGAGACACCTGCGGCGGCCTCCCCAGCCCGGGCCAGGCGCAGAAATAGCTCGGGGAGGGGCCCGCCCCGAAATAGCCCGAGCGCAGGAGCCGGGCTCCGAAAAAAGTTGCATTGTTTGCGAAGGGCGCTCGTGATTGGCCGGGCCGCAGCCAATGGCAATCGAGCCAGGAAAGTTTGCGATTGAAGTCCCTATTGGAAACAACTGGGAGGTGGGCTCCATCCGCAGAGAGCGCTCGGGTCGGGCCGCCGAGCTCGCTCCCGTCTGCCCGGCCGGGGCTCAGGAGGGCTCGCTCCGCAGCAGCCCCCTCGCCGCGGCTCGCACTGGCTCCTTGGAGGGGGCCGAACCGAGATGGCCCCCGCCCGCTTGGGAGGGCTCGTACTCCGCATCCACGTTGCGCAAGGCAGGCGCGGCTCTGATGCGACATCCCCCGAGGATCTGCGGGGATCGGGTTGCGAAGGGCGCTCACCCAGCGGGGCCGCGGTACCTCCGGACTAATTCTCGTGCCCCGGCGAAAGGCACCAGAGATCAGCTCCGACTGTGGCCCTCGTCCAGTGGCAGCCGCCCTTAAGTGTCATTTAGGGGGTGCCAGTTTGATCCCTCCCAACAGGAGGATGGAGGTAGTGCTCTGCTCCTGGGTGCACAGCCTGTCCCACAGGACCAGTGGGACACTCAGAGGGGAACAGCAACCGCAGGTCAGGACCTAGCTGGGAGCAGGCAGCTGTGCTTCCCAGGCCTGGCAAGTCTCACAATGGTATGGCAAGTCTCAGGATAGCTGGTGTTTTCTGAAAGCCTCAGCTCTTGGAGTTAGGTGATTACCTGGCCTGTCCACCCTGCTGCTTGGTGTGTGTGTGTAAAGTAACTTTCTGTTGGTCATGATTGCACAGCGAAGCTTAAAAACACGAGCCCCTAAAGGTTCAACCTCTAGAAGGCAAATAAAATAACCCAACATGTTGTTGGTTTTTTGGAGGCCCAACTCACAACTTTTGAGCTCTGGAGACTTGCAGTACTGAGCAACAAAGGGTCCTGTGGCACCTTTAAGACTAACAGAAGTATTGCAGCATAAGCTTTCGTGGGTGAATGCCCACTTCATCAGACGAAAGCTTATGCTGCAATACTTCTGTTAGTCTTAAAGGGGCCACAGGACCCTCTGTTGCTTTTTACAGATTCAGACTAACACGGCTACCCCTCTGATACTTGCAGTACTGAATCACTACAGCCAGAGAGCAAACTGGCAGATTAGTAACCTGTCTCCCAGACACTGCAGAAAATGAGCCACTCAGGCACTAGTTGCAGGAACTGGGGAAATCTGGGCAGAACTATTAGAAGGCACTTCTATGTGTTCCCAAAGTCACTCCTTCCCCATCAGTGAGAGGGTCCCCTGCGGTGTCTTCTCTCAACTATTATTACTTACTGAACACCAACTGATGGTCTAGAGCAACAGAAACCTAATGAGACAGGCTTTGTGCTGTAAAGAATATCTCAGACACAGCCATTACAGCACATACACACCATGCTCACTGAGGTGCATGAATTTTGCAGTGATCATGCTTAAAAGGCTTTGCAGGAGGGATCTGAAGGAGACGGAGAAGCATGGACAAAGTGAGGGAGTATAAGAGCCAGCATGGAGATGAAAGAAGGGGAGGGAGACAAAGGGGCAACTCAAAGGGAAGTTTTGGAGAGCAGGTGTTTCAATGCAGGCAAGCAGAGATGGAGGTTTGGCCGAGGTAGGGTTGGCAGACTGAATCAAGGGATGGGCCAACTGCGCTGGAAAAAATAAGAAAAAATCCCAAGCATCACATCAAATGAACTGAAATGAACTCAAAATAATTTCTGGTGACAAATATTTCTGATATATTCCACAATCTTGCTACCTCTATGCACATCCTGGTTTCTTCCAGAAGTAAAAGCTGAAATAAACTATTTTAGGATTTTTTCTAACACCTAGCACCATAATGTTGAACCTGCAGAAGGCCAAACGTATTATGAGAAGTCTTCCATGGTCTCTGTCACTTCCAACTACCATGGCTGTTTCCTGTGCACTCTGCACCTTTACACTTGGGAACTCTGCTTGTCAGTAGCCACAGCTTGTTCACAGTCTGTAGCAAATGCACATACTGTTCTTTCCTCATGTTGTTTTCCTTAATCTAAAATAAGTCACGTGACTGAAAGGACATTTGGCTCATTGTATGTGAAGAATCAGACACTTATTGAACTAAATCTCCACATGTTTGGAGGTTCCCCCATTGTCAGTTGTAATAATATATTTTAAACTCATTGAATTAATAAACATATGTGACCACTAAAGAGCTCTGACTGGTCATCGGAAATTTGACTCCCCCAATCAGGAATATGACCTATGTCTTCATCATCTCAGGCTTCTTTCTTACATTTACCCAGAGAGGAGTTAAGAAAATCACCCACATGACACTTTTTGCACATAGCAATTCTTTCTTAGTGGAAATAATGAAACAGACAAGGTCTGGTGTTCCGTGCCATGTGTGACACTAGGTTCCTGGGACTCAGTCCACGTCTCAATGCAGCAGAGTTCACAGCACAAAAAACACCATTATGGTTGGCACTAATTGGCTCATATGTTGGTAGCCTGAATAGAGGGACCAAGCTCTGAAGGGGAGCATGAAGATAGGACCCCTCTCTCACCCACAGAGATGTCTCTCATAGTCAGGGCTGAGCCATATTGGCTGGGGGTATTGCGTAGGGAAAGTTTCTGCTACCACTGCCCATACTGTACTTGCTGCATGAATACAGAGGACAGAAATGCCATGGGAGGGACGGGGCAGCAAACAACTTTAGAATCTATGAATGAGGCCCATGGTGAACAAAGTCAGAAGGAACCATTGTGATTATCTAATCTGATCTTGTATATAGTATCGGCCATAGAACTTCCCCAAAATAATTCCTAGAGCAGATCTTTTTAAAAAATCCAATCTTGATCCTGTTCCTGCTCCCAGAGAAGTCAGTGGAGAATTTGCTATTGGTCTTCATGGGAGAAGGGCTGAGTCCTAAAACGTTCACTAGCACAAGCAGTTGTCCAGTCTGTTGACGTCTGACAAACTTCCAGCATGTGCATGGCTGCAGCATTCTTTTTGACCGGTAATGTGAACTTTTTAACCAGAGTGCACGTGTCCCTGCATGTATGAGGTTATTACAGCTTGTCATAGATCCCAGAGCCAAGGGGGTGAAGCAAATTTCAGGGTAAGGTTGGTTAGATGAAGGAACTTAAGAAAAACGGCCTGTTGCAGCAATGCTTTGCAGCTTTTTACCTTCTTTCCCAACACTGCCTCCCTGCGCTGCCCTGCTCACAATAAAACAGCGCAATGATATGCTTTCTAGAGAGAGTTCAGCGTGGGGACCTGAGTCACAGGCTGAGTTTAAAGACAAGAACTGTGAATTGCAGTTTTGCTGCTGTTTTTAAAGCGGGTGGCATTTCAGAGATGCTCATCCATTGCCCATTCCTCTATTCACCACAGTCCACCTGACAGCTCAAATGTCAGGAGCGATATGATACATAGAAAAAAGTCTGTCTGTTGAGACCTCATCCAAAGCCCTATGAAGCTGACGCGAGGACCAGTGGTTCATTTCCAGGAGCCTTTGTGCTCAGGGCCCTCAGTCAGCAGAGACACCTAGTCGTCAAGGCTCCATCTTCTCTGTTAAGGCCATTCACTCCAATTCTGCACCCCTGAACTCCCACTGACTTCAGTGGTGCAGGATTAGGCCCTTTGATGGGGAGAGAGACATACACACTGAAAGGATGACGTTGCCATTGGCAGATTGCTGCCATTTCCTGCATACAGCCCTGGGGACTCAGTTACCAGTGACACTTCCTTTCAAATGGTCACATAATGGTATTTGATACACCCTGCTTGGAAACCAAGGGACGCTACTGACTGAGACACAAAGCAGGATGGAGCCATACAATTAGCACAGCCAGCCTCATCTATTACTATGTATATTAAGCTCCCAAGTGTATTACGTTTATAAATATAATAATGTTAATAAAGGATATTCATGGGATCACAGGCTGCCGTGAACATCTGTCTTTAAGGGTTCTGGGCAGGGTTACCACACCAGCTCTCTCAGAAAGGGGAAGGGAAGGAGGAGACACAGTATGAAAAGTAGCAGCTACATAAAGTAGTGACCTGGACCAGAGGAGGCCATTTGAATGCTGTTCTTTACCATGTCTAATGATACCAGAGTAAAAGAAACACAGTGGAATTAAAATCCAACAAAATTGGAGCAAACAGTTTTTTATACAAATATAATTAACAAGTGGAACTCACACATGATATTATTGAGTCAAAATAGCTTAGCATAAATGCATAAAAGGTTTAATATCAGAGGGGTAGCCGTGTTAGTCTGGATCTGTAAAAAGCGACAAAGAGTCCTGTGGCACCTTATAGACTAACAGACGTATTGGAGCATAAGCTTTCGTGGGTGAATATCCACTTCGTCAGATGTCTGTTAGCCTATAAGGTGCCACAGGACTCTGTCGCTTTATAAAAGGTTTAGACACTTATAATACAAGAGTGTTAGTGTCTTCAAAGTTAAGGTTTGACCCAAGCTCTCATTTTAAGAGCCAGTATTTCAAAGTGCTCTAAAATCCACATGTATATTCCATTTGTCTTGAAAACTCGCATGCCTTATTGGGGCTCGGTTTTGAGTTATTGGTGCCAAATTTGAGGTCATTTGGGTAAGGGGTTCCAGAGATACCCTGGAAAAAAGGACCTGTCACTCTATTCTCAGTCTTTTAATGCTTTATTGCACACATCTTTAGCTGAAACCATGGCATTGACCTGCCCCACATTGTCCTCACCCGTCAGATTTGACCTCAGTGACCATCACGCACCCAGTTCCAGGTATGGGAAGCAATACTTAAAAAATGATTAGAGGGTCTGTCTCACTTCTCAGGGATGTGCACCAATAAAAGTTATTTGCACATGTGCCACAAGATTGGTGTGCCTGGGAGCAGTGCTGCGAGGTGACTACCTGAGGAGGAACTCAATTCATGTTGCAGCTGGGGACCATGCAGTAATCTTTGAATCCAAGCAGGACCCAAAGACTGTGATTTCCACTCCTGCACAACGTGGATTTTCTGAGAATGTGTGGCATGCACATTATTGCTTCTGCCTGGCATCAGGGAAGGTTTGCCCAAAGTGCAGGCAAAGTGGAGACACACCAGAGCCAATGTTTGAAAGTGCTTTAAAAATCCACCTGCATAGGGAAATTGTCTTGAATAGTGACATGTACCACCACAGGAGCTGGGGTATACTGTGGTGCAAACTTAGGGTCATTTAGTCAAGAGATTCATGAAATACAGCTCCCCTCAAAAATTAGCTGCTTTTAAAATGGTCATAGATACATAGATTTATGGATTTCAAGGTCAGAAGGGACCACTGTGATTATCTATTATCCTACACTTCCAGCGTAGCACAGGCCAGAGGACTTCCCTGAATTAACTCCTGTTTGAACTAAAGCAGATCTTTTAGAAAAACATCCAAGCCTGATTTCAAATTTGCCAATGAAGGACAATGTACCATAACACCTTGGTAAATTGTTCCAATGGTTAATTACCCTCACAGTTAAAAACTTCTACTGTACCTTATTTCCAGTCTGAATTTGTTTAGCTTCAACTTCCAGCCTTTGGATCGTGTTATATCCTACTCTACTAGATTGAAGAGGGCATCATCAAATATTTGTTCCCCATGTAGAATCATAGAACCATAGGGTTAGAAGGGACCACAAGAGTAATCTAGTCTAACCCTTTGCCAAGATGCAGGATTTGTTGTGTCTAAACCAGGGGTGGCAAACTATGGCCCGTGGGCTGGATCCGGCCCGCCAACCGTTTTAAGCCAGCCCTCAAGCTCCTGCTGGGGAGCGGGGTCTGGGGCTTGCCCCACTCCAGCCAGGGCACATTGTCGGAGGCCACTCCATGCGACTTCCAGAAACCACGGCATGGTCCCCCTCCGGCTCCTAATGCGCTCCAGTGGCCCCGCTCTAATGGCCCCCTCTGGCGCTCCAATGGGAGCTGCAGGGGTGGTGCCTGCGGACGCAGCAGCAGGCAGAGCTGCCTGTCCGCGCCCCCGCATAGGAGCCAGAGGAGGGACACGCCGCTGCTTCTGGGAGCTGCTTGAGGTAAGCACCGCCCGGAGCCTGCACCCCTGAGCCTCTCCCCATGCCCCAACCCCCTACCCCAGCCCTGATCCCTCTTCTGCCCTCCGAACCCCTTGATCCCAGCCCGAAGCACCATCCTGCACCCCAAACCCCTCATCCCCAGCCCCACCCCAGAGCCCGCACCCCCACCCGGAGCCCTCACCTCCCCCCCCTGTACTCCAACCCTGATGTGGTGAGCATTCATGGCCTACCATACAATTTCTATTCCAAGATGTGGCCCTCGGGCCAAAAAGTTTGCCCACCCCTGGTCTAAACCATCCAAAAGCAATGGCTATCCAGCCTGTATTGGAAAACCTCCAGTGAAGGAACTTCCATGACATCCTGAGGTAGTCTGTTCCATTGTCCTATGGTTCTTACAGTTAGGAAGTTTTTCCTGAGATTTAATTTAAATCTGCTATGCTGTAGTTTGAGGCCACTGCCTCCTGTCCTGCCCTTTGTGGCAAGAGAGAACAACGTTTCTCCATCATTTTTATGTCAGCCTTTCAAGTATTTGAAGACCACTATCATGTCGCCCCTTATCTCCTCTTTTCCAAACTAAGGGTTAGGCTAAAAGGGGTAAAAAACAAGGGTGATGTCATGCTAGGAGTCTACTACAGGCCACCTAACCAGGTGGAAGAGGTGGATGAGGCTTTTTTTAAACAACTAACAAAATCATCCAAAGCCCAAGATTTGGTGGTGATGGGGGACTTCAACTATCCGGATATATGTTGGGAAAATAACACAGCGTGACACAGACTATCCAACAAATTCTTGGACTGCATTGCAGACAACTTTTTATTTCAGAAGGTTGAAAAAGCTACTAGGGGGGAAGCTGTTCTAGACTTGATTTTAACAAATAGGGAGGAACTCGTTGAGAATTTGAAAGTGGAAGGCAGCCTGGGTGAAAGTGATCATGAAATCATAGAGTTTGCAATTCTAAGGAAGGGTAGAAGGGAGAACAGCAAAATAGAGACAATGGATTTCAGGAAGGCAGATTTTGGTAAGCACAGAGAGCTGATAGGTAAGGTCCCATGGGAATCAAGACTGAGGGGAAAAACAACTGAGGAGAGTTGGCAGTTTCTCAAAGGGACACTATTAAGGGCCCAAAAGCAAGCTATTCCGCTGGTTAGGAAAGATAGAAAATGTGGCAAAAGACCACCTTGGCTTAACCACGAGATCTTGCATGATCTAAAAAATAAAAAGGAATCATATAAAAAATGGAAACTAGGACAGATTACAAAGGATGAATATAGGCAAACAACTCAGGAATGCAGGGGCAAGATTAGAAAGGCAAAGGCACAAAATGAGCTCAAACTAGCTACAGGAATAAAGGGAAACAAGAAGACTTTTTATCAATACATTAGAAGCAAGAGGAAGACCAAAGACAGGGTAGGCCCACTGCTTAGTGAAGAGGGAGAAACAGTAACAGGAAACTTGGAAATGGCAGAGATGCTTAATGACTTCTTTGTTTCGGTCTTCACCGAGAAGTCTGAAGGAATGCCTAACATAGTGAATGCTAATGGGAAGGGGGTAGGTTTAGCAGATAAAATAAAAAAAGAACAAGTTAAAAATCACTTAGAAAAGTTAGATGCCTGCAAGTCACCAGGGCCTGATGAAATGCATCCTAGAATACTCAAGGAGCTAATAGAGGAGGTATCTGAGCCTCTAGCTATTATCTTTGGAAAATCATGGGAGACGGGAGAGATTCCAGAAGACTGGAAAAGGGCAAATATAGTGCCCATCTATAAAAAGGGAAATAAAAACAACCCAGGAAACTACAGACCAGTTAGTTTAACTTCTGTGCCAGGGAAGATAATGGAGCAAGTAATTAAGGAAATCATCTGCAAACACTTGGAAGGTGGTAAGGTGATAGGGAACAGCCAGCATGGATTTGTAAAGAACAAATCATGTCAAACCAATCTGATAGCTTTCTATGATGAGATAACTGGCTCTGTGGATGAGGGGAAAGCAGTGGATGTGTTATTCCTTGACTTTAGCAAAGCTTTTGATACGGTCTCCCACAGTATTCTTGCTGCCAAGTTAAAGAAGTATGGGCTGGATGAATGGACTGTAAGGTGGATAGAAAGCTGGCTTGATCGTCGGGCTCAACGGGTAGTGATCAATGGCTCCATGTCTAGTTGGCAGCCAGTTTCAAGCAGAGTGCCCCAAGGGTCGGTCCTGGGGCCGGTTTTGTTTAATATCTTTATTAATGATCTGGAGGATGGAGTGGACTGCACTCTCAGCAAGTTTGCCGATGACACCAAACTAGGAGGCGTGGTAGATACACTAGAGGGTAGGGATCGGATACAGAGGGACCTAGACAAATTAGAGGACTGGACCAAAAGAAACCTGATGAGGTTCAACAAGGACAAGTGCAGAGTCCTGCACTTAGGACGGAAGAATCCCATGCACAGCTACAGACTAGGGACCGAATGGCTAGGTAGCAGTTCTGCAGAAAAGGACCTAGGGGTCACAGTGGACGAGAAGCTGGATATGAGTCAACAGTGTGCTCTTGTTGCCAAGAAGGCTAACGGCATTTTGGGCTGTATAAGTAGGGGCATTGCCAGCAGATCGAGGGACGTGATCGTTCCCCTTTATTCGACATTGGTGAGGCCTCATCTGGAGTACTGTGTCCAGTTTTGGGCCCCACACTACAAGAAGGATGTGGAAAAATTGGAAAGAGTCCAGCGGAGGGCAACAAAAATGATTAGGGGTCTGGAGTGCATGACTTATGAGGAGAGGCTGAGGGAACTGGGATTGTTTAGTCTCCAGAAGAGAAGAATGAGGGGGGATTTGATAGCAGCCTTCAACTACCTGAAGGGGGGTTCCAAAGAGGATGGAACTCGGCTGTTCTCAATGGTGGCAGATGACAGAACAAGGAGCAATGGTCTCAAGTTGCAGTGGGGGAGGTCTAGGTTGGATATTAGGAAACACTATTTCACTAGGAGGATGGTGAAGCACTGGAAAGGATTACCTAGGGTGGTGGTGGAGTCTCCTTCCTTGGAGGTTTTTAAGGCCCGGCTTGACAAAGCCCTGGCTGGGATGATTTAGTTGGGAATTGGTCCTGCTTGGAGCAGGGGGTTGGACTAGATGACCTCCTGAGGTCCCTTCCAACCCTGATATTCTATGATTCTATGATTCTATGTTAAACAACACCAGACACAGAACAGATAACTGTGGAACCCCACTTGAGACCTTCCTCCCATCTGACATCATGTAGATACTAACAGATTGTGATCAAGTCACCTCTTAACCTTCTCTTTGTAAAGCTAAATAGATTGAGCTCCTTGAAGCCTGGTCTGCACTAGAAGTTAGGTTGACCCAGCTACGTTGCTCAGAGGCGTGAAAAATCCACACCCCTCACCAGCGTAATTAAGCCGACCTAACCCCCAGTGTAGACAGCACTAGGTCGATGGAAGAATTCTTCTGTCAACCTCGCTGCCACCTTTCAAGGAGATGGATTGCTTATAGGAGGACCCCTCTCGTTGGTCTAGGTAGTGTCTACACTGAAGTGCTAGAGTGGCACAGCTACAGCGTTGCAGCTGAGGAGCATTTCAAGTGTAGACAAGCCCTGAGTCTATCACTATAAGGCATATTTTCTAATCCTTTAATCATTGTTGTAGTTCTTCTCTGACCTCTTTCCAATTTATCAATATCCGTCTTGAACTGTGGATACCAGAACTCTACACAGGATTCCAGCGGCAAGAACCTACCTAATCCTACTCCAGAGTCCCCTGCTTATGCATCCAAAGACCACATTAGTCCTTTTTGGCACAGTGTCGCTCTGGGAGCTCATGTTCAGCTCATTACCCAGACTCCCAAGTCTTTTTCAGAGTCATTGCTTCCTTAGATAGAATCCCTCATCTTGTAAGTACGGCCTACATTCTTTGCTGCTAAATGTTTGCAGAGAGCATCTCCCACCGACATAGCGCAGTGCACCCAAGTGGGTATACCGGTGAAACTTATGTCACTCAGGGGGTTGTTTTTTTCACATCCCTGAGTGACATAAGTGGTAGTGTAGACCTGGCCTAAAGTACTACAGCAACACAGCTGCGTATGTCCTCAGTGCTCAGATCAGGGCTGAGGGGTGGGGGAGAATGGCCATGCTCAGTGCATGCCAAATATCCACAGTGCTGAAACTGGGGGTACGTCTATACTTACCCGCCGGTTCGGCGGCAAGCAATCGATCTTCTGGGATCGATTTATCGCGTCTAGACAAGACGCGATAAATCGATCCCGGAAGTGCTCGCCGTCGACGCCGGTAATCCTGCTCTGCGAGAGGAGTAGGCGGAGTCGACGGGGGAGCCTGCCTGCTGCGTGTGGACCCGCGGTAAGTACCTTTAAGTTCAAACTAAGATACTTCGACTGTAGCTACGTTATTCACGTAGCTGAAGTTGCGTATCTTAGTTCGAACTGGGGGCTTAGTGTGGACCAGCCCTGGGAGAGAGGGGAAGAGAAGAACCAGAGATGAATGGGGCAGTTCACGCCTCAGAACTATTGTTTCAGACTGCATTCTCCATGGGGTTCTCATTTAACCGAGAACATTCCACTGAGGTTAACAGACCATTTCACACCCCTACGAACCTGCATGTTGCAGACAGGTGTGCAGAGCCCTTCTCCCTGTGCTAACCCCTGATGTGGAATAGGCACTCTGGGGTCAAGTCTACACTACAAACTTCTGCCAGCACAGCACTGTCAGCCAGGGGTGCGATGAGATGTGATCCCTGCCCAACAGAGCTGTGCTAGCAAAAGTCCCTGTGTAGATGCAGTTATACTGCGAGGAGGAGGTGGGACAGGCATAGAATAAGCTATACCGGCGAAAGCTCAGTTTTGCCAGTATAAGCTGCATCCACTCTAGGAGTGCTTTGCCAGCATACCATAAAGGTGTAGATACTGGCAAAGGGCTCCTAGTGTAGACCCGGCTTGGGTCTCCCTGCCCTTCCCCTTTCCTGCATCCAGCTAGGCACTCCCCAGAGCCCATCGCCTACACATTTTCTCCCCATGGCCCCTCTAGCCCTACTGGGGGCATGGAGGAGCCAGGAAGAGGACAGTAGCTGTGGGGCAGTGAGACGTATCCAGGAGCCCCATCATGTCTCCCCATAGGGATCCCTTAATCTTGTACCTCTCACTATCACTGCTTCCTCAAAAAACCAAGGCAAATTCATTGCCCCAAACCTCCAGGCTGGGGTAGCACTCAAAGGGGGGAGAATGAAGGTTGTGGGGAGCCTCTTGTGGGACACATTACCTGAACTCTTTATTTCCCGGTTTTCAGAGGTTTGAATTTAGCCACCCTCCATGTTCTGGAAGGGCACATGCCAGTGCTGGGCAATCTTAACTCTACATTACAAAGTTCTGCTGGGCACTGAGAATGTGTGGCCAATCCCAACCATTCACAAATCAGGAGTCTGGCCCCCAAAATCACGAGATTAAAACCTCATCCATGTTGGTTGGTTTTATTTGCCTCCTGGTTTCTGAGCATTTACGGTTCATTCAGGCTACAGTTCAAGTGTTCCTCTGCAACTACAAGGGCTAGAAATTACACTGTTTAAAAAGGAAAGTTGAAATTCTCATGTGCCTTCAAGTGGCTGTAAGAAAAAAAACAAATATTGCAAGACCCACCATAAAATCTGAGCTCTTTCCACACTATTCAAGAGAGGGTTAGAACTGGGTGAAGCAGACATCTGTTCCCCTGGTGGAATGGCAGCGTCTGGAGGGACAGTTGCAGCCATTCAAACATTTTACAACACGTTCATACATTCTTAGATTTCAGAGCAAAGAGGGCCCAGTGGGATCCTCTACAATATGAACTTCCTGCCTAACACAGCACAGAAAGCAGGTATCCTGTAGCTACAGCTGAACCTCTTCTCAGATGGCAGCTCACTGGAATGAATCCCTGGTTCCATACAGCTACACCTAACACAGTGAGAATCAGAGAATCAGAGAATATGAGGGTTGGAAGAGACCTCAGGAAGTATTTAGTCCAATCCCCTGCTCAAAGCAGGACCAACCCCAACTAAATCATCCCAGCCAGGGCTTTGTCAAGCCAGGCCTTAAAAACATCTAAGGGTGGAGATCCCACCACCTCCCTAGGTAACCCATTCCAGTGCTTCACCACCCTCCTAGTGAAATAGTGTTTCCTAATACAGTAACTCCTCACTTAACATTGTAGTTATGTTCCTGAAAAATGCGACTCTATGTGAAACAATGTTAAGTGAATCCAATTTACCCATAAGAATTAATGTAAATGGGCGGGTTAGGTTCCAAGGAAATTTTTTTCGCCAGACAAAAGACATATACATATACAGTATAAGTTTCAAACAATTTTAAACAAACACAGCAACGAATGATTGTGAAGCTTGGTTGAGGTGGTGGAGTAAGAGGGTGGAGTATTTCCCAGGGAATTCCTTGCTGCTAAATGATGAACTAGCACTCGGCTGAGCCCTCAAGGGTTAATATGCTGTTAATTTAGCCTCACACTCTACAAGGCAGCATGGACTGAGGCAGGAGGGAGGAAACACAATAGATGCAGGGCAGTAGCTGCAAACACTTCCCTGCAAAAACTGAACAGGATGATGAGCCCACGCTCTCCAGCTGGAGCGCACCACTCCCTCCTCCTGTCAGCACATGCACGGCTGCATAGGTGCTGACTTTCCAAAGTGCTGGGGGGTGCGTGCATGAGTGAGAGAAAGAGACGTGCATTGCCCCTTTAAGTACACTGACGCCACTTTAAGTACGTTGCCCTTTTAAGCAGATCAGCCAGTTCAGACAGGAAGTAACAGCTTCCAGCAAGCTCCCTCCTTTCTGTCCTTGAGCCCTGCCCCCCTCTTCCACTTTGTGGAGACGGGGTACGGAGCAGGGAGACATCCTGATATCAGCACCCCCTCTCCCCCAGCAAGCCAGAAGCTCCCAGGAGCAGCTCCAAGGCAGAGGGCAGGGCAGGAGCAGCAGGGCAGTGGTGGGAGGGACAGCTGAACTGCTGCTGGGCAGCTGCCGAGCCACATACCTTACAGGGAATTTAGGGGAGCTGATGGGGGGGTTGCAGGCCCCCCTGGTTCTAATCCACACAAGGAGGGGCTGCTGTTCCAGAGAATCCTGCAAGCCGTGGACAAAGCAGGCAGCTGCCAAACGACATTATAAGGGAGCATGGCACAACTTTAAACGAGCTTGTTCCCTAATAGATCAGCAACGTAACAATGAAACGATGTTAACCGGGACAACGTTAAGTGAGGAGTTACTGTATCCAACCTAGACCTCCCCCACTGTAACTCGAGACCATTGCTCCTTGTTCTGTCATCTGCCACCACTGAGAACAGCCGAGCTCCATCCTCTTTGGAACCCCCCTTCAGGTAGTTGAAGGCTGCTATCAAATCCCCCCTCACTCTTCTCTTCTGCAGACTAAATAAGCACTGTTCCCTCAGCCTCTCCTCATAAGTCAGGTGCCCCAGTCCCCTAATCATTTTCGTTGCCCTCCCCTGGACTCTCTCCAATTTGTCCACATCCCTTCTCTAGTGGGGGAGCCCAAAACCGAACGCAATACTCCAGATGTTGCCTCACCAGTGCCGAATAGCGGGGAATAATCACTTCCCTCGATCTACTGGCAATGCTCCTACTAATGCAGCTCAATATGCCATTAGCCTTATTGGTAACAAGGGCACACTGCTGACTCATATCCAGCTTCTCGTCCACTGTAATCCCCAGGTCCTTTTCTGTAGAACTGCCGCTTAGCCAGTCGGTCCCCAGCCTGTAGCAGTGCATGGGATTCTTCCGTCCTAAGTGCAGGACTCTGCACTTGTCCTTGTTGAACCTCATCAGATTTCTTTTGGCCCAATCCTCCAATTTGTCTAGGTCACTCTGGACCCTATCCCTACCCGCCAGCATACCTACCTCTCCCCCCAGCTTAGTGTCATCTGCGAACTTGCTGATGTTGAACAAAACCGGCTCCAGGATCAACCCCTGGGGCACTCCGCTTGATACCGGCTGTTAACTAGACATGGAGCCATTCATCACTACCCCTTGAGCCCGACGATCTAGCCAGCTTTCTATCCACCTTATAGTACATTCATCCAATCCATACTTTTAACTTGCTAGCAAGAATACTGTGGGAGACCATATCAAAAGCTTTGCTAAAGTCAAGGTATATCACGTCCACCGCTTTCCCCATATCCACAGAGCCAGTTATCTCATTATAGAAGGCAATCAGGTTGGTCAGGCATGACTTGCCCTTGGTGAAGCCATGTTGACTGTTCCTGATCACCTTCCTCTCCTCCAAGTGCTTCAAAATGGATTCCTTGAGGACCTGCTCCATGATTTTTCTGGGGACTATATTTGCCTTTTTCCAATCATCCAGGACCTGCCCTGATTGCCACGAGTTTTCAAAGATAATGGCCAATGGCTCTGCAATCACATCAGTCAACTCCCTCAGCACCTTGTGCATGTCCAGCTTTTTAAAATAGCCCTTATCCTGTTCTTTCACCACTGAGGGCTGCTCACCTCCTCCCCATACTGTGCTGCCCAGTGCAGCAGTCTGGGAGCTGACCTTGTCTGTGAAGACAGAGGCAAAAAAAGAATTGAGTACTATCTGTCACTAGGTTGCCTCCCCCATTCAGTAAGGGTCCCCCACTTTTCCTGACCTTCTTCTTGTTGCTAACATACCTGTAGAAACCCTTCTTGTTACCTTTCACATCCCTTGCTAGCTGCAACTCCAATTGTGCTTTGGCCTTCCTGATTACACCCCTGCATGCTTGAGCAATATTTTTATACTCCTCCCTAGTCATCTTTCCAAGTTTCCACTTCTTGTAAGCTTCCTTTTTGTGTTTAAGCTCATCGAAGATTTCTCTGTTAAGCCAAGCTGGTCACCTGGCATATTTGCTATTCTTTCTGCACATCAGGATGTATAGCATTGTGCTGGTCACACAACACAGCACCGAAAATGGCAAATGTCATTAGGGATAGGTCAGGTTTTGTTTGGCTCCTGGACCTATTGCCAGCTCTGGGGGGCAGTTAATGTTATATGGGAGATATATTAACTCTTTATTTGCTGATTTGCAGAGGTTTAAGTTTAGCCTCCTGATTCCAGGAGAGCACAAGGCTGCACAAGACAACCTTAGCTCTGTGTTAATGAAGGTTTTGGCTGTGAATAGGAATAAAAATAGCACTGGCAGGATGGATTTCAAGGACTCTCATGTAGCATTGCCAACAGTTCCTTATTACAAGGGACATCCCCTTATTTTTTCATCTCTGTACAAGAAGATCAGGAGTTGCTGAGGGTTGCAAAAAGCAGCAAGAAACACCCCTGGTGAATGTAGGTGAATCCTACTGTGACGGGGCAGAGCGGCCCCGCACTGGTACCGCAGGGGTTAACCCTTCCTTCCTAGCAGAGGAAGCCACGCCCCGGAAGCTCTGCTGGGCATGCTCCAACTGGAGAACAGGTATAAAAGCCTGCGGAGCTGCTCAGTCTGGGCTGACCTCTGGAGGGGAAGGAGGCACGCTGCCAGCTCCCGAGGAGGGACAGCCTTCCACTCCAAGATCCGGAGGCCAGCCAAGCCGGGACGCACCCTGATGCCCAGACTGAGTACGTCACAGTAGGGGAACAGACTGTAGGACTCCCCCCGAAGCGGAGAACCCGGCATTTATGGTAGGAAGTGACCCAGGGGAACTTTAGAGGCAAACGGTGTTAGAGCCACACAGACACTCGGCGTGTTGCAGGCGGATCCCCGCCGAGCTGGTGGCAAGGGGAACTTGCCACTACCAGGGCCCTGGGTTGGCCCAGATGTTTGGGCTGAGTTACCCGGACTCTAGCCGCTAGGTCCACTACCCTGACCAAGGGGTGATTGTGTGGAAGGAGGCCATTAGGCTGCAACTGGCCACCCACAGAGAGATGGGCGTGTGAACTTGAGAGTGGCAAGGTTCTGACCCCCCATCCCACCCCTGCCACAAAGGGGTGGGGCGGTGCCAGGCCCGCCACACCTACCTACATTATTAATTATTATTAATAATGATAATATTGGAAGGAGTGGTGGAGTGGGGTTCTAAGAAAACAGTCCCTTATTTCTGAAATATAATGTTGGCAACCCTATGCTCATGCTTCAAGGAATAATCTGATCGCCAACTAGAGTAAGGACATGGGATGATATTACTTAGGGTTTGGCTACCCTTGAAACACTACAGTGGCACAACTGCAGTGTAGACTCTACCTATGCCAACAAGAGGGGTTCTCCTGTTGACACAGGTAATCCACCTCCCTAAGAGGCAGTAGCTAGGTCAACAGAAGAATTCTTGGGTTGACCTAGCACTGTCTACACTGGGGCTTAGGTTGGTAGAGCTAGATCTCTCAGGGATGTGGATTTTTCACTCCCCTGTAGCTATGTTTATATAAATTCCTACTGTAAACTAGTCAATTGCATTATTGGTAACATAAGCATCATCCTGTGAAGCATCTCTCATTGTTTGCTGTCAGACGGGGTATTAGATCAGTGGTTAGGGTACTAGTCTAGCACTCAGGAGATGTGGGTTCAATTTCCTACTGTACCACAAATGTCTTGTGTGACTTTGAATGAGTTACTGAGACCTGGTCTCCATCTAAACATAGGTAGACCTGGCTACATTGCTCAGGGCAGGGGAAAATTGCACATCCTGTGCAAAGTAGTTAGGTTAACCTAATCCCTGCTATAGATGCAGTTAGGTCAACAGAAGAATTCCTGCATCAACCCGTGTACTGCCTCTCACAGAAATGGATTACCTCCATTAAAGGAAAACCCTCTTTCGTCAATGTAGGAAACATCTAGGCTACAGCCTCCACAACTGCATGCCATAGCTGTGCCGCTGTAATGTAGACATCCCTTTAGTCTCTCAGTTCCTCATCTGTAAAATGGGGATATTAACACTTCCCTGACTCACAGTGGTGTTGTGAGGATAAAAGTGTAATTGATTGGGAGGTGCTCAGATCCATGGTTATGAAGCGCCTTAGATAGATTGGTCTTTTTTATGCTATTAATGGGTTATATGTCCACAATGACGTGGGTATTGCACATTGAAAATCCAGCTGTTTGGGTTTTCTGTACAAAGAACCCAGGTCACAAGGGGCCACCTGGGAAACTTCAATAGCATAGCATCCCATGGCTAGCTCAAGCACAGATGGAGATAGAGGGCAGAGATACAAACCTAGCCAGGAGAGTGAAATTGACAGAGACTTGGTATGGCAAGTGCTGTTCCAGCCCCAGCTTGGAACCCCAGAGAAGAACAAGGGGAAGCGAAGAAATGACAGCAACAAAAAGGCCTAAAATGCCTCTTGGGAGCTGAGTTGGCTGAAGGTTCATGATTCAAGAGGCCACAGACAGAAGTTCTTACAGAAGTAGCTGTCAAATGCCAGCATTATGGCCTAGCGTCAGCGCTGACAACCTGGAGAGTTCAAGCATCATGAATCAGCCCTACAAAGATCATGAGATTGTCTGAAAAATCAGGAGATTTCCACAAGCACTAATAAATCTAGCTGGTTTTTGGTGCCCCCTGTTTGTTAACGCTTGGGGGAAGCTGCCACCGGGGGGCTGGAACAATTTTTATAGTGGGGGTGCTAAACCAAACTGTAAATCCTGTATATAATGGAAACCACTTCAAGCCAGGGGGTGCAACAGCACCCCCAGAGACCCTACTTCCAGCACCTATGGCCACCACTCCCAATTTATGTGTGATCACATCCGGTTTCTTCAGAACCCACACAGAAATGCAGGTCTCCCCATGGGTCGCCTCCTAATCCCTGATAGAGGAATTGCCATTTTATCCCTCCCCATCCTCATTTCAAACACTCTTCTGTCTCCCTGAAGCCACTCCCCTCAGCCTCCTGCCCTTGTTCCAGTGTTCCAGCCTATCTTGTCCATCTCCTGCCCCCATCTCTCTCCCTATCCCACAATATTCCCTACATTCCTCCCTTCCCCTCAGTGTCCTGTCCCATTCCTTTCCCTTCCAGCCCCTCATATGAAGACAGGAATTGCAGACTGGTGATCCATCTGATTTGATAGCCTGTCTCCCTGCAGCAGCTGGCACCACCAACTTTGGAGGAAAGTGTAAGAAGTCCTGCTCACCCACAAAGAAAAGTCTTCCATTGGTCGGGGGTTGGCTTATGCCCTGACTCAGGAGGATTTATCTCCCTTCCCAAACCCTTGCTTTTCTTTTTAATCATTTACTGGTGTTGACAATCCCACATGCAATCAAGAGTGAGGTCCCAAAAAATCATAAGGTTGGTTTTAAAATCATGAGATTTAAAAAAAAAATACATTTGGGGTTCTTTTAATTTAGCGATTGTTTCTAGGGTTCCTATTTTCCAACTTTTCTCTGCAATCATGAGGGCCAAAAATTTACTTAAAAAAAACCTCAAACCGGGATTCTCATGTAAACCCATGACTCTAGGAGCTGGGGCTTTACAAAAAACACCCCAAATATCATGACAGGTGTGATGAAATTGTGAGAGTTGGTACCACTGCCTTACTACAGTACTATAATCTGGATGTTCTTGTTGTATCAATGGCCAATCCCTTTTAAAATCCTGCCAACCTCTTGGCCTCAGTGATACCTTATGTCAGTGAGTACCATAGACAAACTGGGCACAGTAGAAGTATTTCCTTAGATTCTTTTTATATTTACTCACTTTTAATTCCTTTGAATTTCCCCTTGTACTTGTGTTATGTGATCAGAACTGCACAGTGTCAAGGTGTGGGCATCCCATTGATTTATAGAGACACTATAATATTCCCTGAATTATTCTTTGTCCCATGCCTTATGCATCTGAAAATCAAACAAGATTTTAGGATCACAGCTGCACATTGAGCAGCGCTCTCCATAGACTGTCTACAGTGACGGCCAGGTCTTTATGCTGATTGCTACAGCTAGTTTAGAATCCAGTTGGATGTATGAATAGTTCATTATTCTCTCCCTGGATCAGTATACATTACTTTGCATTTGTCAACATTGACTTCCATCTCTCTGCCGATCACCACATTTCTCTACACCCACAATCTCCCAGCCTGCCCTCACAATTTTCCCCTAACCCCTAGTTTCATTCACTGTACCTCTTTATTCATCCATCCCTCACTTTCTCCTACTAGGGCCACAGATGATAAATACAGAGTGGCCCTCATAGCTGAGGGCACTCTGGCTTCAAGCCCATTGAAAACAATGCCATTTTTGGTAAGGGCAAAAATCACAAGCACCTCAGTTTTTCCTGAAGTCAATTAGAGTCTTAATGGATGCAGGGGTCCGTGATAGCGGCTCCCAATACAAGACTGGGACCTTGACATGTAAAATAAATAAATACACTGATATAGGGTGTGGCAGGACTACAAAAGGATAAAAATCTTCCCGTCAACGTGGCTAAAACTCCCTGCTAGATTTCTCTAGTGAGTGTACAGTGAACAATCCTGATTGACATTTACTTAGAGTGGCTCCTCTTTACATTCAAACAGCTGCATTTCCAGGAAACCCAAGCCAGGGGGTTTCTGTAGCCACTCAGTCACACTTCTCCTTTCCTAAGA
This sequence comes from Emys orbicularis, assembly GCF_028017835.1. Taxonomy (NCBI): domain Eukaryota; kingdom Metazoa; phylum Chordata; order Testudines; family Emydidae; genus Emys; species Emys orbicularis. The sequence goes on along the minus strand of NC_088701.1, from coordinate 6,992,128 downwards.
AGAAAACATTTAAGACACAGAACAAAGCTCTGCCCCAGAGCGCGCTTGGCCGATACTGCCTTTCACCCTTTGCTGCAATATCCTCCATTCCTGCTGGCAACAAGGCTGGCAACAAGTCTAACTGCTTCGACTTTACTGATGATTATTCTGTGAGCTCCTTCCTACAGTAAGAGCAGAATATGGGAAGCTACATGTGCGTGCGCACACACACACACACACACACACACACACACACGGTAGGTTGAGAATGCAATGGAGGTGTGATTGCAGCACATGTAGACATACCCTCTCTAGCTTTGATTGAGCCACCACACTAAAAATAGCAGTGTTGCCCTGGCAGTGTGGGCAGTGACATGAGCTAGCTGCCCAAGTACAATCCTCTCCGGGACCCTGAGTACAGGGCCGGCTCTAACTTTTTTGCTGCCCCAAGCAGCAAAAAAAAGCGCCGCCCCCCGAGCCCCCCCCCCCCCCCCCGCCGAGCGCCGCGCCCCGCACCGCCCCCCCCGCCGAGCGCCGCGCCGCCGGAGCCCGCCCCCCCCGCCGAGGGCCACGCCGCGCCGCCAGAACCCCCCCCGAGCGCCGCGCCCCGTGCCGCCCCCCCCGCCGAGGGCCGCGCCGCCGGAGCCCGCCCCCCCCCACCGAGTGCCGCACCGCCGGAGCACCCCCCCCGCGGAATGCTGCGCCGCCGGAGCGCCCCCCCCCCGCGGAATGCCGCACCGTGCTGCCCCCCGCCACCCCAAGATTGGCCGCCCCTTACCAGGTGACGCCCCAAGCATGTGCTTGGTTGCCTGGTGCCGGCCCTGCCTGAGTATGTACCGCAGACGCTGGCCCAAGCCGCTGCCTGTGACACTGTAGGTTCATTGCTATTTTTAGTGAACTGGCTCTATCAAAGCTAGTGGAATATGTCTTCATGTGCTGCAATCACTTGACCTGATTGCAGTGTAGACATCCCCACATACATATACCCACACAAACATATGCACAAATGGATACGTCTTCAAACCCCATTTACCAGACAACTACTTTCAGCAACCTGCGGAAGATTGGCTTGGCATCGTTTATACTCATCTACCAGCACTGGCTGAAACTGCAGACATTAGACATTAATTCAATCCTTATGCAGTCTCCCTTCTCCCTCTCATATGCCCCATCCTTCTCCTGGGTCAATCAGATCCTCCTGCCCACTCTATTTTTTACTCCATTTCCAGACTCCCAAGAATTTCCTTTACCCACAATTCCTTTTTCCACATCCCTGGCAGATGTCTTCTGGAAGGGGCATTGGTAGAGGGGACCTTTTCACTGTGGTGCTGGTTAGGGATCCAGATCAGCACAGGTTAGCAGTACAGTCGTAGGTTTTGGCTGAACTTGAAAACAAGTTTTCTTTGCTAGTTTACGGTTATGAAGCATGTGCTGAAATGCTTTGCTGATTTGGGACCTAACCCAGAACTAGAACTCCTACTCTTTTACAGTGGTTGCAAGTGAGTCCTGTCCCATTGCCTGATGAGAGTTACAGTCATGCCCTCAAATGCAATTGCTATCGTGTGCGAGACAAGGGTCAGAGAGTCCTCTGAGTCATTGCTGGGGGAGGGCAAACAATGGGAAAATAAAACAACATTCCAAAATCATTCTGAAGGCAGGATGACCTGCCTGGCTAATGCACGAGCCCATTCTCACAGTAACCCTAATGGGATATGCACAGAGAGTTGTAAGGCAGGGTACTGGGAATTACCTGGGCTACAGTTAGCAGAGTTGCTTGGTTTGTATTTTCAGTCAGACCTTTCCTCAGCCATGGAACTAGCAGTTGCCTTGAGGAACTGAGTCTGTCTGGAGCAATTAGTGCTCCTGACCTACTTTTTCACTGATGGTAATGTTAACTCACTCCCTGAGCCCCAAACAACAGAAAAATCACCCTGGTAACATTTTTTATGACTAACAGTTCCTTCTGAGACCAGTCAATAACTACACAATGTAAGTTCCAGCAGACCCCTTTCCGAGCAGAACTTGCATATTACTAAGTGGAGCAGCTCAAAGGCAGGGTCATGTCTCCGTTGGGATGTTTTTGTGTATGTGGTTGGGGATGGGGGAAATGCCTTAATTTTTTCACCCCCCTTAAGTTCCCTCAATCTGTCCTCCTCCAACCTGCCCACCCCCATCTTTCAGACAGCTGCAGGCCTCAGTCTTATGTTAAATTTCAGAATACACCTTCGGGGACCCTCAGACGCCAATCAACGCTGCTGTAAATTCCTCCAGTTTCTCAGCAAGGCTGCTTCCTTCTGGGCAATCATTCCCTGAAAAATGTCATGAAAGGATCCAGTTTGGTGGTGGATCCAGAATGGGGAGCTCCACCCAAATCTGAAGCATCATCCCCGGCTCCCAAAGAACGTGCCTCCACCAAACTCCTCATGCTTGTGTAAGTGACACAGGATCCAGTCCCCCAGTGTGTGGAACACTTCTGGAGTTGGTACAACAAGAAGCATACATAGGGGAACCTGTATTCTCCTAGAAGTAGAACACACTCTAACCTCAGGGTGTATCTCAGAGGAAGCCAGTGTCAGTCTTGCAGCCTGATGGCTTGATAGACAATGACGGAATTGGAGCCGGTTGGAAAATTGTGACAATTTGGTGAAGGATTTTGAAAATTGTAGTGATTTTTTTTGACATTATGAAAATCCAAAATATTCCAGCCAGCTCTGGTCAGAATCTTGGAGTTCTCAGAACACGTGGCATGTCTGCTCTCCTGCCAGATACCCAAAGGCTTGTCAGGTGAGCCCCAAACACATCCCAGCAGCAGGGCAATAAAGACCAGACTTAATTCCTTCTCTGCACAGCATTCATGGCTGAGACACTCCATCAAGAGCAAAATACTTGTGCATTTAAAGACAAAATGAGGGGCCAGAGTGGGAAGGGCAAGTCCAGACCCAAGTGGCAAATTCAGCCCTGATGGCCCTCTCTCCATTTCAGTGAGGGATGAATGTGGGGCTCAAACACGTTTCCTGAAAAGCGAATCACCTTGCAGCCTAGGGGCAAAGCTGGGCTGCCAGCATTGCACTGGCATATGCACAAGGATAATGGTTCCTCGCCAGCATATCTCTCCCTCCCATTCTCTAGAACACCCATCTATCTAATATCTATCTAATCTATCTATGCCTTGCTCATCACAGCAGTATCTGAGCACCTCCTTCTCTGCCAGTAATCCTGATCTGCTGATAGCCACACAGCTAAGATCTGGCATCTAAAGACTCATGGAGGAGGTGGGAAGGTCCCGCTCAGATCCACCCTCCATTAGATGAGCCAAGCCATTCAAATGCTTCTGGAAGCCAAGCCAGTTGAGTCCAGCATTGATTTCAGAACGCACCAGTTCCTCAAGCCAAGAGAAAAGGATTCTCTGCATTTACGGTCATTGCTAGACCCCATGGACTATTTATTGCAGAGACCAGGCTTGGGCACTGAGTGTAGACTACTCATGGCTCAATTGTGAAAGAAATGTTCTATTTTGATCTGGGGAGATGAACCTGATTCACCCCCGCATGTTGTGCAATCACCAGGCTGCAAACACAGGAAGAAAGAAAAGTCAGAGCTGGCTTGGCTGGTCCAAGCTCCCCGCAACTAACCCAGCAAGGGTGCTCCCTGCAGCATTTCTACAGCCAGCCCAGAAGTTCAGGGGAAATTGGAGCTGAAGCTGAGGGAGAGCAAGAGGATTAAGGTCTTGTTTGGTAGTCAGTCTGAGGAGACACCAGCCCACAGGGCTGGGATTCCCCACCCAAGTCTTGACTGAACAGCAGGATGTTCAGGCAGCAGAGGGCTCAGCCAGAGCCCATTCATATGGCTTTCCAAAGGCAGCACAGTGAGCCAGAGGCATCCAGGAAAGGTGGGAATAAGGCTAAGGGCACCCACTGTCATTCCAGTGCAGAGGGCTGGGGTTTAGCCCTCTGCACTATAGGTAGGGATGACAACCCTCCAGGATTGGTCTGGAGTTTCCCAGAATCAGCATCAATCTGGGAGATTTTAACAGGCTATTTTAAGAAAATGACGTTATGTCATGTTGGAGGAAAAAATCTCCTGGAATAGCTTCAGTCAGAGTTGGCAACCCTAACCATAGGGTGCACTCAGGCACCCCTGATTGGCAGGATCCCATTGCCCACTTCTGAAATGCAGCTGCTTCGGAGGTGGAACTTGCACATTCTGCAGCAGACAGCAGCAGATCACAGCAGCTGCCTGAATTACATGCAGCCGCAAGGTGCATGAGCTTGGGGAGTGAGCCCAGGGCACAGTGATGGTGAAGAGACCCTGAGGTGTCAAAGACGGGAGCTCAGCTGCCCCTGAAATACAGATAATGGATCCAGGCCAGCACTGCGGGGTCTGGTGTGACTGGGGACCCCTTTCTCTCAGCACCACCTCCTGGCAGTGCCATACATCCTCTGTGCCCCTCAGCTTGGAGCATTCACAGAGACCGGCAGCCTGGTCCCCACACACCCTTCTTCATCCTTCGCCCCCCAGCTGCCACACCCTCCAGTCTGCCAAGAGCACATGTGGGTCTCATTCAGGGCCCTGCTCAGCTCGGGGCCTGCTCTGACTCACACTCATGCTGCAGTTCCCAGGAACCTCCTCACCCACTTGCCAGTGTGAGAGGCAGGAAAGGCAAAGCCCAGAGTGGGAGGTGACTGTGCAGCAAGGGTGTGGGGTGTTTCCCCTGCTCCCCAGGGGCAGAGTCAGTCATAGGAGAGCTGTTCCCCAGGGGACAGCATCTCATGACACCTGAGCCCACCCCGTTTTATAGAGCTGCACTTGGCAGGGGCCTCTGCCGCTGGGGCTCTGCCAGCCTTCCCACGACACAGGTCTTTCCTAATCTGTACTCAGTGGCAATGCCTTGGGAAGGGAAATAGCCCCAGCAACTTTCATGGCACTGTGCCTAGAAGGTCTGGGCAGCCTCAGTGCTGCTGCTGGGCATAGGGTGCCCTGGGGCACACAACAGTGAGCTGGCATCAGGCCAGCCACATCTGAGTGCCGTGTTCTACTTGGTGCACCAGGGAGCCAGGCAACCTGGGCTCCATCACAGTGTCTGGTCTCATACCTGGGACTCCATGACCCACATAACAAGTACTGGGTGCTCTGAGTAAGGGGCATAGCACCACGTTGGGAGCATCAGGCAAGCGGCACCCACAATAGCAATGTCCTGGCACACAACATCTATAATAGCTGGTGCTTAGGCACTGCAGGAGTGTGCAACAGAGAGCGCGAGCGAGAGCCAGTGAGCAAGAGCGCATACTACAGTGGGCAGAGCATATACAGCAGCGGTAGCAGGGACCTTGTCCACTGATGATGTCTCTGACTCCTTTTCTCAGTGTTCACGCTGATCATGCTCTCTCTTGTGCTGACTGGCTGTTCACTCCAGCCCCCTGTCAGTCTTCACTGCAACCCCACTCCACTGCCCTACTCCTCCCTGTCCCCTCTCCCCTTTGCTCCCTCCCTTAAGTGTCACCGCTCCCTCCTGCCTGGTTTGCAATCCCCTTCCATAAACCTCACAAACAAACAAACAAACCAAGACACATTCTGAGAAACATGGTGACATGAAGACAATGTTCGCTCACTCTGGGTGGGTGTCTTATCCCTCCCTCCCAGCCTGGGTCTGGGGATGTCTGCACTGCACACACAGATAAGATTGCAGCTCAGATAGAGATATCCACGGTAGCTTTAATCGAGCTAGTGTGGCTAAAAATCGCAATGAAGATGCCATGGCACGGACATCAGCATGGGCTGTACAAGCTGCTTGGAACCCTGGATCCATACCAGCCAGTGTCCATGTTGCTCCTTTACTCCAATTTTAGGCACTGCTGTAGTGCTCCAGTGAAGACAGTACCTACGCCCAGGGGAAGGGTTCTCCCATCGGTCTAGGTACTCCACCTCCCTGAGAGGCAGTGGCTAGGTTGAGAGGAGAATTCTCCCATCAAATTAGCACTGTCAACACCGAGGGTTAGGTTGGTTCAACTGTGTTGCTCAGAGGTGTGGATTTTTCACACCCCTAAGCGACATATACACCAACCTAATTTCCTGGGGTAGGCCAGGCCCAGGTAGATTACAGCTGCAATCGCACCTCCAGCTGCAGTGTAGATGGCCTCTTAGACTGTAAACTCTTCCAGACTGGGAGTCTCTCTCTCAGGCCTGGTTTACATTAGAAAATTAAGTTGGCTTAACTACATTGCTCAGGGGTGTGAAAAATACACACCCCTGAGCAGCATAGTTAAGTTGACCTAACCCCCAGTGTAGAAGAATTCTTCCATCAATGTAGCTACTGCCTCATGAGGAGATGGGTTACTTACGCCAACTAGCGAACCCCTCCAATTGGCATAGGTTGGATCTGCACTGAAGCGCCACAGCGGTGCAGCTGTAGCATTTCAAGTGCAGATAAACCCTCACTCTGTGGTCATGTCTTCACTACAGCTGAGAGATGTAGTTACCAGCTTAGGCAGATGAACACACCTAGCTCTGCTTGAGCAGGCAGGCTGAACATAACACTGTGGCCGCGGCGGCATTGACTACAGCTTGGGCTAGATGCCCTTAGTACTACACCAGCTGAGATCCTAGGTATGTTGTGGGGGCGGCTAGCCCAAGCTACCACCCATGCCGTACTACACTGCTATTTTTAGCACACTAGCTGGAGCAGAGTTAGTGCATGTATATCTACCTGAGCTGGGAATTCACCTCCCAACTACAGCGTAGCCGTACCCTGTGTGAGGATCTGTGGTGCTCAGCATAACAGGGTCCTAATCTCACTTGGGATCTCTAGGTGCTACTGTAACACAAACAATAAATAATACAAATATTCAAGTTGTTTCGTTTCTTAGTCTAAAAAAAATGGCCTGGCAGTTTTTGAGGAGCTCTAGCCCCTCCAGGGTTTGCAGCAAGAACTTGAAATCTACCGGTGGCATAGTTCTGAGGTCAGAGGGATGTCTTTTATTGTCCTCATGGAAATCTGTTCAGATTTGGCTGTATTACCAAGTGCTGAAAATCTTCTGCTCAGCATAGCTTGCTAGAGGCTTGTGGCTAAAGCTGAATATTCCCTCTGGACTGAGCATGCCCCCATTATCACTCTGCATCATGCACATACAACTTAACATCTAGACAAGACTTGGCCACAAGGGAGAAGAATGCTGCTCCTCACAGCAGCTGTTGGACTGCAATATAAAATCACAGCACAGTGGAACCAGACACCAGTGAAAATAACCAAGATGGCAAGTCTCTCTTCTGATGGACATCAGAGGGGATCCTGATTCATGTCCTCTGCTCCTGTCAAAATGATCTGCTCTTGTTCAGTATCTGTGGTTTTTGTCTGTCCCAAACTCTAGCATCATGTCTGTGGGAGTCACTGAACTCAGCAGGATGTGCTAGAGATACCTGGGGGCCCACTTAATGTTTGCTGCTGGGCCTTGCTGGCCACTCAGTCAGTTATTTGTAAGAGAAGGAAAATCGTGTGCACCCCCGTGTTTGATCCCTGCTAGGTCTGAGAGGCCTGGAACCTTGGAACCCCGTGCAACTGGGCTCCGAGGAGGCATGGCACGATCTCTTCCTCAATACAGGCTTTTGTAAATTATTTTCACAAAACAGGCTGTAATTTGGAATGTTCGGGAACCAAGTCTGTTCCCATCCCCTGACAAGGAGGCACGCACAGCACCCTACCCCTTGTGGCAGGCAGGGCCATTACACACACAGTGAGATACGGCACGGATGTCACCCAGGGTGGCAGCAGGGAGCACAGTCAGGAATTGGAGAAGTTACCTCAGTTCATATAATTCCCTCAGGGGGCATCTCCCTCTTTCTCTTGGGAGCCACCCTTTTCCCCAGGGGAAGAGGAACCCCCTTTTCTCTTCAGATAGGATTGGATGTTTTGGATGGTGCAGCCCACATTGGGGTCAGGTTTCTGGGGTGGCTTACGATCCATTCCCAAGACATGGTTACTTTTCCCAGGCAGCGGCGGGGCTGGCTGATCTACCAGACAGGTGGGCGGCAGGGTGAGTTGCTGACATGGGCACAGAAGTGTTTGATGCATTTTATTGCTGATGTGTGATATGGGAAAAGCCGGAGCAGCGACTCACACCCTGCATTGGGCAATGTTCAGCCAGCTGGGCTGGGAAAGTTGCTCTCTTGCCCCAGAGCAGGGATTCAGGGCAGCACTCTCGGGGACAGCAGCATTCGGATAATGGAGACAACGACCCCGGCACATAGGGTTAATGGGCATTAGGGGACCATGGGAACAGGCAGCTCTAGAGGCTACAGAAGCCCAGTCCAGGCCTTCACGTTTTTAATCTCATTCCACAGATGATACCAGCTCTCCTAGCATTGCGCTGGAGTACTGGGGATCGGCACTGACTGTGAGAAGACTGTGCTCTCCACTGAGCCCCCAGCCCACTACCTTCAGCCAGGAGCGGCGCCAGGGTTTTTGCCGCCCTAGGCAGCAGTGCTCCTCCTCTGAACATTGGGCGGCGGGGGTCCTTCTGCTCCGCGTCTTCGGGGCACTTCGGTGGTGGGTCCCGGAGCGAGTGAAGGACCCGCCACCGAATTTTCGTTGAAGACCCGGAGCGGAAGGACCCCCCGCCGCCAAATTTCCGCTGAGGACGGCAAAATGCTGCCCCACAAATCCTGCCGCCCTAGGTGACCGCCTAGGGTCGCCTTTTGGAAGTGCCGGCCCTGCCTTCAGCACAGCTCCTCTAGCACCACATTGGGGCATTAGGGCTAGCACTGAGTCTGAAGGGAAAGCACTCTCTACAGCAGTGGTTCTCAACCTTTTTTCATTTGTGGACCCCTAAACACTTTCAAATGGAGGTGCAGACCCTTTGGAAATCGACTGTGTATATATAGTGGAGTTCTGTTCACTCTGGTTTCAGTCTAAGTCTTTTGCAGACCCCTTAGACCAATGGCTTCCAACCTTTCCAGACGACTGGACCCCTTTCAGGAGTCTGATTTGTCTTGCGTACCCCACTTTTCACCTCACTTAAAAACTACTTGCTTACAAAATCAGACATAAAAATACAAAAGTGTCACAGCCACACTCGTACTGAAAAATGGCTTGCTTTCTCATTTTTACCATATAATTATAAAATAACTAAATTGGAATATAAATATTGTACTTACATTTTGGTATATAGATCAGTATAAACTTTTAGTTTGTCCTGACTTCGCTAGTGTTTTTCATGTAGACTGTTGTAAAACAAGGCAAATATCTAGATGAGTTGATGTACCCCTTGGAAGACCTCTGTGTACCCCCAGAGGTACACGTGGCCCTGATTGAGAACCACTGCCTTAGACATAGTGGGTCCAGGGACCACAGTTTGAGAACCAGTGCGTTACAGAGGTTCCCACCAGTTCTTGCAGCACAGTGCCCCCTAGAGACATGTTGGAGCACTAGGGCCAGCATTGACTCAGAAGAGAACCCACCCCCTACTGAGATCCCCAGGCTAATTCCTGCAGCACTCAAGAGTTTTTCTTAGCAGGTTAACTCTCCCTAATCTGGGAGAGCTAATGTCAGCTCAGCAGATGGTGCCATCCAGCCACAGCAATAGCTAAATTCAGTTGGAACAAGTAGAGGCTTCCATTCTACTTATCACTATGTGGCTGGTGTCCAAGTTAAATGGGAGCAAGGTCCATTGTGACTTTTTCTTTTAATAAACTCACCAGGCTCAGATAGTGCAGCCATTGGGGTCCATGTAACTATTGAAATAAATTAAACACGTAAGTAAAAGCCATTCAGAATTCAAATGAGACTCTTGGAACTACACTAGGCAACAGAATATAAGGACCAATCTTGCACAGATGAGCTAGATCCATTCTCTCATAATAGAACTTTCTATCTCATCTTCCCAGGGCCCTGATCCTGCATTGTGTGTGGGCACAATCCTCTGTGTGGATTCAACTGCAACACTGGAGCTTAAGATTCATAGCTCCAAAATGTCAGCAACATTAACTAGGATCAGCCAAAGTATTTTCCCAAGAGCCCAAATTACTTGTGGTTGTGTTTTTTAAATTAAATGCCACTCAAGAGCACAGAATATTTTTAAATAGCCAGTATTTTAATAGGACCTACAAAAATACCTGTCATTCCCTTTGCTCACCCTGAAGCTGCAGTTACATTAAAGAGGAACCATCAAGTTAAAAAAAAAAAATCACACTTCTGTCTGAAATATTTTAACCTATTATTCTTAGAAGCAAGCCCTCAGACTGCACAACCCCAAAACCAATTAGAGGAAAAGAAATATTTTTGTCAGTCTGTTTACTGCAGGCTTGGCAGCCCCTGGGCGGAGTCAGTCTCACTCTTTCCCTTCTAGAGACAGCTTCCCGTCTAGCTTGTGTGGGTCTTTCACATAACCACAAGGGAGAGAAAAACATTTGTTTTAAAAACAGGAAAATGTGATTGTAAAACCACAACAATGGGCTGGGGAAGGACATGGAGCTGCTCTGAGGCAGAGCTCAGCGTTTGAAACTGACTTGGCTGCAAGTTGAAAATTGGCGGCTTGCCTCTTTAGGCCATCTCTAGATACCTAGGTTGAGCTCCCCCTGCTGACTGCAGAAGCAGTTGTAGAAACCCCCATCTCCAATGCTTAGCTGGGTTCTGCATCCTGAATCTACAGCCCCAGTTACACTAGCAAACCCTCTGGACTGCCTGAAGCCACAAGGAACAGGGAGATTTGTGATTTCAGTGACTATGGAGTGAGCTCCTTACCAATATGATTTGCTCATCAGGCCATAAATCATTTTAAATGGGGCATTTGTGTGGATTCTTGAGCATTTATCACCAAAAGCCATTTAATAATGAACACTGTACACTCAGAACAGCAGTTCCAACATGGGGAATCTGCGCTGAAAGCCTTCAATGACACACACGCTTATTGTCCTCCACAAACCCGCTGCTTGCTACTCTAATCACAGAAACTCAGATGGAACGACTTCCTGGAAAGACTGTGCAGGACCACAGGATATGTTGCAAATGTCACCACCTGAGTGACTGGAAATTGTTTATTTCCTTTGAAAATACCAACCGGGTTTGCGTCCAGATAAAGAAATAATTGCCGGCAATTTTCTTCATAAACAAAAACAAACCTGAGAGGAACAAAAGCCTCTGGCAGCCGCTGGGGATGGTGTGCCCCTACCATTGGGAGCTGCCAGGCAGCTTGGCGTCTGCAGTGCTACAAATCCTCGCCTCACAGGCTGATTCCTCTGGCCTGCAACATTCCAGTGTCTACAACTGGGTCCTGAGCCCAAGCTGCCGTGGGATCATCCCAGAGGAGCTGTCATTCTCTGCAGCAAATAAAACAGCTCTCGTTCATGTCGCACTCCCCATCAGTACTGGCCAATGATCCAACCAGCAGACCAAATTCGGTGATGAATCCTGGTCATGTGCCAACTGAGGCACATTGTCAATATGCTAAGAAGATCAGCGACACGCTGCTCTGCTTTAAGCAACTTCTGTAAATAATTCCTTTAAAAAAAATCGGATTGGGCAGCAATATGTTCAAATTTCAGGTTTAAAGACTGCCCAGGACATCAGAGGTTAGCTGCTTAGGGTATTTCTCCTATTAACATTACCATGTGAGTATGGGTGCCACTCGAACCCACCACACTCCAGGGGCCAAACTGTGGGGATTGTTTTGCCTTCAGCACTCTCTCCTTGTGCTGGCATGAAAACAATTCAGAAACTGCCTCCTGGACCAAACCCTTCTCTGTTCCTGCTCCTGGATTGCTGTCCCTACGGGTCCTGCAGAAGAAGAGGAAGCCAAGTGCTTCCTCCTCCTGGTGGGAGGCAGAGAAGGGTAAGAGAACTGGGGGGGGGGGGGGAAGGAGACACAGAAAGCCCAGTGCTGACATTACAGTTCTCCTGCAGTCCCTACGCTCAGCAGATGGCCCTAGCCTGATGATCTCTGGGGCAGCAAAAGTCCTAATCTTTCAACAGTCTGTTGGGCAAAAGGTCTGCAAGAGAGAGACCCACAGAATGTCCTGGGAGAATAGTACACTGAGGTGAGATCTACTATTGATATTTCTGCACACATGCCAACCCTTCTTACTGAACAGGACTTCATATCCCTCCCTATGAGATGGGCAAGCATTAATCCCCTCTTTTACAGGTAAGGCAGAGCAGAGAATAGAACTCGAGACTTTAATATGGCAAATGCACCTCCTCAGCCCTTCGGGGCTTGTCTGCACACAGAAGTTGCTCTGTTTTAACATATCAGTTGAGTTAAACTGATGCAACTTTTGTGCAAGGACTCTCTTATATCAATTTAAAATTGATGGTATCAGTTTAGCTTAAATTGGCACAAGCGAAGCCAAGATGAGCCATGCTTAAAGCAATGTGGGTCCACACATGAGGTTGCACCAGTTCCAATTCAACTTAATTGGTATAAAAATCACACCTAGTTCTATCGATGCAGATCAGGCCTCCAAAAACTTGCTTGTCCTGTCTATAGTCACTGCTGTCAACACTAAGGCCTAAATGTAAAATGTTTAGGGGTAAAATTATGTGGTTAGGGGCATGGCTTTTTTACCAGAATAGTTATGTTGGTACAACCCTTGTGCAGACGCAATTATACCGAGACAAATATGCCTTATACTGGTATGTTATTCTCCTTCCTGTATAGGAACAGCTATCCCAATAGAAAACACCTTCATACTGATATAACTGCATCCACTCTCAAGGGGTTATACTGAAATAGGTAAAGCAGTACAACTTTATAGTGCAGACAAGTCCTTAACCATAGTCCTATCCCAGAACTGGGAATAGAACCCAGGAATCCTGACACCCAACACTCTGCTGCTGGCAAAGTGTGTATCATGCCCCATTCCAGTGGGTTGGGCACACAGAGGCTAACAGCCTACTTATGTCTTTGTCTCAAGGGGTCGAGGTTTGTACTATGGATCTGGGTTCAGATCCTGATGATGATCCTTGCAGGAGTAAAATAGTCTGTGATCATGTAATTAAAAGCTACATCATAATGGATCCGTAGAAGGTGGCTGCAGTAAAGTATCATGGTGGATAATGAACTGAACAATGATGTGCCTAGGAGAGCAAACACAATACTTGGATGTGTAAACAGGAATATCAAGCATAGCATGGGTATTACTTCTGCATATAGTACTAGTGAGACCATGCATTTGTGACGCTGGCAGACACGGTACCAGCTCATGCCAAGGCCCAGACCTCACTGAACACTGACAAATGCATAGCTGGAAACCAGTCTAGCTCACATGTGTGTTAGCATTATTAGAATAGATGTTAAGTTGATACATTTGTTTAGTATTTAGATTGATGAAATGCTTGTAGGACACTGAATGTATTGATCTCACTTATAACCTTTGTAGCCCATTGTATAAAGTTATACTGAGTGTTTGCAGTGTAAATCTGTGCAACAAATCAAACAGGAGAGAAGCCTTCTCTAATACAAATACTGGCTTCCTACAGAAGATGTTAGGTCCTGCCCAATGAGAAGGCCTTTGAAACCAAACAAGTCATTGAGAGACATCAAAGAACACGCACAATTATTTCAAATTTGGTGACAATATATACCTCCAGACCAGTGGCACCGCTATGGGCACCCGCATGGCCCCACAATATGCAAACATTTTTATGGCTGACCTGGAACAATGCTTCCTCAGCTCTCGTCCACTCACGCCCCTTCTCTACCTACGCTACATTGATGACATCTTCATCATCTGGACCCATGGGAAGGAGACTCTGGAAGAATTCCATCATGATTTCAACAGCTTCCACCCCACCATCAACCTCAGCCTGGACCAATCTACACGGGAGGTCCACTTCCTAGACACCACGGTACAAATAAGTGATGGTCACGTTACCACCACCCTATACCGAAAACCCACCAACCGCTATGCCTACCTTCATGCCTCCAGCTTCCATCCTGGACACACCACACGATCCATCGTCTACAGCCAAGTGCTGAGGTATAACCGCATTTGCTCCAACCCCTCAGACAGAGACCAACTCCTACAAGATCTTCACCAAGCATTCTCAAAACTACAATACCCGCACGAGGAAATAAGGAACCAAATCAACAGAGCCAGATGTGTACCCAGAAGCCTCCTGCTGCAAGACAAGCCCAAGAAAGAAACCAACTGGCCATCACCTACAGTCCTCAGCTAAAACCTCTCCAACGCATCATCAGTGATCTACAACCCATCCTGGACAATGACCCCTTGCTTTCACAGGCCTTGGGAGGCAGGCCAGTCCTCGCCCACAGACAACCCGCCAACCTTAAGCATATTCTCACCAACAACCACACACCGCACCATAGTAACTCTAACTCAGGAACCAATCCACGCAACAAACCTCAATGCCAACTCTGCCCACATATTTACACCAGCGACACCATCAGAGGACCTCACCAGATCAGACACAACATCACCGGTTCATTCACCTGCACGTCCACCAATGTAATATACGCCATCATGTGCCAGCAATGCCCCTCTGCTATGTACATCGGCCAAACTGGACAATCCCTACGGAAAAGGATTAATGGACACAAGTCAGATATTAGGGGCTGGTCTACACTGGGGGGGGGGATCGATCTAAGATACGCAACTTCAGCTACGCGAATAGCGTAGCTGAAGTCGAAGTATCTTAGATCGAATTACCTGGGGTCCACACGGCGCGGGATCGACAGCCGCGGCCCCCCCCCGTCGACTGCGCTACCACCGCTCGCTCTGGTGGAGTTCCGGAGTCGACGGTGAGCGCGTTCGGGGATCGATATATCGCATCTTAACGAGACGCGATATATCGATCCCGGATAAATCGATTGCTACCCGCCGATACGGCAGGTAGTGAAGACGTACCCTAGGAATGGCAATATACAAAAACCTGTAGGAGAACACTTCAACTTCTCTGGACACACAATAGCAGATTTAAAGGTAGCCATCCTGCAGCAAAAAAACTTCAGGACCAGACTCCAAAGAGAAACTGCTGAACTTCAGTTCATTTGCAAATTTGACACCATCAGCTCAGGATTAAACAAAGACTGTGAATGGCTAGCCAATTACAAAAGCAGTTTCTCCTCCCTTGGTGTTCACACCTCAACTGCTAGAAGAGGGCCTCATCCTCCCTGATTGAACTGACCTCGTTATCTCCAGACTGATTCTGGCCTGCATATTTATACCTGCCTCTGGAAATTTCCACCACATGCATCTGACAAAGTGAGTATTCACCCACGAAAGCTTATGCTCCAATATGTCTGTTAGTCTATAAGGTGCCACAGGACTCTTTGTTGCTTTTTACAGATCCAGACTAACACGGCTACCCCTCTGATCAAAGAACAAAGACTTTGTTAATTGTATTCCTCTTCCTGTCCAGTTCATGCACAGGTCTTCCTGTCCAGGAAGAGGAGACCTGTGCATGAACTTGTCCCATCAGCTTGGACTCTGGGGAGAAAGGTATAAAAATCCATGACAAGGACAAACTAGATTCTTTTTGCTGCTTGGACTCTAAAGGGACAAGAACCACTAAGCATAACCAAAGACACCCCCCCTCGCCCCCTGCTGTTTTGCCTAGGTTACCCCTAAAGAGCATATGGAATTTTGCTTACTATAGAAGTTTCTATCACTTTTTGAAACCTAAGGCTGTATCTCATTTGTGTGTGTATGTTTACCTGGTTTAACCTTGTAAATACAGTAGAACCTCAGAGTTACAAACACCTCGGGAACGGAGGTTGTTCATAACTCTGAAATGTTCGTAACTCTGAACAAAACGTTATGGCTGTTCTTTAAAAAGTTTGCAACTGAACATTGACTTAATACAGCTTTGAAACTTTACTATGCAGCAGAAAAATGCTGCTTTCCCTTTATTTTAATAGTTTATGTTTATCACAGTACTGTACTGTATTTGCTTTTTTTCTCTCTCTCTCTGCTGCTGCCTGATTGAATACTTCCAGTTCCAAATGAGGTGTGTGGTTGACTGGTCAGTTCGTAACTCTGGTGTTCATAACTCTGAGGTTCTACTGTAACTCACTTCTTTTTCCTAGTTAATAAATCTTTAGATAGTTTATTATAGGATTGGCTACAAACATTGTCTTTGGTTTGAGGTCTGAAGTACAGTTGACCTGGGGTAAGTAACTGGTCCTTTGGGACTGAGAGTAAACAGAATATTGTTGTGATTTTTGGTGTAAGGGACCATCTATCATAAAGACAAGCTTGCTTGGGTGGCAAGATAGATCGGAGTGCCCAAGGGGACTGTCTGTGATACCATGTTAAGGCTGTTACAATGTTTTAGGAGTTCATACTTGTTACTTGGTTGGTGAAATCTAATTATAGAACATACAACCAGTTTGGAGTTTGTGCCCTGTTCCTAGACAGTCTGCCTTGAAGTTAGCACTCACGGTCGCAAGCCTCTCCAGACAGCTTGACAGCTGGCATACTGCATCCAGGTCTGGTGTGTTGACAAACTGGAAAGGGATCAGAGAAGGGCTACAAGAACAAGTCAAAGTCTAGAAAACCTGCCTCCCAGAGAGAGATTAAAATAGCTCAATCTATGTAGTTTATCCAAGAGCAGAATTGATTTGATCATGGTCTATAAATACCTACATGGGGAGAAGATTTCTGACTGCAGAGGGCTCAATGTCTGGCCTCAACTTCCAGATAAATTCAGACTAGAAATAGGACACCTGTTTTTAACAATATGGGTAACTGACCATTGGAACAACTTATCTAGGAGTGCGGTGGATTCTCCATCTCTTGGTGTCTTTGAATCAAGAGTGGATGTCTTTTTAAAAGCTATGCTCTAGCTCAATCAGATGTCATGGTTTTGATACAGAAATTAGTGGGTGAGGTTCTCTAGCCTGGGTTGTGCAAGAGGTCAGACAAGAAGTTCATAACGGTCCCTTGTGGCCTTAAATCTATAAATCTTTGATTAATTTTGGCATTTCCTAATTTTGGAATGCTTGACTTTGCAAATAATGGTCTTTTAAGATATCTCTAGATAGACAGATAGATAGAAAACAAACAAACCAAAAAGAACGTAAAGGGGGACACAGAGTCTGGAATAGACAGACATAGATTGGGACAGAGGGACAGGGAGTATTGGGGAGAGGGCTGGACACAGCGTACTGAGTACAGATTACAACATGTGGACAAAGCTGTGGCCTACCATAGGAAGAACACAAAGCACTATACATAAGTTGTGGCATGCACAGGCATAGTCATGCACACACGCATGTACACAGGCAGATGCACATATGCTTCCCTTTGGGTATGTCTACACTGCGAGTGAAGGTGGGATTGTGGCGGGGGTAGACATATCCACGCTAACTTTAATCTAGCTAGCATTGGTATCAAGAGTGGTGAAGCTGTGGTGGCTTGAACTTCAGCACAGGCCAGCTGCCCCAGTAGCTACACAGGGTCCCTGGTGAACCTGTACTGAGGTGGCTGGCCTGTGCTGAAGCCCACACTGCCACGTCTTCACCATTTTTTACCTGTGTGAGCTAGATTAAAGTTAGTACAGCTACCCTCATTCCAATCACACCTGCACATGCAGGGCAGACATACCCTTTGTCCACACAAAACTTTGGGTTCCAAAACAACGTCACTATACAGCTGTCATGCCCCAACCCTGCTCCAGTTTTGGGGTTTGAACCTATGGACGAACATACAATGACACAGATATCCCCTCCTCGAGAATACAGATGCACACACTCAGAGACACCCCACACTGACACACATGCATCCACGTGGACCAACATGTTAACCACACACATGGACAAGTATGTATGGATGCATGCACATAGAAGCAGAAATACACAGAGCAATGTACACCTGCTCAGAGAGGTCCATGCACACAAAAAGGACCCAACACACACACACACAAAAATACACCCACAAGGTGTGTTCCCCAGCTCTAGAGGCTCCCTCTGTGCTGGGAAAACCCACGCGCTGGTTCTCACCTTCATAGGATATACACTCAGCTCAGCAAAGCAAAGCAAACTACTCCCTGTGCCAAGTGGGTGCACCTGTGTGGGGTGCCAGCCTGCCTGTCCCCCGGTGCACCATCCCCCAGAAGAGGCAGGTTGCCCTGACAAAAGCTGGATTGTTTCCCTTCTCTTTAAAAGAGACACAGAAAACACATCAGAAATTAATGCGTTGGTAAATCTCTCCACCAAGAGAGCTTGGATGTCAGTCCCCACCCCATCCCAGCAGACTGGGGCTGGGGCCTGCGTGTTAACACTCAGCTCCCCGTGACAATCACCAGTGGCTTCTCAGCAGCGAAGGCTGGTGGTGCAGAAGGAATTATGTTACGCCAAGAACTCACTGAGACAGACCTGGAAAATAGACACCTCAGTTAGTCCCAGACGCTTCATTTTCAGCTACAGCTGCTCTTAGGAGAGGAACCAAAGTAGGCCTGGAAGCCTGGAGGGGCTTAATGCCTTTCTCCGGCTCTCTGCTGTTCTCAGCCGGGCAGACTCCAGAAAACAGTAGTCACCATTGTAGTGATGCTGCTGCCCTGGGTGAGGCTGCCCCCTGTTGGGGCCTTGCCCTCTAGGAGAGGCATTTTGAGACATCCCTCAGCCATGATGTAGGGAACCTGCTGGCTCACTGATACCGTCAGCAATCTCTTGGAGTTTGAGGATGATTGTCTTCTATAAAACACTGACAATGATTATCACTGCTACCACCCACTTCAGCATCTCGCCGGTACAGGGCTCCTTAATGCCTCCAGCACAGGAAAGGGAAGTACTTACTGAGGCCAGAGGCCTCTCAGTGGCAGGAGCTGCAGGCCAGAGGCCACAGCCTGGGTCTCCGGCTGGAGAGCCTGAGAGAAAGTCAGAAAGTTGCCCTGCTACTGGCCAGGGCCAGCAGTACCTGCAGCAAGAGGGCACAGAGGTGTAGCATCCCCGAAGGATAATAGGGCTACATTGGGTCTCTGGTACCTTCACAGCCTGGGGCTGGGCTAGGAAAAGCATGAGTTGCTACAACATGAACTAAAGAACCAGGCTCGCAAGCTGGGGCTGTAACAGACTCATATAATCTATATGTCAGCACAGAGGAGGGCCCTATAAAATACACTCACCAGTCCTTCACATTTTTATGGTGAGACCCTGCGGCCCCAGTGAAGGAATCCTCAGGTTTACACAGTGTGATTGTCTGGGGGATAGAGCCTGCAGAGACCAGCACTGGAAGCCCGAAAGCACTTCCTGTGAGCTTGTGGCACAACCAGCGTGCTACCAGACATCAGGTGCTGCTACCATGGCACTCACAGCCACTCCTTGCACTGAGATCAATTACAGTATTACTTTCATCTGGGGATCTCACAGTACTGTATGATTTATAGAGTTCAGGGACAAAAGGGACAATTGTGATAATCTAGTTGGACCTCCTGTATAATACAAGCTAGAGAACTTCCCCAAAATAATCCCTGGAGCAGATCTTTTAGAGAAACTCCATACTGGATTTAAAAATGGTCAGTGATGGAGAATCCACCACAACCCTTGGTGAATTGTTCCAGTGGTTAATTACTCTCACTGTTAAAAACTTTTTACCTATTTCCAGTCTGAATTTGTCTAGCTTCGGCTTCCAGCCCTTGGATAGTTAGACCTTTCTCTGCTAAACTGAAGAGCCCATTATTAAATATTTGTTCCTGTTACAGAATGCACCCAGTATTCATACCCTACAAAAATTATTAGTTTGTTCAAAGTATGCCTTGTGAGGTATCATTTGAAAGCTCATAATTTGCTGGTCATCATTGCCCTAATAAAATGTGTGTGGCCACATTGTATGTGAAGTTATAAGATACCTCTGTATGTTATTGACACATGTCCCAAATCCCACAGCCCTGCCCAAAGAAAAGTTCGCCAACAAGCCTGTCTCAAACAAAGGAATGTTTGCGCCACTTAATTTGCATCAAGCAGGAAGGGAAACAAAGGAAGTTCAAACAGGTGAGGAAAAAGCATCAGGGAACATCCTTCCACATAGACATTTTGTCTCCTGGTACCCAGCTGCAAATGTTTTTCAAGAGGGGGACTAAAACTATAAAAAGGCGAAGCAAACACGCCACGGCAACCCTCTCTCTCCTGGCCCACCACATTCATGGCACCTGAAGAGACAAAAGAAGCATTCATGGGATTCTGGGAGAAGGAATCCTGACCTAAGAAGTTTGGTCAGTAAGGCTGCTGAAAGCACGTGGTGAGAAAACTTTGCTTTGAATTTAACAGTTTGTTAAGTTAGGCACCAGTTGCATTTTATCTTTATTTTTCTTGTAATCATTTCTGACTTTTATGCCTCATTACTTGTATTCACTTAAAATGTCTCTCTTTCTAGTTAATAAGCTTGTTTTAATGTTTTATCTAATTCAGTGTGTTTAAATTGAAGTGTCTAGGAAACTCAAGTTGTGTTCATAGTATTCGTTTTAAAGAAATAACAGACTTAATATAACTTGTATTGTCCAAGAGAGGGCTGGGCAATACAGGACATACATTTCTGGGGGACAGTGTAAAACTGGGGTGTGTGTTGGGTCCCCTGCAATATAAGCAACTCTAGTGAAAGCCAGAATGTAACCCAAGTGTGGCTGGCAGGCTGCAGTTACACATAGACACTCTGGGTAGTCTGCATGCTGGAAGGCTGTTTGTGAGAAGACCAGGTAGGAGCTACTTCAGGAAGGCATTGTAAGGCACCCAAGGTTTCAGGTCAGGGGTGACACAGCTGCTCATTAGTTTAGATCAGGGGTCGGCAACCTTTCAGAAGTGGTGTGCCGAGTCTTCATTTATTCACTCTGATTTAAGGTTTCGCGTGCCAGTCATACACTTTAATGTTTTTAGAAGGTCTCTTTCTATAAGTCTATAATATATAACTAAACAATTGTATGTAAAGTAAATAAGGTTTTTAAAATGTTTAAGAAGCTTCATTTAAAATTAAATTAAAATGCAGAGCCCCCCGGACTGGTGGCCAGGACCCGGGCAGTGTGAGTGCCACTGAAAATCAGCTCGCGTGCCGCCTTCGGCACGCGTGCCATAGGTTGCCTACCCCTGGTTTAGATTGTATCCTGGTATGTCACAGTGCACCATGTAGATACTTATACAGTGTAATTAATTCACCCCTTAACCTTCTCTTTGTTAAGCTAAATATATAAACTTAAAGAGCTCAATCACTATAAGGCATGTTTTCCAATACTTTAATCAGTCTTCTCTGAGTCCTCTCCAATTTATCAACATCATGCTTGAATTGTGGGAACCAGAACTGGACACAGTATTTCAGCAACAGCTACTAGTGCCAAATATAGAGATAAAACAGCCTTTCTACTCCTACTTGAGAATTATGCATCCCGGGATTGCATTTGCTCTTTTGGCCACAGCATCTCACTGGGAGCTCTTGTTTGGCTGATTATCCACCATGACCCTCAAATCTTTTTCAGAGTCACTGCTTCCCAGATAGAGACCCCCATTCAGTAAGTATGCCTGTATTTTTGGTTCTTAGCTGTATACATTTACATTTAGCCATATTCAAATGCATATTGTTTGCTTGCACCCACTTTACCAAACGATTTAGATCGCTCTGAATTAGTGACCTGTCCTCTTCATTATTTACCACCTTCCCAATTTCTGTGTTATCTGCAAACTTTATCAGTGATGATTTTATGTCTTCTTCCAGATCTTTGATAAAAATGCAAAATAGTGTAGGGGCAAGAACCATCCCTGTGAATCCCACTAGAAACACACCCGCTTGATGATGATTCCCCATTTACAATTACTTTTTGAGACCTAACAGTTAGCTAGTTCTTAATCCATTAATGTGTGCCATGTTAAATATATATCTTTTTATAGTTTTGTAAAATCAATATGTTGTTCAATACTGAGTCAAATGCCTTACAGAAGTCTAAGTCTATTATGTCAACACTATTATGCTATCAACCAAATTTATAATCTCATAAAAATAAAGACGAGATCTATTTTCTATAAATCCATGTTGATTTGCATTAATTACATTACCCTCCTTTAATTCTTATCAATTGAGTCCCATCCTAGTCCAGGACAAAGTAGTCTGAAGTAGGATCTACCCACTAAAATGCACCTAATGCTAATGTTGTTAGCAGTTGCTGCTCCTAACACAACTCTTTGGCTGAAAGCAAGAGAAACCTGCCATAAACCCAGTGATGAGCTCCCAAAATCCTAAGAACTGGTTCCCTACGGGTCCTCGGCAGCACTTTGGCGGCGGGGGGGGTCTTCACTGGCTCCGGGTTTTTGGCGGCATTTCGGTGACAGGTACTTCACCCAGTGAAGACCCCCTGCCGAAGTGCCGCCGAAGACCCGGTAGGGAACTGTGCGGTGAGTACAAGCCCCACATGCCTGTCTCCCCCCCCCCCACCCAACCCCAACCCACGTCCTGCCCCCCTCAGAACCCGCAACCCATCAACCCCCCCCCGCTCCTTGTCCCCTGACCACCCCCTCCTGAGACCCCCCCACCCTAACTGCCCCCCAGAACCCCACCCCCTACGCAACTCGCCCCGTTCCCTGTCCCCTGACTGCCCCGACCCCATCCACCACCACCCCGACAGACCCCCGGAACTCCCACGCCTACCCAACCCTTCCCCATCCCCTGACCGCGCCCCCCCCCAGAGCCTCTGCCCCCTCCAACCGCTCCCTGCCCCTTATCCAACCCCTCCTCCCAGCCCCGGCCCAGCCCCCTTACCATGCTACTGTGTAAGGATGCTGCGCGGCCGCTGGAGCTCGCAGCCCCACCCCCTTACCATGCTGCTCAAAGCGGCAAGAGCTGCCCAGCGCACTGGCGCCGGCAGCGCGCGCCGCACTGGTGCTCTGCGAGAGGGCGGGGGGGAAGCGGGGGAGGGGCCGGGGGAGCCTCCCCAGCTGGGAGCTCAGGCGGGCCGGGCAGGATGATCCCGCAGGCCGGCTGTGGTCTGCAGACCGGAGTTTGCCCATCCGCCCGCCCCTTTAGGAACCGGTTCTGCACCGGCTTCTAAATTTAACAACAGCTCCAGCTGACCACTGCTAAACCCAGCTCCATTACCTCCAGGATGCTTCTTCCTAAGCTTTTCTCAAGCTCGCTGGGCTGCACGCAGTTGCTTGTAGATCTGCATTTACCAATATTATAGCTTCCAATCTGCCTAGACTTGCCTTAACAACCAGTCACCAGAGACCTGTGTAACTGGCAACATGGCTGGAAATCTGTATCTGGAGACCTGAAAGAAAACACGTGGCTAAGCAGAACAGCCTTGACCACAGCAACAGTTAGCAGAAACACCCCATGCAACTCGACAGAGGGGCCTGATCTGCCAGTCCTGGTGCAGCTAACCCCTGCAAAGTTGTCAGTAGTCTGAACTCACTGAGGCCTGGTCTACACTACCCCCCAAATTCGAACGAAGGTACGCAACTTCAGCTACGTGAATAACGTAGCTGAAGTCGACATACCTTAGTTCGAACTTACCGCGGTTCAGACGCGGTCAACACGCGGCAGGCAGGCTCCCCGTCGACTCCGCGGTACTCCTCTCGCCGAGCTGGAGTACCGCAGTCGACAGCGAGCGCTTCCGGGATCGATTTATCGCGTCCAGACCAGACGCGATAAATCGAACCCAGAACTTCGATTCCCAGCCGCCGAACTAGCGGCTGGGTGTAGACCTGGCCTGAGACCTTCAGCACAAGCAGTGGGTGTCGCGCTGCTATTGCTTGAGTTAAAGGAGTTGTCCCATTAACTGGGGCAGTAGCAGACTCATTGCCTCAGTGTCCAGCTGCTAAAGAGGGAAATATAACCCATTGACCAGATAGGTTACACTCGCATGCCTAATCCTTCAAATGAGGTCAGTTTGGGCACCAACTCCTCATCTCACAAACAACCCAAGCTCAGAATGACATCACAGCACTGGACTGTTGATTGGCTGAGTTTGTCTCACATGACTCTCAGGCTAGGTCTACACTACCCGCCTGAATCGGCGGATAGAAATCGATCTCTCGGGGATCGAATTATCGCGTCTCGTCGGGACACGACAATCGATCCCCGAATCGATGCTCTTACTCCACCAGCGGAGGTGGGAGTAAGCGCCGTTGACTGGGAGCCGCGGAGGTCAATTTTGCCGCCGTCCTCACAGCGGGGTAAGTCGGCTCCGATACGTCGAATTCAGCTACGCTATTCGCGTAGCTGAATTTGCGTATCTTAAATCGACCCCACCCCCGGTAGTGAAGACCTGCCCTCAGAAACCCTACATTTCAGAAGCAGAACAGGGGTGAAATTGTAGTGGCAGACAAGACCCAAGGTGCCATCATGGATGGAGGGACACTGGCAGTGTCCTTGGCCTCAGAGAGCAAGATACCCAAGGTCACCTGTGTCTCCATCTCTTCCTCAGAGCTGCTCAGGGGGCAGGACTGTGGAATTCCTGGCTCGCTTGTAACATCCACTGCTAACTTTGAAACATGCCATTTCTTTTATATGCACTTGTAATGGAATCCATCCCAAAGGTATCACTAGGGACTTCAGGATGAATCTTACTATAAACCCAAATACAGAACACTAGGGGCTCCAATGCCAACAAGTAGCCGCTGACTTTGGGGCTTCATTTTCATTTTTAGGTCCAGTGCTGAATAGCCGTAACTGCAACTGAAGTTAGTGGGAGCTAGGGGAGTTCAGCATCTCTGGAAAACAGGCCCAAGGTGTCCCAGGTTGGGCTCCCAAAGACGGTGACACCCATTATTAGTGGACACTTGGAAAAGTTGGGCCTAAGAAAAAGAGCCAACCAATCAAATCCAAAGGACAGCAAGAGAGATAATCCCACAACCTGGCCCAAGGACAAACCCAAGTGCCATTGGACAGACACACCCCACCCGTAAAGAGACAGTCCTCAGCAAACAGGCCAGCTCCAGAGGCCCTTTGTTTTATCTGCTCAGATCTCCCCGTGACAAAGCTTGCAATGCTCCTGCTCCAAGCTTCCCAAACAAGCTCAGGGATAGGCTAAGACTCAGTTTGTTGTTGCAAGCTTGTCCCTACCCCTATACGACAGCTATGGGGAGAAGACGTACACACCTGGAACTTCTGAGTTCAAATCTCAGTTCTGCTTCTTGGGCAAATCACTCTGTGTCTCACTTTCCACATCTGGAAAAAGGGCTGATATATTCTCCCACCGCCCACACATGTTAAAGGGCTGCAACGTGCTATAGACATACTGGGTGTGATTTTTGAATAAGGAGAGCAGCTTTCTGCATGAACCAGCCTCCTCAGCATGAATTTAGTCTCTGGCAAAACACATATCTCCTTAGCCTAGTAAAGATGCCAGCTCCAACACAGCCCATCATGTCACAGGCTCCCCTGCATGTAACTGATGGGAACAAGTTACCCCCCTTGGTCAAACACTTGCTGCTCCTTTGAGTGCAAAGCAATGACCTATTTGGGTTCCCTAGGGAGGTGGTGGAATCTCTTTCCCTAGAGATTTTTAAGGTCAGGCTTGTCAAAGCCCTGGCTGGGATGATTTAGTTGGGAATTGGTCCTGCTTTGAGCAGGGGGTTGGACTAGATGACCTCCTGAGGTCCCTTCCAACCCTGATATTCTATGATTTCCATGATCAACCTCCAACACAGAGAAGTAAAAGCAGCCGCTGCCCTGTAGCAGGGAGGGCTTGTAGCCAGTGCTCCAAGAGGAGGGGGGTTTTGCTCTTTGTCAAACTGATCTATTTTTCATTTCACACTTGAAAGCTCTGACGGCTTCAGTTTCTAGCCCCCAGGCAAGAGAAGGAAACTTTGGAAGTGACATACCACCCTGTGCCAGGCCTGACTTCACTCCTACAAGAGTCCAGTACAAGCAGATTGGAAACACAGGAGATCCGGCTCCAGGGCTAATGTCACTGCTGCTCAGAATGGGAATGAAATCCTCACCTCCTCTTCTAGATCTCAGCCCCCAAGATTCAGCACTGACCCTGTTTGCCCTGCTTCCCTCCCGAGATTGGTCCTGCTCAGTGCAACCAGGGAAAGCCCCTGGCAGGCCGGGCCGGTTTGTTTACCTGCCACGTCCGCAGGTCTGGCCAATCGCGGCTCCCACTGGCTGCGGTTCGCTGCTCCAGGCCAATGGGAGCTGCTGGAAGCGGCGTGGGCGGAGGGACATACTGGCCACCACTTCCAGCAGCTCCCATTGGCCTGGAGCAGCGAACCACGGCCAGTGGGAGCCGCTATCGGCCAGACCTGCGGACGTGGCAGGTAAACAAACCAGCCCGGCCTGCCAGGGGCTTTCCCTACACAAGCGGCGTCCCAAGTTTGGGAAACTCTAGCCTAGAGGGTTAACTGGGTAGCTTGGTGAGCTCTGTGTAATGGAATGCTGAACCGTACTATACTATTCAGCCACTAGGTGGTACTGTGTGTAAAATATGTCATGTAAATGAACCTCCGCCATAGCCGGCAGAGCATTAAAGGATCATATGATGAATACATCTGCTGAGTGTAAGCAAACTCTATAACTAGTCCATATCTGGTACAAAGGAGCATGACATGGTGTCAAGAGTAAACTAAGAAGAGAAACAGAATAAACAGCAAAAAGTTGCAGACAGAAAGAACAAAGCTATAAAGGTTGCAGGATCTCATCTACATGCCATTCAGTGACCAGAAAACTTTAGCTTTGACAAACTTTCAAAATGGACAGAGAATATTTTGCAAAATTTTGCATTGCAAACGAACTTCATTAAGAAACTGGAGATATACAGGTATCTTCTTTAATTTATACTATGCAGAAGCAGGCAGAGCATATCTTTAAATTCTTTGGTTTTACTGAGGACAATCACAAAGATGACTATAAAAGGGTTTTGGCTATGTTGATGCATACTTTATACCTCAGAGAAATGTGGTTTATGAAAGAGCATATTTTCACCAGAGAATTCAAGAACCAGGGGAAAATATAAGTGTTATATAAGAGCTCTGAATACACTGGCTGAAAACTGATTTGGGGAATGCAAAACATTAAAATATCAGAGACAGGCTGGCTATTGGGTTAACAGATAAAAACTTTTCACTGTGGCTACTATTTAAGATAGAGTTAACCCTATCTACAGCTAAACAGATAGCAAAGCAGTCAGAATTAGTCAAACAGCAGGCAGGAGCAACTTGAGGAACCTGAAACTAGCATAGAAGCTATAAACAGACATTGATTGTTAAAAGTCATCATAAAACCCGCTAGGCAAGGAAAGAGAACTCCCAGACTAAGAGGGACAAATTCCAGCCTAGACACACAAAGTGTGGAAAAAAGTCATATTCCAAGAGATGATGTATGTCTAGCCA
The DNA here is from genome assembly GCF_028017835.1 of Emys orbicularis. Taxonomy (NCBI): domain Eukaryota; kingdom Metazoa; phylum Chordata; order Testudines; family Emydidae; genus Emys; species Emys orbicularis. The sequence goes on along the minus strand of NC_088701.1, from coordinate 6,964,892 downwards.
GAGGTGCATAGTATAATAATTGCATGAAATATGGACATTTTGCATCTGTTTGCTGCACCAAAGCACTCAGGGAGTAGACTCATATTACAAACAATCAAGAGCCATTGTTTCTGGGATTGATCACTTGTGATGACATAGAACCTGCCTGGAGAGTGAAACTGAATATTCATGGCAAGACCATTGACTTTATACTTGACTCTGGAGATGACATCACAGTCATCTCAGAAGGGACTTAAAGTAACTTTCAACCCCTCCTGGAGCTGAAGTTACCTGACACAGCTCTGACTAGACCTGGAGGTATACTGAACTGCATGGTCCTGTTCACCAGAGACACAGCTTACAAAAACAACAGCTTTGCATTCAGAGTGCATGTGATCAAAGGATCCAAGACCAAGACCCTTCTCAGCTGCAATGTGGCAGCCATGATGGGCCTAAGGAGAAAGGTGGAAGAGCTCGATGAACGGTTTGATGATATTGGACTTTTGAAAAGAGATCCAGTAGAAATCAACTTAAGAGACAATACTAAACCATAGAGTGTAGATAGACCTTGGAAGAGACTAGATGCAGATTTATGCAAATTCAGAGATCACTACCTAATCATTATGGACTATTTTCCCAGGTATATAGAAATAATGATTTTGAAAGACATAACACGTTGCAGTATTGCCAAGAAACTGAAGTGCATTTCACTCATTTTGGTATTCTAGAATAACTAGTGATGGACAATGAACCATAATTCATGGTAACAGAATTTAAGTCATTCCAAACAAAATATGATTTTGATCATATTATTAGCAACCCACATTACCCACAAATGAATGGAGAGGCTGAGAGAGCTGTACAGACAGCCAAGAAAGTCCTACCGCAAGAAGATCCATTCCTTGCTCTTCTGAGTTACAGATCAACACCAGTAGCAGGTATTGGATATAGCCCAGCTCAACTCCATATGAGAAGAAAACTCAGAACTATTGTTCCATCTTTGGAACAGAAACGATCTCCAAAGTGGCCAGACATGAAGAGAGTAGCCAAATCTGATAAAAAGGCTAAAAGAGCTTATGCACTCTTTTACAACAGATGTCATGTAGAGAACTGCCAAGTCTAGAACCTGGTGACCATGTTCATGTCAAATTGGATCGAGAAAAAGGATGGACAACTCCAGCTGTCGTAAGGAAATGGAATTCAGCACCCAGATCATATGTGGTTGAGACCGATGGTGGAGAGTTCAACAGAAACCGTCGACATCTACAGTTTGTTCCTCAGAAAAAACAAACAACAGATTAAATGCTATAGATGGCAGATGCAGAACAAGAAGTAGACTCAAGGATTCCAAACTAACCACAGTCAGTCATTGCAACTAATGGACAGCGAGATGAGCAAGTTGTTATGTGTTTGGGTTGCGTAAGTAGAAAACCAGTACAATCCAGAGACACTTAACAGAGTGATACATACTGAATAGTGTAAATATTGTAAATGGCCGGAAGGTAGGACATAAAAGGGGAGATGTAATAGAATGCTAAATTGTATTATATTGCTCAGCCTTTAAATGGCACTGTGTGTAAAATACCTTATATAAATAGACTTCAGCCATACCTGGCAGACCACTGAAGGATACTGTGATGAACACATCTGGGGTGTATAAGCAAGCTTTGTCACCAGTCCACATCTGGTACAGAGGAGCATGACATTCTGGTTACATAAAGTGCTCTTGAGCCAGTGATCAAAATTCACAGCTTTTGAAAACCTATTAACCATTTTACAGTGTGCCAGGGAGTTTCTCAGCCAGTGACATGGTTTGTGGCAGATCCCTGATGACACCTCCAGCTCTTTAGTAGCCCCTTAGGTCAGGGCTTCCAAGCTGGGCTCAGCTTCTCCCCTAATTGACAAGGCTGCATGGCTCCTGATGGGGAGTGGGCAGGGAGGCTCCCGTTCAGGTTTTTCGACCTGACTCCCAGCCGGGAGCGGTGTCTAGCCACCCAGCTCTCCAGGGAGCAGCAGGCAGCTGGAATCTAGCAGCCTTGCTTTCTTGTCAATTTCACAGCTCCTGCCTTGAAATTGACAAGACAGGAGATGTAAGGGTCACATGGTCTACACAGACATTGCATCACCCTAGATATACTGACATAAGTCTTACACCTCTCATGGAGGTGGCATTATTATGTTGGCATAGAAGGGCACTTACATCAGCGGGGAGCACTTACATCGGTGGGAGGAAGGCTATTGTGTAGACACTGACATAATTAGGTCGACATAAGCTGCCTTATGTCGACCTAACTGTATAGTGTAGACCAGTGGCTCTCAACCTTTCCAGACTACTGTACCCCTTTCAGGAGTCTGACTTGTCTTGCGTACCCCCAAGTTTCACCTCACTGAAAAACTACTTGCTTACAAAATCAGACATAAAAATACAAAAGTGTCACAGCGCACTAGTACTGAAAAATTGCTTACGTTCTCATTTTTACCATACAATTATAAAATAAATCAATTGGAATATAAATATTGTACTTGTGTACAAACAAGTCATTGTCTGTATGAAATTTAGTATGTACTGACTTCGCTAGCGCTTTTTATGTAGCCCGTTGTAAAACTAGACAAATATTTAGATGAGTTGATGTACCCCCTGGAAGACCTCTGTGTACCCCTAGGGATACACATACCCCTGGCTGGTCTATGCCAGAGCAGCCTTTAGACTCTAGTTTGGTTTAAAATAGGCTTTTCATGAAACAAAGGAAACCATGTAAAACAACAAGGAAAAGAGAACTGGGACCAGGCCAAGAGGTGAATCGGACAAGGGAACAATATGAGATGTGAGCATGCTGTGGCTGAGGGCTGTGGATGGGCCAGGGCCTAGAGGGGGGTGGAGATTGTGCTACCACTGCAGCTGAGTACATTTTTTTTTGACAAATAGTTTATTCGACAAAAAATGCAGTTTTGGGTCAACTGAAAATATTTGTGAAATTGGGTAGAAGCCAGCCAAACTAACTGAAAAAAATTCAACTTTTTGTTTTGAAACGTTTCATTTCAAAATTTGGCTAGATTGATTTAAACATTTAAAAGGGTAGACACCATGTGAAAACACCACCGACATTTTTTTGCGTTCAAGGAAACATTTTGTTCAACACTGAATGATTTTGCGGGGCGGGGGGATAGTTTAGTTCAGTCATCAAACTGAAAAAATCAATTCTTCACTCAGCTCCATTTCCCACACAGCTGGCAGAATCCCTAGGCCCCCTCTGGCCAGCTCCCCTCCTCTCTGAGCTTGGTTTCCTGGCTTCACATTTCGGGAGAGTTTAGCACTTCGGGGGCTCAGCTGCAGCTGTGTACTTCACAGCTCCTCCTATGTGGGATGCTGTTTGTCCAGTCCCACCGGATCCCTAGGCTGCCGAGAGCATCTCTCACAGGTGGGATAGTCATTTGCTTGGTCTGAAGCCAGGTGTAGAAATCCAGTGATCCTGAGCTCCTTGCATGGCAGCACTTGCATCTACCACTCTGGGCTGAGCTCCTTCCCAGCTTCACCCTGATCTCCACTCATAGAATCATAGAAGATCAGGGTTGGAAGAGACCTCAGGAGGTTCTAGTCCAAGCCCCTGCTCAAAGCAGGACCAACAGCAACTAAATCATCCCAGCCAGGGCTTTGTCAAGCCGGGCCTTAAAAACCTCTAAGGATGGAGATTCCACCACCTCCCTAGGTAACCCATTCCAGTGCTTCACCTCCCTCCTAGTCAAATAGTGTTTCTTAATATCCAACCTAGACCTTCCTCACTGTAACTTGAGACCATTGTTCCTTGTTCTGTCATCTGCTACCACTGAGAACAGCCGAGCTCTATCTCTTTGGTACCCTCCTTCAGGTAGTTGAAGGCTGCTATCAAATCCCCCCCCACTCTTCTCTTCTGCAGACTAAACAAGCCCAGTTCCCTCAGCCTCTCCTCGTAAGTCGGGTGCCCCAGCCCCCTAATCATTTTCATTGCCCTCCTCTGGACTCTCTCCGATTTGTCCACATCTTTTCAGTAGTGGGGGCCCCAAAACTGGACGCAATTCTCCAGATGTGGCCTCACCAGTGCCGAATAGAGGGGAATAATCACTTCCCTCGATCTGCTGGCAATGCTCCTACTAATGCAGCCCAATATGCCGTTAGCCTTCACTATGTGAAGTTACCCCAATTGCCCCACTCTATTAAGACCCCTTCCAGTTCTACACTTCAATGATTCTCTGCATCTAGTATCCCTTTTCCTTCATGCAACTTTCTCTCTCTCTCCCCTTCTCCTCTCTCCCCCCATGTCTGTCTTACTGTGCTGGCTGAACTGGCCCATGTGTGGGGTCAGCGCTCTGCACAGAGCATCCCCCTCCCAGCACCTGTCTGGTTCGACAAGGCCAAGTCATGTGCTGGGATATTCTGTAATTCTTCTGTGCATTCCCAGTGGGGGTTAGCCCCAATTGAGTCCCCTGCAAGGCCTTAGCCACTTGGCTGGTTCTGGGTTCACTCCCAAAGGTGAAACATTCACTTTGAAAAGCAGGCACTTTCTCCATTAATTTCATTGGGGTTCCCATTTTGCAGAAGAGAAATATCATGAACTATAAAAAGAGCCCAACGTCAGTTGCAAAGGCCAGCGCGAGCACTTTCCCCTCCTCACCCTCACCACATGCTAAGGCAAGCAGAAGGCAGTGACACAAAAGGCAGTGCCCATCTGAAATCACCTCTAGGGGGCACCATTAGCACACCATCTCTGCCACACCAGTGAGTGGGAAGATTGTGAGCCCCAGGTAGATGTGGCAGTGAGGTATGCAGTGGCATGTTCCAGCCAATTTCAGCAGTATGGGCAAACACTGACCCCTGGAGAAGGGATAGGCACTTACTGGTTCACTTAGTGAGATGTGTGCCCTCCAGGCACAGCAGCAGAGTGGGCATCTGCTAATCTGTGACAGGGTGGGCACACTCCACTAATCCCACACAAGCCCTCCAGAGAACTAGCTGTTTCTGAAGGGGTGTGGGCCGGGCCGGCCGGCAAACCTACCACTACCATGCAGTGCTGCACCTCTGTTACCCATGTTTCAGTGAGCTGTGTCTGTTCCAGGGCACCCTCTGCTTTGTTGGCAGTCCCAACTACTGAGTCACTCATCTCCTGCTAGGGTCTGTGGGTTTTTTGTATAAATCAATCCTCGGTGAAACATACTCTCTTGCTGAGCTAATGGAATGGACTGCAGAGCCCGGCAATGAGCAATGACTGACTGAGCGGATGCAAAAGGCACATGTAGGGTGACCAGATATTTAGGCATTTGTCCCGTGTCCCGACCGATGTTTGGGCCCGATATTTTGCGGCACTCCGTTTTTGTTTTGTTTTGTTTTTTGCTCCGCCGGCGACAATCCCCCTCCCGCACCGCCAATGTGTCCTGATATTTTCTTCCTCTCATCTGGTCACCCTAGGCACATGCTAGAGGGAACGGACTCAGGGCAGCCTCTGCAAAGAGGAGCACCCCTCCCCCGAGAAAGGGATGCTCAGGACGTATGATCACCCACTGTATTGCCAACACCAAGCACCCAAAACACGTAGGCCTCCAAAACTAGCTTAAAAATCATGAGACTCCAAATATGTTGGGTTCTTTCCATTTGCCTTCTGGTTCCTGAGTACTGAGGGGGTACTTGGGTCATGTTTTCAACCTGTTCTCTGCAGTCCAAAGAACTAGAAGTTAATTTTTTCACAAAAGTTGAAATTCTCACAAAATCCCATGACTCCAAGAGCCGAAGCTTTAAGAAAAGCCAAGAATATGCAAATTGACAACACCGCACAAACAGAGCTTGTTAGTTCATTCTTAATAAGGCAGAATGGGTATGGCTAACCACTCATCCGCACAGCCTTTGAGCTCTGACACACAAACGCGTGCACACAGAATCCCGCATGCATGCAAATCCAAGCAGGTGGACTTCTCCTGCGTGTCCATGTCTATGCAGATACACACATACGAACAGATACCTACACATTCACTGCACTAATACATACACTAGTAACCGAAGATGTGACACCGCGACCCATTGCTGATGTGTAATCCTGATTCATGCAGGGAGTCCCATCAAAAGCAAGACGACTGCTTTGTAAGGTGGGTCTAAGCCGGTGAGTAAAGGATTGCCAGCTCAGGCCATAACAGTGCAGTTATGCTCAGATTTCTAGAGGTATTTATGTGTTGCAGTGCTGAACACCACAATGCCCAAGTGCTCCTAAGCACCTAAATCCCTTTGAAAATAAGATTTAGTCTCCTAAATTAGTTAGGCTTTGCAACACCAAGTGCTGCAAGCCTAAATACCTTTAAAAATCTGGACCTTACCGCTCTTGGTTCTAATGTGCAGATGGAGTTACTTTGGGTTTTAGGCTTTGCTGGCACTCCATAGTTAAGGATACCGGAGCTGCTACAACCATGTTTTCAACCCCTAGGTAGGATCAGCCCAAAGGTGAGGTTTTTCGGGAGGTTTGGAAGAAACTGGCAGTGTCTTTGGAGTTAGCTTGTGCAAACAGCTGCTTTTCTTTCTCCCACTGCAGGTTACACTGAGATAGCTGCTAGCCTGTGTTCCTTACTCAGAATTCATGGATGCCACATTGAGTGAGAACATGAATCTTAGGCTATGTCTACACTGCATACCTTACAGCGGCATAGCTGTGCTACAGCAGTGTCGTTGTAAGGTATGCAGTGTAGCCGCTCTTTATTGGCAGGAGAGCTCTTCTGCCGACAAAATAAAACCACCCCTAACACGGGGTAATAGTTTTGTCGGTGGGAGAGCATCTCCCACCGACAAAGTGCTGTCCACACCGGCGCTTTTCTTCGGTAAACCTTTTGTTGGTCAGGGTGTGTTTTTTCACACCCCTGACCAATAAAAGTTTACCGATGAAACTGCAGTGTAGACACAGACTTAGATGGGTTCTTCTTGTAGAAAATGTACTGCAATATCCTACAGTAAATCTAACACATACTCTAATGATACTGCTGGGGTTTGAAGAAGAGTGGAGTATTTTTTATAAGGGTTGCAAGATGGTTTTGCCTGTTGTGGGGTTTTCTGCACCTTCATCTGAAGCAGATGGTACTGGCCACTGTTTGAAACTGAATATTGGGCTAGATTATTCATGGCTTCTAGTCTGGCAAGTCCTATGAATATTAATGGTGATAGAACTGTACTGGTACAGCTGACAATCTTAGCTGACCTGCAATCCCATGTATATAAGACATGGAGGTCCCTCAGGCTCCCTGGAGATGCACTTTTGCTCACTCATTGCCTGGGTGGTCCCAGGAGGGAGGTAATCCCAGGGTGAAGGAGTCCAGGGCACAGCCTGGCGCCTGGGCTGTGGGAGGAAATCAGCATGCTACCCAGTGAAGAAATCATGGGGAAGGAGGGGAGAGGGAACTGGAAGAGGGGGCTTTGAGGGTAAGGGGATCTTAGGAGGAAGCTGGAGGAATGAGACAGTACTAGAGGATGTGAAGAAAGGGGGGAAGAGACCAGGCACGTCTGAAATGGAATCCTAGACTAACTGGAAGAGTAGTGGGGAAATGGTCTTAATTTCCTGGCCAAACCACCTGATACGGGCCAGGGTTGCAAAAGGTTAATACCCACTGTTCTAGGAACCCGTGTAACCTGATACTGTGCTGCAGTCAGCACAGGTCTTGGTTTTTATCCTGGAGTTAATCTGTGTTTGACCAGACATTATTTGCCCAACAGTGCTGCATGTGCTATGGGGTCAGGTGGCATTGAAATGCCAGCACACAAGGGGGCAGGGTAAAAGTTGTCAGAACAACCATGCCTCTCAGTTTCCTGATTCTGGGGGTGAAAAGCCCAACCTTGCCCTGAATATGTGATGCAAAGTAACATGAACCCTGGTGTGCTGCCGAATCTATCACTGTTCTTTGTAACCACTGGGGAGGAAGGACAGGGGAGGACACCAGGATAAAAATGGTACTTAGTCCTTTTCCTCTCCAAGGAGGGTCATTATCCCTATTTTATAGATGGGAAAATTGAGGCTCAGAGAACTCAGGTCCCCTGACAGCTAATCAAGTACCCCTGCCACTGGCTCCGTGCTGTAAGCTCCGAGTTTAATGCTGTCAGGGGAAGGGAGCAGTGTATCAGCTCATCTGCCAGCATAGGCCCTTAAGGCTCTTTGGCTCAAGGACAGACCCATAACTCACAGTAGTCAATGACCATTGGCTGAGGCTCTTAATGCACTTCTAAGATGACAGAGATATAAGCAGACTATGCAATATGCGCTGAACCTAGCTTCATCCCAGAGCACTACCCACTCCAGGACACTGTACACCATAGCTTTTTTGTAGAGTTTATGAGCAGCCTCTCACACATCAGGGGCTGGATCAATAATAAGTAAGAAGGATGCAAATTAAATGTTTTAAACCCAAAGAAACAGCATGAAGACCACCATCCGTACCACATCACAGCCAGTTCTCCTGCTGCTTCCTAACAACTTGCGTCAGGTTATTGCTAAAGGCCTCCATGCTTAAATATCACAGTGACGGTCACTATAGAAACACATCTAAGAGAGAGATAGACAGTCGGGGAAGTGTTGCGGGAGGGAAGCAGTCACCTTGGTACAATTATACACAGAAGGTGAGTTGAGAAGAGTATTTTTCCATTACCTTTGTTGCCCGTGCTCATCTGTCCGGCTAGAGCGGAGGACTGTGCCGGCTGGTCCCCCTTCGACTTTCTGTCTCTCTCTCCCCCGTGTGCATCTCACACTGCTCAGTTACGGCAGCCCTTTAGTGTGGTCTGCACGCTGAGCTGCGAGGAGCCTGAGCCCTGCTCTCTACCTTTTTTCTTCTCATGTAATTTCCATGATCAGTTTCAGAATGACGGCACCTGACCCTGTGCCGCCTCAGTCACTGGCTCGCTCTCTAGCACAAGTGGGTTTATCTTGCATCCTTTTATTTTATGCTCTCACCCGGCTGGGGACCAACAGGTTTCAAAATAAAACAAAACTGCCAGTGGGTCTGCACTGTCTTTCTGCAGATATTCTCAAAGAGTCACTGAGAATGGCCTAGTTCCATAACGTTCCTGCCAGCACTTTGGTCACTAGAATATTCAAGTGTGAATTCAAGGTGACCAGACACAGCCAAAGCGGATTTAGCGTTTTTAGCCAAGTGACTGTTTTTATGGGGGGAAATGGAGGTGCTTTTATTATATGTATTATAGCAGCACTTGGAGTGTATCGTGCTGGCTGCTTCATGTACACACAGTGAAAGAGAACCTCTGCTCTAACAAGCTAACAATCTAGACCTGAGATTTCTAAAGCATCTACACAAGTCAATGGCACCCAATTCCTTTAAGTCCCAGCCCCAGTTACCAGGGCCGGCTCTACTGTTTTTGCCATCCCAAGCAGCGCGTCGAATTGCTGACGCGGATGGCGGGGGCAGTCCGTGTGCCGTTAGGATGGCACCCACGTTTCCGCGGCGGCGGCAATTCGGCGGCAGCTTCTGTCTTCAGCCGGAAGACAGAAGCCGCCGAATTGCCGCCGCGGGCAGCTGAACATAGAAGCTGCCGCCGTGGAAACGCGCGTGCCGCCCTAACGGCACACGGACGGCCCCCGCCATCCGCGGTGGCAATTCGGCGCGCTGCTTGGGGAGGCAAAAACACACGGACTGCCGCCCCTTGCAGATTGCCGCCCCAAGCATCTGCTTGGAATGCTGGTGCCGGCCCTGCCAGTTACCAAGACTGAGGAAGGAAACATTATTATCCACATTTCACAAACAGGAGCTGAGGCTCAGACACATTCAGTGACTTGCTCACACTCATACAGGAATGCTGCAGCAGAGCCAGGAATTGAACTCAGCTCGCCTGAGTCTGAAGCCAGCACCTTTGACGGCAAGCCCACCTATCCTTTCAGTTGGTAGCCTTCTGCATTTGTGCAATATTCTCTATATATGCTTCAAATCGACTTTCCATGAACATTCCTGCCAGTACATTTCTCCACTAGTATGTCAGTCAGTAGAAAGCAGCCCCATAAGAGGGCCGAACCCCCACAGAGCAAATGCACCTCTTTACTTGAGTGGCTGTTGATAGAGAAAACTCTTGAGGTATTCTTCCAGCTATAGCATGGAAACAGCCTGTCAGGGCTCTGAGCTGAGCAAGAAACAAGAAAATTCATATACATTTCATTTGAAATATTTAAATGTGGGGAATTTGGACCAGCTCTTACTGCTCAAAGAGGCAGCACTGTTCAAACAATTCAATGAATAGTCTTTTGCCCAATGTGCTTGCAAAAAATAATTTGCTCCTTATAATTGGCTCACTGTACACAAAGAGCTACTGTGTGCTTTCAGTCAGAGGAAATTTTATTTTAGGTTAAGGGAAAACAACAAAACAAGAAAGAACCAGTAAAGTTTCCATGAAAGAGCACTGTGTGCATCTTCTCTATAACCGTCTGTGTCAACTCTGCCTCACAAAATGGCAGCTGCCCCTGTAGCTAGGTACTTACAGTGCTGCAGCAGCACAGGTACTCCACCTTCTCAAGAGGCTGTAGCTATGTTGATGGGAGAAGGTCTCGTGCTGACATAGCGCTGTCTACACTGGGGGTTAGGTCACTATAACTACGTCTCACAGCGGTGTGAATTTACCACGTCCCTGAACAAATAGGTATACTGACATGTGTGTGTAGTGTAGACCAGGGCATAGATTCTTTTGAAATTTAAGAGTGCAGGGCATAACAGTTGTGTAGCTATGTACCCCACTTTTCCTACTATCCCAGTCCTCATTCAGCACTTCCTCTCTTCTGCATTATACAATTACATAGCACTCCATTGCAAATACAGTATCTGCCAGGCAAACTCCAGCTGAAGTTAACTTAACTCCACCTCTGAACTTTGGATCTGGATGTGAATTCTGCGACTAGCTCTCATCTCTAGCATAAACTGCTCAAACACTTGAGTCCACAAGTTGCTACAGCCTGAGACGAATGAGTAGTGGAGCCCCCATCTATAATAGACACCAGATAACATTACAGCATGCAACGCTGCTGGCACCAGACAGTGCGTCCATTAGTGACCGCACTGCTTTTAAATAAAAGGGGAATCACGGGCTTTTGTCCCTTGGGATCTGTCCATCCAGCTGCTGGTCACTGGCACTCTCTCCCTGCTCACGGTATTCCTGAGCATCACTGAGGCTGACAAAGAACTTGATATTAGGTTCCATTTTATGGCGCCATAAACTGTTTATATTAGTCACATTCGGCCAGCTCCTCTGCTAATTAAGCTAATGGGGTTGGGGAGGATCCTGCATCTCAGGGCTATCGGGTGTCTATATTACTTTCTTGTACATGCTGGAACAAGACCCATCTATATTCAGTGCAGCTAAGTGATTAGGATAAGGCTCTTCCACATCACATGCTGGGCACAGCGTCCACCCTCCTCACCTGTTGTTCACTTCTGGCTTTTCACTTCATCTTGTGGCCACTTTTGGACCCATAAGGAGTGGCAAACACTAGCTGCAGCTGGCTCCTTCACCTCAAGGGCCAAATAGGCCCCTGGTGAAGAAGCAGTTTTGAGAGCAAGCAACGTCTGTGATCAGAAAGCCCTTGGGGTTGAGAGATGGTAGCTATGGGCAGATGGCTGATAGAACAGTCCTCACCTCTCAATGGGGTCCAGTCGCTTACACTGCCTCCCATTCTAGACATCTCCCGTGCTGTGTTTCATTAACTGGATTGGCTTGTGGCTCTTGGTTTTCATTGATTTTATGTTTTATTTGCTTTGATTCTAAAAAAGTAAGGGACGGTGAAACAGGGACCACTGGCCTCTGCCATGCGCTGAGCTATAACTCTGAACCCATCCAATGACTGGGGCAGAGACATAAAGAGCAGTCACTTGTGGGCCTCTTGTTTGTCACCCTGTGTGCCCCAGGAGTTCTGTGAGCTGTAAGCAGCAGGCTGGTAGCTTGCTCTTGCTGTTTGTTTGGTGACTGTTCTGCTACAGTTATTTTTAGCCAGTGACACCCAGGGTATTTCGCTTCAGGATGTCCGGTCTGAGCCTCTTTCTGGGAATCCCATGCGCTCTAATTGTAAACAGCCCCATTCAGTTGCTGTGAGAATGCAAGGCCTGTTTTATTCAGCAGGGTTATCAGGTGTGAGTCAAACAGGAAGCCACTTGCGGCAGCAGAGACAGGCTTCCTCAAGCTGGTATTATCAGAGGAAAAAATGGTCTCACTTAATTCAGTAAAACAAATCCAGCAGCTCTCCCCGCTAAGCAAAGCTGAGTTAAAGCAAACAATGCTCACAAATGATTTGTTACAGGGCATTCATGGCTGTTGATTTCAATGGAAGGTAGGCATCTAACCTGCTTAGGCACTTTTGAAAATCCCACTAGGCACTTATCTGCATCTTTAGGCACCTAAATACCTTTTGAAATCTGGCCCTTACGAGCCTAAATCTCATTCAAAGTCACTCACTTTGGAATGGGACTTAGGTGCTTTTGAAAATTCTGTCCTCTGTCTGCTATGTTAAAGAGCCCTCTAATATCAGAAATCTTTTCCTGTGTAGGTACTTACAGACCAGGATCAAGTCACCCCATAAGCTTTCTGCTATAAAGCCTTGTGTACATAGAGAAATTGATCCACGTAGTTATTGTGAAACAGCTAGTCCGGAACAGCTCTCTGTGTGAACACTATTCAGGATAGAAGTCACTTTTGAACCAGACTAATTACTTTGCTTTGTGAGTGGAGTAATTATTCTGGAAGAAAAAACAACGAGGAGTCCTTGTGGCACCTTAAATTTGTTAGTCTCTAAGGTGTCACAAGGACTCCTCGTTGTTTTTGTTGATACAGACTAACACGGCTACCCCTCTGAAACCTATTCTGGAAGAAAGTCACTTTGGCCTGGATTCACAAGGGGACTTGGGTGTTTTGATGCTGAATGTTGCAATGTCTACATTTTGGGTGCCTAGAAAAATCCCCACAGGAACACATTGTGATTCGCAAATCCTGAGGCAGACACCCAGGCTCCCTATATGCATCTTAGAACCGGATGACTGGAAAAAGGCTAATGTAGTACCCATCTTTAAAAGAGGGAAGGAGGAGGATCCGGGGAAGTACAGGCCAGTCAGTCTCACCTCAGTCCCTGGAAAAATCATGGAGCAGGTCCTCAAGGAATCAATTTTGAAGTACTTGGAGAAAAGTGATCAGGAACAGTCAGCATGGATTCTCCAAGGGCAAGTCATGCCTGACTAACCTAATTGCCTTCTATGATGAGATAACTGGCTCTGGTGGATGAGGGGAAAGCAGTGGATGTGTTATTCCTTGGCTTTAGCAAAGTTTTTGTTACCGTCTCCCACAGTATTCTTGCCAGCAAGTTAAAGAAGTATGGGCTGGATGAATGGACTATAAGGTGGATAGAAAGCTGGCTAGATCGTCGGGCTCAACGGGTAGTGATCAACAGCTCCATGTCTAGTGGCAGCCGGTATCAAGCGGAGTGCCCCAAGGGTCGATCCTGGGGCCGGTTTTCTTCAATATCTTCATTAATGATCTGGAGGATGGCAAGGATTGCACCCTCAGCAAGTTTGCAGATGACACTAAACTGGGAGGAGTGGTAGATACGCTAGAGGGTAGGGATAGGATAGAGAGGGACCTAGACAAATTAGAGGATTGGGCCAAAAGAAATCTGATGAGGTTCAACAAGGACAAGTGCAGAGTCCTGCACTTAGGACAGACGAATCCCATGCACTGCTAAAGACTAGGGACCGAATGGCTAGGTAGCAGTTCTGCAGAAAAGGACCTAGGGGTTACAGTGGATGAGAAGCTGGATATGAGTCAACAGTGTGCCCTTGTTGCCAAGAAGGCTAACGGCATTCTGGGCTGTATAAGTAGGGGCATTGCCAGCAGATCGAGGGACGTGATCGTTCCCCTCTATTCGACATTGGTGAGGCCTCATCTGGAGTACTGTGTCCAGTTTTGGGCCCCACACTACAAGAAGGATGTGGAAAAATTGGAAAGAGTCCAGCGGAGGGCATCAAAAATGATTAGGGGGCTGGAGCACATGACTTATGAGGAGAGGCTGAGGGAACTGGGATTGTTTAGTCTGCAGAAGAGAAGAATGAGGGGGGATTTGATAGCTGCTTTCAACTACCTGAAAGGGGGTTCCAAAGAGGATGGATCTAGACTGTTCTCAGTGGTACCTGATGACAGAACAAGGAGTAATGGTCTCAAGTTGCAGTGGGGCAGGTCTAGGTTGGATATTAGGAAAAACTTTTTCACTAGGAGGGTGGTGAAGCACTGGAATGGGTTACCTAGGGAGGTGGTGGAATCTCCTTCCTTAGAGGTTTTTAAGGTCAGGCTTGACAAAGCCCTGGCTGGGATGATTTAGTTGGGGATTGGTCCTGCTTTGACCAGGGGGTTGGACTAGATGACCTCTTGAGGTCCCTTCCAACCCTGATATTCTATGATTCTATGCTGGAGGATGGACAAACCTGGGTAGATTCTCAGACCTGAAGAAAAGCCCTCTGTAAGCATGAAAGCTTGTCTCTCTCACTGACAGAAGTTGGTCCAATAAAAGCTATTACCTCACCCACCTTGCCTCTCTAAACCTGGGTGGAGTCCCATCCATCTGGCTGGACATGGCTACTTCTCAGGGTTAGTTTTCAGGGCAGTGTGCACGAACAGTTCAATGCTCACTGACTAGAGGGGTCCTCATAACACCCTGTGCTCTAAGCAGGGAGTGCAGCCCCTAGCTTCTTCACTAAGGCGTGCTGAGCTCTCCTAACACCCTCCCCACCTCCAGGCTGACATGCAGACCTTCCACAGAGCCTGCCTTTCCCTAGAGGAGATTCTGCTGCCTCTGCATCTCCCTCCTGCCTGGGCTCTTAGAGATTGATGAAAAGTATTGAAATCTGCGATCGGAGGCAGTGCTAACCCATTGGGGGCCCTCAGCAGGAATAATTTTGCCCCCCCCCCATACTAAATCAGACAAGTTCTCATAATAAAAAGTGAATAGTGGGCCCCCTTGAGCTGCTCAGGGCCCTAAGCAATTGCTTAGTCTGCTTATGCCTAGCGCCGGTTCTGATCTCTATTATTAGTTATTTATTTCTTTGCATTTTCAAACTCATCACTAAGTGCCAACCAATATCTGGGCATCAGTCCCATCAACTACAGATCACACAGTAGGACTGACCACCAACGCCTCCCTCCAGCAACATGCTCCTCAACAGCCTTGCCCAAGAGCAGGAAAGACGGACTTTTTGATGTGCCTGGAAAGTAATAATCCTGGGCTCAGGAAAGTTGGGCAGCCCCCCGCAGAGAGTGCCCCACCAGCAGCTCCCTCTCATTCACATTGAGAGAGCTCCAGAGAGAATGCCTGTCTGATCTCAGCTGTGTCATACGGAGAGAGCGGTGTCCCAAGGTAACCAGGAGGAGGAGGTGCTGCTGCTGCCCACCTTATAACTTTTAGCCCAGGGGTTAGTGCACTTACTTGGGATGTAGGAGAGCTAGGTTCAATTCCCCCCTCTGCTTGATGGAGAGAGAGGATTTGACAAGGCTTTCCCATTGCTCAGGCAAGGGCTCTAACCGCTGAGCTATGGGTAAGGCTAAGTTTTTGTCACAGATATTTTTAGTAAAAGTCATGGACAGGTCAGGGGCAATAAACAAAAATTCACAGAAGCCCGTGACTGGTCCCGGACTTTCACTAAAAATATCCCTGACAAAAAGGGGAGGCAAGTTTAGCAGCCACTCTTGCTGGGGCTCCCAGGTCCCCCGCTGCTGCGGGGAGTGGGAGCTCCACGGTCCTCCTGTCCACAGGGGCTGGGCTGCTGCATGGTCCCCCTGCTCCTTGGCTCCTTGGGGAGGCTGGGAACTCAGGGGGGTCCCCCAGCCACCTGCCACAGCTGGGCGGCTCCCCCACCGCCTGCCAGGCAGCTGCAGGGATTCCCCTGCTGCCTGCTGCACGGGGCCCCACCAGGGTAGGAGCTGAGAGCTGGAGGGGGGCTGGCTGGGAGCTCCCGGGCAGAAAATGCCATGGAGGTCAAAGGAAGTCACGGATCCCAGGACCTCCGTGACATAATCGTAGCCTTAGCTATGGGATATTCTGATGTGGGACTCGCGCACTCTCTCCTGGTGAAGCTGCTTCACTTTGGATAAACAGACAATCACTGTAGGAGGGTGACTGGACCCTGCGGACAGTGTATGCCCTAACCACCTGGCTGTAGAGTCATTCTTACACTCACTGTCTCTCTGGCTGAATGACTCCACAAGTATTTATACATAGTGGAACAGATCCAACAAGAAACTAGTTAGACATTTAAGCTACCTGATTCCAGGAGAGGAGTTCCCAGTTGTGTATCACTAACAGAGATAGGTGACTCCCTGTAGCCCAGACTTAGGTGCCTACCTCCATGAAAGGGGCATGGCTTAGGACACACTCCTCTTGACGAAGTGGGCATTCACCCACGAAAACTTATGCTCCAGTACATCTGTCAGTCTATAAGGTGCCACAGGACTCTCTGTTGCTTTTTACAGCTCCAGACTAACACGGCTACCCCTCTGATACTTGACTCCTCTTGTTGTCATCTTCTATTAGCTAGTTTAGGCAGGGAGCCACCTAGACTGCTGGCTTTGCTGGACTGCATTCTTAGGTGCCTCTCTCTCTCTCTCTCCTCATGCAGAATACACAGAGCTAGGGCCAGATTTTTAAAGGTATGTAGGTGCCTAGTGAGATTTTTAAAAGCACTTGGGTGCCCACAACTTACTGATTTCACTGGGGGCTGGGCACATAGGGGCTTTTGAAAATCCCACAAGGCACCTAACTACTTTTATAAAGCTTACTCAGGCTTTGTGCAACACACAACTGTTCCAGATGTTTTCTAGGCTCAGGAGTCCCTTTGTGGATGTGGGCCTTTGTGTTCCCTGAAGAAATCAGCAGAAAGAGGCAAATGGTGACAATCAAATCCTTCAGCAATTGTTTTTCACTATTTGTCTTCAAACGCTGACGCACCCTAGGCATTTTCCACCTCTGGAATAAATAGATGTCAATCTTTAGACTCGCACCTCACTCCATTGGATTATTAATGTTCTTGTCACTAAAGGTAACACCACTGTCCCTGCTGCATACACAGGTTTCGGAAATTTCTGTTTACATAACTGGTGCAGCTAGTGTAAAACAGTATCGCTCCTCCAATTAAATGAGCTGAGGACCTGCTCCGATACATTTAGGAAAACATTGAAAGTCAATAAGACGTTGGCTCCTAAGTCACCTAGACATCGTTAAATGTTATCCGAAATGACTCATGCTGGGAGCAGCGTTGCAGTTGCTAGTGAACTAGGGCATGTGCACATTGTGCGGGTCTCTTATCTGACTCATTTCTGTGTCTCAGGGGAAACACTAGGGATGATAAACAGTTCTCTCCTCCCTGCCTCCGCATTTACTAACTGAAATCTGGAGTCTATTTTTAACTCTTCCACACCCACTCCAAGAGACAGCACAGTGGGCTGTCTATCTTGCTGTTATTTTGAGTGTGTGTCATTGCAAATGCCAGTTTTGAGTCTGAGCTGGCTAAACTGCTAGTTACCAGGGTAATTTGACGATGGGATTGGCAACCTCTCAAGCAAAGTGAGACCAAAACAAGACTGTTGATATCTGCACGCATGCACTTCGCATGCTCTGACTTTGCATTGTGCTGCCAGATGGTGTATGAGGCTCCTGCATTTCACTGTTCCTGCACATCCCTGAACTAGGTGCCCCCCTCTTACATCCATTACACCCTTTGCATCATAAGGGAATTGAGTAGCTAGTTCTCAGAGAGGCTTCCTTCTTGGAAGGAAAGATTGGGATCCAAAGGAAGAAGTCTCCAATCTACAGATTGGCCCAATCTGCATAGAGCAAACCAGATCCAAACCTTCCCCAGGTCTGCATGTTTGGTCCAGAGCCTGGTCATTTACATCCACCATGACTCAGGACTCTAGATGAATTGTCTGGTGAAGGTATCTGCTGTCCTGCTAACAAGTATTCACATGCACAGACACGCAAACATACACATGCAGACAGATACTCCAAAATACACTTGCACACATGCGTATGCCTGACCCTCTCAATGCACTCTCTGAGCTCAGACACTGGCACTACTAAGACACTTGTGCGCTGTACCAGTATGAAATGGTGAAACATCAGACCAAGCATCTCTAGACCAGTTGGCTCTGGGAATCTCTAACTGTCTCTCATGAGGCTTTCAGTCCTGCTGGGTTGGAAATACCAAGAGAAGCAGCATTTCCATTTCCTGGCCTGACTAAAAGCAGAAAGAGCAGGTGTGTGGGAGCACTTTCAAACACAAAGACGCTTCAGGTTCAAACTGAGGTCTTTGGGAAAGCTTTGGGGTTCAGATTTGGGCTGGGTTCAGGGGGGAAGTTCAGCAGTTGGCTCAGGCTAGGTTTAATGAACAACCCCTTGTGGGGGGCTAATTACATGACAACCTCTTGGGGGGGGGTAATTACATTGGCAGAGTCAGCCACAGAGCAAGTTTACTGGGAAAGTGGCAGGCCTGTCTCCAAACCAGCTGGGTCCAGGCAACCCCATCTGTCAGACCTACTCCCCTCCTGAGGTACAGGGAGTAGATTACAACCTACCCCTGCTCCAGTTAGCAGAGTCTCTGACATTTGCTTTAAGTGGCTAGTTTTACTGACTGGTCACTGAGCAACAAGTTCAACCCTCAATCTGCCTTTCCCCAGGCTCCACAGTCTAAGGCTCTCCAAAGGCCAAAATACGGCAGGCTCAGCAGTCCAGAAATAGTTCAGGAGACGTAAATCAGTCCCTAGCCACCCCGTTCTCCCCACTTCCCCTGTCAGAGAGGCCCCATGCCAGGAGGCCTTGAGAAGGCCAGAGATGGAGGGCGAGTTGTTTGTGTGTCCCTGGGCTCCATTTCCTGCTCCGGCTGTTTCTGCTCCATTCCAAAGACCTCCTATAAAACCTTCATTTCCTGACACTCATGGGATGAGGCCATGGGTTCATGTTTTTGACAACCTGGCTTCTCCATAGCAACCAGCGGTGATGTCATCAAAGTGAAATGATCGGAAGGGGCCTGGGAAACAGAAAGATGTTCAGGAACAAGGCAGGGAAAGAAAGCTGTGCAACATCACGGGCCGTGTTTTTCTAAGGCCAGTGCGCGTGTGAAAACAGCACAGGGAATGTTTTCCTTGGACAGCCTGGATGTGAACCTCAGCTGAGCCATACAGGGGAGATAAAATCCTACTTAGTGCTCGCTCTGTCGGGAACCCACTACCGTGGGCTCGGGATGCAAAACACAGGGGGCAGATCCTCTGCTGGTAACTTCAGTGCCCAGCTTCTGAGAATGTGGCCCAAACTCTCTCCTCCCAGGGAGGAAGGTCCAACTTGCAGAGACTCCCAGGACATTCAGAACCAACTGGTCTCCCCTGCTGGCTGTTCCAGGAGAGGGTCAGGGACTGAATGGGCTGCCTTCTTGCCCTTCGAGGTGAGGTCCCATCAGGTCAGTGGTGTGGCACATTAGCAGTGCGGGAGTCTGTGCTGGTGCTACCTAAGCTGCACCTATTCACCTATCTTCCACCTCTCTCTCTATTCATGCCACATGCTTAGTCCTTCCTACTTTGCCCACCACTGCGATACCCTGCAAAGCCTCAATCCAGCACCGTTCACCACCATGACACTGGGTCAAAATATGTTGTAACCCACCCTTCTACACACACAATTTTCCTTTCCTTCACCCACTCACCCCCTAGACTCAGAACTGTAGCCTCTCTCCCTTCCCTCATCTTGCTATTTAGCAAATCCCCTCCCAACAGAGCCCCACCCCAAACACAACCAAAAAACCATAGTGGCACTAAAATGCTGTTCTCTCTGGGTGGGTGTCCTATCCCTTTCCCAGGATGTCCTGCCTGTTAGACTGTGAGCTCTTTAGGGCAGGTGCTGTGTTTGTACTAAACAAGTAAATACAAAGAAATAAACCTAGCTGTGTTTGGAGATGTCAAATCTCCTACAAATTATTTGTACTTTGTATGATGCAGGCAGCTTTCTGCTTCCAAGAACAAAGGTTACACTCAGTGCTGGATCATCAGAACAAAACCAGATCCTGACTTCTTTCTAATGCTTCACAAAAAACAGGATTGGACATAGTTGTGTCAAGGAGGGAACACAGGAGCAGGAAGAGCATGGGGGAGACCAGAGATGACTAGCTTGTGTTCTACAGTATGGTGCCCTGTGTGTTTAGTCAGAACAACTTAGATTTCAAATATCCGATCCTTGCACCATGGATTATTTAGGGCATGTCTTCACTACCCGCCGGATCGGCGGGTAGCCATCTATCTATCTATCGGGGATCGATTTATCGCATCTAGTGTAGACGCGATAAATCGATCCCCGATCGCTCTGCCGTCGACTCCGGAATTCCACCGCAGCGAGAGGCGGAAGCGGAGTCGACGGGGGAGCAGCAGCGGTCGACTCGCCGTCGTCCTCACAGCCAGGTAAGTCAACCTAAAATACGCAACTTCAGCTACGCTATTCGCGTAGCTGAAGTTGCGTATCTTAGGTCGACCCCCACCCCACCCCCGTAGTGTAGATCTAGCCTTAGTGATTCATCAAATCATCTTGGATAATGAACCAGTCAGAGGAACTTGTGATCCACCTGCTAGCAAACCAAAAGCAGAAACATAGGTGATGGCTGCCAAATAAAGTGATCTATTACATATTATTTAGTCAGCTCTGACTCAAAGCTGCCAGACTAGGTTATGCAAACTGGCTAGGAAACAACACAATCACTTTCCCCTGAGCTAGCTGAATACTGCTAGCAATTAGCCATCCAATAATAACCACTAGCAACAGAAGCTGACAAATGTATCCAAGCAGCGCTAAAATTCACTTGCTATAAAAACACTCCGAGTTCATGATATACCATCAAAAAAGCATAGGACAATGAGAACTGCCAACCTAGATCAGACTGAGGTCCATCTACGCTAGTATTCTGTCTCTGGCAAAAACGAGGAGTCCTTGTGGCACCTTAGAGACTAACACATTTATTTGGGCATAAGCTTTCATGGGCTATAACCCACTTCATCAGATGCAGGGAGTGAAAAATTCAGTAGGCAGGTATAAATATACAGCCCATGAAAAGATGGGAGTCACCTTACCAAGCTTGGGGGTCAGTGCTAACGAGGCCAATTCAATTAGGGTGGATGTGGCCCATTCCCAACAGTTGACAAAATCCATTAGCTAGAGGTCAGCTCATGCCACGAAATAGAGGATATCTATCCTTTGTAATGCTCTATTTATTTTAATATTTCCTATTCTAACACTGGATAGCCTCATTGTCCATGTAAATGATGAATTCTATTGAACCTTGCTAAGCTCTTTTCCTCAGTGTCACCTTGTAGCAGGGAGTTCTACAGGCTAATTGTCAATGTGTGGGAAAAGCAATTAGCTATGCATTTTGCCTCCTTATAGTTCAATTTCATGTCCCTTGTTCTTGTATTATTAGGACAGTAAAATAATGTTAAGGTTGCAAAGTCAAACACTCATAAGTGGAGGATGCAAGATTTAAGGTTGCACAGACCACATTAATTCAGTCCTCTTGTGTGCATATGCATTATGATGGTCTTTAATTACAGGATCACATGCTATTTATTTCGGACCCTTGTAGTCAGATGGCCACTTACCAAGCACTCATTGTGGTCAGTCTGAGGTGCCCTGCTACCAGTTTATCCCATCTCTAAAGTCCCATAATAACTCACAGTCCAGAGGAATTAGACCATTCCCCTCCTAGGCTCCCACTTATTGAGTCCTACAGACAGGCCCTCCAGGGCTCAACCCCAGTTCAGTCATCCCCCCCACCTTTAGGTAGGGAGTTCCAAGCCCTTCTTCCCAGAGCTAGGTCCTAGCTCAAAGTTTCAGGCTGGAGCTCAGCCTTTCAGTCCTCTGGTTTCCAGGCCCTTCTCCCAGTCAGGTCTCTAGCAAGGGCTGGGCTCAGTACTGCCAGACTTTAATTAGCTGAAACTCAGCCTGCCTCAGCCCTCTCATTCTGGCTTCTAGGCCCAAGCCCTTCTCTCAGTCAGAGTCTCTAGCAGGAGCCTCCTGCTCACTGCACATCTCTAAGTCTTCCCTGAAGGGACCTTTCACTCACACGCTCAGCCCAGCAGGGCAGATCACACTCACCTTACCCCCACCCTAGAACCCTGCACAGGACTTCTTTAAAATCCCACTCCCACTATTATGGCAGTAAGATCCACCCCCTTCATTGCAGCCTTTATAAGGTGATCACCCCGATCTCTCCCAGGTGTGGCTCATTCTGTAATCAGGGCTGGCTACCTCCAGCCCTTAAAGGGATGAGCCACCCTGTTACAACCCTTTCCTCATCTGGTGCACAGGATGGCTGGAGCATAGGAAATGGGGTAGCTGTTCAATAATTCTTTCTGTCCTCATCAGTCATTGTATGGCCTGTTGCTTTGTTTAGACACCATGCAAACCCCGCACTGAATACAGGGTTATTAATTGCCTTATGGGATTTTCTATGGGACCTTCTTTCAAATATTAACAAGTTTATCCTCACAAATTCCTTGTGAAATAGGAAAGTATCATTATCCACATTTCACAATGAGGAACTAAAACACAGAGAAAGTTAAAACCAACATTTGCAAAATGTCCCCTAATTTTGGGTTCCTCCACTCCCGGGCACCCAATTTGAGAGACCTAGGGTCTCCTTTTTTCAGAGTACTTAGCTGTTTGCAGCACTTTATAAGTTCAAAGCATTGTACAGATGTTAACTAATTTGTCCTCACAACACCCCTCTGAGATAAATAGATTCATATTATCATTCTCATTTTGCGATGGGAAACACTCCGAGAAAGTGACTTGACCAGGGTCACAACTGAGTCAGTGGCAGAGCCAAGATGAGGCCTCAGGAACTTTAGATACCCGAACCTGTGCTTACTCCACCAGACCACACTGTCAGAAGCTCCCATTGACTTTGTTTGTAGTTGTGACTGCTCAGAAATCCTGAAACTCGGGCCCCAGATATCTAATGCTGGGCACCCAGAAAATGAGAAACACACAATTAGGGTCCCTGTTGAAAGATCTGATTTAAGTGACATGCCCAGAATCATACAGGAAATCAGCATGAGAACCAGGGATGAAACCAAGTTCTCCCAGAAAGCATTCAATTGCTTTTACTATCCTTTACTTCTCACAGTCCCTTACATCATTCTGTACATACCTTCCAACTGGTAGGCCCTACAGCAAAGGCGGCTGGTGTCCTGCAGGCAACAACCTCACTCACTACACAACTCTAATTCATTCCATGAGCACAGAGAATTCATGCTGTCCACCAACTGAGGCAGGATTCGGGGGGGAGGGGAATATTACATGATCCTGGAATACTGTGGTCCAGACTTAGAAAGGTATTTAGGTGCCTAAAGATCCAGCTAGGTGCTTTTGAAAATCCCACTAGGAACCTCGCTGGATCTTTAGGCACCTAAATCCCTTTGTACAGTATGTCTGGCCCTGAGGAGCACAAGTCTAACTAAAAGCCAAAGAGACTTAAGAACTGAGGCGCCTATGTCACATTTGTGAATGGGACTCGGTCTCCTACATCACTTAGGAGCTTTTGAAAATCGTACACAATAATAATCCACATACATAAGGGGGCAGCATTATTAGGGTTGCCAGGTGTCTGGTTTTCGATCGGACTGCCTGGTCAAAACGGGACCCTGGCGGCTCCGGTCAGCACTGCTGACCAGGCCATTAAAAATCTGGTTGGCCGCCAGCAGCAGGGCAGGGAGGCTGCCTGCCCGGCTCCGCATGGCTCCCGGAAGTGGCAGGCATGTCTCTCTGGCTCCTAGGTGCAGGGGCAGCCATGGGGGCTCTGTGCGCTGCCCGTGCGCTGAGCGCCAGCTCTGCAGCTCCCATTGGCTGGGAAGTAAGCGCCATCTGAGCCCACACCCCACACCTCCTCCCATACCCCAACCTCCTGCCCCAGCCCTGATTCCCCCCTCACCCAAACTCCCTCCCAGAACCTGCACCAGCCCTGAGCCCCCTCCTGCACTCTGAACCCCCAGCCTAGAGCCCCCTCCTGCACCCCTGCCCCAGCCCAGAGGCCCCCACCCCGCACCCAAACTCCCTCCCGGAGCCCGCACCAGCCCTGAGCCCTCTCCCACACTCCAAACCCCTCCTGCACCCGAAACCTCTCATCCCTGGCTCCCCCCCCAGAGTCTGCACTACCAGTCTGAGTCCTCACCCCATCCCACACCCCAAAGCCCAAACCCCCAGCCAGAGATCTCACTCTCACCTCATCCTGTACCCCAACCCACTGCCCCAGCCCGGTGAAAATGCACAAGTGAATGAGGGTGGGGGAGAGAGTGACAGAGGGAGGGGGGATGGAGTGAGTGGGGGCGGGGCCTCAGAGAAGAGGCGAGGCAAGGGTGGGACCTTGGGGCAGGGGCAGGGGCAGGGCAGGGGGACAAATGTGTTTGATTTTCTGCAGTCAGAAAGTTGGCAACCCTAATTAAATTTGCATGCTTAATTCTGACATTTCCTAATTCTTGAATGCTAGACTTTGCAACCTTAATGACAAATTTTAGATTGTTATAACAGAGAGAAATTCTCATTTAACTGTGAATGCCAGACTCACTGGGTACAGGCAGGTTTGGAAGTCATGGGAATGGCAGCACATTTCCTAATGTTGATTCAGTGCGGTCACTGAATATCCCATGGGGATCCCAACAATACAAACCCCATTAGCAGGGGACAAAAGAGAAAACAAAACACTACCAGAAAAATCTTTCCAAAAATGTTTCATGAAAAGTGAACACTCAGCAGAGCCGAGCTTCCTGCATAGTGAGAGTTGGCCTGCGAGTTAACAGGAAATCACTGCTTCCTGCCTGCAGAGGAAGTGCCCTATCTACTGCCTCTGATAAAAAACAAACAGCACTTCAATTAAACAAACAGAGGGCCCAAATCTTTAACAGCACTAAGGCTTGGGTCAGCTCCAGTGTTAGGGAAATGAGTCCAAAAATAAAAAGCTTGTAACCTTGTAAAAGGCCCTTATCCTGTTCCCTTCACACTGCTGTTTCTTCCACTGCAAATGCCCCAAACCAAGAGGACTCAGGGCAGCCTTGTTTTTCACGTTCATGAGGTCAGTGCTCGGTCTCCAGGAGCGCACTGAAGCTAAATACATCAATTCACAGTGGCTGGAGCACCGACCCACAGTGTTATTCCCGATTTAAACAACAGAAGGCTCATGGAGGTGGGGGGAAACCCCACTGCTTGCAATCAGAGTTGGATTTAGGTATCAGCCCTATAGGGCAGGGGTAGTCAATTATTTTTTGTCAAGGTTAAATTTTTTTGGTCAGGGTCCAGAGAAAAATAATAATAATAAAAAAACACTAACGGTAATAATAAGTAAATAAAAAGATTTCGGGGGTCTGTTCAAAAGCATCTGGCAGTCCAGATTTGGCCCATTGACTACCCATGGGCCACAGCTTCTGCAGTCACCTGATGAGGCCAGAATCTCAGCTTTCATTTAAAAAAAAAGTCAGTTTCTATTCTAGCCCTCATGGTTCTGGCTGTGAAGAGAAGCTTGAAAACATGATGAGCATAACTAATGCAGGGAGGTCTGCCAGACTGAGTGCAACCAGCCTGAAGGAGAAGTAGTTCTATGAGGTGTGATCTGTCCTCTGAATCTCAATGGGATATTCACTGCTCTGCGCCCAGCCCCTGCCACACCAGCCCAGCAGAGGTCTCTGTGTGTGTCAGGAGGAGAAGGCTGCAGCTGGCCTGTATGCTGCCACCTCCAACCCCCTGAAGCTGGTACACCTCAGCCACTGGGATAAGTACTGGGAAATCCCTTACTGCCACCCCTACCTCCAGGAGAGCAAAGGGACTTCCTGCTGCTCCCAATGCAACTGCCCCTACCACTCTATAGCACTGGATAACTTGCACCCAGGAGTTAATCAAGGAGCAGTCAGAGCCATTGATATTTAACAAATCTTGGAACACTGGGGAAAAATGAATGTCTTGCCAATATTTTTTAAAAGGAGTAAATGGGGTGACCTGGGTAACTATGACCTGGGTAACTAACCAGCCTGACATTGATCCCAGACAAAATCATCGAAAGGCGGTTTCAGGATGCAATCAGAAAAGAGTTAATGGATGGAAGCATAATTAATGCCAATCATGATTTTATAGGACAAAAGGTCTTGTCAAATAAGCTCAATGTATTCTGATGAGATTACATAGATGGTTGATTGAGGTAATTGTGCTGGCAGAATATACTTAGACTTCTGACTTAGTCCTGCATGACATTTAGATGAAAACAAGATATCAGTACACAAAAATCAATGCAGAACATATTAAGTGGATTAAAACTTGTTAACTGAAGTACTTGTAAATGGGGAATCATAATCCAATGGGGATGTTTCTAGTGGGGTCCCACAGGGATCTGTTTTTGGCCCATCACTATTCAACATCTTTACCAATGATCTGGAATAAAACAGAAATTCACTGCTGCTAAAGCTCGCAGGTGACACAAAAACGGATGGAGTAGTAAATAATGATAAGGAGAAGTTAATTCTACAGAGAGATCAGGATTACCTTGTAAACTGGACTTAGTTGAACAGCTTCCAAATGCAAGGTCATAGAGTTGGGAACAAAGAATGTAGGTCATAATTATAGGATGGGGAACTATATCCTGGAAACAGTGGCTCTGAAGAGGGATTAGAAGTCATGGTGAAGGGATTTGGAGCTGTGCTCCGGCTCCGCTCCAGCTCCAGGCTCCAGCTCCAGGCTGCTCCACGCCCCAGCTCTGGGCTCCGCTCCAAAGCCCTGGGTGAAAACCAACTGAACACGTGCTCCCACTGCCATGCTGTGGTGGCTAAGAGGGCAGCATGAGCCTTGAATGTATAAACAGGAGAATCAGGGGCGGCTCTATGTTTTTTGCCGCCCCAAGCACGGCAGGCAGGTGCCTTTCGGCGGCGCGCCAGCGCGAGGTCCGTTGGTAACGCGGATTCGGCGGCATGCCTGCGGGAGGTCCACCAGTCCCGCGGCTTCACCATAGCCGCCGCCGAATTGCCGCTGAAGCCGCGGGACTGGCGGACCTTCCGCAGGCATTCCGCCGAAGGCTCCCTGACTGCCGCCCCCACAGCAACCGGCAGGCCGCCCCCCGCGGCTTGCCGCCCCAGGCACGTGCTTGGTGCGTTGGTGCCTGGAGCCGCCCCTGAGGAGACTACCAAGCAGCAGTAAGGAAGTGTTATTACCAGTCTATACAGCATTAGTGAAACTATTACTGGATCCTATGGCCAGTTCTGATGTTCAGACTTTAAGAAGGATGTTGACTAACTGGAAAAGGGTCCGTGAAGAGCTACAAGAATGATTCTTGGTCTAGAAAACCTGCCTGACTGGCAAAGACTAAAGAAGTTCAGTCTATTGTTTATCTGAAATAAGTTTAAGAGGTGATTTGAAAAGGGGCTATAAGTATCTACATGCTGAGAAGGTTTCTGATACTAGAATACCCTTTAATCTTGCGACAAAGGTAGAACATAAAATGGATGTATTGGAACCTGTACCTGCTCTTGCCAATAAGCCACCTTCACCTCTCTAGCCTGTTTGGCCTCAGCATCTCCACTTATAAGTTACCCACTTTCACCTTTTGCAGCTCACTTCCCTGGGAGATGGAGAGTGGGGTCTCCAGGGATATGTCTACAGTGCAACGGGGTGGGGAGGGGGAATGATTCTCCGCATTGATAGACTTACACTCGCTCAGCTTGAGCCAGCATGCTAAAAATAGCAGTGCGGTGTTGTGGCACTTGTGGCAGCATGAGCTAGCCATTCACATCCACTTTCAACCCTGCCTGACCCCCAGGTCCAAGCTCGATTGGCTAGTCTGAGCTGCTGCCTGTACTGCCAAGCCCACAATGCTATTTCTAACGTGTCCGCGAGCTGAACTAGAACAAGTCCGTCTACCTGCACTGGGGAATTACACCTTGCAGCTGCAGTGTAGACATACCATAGGTTCCCGAAATTCTTTAACCTGTAGGCCCTGCTCAGCAAAGTTGCCTTGCTGCTTTTCTTCCCAGTAATAGAGCAATGTGAAAGTTCCACGCACACAGCAGCTCTTACGATAAAATAAATGTTATTAAACAGTGGAGAGAAAAGGATTGAAACTGAAATAAACGGTTGTTTCAACATACCCAGATTTATACTTGGTAAAAGCTAAAGTAGACAAGGCCTCTCAGTCTCAGATACAGAAAAGAAAAGTGGTTACATTTTCTTGAAAGCAAATTTTGCCCCAACTCTCAGCAACCATGCTGTCTAGACGCAGGCTAGGTCTACACTACCCGCCTGAATCGGCGGGTAGAAATCGATCTCTTGGGGATCGACTTATCGCGTCTCGTCAGGACGCGACAATCGATCCCCGAATCGACGCGCTTACTCCACCAGCGGAGGTGGGAGTAAGCGCCGTCGACTGGGAGCCGCGGCAGTCGATTTTGCCACCGTCCTCACAACAGGGTAAGTCGGATCTGATACGTCGAATTCAGCTACGCTATTCGCGTAGCTGAATTTGCGTATCTTAAATCGACCCCCCCCTGTAGTGTAGATGTAGCCTAAGTGTCTCCCCTCCCCCTCCAAGTTTTGCTTTGGGATTCAGGATCGTATTCCAGGTTATCTGTCCCCCGTCTGTCTGCAAGTAGCTTATTTCTAAAGCAGATTCACCTGTCTCAGTTATAAAACAGATTTTAGGAAACACAAACAGGGATCATATTTTGCCACATTTGAACAAAGGGAGCCTGCCTTCTGGGAAGCTGGGCCATAGTTTCTGCCTCTAAATTAAGGAGGAGCTCTCAGACAAAACGGTTAGCATCTGTAGTGAGTGCATCTCCACTGAGAGTCACACTTTGGTGTCTCCTAATCTGAGTTTGATCTCGAGCCTTTCAGAGTTTGTGGGTCTCACCTCCGCTGAATTTTTATAAGATGCTGGGAGCTGTGATATTCCTCACAATGTTTCTCCAGCAGAACTGGAGACGATCCTTTCTCTAGTAAAATAAAAGAAAGCAAATTCATAGAATCATAAATATCAGGGTTGCAAGGGACCTCAGGAGGTCATCGGGTCCAACCCCCTGCTCAAAGCAGGACCAATCCCCAATTAAACCATCCCAGCCAGGGCTTCATCAAGCCTGACCTTAAAATTGATTTTAATTACCAAGCAATCAGCAGGACTTGAGAGGCAGGTACCCCAGGTGCAAATAAAAGGTTTTCCTTTACTGGGTGTATCGTCAGAGCCCAGGTCAGTAATTGGAGCTGGAGAACAACTGAACAAGGAGGCAGCCTGCTGCAGCATTTATAGAGTGTGTTAACAGGCCCTGGGACCTGCTGAATGGATTGAACATGTCTGGAATTCATTCTCTTTAACAGGAATTAAAGCATCAGTGCAGAGAGATGGAGAAAGCTAGCTCATTTCAAACGAAGGCCCAGGACTGCTCTGGCCTTTTCATTTCCTTTTTATTGCCGTCGGTTTCATACTGGGGAAGGGCACTGCCCTCCCCCCCCCTCCCCCCGATGGGGTTATCAGGGGTGTGTGAGGACCTAACTGCTCCAGCTCCTGCCAAGCCGGAAGAACAAGAAGGAGGCATGAGGAGTGGCTTGTGCACCGGGTGCCTGCAGGGCCCATTCCAGCTTGCATACTTCTGCAGAGGCTGACGCACACGCACCCCCTTGCGCAGGAGCTCCTGTCTGTGACCTGCTGGGACTGCCCATCCAAAATGTGTCCCAGATAGGGGACCAAGGATCAGCAGGGGGCCAAAGTCAGGATGGGCTCCCAGACCTCAGGCATCCACAGAAATACTGTTTCTAAGAAAGAGGGGGGCACACAGGGAACATGAATTTCCAAAGGGGGGACAGCAGCAGGAGTGAAAGTGAGCCGGAATGGGCCGGTACAGCGTACCAGTAAAAAGTGGCCACCAGCCCGTACTCAGCTGACATTAAAGGGCTTTAACATCGCTGCCCCTTTTGCGCCCCATGTCGGCGGCCCTGCCGGGTCCCTTTAAAGCGCTCCCGCGGCAAAGGACCCAGCTTAAAGCGCTGCTGCGGCAACACTTTAACGTTGTTGCCCCTTTTGCCCCCCCCCAGGCCGCCGACGGTGAGGGGGGGGGCAAAAGGAGCAGCCACTGGAGCCCCGGGTGGCGTGGGCCAGGCGGTACGGATGGGCTGGCTGGGGGACGCTGACCCCCAGCCCTGCTCCTTCTGCCCCTTCCGGGGGTCGAAGCCTGGCCCTGTACCGGTACGTGTTGAAAGTTACTTTCACCTCTGGACAGCAGGAAAAGGTTGGGAACCTCTGCTGTACAGTATCAGAGGGGTAGCCGTGTTAGTCTGGATCTGTAATAAGCAACAGAGAGTCCTGTGGCACCTTTAAGACTAATTCCAATAACCAATACATCTGTTAATCTTAAAGCGTTAATCTTAAACAGGACTCTCTGTTGCTTTCTGCTGTACAGGATTCCATTCCAAACAGCCAGACACCCCCACAGGAAGGGAAACGGCTGGCGCTAGGCCTGTGGGACAGAACACAGCCCAGGACACCACCTTTAATGGAATGTGGACTTCTCAAAGCCAGCCCGCCTGCTGGCATTTCTTCAACACCAGTTTTCTTCTCCAGTCGATCTAAGGACTGGAGCATGGGCTGATAGGGGAAAAAGGAAGCACAGGTAGGACCTGTCTGACAGGAGAGTGGGGCCACCTGTTAAAATGGCTGCGTATAGTCTACTAAGCAAAGGTTTAGGGAAGAGCTCCATGGTGGGAAGTGAGGCATGCACACACTTCCATGAAGGGACAGACAGGACGCTGACAGAATAAGATGAATACTGTATCCAGCTGAAAGTTCAGGGGGCATTTATGCTATTCATTATTAAATGAATGTATTTAATATAGTCATAATGATCTGAAAAAGGGGCTGAGTGGTGAGGTGGCAAAAGTTGCAGGCAACACTAGTTATTTAGGTTAGTCAAGACAAAGAAGAGAAGAGCTGTAAGAAGAGCTGGGCAAATAACTGATTTTTCTGGTTTGTTGGCAGTTCTGAAAAATTGAAAAAAAATCGTTCAGCTCAAACGGAATCCATAAAAATGCCAAACATTTCAGCAAATCAACAGAGTCTGTAGCTGGTCAAACAAAGTTTCATTTGACCCAAAACATTTTGTTTCTAAGCATTTTTAAAGTGCTGGCATCACAAAACAGGAGAAGTTGATGTCCCCCTTAAAACTTTTAGAGCAGTAGTTATTGCTGCAGGGATATGGGAGCCAGGTGTTCCATTCCCCCCTCTGTCTGATGTAGGGGAACCAGACAGCAAATGTGAAAAATCGGGA
Source organism: Emys orbicularis (assembly GCF_028017835.1). Taxonomy (NCBI): domain Eukaryota; kingdom Metazoa; phylum Chordata; order Testudines; family Emydidae; genus Emys; species Emys orbicularis. The sequence continues at coordinate 6,933,577 of NC_088701.1, read as the reverse complement.
CAGGGGGTGGGGGATAATAGGAGCCTATATAAGAAAAACACCCAAAAATCGGGACTGTCCCTATAAAATTGGGATATCTGGTCACCCTAGCCTGATGTGAAGCACGGATTTGAGCTTGGGGGGAGGGGGGAGAGAGAGGTGCCCTAACCACTGGGTTATGCCATGTTTTGAGGCAGGGCTTTCTCTCTCTCTCCTGTTTGAAGCTGTGCCACTTGACTAGTTAGTGAAGCAGAGACTTGAATATGGGTTTCCAACCACCTAGGTGAATACTCTAACCACTAGGTTATGGAGTCATTTGCATTGTCTCTGTGTGTCCCAATGGCTATGCAAGTATTTTATATGCACTGGAACAGCATCAACAGAAGCGTCTGTGGACGGTTCCCAGAGGGTGGCAGGTGATCACTGCTAAGCTACAGCAAGGAGACTTCATTTAATAAAAATGTGACTCTGCCTTAGAGCCTGAAGGAGCTGTATCTGACCTGCACCTGACTCCTGGCAGTGACCTCTCTCTGGCTTTCTTGCCTGAGCTCTCTTAATGTTTTCACACAATCTGCTGTAATATACAGGAATCCTTCTTATACCAGTTGCATAGAATATAACGGTACCCCGACTCCACGGGCCTGTGGCCCCTGCAGATGATTAGCAGCATGGGCTTGGCTTCTGCTTCAGGCTCTGCATTATTTTGAGGTTGGTGGCTGCATCATCATTCTTATTCTTATTAATTGTTGTTGTATTCCACTGGAATTGGGTTTTCTACTGGGTGAGGGACCACTCACTCAGACTCTTCCCCTTCTCAGACAAAGCTGTTCTTGAATCAGCATATTGTCCATGCTGCGAAGAGGGTAAAGTGCCAATCTTGGACACTTTTCTTTTGAGGTGGCATCCGTACAGCAGATGGTCACACACAAAAGGCCCATGGCCAGTCACTCACTGAGGTCCAGAGCAGATGGTCTGAAGCTGGAGCAGGAAGCTTTGTATCTATAGAACAACTCAGACTCTTGTGTTCTGTCGAAGCTGTGTAGACCAAATGAAAAAAGAGGCAAGATCTTTGAGTCTGTCACTGCTGTGTTTGGCGCTGGACCTGAGGGGGCTGGGTGAGAAAGTACACTAGCAGGAACAACCCCCTAGGGGCTGCCGCCTCAGCCCAGGATCACCAGAGAGCAGTACACTTTGGCCACAACGGGGGCCAAAGATCTAGCTCAAAGTGTGTCTCCTGTTCCTAGAATAGAGATCCCTGGGAAGGAAATGGATACATTGATCAGTGGCAGGGGAGGCTCCAGGCACCAGCGCAGCAAGCACGTGCCTGGGGTGGCAAGCCGTGGGGGGCAGCCTGCTGGTCGCCGTGAGAGCGGCAGTCAGGTAGCCTTCGGCGGCATGCCTGTGGGAGGTCCGCTGGTCCCGCGGCTTCGGGGGCAATTCGGTGACAGGTACGCCGAAGGCGCGGGACCGGCAGATCACCTGCAGAAACGCTGCCGAATCCGCGGGACCAGCAGACCGCCCGCAGGCGTGCCGCCAAAGGCCGCCTGACTGCTGACTGCCGTGCTTGGGGCGGCAAAAAACATAGAGCCGCCCCGGTCAGTGGGCTTAGACTCCCATCCTTTTATTCATTTATTGCAGGCAAGCCATTTGTCCAGTGGTAAGCCGGACAGTCCTGTTTTTGGAATGGTTTGGCCCTGTCCGGTATCGGACCTGGTTTTATCTGGTATCATTGCCTCTGCCTGTGTGAATGCAAAGTCATGCTGGTGGGGGTAGGGCAGCACGCTCTGCAAAATGGTGTCCTCCATGTGGCTTGACTTCACATCCACCATGTGAGCGAGGTCACACTTCTGGGGCCAGGGTCATGCAGGTGGGGACGGGCCCATGCTGTTTCAGAAGTACCGGAATGTCAGGTATTCTGGGTATGCATCAGTGGCAACCCTATTGCTTTGTGGAAAATAGCCAGGCACTTGATAAATGTCAGGTGTTAGTATTAGTATTTCTCATGCCTGGAGAGAAGCAGATGGGTGGTTTATGTTGCTGGTTTATGACTTGTTGCATTAATAAAAAATAAATCTTTTTAAAATGTCCCAAAAAGGAAAATCCAGATAATTGCTCCTCCTGTGGCCAAGTTGGGGAAAGGTTAATAACCACCACCACCACCACCACAATAATTAATAATAATAACCACCATTGTATTGTAGTAGCACCTAGTACCCCAGTCATAGACCAGGACTGTATTGTGCCTGGTGCTGTATAAACACAAAACTCAAAGATGGTCCTGGACCCAAATACCTTACAATATAATAATGACTTTCGCAGCACCTTTTGTTTGAGAGGGTCACAGATGTTAAGAACATTAATTTATTAATTGAAGGCCTCACAATCACCTTCTGAGAAGTTATCATTGCCCCCATATTACAGAAGAGGAAATGGAGGCATAGAAGTCACATGATTTGCCTGGGGTCTAGTTTTGCAAGGTGCTTACGTATGTGCATAACTGAAGTTTTGCAAGTAGATTCATAGATTCCAAGGTCAGAAGAGATCATTGTGATCATCCAGGGGTAGTCAATAGGCAGACTGTGGGCCAAATCCAGACCGCCAGATGCTTTTGAACGGACCCCTGAAATCTTTTTATTTACTTATTATTACCATTACTGTTATTTTTGTATTATTTTCTCTGGACCTTGACTATACCTTGACCAAGAAATTTTGATCTTGACAAAAAATAATTGTCCCCTCTCTGACCTCCTGCATAACACAGGCCACAGAACTGTCCTGAAGTTTTGTTTGAACTAGAGCAGCTCTTTTAGGAAAACATCCAATAGGGTTACCATATTCAAACATTTAAAAAAGAGGACACTCCACAGGGCCCTGGCCCCACCCCAACTCCGCCCCTTCCCCGCCCCTGGCCCTGCCCCAATCCCGCCCCCATTCCAACCCCTTCCCCAAAGTCCCTGCCCCAACTCTGCCCCCTCCTCTGACCACCCCGCATTCCCCCTCCTCCCTCCCGCTCTGATCTTGGTTGGGGGTTGCTAAGTGCTTCCCTGCTCCCCACTCGCCCTGCATCCCCTGCACCCCCCCTGCCCCTGCAGCCTCTGTGCCCCCTGCTCCCCACTCGCCCTGCAGCCTCTGCACCCCCCAGCCTGCCCTGCCTCTGCACCCCCCTGCTCCTGCAGCCTTTACGCCCCTGCCTGCCCTGCTCCTCCTCACCCTGCAGCCCCTGCCCCCCCGCCCCTGCAGCCTCTGTGCCCCCTACTCCCCACTCACCCTGCAGCCCCTGCCCCCCCCGCCCCTGCAGCCTCTGTGCCCCCTACTCCCCACTCACCCTGCAGCCCCTGCCCCCCCCGCCCCTGCAGCCTCTGTGCCCCCTACTCCCCACTCACCCTGCAGCCTCTGCACCCCCCAGCCTGCCCTGCCTCTGCGCCCCCTGCCCCTGCAGCCTTTACGCCCCTGCCTGCCCTGCTCCTCCTCGCCCTGCAGCCCCTGCACCCCCCCACCCCTGCAGCCTCTGTGCCCCCTACTCCCCACTCACCCTGCAGCCCCTGCACCCCCCCCGCCCCTGCAGCCTCTGCGCCCCCCGCCTGCCCTGCCCCTGCAGCCTCTATGCCCCTGCCTGCCCTGCTCCTCCTCGCCCTGCAGCCTCTGCACACCCCCGTAGGGTTACCATATTTCAACAATCAAAAAAGAGGACACGGGGTGCCGCCCTAGCCCTGCCCCAGCCCTGCCCCCCTCAGAATCCCCCTACCCCCTACCGGTCCCCTGACTGCCCCCTCCTGAGACCCCACAACCTAACTGCCCCCAGGACCCCACCCCCTATCTAAGACTCCCTGTTCCCTGTCCCTTGCCTGCCCCAACCGCTCTCTACACCCCCTTCTCCTGACAGCCCCCCCAGAACCCCCGACCAATCTAACCCCCCCTGTTCCCTGTCCCTTGCCTGCCCCAACTGCTCTCTACACCCCCTTCTCCTGACAGCCCCCCCCACAACCCACAACCAATCTAACCCCCCGTTCCCAGTCCCTTACCTGCCCCAACCGCTCTCTACACCCCCTTCTCCTGACAGCCCCCCCAGAACCCCCGACCAATCTAACCCCCCGTTCCCAGTCCCTTACTTGCCCCAACCGCTCTCTACACCCCCTTCTCCTGACAGCCCCCCCAGAACCCCCGACCAATCTAACCCCCCCGTTCCCTGTCCCTTGCCTGCTCCAACCGCTATCTACACCCGCTTCTCCTGACACCCCCCCCAGAACCCCCGACCAATCTAACCCCCCCGTTCCCTGTCCCCTGACTGCCTCAACCGCTCTCTACACCCCCTTCTCCTGACAGCCCCCCCAGAACCCCCGACCAATCTAACCCCCCTGTTCCCTGTCCCCTGCCTGCCCCAACCGCTCTCTACACCCCCTTCTCCTGACAGCCCCCCCAGAACCCCCGACCAATCTAACCCCCCTGTTGCCTGTCCCTTGCCTGCCCCAACCGCTCTCTACACCCCCTTCTCCTGACAGCCCCCCCAGAACCCCCGACCAATCTAAGCCCCCGTTCCCTGTCCCTTGCCTGCCCCCCCCCCAGGCTGAGGGAGAGCTGCGGGCTCCACGTGCAGCCAAACAAATAAGGCGCTGCTCTGCGGGGGAGGGGGAGGGACTCTGGCTGCTAGAGGCCCCAGTGGCTGCGAGCGGCTTTCAGTCAGGCCCAGCCGTCCAATCAGCCGCGCCGCACTCTGCATGAGGGGAAGGGGGAAATCCCGGACATTTCTAGCTTATTAGGAATCCCCCCCGGACGGCCATTTAAAGCTGAAAAAGCCGGACATGTCCGGGGAAACCCGGACGGATGGTAACCCTACATCCAATCTTGATTTTAAAAGTACTGGCGATGGAGAATGCACCACAGCTCTTGCTAAATTGTTCCAGTGGTTAATTACCCTCATTGAAGTCAATGGGGTTACTCATGTGCTAGAAGGTACGCACATGCTTAAGTATGTCTGAGTCAGAACCTGAGTCAACGGCAGAGCTAGGAGTCCTGTGCTCTAACCATTAAAAATGCTGTTTTCCACAATGAAAACCGAACTGAAAATGCAAAGAGAGCTGATTGAAGGACAAAAAGCAGCTAGCCTGTCAGTTTTGTTGTCACTGTACCCAGGGCTTCACAATACCATGCATCAGCCAAGGCATTCAAACCACAGCCACCCAAAATAGTCCCTGCAGAGGAAAATGACCAGGCCCAGAACATCCCCCACGTGGAAAGAGCTGGAGAAACATATGTGCAAAAGCAGCTTCGTTGCTGATGCTTTCACTCTTTGTAAAGTTTTGCAGGTACCATCTACTGCCACTCAGGGGCTGTGATGGATTTATAGGAGGTGATATATGGTGAATGGCAAGATTCAGTGATTAAGGCTGCGTTTACACTTGGAACTGGGGGTGTGATTCCCATCTCACATACAAATACTTGTGCTAGCTTTCATTGAGCCAGTGCACTAAAAATAGTAGTGTAACTGTGGTAGCATGGGCAGCAGTGAGCAGTGGCATGGGCTAGCCACCTCAAATATGTACCCACTGGGTCCAGGCAGGTTTGTTCTTGGGGCAGCTAGTCCATGCCACTATGTGCCACTGACCATGCTACCACTGAGAGCTAGTGTGAGTATGTCTACATGAGCTGGGAGTCACACCCACACCCAAGAGAAATGGTTACAGGAATGCTCTCTCTGCATATATGTAAATAATCAGTGAATAGATAAAGTGCCATAGATGGCACTCAAAATATGTAGCATATTCCTGGGTTTTGCAGGACCAATAAAACTTGTGCATGGCAAATAGCTTCCTCGGTCTGTCATTTGCATCAGATCCTAACCAAAATACTGAAGATGTGTTTCTGCTATTGAGCTGTAAGCTTCCCTGCATTTTTGACATGCAGGCTGTGCTGTAGGTTTACTCCAGTGCTATGTAGTTCCAAATGGGTTTTACACATGCTCACACATATCTGCCCGATATGGCACACAGGAGAATAGAATGGCTTTTTCTCTAGTTCATTTTGCATTTGGAAGATGCCAAAACCCTTTAAGCAGCAGTGACTTAAGAGACCAGTGCAGGCAAACAACACAGGAATGCAGGGGCAAGATTAGAAAGGCAAAGGCACAAAATGAGCTCAAACTAGCTACGGGAATAAAGGGAAACAAGAAGACTTTTTATCAATACATTAGAAGCAAGAGGAAGACCAAAGACAGGGTAGGCCCACTGCTTAGTGAAGAGGGAGAAACAGTAACAGGAAACTTGGAAATGGCAGAGATGCTTAATGACTTCTTTGTTTCGGTCTTCACCGAGAAGTCTGAAGGAATGCCTAACATAGTGAATGCTAATGGGAAGGGGGTAGGTTTAGCAGATAAAATAAAAAAAGAACAAGTTAAAAATCACTTAGAAAAGTTAGATGCCTGCAAGTCACCAGGGCCTGATGAAATGCATCCTAGAATACTCAAGGAGCTAATAGAGGAGGTATCTGAGCCTCTAGCTATTATCTTTGGAAAATCATGGGAGATGGGAGAGATTCCAGAAGACTGGAAAAGGGCAAATATAGTGCCCATCTATAAAAAGGGAAATAAAAACAACCCAGGAAACTACAGACCAGTTAGTTTAACTTCTGTGCCAGGGAAGATAATGGAGCAAGTAATTAAGGAAATCATCTGCAAACACTTGGAAGGTGGTAAGGTGATAGGGAACAGCCAGCATGGATTTGTAAAGAACAAATCATGTCAAACCAATCTGATAGCTTTCTTCGATAGGATAATGAGTCTTGTGGATAAGGGAGAAGCTGTGGATGTGGTATACCTAGACTTTAGTAAGGCATTTGATACGGTCTCGCATGATATTCTTATCGATAAACTAGGCAAATACAATTTAGATGGGGCTACTATAAGGTGGGTGCATAACTGGCTGGATAACTGTACTCAGAGAGTTGTTATTAATGGTTCCCAATCCTGCTGGAAAGGCATAACGAGTGGGGTTCCGCAGGGGTCTGTTTTGGGACCGGCTCTGTTCAATATCTTCATTAACGACTTAGATATTGGCATAGAAAGTACACTTATTAAGTTTGCGGATGACACCAAACTGGGAGGGATTGCAACTGCTTTGGAGGACAGGGTCATAATTCAAAATGATCTGGACAAATTGGAGAAATGGTCTGAGGTAAACAGGATGAAGTTTAACAAAGACAAATGCAAAGTGCTCCACTTAGGAAGAAAAAATCAGTTTCACACATACAGAATGGGAAGAGACTGTCTAGGAAGGAGTACGGCAGAAAGGGATCTAGGGGTTATAGTGGACCACAAGCTAAATATGAGTCAACAGTGTGATGCTGTTGCAAAAAAAGCAAACATGATTCTGGGATGTATTAACAGGTGTGTTGTGAGCAAGACACGAGAAGTCATTCTTCCGCTCTACTCTGCTCTGGTTAGGCCTCAGCTGGAGTATTGTGTCCAGTTCTGGGCACCGCATTTCAAGAAAGATGTGGAGAAATTGGAAAGGGTCCAGAGAAGAGCAACAAGAATGATTAAAGGTCTTGAGAACATGACCTATGAAGGAAGGCTGAAAGAATTGGGTTTGTTTAGTTTGGAAAAGAGAAGACTGAGAGGGGACATGATAGCAGTTTTCAGGTATCTAAAAGGGTGTCATAAGGAGGAGGGAGAAAACTTGTTCACCTTAGCCTCTAAGGATAGAACAAGAAGCAATGGGCTTAAACTGCAGCAAGGGAGGTCTAGGTTGGACATTAGGAAAAAGTTCCTAACTGTCAGGGTGGTTAAACACTGGAATAAATTGCCTAGGGAGGTTGTGGAATCTCCATCTCTGGAGATATTTAAGAGTAGGTTAGATAAATGTCTATCAGGGATGGTCTAGACAGTATTTGGTCCTGCCATGTGGGCAGGGGACTGGACTCGATGACCTCTCGAGGTCCCTTCCAGTCCTAGAATCTATGAATCTATGAATCTCTGAAATGGACCAACTATCCCACACAAAGCAATAGCTCACACACAGCCTAGGATATTAGACCTGTTCTACGGAAAGAGGAAATACAGACCTGGACCCTGGAGTTAGAAGATGGTTATTTTAAAAAAAGCACCAACACTGAAAATTGTATAAAGCATCAATCCTCTAACCCATAGTCATAGTGCTACACAAACATACCCCAATAAATCTATATAATCAAAAACCAAGATTGTCCCCTACCTGTGTGCAACTTTTTACACACATGTACAACAGCTCCACTGCACATGGAAACAGGAGCCTCCATTTTTGGCTGTTTTACACACACGATTTTACTAATTATACCAGTATGACAGTACAGGCTTTTGGCTACTAATACATATTTCAAACACATCACCATAAAACTACAAAACACACACCTGGGAATCCTAACCATGAAAAAAGGGAGGCTGCGAGGTTCCAAACCTGGGGTGACATGGTGAGAGCCAGGTGACCACTGTGCAAAAATTCAGACTTTTTGTCATTTCTGAATTGCATTTTGATTCATCTTTTTTTAGTTTGTTTGTTTACTTTCCTGAACACTTGTGCAGGTGAAGTTTTTGTGGTGTGGCTCTTTATGTTTATGTTCTCACACTACAGTTTTGTTTGCATGAATGTTTGGGCAAACCAATGTTCAGGCCCATGGACATGATTTGTTTAATCAAGAATCAAAATTTGTTTTGTGAACAAATGGAAATTGTTTTGGGTTGAATTAGTTTAGAAAAGATTGGGACATCCAATCAGGGAACAGAAACAATACCATGTGACATGGGTGATCCTTCCACAGTTTGGGCAGAGAATTGCCACGATCCAATCACTGAATAAAAACATGCTACAAACAGTTTGATATAAAACCAGAGGCATAAAGTATTCTCCTGCTGACCTAAGACGAGATGTATGAAAATTATTAGTTGGCCTGTTTCAGAGCACAGATGAGGCTGGATGTAGGGGGACCAGATAGCAAGTGTAAAATTTCAGGGCAGGGGGTGGGGGGTGGGGGGGTGTCAGGGTAATAGGTGCTTATATAAGAGACAGCCCCCAAAATTGGGACTGTCTCTATAAAATCGGGACATCTGGTCACCCTAGGCTAGATGAGGCTGACAAAGGAGGTCCTTATAGCCAGTGGCGCTGGAACAGTTTTTATAGTGGGGGTGCTGAGAGACACTGAATCAAAATGTAAACCCTGTATATGATGGAAACCACTTCAAGGTAGGGAGTGCGGCAGCACCCCTAGTTCCTGCCCTTATGCTTTTAGCTAGAGGCTACACCACTAGGATTCTACACATCAATAAGGCCTGTTTAAAATCAAGTTTCTTTATCAGCCTCTAGGATACAGGGGAGAAGAGAGCTATGATTGCGCTTGCTTGAATCAGTGAATAGTTGTGCTGCTGTGTTCTGAAAAAGCTCCCATGTCTATACTGCAACGTAAGTCCAGGGCTTGAAGTCAGGCTCATGCCTAACCCCCATTCTGTCTACACACAGATCATGCTAACTGAGGGCTCAGACACAGGGTCCCAGGACCCCATGGGCCAGTGGGTCCGAGTCTGAGTCAAGCCAGGACCCAGGTTAAAGCCCTATTGCTTTGCAGTGTAGATGCATCCCCACCAGACTCATGCTCTGGGAGTCCACCAAAAGTATCCCATAATCCCATGGGCCAACTTGCTTTGTCCTTTGGATAGTCAAGTTTGGTGGCCAGTCAAGTTTTCCCACACTGCACCATGAACAAAGGGCTAGAGCAGTCACATTTTGGGAAGGTGGTAGGAAGTTTGAGATATGCATGGTTGGACTCAGGCCAACATCATGCAGTGTAGATGCTGGAGCCCCAGGTTGGGACCCAGTGTTCAACAATTCTTAACCTAGGCTTACAAATGAGTCTAGATGCTCAAATCCTAAATTAACAAACCCTGGGTCTGTTAACTCAAGTTCTACTAACCCAGGGCTTACATTGCATTATAGACATACCCCAAGTAGGGTGACCAGATGTCTTGATATTATCAGGACCTTCGCGATACCAGGGCTTTGTCTTAAATACACAACTATTTCTCCCCCCATCCCTCCTTCCCCCAAAAAAGTGTTCTGATTTGTCACGCTTGCTATGTGGTCACCCTAACCCCTAGTGACCAGCAAACCCTGCTGGGAGGGAACTGCAACAACCTCATGAGAGCATTGGTGCTGTTGCAAGGTTGTAATGAGAAAAATGAAGCTGTTACCTGTCTGAGCCATGGAAAAAGATTGTTAGGGTTACAAGAAAAAACAATCCAAAAACTAAAAAACTGAAGAAAAGCGAGAAATGCAGACTTAAGGTGCAGCTTCTCACATAACACAGACTCACAACCTTAACTCTGGCCCCTCTGATCCCTTCCTAAAGGAGACATTCAGGGAGATCCCAGCAACTTTCACCCTCACTCAGCTTTCCTGTGAAGCACGGGTGTTTTCTGCCAACCAGCAGCAAGTACATCTCAGATCAATGGGGCTGTAAAAAGCAGAAAGGTCTGTTGAACTATATGAATAGGATAGTTGGCTTTGACTTGTGTTGGGCACAGAGAAAAATGGCGGGCTTGGTTAGGGAGGGGCAAGATTCTGTTATATTATCATTTCCTGCTGCCATTCCCCCCAGAGCACAATTAAGGTGTTGAGTGTGAACCAGGACTTTAACTCTCCATTTCTTCTTCTTCTTCAGTTTGCAGTAGAGATGGTCAAAAATTTTCAACTAAACATTTTTCACCAAAAAAAAGTTTTTTTGTTTTTTGGTGGGAAATGTCAGTTTTAGATTCCATGTTTTTTAAATTTTTCAATGGGAAATTTTGAAATGAAACAAAAAAAATTGCTTCATTTTGTTTTCAGCTACATTCATCGGTTAGATTCAGTTTTCCAAAACTGAAACATTTTGATTTTTACTTTTTGTTTTTTATTGGCTTTTTCTCCATTTTTGGTTACTTTCCCCACTTGAAAAAGATGGGAATTTTTTTTAAAAAAAGTACGGTATGCTAAACTAAGGAAAAATGCTTTCTCGCACATTTAAAAACTTTTTTTCACCTAGAAAAGTATGGAAATAGTTTTTAAAAAGTTAAAGCGATACTTCTCACTTTTTAAACATTTTTGTACTTTTTCTACACTTTCCCTGTTGAAAAAAGTAAAAAAGTGAGAGAAAATGGGTTTCCCCCCATTTCCTCAGGGTTTTCCCCCCCCTTTCCCCCCTTTTAATAGTAGGGGGGAAAAGGAGCGGGGGGGAATTGAAAAAGAAGGGGAAACGGGGTGAGGACTTGAAAACCAAATTGTACCCTAAGGGAAAATTTTTGTTTTATTTCATTTCAAAAGTTTTCAGCAAAGATAAAAAAACAATCCCAGGATATTTTTTTTATCAGCTCCATTGTGTTGTGTTGTAGCACTACCCCTTTTTTTTTATGAGATTACGAGTTTGGTTGATAAAGGAAATAATATTGAAATAAAATACACTTCTGTAAGGCATTTGATTTGGAAACACATGACATATTGATTAGATGATCCCAATGGCCCCTTCTGGCTTTGGAATCTATGAATCTATGACAATCCTACTGCATCAATGTTTCAGGGAGATGTGCACAGATATCCTCAGGCAAGTGTACTGCCTGTGTGTCTGGCCACCTTCCCAATATTTCACCAAAGGAGCTTGTGTGTGGTCTCTGTTGAAAACTAAGGTCAAGTTGACGGTCTTGGTTATTGCAAGATGATTATATGGAAAATAGTTTGAGAGATATATACAATATAGAATATTAGGCTTTAAAACTGTTGAAGTGAAACTTGTCACCTGAGGTGAGGTGAGTCTCAGGGCTAACTCAATCAACACTGAGAACAATGGACATCCGGAGCCAGCCCTGTGTTTACTGTGGAGACCAGGTGCAGGCCTGAGGATTTACAAAGACAAAAAAACCCAAAGGAAATTCTCTGAATAGGGGACCCCTTCTGGTAAGAGACAATAGTCTATAACTGTATAAGAGAGGAGATGGCACCAGATTACAGAGGAGACATGCTGCCTGTGGGGTATCTGTTGAAAGGTGAATCTTAGCTTTCCAGTCTGGACAAGCACTGTAAGACCTGACCATTGCGTGAGAAATACCTTATTGGACAAGAGAAAGTAACTTGTTAATAAGTATAGGCTATCAATTATGTTTTTTTTTTCTTTTACGTGTAAACTTATGTTTCCAAACCCATGTACTTGCTTTTATTTGAATCTGTATCTCAAATTCTGTTAAATAAACTTCAATTTGGTTTTACTATAGATAAATCTAAGTACCTTGTGCTAAGAAGAGTGTTGAACTGAGGTGAAACTGGTGAACTTGGGTGCACTGATTTCATGGAGGCAGTGGATTGGAGTACTTTGTGGGTTTCCAGAGGATAAGGGACTGGGTGCTTGAGTGTAACAAAGTCGGGTGTGTAAACTGATAGCCTGCATAAGGAAAGAATGGGGCTTGTGGAGCCCGGAGTGGAGCACTTCTGTTGCCAGCAGCTGGGATTTTGGGGGGCAGGGGGGGTGTATCCCCTTGTGCAGACCAAGCTCTCTCACTGCAAGAAGATGGTAGCAATTCACCCCAGAAACCTGGGTAACCCTGAAAACTGTCAGAATTCCCCCGCCAATATCCAAGAGGAATCAAATTACCTTCGCAGTGTATGCAGACAAATGCCTGGGGAGTGGAGGGGAGACCACCTCCTTTTCTAGGGAGGTGGTCTCCCTAGACTAGACCTACTGACTTGAAGGGAAATTCTGAGTCCTGAAGCCTAGACTAGAGAAATAAGCTCTTTGCCTCTCCTTACCAAGGAACCAGAGACAGGAAACAGCATGGTGATGGCGCTGTCTCCAGACAAAAGTGGGGGCACTGAGGCAGCTGCAGGGCACAGCCCAATCTATGACACCCACCCACAGTTGGGAAATGCCCAAGTAAAGTGCACAACGGCTGCTTAGGAGATGACTAAGGTAACTACAGACAGGAAGGAGGGGGGAACTTCTCCCCCCATCAGTAACTGCCTGATGGTCTGTGAAAATGTATAGGACCCTGAGCTGGGTGGGCAAAGAACTGCTGCTCACCTTGACTCAGTGTGTGGGGAGCAAAAGGCCACCCCAGTGGGGTGAGGGATCAAGCTTCTCCGTTTCCAGAGAAGCAGAGGTTAGGTCACTGGAGTCCCCAGGTCCCAACCTCCAAGGCACAAGCTCTGAAACCCGGCGAGGGGGGAGTGTGTCGGAGCCGAGCTCCAGCCCACGTGGGAATGTCTCACTGATGTTTTTAGTGCCATAGCATGAGCACCACAAGCCGAGTCCGTAGATGTGGGCTCTGAAGCTCACTGCCGTGCATATTTTTTTGCAGTGTAGTTGTACCCAGGGGCGGCTCCAGGCACCAGCGCAGCAAGCGCGTGCCTGGGGCGGCAAGCCGTGGGGGGTGGCCTGCCAGTCGCTGTGAGGTCTGCCGGTCCCGGCTGACCTCCCGCCGGCACGCCGCCGAATCTGCGTGACCAGCGACCGAAAGCCGCCTGACTGCCGTGCTTGGGGCAGCAAAAAACGTAGAGCCGCCCCAGGTTGTACCAAGGGTGACTTGAATGGGATCTGTGAGTAATCAGCACCTCTCAGGAGCTGATTGGTAACAGCAAAGTCTTTAGTTAATGTTTCAGATTGACAAGTGCTCTACAAGTGCTAAGTATTGTCATTCCGCATCACTTGGCCTCCTGCCCATATCCACACTGCAGAGCACAGGGTCCCTCCTCAGGGAGACTGCAAAGAGCTAGTGAAAGGCAGAGAAATGGTGGACTCCAGTTGACATGATCACCTTGTCCTCAACCAAATACCTCACATTTCACACCTTCCTTCCTCCACCTTTGCTTGCTGGACTTGCCTCTTATGCTTTGCAACTGACTGCATACTTGCCAAGACACAGCCAAATCCTGCACTGGTCTAAACAGGCAAAATTATATCTCTAATTCCATATCCATGGTGATGGTGGTGGGGGGTGTATTTTAACACTTGCTAGCAAACACGTGTGAAACCCTAGTGTAGACAAGACACTTGTTGTTAACCCATGGGAGCTACTCAAGATCAGCCCTAGGGGAAGGCTACAACATGACCAGCTAACACATGGCAAAACTACAACTTGCCTTGTCTACACTAGGATTTTAACATTGGTTAGGTAACATGTTAAAAACACATCTGTTTTTGTAATGAAGACAAGCCCTAAGAGGTTTCAGCTGATGTTCACAGCGTAGACACAGAGAAGTTAAATAAAAAGCATAAAGATTCTTGCTGGAAGGTTGCAATGTAACACTATGTTATTTTTTAAAGTCCAGAACCTTAACATAGAAAGACTAAAAACACAGAGACAAAGCAGGGTGCTCCCTAAAACAGAGAAGAACAATTCACCCACCCCCCTTGCTAGAGGCTGGCTTTCTGCAGACTGACTGATGAGCACGTTTCCCTACAGAGCCCTCCATAGACTGCAAGAAGGCCCAGGAAACCTCTTACAAACTTAAAGTGATAGCTTGTAATTTTAACAGTTTTCAATACACTACATTAGGGATGCTGGGAGAGGGGAAAGGGGTTATTTACAGCAATAAATTATGTGAGAAAAATGTAGATCCCAGATCCCAATAGGCTTTAGAATCAATGCCCAAATCAGTCTCTGGAGTGACTCCACTGAAATCAATGCAGTTGTACCAGGGAACTACATTTTCAGTGATAAATGTACATTCCCTTGTGAAAAATACCCCAAGATCCTGACAGAGCTCTAAGAACAGCAGAGAAATCCTGATGACAACCATCACTGTAACACAAATCTGATAAGAATGGGAGATCCATGCCAGATACATGAGAGACCCAGCTGGTTTCTTGCAGAAGCAGATGTTCTACGATTACAATTCCTTCCAAAATGCCTACGTGCACAGAGATGATGGCACCATCAGGAGAGATGAGTCCATCAGGACCCTGGAGATATTAAGATATTAGTGGATGCAGCTGTGACAGTGAAAAGGCCTAAGGCCACTGGGCCTTTATTGTTGTGTAATCTCATCCTTACTGAGAGCATCTTAGAGTTCTCCTTGTAATATTTCTGACAGATGGTTAAATCAATAATTAGATGGAGGGGTGAAGGGAGGCAGAATGCACTGAAATAGATGAGCAGGGGTTTCCTCTGCTAGAAAGGGAAATAAACAGAATCAGTTTCCCCTGCAAGGAAAAATTGAAAGCCCTCCAGTGAAAAATTAGCTGAACCTTCTTTTTTGTTTTTTTATAGAGTCCCTGTAGTGCGCCCCCCTCTACCAGCTGCTATTTCTAGTCACATAGGCCCAAATTTCCCTTCTCCCACTAATAGTGAGCGGGGTCCCAACACAGGGAAACCTCTGTCTTTAGAGTGAAGGGGGGTATGTATGTTCAGGATGCTAGGGGTATAACCCCCTACCTGAGTGCCACAGAGCACAGCTTCACAGAGGGTGGAGATAGTGGTGGAGTCAGCTACTTGGAGGGTGAGGAGGAAGTTGCTATGATCATCCTGAACTTCCCACCCCAAAAAGATGGTGAGAGGTATGGAGGCTACTTCATGCTGGACTAGTATCCACATAGCAGACTCTGTGCCTTTCCATCACCTAGTGGTGAGGATTCCTCTCCCCCAGCCAATGCTCAGGGCAAATGCTGGGGGCAGGATCTGGATACTGGTGATGCTCCCTTTCTGCAGTAATGGTTCACTCTGGCCATTTTAGCTCTGAGAGCGCCCAGTCTAATCATGGACTGGCCACTTGTCCTTCCCAAAGTAGAATCACAGCCCTGGCCTGGCAGATACCCAGTGCCAGCTGCTGCTGTGCCATTCTCCAGGAGGATGCAATGCAATGTCCCTGAAAAAAATCTCTCCATTGAAAACCTGGCCAATGTCCACATTGGGTAAATGCCAAGAGCAGGCACGGGCTTCTGGAATGCAGGGGGCTGATACAAAGGGAAAACGGCTTTTTCACACACGTGGATCCACAAAGGTCCTGGAGGAAGATTTTCCAAGGCACAAATGGAAGTTAAGTGCCAAATTCCCATTGAAAGTCAGTGGGACCTGGAGGCCTACCTGTGCCTTTGGAAATCTTCCCACCAGGTCTGAAGGTTTTCTCTGCATTTGTTGAACTGCCCTCCCCCCCCCCAGTCCCACCACCCCAGCTGCTGCCCAAGAAAAGTCTGACAAGGACAGCAGGACAATGGCTCCATTGGATTGTCCACTCAAATTATAGGGTCATTTGTGTAATAACACGTCACGGATGCACATTTTTGATCTAAACCCCTTTGTCTAGTTAATGTGATTTTGAGAGAATGTACCGGCTCCTCTTATTTTATTAGAACCCCTGTGGTATGGAGCAGCCATGGCTCGTATTGACCTCCACCTGGTCTAGTGTCCATTCCTAAAGTCCATAAGCCTGCATATACATTTTCAGCTAAGCCAGAAGCAGTTTGTTGCTGCTGGATTCAGAAGCAGTCTCATGTGTAAGGACTGCTAGCGATGGGTGAAATGTACAAATTCAGAAGCACTGGGATGGAGGAAGGTTTGGTGCTCTTTGCTTTGAATTGGGCTGGGAATCTAGCGAGATTAGCTTCCTCATAGGATTTCAAATCAGAGCTGATCAAAATTTTTCAAAAATTTGAAATGTTGATTTTTTTACCCCCACCAGCTCTATTTCCATACCTGCTGTGGTCCCAGCCAAAATCACAGGAAGGCAAAATGAATTAAAAATGAGCTGCAGAGGAAACTTTATTGGGATTTATGCCTCTCCCCTTTCCTCCTCCCACCCCTTTCATTATGCAGAAGGCCTGAAAGCATTTAGTTAAGGGCCAGACTGTTATCCCCTTGTACATGCTGAATAAGATGCTGATTCCTGCATCATATGTTCAGTGGGACTATTTATGCAGTAAGACTCTGAGACTCCATGTGAGAAAGAATATCACTATGTGGCCTTTAATATTTTTCTTGTTCCTGTTTATTTTTTACCTTAGAAATTTAGCTCTGTCTTGTCTAACTTGTTTTTCCTGGAAGACTATGGGTGGCTGGCGGACTACTGGGATTATGACACCACTGGTATCACAGAAGTGAAACCTGAATACTTGAGGAGAGTGATTTTTAGTCAGTCTGTTTAAAAACCTTTGTTGTTATAAATAACAAACTGAAGCACCTGACAAAGAGATGGAAGGAGCTTTCTTTGTTAAAGAAACAACACACCAATCCCATCAGCTAAGGGCTGACAATAAACTCACAATTCAGTTGTCTAATCTTCCAAAGTGACTGACCAAAAAAAGCAGAGAAGACTAGACTTCATATTCCTGATATTTCTAAAGGTATGTCTACACTTACAGAGTTTTTGCACTGTAAATTTCACCGGTGATAGTGAACCGGTGAAAATAAAGCGCTGGTTTGTGTACTCACTCAATGCCTCAGGTGTCAGAGAGTGTTTACACTACCAGCACTTCCATCACCCTCGCTGATGAGAGCAGCGCTGTAGGGCAGCTATCCCATGGTGCAGCTCTCTCGATAGCTCTTGTGGAAAGGGGGAGGTGAGCGGAAGGCATTCCGGGTCCCTGCTCAGTGCCCTGCGCTGCCCTGCTTCATGTCCCAGCAGCCCCATTACTTCCTTGTTTCTTGAGTGGCATTTTTTTTAACCCCCCTTGCTGTCTGGCTGCTTTCCCTGCCATATCTACAAGCAAGAGGAAAGGGAGTATCAGGTGGGGGTGGGTCCTAGATACTATTTGACCCTTCCTCTCTCCTCTGTGTAATAACAGCTGGTTAAGACTCAATTGAGAGTCTTGTTACACACCACAGATATTAAACATGCCTTGGGACAGTGTCTCTGATGCAAGAGACTGCCCAGGGTTTACCAGCATTGATGCTCCCTTCACTAACAGCTGAAATCATTGAGAGCTTTGTTAGGTGGTGAGACCTGAACACATCCCAGTGATCGGCTGGCAGGGTGGCCGGCAGAGAGGCGTGGTGATTGGTTGGTAAGGGGGTTGGTGGGGAGGAAAGGAGCCCTGCAGACAAGTGTGGTGATCAGGCGGCAGGGCAGCCGGCAAAGAGGAATGGTGAGTGAGTGCCAGGGCAGTGGAGTGAATAAGGTGCCTTCTTACCCTCCACACAGGGTGGGAAGTGAACTCTGCAGATGCACCTCTGAACTCTGGGTCTGCCCTGACCCAGGACAACAACTGTTAGTGCGGTGCAGAGAAGGGACGGGCACGTTAAAGGGACTTTTGGTTGCTGGACATAAGAACCTGAGGGAAAAGGACACTGCCCAACTTACTTGGAGGTGGGTCTTTTGCTCATGGTTTGTTTATGAACCCTGTTTGTGGTGTTTTCCCAATTTAATGCTGGGTTACTTCCCTCCTTTTATTAAACGTTTTTTTTGCTACATTCAGACTCTGTGCTTGCAAGTGGGGAAGTATTGCCTCTTAGAGGCACCCCGGGGGTGGTGTGTAACTGTCCCAGGTCACTGGGTGGGGGCTCGAGATGGTTTTGTGTTGTATTGTTGAAAAGGAACCCCTAGATCCTGAACCTGTATCAAAACACTGCACAAAGGAAGATCAGTTGGGAATATTGCCCAAGTTTCCTGACTCTGAGTTAGTGCTCTGGCTGAAGACTGTGCGGCTAGTCCACAGTCCTGCCAGCTTCAGTGCTCTGAGGGGGTAGCCCTGATTCCCACACCCCCAGAGCCCTGATCGATTAGGAGACAGGCAGGCAGGAGAAACTGTCCTCTCTGCCCCAAGAGTCCCAACTGTCTACAGAGCTGGCATAATAACCTGCTCAAAAGGGAAGCTGAACTTTGCTCAGAGGGGGGCAAGTGACTCCTTACTGAACAGGTGATTGGCTTGCTGGAAGGTGAGTGCAGAGCTGGGCTGCAAGGAAGTGCCACTGCAGGCTCTGACTCAAGTCTGAGTGGAGGGACCTGTCCAGGGAGCAGTCCAAGAGCACGGCTACAGCCAGTCTGGCAGAGATCCAGCCTCAGGGGAGGACACTGACCACAAGGCTGGATGCCGGCATAAAGACAAAGAGTGAAGTTGAAGGGGCAATTGAAGCCGTCTATGCTACAAGCTTAGGTCGACAGACCAGGTCCCTTCCGCTGATCTAAGTTGCCTGTGATGTCGAGTTAATTACTCTACCTCTGTGAGAGGTGTAGTGCTTAATTCAATGTTGATGGGTCGACAGAGAGGCAATGTAGATGCAACATTGTGTAAATCGACTCAGTTGGCTTCCAGAAAGTGTCCCACAATACTCCGCTGTGTCCGCTCTGGAGATTGTTTTCAACTCCGCTGCATAGCAGCCAGGTACACAGGAAACATCCCCTCCCCTCTTACAGCCCCGGGAACTTTTGAATTCCCATTTCCTGTTTGATCAGCGTGGAGAGCTCGGCAGCCCAGTTGATCATGGCGACTCAATGCCCCAAACTCACTCCAGGCTGGGGTAATTAGGAGGTGGCGAATCTTATTGGTTTGTCTGTGGGGAGAAGAGTCTGTGCAGGCACAGCTCCTATCCAGCCATAGAAACGCTGATATCTACGAAAAGATCACACAGGGTTTCAGGGCCGTCCCTAGCTATTCTGGGGCCCTATGCAGCCCCCCCACAGGGGGGGCAGGCCCCAGGCCTCCGCAGGGGGGGCGGGCCCCAGGCCTCCGCGGAGGGGGCGGGGGGGGGTGGCCTCAGGCCTCTGTGGGGGGGCAGGCCCCAGGCCTCCGCAGTGGGGGCAGTGCTGGCTTGGGGGGCGGGGGGAACCACCCCCCAGCACTCACCAGTGGTGTGGTTGGGGCCGGGTTGCTGTACTTCCCATCGCCGGTGAGTGCAGACCCGGCCCTGCTACGGAGTGGGGGCGAGGCTGGGGCGGGGAAGGGGCGGGAAGGGTGGGGCGGAGCAGGGGCCCTGGGGAAGAGGCGGAGCAGGGGCTGGAGCAGCATGCATCTGCGCAGGGCACCAGGAAATTTGGTGCCCCAAATTTCCTGGTGCCCTACGCAACTGCGTGCTTTGCATATGGGTAAGGACGGCCCTGCGGGGTTTGGAGGAGAAGGGCTACACCAGGGACACGCAGCAGTGCCACGCGAAAATCAAAGAACTTCAGCAGGCGTACCAGAAGACAAGGGAGGCGAACTGTCATTCTGGTTCTGCACCGCAAACATGCCGCTTCTACAATGAGCTCCATTTGATTCTCAGCGGTGACCCCACCACTACCCCAAATGCAGCATGGCTACCTCACAGGAGTCTGAGTCCTTAGGCAACATCGAGGAGGATATTCTGGAGGAGGAAAATGGGAGACAGGCAAGTAGGGGATCCATTCTCCCTGAGAGCCAGGAGCTATTTTTAACCCCAGAGCAGTCCAGCCAGATGCAGGACAGCATCGTGTCTGAGTGTGATGCTGGGGAAGGCACCTCTGGTGAGTATAGAATTGCAAGCACACCATAGGGGTTACATGCTCTTATAGTTTATGTTTAATATGAGAAAACAGTGAGGTGCAGTGAGTATCTGCTTGCCAGTGGCCACTCCAGCTATGCAGAGAGTGTCTCCTAGAAAAGACAGTTTATGTGCACAGTGATGACTCAGGATTCCTCCATGGAGATCTCCAGGAAATGTTCATGGAGATACTCTGCAATCCTTTGCAGAAGGTTTCTGGGGAGGACTGCCTTATTTCTTCCACCATGGTAGGACATTTTCCCATGCCACTCCAGCATTAACTCTGCTAGTACCATTGTGGTACGCAGCATAGCAGCATAAGGACCAGGTCTGTACCCAGATGCTTGCAGCATCGGCTCCCTTGCTGCCTCTGTTACCCTCAAGAGACTCATATCACATAGGGTCGCCTCGGGGAGACGGTGGAAGTTTTCATTACAAGTACTTGTACCGCAAACAATAGAGCATATGATCCCCCACCCATGGTGATTTCTGGTTCTCTCAACCAAGGTGTCCCTAACATGCCAGTAGTTTGGGTGCAGGAATTGGCGTTGAACTCAGAATCTGCAAGCCCAGGGTGACTGCTATCAGCAGAGTTAAGGGAAGGGGGTGGGGGTGGGGAGCTGGGTTTCCTGTGGTTTCTCATGGCCACAACACCCCCCCCTCCCCGGAGCCACCTTAGACAAAGACCAGACTTAGGGAGGCTTAACGCTGGGCCCTGGTCTCCAAACACCGTCCATGTTGCTGGGGGGGGGGGGGGGAAGAAGGGAGGAGGGAGGGGAGCAGGCATTGTCCACCTGTCCACCTGTGCTCCCAAAGCTGGGCCACCCTCACCATAGCCGGAACAGCAAACGGGTTCATTGACTAGCTAGGGATACTGATTATGTTCTGGCTTGCACTTCAGTGTAATAAGGGGAATGGTTTTTAAATACCTTTGTCCTAGATCCAGGGTATGCATTGACAATGGTTGCCTTGTGCTTTGCATACCTTACAGTGGAAAGCGTGGCCTTCAGCACAGCCTCCACACACAGCCTCCCATCCCATGCCCCAACCCCCTGGCCCCTCCCACATCCAAATTCTGCTGCTGCTGAGAGGGAGGCGTGGAGCCAGGTAGGGAGCCTGACAGCCCTGCCAACCCCCTTCCCCCCAGCACCAGTGGAGGTCCCGGGCCGTGCACTGCTGCCCACCACCCCTCCAGCACCAGCAGAGGTCCCGGGCCGCAGGCCGCCACCCCCACCCCAGCACCCGGGCCACACCCCCCCAGCACCTGCAGTGCCCCTGGGCAGACCCCCTGCCCCCCCTCCCCCCCAAGATTTAGTCAGGGGTATATAGTAGAAGTCATGGACAGGTCAAGGGCCCTGAATTTTTGTTTACTGCCTGTGACCGGTCCGTGACTTTTATTAAAAATACCCGTGAATAAAATGTAGCCTTACTCATAATGCTTTGCCTCTGTAGCTCTCTGCCTGGAATGCTTAGAGTCAGCAACAAGCACACACGTCACACCCTGAGTGTCTGTCTGCTAGACAGCCTTGGTTAAGCAACTCTGACCCCAGCAGCCTGTCTACGACCCCACACCCCCTCTCTGGCTTCCACCAGCCTTGGTTACAAACAGGAGGGCGACTCCAACACCCTCCAAGTCCTGAATTTCCCCAAAACTGTGTGCTCTGCAATGTCCAGCCCCCTCCTGGACAGTTCAAAGAAATAATAAGGTTCATTTGTTCCTCTAAAGACACAAAACCCCACGAGCTTGCCACATTAACTGGAGTTTAATTCAAACACAGCACTGAGGTTTAGATTAATACTAAAACAATTTTATTGATAATAGGACATAGGTTAAGTGATGCCAAGTAAAAGGAATAAAGTTTGAAAGGACATACAAGCGAAAACACACATGTAAAAGTCTAAAACTTAATCTAGGAAGATTATACAAGCTCGGTTCAAGATGGGTTCTCACCTACATTCAGTTTCCTCAGACTTCAAGCTCTCCCCTCACCTCCTTGGTTGAATGACATCTCTTTCTCAGCTTGCAAAAGCTCTGGCCTCTTGTGTCTGTTTAGTGATGGATACCAAAGATGACTTTCTGTCTTTGCTTATATCTCCCAAAGGTCAAAGACATTGTTTCAGGGGGCAGAATGACCTCATGCTGCTCTTCCCTTCCTCAGGGCTTCCCATTTCCCCTGCTGATTTCTATGTAAATTGAAATTACTGGTCACACCTTGCTTAATTTCACTGGAGACAGGAGATATCTGCCTTCTCTCCTGTCTGGAGGGGAACCTGTCTGTCCCTTTGTTTGGACACAGGCTGTAAAGCATAATATTATTAAGTACCCATAATTCCTTATACAGTGTTAATACATATGTTTTACAGTGATATGAATCACTACTGTGTCATAGGCTTTCATAAAAGACCTCACTATCTACGTTTATAATACAGTAATATTTAATACAATCAGTTGATTCAATTGTTTCTCACTTGAGGTTCAGTCCCTCTTTATAGACCCGTAAACCTTTGAAATGGATTCTTCTGAGGGTTACCTCTCAAAGGAAAGTTTATTCATGCTGTGAAGAAGGTGACATGGAGTTAGGTGGTGAAGAAAACTCCCTGCTCTTTCTTTCCCCACTTGTGTTTGCTGAAAAGCAAATTGTTCTGTTTCCTGCCATCCCTGCTGCTTTGATGGTCCTATTTACAATGTATATGTAAATTGAGGTATAAACACACATTCCTTTGTTTAGGATAGCCCTATTAAATAACTCCCCTTGACATACCTGGGTTACATACACTTTAGTCATAATTCCAGCATATATTCACAACTCTTAATACACATCATATGCATACACCACACAAGAATATTAATCATCAGTGATGATCATTATTAATGATCAATTAGTGTTGATGAATATTAAGGAATACTGTATGAATGATCATTAGTTTTCAAATGATACCTCACAAGCATATTTTGTACAAAAATTGTTACAATAGTGTGTAGGGTATCAATATATCCCCTGCGTAAACTTATCAAGCTCCGTTTTAAAACAAGTTTGTTTTTTTGCCCCACCGCTCCCTTGGGAGGCTGTTCCAGAACTTCACTCCTCTAATGGTTAGAAACCTTCACCTAATTTCAAGCCTCAACTTACTGATGGCCAGTTTAGATCCATTTGTTCTTGTGCCAGCATTGGCCTTTAACTTAAATAACTCCTCTCCCTCCCTGGTGTTTATTCCTCTGGTGTATTTATAGAGTGCAATCGTATCTCCCCTCAGTCTTCCTTTTGTTAGGCTAAAAGAGCCAAACTCCTGAAGTCTCCTCTCATAAGGTCGGTTCTCCATTCCTCAGATGATCCTAGTTGCTCTTCTCTGCACCTGTTCCAGTCTGAATTCATCTTTGTTAAACGTGGGAGACCAGAGTTGCTCACAGTATTCCAGGTGAGGTCTCACCAGTACCTTTTAATAACACTTCCCTATCTCTACTGGAAATACCTTGCCTGATGTATCCTAGGTCTGCATTAGCCTTTTTCACAGCCTCATCACATTGGCAACTCATAGTCATCCTGCGATAGACTTATACACCCAAGCCTTTCTCTTCATCTGTTGCTTCCAACTGATACGTCCCCAGGTTATAGCAAAAACATTTGTCGTTAGTCCTTAAGTGCAGGACCTTGCACTTTGCACTATTAAATTTCCTTCCATTTCAATTACTCCAGTTTTCAGGGTCACCCAAATCGTCTTGTGTGCTGTTCTGGTCCTTCTCTCTCTATTGGCAGTACCTCCCAAATTTGTGTCATCATCAAATTTTATTAGCGCACACCCATGTTTTGTGCCAAGGTCATTAATGAAAATGTTAAATAAGATTTGTCCCAAGACTGATCCTTTAGGAACTTCACTAGTAACCTTCCTCCAGCCTGATAGTTCACTATTCAGCATGGACTGTTGTAGTCTCCCCTTTAACTAGTTCCTTACTCACTTTTCAATTCTCATAGACTAACAGAATCATAGAACCATAGGGTTAGATGGGACCACAAGTGTCATCTAGTCTAACCCCCTGTCAAGATGCAGGATTTGTTGTGTCTAAACCATCCCAGACACATGGCTGTCCAGCCTCCTTTTGAAAACCTCCAGTGAAGGAGCTTCCGTGACTTTCCTAGGCAGTTTGTTCCATTGTCCTTCTGTTCTTACAGTTAGGAGGTTTTTCTTGAGATTTACTCTAAATCTGCTATGCTGTAGTTTGAACCTATTGCCTCTTGTCCTGCCCTCTGTGGCAAGAGAGAACAATTTTCTTCATCTTTTTATGGCAGCCTTTCAAGTATTTGACAACTGCTATCATGTCCCCCCTTAATCTTCTCTTTTCCAAACTAAATATACCCAGTTCCTTCAGCCTTTTGCTCATATGGCTTGCATTTGATCATCTTTGTCGCTCTCCTCTGGATCCTTTCCAGTTTCTCTACATCCTTTCTATACAGCGGTGGCCAAAATTGAACACAGCACTCCGGCTGAGGCCTAGCCAGTGCTAAACAGAGCAGTACTATCACCTCCCCTGACTTGCATGCTATGCCTCTGATAAGCTAAACCAAAATTGCATTTACCTTTTTTGCAACAGCATTGCAGTATTGACTCATATTAACCCCCATTTTCTCCAATTTAACTAATAATTTCCCATGTAGAACTGTATCAAATGCTTTACTGCGGTGGTCACCAACCCATCAATCATGATCAACTGGTCTCAGCCCGGAGCCACCTCCTGCACCCAAACTCCCTCCCAGAGGCTACGCCTTTCACTCACTCCTGCACCCCAATCCCCTGTACCAGTCCAGAGCCCCCTCCTGCACCAAACTCCCTCCCAGAGCCCACACCTCTCGCCCTCTCCTGCACCCCAATCCCCTGCACCAGCCTGGAGCCCCCTCCTGCACCAAACTCCTTCCCAGAGCCCACACCCCTCACCCTCTCTTGCACCCCAACACGCTGCCCCAGCCTGGAGCCCCCTCCTG
The DNA here is from genome assembly GCF_028017835.1 of Emys orbicularis. NCBI lineage: Eukaryota > Metazoa > Chordata > Testudines > Emydidae > Emys > Emys orbicularis. Next base: position 6,908,212 of record NC_088701.1, on the reverse strand, counting down.
CAATCCAACTCCCTCCCAGAGCTTGCACCCCTCATTCCTGCCCCCCAATCTCCTGCCCCAGGCTCAACCAATGCACACCTGTGACGAATTGGGGATTTTCCCTTGTTATGTTGTATGTGAGCCTATCTGAGTCTTACTGTTTTGCATGAATGCTGTGTGTACCTCAGTTTCCCTGTGTATTGCACCAATACCTAAGTGGTGGGACTAAGCATGTGTGACTTTTGTGGGGGTTGCTCCAGCTGCCTGCACCAATGCTATGGTCACCCCTTCGTAACCTGAGACCCAGGAGGGGGATGCAACCAGGTGACTCTTGGCCTGGGAAGCGAGACAAAGGCCGGAGGAGGAGCAATGGGCAGGGCAGGGGCCAGGCAGCTGGAAGCAAGTCAGTCTCGGCTGGCTTGGGGCCCAGGGGGAGGACCAGAGCCCTGGCTCTGGGCTCCCCTCCCCCCAAGATGGGCTTGGCTGAAAGTCACTAATTTCTGTGCTAACAAGTTCTGTCCTACACTGTGTTCCTGTTGACTAATAAACCTTCTGTTTTATCAGCTGGCTGAGAGTCACCGCAGACTGCAGAGTTGGGGTGCAGGGCCCTCTGGCTTCCCCTGGGCGGACTCGCTGCAGGAAGCGCACGGTGTGGAAGGGGATGCTGAATGCTCTGAGGTCAGACCCAGAAAGGTTGAAGCTGTGTACGTTTCTTGCTCTGGAGACAGTATGCTCAGAGAGAGGAGGGATGCTCCCCCAGAGTCCTGACTGGCTTCGTAGGGAGTAGTTCCAAAGCATCATCCCGGTGACTCCATGACAACACCCCACAGTTAGGACTGTTACACTGATTTGTGACAATCCCTGAAGGATTTTGGATCTATAAACCACAAATGACACTAATAAAAAGTAAAACTCATGAAATGTCCAGTGGATTCTATGAGATTAGGTGCAGTGTGACCATAAGACTCCGGCACCCAAACTCCCTCCCAGAGCTTGCACCCCTCACTCCTGCTCCCCAGTCCCCGCTCTAGCCCGGTGAAAGTGAGTGAGGGTGGGGGAGGGTGAGCGACAGAGGGAGGGGGGAATAGATTGAGTGGGGCAGGGCCTCAGGGAAGGGATGGAGCCTCAGGGAAGGGGCAGGGTAGATCTTGGGTTGATCTTAAATTCAAAAAGTGATCTTGTGCATAAAAAGGTTGGCGACCACTGCTTTACTGAAATCCACGTTGATTAGATCTACTGCATTTCTTTTGTCTAGAAAATCAGTTCTCTTCTCAAAGAAAGAGATCAGGTTAGTCTGACACAATCTACCTTTTGTAAAACTGTGTTATATTTTATGCCAATTACCATTTACCTCTATGTCCTTAACTATTCTTTTTCAATATTTGTTCTAAAACCTTGCATACAAGTGAGGTCAAACTAACGGGCCTGTAATTATCCAGATCACTTTTCCCCCCTTTCTTAAATATAGGGAACTATATTAGCAATTCTCCAGTCATAAGGTACAATCCCCGAGTTTACATATTCATTAAAAATCCTTGCTATTGGGTTTGCAATTTCATGTGCCAGTTTCTTTAATATTCTTGGATGGAGATTATCTGGGCCCCTCAGTTTGACTGTTTGAGTTTGGCTTCCACATTGAGTATGGTAATTTCTATTTCCATAGCATCAGTCCCATTAGCCTCCCTGACACTGCTCCCAAGCTCTTCATTACCCTTATTAATAACAAAGGCAAAATATTCATTTAGGTGTTGAGCCATGCCTAGATTATTTTTAATCTCCACCACCATCCTTATTGTTTAGCAGCCCACTTCTTCTTTCCTTGTTTTATTTTTATTTATATAGCTAAAGAACCGTTTACTAATTGATTTTAGTGTACTTTGTAAGGTCTAACTTTGCTTGGCTTTTGTCAGTTCTCACTTTTTCCTTACACATTTTGACCTCCAAGAGATAGCTTTTCTTGCTAATCTATCCCATCTTCCATTCCTTGTAGGCTCTCTCTTAATCACCCGTTTGAGATGTTTGCTCATCCTTCCCAATGATTTTTTTTCTCTTTGCTTGGGATGCAGGCTTTAGACAGTTTCTGCAACTTTGACTTAAAAGTAATTCCAAGCCTCCTTCACATTCAGATCCTTGAGTTCATCAGTCCACTTCCCTGACTACTTCCCTTAATTTTTTAAAGTTTGCTCTTTTGAAATGAAGGACCCTAGTTGCAGACTGGTTTTGTTTATTTTTTTATTTTAGTTTAAATTAAATAAACTCATGATCACTCAAAAGTTGTCCTCCACAACCAGTTCTTCTCTGAGGTCCAATACTAAATCTAAAGTGGCATCACCTCTTGTCAGTTTGATGATTACTTGGTGAAGAAATCTGTCAGCTATTAGTAGCATATATATCCAGGAAATTAAAGTATCCCATAATCACACAATTCCCAGTAGTATTCATTTCATTAAAAAGGTCTCTATCCATATCCAAATTGAATCCTGGGGGGGGGTCTGTTACAGTCACCAAGTACTATCCTAGTGGAACCTCTGTTACCTTTCTTCTCCAAAGTGATTTTGACCCCAACGGATTCCATTTTAGCCAGTCCATCACTTCTAACTTCTTTACAATCTACCTCATCATTAATATACAGTGCTACTCCACCACCTTTATCTTTAATACTACATGCTCTTCAATACCTGTATTTCAGTCATGGCTACTATTCCCCCATGTTTCTGTTATCCTTATAATATCTGGTTTCACTTCCTGCACCAGTAGCTCTAGTTCCTCTATTTTGTTACCCAGGCTCCGTGCATTGGTGTTCAGACATCTTAGTTGTTTCTGCTTGGCTTTGCCCAGATTCCTCACCCAATTAGGTGCAGCCATTTTATTGTCAGTATCCCATACCTGACTGTTACTGTCAGTGGCAATTGCATCTTTGTTCCTAGATATATGAGTTTACATTTGGCCACATTAGAATCATAGAATCATAGAATATCAGGGTTGGAAGGGACCACAGGAGGTCATCTAGTCCAACCCCCTGCTCAAAGCAGGACCAATCCCCAACTAAATCATTCCAGCCAGGGCTTTGTCAAACCTGACCTTAAAAACCTCTAAAGAAGGAGATTCCACCACCTCCCTAGGTAACCCATTCCAGTGCTTCACCACCCTCCTAGTGAAAAAGGTTTTCCTAATATCCAACCTAAACCTCCCCCACTGCACCTTGAGACCATTACTCCTTGCTCTATCATCTGCTACCACTGAGAACAGTGTAGATCCATCCTCTTTGGAACCCCCTTTCAGGTAGTTGAAAGCAGCTATCAAATCCCCCCATATTCTTCTCTTCTGCAGACTAAACAATCCCAGTTCCCTCAGCCTCAAAATGCATGTTACTTTGTGCCCAGTTTACCAAGCAATCCAGATTGCTCTATATCAGTGTCCTGTCCTCTACATTAAGTACTGCTCATTCAAACTGTGTGTCATCTGCAAACTTTATCAGTGATGATTTTATGTTTTTTTCCTAGTGATTGATAAAAATGTTAAACACTGTAGAGCCAAAAACTGATCCCTGCAGGACCCCCCTTGATACACACCCTCTCAGTGATGTTTCTCTGTTTATTTCTTTTGAGACTTATCAGTTAGCCAGTTTTTAATCCATGACCATTTTATGGTTTTGTGCTCTCACTGTAGGTTTGCTGTGGGGACTTAATCTCACATGCAAGTTACCAACTGTTCCTTTCAATTACACTAAGAGTCTATCCATACCACAAATGATGCCAATAAAAATGTTAGATCTCTGCGTGCTGTAATGACTCCTGCCACCCTAAATGATAGAAGGGTTCACCACCCCAAGGCAAGGGGACAGGAATTTGGGACAATCAGGGCTGGCTCCAGGCACCAGCCTGGGGCGGCCAATGAAGAGGAGGGTGGCACGTCCGGCCATTCAGCGGCAATTCGGCAGTGGGGCCGTCACTCCCTCTGGGAGCGAAGGACCTGCCGCCGATTGCGGCGTTTTTTGTTTTTTTTTGGTGTGCTTGGGGCGGCAAAAACGCTCGAGCCGGCCCTGGGGACAATAGATGGGTAGTGTACAGGATTTGGGTAGTATCCCATTAAATAGTTTGTGAGCCCTCTAGTGGTGCTCATTGTGTTAGAAATCACCAGAAATCAGTCAGAGCAGCAGTGTGTGTATATAGCTAGGGCAGCATGTTGTGTGTGTATTTAGTAAACACAATCATTTGGGACCCAGCTCTGCCTGTGTGGTTTCTTGTGTAAAGAACAAAAGACATGCCATCAGGAGCACCGCCAGCTTTTCTGCCGCCCTAGGCGGCGGAAGGTCCCGCCCCGAAATGCCGCCCCCCACAGAGGCGGCGGAAGGTCCCGCCGCCGAAATACCTCCGCCGTCGCCACCCCCCAAATTGTAATGGGTTGCGCCGGCCCTGCATGCCGTTATGTCTAGGAGGGGAACCTCCCATGACACACACTTTTCTGTCTGTGTTTACCATCCTTCAGACATTGCAGGCAGGATAAGGATTAGCCTCCAGGAGCAATGATGGGAATTTTAGACAACTGAAGGAGCTGGTGTCTGACTCATAATTTCCTGTATCCCATCCCATTCTTCCCTTCCCTAGAAATGGGCCTGGTTTAGGTGGTAGAAAGTCAGGGACATAAAGGAAGTTTCCAGAGAAAATTGTGGGGTCTTTACAAGTCATCACATTGCACAAAATCATATTTTGTAAACTTTCCAACTCCTCCCTTAAGGCAGCAACGGCAGTCTGCAGCTAAAATACATCTGGGGGAGCTGGGCTGACCTATATTATCTATAATGGCCCCTAATGTCTATGAACCCCCCTTGAATTTGCCCTCCATATCCCCCAGCTGACCTAGCTGTCTCCAAAATCTGCTCTGTTTGGTGGATTATGAGCCACATGAAATAGTATTTTAGCACCATGAGATACCACAGATGTTGAGCCCTAGTGTTTCTTGTGGCAATGGGTGAAGTTGATCATTCCCCCAACATTGATAGCAAACCATTTCTTCTTTCCATACTAGCACAGCTAAGCGTCAGGTCACTGAAAACCTCCCCTGCTTCTCAGTCTGCCTCCCTTATAGTTCCCTTTCATTCTATCTCACATACAAAATCAGTCATAATAGGTTACATACAAAATAGGTCAAATTTACATGAGGCCAGACTGGAAAAGAGTCTGTTAAAGGCAGGTAACAGATGAGATATGCATGTCAGCAGAAGGCTGCTGTGCCCAGACAACTCATCTTCCCCTTGAACTTCTTGTCTCTTAAACTCAGAATATTAAGATCCACCGATTACCAGGTCTTTCTGTCAGACATGATACTGGGGTTTCCATCACAGGTGCATCTCTTTTTGGGGTCCTTTAAAACATTGCATCTGGGATTACACCTTGTCAATACTAATGAGAAAAATTTCCTCCCAGAGCCCAGCTCAGGATCACACTCCGAGCTGTATTGCAGAATATTTGTTTTTCTTTTCTGAGACTTTGAGGAGGTAAGAATCCCTCCTGCCCTGCTGAAAATCCAGAGGCTGCTCAGTTGCACAGGTGGGCCTGTTCAGCAAGCCAATGGAGTGACTCCAAATTTACAGAGTTGTAACTGAGAGCAGAATCTTGCCCACTGTATCTGGCAGGGACATTTTACTCTTTCACATACATCCAAAGTTCAGCACAATCGCAAGCAGTGCTCGGTGTTTTTCACATGCTTAGAAACTTTAGCTTTTGCCCTTCCTCCACACAAGAGAAATAGGAGAGGAGCCCAGGATCTACCCACAGTGGAGAAAAAACACCTACCATGTTCACAGTTATTTCACTGCAGGCAGAAACACAGTCATAATTGCAGAAGATCCAGCAACAACAGGACAATAGGCAGGCTACTCACCCTGATTTAGTCCTTGCATCCAGAGGAATTAAAGCCCTGGAAGATGAGGTCTCATTGTTCAAGCTGTTTCTTAAGGGAGGCAGTTGCTTTCTTTATATCACAAGATTCACTGAGGTTCAGTAAGAGAGAGAGAGAGGAAGGCAGAAGGGGAGGGACTGAGAGAAGGGCCCAGAGGCCGTATAGAATGACAATGGAAGGAAATGCTTTATCAAACCTAGAAAGCCTGGCCAACCGGGCCCTGGGAACGCAGGAAAAAAAAAGGCTTGAAGACGAAAAGTTAGCTAAGCTGTTCTGGGTGCCCCTCTTGGCCACACATAGTCCCGCTCCCCACCAACCCCTCGTAACACAGGCACAATGCAAGATGATGGAAACTGTCAGATGCAAAGCACTTTTTTGATTAAGCAAAGAGAAGTTTTGGCATTTAAAAAACAAAAAGGAATTGGAATCCAAAGTGTTCCCCTCCTCCCCCGACTCCAGCCTTCCAAGTTTCTATGAGTCAAATGTTAGCAATGTGTTACCGAAATGTTACTAATCTGGTATGCAGCATCTGAGAGGGTTTAGCTAATAAAATTTGTGTTTGTGGGCTGGGGGAAAGTTGTCATCAGAGAGCATTTTCTCTCTTTCTCTCTCTCTTTTTTTTTTTTTTTGAAGGGCGGGGAGGGAAGAGTCCAATATCTTCTTTGGGTAGGGTTAACTAACATGTAAAGCTGACATTAGACTGATTTGGTGTTAACCCACCATTCTCTGCATGAAACACAAGGGGAGGTCACATAATTTTTTATTATTATTAAGACAGAGAGGAAGGGTTATTATCCTTATATTACAGATGGGGGAAATTGAGGCCCAGAGAGATCAAGTGACTTGCCCAAGATGATACAGGAAATCCAGAGCTCAGCCAGGTTTGAACCCAGAGCTTGTGAGACGCAGGCCTTCATAGTGATCCAGAAGTTAGATAACAGTCAACAGCATGCCCTTGTTGCCAAGAAGGCTAATGCCCAGATCTGAACCACGTCCCACAAAAGCTGCAGGCTAATTGAAAACAGCTTAAGAAGTGCTCCTGTCTCCAACACCCCATTCTCAATGGGATCCAAACCCCAAATAAATCCATTTTACTCTGTATAAAGCTTATACAGGGTAAACTCATAAGTTGTTCGCCCTCGATAACACTGATAGAGAGATATGCACAGTTGTTTGCTCCCCCAGGTACTAATACATACTCTGAATTAATTAATAAGTAAAAAGTGATTTTATTAAATACAGAGAATAGGATTTAAGTGGTTCCAAGTAATAACAGGCAGAACAAAGTGAATTACCAAGCAAAATAAAACAAAAACACGCAAGTCTAAGCCTAATACAGTAGAAAACTAAATGCAGGTAAATCTCACCCTCAGAGGTGTTCCAATAAGCTTCTTTGACAGACTAGACTCCTTCCTAGTCTGGGTCCAGCAATCACACACCCTCGTAGTTACTGTCCTTTGTTCCAGTTTCTTTCAGGCATCTCTTTGGGGTGGAGAGGCTATCTCTTGAGTCAGCTGAAGACAAAATGGAGGGGTTTTCCAGGGCCTTATATAGTCTTTCTCCTGAGCAGACTCACAGGTACAAGATGAAGCTTTGGAGTCACATGGGCAAGTCACATGTCCATGCATGACTCAGTTCTTTACAGGCCGATGCCATTGTTACATGTTAGTTTGAACATTCCCAGGAAAGCTCAGATGTGGATTGGCATCTTTCAATGTTCATTGTTAGTTAAGTACTCCCAATTACTTGAATAACCCCTTCACACTATGTTGACCAAATCTGTCTTATGTGCTTCCTGCAGCAAACACTTTAAATACAAGCATAGAGCCAACGCTCATAACTTCAGATATAAAAATCATACATGCATACAAATAGGATGAATGCATTCAGTAGAACATAACCTTTGCAAAGAAATGTTACATGGCATATGTAGCATAAAACATATTCCAGTTATGTCATATTTACATTCATAAGCATATTTCTATAAAGTATTATGGGGTGCAACATCACAACTATTTCACTAGGAGGATGGTGAAGCACTGGAATGGGTTCCCTAAGGAGGTGGTGGAATCTCCATCCTTAGATGTTTTTAAGGCCCGGCTTGACAAAGTCCTGGCTGGAATGATTTAGTTGGGGTTGGTCCTGCTTTGAGCAGGGGATTGGACTAGATGGCCTCCTGAGGTCTCTTCCAACCCTAATATTCTATGATTCTATGATTCACAAGATTCAAAGACTGTAAAGCCAGAAAGGGCGATTGTGATTATCTAGTCTTACCTCCTGTATAACACAGGCCAGACAATCTTGCCCATTTACCCCTGTATTGAGCCTGATAAATTGTGTTTGCTAAAGAATATCTAAGAGAAAGGCATCCAGTCTGGCTATAATGCCATCAGGGGATGGAGTATCCACAGCTTTCCTTAGTAGGTAGTTCCAATGGTTAATCACTCCTACTGTTAAAAAAAGTGTGCCTTACTTCTAATTTGAATTTGTCTGGGTTTAACTTCCAGACATTGAATCTTGTTCTGCCTTTCTCCTGTAAAGTAAAGAGCTTTATAATACCCAGTATTTTCTTTTCATGAAGGTACTTGCACATTGTCTTCAAGTTACCCTTTGATCTTTTTAATAAGCTAAACAGATTGAGCTCCTTAAGTCTCTCACTGCAAGGCATTATTTCCAGCCCTCAAATTATTTTTGTGACTCTTCTCTGCACACCTTCCAATTTTTCAACAGCCTTTAAAAATGTGGACACCAGAACTGGATGCAGTATTCCAGTATTGATCTCACCAATGCCGTATACAGAAGTAAACTCCCAACACCAACACCAACACCACCCCTCCTCTCAGCTCCCATCTGTCTTCAGGGATAGACTAATAAATAATAATATGCCACACTCTGGCACATCTGCAGCATCACTATGTCTAAACTCTGTGGCACTGAGAGTCCTGTGGCCTCATGTCAGAAACCTAAACATTTATGCATACAGCTGCTGTCTGAACAACAGAATATCCATCCCCTGGGAAAGTCTGAGAGTTTGAAATTTGGGTTTGCCCCAAAGCAAGACAAAAAGTTGAAATCTTGGAATTTTTCACAAAAAAAAGTATTCTGAAATATGTCATTTCAACCATATTGAAATATTTTGTTTCAGCTTTATCGTTTAGCGTAATATAATAATGTTTTGACTTATTATATTATAAACAATAAAGTCAAAACTAAATATTTTTGATCTTAATGAAATATTTTAATAATTTCTCTATGAACATTTTGATGAAATTGATATGTTCCTGTGAAACATTTCAAGTTAGTCAAATCAGCATTTTCTGATGGAAATTGTTACATCAGAACATTTTAACCAGTTTATTTACATCCATTCATGCATCAAAAATATATGCTTACATGCAAACAGTCGTCCCAGAGACATGTAGAGAACTTGCTTGTTGGTTAAGTTTGGCAGCAATGAAAATAAATAGCCCAGATGCCTTCCCAGAGCTTCTAGTAACAAATACACATTGATTTAAATGTGAATTAGGCACTTAAGTGCTTTTAAGAATCCCATTAAGGAACTAACTGCCTCTTTAGGCACCTAAATACCTTTAAAAATCTGGCCCCAAGTGCCTAAATCAGTTTTGACAGTAGGCCTTAGGCTCCTAAATTAGTTAGGAGCTTTTGAAATGTTACAAATTCTCTTGAGTCTCATTCAATTTGCCACACTGCCTTTCAGAAGGAATGTGTTAAATTATATATTAGAGAGACAAGGTGGGTAAGGTAATATATTTTCTTGGAGCAACTTCTGTTGGTGAGAAAGACAAGCTTTTGAGCTTACACAGAGCTCTACCTTGTCTCTCTCACCAACCGAAGTTGGTCCAATTAAAGATATTACCTCACCCACCTTGTCTCTCTGATACCCTGGGACCGACAGCGCTACAACAACACTGCATACAAATTATATATTAGGCAGAACTGGAAGAGGAAACAGTTTTCCCATCCCATAAAACAATTTGGGATTTCAGACAAAATTATCCAAATTGGGATAAAAAAAATCAAAACACTGAACATTTCCAAGAACTAACCCCCCCCCCCCCCCCGATTATTTTTTTGGTTCAGGTCAATTGATGTTAACCTTTTTAAAAATTCTTTTATGTTTTTTAAACTATAATTACTTTATTCCTATCATTAGCTTATTGTTATATCAACAATCAGACAATTTCATTTAATAAAATGAAACATTTAAACAATCTCAAAACATTTTTTCAAAATGTTTCAAGTTGCAATATTAATTGACTCTGAACCTTTCCTGCACAAAGTTTTAGTTTTGATGAACTGGCATTTTCCAGCAAAAAATACATTCTATCAAAAAATTCCCAGCCAGCTCAGAATTAACCTATGCATGTCTAGTTATTAGCCCTTACTGTGCTCCCAAACTGTTGGGTGTTTGACTTTCTGTCTTTAGTAGTCTTTTAATATAGCTTTTTAAAATAATTTTTTCCTTGTTATCTTGTTCTCCCTCCATCTGTCTGTTGTCTCTCTTCTTTTACGTAGATTATTAGCTTTTCAGGGCAAGAGCTGTCTCATTGTTCTGTGTTTGTAGTGCGCCATGTACAATGGGGCCCTAAACATGGGCTAATACCCCTACATGCTACTGGAATACAAAAATAAAAATAAATAAATAACAATAATACCACCAATAATATATGTCTAGGACCTCCTCTAAGGGAGGACCCTGAGATAACTGTAATTGTTAAAATGAGTTTATGTTGCAAAATGACTTATTTAGAAGTGAATTTGGGTGTTGTGTTAATATCTATTGTTTTATTTTTATTGTTTGCAATTTGGTAATGAAAATTGCTCTTTTAACTTAATTGCAGAGTGTATCTGAAGGAATCTGACCTCAAGGTGTGGGAGATATTGCCTGTGTGTCCAGAGGATGGGAGACCCTGCCTGTGTCAGCACCAAAAAGGTCAGCAATTGATATAACAAGTTGATCTTTCCAGAAAGTCGGGTGGAACATTAGCACATATGGGGAGCACATGCCTCAGATCACTGTTAATGAACCTTTCCGCTGCAGGTCACTAGTTTGAATCCATCCCAGCTCAGAGGGGACTGAAAGTTACTCCCATCAAATGTAAGTTTAGTGGCACTTGTATGAGCTGAGTTTGGTGGGTCTCAGTTCCAGCTCACTTATAACAAACCCAACAACAGCCTTTGCACTAAATAGTATGGCCCCTAGAAGAAGTCCCCTGTCACAGATCAGACTGGCAGGGCAGTGTATGTGTGTGAAACTTGCCTGCTGTTGCCCTGTAAATAAACAGATGGCTTCATTTTCCAGGATTTTCAAGCTGATGCCTTTCGTCCCCAGAGAGGCTGTCTGTGGCTATGGGGCTGCTCTCCTTAGCCTCCCCAATTCAGGCAGAGTTCACTGGGTGGTGTACACTGGGTGCATGCATCAGGGCCGGCTCCAGGCACCAGCTTACCAAGCAGGTGCTTGGGGCGGCCACACCAGAGAGGGGCGGCACGTCCGGCTGTTCGGCGGCAATTCGGCAGTGGGTCCCTCACTCCCGCTCGGAGCGAAGGACCTCCTGCCGAAGTGCTGCAGATCGCGATCGGGGCTTTTTTGTTTGTTTGTTTTTTGTTTTGCGAGGGGGGGGGGGGGCGGCTGCTTGGGGCGGCAAAAACCCTGGAGCCGGCCCTGGCATGCATGCTGTCTGGAGTTCTCTGCTTAGTGTTTCCTTCTGGTGCCCTTTTACTAAATCTTTGACCTTGCTCCCATCCTGCCCTTCTTAAGCAGTTTCCCCATAGTTAGATTATCCTCGTTCCTTTTTTGCCCCCCCCCCTTCTCTGGGGATGGGCCACAGTCACCTGTTGGAGGTTTCTTCAGCAGTGTTCTTCTGATGGACAAAGGTGCCTGTATCATGGTCAGTGGAAATGGAGTCTGAAGGCCCATGTTCCCTTGAGGGGCTGTTTTTCAGGGGACACCAGGGGAATAGGGAACAGGTGGAGTTAGGCTGGAAGAGACTCAGCCACATGGGCAGAGCAGGGCACAGTTTTAATAAAGTTCTACTTGTTCAGATTAACCTACATTCAGCTTCGCTCATTGTCATAAACATACAGCTAAGGGTAGCATAAAATCCCTCCTTAACTGTAAAGGGTTAAGAAGCTCAGATAACCTGGTTGGCACCTGACCAGAAGGACCAGTGGGGAAAGAAGATACTTTCAAATCGGGGGGCGGGGGGAGAGGCTTTGTTTTGTGCTGTGTGGGTGTTCTCTCCAGAGACAAAGAGAGAGACCAAGCAAGTAATCCAGCTCCCACTGAAATGATACATCTAAGATTACAGAAATAGTAAGTAATAGCAAGGAAATGCGTTAGAGTATCTTTTGTTTTAACTTGTGAATTTTCCCTGTGCTAAGAGGGAGGTTTATCTCTGTTTTTGTAACTTTAAAGTTTTGCCTGGAGGGGAAATCCTCTGTGTTTTGAATCTTTTTGTTACCCTGTAAAGTTATCTTCCATCCTGATTTTACAGAGGTGATTCTTTTATCTTTTTTTAAATAAATTTTTCTTTTAAGAACCTGATTGATTTTTCATTGTTCTTAAGATCCAAGGGTTTGGGTCTGTGTTCACCTGTACCAATTGGTGAGGATATTATTCTCAAGCCTTCCCCAGGAAAAGGGGTGTAGGGCTTGGGGGAATATTTTGGGGGAATAGGACTCCAAGTGGTCCTTTCCCTGATTCTTTGTCTAAATCTCTTGGTGGTGGCAGCATACTGTTCAAGGACAAGGTGGAATTTGTGCCTTGGGAAAGTTTTTAACCTCAGCTGGTAGAAATAAGCTTAGGGCATCTTTCATGTGGGTCTCCACATCTGTACCCCAGAGTTCAGAGTGGGGAAGGAACCCTGACACTCATGACTAATGAAACATGGTAGCAGGGGCTGAGCTGTGAGTTCTCTGCAGTGCGGCAACTGGCGGCATGAGCCATGGAACTGGAAGCCCCCCAGAGCCCTGGATCTTACAGACACAAACCTAGCCCAGCAATGGATTGAGTGATAGGAAGGGTTTGAGCTGTACACAGACCTGGCCATGTGGGAGGATGGCAACAGCAGGAAAGTAAAACGGTTATTTTACAACAAGGCAGAAAGCTCTACACCATTCTGAAGCTCACCACTGCCTTAGCCTCACAGCAGGCCTAAGAGCCCTGGGGACCTATCGCTCCCTAAAGCAGAATGAAACTGTGGGGTGAAACAGGTTTTTCACTAGAGACCAATCCACAGAGAAGGGGATAGACCCCTATGTTATTGCCTTACACACACTGGCTGTTACATGCAATTTTTGACAGATTTGATAGACTCCCTGGTTAGGGACAGGATAGTCTGTGTCATCAGGGATGACCACCTGTGGGAGCGGCTGCTCTGGGAAGGTGATGTGGCACTTGTATGAGCTGATGCTTAGACATCGGCGTGCAGCAAAAGCCTTAAGAGAAAGGAGGAAAGCCTTAATAGGCTCAGCACCCTGAGAAGTACATGCAGTGAGACAACAGCAAAGGAGAATAGGTGGCCAGGTTCCATACCGATAGTGAATTGCATTTACTGTAGAAGACAGCATGGTGGGGTAAAGGGTGGGAGTAGTGTCCCACAATAGGACAGCATTGCAAGGAATGTGGCACGTTAAACCATTTGAACAGTGTGTGCAAGACCAGAGGAAGGTCTCAGAAAGATTCAGTTAGACTTGTACAAGAGGGGGATAGCATATCATACTTCATAATTCTCTCCTTGAGTATGAGAACATATCAGGTTCAGGCTGTTGGGACAGGAACGCAACAAGAAACAATACTTTTTAAAGACATCATTATAGAGGCTCAACTTAAATGTATACCCCAAATTAAAAAACATAGTAAGAGAAGCAGAAAAGAGCCACTGTGACTAAACAACAAAGTAAAGGAAGCAGTGAGCGGCAAAAAGACATACTTTAAAAAGTGGAAGTTAAATCAAAGTGAGCAAAATAGAAAGGAGCATAAACACTGGCAAAAAAAATACAATTAGGAAGGCCAAAAAAGAATTTGAGGAACAGTTAGCCAAGACTCAAAAAGTAATAGCAATTTTTTTTAAGTCATCAGAAGCAGGAAGCCTGCTAAACAACCAGTGGGGCCACTGAACAATCGAGATGCTAAAGGAGCACTCAAGGACGATAAGGAGCACTTCACGGCTGAGGATGTGAGGGAGATTCCCAAGCCTGAGCCATTCTTTTTAGGTGACAGATCTGAGGAACTGTCCCAGATTGAGGTGTCATTAGGGGAGGTTTTGGAACAAATAGATAAATTAAACAGCAATAAGTCACCGGGACCAGATGGTATTCATCCAAGAGTTCTGCAGGAAATCAAATGTGAAATTGCAGAACTACTAACTGTAGTTTGTAACCTGTCATTTAAATCAGCTTTTGTACCAAATGACTGGAGGATAGCTAATGTGACGCCAATGTTTAAAAAGGGCTCCAGAGATGATCCCGGCAATTACAGGCCTGTAAGCCTGACTTCAGTACCGGGCAAACTGGTAGAAACTATAATAAAGAACAATATTGTCAGACATATAGATGAACATAATTTGTTGAGGAAGAGTCAACATGGTTTTTGTAAAGGGAGATCATGCCTCACTGTAGAAGCAGAGAAAGAACTGACAGGAAGGGGATTGCAGTGCATGACAGTTAGTTAGCAAGAGTCAGGCTAACTGTAACCCTAATAATGCGAGATTTGTAGAAGCGAGGAATGTGTGAGGCGAGTGGGAAAGAACTGTGTGAGAAGTTGTTGCGACCTTGTGTAGATAATGTGTAGATAATATGGAATGTAGACTAGGAGTCTACATTAGTGAGCAAAACAAGATATCAGAATGACCTATGTATAAACAAAATGCAGCTGTTGCTCATTATTGACTGTAACAAAAGGTATAAAGGTTTGCTGTAATTGTTTACCTGTTGCGAGACCTGTTTAGCTCTCTCCCTCTATGCAATTGATAGAGAGAAAATAAAGTATCTGACTTGCTGTACCCAAACAAAAAGTGAGAACTCTGTTATTCTCCGACAATTTGGGGGCTCGTCCGGGATGGCAACGCCCGCAGAGGCACCGGCAGCTGCTACGGATCGTTCCCCTTCTAACCCCATGGCGCCACAATAGAGGTAGGAGACCCTTTGAAATCTCTATTGGGGCGTCGGAGGAGGACTGTCCGTGGGGCCGTCTGTCCCTGTTGGGCTCACGCCATCCGAACTTATTGACTGTGCAGCAAGATCAGATGCAGAGTGGTTCTGGGGAATTGTTTTGCTGCCCCCAATAAGGTAGTTGTATGCGGTTCTGGGGAACTGTTAGTTTGGCCGCCCCCATATGCATAAGAGAGCTGCATAGGTATGCACCGGTGCTGAGGGGTTTTTACCGCCTCAAGAGGGGTTGTTACCGCCTCATAGTGTATTGAGTCCGGACATAAGGTAAGATGCATCGTGGTATTTGGAGATAGAGGCCTTGGTGTGTGTGTGTGTGTGTGTGTGTGTGTACACCAGTGTGAATTGAGAGTTACCGGAAAACGCCCAGAGTACTCTGCGAAGTCTTTTGGCTCGTGACCAGAACTACTCTAACGCAAGCCCGGTAACTAGAGGATCTTTTAGGAGATCCGACCCACGGTACGCTAACTCGGCCTGGCATCGTCCGGCGAGGAAGCTACCTGGGTCTAGGAGTGTGTGAACCCATCTTCCCTCCTCCTTTTCCTCTCTGTGTGAGCCACTGACAGTCTGATCATCTCGCTGGATGCAACGAGAGTAAGCGGTGCAGTCTCTCTGAGACTAGCCGATGCTCTTTGCTGAAGGGAGGTGTAGGAGGGTCGTGGCCATCCTCGTTAGCCTCTCCTGTGTGAGTACCCTGTAGGGAGAGATCCTTAGTTTATGTGCCACTACAGCAGACAGGGAATCCTCCCTGTGTGTGTGATTGGAAAATGGGTGGGGGACAGTCTAAGCATTCCCTCTCACCCCCTAAGGGTACCCCAGCTTATTTCATGTACATACATTATGGTCCTAAAACCTGCAGGTATTTAGAGAATTGGAATCATTACACGCGTGCAAATTCATCTAAACAATGCCCACTAGAAGGTACCTTCAATCTAAATAAGATCATACATCTCAGAGGAGCTTTTATTCACCAAAAAGCCTCTGACACACAATGGGAGCAATTTGTCTATTGAGGAAAGGAACGGGCTAATTTGAAATTCAGCTTGGTCCAGAGATAAAGAGAAAGTTGATCTGTGTTCAAGGTCAAGAATCAACGCAGACCAGGCTAAGTACAAAGAAAAACTGCTTTCGGCCCCAGCTGGCTGTGAAAAAAATATAGACAAGAGTCAAACCAAAGGCAATACAAGTTACAGGACTGAGATTACATTTGCAAAGCTTAACTGTCCAGTGAGATCCAACAGTCTGCCTTTGCGACCCTGGAGCCGGTGTGGTTTGGGGACGCTGAAGAAGCCACAGGCAGCCGGCCTGGACTGGAATCACTGAAAAGACGCCCCAGGAGACCCCAGGGCGTAAAAGAACTGCCCTCCCAAGAGAGGAAGCAAGTTGGAGATTGCACAGCACCTTCTCTGGACGTTATACACAGACGTGGCCAGTCTGGACGTACGTGTGTGAGTATGAAAGTGTGCCTACTCTCAGCCGCAGTAAGTCTGAGAACCGGAGAGGGGTTTAGCATTCCTCTCTCCACCCCGGTTGACCAGGAAGTGTGTCAGGTGGATCTACCCCTAGTCGTAGCAGGACTGGGCAATAGAGAAGTTGCAGAAAAGAGAAGAGTTGTGTACTTGATAACTAGAATTGAGCAATTAAGAGCATAGATCATGAACCAGGCAGCAGCTCAACCCTACGCCCAGGGCAAGTTGCAAGCCTTGAGACAGGACTTCCAGGCAGAAAAGGAAGCACTGGCTAAGCAAGTACCGGTCCTTCAGGGACTTGTCAAAATTTAATTATTTGTGCTCAGTATATGCTGTAACAGCAGTGTGTTTGCCACAAGAGAAAATGGAATAGTTAAACGCCAATGAGCCATGCGTTTTGCCCAGGTGGCAAGCCTCATGAGGGAGGACGTGGGTAGCCTTGTGAGTAAGAATGTTTAAGGGAAGAGACCAGGAAGGGTGGGGGCTAGTTGAGAAGCCCACCCTCCTAGCTAAATTGGTAGTGAAAAAGCCGGTGCCCATGGAAGGGACGGTTCAGCGAGAAAAGCAGGATCAGGCCCAAGCGGGCAGGCAACAGATAGAGAGATTGGAAAACAGGTTGGAAACTTTGAGGGCATAGTGGAAGGAAAGGAGTAAGTAATTATAAGCATGGGGATTTCAAATCCCCAGGATAATAATTGGAATGGTAAAATGTGTGTAAGACAGAGTATTTGTACCAAGGTGCAAGGCTCTCCTTTCTTCTGCAGAATAAAGCAACTTTTCCTTATCCCTGTCTGGCTGTTATTGGCTCTCAGCTAGGTGGACCCGATATTTCGGTGACAGTTACTGGCGACTCCGGTTAATGAATTTCTGTCTTATACATTTGGGCGTTAGGTGTGTGGACGGAACTGAGCCTCTCATTTGTAATTCCTCAGAGTGGAAGCCATCGCGTGCGATGAAGCTCTGAGGTCGAATTGGGATCCTTCTGTCTCGTCCCCTGTAGCGGTCAGTATTAGAAGAAATTCCTGTAATAGGATCCTATTAGGCCATAATTCCCTCTGTTCTCTGTGTAATTCTCTGTTAGAGTGTCAGCAGGCAGATGGGTGGGTCTCTGGTAAAACCCTCTGAGGATAGCCCTTTGAATTATATGTTAAGTAAATGGCCTTTACCCGGTGTTCAAAAAAAGAAATAGTTACACCTTGTGTAGAAATTGATGTGGCTAGTGTTGTGGAAATTGAACTGTGAAGAGGATGTGCATTTTCCCCAGAACATGTGCAGTGTATATTGTAGTAAAGGTAAAAGAAATGCAAACCTACCAATATAGGTTGTGTTGTCTTTTTCAGATCACTGGGTGTTTGAAAGCAGAGGTTAGAAGTAAAAGGCAATCAAAAGTCTGGGAAAGTTAATTGTGTCCTTTTTTTAAAGTAAGAATCTTTAAGCTGTGGATAGCTTTGGATCTGGAAGCAAGCCAGAAAGCATCTGTATTAATGCAATTTTCTAACTAATAAGGTAGAAGCCACTGAAACCTGGGCTGCCTATGAAACAAATACAAGGAAATATGGGGTAATTCCTCTGTTTTGCCTAAAATCAACAAGAGTATATGTATATAAAGGAAATATTTTAAGCAATGACTGACTGCCCAGAAGGGGTAGACCTCTGTTCTGTTGTCTTTCAGATCATCAGAGAAAACGGATGCCAGCTGAATACCATTCAACGTACGATGCATTTACTGGCACAATAGGAATTATTTTTGTGTTCTATGGCCAAAATTGTTAAAATTTGCATACCAACAGTCTTTGGAAGCAAGGACATGGAAGGTTAACCCACTCCCCATATTGCCCATGGGATCCTTCTGGCTACCTCAGATTTCTAGCCAGAGGGTGGGGAGGGAGGAAAGCTATTGGACACCAGAGGTTGTACCGAGTGGACTCCTCAAAAGTGGGTGTGCTTGTCCTGGTTTGTTGCTCCAAAGCTCTGTATAGAAGTTATTTTACTGGAAGGGTGTACATGGCATACATTGAATAATAAGACTAATGTACTGTATAATGGCAATGTGTATGTGTTCATTGTTGGGAAAAGGTGTATGAGTGAAGCGTGGAAGTTTCCTTTGTAGGTTAAAAGAAGCCAAGAAGGGGAGAAGGAACAAGAACAGAATGAGTTAACTGAGAAAAAAATATATAGCTAGCAAGCTCAGTCCAAAGATAAGATGCTGGCCCCATCCAAGGACATTGTTCACAGCTAAGACTTGGCTGACAGCCAAGAAAGGGGGGGCCTGAATGTGCCCAAGCAACTATGAGATCTGCAAAACACTGCCAGGCATTAATGAAATGTGTTAGGTTTCTTTTCTCACAGATAAAAGAAGTGCTACCCAAAGACCCTAGTAGCCCTGCCGTTCATTGAAACAAGGAGACTGAGTCTATGTAAAGATCCACCAATGAAAGACTGCTTTGGCTCCATGCTGGAAAGGCCCTTTCCAAGTCCTGTTAACCACCAACACCGCTGTGAAGTGCCAAGGACTACCTGTCTGGACCCATGCTTCTCACTGTAAAAAGACCCCTCCACCTCGGGAGGACTCTCCGACTGATAAGCCTATTTCTCCTTCTAGCTCTGCTGTGCCTTCTGGACAGCAGGAAAAAGAAAAAAAAGACAAGGTGAAGTGCTAGTAACCTCTCCCTTGTCCACTGACAGACCTATTGTGCCTTTGGATTTTTTTTAGAAGACGCAAAACCATTACAGGGTGATGTGCTAGTAACCTCTCCCCTGTATGATGCTGAACCATGACTGTTTCAGGAAAAGAGAAGAAGGAACACTTGCTTCATTGGAACCACCAAAGTCCAGGGATTCCTGCCTACAAGAGACATTAAGAACTGACCCTGGTGAAGAAACAAAGAATTATACACTGGCAGGAAGAAACTTGTGGGACCCATGCTTGGGAATGTGGTATAGTACTACCCCAAAAAGAAATGTATTAGGATATCAATGGACTGTGATTAACACTATACTAGGGACTGTTAAATTTTCAATACCCTTATCCAGTTTCCAGATCACCTCTACATACCCAAATTGTTCAAAGGGGGCTGCCATTAGATTAGCACAACAGAGGGCTTGGGTTATTTCCTCTAGAAAGAAGAGAGACTTGACCGGATCCCTTTGGGATGGGGCCAATAGTGCAGCAGCAGTTTGGAATATTTTTAAGAACCAAAACATGATGAGAAATTGGGGCACAGCTAACCCAGGTACAGGCTGGAGTTGGCGAGTTACATGTTATTTCCGCTCTTAGTTCAATGACCCAGAAGTTGTTGACAGAGATGGTATTGAATATCACTGAGGCTGGGAAGGCATTGCGGTGGGATCTAGCACGTTCAGGCTTGGCCCACTGCCCTTACAGACACATCAGGAGTATCATCTGATCTGTGGCCATGGAGACATACTTGGAGACTTTCTGGGTGGAAGTGCAGATGTTCTCAGTGCTCGTTCCAAGCATATGGACCGGTTGGGGGTGTGTGGGCTCCCACATACTGAATCCTGCCGGGTCCATGGGGAGGATGCATGTGGGATTGGGTAATTCACCGAGACATCTGGGAAATTAGACCTCCTGGTATGCCCAATCGATTTTTAGTCAGTGCTCCTGGGATTACACCTGACATTTGGATGGGGTTAGGGAATCAGGACATTTTGGCTGTTAGAACCCCCACAGCTTCAGTGTATCCGTAAACTGAAGCCAGGAGCAGTTGTTACTCTTCATGACTACGTTTGCTGGGAGGGTAGGGGACAAGGAACTACCCTGACAGGACACTTACTTTTTCAAGCTAATGATAGCTGTGTGTATGTTAAAGCCACCACATTGTAAGACATACATTTTAATCTCATTACCACTGCAGGCAATCATATCATTTACTGGCCTGCAGATAGAATTT
Source organism: Emys orbicularis (assembly GCF_028017835.1). NCBI lineage: Eukaryota > Metazoa > Chordata > Testudines > Emydidae > Emys > Emys orbicularis. The sequence continues at coordinate 6,887,760 of NC_088701.1, read as the reverse complement.
TCCAAGTAGCCCTTAGGTTCCAGATACCCTTTAATTGGACTAGTTTAGTACCAGATCGATTTCAAAATTTGCTTTCACTGTTACCAAAGGTTCAGAAAATCTCTGAAATACAAGGGCAAATTCACATGCTTCAATATATATATCAAGTTGAAAAGTAAGCCTTTCATACAGCTTATAGAGTGTCTACTTTATGTACTAAGTATGATGTATTGTGCTTTATGACTAAAATTGTACAACAACCCCATCATATTATTGCTATGGGAATGTTATTGCTTGTGTTGCTATTAGTTAGTTTAGGATTATGTTATTGTAAAGGACGTAATAATAGTAATACCTTTCATGTCCATGCTCATCATGCATTGTCATTACATCCAATCAAAACCCCTAAGGTTGAAGCATCTGAAGTAAAATCTGAATTCCAAGACTTAATGCAAATAGAGATTTGAAAATGTTTGTTGTACTAGTAGTACAAAAGGGGGGGTTGTGGAAGCAGAGAAAGAACTGACAGGAAGGGGATTGCAATGCATGACAGTTTGTTAGCAAGAGTCAGGCTAACTGTAACACTAATAATGCGAGATTTGTAGAAGCGAGGAATGTGTGAGGCGAGTGGGAAAGAACTGTGTGAGAAGTTGTTGCGACCTTGTGTAGATAATGTGTAGATAATATGGAATGTAGACTAAGAGTCTACATTAGTGAGCAAAACAAGATATCAGAATGACCTATGTATAAACAAAATGCAGCTGTTGCTCATTATTGACTGTAACAAAAGGTATAAATGCTTGCTGTAATTGTTTACCTGTTGAGAGACCTGTTTAGCTCTCTCCCTCTATGCAATTGATAGAGAGAAAATAAAGTATCTGACTTGCTGTACCCAAACAAAAAGTGAGAACTCTGTTATTCTCCGACATCACAAATCTACTAGAATTCTTTGAAGGGGTCAACAAGCATGTGGACCAAGGGGATCCAGTGGATATAGTGTACTTAGATTTTCAGAAAGCCTTTGACAAGATCCCTCACCAAAGGCTCTTACGCAAGGTAAGCTGCCACGGGATAAGAGGGAAGGTGCTCTCATGGATTGGTAACTGGTTAAAAGATAGGAAACAAAGGGTAGGTATAAATGGTCAGTTTTCAGAATGGAGAGAAGTAAATAGTGGTGTCCCCCAGGGGTCTGTTCTGGGACCAGTCCTATTCAACATATTCATAAATAATCTGGAAAAAGGGGTAAACAGTGAGGTGGCAAAATTTGCAGATGATACAAAATTACTAAAGATAGTTAAGACCCAGGCAGACTGCGAAGAGCTACAAAAGGATCTCTCAAAACTGGATGGCTGGGCAACAAAATGGCAGATGAAATTTAATGTTGATAAATGCAAAGTAATGCACATTGGAAAGCATAATCCCAACTATACATATAACATGATGGGGTCTAAATTAGCTGTTACCACTCAAGAAAGAGATCTTGGAGTCATTGTGGATAGTTCTCTGAAAATATCCACTCAGTGTGCAGTGGCAGTCAAAAAAGCAAACAGAATGCTGGGAATAATTAAGAAAGGAATAGATAATAGGACAGAAAATATCATGTTGCCTCTATATAAATCCATGGTACGCCCACATCTTGAATACTGTGTGCAGATGTGGTCGCCCCATCTCAAAAAAGATATATTGGAATTGGGAAAGGTTCAGAAAAGGGCAACAAAAATGATTAGGGGTATGGAACGGCTTCTGTATGAGAAGAGATTAATAAGACTGGGACTTTTCAGCTTGGAAAAGTGACAGCTAAGGGGAGATATGATTGAGGTCTATAAAATCATGACTGGTGTAGAGAAAGTAGATACGGAAGTGTTGTTTACTACTTCTCATAACACAAGAATTAGGGGTCACCAAATGAAATTAATAGGTAGCAGGTTTAAAACAAATAAAAGGAAGTATTTCTTCACACAACGCATAGTCAACCTGTGGAACTCCTTGCCAGAGGATGTCGTGAAGGCCAAGACCATAACAGAGTTCAAAAAAGAACTAGATAAATTCATGGAGGATAGGTCCATCAATGGCTATTAGCGAGGATGGGCAGGAATGGTCTCCATAGCCTCTGTTTGCCAGAAGCTGGGACTGAGCAACAGGGAATGGATCACTTGATGATTACCTGTTCTGTTCATTCCCTCTGGGGCACCTGGCACTGGCCACTGTCAGAAGACAGTATATTGGGCTAGATGGACCTTTGATCTGACCCAGTAGGGCCATTCTATGGTCTTATGTTCTTAACCTCTGTGCGTGCAACAAGGTTAATAGGGACATGCCCTATGCAATTTCAGATGGATAGCTGGGCCTACTGCGATGCGATACCTTGGGGTGAATTATATTCGAACACACCCATTACAAAAAGCAGGCATGATCTAATAATGTACAATGAGAGGATAATACAATGTTAGGAAAATATGAGCTCATATTAACTAGCTCAAAAAACAACAGACAGTATCAACTGAAGACTGTGATGGTGGATGGTAAACACAACAGATCCCTCTTGGGGAATACAGCCATACAAGCCATGGAGCTGATCGCTGGGCAGCACCAGAATTTTGTAGTGCATTGCAAGAAGCACAAGGGGGAGTCCTATGGACAGTGGAGACAATTTTAAAAGCATATGGGAATGTTTTCAAAGGTGATGAGTGCCTTGAAAGAAAGCTGCAACTGGAAGTAGACCCCCACAGTGGAACCTGTGTACTTACCAGGAAGAAAAATTCCAGTGGCACTACATAATCCAGCATACAAGGAGCTCAAAGTTTTCAGAATAGGGGTGTCATAGCACCTGCAGAGGCCACTACAATTTAGGTAAGCAACGTGGTGGTAATAAGGAAGCCATCAGGAAAATTACATATCTACATAGACCCAAAGCCATTAAACCTGGCATTAAAAAGATGCTACCATCCAATGTTTGCAAGAACCAGATTGTTACAGCTGGCAAACTCCAAAAGTCTCAATCCTCTCTCATTGGTTACCGCATTACAGAAAGGGCCACAATAATCTCGCCAATCTGCCTGTGCATCAGTACCCACTTTAGCATTCCAATCTCCTTGTACAATCTGGATATCTTTCTTGTGTACCTTATTGATGATGTCTTGTAGCTGACTGTAAAAGTCTCAATTTGCTCATCATCATAGTCTGTTGTAGGGGCGTAGACTTGTACCACTGTGATATTAAACGGTACTGCCTTTAGATATATGGAAATAAGCCTGCTGGACATTGGGTGGCATTCTAATAATGAATTCTTGATATCTTTATGCACAAGAAATCCTACGCCATTGACATGTTTGTCCTCTCCACTGTAATAGAGCACATGGCCTTCTTCTGTTCGTACCTCTCCAAAGTTCTTCCATCTGACCTCAGAGATTCCTAGGAGGTGCCAGGCGTATTGTTCCATTTCGTACGTGAATTCTTTCAACCTCCCTATTTGTCTCAATGTCCTTACATTCCATGTGGCTATGGTGATGTTATCTCTTCCACGGATCCTCTTTGTTGGGGTTACACCAGTAGTATGCTTGTTGCGTCTGCCCTGGTGGGAGACGGATGGAGCAGTTATTATTAACCAGGGCTGTGATCAATCCGGTATGGACATCGTTGACTTGCTCATCACATGGTGTGTCTTGGGCAAATTTCTAACCTGGCAGAGCCCATCTCTCTCCAGGCAGCCCCTTTTAATCGCCTCTTATGACATGCAGGAAGAGCAGTGGGCCTATTCTGTCCCCAGACCCACAATGAGTTCTTGCAACACATTAGGAGCACATAAAGCATCCAGACGATCAACATGGCACGCACCTAATGGTCTACATCACAGCCAGATCGACTACATCATGGTGCAAAACCAATTTCGTTCTGGGATTAACAGAGCTAAAACAAGGAGCTTCAACAGTGCTGATATTGGAAGTGATCACGACCTTGTGATGCTAAATTTTTGGCTGCAGCTAAGAAAAATCATCAGGCCAAAGTTCACCAGAACCAAGTTTGACTTAGAAAGACTCAGAGACTGAAACATTGCAGAGTCATTTCAAGCAATGATCGGCGGAAAATTTGCCCCGCTGCCTGCTCTAGAGGAAGACTTAGAAACAATGACCAACAATTTCAACACTGTAATGAATGAGGCAGCAATGGACATCCTTGGGAAACATCATAAGAAGACAAAACCATGGGTCACAAATGAAATACTACAAATGTGTGACATTAGAAGAGAACTTAAGAGATACAAGAACAGCACTGAGGGAGCTGATAAATACAGAGCGATTGGCAGAAAGATCAAGAAAGGAATGAAGGTGGCCAAGGAGATGTGGACTGAAAAACAAAGCTCTAAAATTGAAGAGTGTTCAATAATAAAAATAACAAACGAGCCTTCCAGGTTGTAAAAGATCTGACGAAGGAAAGATGGACCAAAGCGAACGTAGTTCAAGACAAGAAGGGAACAGTCTTACAGAAGAAAGGGACATCATCAATAGGTGGACAAACTACTGCTCTGATCTGTACAACCACTAGACAAATGGAGATCCTAGTGTCTTAGACAGCCCAGATTCAACAGAGGAGGATGACTTTCCAATACTATGTGAAGAAGTGTAGACAGCTGTGAAATCACTCAAGAATAGAAAGACTATAGGTATTGACAACATCCCAGCCAAATTGATGAAATTCAGAGGAGAAATAGTAATAGATGTACTCACCAAGATCTGCAACAAGATCTGGCAGACCAGTGAGTGGCCCTCCACATGGACACAGTCACTAATCATCACTCTGCCAAAGAAAGGCAACCTGCAATTGTGTCAAAATTACCGGTCTATAAACTTAATTAGCCATCCCAGCAAAGTGATGTTGAAAGTCATATTGAACAGATTGAAGCCACGAGTGGAGAATATCATTGCTGAAGAACAGGCTGGCTTTCGTGCTGGAAGAAGTATCACAGAACAGATTTTCAACCTTTGTGTTCTATGTGAGAAATACTTACAAGGCCAGCAGGACATCTACCACGTCTCTGTTGACTTCAAGAAGGCGTTTGACAGAGTATGGCTTGAAGCTCTCTGGGCAACCATGAAGAAATACAATGTTGGTTGTAAGCTTATTCTTACCATTAAATAACTGTATGCCAAGGCCAGCAGTGCAGTTCTCGTCAATGGCACAATAGGAGAGTGGTTTCACATGACTGTTGGAGTCCGGCAAGGCTGCCTTCTTTCGCCCACACTGTTCAACATCTACTTGGAGCGCATAATGACTGATGCCCTAGAAGATCACATATGCACAGTCAGCATTGGGGGGCAAACAATCTCAAACCTTCGGTTTGCTGATGACATTGATGGCCTGGCAGGCAGCGAAGATGAACTTGCCAACCTTGTGAAATGTTTGAATGAAACCTCCACAAAATATGGCATGGAAATCAGTGCAGAGAAAACCAAGCTGATGACAAACAAACATGATGGGATCAGCTCACATATCACTGTCAGTGGACAAGAGCTGGAGACAGTGAAACAGCTCAAGTATTTGGGGGCAATCATCATGATGAAGGATCCAAGGCAGAAATTCGGGCAAGATCTGCGCAAACAACAGCAGCGGTGGAAAAGCTAAAGCCAATTTGGAGGAATAAGAACATCTCCCTGGAATCCAAACTGAAACTGCCGCACGCATTGGTCATCTCCATTTTTCTGTATGCGTGCGAGATATGGACCCTTACGGCAGAACTTGAATGGAAAATACAGGTAGTAGAGATGAGATGCTTCCATAAAATCCTGGGTATCTCCTACTTTGACTACGTCACTAATGAAGAGATCCGCAACATTATCACCCAATGCGCTGGGTCATATGAAGACCTCCTGATGACCGTGAAGAAGCGCAAGCTGAAGTGGTATGGCCATGTAACAAGATCATCTGGCCTATCCAAGATCATCCTCCAAGGGACAGTAGAGGGGAAGAGAAGAAGAGGTAGACAGAAGAAGAGATGGATTGACAACATAAAAGAGTGGACAGGAATGGACTTTGTGGAGACTCAAGCACTGACACACAATCGTCAGGGGTGGAGACAATTGTTTGATTGCTCGTCAATGATGGTGCCCCAACAACCAATGCAGTTATGGGAGTGATGATGATGATGACCATCCAATGTTCACAGTTGATGACATCTTGCCAGAAATTTCCAAAGCCAGAATCTTGATAGTTTGTGATGTGAGGAATGGGTTTTGGCACATAAGCCTGCATAAAGAGTCCAGCCTGCTGAAAACTTTGCAACACCATTTCGTCATTACATATGTCTGCCCATACTGATAGGTATAAGCCCAGCACCAGACATATTCCAGAGAGGACTCCCCCAAATTCTTGAAGGAAATAATTGCAGATGATATCCTCATGATAGGTGAAGGGAGCAATGATACAGAAGGCGAATGAGACCATGACAGAAAACTACAAGATTTCTACAGCAATGCAGGGACAAGAACATAAAACTCAACCCAGAAAAAATGTGATGCAAACAGCATGAGGTGATATACATTGCATATCTGCTCACAGCAGAGGGCCTGAATGCAGGTCCCAGTGAGATCAAAGCAGTCAGAGACATGCCAGCTCCAGCAGATGTGAAAGGGATAAAGGAATGATAAATTTTCTGTCCAAATTTTGTCCACACTTGGCTGCAGTAGCAGAACCACACATCAGCTCACAAGGCAGGATGTTTAGTGGGTCTGGGCAAGTTACCAACAGGAAGTATTTGACATGCTGAAAAAAATAATACTGAGTACCTCTGCCCTTAAGTACTACTGGCCAGGAGAGACACTGACACACCAGTGTGATGTAATGAAGAAAGGATTGGGGTGGCTCTTTTGCAGGAGCAACTGATTACTTATGATTGCAGAGCCCTGTCAGAGACTGACCAGGAGTATGCGCAAATAGAAAGAGTTTCTGTCTGTGGTATTTGGAGTGAAGGGATTCCATCAGTACATCTATGGCTACGCAGTAATACTGCAATCAGATCACAAATTCATAGAGAAAATCATAGCACAGGCCCTTTTTAGTGCTCCAAAAAGATTGCAGTCTATGCTGATACACCTCAAGCACTACCAGGTGGAGGTCAGATATTGTCCAGGATGATTACTGGTGTTAGCCGATACCCTGGGCACCGGGAATAATAGGCCAGGGGAGGCTCTGCCTTCCCTGGCGCTGCTGCGGCTGCCGGAACCCCAGTTGCGGGGTTTGGCGGCGAAGTTTTTGCTTTTATTATGCCCCATGCAGGTTCCAGGGTGGCTGAGGAGGCACAAACCGCCACCTCAGCTGCCCTGGAACCTGCATCGGGCATATCAAAAGCGTCTTCTAACAGATGCTTTTCCCCTGGGCAGTGGGCTGGTTGGGTCTGGGGAGGGGAAGCACAGTACAGCTGTGGCCAGCCCTGGGCTCCTCTGGGTGGGGGGAGGCTCGGCTCAGGGCTTCGGCCAGCCCAGCCGGGGCTCCTCTGGGCAGGGAAGGGGGGGGCTTGGGGCTTCGGCCAGCCCAGGGCTCCTCTGGGTGGCAGGGGGGACTTGTGGCTCTGGCCATGGGGGGGTGCAGGGGGTCTCAGGGTTACAGCTGTGGGGAGGGCATGGGCAGAAGGGGCGGAGCTGGGGGCTAGCCTCCCCAGAGTGGGGCTTCACCCACTGCCCATGGCTGACATCCTGAGCAAGGCATATATACCCAGCATCAGCAATTTGTGGGAGGGGGATCAGGATATTGAATCCATTAACATGCTGCACTATCTTCCAGTTTCAGCAGCGAAGCTGATAGAAATCAAAGAGGCTACACAAAAAGACATCCAACTACAGGAAGTCAAGAACGTGATTCTAGCACTGTGGCCAGAAGACAAAAGCCAGTAGGAGCAGAACCATATTTTAAATTAAAGATGATCTGAATGTGCAGGATGGATTTATATTTCTAGGACAAAGAGCTCTTGTCCCCACTTCATTACATAAGAATATCATGCAAAAAATACATGCCTCACATCTGGGCATTGGCAACTGTCTTAGATGAGCTCGACTGTGTGCTTATTGGCCAGGAATGAATGTGCAACTCTGCTCCTTGATAAACGGGTGTGACACCTGCCAATCATGTATTAACATCCAGTAAAAAGAGATTTTGTTACCACATGAGCTGCTCACCCAATCATGGGAAATGGTGGGAGTGGACTTATTTACTTTAAAAGAAAAGCACTACTTGATTATAGTGGACTACTATTTAAACTTCTGGGAGGTCTATGTCCTGCCTGATACAAGGAGCAACTCAGTGATTGGCAAACTGAAAGTCAACTTTGTGAGATATGTCATTCCAAACACTGTATTCACCAGTAATGGACCCCAGTTTGTCCTGGAAGAATTCAAGGAATTTGCATGCACGTGGGAGTTTGACCACCACACCAGCTCCTTAGCACACCCACTGAATAGTGGTAAGGTGGAATCAGCTGTTAAAACAGCTAAGAGACAGTTACACAAGGCTGTTTCTTCTGGTTCAGACCCTGAGTTAGCATTTTTGGCACACAGGAATACCCCATCACAGTGGTGCCAAAACAGTTCAATGTAAACACTGATGGGATGAAGGACCAAAACCCTGCTACCAATGAGGGGAGACCTGTCGCAGTTCAATGGAGATACTGCTGAGAGAAGATGGCCAACAATCTTTTCTATTTTTTTAATTACCTTATATTTTCTTGTTGTCACAAACATGATTACTCTACAATTTCTTATACATGTCAGCAATGCACTTTGCAGTACAGCACTTCTGCAGAAAAGGACCTAGGGGTTACAGTGGACGAGAAGCTGGATATGAGTCAACAGTGTGCCCTTGTTGCCAAGAAGGCTAACGGCATTCTGGGCTGTATAAGTAGGGGCATTGCCAGCAGATTGAGGGACGTGATCGTTCCCCTCTATTCGACATTGGTGAGGCCTCATCTGGAGTACTGTGTCCAGTTTTGGGCCCCACACTACAAGAAGGATGTGGAAAAATTGGAAAGAGTCCAGCGGAGGGCATCAAAAATGATTAGGGGGCTGGAGCACATGACTTATGAGGAGAGGTTGAGGGAACTGGGATTGTTTAGTCTGCAGAAGAGGAGAATGAGGGGGGATCTGATAGCTGCTTTCAACTACCTGAAAGGGGGTTCCAAAGAGGATGGATCTAGACTGTTCTCAGTGGTACCTGATGACAGAACAAGGAGTAATGGTCTCAAGTTGCAGTGGGGGAGGTTTAGGTTGGATATTAGGAAAAACTTTTTCTCTAGGAGGGTGGTGAAGCACTGGAATGCGTTACCTAGGGAGGTGGTGGAATCTCCTTCCTTAGAGGTTTTTAAGGTCAGGCTTGACAAAGCCCTGGCTGGGATGATTTAGTTAGGGATTGGTCCTGCTTTGAGCAGGGGGTTGGACTAGATGACCTCCTGAGGTCCCTTCCAACCCTGATAGTCTATGATTCTGTGATTTTGATCATATTACTAGTAGCCCACATTACCCACAAGCAAATGGAGAGGCTGAGATTGGACAAATAAGGACAAATGCAAAGTACTCCCTTTAGGAAGGAACAATCAGTTGCACACATACAAAATGGGAAATGACTGCCTAGGAAGGAGTACTGCGGAAAGGGTTCTGGGGGTCATAGTGGACCACAAGTTAAATACGAGTCAACAGTGTAACACTGTTGCAAAAAAAGCAAACATCATTCTGGGATGTATTAGCAGGAGTGTTGTAAGCAAGACATGAGAAGTAATTCTTCCGCTCTAATCTGCTCTGATTAGGCCTCAACTGGAGTATTGTGTCCAGTTCAGGGCGCCACATTTCAGGAAGGATGTGGACAAATTAGGGAGAGTCCAGAGAAGGGCGACAAAAATGATTAAAGGTCTAGAAAACATGACCTATGAGGAAAGATTGAAAAAATTGGTTTTGTTTAGACTGGAAAAGAGAAGACTGAGAGGGGACATGATAACAGTTTTCAAGTATGTAAAAGGTTGTTACAAGGAGGAGGAAGAAAAATTGTTTTTCTTAATCTCTGAGGATATGACAATAAGCAATGGACTTAAATTGCAGCAAGGGAGGTTTAGGTTGGGCATTAGGAAAAACTTCCTAACTGTCAGGGTGGTTAAGCACTGGAATAAATTGCCTAGGGAGGCTGTGGAATCTCCATCATTGGAGATTTTTAAGAGCAGGTTGGACAAACACCTATCAGGAATGGTCTAGATAATTAGTTACAGATCAACACCAATAGTTATATATTCTGGATATAGTCAAGCACAACTCCTGATAGAAAGACAAGTCAGAACTACTGCTCCAAATCTGGAACATAATCTATCTCCAAAGTGGCCAAACATGAAGAGAATACCCAAATCAGATAAAAAGGTTAAATGGGCTTATGAATACTTTTACAACAGTCACTCGGTTAGAGAACTGCCAAGTCTAGAACCTGGTAACCATGTTTGTGTCAAACTGGATGAAGAAAAAGGATGGACAACTCCAGCTGTCATAAAGAAAAAGAATTCAGCACCCAGATCATGTGATCGAGACAGACAGTGGAGAGTCCAATAGAAACAGTCAACATCTATAGTTTGTTCCTCAGAAAGAACGATCAATAGAGCAAACTCTACAGATGACAGATGCAGAACAAGAAGAAGAAGACGACTCAAGGATTCCAAACAAACCACAGCTAGTCATTGCAATTAATGTTGTGTTCGGGTCATGTAATTAGAAATACAGCAGAATTCAGAGACACTTAGACTGACATGTACTGAACTTCAAAGATAGCATGATAGTGTAAAATTTGTATATGATAGGAATATAGAACTTAAAGGGGGAGATATAATCATAAGGAAAAAAAATTGTTAACCCAGTAACATGCTGAAATCACTGCCCACAGCTGGAATACCAATTGTTATGCAGATTGCTGAAAGCAACTGTAAGGCCTTTGTAAGCAGCCTTAGGGCTGGTCTACACTGGGGGGGGGGCGTCAATCTAAGATACGCAACTTCAGCTGAAGTCAAAGTATCTTAGATCGATTTACCTTGGGTCCTCACAGCGTGGGATCGACGGCCGCGGCTCCCCCGTTGACTCCGCTACCGCCGCTCGCTCCGGTGGAGTTCCGGAGTCGACGGGGAGCGCGTTCGGGGATCGATATATTGCGTCTTAACGAGACGTGATATATCAATCCCCGATAAATCGATCGCTACGACGTACCCTTAGCCCAACTAACAGACCAGGAGGGGAGGGAGAAGTGAGTGACCAGGAGGAGTAAACATGACCCTGTGCCCTCCTAACTTGAGCTTTTTCCGAAGCATGCGGTTTTGCAAGATGGAAAGTCTGGCAATAGTTGACTATTGATATGTGAAATACAACTGGTTAACTGATGGAAAACTAAAGCCTGGAACACGCCACACTACCTTTCAGAAAAGTCCTCCTTGCTGCTCATGTCCTTTGTGGGGCAAGTGTTGTTGGGAATGGCCCTCCATGGGTATGGGAAGTGAAAGGAACTGCCAGTACCCAGTGTGGTGATGTGTACTGCATTCACCTGCCCTGGACTTGCTATGGTGAGTTGACTTTGCACGTGCTAAGGGGTGCTCAGGGGAGATAGAGTCCTGTGCCTTTATGAAAACACTACTCTTGATAATAACCTTCCTCTGTTTCTCAAATCAAATAGGATTTATATTAGTATTATGTATCAGAGTTGTAGCCGTGTTAGTCTGGATCTGTAAAAAGCAACAAAGAGTCCTGTGGCACCTTATAGACTAACAGATGTATTGGAGCATAAGCTTTCGTGGGTGAATACCCACTTCGTCAGATGCATGTAATGGAAATTTCCAGAGGCGGGTATAAATATGCAGGCAAGAATCAGTCTGGAGATAACGAGGTTAGTTCAATCAGGGAGGGTGAGGTGCTCTGCTAGCAGTTGAGGTGTGAACACCAAGGGAGGAGAAACTGCTTTTGTAATTGGCTAGCCATTCACAGTCTTTGTTTAATCCTGAGCTGATGGTGTCAAATTTGCAAATGAACTGAAGCTCAGCAGTTTCTCTTTGAAGTCTGGTCCTGAAGTTTTTTTGCTGTAGGATGGCTACCTTTACATCTGCTATTCTGTGGCCAGGAAGGTTGAAGTGTTCTCCTACAGGTTTTTGTATATTGCCATTCCTAATATCTGACTTGTGTCCATTTATCCTTTACGTAGGGACTGTCCAGTTTGGCCGATGTACATAGCAGAGGGGCATTGCTGGCACATGATGGCGTATATAACATTGGTGGACGCGCAGGTGAATGAACCGGCGATGTTGTAGCTGATCTGGTTAGGTCCTGTGATGGTGTCGCTGGTGTAGATATGTGGGCAGAGTTGGCATCGAGGTTTGTTGCGTGGATTGGTTCCTGAGTTAGAGTTACTATGGTGCGGTGTGTGGTTGTTGGTGAGAATATGCTTAAGGTTGGCGGGTTGTCTGTGGGCGAGGACTGGCCTGCCTCCCAAGGTCTGTGAAAGTGAGGGATCATTGTCCAGGATGGGTTGTAGATCACTGATGATGCGTTGGAGAGGTTTAAGCTGAGGACTGTAGGTGATGGCCAGTGGAGTTCTGTTGGTTTGTTTCCTGGGCTTGTCTTGCAGCAGGAGGCTTCTGGGTACACGTCTGGCTCTGTTGATTTGGTTCCTTATTTCCTTGTGCGGGTATCGTAGTTTTGAGAATGCTTGGTGAAGATCTTGTAGGTGTTAGTCTCTGTCTGAGGGGTTGGAGCAAATGCAGTTGTACCTCAGTTCTTGGCTGTAGATGATGGATCGTGTGGTGTGTCCGGGATGGAAGCTGGAGGCATGAAGGTAGGCGTAGCGGTCGGTGGGTTTTCGGTATAGGGTGGTGTTAACGTGACCGTCACTTATTTGTACCGTGGTGTCTAGGAAGTGGACCTCCTGTGTAGATTGGTCCAGGCTAAGGTTGATGGTGGGGTGACCTGAAACAACGCTTCCTCAGCTCTTGTCCACTCACGCCCCTTCTCTACCTATGCTACATTGATGACATCTTCATTATCTGGACCCATGGGAAGGAGACTCTGGAAGAATTCCACCACGATTTCAACAGCTTCCACCCCACCATCAACCTCAGCCTGGACCAATCTACACATCGGCCAAACTGGACAGTCCCTACGTAAAAGGATAAATGAACACAAGTCAGATATTAGGAATGGCCATATACAAAAACCTGTACAGCTCATGCTCCAATACATATGTTAGTCTATAAGGTGCCACAGGACTCTTTATTAGTATTATGGTAGAGCCTAGCCTGAGGACCCACCAAGACAAGGGTCCCCTTGTGCCAGGAGCTGCATGTACCCAGAGCTGGAGACAGCCCCCGCCCCAAAGAGCTCACAGTCTAAATAGACAGGCAGACACAGGCTGGGAGAGAGGGCTAGGATACCCAGGCAGAGTGAGCAAGGGACCCTTAATGCCATCAAGTTTTTTATTTTTTGGGTGGGGCTTTGCTGGGTGGGGAATTGTTAAACGGAGAAACAAGGGAAGGGAGAGGAGCTATGAAAGGACAATGGGGGGATAGTGCAGGAGAATGTGGGAGGGGAGGAAGAAGGGGAAGGAGGAAGGTATGCATGGCAGATGGAGTTAGGATGAGGTGAAAATACTGTGCAGGAGGGGATTGGAACGGACAGCCAATCGGCACAAGGGAGAGGTGGCCAGAGTGATCACTGTGGGAAGCTGCCTAATGCCATTATCAGCACCCACGGGTCCATGTTGCATCCCCTCCCTCTAATGCGACATCCCCTCCACCAATGCTGCATCCCCTTTCCTTCTCAATGGTGCATCAGTCTCCCTCACAGTCACGTGCAGCCTCTCCAACTCGATACAGCGTCCTCTGCCCCAATGATGCACCCCCCACCCCTAATGCTGCATCCTTTTCTCCCAATGCTGCATCCCCTTCCCCCAATGCAGCACCTCTCTCCTTCAATGCTGCATTCCCTCTCACCTTAATGCTGCACCATCTCCCCCTCAATGTTGCATCCCTTCCCACTCAATGCAGTATCCTCTCCCCCTCAGTACTGCAACGTTTCCCCTCTGTGCTGCATCCCCTTACCCCAATGCTGCATCACATCCCCCCAAAAGGGGAAGTTAATAGTAATAAATATAAGCAGCTGGGAATTACAGTAACTTGATAAGGGAAGCAAAAGGACACCAGGAGCCCTCTATGGCCCGCAGAGTTAATTACATCACCAAAGATGCATGGAGCAGCTGAGGAGAGAGCTCATGCACTTCAGCTCAAAGTCCTGGAACAGCAAAAGGATCTACCACAGCCTGTGAGTACATCCCCTCTCAACAGCAGGGAGTGGGAGAAAGCCTGCCCAATTTATCAAGAGACTGATTGCATTGAAGAGTTCCTATCCACCTTTGAGAGTTTGTGTGGGATTCATACAATTCCAGAGGATAAATGAGTGCCCAACCTCTTAACCAGGATGACTGGGAAAGCCACACAAGTTTTTAATGATATGGAGGTGGGTGATGTTATGGTGTATAAGAAATTTAAAGAAAATGTATTGAAATGATTTAAGATCACTTCTGAGGCCTATCAATTGAAGTATAGAAATTGTGAAATGTTTGACAATATCACTTGTGGAATATTTGCATAAGATGTGTAATTATATGAAAAAATGGGCAGGGGCTGAAGCTGTTTGATTTGGTGGCACAAGAGTAATTATTGTGGACAGTCACTGATAAGGTAAAAGCTGCCATCTGTGACAAAAAAAAACTTCCACAGTTTTGGAGGCAGCAGAAATTGCTGATGAATATATTGAGTCAAGGGCTCGTGAGGGACCTAAACCCCAGGGGAAGGGTAATCCCTCTGCTCCCCAGGTTAAAAGGGATGAGGTGTCCAAGAATAAATCTAACCCCAACTTTGTTAAAAAACTTCAAGGGAGGCCAGATTTTAAAACTTCTTACCCTAAGGGAAAGGAGACAGTCTATCATCACTGTGGGGCTCCTGGCCATATAAAACCAAATCGCCCAAACATTAAGGTCACCCCACAATCTGCACTCACAACCCCCACCCGTGAGTGCCCATTCTACTACTTTGCATGCTGATGCTACCACCTTTATTCCAGAGGAAACTGTGGAGGAGAATGGCATATAAACTATATTAGGACTGAGTCTTGGTCAGGTAGTGAAGAGTTTATTAAGAGTGCGAGAGTGAATTTCATTGAATGTACAGGGTGGAGAGACACTGCATCACAAGTCACTTTGGTTAAGGTAAGTTTGGTAAGGGAGAGGACAGATTTCCTGGAAAAAGTCTAAATATTTTCACTTTGGCTGGATTTTTTGGGACTCCAGCAATCCAGGAGTTCATATTTATTACTGGTTTGGTGAAATCTAATTACCACACCACCAGCTTGGGGTATCTGCCCTGTTTCTAACGGTCTGCCCAGTTGTGAGACACTCCCGACAGCATGACATTAATATACGACTCTGTGACACTATTTCTTCTGTAAGGCATTTGAGTTGGTGCCACACAACATTTTGATTGAGAAACTAGAATTATGCCCCCCACATATCACCTCTGCACTCAGAGTACCCCTAGGTGGAAAGGGGAGGTGGATCCAGTCAGAGTACCTGGGGTAAGGGCTATTGAGGTGAGATGGGGAGTTCTTAGTAAGGGAGTCAGTGCCCATTCTGGGATCCCAGTTGGGATGCATTGCCTATTCAGAGTACCCAGTGGTGGAGGCAGCACCAATCAGGATACCTAGTAGAGGAGATAGCATTGCTTCACAATTCCCAGGAGGGGAGTCAATGCTGATTCATGTACCTGGTGAGGAGGGGATGGGAGGCATTGCCCATGCAGGTTACTTGGGGGGCAGGGGAGCACCCATTCTGGTTTCCCAGTGGGGGAGGCAGCACCCAGTCAGGATGCCCAGTGAGGAAGGAAGCAACAATTCAGGGCTCATGGTAAGGGAGGCTGCAACAAATAAGGGCTCACAGTGGGAAAGGCAGTGCTGGATCAGGACACCCAGTTGGAGAGGCAGTGCCCATTCAGAGTAACTGGTGGGGGAAGAAGAATTCATGCAGGGTACTGAGTGTGGGAGGCTGCATCCATTCACAGTTCCCTATATGGGAAGCAATACCCATTCAATGTACCTGGTGGGGGAGGCAGTGCACATTGAAGTTACCCTGTGGGGGAGACAATGTCCTGCCTCTTTGCATATAGTATTCTCCCATGAGAAGCTCTAGAGGAATCTTATTACAAATGTCCAACCCTAAAATGTTTTTTTCAGGTCAATAAAATTCTGTGATTGGGCAGACAAGCCCACCCCACACCAGTGGCCTCAGAAATCCCTGGGTAGGCTTCTGAATGCATACATGGGTGCTTCATAAAGAGGGGATGCATAAACAGGGGAATCTTGAGTAGGGGTAGAGAGGTTATTGTACCTCTGCATTTGGCACTGGTTCATCCAGTTCTGGTGTCCACAATTAAAGAAGGATGTTGATAAATTGGAGAGGGTTCAGAGAAGAGCCATGAGAATGATAAAAGATGCCTTGTATTGATAGACTCAAGGAACTCAGTCTATTTAGGCTATGTCTACACTACCACTTATGCCAGCAAAACTTAAGTCGCTCAAGGGTGTGACTATTCCATCCCCCTGAGCGACATAAATTACACCAACATAAGGGCTAGAGTGCACAGCACTGTCGGCAGGAGACCTTCTCCCATCAACATAGCTTATGCCGCTCACAGGGGTGTTTTTTTATGCTGATGGGAGAGCTCTCTCCCGTAGGCATAGAGCGTCTTCACCACACGCGCTGCAGCAGTGCCGCTATATCGGTACAGCTGCAGCACTGTACATGTAAACATGGCCTTAGCTTAACAAAGAGAAAGTTAAGGAGTGACTTCATTACAGTCTGTAAGTACCTCCATGGGGAACAAAGATTTGACAATGGGAGAAGACAAAGGTGTAACAATAGCCCATGGCTGGGAATTGAAATGAAACAAATTCAGACACAAATGTTTAACCCAGGGGTTGTCAACCTGCGGCACGTGTGCCAAAGACCGCACGCGAGCCGATTTTTAATGGCACGCTGCTGCCTGCCGGGGTCCTGGCCCCACTCAGCCCCCCCCGCCCACCAATTTCTCCTGCGGGAGCAGGAGGCAGAAGCTTGGTCATGCCGGCAGCCAAGCTCCCTCCTCCCCTGCGTCTTCCCGCAGCGTGGTGCTTTCCTCCCCTCACCCTCCCACTCCCTGTCGCCTATCAGCTGATCGCCCTTGCGAGGGGGAGCGGAGTGGAGCGGAGCCGCAGCGTGCTCGCTGCTCCGGGGAGGAAGCAGAGAAGAGGTGGGGACGGGGCCCTGGGGAAAGGGGTGGGAATGGGGTATATCCCCTCCAGCCCCCTGCCATGAGCACCCCCATGAGCCGAGCACCCCAGCCCTCTGCCCTGACCCCTGCACCCCCTCATACACCTCCAGACCTCTTGCACCCCCCCACATACCCACCCCCACCCTGAGCAATAAACGGGAGCTCCTGCACCCACCCCCCACATTCCCACCTGCACCCACGGTCTGGGGTCCCAGCTGCCGGCCCCTTGCCAGCTGGGGTCCCGCAGGCCCCGCTCAGCCCACTGCCAAACTAGGTGAACGGAACCCCAGGCCGGCAGCAGGCTGAGTGGGCTGGCGGCGTGAGATCAGCATTTTAATTTCATTTTAAATTAAGCTTCTTAAACATTTTGAAAACCTTGTTTACTTTACATACAACAATAGTTTAGTTATATAATATAGACTTATAGAGACTTATATAGACTTCTAAAAAACATTAAAATGTATTACCGGCACGCGAAACCTTAAGTTAAATCGAATAAGTGAAGACTCGGCACACCACTTCTGAAAGGTTGCTGACCCCTGGTTTAACCATTAGCCATTGGAACAATTTGCCAAAATTCTGGTGGATTCTCCAACACTGGAAATTTTAAAATCAAGATTGGATTTTTTTTTTTTTTTTTAAAGACATGCTCTAGTTCAAAAGGAATTATTTTGGGGGAAGTTTTCTATTTTGGGGATGGGACTGTACTATACAGGAGGTCAGACTAGATGATCACACTGGTCCTTTTTGGCCTTAGAATCTATAATCTTGGACCAAGTCCTCCCTAACACTGGGGACCACTCTCTTTGGCTGGCTTTAAACTCATTCAAAGTCTCCTCTTAAAACATTTTATACAGAAGACTGCAAACCCTGCCAGAGAAATGGAGCCACATAGAGGTATTTTGGCTTGGCCTGACTTTGGATTCTGAGTGCATTGGAAGGTGGTGCCGATAGGACATATGTCACAAGCTATTTGTGTCACACTTGTGTGTTCCGGCCTGGATTTGTGCTGTTCTCATAGTAAAGGTTGGTAGCTCCTGGGACTGGTCTGTTTTGGCACAGATGAACATTTTAAGAGCAAAACTCCTTAGGAGAAAAACCTGCTATGTAAAATCTTAAATTCTGACAATCAGGAGATCTTTTGAAGCTGTATCCCTAAGCATGGGGGCTGAATATTTGAAAGTCTGGCTCCATGAAGCCAGAATTCATCCCAGAAGTTATACATGTTGTAGCAGAGTGAGACTCACTGGTGCGGCACGTCCTGCTGGTTGTCTTGGGAATTAGCTCTTGTCCAGCCTGCCTTAGGGCCCCCACGTCCATCCCAGACCCCATGTACCTCAGGGTTCTGCCCTCCGCAGTACCCCCACGCTGGGTCTCCCCTCCCCAGGGAACCCTCCAACCCTCTATCCCCAGCTTGCCTCAGTGTCTACTGCCAGTCATCCTTTAGCCCCTTTCTCAAGGGGCAGACTGCAGTCTGTAATGGCCATTCATCATTGGCAAGGGGTTAGGACCAGCTGCCGCTGCCGCTGCCTATTCCTGGGCTGCACCTCCTTCAGGTAGGCGGGCGAGAGAGAGAGACCTGACCCAGCTCAGCCCTTTTATCAGGGCCAGCTGTGGCCTGATTGGCGAAGCGGCCACAGCTGCAGCCACACCCAATAAGCTTACCTTTTTTCAGGAGCGGGGCACTGCCCTGCTACACGTGTCCAGTGAATGCTGGGACAGGACTCAAGGTTCTAGTCACTGCTACAACCTCCCCTGTCCACGGCATCACCCTATATCATCCCATCGCCCAAACTGAAAGCCTGTCTGACAGTAGGGATAGGGACCTGTTTGAATCGTTTCAGTTGTTTCTGTGTTCGTATTTCAAATCATTTTTCTCCTGCAAAGTCCTGTCCTCTGTGGGCTGCTGTGCTGCTGGGGTGTGAGGAGGAACCCATCTGGCCTCAGTCCCATCAAATCACAGCCCAACTCAGAGGCAGTCACAGCTGATCTCCATTTTCTGATTACTAACCCCAGACCTGCTTCATTGTTTTGGTCTGTCTGAAGCTATATATAGCTGGGCCAAACTGCAAAGGGGATGGGAGAGGGTGGGATTATACTGGGGAGAACCATGTGTAGATGTTTACTCCCTTCCCCTCTCCAAACCCCAAGGGTACACTCAAATTTTCCAGCAAAATAGGAAGAATCTATGGCTGGGAAATGAGGAACAGCTGCAGGAGAGAAGGAATGAAATGTCATACAGGGAGACCTGACTTCAAACTCACAGGAAATGTATGAGAGATTTCACAGCCACTTTTCCAATAAGCTTTTTTATTATTCCACCCATATTACAATAGCCCCCGACTCCTGAGCTGTTACACCAAACTGTGCTCATCAAAGGCTATAGGCCATCTCCAATGAAGGGAGCAGGGGCTCAGCAGTAAGTGGACAGCATGGATTTGCTGCCTGAAAGAAAGAAAGATGAGAAGACAAAGAGTTTGAGGCAGCTGAGCGGTTTCAGTTGAATCCCCCATAAGGGGATAAGCTTATCTCCACAAACTCCACGGGAATGGAAGCTTCCACCCACATGTTTCATAACTAGTTCTCTCTGATCTGTGCCCTTTGTAGCCAGACTCATGTTTTCATTAGCAAGGGGTCCAAAGAGATGACAGTCACATGGTAAGTGTGGAGGGGGAGCCACTGTCACTTAAAAACACTAACCAGAACATTCCTTCTTAAGGTATTTCATGCGGTCAACCAGTGTTCCCTCTAATTTTTCCCACCCATGTGCGGAATGAATTTTGTTATGTGCACCAATATGGAGGTGATGTGTGACACATCACCTTCATATTGGTGCACATAACAAAATTCATATGGTGGGGGTGGGGCTCAGGGGTTTGGAGTGTGGGAGGGGGCTCAGGGCTGAGACAAAGGGTTGGGGTGCAGGGGTGGGAGGGCTCCAGCTGCGGGTGTGGGCTGTGGGGTGGGGCCAGGGATGAGGGGATCAGGACTGGGGCAGAGGGTTGAGTGCAGGGGGTGAGGGCTCTGGCTGGGGGTGCGGGCTGTGGGGTGGAGCCAGGGATGAGGAGATCAGGGCTGGGGCAGAGGGTTGGGTGCAGGGAGTGAGGGCTCCGGCTGGGGGTGTGAGCTCTGGGGTGGGGCTGAGGATGAGGGGCTCAGGGCTGGAGCAGAGGGTTGGGTGCAAGGGATGAGGTGTTTGGGGTGCAGGAGGGGGCTCCGGGGCTACGGCAGGGAGAGAGGACTCCCCCCAGCTCTCTCTCCCTGCAGCAGCACCTGGACTTGGGGGGAGAGGTGGTAGCTCTGGGGCTGAGGCTGCAGGATAGGTGCCCCTCCCCCAGCCCCAGCACGTCTGGGCCGGGGGAGTGCCACCCCTGCCACCCCTGGGGCTGGGCTGCTCCAGCCACACCTGAGGCTGGCCTGGGCTGCGCCACCCAAGCTGCTCTGGCCGTGCTTGGGGCCAGCCCGGGCCACCCCAGCCACACCCCAGACTACCTGCACCATAAAGGAGCCTCTGCAGGGCCTGGAGGCGGAAGACGTGGACCTGAGCGACACTTCAGGCCCTGCCCTCCGTCCTCCAGGGGTAGATGGAGAACCCCCGCAGAGACCCAGTGCAGTCCTGACCAAAAGAACTCCAGAATCGATGTCCGGAGGTTGGCCAGGAAACCCGGGGCCGGGACCAGGGTGTTGAGCCGGTACCAGAGCATGGACAGGACTAGTTGATTGAGCACCAGTGCTCTCCCGTTTTTTTTTTTTTATGGTGGTTTGGTACAATTTCTCCAGCAGCTCTGCATTCTCTTTGGCAAGGTGTCTGCAAATGTCCACCTGGAGCTCTTCAGGCTTCAGCTCGGCTGTGCCACCAAGGTGCTCATTAATTGCACTTTGGAGTCTCTTCAGTCCCAAAAATGGGAAACAGAGGTGAAACGTAGCTCTGCATTCCATTGAAACCTCAGGGTTTGGGTCTTGCAGGTGCAGCAGAAGTGTGACCCAGCTCTGTTTAACCTGGTCGGCGAAATAGGTCTTCCATTTTCTCTTTGTCAGCCGGGCCAGGATGCCAAATAGGACAAAGGCCATTGAGCGAAGAGCATCATCCTCATTGTCAAAGTAGGGCCGGATCTTTTGGGTGAGGTCTCTGAAGGAAGAACCTATGTCCTTCTCTTTCAGCTCCTTCAGGACTTTGGCCAGTGCTTTCATGCTCTCACCAATGACTTCAGGAGTGTCATTTAAGGCCCTGATCAGTATGACCATCAGAAACTTCTTGTGCTTTTTCACCTTCTCAGGTGCCCCATAGACTAAATTTCCCAGGCCTCTCACAGCCATCTGGCGGACAATGCTGTTCCTATCATGTGACCTTTCTTCCAAGATGCTCAAGACAGACTTAAGGAACTTCTTCTCCCTGAGCATGGGATCACTCATTAGCTGGGCAAGGAAAGCTGTGCTGGTGACTCGGAGGTTTTCTGTTGGGGAATTCACCCAGGGGAGGAGGCTCTGTAAGATCTCAGGTGTTATTAGTCCAGATCTTAGCAGAACACTCACCAGCAGACACACTCCCTCATGGTGAGTCTTGGGGTTTTCAAGCAGACTCCGTGTTCTCTGCTTCCTGAGCGCTCTCCCCAGTCTCTCATTCCCAGCTTTGAAAAGCACAGCCTCTAATGCTTGGATAGAAAGCCGGCAAGGGTCGCCCTCAGTATGTTGTAGGTCTTTTCGGAATTCCCTCCGGCTGCTTCTCCTGGGCAAAGGCATCTCTTGTCCTAGGGTTCGGCTGACCTGCTGCAGGAGAACAGGAAACAACTCTGGGAGCAGCTCCTGCACAGCTTTGCTCGACTGCAGTGCTGACACCACCTCAGAGATGGCACATGTTGCTTTGAGAGGTTCAGCAGCTGCCAAATCCCTGTCGATTTCAGTCTCTGAGGTGGTGCTCCCTTCTTGGCTTGTTGTAGTTTTTATCTTGTCTATCAGGACCTGTAGGACTTGAGTGGCAAGCAAGGGGTCTCCCCCCCAGAGATCTCCACAGCTCAGTGGTGTCACTGCAATTTAACAGAAGTTACATGTGACCCCTGGACACTTTTGTGGCTCAGACTGAATACGTCATATTTAAGTAAAGACCAAATTTTCTCCTTGCCAATGATGAGAAAGTTAGGAGTACTGTCCTCCTTTAACGCTCCTTGTGTTTAAATATTGAGTTTCCAGTTACAGAACTAGGTTAAGTGACCTAGTCTTACTGCAGCCTCACCATTAATACTAGACTTCAGAAGGACAGGACACAGAGCGCCAACCTCAGTTCCTGCTTTCCCATTTTCCAGTAAATATGGAATCATGAACATGTGGCTACAAAGATCTAGGGTTTGGAAGGCAAGTTGATGAAGGAAAAGCCATATTCCTACTAACTGGTGTGATATAGCACGTCCAGAGGACAGCAGGAGAGTGATCCTATTGGGATCCAGGAAGTGGGCGGGCAAAGCCCGCCCACTGCTAAAGGATCCCCCCTCAGCCTAAGGGGGGGGGGGTCCACAGGACCTGGAGACCAAAAAATTATGGGGGACAACTAATAAAAGAACAGGACAGGAGTGAGGTCAGAGGGTCAAACGAAGCGAACCAGACGGGGACACCGAGCAGAGAACCTCGGACAGCGCCCACTGCTCCTCGAAGGCATCAAGGGAGCCAGCGGACGCCGCCCAGAGGAACTCTGCCCGGATACGTGAACGAACGGAGGACCTGAAATAGGCCCCACAGTCACAGGAGACTCCATCGGCCAACCTCCTCACTTTGGTTTTATAGATGGCCAGTTTCGCTAGGGCCAGGAGGAGGTTGACCAGGAGGTCCCGTGACTTTGTGGGGTGACAGATAGGGAGTGCATAAATAAAAAGGTGAGGAGAAAAGTGCAACCAAAATCTTAACAAAATATCTGTGAGGAGCCGGAATAGGGGCTGCAGCCTGGCGCACTCCAGGTAAACATGCACCAGGGTCTCCCTCACGCCGCAAAAGGGGCAGGTGTCTGGGATAGGGGTAAACTGCGCCAAGTACACGCCCGTGCTCACGGCTCCGTGAAGGAGCCGCCAACTGATGTCCCCGATGGGCTTCGGGATCAGAGCAGAATAAAGGCTGGCCCACCGGGGCTCCTCACCCTCCAGAGGTGGCAGAAGGTCCCGCCACTTCATATCGGGGCGGGACGCGAGGGTGAGGACATGAAGAACATGGAGCACGAGCGTGTATAGATGTTTCCTTGGCGCAGTCTGGAACAGAACCGGCTGCAGATTGTGCAGCTGGCTCATGGCAAAGGGACGGGGAGGGGGCCGGTTGGGTCCACGGGGCAGGGGCCCGATGAAAAAGTCTGGAGGGCTCGGAGTGGAGGGTGGGTGGGGCGTGCCCTCTCGCAGGACCCGGTCGAGATAGTCCCGAACAGCGGGCGGCAAAGCGGCCCTCACCTCCTGAAGTACGCGCCGGGGAGTACGAGGACTCCCCCCAGCTCTCTCTCCCTGCAGCAGCACCTGGACTTGGGGGGAGAGGTGGTAGCTCTGGGGCTGAGGCTGCAGGATAGGTGCCCCTCCCCCAGCCCCAGCACGTCTGGGCCGGGGGAGTGCCACCCCTGCCACCCCTGGGGCCGGGCTGCTCCAGCCACACCTGAGGCTGGCCTAGGCTGTGCCACCCAAGCTGCCCGCAGCTGGGACCAGGCCACTCTGGCTCCAGCACCCTGGCCACGGCTGGGTCGGGGGCTGGGGGAGGGCTGCCCTCCCCCAGCCACGGTAATTCCCGAGCGGGTTCACTGAGCTCCTGTGCGGCAATAAATAGTCTGCCGCATTGCTGCATGGCCACGCAGCTTACAGGGAACTTAGTTGTTGACAAATCCTGACTAGGATGAGCAGAAATCCCTGCAGTGAAAGGCTGAAATAGGCTCACTCCTTCCCAGGCTTCAGAGAGTAGCAGGAAAGCAGGGGACAGATTCTAACCCCCATTCCAGTGGCACACGGGGCTGTTAATGTGTCACAGCAGCCAAGGGAGAATTCCTCCAGTGCAGATAGTGGCCCTAAGCAGCCATCATCACAAGCCCTTGTGTAGGAGTTCTGGGGCAGATGGGTACAGTAGCACATAGTGCTTCAGGGATGCTGTGCTGTGCTGCAGCTCCGAATGGACTTGGAACAGCCCATAACATGAAGGACACAAAGGTGACATCTCCTTCCCCATGGCTGCACCTCCAGGCTGGACTCCAGGTTTATGCCCCTTCCATGTGTGCACTACACTGCCTTCTATCCACTTCATGGACTCAGCTGTCTCTGACTGGCCCCTGCAAAGGGCAGGGCTGATCTAAACTACACAGCTAGGTCAACATAAGGCAGCTTATGTCATCCTAATTATATCAGTGTCTACACTACAGTCTTCCTCCTGCTGATGTAAGTGCCCTACTACAGTGACATCATAACTCCACCTCCACGAGAGGCGTAAGGCTTATGTTGGTGTAGTTAGGCTGGCACAATGTCTGTCCTTTGGAGAGCTGGGTGGCTGGACCCTGCTCCCTGGGCGCAAGAAGCCCTGGGCAGCTTCCTCCCACTCCTGGCAGGGAACAGGGGGGTGGGAAGCCTGGGGCAGCTTCCCCCTGCTCCCAGTGGGGAACAGAGGTGGCTTCCCCCACTCATGGTGGTGAATGGGATGGGGGGCTAGAAGCCCCGGGCAGCTTGCTTCCCCCTGCTCCCTGAAGGGAATGGGAAGTGGGGGGGTGGGGGGGGAGCAGCCCTCTGGGAGCCCAGGAGCATGTGGGGTAGCCAGGCTCCTGTCAGGGAGTTGCCAGCAGAGCTGAAAGACCAGGATCTCAGTTCCTCACACTGTCCCTCTTAAGTCGGTGGAAGTGCTCCTGGCAAGGATGCACACCCCAACCCAAGGAGGGTAGTGTGGACATGCACCACCACAGTAATTACTGTGGTGGCTGTAAGTTGACCTAATATAGGTTTGTGGTGCAGACATACCCTCATTTTGTGATCAGCTTGTCTGTACAGTCGCTTATCCTTTTTGGAATTTATTTCAAGTCAAGGAGTCAATGTGTAACTAAAAAATGAAACTGCATTTGCTGCTAACAGACTTGGAGAGAGGTTGGACAGTGTGGACATCTCTGGAGAGAGGTTCCAGAGTGAGTGGAGCCTATGCCATACACTGCTCTGTCAGAAGAGAAACAAGGAGCTGCCTCCAAGAGGATTGCTCTTGTGCTGAAAGCTCTGGACTGGGACTCAGGAAGTCTGGGGTCTGTTCCTGGCTCTGCCACAAACTGGGCAAATCATGTGGGACCAAATTCTCAAAAGTACTCAGCACCAAGCAGCCTCCATCAGGGCTGGCTCCAGGCACCAGCCGAGCAAGCTGGTGCTTGGGGCGGCCAGGGGCGGCAGGTTATATGGGCTCGTGGTGTTGGAGCACCAGGAATATTCAAGGCTGGGGGCTGTGCTCCACCAATATTTGGAGCTGGGTTTCTCCCCTGGCCCTGCCTGGAGCGGGCCCCGGCCCCCGTGAGTCCCCCCCCCCGCACCCCGGAGCTTCCCTGCCTGAAAGAAAACAGCCCGGTGCCTCTCCCTTCCTTGCTTGCTTCTGCTTTGCCGCTGGCAGCCCCCCTCCCCTCCCCCGGCAACCACCTGGAGGGACTTCCAGCCAGGAGACGGACATCTGGAGTGGATCTCACTCACCTGAGCAACTGCTGGGGCTTCGGTGAGTGTTTGACCCTGTAATCCACCCCCCCATAGCCCCCACTCCTGCTCAACGCTGGGCAAGGGGCAGCCCCATCCCCCCACCCCCAGTGAGGCTAGGATGAGGGGCAGCAGGCTGCAGCAGGGGAGGAAGGAAGCCACATGTGATGGCAGTCCCCTCCCCCCCTCAGCACCCACCCACCCACCACAGGGGAGATGAGGGAGCGGGGCTTCCTAGACCTGAGCAGCTGGGGCTTGGGTGAATTTCGTGACACCCCCCCCCACAGCCACCACCCTGCAGTCCCCACTCCTGCCCCACGCTGGGCAAGGGGCAGCCCCATCGCCAGTGAGGCTATGGTGAGGGGCAGCAGCAAGGGAGGCCACACATGCAGGGCCCGCGCTTCCACTAGGCGACCCTAGGCAGTCGCCTAGGGCGGCAGGATTTGGGGGGCGGCATTTTGCCGTCCTTGGCAGAAATTCGGCAGCGGGGGGTCCTTCCGCTCCGGGTCTTCGGCGGAAATTCAGCGGCGGGTCCTTCCGCTCTGGGACCCGCCGCCGAAGTGCCCCAAAGATGCAGAGCGGAACTGCGGAAGGACCCCTGCCGCTGAATCAATGCTCAGAGGAGGAGCGCTGCCGCCTAGGGCGGCAAAAACCCTGGCACCGCTCCTGCACACGTGATGGCAAACCCTCCCCGCCCCCAGTACCCACCATAGGGGAGGTGAGTGGGCTTTCTGGACCTGAGAGAGGCCCTAGGAGCATGTGCAGTGACCATGGTGCAGTTAGTGTGCTGGGGGGGGGGAGGGTAAGAGGAGGGGTCCCTCCCCCGGAGCTTGCTGCGGCCAGTGTGTGTGTGTGTGTGGGGGGGGAAGTCCTCTCTGGCCCTAGCCCTGGGGCAGCCTGTCTGCACCCCAAGTTTCTTATCCCCAGCCCTGCCCCACCCCAGAGCCTGCGCCCCCAGCACCCCACTCCTGAGCACCCTCCTGCACTGTGAACCCCTCATCCCCAGCCCCACCCCAGAGCCCTCACCTGAGGGGAAAAACACGCAACTTAAAGTTGGTGGTCAGTTTTGAGTATCATTGTGTTTAGCACAATACTTGATTATTTTACACCCTTTAAAGTATATAACTAGTCATATACAGGTGTTACGAAGTGGGAATGTTCTTAATGTTTTCTCTGAATACTGTGTGGGTGCCTCAGTTTCCCCAATGCATTTCTTAAGGATCTAGATGGTGGGATAAGGGGGTGTGATTGTTGTAGAGCCCTAGAGGGCCAGTGTGATGCCGTCTGCACAGAGAATGGCCGAAACCCTGTCTCCGGGCAACTGATGGCCTGGGCTGCTCTCCTGCAAGGTGCCAACTGAAGGTGTTGGAGAACAAAGAGATCAGGTGGCCTCCTAATGCCTGGAAAAGAGACAAAGGCCAGAGGAGGGAGTGTCAGTGCCTGGGTGGACTTCCGGGAAGCGCATGGTGTGGAAGGGGATGCTGGGATGCTCTGGAACTACTCCATACGAAGTCAGTCAGGACTGTGGGGGAGCCTCCTCTCTCTGAGCATACTGTCTCCAGGGCAAGAAGCTTACACCTTCCTGGGTCTGACCTTGGAGTATTCAGCATGCCCTTCCACACCGTGTGCTTTCCGCAGCGAGTCCGCCCAGGTGGGGTCCTGGGGCAGCCAGAGGGCCCTGCACCCCAACCCTGCAGTCAGACGTGACTCTCAGCCAGCCGGTAAAACAGAAGGTTTATTAGACGACAGGAACACAGTCTAAAACAGAGCTTGTAGGTACAGAAAACAGGACCCCTCAAGTCAGGTCCATCTTGTGGGGGTGGAGAGCCCAGACCCAAGTTCTGGGCCTCTCCCTATTTCCCCAGCCAGCTCCAAACTGACACTCCCTCCTCTGGCCTTTGTATCTCTTCCGGACAAGGAGGCCATCTGATCTCTTTGTCCCCAACACCTTCAGTTGGCACCTTGCAGGGGAAACTGAGGCACCCACACAGTATTCTGAGAAAACATTAAGAACATTCCCACTTTGTCACAACAGGTGCAACAAAATATAATACTGTATATTGAAGCAGGCAAGTGCTGCTTCTGACTTTCCACTTTTAATTGACCCTTGTAATCTTGTGGCGCCAACATGTTGTAGCTTCATTTTATATTGGCTTACAGGGCGGGAGCGGGGGGGCACCACCATTTTGGGCACCACCAAAAATTATACAATTATACAAAAATTATACAAACCTGCCGCCTATGGGGGCGGCAGCTTGTAGGAGGCGGCATTCCACCCAATCCTAGGGCGGCACGGATGCTTTTTGTGTGTGTGTGGGTGCCTCAGTTTCCCCTATGCATTTCTTAAGGATCTAGATGGTGGGATAAGGGGGCTGTAGGGGGCAGCGGTGTGGAGGACGGGAGCGCCCTGCAGCAAGCCCGGCAGGGCAGCCCGCATCCTTCCCTCCCTGCCGACCGGAGCGGCGTGGAGCCCTCCCGGCAGGGGGCATGGTGGGACGGGCCGCGTGGTAGCGCCCCGCTGAAGCCCTGGCCGCCCCCCTTCTCTCTCTCCCCCCCGCTCCCTCCCCCCGCTAGTCGGGGCACATCTGCAGGGCAGGGAGTCCCCCTGGCTCCGGCCGCGCCGCAGGTTTTGTTTTTTTTTGCTTTGCTGTTCTGGCCGCCGCGTTTTTTTTTTTTGCTTGGGGCGGCCAGAAAGCCAGAGCCGGCCCGGGCCTCCATTAGGGGAGTGTGAGCATCGGAGGCGCAAGGACCGTGAGCTGGGGGAGGCTAGCCCCCAGCCCTACCCCTTCTGGCCAAGGCCCCGCCCCTTCTGAGTCACGGCACCAAGCTGTTAGAGAGCTTATTCCTTCACTCTCCCACATCCCTGGTCCTTCTCATGAACAGAGAGCAACAATACCCAAAGTCCAAAGGTGCAAACAATTCAATGTTTATTGGGGTGAACTTCCAGGAGGCTTAAATCCAAGTTCCTTTTTCCTTATTTTCAAATCCCAACGTACTTACTGTTTGCCCCTAATTTATATAGTAATATTCTTAGCTATACCTTAACCCAGTGTTTCCCAAACCTTAACCAATCATTCGACTGAAATTTACCTAACCAATCCCAACATATTGTAATATGATTAGCCAACTAATTATATCCCACCACCTTAATTAGTTTACACCCTGCAAAATTAATTATACAGCAGCCAGAAACAATCACAGAACCAGACAGAGACCCTGCAAATAAACAACAGCAAAGTGGGAACTATAATGACAAAACAATGCAGACGTGAGGATTTCACAACTACATCTATAAAGACATAAGGGATTCCCAGCTGTTTCTATTGATAAGTGAGTTCTTACCAAATAGAAAACTATCAAACTAAATTTCCTTTTACATCTTCTAGGCTCTTCCCTTTCTCTGGAGGTGATCGATCGGATCCCCTGTCTAACAGCCCCAGATTGCCTTGGTTCAATATGACTGGTTTGGGATGGGAGGATGGGACCATAGGCTTCCCAGCTGATGGCTTCCTCTGCTGCTTAGCCAGAGGCATTGGCCTAAGAACAGGGCCTCAGACTGTCACAGGGAGAGAAGACCCGTACACAGATTCTTTCTTTTATATCTCTATAACTAGCTAAATAATAAGCATATACCTAAATTCTTAAAGTATAGGCCTTTACAGACAGGCCTGAATATCTATATCCTAACACCTTCCACCCCCACCACAGCCCTGAGCCCCCCACCACGGCTGCTGGCCCCCGTCTCAGGCTAGCGCCCCTATCCCCAGAGCGGTCCCAGCCCCCCCCATCCCCAGAGTGCCAGAGGGTGGGTAGTATGGCCCCATCCTCGCCAACCCTGGAGCGCCGGGCAGGTGGGCTGCACCCACAGCCCCAGCCCCAGCCCAAGTCACTGCACGGGTGAACTAGGAAGAATGGGGCACAGTGGGAAGCAGGAGGGGACCTGGGGGCGGAGCATGGGTGGGGTCATGCCTGGCTGTTTGGGAAAGCACAGCCTTCCCCAGCTTATGATACCCGCCGCCCATGAGTGTGGGGGTTCTCAATAGGAGTGTCTGGGTGCTGATCACTTCTCTGTGCTTCAGTTTCCTCATCCGTTAATACTGACCTAGCTCTCAGGGGTGTTGTGAGAATAAATCCACAGTGCCTGAGAGGTGCCCTGACACAATGGTAATGAGGCCTATATAAATGAGATGAGACTGGAACTGGGCTAGGAGAGTTAAGAAGGTGTGAGGGAGTTGGGGAAAGTGGAAGGTGGGGTGTCCATTGGGCATGACTGGGAGAGGGAGAGGAAAAGGTGGTTGAGCCTTTGTGGTCTCAGAGTCCTCAGGGTTAAAGGAAAAAACAAAGCAGGAAATATAACGTGCAAGAAAGCACGAAGGGCTGAACACACCTTCCCTTCCGTTCTGTGCTCATGGGAGGGCATCTATCAGATCATTAAAGAAACCACATTTCCTCTCTCTGCAGGTGCAAAGACCCCAAGACCCAAACTGTTCTTGTGCCCCCCCATCTGCTCAGGGCAGGACTCAGAGGGAACTGAAAGCTAATAGCAGCCAAAACCAGAAAGTCAGGACGATGCTCTCTGAGCCCATTCCTGAGTCAGTTCCACTGGATGGGCTGAGAGTTGGCTTATGGCATGGCAGGTCTCTCAGGCCACTGATTAGATGCCCTCATATATTGGAACCAAAACTTTAACACTGGGCCCTAATGCTAGGTGCCTAGCCAGACGAGATACCAGTCAGGTGCTGGTGCAAAATCCAGTCTATGTGGCTATGACTCTGTTTTCTGTGCACACCTTTAAATGTAATGACTCTAGGCCAGGGGTGCTGGAACAATTTATAGTGGGGGTGCTGAGAGCCATTGAACCAAACTGTAAACCCTGTATATGATGGAAACCACTTCAAGCCAGAGGGTGCGGCAGGACCTCCAGCACCCCTTGTTCCAGCACCTATGTTCTAGGCAAAAAGTGGGAATGTGCTGCAAAGAGAGTATTATACAGCGTGAGAGACTGATTCATTGTTGCCCTACACCTTGAATACTCAGTAATGCAAAGTGAACAGCGTTTAAAAGAGAACTGGATAAATTCATGGTGGTGAAGTCCATTAATGGCTATTAGCCAGGATGGGTAAGGAATGGTGTCCCTAGCCTCTGTTTGTCAGAGGATGGAGATGGATGGCAGGAGAGAGATCACTTGATCATTGCCTGTTAGGTCTACTCCCTCTGGGGCACCTGGCATTGGCCACTGTCGGTAGACAGGATACTGGGCTAAATGGACCTTTGGTCTGACCCGGTACGGCCGTTCTTATGAGGGCAAAGAGGATGTAAAATGCTGCTGCCAGTGTGAGCAACTGGAGTGTTCTTATTTGATAGCATTTTACTGCACTGATGCATTACCCTTGCTCCTCACTGAGCTGGACTAGCAGAGGATGCTACAGTTCATGATTGTGATCCATTGGCAAAACCGGCAGGAATGGTGCTGGACAGGTGGCGATACTGGTCAGGAGTACGTTGCATCAGCAGAGATTGCACAGAAGTGCACACCCAAAGCCTGTCTTTAACCAGCAAATGAGCCCTGACTAATCACCCAATGACTAAAAAGAAATGTTTCTGTGCGCTGCCGGGAATGAACTGTGGGAAGCTTCTGCTGTTGTCCAGCATCATCTCTCAGCCTGAGCCTTCAGAATCAGGGTCCAAGGAGTTGTCAGTGAGGGGTTGTTCCCACTAGACAGTTGCTGTAGGGAATTTACCAACAAAAACTAAAGTGAATTAAGGATGTGGTAAGCTGGTTTAAATGTGTATTATTTAGGGATTTGCACCAGTTTAACTGGAGTGGTTTAAAATAGATTTATTGAAGCTGGTATAAGTTTTCTCCAAACCCTTCCCTTGAGGAGATCATTCCATAACCAAATGCAGCTCACTTAAGTGCAGTTTCCCTTCATTTTCAGCCAATTTTTTCGAAACAATTTTATCTCCCCTAGTTACACCGTCACTTATAGCACGCACACACACCCCACGGGGTGTTTACACTCTTGTGATACTTGGAGACAGATACCTAGTAACTCTGTCAGGGCCAAAGGTGGAGTGCTCCTTTAAGGCCCAGCCCTTACCACTCCAGCAGGAGGCCAAGATACCTGGGTTGATATTTCCTGTCCTATGTGTGTTGTTGCAAGGCACCTTTGTGGGGTTGCAGGGAAAGTAGCCAGAGACAAATGATCTTCGGCAAAACCAGGGTAAATAGGAAATGGGACCTACTGGAGGAAGTAGGAGGCTTCATATTTTCTGCCTTGTCCACTTCCATGTCTAGGAGGCTTGACTAATGTCTGTACCGGCCATTTCCCACCATCCTGCCCATTATTGTTTTAGAGAAGGTGCTGGCTTGGCCTCTAATCTCAGTGCCATACCTCTTAACCCTTTGTCTTCTTTTTCTCCATGGCTCTAACAGCAGCTGAGGGAAATTGTAACTGCACCTGAGCAACCACTGCAGCAGCAGGTGGCATGTCAGTTTAACGTCTCATCTGACAGATCACTAAGGTGGAAAGTACAGAGAGGGAAAAGCAAACACCAAATTCTTCTCCAGGGTCCAGATGAGTAAAAGAGTCATAGAGGTTAAGGCCAGAGGAGACCCCTAGATCATCTAGTCTGACCTCCAGTATATCACAGGCCACCAACACCACCTGGCACAATACATTAAACACAACAACAGAAATGAGACCAAAGTAAATGAGACCCTCAGGAAACTAGCTTATTATGTGCAACAGGCAGGAAACAGGAGGGAGTGAAGTGCACCCATGCCTGAGGCCCCTGAAGTGGCAGGAGAATAATTAAAGTGAGATATACCCAGCTAATCTTTGCAAGTGACCTGTACCCGCACACTGCAGAGGAAGGTGAAATAGCCCCAAAGTCACTGCCAATCTGACCTGGGGGAAAATTCCTTCCCAACCCCATACTGGCGATCAGTTAGACCCTGAGCATGTGAGCAAGAACCAGCCAGCCAAGTACCTGAGAGAGAATGTTCAGTGCCAACTCAGAGTCCTGACCTGCCCCGTCCAATGTCCCATCTCCAACTGTGGCCATCCCATAAGCTTCAGAGGAAGGAGATTAAAAAAAAACCCAGAATACACTGGCGGGGAAATAATCCCTTCCTGATCCCTGCTGGTAGCCAGCTGAATCATGAAACATAAGTTTTAGGAACAGAAGACATAAACCAGAAGCAAGCTGTTGAGCCCTTCCCCCTACCATCACAAGCAACCCCATCATTCAATTGTACTCATAAATGTATCCAGCTCTCTCTAAAAACTAATGAAGTTTTTTGTCCCCACAACTCCTATTGGGAGGTTGTTCCAGAACCTTACCCACCTGATGGTTAGAAACCTTCTTCTAATATCCAGCCTGAATTTATTCATGGCCAGTTTATATCCGTTTGTTCTTGTACCAAGATTGTCCTTTAGCTTAAGTTGCTCTTCACTCTCCCTGGTGTTTATCCCCCTAATGTATTTACAGAGAGCAATCATATCCCCTCTCAGCCTTCTTTTTTGCGAGACCAAACAAGCCAAACTCTTCCAGTCTCCTCTCATAAGACAGACCCTCCATTCCCCTGCTCAGCCTAGTAGCTGTTCTTTGTATCTGTTCCAGTTTAAATTAATCTTTCTTGAACATGGGTCACCAGAATTGTACACAGTATTCCAAATGAGGTTTTACCAGTGCCTTGTACAATGGCATTAATACTTCTCTATCTCTACTGGAAATGCCTCGCCTGATCCATCCTAGGATCACCTTTGCCTATTTCACAGCTGCATCACAAGTAATGACTCATAGTCATCCTATGATCGACCCAGGTTTCTCTCCTCCTGTAGCACTTCCAGCTGATGAACCCCCAGCTGGTAGCAGAAATTCTTATTATTAGACCCTAAGTGCACTTTGTATTATTGAATTTCATCCAATTTCTGTCATTCCAGATCTTCCTGTATAATATTCTGATCCTCCTCCATATTGTTGATGCCTCGCAACCTTCTTGTGACCCCTCTAATAAATTAAAAACACCTTTTTATATATTTAACACCATTATAAATGCTGGAGGCAAAGCGGGGTTTGGGGTGGAGGCTGACAGCTCACAACCCCCCACATAATAACCTCATAACCCCCTGAGGGGTCTCAACACCCAGTTTGAGAACCCCTGACTTAGAGATTAATGAGTGTGTTACAGCCTCAGCCAAGTACCATGTTGCTTTTAGTTCATGCAGTAGAGGCTCATGCATTTAGCTCCAGAGGTCCCAGGTTCAATCCCACCCACTGACGACTGGAGTCTGTCGGTGTTACAATTAGATGCTGAGTCTGGCTAGTGAATTGGTTGTCACAGTCATGCCTATAATTTCCTGCCTACTGAGCTACACATTAATTTTAAAGAGAAAGACTGAGAACAGTCTGGTTCATTTTTCTTTTCATTAGATACAAATCTATCTTGAGTGAGTGAGAGCAAAGGCTTTCTTGGTTCAAGCTGTGGTTTCAGCAGCTGATAGCACTCAGCATGCCAGAGTCAGGTGTGCAGTTCTAGAGAGACCACACAGGGCTGCTGAGGTGATGAAGAGACAAGGGAGACAGCTAAGATCAAGGTATCCATCTGTGAAGAAAGGAGCTTCCAACCGAGGTGCAGCCTGCGTGGTGAGCTTGTGGCTAAATTGCTCACGCCATCTGGCCTAACCTGTGAAAGCAGCAAACTCAGCCTTATATTGCTAGTTCTGCACCTGCTTGGTTTTGTCTCTGAAGAACGAGA
Source organism: Emys orbicularis (assembly GCF_028017835.1). Classification (NCBI taxonomy): domain Eukaryota; kingdom Metazoa; phylum Chordata; order Testudines; family Emydidae; genus Emys; species Emys orbicularis. The sequence goes on along the minus strand of NC_088701.1, from coordinate 6,853,010 downwards.
CTACTTTTCAGATGAACCGTTCTTTTGTGTCGTGAAACTCAGACAACAAAATGGGATGAATACAAAAAGCCAACATTAGCCAAAATCTAAGGGTTAGATATGTCTTGCCAAAGGATCTCCAGGAAGACCAGTTGTGCCCAGGAAGGATGTATACATGGAACAGTGGGACACCACAACCACAGCATCATAGGAGCTGGAAAAAACTCTGTTGTCCTATCTAACCCAGCCCCAGATGCATGGTTGTCACAGTTTCAGGGTAACTGCACCTGTTTCTGTCTGCCCCCTTGGTGGTACACTCCAGGAATGCTCAGTCAGGTTTCAGCTCTCCTGCAGTCACTTGCCTCTTGGCAGGGACCCTTGTCCAACTTCCTTTTCACCAGGGAATTGAAGGCTGCACAGCTTCCTACCCTACACTGTGATATTCCCAGCAAGCCAGTCTGCCTAACGGCCCGTGCTTTGCTTTCTCTCCAAGGGCTAGGAACTGTGTGCTGCCAGCAGTTCCACATTATCACAAAGCTCCTTCTAAGCAAGCACATTTATGTTTAAGATAAAAGCATTACAGAGAAACCATAATAAAAACAATAAACAGATTTAAACACTCGAAACACACCAGAAATCACCAATTAGTCTTATGGAGCCCTAATTGGCCAAAGTCTTTCCAAACTTTCCACAAGGGTTGAGGCCCCTCTTGGGCAAAAGACAGCCCTGAGTCAGTTTAAACCCAGCTTTTTTATATAAAAATCTTTTTCTTGGTCTGTTGGTTTCTGGGAAACCCAGTTCAAAGCAGTATATACAACCGTCCCCGGGGTGGCACCTCTTTGGAGATGTTGACAACCTGAGTGATTCACCTTAAATGCCCCTATTTAACTATTTTTGGTTCTTGGAGGATCTGTAATAATCTTCCCCCTTGGAGTTGCATGCAATTTCTGGCCCATAGTGATAAATAAGCTTAATATAAGGGAAAGTAAAATATCTCTAGGTTTTTCCAGAAGGAAGCACCTGGGCTAAATTGTCCAAACAATGAACTGTCTGACAGCAAAAAACAAGAGAAGGACTGAATCCATCCCCTGTATCAGCCCAGTGAGGTGTGAGCTCTCCCCTCACAGGCTCTCGGTTTGCCTCCCTGAGGTTGTAAATATGACAAAGTGGGAATTTTGGTAATATGTTTATGATTCTTATGCATGCCTCACTTTCCCTCTGTGCTTTGCATTGCTATGCATGGAACATAAAGGGTTAAAAAGCTGCTCTTGAGGCAGAGGGGGACATGAGGCATTGTGTCACATATCTGTCTGGAGTGGTATAGGTAGTTAAGAAACTGACCCATATCAATGGAGGATCTGGAAAGACAATGGGAACCACAGTGGCTGGGACATTCACATCTAGCAGTCAACAACAAGGAGATTTCCCCCACCTCCCTACAGGTAATCAGAACAAAGTCTCCAGCTAGAGAATGAAGAGGAAAGGTGTAAGGTGGCGGGGTTAAGAACTGGCCTTTGGAGAGACACTCACACACACTTAGGACTAGGGAGCCCAGGCCTAGGGTTGGCCAGGCTGAACTCTATCTTAACCTTTGCTTTTCTTTGTTAACCTAAAGACTTTCAGATTCTTTAGGCCAGGTGACTAATAAATTGTTACCTTGTTTTGGAAAGACTGCCTGTGTCACTGCAAATACTCTCTGAGAGCATTGTGCCCTGAAGGGGTGTAGTAATAAACCTCCCACAGGAGTCTGACTGGCTGTGTTCACTGCAGGGAGCAATGGAGGGAGACAGGGTTTGCTGGGGCCTGAAGGCCCAGTTTCAGAGTCTTGGAGGCTGCGGACCTGCCCTTGTGTAACTGTGAGGGTCTTTGGGGACTGTCACACTGAAGGGGTCACTCCCAAGGGACTGCTTACAGGCTGGGGCATAGACCAAACCCTATGGATCCGTGACAGTACTCAGAGGATGAAAACAAACGGTATACTTTCTATGCATATTCTGAACCTGCTGGTCTGCCTAGGGTATTTAGAAGCTTTTGCCAGGCTCCGTTGCTATCACCACAATACCACATGACATACACTTATTGGAATCTGCCAACTCTACCTGTTCCAGTTTTAGGTTTGTCTAGATTAGGAAACAAGGTTGGTATTAGCATGGGACCTCAACTTCTTTCTTAATCTAAGCAAACATTAGACAACCTTAGGCCGAAAGGATGCTGATAACTGAGGAACACACTCTGCAAGGGCAAAGAATGAGTGGTTGGCAGCATGTGAGCCACAATTTCTGTTATTTAATCTGTCTGTCTGGGGTTTACACTGCATGTATCATCATGGTGTCTGAGCACCTGTCTGGACAATGGCAGTGGTCCTTGTCCATAATCCCCTCCAGCCAGGACAGACCCTAGGAGATGGTATCACTGGCCCCAGTAAGAGCTCCCCCCAACCAGGGCTATCGCTGGAATGCATGTATTCGGCAGGTAGATCACTTCACTCCTTTGCATTTCTATTTATAGCTCTGTGTTCATGCTGGCTAAGGAGGAAAGAGATTAACTGAATACTCATAGTCTCCCAGGGAAAAACCTCCAACCACAATGTTTATCAACATGGGTCTGATTTCCCAGACAGGACTGATTCACTTTCTGGACTGTACCAGCTCCTTCCCACTTGACTAGCTGACCTGACACAGCTCACAATTGCTCCTTTGTTTGCTAGGAAAATGATCCTAAGGAAACTTCATGTGGATTCCCACTGCACTGCAGCAAGTGGGGGTTCTCTTCACCAAATGCAGCCCTAGATGCACATTCTACCCAGTGGGTTGGCCAGTTCCACCTGACATCTCTGACCCAGGGGTACTATTTTCAGGGTCAAGACGGACACATGACCAGAAGTAAAGGGTATCATGTGACCCCTCTAAGAACTCCTCCAATCACGATGGGTTTCACACACCCCCATAGGACCACCCCGAGAGGAGATTTGACCAATCTGGGGGTGTTCCGGGGTGGAGTGATCAGGCCGGAAGAGGGTCATGTGACCCCTCTAAAAACTCCACCCATTGCCCTCTACCAATCAGGATGGGTTTCAGCCACAGAGGACTTTCCCAAGAGTGGATTTGACCAATCGGGGGGGAAGGGAGTTCCGGGGCAGGATGACCCGCACAGAAGAGGATCGTGTGACCCCTCTAAGAGCTCCCCCTATTGCCCTCTACACATTGAAATGCAGCATCACCCCCAGAAGTCCCAGCACCGCATGGAAGAGGCCATTTTGTTCCAAGAATGCATGTTTTAGAAATCATGGAAACACTGAGAGGAAAGATGGAGTCCTTCACCACCTCTGTGAGAATTTAGGACTTTGTTTAAACCTCAAACGAGACAGGACTGAAAAAGTTCTAGCGGAGAAAGGAAAAGGGAGAAAAAAAGCAGCTACTGGTGAAATGGTTGGGGTGGGCCGATAAGTTTAACAGCTGGGTCAAAGCTTCTCAACTCTGTGACATTTAGAGGTGAATGAAAACAATTCCTTCTGCAAAGAGAGAGAGGAAGAGAGAGAGAAATGAGCGACGGCAGGTTTTACATTACTTTGCCCAGCAATGCCAGCTCTGGGTTTTTTCCCCGAAAACATCAGCTCGAACTTTACAATACAGCTAATTAAGCCCTTGGATCTCCCGGGTGCCTGGGAGGTGGGGTTAGTGGAAATACAATACCCGCACAGCTGGAACACTATCTAAGGATCATTGAAATAGGATAGAAAAGTTAGACTTAGACTAAAGTCATGCTCCAATAATGGGTATAGTGCAGAGATAATTGAAAGCAGCCTGTTTGCTGGAGCATGCTACTCTTTCTATATGGCAAAACTGCTTCACATTCCCAGTGAACTTTGCCCAATATTGTTTTTAAAAATGAGTACCTATTGGGAATTTCTTAGCACTCAGTGCTAGTACAAATCAAGCCATTTATTTGGGGACCTAGATGTGAACTCAATAGCCTAACCTAAGGCAATCTTTTTTTTTTTTTAAATCAAACTTGGCTTGTATTCATGTGTTACCTATTTCCATGGTGGCATCAGCAAGAGGCACATATGCAATGAAATTCACTGTACATAAAGTTGCCGTAAGAGTCTGAAGCTAATACTTGTTGCCTCACTGCACTTTGGGGGAGAGCTGATCAGTTAAAGAAAACACCTGCCTTTCCAGACATAATCCATTCTCCAAAATTCCTCTTCATCCAAATGAACGTCACCTCCTATTTCTTCTCCAGGTCCATATACATGACCCTGCACACCACAAGACTCATCAAATGGGAAAAAAGTCTCCAGGCTGTGGCAAAGTACACATAAAGGTTTTAGCTGACAGTTGATGGAACCAAGTAATCAACTCAACTTCAAACTACCATAATTTGAGCAAAGATAAAAACATGGTCCTCAGACTTTCCATCTCATTTAACTTCTCTTTGTTGCTAATGTTTCAAGCCACAGAGGCATGTGTTAGGTCAACAACTCAGAGCTACACCCCCAGATTTTCCAGAGCTCTGCTTCACGTTCTGGGGAAATAGAGGATCACAGGTAGGTTCAAGCCACCTTTCTCCTGACCCACCCAACCTCTTAAGCTGCCTGGGCCAAGTTCTAACTTTCTGTGCCAGGTAGCTACTCCCATGATGCTGCTGGCCAAGATTGCAAGAGCGCATCATGCTCCAGTCCCACCTCTCATACCTTTGCCATGCCCCCTCCTGGTCCTTAGCCTGCCCCAGAATGCCTCCTAGTATTTACAGGGGAATCTTCAGCTGCTGCTTTAAAGCAACGTTTAGTTCCTTTTTGCCTCTGAGCCAATGCAGTGGCTCAAAGGGGACATACAAGGAAATAAGGATCTGGGCCATCCAATTTCAACATTGTGAATATTTCTTTCACATCTGTCCTGCACACATGTATTTCTAAATATTAAAGACTGTTTCCGTGTGAGTTCCCAGATTTTTCTTAACAAATTTAAATGATACCTATTAAAGTAATCAATTTTATGAAGAGACTGATATCTACCGTACAGGGCAGATTTACACTATGGCCCCAATCCTGAAATCTTTTGAGTAGTAATTCCTTTCAAAGCCTAAATTGTGCCCTCAGTTACAGCCATGCTATTCCCACTGCATTCAGCGGAAGTTTAACATGTGTATCTGAGGGCAGAATCAGGCCTTATACTCAGTCTCCAATTTGTGCTTTCTGCTGAGCTGCACTCTGTGCGGGACGTGACAGGAAAGGAGAAAAGTATCTGTACGCCACCTTTCTATTCTCCCCATCCCCTGGGCTGCCATAAAGTAGAGCAGCCTTAAGGCAGCTCAGCTTACACTGGCTTGTAATAGTCACCACGTAGGAAGGATGGTCTAGTGGCTGATGCACTAGACTGAGACTCAGTTGTGCTCCAACACTACAGTGATGGTCAGCTGTATAAAACCCTAGGATAGATGGAACCTGGGATCAATTCCTGGCTTAACGCCAGACTTCCAGTGTGTGACCTTGAATAAATCATTTAATCTACCCTGTGCCTCAGTTCCCGCTCTGTAACATAGGAATAATGTTTCTCTACCTCATGGGGCCCTGTGAGGACAAAGTCCATTTCTGACTGTAAGCTGCTCAGATATTATGGGGATGAGGGCCAGATACTGTACATCAATAGGAGGAGTAGCCTGGGACTTGATATGAGAAGATAAGCAGCACTGAAATTCATGTTGTTTACTTTCCTCAAAAGGAAACCTTAGCACTTCAAAATGTCTTTTGGAAATACTCTTTAAGGAAGCACCACCAAAGAAACCAGGCAGCTTTTAGAAGCAAATGTAATCATGATATTAGCATTGCCATTGTCTACTGTCACAAAATGTAGTGGTGTGATATCACTCCAGACATTTACAGTCATCTCTACTGCTTGGTCCACTTCCTCATGCCTCAGTTTGTTGGTATAATTCACCATCCTACATGCAAGAAAAGTGCAGGACATACATGTTAATATGCAGTGTTGTCATAGCCGAGTTGGTCCCAGGATATTAGAAAGATAAGGGGCGTAAGGTAATATTTTTTATTTGACTAACTTTCAAGTTGCTTCCAACTTCCCACTTCCAAGCTGGTCCAATAAAAGCGATGATCTCACCCACCTTGTCTCTTTAATAAATGATAATAGACATATTCAGAGTTGTGGTTTGTGAGCTCAGAGGGCTGTATTCTCTGGCCCACCAAGTTCATTTTGCACCATGTAAGTAGCACTCAGTGAACTTAAACCAGCTGCAGCTTGATGTGAGAGAATTCTTTCTGTATAAGGGAATCACCGCAGGTATATGGCTGGTGATGGTAGTATAGCTGCCTCCCATGCCAGTGTAGATCCTGGAGCAGTGTTGTAATCTACATTGTTTTATATGTAAACTGCAGCTAATTACACCCATGTTCAAACTGTCTCTCTTTGGATTAATCGCTCCCTCTCATTATTTTAGTGCTGTGTTGTAAATCAGCGGTTCTCAACTGCGGGCCCACGGCCCACTGGACCCCGATCCCCCTGCTCTGTGGGGCAAGTCTTGAGCCCCCCCACATCCCGTGGAGCTCCCAAGCCCCCCACTCCTAGCCCCATAGGGCAGAATCCTGCCCGTGGCTGAAGCCCAGAGCCCCCCCCCCCCCAGTCTGAATCCTGGAGGGCCCTCCATCGCTGGGTCATGGAGTTTCTATAGCATGTTGGGGGGCGGGGCCTTCAAAAGAAAAAGATTGAGAACCTCATTGTAAATAACTCTAAAAAGTCCATCTGGGCACCACAAAATAGTTATTAGCACTTCTGTGATGTGCAGCAGCCAATCTCAATCTGCAACATCAATCAACATCTTGTCCCAGTGAGGTTAGATTTGGGATTTAATAGCATCTCTGATGAAATACAGCATTTCATGATCATGTCAGTAGACATTGTCAAGTGTATGCCACCCCCAACACAAGACAAGCTCTCAGAGATTTATTACTACTGTGACTTACTCCCCTTTTTCTTCCCAAAGCCACATACTGCAGAGCTCTCTCTGGGCTCAGGCTGTATTCTGACACAACAAAATGCCAACTGGAGCGGAGCCAGTTTGGAGGATACCAAGGGGTGCATGGAATGCAGGACAGACCCTTCAATCCTCATTCAGGTAAATTCCTTCTGACTTCTATTCCGCTTAACTAAGGACTGGACTGCAGCCATTAGCTCATAGGACTGGGTCCCTCTGCCCTTATTCACATTGAACAGATCTCCTGGAAGTTGTAAACAAGTTCCAGTCAGAACCAGTTTTCCTAAGGGGTTTCCCAGCAGGGGCTCCCTGCCTTTCCTAAGGGGTTTCCCAGGAGGAGCTTCCCGCCTTTTCTAAGGGGTTTCCTGGGCAAGCTTATAAAAGGCTGCCCTGGACACAGCCTCGGGGCTGTCCATCTGAGTGGCAGCCAGGGACGGTCATGGGTCACAGGTCTTATCTGCAGCCTCATCTGTAAAGAGAAGAGAGAGAAGGAGAAGAAACAACACTTACCTTTCTCATCATCCATCATGGTTCTCCTGTGCGTTCAGACAGTGTGTATTGAGCAGAAAGAACACTCAGTGCAGGAGACGAGGGGACTGAGTTAAACTGCAGATGTCAAGTTCACATACTTCCATTTTCAATGACTAATCTCTTAAGCCAGTGGGGATGGCCACGGTACAAAAGTATTTCTGTAGATCAGCATGTGATTATTTGTATTGCAATACTGCCTCATAGTCCCAGTCACAGACCAGGATCCCATTGTGCTAGAACCTGTACAAACATAGAACAAGATGGTCCTTAACTGTCATTAATCAACACACTAACAGCACAAACAGACAAGAGGATAATAAAGCAAGAAAAAAAAGCCCCCTTTGACCAGGTACCAGCATATAACTAATAGAATGCTACATATTTAGGGAACTTTCTCCCTGATTCAGGGTCTGATGTGACTAAGCCCCTGTTCCATACCATTGTGTAAACTGGGGACTTGTACAATTGCACAAGATGGAAAGTATACAGCGGCACACAGTTGAGGCCTACTCCATTTGTAGTACATAAACAGGAGGCTACTCTGCAAGAAGCTAAGGGCATGGTCAGCAGAGAGTTTGCCTGTCTCTGTGCTGGTGTTATGCACCCCTCACTGTCTACACCTGGCTCCCTAAAGTCGGGCCTTTCAAAAATGCAACATTGTGTAGGAGCACAGGTAATTGTAATAATGCTTGTCCGTCATAGGACAGACAAATAGGAGGGTGAAGGGATAGCTCAGTGGTTTGTGCATTGGCCTGCTAAACCCAGGGTTGTGAATTCAATCCTTGAGGGAGCCACTTAGGGATCTGGGGCAAAATCAGTACTTGGTCCTGCTAGTGAAGGCAGGGGGCTGGACTTGATGATCTTTCAAGGTCCCTTCCAGTTCTAGGAGATAGGATATCTCCATTTAAAAAAAAGATAACATAATTTATTAAAGGGATTTTAAGCAGGTTCTTGTATGGAAAAAAAAAATTAAAGATCCAGCACTCTATAGATGACTCTGCTTAGCTGTGAGCCTTATGGCTTAAAGCAGAATTCCAAGAACATTACTTTGCTTTTTGAAATAGTTTCTCAATAAATGACAACTCAAAATATCTGCTTCCACCTAGTGGTGTGGATTTGCATAACATGTGTTATTTATATTCCCTTTTTTAGGTATCTTTGCCTAAAGGATAGAATACATCTACTGAGACAATTCACACTTCTGCACAAAGCCACAACAGCACTAAGAATGTATATATTTGTTAGCAAATAGGATCATTAGGGAGAAGGAAAAGGATAATCTCAGCAAGAGGCTCTCTCTTTCTCCTTCACTTTATTCTATATAGGTTTTTATCCTGTTATAATCAATGCAGTATCTGAGCAGCTTCCCCTAGTACATTAATAATATGACTAACATCTGTCATGGTAATAACTTTTATTGGACTAACTTCTGTTGGTGAAAGAACTGCACAGAGTTCTTCTTCAGGTCCTTGAAAGATTATTTCTTTCACCAACAGAAGTTGGTCCAACAGAAGATATTACCTCAGCTAGGGTGACCAGATGTCCTAATTTTATAGGGACAGTCCAGATATTTGGGGTTTAGGTGCCCAGCAACCCCACCCCACCCCCATCACAATTTTTCATACTTACTATCTGGTCACCCTATACCTCACCCACCTTGTCTCTCTAATATCCTGGGAATGACATGGCTACAACACGGTTGCAAATAACATTTGTCATGTCCAGTTCATTCTCTCTCATCCTCTTCTCATGGGGAGAATTGTGTGTGCAGTTTTGTTTTGGTAGGGCTTTGATTTTTGGTTTGTTTGGGCGTGAGGTTATGTGTACAGATTGCTCTGTATTTATATTAGAGAAGCCAGGTTGAAGAAATGCACCTTGCACTGGGAAAGGTGGGAAGGTTTGTGATGGTCCTTAGTTCCTTTGGGAGTTTGTTCCACTGTCACAGACTGTCCCCTGAGAAAGCTCCACCACTAGAGGCCCTGATGCAGCAAGCCACCCCTATTCAGCAACGCATATGCTTAACAAGCTTTTGCTTGAATCCCATGAAAGTCAATGGGATGTAAGCACATGCTGAAAGTTAAACATGTGATTATGCAATGTAGTTGTAGCTGTGTCAGCCCTAGGATATTAGAGGGTATGTCTACACTACGAGAGTAGTTTGATTTTACTTAAATCGAATATGTGGAATCGATATTACAAAGTCGAACGTGTGTGTCCACACTAAGGACAGTAATTCGACTTTGTGAGTCCACACTAACGGGACAAGCGTCGACATTGGAAGCGGTGCACTGTGGGCAGCTATCCCACAGTTCCCGCAGTCCCCGCTGCCCATTGGAATTCTGGGTCGAGCCCCCAATGCCTTCTGGGGGAAAAAATGTGTCGAGGGTGGTTTTGGGTAACTGTCGTCATCCAACCGTCACTCCCGCCCTCCCTCCCTGAAAGCGCCGGCGGGAAATCAGTTTGCGCACTTTTCTAGTCAGTGACAGCGCGGACGCCACAGCACTGCGAGCATGGAGCCCGCTGCGACCATCGCTGCAGTTATGGCCGTTGTCAACACCTCGCACCTTATCATCCACCTTTCCCAGAGGCAGATGCTGAGAAATCGGGCGAGGAGGCTACGGCAGCGCGGTGAGGACCTGAAGTCTGAGAGTGGCACAGACCTGTCACAAAGCACGGGACCCCGCGCCGAGGACATCATGGTGGCAATGGGTCATGTTGATGTTGTGGAACGGCGATTCTGGGCCCGGGAAACAAGCACGGACTGGTGGGACCGCATAGTGCTGCAGGTCTGGGATGAATCACAGTGGCTGCGAAACTTTCGCATGCGGAAGGGGACTTTCCTGGAACTTTGTGAGTTGCTGTCCCCTGCCCTGAAGCGCAAGGACACCTGGATGCGTGCAGCCCTGAGTGTCCAGAAGCGAGTGGCCATAGCCCTCTGGAAGCTTGCAACGCCGGACAGCTACCGGTCAGTCGCGAACCACTTTGGCGTGGGCAAATCTACCGTGGGGGTTGTTGTGATGCAAGTAGCCAACGCAATCGTTGAGCTACTGCTCTCAAAGGTAGTGACCCTGGGAAACGTGGAGGTCATCATAGATGGCTTCGCCGCGATGGGATTCCCAAACTGCGGTGGGGCTATAGATGGAACTCACATCCCTATCCTGGGACCGGACCACCAGGCCAGCCAGTACATTAACCGAAAGGGCTACTTTTCAATGGTGCTGCAAGCACTGGTGGACCATAGGGGACGTTTTACAAACATCAACGTCGGATGGCCGGGCAAGGTTCATGACGCTCGTGTTTTCAGGAACTCTGGTCTGTTTAGACGGCTGCAGGAAGGTATTTACTTCCCGGACCACAAAATAACTCTTGGGGATGTGGAGATGCCTATAGTCATCCTCGGGGACCCAGCCTACCCGCTAATGCCCTGGCTCATGAAGCCCTATACAGGCGCCCTGGACACTGAAAAAGAACTCTTCAACTACCGGCTGAGCAAGTGCAGAATGGTGGTGGAGTGTGCTTTTGGACGTCTCAAGGGGAGATGGAGAAGCTTACTGACTCGCTCTGATCTCAGCGAAACCAATATCCCCATTGTTATTGCAGCTTGCTGTGTGCTCCACAATCTGTGTGAGAGCAAGGGGGAGACCTTTATGGCGGGGTGGGAGGTTGAGGCAAATAGCCTGGCTGCTGATTACGCCCAGCCAGACAGCCGGGCGATTAGAAGAGCCCAGCTGGATGCGCTGTGCATCCGGGAGGCTTTGAAAGCTAGGTTCCTGAGTGAGCAGGGTAACCTGTGACTATTAAGTTTGTTTACAGAGAAGCTGAACCTGGCCCCGTTTCTTTACCCAGTAAATGTTCACTATCCTCTCCAGTTACATACCCCGTTCACCCCGTTCCCCCCCTTCCAACACACGTTTAAAAATAAAATCACTTGAAATTTGTTAATGAACACCGTTTTCTTTATTACTGTTTTTGCGGTAAAGTGTTGAACCTGGGACGCAGACTGTGGTGGGGAGCGGGTGTAGTGTAGTGATGCAAAGGACGCTTCTAAACTCGAGGAATGACAGGCTCCGCACTGGTGGACTGGTTGTTTCAATGGAGCCTGCCACCCCTCCTGTTCGGGACTCTGTGTGTGGGGGCTATGTGACTTTGTGGCAGGGGGAGGACGGTTACAGATCCCCTGCTGCGTGGCTCTGTGATCCAGGATAAGGACCGCTGCATAAGATCTCTAACCGCCCTCCCCCGCCACAAAGTCACATAGTCCCTCCTTCCCCCCCCCACAGAACATGAAAACCACCTCCCAGACTGACCAGGGTAACTAGTGACTGCAATGTGTGTGTGCCCTGCTGCTGAACCTGCCCCCGCGTCTGTACCCTGGTAAAGGTGACTGTCCTGTCCAATTACCAACCTCCTTCCCCCCCTTCAAACAGACTCTCCTCTAAAAGAACATGATGGAAACAGTAATTAACAGAAACGTATTTTTTATTAGCAACTACACATGAAACTGGGGGATGAAACTGGGACGGGGGCTTGGGTGAGGCGGGAAGGAAAGGACTTATCAAATTTTGGGGAATGAGAGCCTTCTGGTACTTGAGCAGTCTGCAGGGGTGGAGTGAGAGTTTTCATGGACTCTGCCGCCCCTCCTTCTTGGGACTTTGGGTGAGGGGGGTATGGGACTTTGTGGTGGGGGAGGGCGGTTAGAGATAGACTGCAGCGGGGCTCTGTCCTCCTGCCTCCGGTCCTGCAGAACATCCACAAGGCGCCGGAGCGTGTCCGTTTGCTCCGTCATTAGTCCAAGCAGCGTTTGAGTCGCCTGCTGGTCTTCCTGCCGCCACCTCTCCTCCCGTTCCATGTGTGATTGGTGGATTTGGGACAAGTTCCCCCTCCACTGGGTCTGCTGGGCTGCCTGGGCTCGGGAGCAGCCCATAAGTTCCGAGAACATGTCGTCCCGTGTCCTCTTCTTCCTACGCCTAATCTGCGCTAGCCTCTGGGAGTGTGATGCCAGGGTAGGTCGGGAGACAGTCGCAGCTGTGGGATGGGAAAAAGGGAGTGAATTCCTCAGAAAGATAAATTTTTGGGTGAACAAAGAACATAGTCTTTCTCTGTGAACAAGACCATGCACAGCACCTATCACATGCGCACTCAGGACAAGGTCGAATTTTCGGCCTTCGCATTCAGTGCCTGGGGTCTTGCAGTGCAGATCAGACAAGCGGGACAGGACAGCGGAATTTGGGTAACAGGCTGACATGGTAAGCCGTAGACTTGTGGCTGCTTAAAACTTTAATAATAGCACTGGCCTCCTTTCACGTTCAAAGCAATGCCAGTCCCTGCTGCCAGCAATCCGGCAAGCATGAACTCTGCCCCTGTCCCACCCCCTCGCGGCTGTCCCAGGGAAAGATCCCTGTATGCTGCTCCTCTCCCGCCTCCACCGCATGGCTCTAAACCGCCGGTTACAGTTCTGTAAAGGAACAGGCAAGCAGTCCCAATACTAACATTCCCCTACCTAATTCAAAGCAGGTCACCATGAGCGACATCACTCTGATGAGGATTTCAGAGACAGAGAAAGAACGGATGCTTCGGGAAAGCCTGCAAAGACCAGGGCCGTATGCCGCCATGCTCTACAAGGCAATGATACCCGAGTACTTGATTGTCTCCTGGCGCGGAAACGTTTCCTACCACGGAGGACCCAATAAGGCCGCTCTCCCCAGGAACCTGATGCAAAGGCTTTCCAATTACCTCCAGGAGAGCTTCGTGGAGAGGTCCCAGGAGGATTTCTGCTCTATCCCCGGACATATAGACCGGATTTTACTGTAGCTGCACTGGCAGGGACTAAACAGTAGAGCGCCTAGGGCAAAACAATCATGCTAAACCGGACATTGTTAGATTTTTTTTTCAGTACTTGCACTGCCAAGGACTGAAACGTTAAGCGCCTAGGGCAAACTAATCATGAAAAACCCATTGTTAATATTGTTAATATTCCTGTTCTGTTAAAAATAAATGTTTACATGTTTAAAACACTTACTGACTGATCCTTCCCCTGATTCTGTGTCCGGGTTAACGCCTGGGGACGGTTGGTAGGGGATCTCTGTAAGGGTGATGAAGAGATCCTGGCTGTCGGGGAAATCAGCGTTGTAAGCGCTGTCGACTGCCTCGTCCTCCTCATCTCCTTCCTCATCTTCCCCGTCCGCTAACATGTCCGAGGAACCGGCCGTCGACAATATCCCATCCTCAGAGTCCACGGTCAGTGGTGGGGTAGTGGTGGCGGCCGCACCTAGGATGGAATGCAGTGCCTCGTAGAAACGGGATGTCTGGGGCTGGGATCCGGAGCATCCGTTTGCCTCTTTGGTCTTCTGGTAGCCTTGTCTCAGCTCCTTGATTTTCACGCGGCACTGCGTTGCATCCTGGCTGTATCCTCTCTCTGCCATGGCTTTAGAGATCTTCTCGTAGATCTTTGCATTCCGTCTTTTCGATCGCAGCTCGGAAAGCACGGACTCATCGCCCCACACAGCGATCAGATCCAAGACTTCCCGATCAGTCTATGCTGGGGCCCTCTTTCTATTCTGAGATTGCATGGCCATCTCTGCTGGAGAGCTCTGCATCGTTGCCAGTGCTGCTGAGCTCGCCACGATGTCCAAACAGGAAATGAGATTCAAACTGCCCAGACAGGAAAAGGAATTCAAATTTTCCCGGGGTTTTTCCTGTGTGGCTGGTCAGAGCATCCGAGCTCGGACTGCTGTCCAGAGCGTCAACAGAGTGGTGCACTGTGGGATAGCTCCCGGAGCTATTACCGTCGATTTCCATCCACACCTAGCCTAATTCGACATGGCCATGTCGAATTTAGCGCTACTCCCCTCGTTGGGGAGGAGTACAGAAGTCGAATTTAAGAGACCTCTATGTCGAACTAAATAGCTTCGTTGTGTGGACGGGTGCAGAGTTAATTCGATGTAACGCTGCTAAATTCGACATAAACTCCTAGTGTAGACCAGGCCAGAGAGACAAGGTGGGTGAAGTAATATCTTTTACTGGACCTCACACCCCCCTTGAGTGAGTCTCTCACCAACCTCCTGCTGGGCCTGCCACTGCCCCCAGGCTCCCCCAGCAGGGTGCCAGGAGCCCCCAGAGGTGCACTGAACTCTTTGCCTTGGGGTAACTTAGGAAAGAGCCCCAGATATACTGGGCCCTGGACATTGAGCACCTTGAAGAGAAGGGCTGAGACCTGGAACCTGGCTTGATATGTTCATGTTGCAGAAGTATGTACACAGGTGCACAGTGTCTGAAGGCAAACAACAAACAAAACTTCAATTACCACTGAATGAGGGGGTCTGTGGAAAAAAATTGTACAATTGTGCAATTAAAGACTGTGTCAAAATGCACGTGCACAGTACTCAGACTACCTGAATCCTGGCATTTCCTAACTTGCCATTGCTCAATTTTGCAAACTTACTAATCGTTATTTTAATGCAGATTTTTATATATTTGTTTGGCATCTAAATATATAAAAAATACAGACACTGATTCATATCATTTTAGTGCAAACATCCCCATTTCATTGTTTGTTTTTAAATAAAAAAGTACAGGACTAGGTTCTGGCAATTTCTATATTGAGCTGTAAAGAAAAATATTTTTAAGGGTTTTAAACTGTTGAAACAGAGGCACAGAGATTGTCTCACATAGGGAAGAGTGAGTGATGCAGTGCACACTTGCCCAAGCCAGCAGAGTTGCTGGACCCGAAGAGATTCCCCCTCTATTCCTGAGTCAACCTTTGCCAGAAGCAAGCAGACAGAAGGACAAAAGTAGCTCTCCATTTTAATAAAGGCTCTTGTAACTTCCTAGGTAAACTGTTCCCTTCCATTCTTTAGTTGACTATTACTCAGGCTCTGTTCTTACTGGCAAACTTGAATTCTGATTTTTCTACATCATGGCCAGTCTTTATCATCTCTCTTGTAAACTTGAATATGCCAATCCCTGAGAGGACATACTTTCTGGTTTTTTCCTGATTCGGCAATCAGAGCTCTGGGGATTGAGCTCCCATTTCAGATACTTTTAATGATGACCCCCAGTCCTTTATTTCATCTATCAGGATGTTCAAAGAGAGCAGCTACACGTCACTGAACACCATTGCTCTGACTTTGGATTCCCTTGTAGAATGTGTGGCACTGGGGTAGCTGTCTCAGCTGGATTCTTAATCCAGAGGAAAGACGCTCTGTCCTGTTAAATCAAGATCAGGAATGGCACATAGATTTGGGATAAAAAGTACATTTTACTTTTACTCTATTTTCTTATTTCTCAAAAGGAACAGTACAACAAAGATAAAAACATTGTGAATAAACAATATAGATATTGATGTATCTTGTATGAAATGGGACAGCTGCTCTTCTACTATAGGGATGGATGCCATATCAATAGATAAGATAAAAAGACAGGCCTAACTGAGAGACTGAACCCATATTAGGGCCAAATTCTGCTCCTCGGTTACATGAGTATGTCGCCCCCTGACTAGGGCCCAAATCTGTGTCAAGAAGAGTAAATCTGGTCCCGAGGGAGTATAGGACAACTTCCAATTGTTTTATTTTCTGTGTCTTCCAGCAGATGGTGGTACAAGTCAATAGTATTGTTCATGGTGTAGCTGTATTACATTTCCTTGTCTTTGGCTTGCTCGATGATAATTTTGTATTTGTTATCAGGGCCAAACCCTCACTAATGTAAGTCATATCATTTCATTAAAGTCAAGGAAACTTTGCCAATTTACCCCACCTGAGAATCTGATCTTTGCAGTTTAATACTAATTAACCCCCTTCTATATTTATAGGGAATCATGTTTCCTCAAATGGTTTTAAATCTGATGTCAAATCATTTCAAGTTTAAATGTGTTTAACAAAGATTAACTGGTTCAAGTTAACATACTTGGAGGCCCAGATATGTTAAAACTGTTTAAGAAGGGTGGTTGAGTCTAAACTATAAAGACAGTTCCAAATATGGACCACAATTCAGAAAAGCAGCCCTATTTATCATAGCATATGAATGATGTAAGCAAGTTCTTACAATTTGGATCTTAGATCATGGTCATGATTTAAAAAGTTAATTGACACAGCTGGACACCAAGAGACAGGGGAAGAGACTCTGAGTTACACAGTGGTTTCCTTGTAACTTCCTTACCTTTGTAAGGTATGGTGTCAGGGTTCCTTCCCCACTCTGAACTCTAGGGTACAGATGTGGGGACCCGCATGAAAGCCCCCTAAGCTTATTTCTACCAGCTTAGGTTAAAATCTGGTATGCTGCCACCACCAAGTGATTTAACAAGAAACAGGGAAAGGACCACTTAGAGTTCCTCTTCCCCCAAAATATCCCCCCAAGCTCTTACACCCCCTTTCCTGGGGAGGCTTGAGAATAATATCCTAACCAATTGGTTACAAAGTGATCAAAGACCCAAACCCCTGGGTCTTTGGACAATGGAAAAATCAGTCAGGTTCTTAAAAGAAGGATTTTATTAAAAAGAAAAGATAAAAATCATCTCTGTAAAATCAAGATGGAAAATAACTTTACAGGGTAATCAGATTCAAAGAGCCCAGAGGAACCCCCTCTAGCCTTAGTTTCAAAGTTACAGCAAAACAGGGATACCTCCCTCTAGCAAAGGTAACATTCGCAAGTTGACAAAAACAAAGCTAAACTAATACGCCTTGCCTGGCTATTACTTACAAGTTTGTAAATCTCTGACTCTTCCCTGCTGTAACACAAGAAACAATCTCCACCACAGTTCAATGGTCTACTCACTTGTTCAATGGTCTACTCACTTCAAACATTTCCTGGAACCAGTCTGCGGTTGGTTCTTCCTCCAGCAAAGTCTTCATTAGCTTGCCAAGGGCTTCCAAGGACCCTACATACAGTGACTGAAACCAGAAGAGAAGGAGTGAGGCTCAGCACAGATCATTTGTGTGTGTGGGCCGGGGAAAGCTAACCATAACCTTGCCAGGGAGGCCATGTGTGACTGCCAAGGACCCTACATACAGTGACTGAAACCAGAAGAGAAGGAGTGAGGCTCAGCACAGATCATTTGTGTGTGTGGGCCGGGGAAAGCTAACCATAACCTTGCCAGGGAGGCCATGTGTGACTGCCATCACCCAGTGCCTGCTGGGCAGAAATACAGTGGATGGTGCCAGAGGAGAATTGTTGTCACGTACCTGTATATGCAGAGCATCCTTTGCTGTCTCGCCTTCCTCTTTCGTCTTCTCCAAGGGAGGAAGGGGAAATAAACTTTTGAAACACTGATCAAGGAGTTCACGGTTTTCCTCCAAGGTCAAAGATGGTTTGAGTTTGCTGGCAGAAGAAAGATAGGGAGAAAAGTCATGCATTAGACTCAGTACCACCTCCAAGTACAAGAAATGGGTCCAATGACTAGAGAGTGCCCCAGTCTAGAACCCCAAATGCAAACAACCCTTCACTTTGCAGCTGAGCACCTCTTTGCACCTCTATTAAGTATTGGCTCATCTAGAAGTAAAGCTAAAGCTTCAAGTCCCCTTTTTAGAGAAACCCACAAGCTTCCTTCCCCCTGCCAGCTAGCCAGACACCTCCTTCCCCATCTGAACTCTCCTCCATTGTACTGCATGCCCCTCAACCTCCAATCTTGTGTCTTTCAAGCACAAACCTCCAAATGGACACATTCAAACCCTCAAGAACGAAAGTTCTGCTGGTGAGCAGCATGTGAGCCAAACCCTGCAGGCATCAGACTGCTCCCAACCTGACACTCATGAATTAACAAATAAGAAGTCATCACAGTGCCAGGAAATATGGCAGAAAATAGCCTACCTCAGATGTTCAATGGCAAGAATTGCCTTGTAGCGAACTGGAGATGCCAGGGAATCCAGTGGTTCCTTTTTAATGAAGTCCTGAAATGCATTAATAGGGACATAAAAAATGGGAAATGGATTTGAAAGGCAGAGAGGTCTTCCTCTCACACCCTGAAATAGGGCCATATGCCAGACCTGTAATAAACAGACACCGGGCTCAGCAGGCTCTCTGCCTCTGAAATGGACCGTAGGGCCATCTGCAGGCTATACGGAGGACAGAAAGATAACTCACCAGACACAAGCCATTCCTTCCAGTTACAGCCCACAATATGTCAGCGTCTCTGCCGAGCTCAGAGTGGACCCAGCATTCGGGGTGCCATGCAGGTAGCTCATGAGACTGCAGTAGTACAGTCACAGCCAATGGATAAAATAACATCTCCCTGGAAAACCAGTCTTATTACATTACAACAAACTCCTTTGTACTTCAGTCCTCAAAGCTTCTAATCACTCACCAGCATGTAGCCAAGGAGCTCCTGTTTGTAAGAGAATTCGAACTCCTGGGAGTCTCTGGTCTCCAAGATGGCACAGCTAATCTCCGTGACATTCTGGATGAGGGTTAATTTTAGGTACATGTCCTACATAATCCAGAAGGAGAAACAAGAGGATGTGGATGACAAACTGAGAGAAGAACCAGAGTCCAGAAGATAAAGATCAGGAATTAAATCTAGCCTCAGGAGAGGAGAGAGGTGTCCACAGACCCCAGAAGGCAGAGGACCCCAGTTCTGCACCCACCTCAGAAGAAAAGAAAACCCAGGTTCATCAAATAAATCCAGGTCCACTTACACCAGAGCAGCCAGGACTCCTGCTTGATGTAGCAAGGAAATCAAGCTCTGTGCAATTTAAACAAGCAACTTGTGTATAGAAAATGCAAGAGCTGAAGGCAGATTATTTAGAATGTACCTTGTTCGTAACAGTGATGCCCAGCACCTGAAAAACAAAATGCAAAACAGCTCTTAGCAATGTATATAGTCCCCCATAACACACATCCTCAAAATGTCCTGGCTGGTGAATATGGAGCAGAGAGAAATCACTATTGTTAAATCTTCCAAAAGGCAGGAAATGTATCCAGAGGGGGTGTTTTGGAGAGGTCACATGACTGGAGTACTATCATGGATGGATATAAACTGTTCAGGAAGGACAGGCAGGGCAGAAAAGGTGGGGGAGTTGCGTTGTATGTAAGAGAGCAGTATGACTGCTCAGAGCTCCGGTATGAAACTGCAGAAAAACCTGAGTGTCTCTGGATAAAGTTGAGAAGTGTGAGCAACAAGGGTGATGTCGTGGTCGGAGTCTGCTATAGACCACCAGACCAGGGGGATGAGGTGGACGAGGCTTTCTTCTGGCAACTAGCAGAAGTTGCTAGATCGCAGGCCCTGGTTCTCATGGGAGACTTTAATCACCCTGATATCTGCTGGGAGAGCAATACAGCGGTGCACAGACAATCCAGGAAGTTTTTGGAAAGTGTAGGGGACAATTTCCTGGTGCAAGTGCTGGAGGAACCAACTAGGGGCAGAGCTTTTCTTGATCTGCTGCTCACAAACAGGGAAGAATTAGTAGGGGAAGCAAAAGTGGATGGGAACCTGGGAGGCAGTGACCATGAGATGGTCGAGTTCAGGATCCTGACACAAGGAAGAAAGGAGAGCAGCAGAATACGGACCCTGGACTTCAGAAAAGCAGACTTTGACTCCCTCAGGGAACAGATGGGCAGGATCCCCTGGGAGAATAACATGAAGGGCAAAGGGGTCCAGGAGAGCTGGCTGTATTTTAAAGAATCCTTATTGTGGTTGCAGGAACAAACCATCCTGATGTGTAGAAAGAATAGTAAATATGGCAGGCGACCAGCTTGGCTAAACAGTGAAATCCTTGCTGAGCTTAAACGCAAAAAAGAAGCTTACAAGAAGTGGAAGATTGGACAAATGACCAGGGAGGAGTATAAAAATATTGCTCAGGCATGCAGGAGTGAAATCAGGAAGGCCAAATCACACTTGGAGTTGCAGCTAGCAAGAGATGTTAAGAGTAACAAGAAGGGTTTCTTCAGGTATGTTAGCAACAAGAAGAAAGTCAAGGAAAGTGTGGGCCCCTTACTGAATGAGGGAGGCAACCTAGTGACCGAGGATGTGGAAAAAGCTAATGTACTCAATGATTTTTTTGCCTCTGTCTTCACAAACAAGGTCAGCTCCCAGACTGCTGCACTGGGCAGCACAATATGAGGAGAAGGTGATCAGCCCTCTGTGGAGAAAGAAGTGGTTTGGGACTATTTAGAAAAACTGGATGTGCACAAGTCCATGGGGCCGGATGCGCTGCATCCGAGGGTGCTAAAGGAGTTGGCAGATGAGATTGCAGAGCCATTAGCCATTATTTTTGAAAACTCATGGCGATCGGGGGAGGTCCCGGATGACTGAAAAAAGGCTAATGTAGTGCCCATCTTTAAAAAAGGGAAGAAGGAGGATCCGGGGAACTACAGGCCAGTCAGCCTCACCTCAGTCCCTGGAAAAATCATGGAGCAGGTCCTCAAGGAATCAATTATGAAACACTTAGAGGAGAGGAAAGTGATCAGGAACAGTCAGCATGGATTCACCAAGGGGAAGTCGTGCCTGACTAACCTAATTGCCTTCTATGATGAGATAACTGGCTCTGTGGATGAGGGGACAGCAGTGGATGTGTTATTCCTTGACTTTAGCAAAGCTTTTGATACGGTCTCCCACAGTATTCTTGCTGCCAAGTTAAAGAAGTATGG
Organism: Emys orbicularis; assembly: GCF_028017835.1. Taxonomy (NCBI): domain Eukaryota; kingdom Metazoa; phylum Chordata; order Testudines; family Emydidae; genus Emys; species Emys orbicularis. The sequence continues at coordinate 6,831,935 of NC_088701.1, read as the reverse complement.
GCTGGATGAATGGACTGTAAGGTGGATAGAAAGCTGGCTAGATCGTTGGGCTCAACGGGTAGTGATCAATGGCTCCATGTCTAGTTAGCAGCCAGTTTCAAGCGGAGTGCCCCAAGGGTCGGTCCTGGGGCCGGTTTTGTTTAATATCTTTATTAATGATCTGGAGGATGGTGTGGACTGCACTCTCAGCAAGTTTGCCGATGACACTAAACTAGGAGGCGTGGTAGATACACTAGAGGGTAGGGATCGGATACAGAGGGACCTAGACAAATTAGAGGATTGGGCCAAAAGAAACCTGATCAGGTTCAACAAGGACAAGTGCAGAGTCCTGCACTTAGGACGGAAGAATCCCATGCACAGCTACAGACTAGGGACCGAATGGCTAGGTAGCAGTTCTGCAGAAAAGGACCTAGGGGTCACAGTGGACGAGAAGCTGGATATGAGTCAACAGTGTGCTCTTGTTGCCAAGAAGGCTAACGGCATTTTGGGCTGTATAAGTAGGGGCATTGCCAGCAGATCGAGGGACGTGATCGTTCCCCTTTATTCGACATTGGTGAGGCCTCATCTGGAGTACTGTGTCCAGTTTTGGGCCCCACACTACAAGAAGGATGTGGAAAAATTGGAAAGAGTCCAGCGGAGGGCAACAAAAATGATTAGGGGTCTGGAGCGCATGACTTATGAGGAGAGGCTGAGGGAACTGGGATTGTTTAGTCTGCAGAAGAGAAGAATGAGGGGGGATTTGATAGCAGCCTTCAACTACCTGAAGGGGGGTTCCAAAGAGGATGGAATTCGGCTGTTCTCAATGGTGGCAGATGACAGAACAAGGAGCAATGGTCTCAAGTTGCAGTGGGGGAGGTCTAGGTTGGAAATTAGGAAACACTATTTCACTAGGAGGGTGGTGAAGCACTGGAATGCGTTACCTAGGGAGGTGGTGGAGTCTCCTTCCTTGGAGGTTTTTAAGGCCCGGCTTGACAAAGCCCTGGCTGGGATGATTTAGTTGGGAATTGGTCCTGCTTGGAGCAGGGGGTTGGACTAGATGACCTCCTGAGGTCCCTTCCAACCCTGATATTCTATGATTCTATATAATCAAAGGGTGTCATGTAAAGACTTTACTGGATACCTGTGCCACACGGATCATCATAATCATTGCACAGTGACTGGATGGATAATATATAAGGCATTATGGTTGTATACTGAAATTTATGCTTTTAAGGTCTGTGAGTTGGGGCTGGTCACCAGAAAGTGATAAACAAGTTTTTTTCAGGCAGGAGATGCTTATCTGCCTGAATGGCTGTATGTAGATGAGTAATTATTCACAGTGGATGCTAATCAATAGAGCAGCATTCTAATCAAGTGATTGCAAAGTCTCCAGAGGAGATTCGATACAAGAAAAAACAAACAAACAATAGGGGGTACCCTGTTTACAAGTGAAGACAATGGATGCTTGGAACTATATCTGGAGGTCCAGAGGTATCCTGCATCAGGTATCCTTCACCTATTGGACGAACTGCCAGCTGGCTTGTCTTATGAATGGAGGATCACATTTGGTCTGGGTGTTTCATGCTGGGAGAGAGATTTGGGGGAGCTATCCTTTGTGAGACAGGGGAATGTTTGGTTATCTAAGTTTAAGCTCTAGAAGTATGTTATGATTTTATTTTTATGTAACCATTTGTTTACATTAATTTTACTTGCTGCTTCTCAAATCTCTGATCTTTGTGAATTAAACTCTACTTGTTTTCACTATAAATGTATCTAAGTGAAGCATAGTTGTTTTCACTCTAAACGTATCTAAGTGTGTTAAATGGAGCGGTGATGCTGAGGTGACACAGGTGACATGGTGTGTAGCAAACCTATGAATTCTGTGAGTGTCCAGGGAACAGGGGCTGGACATTCTGGGGTTGCACAGAGGGCTCGGCGGTTGGAGTGTACCGATTGCTTATCTGTAGAAGGACAGTGGAGCTGGATGGGGTGAGAAGGGTGTGCTTGTTTCCTGTGGCTGGCAGAGTCAGGAGCTGACACCTGGCAGGCACAGAGAAGGCTTCCTCCTGCTAAGGGCAGGTGGTAGTGAGGTACCTCACAACCCTGGCTACCGTCGGGAGGTGTCATAAAGGGTCCACAGCACTTCAGAGAAGGTTCCTGGTCCTTCATAGTCCAGGGCCCTTTGTTCAAAATTTATTAGACCCATTCTCCATCCACTATAAAATCACTCCTCAATGGTCAGATTTCTTGGCTCCATCTCATTCTCCAATTCACTGTCTATCTGGGTTTGGAGACTGAGAGGAATCATCAGGCAAAGGTTAAAGAACAACAGGCAGAGGAAGTCTGGGTTGTTGATGTTTATAGTTCTCAATAGGGAAATAATCTTCCCATGACACCTGAATATTGGAAAGTTTACAACAGAGAACAAGGAAGAAAAAAAAACACCAAACAAACAAACAAACCAACCAACCCCACAACCACCCCCAAATTCTTGCAATTAACCATCTGCTTTACCTCTTGTTTTACACTCAGTTCCTAAGAACATCTCTGGAGACAATAGACAACAGTGTCTGGAGCAGCCAGATAAGCCTTGAGTTGAGCCAGCAGATGGCTGGCTATGCCAGCCCTTCCAAAGAGAAGGTTTGTTATCTGTTAAGGCTTAGTTTCTAGTTAATTTCCCTTGAAATTCTGATTGGGGGGCTGCATAAGGCTTCTCTCAAGGCTTCATTACTTTATATTTTATTCTGCATATAAAATTTGTTTTTACTTATTCCCTGCTCTCTTGCCCCCCGCCCGCCCTTCCAATATTTGCTTGGACAGGCTGCTTGTCTGTACTGCATTGTTGGTTCTCTGGCTGGGCTAGATGATGGGATGTTTCTGCAGTATGGGTGCTTGGACTTGGCTATCTTGTTCCTTCCTGAGTGTTGCTGAGCTGGGTCTGTACTGACAGGCACGTTGTGTTACTGATATCTCAGGGCTGGTCTCTTTCTTTCAGAGTTTCCTGTATAAGGTGCTAGGAACGTCCTTAGCAGTTTGTCAGGACCTGGTCCACGTTAAATCACAGACTCATAAATTGCTGACAACAAATTATATGGAAGCCCCTGAGAGAGAGGTGAGGACTCTGTCCTTCTCCCCACTTTACCAAGTAATCCCTGAATGCTCCCTGTGGGGCTCAGCTCTGAGTTGGCCTGGGACAGATGCCATTTTGCTTCATATCCTCTTCATTGCTATTTCACTCAGCCCCCGCTGCCCAGGTGTCTCAGGCCTCACTGGCACTTTACAGCACTTCAGGTGAAAGGAATGGACTCGTGGGGTCTATCAGGCACCTGGTTAGATCCTAACCAGTATTTTTCTTGGGTGACAGGGAGTCATTTCCATCCTCGCATTCTCTGCTGAGAGCCACTTGGACCTCACCTTGAACGCACTTCAGGAGTTTGGGGCTGCAATGAGCAAGGTTAAGATTTCTGGGCTCATCGACCGTCTGAAGGTAAAGGAGCCAGGGGGTTCTCTCAAACGTCCTCTCCCTCTAAAGCAGGGGCAGCAACCCTGTGGTAGTGTCTGCTCTGGTCAGCTAGCATTGTCCCCCAATGTATGCGTTCTGCGTGATGCCTGCAGTTAAGCAGAGAGGAGCACAATCTGGAGCTGGGGTTCTCTCAAATGATTTTTATTGTCTGATGTCTCATGGCATGAGCACCCCTCCCATGCACAATGTGTGGGAACTACATCAGTTGCTTGCATGGAAAAGCATTTAAGGTATTTTTAGATATTTTTTTAATCCCGGTTAGTAGCTGGAAATGAGGAGGTGTTGCAAGCAACATGTGGCTAACCAACCTGCTGTAGGTAGACCACCAGTGGTCTACGGATGACAATTATGGAACCTCTGATTTAGAGCAGTGGTTCTCAACCTTTCCAGATTAGCGTACCCCTTTCAGGAGTCTGATTTGTCTTGTGTACCCCAAATTTCACCTCACTTAAAAACTGCTTCCTTACAAAATCAGGCATAAAATTATTTAAAAGTGTCACAGCACATTATTACTGAAAAATTGCTTATTTTCTCATTTTTACCATATAATTATAAAATAAATCAACTGGAATATAAATATTGTACTTGCATTTCAGTGTGTAGTATATAGAGTAGTATAAAGAAGCCATTGTATGAAATTTTAGTTAGTAACTTTGCAAGTGCTTTCTTTGTAGCCTGCTGTAAAACTAGGCAAATATCTAGATGAGTTGATATACCCCCTGGAAGACCTCTGCAGACCCTCAGGGGTACACAAGTACCCCTGGTTGAAAACCACTGATCTAGAGGATAGAGCAGGAGACTAGGCCTCTGGGCTTCCATTGCTGGCTCTGCCATTTACTCACTGTGCAGCCTTAGGCAAGACATTTAGCGCCTGATCTTGTACCCACCAGTGTCAACGACTAAGCTCCCGTGTACTTCACTGCTGTAGGTTCAGCATTTTAGGCTCTCTGTGTCAGAGTGACCCGTGGGAATGATGGAGATACTAATAACTCCCTACCTCACACAGTTATTATATTGCTTAAATACTGTTTGCAAGTGGTTTGAGATCTTCGGCTGAAAAGAGCTTTGCAAGTGCAAGCTGCCATTGCTACTGTGAGCAATTCCTCGGTCAGCAGCAGATCAGAATTCCAAGGCAAAACGAATCACAAGAACTTCTCTAGTGACGTTTCCGATTGTCTAGGACTACCACCATGGGAAAAGAGGCAAGACTCGCAGCACCCTGATGCTGACATACAGCAACGTGGCTGTCCATGCTCAAAAAAGAGCAGCTTCTCTCCCGAGTAGAGGCAGACATCACAGGGAACATCCTTCACCATTACAGAGCCAGTTGTCGGGTAAGAGCTTTTGCGTGATAAGTGTTAGGGGCATTACCCTGAAGTTATAGCATTGCCTCTGAGTTTATAGAGAGAGGGCTTGTATTATCTAAAACTCTCCTTTGAGCAATAATTTGTCACATAACTCAAATTTAAAACTGTAATGGACGGAGCGTGAGCTGTCACATGTTGTATCATTTTTGTTGCTCTTCTTTGTATTTTCTCTAGTTTCTCTATATTCTTCTGAAATTCTGTAGATCACAGCTACACAGTAATTCAGATGCAGTCAGACTCAGGCTATTCAGAATAACACTCTAACTCCTCTAATATGTATGTGTATCTAGCTCTATCTTTTGCTACCCAAGAGAGACTACTGCTAGCTTGTATTTAGTTGATTTGCTGTCACTCTGTTTCTTGGACGCATTACTTCCCTTACCTCTTATCTGTCTTCTTGTTTGTCTGTGTGCTTGTTATTTCTGTTCCCTAGGTGTCTGACTGCTGGCACTCTCATCTCCGTGCAACCTCTCCACGTCACTTTGCCATTCAATTCTGCCCTGTCTGACTGAGACTCTCATTTAGGCATTGTCAAAAACAGTTGAACCAAACTGATATCTTCCAGTAGTTCACAAATGCAAATATTACATAGGATGGCCCCTGATATTGACCTAGATCAGATCCAGGGAATCCTGGTAATCCTATGCACTCCTGTGGCCTCTGCCACTGGGCACCCAAAGGACCCGGGGTCACATTCTCAACTCCCATTGAAGTCAGCGAGAGGTTAGTAACTCTCAGCACTTTGCTGTTTCAGGCCCAAATTTTGAACAGCAGCCAGGAAATATCAGAAACCTCACAAGAGAACCTAATTTTATTTGATTTTTTAGCCCAAAGAATTTCAAATGAGGCTGGATCTGGAATGGGAAATTCTAGAGTGTAATCCAACCCCAAATGGAACTCCAAACCTTCTGGGGCTTATTTGTCACTAGGTCCTTTCCTTTCATTTTCAGCGCTCGCCATAAAAATGTTCCTTGTCTGGATTTACACGCGGCTGTAAAGAGCTCTTTCTGACCAGAAAGGCTTCTCCATGAGATACAGTCACCAAACCTTGTCTTGTCTCTTTTCCTTTTTGGGTTTCTCAGAGCAAATTTTCTTTTGAGTGGCAAATAGAAAAAAAGAATCCTTTAGATGTCCCCCAGTGATGCATTAGCACCATTAGCATGCTGGTTTTCTGGTTAAGTTTTGTGTTGTTCCCAGTGGTAATACAGAGTTATTTATAACTAGAGCTGGTTGAACAATAGTAAGTCCATTTCACAAAACAAGTGGGATTTTTCACCACACAAATGAAAAGTGAAAGAAACAAAAATATTTTGCTTTTCAAAATCAAAAATGACCATTATTCAATTCTTTGTTTTCCCCCTTTCCTTCCCTTTATCCCTCGTCCCCATGCCTTTTCCCCCTCTTCCACTTTGTGACTGAAAAAGCCAGAGGGGGGAGGAGACAAACAGGAAAGCAACTGGGAAAAAAACCCCAAAAAATCAACTTCAGTTTAAAAAAACTAAACATTTTCTATTTGGGTTGGGGTTGTTTTATTTTTTGTAAAAAAAAAAAAAAAAAAAAACACCTGAAAAATTTGAAAATAAAAAAGGCCATTTTTCACTGAACAAAAGTTGCAAATGAAATGGTTTGACCAGCTCTGCTGATAATGAATAATTTATCATTAATTTTCCCCCCAGCTGGTACATTTGGAGGGGGGAGGGAGGGCTGTGACAATACATCTGAAAGCCATCTTGTACCTGAAGCAGCATGTGCTCCCACCGTTCATGGTCCAGGGAATTCTCTGTGTTTCCTATAAAGCAGGAGGCAAAACAATAATGTCACCTAGGTTAGCAAGAAGAGTCGTCCCAAGTATCTCCTTTGCATAGGGTGACCAGACAGCAAATGTGAAACATCAGGACAGGGGGTGGGGGGCTAATAGGAGTCTATATAAGAAAAAGACCCCAAAATTGGGACTATCCTTATAAAATCGGGACATCTGGTCACCCTACCTTTGCAATCTGTCCTTCTAAAACCCCTGGTCTGCCAAGCTGTAACATACCTGGGCTTTCAAGGCTAAATGGGACCTACGCCAACGTTCTTTGTTGGACCAACAAAAAGTATCAAAAAGTGCCTGCTGGCATTTTTATTCAGGGTCAGTCAACCCACCAGGAGTGAGATGCTGAGCACTCCCAATTCCTGTTGACTTTAATGGGAGCTGAGGGTGCTGAGCACCTCACAAAACGGTTCAGCACATCAGAGGACTGGGTTTAATGTGAATACAAACTTTTCCTGCATAATAAGAGATTCTGGACTTGATACTAACTTGATGTAAATCGGTGTAGCTTCACTGAAGTCAATGGAATTATACTGATTTACATCAGCTGAGAATCTGGCCCTGTTTCTGAATGTCCAGCTCTAACCTACCCTTCTTTAATGTCGGTACAATGTTGTACTGGGGACTCTGTACAGCAACAACAACTAGGGAAGATACAGCTCATTTCTTAAATCTTTTTTTGAATATCAAACCCACTTGAACATTGTGGGGTCCGATGTTCATCAGAAACATATCGGGTTTGTGCTCCACGTATGAAGCCTTCTTGAACTGCGGATCAATAATGGCAAATCAACAGTGCCCAGACATGGATGCACCCATTGCCTGTGTTAAGTGGGCTTCCTGAGAGCCCTTTAGACATTTCCATGAAAACCCCCTTTGCTGAGCTTCTCAAATAAGCACAACTGTGATTCCCTATCTCGGCATTTCCAGTTCCCTCACATAACAAGCCAAGAGAGCCGAGACGAGCACCCTAGTGCCCAAAGCACAAAGATTGCTACGAGTAACAATATGAAGTTTACATTAAAAAATTGCAGCCGTGCTCCTGTGTACAGGCAGTGGCAGCCAGAGGCAGAGCTGAGTGGGAGTTTTACGCCAGAAAATGCGGAATTGTAGACAAAACTTTTCAAGGACGGATTGGTTTTAATGAAAGGTTTCTCAGGCCCAGCGTTTTGGGCACTCACCTCTGCTGTGGAAGACCGAGGTTCAAGGTCCTGCTCTGACTCACTCCAATAGAATGGGAATAAATTTGAAACCCTCCAATTCTTTCACAAAACACAATCAGTTTCCAGCCCAATCGCACTCATTACCTGATCCCCTTTGGAAGCAGATTCACACACATGGAAGGAGTTTCCCTGCAATAAGGAAGGTGTGCACATAGCCACATTTAGATGGAAGTATTCTGCTTCTGGCAATCCCCCCGCTGCTAGCGCACTGCATTCTGCACACTGGGGTCGGCCTGGCTGTTCACCTCTCCTGCCCCGGCCTCAGAAATGGCTAGATTATCGATTCAGACAGGACCACTGGGAGCACCTCATCTGACCTGCGTAACACAGGCCACAGGACTTCCCTGAATCAACTCCTGTTGGAATTGGAGCAGATCGTTTAGAAAAACCTCCCATCTCGATTTAAACAGCGTCAGTGATGAAGAATCCACCACGGTGCTTGGTGAATTGTTCCAATGGCTAATTACACCCCGGTTAAAAATCTGCCCTTTTCCCCAGTCTGAATGTTTCTAGTTTCAGCTTCCAGCCACTGGCTCTCCTTAGACCTTTGTCTGCTAGCGGGACTAGCTCATTATCACAGTTATTCCCCTAGGTACTTGAAGACAGGGATCACGGCACCCCTTAACCTTCACTTTAAGAAGCTCCTTGCGTCTCAGCATAAGGCAGGTTTCCCCCCCGTCCCCCGCATTTAATCGTTCTCATGGCAACTCTCTGCCCCTCTCCATTTTTTCACCTTCCTTCTCGAATTGTGGGCACCACCTGGCCATGGCATTCCAGCAGCTGTCGCCCCCCCCGCCCCCGCCAGACACAGCGATAAAATAACCTCTTCGCTGCTTGCGATGCCCGTTTATCAATCAACCAGACGGCACCTCCCCATTTAAGTGCGGACACTCGTCCCTTTGGGCTTCCAACTCCAGGCAAGTTCAGGTACCACTAATGGCAGCCGCCCACCCCCCGCCACATCCCTGAAGTCCTTGGGCCTCCGGGGAGAGGAACAGCTCCGGGCTCATCACAGCAATGACAACTGTCCCCTAGAGCCAAACAGCCCACACGCCAGTCTAATTTTATTTTTTAAACAAAACTTTATTGGTAATTGTTTCAAATATGTTTACAAGAAAGCACACTGTTAAAGAGGAAGTGGAGGCTGGGGGGGGGTGTGTGTTTTGTTTTTTCCAGTGAAACAAGGTTTGTCGGAGGACACAGACGTGTTTCCTGGGGCGGAGCGGATGATATCCCCACCCTCTAGATGGGAGTTTCAAGCTTCTTTGTGGGAAAGGGGGATTTTGGGGGGAGGGCCACTGGCCCTAGAACTCAGCAAACTCCTTGGCGCACTCCTCAGTGACCGAGATCCGGATCTCCTCTTCCTCGTAGTCGTCGAAGTTACTCGTGTCGCCGGGGCCTTCGCACTTTGGTACAAAGGGAGCTTCCACCTGCAAAGGGAGGGGAGAGGGAGGTTGGGGACAAGGTGACGAATCAACATTTGTATACCCTCCCCCACTCCTGGGTCTGCTAGGGGCGCACGATCAGGCCCCAACTTTGTAACAAGGCAGGCAAGGATCAGCTCCCCCCGCCGAATCCAGCCAGAAACCCTCACACTTTGCAATCATGGAAGGGGGAGCCCATGACCCCGCTTGGGAGCCCAGGATCAGGGCCCCCAGCACTCTTAAGGGATATAGGATCGGGCCCCTTAACAACCAGGTGAGGGACGCAGAATCAGCGCCCTCTCAAGCCCCCTTTTATCTCACCCCCTCCTCTCACTTTGCAATCAGGGAAGGGCAGGGGGTCATGAGCCCCTTGGATCCCTGTAAGTGCCCCCACTTGCATCATCAGTAGGATTTTAATCAGGACCTTCAGCACAGCCCTCTCCCATCTGAGCTAGAGGAATAATGCCATTAGCTGGCAGCAGCAGTAGTAGGCTGTTATCCTCAGCGGGTGGGGACAGGACCATACTTTTGCCACCATGTTACAAACAGGTGACTGAGGGCTCCCTACTTTAAAGCAATGCTGGGTGAGCATATCTCCCCCTAGTGGTGGGACCCAGCCACAACACCCTGCTACAGAGTCTCAGTAATCAATGTGCTCCTAGAGGCCTGGGCACTGATGATCCCAGGTTCAATTCCTGCTGATGGAGGCTGCATGCATGTGGAAGTTACCCAGGCTCTCCTCTGCCTGCCGCCACTGCCCTCCTACCTTCCTCTGGTAGATGGCAATCCAGTTGGTGGTAGCAAACCACTTGTGGTTCTTGATGTCATTGACCCCATTCTTGAGGTTGCCAAAGCGTTTGGTGAGGTCCAACTGCAGCAGGTTCCGGAGCAGGTCCCTCAGCTCCGAGCTGAAATGACCCGGTAACCAGACCTGGGGTGTAGAGGAGAGACAGAGGTCTGGCTTTTACCTGCCCTGCCCTGCCCTCGTGGCTAGATTCACAGATACACCTAATAATGTACAGCCCCTAGCACGGGGGGTGGGGGGTCCTGGGCTATGCCTGGGTGCTGAGACACTACCATAATACACCTAGTAATGTACAGCCCCTAGCACAGGGTGTCCTGGGCTATGCCTGGGGCGCCTAGGCACTACCATAATACACCTAATATGTACATCACCTAGCACAATGGGGTCCTGACCCATGACTGGGGCTTGTAGGCACTATCGTAAAACACCTAATAATAAATAACAAGCCCTTTAAAACCACTCCAGGACAATGAGTAGACAAGAAGTGGGGTGGGGGGGGGGCTGAGAACTGACACAGGAGCTGAAATGCTTATTTAGCAGCAGCCCCCCCCCCCCCCCCCCCCCCAGCTCTTATTGAGCATTTTTCCTCCACAGATCTCAAAGCAGGGATACCGCCTCAGTATCCTCATTTTACATAAGGGGAAACCGAGGCACAGGGAGACGTGACTTGCCCACGGTCACTCAGCAGGCTGGTAGGAGAACCGGGAACAGAACGCAGGCCTGTTAAGTTCCCCACTAGCTTTAAAGCTGACCGTGTCCAACACGAGTGCTTGGAGATCCTTGGCGAAAAGGCGCTGGGGTGGGCAGAGGAATATTATGGGCTCTTGGTTACTATGGCGATGAGTGCTCTACCAGTGCCTGGAGATGACTGATGTGTTTAAGGAATGTTTAGTCTTGCAGTGTAGCAGGGTTGTGGAGGGTTTTGCAATTCAAAACAGTGTATAAGAAAACCAAAGGCACCTGTTCCAGGAGTCCCCATGAGAGTTACAGGGTGGTGGGGTGGGGGATGGAGTCCATGAGTTGGAGAACAGGGTTACGTGGCAAGGGAGGGTCTATGTGTTGGGGTGCAGGGCGAATGGGGTACATGACAGGGAGGATGCCCACGTGTTGGGGATTGGGGGAGCATGGGAGGGAATGAGCATGTCGGCGGCGCAGCATGTGAGCATCTCTCTGATCGGATGCTGAGACTTGGCACCCCCCTTTACCTGGCGAACCCCCTTTCCCCCTCCCCCCAAAATCACACAAGTGTCCCCTCCCCCAGCCCAAATACCTTGCCAGAGACGATTTTCTCATACATCCGAATGGGCTGGTCCGCGAAGAACGGGGGGTAACCAGCCGCCATCTCGTAGATGAGGATGCCCAGGGCCCACCAGTCCACAGCCTTGTTATAACCCTGTCCAGGGAAAGCAGGCCAGGGTCACGCTCCGAACATTTGGGGGGTAAACCACATGGTGGCCAGGGATCAGCTAGAGATCAGGCAGCGGAGAGGCCCTCCCCAGCTCACCTTGCTGAGGATGATCTCGGGGGCCAGGTATTCTGGGGTCCCACACAGAGTCCAGGTTCGGTCTTCCACCCGCTTGGCAAAACCAAAATCCGTCACCTGGAGCCAAAACACAGAGAGGGGAGAAGCTGGATCAGCCCGGGAGCTGTGACAGCAGGAGGGGAAGGGGAGGGAGCAGATGATTGATGTATTCTGTCCGTGTTACATTTCTGGGGGTGTCTTGGCTTTGGGAAGGGGATGGCAGCAGAGAGAGACCTGGGCACGGAGGAGATCACTGCAGGGAGCCAGGAGCCAGCGCTGGGATGGGGAAGGGAAGGAGTGGGGGAGGGGCGGCAGCATCACCTTGACGTAGCCCTGCTGGTCTATCAGGAGATTCTCTGGCTTCAGGTTTCAGTAGATGAGATCCAGCGAGTGCAGATACTCAAAGGTCAGGACGATCTGAGCAGCGTAGAACCGGGCGTGAGGTTCACTGCAATGAGGTGGGAGGAGAACGTGGGCATCCCAGGCCAGATCCGCCCCCTCTCAGCCAGCCCAGCACCCTCGGCCCCCTGCAACCCTCACCTTCACCTTCCTTATAGATCCCCAGGCAAGATGCCCCAACCCTTCTAGGCCTGGTGGCCCCATCTGCCCAAGCCAGACCACTAGCCCTAGCACACACATCCCACCCCCATTGCTAGACCCCTGACTCCATCCAGCCTGGCAACCCAGGACAAGCCCCTCCCAGACCAGCATCCCCCTCCTAGCCCCAACACACACACCCATGGACCCCCAGCTCCTTCCAGCCTGACTCCATCTAGCCCTGGCATCCCTGCCACTGACTGTGGCTAATGCTGGCAGAAGACTTCAGCAGCCCTCCCCATGGGGAATCCCTTCCTGACCAGCCCAGCTGGGGATCAGGTCATGCCCTGCAGCATGAGGATCAAAGCCAGCGTCGCTGCAGATGCTGCTAGTGGATAAAAGGTCTAGTTCTCTACTGAACTAAATCCCAAATTCACAGTTCTGGAAACTGAGGCACAGAGTGCTTCCCCCCCCCCTTCCCACAAGAAGTGAATGGTAGAGGCAGGAATAGGACCCAGGAGTCCCGACTCCCAGTCCCTCTCCTCTAAGTGCTAGATCCCACTGTCCTCCCTGAGCCAGGGAGACAACCCAGGAGTCTAACTGCCACCCAGCTCTAACCATTAGGGACACCGTCCCCAACATTGGCTCCCGTGGCAACGCTCACCTGAACCTCCCGATCCGCCGTAGGTGGGAGAACATCTCCCCTCCCGGGATGTATTCCATTACCATGTACAGATTGGAGTTATCCTAGAAGGAAATGCAGTAGCAATGGAGTGCAAAGGACAGAGCCACTCTGACCCCCCGTCAGCGCCTGCGACACCAGGATGAAAGTGCTCCCCACACCCCTGCTCCTTTATTAGCCCCATCCCTTTCCGGGCGCTAACCCCACACGTCTCCAGGGAGCCTGATGCACTGGCCGGGCTTCCACATAGCACACAATGCAGTGCACCCGCTGTCTGGGAGATAACAGCCTACTACTGCCGCCAGCTGCTGCTATTACTCCTTTAGCTCAAGGGCCAGAGGGGCTGCGCTGTGGTGCCGAAGGTCCCAGGCACACACCTGCAGTGGGAGTTGCTGCACAGACGCGGCTGGGGAAGAGACTCACTAATGAGAGGGCACGAGCTTTATTTGCTTGGAGTATTTAGTGCTAGAGCCCTAGAAAATCCAACCCCTCCCCACACCTCTGGTCTAGGGGCAGGGACAGGCAGGCCCAAGAGGGATTTCCAGCTGTGACGTCTACGATCAAAGGGGAAACCCAACCTGCTGCCAGGTTGGACACCCCAAAGGAGCAGAAGCAGGAAGTGAAACTTCTCAAAAGCAGAGTGTGAAATTGACCAGGCTGGCTTCATCCTCCCTTGCGGCTGCAAAGTCAAAGAACAGCCTCCGAAGTAACTCCGCTGAGCCCAACAAAGCCATTCCACTAGTGAGACCCTACCCGGCTCAGTGGTGAGAACATGAGCACTAAGCACCCGCGCACACGCCAGCGGAGACCACTGCCCCTGCCCTCGAGCCCAGGGTGAATTTCCAGCTAGCCCTGGAGAGAGGGTCCAGGTGGGGCATGGGCTGAGCACCCCGTGCTGTACGGTTGGAGACCTTTTTCTGCAGCCAGATTAGGAGAGCAGGAGCCAAGAAGCAGAAAGTCACATCCTCACATTCCATCTAAATTATATCAGAACAATGTCATACCGGGCTGGTAAGAAGGCTCCTGTCCTCATAGTGTCCAGCATCACCAGGCAAAGAAACAGATCTTAGGATGCTCAAAGGAATCACTTAGTAGCAGTGTGGGTGTGAAATCTCTACGTCTTGATTGTTTTCCCTTGCTGGTCCCCACTTCTCTATTGTTTATCTGTCTGCTTCTTTGATTGTTTCTGTTACATAACTAATTTTGCCAGTTGTACATCAGCGAAGGTGGTGGTGTACAACTGGGTAAAGAATTGTTTCACACTATGTTCGGATTGGTCAGAGAACTATTTTGTAATACTTCAGTAAAATGATTGGTTAAGGTAGAGCTAAGCAGGACTCAAGAATCACTATATAAATTGGGGTCCAAAAGGAAGTTCTTGGGAACCAACTCCGGGACACAGCCCAGCATCAGCGCTGCCAGACCTCAACACCCTGCCAATGACACCATGCAGAACCTGGAGTCCCAGGACGAGCTGATCCTAACTGGCCAGCAGGGAAAGTTCGTCTGCCTTATTGGGAGCGATGGGCATTGTACGAGTAGCGTGTGTATTCTGTTCTGGTAACTGTGATGAAGTGGGGGGTTTTCTTGGGTTTTTCAATGATTTGCATGTAGAGGGGGTGGGACTCAGTTTCCCTGGGTGTTACTGGTTTAACGAGGTGATGGGAGAGGGAGTTTGTTGTTACAGAGGACCAGCGACAGAACTTGGAACCCCAGCCTATAGCCTGGAGAATGGATACCCCAGCGACTGGTGACCAGGAGGCCCAGCTCGGGAGTCACAGCTGGTTCTGGCCAGTGGGGAGACAATGGGCTGTGAAGAGAGGACCCCGGTGACCTGAACAGGTGGTTCCAGCCAGAGGACAGCTGAGAGGAGAGGAGGCCCAGGGGACCCTGTTTACCAGGACAGAAGACAAATGACAGAGGCGGGACTTGGGGGACGTGGTATCAGATGCCCAGCTGGGAAGAAGGGGGGCTCGGGTCTGGAGAGAGCAGGCAGAGCCCACCTGGATGCAGGCAAGACTTGGATGTGCTGTGCTGAGGGAGGGCAGGCCTGAGGGCCCTGAGAGTTTCCTATGCTGTGTTCAGACGCTCAATAAACCCTCCTATTTTACGCTGGCTGAGAGTCAGTCCGGTCTAGAGAACAGGGTTGCATTATTCCCTCTGGGAGTGGAGGCCCTGGGGGACCAGAGCGAGTGGACTCCCTCAGGCGGCCCACGGCGAGAGACAGGTGTGCTAAGGTTCAGAGAGGTGCGGTTCCAGGGGCTGGAGGAGCTTAACGCCCGAGAGAGACTGGACCCCCGAGAAGGGCTGTCACACTGAAGGGGATTCCCCCAGGGACTGCACGGGACCAAGAGTGGGCACGACCTGTGAGTCCGTGACAGTAACTGTTAATAAACAGAGGTTAAGGATATTTCTGTGTGAGACTCTTTCACTGGGAAAAGACCCTGCAAACCCACAGAGTTTGAGGTGATGCCCTGAGCCCATGAAGGGTGAGGCTAGGTGCCTAAATTAAGAGGGTTACGCCTTGAGCCCCAGGAGCAGGGTAAAGGTGGGTGCCCTAGAGCGTAAGGGGAACGAAGCCTGAACGCTGCTGTCTCTAAGGGGACGAAGGGAGCTCAGCCCATCCTTGGTCTCCCTGCTCAGGCAGTTCTGGTCTGCGTGACATGGGCCTTCCTGACCCTCTACCAACTAAACAGCCCCCAACACCCTAGTGGTACCTTGATGGGGCCCAGTCAGCCCGTACCAGGCCAGATTCCTAGCTCAGCGGGGTAAATCCAGAGCAGTCACATTGATTTCAACAAAGTTCTCCCACATTTACACCTGCGGATTCAACCGCGAGGGATTTATTTTACGCTGGCGTAGGAGAATCGATTGGCTCAGCGAGACAGCCTGTTTAACAGCAGCCGCTGGCCCCACTGCTACTGTGTCCCCCGAGAGCTACACGGCACGGAGCAGGGGTGACATTTCCATTGTAGCAGCTTCTGCAGACAAGGGACCAGAAATCAAAGCTATTTAACCCGAGAACGATGAGGGGCCTCAAGAAAACGACTCTGCCAGCACTGCCTGTCGCTAACACGCCCATCACCCTAGCCTCCGGGCTCCCGCAGGGGCTGCGATTTATCCTGCAGCCTCCTCTGAGCTGACGACTCTTCGTCGCTACAACCCATTAACCTCAGGCTGACAGACAGGAGACAGGTCTCCCTTCAGAGCCAGCCCCTCTTTAATCAGGCCAGCCACAGGGGGTGCTGTGGAGCTCAAAGGCACAACCATCTTTGCTCTCCCCCCTACACACAGGGTGTAGCTCACAGGTTCAGAGAAGAGGGTCCAAGCCCCATCGCCGAGGCCTGAATTTTAGCTTTCACAGAAACTCCATCGTGATGGTTTCAAAGTCTCCACAAAGCCAACTGTGCATGAAGTTAGGACTTCCTCTGAGATTCCCCCGCAAGCCAGACCTCATGCCGGAGGGCCAGCACAAGGGAACTGGAAACTGAAACTGACTAGAAACAAAAGCAAAAAACTGACCAGGTTTTTAGGAGTATCACTGTTCAAAACCAGAACAGAAGAGACTGAAAAAGGGGAATGATCCAATTTGATTTTTCTTCATCCCAAACCTGATCCCAGACGTCACGCCAGGAATGCTTATTCTCAGGATACAAGAGACGCAGACTGTACCCTTCGACCCCTTCAGCACAGCTTTGGTTTTAAATAGGAAACTAAACGAGGGGATTGTGGGAGTCGGGGTGGGGGGAGGGGAGACACACAGCGCAGGGCTGGGCTGGCTGGTAAGCAAAGGACACCTACCTTGAATGAATACTCCAGCTTGATGAGTAATGGAAAGTTGACGGCCTGGAGGATCCGTTTTTCGTTGAGGGTATGCTCAATTTGTTTGAGCTTCACTACCTGGGAGAGAAAAGGAAATTGCAACATCAGATCTTCCTCTGCTGGTGCAGCACCCCCTGCGCCTCCCACGCACTCCCCTCTCCTGCATCCCCATGCAGGGTTCAGCCCCAAATCCCTCCCCCGCACTGGAGATTCCACGGCCCCAGGGCAGATCTCCGCAGCAGCCCCCGGCATCTCACCTTCTTTTTATCCAGGATCTTCATGGCATAGTGATTCCCGGTCTCTTTGTGTTTCACCAGCATCACCCTCCCAAGTAAGCCCGGGCCCAGGGTCTTGATTCGATCAAACTGATCCAAACTGGCCGTGTTCTGGAAGGGGGGAAAACAAACCTGATGTGGGGCCAGGTCGTGGGGGCATCAGGAGGAACCTGCCTGGGATAGTAGTATTTGCACTGCAAGACTGGACGGGTCTTTAATGACCATGAGGGGGTCAGAGCTTCGGTTTTTATAGCTCACCAGAAAGGCAGCCCCTCCAGGGCCAGCACTGACTGTGACAGGAGAGCGCCTCTTACTGAACCCCCCACTCTCTGCAGCACAGCACCCCCTAGCACAGCATTGGGGTTGTTCTTGAGAACACTGATATGAAGTACATGTCAGATTTCACCACGAGAGGGCTCCAAAGGAAACCGCTACATTTTGAATGAGACACAGACAAGGGATTCCTTGCTCCTTGGGCAGAACCAAAATCCAGTTCCAGACAGGCGACCCGCCCAGCTCCATTCAGTGGGGGTTGGTGGCTTAGAGGTGGGAGAGGGGCTGGGAGTCAGGACTCCTGGGTTCTAGCTCTCGGTCTGTGCGGAGGGGGAGTGAAGTGTAGTGGTCAGAGGGTAGGAGACTAGGAGTCAAAAGATCGCTTCCTACTTCTGCCACCAACTTCCTATACCTTTGACCAAGTCCCTTTCCCCTCTGGGCCTCAGTTTCCCCATGTGTGCCATGGAGTTAATGACACAGGGTGTGCGGGAGGACTAGCAAAGTGACAGTGCTGCAGAACCACCCCAGGCGGGATTTCCAGTGGGGACAGACCCAGGGCTGACCCCAAAAGCTTTTCTGGCACGTACAAACTGGGGCACTGCGCTCAAGTGCAGGCAGCAAATGGAGGTCCTTTGAACAGGGTCCTGTTAACAGTCCCCCGAGAGCCAAGCTGGAGCTGGGCCGGACGACCACACTGGGGCCTTGGGAGGAGGATGGGGGAGGGGGAGACAGGCTGGATCACAAGAAGTCCCACATGGCTAGTATCTCCCCTCCCCCCCCCCCCCCCCCCCCCAGCAGAGAGGAGTTGAACCTACAGATTTCTTGGCCCTCCAGTTACCAGAGGGCAGATTGGGGGAGGGGGGGAGGGGGGAAAAGAGGAACATGGTCCACTCAGTCCCGCCCCCCAGGAGCAAAAATAACCCCAGACCCTCAGCGGAGGATGTGTGGCAAGGTGGCTCAGTGATGGGGAAAGAGATCCAGGGGGTAATTGCAGAGTAATCAGCCTGGGGCTACAGAGACCTTGATTGGGGGGGTGAGGGGTGATCTGGGTTGGGGACACAGTACCTGGGAGGGGTTCTCCCATTTCTTGAGGAAGTCGTCTTTGGCTTTGGCTCCTCCACTGTAAGGGAAACAGAAAGGGAGCAGCGTGAGGAGTCAGGAGGGGTGGGGCACCCAGCCTGGTGGACAGAGCTCCCCTTTCAGCCCTTCCCGCCCCCCGCTCAGCAAAGAGGCATGCAGTAACAAAGGGGGCGGGGATTTTAAGTGCATCAGCGGAATGGCAGTGCCTGATTGGCTACAAACGGCGGCTCAGCTGGGGATTGGCTAGAGAGAGGTCCATGTGGAGGCGTTCCCGAAACACCCCCACCCCCAGGCCTGCCCCTGGACACACCGAACAGCCCCGTCAGGGAGAGCTAATGCAGCCCCCAGCGCCTACCAAAGGGGCGCACTTGTGCCTCTACCCCCCCACTGAACATGCCACTCGGGGGTGCCTGTTCCACGCCCCGCAACACACAACCTGCACCCCACAAGGACAACCCTCCAGTCAAATGACGTTAAGAGGGTGGATCACGTTGCCCTAATGGGAGGATACGGGTGTGACAGTGTACCCCATAAGGCTTTATGGGGGGGTGTGCTTATAAATGTATGTCTGACATAACTGGAATATGTTTTATGCTGCCGGTGCCATGTAACATATCTCTGTAAAGGTTATGGTCTACTATATCTATTCATCCTATTTGTACACATATATCATTTTCTACTTGAGGTTAAGAATATGGGCTGTATACTTGCTTGGTTTCTAAGTAACCTTTGAGAGGCATTGGGTCAGTTTCTTTAGGAAGGAATTCGCAAGGTTAAGTACCCGATCAGGAAGTACTTGGGGAACAACGCATCTTGGAATGCTCCAATCCACATAAGAAGTCTTCCTGGAGACATACAAGCTACCATGTGGACAATGGCTTCGGCCTGTAAAGACTGAGTCATGCAGGGACATGTTTAGGGTTACCATTCGTCCGGATTCCCCCGGACATGTCCGGCTTTTAGAGTTAAAAATAGCGTCCGGGGGGAATTTGTAAATGTCCGGACTTCCTCCCCCCATGCAGAGCGCGCACGGCTGACAGGGCAGCCGGCCGGATGGTGCCACTTACATGGGGCTCTGACAGCCAGAGAGAGCCCCTCCTCCACTTCCCCCTCCTCTCCCCTGCAGCTGAGAGCACTCCCTCCCTCCCTCCCTGCATTTGCAGATCACCAGCCGGCCGTTCGCACCGGCAGTCTGGAGCTCCTCCCCCTGCTCCTCCTCCCCAGCACGCTGGTCTAAGCGGCAGGGTAAGGGGGCCAGGGGGTCGGAGAAGGGGCAGGGAGGTTCTGGAGGGGGCAGTCAAGAGACAGGGAGCTGGGGGGGGTCGGGAGTTCGGGGTGGGGGCTTTCTGTGGGGGTGTGGATAAGGTTTTGGGCAGTCAGGGTACAGGTAGGGGGTAGGGTCCGGGGGGGCAGTTAGGGTGGGGGGGTCTCAGGAGGGGTGGTCAGGGGACAAGGAACAGGGAGGCTTAGGTAGGGGGTGGGGTTCTGGAGGGCAGTTAAGAGCAGGGGTCCCAGGAGGGGTGGTCAGGGGACAAGGAGGAGGGGGGGTTGGGAGTTCTGGGGGGGGGCTGTCAGGGGGCAGGGGTGGGGAGAGGGATCGGAGCAGTCAGGGGACAGGGAGCAGAGGGGTTTAGATGGGTCGGGAGTTCTGGGGGGGGCTGTCAGGGGGTGGGGAGTGGTTGGATGGGGCGTGGGAGTCCCAGGGGTCTGTCTGGGGGTGTGGATAAGGGTTGGGGCAGTCAAGGGACAGGTAGGGGGTAGGGTCCTAGGGGGCCAGTTAGGATGGGGGGAGGGTCTCAAGAGGGGGCAGTCAGGGGACAAGAGGCAGGGAGGCTTAGGTAGTTTGATTAGACATAGATATGCGCATTTTATTTTATTTTGCTTGGTGACTTACTTTGTTCTGTTACTACTTGGAACCACTTAAATCCTATTCTCTGTATTTAATAAAATCACTTTTTCCCTTATCAATTAACTCAGAGTATGTATTGATACCTGGGGGAGCAAACAACTGTGCATATCTCTCTATCAGTGTTATAGAGGGCAAACAATTGATGAGTTTACCCTGTATAAGCTTTATCCAGGGTAAAACAGAATTATTTGGGTTTAGACCCCATTGGGAGTTGGGCATCTGAGTGCTAAAGACAAGCACACTTCTGTGAGCTGTTTTCAGGTAAACCCGCAGCTTTGGGGCAGGTAATTCAGACCCTGGGTCTGTGTTGGAGCAGACGGGAGTGTCTGGCTCAGCAAGACAGGGTGCTGGAGTCCTGAGCTGGCAGGGAAAACAGGAATAGAAGTAGTCTTGGTACATTAGGTGGCAGCTGCCAAGGGGGTTTCTGTGATCCAATCCCTCACAACGGGATCTACTACTGCTGCCAGCAAAGGGGGGTGAAGGGGGAGGAGATTCCCCCTTAGCTGAAGGGCAGAGGCCTGTGTGTAGCCTTCTCTCAACCATGCAGGCAACACGCACCAATGACACCAACAGCCCACAAGGGGGTGCCACCCCCCCCCCCGCCCCCCGTGAAAGTCGCAAACCACAGTTGGGCTTTGTCCACAAAGGTGTTAAAACAACCAGCTGCAGCCTCCACAGCAGCAGCCCAGGAACACTAAGTGCCCAGCTCTCTGGCATCCAACCAGATGATCCTTCCTTCGCCAGCCGGGCGCCCTGTCCTTGCTACCAGATCCCAGAACCAGGGGAGGGGGAGGGGGATTGGAGCAATCTGCAGCATCTGGAGGGATATTTGGTACCGAGAGCCCCTTATATCTTCGCTGCCTCCTGCTGCTCCCAACAGAGACAAGTCCCGCAGCTCTTAATAGTGCAAGAGATGACCATGGGATTTGAATGGCTGCAGCAGCAAGGCCAAGCACAGAGCAGCAGCAGGGAGTGGCTTTGAACCCAGAGCTCACCCCTGCCCCCACCATCACAGGCAAGTCTCCCCAACACCGGAGGTGTATAAAGTTAATTGCCTCCCCTGGGGATCACTGGTGCTCAGATGCCAGGGAGGGAACAAGTTAAAAGCCTAGATCCAGATCTGGGTGCTCTGGTTCTTGGGGTCACGGATGCACAACCCAGGAATCAACTCCCTGCCGCCCCACTCTCACCACTACAACCCACTCCCGTCCCAGAGCTGGGGAGAGAACCCCAGGGCCCTAGCTCCCAGCCCCCCACTTGAATCACTAAATAGCAACACTTCTGTGGAAACCCGGCACCACCATGCTCCAGTCCTGTCCCTGCCTTAATGAAAGGGCTGAGAAATAGGCCAGGCGAGGGCCTGAAATGCACCAGCGAAGCAGGACAACATCCTACAGACATGACTGATTCACTGCCGGAGGGAAGGTGACCAAGATTACGGAGATTCCCCTGGTCCCACAGGATAGGGCAGGGCAGCCCTGAAAGGGTTCCGGGGACCAGCTATTTGCTGGCTAACTACAGCCGCCCACACCCCCTTCGCCCTCTCGTCCCCACACCCCATCTCCCGTGGAGCCCCACAGAGGGGGGCTGAATTCACATCTGCTTCCCCCAGCCACGCGCAGGAACCGCGGCTCAAGTCTGTCTGACCGACTTTCACTTTGTCTCCTACTCTCTCCGGATTATTTATAGAAACAGGCTGGCTCACCAGCCACTGTCTCCCGCCATCAAGCCCAGCACCGGGGGGTGGGGGGGGATCCTTGCATGGACACGGGAGAGATAAGACAATTTCCTGCACTATCCAGGCCATACCTTACAGAACTAAGTTTAAGGAGCTTAGGAGTTCATTGCATTACAAAGGCAGGCGGTTATGTATTATTGTGGGACTGTATGCGACGTCTACAACGGAAACCCAGGGAAGGGTTATGGGCTTTGAGGGACCATCTGAAACTATGGGGCCTTTTAAAGTTAAGTACGTTTCCCAGGAAATCTCTAGGGGGAGGGGTATGCAAATGTAACGCCTCTGGTTATGCAAAACCTCAGCCGCTGGAAGCTGCTCCCCAAGGAGAAACCCACTGCCTGTGAGTTACCAGGCTGGAAGCGGGGTGATCTCTGGAAAGCTTATTAGCAGGCGTGTTGGTTCTTTGCTGGGTTTTAAGAGGGTTTCCCTGCAATGCTTTTACCTTCAGAATCCGTGTGCTTGCTAACAGCTGTGTGGTACCTTATACCTGTGGGAGACTTGGCTGTTTGTAGCCTCTGAGGAAGGAGGGCAAAGCAGGCCGGCTGAGGGGGTCTGACTTGCTGGGGAACTCACAGTGTAGGCAGGGAACTGTGCAGCCTGGAAATCCCCCGGGCAGGGAGGAGAGAGACGCAGGTCTCCGCCCAGGAGAGGTGATGACTGGGAGCCAGAAGCCTAAAGTGGTTTCTCTGGCTGGGCCATGAGGGGCAAATACAGGGGCAGTTGCCCTGACCTGCGACACCCCTCCCCCACTGTTCTTCCCTAGCAGCATCCACACCAGATCAATGCCTTGGGAGGGGAGATCAGCCATTCTGCCTTCTTCTGGAGGTCAAGGAAGACTTGTGAGGCTCTGCTAATCAGTTACATGAACTGGGGGCAGCCCCAGACAGTGATGGAGGAATCTTCTCTGCACCACCAGCCTCTAATTCACTTGGTCCCTTTTTGGGCCTCTCATATCTTAGAGTCTCCTTCTTTCTCTTCAAGGCCCTGGGCCCAGGACCCCTAGAGCCAAAAGCTCTGGGATGGGGATTGTGGCTGACAGCCCCACTCCTCCAGTCCCATGGCACTTTCTACCACCCAAGTGAAGCTCGTCTGTGAGAGAGACAGAACTGCTTTGGGGGCCCGTCCAAGACGGTGGAACTGCCTGCCACAGGATCTAAGGATCATCTTGAACTTTCCCATCTCCTGCTCCTAGTGCTATGTGCCCTCCTCTGACCAGCCTTCTCCACTATAAACACAGCCCAGCACAGGAATATAAAAACACACCGTGACCTGCCACCACAGGGTACGAGTGACGGAAGTCGTCCATATCCTATGGGGCAGAACAGGGCCCGGGGCGGGGGCCACCCAGGATCTGAGCCCTCTGGGATTCCATAGACGGGCGTGGGCAGGCCAGGGGAGCCAATGGGGGGTGGGGTAAGGGCTTGGCCCCATGAGGGCTGGAGGGCCGAGGCCAGGGGATCTGCCCCTGCACAGGGCTGGGAGGACGACAGATTTAAAGCACAGGAAAATCAGAGTGATACGAGGGGGAAAGCAGACATCCCTTGGAAGCCACACAAATCTCATGGGCTGCAGTTCGGGGCAGGGGCAGCATGTGGCGTCAAAAAATCCTTTCCCCTCCCTCCAGACGGTGTATTTGTGTTTGTCCTACTGATGGACGGGCCATTGTTGTCAGAGAGACGGCAGCAGCAATCTCACGTGTTGCGGGTTTGCCAGAGGGCGATCGCTGCTTTCTGCCTCAGGAAGATCCGTGCCAGGCTGGCATTCTTCCCCTGCCTTTCAACCAAACTCCCTCCAAGAACCGAGCGTTTCACCCAAGCCGGCCGATTTCTCTCACTAGCATCCACCTACCCCTCATGTTTTATTTAACCAGATCTTTCGCGTCATAGAGGGAGGCAGGTGCAATGGTTAGAGCACTAGCCTGGGACTTGGGAGATCCTGGCTCAATTCCCTGCTCTGCCCCAGACTAACCTTGGGCAAGTCACTTAGTCTGTGCTTCAGTTTCTCCATGCTACAAAGGGGGATGATAGCACTTCCTTGCCTCACCGGGAGAGTTGGAGGATAAATATATTACCAGTTGTGAGGTGCTCGGATACTATAATAACCGGAGCCAGATAAGGACGTTAGACAGAAAGATAACGCACTTCCTTATTGTCCAGACATTTTTATCCCCTCATTTCTTCTTCGACAGCATTAAAGAAAAAGCAGCTCAGCAGCTCTTAGTCATTTTAAGATCATTAATTTTATCTCCCTGTCCATCAACGAGACTTAATGCACCTCTGCTACGTACCTATTTTACTCCTGAGGTCTGCAAAAGCCCCGTTTTCCCTTAACCCTTTTTGTGATTTTCTGCTCCGGCTGCCTCTCCAGAGATCTCCTCAACCTTTCCTCATCACTCAAGAGTCAGAGTTGAACCCTGGTGTGATTCCATTCTGCCTCCCTGAAATACCCACCACAATTCAACTGGGGTTCCTTCATCTTCACTTCCTGTCCTAAATTCCTAGGCCCACTCCCTCCCATCCCCTGTTACACTGTAGCTGCTCCAGGGGACCCAGGTCAGCAGCTCACAGCGATGAAGCGAGTGGGTGCAGGGGGAAGGTGCAGTGCAGGCAAAGGGGAGGGGTCGCCGGTTTGATCCCTCCTGGGACTCACTCAGGCATGTCCCGAGAGGTCAGAGGCCCTGGTGGCTCAGTTTGCCCAATGCCAGCAACCGCCTCAAGGCTCACACAGACCCTGATTCATCCCAGCAGAGCCAGAGTAGGGTGGGCAACCGTTTACATACTAATCCCGCACCACACCCAGGGGGCAGATTGTCCAATTGCCACCCCAGGCAGAGCGACTCCCAGCTCAGCCGCACCCTCAGGCAGCCAAAGGGGAGGAGACAAGCACCCACTGCCCTTGCACTGTTGCTCAATGCAAGCATCTTTGATCTATGCCCAATATGGCCCAGTTTGCCCAGCTGAAAGCAACTGCTCCAAGATGGGGAGAGCTTGGATACATGCTCAGGGCTGGTCTTCACTGCACGGTTAACTCAGGTGCAGCCTGTAACTCGAGTCGCCTCCAATCCACCCACAAGTCGGCTGGCCCGAGAGAGGCTATGGGCTACAGAGCGAGTTAGCCCAACTCATCAGCTGCTAAGACAACTGCTCTGTAGCGTAGACACAGGCCAACCTCCCTCCAGTGCCACTAGTCCACCAACGGCGTCCCACGATTCCCCCTTCCCCTCCAGGTGGCCAGAGGGGACAGACGAGTTCTCCCTCAAGTCACTGGGAAAATCCATCCAGCGGCTCAGTTTACTGCAGCTCTAAGAGCCACGGGAGGTGCTCCCAGGAGTCCTCGCGACGCACATGAGCGGGGATGCAGAAGCTCGTGTGTTCGACTGCAGCGGGGCCGCTCGCACTCGAGCTTTGCCAAATGAACACTGTCGCAGAGACAGTCCCTCGACGGGTCTGAGCCCGAGCACCCTCCCCATCCCGCCAACACACAGCCGAGCAGTGAGCCCAGCGGGTTTTCCATTACATACAGATGCCCCATCGAGAGCTGCGGAAGGTCCCCATTTAACCCCAGAACAGGGACGATGCAAGCAGCGCAGACCTCCCCACACCCCAGCCTCCTCCAACATGCATCAAACCCTGTAAGGATTGCAGACCAGCTCCCCTCGAGGGCCCCAAGGCCTCCCCACATGTACCCAGAACACACTTCACTAGGAAAGAAGCTTCCACCACACACCCTGCTCAATCCTTAACAAAAGGCTCGGATGATCCTAGAAATTAGAGTCACTTTGTCCCAGTTCTTTCCCCGCATCTGAGCTCCTTGCAAGAGGGGGTGGGGGGAAGAAGGTGATCTGGTGCAAACCAGTTTTGTTTAACTGCAGCAACCATTCCCCCTTTGCTTACGTGCGCTACTTCGTGGTACACCCGAGCAAGATAGGGTAAAAGCATCCTGGGCGCAACCAGGCAGCCATTCCGGAAGTGCCAAAGGCGATCAGGATGTAAAATGCACCCAGCAACACTCCAAGAACGTTTTTTAGCTTTGGTGTTATCTCCTGGGTCTTGGCAAGATTTATAAGGGAAGCTAGTGGAGGTTGCTGCATTAAAACATAATTATATGCAGCCTGAGGGGTAGAAAGGGCCGCAGTTTTGTCTGTTGAATTAGCCAAAGTATTTCCACATATAACTTTATTATGCGGGGTTTGGTGAGCTGTACATTTAACAACAGTGATAGCTTTGGGCAATAAAAGGGCATTCAAAAGAGCAGATACATACAAACTGTTCTTAATAGGGGAACCGATGGATGTAAGGAAACCCCTGTACTTTTAAAGTAAACGATAATTATGTACCACCCCAAAAGCATAGCGAGAATTTGTATAAATAGTAACAGCTTGATTTTGAGCTAAAATACAGGCTTGAGTTAAGACTATAAGTTCAGCAACCTGGGCTGAAAACACAGAAGGGAGCCTGGAGCCTCAGACCCCAAGATGTCCCGCACGGAGCTGTGCCTGGCACCAGCCCTCAGGCCAGGGGCCATTGATTGAAGCTGGTAGCCAGATCACAAACTAGATCCTCCGCTGGCATCAGGCTTTCATCTCTGTTGACTCTAATGGAGTGGTGCCGATTGACAGCAGGTGATGCCAATGGGAATCTGGGCCCGGGCTATCTGAGAGCCAGGTCTGACTGCCGGGTAGCTCCAGATCTGCAAATCCAACCCAACAGCCATGGGGCTGCACACTCAGGGTGAACAGCTCAGTGGCGTTTTCAGCTGGCGCTCCAGCCATCCAGAGAGGCAAAGCAGCTGACGCTGGTCTGCCAGCTGTGCTGCAAAATCCTGCCACCAGGGGAGCGAGGAAGCAGCAAGGGCCCTGCAAGGGCTTTCAGGCTTTTGCTGCCGCAGTCCTGGGCCCTGGCAGCTGTCTGGGGCTTGGGCCCTGTGGTCCTGTGTCTCACCAGAAGGGTGCTCTCCCCCGCCCCCCGCGCTTAGGAGTTCAGGCTCCCTGGCTCATTTGAGCCTGTGTGTGACTAACCAGGCCGCAGCCAAGGGAGCTAATGTGAGTTGCTTCATCAGAGGCTAGGGTGGCCCATCTTCTGGGAGCCAGAATGAACTGCAGCAAGGGGGCCCCTGAGGCAGCAGAATGGGGGGCAGCGGATAAGAGTTCAATTGCTACCAGTAAGGTCCCCTAGGGGAGAAAGGCTTCTGTGTCCCATTCCCGCCCCCCGCCAGACGGGCGCCCCCTAGAGGAGAAATGCTCCGTGCTCTATTCCCCACCCCTCTGAGCCAGCCTTGCTTAGCTGCGCTCCCCCTGGATGGACCCAGGATTACTTTGCCCGGACCCTGAGCCCCGGGTTGTCGGGGGGGGGGGGGGGGATGGAAGCACCCCATGACCTCCCCCATCCCCTAAAGAGGTGACCAAGCCTCCATCACTGCCGCTCTGCAGCGCCACCAAAGCCAGCAGCAAGCGGGGACATGGGCCCAGCTTCCCCGTGCAGGAAGTGGGGTGATGGGGACTAGCTCAGCCCCTCGGCAGGGCTGGCTGTTTGCTTGGGGAGGGCTGGAGGGGAGCTAGAAAGCACAGAAAGCACAGAATGGGGGAGCACAGAATGACCACAGAGCTGGTTGGGCTAGAATTTCCCAGACCAACATTTTGAATTTTTTTCTGAACCTGAATCAGGACAAAAAGCTAAAAATTGCAAAATTTTTCACAAACTGAAAAGCTGAAAATAACTTTGATAACTTTGAAACGTTTCACTTCGGTTAGGACCTTTTAAATTAAAAAAAAATAATATACAACAACATAAGTTTAGAAACAAAAAGCCACTTGGGCTGAAAGATCAAAATGGGACGTTTTGCCATTTTCAAAACTTTTTTTGTCATGGGTATTTTTTGGGGGGGTGGGCGGTGGGTGTTGAGCCCAACATGGCCGCGTGGGAAGTTTCCATTTTCATGAATCAGTATTTTCTGACAGAAAAAACATGCTGGTGAAATCTTGCCAACCAGCTGGAGATAAAACCCAGCAGCTGATCAGCCATGCCCTTACTCCACCGTGACCAGGAGAATGGCCAAGGGACTTTGGCTGTCTTCAGATCACTGAGCCCCTAGTGGCAAATCTTGGCACCGAGTTCAAAGCAGCGTTTTGCATGAGAAAGTAAAGAAGGGACTTCACTCACCAGCGAGATGCCCAGGCTCCACACATCCGCTCAGATATCGTAGTCTGGTTTGGTGGGATCAGGAGGGTCTATCCTTTCAGGCTGGAAAAGAAAAGTCAGTACACACTCAGTCCAATGGCGCTCACCTGGAGGCTAGGATCTTACATTATAGCACATGCCTATTACAGACTGAGATTATGAAATCATGCCACTCTCTATTGATATGCAGCCAGCTCTGGGGTGGAGCGAGGCAGCTGCATAACAGCCACACAGCAATGCTGCAATGTAGCCCGGGAAGTGAATCTATCTACAGATTTCTAATGTGCAAATCAATGAAGTCAATAGGACTCATTTAACCAGTTTAAAGTTTAGGCTAATGGGGGGAATTACCTGGCTGAAATTAGGCCATGCACACTGGGGCAAGCAGAGGGGGCCAGATCCCCAGCTGGTATAAATGGGCCATAGAGTCATTAAAGGCAGATCCATGGCTCGCCTAAATCAGCACAGATCCCCTGAAATCACCAAAGCTGTATCCATTCACACCAGCTGAGGATCCTTTAGATCTTGGCTCACTTATGTCATCTCAAGCAGGACAGCACCCCCTAGAGCCACCCTGGAGAGCTGCTTCAGCTGGCCATTCTTCAGAGGTCTCCCATCCCAATACCGACCAAGCCTCACCCTACACAGCAGGCAAGATTAAAGGGGATCCCATCCCAAGGTACCACCCATCCCTGGGGCTCAGGCACCCACAGCTGCCAATTAGCGCACAGACAGCCTGAGGCCCAGCAGCACCCTCTCCAAGCCTGAGGGGGTTATGTCAGAGCACGGCCCAGCCCTCACCGCCATGTACGCCGTGCAGCCCGCATTCCGGGTCTTGGCCTTCGAGTCCACCAGCCTCCCGCTGATCCCGAAGTCACACAGCTTGATCTGCCCCCTCTCGTCTAGCAGAATGTTGGAGGGTTTGACGTCTCGGTGGATGATGCCATGCTTCTCCTTCAGGTAGTAGAGCGCCTTGACAATCTGAAAGGACACGGCCACCCCATGCTGATCGAGATGGCGTCTCCCAGAGTCAGCCCACCTCACCCACCTGCCCCCCAGGCTCACCACAGGAGGATCAGCAAAAGGAGGGGCCAGCTAGAAAAGCCAAAGAGATCCCAGGCTCGATATGCAGCAGGGAGGGCTCAGCCCCTTTGTACACAGCTCTGCAGAGAGCACACCTGGCACCGAGAGCTCAGTTCTAGGCCCATCAATCCCAGAATTCCTGTCCTGGAGGAGGAAGGAGCCAGCTGATGAGATTGAATTGCAGGACCAAGGCCCCAGGCGTGCACGGGGTGCTGTGCAGAGATCAGTGGGAACAAGCCCCTGAGGCGAGAGATCTCGCCCTCCGGGAGCTCCTTTCCCAGCACAGACCCTGTCTGCGCAAAGCCAACCCGGCGGTGCATCGGGTCCCTCCCAGTTGCTCACGTGGGAGAAAGGTTTGGCAGGTGCCCATCACGCTGCATCCAGCCCCACTTGCCCTTCCCCCACCTCGCTCCACCAGAACTCACCGCCACCGTCATCTTCCCCAGGATCCTCTCGGGGATGGGCCCCTGGATGCGTTTCTTGAGTTTCTCCGCACATGTGCCCATCAGCTCCATGGCAATGAAGACGTCTGTCTGTGTGGGAGGGAAACCAAGGCCAGGTTACCAGGGGGCGCGACGTGCGGAAAGGAGGTGGCGGCTTTGGGTAACGTCGCACCGCACATGGGGGCGGCAGCGGAAATCGAACCCGGGACCTCTCCACAAGCACAAGCCTCAGCTGCCTGAACTGGACGACCCAGCTCTGACAGCTCAAGGCTGTAGCCAGGGCGCGCAGCCACAAGGGGGAGATGGAGAGCTGCAGCGTGAGCGTAGGGGGCTCTTACATTGGTGATGAAGGTCCCGAAGCACTGGACAATGTAGGGGCAGTCGTGGCTTTTCAGCACCACATCCAGGTCCATCAGGATCCTCTTGTTCTCCTCCTTGTTACCTGAGCGGCGCATTTGCTGTGGGGACCAGACAACAGGTGGGGATTACAGAGCGGCTCTATGGGCTGAGAGCCGACTGCAGGGGTGAACAGTGACATCTGCTCTGCCCTGCCACGCAGAGGACCGTAGAACCCTTTGTTAATTAACACGGATGATTTCCCACCCACGTAGGGCAACGTTATCTCCAGTTCGGAGGTGGAGAAACTGGGGCACAGACATGGGGCATGACTTGCTCAGTCACACGGAGGCAGTGGAGTCCTGGCTTCAAGGCCCCCCTCTTCCAACCTCTAGACACCACTCCCCAATGAGAGGCAAGAACAGAACCCAGAAGGCCAGCCCTGGCCCCCCAAGCTCTAACTACCAGACCCCACCCCTCTCCCAGAGTTGGAAATAGGACCCAGGAGTCCTGACGTGTAGCACCGCCCTGCTCTGACCACTAGACACCACTCCCCTTTCAAAGCTGGGAATAGAGCCCAGGAGTCCTGACCCTCAGTTCTCTGCTCTCCCCATTCAACAACACCCCCTCCCTTCCTGATGGAACTATTCACCCCTTGCTCGGTCTGTTCTTAAGGCCCTGCCCCCGATGCTCACCTTCACGGCTACGATGTGTCCTGTTTTCTTGAACCGCATCTTCCACACCTGACCGCACGTCCCACTGCCGATCTCGCCTAGGTTCTCCAGGTCATTGATCTCTGCTTGGTACCGCTGCACCGAGACACATACACACAGGGTTACAAAGCCATCTGAACCTTTTTTTTTTTTAAACTGTATTTTACCCTCAGACACCACATCAGGGTATTCTCTAGGCAGCATGGTCCAGCCAGGCAGTGTGGTGCAGTGGACAGCAGATGGACTGGCACTTGGGAGACCTAGGTTCTATTCCTGGCTCTGCCACTGACCTACTGGGTAATCTTGGGCCTGTCACTTACCCTCTACATGCTTCTGTTTCACCTCCCACCGTTGGCTGTTTAGATGATAAACTCTTCAGGGCAGTGACTGTCCCTCACTATGTGTATGAACAGAAACCAACACAATGAGGCCCCTTTTTGGATGAGGGCATGTAGGTACCACTGGAATATAAAGAATACCTTAAAAATTGTCGTCTGGTAAATAAGCTCATTTCTTTCTTTGTCACTAATGCTACCGGAGCTTATAACAAGTGAGATGATTTTTAAAGTCCAATTTACTTGTCACTATTTATGCTGATTGTTTTCATATTTAACTCAACCTGAGCAATGAAAAGGCAACTACAGCCTGTGTCACTCACAGATTCTCAGCCTTGGGTTGCAGACACTCCATGTTTAGACATGAGAGTCCCCACTGCAATTTTAAGCCAAACACTGTGCTGTTTTTATAAAACTGAATTAGAAACCAAATCAGTTTTCTTTATTCCTTCAGACTCTCCCTCGTTACTGTGCCAGCTCAATCCACTAGCATGGCTGTCGTCCAGAACCAATCTGGACAATTGTTCTGGATACTAACTAACCCTTCAGTGGACAGATCAGCATTCTAGCAGGGTTCTAGAATTCCCAGGATATGAAGCCTTCTTGAACTGCGGATCAATAATGGCAAATCAACAGTGCCCAGACATGGATGCACCCACTGCCTGTGTTAAGTGGGCTTCCTGAGAGCCCTTTAGACATTTCCATGAAAACCCCCTTTGCTGAGCTTCTCAAATAAGCACAACTGTGATTCCCTATCTCAGCATTTCCAGTTCCCTCACATAACAAGCCAAGAGAGCTGAGACGAGCACCAACTGGCCAGCACCAGGGCCTGAGCTTAGCAGCCTGCCCACCCTCGCAGTTGGTGGGTTGTTTCTTTTGGGGCAACCGAATGGTGAGAGCAAGGAGGAAGTGAGCAGCTAAGACAAGCACAGATTTCACTAAAGGATTTGGTCCTTTCTCCAAGCAGGATAAAAGCCCCAATAGGGTGCTTCTCATCTATACTCATTGGGACCCAAATGCAAGACTGCTTCCTACAGTACATTCTCCAAGACTCTGTCCAACCTAGTGTAAATGTCAAGGGGACGTCTACCATGTTTCCTTGGTGAGATCGCTGCACAGGCTAGTACACTGGTTCTCAACCAGGGTTTCGTGTACCCCTGGAGGTACGCAGAGGTCTTCCAGGGGGTACATCAGCTCATCTAGATATCTGCCTAGGTTTACAACAGGCTACATAAAAAGCACTAGCAAAGTCAGTACAAACTAAAATTTCATACAATGACTTGTTTATACTGCACTATGACAGGTTTCAGAGTAGCAGCCGTGTTAGTCTGTATCCGCAAAAAGAACAGGAGTACTTGTGGCACCTTAGAGACTAACAAATTTATTAGAGCATAAGCTTTCGTGGGCTACAACCCACTTCTTCGGATGCATATAGAGTGAAACATATATTGAGGAGATATATATACACACATACAGAGAGCATGAACAGGTGGGAGTTGTCTTACTTAATTGGCCTCTCAGAGTTGGTAAGAGAAAAAAAACTTTTGAAGTGATAATCAAGATGGCTCAGTACAGACAGTTTGATAAGAAGCAAGTGTGAAAATACTTACAAGGGGAGATAGATTCAATGTTTGTAATGGCTCAGCCATTCCCAATCTTTATTTAATCCTGAGTTGATTGTATCTAGTTTGCATATCAATTCCAGCTCAGCAGTCTCTCGTTGGAGTCTGTTTTTGAAGTTTTTCTGTTTTAAGATAGCCACCCGCAGGTCTGTCATAGAATGGCCAGACAGGTTAAAGTGTTCTCCCACTGGTTTTTGAGTATTATGATTCCTGATGTCAGATTTGTGTCCATTAATTCTTTTGCGTAGAGACTGTCCGGTTTGGCCAATGTACATGGCAGAGGGGCATTGCTGGCACATGATGGCATATATCACATTGGTAGATGTGCAGGTGAACGAGCCCCTGATGGTATGGCTGATGTGATTAGGCCCTATGATGATGTCACTTGAATAGATATGTGGACAGAGTTGGCATCGGGCTTTGTTACAAGGATAGGTTCCTGGGTCAGTGTTTTTGTTCAGTGATGTGTGGTTGCTGGTGAGTATTTGCTTTAGGTTGGGGGGTTGTCTGTAAGCGAGGACAGGTCTGTCTCCCAAGATCTGTGAGAGTAAAGGATCATCTTTCAGGATAGGTTGTAGATCTCTGATGATGCGCTGGAGAGGTTTTAGTTGGGGGCTGAAGGTGACAGCTAGTGGTGTTCTGTTATTTTCTTTGTTGGGCCTGTCTTGTAGGAGGTGACTTCTGGGTACTCGTCTGGCTCTGTCAATCTGTTTTTTCACTTCAGCAGGTGGGTATTGTAGTTTTAAGAATGCTTGATAGAGATCTTGTAGGTGCTTGTCTCTATCTGAGGGATTGGAGCAAATGCGGTTATATCTTAGAGCTTGGCTGTAGACAAATCAGACTCCTGAAATGGGTACAATAGTCTGGAAGGGTTGAGAGCCATTGGGCTAGTAGATCTCACAGGCAGGAAGTCTTCCCTTAACATTCAGTCTATTCCTTCAAGTCATGTCCTGTTGAAGCATCCTAAATAATTCTTCTTCTTGGTACCTACACCCCTCAAGTCCTTATAGACTCACGAGCCCACCCCTTAACTGTGGTCTTGCAAAAAATGAGCAGTACTTTCTACTGAGTATTCTGACTTCTATAGATGTCAAAAGGCTTGACAAAAAGGATTATTTTCATCCTCATTTTACAGCTGGGGCAACTGAAGTATGGAGAAATGACTTGCCCAGCGTAACACAATAAACCAGGTTTAGAACCCAGGAGTCCTCAACTGTTGGAGCCTAGGCCTAAGCGTCTAGACATCAGTGCCCCCGTTAAATGAGATGATATCTAAGATGAACACCTATCACCTCACCACAGCATGGATCTTTTTATACAAGAGCTGAACTGGCCCTGGTTCAACTTGAGTTGGATGGAACCATTTTTGACCAAATGAACTTTCATCAAAGCTGAAACATTTTGCAGAGATGTATTGGTTTTGACAATCACCTGGAAGATTTTTTGGTCCAAGACTTACTTGAAAGACAGAGACCCTCACACTCTATAGCCGGATGGCTAGAGCACCGGCCTGGGAAACCCAGGTTCAAGTCCTCACTCTGCCTGATTTAGAATGATAGGGGATGAAGAACTGCACTGTATCAGGTAGAGCAGGAACTAGAACACGGGTCTCCCACATTCCAGCCCAGTGCCCTAACCACCAAGCTACATAGCATGAGACACCCACATGCTTCTCCCCCGCCCCTCCACCTATGTGGGCCCAAAAACCTCCCTGAACAGAAAACCGCAACTTTTGATCCAAAACCAGACATAGCAACAATTTCATGTTCACAAAAACGTTGGAAAGGCTTTGCTTGTGTTCCAACATGGAACGAAAATAAATTTCAAAAGATGCCACAACACGGAATCATCGTCCTCCTGACACTACAGCCATCTACACTCCAACCTATGCTGACTGCCGACAGCGAGCATGACGTTCCAAGGTAACAAGTGTCTTCAGTTGCCATGGAAGCAATGGGAATCCAGGATGCTCACCGCCTTTCTCTGTCTCACAGTCACTAAGAGAAAGCGTTAAAATCTCTCCCTCAAACACAGTCCATATTTAGTGCATACAGATCAGCCTTTGAAAAGTCTACTTGCCCTTGCCAAGTAGATAGTTGATTTTTCATCATCATCATGGTAAAGCTGAGCAAGTAGATTGGGTTACTAGACAGTAAATTCCTATGATGATTTTCTGAGGCTGGTATCGATCAGCTTAAAATTAATTTATTCGTCTTTTGGCTTAAAACAAAACTCACTCAGGATAGCACCCAGCCAATGGACAGTTTCAAGGTGGTAACTACACAACTAATTGGGGAGATGAGACACCAATTCTGTGCCGTGGAGGAAAAGAAGCGAAGCAGCTGCTAAGAGCCTGCTTGACGAGTAACTTTTGAAAACTCATCACCTTGCAATCACTCTCCAGAAATTATTGCCTGATAGGTAACTGGGCCAGCAGCAGAATCTAGTACTCCCAAGGCTTGTTGTGAGCATATAATTATATGATCATGTAACCATCATTTAATTACACAATCCTCTTTCTAATAATTTAAAAAGCTCTCATCACAATATCTGAGCTGCTCACACTCATTAAGCGACTTTACCCTCATAGAAGCCCTGTCAAGTTGGGTGGTATTAGTCACATATTACAGATGGGAGACTGAGGCACTGGGTAGATTAAGTGACTCAAGGTCTGTGCCTAAGGCAGTAATTGAACTCAGGTCTCCCAAGTCCTAGTCCACTGCCTTATTCGCTATTAGAACATGCTTCCTACCCTCATTCCTTCACACGAGGCTTCAGAGGTAAAACCACTGTTCTTCCTCTCTAGCTGACTAGCCTGAACCCAAGACAGAAAGGACACACCAACATTTCCACATCTAACTATCTCACACGATTATGCAACTGATTGACAATTGCCTTTTGGTAGCCACAAGTGTGCCACAAGTCAGTTTGCACACACACACACACACACACACACACACACACACACATTTGCCACATGCTGCATGCCTGGCTGAGGTGCCAGATGACAGGATAAGAGGAGACTGGCATTTCCACCCAAATCACTGCATGCTCAGAACATTAAAAATCAGACTCTATCCCACCCATAAAGATCATCTAACTTATTCCCACACCCACCAATTCAGAGTCTTGCACACATACCCTCACCTAAGGCCTCAGTAGATGACCACCCCAAAAGCACTTTCATCATTAATGTTGACAGGTCACATATGCTGAACCCCTCATCCTGTCTCCAAACAAATGGGATGCCACATACCAGGCAACCTGATCAACTCAACTCTCTCCTCACTCACCCTGCAGAGCCAATGGTCTCTCCCTTCTCCTCCTCGTATAGGCCTGGTGGTAAGGGGCAACCCCGATTCTTGTCATCTCTACCTGAACATCCCTCTCCCACATACACAGCAAGCAGCAACCCCTGCTGTACTGTACCCCATGCCTCTTGAGGAGGTCCTTATTCACCTCACCATTCCCTCTTCTCCCAGAATATGGAGAGACTCCCGATCATCCTTCCACCCCTCATCCCCCCCAACCCGATTGTGATTCCAGTCCCACCTATTCTCCTCCTTCCATTACAAACAAAACTGTCACAAAGAGTGGGGTCCCCTCTGCTGGTCCCACACCCTTCTCCCCTCCATCATGGCCCACTGTGCTGCCCAACTCCAAAAAACAACCTCTTCAGCCCGGATCCCTCCTTTTCCCTAGAACAGTCCCTTCCCCCCCACCCCAACTGCAGGCCCACCTCCCTCAGATTCCCATCCCCGACCCCACCCAGGGCCCTCCCTATCCCCCTTCTACAACCCCCCAACTCCTCCCCCCAGAGACTCACCTTGCCCCCTTTCCCCGCACAGATCACTGTGGCCAGTGGCTACTCTCTCACCCCCACCCCCCACCTGTCATCCCAAAGGCCTCTCACAGCCCTTACTCACAGGCCTCAATCCCCTCCCCCTCACTCCCTAAATCCCGCCCCTCCCTACCTAACCCCCTTTAGACCCCTCCCCTCCAGAGCCCCAGTCTCCAAGCGCCCCCTCCCACGGGGCCCGCTACCCCCACCCTTAGACCTCAGACTCCTCACCTCGCGCTCCCGTCATCCCGAGGTCCCTCCCCCTCCCAGAGCTCAGACCCCTCCCCTGCCAACCTCGCCCCCCTCAGGCCCCGCCCCGGGGCCCCGTCATTCCCCCAGGGCCCCTCCTCTCGCGGCCCCCCCTTACTGGGCCGGGCCCGGGCTGGGCTGATCTCCAGCTTCAGGTCGATCTTCCGCCGGGCCTCCCGGTTCTCCTGCTTCAGCTTCTGCTCCAGCGAGGACACCGCCATCTTTCCCCCGGAGCCAGCGCCGCCTCGCAGCCAGAATACACAAACACGCGCTGCGCAGGCGCGGCATGAGCCCGCCGAGCCGCCGTACCTCCTGGCGAGCCGCGCTGTGCAGGCGCGGGATTGAACCAGCTGCGCCGCCGTAATCCCGCCACACACCCACCACCTACGAGGGGCGTTTGTACGCATGCGTCCGCGCCCAGCTCTCCGACAGTGCCCCCTGCCCGTTGAGGCGAGGCCCTCGGACTGAAAAGGGACCGCATGCGCCGTGATGATCACGCAGCGTCACCTGCTGGCAAAGTTCTCGCACTGCAGGAGCCGCTAAAATGTAATACACATGCGCATAGCGTCCATGGCCCCCAACGGCTATAACCCTTCGAAGACTCCGCTGCGCATACTGGTGCCCTCTTGTGTGTGTTCGTGGGTATTTCAGCCTGCTCAGCCTGTCTCGGGCAACTCTTAATGCGCATGCGCTCCCAGCTAGCTGGTTGGAGACTCCAGGGCCTGGGTTTTAGGGAGACCCTCCACCTCTACCCACCCCCCAACGGGAATCCTGCCCCAGCATGGGGAACCTGCCTCTGCCCCAACACTCCCTAGTCTAGCAGTTGTGCCTCCTCCTAACACCCATCTGGTCTGGGAGTCCTGGGGACTCCCCGTCCGTCCCCAGGCTGCTGACTCCTGGGGAACCCCTGGGAAAATCCCCCCCCCATTCAGGGGCCACCCAGCTCCTCTGAGTCAGGGAGCTGGGCTCCAAATAAACCTCGTGTCCCGCCAGCAGAATGGCGAGAGAGAGCGACAGTGCACTCACAGCCTTGCACAGGGCCCCAAAGCCAGGGCCCGGCTGGAGCAGACCAGGCTCAGAGGGGCTGGGGCCTAGTAAACCTTGGGCTAGAGCAGGCTGAGCTGCACCAGACTGGGGATGTGCTCACCCCCGGGGGGCACTATGGTGCTTTCATCCGACAGAGAGACGGCCGTGATTGCAGAAGGGGGTGGATGGTGGAAGAAATGGATCCAAAACTCACAGCAGGATAGGAATGAGGCATCTGCTCTGAGCGGGACGGCCCACCCAGCTGCCTGATGCTTCCAGTGCACCCACGTGTGGGCCCGGCGGCATCTGATTGCGCGAGTTAAAAATGTGGCATCTCCGTCAAAGGAGCCACAGAAAGTTCTAGCTGGGGCTGGTTGTCCCATCAAGAGCCAGA
This sequence comes from Emys orbicularis, assembly GCF_028017835.1. Classification (NCBI taxonomy): domain Eukaryota; kingdom Metazoa; phylum Chordata; order Testudines; family Emydidae; genus Emys; species Emys orbicularis. The sequence goes on along the minus strand of NC_088701.1, from coordinate 6,793,745 downwards.
TTTTCAGAAGAACTCGGGGCCAGATTTCACTGCTCCCTCACCCAAAATGGATTTCCCCCCACCCCCCTTGTGGGGCTCACCCCCCCCCCCCCCGCATAGGGGCCAATTCTCCCCTGGAGCCTACTCAACCCCCAAAACTGGGGGCCCAGATTCTCCCTGCCCCAGTCCGTCCCCACCCCGCTCAGTGCCCAGCAGCTCCCATCGTGGCACGTGACAGCCAGCTTTTCAAATGAGCTCAAAACACCCGGTGCTTGAAAATCTGACCTTGCATCCGCAAGCCCCTGATCCTGCACTGAGTTTTGTGGGACTGGATCCTGGTGCAGGATTCAGGCCTGGGCTGCTCGCCTCACTCGGAGGAGAGCTCCAAAAATGCACTAAAACAGGGGTTCTCACAACCAATTTTTGGGTGGCCTCAGAGTGCGCCCACTAACTCTTGCTGGTGGCTGCACTTACACTTTTTCCTAAAATTATTTATTTTCCCCAAAGTTAATTAAGTAATATGCACATATATACATCCAAATCATTGTCATTTATTTATGTAAGGTTTTGGGGTTTTTTGCAGACTCAATAATAAAAACATGCACAGTTATCTCTACTCTTTACTGGACCTAACAGACTAGAAACACAAATAAGGTGCTTTGCACGTTCTTGTCTTTTTTATTATTGTTTCTTGTGCTTGTTTTGGTAAAAGTGATTGTATAACAATTCTGAAGTAAATTTAAAAATGCTTTTACATAATAGAATTCCAAATAATAATTAAAAACATATCTGGATGGCTTGGGGTCTGGGGAGGAGAAGAGAGGGGAAGGGAGGCATGGCCGCGACTGGCCCAGGGCTCCTCCGGGCAGGTGGCGGGGATCGGGGCAGGGCTTTGGCCAGTCCAGAGCTCCCAACAAGGGGGCGGGGGCACTCTGGGCTTCGGCCAGCCCGGGGCTCCTCCAGGCAGGTGGGGGGCGGGGGGGTCTCAGGGCTTTGGCCATCCCGGGGCTCCTCCGGCCTCTCGCCTCCTCACTCCACCCCCGCTTGCCTCTTGCCTCCTTACCTCACCCCCGCTCACCTCCTCACCCCACCCCCGCTCGCTTCTCGCCTCCGCACCCCACCCCTGCTCACCTCCCGCTTCCTCACTCCACTGCCGCTCGCCTCCTGCTACCTCACTCAATCCCCTCTCGCCGATCGCCTCCTCACCCCACCCCCGCTCGCCTCCCACCTCGTCTCTCGCCTTCTCACACACAACCCCGGTGCTTCCCGCCACCTCACTTCACCTCCGGTCGCCTCCCGCCTCCTCACACACACCCCCAGCTGGCCTCCTGCCTCCATACTCCACCCCCACTCGCCTCCCACCACCTCACTCCACCCCCGCTCGCCTCCCACCTCCTCACCCCACCCCCGCTCACCTCCCACCTCGTCTCTCGCCTTCTCACACACAACCCCGCTTGCTTCCCGCCACCTCACTTCACCTCCGGTCGCTTCCCGCCTCCTCACACACACCCCCAGCTGGCCTCCTGCCTCCATACTCCACCCCCACTCGCCTCCCACCACCTCACTCCACCCCCGCTCACCTCCCACCTCCTCACCCCACCCCCGCTCACCTCCCACCTCGTCTCTCGCCTTCTCACACACAACCCCGCTTGCTTCCCGCCACCTCACTTCACCTCCGGTCGCTTCCCGCCTCCTCACACACACCCCCAGCTGGCCTCCTGCCTCCATACTCCACCCCCACTCGCCTCCCACCACCTCACTCCACCCCCGCTCACCTCCCACCTCCTCACCCCACCCCCGCTCACCTCCCACCTCGTCTCTCGCCTTCTCACACACAACCCCGCTTGCTTCCCGCCACCTCACTTCACCTCCGGTCGCTTCCCGCCTCCTCACACACACCCCCAGCTGGCCTCCTGCCTCCATACTCCACCCCCACTCGCCTCCCACCACCTCACTCCACCCCCGCTCACCTCCCACCACCTCACTCCACCCCCGCTCACCTCCCGCCTCCTCACTCCAACCCCGCTCGCCTCCTCACTCCACCCCCTCTTGCCTCCTTACCTCACCCCCGCTCGCCTCCTCACCCCACCCCGCTCGCTTCTCGCCTCCGCACCCCACCCCTGCTCACCTCCCGCTTCCTCACTCCACTGCCGCTCGCCTCCTGCTACCTCACTCAATCCCCTCTCGCCGATCGCCTCCTCACCCCACCCCCGCTCGCCTCCCACCTCCTCACCCCACCCCTGCTCACCTCCCACCTCGTCTCTCGCCTTCTCACACACAACCCCGCTTGCTTCCCGCCACCTCACTTCACCTCCGGTCGCCTCCCGCCTCCTCACACACACCCCCAGCTGGCCTCCTGCCTCCATACTCCACCCCCACTCGCCTCCCACCACCTCACTCCACCCCCGCTCACCTCCCGCCTCCTCACTCCAACCCCGCTCGCTTCCCGCCATCTCACTCCACCCCCACTCGCCTCCTCACTCCACTCCTGCTGGCCTCCCGCTTCCTCACCCCACCCCCGCTCGCCTCCCGCCACCTCACACCACCCCCGCTCACCTCCTCACTCCACCCCCGGTTGCCTCCCACCTCACACCACCGCCGCTCACCTCCCACTTACTCACTCCACCCCTGGTCGCCTCCCCCCACCTCACTCCACTCCCACTCACTGCTCGCCTCCCACCACCTCACTCCACCCCCGCTCGCCTCCCGCCACCTCACTCCATCCCCCGCTCGTCTTCTGCCACATTTCTCCACCCCCTGCTCACCTCCTCACTCCACCCCCGCCCGCCGCTCACCTCCTCACCCTGCTTTCCCCCCCCCCCGCCACCTCTCTCCACTCCCGCTTGCCTTCTCACCCTACCCCCGCTCGCCTCCTGCCTCCTCACTTCCCCGCTGGCAGCCAGACCCCCACCCGCTCTCCTCACCCTGCTGCTGGCTGGCCGCTCACCTCCTTACTCCTCCACCAGGGCTCCCCCGCCACTCGCCTCTTCACACACCCCCGCCCGCTGCCGTCTTCTCACCCCCTCCTTGCCGCCTCACCTGCTCCTTAAGCATTGTGTGTCCCACCTGTGTCTCCAGAGAGGCAGCACACGCAGGAGCAACAGGACGGAAGGGGAGGGACTGATGCTGCACAGGAAACTGTCGTGGCCCCAGGGAAACCCCCTGGTGGCCGCATGCGGTCACGGTGGCTGCATTGGAGAAACTGTGCACTAAAACATGACTCGTTTTATTTTTAGGTTGGCTTAGAGATTCCCTCACTTGTCTTCATCCCCCTCCCCCTTGCACTTTAAACGTGTGCCTTGTGAGGCTCTAAGCTCTTGCTGCTCCCTAATGAGCCAGTGGAACTCACTGCCACAAGAACTCACTAAAGCCAAGAACAAAGCAGGTTTGGGTGTCTCCACGGGTAACAGAAACATCCAGAGTTAGAATAGCAAATTTTACAACACAGTGGAGTTTAGGGACAGATTTGCTGCTACAGGGCCTGGACTGTTGGGGGCTAGGAGGAATCTTTCCCCGGGATCAGGTTACTCCATTGCTGTCTACTGGGGGGGCTCCTTCCACCTTCTTCTGAAGCTGCTGCTGTCGGCCACTGTAGGAGTCGGGGCTAGATGGGCCCCCTGCTGCAATCCAGTCTGGCTATTCCTGTGTTTCATGTGAGGATTTCGAGGGGCTGATGTCCACACTGATTAATGGAGCCCCCTCTGGCCCAGTGTCCCATGGTGTAAGAGGAGGAAAGGAGCTTATCTGTGCTGACTTGAGTCATATCCTCATTGCTGCCTCATATCCAGGGGGGAAGCACTGGGTATTTTGGGGAAGGTGTCATTCCTCCTCTAGGCCACAGGGTGGCCCTGTAGCCTCTCCACAGCAGATCTCCTGGCTTTGCAGGTGTAACAGGCTATGGATCCTCAGGACAGCTGATCTTCCAGCCGCTGTGGCTTCCCTGTCCCTCCTCCTAAGCCCCATTGTCCAGGGAGGCACCATGGAGCTGGGCTGTGCAGGGAGTGCCCATCCCCCCAGCCTGGGCTGCCCCCCTTCAGTTGCCACCCCAGATTCAGCTGCACCTAAGCCCCTTTGTGAGCAAGGAGCATGGGCCAGGGTTACCCTACTTGGGTGGGAGCTAGATTTTGGTCTGTGGTTATGACACAGCAGATGCTGTACTTGATACAGATGCAGCCACCTGGACAAGGGGGCTCCATGACCGGCAAGTTCTCCGGAGACCCAGTGCCTGGGCTCGGTCGACTTGCTGCTGCTAACCAAGATCTCCTCCCTATGCCCTGGAGCTACAGACAAGCCACATAACAGGCTCCCCAGCTGTCCACATGCCAGGCAGGGACGTTTCTGGAGCAGCCGAAGGCCTCACAGGGATGGAGCAGAGATGGGCGTGGCGAGCATCTGCTTCACGTGAGATGGCAGGGTCTCGAAGAGGGCATTATCCACGCTCAGCCCGGTCTCCTTAAGCAGGGGGCAGCAGCCTAGCTCAAGCGGGAGTGACTCCAAGGGGTTCCCTGTCAGCTCCAGCCTGGAGAGTAGCATCAACCTCCTGATCTCAGCCGGCACAGTGGTCAAAGCGTTGTCCGCCAGCTGCAAAGAAGTTAGCTCCAGGCAGGCAAAGAGCTGGCTGGGCAGTGCCCTGATCCTGTTGCCAGTGATGGAGAGTTGCTGCAGCATCCCCAGCTGGCCAATCTCTGCAGGGAGGAGGCAAAGGAGGTTGTGGCTGAGGTCCAGATGCCTGAGTCTCTTCAGAGCAAACAAGGCCTGGGGCAGGGACTCCAGCTCGTTATGGGATAGCACCAGCTCCTCCAGGCTGCCTGCTGCCCCAATGGAAGCGGGCAGGGTGGCGATGCGGTTGTGCCACAGCTTCAGGCAGGTGAGCTGTGCCAGATGCTGGAAGCCAGCCCCCTTCTCAAGGCTGCGGATGCCATTGGAGCGCAGATCCAGCCTCCGCAGGCCAGTTAAGCGCCAGACTGTTGGTGGGATCCTCTTCAGCTGGCAGCAGAGCAGCTCCAGCTGCTGGAGGCTGCTCATCTTCTTCAGGATCCCCAGTGCCTCCAGCTTGGTCCCGTCGTTCTGGATACAGAGCTGGCGGAGGTGGGTGGACATAGAGCAAGGAAGCTTGGTCAGCTTGGTCTGGAGCAGCAAAATCTCCAGGCTCCGGAGCTCCCGGAGGGACTCCAGGACCAGCACATTGGAGCAGAGGTGGCTGGAGAGGTGCAGCCGGCGCAGGTTCTTCAAGGAGTAAAGCCAGGAGGGGATCTCGGTAACGTCAGTGAACTGGACGTGCAGCCCCCTGAGCCGTTCCTGCAGAAAGGACAAGGCCATGGGCTCCATCGTGGCTGGGCAGTGAGACAGCTGCAGCTCAGACAGTGCTCCCATCTGGGCCACCTTGGCGGAGAGCTTCACCTCCGCCATGCATTCCAGCCGCAGCACCTCCAAGTCCGCCATCTGATAGACAGCCTGGGGCAGGGCTGGAAGGGCACAGAGCCTCAGCTCCAGCCGGCCCCAGGCGTCCCTCCCCACCTGCCGCCGCAGCTCCTCATAGACCCCACGGTGCTCCTGTCTGATCTCCAGCAGCTGGCTCTCGCTGACGGTGGAGAGGAAGATGGCAATCCTCTTGGAGCAGAGCGGGTCATACTGGTCAGCCATGTGCAGCAGGAAGGCCAAGTCATTGTGGACATTGGGGATGGCCCTGAAGCTGCTCTCCTCGCTGGCCCGCCCGAAGGAGTACTCCCTGAGCGGCCTCCGGAGCAGCCAGTAGAGTGTGTAGACCCCCACCAGCCCACTGAGCAGCACCAGGGCCAGGTAGCTCAGCAGCAGCTTCTGCAGGATGTAGGCCAGGCTGTGGGTGCAGGAGAAGGTGGCGTGGCCAGCAAGGTCCCCCAGGCCTGGCCGGCACACGTGCCTGAAAGCAATGGTGCCAGCAGAACTGGTGGCATAGCCCAGCACGGCCAAGAGCTTTGCCACCTTGAACACTGTCTGCCCCACGTAGACCCAGTAGAGGAGGCTGGCGGCTTCAGTGTGCACCCGGAAGGTGCGGATCTTCTCGAAGAGCGTCTTGGCCTGCTCCCCGTCCTTCCGGTCCAGGATGGTGGCACTGGAGAAGGAGGATGCCTGCTCCGTCTGGGAGCCAGCCCTAGCCTGAGAGATCTGGGCAGAGCAGGGTTTCATCCGGCCAAGCTTGCCTTCCAAGGGCTGGCAGGCTGTCTCCGAGAGAGCCTTGGTTGTCCAGGGTGACTGGAAGCACTTCCGGAGGATGGAGAGGAACAGCTCGATCCTGGAGAAGGTCTTGGGGTATATGAATCAGAAGTTACAGACCATCAAGAGCAGCGCATGCAGGAGGGCCAGGTACGGGGAGTACTTGGAGTGCCATGGCAGCGCCTGGTGGTAGCAGACCTGGCCAATGTACAGGTACTGCTGGTAGTCAAGGTTGGTTGGGTGTCCGCTGTTGGCAGCAGGAAGTTCCCTCCTGGTGCCGACCGGAGTAGCGTCGTGTTCTGGGCCATCCAGAGGCCCTAAGGCAGGTCAGGTCTGGGAGCCAGGGACCCACTTGCAGCCATGCTGGTCCTGCCGACAGGCAGGCACACCACCTGATCCGTGGAGATTAGCAGGGTCCCCGCGATGATGGAGATGGCCAACATTGCCAGGACCAAGTAGTCTGTGAAGACGTCCCACCAGGGCTTCAGAGTACTGAACGGGGCCCGGCCATCACTCAGGGAGGCCACTTTCGTCAGGGAAAACATGGCTGGTGGGAGGGAAAGAATAAGGGTCAGTGGCTTAGAGGTGTTCTGAGCCTGGGTTGGTCCTTGGAAGATCCTGGCTCTGCCACAGACTCCCCCTGGGACCTTGGTCACATCACTTCATCTCCCTGTGCCTCAGTTTCTCCATCTGTAGAATGGGATAACGATCCTTCCTTTGCCTATTTAGTCTGTGAGCTCTTTGGAACAGGGACTGTCTCTGACTGTGTGTCTGTGCAGAGCCTGGCACAACGGGGCCATGATCTCAGCTGGGACAGGGACCGTCTCTGACTGTGTGTCTGTGCAGCGCCTGGCACAACGGGGCCATGATCTCAGCTGGGACAGGGACTGTCTCTGACTGTGTGTCTGTGCAGTGCCTGGCACAACGGGGCCATGATCTCAGCTGGGACAGGGACTGTCTCTGACTGTGTGTCTGTGCAGCGCCTGGCACAACGGGGCCATGATCTCAGCTGGGACAGGGACTGTCTCTGACTGTGTGTCTGTGCAGTGCCTGGCACAATGGAGCCTCTAAGTGCTGCCATAATACACCTAATAGAGAAATAGCTGATGGCATAGAAAGCCTTGAATGTGGAGGTTCAAAGTAGTGAAGAGACATGAGGGGTGTGTGCTGGGCTTTCCCCAGGGTCCCCTGCCTTTGTGCCACCCCCCAGATGGGGGCAGCCAGAGGCTGGACGACATGCTGCTTCCATGTTTGTTCAGTGATGAGGTTCCACCCTTCTCCTCTTGCCTCTGTCTTCTAGGAGACACTTCAGGGCCTGTCAGTCAAAGAAGCTGAGAACCAGAACTCAGCTGGGGCCCTGTGATGAAGTGGGAATTTTTTGCTGCGTGTGCCTCAGTTTCCCTCCATACTTTACATCACTAACCAGTGGGGAAAAGGGCCAGCACCAGAGCCCTGAGACGTGTGTCTCTCCTTGCTGTCTGGGGTGGACTGAATGGCTCATTGAAGGACTGGCTAGAAACCAACCCATATCAGTGGCAAATACAAAAAGACAGTGGGAACTCCAGCAGCCAGCATGTCCACAGCTAGCAAGCAGCGGGGAGTTCCCCACGTCTTCACTTGCCAGTCCAAGGCCCCAGCTCAAGAACAAAGGGAAAGGGGTCAGGTTGCGGGGCAAGTGCTGTAGCCAGGGCTCTCACCTGGGTCGGACAGAGAGAGAGCCTGAAATGGAGCCCACGGCCGCTTGGCTGGGTGGGGCGCTGGCTTGGCGAGGTGGCTATGTCTTAACCTTTGCTTCTCTGTGCTCACCTAAGGACTTCCCGTGCTGTGTTCCAGCTGAGTAATAGCCCCGACTGTTTGTAAAGGCTGCGTGGTGTCACTGCAAATCCTTCCCAGGGTGCCCTGGACCCTGAGGAGTGGGCAAGTCTCTGGCCTGGCGTATGTCCCAGTTGGACTCTCCGGGCAAAGCTCCTGGGGTGAAGCAGGAGGGCTGGAGCCCAGGGGCTCAGTCTCGGAGACGGGGAGGCCGTGTGGGCTAACCTAAAGGAAGAGTGGGACCCCTTGGGGGCTCTGACACACTGAAGGGGTCCTCCAAGGCCCTGTTTAAAAGCTGGGCGTAGCAGTGCCAGCCTGCAGTCCTGCCGGCCACCCACTCCTGGGGTTGGTAGATTCAGAGCTCTAGACCAGGTGATCCCCTTAATAACCATCTTGAATGTGCTTCTGTGACAATTTAAATAGATAGATTTAAATTTAAAGGCTCCTGTGTCCCATTCCCACTCCCCACCAGACGGGCACCCCCTAGAGGAGAAAGGCTCCGTGCTCTATTCCCCACCCCTCCGAGCCAGCCTTGCTTAGCTGCGCCCCCTCTGGATGGACCCAGGGTTACTTCACCCAGACCCTGAGCCCCGGGTTATTGGGGGGGGCATGGAAGCACCCCATGACCTCCCCCATCCCCTAAAGGGGCAACCAAGCCTCCACCACTGCTGCTCTGCAGCGCCACCAAAGCCAGCAGAAAGCGGGGACATGGGCCCAGCTCCCCCGTGTGGGAAGTGGGGTGATGGGGACCAGCTCAGCCCCCTCGGCAGGGCTGGTTGTTTGCTTGGGGGGGAGCTGGAGGTGGAGCTAGAACAGCAGGCTGCGTGTGAACACAAGGAGAAGTTCATTAGCGAGGAAGCATCATATCATTAAGCTCTTCCATTTGTTGGGATAATTAAAAGTAAGAAATACAAAATGGAGTCTGTGACACATGACTTCAGGATTCAATCCTTGTTTACCTCAGGGACACTGACTCAGAACTAGCCCCAACTGGTTAGAACTGGATTTTCCCACCTTTGGGCTCCGGACATTCCATCTGTTTTCCCGCCCAAATCTCTGAAGGTTCTATTACCTCAGATTTACCTCAGACGTGTTTGGCATGGCCATTTGGAACAGTCCACTTTTCCCCACCTTGACATCAATGACTCCTGTGCAAATGAGGCTGCTTTCCATCTGAGCGGCAGCCTGTGCGCGAGGGCTTCTCTTCCATTTTGCATTTGTGGTTTTCTTCCCCTTCCCTATTAATTGTATTTTTATCCCTAATCCATATCCCTTTGTTTTTACCTCACTTACCTGTCTCCTCTTCATTTTACACCACACCATACCTGGGGTATTGGTCCACTGGGTGATCAGATACCAGAGTGGGCCGTATCTGCATTTCTGAGTAAAAAGGGTATCCATTTTCTTTCCCTCTACCACACCTGGTTTATTGTAAGGGTTACCTTTTCCCCCCTTTGAGGCAACATTTGTGGCGACCGTGGCAGGACCCACGTGGGATTAGCTACCCCATTTGGGTCCTACGAGCTAGCTGTCTGGGTTTATTTTAGATTTCAGTGAACAGTGACTACGGTCCGTTTGACTTGGGGTGGGAGTATTGGGTGGGTCTGGTATATCTGTTGTTCTCTGTTCCCCTTCCCCCCTCCCCCCCGCCCTTGGTCTGAGACGGTGGGATTTATCCTACCAATTAAAAATCCTGCTACTGGTGACAAGGGCTGCGGAGACGCCTGGGCCCTCACCAGAGAAGCAGGTAGTGAATGCTAGTGGGCCCTACGCTAGCAGCGTCACTAGTGCCGGTACGTTAAAGGCAGGCATGGGGTGGTATCGAGATACCACCTTTCTTTTCCGGCAAGCAGTAATTAGTAGGGACGGTTGCGGCTGGGAGCATTTCTGCCCATTTTGTAGGTGGCCCTGCGCCCGTCTGAAGGATTTGCGGCCTGTGATAAAGACAAGAGTACCGTATCCCGCCCATTTTGAAACCACCTCTGTCATTCCCTCTGTCATACCCCAGAGTGGTAATCCGCTTCCTTTGGGGTCCCTACCTGTCTTCCCTTAATTTTTCATTACGGTTCGGTAAGCAACTGTTAGGTGCCATGGATTGCGTATTCAGTCTTCAGGGGTGGACAAAGCAGACTAATAAACATTCGTTGGAGTACGCGATTGAGTTATTTGGAAAGAATAAGAACCCATGGGGAATGGGGTCGTTTGCAGGCACAGACTCCTTGGAAAAATTCTCTACCTTGTGGGCGCGGTATTCCATCAGTAAACCAGCCCCGAACAAGAAGGCCCGTAAGTGTGCCTTGATCTACGGCTTGGCCATGGTCAGCCAAGTGTTAAATGTTCAAGTGCAGCTGCTGAAAAAGCAGGCTGATACCGCACTTGCATCTAAGCAGCAGCTTGAAGCAAGCAGCAAAACGCAAGCTGCTGAGAAGTACGCAGCAGAAGCTGCAGTTACCAACTTAAAGCTGCAGGCCTCCCAACTAGAACAGCAGCTAAGGAGCCTGCATGCAAAGACTCCTGCTGCTGAAGCAGCAGCCGAGGTGAAAGCCAAGGAGCTGCAAGAGTCACAAGCAGCCATTCGACAGCTACTAAAGGAGGCCCAAAAGGTTAAAGAAGGGCCTATTAATCATTCGGCATGTCAATGCCAAATTGAGCAGCTGCAAGGGCAATTGCAATTGTCTGGTTAATGCTATTGAGTCAAACCCGCTGGCAGCTTTTACCAGTACCACCTCTGATGGGTCAGATCTCAAACTGTAACCCACCACCAGAATATTCTGAAGGAGGAGGGAAGAAGCCTTCAGCCCCCTATGAACAAGGAGAAAGTGACTCTCTACCTTATGCTCCTTTAGCCCCTATTGTAACTACAGTCACCAGGTATGATGGACAAGGGCCCCCAGTGATTAAACATGAGAGCAAAGCCTTAACCCCAACAGATAAGAGCCGTGGGCAAGCAGATGGGCCCATGTAATAAAGACACTGTTCTAAATTGGCTAGCTAAAATATCCATCACTCCTAATTTAACCCAGGAAGATATGGTATCCCTGCTAAGGGAATGCATGCCCACTGATGATTTTAGCTTGTTGCCATATCATGCTATTACTGATGTACAAGATAATCCAGCTAATTTGTATTTGTCTGTGTTAAAAGTGTATTATCCTTATGAGAATGTTATTGGTAAAGCATTTCCCGAAAGACAGGCCCCGGATGAATGGCCTGAAAGGTATTTCTTAAGAAAGAAATTATTGTATTGGTTATCTGCTTTAGGAAACAACGTAGATGGTGTGATAAACTATGATACGCCTGAACTACGGGATATGTATATTCAGGGCCTAGCGTCTTCCCAAAGATGAGGCAGGATCAGCTCTGCTTACACATGGAGAAACTGAGACGAAGGTGAAGTGACTTGCCTACATTTGGAAGAGAACTCAGGAACCGGGGCTCCTTGTCCCCCCTGCTCTGTCCCACTAGATCAAGAACTGGGGATAGAACCCAGGAGTCCTGAATTTCCCCCCGGCATTCAGCACTGCTCACCACAGCTGAGAAATGGCTACTGCCTTCCCTGATGCTGCCGTGCTCCCCGCGGAGCCCCCTGCATCACGCCAGGTTCTTCTCCTTGGCGTCTCCACAAGGCTGGCAGGGTCCTTCCCGTGGCAAACAAGCTTTTGGCAGACGCATCATAATGTGAACCCGGGAGGCATCTACCATTTGGCCATGTCTTTCTGCCCGGAGCAGCTTACCCCGCTGAGTGCCTTGTGCTGGTTGCAGGCCTTAGCCTGTAGGGGGTGCTTTGGGATCAGAAACTTGCAAATGGGGAAATTTGCTGGAGCCTCAGCGTTGGCACAGTGGAACTTTCACCCCCCGATCGCCCATAGAGCGATGCCCAGGGAGCTGATCTCCGAGCATGTGTGTGCTCCTGCCATCGGCTGGCTCCCACCGAGAGATTCCCCGGGGAGACAGGCATTTCCTCTTGCAAGTTAATTATTAAATGTGCCTGGGACAGGGCCGGCGCCACCCTTACATATTTTGATTTTAAAAAGACACCTGTCCAAGGTTCTAGGCCGTACTACACCATCAACACTACAGCTTCAAACCCGGCAGGGTTACGTGATCGGTCCAGCCGGAACTGAGCCCGCAGCCGCCGCCCAGGGCTCCCTTCTGCCCTTTCATCTAGGAAGCAAACCCCCAGCCCTCTCCCTGCTGGGACTGCCACTGGTCCAGGTTTCCTCCTTTTTTGAAGTAGCTGTCCTGGGAAATCAGTCCAGTATGCAGGGCCAGCTGGCCAGTTTTATGGGCTCAGGGTCATACCGGGTGTGTCCCATTTCTTGTACCTCGGAGGTGGTCACCCCACTCCCCAGACCCTCTCATCTGGGTGGGGGGCGGGATCTCTCAATTTCCCATATGTTCACTGGGGCGGGGGTGGGGAGCACGTTCCACAGTCTTGGTGACATAGAAGAGAACTCCCTGCCAGCCATCCTCTTCCTGTAGTTTGGGTACACTACTGCCGGCAGCTGGAACAGTATGGAGTGGGGGAGGACTGCAAAGGAAGGCTGGTTCCAGGCCATGGAGGGCTTTATAGGCCATAAGCAACACTGTAAACATCAGCTGGAGATCTTAGGAGCTTAGATGCTGGGGCAGAACTGGCACGAAGTAACTCTAATTTCAAGGATCATCCGAGCCTTTCGTTAAGGGTTGACCAGGGTGTGTCGGGCCCCGTGGGTCATAAAGCCAGCCCTGTGTGCGCGTCGCTAGGACTCCTGGGAGCACCTCCCCTGGCTCTTAGAGCTGCAGTAAACTGAGCCGCTGGATGGATTTTCCCAGTGACTTGTGGGAGAGCTCATCCGTCCTCTCTGGCCACCTGGAGGGGAGGGGGGAATCGTGGGAAGCCGTTGGAGGACTAGTGGCACTCGAGGGAGGTTGGCCTGTGTCTACCCTACAGAGCAGTTGTCTTAGCAGCTGACGAGTTGGGCTAACTCACTCTGTAGCCCATAGCCTCTCTCAGGCAAGCTGACTTGTGGGTGGATTGGAGGCGACTCGAGTTACAGGCTGCACCTGAGTTAACCGTGCAGTGAAGACCAGCCCTGAGCATGTATCTAAGCTCTCCCCATCTTGGAGCAGTTGCTTTCAGCTGGGCAAACTGGGCCATATTGGGCATAGATCAAAGATGCTTGCATTGAGCAACAGTGCAAGGGCAGTGGGTGCTTGTCTCTTCCCCTTTGGCTGCCTGAGGGTGCGGCTGAGCTGGGAGTTGCTCTGCCTGGGGTGGCAATTGGACAATCTGCCCCCTGGGTGTGGTGCGCGATTAGTATGTAAACAGCTGCCCACCCAACTCTGGCTCTGCATCAGAGTCTGTGTGAGTCTTAAGGCGGTTGCTGGCATTGGGCAAACTGAGCCACCAGGGCCTCTGACCTCTCGGGACATGCCTGAGTGAGTCCCAGGAGGGATCAAACCGGCGACCCCTCCCCTTTGCCTGCACTGCACCTTCCCCCTGCACCTCTCGCTTCCTCGCTGTGAGCTGCTGACCTGGGTCCCCTGTAGCAGCTACAGTGTAACAGGGGATGGGAGGGAGTGGGCCTAGGAATTTAGGACAGGAAGTGAAGATGAAGGAACCCCAGTTGAATTGTGGTGGGTATTTCAGGGAGGCAGAATGGAATCACGCCAGGGTTCAACTCTGACTCTTGAGTGATGAGGAAAGGTTGAGGAGATCTCTGGAGAGGCAGCCGGAGCAGAAAATCACAAAAAGGGTTAAGGGAAAACGGGGCTTTTGCAAACCTCAGGAGTAAAATAGGTACGTAGCAGAGGTGCATTAAGTCTCGTTGATGGACAGGGAGATAAAATTAATGATCTTAAAATGACTAAGAGCTGCTGAGCTGCTTTTTCTTTAATGCTGTCGAAGAAGAAATGAGGGGATAAAAATGTCTGGACAATACGGAAGTGCGTTATCTTTCTGTCTAACGTCCTTATCTGGCTCCGGTTATTATAGTATCCGAGCGCCTCCCAACTGGTAATATATTTATCCTCCAACTCTCCCGGTGAGGCAAGGAAGTGCTATCATCCCCCTTTGTAACATGGAGAAATTGAGGCACAGGCTAAGTGACTTGCCCAAGGTTAGTCTGGGGCAGAGCAGGGAATTGAGCCAGGATCTCCCAAGTCCCAGGCTAGTGCTCTAACCATTGCACCTGCCTCCCTCTATGATGCGAAATATCTGGTTAAATAAAACTTGAGGGGTAAGTGGATGCTAGAGAGAGAAATCGGCCGACTTGGGTGAAGCACTCGGTTCTTGGAGGGAGTTTGTTTGAAAGGCAGGGGAAGAATGCCAGCCTGGCACGGATCTTCCTGAAGCAGAGAGCAGCGATCGCCCTCTGGCAAACCCGCATCACGTGAGATTGCTGCTGCCGTCTCTCTGACAACAATGGCCCGTCCATCGGTAGGACAAACACAAACACACCATCTCGAGGGGAGGGGAAAGGATTTTTTGACGCCACATGCTGCCCCTGCCCCGAACTGCAGCCCGTGAGGTTTGTGTGGCTTCGAAGTGGTGTCTGCTTGCCCCCTCGTATCGCTCTGATTTTCCTGTGCTTTAAATCTGTCGTCCTCCCAGCCCTGTGCAGGGGCAGATCCCCTGACCTCAGACCTCCAGCCCTCATGGGGTCAAGCCCTTACCCCCACCCCCCATTGGCTCCCCTGGCCTGCCCACACCCGTCTATGGAATCCCAGAGGGCTCAGATCCTGGGTGGCCCCCACCCTCGTCCCCCAGCTACGGCTCCCTGGTGGGGTCAGTCTGCCCCACGCTTGGCAGAGTGCCGGGGACCCTGGCTGAGAGCGAGTGCCTCTCTCGCCCCCTGCAGTGGCAGGCACAGGGCCCGGGTGGATTGGCCCTTCTGAGGAGCCGTAGGCCGAGCGCAGAGGAGGCCATAGGCTGGGCCAGCAAGATGGAGGCCGGAGGTGAGCCGGGGTGGGGGTGAAGGTCCTGGCGGTTTTGGGGGAATAGGACACATATGAGGACACAGGGCCTTTCCCCTCTAGGGGGTGCTGGTTATTCCCCCGCCCCGGGCCCTGTTGTGCCCCATAGGATATGGGTCACTTCCGTCACTTGTACCCTGTGGTGGCAGGGCAGGGTCTGTTTTTATATGCCTGTGCTGGGCTGTGTTTATAGTGGAGAAGGCTGGTCAGAGGAGGGCACATAGCACTAGGAGCAGGAGATGGGGAAGTTCAAGATGATCCTTAGATCCTGCGCCAGGCAGTTCCACCGTCTTGGACGGGCCCCCAAAGCAGTTCTGTCTCTCTCACAGACGAGCTTCACCTGGGTGGTAGAAAGTGCCATGGGACTGGAGGAGTGGGGCTGTCAGCCACAATCCCCATCCCAGAGCTTTCGGCTCTAGGGGTCCTGGGCCCAGGGCCTGGAAGAGAAAGAACGAGACTCTAAGATGAGACAGGCCAAAAAAGGGACCAAATTATTGGTGTTGGGCCAAGTGAATTAGAGGCTGGTGGTGCAGAGAAGATTCCTCCATCGCTGTATGGGGCTGCCCCCAGTTCATGTAACTGATTAGCAGAGCCTCACAAGTCTTCCTTGACCTCCAGAAGAAGGCAGAATGGCTGATCTCCCCTCCCAAGGCATTGATCTGGTGTGGATGCTGCTAGGGAAGAACAGTGGGGGAGGGGTGTCGCAGGTCAGGGCAACTGCCCCTGTATTTCCCCTCATGGTCCAGCCAGAGAAACCACTTTGGGCTTCTGGCTCCCAGTCATCACCTCTCCTGGGCGGAGACCTGCGTCTCTCTCCTCCCTGCCCGGGGGATTTCCAGGCTGCACAGCTCCCTGCCTACACTGTGAGTTCCCCAGCAAGTCAGACCCCCTCAGCCGGCCTGCTTTGCCCTCCTTCCTCCGAGGCTACAAACAGCCTCCTTGTACATGGCAGACGGGCATTGCTGGCACATGATGCATATCCCTCCCCCTAGAGATTTCCTGGGAAACGTACTTAACTTTAAAAGGCCCAATAGTTTCAGATGGTCCCTCAAAGCCCATAACGCTTCCCTGGGTTTCCGTTGTAGACGTCACATAGAGTCCCACAATAATACATAACCGCCTGCCTTTGTAATGCAATGAACTCCTAAGCTACTTAAACTTAGTTCTGTAAGATATGGCCAGGATAGTGCAGGAAATTGTCGTCTGTCCTGTGTCCATGCAAGGATCCCCCTTCCCCCCACCCCCCGGTGCTGGGATCGATGGCAGGAGACAGTGGCTGGTGAGCCAAGCCTATTTCTATAAATAATCCGGAGAGAGTAGGAGACAAAAGTGAAAGTCGGTCAGACAGACTGAGCCGCAGCTCCTGCGTGCGGCTGGGGGAAGCAGATGTGAATTCAGCTCCCCTCTGTGGGGCTGTACGGGTGATGGGGTGTGAGGACGAGAGGGTGAAGGGGGTGTGGGCGGGGGTAGTTAGCCAGCAAATAGCTGATCCCCAGAACCCTTTCAGGGCTGCCCTGCCCTATTCTATGGAATCAGGGTAATCCCCATAATCTTGGTCTCCTTCCCTCCAGCAGTGAATCAGTCATGTCTGTAGCATGTTGTCCTGCTTCGCTGGTGCATTTCAGGCCCTCGCCTGGCCTATTTCTCAGCCCTTTCTTTAAGGCAGGGACAGGACTGGAAAGCGGTGGTGCCGGGTTTCATAGAAGTGTTGCTATTTAGTGATTCAAGTGGGGGGCTGGGAGCTAGGGCCCTGGGGTTCTCTCCCCAGCTCTGGGACGGGAGTGGGTTGTAGTGGTGAGAGTGGGGCGGCAGGGAGTTGACTCCTGGGTTGTGCATCCGTGATCCCAAGAACCGCAGCACCCAGATCTTGATCTAGGCTTTTAGCTTGTCCCCTCCCTGGCGTCTGATCACCAGTGATCCCCGGGGGAGGAAATTAACTTTATACACCTCCGGTGTGGGGGAGACTTGCCTGTGATGGTGGGGGCAGGGGTGAGCTCTGGGTTCAAAGCCACTCCCTGCTGCTGCTCTGTGCTTGGCCTCCCTGCTGCAGCCATTCAAATCCCGTGGGCATCTCTTGCACTATTAAGAGCTGCGGGACTTGTCCCTGTTGGGAGCAGCGGGAGGCAGCGAAGATACAAGGGGCAAATATCCCTCCAGATGCTGCAGATTGCTCCAATCCCCATCCCCCCTCCCATGGTTCTGGGATGTGGCCGCAAGGACAGGGAGCCCGGCTGGTGAAGGAAGGATCACCTGGTTGGATGCCAGAGAGCTGGGCACTTGCTGTTCCCAGGCTGCTGCTGTGGAGGCTGCGGCTGGTCATTTTAACACCTTTGTGGGCAAAGCCCAACTGGAATTTGCGACTTTCACGGCTGCTTTCTGCAGCTGTGTGTGTGTGTGTGTGTGTGTGTGTGTGTGTGTGTGTGTGTGTGTGTGTGTGTGTGTGTGTGTGTGTGTGTGTGTGTGTGTGTGTGTGTGTTTGGAGTACCCCCTTGTGGGCTGTTGGTGTCATTGGTGCGTGCTGCCTGCATGGTTGAGAGAAGGCTACACACAGGCCTCTGCCCTTTGAGCTAAGGGGGAATCTCCTCCCCCTTCACTCCCTTTGCTGGCAGCAGTAGTAGATCCCGTATCCTCCCATTAGGGCAACGTGATCCATGCCTCTTAACGTCGTTTGACTGGAGGGTTGTACGAGTGTCTCCTTGTGGGGTGCAGGTTGTGTGTTGCGGGGCGTGGAACAGGCACCCCCAAGTGGTATGTTCAGCGAGAGGGGGGTAGAGGCACAAGTGCGCCCCTTTGGTAGGCGCTGGGAGCTGCATTAGCCCTCCCTGATGGGGCTGTTCAGTGTGTCCAGGGGCAGGCCCGGGGGTGGGGGTGTTGCAGGAGCGCCGCTGTGTGGACCTCTCTAGCCAATCCCCAGCTGAGCTGCCCTTTGTGGCCAATCAGGCACCGCCATCCCGCTGATATGCTTAAAATCCCTGCCCCCTTTTGTGCCTGCATGCCTCTTCGCTGAGCTGGGAGGTGGGGGGGCTGAAAGGGGAGCTCTGTCCACCAGGCTGGGTGCCCCACCCCTCCTGACTCCTCACGCTGCTCCCTTTCTGTTTCCCTTACAGTGAAGGAGTTCCTAGCCAAAGCCAAAGAAGACTTCCTCAAGAAATGGGAGAACCCTTCCCAGGTACTGTGCCCCCAACCCATATCACCCCTCACCCCCCCAATCAAGGCCTCTGCAGCCCTAGGCTGATTACTCTGCAATCACCCCCTGGATCTCTTTCCCCATCACTGAGCCACCTTGCCACACTGCCTCCGCTGACGGTCTGGGGTTATTTTTGCTCCTGGGGGGTAGGACTCAGTGCTCTTCTTCCCCCCGCCCCAATCCCCAATCTGCCCTCTGGTAACTGGAGGGCCAAGAATAATGGAGGTTCAACTCCTGTCTGCTGGGGGATGGGAACACTAACCATGTGGGTCTCCTCCTGATCCAACCTGTCTCTGCCTCCCCCATTCTCCTCCCAAGGCTCCAGTGTGGTCGTCCAGCGTAGCACCAGATTGGCTTCCAGGGGGGTTGTGCTAACAGGGACCCTGTTCAAAGGGCCTCCATTTGCTGTCTGTCCCCACTGGAAATCCCGCTGGGGGTGGTTCTGGATAATTCCTGAGGAAGAGCTGCTGGTCCCTCTGAAGCACTGTCACTTTGCTAGTCCTCCCGCACACCCTGTGTCATTAATGCTATGGCACAGATGGGGAAACTGAGGCCCAGAGGGGAAAGGGACTTGGTCAAGGGTATAGGAATTTGGTGGCGGAACTAGGAAGCGATCTTTTGACTCCTAGTCTCCTGCCCTCTGACCACTACACTTCACTCCAGAGCCCTTGTCACTAGAAGCCAGAAACGCGCGTGTGAGCACATTTCTGATTCCCTGCTGCCATCTAGCGACGTGAGTAATAATTGCAGCCGAACTCCGGGAAAAACGGAACGTCAGGAGCTGATTAACGTGGCACATCAGTTCATGCCTGAGGGGACAGAAGGGATCTTAAGAAGGCGAAGGCAGGTAGCAGACTGGGGAGGTGTGGAGGATGATGTGAGAACAGGGGTGCAAAATTGTGTGCCCTGTGCAAAGGACAAAGCTCGTCCCCCGCACTGGCAACCAAAGATGCACCGGAGATGGCTGGTACCATGGCGTAGAATACAGATGGATTTTATTATAAGTTGCCTAGAAGCAAAGAAGGATTCCAGTATTTGTTGGTTATTATAGATTCATTTTCAGGCTGGGTGGAAGCATTCTCCACTAGGGATAATAGTGCTAAAACTGCAGCTAAAAAGCTCTTCACTGAAGTGGTTGTGCAGATATGGAACCCCAGAGGTTATAGACTCAGGGAAGTGCATTTGTGGGGCAAATTTTCACCATGATTTTACAAGCCCTAGGGATCACCCAGAAATTCCACATTCCATACCGACCCCAGTCCTCTGGCCAGGTAGAGAGAATGAATCGCACTATTAAAAAGGCACTGCGAAAAGTAGTAAACTATACTGGTAAGGACTGGCCTGAGAAACTACCTCTAATCTTAGCTGCCATTCGCAGTAGTGACAGGCTGAGAACTAACATCCAGCCATACCAGATTCTTTTTGGACAACCAATGAAGTTAATGATTGATCCTGAACACCCAGAGGATCATCCTACGGCAACCTAGAATGATTATTTCCAATGGTTAAAACAATTACAGGAGGATAAAACCACATTACAGCACACTATCAATCAGGCTATTGAACATGTGAATGAGACAATGCAAAAACAAAGAACCAATGAACCCACTTTATGGGAAGTTGGAAATCGGGTAATGTATTTAAAATTGGGTAAGAAGGATCACACCTTAGAATCTAAATGGGTAGGTCCATATTCCATAGTTGACCATCTCAGCACTCTGGTATACCGTATTGAGAAAGATGGTAAACTTAAATGGGTACATGTATCCCAGATAAAACTCTTTTCTTAATAGCAAGTGCTTCATCCCTTTTAAGGGTCACTGTCGTCGGATCCTGTATAAGGAATCTGGAAAGCTTCAGCTGATTGCCTCCAACTGGAATATTGGTGTCATCAACTAATTAAGAATTTTATTTCCCTCTCAAAACCTGCACAAGCGTTGACAGGGGAACACCGGTGGAAGCTGATTGAAGGACACAACAAAGATGTTACTATTTTGGGGGTTCCTGGCACAATTATTCACTTTAGGAACATCCAATGTGCATTGGGGAATCCAGTGGTTTAATTTCACCACTGGAAACCAGATCCAAATTGTACCAATATCCAGGGCCGGCTCTAGGATTTTTGCCGCCCAAAGCAAAAACAATTTTGGCCGCCCCCCCCCCCACCATTTTTAATTACCCCACCCCCGGCCCCGCCTCAACTCCGCCCCTTCCCTGCCTCCTCCCCCCAGGCTCTCAAGCCTAGGAGGGAGGGAGGGAGGGGGAGAAGCGGTGCCCGCGCCGCGGCCGCTCAGGATCTCCCCCTCCCTCCCAGGTTTGAGAGTCTGGGAGGGAGGGGGAGACTCCGAGTGGCCGCGGCGCGGGCGCCGCTTCTCCTCCTCCCTCTCAGGCTCTGAGGGAGGGGCCGCGGCTGCTCGGGATCTCCCCCTCCCTCCCAGGCTTGAGAGCCTGGGAGGGAGGGCGAGTAGTGGTGCGCGAGCGGCAGCAGCAGCGGAGGTGAGCTAGGGCGGCCGGGGCACATTTTTAGGGGTGGCATTCTGGCGCCGGCCATGCCGCCCCTAAAAATGTGCTGCCCCAAGCACCAGCTTGTTTTGCTGGTGCCTAGAGCCGGCCCTGCCAATATCTAACCATACGTTACATGGGCCCTTTGAATTACTTACACTACACGTCTGGGAAAACATCACATCCTATAACCACGATTGTATGTTCGAGGTTAGCTCACCTACCCAGCCTATAATAGATTACAATCATCATTGTCACTCCATCCTTCCTGGATACCAGACATCCCCACCCTTTAAACCAGGACCCCTAGAGACTCGACAATAACAGTCTGGGTGAATGAAACCAAATTGGTAGGAAATACAACAGTGCTGTTTTTAAATGGTCCACAACCCACAAAAGTACCTCATTCTCATTTGCTTAAGATGCAGCCTCCCATAGAGGTACAAGTGGCGCCACTAAGTGTAACCCTACAACTTTCAATAAACTGGACCAGGAATCATTTGACTCTAACTCGGCCAGAATGTGCACACTATAGCTCACCCCTGTTTGAAGCATGGTTCAGATCCTTACAGCCAGAACATCCCTTCCCCCGTCAGCGATGAGGGATAACAGATACTTCATTAGGAGGTATAGGGACAGGGACCAGAATTCTAAATTCAGTAAACCTAGAAGCATTAAAAAATAAGGCCAGTGTGGTAGAAGCATTGCATCATCCTATCATACAAGGGCAAGAGCACCAGGTCGCTGAATTGGTACAAACTGGGGTAGACACAATGAACTTGCAATGGCAGACTTGGGAACATGTTAACCAGGCATTCTGGGCTCAATACGCCACCATGAGGGACATAGCAAATAAAACAGCATTAGCCTTGTGGTGTTCTGAACAACAATTATTAGCTATTATGCTGACAGAAAGGGAAATGGATTGGGTATGAGCTAAAGATATGACAGTCTTAACTCCTCTGCTGACAAAACATAAAAATAACCTCTTCCTTCCTTATGTTTCTGGATGGTACAAGGCCCTGGAATCGAATGGATACACATCGACCCTCACGGGGCACATCACTATACAAGTAATACGGGTCCAGCCTCACAAACATAAAGTTACTCTGTGGCCATTCATAGCCCTCCCAGTTCTCCAGGGCAGACATCCTTGGGCTCCTCGGTTGGTGGGAACCTATTTGAACGAACAAGGGGAAATCATAGACCATCGCTTGTGTACAAGGTGGACTGCACAACAATGGGTATGTCCTACCTTACCGAAATTAGAAGAGCCCTGCTCCTTACAACATAAATGTCTGGCAACCTGTTACTGGGATGAACTAGATAACAGTACCACAAAAGTGTATTTTGATAGAAAAAGTTGTGTCTGTGCCTGTGGTGGAGCGGCTGCCCCAACCCTAGGAGAGATGGGGCTAGGGCAGGCCAGAGTGGCTGCGTAGATGGGTAGCCAATCGGGGAGGGCCTGTGGGAGAGCCAATCAGGGCTGAGCAGGAGGCGGCCAATCAGGGCCAGGCTCAGCCCTATATAAAGGCTGCCCAGGAGAGGAGCAGGCAGTCACACCCAGACCTTCAAGGGAGAAGGTCTGTTTCCTGAGCGAAGGAGACCAGCACCATGGACAGCGCAGTGCTGGGCAGGCTCGGGGGTGGGGGGGAGTAGAGGAGAGCTCCAGCCCAATACGTGCCTGAGACGTGAGGGGCTAGACTTCGGGTTGCGGTTGGCCCACGCGGCAGGAGCGAGCAGAAAGACTGTCGTTAAAAGCACACACACACCCTGGAAGGGGGTGAGATCAGACTAGGGGCACTGCTGGAGAGCAGTGACCAGAAGCGGACGTCGCCGAGCAGGGAGCAACGCGGGTCCAGATACCAACGGGAGAGCAGACGAAGGGCAAGACACCACACGCAGAAGGTGCTCCAGGACTGGATAGAGCTAATTCCCGGCGCAACCAGCAGGAGGCGCCAGTGGTGGTGAGTATGGTGCCATTGGATTAGAGGAGCTTGTGTGGCAAGATAAATACATCTCAGAACCGCCAGTAGAGCAGTGTATGTGTAATATAACTATGTTAAAAACTCCCACCTTAACCTATTACTTCCCAACTCATGAGGATAAAAGAACTAACACACTGGATACCAGTAATATACTAGACTTGAACGTCTCTTTGGGGGTCAATTGGACAAGTCTATACAAACTAATGAAGAGAAATAAACAAATTAGCCAACTGACTGAAACCACACGGACCCAGGTTCAGACATGCAGTTTGGCTATTTTACATCAGGGATTTGAAATATTAAGAGTATCTGCACAAGCAGAACAAATCACGATGCACCATTGGTATGATATTCTTAAAGGATGGTCCCCCTCTTGGTCTTCAACTTTAAAAAGTATGTTACACCCAATTGTTTTCTTTATTCTGATAAGCTTAATGGTTCATTTGTAATGTGTGGCATGTGCTGTTGGATGAAAAGTCTGTATTTTAAACTGAAACCACAAGCTCACATTGTTTCCCAATATATAGCCTTGAAACAGTTACATAAAGTGTGACCCATTCAATACCCCTGGATTGAAGGGTCACAAGGGGGACAATGTAACTTCTGCTCACTGTTTGCCATTCACTACACTTGTCTATATTGTAACTTCTGCTCACTGTTTGCCATATTGTAATTCAAACTCCATTTTAAAACGCTCACTCCATTTTGTAAAAGCTTGCTGCAACCTTCATTCTTTGCAACACCCTGCTGTCTTCTTCTTAGTTTAGTTTAGCTGTGTGAATGAGGGATGTATGGATGGTGGAATCAACCTCCAGCGCCAGCCTGTCCTGATGGAATAGATTTCAGAGTAGCAGCCGTGTTAGTCTGTATCCGCAAAAAGAACAGGAGTACTTGTGGCACCTTAGAGACTAACAAATTTATTAGAGCATAAGCTTTCGTGGGCTACAACCCACTTCTTCGGATGCATAAGAAGTGGGTTGTAGCCCACGAAAGCTTATGCTCTAATAAATTTGTTAGTCTCTAAGGTGCCACAAGTACTCCTGTTCTTTCTGATGGAATAGAGTTCAAACACCAATGGCTGAAGATGCAGACAACAGCCCTAACAAAGTAAGAAGAGTCCACCCTAAAAAGAAAAGAACAAGGGTACAATAGAAAGAAGATCAAAGCCAAGTCCGAGGCTGAAAGTCATGTCTGCAATTGACGGGTGATCAATCACACCGAACCCAGAGGCAGTGTGGCACAGCAAAACCTATAGATTCTTGATTCAAACTAAAGCCTATAAAACGATGGGTGAGATGGAAGACTTTGGGTAATGTTCTGCTGCCAACATGGAAGGGCATCGGTGCATGCCCAACAGAGACCCAGCCCTTCCTTGTGCCCGGCTTTCCTGGCCAGTTAGCCGCCATGAGCTACGATCCCAAGCTGTGAAATCAAGCCATGAACTCATGCTATGTTTAGGACTGGTAACTATCCAGCAGCTGCAGAACATTTGGGGGTGTGTGTGTGTATGTATGTATGTATGTATGTATGTGTGTGTGTATATATATATATATATATAAGTATTAGGTATCAACTAGTGGTTATAGATCACATTTTTATCATAATAAACGTGGCATCTTTGCCTTATCCCCTGAAACGATCCTGTGTAGTTTTGTCTGCATAACACAGGTTACTGTGTGGCTGTTTACACACCTGCTGTGTCACTCCCCAGACATAGCTGCATTTTGGTGCTGGGTGAACTATCCCCACACAGAGTTGCTGTGTGACTGTTACACAGCTGCCATGTGCCACCCCAGAGGTGGCTGGATTTAAATGCTAGAAGAATCGATACCTGGACCCACCTCTCGGGGTTTGTGAGACTTCACCCCTTCGTGTGTGTGAAGGCTCTGAGGTGTAGCAAGCAAAGGGGTGCGGGAAGCACTCTTACCTTTTGCCATGTCTTGGGCTTGGGACAACGAATCTGGACGAGTGGGGTAGCTAAATAGATGGTTAGGTACAGGATAGACAGAGAGTTGGGGGGGGGGATGGATAGAAGAGGTGTATGTGGATGGATGGAGGGGAGGGGAGGGGGAATGGATAGAGGGTGTGGGGATGGGTGCGGATGTTTGAAGATGAATAGAGGGGATGGATAGATGGGGTGGGGGATGGACAGAGGGGTGTGGATGGAGGGATGGATGTATGGGGTCGGTGGGGATGGATGGAGGGATGGGATGGGATGGGTTGAGGATGGATAGAGGAGGTAGGGATGGGGGGGTTATAGATCGATGGATGGGGTCTGTGGTGATGGATAGAAGGGGTGGGGATGGGTGGGGGAATTTGAAGATGAATAGAGGGGATGGATGGATGGAGTAGGGGATGGACTGAGAGGGAGGGATGGAGTGGGTGGGGGGATGGATAGAGGAGTGTGGAAGGAGGTGGGGATGTATGGGGTCAGTGGGGGTGGGTCAGGGTGTTTGAAGATGAATAGAGGCGGGGGTGTTTATGGATGGATGGGGTCGGTGGGGATGGACAGCGGGGTGTGGAAGGAGGGATGGGGTTGGTGGAGGGATGGATAGAGAGGGTAGGGATGGGTGGGAGCATTTGAAGATGAATAGAGAAGATGGATGGATGGGGTGGGCGATGGACCGAGGGGTGTGGATGGAGGGATGGACTGAGGGATGGGGAGGGGAGAGGGATGGACTGAGGGGTGTGGATGGAGGGATGGGGTAGGTGGAGGGATGGGGATGGGGAGGGGGATGACGGTGGGTGGGGAGGGATGGGGTGTGTAGTGTATGGAGGTGGATGGAGGCATGGGTGTGTGGGGAGGGATGGGCAGGTATGGGCATGGGCAGTGGGATGGGTGTCTGGGGGATTCGGGGAGGCAGAGGTGGGGTGTGTGGAGGTGGATGGAGGCATGGGTGGGTGGGGGGAGGGAGGGATGGGTGCGTGGGGAGGGATCCCCACACTAACAACCCCCCATCCATCCATCCCCCCTCATGACGAGCATCTACCAATTCCCCCCTCCCCCCCACCGGCCTGGCGTGTGTGTTTCTCTGGTTACTGCCATATGAGCAGGTGGTTCTGAGGACTCCTTACTGGCCTGGGGTCAGATGAACGGGCAGCGATTGCTGGCATGTCAGGAGCCGCGGCCGGCGGGGCTGACCAGGACCCTGGGGCAGGGGGTCACTGCGGGGCGTCCAGCTGTATGGCCATTCTGTGTGGGGCAGGGACTCCCACCATGACTGCTGCAGGATAGGACATAGGGAGCCCCCTGGTGGGGACATGGGGCAGCGCAGGCTGGGGAGCCCGCGGGAACCACAGGAGTCTGTCTGTGACTGGCAGCCTCGAGGGAGAAGCCCCTTTGGATTCATCACAGCCCAGGCCCACCTCAACTCTGCCACCAGGGCCACTCCTGGAGACCTGACAGCGCCCCCTGGTGGGAGAGGCCAGGCTGGAATAGCTGGGAGCTCCCCTCCAGCCAGCGCTCCTGCCCTGCTCCCTAGGGCACTGTGTGGAGTCACGGAGCTGGATCCAAGGCCTTCCACCCCTCAATCCCGACGCTCAGCCCCCCGCTCCTCTCCCTCCACAGCTCTGCCGGTGCCACTGAATCCCGACGTGCAGCCCCCCGCTCCCCTCCCTCCACAGCTCTGCCGGTGCCCCTCAATCCCAATGCTCAGCCCCCCGCTCCCCTCCTTCCACAGCTCTGTTGGAGCTGTCGGAGTGAGCAGCCCTAGGGCAGCTGCGATCGATTGGATCCATCACCAGGCTCCCTTCACAGCTCCCCTTTGGCCCCCAGCCGGCCAAGGGGGAGCAGGGGCTGAGGCCGGGGATCCCCGCACACCTGACAGCTTGTCAGCCCTACCAGTTAGTCTCACTCTGCTGAAGGCAGGAGCTCCCGGCCCCTCGGCCTGGCGCGCTCCCCCATGCCCCAGATGCCTGGCATGGCGGGTTGGATGGGGGAGGAGGGAGAGCCCAGATACCACTATGATGGCACATTTTGGAGAGAAAGAGGGGGGCACCGACAGAGCTGGGGGCAGCTCAGGACTGGGCTAGCAGGAGGCTGCGGGTTGGGATTGAGGGGCACTGGCACAGCTGGGTGGGGGAAGCCCAGGGCTCGCATCGTACACTCATACTTAGGGCCCTACCAAATTCACGGCCATAAAACACACATCACAGGCTGTGAAATCTGGTCTCCCCCCGTGAAATCTGGTCTTTTGTGTGCCCTGAACTGTACAGATTTCACAGGGAAGAGCAGCGTTTTCCACGGCGGGGGTCCTGACCCAAAAGGGAGTTGCAGGGGGTCCCAAGGTTATTTTAGGGGGCCAGAGAGCGGCGGCTGTTAGCCGGGCACCCAACTCAGAAGGCAGCGCCCCACCAGCAGCACCGCAACCCCCCCAACAATAACCTTGTGACCCCCCCCCACAACTCCTTTTGGGTCAGGACCCAACAATTACAGCCCCTGACATTTCAGATGGAAATAGCTGAAATCATTAAATTCATTATTTTAAAAATCCCATGACTGTGAAATTGACCAAAATGGAGGTGAATTTGGTAGGGCTCCACTCATACTGCAACTGCACGCACCCCGCCTGCCCCCCAACACACAGAGCCCAGAAGCCGTGAAATGGCCACCGGGGCAACCCCCCCGTGGGCATCAGATGGTGCCTTCGCCTCACCGTCAGGCTGCAGGCCCAGTGAGGTGGGCACTAGCCGGGTCCGTCTGTGGGGCAGGGAGAGGGGCTGGAGGAGGCAAAGTGGAAGCCGAGGGCCATGGCGGGGGCGGAGGGGTGATGCCTCTGTCCTTAGCGCTAGGGGGAGGGGAATTATCGACATCTCCGCACACACCCCCTCCGCTGCCTCTGCTTGGATCTCTGCCCCACCCAGGCAGTACCGGGTTTACCATGGCACCAGTGACTCCACGGCGCCGGGCCCACACTCAGATGGGGCCCTGGTGTCTGGATCGTGGCCCCGCCTCCCCTTCCTGAGGCCCCCCCTCCGCTCTACCCCCTCCCCCGACCCCTGGGCGTGACTGGGCCGGGCGGGTTTTCTGGGGTCACCAGGGGTCTGCCCTGCTTCGCAGCGTAGCTCCGGCTCCGGGCGGGCCCCACCGCCCACCTCCCAGGCCGAGCTCTCTGGGACTGGTGCAGGGGACGAGTCGGTCTCTGCTAGTGCAGGGTGAGGGGAAGGCCTCTTCCACGCCCCCCAACTCTCCCAATCATCACCCCAACATCCCCCTCTCCTGATCAGCCCTCGCTTGGCTTCCCCCTTCTCACCCCCCACCCCGCTGCGGGTCAGCTGGTGCACACCTGGGGCTCCTTAGCAGCCGGGGCCCTACAGGGTGTGAGGTGGCAGCAGGAGCCTGATGTGTTGGCCAGGCACAGACGCCCCTGCTCCTCGCAATCCATTCCCCTGCCTGGGACTCAGAGCTGGGAGGTCCCATCTGCTCTGTCGCTGTGAAACGTCCCATCCATCGCCCCCACTGCACCCCTTGCGCTGTCCAGCCTCAGCCCCATCCCCCTCTGTCCATCCATCCTTCGCTGGACACCCCCCCTCTGTCCATCCGTCCTTCCTTGGATGGCCCCCTCTATCCGTCCATCCATCCATCGCCCTCTGTCCGTCCTTCCCCGGACATCCCCTCTGTCCATCCGTCCTCGGAAACTCCCCTCTGTCCATCCATCCATTTATCCCCTCTATCCATCCATCAATCCCCCTCTGTCCATCCTTCCCCGGACACCCCCTCTGTCCATCCCAGGCTGCATCTGTCTCTCTAGTGTCTGTCTGTTCTTCTGTCTTTCTCTCTGTGCTGTCCCCGGAGCTGCCTGGCACACGCCCCCTCTTCCCAGGCCATGCCCAATTCCGGGCAGCCTCATTCCGGCCTCTGTTCTGTGCAACAACACGGGATTGTGGGGTGGGTTTGGTTCTAGCCACGTCTTTCTGGCCACTCGGGCCGTACGCCCACCCCCACCTGGCTGCATCCCCATCGTCGAGGGAGGGGGCTGCCCCTCTGCGCCCCCTCCTGGCCAGGTGTGGCCCTGCAGATACGCCCCACTTTCCCTTCCCCCGGCTGGGGGCAACCAGGGGGGTTGCTTAGAGCTCGGCAATGAGACACCAAAAACCCAAATGACCGTGGGTCTCCTTTCGAGGCTGGGCCTTGGGTCCCAGACCTGGGGAGGGTGGGGGGTGACACGTGGATCTTTTGGGGCCCCTTGAAGAGCTTTGGGGTGTGTGTGTCCCCTTTGCACCCCCAGGAACTCCCTATAACACAGCCCCATGCCAGGGGCACTGGGACGGCAGTTAAAGGCTCTTGCCACTGAGCCCAAGTTCGGACGATCCAACACATAAAGGTCCAAAGGAAAATGGCTCGGGGTCCGGTCAGGCCTGGTCCGTGGCTGTGGCCTGACAGCGGAGACTGTGACCGAGGGGGGACGTCCTGGGGGGATTGGACCCCAGCCCAGCCCACGTTCAGCAGCCTCGCTCAGTCCTGAGCCAGGGGCCCTGAGCCTTATACCAGCGCTGAGGGGCCCCCGGTGATCTGTGGGTGCAGGTGGGGAATCTATAGAGCCATAGGGGGGGGTGCTGCCCCCCCGCACAGCCTCGCTCTCAAGAACTCCCATGATCCCCCGGGACAGTCATGCTAAGCGAAACCCCTCGGTGCTGGGAATGAGCCCCCTTCCCATCAGCTCTGGGCCCCAGGGGCTGAGATCCCTCTGACCTCCCCCTCCGCTTCCCTGACAGCCCCCCAAGGCCACCCCCCGGCAGTCCCAGCTGCCCCAGCTCGGCGTGCGGGAAGCAACTGCAGCACTGCCAGGCAGGGAAGGAGCCAGCGTGTCTGGCATTGATCAGCTTGGAGTTTGTTCGCGTGGGAAGCTTTTAAATCCTTGGTCATTTCCCTGGGTGTGTCGAGCAAAGTGGGGAAGGTCGGGGTGGAGTTAGGGCTGAGGGCTGGGGGCTGACCCAAGTGTATCTGAGACCGGAGCCCTGGAGGTGCCTCGCCCTGGAAATGGGAAAGAAAGAGGCAAAGAAAAAGAATGAAAAATGAAGGAAAGAAAGAATCCGAGTCTCCCAGGAGAGTTGGTGCCTGGGTCTGTCTTTTAACCCTGCCCGTGGTTAAAGCAGCTCCCTCCGTCGCTAGGGGGCGCCAGTGCTGGACCCTTGCTGTAGGACACCTCCACTTTTTGGACCAGTGATCCAGACCCGGCAGCGTTTGGGGCACTTGCTTAAGAACCCAGTGACCTTTTGGACTCATGTTCTAGCACCGGAGACCACGTGGCTCATTGATCTAGGCCAGGGGTGGGCAAACTACGGCCCGCGAGCCATTTTAAGCCGGTCTGTGAGCTCCTGCTGGGGAGCGGGGTCTGGGGCTTGCCCCGCTCCAGCGCTTCAGCCAGGGCACAGGGTCTGGGCCGCACCACGCGGCTCCCAGAAGCTGCGAATGGCCGCACTCCGGCTCCTAAGCACTCCAATGGGAGCTGCAGGGGCGGTGTCTGCGGATGGGGCAGCGTGCAGAGCCACCTGGCCTCGCCTCCGCATAGGAGCCGGATAAGGGGCATGCTGCTGCTTCCGGGAGCCGCTTGAGGTAAGCGCCGCCCGGAGCCTGCACCCCTGAACCTCTCCCCACGCCCCAACCCTCTGCCCCAGCCCTGATCCCCCTCCCGCCCTCTGAACCCCTCAGTCCCAGCCCAGAGCACCCTCCTGCACCCCAAACCTCTCATCCCCAGCCCCACCCCAGAGCCCGCACCCCCAAACAGAGCCCTCCTCCTCCTCCCCCCCGCACCCCAACCCCAATTTTGTGAGCATTCATGGCCCGCCATACAATTTCTATTCCCCGATGTGGCCCTCAGGCCAAAAAGTTTGCCTACCCTGATCTAGGCTACTGGGGCAACGGCCCTCTAGAACCTAGATCACAATATTTTGGCATTGTTCTAGCCCACATCATTTTAGTGTCAATCGAGAACATGCCGCGCCATTCTGGAGCCCGAGTCTAGAACACAGCAGCATTTTGTTGTTCGTGTTTACACTGGGGTGTGGTCAGGGATCCCCCGGCACTGCACATACATGCAATAAAATGACACCGGAGATGACGGCCGTAGCATTTTGGAGGTTGGCTCTAGACAGCAGCGGGGGCAATGCAGCCCAGGGGCCAGCACTCTGCCCTGTGACTCAGAAGCCAACGGTTCTAGTCCTGGGTCTACCAGAGCCCTGGGCTGAATAGGTGCCACTCCATAGCCCAGTTATTACCATTTCAGAGACTGTCAAACAAGGGGGTTTCCGTCTCTCCACCGCCAGGAAAAGGGACCAGGGCTAGTGTGGAAACAAAAACCCAGCTTAATACTTCACATGGCAAACGCAGTTGCTGGTTTCCCTTCTCTTCTTTATCTGTACAAAGAGGTTTGAAGGATTTTTAGTGGGTGTTTGCCAAGGGACTGAGCAGGGTGAGGTCTCTGGATACCAGTGCCCGAACCTTGTTTAATGTGGCAGAGGGACTGGGCTATGTTAATGCCTTTGGGCCCCTGTATTCCAGCTAAATCAATACAGAGCTCCGATGAGACAATCAGGCCAGGCAGCCTAGGTGGACTGTAGTGTTTCAGGCAGCTAATCTAGAACACTGCAGGATGTGGGGGCAAATACTCAAGAATACCAGTGTCTAGAAAGAGCATGTCATTTTGTGTCATTGCTCTAGAAAGCCACGTTATTGTGGGCTGCGACTCTAGAATCCCTCAGCATTTGGACGAGGCCTCCAGACCCACCACATTATTGTATCTAGAATGCCGTAGTGCTTGGTGCGACTGCTCTGGACCAGCCCTGTGTTTCTGGACATGACTCTAGATTGTCACAGCACTCGGGATGATTATTCTGGAATGCCTCCATGCCTTGGTCCGTGACTCTAGAATATTGCCGGGTTTGGACCAGGCCTCCAGAACACAGCAGCACTTTTGGGTTGCGGCTCTAGAACACCACATTGTTTGATGTCCTGCCTCTAGAATGCCAGGGCACATGGGGGCCCGTTACGAGAACTCTGCAGTATGTGGGCCCATCGTTCTAGAACATAGCAGCATCGCTCCCCGTGGCTCTAGAGCAGGGGTGGGCAAACTTTTTGGCTCAAGGCTCACATCTGGGTGTGGAAATTGTATGGCGGGCCATGAATGCTCACGAAATTGGGGGTTGGGGTGCAGAAGGGGGGAGGGCTACAGCTGGGGGTGCGGGCTCTCAGGTGGAGCTAGGGATGAGGAGTTGGGGGTGCAGGAGGGTGCTCCGGGCTGGGACCGAGGGGTTTGGAGGGCAGGAGGGGGGTCAGGGCTGGGACAGGGGGGTGGGGCGCAGGGGTGTGTGTGCAGGCTCCGGGCGGTGCTTACCTCAAGCAACTCCCAGAAGCAGCGGCATGTCCCCCCTCCGGCTCCTACACGGAGGTGCAGCCAGGCGGCTCTGCACACTGCCCCATCTGCAGGCGCCACCCCGGCATCTCCCATTGGCCATGGTTCCTGGCCAATGGGAGCTGCAGGGGCGGAGCTTGGGGCAGGGGCGGTGTGCGGAGTCTCCTGGCTGCCCCTATGTGTAGGAGCCAGAAGGGGGACATGCTGCTGCTTCCGGGAGCCGCACGGAACGGGGCAAGCCCTGGACCCTGCTGCCCAGTGGGAGCTCAAGGGCCAGATTAAAATGTCTGGTGGGCCGGACGTGGTCCCCGGGCCATAGTTTGCTTACCCCTGCTCTAGACCACCATGAATGGGCTCGTGGCTCTAGAATGCCATCCAGGCCTGTTTCTGTGACTCCCATCGCCCTTTCCTGTCTCTGCCCTACAAACGGTTCCCACCTTGATTGTTCAG
Source organism: Emys orbicularis (assembly GCF_028017835.1). Taxonomy (NCBI): domain Eukaryota; kingdom Metazoa; phylum Chordata; order Testudines; family Emydidae; genus Emys; species Emys orbicularis. Next base: position 6,761,328 of record NC_088701.1, on the reverse strand, counting down.
TCCAGATCGGATGCTGTTCTAAGAGATCTGCTCCAGGAATCGTTTGGGGGAAGTCCTTCGGCCTGTGTTCTCCAGGAGGTCAGACCAGATGATCCCACCGGTCCCTTGGAAGCTCAGACTCTATTTTGTCCTGTTCTCACCATGTTGGTCTGTTCCACGCCTTTCTCTCCCCGCCCTGCCCGATCTGCACCTCGGAAGCCCTGACTCTCCATTCACAGATGCCTGGCCTGGCCCACTGGGCTCTTTCATACCAATTTTAGTTCTCGGATTTGCTTTAAAGTGCCATACATTGCTCCGAGGGCGACTCTTGGGAGAGCGCGGCAGCCAGGGTTCTCGGAAACAGGCAAAAGGGAGTGGGGGGAGGAATAGTTCTATTTGTAGGAGGAAAAATAATCACAGCTTCTGACAGATGATATGTTAGTGATGGGCAGTGTGAGCAGGGAGCAGGGAGGGGCGCCGCGGGGGTGGGGGGGAGGAGGATCCATTTCCTACAGATGCTGGCGAAATTCTGGGCTTGATTTTTGGTGCCTAGCTACTGACACAAGCCTGGGAATTAGCAGAGCTCCGGAACACTCCTGGGTTGCACAGCTCCCCCCACACACCCACACAGTGAAGGAGGAGCCGGCGTCCTGTCCAAATGGCTGAACGGAGTCGTTCTGGATCAAGCCCCAACCAGGACTGATGCGGTCCAGTGGGTAGCACCTGGGGTAGGAGTCAGGACATTGGGGTTCTGGCTGGGCCTACTCTGGGCAAGCCGCCGCCTTTCTCTGTGCCTCAGTTTCCCCTCCCAAACAGTAGATTGTAAGGTCTTTGGGGGCAGAGGCCGTCTCTCAGTATGTTTTTCTGCAGCCAATGGGGCTCTGATCTCAGTTGGGGTCTGTGCAGCACCTGACACAATGGGGTCCTCATGTGGGGCTTTTTGTACAACACTGGGGACAAGGAAGCCCTGATTTCAGCTAGGGCCTCTAGGGTCTGGTGTGTTATTAATAACTCACAGTTTGGGAACACGCGACAGAGGGAGAATTATTCGGATGATGGTTTGGAATCATGATTGGCTTTCCGTGCTCTAGCTCAACCATCAGATATGGGCTGGAGGTAGGAATAGCTGGGCGGATTCTCTGTTGTCTGCTATACAGTGGGTCAGCCTAGAGGGCCTGAAAATCTAGGAATCTATGAAATTTGCAAACAGAAAGAGAAGGGAAATTCCTCCAGTACATTATTTGTTGCAAACTTTGGCCCCGTTCTAGCAAGGACACTGTTACTCCCTCCCCCCCCAGACCGCCCCATTTCTGTGAGCAGGATTTCAGTTTAATGATGCATATAAAAGGCAGCACGGCTATTCCATGTTAGGGCATTAGGGTCAGCGCTGACTGAGGGTACGTCTTCACTACCCGCCATATCGGCGGGTAGCAATCGATTTATCCGGGATCGATATATCGCGTCTCGTTAAGACGCGATATATCGATCCCCGAAAGCGCTCACCGTCGACTCCGGAACTTCACCAGAGCGAGCGACGGTAGCGCAGCCGACGGGGGAGCTGCGGCCGTCGATCCCGCGCCGTGTGGACCCCAGGTAATTCGATCCAAGATACTTCGACGTCAGCTACGCTAGTCACGTAGCTGAAGTTGCGTATCTTAGATCAATCCCCCCCCCCCAGTATAGACCAGCCCTGAGACAGGAGAGCGCCCCCTGCTGAGCCCACACCCTGCTCCCTGCAAGCACAGCCCCCCCCAGCGCTGCACTGGGGCATTGGGGTCAGAGCTAACTGAGACAGGAGAGCGCCCCCTGCTGACACCCCCCTCCCCCAATTCTTTTCTCTCTCTGTGCATCCCCGGTGGCCAGGCATCCCCCGTGAAACGGCCGATCACACGGTGCCGGTGGCTCGGCTTGTTCAGTTCCCCTCTTCCCCCCTCGCTCTGTCTCATTTTCCCTCTACTTATACTTCTTTTTTTTCCCCCTTGAGAGAAAAAACGTTGCTCTCAGCACGAGAAAAAATAAATAGCAGTGAGCAGCATCTGAGACGGATGCAGGGAGCGGGGCGGCTGCACAACATCCAGTGGAAGAGCTTAATGATATGATGCTTCCTCGCTAATGAACTTCTCTTTGTGTTCACACGCAGCCTGCTGTTCTAGCTCCACCTCCAGCCCCCCCCAAGCAAACAGCCAGCCCTGCCGAGGGGGCTGAGCTGGTCCCCATCACCGCACGTCCCGCACGGGGGAGCTGGGCCCATGTCCCTGCTTGCAGCTGGCTTTGGTGGCGCTGCAGAGCGGCAGTGGTGGAGGCTTGGTCGCCCCTTTACGGGATGGGGGAGGTCATGGGGTACTTCCATACCCCCGCTCCCGACAACCAGGGGCTATGGGTCCGGGCAAAGTAATCCTGGGTCCATCCAGGGGGAGCGCAGCTAAGCAAGGCTGGCTCAGAGGGGTGGGGAATAGGGCACGGAGCCTTTCTCCTCTAGGGGGCGCCCGTCTGGCGGGGGGCGGGAATGGGACACAGGAGCCTTTCTCCCCTAGGGGGCCTTACTGGTAGCAATTGAACTCTTATCCGCTGCCCCCCATTCTGCTGCCTCAGGGGCCCCCTTGCTGCAGTTCATTCTGGCTCCCAGAAGATGGGCCACCCTAGCCTCTGATGCAAGCAACTCACATTAGCTCCCTTGGCTGCGGCCTGGTTAGTCACACACAGGCTCAAATGAGCCAGGGAGCCTGAACTCCTAAGCGCGGGGGGCGGGGGAGAGCACCCTTCTGGTGAGACACAGGACCACAGGGCCCAAGCCCCAGACAGCTGCCAGGGCCCAGGACTGTGGCAGCAAAAGCCTGAAAGCCCTTGCAGGGCCCTTGCTGCTGCCTCGCTCCCCTGGGGGCAGGATTTTGCAGCACAGCCGGCAGACCAGCGTCAGTCGCTTTGCCTCTCTGGATGGCTGGAGCGCCAGCTGAAAACGCCACTGAGCTGTTCACCCTGAGTGTGCAGCCCCATGGCTGTTGGGTTGGATTTGCAGATCTGGAGCTACCCGGCAGTCAGACCTGGCTCTCAGATAGCCCGGGCCCAGATTCCCATTGGCATCACCTGCTGTCAATCGGCACCACTCCATTAGAGGCAACAGAGATGAAAGCCTGATGCCAGCTGAGGATCTAGTTTCTGATCTGGCTACCAGCCCCAACCAACGGCCCCTGGCCTGAGGGATGGTGCCAGACACAGCTCCGTGCGGGACATCTTGGGGCATGAGGCTCCAGCCAGGGCCGACTCCAAGTTTTTTGCCGCCCCAAGCAAAAAAAATTTCCCGTGCCCCCCCCCAGCCCCGCCCCTTCCCCAAATCCCTGGCCCCGCCTCCTCCCCCAGGCACGCCACATTTCCCCTCCTACCCCTCCCTCCCAGGCCTGGGAGGGAGGGGGGAGAAGCGGAGCGGCGGCGCGCTCGGGGAAGGAGGCGGAGGTGACCAGACGCCACCTCCCCATTTAAGCGCGGACACTCGTCCCTTTGAGCTTCCAACTCCAGGCGAGTTCAGGTACCACTAATGGCAGCCGCCGCCCCCCCCCCCCCCCCGCCGCCACATCCCTGAACTCCTTGGGCCTCCGGGGAGAGGAACAGCTCCCGGCTCGTCACAGCAACGACAACTGTCCCCTAGAGCCGAACAGCCCACACGCCAGTCTGATTTTATTTTTTTAAACAAAACTTTATTGGTAATTGTTTCAAATATGTTTACAACAAAGCACACTGTTAAAGAGGAAGTGGGGGCTGGGGGGAGTTGTTTTGTTTTTTCCAGTGAAACAAGGTTTTGTCGGAGGACACAGACGTGTTTCCCGGGGCGGGGCGGATGATATCCCCACCCTCTAGATGGGACTCAAGCTTCTTTGTGGGAAAGGGGGATTTTGGGGGGAGGGCTAGCCACAGGGCTCCCCCCCCGCTCCTGACAGCGCTCATGTATTTATAATATATATAATTTATCTATGAAACCAAAAGAAGCTCACACACCTCCGCCCCGGAGAGAAACAAGAAATTCAACCGGCTGGTGAATACACACAGTGGGAGACAGGCTGGGGGGTTAGAACAGGACCACCACACTGATGCACTGCATTGGGGGTGGGAGGGCCGGCAGGGAGGATAAGTCAAGAATCAGACAGGAGGAAAAGTAAATGAATAGAACAAGAGCCCCCCCCCACGCACCTTCCCCCCCCCCCCCCAATAAAGTAGGATCATGGCTAGGTATCAGCACCCCTTTCTTCCCCCCCCCCCCGGCTGATCTCACATTGGAGGGGCTAATCATGGCTTAACGCCCCTCCAACCTGACCACGGATCTAACGGGGTCACTCCCTGGCGGGGGCCAGTTGAGAGTTGGGGGAGGGGAGGGGGGAAGATCAGGGCCTAATTGGGATCCTGTGTTCCTGCCTACCCTCCTCCCCCCCCCCCACCCCATTTTCTGGTTTCTCCTCCCGCCTTGTCATCTTAAAATGTAAATCGACAGCATAAAATAGGAGGTGCAGAAAGGAGCCCCAGGACTGTGGGTAAGGGGAACCCTTCCCCCCACCAGAAAATCCTTCAAGGTTATTTCTGCAGGGCACCATTTGGCCTACGGGGGGAGGGAGGGAGAAGAGTGTATAAGCCCCCACTGACCTGGGGGAAAATAACCAAGTGCCCCAGAATCAGATCCTACCTGCAACCCCCGCCCCGACACACAAGACGACAGGCCAAAGAAGGGCTGGGGGTGGGGGGCTGCTCACATTCACAGCCTAGATTCAAAAGGCAGCATTTTATTTCCAAAGGAAGCTAAAAATCCAAAACCCACCGGGGAGATTCCCTCTCCCAGCACCTCCATCCCAGCCTGTAACCGACTCCCAGATCTCCCCCCGCCGGTGTAAGATACCCCCAAACCAGACACCCCGCAGAGAGCAGTGGGGGTGGGGAAATACGGTCAGTTTCTACCTGGGAAAAAAAAAATAAAAAAAACAGATCTCTCTCTTTTTTTCCCTTCCTAAAACCTGGAAACATTCAAAGCTCGGAGAGTTAAAATTCCTGGCACTGGGGGGGAGGGGAAGGGAGGTGTCACCGGGGATGGCGGGGGCTGATGTAGGGTAAGTTAGCCCAGCCCAGCCCCACGCCTGGATTTTTAAAACCTCTTAGCCCTCTACCCCACACACCCCCCACGTCCCCCAACGGAAAATAAGGTTTAATTTACTTATTTATTTTTAATTAAAAAAAAACAAAAAAAGGAGCCCAACCCCCCCACCCCCAAGTTTATAAAATGAGACAAGATTTCCCTCCTTCTTCCTCTTTCCAGAGTGGTGGTGGGGGGCTGGGATTTTGTCTCCCCCTTGGGGGGATTCAAAGTTATTCCGGAAGCCAGGATGTTGATCTGCCATGTCGGTGGGTGTTGGGGCATCTTTGCTCCACACCCTGCTCCCAGAAGCCTTTGCAAATAGCCATGAAGATCTGGGGGGGATTTGATGGCAAAAAACGCCCCCCGCCCCCCTCCTTCAAAAACTAAAAGCCACCAATAAAGCCGGCCAGGACGGTGGGGGTGCAGCACGTGTGGACTGAGAGGCAGTGTGGGGGTAACCGGATCAGTGTGAGGGGGTGGAAAGTAACCAATGGGAGCTGAGTGTGTGTGTGTGTGTGTGTGTGTGGGAATCTGTTTAAACCCCAGGTGAGGGGGGATGAGGAGAGCTGCTCGGGGGGGCTGCAGGCTTGTGATGGTGGGGGGGGGGAAGCATGTGCAAGTGGGGGGATCAGGGGTGCGCATGGGAGAATTTAGACTCCTGCCCTTCTCTACTGTCATTTACTTAGTACAGGTTTAGAATAAGGGGTCTCCCGCTCCCCCCGCAAACCAGATCCAGGCAAATCCCTACCCCCCCCACCCACAAAAATAAAACACACAGGCAAGGAACTCTGGTCTTTCTGCTGATCAAATCCAACCCCGCCCCCACCTGCTCCGCGCGCGCCCTCCCGGGGTGGGGCCGCTGGCCCTAGAACTCAGCAAACTCCTTGGCGCACTTCTCAGTGATCGAGACCCGGATCTCCTCTTCCTCGTAGTCGTCGAAGTTACTCGTGTCGCCAGGGCCTTTGCACTTTGGTATAAAGGGAGCTTCCACCTGCAAAGGGAGGGGAGGGGGAAGTTGGGGACGAGGTGAGGGATCAATATTTGTATACCCCCCACTCCTGGGTCTGCTAGGGGCGCATGATCAGGCCCCAACTTTGTAACAAGGCAGGCAAGGATCAGCCCCACCCCCCACTATCCAGCCAGAAACCCTCACACTTTGCAATCATGGAAGGGGGAGCCCATGACCCCGCTTAGGAGCCCAGAATCAGGGCCCCCAGCACTCTTAAGGGATACAGAATCAGGCCCCTTAGCAACCAGGTGAGGGATGCAGAATCAGCGCCTCCTCAAGTCCCCTTTTATCTAGCCAGAATCCCCTCCTCTCACTTTGCAATCAGGGAAGGGCAGAGGGTCATGAGCCCCTTGGATCCCCGTAAAAGCCCCCACTTGCATCATCAGTAGGGTTTTAATCAGGACCTTCAGCACAGCCCTCTCCCACCTGAGCTAGAAGAATAACGCCATTAGCTGGCAGCAGCAGTAGTAGGCTGTTATCCTCAGCGGGTGGGGACAGGACCATGCTTTTCCCGCCATGTTACGAACAGGTGACTGAGGGCTCCTTACTTTAAACCAATGCTGGGTGAACATATTTCCCCCTAGTGGTTGGATCCAGCCACAACACCCTGCTACAGAGTCCCAGAAACCAATGCGCTCCTATAGGCTTGGGCACTGATGATCCCAGGTTCAATTCCTGCTGACGGAGGTTGCACACATGTGGAAGTTATCCAGGCTCGCTTCTGCCCGCCGCCCCCCCCGCCACCACCCTCCTACCTTCCTCTGGTAGATGGCGATCCAGTCAGTGGTAGCAAACCACTTGTGGTTCTTGATGTCGTTGACCCCGTTCTTGAGGTTGCCAAAGCGTTTGGTGAGGTCCACCTGCAGCAGGTTCCGGAGCAGGTCCTTCAGGTCCGAGCTGAAGTGAGACGGGAACCGGACCTGGGGTGGGGAGGAGAGACAGAGGTCTGGCTTTTACCTGCCCTGCCCTCATGGCTAGATTCATAGATAAACCTAATAATGTACAGCCCCTAGCACAGAGGGGTCCTGGGCTATGCCTGGGCGCTGAGGCACTACCATAATACACCTAATATGTACATCACCTAGCACAATGGGGTCCTGACCCATGACTGGGGCTTGTAGGCACTATCATAATATATACCTCATAATAAATAACAAGCCCTTTAAAAACACTCCAGGACAATGAGTGGATGAGAAGTGGGGGCGCTACTGAGGACTGACACAGGAGCTGAAATGGTTAATTAGCAGCCGCCCCCCAACTCTTATTGACCATTTTTCCTCCACAGATCTCAAAGCAGGGCTGCCGCATCACTATCCTCATTTTACGTAAGGGGAAACCGAGGCACAGGGAGACGTGACTTGCCCAAGGTCACTCAGCAGGCTGGTAGGAGAACCGGGAACAGAACCCAGGCCTGTTGAGTTCCCCACTAGCTTTAAAGCTGACTGTGTCCGACACGAGTTCTTGGAGATCCTTGGCGAGAAAGCGCTGGGGTGGGCAGAGGATTATTATGGGCTCTTGGTTACTATGGCGATGAGTGCTCTACCAGTGCCTGGAGATGACTGATGTGTTTAAGGAATGTTTAGTCTTGCAGTGTAGCAGGGTTGTGGAGGGTTTTGCAACTCACAACAGTGTACAAGAAAACCAAAGGCACCTGTTCCAGGAGTCCCCATGAGAGTTACAGGGTGGTGGGGTGGGGGATGGAGTCCATGTGTTGGGGAAATAGGGGCACGTGGCGAGAGAGGGTCCATGTGTGGTGGACACAATGGGGATGATGTCCATGCATTGGAGAACAGGGGTACGTGGCAAGGGAGGGTCTATGTGTTGGGGTGCAGGGGGAATGGGGTACATGACAGGGAGGATGCCCACGTGTTGGGGATTGGGGGAGCATGGGAGGGCATGAGCATGTCGAGGGTGCGAGCACCTCTCTGATCAGTCGCTGAAACTTGGCACCCCCCTTTACCTGGCAATCCCCGCCCCCCCAAATCACACAAGTGTCCCCTCCCCCAGCCCAAATACCTTGCCAGAGACGATCTTCTCATAGATCTGAATGGGCTGGTCCGCGAAGAACGGGGGGTAACCAGCCGCCATCTCGTAGATGAGGACGCCCAGGGCCCACCAGTCCACAGCCTTGTTATAACCCTGCCCGGGGAAAGCAGGCCAGGGTCACGCACCAAACATTTGGGGGTAGGGGGAACCACCTGGTGGCCAGGGATCAGATGGAGATCAGGCAGTGGAGAGGCCCTCCCCAGCTCACCTTGCTGAGGATGATCTCGGGGGCCAGGTATTCCGGGGTCCCACACAGAGTCCAGGTTCGGCCTTTCACCCGCTTGGCAAAACCAAAATCCGTCACCTGGAGCCAAAACACAGAGAGGGGAGAAGCTGGATCAGCCTGGAGGCTGTGACAGCAGAAGGGGAAGGGGGGAGAGATAGCTCAGTGGTTTGAGCATTAGCCTGCTAAACCCAGAGTTATGAGTTCAATCCTTGAGGGGGCCATTTAGGGAACTGGGGTAAAAATCTGTCTGGGGATTGGTCCTGCTTTGAGCAGGGGGTTGGACTAGATGACCTCCTGAGGTCCCTTCCAACCCTGGGATTCTATGATAATTGATGTATTCTGGCTATGTTACATTTCTGGGGGTGTCTTGGCTTTGGGAAGGGGATGGCAGCAGAGAGAGACTTGGGCAGGGAGGAGATCACTGCAGGGAGCCAGGAGCCAGCGCTGGGATGGGGAAGGGAATGGGCGTGGGGGCAGCCTCACCTCGATGTAGCCCTGCTGGTCTATCAGGAGATTCTCTGGCTTCAGGTCTCGGTAGATGAGATCCAGCGAGTGCAGATACTCAAAGGTCAGGACGATCTGAGCAGCGTAGAACCGGGCGTGAGGTTCACTGCAATGAGGTGGGAGGAGAACGTGGGCATCCCAGGCCAGATCCGCCCCCTATCAGCCAGCCCAGCACCCTCGGCCCCCTGCCACCCCCACCTTCACCTTCCTTATAGATCCCTGACTCCATCTACCCTGGCAAGATGCCCCAACTCTTCTAGGCCTGGTGGCCCCATCTGCCCAGCCAGACCACTAGCCCTAGCACACACATCCCATCCATCATTGCTAGACCCCTGACTCCATCCAGCCTGGCAACCCAGGGCAAGCCCCTCCCAGACCAGCATCTCCCCCCAGCCCCAACACACACACCCATGGACCCCCAGCTCCATCCAGCCTGGGCCCATCTAGCCCTGGCATCCCTGCCACTGACTGTGGCTAGTGCTGGCAGAAGACCTCAGCAGCCCTCCACATGGGGAATCCCTTCCTGACCAGCCCAGCTGGGGATCAGGTCACGTCCTCCAGCATGAGGATCAAAGCCAGCGTCGCTGCAGATGCTGCTAGTGGATAAAAGGTCTAGTTCTCTACTGAACTAAATCCCAAATTCACAGCTGTGGAAACTGAGGCACAGAGTGATTCTCCCCCCTTCCCACAAGAAGTGAATGGTAGAGGCAGGAATAGGACCCAGGAGTCCCGACTCCCAGTCCCTCTCCTCTAAGTGCTAGATCCCACTGTCCTCCCTGAGCCAGGGAGACAACCCAGGAGTCTAACTGCCACCCAGCTCTAACCATTAGGGACACCGTCCCCAACATTGGCTCCCATGGCAACGCTCACCTGAACCTCCCGATCCGCCGTAGGTGGGAGAACATCTCCCCTCCCGGGATGTATTCCATCACCATGTACAGATTGGAGTTATCCTAGAAGGAAATACAGCAGCAACGGAGTGCAAGGGGGCCCCCCGTCAGCGCCTGCGACACCAGGATGAAACTGCTCCCCACACCCCTGCTCTGTTATTAGCCCCATCCCTTTCCGGGCGCTAACCCCACACGTCTCCAGGGAGCCTGATGCACTGGCCTGGCTTCCACATAGCACACAATGCAGTGCACCCGCTGTCTGGGAGATAACAGCCTACTACTGCCGCCAGCTGCTGCTGTTGTTACTCCTTTAGCTCAAGGGCCAGAGGGGCTGCGCTGTGGTGCCGAAGGTCCCAGGCACACACCTGCAGTGGGAGTTGCTGCACAGACGCGGCTGGAGAACAGACTCACTAATGAGAGGACGCGAGCTTTATTTGTTTGGAGTATTTAGTGCTAGAGCCCTAGAAAATCCAACCCCTCCCCACACCTCTGGTCTAGGGGCAGGGACAGGCAGGCCCAAGAGGGATTTCCAGCTGTGACGTCTACGATCAAAGGGGAAACCCAACCTGCCGCCAGGTCGGACACCCCAGAGGAGCAGAAGCAGGAAGTGAAACTTCTCAAAAGCAGAGTGTGAAATTGACCAGGCTGGCTTCATCCTCCCTTGCGGCTGCAAAGTCAAAGAACAGCCTCCGAAGTAACTCCACTGAGCCCAACAAAGCCATTCCGCTAGGGAGACCCTACCCGGCTCAGTGGTGAGAACATGAGCACTAAGCACCCGCGCACACGCCAGCGGAGACCACTGCCCCTGCCCTCGAGCCCAGGGTCAATTTCCAGCTAGCCCTGGAGAGAGGGTCCAGGTGGGGCATGGGCTGAGCATCCCATGCTGTATGGTCGGAGGCCTTTTTCTGCAGCCAGATTAGGAGAGCAGGAGCCAAGAAGCAGAAAGTCACATCCTCACATTCCATCTAAATTATATCAGAACAATGTCATACCGGGCTGGTAAGAAGGCTCCTGTCCCAATAGTGTCCAGCATCACCAGGCAAAGAAACAGATCTTAGGATGCTCAAAGGAATCACTTAGCAGCAGTGTGGGTGTGAAATCTCTACGTCTTGATTGTTTTCCCTTGCTGGTCCCCACTTCTCTATTGTTTATCTGTCTGCTTCTTTGATTGTTTCTGTTACATAACTAATTTTGCCAGCTGTACATCAGCCAAGGTGGTGGTGTACGACTGGGTAAAGAATTGTTTCACACTACCTTAGGATTGGTCAGAGAATTATTTTGTAATACTTCCGTAAAATGATTGGTTAAAGTAGAGCTAAGCAGGACTCAAGTTTCACTATATAAACTGGGGTCCAAAAGGAAGTTCTGGGGAATCAACTCCAGGACACAGCCCAGCATCAGCGCTGCCAGACCTCAACACCCTGCCAATGACACCATGCAGAACCTGGAGTCCCAGGAAAGTTTGTCTGCCTTATTGGGAGTGATGGGCATTGTATGAGTAGCGTGTGTATTCTGTTCTGGTAATTGTGACAAAGTGGGGGGGTTTCTTGTTTTTTTCATTCGTTTGCAGAGGGGGTGGGACACAGTTTCCCTGGGTGTTACTGGTTTAACGAGGTGATGGGAGAGGGAGTTTGTTGTTACAGAGGACCGGGGACAGAACTTGGAACCCCAGCCAATGGCCTGGAGAATGGATACCCCAGCGACTGGTGACCAGGAGGCCCAGCTCGGGAGTCACAGCTGGTTCTGGCCAGTGGGAAGACAATGGGCTGTGAAGAGAGGACCCCGGTGACCTGAACAGGTGGTTCCAGCCAGAGGACAGAAGAAAGGAGAGGCGGCCCAGGCGATCCTGTTTACCTGGAGAGAAGACAATGGACAGAGGCGGGGCTTGGGGGAGGTGATATCAGATGCCCAGCTGGGAAGCAGGGGGGCTCTGGACTGGAGAGGGAGAGCAGGCAGAGCCCATCTGGATGCAGGGAAACTGGGGTGTGCTGGGCTGAGGGAGGCCAGGCCCGAGGGCCCTGAGAGTTTCCTATGCTGTCTTCAGATGCTCAATAAACCCTCCTGTTTTACGCTGGCTGAGAGTCGCTCCGGTCTAGAGAACAGGGTTGCATCAACCCCTTTGGGGGTGGAGGCCCGGGGGGTCCAGAGCGAGTGGACTCCCTGAGGGGGCCCACGGCGAGAGACAGGTGTGCTAAGATCAGAGAGATGCGGTTCCAGGAGCTGGAGGGGCTTAACCCCCAAGAGAAAGTGGACCCCTGAGAAGGACTGTCACACTGAAGGAGGTTCCTCCCAGGGACTGCACGGGGCCAAGAGTGGGCACGACCTGTGAGTCCGTGACAGTAACTGTTAATAAACAGAAGTTAAGGATATTTCTGTGTGAGGCTCTTTCACTGGGAAAAGACCCTGCAAACCCGCAGAGTGTGAGGTGACGCCCTGAGCCCATGAAGGGTGAGGCTAGGTGCCTAAATTAAGAGGGTTACGCCTTGAGCCCCAGGAGCAGGGTAAAGGTGGGTGCCCTAGAGCGTAAGGGGAACGAAGCCTGAACCCTGCTGTCTCTAAGGGGACGAAGGGAGCTCAGCCCATCCTTGGTCTCCCTGCTCAGGCAGTTCTGGTCTGCGTGACATGGGCCTTCCTGACCCTCTACCAACTAAACAGCCCCCAACACCCTAGTGGTACCTTGATGGGGCCCAGTCAGCCCGTACCAGGCCAGACTCCTAGCTCAGCGGGGTAAATCCAGAGCAGTCACATTGATTTCAACGAAGTTCTCCCCCATTTACACCTGCGGATTCAGCCGCGAGGGATTTATTTTACGCTGGCGTAGGAGAATCGATTGGCTCAGCGAGACAGCCTGTGTAACAGCAGCCGCTGGCCCCACTGCTACTGTGTCACCCGAGAGCTACATGGCACGGAGCAGGGGTGACATTTCCATTGTAGCAGCTTCTGCAGACAAGGGACCAGAAATCAAAGCTATTTAACTCTAGAACAATGAGGGGCCCCAAGAAAACGACTCTGCCAGCACTGCCTGCTGCTAACACGCCCATCACCCTAGCCTCCAGGCTCTGCAGGGCTGCGATTTATCCTGCAGCCTCCTCTGAGCTGACGACTCTTCGTCGCTACAACCCATTAACCTCAGGCTGACAGACAGGAGACAGGTCTCCCTTCAGAGCCAGCCCCTCTTTAATCAGGCCAGCCACAGGGGGTGCTGTGGAGCTCAAAGGCACAACTATCTTTGCTCTCCCCCCTACACACAGGGTGTAGCTCACAGGCCTCAAAATCCAGGGTCAGAGAAGAGGGTCCAAGCCCCAACGCTGGGGCCTGAATTTTAGCTTTCACAGAAACTCCATCAGGAGGAAACGATCCCACGTGATGGTTTCAAAGTCTCCACAGAGCCAATTGTGCGTGAAGTTAGCACTTCCTCTGAGACTCCCCCGCAAGCCAGACCTCATGCCCGAGGGGCAGCGCATGGGAGCCAGAAACTAAAACTGACTAGGAACGAAAGCAAAACTGACCGGGGGGTGGGGGTGGGGGGAAGTATCACTGTTCAAAACCTGGAGTCAAAAGCAGAACAGAAGAGACTGAAAAAGGGGAATGATCCAAACTGATTTTTCTTAGCTCCAAACCTGATCCCAGACGGCACGCCAGGAACGTTTGTTCTCACTGTGCCCTTCGACCCCTTCAGCACAGTTCTAGTTTTAAATAGGAAACGAATCAAGGGGATTGTGGGAGTCGGGGGGGGGGGGGGGGGGAGACACAGCCCAGGGCCGGGCTGGCAAGGGAAGGACACCTACCTTGAAAGAATACTCTAGCTTGACGAGGAATGGAAAGTTGACGGCCTGAAGGATCCGTTTTTCGTTGAGGGTGTGCTCAATTTGTTTGAGCTTCACTACCTGGGAGAGAAAAGGAAATAGCAACATCAGATCTTCCTCTGTTGGCGCCTCCCACGCACTCCCCTCTCCTGCATCCCCACGCAGGGTTCAGCCCCAAATCCCTCCCCCGCACTGGGGATTCCATGGCCTCAGGCCAGATCTCCGTGGCAGCCCCCGGCGTCTCACCTTCTGTTTATCCAGGATCTTCATGGCATAGTGATTCCCGGTCTCTTTGTGTTTCACCAGCATCACCCTCCCAAATGAGCCCGTGCCCAGGGTCTTGATTCGATCAAACTGATCCAAACTGGCCGTGTTCTGGAAGGGGGAAAACAAACGTGATGGGGGGCCAGACTGGTCCTGGGGGCATCAGGAAAGAACCTGCCCGGGACAGTGGGAATTGCACTGCAAGACTGGACGGGTCTTTAATGACCAAGAGGGGGTCAGAGCTTTGGATTTTATAGCTCACCAGAAAGGCAGCCCCTCCAGGGTCAGCACTGACTGTGACGGGAGAGCGCCCCCTACTGAGCACCACTCCCTGCAGCACAGCACCCCCTAGTACCGCACTGGGGTTGTTCTTGAGAACATTGATATGAAGAATTGGCCCTGTCAACACTGGTTCTCCACTTGTGAGGTACTCCCTTCTCTTCATGTGTCATTATATAATGCCTGCATCTGTAACTTTCACTCCATGCATCTGAAGAAGTGAGGTTTTTTAGCCACAAAAGCTTATGCCCAAATACATCTGTTAGTCTTTAAGGTGCCACCGGACTCCTTGTTGGTTTTGTGGATACAGACTAACACTGCTACCCCCTGATAATTGATATGAAGAAGTAGATGTCACATTTCACCACCAGAGGGCGCCAAAGGTAACCACTACATTTTGAATGAGACACAGACAAGGGATTCCCTGCTCCTTGGGCAGAACCAAAATCTAGTTCCAGACAGGCGACCCGCCCAGCTCCATTCAGTAGGGGCTGGTGGCTTAGAGGCAGGGGAGGGGCTGGGAGTCAGGACTCCTGGGTTCTAGCCCTCGGTCTGTGAGGAGACGGAGTGAAGTGTAGTGGTCAGAGGGCAGGAGACTAGGAGTCAAAAGATCGCTTCCTAGTTCCGCCACCAAATTCCTATACCCTTGACCAAGTCCCTTTCCCCTCTGGGCCTCAGTTTCCCCATCTGTGCCATAGCATTAATGACACAGGGTGTGCGGGAGGACTAGCAAAGTGACAGTGCTTCAGAGGGACCAGCAGCTCTTCCTCAGGAATTACCCAGAACCACCCCAGGCGGGATTTCCAGTGGGGACAGACCCAGGGCTGAACCCAAAAGCTTTTCCGGCACCTACAAACTGAGGCAAAGCACAGGGCAGCAAATGGAGGCCTTTTGAACAGGGTCCCTGTTAGCACAACCCCCCTGGGAGCCAATCTGGGGCTGGGCTGGATGACCACGCTGGGGCCTTGGGAGGAGGATGGGGGAGCTGGAGACAGGCTGGATCAGGAGGAGTCCCACATGGTTAGTGTCCCCCTCCCCCAGCAGAGAGGAGTTGAACCTCCATTGTTCTCGGCCCTCCAGTTAGGAGAGGGCAGATTGGAGGATTGGGGCGGGGGGGAAGAAGAGCACTCAGTCCCGCCCCCCAGGAGCAAAAATAACCCCAGACCCTCAGCGGAGGCAGTGTGGCAAGGTGGCTCAGTGATGGGGAAAGAGATCCAGGGGGTGATTGCAGAGTAATCAGCCTAGGGCTGCAGAGGCCTTGATTGGGCGGGTGAGGGGTGATCTGGATTGGGGGCACAGTACCTGGGAGGGGTTCTCCCATTTCTTGAGGAAGTCTTCTTTGGCTTTGGCTAGGAACTCCTTCACTGTAAGGGAAACAGAAAGGGAGCAGCGTGAGGAGTCAGGAGGGGTGGGGCACCCAGCCTGGTGGACAGAGCTCCCCTTTCAGCCCCCCCCACCTCCCGGCTCAGCGAAGAGGCATGCAGGCACAAAAGGGGGCAGGGATTTTAAGCATATCAGCGGGATGGCGGTGCCTGATTGGCCACAAAGGGCGGCTCAGCTGGGGATTGGCTAGAGAGGTCCACACAGCGGCGCTCCTGCAACACCCCCACCCCCGGGCCTGCCCCTGGACACACTGAACAGCCCCGTCAGGGAGGGCTAATGCAGCTCCCAGCGCCTACCAAAGGGGCGCACTTGTGCCTCTACCCCCCTCTCGCTGAACATACCACTTGGGGGTGCCTGTTCCACGCCCCGCAACACACAACCTGCACCCCACAAGGAGACACTCGTACAACCCTCCAGTCAAACGACGTTAAGAGGCATGGATCACGTTGCCCTAATGGGAGGATACGGGATCTACTACTGCTGCCAGCAAAGGGAGTGAAGGGGGAGGAGATTCCCCCTTAGCTCAAAGGGCAGAGGCCTGTGTGTAGCCTTCTCTCAACCATGCAGGCAGCACGCACCAATGACACCAACAGCCCACAAGGGGGTACCACACACACACACACACACACACCTGCAGAAAGCAGCCGTGAAAGTCACAAATTCCAGTTGGGCTTTGCCCACAAAGGTGTTAAAATGACCAGCCGCAGCCTCCACAGCAGCAGCCTGGGAACAGCAAGTGCCCAGCTCTCTGGCATCCAACCAGGTGATCCTTCCTTCACCAGCCGGGCTCCCTGTCCTTGCGGCCAGATCCCAGAACCATGGGAGGGGGGATGGGGATTGGAGCAATCTGCAGCATCTGGAGGGATATTTGCCCCTTGTATCTTCGCTGCCTCCTGCTGCTCCCAACAGGGAAAAGTCCCGCAGCTCTTAATAGTGCAAGAGATGCCCACGGGATTTGAATGGCTGCAGCAGGGAGGCCAAGCACAGAGCAGCAGCAGGAAGTGGCTTTGAACCCAGAGCTCACCCCTGCCCCCACCATCACAGGGAAGTCTCCCCCACACCGGAGGTGTATAAAGTTAATTTCCTCCCCCGGGGATCACTGGTGATCAGACGCCAGGGAGGGGACAAGCTAAAAGCCTAGATCCAGATCTGGGTGCTCCGGTTCTTGGGGTCACGGATGCACAACCCAGGAGTCAACTCCCTGCCGCCCCAATCTCGCCACTACAACCCACTCCCGTCCCAGAGCTGGGGAGAGAACCCCAGGGCCCTAGCTCCCAGCCCCCCACTTGAATCACTAAATAGCAACACTTCTGTGGAAACCCGGGACCACCGTGCTCCAGTCCTGTCCCTGCTCTAAAGAAAGGGCTGAGAAATAGGCCAGGCGAGGGCCTGAAATGCACCAGTGAAGCAGGACAACATGCTACAGATGTGACTGATTCACTGCCGGAGGGAAGGAGACCAAGATTACGGGGATTCCCCTGATCCCACAGGATAGGGCAGGGCAGCCCTGAAAGGGTTCCAGGGATCAGCTATTTGCTGGCTAAGTACTCCCGCTCACACCCCCTTCACCCTCTCGTCTCCACACCCCATCTCCCGTGGAGCCCCACAGAGGGGGGCTGAATTCACATCTGCTTCCCCCAGCCGCACGCAGGAGCCGCGGCTCAGTCTGTCTGACCTACTTTCACTTTGTCTCCTACTCTCTCCGGATTATTTATAGAAACAGGCTTGGCTCACCAGCCACTGTCTCCCGCCATCAAGCCCAGCCCCGGGGGGGGAGGGGGTAAGAAGGGGGATCCTTGCATGGACATGGGACAGATAAGACAATTTCCTGCACTATCCTGGCCATACCTTACAGAACTAAGTTTAAGTAGCTTAGGAGTTCATTGCATTACAAAGGCAGGCGGTTATGTATTATTGTGGGACTGTATGCGACGTCTACAACGGAAACCCAGGGAAGGGTTATGGGCTTTGAGGGACCATCTGAAACTATGGGGCCTTTTAAAGTTAAGTACGTTTCCCAGGAAATCTCTAGGGGGAGGGGTATGCAAATGTAACGCCTCTGGTTATGCAAAACCTCAGCCGCTGGAAGCTGCTCCCCCAGGAGAAACCCACTGCCTGTGAGTTACCAGGCTGGAAGCGGGGTGATCTCTGGAAAGCTTATTAGCAGGCGTGTTGGTTCTTTGCTGGGTTTTAAGAGGGTTTACCTGCAATGCTTTTACCTTCAGAATCCATGTGCTTGCTAACAGCTGTGTGGTACCTTATACCCGTGGGAGACTGGGCTGTTTGTAGCCTCGGAGGAAGGAGGGCAAAGCAGGCCGGCTGATGGGGTCTGACTTGCTGGGGAACTCACAGTGTAGGCAGGGAGCTGTGCAGCCTGGAAATCCCCCAGGCAGGAAGGAGAGAGACGCAGGTCTCCGCCCAAGAGAGGTGATCACTGGGAGCCAGAAGCCTAAAGTGGTTTCTCTGGCTGGGCCATGAGGGGCAAATACAGGGGCAGTTGCCCTGACCTGCGACACCCCTCCCCCACTGTTCTTCCCTGGCAGCATCCACACCAGATCAATGCCTTGGGAGGGGAGATCAGCCATTCTGCCTTCTTCTGGAGGTCAAGGAAGACTTGTGAGGCTCTGCTAATCAGTTACATGAACTGGGGGCAGCCCCAGACAGCGATGGAGGAATCTTCTCTGCACCACCAGCCTCTAATTCACTTGGCCCAACACCAATAATTTGGTCCCTTTTTTGGCCTGTCTCATCTTAGAGTCTCCTTCTTTCTCTTCAAGGCCCTGGACCCAGGACCCCTAGAGCCGAAAGCTCTGGGATGGGGATTGTGGCTGACAGCCCCACTCCTCCAGTCCCATGGCACTTTCTACCACTCAGGTGAAGCTCGTCTGTGAGAGAGACAGAACTGCTTTGGGGGCCCGTCCAAGACGGTGGAACTGCCTGGCGCAGGATCTAAGGATCATCTTGAACTTCCCCATCTCCTGCTCCTAGTGCTATGTGCCCTCCTCTGACCAGCCTTCTCCACTATAAACACAGCCCAGCACAGGCAGATAAAAACAGTCCCTACCAAAACCAACACCTCCACTGCACACACAGCTCTCCTCCCTGGTGAGAGAATGAACCGCCGGGGACAGATGGGAGTCACCTTGCTCATGGCATGGACTGAAAAGTGCCCAAACACTGTGGTAGTGAGGGCAGGTAGGAACGTACACAGTGCCTCTGCACTGGTCAGTTTCACTCCTTCGCCAGCAGGGGTAAGACGCCATCCTGCAGGTTTCTCAGCACTGAGGCAGGACGAAGGGTTAACTGAGGCTCCAATCCCGCAGTTGAGTGTATGGACAGACCCCGGCACTAAGCCCCATTGATTTCCAGGGGGATCCCCCCCGTATAATCAATTGCAAGCTCTGGGACTTCCATTGTAAGCTCTTTGGGGCAGACACTGGGCTGTACAGAACGCAGGCACAAGGAGTCCTCGGTTGCAATCAATATCTCTGGGGGCTACTGTAATTAAAAGACCATTTAACGAGCAGCCAATTCAAATTTGGCCTCCAAAAAAGTAAGTTTTGGTGAAGCCCCCCAACGCTTTCTAAAAACAAATCTTGAAATAGTCCAATTATTTTTAAACTAAATCCCACTTGAAACAGAAGAAGGGTCCCCCACCCCTCTTGCAGCTCAGAGAGCCCTAGAGAGAAACGGACTATAAGCAGGAGTGACATTGATACCTCAGATTTCCTTTGCTCAGCTGACAGACCTACCTATCTCAGGGGTTTATATGGATGCCCAGCTCCCTAGTATCTGAGCACCTTCTATGCAAAAGCAATAGCGGGAACAGGGTAACATTTTCCACAGGGCTTATAGGCTTTAGGAGGCTGCATGCCATTGACAGTAACTCGTAAATAGTGAACGGCAAACTGGATTTTTAGAATCCTCTCGTTCTAATGACCCTGAGGTTTTGCAGCCGATCCTTTCCAGCTCAGTGGCCTTTCAGCTGAGAGAGCCCCTTTAAAGACCCATGAACGCATTTCTATTCATGTCAGTTTTGTCAGATGGCCTGAACCTGGCATATGAAACTAATTGACTGGGTCTAATTACACAATAGACTAACACACTGACCTGCGCCAGGATAAACACCAGAGGATAGCTGGCTAATGGAGAGGTTTTCATACCGCTAATCTTTTGTACCACCTTTCAAAGAACTGAGCGAAACCTTAAACTCCTTAATTCTTCTGGGAGGCAGGTACTATTCCCTTTTTTATGGGCAGGAAACTGAGGCAGGGAGCCATGACCTTGCCCACTGTTGCACAGGAAGTGGAAGAATTGAGAAAAGCAACAAGAGTCCTGACTCTCAGCCTCCGCCCCCTCTAACCATTAGACCCCACTCCTCTCACAGAGCTGGGAATAGAACCCAGGAATTCTGATTCTCAGGCCCCTGCTCTAACCACTAGATCCCACTCTCCATCCCAGAGCCAGGAATCCCAACTCCCATTCCTTACTCGGACCGCTACACTGCACTCTTGCTTATCACAATGCATCCAGTTCCCTCAAGGTATTATTCGAATACCTGGGACAGGGATCAACCCCAGTACACAGAAAGGAAAATACATGAGAAGGTCAGACCACTTAAGACCACAGATCTGGTTAACAAAGCCATTCTCTGCGGAAGGGAAATCGAGCCTGATCAAAGCCCAGCAGGGCCCAGCACCAGGGCTCTAGGGACCTGTAATTAGGAGAGATCGGAGTGATCTGGAAGAGATCTGAGTCTCCTAATCAGAGGGCAGACTGCTCTTAAAGAGACATGACAAGTTTTAGGCCCAACTTTTGTGATTACAGAAACCTAATGCACACCAGCTTCTGAGTAGCAGTTTCCAACCTCATGCTTCACCTTAGAGCCTCTGCCTTTCAAACCAGGTTCAAGTTCTCGGTTCCCATCTTCAAGGCACTCCATGGCCTGCGCCAAGGGGGATCTAAATGAGCGTACGACTTTGGCAAAAAGATAATGGCTGATAATTCTACTTCCTTGGTACAATGGCACCTACCACCATGGTGAAGTTCATCTGTGCAGGGTCTGGTTGTAGACTGTGGAACTACCTACCACATGAACCAGGGACCATCCCAAATCCAGACGCCTTTCTTTGACCTACCAGAACCTCTCAAACAACAAGACACTCCACTTCTCCTTCCAGGGAGAAGATGAGAGAACAAGCCACGTGACAAATGTGCAGTCACATCGCTTAATGCACGACTGGAAGGCATTCAGATAAGAGCAGAATAAGAACCTAGCGAGAACAGAATAGCCTTGTTTCTGAAAGCCCGTTGCAGGATCAGGGCCAGGTCCGTAAGAAAAACAACTGTGTTGCACGAAGGCCGGGGTTACAAAATGTAACACCATTTTCCCCCAATTTGGGGGGGAGGTGGGGCTAGTTTGACAAAACTTTAAAGCCCCTGCTCCCAAAACCAGCGTTGGGACCCCAGCCTTGCAAATAAACACAGGAGAAATCAGAAACAACGTGAAATCGACTAATCTAATTTCACCACGCCCCAGAGGCACAAAGGGCATTAATGGTGAAGAGCAGATTAGAGGTTTACAGGGACCGTCACCTTGGAACGCAGCCAGAATTTAAAGGCAGGCTCATTCCTCCTGCCATTTGGAGTGTAACTGACAGGGGGTCAGGGCTTCTGAAGCAAAAGCTTCCACAGCAGCCAATACTAAGTGCTTTAAAAATGGTCACTAAAAGGATCATTTCATCCACCACCAAAATGCAGCCACCTCTGGGGTGAAACAGGGCAGCTGTTTAAGGACACTGTACAACAGCAAAGAGATCCTGAAGCTACAGGTGAAAACTCAGGGAAGGAGAATGGCACCGGGGTTAACACCCACACAGATTCCGGCCTTGCGTGCCCCACGCCCCAGCGACGATTGTCCAACAGGAACGAACGTGCTGACAGCTCCTCCATGAGCTTGTTCCACTCCCCTCCTTCTTCCCCCTTAGCCCAGCATCATCACCTGCCAGCATCAATTTAGATTTTAAGCCCTGTGAGGCCCGTTCCCCCAGGCCACTAGATGCACGTTAGCAACCTGCCTCAGCCCCACTAGCTTTCTGCATTGGACGCCATTTCTGGCCATGGGAGGGTTTCCACTGGGATGACGCCTGACCAGGATGGGGGGAGGGGCGGGGCAAGCTGCAATACCACGTGAAAGAACCGTCTCTAGTGCAGCCCCGGGCCTTATTCCGATTCCAGCTACGTCCCGCCCATCTCATGCCCCCAGCTGCTCCAGATCCTGATCTCCAGCAGTGTAAACTCCATCTTCCCTGGGTGGAACCGAGGAGAATCCACTTCCTCCCCGCCCCATCCCTCCAGTGCTGGTGGCTGAAGGGTTAAATCCAGCTCTTCCCTGCCACTGGGGACCCACTGTCTCTCTCTGGTGAGCACCAAGCAGGTTTCCAAAACAAACTGTTTTATTTCCTTTAATGAGCCCAGTGGGGAAAGAGGCCCAAGGGGGCACGTGATGGGGCTGGAGCGTAAGCGATCCAGGGCCGTCTCCTGATGCGAAGTATCTAATACAACCCGGTCTGGCGCCCACGGCCTGCGTTACACCCAGCACCCTGCTAATGATTGCAGGGGTCAGTGCACGACTGTCCTGCCTCGTGCACGGCCTGGGGAAGAGAGCTGAGTACTGAGACCTTCACTGCAGTGACCCGGGGGGACAGGCCAGGTGGCTGTGGGAGCCAGGGATACGGAGCCCTGAACCCTGACATCCTCCTGCTGGATGGCCGCTGGGCGCAATGAGCTGCCAGGGTTTCACCTCCCATGGGGATTGGTTACAATGATGTCAAGCCTATGATTCGATGGCGTCGACAGGTCCCCACCAGGCCCCGCCCCATTGAGCTAGGCGCTGTACAGACAGAAGCCACGCTCCTTGCCCCAAAGAGACCACAGGCTGCTAGTAGAAACTGGCATAGATAGGCAGCGCGGCCTGGCGGCTAGGGTTCTAACCTTGGGCAAGTCACTGCCTCGCTCCAGGCCTCAGTTTCCCCTCCCCACTCAGGTCTATTTAGACTCTGCGCTCTTCAGGGTAAGGACTGTCTCTCACTAGGAGTATGTACAGCGCCCTGCACAGTGGGGCCTTGAGCTCAGTCAGGGCCTAAGAGCTACCGTAATGTAACCAGATGCAGGTAGAGGTGAGGGTTCGGGTCTCAGAGGGTAAAATTCACAGATGGGTTAAGCAGATCTCAAAGGAGCCGACCACTGACCAGAACTGGCTTGTGCCTTGCGATTTCCCCTGAGCCACAACCCAGGAGGGCAGGGAAAATCTGGATGACAGCAGAATTCACCTCCTGCCTCTAAAAGACATGGGATGAATTGCGGCTCTCTCCCCAGCAGAGCCAGTGGTCTCTGCTGGGGAGAGGCCCTGGGCCCAGAATAGCAGGGGGACAGTGGGTTGGGAGGAAGGGGGCACGGCAGAGCTATATGGGGGGGGGGGGTCAGGATCACCGTGTGCCTGCCGGGAGCCATCAGCTCCCCTTTGCAGAGAGGAAGGAAGGGACGGACGCTGGCACTTCAAGCCATCAGGGATACTAAGGGAGGGGAGATGACCACATGTCCTGCCTGGGATCCCCTCCCCAAAAGCCCCCCCCTTACCATCCATGCTGTGGCCCACGGAGGCCGCCGGCTGCGGTTAGGAGGTCATGGCAGGCGGAAAGGGAGGTCTGGCCTGGCGCCTCGTGGGGGACTTTGTCCCAGGCAGCAGGAGCAAACACGACCTCTGCTTCGACCCCGGCTTCTCCGGCAAGCCGAGGAGAGACCCGAGCCAGCACAGGGCCCAGTGCAGCTCCAGGGCGTGTCTGTGGCGCCACCTCTCCCTCGGCTGCATCGGAGGGGCCGGGTTTATGCCAGGCTGGAGGGCCCCATCACGCTGCCCGGATCCTCCGGTGACAGCTGCCTTCAAGCTCCCTTGGCGCAGGGGGTCTGTGCCCGTTAGCACCTATTGCCCCTGAATCCAGCAGTATCCGCCCCCAAGGTCAGCCTTGCCCCGGACTCCTGGGTTCCCGTTTGCCGTTAGAGGTGGATCTGTCAGCGCCGCCAATCCCACCTGCCTGGCGATGGAGGCAGCAACGAGGCGAGGGCAAACCCCCGAAGTGTCCCTTCACTGCCCCGGTAAGTGGGGCAGCTGGTTCCGGAAAGAGCGCCTGCCACCAGCCCTTCCGTGGGTTCTGAGCTCTCGATGCGAGGACGCGCTCCAGGAAGGGGGTTGGGGAGGACAGGGACAGAGCCAATCATGTAGT
The DNA here is from genome assembly GCF_028017835.1 of Emys orbicularis. NCBI lineage: Eukaryota > Metazoa > Chordata > Testudines > Emydidae > Emys > Emys orbicularis. Next base: position 6,737,547 of record NC_088701.1, on the reverse strand, counting down.
GCAGTGCAAATAAAGCGAGACAACATTCACGCAGCGATGCTCCAGGGGTCTATTTATACACAACAACTGCAGCTCCTCCCCCCCCCACACACGCTGCTCTAACTGGGTTCTTACCCCATCACCCATAACCCCTTGGGGCATCTGGACACTGCCCTGATCCACTACTGGAGGAGGAAGAGAGGATCCCCCAACTCCTCTCCCCGCCCACTTCAGCTGCCTCATTGTAACTCCTGATCCCCCCCATGACCTATGGAAGCCCTTCTCTATCCTCCCATCCTGAGGATCTCAAAGCACGTTAGGACGCCCATGGCAAGCGACCAATCCCAGTTTACAGGTGAGGAAACTGAGGCAGAGAGAAGGAAAGGAATCTTGCTGAAGGCCCATGGCAGGACAGTGGCAAAAGGGGAACAGAACCCAGGAATCCTGGTTCTCCGCACCTCCTTTGCTAAGCAATACACCACCCCTCCCTGCCTCGTGCTGGGAATAGAGCCCAGGAGTCCTGTCTCCAAGCCCCCCGCCCCTTTCCTGCTCTAACGCACTAGATCATGCCCCTCTATAGGGCACCCCACAAAGCAGAGATGCTAAACAGGGATCCTTCATCCAGGCTACTGGACACAGACACACCCTCGGGTTCTCTCTGGCTTGCCACTGCCAAGCCGGCAATACCTGGAGTCACCACTAGGGGTCTCCCCTAAGTTCTGGCCTGGAGTGGCATGGAAGGCACCTGAAGTAACCCTGCTACTGTCCACACACAAACGCCTCTGACCCCAGTTGGGAGGTGCTAGCCGGCCTAGTTGGGGGTAGGCTCTACTTTTACTCCGGCTGGAACCCACCCACTTTGCAGAGGCTAAACCCTTGTGTGCCGACAGTCCCCCAATGCCTTCCCACAATTCCCCTGCAGGGCAGACAAGTTCTCCCGCGGTTGCCAGGGAAAGAATCTGAGCGTCTCAGCACAAAGAGCCCTGCGATTCCCCCCCGGAACAAGCACAGAGCCAGTGAGGACACAGTTACTCAAACGGGTGGCTGCTCAGACCCAGACTAGGCTACCAGGGGGCGGATCAGCCTGGCTAACTCTGGCGCAAAGACCCACCCATAGGCTCCCAGGAGCTGGCTTAGCCCTGAGAAACTTGCCATTGACCAGCGCAAGACCAAAGCTAGCCAGGTCCAGAGGGAGTCCAAAGGGTTAAGACAGCCACTGTTTCGGTCAACACCAAGGATTGAACCGGGGACCTGCGCAGAGCTAAAGGCCAGAGTCTTTACAGCTTTTCATCACAGCCAGGCTCTGTAGCTGGGGTGGAAACAGACTCGCAGCGTTTATGAGTCAGGGACACACAACGCACACGAGGTTACACTCGCCCCTCCTCCCCCAAGGGAGCATGGGCCAGGGTGGTTAAAAGCTCCAGCGGATGCCAAGAAAGCCAAATGCCTCCTGCTGCCTGGCCATCCCCGGGCATGTAACTGTACCCTCATGCCAAGAGAGAAGGTCAAAGACATGACTTGAAATCCCTTCCTGCCCCCCTCTCCTTCACACGCTGGCTCATCCCTAAGCACGTTCATTATCTACACATGGGACTCATGGCTGCCACCTCAGGGGCGGGTCATGGCAGCTGGTCAACAGCGCACAGCAATGCTGCATGGGGACTGCTCACCCAGCTCCCAAATGCAGCTGCTTCTGGGGTGGGGACAGCAGCTGGTTAACAGGCACATTGCGGTGCAGAAGAGTGAAGGATCCAAGACACTGGGAGGTGGACTTCGGAGGAGGTGGCGAACCCTTAACCACGCTGGGATTTGGTCAGGGTTATTGTGGGACCTGCTCCAATGCCCAGTTTGGTAACGGGGCGTCTTGACGTTGCTTTGGATAAGCCAAGAGCGCTCAGGAGGCCTGACTGACTGTGAGTTCAGCCAAGTCATTTTCCAGCTCTGTAAACTGGGGCTGAGGACTGTGCTGGGGGGCAGAGTTCATTCACAAAAGTGCTGACAAGTTCCTTGGCTAGAGGCTGGCGAACATCATGAAGGATGAGCTGGCCACTGTGGCCACCTGGACTAGTCAATCCGAGGGCTGGCAATCCCAGCGCTGGGCATCCCGCCCCCTCCCCCACTCCTGCATTTCTGACGAGAAGCCCGACTTTCTCAACTCTGGGATATTGCCAGGATCTTTCCCTCCTTGGCAAACGCTGCCCGGATCCCCCCATCCAGAGAGCGCCAGGCTACAGCCGGATCCTGTACGGGGCTGCTGGAGTTTCCGATCCCGATGCCACGCTGCCCCACCCCCACTATCGGAACAGATGAAGGACAGCACTTTTGCCCCAGGCCTGGAAAGCTGACGGAGCAGCAGCCCCGATCGATTTCCCAGTGGCCGGATTTAATGCCACACTCAATAAACACAGCTCTGGAGCCGATCCATGTGTGTGAGGGGAGGGGCCAAAGCTAAAAGCAGGAGAGCGCCCCGCCCTCTTTGATCAATCCCTCGCCCAGCTGTACCTCAGAGGCAGATCAGCTGGGAGACGTGTCAGGCTGGCTTAGTTTCCAAGGAGGGGAAGCTGCTTTCTGCTGCTCTGAGACAAGGGAAGCAGCAGCAACGGATCTGGCAGGGGAAGTGGGGACTGGAATAGCATAAGGGGAAATTCGTCCGCCACCAGCCAGAGATCCGTTAGCCAGAAGGACCTTCGCCTGCAAGGGAAAGGCTGGAAGCTCCCTCCCCGGGGATGCTTAATACCAGAACAATCCTGTACTACCCCTCAGCACAGATACCCCTGCTCCGACCACTGGACTGGGGGCATTGGGCTCAGCTCTGACGGAGGGGAGAGAGCAGCCCCCACGCTGCTCCCCGCAGCACAGCGCCCTCTGGTGCCACACTGGAGCACTGGCGTGAGTGCGGGCTGACTGCAAAAAGAGAGTGCCGCCTACCGAGCTCCCATCCTGCAGCACATCGCCCCCTAGTGCAGCACTGGCTGCGAGGCGCAGTGCCCCCCCGCAACTCAGCACCCCCGAGCTGCACGCTGGGGCATTAGCGTCAGCCCCCCCACCGCTGCGGCACGCTGCGGTTCCTAGGAGAGCTCCCAGGCATGACGGTTGGGAAACGGACCCCACTTCCTCCTCAACCCCCCGCAGAGCATCCAGCTTCCCGGTGGCTTGAATATTCACCACCAAGGCAACAGACCCCAGCGTGCTTTGCCACCTGCGGGCGAGGAAAGAGGCGATTGCAGGCAGCAAGGGGTTAATGCCAAGAAGCAGACTCTCAGTTACCCAAGGTCAGAGAGGAGCCAGCTCTGTTTCAGATGGTTAAAACTCCTCCTCTCAGCTAGAGTCCTGTGAGCTTCCCCCCCCCCACCACAGCGCCTCCTAGCTGCAGCGGGTAAACAGAGCACAGACCAGGAGGGTCAGCTCGTGGGGGGAGCGAGGGGGGTGCACATCTTTGCGACACGGATCCTAGGTGGGAATCAGGCTCCAGGTCGGCAGAGCAATTTAGTCTAACTCCACAGCACTTTGAGATGCCAACTGGTTTCACGCAGGGGCTGCCGGCCCGGTTCCTAGTGGGAATTGCCCCGATTTCTAGTGCCAGTCCAGTAGCAGCCTCAGATGAGGAGGAAGCAGGGTCTGGCACCAGGGGCCCCTCGCCCCAGCCACCGGGAGGGTCCCTCCAGGGCAGACAGCGCACGGATGGCAGACGTGCTGGGGTTCTCGGCTGGGAGAGCCAGGGCTGCTGATCTAGTGTGAAATTAACCAAGGGCAACAATACAAAGCCTGGATGTCTGAGACAAAGAGGTGGGTGGGAACCAGCAGAAGGAGATTTGGTTGCTACTGGGCAGTGATTTATGAGGAGTCTGCTCACCTCCAGCCAGTCAACAGTTACTCCAGATCACAGCTGGATGGGCGGCTGTGGTGTAACTAACACACAGAGGGTCCATCCCCTTTAACAGGCAGCAGCTAGCAAAGAAGGCAACACCCCCATAGGGCCCCTCCTACTCCCTCCTGACAGTTTCCAGACCCAGCATGGGTTTGCTAACTGCTGATGTTCCACCCAGGAGCTTCTGCAGCGGTGCCCGCAAGGCGAAGCAGAGCAACCCCCCAATGCCCTGCGCCGGTATCAGTGCCTTGCTCTGCTGGGTCAGAGAAGTGGGCAGAAGCAGCGCCAACCAGTGGATCAGATCCTGGCTTGGGAATCAGGAGACCTGGGTTCTAGTCCTGGCTCTGCCACTGACTTGCCATGAGACCCTGGAGATGTCGCTTTGTGCCTCAGTTTCCTCATTCATACACTGGGGATGATAGCCCTGCCTCACAGGCAGGTTGTAAGGATAAATGCATTGACTGAGGTGCTTAGATGCTACAGTGAGGGGCCCTCAGAAGTACCTTAGATCAAGAGAATAAACCCATGAGTCCTGGTTCCCAGCCTCCCTGCTCTAACCACTAGACCCCACTCCCCTCCCAGAGCCAGGGAGAGAACCCAGGAGTCCCGACTCCTGGTGCTACCAAACTGTGGCATGTGGTCCTCACTCACTAGGCTATCAAGAAGTCAAAGCTTCCCCCCCACGCCATGCCCGCTTGATCTGGAGGCAGCCCTCGGAAGGCCGAGACAGCAGAGGGTTAAAGGTGCTAAAGAAGCCGCTGGCATCAGGTGCTTTAACAATCTGCTATTTTAATCCTGGCTGCCCTGGCAAGGCACTATTGTTACAACCTTGTTTGAACATCCAGCCCGGGGCCTGGGATTGGCGGGCGGGTCAGAGATAGCTCATCCCCGCATCCTCCCTCCCCTCCCCCACCGAGTTAGCCCAGAGCCCCCAGTAGAGGGAGCAGAGCCACTTAGCGACGCGTGGGGATTTCCAGATCCCCCATGGGAATCCCACCCACCCAAAACTATGGCCAGGGCCACCGAGTCGGGATGTGACCTCGACCCAGGCGTCTGTGCAGTTAATTCAAGAGTACGAGCTGATCAACGCCCAGGTAACACTTGACAGGCTGCAAATAGGGAGGGGGCGAGTTTTCATCTCTGATGAGTCACAGCTGGGAAGGGGAGGATAAAAGGAGGGAATGAGGGAAAGGAAGAGGGAGCGTGAAAGAGAAGGAGGAAGTGAATGTGGATGAGAAGGAAAGAGTGAGACAGGATGTCAGAGAGGAAGTGTAAGTGACACATGAGAGGGCACAAATCTGTCCCAGCAGCACAGGGAAGTAGCCATGACTATCCCACGGAGGGGAGCCAGTGGGTCCTTGTCCCACTCAGGGCAAAGGGATCCGAGCGCCCAGCCTCCCACCCACACCAAAGGCCTGCAGCTTCCCAGGCGCCGTGGGAGGAACGGGAGGTGCCACACACCAGGGACTGGCCTTTGGAATGGAGGGAGAGTGGGAATAGAGAGGGGAAGAAAGACAGAGAGGGAGTAATGAGGAAGAGAAGAATCCATAGACCCCACTCCCTTCCCAGAGCTGGGGACAGAACCCAGGAGTCCTGACGCCCAGGCCCCTGCTCTAACCGTTAAACCAGTATGAAGACTGGGAGCCAGGACTCCTGGGTTCCATAGCCAGCTCCGCCCCCAATTTGGCGAGACTTTAGGCAAGTCACTTCCCCCTCTGTGCGCGGCAGTTTCCCCCCCATCACAAAACAAAGACAATCTCTCCCTTCAGAGGGGTTGTGTGTGTGGGGAGATTAGCTACCATCGGCAGAACAGCGAGAGCCAATGGAGCAGCGCATGCCGCAGAAACTGGTTTGGACGCCCGGCGCAGACACTCAGCGAGGAGAGAAGTCACACTCGGCTTGGCGGGTTTAGCCCTCCTGACATAAGAGCTGCCATCTCCAGACCCCACATCCCACCCCGTGCCTCCACAGCGCCACCATCAGCTCAGCATGGCAAGAGGCTCGCGTGGCCAGCGCAACACGGCCGATGGCTCAGGAGTGGCAGGAAGACGAGCCCCTTGACGTCAAGCTGCTGCCAGCGGTGACTGGGAACCGAGAGCTCCTAAGGCCTCATCCGCTGGGTGAGCTTCCCCCTCACCTCGACCCTGCCCCGCAGGGAACCTTTCCGGGGGAAGCTGGGCAGACCAGACTCAATCCGTGGCCTCCCCACAGAAGCCACCACAAACTTCAATGGCGCCTGCATCACAGGAGACCCCCTCCACCCGCATCCCCACTAGGACTCAGACGCTGCATCTCTTTCCCCCAGCACCGAATCACGGCATCCCGACCCCCCGGGATCTGGGGCTGCATGTGGTCCTACCCCCAGGGCTCCCATCCCAACTCACTCTGCTCATTCCAGGCAGCAGTGTGCTCGGACACATGGGCCGTCTCGCTGCCGGCAGGGGCCCCCGCCTCACTGCGCGGCCCCCAGTAGAAGATCCGCCCAGCCAGACTCTCCAGCTTCTGAAGCGGTGACATCTTAGCGCCTTTGTTCCTGCTGGGGTTGGGGCAGGTCATTTCTGCTCCATGGCTCATGTTTCCCTTCATTTATTTATCTCCCTCTCTCCCCGGCCCTCACAACCAGAGTCGACGCGAAGCTCGGCCCCAATCCAGGAATCCTCCGGCCTTGGCCATTTCCCAGCAGCGGAGAAGACAGCAGGATCAGGGACTAGAGGAACGGCCCCAAGCCTCAGCAAAACTCCTCCACTCCTGACAGAGACAGGGGGCTTGAGCTGATTGCTCTTGACTTCTAACCGGGAGAGAGAATTTCCATCCAACAGCTCCCCCGCCCTGCAGCAGCCCCAGAGCGTGGCTGTCAACTCAGAGACCGGCGCGCGACTCTTCAGGGCCGGCCAGTCACATCCATGCACACTCCTCCCTGCCTCTCGCTTGAGGCGGGGAAGACCCAGGGACTTGGAAAGGGTTTCTTCTCTCCCACCTCTGTCCGGAGAGCTGGCTTCCCTGGTGGAGGGAATGGAGCCGGAGTAGGGGAGTCTAGTCACTTACGCAGCCAGCCAAGTCAGTTTCACTTCCTGGAGGGTGAGGGGAGGACAAATTCTGCTTCAGAACTGATGGGACGGGTTTGCCAGAACAATGGCCAGTGGCAAGGGGAAACACCCACACCGCAGGGCTTAAAACAGCGCCCTGGCTCTCCACTCCTCTCAAATCCTTCGGCCGAAAGCAGCGGGAGAGGCTCCCTCTGGCTTCACTGCCGATCCTGCATGCATTGGGGGGCAGACCCCTGGAAAAAACACCATTCTACAAGTACAGTGCCCCCCGGGCCAAGCCACTGGGGCTGCAAAGGAAATCAGGGGGGGTGGGGGGGACTTGTGGCTCACGTGAGGCCTGAGTCAGAGGGATGCAGGTCCTTAAATCCACTGCTGGGGGCCCTGCTCGCAGAGACGAACAGCAGGGGGTTGCAGCGCATCGAAGGGGGCTCTCCAAGCGGCGTTCAAAGAGACCCACATTCGGAAACCCTCGGCCCTCGGAGGCACCCTGCAGCAGCACTCCAGGGAGGAGATCTCGAAGCACCACGGGGTTTGACTCTCGTGTCGTGCAGTCCCAGGTGGTACCGACCGCCGGCAGGGGAGGGACCCAGGACTAGTCGCCTGGAGGTTTCTTTACTTTGCCTTTCCCAAACAAGCGCTGCTGCGCTCCTTGACCTTGGGAGCGGGAAGCCACTTTCAGCAGAAGCCAGAGAGAGCCGGATAGCGCTCTGGGGGAGAAGCAAGAGGGTGGGCTGGGGAAGGAGGAGGCCCTTCCTTGCGAGTCTCAATTTCCAAACAGCCGGGGTCTGCAGAGACCGGGACTCTGCAGGCAGGAGGCAGGGGGGAAGCCGGAAAGGAAGCTGCTCACCGTGGGTGCCACAGACGAGGGGGCTACTGTGTCAGTCCCCCAAAGGCGCGGAGGAGGTAATGGACCAGCCGGCCGAACAAGTGCACCCAAAGGAAGAGCTGGATCCAGAACTGGAAGTCGAAATCTGAGCCTTCCTCAATCCCACGAAGGTTGCTGGGTCTGAGCTCCATGCCGCCGCCCCCGGTGACGCAGACCTCGGCTCCTGGCCGCCGGGATCCTGACTCAGGCTGCCCTCCTTATCTACGCCACCCGAGGCTCCCCCATGGCTGCACGGCTTCCAACCAGACCTCCGGGACCCTTTGCTGGGGGGGGCAGGACCTCTGGGGGAGAAATATCTGGACAGTAGCAGGGTGGGAAGCAGCCAGTTTCACTCCTGTCGCTTCCCAGGCTCAGGGCTCAGCCTGCCCCGGTGAGGAGCGCGCTAGGTATTGTTTCAGCAAGCGCCCCATGGGAGCAGCCTCAAAGGGGGAGGGAGAGCAGAGCCAGGGCTGGGCACGCCGCCAGGTTCACACGAAGCCCTTAAAGGCATCGGCTCCCTGCTCCACATCTGCGCTCCCCGGGAAACTCGGCACACGGGCCCATGCGGCAGGACAGGAGGGTAGAATCCTAACCTCCGCCCTGGATCCCATGCAACCTGGTCCAGCAGCTCAGAGCATCCCGGCCAACTCCCTCATCTCAGGAGGGGTTTGTGTGTGTGTGATCTACAGCATCTCTAGGGCAGCAGTTCAAACCCAGTCCAACGTGAAATTAATTTGGCAGGTCTCAGTCCAATTCCCAGAGGGAGAGACCTCCCCGTCACAGAATCATCCCACACAGACAGGACTCCTGGGTTCATTCTCGCCATTAGACCATGCTGCCTTCCCAAGCCAGGACTAGAACCCAGGAGTCCTGACTCCCAGCCCCCGTTCTAAACACACACACACACACACACACACACACACACACACACACACCATCCCAGCCCCCACTCACTGCATAAGAGGAATGGCCATGTTAGCTGCTCCTATCCCTTTTGGAGAGAGAGGCTGGTGAGGGGCAGATTATCTTCTGGGCTCCCGTTCAAGCCCCTTTCAGGCTATACAGTCATGGGACTGGGGGTGGGGTCTCCCCACACAGTTCCCACATGGGAGGGAGATGGTTTTGTGATGGGGAGGCCCCTCCCTCAGGGAATTGGACTGACACCTGTCAAACACCTTTCACATTGCAGTGGGTTGGAGCGGGGCTACTAGGAGTCAGGACTCCCGGGTTGGAGGGCTGAGAGTCTGATCTTACCGGCTCATCTGGTCTTATCAATACAGGCAGTCGAGGGCAGGTGAGGCCAGTGCTGCTCACGCGTGCAACAGGATTGGCTTATTTGAGCTGTGCCTGGGTGAACGGAAGCCTTGACGTTGACCGGCCAACAAAAGCAGATCAGCTAAACAGCTGGGCGGGAAGGTCTCCGCCAGCTGCTGCACGCTCAGCACCCCGGGGGTGGGTCTTGAGACAGCCCCTCCCATCTGGGATCTGTGCTGGAGCTCCCCCCACTCCCCTCATCACTATAAGGCCTAAAAGGGGGTTGATTGGAAGCCACTCTCCATGGAAGGGACTGGAGCAGGCCATGGGTGCCCTTTTCCTCCAGAGCTGGAGCCTAAACCCCTTTCCATGTAACCTGGGGTGCTCAAGCTGTTCAGGTCAGAACAATTCCATTGCCAGCCCTGTCTGAAAGCACCAGCAGAGGGAATTAACTGGTTGATCGGGGTGGGGGGTAACAGATATGTAGCTGAGTCCGCACTCCCGAAGGGCTGCCCCCCCCCACGTGCCAATCCGACAGGCTGGCGAGAGCGGCGCCCAAAGGGTTAACCTTGTGCAGGTGCAGCTTTGGCAGGACCAGGGGAATTTTCTGCCATCTCAGGTGGTGGGTCCCGCAGGCGCAGCACGAAAGGTTTACAATATTCCAGCGTGAGCATTAAAAATCCTCCACCTGCAGCCAGCAACGAGCAGCAGCAGGAGGGACAAATGGACACAGCAGCTGACATTTTGCCCTCCTCAGCAATCAGAGCACCATGGCCCGGCCACAGATGGTGACCCCAGGGCAGTCAGCCTCATAGTGCAGCACCAGTGAGAGCCCCACTTGGTACACCCGGTCTAACCAAGGGCTTGTCTGCTCTGGCAGCCTGAAGCTCATTAGTCGTTCATTTCAGCAGTGGAATCCCTGCTCCACCCCAGAAGTGGGCGCATCGGGGAAATGTTGAATGCTCATTGCCTGAACAGCCCTGTGCACCCAAGGAGGCACCACTGGGAGTACAGGCCATTTAACCCAGATAGGTTCATTTTGGCCTAGCAGGCAAGCCACCCCGCTTTAGAAGCCACCGCAGGGACTCATGATCTTTGAACTGAAGCCCACCCACGCAGTTGCAGGTGTACAACATACACATCTCGCCCCCCTTAACCCTGCTTCTGCTCCCCCAACAGCAACCAGCTGGGTCTGTGAACACGCAGGGAGAAGGGAAGATGTAACACACCAAGGGGGGGGGGGGGGGGGGAGGCAAGAGACAGCATGAAATATAGATCTAGGCTCTGCACAGAACCCTCCACTCCCTACGTTACAGCCAGCTTTCGGTCACCATTTACCAGGGGCTGGGGCGGATTCTCCAGCACAGGCAATTTTCAAAACGAACGTGGATGCTTTTCTAAGAGATCTGCTCTAAGTCAAACGGGCAAGTCCCATGGCCTGTGCCACGCTGGAGGTCAGACTACACAGTGGTTTTCAACCTTTTTTATTTGCGGACCCCTAAACAATTTCAAATGGAGGTGCAGACCCCTTGGAAATCTTAGACACTGTCTGCAGACCCCCAGGAGTCTGCCAACTACAGGCTGAAAACCACCGGACGAGATGAACACGGTGGTCTCTGCTAGCTTTGGAATCGCTGACAGACGGCCTTGTGGTAAAGGCAGGGGACTAGGATTTGGGAGATTTGGGTTCCATTCCCAGTTTGGACACAGACTTCACGCAACCTTGGGTGAGTCATTTCAACTCAGCTCCCTGTCTGTAAAATGGGGCTATGAATCCCTCCACTGTGTCTGCTCTCTTTAGAGAGACTCTTTCTAGGTGTCGGAGGGCCTCGGATCGGGTCATCACGTGCTACTGTAATACAAATAATACAAACCCATCCAATTCTTAACCAGGTAAACACTAACCAGAAGGAACGCAGGAAACCAGCTGGGATGCTCACATCACAAACATGCCGATGCAGGAGAGAATTGCACTCATTTTCAGCCCCAAAACTATGTATGTTTACAAACAAAGAGTTCCTCAAAAACCAGATGCAGAGAGCAATTTTGCAGGATTTCAAAAGAAAATTCAGTAAACAAAAAAAAGTTTGCTTGAAGATTTAGAGAGACGTTACTGGTTTAAAAAAACATTACAATAAAAACGATGTTTCCTTCTTACGGTACCAGAATCTGGGTTTTTTAAACTTAAAGCTTGTTTTTAATATAAATCCCTCTGCACTTATTGCCTTTGCAGGTATTTCAGCATGGACAAATGGGGGGAAAAAACCCACCATAGCCGGTCAATTTCACTCCGGTTCTAGTTAGTTTAACTTCTGGTACTTAAGTAACTCCATATTGCTACACTGAACTGTGATCAGTAGATGGAGATACCTCAACAACTGCTAGTAACATGGTGCTGATTCCTTGTTTCCAGTTGCTAAACTGCATCGACCCATTAAAGACTTTCTTAATCTGAATTTGAAATAATGTCTGTCAAAGGGGATACTGCAGAATTAAAAGGTTCAGAGATGGGCAACAAGAATGATCTAGGGGCTGGACAAACTCTCCAATGAGGAGAGATTGAAAGGATTGTTTACCTTTAGAAAGGAGACCAATAAGAGGGGCCATAATAAATATCTATAAAATAATAATTGGGATGAAGAAGGGAAATCAGGAGCTTCTGTTCTTCCTGTCTCATCCCACAAGAGACACTCAAATAGAATTAAAAGGTAGGGCATTCAAAACCAATAAGAGGAAACACTTTTCAATTAGCCTGTGGAACTCACCACCACATGAAGTTGAGACCAAAGCCAGCCTGGACATTCACATGGATAAAGACTATCCAGGGCTAGAATTTAAATTACAACAATAATTCTGGATTGGATATTAAACCTTGTGCTTCAGGGTTTAAGCTGAACTACTAGACATCAGGATGAGACCTATGGCGGTGGAAAGTTTTTGCCCCACTGCTACTGTGGGGTTCTTTACCCTTCCTCTACTGCGGATGCTACATGGACCTCAGGGCTGACCAAGTCTGGCAATTGCTACGTTGAGATTATTTTTCCACGTTGGCTGTCGCTGCCCCGGGACATTAGGGGATCACGAAGAAGGAGCTGCTTGATGGGATGGCACAATGGGAACAGAGGACCCCATGGGGATCTCCTCAACCCCACACTATTAAAAGTCTGAGGTAAGACCGAGCTCTTAATTAGCACTTTTCATCCGCAGCTCTCAAAGTGCTTCATAAAGGAGGCTCAGTATCATGAGCCCCATTTTACAGATGGGGAAACTGAGGCACAGGGGGAAGGGACTTGCCAAAGATCATAGCTGGGAATAGAACCCAAGTCTCCGTGCTCTATGCACTAGGCGGCACTGCCTGCCAAAGCAGCTTGCACTGTCACAATGCTGCACTGTTTGGTTTGCAGGGGAAAGTTTAAAAAACAAACTGTTCTCTTGGGAATTTCTTAATTTCCAAGGACTTTGGGGTATGTAACAACCTTGTTTTTACAACCCCTAAATTCAAGGTCTAAATCAACCCCAGCCCTGTCTACACAGGGGCATGCCCCCTCCTCCACCCCTCCCAAAAAATTCTAACCAATTTTAAAACCAGCTGGAGCCAGAGCATTAACCAGGCTCTGACAGCTCCAACCATTGGTTAAGGTGGGCCTGGGCAGCCTGGGCCGTGCCATGACTCCAGCCACTTTTCAAATCCGGTAAGAAGTTTGGGGGGGAAATTTTCACTGGTCTTCAAATAAATCTCTCTAAAATCTTCCCTTGCAGCGAGACAATTCATAAGTGCACTGAGTTTAAGGCCAGAAGGGATCGCTGATCATCATCATCATTCTAGACTGACCTCCTGCATAACCCAGGCCAGGGCGTTCCACCCAGTCACACCCGCATCCAGTCCAACAAATTGTAGTGGAATAAGAGCAGATCTTTTAGAAAGAAACATCTAGCCTGGATTTAAAGACTCCAAGCGATGGAGGATTCACTGCATCCCTTGGTAAGCTGTTTCCATAGTCAATTCCACTCCTTGTTAAAAATTTGCTCTTTATTATTCCCAGTTTGAATTTCTCAAGCAGCAACTTCCAACTGATAAATTGTCTTGCCTTCATCTACTAGATGAAAGAGCCCCTGCTATCAGAAATCTTCTCTTAGTGTATTTATCGATAGTGATCAAGCCACCTTCTCTTTGGGTACGTCTTCACTACCCGCTGTATCAGCGGGTAGCAATCGATTTATCCGGGATCAATATATCGCGTCTCGTTAAGACGCGATATATCGATCCCCGAATGCGCTCACCGTCGACTCCGGAACTCCACCAGAGCGAGCGGTGGTAGCGCAGTCGACGGGGGAGCCGCGGCCGTTGATCCCGCGCCGTGTGGACCCCAGGTAATTCGATCCAAGATACTTCGACTACAGCTACGCTCTTCGCGTAGCTGAAGTTGCGTATCCTGGATCGATCCCCCCCTTCCCCCCGCCCCCCCGAGTGTAGACCAGCCCTTTGTTAGGCTGAACAGATTGAGCCTCTTACCTCTCTCACTCAGACCTAGTAGCCCACTCTACTCCCCACCCCCCATCTGATTTAAAGCACAGACACCAGAATGGGACACAGTTCGATGGTGAAAGGCTAGAAACAGATTGTGCAACTGGCCAGGTGAATTTCCCTGTCCCACGCTCAGTCAGATGCAAGAGAACATTAACCAAACAGCATCAACTGTGAACATCGGTAACATTTTTAGACACTAGGACACATTTATATGAGTTTTATGTTGACAGCGTCCCTTGAATTTCCTCAGCCTGCCTGTCGCAAGAGACGGAGGAGCCAGAATCCTCTTACACTGGGGCTGGAAAAATGATCTTAAGTAATAGCATAACATGCTTGTGAAAAGGGTATCACATCTAGCATGTGGCCCGCATAGAGGATGACAGCTTACTAGTGCTGCCAGCTAATAGCGATCACCCCTTCAGGTGACGTGGTAGAGGACCTCACTTGAACACTGAGAATCCTGGGTTTAAACCCTGCCAGGACGGGGTTTGCTATAACATCACCCCTGCTGAGAACTAAAGGACTGTCCCAGAAATCAGAATTCTCGCACTGGAGTAGTTACAGGGGACAGATTCTCCCACAGGTCACGCTGGTGTAACCCCCAAGGTACCAGGGTGATGGAGGCACCCCCAGCAGAGTTACACAGGTGCCACAAAAGAATTTGAACCCACAGTTTTGATATTTACTAACTAAAACCAGACCATGAAGCAAACCCCTCAAGGCTAAGAGCTGCACTCATCTCCTCTAGACAATTTCAGTCTCTTGTCCCCTTTTCCCCTTCCGTCCCCCGCCGCAAATCAGTCTGTTCCTTGGTCCTGCCCCTGACTCCACACATCTCATACACTTCCCCTTCCTGAGGAGGAAGCAGCTGGGGATGGTTGAGTCCCAGGTACGATGGGACCCGAATTGTGACTCAAGAGACCGAAGTTCAATTCCCAGCTCTGCCTATAGCTCCTTGTGTGACCTTGGAAGAGTCACTTCCCCCGCCCTGCTCGGTGCTTCTGTGAAATAGGGATAATACTCCCTTGCCTCACTGCGAGGATCGAGTCTGTTAATGACCGTGGGGGGCTCAGATCCTACGTCAATGGGAGCCAGACAAACCCCTAGATCGGTCCACACACACCTTCCCACCCCCCCAATACAGACCACCGGCGCTTAACAATCCCATTGGAAGGGACTGCCCTCAAGATCATGGTTCAAATCACTGGAGGAAAGAAGAGACTATTCCTGCCCCACCCCAGCCATATACCCGACACATCCCGAGCCGCAAAATTCATTTGAAGACTCACCACCCTCCATCAAGAAATGCAGTCAAGGCCCCACCCCTTTCTGGGAGGCTCCTCCCACAGCCCTACGCCAGGACATCACGGAGATGAAAGCATGTTCCCATGGCAACCACCAATTCCAATTTTTTAAATTCAAACCCCTTAATTTTCCTTCTTTTAATTATTTAGTGGATTTAGTGCTGGGATTGGGGCCTGACTCCCAGCCCTGGAGAATGAGGTTTCTGGGTCCCCCCTAAAACAGGGGTAGGAGGGCATCCCACCACCCCCGCACACAGATGAGGGCTCGGTCCCGAGGGCCCATCCAATCCTTGGTCTCTCTGCCAGCCAGGGGCCCAGTCAGTGCCAATGCGGTGGTGACACTGGACATCCATGCCACTCGGACTGACCCGAGACCCAAACCCTTTCCAGGGGCCGGTGAATGGGGCATAACAGGGGACCTCGGACCAGCCCTGACCTGCCACCACAGGGTCCGAGTGACAGAAGTGACCCATATCCTATGGGGCAGAACAGGGCCCGGGGCGGGGGAATAACCAGAACCCCTAGAGGGGAAAGGCCCTGTGTCCTCATATGTGTCCTATTCCCAAAAACCGCCAGGACCTTCACCCCCACCCCGGCTCACCTCCGGCCTCCATCTTGCTGGCCCAGCCTGTGGCCTCCTCTACACTCGGCCTACGGCTCCTGGGCAGGGCCAGTCCACCCGGGCCCTGTGCCTGCCACTGCAGGGGGCGAGAGAGGCACTCGCTCTCAGCCAGGGTCCCCGGCACTGCCAAGCATGGGGCAGACTGACCCCACCAGGGAGCCGTAGCTGGGGGACGAGGGTGGGGGCCACCCAGGATCTGAGCCCTCTGGGATTCCATAGATGGGTGTGGGCAGGCCAGGGGAGCCAATGGGGGGTGGGGGTAAGGGCTTGGTCCCATGGGGGCTGGAGGGCCGAGGTCAGGGGATCTGCCCCTGCACAGGGCTGGGAGGGCGACAGATTTAAAGCAGAGGAAAATCAGAGCGATACGAGGGGGCAAGCAGACACCCCTTGGAAGCCACACAAACCTCACAGGCTGCAGTTCGGGGCAGGGGCAGCATGTGGCGTCAAAAAATCCTTTCCCCTCCCCTCCAGATGGTGTGTTTGTGTTTCTCCTACCGATGGACGGGCCATTGCTGTCAGAGAGACGGCAGCAGCAATCTCACGTGATGCGGGTTTGCCAGAGGGCGATCGCTGCTCTTTGCCTCAGGAAGATCGGTGCCAGGCTGGCATTCTTCCCCTGCCTTTCAACCAAACTCCAAGAACCGAGTGTTTCACCCAAGCCGGTCGATTTCTCTGTCTAGCATCCACTTACCCCTCAAGTTTTATTTTACCAGATCTTTCGCGTCATAGAGGGAGGCTGGTGCAATGGTTAGTGCGCTAGCCTGGAACTTGGGAGATCCTGGCTCAATTCCCTGCTCTGCCCCAGACTAACCTTGGGCAAGTCACTTAGTCTGTGCCTCAGTTTCCCCATGCTACAGAGGGGATGATAGCACTTCCCTGCCTCACCGGGAGGGTTGGAGGATAAATATATTACCAGTTGTGAGGCGCTCGGATACTATAATAACCAGAGCCAGATAAGGACCTTAGACAGAAAGATAATGCACTTCCTTATTGTCCATACACTTTTTATCCCCTCATTTCTCGTTCGACAACATTAAAGAAAAAGTAGCTCAGCAGCTCTTAGTCATTTTAAGATCATTAATTTTATCTCCCTATCCATCAACGAGACTTAATGCACCTCTGCTATGTACCTATTTTACTCCTGAGGTCTGCAAAAGCCCCGTTTTCCCTTAACCCTTTTTGTGATTTTCTGCTCCGGCTGCCTCTCCAGAGATCTCCTCAACCTTTCCTCATCACTCAAGAGTCAGAGTTAAACCCTGGCGTGATTCCATTCTGCCTCCCTGAAATACCCACCACAATTCAACTGGGGTTCCTTCATCTTCACTTCCTGTCCTAAATTCCTAGGCCCACTCTCTCCCATCCCCTGTTATACTGTAGCTGCTACAGGGGACCCAGGTCAGCAGCTCACAGCGACGAAGCGAGAGGGTGCAGGGGGAAGGTGCAGTGCAGGCAAAGGGGAGGGGTTGCCGGTTTGATCCCTCCTGGGACTCACTCAGGCATGTCCCGAGAGGTCAGAGGCCCTGGTGGCTCAGTTTGCCCAATGCCAGCAACCGCCTCAAGGCTCACACAGACCCTGATTCATCCCAGCAGAGCCAGAGTAGGGTGGGCAACCGTTTACATACTAATCCCGCACCACACCCAGGGGGCAGATTGTCCAATTGCCACCCCAGGCAGAGCGACTCCCAGCTCAGCCGCACCCTCAGGCAGCCAAAGGGGAGGAGACAAGCACCCACTGCCCTTGCACTGTTGCTCAATGCAAGAATCTTTGATCTATGCCCAATATGTCCCAGTTTGCCCAGCTGAAAGCAACTGCTCCAAGATGGGGAGAGCTTGGATACATGCTCAGGGCTGGTCTTCACTGCACGGTTAACTAAGGTGCAGCCCTTAACTCGAGTCGCCTCCAGTCCACCCACAAGTCGGCTGGCCCGAGAGAGGCTATGGGCTACAGCGCGAGTTAGCCCAACTCATCAGCTGCTAAGACAACTGCTCTGTAGCGTAGACACAGGCCAACCTCTCTCGAGTGCCACTAGTCCTCCAACGGCATCCCACGATTCCCCCCTCCCGTCCAGGTGGCCAGAGAGGACAGAAACTCTCCCACAAGTCACTGGGAAAATCCATCGAGCTCTAAGAGCCACGGGAGGTGCTCCCAGGAGTCCTAGCGATGCACACGAGCGGGGATGCAGAAGCTCACGTGTTCGACTGCAGCGGGCCCGCTCACACTCGAGCTTGGCCAAATGAACGCTGTCGCAGAGACAGCCCCTCGACGGGTCTGAGGCAGAGCACCCTCCCCATCCCGCCAGCACACAGCCGAGCAGCGAGCCCGGCGGGTTTTCCATTACATACAGACGCCCCATCGACAGCTGCGGAAGGTCCCCATTTAACCCCAGAACAGGGACAATGCAGGCAGCGCAGACCTCCCCACACCCCAGCCTCCGCCAACATGTATCAAACCCTATAAGGATGCAGACCAGCTCCCCGCGAGGGCCCCAAGGCCTCCCCACATGTACCCAGAACACACTTCACTAGGAAAGAAGCTTCCCCCACACACCCTGCTCAATCCTTAACGAAAGGCTCGGATGATCCTAGAAATTAGAGTCACTTTGTCCCAGTTCTTTCCCCGCATCCGAGCTCCTAAGATCTCCAGCTGATGTTTACAGTGTTGCCTATGGCCTATAAAGCCCTCCATGGCCTGGAAACAGCCTTCCTGTGCGGTCCTCCCCCACTCCATACTGCCCCAGCTGCCGGCAGTAGTGTGCCCAAGCTATCAGGAAGGGGGTGGCTGGCAGGGAGTTCTGTTCTACGTCACCAAGACTGCAGAACATGCTCCCCACCCAGGGCCGCCAGGGGGGTGGGGGGGAAATGGGGCAATTTGCCCCAGGCCCTGCAGGGCCCCGCGAGCCCTGGCCCGGCGGCGATCCGGGTCTTCGGCGGCATTTCAGCGGCGGGGGGCCTTCAGTGCTGCTGAAGACGCGGAGTGACTGAAGGGCCCCCCACCACCGAAATGCCGCCGAAGACCCGGACCACCGCCGGATGAGTACAAGCGCCGCAGCTCCCCCGCTTTGCCCCAGGCCCCCTGAATCCTCTGGGCGGCCCTGTCCCCACCCCCGCCCAGTGACCATCTGGGAAAGTGAGAGATTCTCCCCCCCCCCCCAGATGAGAGGGTCTGAGGAGT
Organism: Emys orbicularis; assembly: GCF_028017835.1. NCBI lineage: Eukaryota > Metazoa > Chordata > Testudines > Emydidae > Emys > Emys orbicularis. The sequence goes on along the minus strand of NC_088701.1, from coordinate 6,718,908 downwards.
GGGGTGGCCACCTCTGAGGTACAAGAAATGGGACACCCGATATGACCCTGAGCCCATAAAACTGGCCAGCTGGCCCTGCATCCTGGACCGATTTCCCAGGACAGCTACTTCAAAAAAGGGGGAAACCTGGACCAGTGGCAACCCCAGCAGGGAGAGGGCTGAGGGTTTGCTTCCTAGATGAAAGGGCAGAAGGGAGCCCCGGGCGGCAGCTGCCGGGCTCAGTTCCGGCTGGACCGATCATGTAACGCTGCCGAGTTTGAAGCTGTAGTGTTGATGGTGTAGTACGGCCTAGAACAGATGTGGGCAAACTACGGCCCGCGGGCTCCTCCTGCCCGGCCCCTGAGCTCCTGGCCCGGGAGACTAGCCCCCTCCCCCACAGCCTCAGCTCACTGCGCCACCGGTGCAATGCTCTGGGCGGCAGCGCAGCTGCAGAGCCGCGGCCTGACCCGGTGCTCTGTGCTGCGCGGTGGCGTGGCAGGCTCCAGCCGGGCGGTGCGGCTGCCTGTCCTGGGGCTCTGGGTGGCGCAGCTGTAGCACCACCAGCCACCGTGCTCCAGGTAGCGCAGTAAGGGGGCAGGGAGCAGTGGGGGTTGGATAGAGGACAAGGGAGTTTTGGGTGGTGGGTGGAGGTGGTCAGAGGGCGGGGAACAGGGAGGTTGAATGGGGGCAGAGGTCCCGGGGAGGCAGTCAGGGGTGGAGGGTAGGGGGCAGTCTGGGACAGGGAGGGGCAGGGGTCCTGGGGGGGCCGTCAGGGGAAGAGAAGCAGGGGGGTTGGATATGGGGTGGGGGCCAGGCCACGCCTGGCTGTTTAGGGAGGCACACCCTCCCCTAAAGAGCCCTCCATACAATTTCGGAAACCCGATGTGGCTCTCAGGCCAAAACATTTGCCCGTCCCTGGCCTAGAACCTTGGACAGGTGTCTTTTTAAAATCAAAATATGTAAGGGCGGCGCCGGCCCTGTCCCAGGCACATTTAATAATTAACTTGCAAGAGGAAATGCCTGTCTCCCCGGGGAATCTCTCGGTGGGAGCCAGCCGATGGCAGGAGCACACACATGCTCGGAGATCAGCTCCCTGGGCATCGCTCTATGGGTGATCGGGGGGTGAAAGTTCCACTTGCCAACCCCAGAGGTGGCTGCCTCAGGCGAGCCCAACGCCGAGGTTCCAGCAGATTTCCCCATTTGCAAGTTTCTGATCCCAAAGCGCCCCCTACAGGCTAAGGCCTGCAACCAGCACAGCAAGGCACTCAGCGGGGTAAGCTGCTCCGGGCAGAAAGACATGGCCACATGGTAGATGCCTCCCGGGTTCACACTATGATGTGGCTGCCGAGAGCTTGTTTGCCACGGGAAGGACCCTGCCAGCCCTGTGGAGACGCCAAGGAGAAGAGCCTGGCGTGATGCAGGGGGCTCCGCGGGGAGCAGGGCAGCGTCAGGGAAGGCAGCAGCCATTTCTCAGCTGTGGTGAGCAGTGCTGAACGCAAGGGGGGAAATTCAGGACTCCTGGGTTCTATCCCCAGTTCTGGATCTAGTGGGATCGAGCAGGGGGGGACAAGGAGTCCCGACTCCTGAGTTCTCTTCCAAATCTAGGCAAGTCACTTCACCTTCGTCTCGGTTTCTCCATATGTAAGCAGAGCCGACCCTGCCTCATCTTTGGGAAGACGCTGTGTCCTTTCCATCCAAAGACCCCAATCTAAGCACTAAACCACATCGGTTAATATCTTCTCTTAAAGCCATCATCCCCAGCCTGACCCCGCACACCCAACAAACCAGGGCTCACCAGTCAGAAACCAGCCTGGGAACTGACCTCCAAGCCCAGTGCAAAGAGGCCCACGGGTGGCAGTGCCACAGCCCGTCTGCCCCAGCACAGGGCACCCCACAATGACCTCCTCACCACTGCCCGCCCCCTCCACCGGGAGCTGGTTAGAGCCAGGCTTCTGCTGCAGACCTGGCCGCCAGGCGAAACTGAGCAGCGGTGGCAGGAAACAGACATTTTCAGCAGATGCTGCTCAGTTCTCTTGGGACGCTGGCTGCCCATGGTGGGGGAGATGGACAAATCACCCCCCTCCCCCAACCTGGCATCTCAATGGACACAGGAACCCCCTAATCCCAGCCTGGCAGAGGTTAGACTCAAGAGAAAGTCACTAAGGGATTACTGCACCTGCCTCTGAGCCAGCTGGGAGATAGGCGACTGGCACGTGCACAGTGGTATACTGGGCAATCCAGCGTGGCACTGCCCGCAGCCCTGACTCTGCAAACCCTTAAGCCACATGTGGAGCGTTACTCATGGGAGGAGAGTTACGCCCCTGTGTCCTTGCAGGATCGGAGCCCAAGTTCCTCACAGAAAACGGATATAAAACGGCATAAAAAGCTCAGACGGTGCTTTCACCTAGTCAATGGGCCAAAGGAGCAGGTAGCGTGAATCGCATGGCTGTACTGACTTGAAAACTGCATTACACCAGCCGAGGATCTGGCCCCATTGACTCCAATGGACCGAGGGTGATTTGCACCTGCCGGGGAGCCGGCCCTGTATCTCCAAGGGTTAACTTTGTTTTCTTAAGTACCACCAGGCCCAAGGGAGCAGCCGACTGTGGCCCAGCAACCCTGGCGCAGGCCATCGCCCAGGGGTGCTGAGGGGAGCATCCAGCTCATGCCAAGGTCACTGTTCGCCGCACACTAATCCCAGCGTGCTCTGCCTTAGGGGGGAAACTCCGACCCATCCAGGCCTCGTCCCAGCCCTTCTGCTTCTCAACTTCACCTTTTCTATTTTGGCTGTCACAAGGAGGAAGCCAGGAACACCTGTGCTCACAGGGCAGGTTAGCAAGGCAGCCCAGGGGTCGGCTCAGCCAGGAGAGAGGTTAATCGACCTTCATTACATGGAGAGTCTTTAAACCACAGGGACTGGCTCAGCCCCAAGGTCCATCTAGCCCAGGATCTTCTGACAGCTGCCAGCACCAGCTGCTTTGGAGAAGGTGCAAGACCCCTGTCGAGATGAGATCACCTGCCAGAGGGGAGATGCCTCCTTGCCTCTGTCAGAGGGCGGCTCATGCTCTGAAGAGGGAAGGTCAATAGCCTTTCCAGCCACCTTGGTTAGTTTTCTTGCCCCTCACTATTATCACTCTGTCCACCTAAATGTCGTATTGGGTTCTGAATCCTGGTGTCTCTCAGAAACACAACATGGTATGACAGTCATGTGGCAATGAGTTCCACAGGTTAATAGCACAACAGGACATCCCCTTTGCTCAGTTTTCAATTTGCTGTCATTTTGGCAAATGTTTGTGCCTCGCCAGGCAGGCTGAGCAGAGGAAGGGTGGTCCAGTGGTTAGAGCGCTCACCCTGGCTGACCTGGGTTTGATTCTCAGCTCCCGCCAGACTCCCTGAGGGTGTGTCTACACTGCAATAAAAGATGTGTGGCTCAGCCGCAGCTGGCTCAGGGGCTAAAAACTGCACTGTAGACATTCGGGCTGGAGCCAGGCTCTGAACCCCAGCAAGGAGGGAGAGGTTCAGGGAGGGAGGGAGGGAATTTTTGATGAAAATGTTTTTCCCTCAGAAAGTGCCAGTTTGCCAAAGCCGGAGCTGTTTGCAGGACAGGGGGGTTTGGACAAATATCCCCATTTGGGAATCATTGGGAAACCGTTTCCAAGCTGCCCGAACGCCCTGCTCCAACATTTCTCAACGGCTCCACGTTAGTTCAAAACCACGTCATTTCACCATCCCAGGGAATTTATACTGAAAAGGTAACAACAAAAATTAAAAGGTCAAAATGAAGGCCAAGCATTCCAGCTGACCTGCTACCAGGTCGGCTTTTGGATGGCCAGCGCGCAAAGAGTTTGACTTCTCACCCTCATTTAGGGACGGCACTTTTTTTAATATCTCCAAAATCCTCCTAGGACGGCGCTAATAAAGCAGGGAGAACAGCACTGCCCCTTCCACACAGATGCGGTGAAGGTAACTGTACTCACATGTGAGGTGCGCAGATACTACAGTAATTAGGACCATATCAACACCCTACGCAGAAGCACCCCATATACTTTCTCTATCCCATTCATAGAACGTCACCCGTGGGATTAGTCCCAGGCATTTTGATGGTGCTCCTTCAATCAGAGGCCAAGACACTGCTGAATGAAGGGTAGGTCTCTCTCTCTCTCACACACACACTTCCTGCTGTGAACGGAAAGGTGATCACGGTACAGAACCGCCGCTAGGCTACAGTGCAGTCAAGGCAGGAAAATCCAGCAGAGCTCCTAACGCCAGTTAAAGGGACGGGAGGGTGGGTCTCAATCAAGCTCCCCTGATCTGACCCTCCGCCATGCCATCCGGGGTTATTTTGTGGCTAAGGTGGAGGAACAGGAGTCAGGACTCTGGGGTCTCTCTCCAGTTCTGAGAGGGAGGTCTGGTGATCGAAGTGGAGCCAGGACGCCTGGGTTCTTTCCCCAGCTCTGAGAAAGGAGTGAGGTCTAGAGGGGAGAGGCTGGAGTCAGGACCTCTGGGTTGTATCCGTGCCTCAATTCCCCGTCAGGAAAAGGCAAATGATACTTCCTTTTTCTCAACCTTTTGCCCGTCTTGGTCTATTCAGGCTGCAAGCTCCTAGCGCAGGGACGGCCTCTCACTGCACCTGTGCAGTACCTGGGACTGAACTCAGCATGGTGCTACCACAGTTCAAAAATCACCGCTGGGCACAGAGTGGGGTCTAGTGGGTTAGAGCACGGGATGGGGGCGAGGGTCAGAACTCCTGGGTTCTGTTCCCAACCACAGGAGGGCAGTGGGGTCCCAGGGTTAGAGAAGCGCAGAACTAGCAGCCAACTGGGACTGGCCTCTGCCACCAACTTGCTCTTTGACCTCAGGCAAATCACTGCACCTGGGAGCCTCAATCTTCCCCAACCTCCTCCCCCGTTTGTGAGCGGCCACTGACACCCCCCCCACACACACACGCACGCTGGCGCCTAACACTGACAGACGCTGCCGGGTGCGGTGACAGCTCTGGGTCTGATCGCAACAGACGCCCTCTTCCCCTCACAGGGGCTTGGCAAGATGCAACCGTTCCACGGCACCTCCAGCCTTCTGACCACCCCCACCCCTGGAAAACAGAGGAGCCCGGTGAGCCTCGGGTAAGGTGGGTCCTGAAATCACCAGCCCAAACCAAGGCTCATTGCCAAGGGAGACCCACCTTCCTGGCACAGCAGAGCGCATGTGGCTCGTGTGGGACTGATGACAGCAAGATATGGCAGGTGGGCGCCAGATTCCATCCCAGCTGCAGGATTGCTCTCTATTGGCCATTAACTGGGGCTCCACTCCAGCGCCCAATGTCTTGGCTACAACCAACGGCGGGGTCTGTATGTGTTTGTACAGGATTCTCTAGTGTTATAGATACTGCCTAGTGGGTAGAGCACCACACTGAGCCTCAGGACAGGGTCTATTCCCGGCTCTGCCACTGGCCGTCTGGGTCAACGTGGGCAAGTCGCTTCCCCTGCCTGTACCTCAGTTTCCCCATCTGACCTTCTTTATAAAGCGCATTGAGATCTATGAATGGACAGAGCTGTTGAAGAGCCAGTGATTATTATGTGTGTGTGCGCAAAGCTCCTAACACAAGGGGGCCCTGATCAGGGCTGCTAGGTGCTACTGCCATACAAATATAGTCATCGGGGGGGAGAGAGTGGTCTAGGGCGTATTTGCCTCCTCAGATACATTATCTATAAGGCTCAACTGAAGGTTGGATATGGGGCTAGATGGACCCAATGGTCTGATCCGACATGGCAGGAGGGGGAGAGGGGAAAAGATTGGTCTGACCCAGTGAGGCAGGGATGCCAGTTAGATGGATTTGGTACAGCAGAGGGGGGCGGATACCAGGCTAGATGGGCCCTTTGGTTGGATCCGGCATGGCAGGAAGTGTGCGTACATGGGAGGGTGGAGGGGAGAATGGGACTGATTCTATCTGGGATGGTGCGGGGGGATATCGGGCTGGATGAGCCATTGGTTTGGTGTGGCAGGAAAGCCAGTGTTAGATGGGCCCATTGCTCAGATCCAGGGAGGCCACACTAGCCAACGGCCTCCTGGAAGAGCACACAACCAGACAGACCAATGACCTGGCAAACCCTGTGTGCGTGAAAGGAGATTCCCCTGTGGCACAAACCTAGGAGGGAGGCTCTCAGACAGAGCCAACTGCCTAGTAAATGTCCCCGCGAGGCTCGATTTTAATCGATTATTTTTGTCCTTAGGAAAATCACGGCACCGACGTTCATTTTTACAGAACCTTTTACTTTTTCCTGAGCTCCCTCCTGGCAGCAGCTCGGGCTGCCTCGGCTCTGGCTACGCGGCCTCGCAGACTGGCGCCGGGATTCAGCTGCCGGCAAAGCGATGACTACCTGCCTCAGCACCAGCACTCTGCCCTGCTCCTAGACAAGCTACCCCCGGGATCTGTCCGATCGGCTCCTCTCCTTATCCAGCCGAGGATTCAGAAGAGTCTCTCTGAGCAACGCAACTTTGAGTTCCACCCTGCATCTTCCACGGGGGCACCGTCTGTCTGTCTGTCCTGAGCTCCGGACCCTTCCTTTGTTTTTAAAAGAGCCAGCTCTCTATTGTCAGCGCCCGAGTGCAGCCTGTCACACCTGCCTAAGAGCGATTACAACAAAAGCAAGTTAGTTTCAATGCACATTTGGTACTTGAGGCTCTTGGTGAAGCAACCAGCAACTGGACACCATGAGAAAACAAGATCTAACTCCTTTGTGCCCCTCTGGAGCCATCAACTCCCAGCCTTTTCCCTGCCAGGACCCTGCTCCCACTTCACATGGGAAGGGCAGGGAGATCATGACCCAGAGCTTGGGGTCACCACCCTCATTCACTTTAGACAAAATATTCTGAGACTTAGACCAGTTAGGTGTATTTTGAGGGCTGAAGCATATTCTCCAGCAGACAATAAAAGCATAAACCCAGCCAGCAGTCTATGGCTAATTCTCCCTCCCATCCCGAGCCCCATGCTGCTTCCCAGAGTGGAACAGGAACAGAGATCTAGCAAGCGGAGTGGTGAGAGCACCCATAGAGGTGTCAGACACCACTGGATGGTCCCATTTTATACTGCCAGCGTGCTCCTCTCCCTTTACAGCACCAGCTTCTGATCAGCAAACATTCATTTACTAGCAAATTTTGGGGAGCCGAGACCCACAAGCCCCAGGGCTGGTGCCCCCTGAACCGGCCGGACAGGTAGCAGGCAGCGCTACCAGTGGGACTTGCATCCAGGCAATGCAAAGGGAGAAGGGATCAGCTAACTGTTCTCAGCTTATGGCTAGAGAGGGGATGAGTGGATGTGTAGGAGTGGGAAGATGAAGGAAGATGGGGGACCCCAACAAAACCACCCCTGCAAATGCGTCGAACACCTGGTTGGAGAGATCAGGGTGCAATACCCCAGGGCGGTGGTCCTCAACCTTTTTTCATTTGCAGACATCTAAAACATTTTGAATGGTGGTGCAGGCCCCTTTGGAAATTTTAGACAGTCTGCGGAGTCCCAGGGGTCCGCAGACCACAGGCTGAGAACCACTATCCTAGGGTCCCCACAACCCCAACCTGCCCCCCCCCCAGGGCATAGGGCCAGAAAGAGACACCTCAGGTGTGAATGGAGAGGCGTGTCCTAGACAGACCCCTCCAGACACACGATGAGGTGCGGTGGGTGGGGGCACAGGCAGCAGCCAAGTGCAGCAGTGTGGGGCATGGAGGAACAGGGCAGGGGTGCACAGGTATGAAAGAGGCTCTAGGGGTATGGGCTCACGGGGCGGGGGGGAATGCACCCAGGCCAGCATAGAGCTGCTGGGTGTCCCAGGCAGGGGGCACCGCCCTGCAGCAGCCTGATCTCTCCGCCCTCACCCGGCCCGTTCTCCAGAACTGCTAAGCCCTGCTCCCCCAGGCCCGGGCACACTGCTCTCCCCAGCCCCCACGACCCCTGGCCGGTACCTCCTAACGCAGGGCGGGTCCCGTATTCACAACCCCCCCCCCCAGATCCTCCCCGTTCCCCTCCCCGCCCCGGCTTGGGCCCCGAACTCTCTCCATCCCTCCCAGGGCCCCGATCCCCCCGCCAGGCCTCCCACTCCCTGCTCCCCCCCACTCCCCGCTCCCCCCACTCCCCGCTCCCCCCGGGGCCCCGATCCCCCCAACACTCACCGCTCTCCAGCTCGCCGCCCTTCTTGGCCGTGGCCGCGTTGCCCATCGCGGCGCTGGGGCCCGGGCGGGGCCGGCTGCGGCTCCCGCTGCCCCCGCTGCTCCCTCCGGCGCCCGCTGCCCGCAGGAGGCTCGGCTGGGCCCGGCCAGGCCCCGATCCCCCCCCGCCGCCAGGCGGAGCCGCCGAGACCGGTATCGCCTCCCCTCCCCCCGCGGCGGCGGCTCCTCGGGCTCCAGACCCCGCCCCAGCCCCGCGCACCATTGGCCGCCGCCGCCGCCAGCCGCCCGCGCGAGCCCGGCGCCAATTGGCCGAGCAGGGCACCCCGCCGCACCATTGGCCGACTGCCGTGACGCGCGACGCTCCCCGCTGCTCCCTCGACGTAGCCCCGGCCCTGACTGGACCCGTTCGCCTCGGCCGGCCGATTTCATTGGCCGACGGCCACGTTTAGCCCCGCCCCTGGCCGCTGATTGGCCTCGGAGGGCTGAGGTCGCAGCGTTCTATATTTAGAACGTCGGGCCAGCCAACGTTCGAAAGAATGTTCAACGTGAGGGGCGGGGCCGTGGGAGGAAAGGGGCGGGGCCTGGGAGGTAAACGCGGGGGAGGCAAGGAGAGAGGGACAGAGATATAGACCCATGGGGTGAGGGTGGCATGGGGCCAGGGGAAGGGGTCTAGGAACTACCCTGGGGTGGCATGGGAATGGGCAGCGGGTCAGGAATCATCCTGGGCTGGTATGGGGACAGGGAAGTGGGGCTAGGAGGCAGCGTGGGGGGTCATGAGGACAGGGAGTGTAGGCGTGACAGAGCCATTTCAGACTGACAGGGAGCCAGCAGAGGAGGGGTCCACGGGGTGACCCATTTGTGGGTGTTGTCCAGGCGCACCCTGGTGGCCCCTCCCCCTTCACTCAGCCTTTCTTGGCGGGGGGTTGAGCAGCTGACACCTTAGGCCTGGGAAGAGGAACTGCTGTTAGTTTTACCTGGCCTGCTGAGATCTGCTGCCTCTCCAGCTCCTACCCCTGGGATGTGCTTCCCTGACCCTGCTGTTTTAATAAGCATCGTTCCTCAAAGGACACACAATTGGGGGCCAGTCAGCATCTGGGCTTCTGCTGTGGTGCAGCCCCGGGGGGAGGGGGGGGGCAAGGTTCTCCTCCCTGGGCCTGTTCCCCCACCCTGTCTATTCAGACTGTGAGCCCCTCACAGCAGCATCCAGCCCACTAGGACCCCAATCTCTGTCAGGGGCCCATAGGTGCTATTCTAGTACAAATAAATAGTTTGGTGGGGCCTCAGTCCCAGACTCAGAGCCTCTACAACTTGAGTGAGTCTAAGTCCCACTAGGTGGGAGCTGCAACAGATTCTAATGCTCTGAGGATTGGATGGGGGGCAGGGGGAGACCCAACACATAGGAAAGAGGGGCTCTTCATCTACACCCCACAATGCACCATCAGGGTGATGATCTGGGGGGGAGGGGCAGGAGGGGGGAGATATTTCCCTAGCCCCCCCCCCCCGACTCTCAAACATGTCTACCAAGCAATTTGTCTTTCACATGATGTGGATGGCAGGTATTTCCCAGGGCAGGATCACCCCCTTTGCCTGAACCCTCATTTCAGATCACACTAGACATATATCCCCCACCCCATGAACAAGTATAAACTTAGCTAACTTCATCAAGGAGCCTTTGCCCAGGAGCTGCTGCCACCTGTCTGTTTTGAGAAAGCATCTGTTTAAACAGAAGTAGGATTCCTCCCCCCCCCCCCTTGGAGTCCCTGCCCGGTCTCTGCAGTACCCCCTCCCTAGCATGGGGATTTAACACACCCAAAGGAAAGAACACTTGTGGGATTCCCTTGATAAGACATTAGCAACATAGCAAATTGCTGTTCAAGCCACATAGTTGTCACTGAGGACAGAAATTTGCCCTGCTGATCCTGATCCAGCAAGCTGATTGGCATGGGCAGAGCCTTACAGTAGCAACTGCTACAACTGAGATTGGGGCCCCGCTGTGCCAGGTGCTGTACTTCCACATACGCCCCAGAGAGCTCTATGCAAGCTGCTGCTGGGAGCCACAATAGAATCCAGCTCCCCCCTTTCTATCAAGAAAGGCTGGTCCCATAGTTAAAGCACGGGGCAGGGACTGTATGTTTCTCACTGCCAGTGCAGCACTCATGTGGATTCCAGCTGCAGCCTGGAGTTGCTACTGCAATATTAAATGAATTGCTTAAGCGGTATTATTTTAGTGTCACCAACTCTTGTAATTTTAGCGGGACAAGCGGGATAGTTGATGTTTAAAGCCCCTGCTCCTGGACTCGTGGGATTATGCAAAAAGCTCAGCTTTTAGTTTCTGGCCTTCATTGCTGCAGAGAGAAGGTTGAAAAACACGACCTCTAAAGTCTCCAAATAAATAAATAAATACAAAACAAAAAAAAACAGCAGGAAAAACAATAAACATCACACTCTTTATTTTAAAGAAGCTCATGGGGTTTTTTTAAGCTAAGCTCACCCTTTTGAATGCTTGCAGTTCGCAATACTTTTCCCTTGACACTGCTTAGTGCTCCGGGCTTTCTAAAAGCAACTCCTCTGTTTAATAGAAGCTGCATCTTCCCAATAAGGGGGCTGGTCAACTCTCCCACTCAGGAGAAAGGAAAGAGACAGGCACAAAATAATAACTGGAAAGCAAAGTCAGACCCCCAAAACATTGTGCTTGATGGTAGACGGGATGTGCAGCCGGCAGCCGTGGTGAAGTTATGTCCACGTGGCTCTCTCCCTCACTCCTTCCCCTGCTCGCAGCCTGGGAAAACCATGCCCTGATCTAAAGTCAAATTGATTTGCACACAGAATGACCTAGGAGGCAAATCGACTTTTAGATCAAGATAGCAAACCAGTGCAGCTGCTGTGAGGCTGCATAGGTCCATTGACGGCAGGAGAGCCGCAGTAGTTGAAGAACTGGTCCAAAGGTTCCAGTGGAGCCATGTCTGATTTACAGCAGCCTGGGATTTGGCCCAGACTTTAATAGGAAATGAAGGTCGAAATTAGGCAGTTTAACCTCAAAAGGGGATTTTGCAAAAGCTCTGAATTGATTCAATTTTAAAACATTAAATCAATACAAGATGGGTTTTTAGGAAGCCTGCTGGAATGAAAGTGAACTCGCTGGTTTCAGCTTATCCCTGCAGCCAAACACAGCCTGGGCTTGGGAAAGGAAGCGAAACTGACAAGAAAGCGTGACCTTGCGGGTTAGGTTGAGGGACAAAAGAGTGTAGCAAACAGCACCACCTCTGAGAAGAAAGTTTGATCTAAGAGACAGGTGCAATTAGCTGAGGGCCGGCCAGTGGGGTTTTAAAGATAGATGGGCTGCAGAACTTGAGGTACATATTGGTTATGCTTAAGGGGCCTAAATCTCCCTCTTCAACAGAGCCCTTCCCATCTGTGGTAATGCCTAGGAGGCTAGACACAAAAGACCATTCCCTACCACAAGCAGCTTAGTCTAGTATTCCCATCATACAAATGACAACATTGATCCCCCTCTGCAAAAAAAAACAACAAATCACACCCAAAGAACCCCCTAGCCATGAGTTTTGCCCCCACACCGGAGAACTAGAGCTCCCATGAAGCCCACTAGGGACTTTACATGGAAGATGCTCAGACCCTGCGGGACTGGGTGGCTGATTATGTGGTGTGAAACAGAGACGGCAATTTCCTGCAATATTCTTGAGAAGTTTGTTTAATTATTGGGGGCTGGGGTTGTATATAACCTCTCTGGGAGCAGATATGACAGAGATGAGACTGGGGAAGTTCAAAAGACTATTAAAAATATGCCAGACAACTATGGACTATTGGGACAATACATTGAAAGTGGAGTTCCTGGAGAATCCCTAGAAGGGAACGTTAATGCAAATTTCCCCAACTCCAGTTATTCAAAAACCCAGCTTTGTGTGGAAAAGGGCAGCGTCTGCTGATGACCTGCCACAGAAGGCCAAGAGCAAAGGCCAAAGCTGTGTAAAGAATCAGCTGATCAGCCCAGCCTGGGTTCCTGATCGAAGATGGATGAAGTTGTAACCACTGGGAAAAAAACCTATTGTGGGGCTTTGAAGGACTAAAATCTGCCAGAGCCCCATGGTGGAGTTGGGGAGACCGCGGGTGAGCTTTTTAGCATGTGTGTAGATGCTTTTATTGTTTTCTCTGGAATGCTTTTCCCTCAAGAATAAACATGCTTGCTTAGAAGGAAGTGAGTGGCAACTTGCACCTGCGGGCAAGGCATTCGTCTCAGGCCTCGGCAGGAGCGCCGCCAGCTTTTCTGCCGCCCTAGGCGGCGGAAGGTCCCACCCCAAAATGCTGCCCCCCACAGAGGCGGCAGAAGGTCCCGCCGCCGAAATACCACCGCGGTCGCCGCCCCCCAAATTGTAGCGCCCTAGGTGACCGCCTAGGTCACCTAATGGGTTGCACCGGCCCTGGGCCTCAGAGAGAAAGCAAAGCACAGGCACTGGCCTTCTTGGGCTGTCTGTGTTGCTGAGGACCGCACAGCATAACGCAGGGATCTGTGAAGCCTTGAAACCTCTGGTCAGGAGCAGGGCTGGTGCAAGGAAGTTTCGCGCCCTAGGCGAAACTTCCACCTTGCGCCCCCCCCCCTCCGCCCTGAGGCGCCCCCCGCCCGGGGAGCCGTGGGGCAGCTCCCCATCCCAGCTCACCTCTGCTCTGCCTCCTCCCCGAGCATGCTGCCCCCGCTCTAATTCTCCTCCCCTCCCAGGCTTGCAGCGCCAAACAGCTGATTGGCGCCACAAGCCTGGGAGGCAGGAGAAGTGGAGAGGGAGTCTGAGCCGCACGTTTCAGCACGCCACCGGCAGCCCAGCCCAGGAACACCAAAAAAAATTGGGGGGCACCGCTTTTTGGCGCCCTCAAAACTTGGCGCCCTAGGCAATCGCCTAGTTTGCCTTAATGGTAGCACCGGCCCTGGTCAGGAGGGAGATTGATGTGGGTGTCCTCCAAAGAGAAGTGACAACTGGGAGCCAGAAACCTAAAGTAGGGGCCCTTGGTGGGCCATGAAGAGGGAATACAGGCACAGTTGCCCTGAAATTGTGACTTGGTGGATGGAGGACTTTTTGGAGTTACAAGCTGTCATTTTAACAGGGTGGGGTTCCTGGTCCTGCTTGCAGGGTTTAAGGCTCCAAAGGGAAGCGTGCAGTCAGTCTAGAATGAACCAGCCTAGAACAAGGTGGGGTGAGTTATGCCTTGCTGCCTTGGGGAGCAGCCTGCTTCATCTCTCTCTGTTTGTAGAGTTCTGAATTCCAAGAAACAGTCACATTATGTTAGAACCTGGTGGCAAGACAATTTAGGTTTTTCTCTAATCTATGTGTAAGATAGGAACATAAGTGTAAAACTCCAAAGGTAGATTCAGACATCTAACTATCACCTACATAAAATACCACCACCTAACGCTTATATAGCACCTTTCATCCATAAATCTCAAAGCACTGTGCAAAGGAAGTTTTCCCCATTTTACAGATGGGAAAACTGAGACACAGAAGGGCAGTGACTTGCCCAAGGTCACCCAGACGGCCAGCAGCAGTGCTGAGAATGGTAGCCAGGGCTCCTGTGTGGTCAGAGCACCACCACGCTGCTGGCTAAGAAGCAAGTCCGTTTCCATTATTCCTAAAATAAGCTAGCCTGACACTGCAAGGTGATCTGGCGTCAGGCTCGCAGCACTTGCACAGCAGTGTCTGATTTTTGTAGGGCGAGAGCTGCTCAGTGGTTTTAGACTGACCCACTAACACTGAGCTGCCTGCCAGAAAGAAGGGGGTGCTCTTTCTTTACAATGGAGGAAGGAAGTCTGAAGAGTTGGGGTACTCAGACCCCACTAAATGCGGGAGTTTTCCTGCTTGATTTTCTCCTTGGGAATATCATTAGTGATCCAGCAGGAACAGCTTGAGGCCTCAACTGAGATCAGTGCCTGATTGTGCTAGGTGCTGCACATGCACCTAGTGAGAGAGAATCCCTGGCCCCAAAAGCTTCCCATCTAAATAGAAAGGGTAGAGGGCGGGTGGGGAACCAGGAATGCAGAAATGACGTGACCAAGATCACACAGCAGATCAGTGTCAGAGCTGGGAACAGTCCCCAGCTCTCCCCCTCTAGCGGCTGCTTGCTACTGCTGAGATAAGTCCTCCAGCATGAGCATGGTGATTTCACAGCCTTCAATGGAACTGCGTGTCAAATTCTAGCAGAGACTTCTTTTTCCCCCCCAAGTGTCCATACGGCCATACAGTCAAAGAGGCATTATAAAGTTCTGAGCAAGTGGGGAAAAAGTCACTTCTTCTTCTAACTTGTCTGGTTGCCCGAGTATGGCTTCTGCGATCTGACATTCTTGGCAGTTCTCTAGTTGCCCATACAGCCTTTCAGGAAAAATAAGTTAAGACAAAACCCGCATTCCTCATGTAAAGAGAAAGAGATCCTTCCGGCTGCCTGATGATCAGGAAGCAAAAACAAAGTAGAAATAGAAGAGGCAGTAAACCCATTCACCCCGCTGTGTGGTTCACCTTTCGCGCAGCAAAGGGGGAGATTAAACACCCCGTTCTGTAGTACTGAAAGGTGACAAGTTCAGAACTGATCAAAGGAAATACTCCATTCCTCCCCACGTGATCTGGGGAACTTACTGCCACTGGATACTGAGCACAAGAGCTTAGCAGGATTATTATTACTTTAAAGATCAGACATTTATGTGGCTAATGAGACCATCCAGAGCGAGAACAAAGAAGATTTAAGCAGCAAACAAGAGATCTAAATCCTCCCAGGGTCATGAGCTAGCCTCTAAGTCTTGCAACTTCAGAGGATGCTTTGGTTATGCCATCAGCGCAGGGTACGTCCACCTTCCTCTTAAGGAGCTTGATGCTGGCCTGTCAGACAGGAAAACGGGCTGTATGGACCATGGGTCTGATCCCACGAATGGAGTCAGGGAAGGAAGAGATGGAAGCAGAGATCTCGCCAAGAAGGGGAAATGCACTTTCCCTGCCTTGCTGGGAGTTCCTGGCTGCTGCTTGCCTGCCAAAGCACAGACAAAGGAAATTGCAGTGTTGGGGACTAGGCTCAGATTGGTAAATAAGCATTTGATTAAGGGCTCAGGCCGCTCCTCCTGTGCTGGAGGGCTGGTTCGGCGCCACCGGCGTGATTCCCATTAGACAAGATCAAAACAAACCGCAAACACAACAAAAGGCAGCAATTTTCCTCCTCTGTCAGGGCTTGGTAGCTCCTGGCGGCTGCTCACTGAAGGCCTGATGCAAAGCACAGTGGAGGGAATTTGTTCCCCATGCTGCCATCAACTCAGGCCCTTACTTCATTCGTGGACGTTCTAGGGGCCTGGCTCAAGTGAACGACTGGTGCAAGGAGGGAAGCAGGCAGAGATCGGTGGGTAGGGCAGGGTGCCCTGCCAGTCTACATCCCTCACAATCATGTTAAGCGAACCAAGCAGAGATTGGTGGCTAAGGATTTGCAGGCAGGGGCTCCCCGCCCACCTACATCATCCGCCAACCTCAGCTGGGAGAACTACAGCCCAAGTTGCAGTCTCACGAGCCATCAGTGTTCAAGTCTCCACCGGCCTTGGCAGAGTCCTCCGGCAAAGCGAGGATCTGCTGTTTCACCCACCCCCACTCCCGGGGCACAAGAGGGCAGGGGTATAATATGATGCCTCCAGCAGAGAGGGCCTGTTAATACTTGCTTTCCCCTTTGTAGTTTACAGTGAAAGGTGAATTGCACTGTGTCACACTCAGAACTAGCCAGGCAGGGGGGTAGCCCAGCCCAGTGTCTTAACTGCTAGTCTATCCTTCCTCAGTCCTTGCACACACTTCCCTAGGACCCCATCGGGGCAGAAGAATGCATACATGGGATCAAGGCCTTCTTTCGGTCCACAGCAATTGTTTGTCATTAGCCAGAGTGATTCGTTAGTTCCTATAGCAGAGTAGATAATTAAGCCCATCTCAGCTCCTGCTGTGATATCCGATGCTTCAGAGGAAGCCGACTAACCTTTTTAATACACTCAGCTAGTGGGCTGTTGGTGGTATCAGTCCTCTCCCTTGCTGGAAAACAAGCTTGTTAATTGCAACAGGAAATCCCGGGGGGGGGGGGGCGGGGGGGGCGGGGGAGGGTGTGATTGGAAAGATGTGCAAGGGGGAAAAAATGGATGCTTGTCCCTAAATCCTCCCTCGGGCACCCAAAAACAGTTTCTTGTACAGCTTCGGGGCTAAAGCAAAGCATCAGAGAAAGTTCCAAAAATCCTCTAGCACAGAGTTTAGTCACGTTTACTGGACTCAGCCAGAGCTTTAATACAAAGGTGACCTTGAAAGGATCCATATAAAATCAGGCGCGTTTCTTTTTTTGATGGAGAAGTCAGGCTTGAAAAGTTGGAAGTTTTACTGCTTGTTTTTTTTTAAGGCTTAGAAATAATCAGAAACACTCAGCTGGGGCTTCCCCTGGTTTTGATTGAAGATCAGAGGAAAGTTTGTGACGGAGCCTCTTGAGAAGGAGACTTTAAAGAGGAATGCTTCCTCGCTGGAGGTTTCATTGATGTTCAGTAGGTGTTTACAAAACACCAAAGGGTCTGACACAGTTTAAGGTCTTGTCTATGCTGGGATCACATATCCAGGATGGGATGTTGTCTGACCATGCACTAGAAAGCCGCAGCTATTTACTGCTCAATTGTGCCAGGTGCTGTACAAACACTGAACAAGATTTTAAGATGTTCAGACACAGACCATCTAGATTTAAAAATGATCTAGTTAAACTGATGCAAAGCCCTAATGTAGACACACTTAAACCAGTTTAAGCCTCACTCAGACAGATTTAGCCGGCACCGGAACATTGGCAAATTAAGCCATGTGTTTCCATTAGGGGTATGCCCTGGTTTAACGATAGAGTTCAAATCTCGTTAAGCTGGTGCACCTGTCTAGCATGCACCTGGCAGTCATGTACACCAGTGTGAGCTGGGGATGGTCATTGCCATTTTCATTTAGTGAGATAAGGTAGGTAGGTGAAGTAATATCTTGTAGTGGGCCAACTTCTGTTAGAGAGACAAGCTTTCGAGCCACAGAGCTCTAGATGCCGTGTGGCTCAAAGGCTTGTCTCTCTCACCAACAGTAGTTGATCTAATAAAAGATATTACCACACCCACCTTGTCTCTCTAATATCCCGGGACCAACATGGCTACGCCACCACTGCATGTTAATTTAGTAGCATTTTTACACTTCCCATGCACAAAGCACAGCTTTAAGGGAGAATCCAACCCCCAGACATGATTTGCACAATGGCTTTACACCCCTGGACTTGAGGTTTGCCCCGGTGGCAGCAACACCAGTGTGGACACAGCTTGCCAGCTCACCTTTCCCTCTTGTGATGAGCCTTTCGCCAGTTCTCCCACCTAGGCAGGAACTGAAATGTAACCTGGGAGACACAGGCAGAACACGCTTGGCAGCTGATGGATAAAGCATACAAGAGGGCACATGCCCAGGCCTCTGCAGGCTGCATTATTGTGGAGCCTAGAAGTCTCAACTGAGAGGCTGCACAGACAGAGTGTGCGACAGCCTCTGCCCCATACAGCTCACAGTCTAAATAGACAAAGAGTGGGAGGGGAAACTGAGGCAAAGAGGGGTAAGGGGCTTGCCGAAGTTTACACAGAGTCAGTGGCAGGACTAGGAATAGACCCCAGGACTCGTGTCCCATCCACCACACCCATTTCTCAAACTTTGCAGGTTGGCAACCCCTTACCTGAAGTCAAAAATTTTCACGACTCCCTCCCTCTCTCATGTTGACTATAAAGAATAAAAAAAGCATTGGTGATGATAATGCTAAGCCCGCATGTGCATGGAGAGGCTGGCAGGATACTTACCTTGAAGAGGACTGGTACATAGGTTGTCAGGGGGTGAGATTCTCTTTGCTTTAGACGGCAATAAGATTTTTCAGTCTCAGGACCCCCCACCCTCAGGGTCACCACTCACCAGCTGACAGACCGTATCGTACTGTGCTGCTGCTGAAGAATGCTGCTGGCATAGACCCCAGCCAGCAGCACCGTGACTATGAAGGAAGCGGGTGAGGCTGGGCTGCCAGGCCCCGCGCTGACGCCACGCCGTTTGCTCCAGTGCATGAGACAGCAAATCGTTCCAAGAGCTTTATTCCTATGTTGACTTAAGACACTTTCAATAGTTAAAATGAAAAAAAAAAATAAAAAAAATGTATGCAAAGAAAACTCCTACCACATCAGAGAGGGAAACAGACAAGGTCAGAACAGGGCACTTCGGAACAGAACTGAACTAGCGAGTCCCCCAAATAATCTCTCTTTTCCCCCATGGAGGCTGGTGGAGGGCTCAAGATCCCAGCTGGGTTTGTAACTGGCCATTTACTCTAGAGAGCGACTAGGATCTCCATCCCACAGCCGGCTAGGCAGGGGCATGCTCCATTCCGGATCAGGCTGCAGATGTTTTCTAAGAGCGATGGATCAGTCTAGTGGAACAGAAGCGGGTTTCCTAGCGCAACACACCAGAGCAGTAGGTGTTGCCAGAGCGGCGTTATCACAGACTCTTCTTGAGGGTGAAGGAAGGAAGTCGATCCATTAGGAGGCTCTGATTCTAACGCACCCTAATGCAGATCAGACGGCTCTTTTCCACGTGGGGGTGCACACCTCCACCCCTGAGATCAAGCTATGTGATCACAAGGGCTCTGTACGTTGGTGCCCCTTCACCCCAGGAAGGGCTGTATACAGGAGAGGCCAGGAGAGATGCTGGGGCAAGCTGTGCCCCAGAGGAGCTGGTAGGATCATGATGTGCCATGGCTAGGATGATATGCTGTCTGATGCCCCCCTGGGGGAGGAGGATTCAATCCTCCAGCTGGAGGGAGCTGCTCTCGAGTTATTGGGACGCTCCCAGGAGGAGGAACTCCCAGGCGGCAGAGCAGCAGCAGTGCTGCAAAGCCACAGTGGGCAGCATGGGGCTGGAGAGGAGAGCATACGACTGCCCAGCTAGAGACAGCGAAGGAGGGGTCTGACGGGGCCCGCCTCAACTGCGGCCAAGGATACCAGGCAGGTGCATGTCATGGCTGCAGCAGCCCTGGAAGGAGCAGAGCTGGGTCACCGCGGGAGTGGGGATGGTTCCCAAGGGAGCTGGCTCACATTCCCGGCAAGCCACCCAAGCCCCAGGGGCTCCCTGAGCTGATGACCTGATGCAGGGTGAGTGGGACTAAGTGCTTGTCTAGAGCGATTCCTACGGAGCCAGTGGTGACTGGTGCAGAGACAGAGAAAGTGGGGGAGGAGCCCAGCAGACCTACAGCTCCCATTCCTCCCTAGCCCAACTGCAAAGCAGGTGCCCGCAATCTCCTCACACAGGCTAAGGGGAAGGGCCACAGTCAGACACCCCATTGGTTAGGAAGAGGCATTAACCCTTTAGTTACCCCACTAAAACATGTCCAGGTTTCCCCGCTGATACCACTCCCCGTAGTACTTGGATGCAGCCCCCATGAAGCCAGTCAGATCCCTTTCCCCACGCAGTGGCTGTATCCTTGCGCTCCCGTGTCCAGGTCTGGCCGTGCCCCGGATCACATGCAGTCCATGGAGTTCTCAGGTAGGATGCCGAGGGCAGTGCCCGGCCCCTTGGCGGAGGTGCAGCTGGCAGACAGCACGCCCTCAGGCTCTGGGTCCACGTTCTCGATGTCCTCCATCTGGTCGCTGGGGCCGTCCCAGTTGATGTGGAAGCGGGTGACGCGGGGGTTGGAGGCCAGAATGTTCCTCTGCAGCTAAGCAGGGAGAGGAGGAATCAGACAGCTGCAGGGCTGGTTATACAGCCATCTGGGGCCTAGAGACACCTACCAGCCCCCCATGTTAAGGGGTAAGAAGTGGGCCCTTCCCCCAGAGAGCGTACCCTGGCCTGAGCCAGTTGAGATGGGAGGGTAGGACAGCGCTGGGATATAACCAGGAGTCAAGGCTTTTCTTCCTTAGCTTAGTAAAGGTCTAAAGCAGGGGTTCTCAAACTGGGGGTCAGGACCCCTCAGGGGGTCGCGAGGTTATTACATGGGGGTCGCAAACTGTTAGCCTCCATCCCAAACCCCGCTTTGCCTCCAGCATTTATAATGGTGTTAAATATATTAAAAAAGTATTTTTAATGTATAAGAGGGGTCACACTCAGGCTTGCTATGTGAAAGGGGTCACCAATAAAAAAGTTTGAGAGCCACTGGTCTAAAGTACCAGCAGCCTTGCTATACAGAGGGGAAAACTGAGGCACAGCGTAGCAGGGAAGTGACTTGGGCAAGGGCATACAAGTCAGTCAGTGGCAGAGCCAGGAAGGGAACCCAGGTGCCCTGACTCCCAGTCCCCTAGCCAGGGACCTCGAGCCTCACCCTTTCCCTAGCCAGGCATGGACCAAGAGCTTGTAATGCTGCACTAGGGCTCAGAGCGTCAGAGAGCTCCCTGATCCTAGCCCCCCCACCCCGTGAGGAGCTGGGTCAGACCAGGACTCTGCAGTGGCAAGAGCCTCCTTGTCCAGAAGGCCCGAAGTGCCCCTTACAAAGACCCCATGGACAGGGCAGGGCGTGAGTCAAGAGCCCCCCTCTGCCAGCTGCTCGTACCTGGGAGAAGTCTGGCTTGAGGGGTGGATTCTCCCGCAGCTCGGGGTCCGTGTACTCGTTGTTGACGTAGTAGCCCACGCGGATGAACTCTTGGCCCAGGTAGGTACAGGTGATGAGCACCACAGTTACCCCCACTGCGTCGCTCTCAGGGATCAGGCTGGGGTTGGGGGCTTCGGCCTGGAAAGGAAGCGACATCCCCGCCCCGGGGGGGAGATCAGAGAGCATGTCAGAGGGGGACCAGAGCCAGTCACATCGGTGAGTTTTTAAGGCCAGAAGGGACGACCAGATCACCCTGTATGACCCTCTCTCCATCACCAAGCCCAACTGCCCGGATCAAACCAAACTATGGGAGACCCAACGGTTGAATGCCACAGGAAAGTTTTTGGAAAGTGTAGGGGACAATTTCCTGGTGCAAGTGCTGGAGGAACCAACTAGGGGCAGAGCTCTTCTTGACCTGCTGCTCACAAACCGGGAAGAATTAGTAGGGAAAGCAAAAGTGGATGGGAACCTGGGAGGCAGTGACCATGAGATGGTCGAGTTCAGGATCCTGACACAAGGAAGAAAGGAGAGCAGCAGAATACGGACCCTGGACTTGAGAAAAGCAGACTTTGACTCCCTCAGGGAACTGATGGGCAGGATCCCCTGGGAGAATAACATGAGAGGGAAAGGAGTCCAGGAGAGCTGGCTGTATTTTAAAGAATCCTTATTGAGGTTGCAGGAAAAAACCATCCCAATGTGTAGAAAGAATAGTAAATATGGCAGGCGACCAGCTTGGCTTAACAGTGAAATCCTTGCTGATCTTAAATGCAAGAAAGAAGCTTACAAGAAGTGGAAGATTGGACAAATGACCAGGGAAGAGTATAAAAATATTGCTCAGGCATGCAGGAGTGAAATCAGGAAGGCCAAAATCACACTTGGAGTTGCAGCTAGCAAGAGATGTTAAGAGTAACAAGAAGGGTTTCTTCAGGTATGTTAGCAACAAGAAGAAAGTCAAGGAAAGTATGGGCCCCTTACTGAATGAGGGAGGCAGAGGATGTGGAAAAAGCTAATGTACTCAATGCCTTTTTTGCCTCTGTCTTCACAAACAAGGTCAGCTCCCAGACTGCTGCACTGGGCAGCACAGTATGGGGAGGAGGTGACCAGCCCTCTGTGGAGAAAGAAGTGGTTCGGGATATTTTGAAAAACTGGACGAGCACAAGTCCATGGGGCCAGATGCGCTGCATCCGAGGGCGCTAAAGGAGTTGGCGGATGTGATTGCAAAGCCATTGGCCATTATCTTTGAAAACTCATGGCGCTCGGGGGAGGTCCCGGATGACTGGAAAAAGGCTAATGTAGTGCCCATCTTTAAAAAAGGGAAGAAGGAGGATCCGGGGAACTACAAGCCAGTCAGCCTCACCTCAGTCTCTGGAAAAATCATGGAGCAGGTCCTCAAGGAATCCATTCTGAAGCACTTAGAGGAGAGGAAAGTGATCAGGAACAGTCAGCATGGATTCACCAAGGGCAAGTCATGCCTGACTAAACTAATTGCCTTCTATGAGGAGATAACTGGGTCTGCGGATGAGGGGAAAGCAGTGGATGTGTTATTCCTTGACTTTAGCAAAGCTTTTGATACAGTCTCCCACAGTATTCTTGCTGGCAAGTTAAAGAAGTATGGGCTGGATGAATGGACTATAAGGTGGATAGAAAACTGGCTAGATCGTCAGGCTCAACGGGTAGTGATCAATGGCTCCATGTCTAGTTGGCAGCCGGTTTCAAGTGGAGTGCCCCAGGGGTCAGTCCTGGGCCCGGTTTTGTTCAATATCTTCATTAACGATCTGGAGGATGGCGTGGATTGCACTTTCAGCAAGTTTGCAGATGACACTAAACTGGGAGGAGTGGTAGATACACTGGAGGGTAGGGATAGGATACAGAGGATTGGGCCAAAAGAAACCTGATGAGGTTCAACAAGGACAAGTGCAGAGTCCTGCACTTAGGACGGAAGAATCTCATTCACTGTTACAGACTAGGGACCGAATGGCTAGGCAGCAGTTCTGCAGAAAAGGACCTAGGGGTTACAGTGGACAAGAAGCTGGATATGAGTCAACAGTGTGCCCTTGTTGCCAAGAAGGCTAACAGCATTTTGGGCTGTATAAGTAGGGGCATTGCCAGCAGATGGAGGGACGTGATCATTCCCCTCTATTCGACATTGGTGAGGCCTCATCTGGAGCACTGTGTCCAGTTTTGGGCCCCACACTACAAGAAGGATGTGGAAAAATTGGAAAGAGTCCAGCGGAGGGCAACCAAAATGATTAGGGGCTGGAGCACATGACTTATGAGGAGAGGCTGAGGGAACTGGGATTGTTTAGTCTGCAGAAGAGAAGAATGAGGGGGGATTTGATAGCTGCTTTCAACTACCTGAAAGGGGGTTCCAAAGAGGATGGATCTAGACTGTTCTCAGTGGTACCAGATGACAGAACAAGGAGTAATGGTCTCAAGTTGCAGTGGGGGAGGTTTAGGTTGGATATTAGGAAAAACTTTTTCACTAGGAGGGTGGTGAAGCACTGGAATGAGTTACCTAGGGAGGTGGTGTAATCTCCTTCCTTAGAGGTTTTTAAGGTCAGGCTTGACAAAGCCCTGGCTGGGATGATTTAGTTGGGAATTGGTCCTGCTCTAAGCAGGGGGTTGGACTAGATGACCTCCTGAGGTCCCTTCCAACCCTGATATTCTATGATTCTATGGAAGAAAACAGGAGGGACGGAGGTGCTGGCGATGCCAAGGCCCCCGCAATGACCAGGAATTGATTTAGTGAGATCTAACCAGACGAGCCGAGCAGGGACCCCCTGCTCCGCACTGAAGAGGAAGGCGAATAACCATCAAGGTCCCTGCCAATCTGCTGGGTGGGGAAGAGAGATTTCTTCCCGACCCCAAACCTGAAGATCAGTGTGACCCTGAGCATGGGAGCAAGACCCACCAGCCAAGCATCTGAGAAATCTGTACCCCCTCAGGGTCCCAGCCCACCCTGTCCACAGTCCGTCTCCGTCTTAAGCATCAGGGATTGACCACAGCTGAAGGACAAAAATAACCCTGAACCACGTTAGGGGGAAAAAATTCGCTTCCTGATTCCCACAGGTTAACATTCCTCTCTGCAGACATCACACTCGGAAGGATCTTCACCACCATAACAAGGCGTTGCCCATCTTCCCTGCCTCCCCACCCAAAAATACTGCTGCAGATTAAGGGTCCCCAGCTGCTTTGGTTGCATTTCATCCATCCAGTCGCTTCCTAGCCCCAGACCAGGCTCTCTAGCCCCACCCACGTCTCCCGCAGCTGCCTCTTACCTCAAACACAAACATGTGTCTCCCAGCTGGGACGGGCCCCACCAGAACAGAGTCGAGCACCTGGTCATACTCCTCGCTCTCCGCAGAGCCCACATAGATGATCTTCCACTCCAGGTCTGAAAGGGAAGGGGAGCGCAGTGAGAATCGGCAGCAGCCCTTGAGTAATGCTGGGGAACCAATTCTGCTCTGGATTTACGCCAGCATAACTGAGCACAACACCCAGATTTACACCAACATGACTGACTGACCCTGACTCTTGTGTTCCCCAGCCAGAACTTAATTATCAGTGTCCCACAACCACCTACAAACTCCAACCCCTTTGTGCTGGGCACTGCCCAGACACGCTAGGACACCACCACAAAGCAGACAAGACAAAGGAAGGATTATTATGCCCTTTTACAGGGACACTGAGGCACAGCAAGCTTAAGGGACCTGTCCAAGATCAAACCGTCTCTGTGGCATGGACCAGAACCAAATTCTGATCTCCCGAGTCCCCGGGAAACACCTCAAACATGAAACCATCCACTGAGCTGCAAACTCCTTCCCTTCCTCCTGCCAACCCTTTTCTTCGAGGGATAGGGATCACAGGGGACCCCAGAAGGTTAGATTCTGTAGACCACCAACAAGAGATGGGAGACCGTTTGGCAAGAGGTGAGACCAAAGCACCGACCAGAGTCTCCGACAGGTGCAGCCCCAGCGGGAAGGGAGCCAGACTCTGTTACGAAGAGCAGACTTTGCTCTTTAAAGCTCATGAGAGATTTCCTGATTATGACCCAAGGCCAAGGGATCTTCTTAAGCATTGTCTGCACTCAAGGCTGCACCAGTTATGGCCAGAATGGTTTCATTACAAGCCCCCATCTGGCTGTCCAGTTCCATCTGCTGTTCCTTGTCTGATACTTAGATCGGAAGTTCTTTGGGGCTGGAGCTTCTTTTTTGTTGTTTGTACAGCGCCTGGCACAATGGGGTCCTGGGTCATGTTACCTCCTGTGTGCTCTTAATTTCATTTACATTAAGCTCAACTCTGGTTTTAAATCAAGTTAATAATCAGTGTTCCTTTGAATACAGGCACAGGCACTAGGGTTGCCAAGCTGTCCATTCAAAGGGATGAGTTTCAGCTCCGAGCAGGATCTGCCTTCTTTTGCCAAAGCCTGGTTCCCAAACCTAAGAGGCGCTCAGGCGTGTCTAAGCCTGAGCCAATGCCAGGCCTATGGCCCCATGCACAGACATCAAGCTAGAAGTGTGTATGGGCGGGCGGGTAGTTTCCACTTCCACACCCGAGGGAAGCGTGCCATGTAACATGTAAATACTTCCCAGGAGACTGGATCAGGGCCGCCTTTGCCAGGCAGAGTGATGCCACACAGCAGGGGGAGTTTGGATTAAGGGGAATACATAGTTTCTCAAAACAAATCAGAAACAGCAGCTTTTCACATACAGAAGCTGTGTAATTTACAAGAGAGGGGATGCGTTTGCCAGAGATTACATAATAGGCTAGAGTAGCTTACTAACGCAGGGAAGCCTTCCCTGAGGAACAAACTGCGGCATATACCCTCAAGTCCCCTTCCCAGAATAGAGAGTAGTGGGGGACGATCCCACACAAGCCCCTAAGAGCAAGGAATTTCAGTCTGATGGAGGACTGATCCTTCCCTTCCCCCCAGTGCACCGGAAAGCTTATCCGATTGATTTGGCAGACAGGTTTCCCAGAGCAGCATGGCCCTTCCTGTTTGGAGAAAGATCCCCCCACAGGGCAAGCTGCAGCATAAGGCAGGCCATGCAGCGGGTGGTGCTGCCCGTATCTGGATGATAGCCTCAGAGAAGATGGACGGTCCAACAGCTCGTCAGCGCTCCCGCTGCCCCCACTCAGCGGGACTGTGCTCAGACTCTGCAAACAGCCTATTTTCAAACCGTAAAGCCAATGAGACATGCCAGTTTCTCAGCCCCAAAGACAGCAGAGAGATTTGGCTGCCGCCACTCCACAGCTTTGACACCCCCTGAAGTTAAGAGGCTCACCGCTTAGGCCATAAAGGGCTTTGCAAGCTACACTTTCCTGACAATACTGCTCTGCAGTCTGACGTCTCGCATTATCCTCACACCCTTCGGAAAGTTTCTCTTCGACCCCTGGGCTCCTTTCTTCAGGGAGAGAAGCCAGCCTCCAGAGATGCCTCAGAAGCACTCAGATCTCTTAATACAATGGTTCTAAAACTGCAATCTAAGGGCCCTTTTCCTTGATGGGCTGTTTTAAGAAGGGACAGGGAGGGGGGTTAGGGCCTTTTGGATAGGAAATCTTAGTGGGGGAGGGCACATGAAGAACTGGAAACATCACTGCCAATATTCTACCTATCAGCGCCATCGCTTCGCTGTGTTAAGTAATGTCTCATTCACGTGTTTATCGCTGGCAAATATTCAACCCAGGAAGATTGGGCCAAATTAGTTCTGGCTACACCATGATCTGCAAAAGGCAGATGTTTCTGCCCCTAGGAGTCTCTACACCAGAAGGTTTATCTGGCCACAGAATCAAGCCATGTGTGGCCTGCTTTTCAGAAATGCTGGGCACATGTGATTCTCACCCATCAGCAGCACCTCTCCTAATCAGAGCATAATGTACCATTTAAGCCTTGATGTTTATACAAACTGGCACCAAGCAAACAGAAATTTGCAAGCAGAATTCCCTGGGGCAGTCAGGTAAGAGTCTCATCCCCACTGGTAAGGGGCATGGTGTGCTGGCCGGGTTAACAGGATAGTTCAGCTAAGTTACTTTAACACCGGATCAGATGCAGAACGTGAGGGGTTTCCTCCACAGGCACCTGCTTTCACCTCCCACTCACTTCCCCAGAGTGGCCACGTCTAGCTCCTACATCAGCTCCTGTCTAGGCATTTACACCACTTTTGAGGCCTCTGAGGGCCTGACCCAGGCTGGAACCCAGCAGCCTCCTGCCTTTTAATAATGCCCAGCGTTTCTTGGCATTCACATGCTGCCTGCAGACAATAGCTAGTTAATCCCCCAGGAGGGCTGGGCAAGCACCAGCCCCCTCCCTGTTCCAGAGCTGGGGAAGGGACGCGCCCAGCACGTCAGCAGCAGAGAACAGAACCCAGGAGTCCTGGCTCCTGAACCAGGTGTATCTACCCCCACTCCCCGGGGCAGAGGGGGGCAGGCACGGCCCATATCGGGGAAACAGCCTCGGCTCCTCAGCCAGGCGCCCTGGGATCCGACCCCAACCCCGCAGGGCAGGTCCCCTGCCATGGACCGCATCCCACCCGGGGGGGGGGGGGTAAGGGCCTGTCCCAGAAAGCCCCCCCCCAGCCAGATGGGGAGACCCCCGACCCCTTCACCCCCCGCCTGCAGCACGTGCGGGGGGGGGGTCTCGCTACAGGCCCGGGCAGAATGGGAGTGAGGGGAACCCCCCCGGCACTGGAGTGAGGGGCAGGGGCTATGGGGGCGGGGCTCCCAGGGCTCATAGGTCCCAGGGCCGGAGCCGGGCGGGGGGCAGCGGGGGGCCCCGTTGTCAGGGGCCGCTGGGCCGTAACTGGGGGCAGGCCGGGGGGGGGGGGGCTCCCGGCCGGCCCGGACTCACCGTGCGGCAGCGCCTCCCCGCACTCGAACTGCACCTGGAAGCGCAGCGGGCGGCCGAACGGGCTCGGGTTCTCCAGCACCGACACCCCCAGCACCGACACGCGGGACATGCCGGGACCCGAACCCGCCGCTGCTCGCCACAAAGCAGCCCCGCCGCCCGCGCGCGCTTGCCGCTGCCGCGCGCACAGCCAACCAATCAGCGCACTTCGCGCCGGGACCAATGCCCGCCCGGCCCGCTCACTTCCTGCCAATCGCCACGCCCTTCCCCTCATTCGCCAATCGGCTTTCCCGACTCCATCCCTGCCGGGAGCCGCATGCGACCAATCCGCGTCCGCCTAACATTCCTCCCCACCAATCAACGCGAGCGCCAATTTTTGGGACACAGATGGCCAATAACCAGCCAGGTCGCTTGGACGAATGAGGCGGGAGGACGGGGAAGAGAGTCTGACCAATCAGAAGGGGAGATGAGGCAGAGGGGTGGGGTTTTTTTTAATCGCCTGAAGCTTGGAGAACGCAACTGCCCAAAGGGGGGGGGGGGGGGGCGGCGCTGGATGGACGGAGGGACAGAGGGGGATGGAAGGACGGAGGGACAGAGGGGGGTGTCCGGGGAAGGACGGAGGGACAGAGGGGGATGGATGGACAGAGGGACAGAGGGGGGTGTCCGGGGAAGGACGGACGGACAGAGGGGGATGGATGGACGGAGGGACAGAGGGGGGTGTCCGGGGAAGGACGGAGGGACAGAGGGGGATGGACGGACGGAGGGACAGAGGGGGATGGATGGACGGAGGGACAGAGGGGGGTGTCCGGGGAAGGACGGAGGGACAGAGGGGGGTGTCCGGGGATGGACGGAAGGACAGAGGGGGATGGATGGACGGAGGGACAGAGGGGGGTGTCCGGGGAAGGACGGAGGGACAGAGGGGGGTGTCCGGGGAAGGACGGAGGGACAGAGGGGGATGGATGGACGGAGGGACAGAGGGGGGTGTCCGGGGAAGGACGGAGGGACAGAGGGGGATGGATGGACGGACGGACAGAGGGGGGTGTCCGGGGAAGGACGGAGGGACAGAGGGGGATGGACGGACGGACGGACAGAGGGGGGGTGTCCGGGGAAGGACGGAGGGACAGAGGGGGATGGATGGACGGAGGGACAGAGGGGGGGTGTCCGGGGAAGGACGGAGGGACAGAGGGGGATGGATGGACGGAGGGACAGAGGGGGGGTGTCCGGGGAAGGACGGAGGGACAGAGGGGGATGGATGGACGGAGGGACAGAGGGGGGTGTCCGGGGAAGGACGGAGGGACAGAGGGGGATGGATGGACGGACGGACAGAGGGGGGTGTCCGGGGAAGGACGGAGGGACAGAGGGGGATGGATGGACGGACGGACAGAGGGGGGTGTCCGGGGAAGGACGGAGGGACAGAGGGGGATGGATGGACGGAGGGACAGAGGGGGGTGTCCGGGGAAGGACGGAGGGACAGAGGGGGGTGTCCGGGGATGGACGGACGGACAGAGGGGGATGGATGGACAGAGGGACAGAGGGGGGTGTCCGGGGAAGGACGGAGGGACAGAGGGGGATGGATGGACGGAGGGACAGAGGGGGGTGTCCGGGGAAGGACGGAGGGACAGAGGGGGATGGATGGACGGAGGGACAGAGGGGGGTGTCCGGGGATGGACGGAGGGACAGAGGGGGGTGTCCGGGGAAGGACGGAGGGATAGAGGGGGGTAGGGCTGAGGCTGGACAGCGCAAGGGGTGCCGTGGGGGCCGTGGATGGGACGTCTCACAGCGACGGAGCAGATGGGACCTCCCAGCCCTGAGTCCCAGGCAGGGGAACAAATCGCGAGGGGCAGGGGAGCCCCAGGTGTGCACCAGCTGACCCGCAGCGGGGTGGGGGGTGAGAAGGGGGAAGCCAAGCGAGGGCTGATCAGGGGAGGGGGATGTTGGGGTGATGATTGGGAGAGTTGGGGGGCATGGAAGAGGCCTTCCCCACACCCTGCACTAGCAGAGACCGACTCGTTCCCTGCACCAGTCCCAGAGAACTCGGCCGGGGAGGTGGGCGGTGGGGCCCGCCCAGAGCTACGCTGCGAAGCAGGGCAGACCCTGGTGACTCCAGAAAGCCCGCCCGGCCCAGTCACGCCCAGCGGTCGGGGGTCAGGGGAGGGGGTAGAGCGGAGTGGGGGCCTCAGGAAGCGGAGGGAGGGGCCACAATCCAGACACCGGGGCCCCGTCTGAGTGTGGGCCCTGTTCCATGGAGCCATTGGTGCCATGGTTAACCCGGTACTGCCTGGGTGGGGCAGAGATCCAAACAGAGGCAGGGGAGGGGGTCCATTGGGAGGGGCCCAGGAAGGGGTTGGGTGAGGGGCAGGGAGGGGTTCTTCTAGCTTGAGGGGAGGAGACCTTCCGGGGGGGGTGGGTGGAAGGAGGCAGGTGGGGGTGAGGAATCATGGGAGGGGCGAGAGAGTAATTGGACTGAGCCTGGGGTGGGGGACAGTATTCGGGGTGATTCTGGGTTGGAGCGCAGGGTCCAGGCTGGGTAACTCCCCCCATTGCCAACAGAGGGGGACTAGCAGCGCTGGGTGGGGACAGGGCAGGACTAGCAGGGGGCTGCAGGTCGGGATTGAGGGGCACCGGCAGAGCTGGGCAGTGGGGGGCAGGGCTGGGTTAGCAGGTTGGGATTGAGGGGCACTGACAGAGCTGGGGGGAGGGGGCAGGGCTGGGCTAGCAGAGGGCTGCAGGTCGGGATTGAGGGGCACTGGTAGAACTGGGGGTGGGGGACTCCGGAAATTACCCCTGTAAAGGTGCCCTGAATGCTTGCCAGAGAAGCGTGCTGGGAGTGGGGCTGTGAAGCCAGAGCCCAGCTCAAGGGCTCTGGGTCCCATTGGGCTCTTGGAACTGGTGGGTGACTGTGGGGGCTGGCTTGGCTCTGGCTCCATGGGCCATTGGCTCCCAACAGGGCTGGCACGTGCTGTCTCCAGCCTCCACCACCTGCAATTAACGATCTCATCTTCATTAGACACTGTTACACTGTAATTATAGCACAGCCACCCCCACTGAACAGCGCCTAGCGCCCCCCGAAACCTGCCCGCTCCCTGCCACAGCGTGGGACACTGCTAATGGGGAACAGCAGGGGGCTGTGCGTCGGGATTGAGGGGTGGAAGGCCTTGGATCCAGTTCCCTGACTTCACACAGTGCCCTAGGGAGCAGGGCAGGAGCGCTGGCTGGGGGGGAGCTCCCAGCTATTCCAGCCTGGCCTCTCCCAGCAGGGGGCGCTGTCGGGTCTCCAGGAGTGGCCCTGGTGGCAGAGTTGAGGTGGGCCTGGGCTGTGATGAATCCAAAGGGGCTTCTCCCTCGAGGCTGCCAGTCACAGACAGACTCCTGTGGTTTCCGCGGGCTCCCCAGCCTGCGCTGCCCCATGTCCCCACCAGGGGGCTCCCTATGTTCTATCCTGCAGCAGTCATGGTGGGAGTCCCTGCCCCACACAGAATGGCCATACAGCTGGACGCCCCGCAGTGACCCCCTGCCCCAGGGTCCTGGTCAGCCCCGCCGGCCGCGGCTCCTGACATGCCAGCAATCGCTGCCCGTTCATCTGACCCCAGGCCAGTAAGGAGTCCTCAGAACCACCTGCTCATGTGGCAGTAACCAGAAAAACACACACGCCAGGCCGAGGGGGCGGAATTGGTAGATGGTCAGCACGGGGGGGGGGTGGTGGATGGGGGGTTGTTAGTGGGGGTATGGGTACTTGGGGGATGACAGTGTGTGGGGAGGCAGGGAGGGATGGGGTGTGTCGTGTGTGGAGGTGGATGGAGGCATGGGGGGGAGGGATGGGCAGGTGTGGGTGTGGGCAGTGGGATTGTGAGATGGGTGTGGGGGGGATTCGGTGAGGCAGAGGTGGGGTGTGTGGAGGTGGATGGAGACATGGGTGGGGGAGGGAGCGATGGGCAGGTGTGGGCAGTGGGATGGGTGTGGGGGGGATTTGGGAAGGCAGAGGTGGATGGAGGTGTGGGTGGGGGAGGGAGGCAGGGATGGGGTGTGTGCGGAGATGTCGATAATTCCCCTCCCCCTAGTGCTGAGGATGGAGGCGTCACCCCTCCACCCCTGCCATGGCCCTCGGCTTCCACTTTGCCTCCCCCAGCCCCTCTCCCTGCCCCACAGCCGGTCCTGGCTGGTCCCCACCTCACTGGGCCTGCAGCCTGATGGTGAGGCGAAGGCACCACCTGCTGGCCATGCGGGGGGAGGGGGGTTGCACTAGTGGCCATTTCACGGCCTCCGGGCTCTGTGTGTTGGGGGGCAGGCGGGGTGCGTGCAGTTGCAGTATGAGTGGGGCCCTACCAAATTCACATCCATTTTGGTCAATTTCAAGGTCATGGGATTTTTAAAATAATGAATTTAATGATTTCAGCAATTTCCATCTGAAATGTCAGGGGCTGTAATTGTTGGGTCCTGACCCAAAAGGAGTTGTGGGGGGGGGTCCACAAGGTTATTGTCGGGGGGTTGCGGTGCTGCTGGTGGGGCGCTGCCTTCTGAGTTGGGTCCCCGGCCAACAGCCGCTGCCCTCTGGCCCCCTAAAATAACCTTGGGACCCCCTGCAACTCCCTTTTGGGTCAGGACCCCCGCCGTGGAAAACGCTGCTCTTCCCTGTGATATCTGTACAGTTCAGGGCACACAAAAGACCAGATTTCACGGGGGGAGACCAGATTTCACAGCCTGTGATGCGTTTTTTATGGCCGTGAATTTGGTAGGGCCCTAAGTATGAGTGTACAATGCGAGCCCTGGGCTTCCCCCACCCAGCTCTGCCAGTGCCCCTCAATCCCAACCCGCAGCCTCCTGCTAGCCCAGTCCTGAGCTGCCCCCAGCTCTGTCGGTGCCCCCCTCTTTCTCTCCAAAATGTGCCATCATAGTGGTATCTGGGCTCTCCCTCCTCCCCCATCCAACCCGCCATGCCAGGCATCTGGAGCATGGGGGTGGGAGAGCGCGCCAGGCCGAGGGGCCGGGAGCTCCTGCTTTCAGCAGAGTGAGACTAACTGGCAGGGCTGACAAGCTGTCAGGTGCGCGGGGATCCCTGGCCTCAGCCCCTGCTCCCCCCTGGCCAGCTGGGGGCCAAAGGGGAGCTGGGAAGGGAGCCTGGTGATGGATCCAATCGATCGCGGCTGCCCCGGGGCTGCTCACTCCGACAGCTCCGTGCAGTCGGGAGCGGGGGTCGGCGCAAGCTGAGCCCACCCCCTCGTCCCGCCGGGCGCCTGCCTGTCAGTGGTGTGAGGAGCCCTCCTCCTGCCCTGCCCCCCCACCGTTTGTCTGGGGTTTGTCTCTGTCTGTCCATCTGCTTTGGACAGCAGCCTCTTTGGGGGGCTGGGCGGGGGCCGTCTGGCTGGAGTGGGGGGTTATCAACGCTGGGGCTCCCCAGGCCTGATCCAAGTCCCAGACTTTGGCCTGGTCTGGGTTAGACGGTGCCTGGTAGCAGAGTGTGTGCAGCTGTCTGTCCCTTTCCACAGCCCTCAGTCCATCTCTCCACCCCATCCCTCCATCCACAGCCCTCTATCCATCCCTCCATCCACAGCCCTCTATCCATCCCTCCATCCACCCCATCCCTCCATCCACAACCCTCTATCCATCCACCCCATCCCTCCATCCACAGCCCTCTATCCATCCCCCACCCCATCCATCCATCACCTCTATTCATCTTCAAACATCCGCACCCATCCCCACACCCTCTATCAATTCCCCCTCCCCTCCATCCATCCACATACACCTCTTCTGTCCATCCCTCCCACTCTCTATCTGTCTATCCTGTACCTAACCATCTATTTAGCTACCCCACTCATCCAGATTCGTTGTCCCAAGCCCAAGACGTGGCAAAGGGTAAGAGTGCTTCCCGCACCCCTTTGCTCGCTACACCTCAGAGCCTTCACACACAGAAAAGGGGTGAAGTCTCACAAACCCCGAGAGGTGGGTCCAGGTATCGATTCTTCTAGCATTTAAATCCAGCCACCTCTGGGGTGGGACGTGCCAGCTGTGTAACAGTCACACAGCAACTCTGCATGGGGATAGTTCACCCAGCACCGAAATGCAGCTATGTCTGGGGAGTGGCACAGCAGGTGTGTAACAGCCACACAGTAACCTGCACAGGGGTCGCTTGCCTAGCTGCATTGGCATTTGCTGAACGGCCACACAGCAGACCAGGCGGGCAGTGAAGAAGAACCCTAGATCCAGCCCAGCCTGCAGGAGAGGGAAGTAGGGGAGGCAGACTGGAGTCACTGGAGCTCGGCTGGGGCCCCGGAGGGTGGGGGGTGGGATGCTGTGAGCCAGTAGGGGGCACTCTGCTCTCTGTGTCAGAGCAGACCACAGTGCCCCAGCGCAGCACTAGGGGAGTGTTCTGCCGATGCCCCTCGACCCGGACCCACAGCTCCCTCCCCCCATGGCTTTAAATCTCATCTGATGGCTGGCACCTCCAGGTGCTGCATGGGTGTGAGCATGGGGCGCTCTACTCCCTGCTGAGCCCCCCCTCTCTCCACAGCGCCCCCTAGCACCTGGCTCCCACCAACCCCTGCAGGAATGTAACGCCCAGTCCCATACGGCCCTATAGTGCCCAGGCCCCTCCCCCTACAATCCTGCCCCACCCAGGCTCCCCCCCACCTAGGGTGACCAGACGTCCCGATAAAATCAGAACTGTCCCGATATTCAGTTGTTTGTCCCGCGTCCCGACGGATGTATGGTCGGGTGCCATTTGTCCCAATATTCTGGCTCGGGGCTGGAGGAGTACCCTGGTGAGCTGTTTCTTTTGCTTCGGCGGCACTCCCCTGTGTCCATCTGTCCTTCCCTGGACGCCCCCCTCTGTCCATCTGTCCATCCATCCCCCTCTGTCCATCCGTCCTTCCCCGGACACCCCCCTCTGTCCATCCATCCTTTCCCAGACACCCCCCTCTGTCCATCCCAGGCTGCATCTGTCTCTCTAAAAAGCAACAGAGAGTCCTCTCGCACCTTTAAGACTAACAGATGTATTGGAGCATAAGCTTTCGTGGGTGAATGCCCACTTCGTCAGTTGCTTTTTACAGATCCAGACTAACACGGCTACCCCTCTGATATCTGTCTCTCTAGTGTCTGTCTGTCCTTCTGTCTTTCTCTCTGTGCTGTCCCCGGAGCTGCCTGGCACATGCCCTCTCTTCCCAGGCCATGCCCAATTCCGGGCAGCCTCGTTCCGGCCTCTGTTCTGTGCAACAACACGGGATTGTGGGGTGGGTTTGGTTCTAGCCACGTCTTTCTGGCCACTCGGGCCGTACGCCCACCTCCACCACCTGGCCGCATCCCCATCGTCGAGGGAGGGGGCCGCCCTCTGCGTCCCCTCCTGGCCAGGTGTGGCCCTGCAGGTGCGCCCCACTTTCCCTTCCCCCGGCTGGGGGCAACCACGGGGGTTGCTTAGAGCTGGGCAATGGGACGCCAAACACCCAAATGACCGTGGGTCTCCTTTCGAGGCTGGGCCTTGGGTCCCAGACCTGGGGGAGGGGGGGAGGGGGTGACTCGTGGATCTTTTGGGGCCCCGGGCAGGTCACTATGTCAAAAGCCCCCAACCTCCCCGGAGGGGGCGAGTCAGACCCCTGGGAAATCTTGGGGTTTAGGGTCCAGTCTGGCTCCTGGGATGTGATGTCTAGTTGGTGTGAAGGAGAAAACCTCTCCCAGCTGCAGCACTTCTGTTGCTTGACACCGCAGAGCCTGGTCCCTAGAGTGGCTTTTCGGATGAGAATTTGGGGCCCCTTGAAGAGCTTTGGGGTGTGTGTGTCCCCTTTGCACCCCCAGGAGCTCCCTATAACACAGCCCCATGCCAGGAGCACTGGGACGGCAGTTAAAGACTCTTGCCACTGAGCCCAAGTTCGGATGATCCAACACATAAAGGTCTAAAGGAAAATGGCTCGGGGTCCGGTCAGGCCTGGTCCGTGGCTGTGGCCTGACAGCGGAGACTGTGACCGAGGGGGAACGTCCTGGGGGGATTGGACCCCAGCCCAGCCCACGTTCAGCAGCCTCGCTCAGTCCCGAGCCTGGGGCCCCGAGCCTCATACCAGCGCTGAGGTAGGGTGACCAGATGTCCCGATTTTATAGGGACAGTCCCGATATTTGGGACTTTTTCTTATATAGGCTCCTATTACCCCCACCCCACACTTGAGATGCAGGAGGGACCTGGCTGCCTGGGACGCTGAGGAGGGGACCTAGGGTGGAGCAGTGCTGGGGAAGGGCCAGGGAGCTGGGGAGCTCCGGCCTAGCAGGCCGAAGGAAGGGCCCACTAGAGGGTACTAGAGCTACAGAGGGGCAGCCCACATATAGGCCAGAGGCAGCTTGTCCAAACCCCCCTGGCCGGTGATGAGTGGCAATTATACTGCTGTCCGCCCCAGGGAGCGGGGGCTAGATGGTGACTGGCAGTAGCCACAGACTGAGACAAGGTGGGGATAGGGGGTTGGGGGTTCCCTGGGGAGGGGAGACCCAGAGAGACTGTGGGGGTACTGCAGGGGCAGAACTCCTGATGTAAAGGGGCACTGGGGTCTGGGAGGGACCAGTGGCAGGCGAGACACCGGTCTGCAGAGCTGGAGAGCTAATTCCCAGGCCGACCAGCAGGAGGTGCCGTGCCGGTGAGTCGTCGCCCCGCCACATCCCTGCACAGCCTCGCTCTCAAGATCTCCCACGATCCCCCGGGACAGTCATGCTAAGAGAAACCCCTCGGGGCTGGGAATGAGCCCCCCCTCCCATCAGCTCTGGGCCCCAGGGGCTGAGATCCCTCTGACCACCCCCCCACTTCCCTTCCAGCCCCCCAAGGCCACCCCCGGCAGTCCCAACTGCCCCAGCCCAGCGTGCGGGAAGCAACTGCAGGACTGCCAGGCAGGGAAGGAGCCAGCGTGTCTGGCATTGATCAGCTTGGAGTTTGTTCGCGTGGGAAGCTTTTAAATCCTTGGTCATTTCCCTGGGTGTTTTGAGCAAAGTGGGGAGGGTTGCGGTGGGGTTAGGGCTGAGGGCTGGGAGCTGACCCAAGTGTAATAGAGACCGGAGCCCTGGAGGTGCTGGGAAAGAAAGAGGCAAAGAAAAAGAATGAAAAATGAAGGAAAGAAAGAATCCGAGTCTCCCAGGAGAGTTGGTGCCTGGGTCTGTCTTTTAACCCTGCCCGTGGTTAAAGCAGCTCCCTCCGTCGCTAGGGGGCGCCAGTGCTGGACCCTTGCTGTAGGACACCTCCACTTTTTGGACCAGTGATCCAGACCCGGCAGCGTTTGGGGCACTTGCTTAAGAACCCAGTGACCTTTTGGACTCATGTTCTAGCACCGGAGACCGCGTGGCTCATTGATCTAGGCTATTGGTCCAATGGCCCTCTAGAACCTAGATCACAACAGTATTTTGGCATTGTTCTATCCCACATCATTTTAGTGCTGATCTAGAACACGCTGCACCATTTTGGAGCCTGAATCTAGAACACAGCAGCATTTTGTTGTTCTTGTTTACACTGGGGTGTGGTCAGGGATCCCCCGGCACTGCACATACATGCAATAAAATGACACCGGAGATGATGGCCGTAGCATTTTGGAGGTTGGCTCTAGACAGCAGCGGGGGCAATGCAGCCCAGGGGCCAGCACTCTGCCCTGTGACTCAGAAGCCAACGGTTCTAGTCCTGGGTCTACCAGAATAGGTGCCACTCCATAGCCCAGTTATTACCATTTCAGAGACTGTCAAACAAGGGGGTTTCCATCTAAACCGTCTCTCCACCACCAGGAAAAGGGACCAGGGCTAGTGTGGAAACAAAAACCCAGCTTAATACTTCACATGGCAAATGCAATCACTGGTTTCCCTTCTCTTCTTTATCTGTACAAAGAGGTTTGAAGGATTTTTAGTGGGTGTTTGCCAAGGGACTGAGCAGGGTGAGGTCTCTGGATACCAGCGCCCAAACCTTGTTTAATGTGAGAGAGGGACTGGGTTATGTTAACGCCTTTGGGCCCCTGTATTCCAGCTAAATCAATACAGAGCTCCGACGAGACAATCAGGCCAGGCAGCCTAGGTGGACTGTAGTGTTTCTGGCAGCGAATCTAGAACACTGCAGGATGTGGGGGCAAATACTCAAGAATACCAGTGTCTAGAATCCCTCAGCATTTGGACGAGGCCTCCAGACCCACCACATTATTGTATCTAGAATGTCGTAGTGCTTGGTGCGACTGCTCTGGACCAGCCCTGTGTTTCTGGACACGACTCTAGAATGTCACAGCACTCAGGCTGATTATTCTGGAATGCCTCCATGCCTTGGGCCGTGACCCTAGAATATTTCCGGGTTTGGACCAGGCCTCCAGAACACAGCAGCGCTTTTGGGTTGCGGCTCTAGAACACCACATTGTTTGATGTCCTGCCTCTAGAATGCCAGGGCACATGAGGGCCCGTTACGAGAACTCTGCAGTATGTGGGCCCATCATTCTAGAACATAGCAGCATCGTGCCCCGTGGCTCTAGAGCAGGGGTGGGCAAACTTTTTGGCCTAAGGGCCACATCTGGGTACAGAAATTGTATAGCGAGCCATGAATGCTCATGAAATTGGTGGTTGGGGTGCGGCAGGGGTGAGGGCTCCAGCTGGGGGTGCGGGCTCTGAGGTGGGGGTGGGGATGAGGGGTTGGGAGTGCAGGAGGGTGCTCCGAGCTGGGACCGAGGGGTTTGGAGGGTGGGAAGGGGGTCAGGGCTTGGATAGGGGGGTGGAGTATGGGGGGGGTTATGTGCAGGATCCGGGCGGTGCTTACCTCAAGCAACTCCCAGAAGCAGTGGCATGTCCCCCCTCCGGCTCCTACATGGAGGCGCAGCCAGGTGGCTCCTGGCCAATGAGAGCTGTGGGGGCAGCGTGCGGAGCCTCCTGGCTGCCGCTATGTGTAGGAGCCAGAGGGGGGACATGCCGCTGCTTCCGGGAGCCGCGCGGAGCGGGGCAAGCCCTGGACCCCGCTGCCCAGTGGGAGCTCAAGGGCCAGATTAAAATGTCTGCCCTGCTCTAGACCACCACCGTAAATGGGCTCATGGATCTAGAATGCCATCCAGGCCTGTTTCTGTGACTCCCATCGCCCTTTCCTGTCTCTGCCCTACAAACGGTTCCCACCTCTCGGAAACAGGCAAAGGGGAGGGAGGAATAGCTCCATTTGGAGGAGGAAAAATAATCCCAGCTTCTGACAGATGATATGTTAGTGACGGGCAGTGTGAGCAGGGAGCAGGGAGGGGCGCCGCGGGGGTGGGGGGGAGGAGGATCCATTTCCTACAGATGCT
The DNA here is from genome assembly GCF_028017835.1 of Emys orbicularis. Lineage (NCBI taxonomy): Eukaryota > Metazoa > Chordata > Testudines > Emydidae > Emys > Emys orbicularis. Next base: position 6,680,061 of record NC_088701.1, on the reverse strand, counting down.
GGCGAAATTCTGGGCTTGATTTTTGGTGCCTAGCTACTGACACAAGCCTGGGAATTAGCAGAGCTCCGGAACACTCCTGGGCTGCACAGCTCCCCCCACACACCCACACAGTGAAGGAGGAGCCGGCGTCCTGTCCAAATGGCTGAACGGAGTCATTCTGGATCAAGCCCCAGCCAGGACTGATGTGGTCCAGTGGGTAGCACCTGGGGTAGGAGTCAGGACATTGGGGTTCTGGCTGGGCCTACTCTGGGCAAGCTGCCTCCTTTCTCTGTGCCTCAGTTTCCCCTCCCAACAGTAGATTGTAAGGTCTTTGGGGGCAGAGGCCGTCTCTCAGTATGTTTTTCTGCAGCCAATGGGGCTCTGATCTCGGCTGGGGTCTGTGCAGCACCTGACACAATGGGGTCCTCATCTGGGGCTTTCTGTACAACACTGGGGACAAGGAAGCCCTGATTTCAGCTAGGGCCTCTAGGGTCTGGTGTGTTATTAATAACTCACAGTTTGGGAACACGCGACAGAGGGAGAATTATTCGGATGATGGTTTGGAATCATGATTGGCTTTCCGTGCTCTAGCTCAACCATCAGATATGGGCTGGAGGTAGGAATAGCTGGGCGGATTCTCTGGTGTCTGCTATACAGTGGGTCAGCCTAGAGGGCCTGAAAATCTAGGAATCTATGGAAGTTACAAAGAGAAAGAGAAGGGAAATTCCTCCAGTACATTATTTGTTGCAAACTTTCGGCCCTGTTCTAGCAAGGACACTGTTGCCCCCTCCCCCCCGACCGCCCCATTTCTGTGAGCAGGATGTCAGTTTTATGATGCATATGAAAGGCAGCACGGCTATTCCATGTTAGGGCATTGGGGTCAGCACTGACTGAGAGGGGAGAGGGTCCCCTGCTGAGCCCACACCCTGCTCCCTGCAGCACAGCGCCCCCTAGCACTGCACTGAGGCATGGGGTCAGCGCTAACTGACAGAGGAGAGTGCCCCCTGCTGACCCCTCACCTCGCAGCACAGCACCCCCCCCCCCATTCTTTTCCCTCTCTGTGCCTCCCCTGTGGCCAGGCATCCCCGTGAAATGGCCGATCACGCGGTGCCGGTGGCTCGGCTTGTTCGGTTCCCCTCCTCCACCCTCGCTCTGTCTCATTTTCCCTCTGTTTATTCTTCTTTTTTTTCCCCTCAAGAGAAAAAACGTTGCTCTCAGCACGAGAAAAAATAAATAGCAGTGAGCAGCATCTGAGACGGATGCAGGGAGCGGGGCGGCTGCACAACATCCAGTGGAAGAGCTTAATGATATGATGCTTCCTCGCTAATGAACTTCTCTTTGTGTTCACACACAGCCTGCTGTTCTAACTCCCGCTCCAGCCCCCCCAAGCAAACAGCCAGCCCTGCAGGTTTGCCTAGTGGCTATGGGGCTGCTTGGAGATTTGCCTTCAGCTCCCAGCTCTACTGCCATCTCCCTGTGTCTCCTCAGGCATGTCACTGCCTCCCTCTGTGCCTCAGTTTCCCCAGCTGCATCATGGGGTTAAGGAGCCTTCCTGTGTCTGCTTAGCTCTTTGGGGCCCAGCCTGTCTCTCGCTACGGCCAGGTCTGAGCTAGACACATTTTGTGGCTACAGCTCTAATGGCAAACTCCCCGTGACAGGGTCAGCTAGCCGCAGGCGCCTCCGTGTGGCCAGGCGTGGCGTGGCAGCTTGCTCTCTCTACCTGGGTCTCCTGCTGCTGGCTGCTCCACCTCTGTGGAGCAGCTAATCGGTGCTGGCTGGAACCGGAGCCTAATGGTTAGTGGGTTGCATTTTCCAGAATGCAGACGCAGGGTGGTGGAGGAGCCTGGGACCCCCCACTCCACTGGGCAGCCCTCCCTGGGCCACGTCCTCCCCCCAGCCTGGTCAGCCCCCTCCTGAGCTGTCAGTTTCCCTTTAACGGCCACTTCCACCTGCGGTGGGGCAGGGTCATCCGGGACCGGTGCTGCTCTTTAACCCCTTCAGTCCCAGTGGGGGTTTAGTCACCCTGACACACTCCCCTGCTGGAGATGCAGAGAGCTCTTGTGCTGGTCTAGCTTATGCGAGAGATCCCAGGAGAGCCTAGAGGGCCAAGTCCCGGCTCTGAATCAAGCAGAGCAAGGAGCAGACCCTAGGTGAGTGCGCCAAGCGCTGGGGTAGGAGGGGACGCCCATTGCCTGCGCTTTTGGGTGAAATATTGCCAAAGAGTCCAAACCTCCAGGCTTTGTTTTGTAAAATGGAATTCTTGTTTTCCGCCCAGGGTCTGGGCAGCACCCGGCACAAGGGGCCCCTGATCTCGGTCGGGGTCTGGGCAGCGCCCGGCACAAGGGGCCCCTGATCTCGGTCGGGGTCTGGGCAGCGCCCGGCACAAGGGGGCCCTGATCTCGGTCGGGGTCTGGGCAGCGCCCGGCACAAGGGGGCCCTGATCTCGGTCGGGGTCTGGGCAGCGCCCGGCACAAGGGGCCCCTGATCTCGGTCGGGGTCTGGGCAGCGCCCGGCACAAGGGACCCCTGATCTCGGTCGGGGTCTGGGCAGCGCCCGGCACAAGGGGCCCCTGATCTCGGTCGGGGTCTGGGCAGCGCCCGGCACAAGGGGGCCCTGATCTCGGTCGGGGTCTGGGCAGAGCCCGGCACAAGGGGGCCCTGATCTCGGTCGGGGTCTGGGCAGCGCCCGGCACAAGGGGGCCCTGATCTCGGTCGGGGTCTGGGCAGCGCCCGGCACAAGGGGGCCCTGATGTCGGTCGGGGTCTGGGCAGCGCCCGGCACAAGGGGGCCCTGATGTCGGTCGGGGTCTGGGCAGCGCCCGGCACAAGGGGCCCCTGATCTCGGTCGGGGTCTGGGCAGCGCCCGGCACAAGGGGCCCCTGATCTCGGTCGGGGTCTGGGCAGCGCCCGGCACAAGGGGCCCCTGATCTCGGTCGGGGTCTGGGCAGCGCCCGGCACAAGGGGCCCCTGATGTCGGTCGGGGTCTGGGCAGCGCCCGGCACAAGGGGGCCCTGATCTCGGTCGGGGTCTGGGCAGCGCCCGGCACAAGGGGGCCCTGATCTCGGTCTGGGTCTCTTGGTGTTACTGTAATACAGCGAATAAAGTGATGCGTCCTCTTATTCACAAGCACTTCCCCCTCTCCAGGGAGCCAATCAGCTCTTTGTTCTGCACCTGTTGGAGTCACGGCTGGCAGCGCAAAGCGAGTGCAAACTGCTCTGAAATCGCTCTGATTAGAACTGACACCTCTTGTGCACTGGTCTAAATGACACCACAAGAGGGAGGAGTGCAGGGAGCCAGGGCTGGACCTGCCCAGAAACACACACCCTGTACGCTGGGCTAACACACACACCCCTGCACACACACAGCTCTGCTAACACACACAGCTCTACACACACACTGTACTCTGGGCTAACACACACAGCTCTACACACACACAGCTCTACACACACACCCTGTACGCTGAGCTAACACACACAGCTCTACACACACACAGCTCTACACACACACACTGTACGCTGAGCTAACACACACAGCTCTACACACACACAGCTCTGCTAACACACACAGCTCTACACACACACACTGTACTCTGGGCTAACACACACAGCTCTACACACATACACTGTACTCTGTGCTAACACACACAGCTCTACACACACACACTGTACTCTGTGCTAACACACACAGCTCTACACACATACGCTGTACTCTGTGCTAACACACACAGCTCTACACACACACACACTGTACGCTGGGCTAACACACACAGCTCTACACACACTGTACTCTGTGCTAACACACACAGCTCTACACACATACACTGTACTCTGTGCTAACACACACAGCTCTACACACACACAGCTCTGCTAACACACACAGCTCTACACACACACACTGTACTCTGTGCTAACACACACAGCTCTACACGCACCCTGTACGCTGAGCTAACACACACAGCTCTACACACACACACTGTACGCTGGGCTAACACACACAGCTCTACACACACACAGCTCTGCTAACACACACAGCTCTACACACATACACTGTACTCTGTGCTAACACACACAGCTCTACACATACACACACTGTACTCTGCTAACACACAGAGCTCTGCTAACACACTGTACTCTGTGCTAACACACACAGCTCTACACAATGTATGCTGGGCTAGCACACAGCTCTACACACACACAGCTCTGCTAACACACACAGCTCTGCTAACACACACTGTACGCTGAGCTAGCACACACACTGTACGCTGAGCTAACACACACAGCTCTACACACACAGACTGTACTCTGTGCTAACACACACAGCTCTACACACACACACACACACACACTGTGCACTGTGCTAACACACGGCTCTACACACACACACTGTATGCTGAGCTGACACACACAGCTCTACACACACACACACACACACACACACACACACACACACACACACACACACACTAGGCTAACACATACGGCTCTACACACACACACTGTACGCTGGGCTCACACACACGGCTCTACACACACACTGTACGCTCTCTGGGTTAGCACAGATGGTTCAACACACACACTGTATGCTGTAGTAACACATGCTGTACTCTGTGCTAACACACACGGCTCTACACACACACTGTACGCTTTGCTAACACACACAGCTCTATACACACACATACTGTACTCTGCTAACATACACAGCTCTACACACAAACACTACTCTGGGCTCTCACACACAGCTCTACACACACACACACACACACTGTATGCTGGGCTAACACACACAGCTCTACACACACACACTGTACACTTGGCTAACACACACAGCTCTACACACATGCTGTACGCTGTGCTAACACACAACCCTGCATACATACGCTGTACGCTGTGCTAACACACAGCTGTACATACACAGTGTAGGCTGTGTGCTCACATACAGCTCTGCAAAGACCCACACAGAGTTTATGGTGTGCTAACACACACAGCTCTGTGCACACACACACGCTGTACGCAATGCTAACACACAACCCTGCACACACACACACAGTATGCTGTGCTAAAACACACCACTCTACACACACACACAGTGTTAACACACACAGTTCTGTGCACACACACACTACATGCTGTGCTAACACACAACCCTACACACACACACACACACACACACACACACACACACACACACACACACACACACATATGCTGTGCTAACACACACAGCTCTACACACACAGTGGACCCCTGTGCACCTTGCCCTGGGTGTATTCCTTGGGCCTACGCTGACCCCTGCGCCTCTCTCCCAGCAGTGCCCGTCGGGGGGGGAGGGGCTGTGCTGGCGCAGGGCCCATGAATACTTGATGCTGCTCTCCGCTCTCACTGTTTTGCAGCTGAGGTGGAATTTGTCAAAGCTGGAATTTTAATATGAAAATAATAACCTGCAACGCAGCTAATTAATCCCTAATTAGGGGACGCGGCTGTGGGCTGCTCCTCGCTTTGGAGCAGGAAGCTGGGCTCTGGCTGGGGGGCGGGGGGCTGGGACATCCCATCTCACCGGGCAGCTCCCGGCACTGACTCCCCAGATCACCCTCCCCCCCAAGCCCCTAGGTTAGGATCCAGGGCCAAACAAGGCCAAGCTCAGGGATCCTTGGGGGCCAGGTTTGGGATCAGGCTGTTCTATAACGGGGGGGGGGGGGGTTCAGGAGGGGGATGGGATGGGATGGGACCCAGGAGTCCTGGCTCTGGCTGGCGTTCCCCTGCCGAGCGAGGGCGGCCGCGTGGCCCCACAACCTCCAGCTGCTGCAGCCCCTCCAGCTCTGCGCTCACTCCTGGGCAGCGAGGAGGCTATTGGGGGGCACATCCCAGAGTCCTCGGCACCACTAACCACCCAAAGAATCCTTTCCCAGGGGATTGTGGGAGAACTCCGCTGTCCTTTCCGGGTGCACGTGGGGGATTGTGGGAAGGCACTGGAGGACCAGCAGCACGTGTGAGGCTCTAGTCTGGGCCCACATTGCAGAACAGCTGGTGGGTTGAGTGACCCGTAGCTCACCCCCACAGGCTGGCCCACGCTGGAGCTGTGTGTGTGGATGGGACCCAAGTTCAGGGCAACACTCCAGGTAACTCCGCAGTGAATCCACGCCCGGAAAGCAGGGGCAAAACCACCAACCTACAGCTGACAAAAACCCGTGTTTCCTTCCCGAAACCACTGAGCATCCACTCCAAGCATGGAGTGAATTTTCTGAGCCTTTACGAGCAAATCGGCTAATTAGTTAAGGAGCAAAAATTAATTCAAGATGAGTCCTGTAGGAAATCTAACACCATTGGTTTTGCTCCAAATTATCTTAATAACAGAATGACTCAGACAGTGTAACTTTCCATGGAGTTAAAACTCACAGACAGCTCAGGCAGCCAGAGAAACCATTTTAGAATGAAATGTCAGTGCAAGTTAAGGCACCCAAACAACCTTAATTGTGCCCTAACAACCTTAACTACCTTATATTTACTCTGACAACCATAACTGTGCCTGACAACCATAAGTGATGCATAGAGGGGGCATGCAGGGTCCAGTTCCTCCCTCCTGATTTCTGCTTGGCCTGCTGGGGGGAGGGAGAGAGGCTCTGTCCTTCTCCCACTGAGCCGCCCCCCGGCACGTTCGGCCTCCGTCCCTGGCAGCCGGGCCCAGGTAGAAGGGGCGGAACGGAGCCGCTTCTCCCACTGGCTGAGGGTGGCTGCTCCGGGTCGCTGCTTTCTGCAGTGTGGCAGCTGCCCTGAGAACCTGGCTGGGGAGGCAGGAGTGGCGACCCGCCGCCCTGCTCTCTACCTAGGCCTGGCTGCTGGGGCCAGGGGCCAAGCAAGCTGGAGCACACACCCCCTCGGCATGTTTCCAGCTTGCTCAGCCCCTGTCCCCAGCAGCGGGGCTGGGTGGGGAGCAGAGGGGGTGGGCCGGCGCTATCTCCTCAGCTGGGCTCTCTTTAAGGCAGCCGCGGTGCTGCACAGAGGCAGTGACCTGGAGCTGCCACCCTCAGCCGCCTTGAGAAGCGACTCCATTCCGCTCCCCGCCCGGGCCTGGCTGCCAGGGAGAGCACCGAGTGAGCTGGACACGTGCTGAGGGGTGGTGCAGTGCAAGAAGGACAGACCCCCGCTCCTTCCCCCGCAGGTAACTCTGGTGGGGCGGGGAGATCGCGGTGGCCACAGGCTGGGCACTGGGCAGGGGGTCACTGGGGAAGGTTCCCTGGCCTCTACTCAGCGAGAGGTAGGGGCATTGCCCGCGTTCTGCGCCTCCCTTGCTTATGGTGTTCATTAGCTCCGGGGAGAGACTGGTGCTGTGAGTCTCCCTGGGCCAGGGCTGGCCCCAGCCGGGCCGAGAAGCACATACTTCCTGCTCCTGTGGCCCCAGCCCCCCAGGAGCTGGTGGGATTGGCTGCCCTGGCCCAGGGAGGTGGGGCTGGAACTTCCTCCCAGAGGCAACATGGTCATGTGTCCCCCCCTTTCCATTGTGCCTTGCCCCCAATATCAGGAAGCATGAGTTGTCTATGCTGACAACCTTAACAAGCTTAAATTTACTCTGAGAACCTTAACTGTGCCCTGATAACCTTAACTACCTTAAATTTACTCTGACAACCTTAACTGTGCCCCAACTAATCTTAAATTTGGCCTTCACCAGCCTTAACTCTGGAAACATTTGAATCTGGCTTTAAAAGTCATACCCAGCTATCTTGGGCCCGCAACAGGGTTAAGGTTGGTGAAGGGCAATGTCTGGGTACAGTATGGCACCACTAGTGGGCAGATGGCATGCCTTGATCTATCCTTCCCCACTTGCGACCATGCCAGCACCACCAAGGCAGCCCAGCGGTTGGAGCTGCTCAGCGCCTGCATGCAGTACAGCGGGCTGAAGCTGAGCAAAACAGAGGTGATGGTGGTGGACAGAGGAAAGTATTCGGGGGAGTTTGCAGCCATGGGGCAGCCTGGGTTCCTGCCCACAACTGGGCAATTCAGCCCATAGTTCAGGAGGACTCTCGGATTCCTCGCTGGTGCAGATCTCTCACATCTCAACGGCCACGGGTGATGTCTTCTGCCGTCGCCGGCTGGCTCGCACATCCCCCCCCGGCGGAGGATGGCCTGGCTCCAGTTACCTGTGCCTTCGTACACCTTCGGCTGGATTCCCGCAGCGGGATTGTGGCTCCGCTCCTGTCTCTTTCCACACAGACAAACAAGCCGGAGACCTGCAGGTAAAACACCTGGTGCCTTAATGACAAAGTTCGTTGCCTTCCTGGATGGCGCAGCCTTGGCACTGCCCCCTTGCTCTCCCTGCATCCCGCCTGTGCCTTGCACCCTCGGTGGTGAGCGGGGTTTCCCTCTCGCCAGCCTCCCCTCAATTGATCGGTTCAGCCCAGCTCCCACGCCCAGGTGCGCGCAGGGCGAGGAGCTGTAGTAGCAGTGAGCGGAGCTCAGGATCAGCTGCTGGGCTCCAGAGTTTGGGCACAGCGACAGACCTGGGCACCAATCTTTGTGCCCTGGGGGAACACCAGCGTGGCTCCTCCGCAGTGCCGACTCCCCTTCCTCTGCACCCTGCGCCGGCTGCCCAGCGAATTTCACACCCGGGGGAGGGTTCGGGCACGATCACCAAAGCCTCCATGGGCTAAAGCTCCGGGACGAAGGCCGTGATCCTCGATAACGGCCCAGTAGGAGTCGCAACGACAAGAGTAAAGCTGGTCTGGGCAGGAGACCGACTTTCTTGGGGGCTGGGCCCAGGCTGGCGAATGAACCCCACCCCCCAAGAACTAAGGATCATTCCAAACCTCCCTGCCTCCTGCCGTCCCCCCAGAGTAATGTATTTGGTAGATGCATTCATAAATGAACAGATACAAACCCCACGGAAACACGCCGCTCCACTGCCCGACGCTTCTCCCTCTGGGGCGAGGGTGCGGGAACAAACGTTGCTTGCTGCCCGGCGCTCAGATGCCATGGGGAAGAGCACGGTGTGAAATCTTTTTTTTTTTTTTTTTTTTTTTTTAATGGAGATATCCTATCTCCTAGAACTGGAAGGGACCTTGAAAGGTCATTGAGTCCAGCCCCCTGCCTTCACTAGCAGGGCCAAGTACTGATTTTGCCCCAGATCCCCAAGTGGCCCCCTCAAGGATTGAACTCACAACCCTGAGTTTAGCAGGCCAGTGCTCAAACCACTGAGCTATCCCTCCCCCCTCCATCCTCGGTGGACAGGACAGGCTGGAGGTCAGACCGTGCCCGCGCTGCATTTCCATAGCAGAATCTGCCTGGGTTGCGGTTTAATCTTGATGCTGAATTCCCGGGGTTTGTAACACTTGGTTTGAGGGCTCATGATGACATCCCTGAGGGTTTGTTACCCCCGGGGTACTCACAACCTTCACTTCATGTCAACATAGTTTGTAAATTGGGACTAGAACCCAGGAGTCCTGAGTCCCAGTCCTCAGCTCTAACCACTAGAGCCCCCTCCACTCCACTCCACTCCACAAGCTGGAGAGAGAACCCAGGAGTCCTGATGCCCATCCCCCCTGCTCTAACCACTGGACCCCAGACACAGAGCCCTCCAGCCCAGCTGGGGACAGCTCTCTGCCTCCCAACTCCATCCCAGCCTGTGCCCTGCGAGTAACCTGCTCCTGCTCCTTCTCCTTGGCTCAGGTGGGTTCAGCACCAGGCCTCCTCCCAGCTCTGCTCACACCCTAGCTTCTGACCTGTCCCAGATGTACCCCGGAAGAGGAGGGGAAACCCAGGACCACAGCGACCCCCTCCCTTCCCCTGCAACCTGGCAGGCACTGACTCAGCGGGATCAAACCGGAGATATGGGTCAATGAAAACAGGGACTGGCTGGCTCAGGGAGGCGAAGAACAGGGCATGGGGTCTCTCCCCTCTAGGGGGCACCAGCTCCAATCTGGCCCCAGGCAGGGGATGGGCTGGCTCAGGGTGTGGGGAATGGGAAACAGATGCTGAATCCCCCCATTTACAGATGGGGAAACTGAGGCACAGAGGGGCGCCGTGACTTGCCCATGGTCACATGCAGCACAGCTAGCGCTAAAACCCAGGTGTGCTGTATCCCAGCACTGCACGGTACCCACTAGGCAATGCTGCCTCTGTGCCACACCAGCACTTTATCGATAACCCAGACGTAGCGGCAACCTTTCAGGAGCCTTCCAGATAGAACAAACTGGACAGAGCAAAAGCCCTCTGTGCTGAGATGCAACTGCCTCTGGGGTGGGGGCTGGTTATACAGGGATCCTTCTCCCGGCGCTGAGATGCAGCCACCTCTGGGGTGGGGCACATCAGGTGTTTATACAGGGCTCCCTTGCCTAGAATTGAGATACAGCCGACTATGGGGTGGGATATGAGGGCTGTTCATACAGCAATCCCTTGTCCAGTGCTGAGATGTAGCTGCCTCTGGGGTGGGACACGCGGGCTGTTTATACAGGGATTGTTGCCCCAGTGCTGAGATGTAGCTGCCTCTGGGGTGGGACACGCGGGCTGTTTATACAGGGATTGTTGCCCCAGTGCTGAGATGTAGCTGCCTCTGGGGTGGGGCACTGCCTGCCCATTAAGGAGCCAACCACCAAGAGAAAAAATGAACCCCCCTGTGCCACGCCCTGCCGGGCTCCTTCTCAGGCCCTGCTGGGAAGCGACGTGAGAGCCTTTGGTGGCAGGTGGGGAGAGGGCAGCCGAGTGCATCCCATGACACCCCCATCCCGACTCATCCACTCTCCGGCTCCATGGGGGCCGCTCTGAATATTTCACAACCCTCCTGAATTATTAACCGCACGTCACTGACTTAATAGACCAGGGAGCAGCCGGGGCCTCTGGAGGGTTGCAAGGGAGCTAATGGGGGCGGAGCCTGGGACTAGGCAGAGACGCACGAATCAAGGATGACAGCATGGTGGAGTGGGATGGCGGGGGGCAGGATCAGAGCTATTTAAAGCCACCTGCCTCCTTGTGTTGATTTGGTCCATGGCTGGGGGTGGGGTGTTGAATATTTGAAGGGCCGGCCTGGCGGCTGGGGAGAGGCTGGAGACGTCTGTCCTCTCGTTCAACTTTCGTACCTTGGTTCACCGTGCGGTCGCGCGCAGTCGGGGGGATGCGGCGCCCGGGCCTTCTCCTGCTGGAGAGCGGCCCAGCTGTGCAGCCTGGCTGGCTTTGTCCGTCTCACCGCAACGGGGGGGGGTGTGTGTGTGCGTGTGTGTGAATTCAACCCTCCCCCGCCCTGGTGTGGACCCTTGTCAGTTCATCCTTCCCCCGGCACTGAGATGCAGCTGCCTCTGGGGTGAGACATCAGAGCCCAAGTTCCCCAGAGCCAACGGCTCATTAGGTCATTGGGTTAAGGCACATCAGTGGCCAAGCCAACTGTAGCTGAGGGAGTGAGGTGGCCGGGCTCATGTTCGACCTCCTTTGGCTGCCCTAACCCAATGGATCAGGTCCCCATTGTGCATCTGGGTGAACTGGGGCGGGGGGGAGAGGCTTTCAACCCCCACCCACCCTTTGGGACTGTAGCCAAGTGCTTTAACCACTCAGTCACCGCACCACAGGCATGTGGTCACTGTGTATCCAGGGATCTGTTGTCCGGCGCTGTGATGCAGTCACCTCTGGGGAAGGGGGCATGGCAGCTATTTATACAGGTATTAGCCAGCCGATGCTGAGATGCAGCCGCCTCTGGGATGGGTTGAGGGGGCTGTTTATACAGGGATCCCTCACTCGGTGTTGACATGCAGCTGACTCAGGGGTGGAACCCTGCCTGCCTATTCATGGGCCAATCACCCTGAGAAACTCCTGTGCTATGGGGAAACAGAGGCACAGAGCAGGGAAGTGACTTGGCCAAGGTCACCTGGCAGGGCCAGAAAGAGAACCCAGGTCTCCTGAGTCCCAATCGCTTGCTCTCTCCACTCAGCCACGCTGCCGGGGAGGCCACAAGCTGATCACAGCCCAGCAGCACGGCTGGGATTCAGACTCTCCTGCTTCCAAATTGCACGCCACCGGAGTTAAAGGCAGCCTCCTGTGGCAGTGCAGGGCCTATGACACACAGATGAGCAGTTCAGTAGGCCTTTCGGAGCCTCAGGGTTGCTCTAGTTAATGCTCTGCTCCCGGTAACCCACAATGGGCCCTGAGGGGGCAGGGAATAGCTACAGCACAGGCCATCCCAGCCATGCCCCCATCCACCCCCTATGGGCCCCAGGGGGCAGAGACTAGCCATAACACAGGGCACTGTGGCCACATCTCCAATCTATGCTGTGGGCAGGTAGCACAGAGCCACACCAGCCGGGGAGGCCCAATGAGGGGCTGGGGGGGGACATGTTCACCCCATATATGCTGCCCGAGAAGTGGGGCTGATTAAATCATCAGAACATGCCCCAGATATGGACCAGTGGGGGGTGGGGGTGGGAACATGGCTGCCTTTTCCATACAGCGCCTGATTCTTCTCCTCCTTTCTCTCGCTCCTTTCTTTCCGGCCTCGGGGGCTAGCTGTGGAAAGGCAGGGGTTAATGACAAGCCGTCTCAGTAGCCTCCGAACAGGGAAAATTGGGCGGTTAATATGCAATAAAGCTGCCCTGGGAAACTTCATTAAAAGCTGGTTAAGGCTGCAGCCCTGTGCTGGAGCGAGAGATCTCCAGGGAGCCAGCGTTCACGCACATTCACTCCACGCGCTCAGCTCTGTCAATGGGCCTCAGCTGCCCCCTCACCTCCACTGCCTCTGGGCCCTGGGCGTCTCCAGCCTCGGCCCAACGGAGCCTGAGCCCTGCTTGGCAAAGCGTGTCATCACCTGGGAGAGACGAATTCTTCTTCTTTGTATTATTGTAGCAGCTGGATACCCTGAGATCAGGGCCCTGCTGGGCACTGCACAGATCCCGACTGAGATCAGATCCCAGTTGTGCAGGGCGCTGCACAGACCCCGACTGAGATCAGAGCCCAGTTGTGCCGGGCGCTGCACAGACCCCGACCAAGATCAGAGCCCCGTTGTGCCGGGCGCTACACAGACCCCGACCGCGATCAGAGCCCAGTTGTGCCAGGCACTGCACGGACCCCGACCGAGATCAGAGCCCCTTTGTGCCAGGCGCTGCCCAGACCCCGACCGAGATCAGAGCCCAGTTGTGCCGGGCGCTGCCCAGACCCTGACCGAGATCAGAGCCCAGTTGTGCCAGATGCTGCACAGACCCTGACCGAGATCACAGCCCCCATTGTGCAGACGCTGCACAGATCCCGACCAAGATCAGAGCCCCCTTGTGCTAGGCGCTGCACAGACCCCGACCGAGATCAGAGCCCAGTTGTGCCGGGCGCTGCACAGACCCCGACCGAGATCACAGCCCCCATTGTGCAGACGCTGCCCAGACCCCGACCGAGATCAGAGCCCCCTTGTGCCAGGCACTGCACAGACCCCGACCGAGATCAGAGCCCCCTTGTGCCAGGCGCTGCACAGACCCCGATTGAGATCAGAGCCCTGTTGTGCCAGGTGCTGCCCAGACCCCGATCGAGATCAGAGCCCAGTTGTGCCAGGTGCTGCCCAGACCCCGATCGAGATCAGAGCCCCCTTGTGCCGGGCGCTGCCCAGACCCCGACTGAGACCAGGGACCCAGTTGTGCAAGAAGATCACAAGGGGCATCAATCTGGGGCAGACCCAGGGGGTCACCGAGACCATCCTCTGCAGAGGCCCTGGGGGGGTCACTGTGAACGTCACCTGAGGGCAATGCGGCTCCTTTCTTGCTGGCGATGCTGCAGGGCAAGGGAACCCTGGGGGTGCAGGGCAGCTGAGAAATCAAAATCTCATTCCCTGTCCTGCCAGCTGGCCGGCTCCAAGCTGCAGCAGGCGCAGGGGGTCCCCCCGGTTCCCCCCCCAGGTTCCTGAGGGCAGTGGGGCCAGCATCTCCGTGAGGAGCCACCGGCCGCGGCTTGTGCTTGGCATTGGCACCAGGCTGCTATAGGGCCCTCTTGGGGCAGGGCACTGGGGGCGGGCGGCTGGGTGTGTCTGTACGGTGTCAGGAGCCAGTGGGGCCACGTGGGGCTGGGGTCTGTGGATGCTGCTGTCGGGAAGCTGGGGAGAGGGCTCCCAGCCAGGAGGGAAGGGCCTGGGCGGGGGCACCAGGGCCCTAGGGGAGACTGGGTGTGTGTGTTCGAGGGTGTAGGACGGGGGAGTCAATTATCTTTTGTCATGGTCCAAATTTCTTGGTCAAGGTATAGTCAAGGTCCAGACTCCAGAGAAAATAATAAAAAAGTAACAACCATAATGATAATAACAAATAAATAAAAAGATTTTGGGGTCCATTCAGAAGCATCCGGCAGTCCGACTTTGGCCAGCGGTTCACCTATTGACTACCCCGGTGTAGGAGATACAGAGCGTGTGTGTGTGTACGAGATACAAGTGTCTGTTAATGTCTGAGGAACTCCTGGGTGTGTTTGGACCGGACGGTGTGTAGATTTCCTGCGGGGCTGATCGTGGCGCAGCTGAGCGTGATGTGTGAACGGGTGCATCATGCCCAGGCGTTGGGCAGGTCAAAGGGCAGTCCCAGGGTTTCGCCAGGAGATCCAAGCCAAGCGGGAGGCACAGTGCGGCGGCTGGATGGGTCAGGGCGAGATAGCAGGATGGGGTCTGATGGGGCGGCCACGCTGGGTCAGGCAGGATGGGGTCTGATGGGGCGGCAAGGCTGGGCTGAGTTGGGTAGGTCTGAGTAGCAAGTACCAGGCAGCAGCTTGTGTTGTTGTTGCTCAGACAAGGCCAGAAGAGAAGCAGCAGGAAGTTTATATATAGTCACCAGCCAATCGGGGCCAGGGCCATGTGGCCAATCAGGAAGCAGGTCGCAGAACCCAGGCCCACCCGAGTCTGTTAACTTCCCAGTGATCCCATGTGTTGGGGGCACCCTGGCCAAGGCTGCTTCCCGAGAACCCCGGGGGCCTGCATTCAGGCCCAGGGTCCTCATGTCACACACCCTGTGGCGTGACCTCAGCGCCCGGAGGTCTGGGCGTGCCTCATTGAAGGGGCTGACTTCTTCACAGGCATGTACGTGGTGAGCTGGCTCCCAGGTCCGCCCCTTGGATCCGTCCCCAGGGAGTCTAGGATTGCGTGGGCAAGCCTGAGCTTGATACATTTCTGGAGGGGATGAGGAGACGGCTTACAATGGCATGGAGCGATCCGTGATGGCTAGCAGCAAATATCCCCAACGGCCGGAGATGGGACACTAGCTGGGGAGGGCTCTGAGTTACTACAGAGAATTCTCTCCCAGGTGTCTGGCTGCTGGGTCTTGCCCATATGCTGAGGGTCTAACTGATCACCAGATTTGGGGTTGGGAAGGAATTTTCCCCTTGGTCAGATTGACAGAGACCTTGGGGGGTTTCACCTTCCTCTGCAGCATGGGGCACGGGTCACATGCCGGTTTAAACTAATGTAAATGGTGGAATCTCTATGACTTGAAGTCTTTACACCATGATTTGAGGACATCAATAGCTCAGCCAGAGGTCGGGGTCTATTCCAGAAGGGGATGGGTGAGGTTTTGTGGCCTGTGACATGCAGAAGGTCAGACTAGCTAGAGGATCATGATGGTCCCTTCTGGCCTTAAAGTCTATGAGTTTAGGAGTCTTCTATCCTCTTCTTGTCCCTGAAGCTGAGTTGGCGGGGGGTGAAGGGGAGGGGTTCGGTTAGGGAAGGGATTGTCAGAGAAGGGTTTAAGAAGCATGAAAGGAACAGGATGTGCCTTGAGGGATCGGTGAAGCCAAAGCTCGAAGGTTACTGGGTTGATTTCTTTGCAGATCTATAAGGACCTACGTATTGATGGTCTAGTTTGCAGCTGGGTTGGCCTGTCTTGAGGAGTTTGGCCGACAGCCATGCCTTCCGTCCCGCTGCATAAGCGGGACCTTGCTATCAGAGGGGGTCAGCAGAATGCCTGTACGCTGCCTTGGCCACATGAAAATGTGCTTCAGCTCCTCTTGGGTTTATTGGATGCGATGGGTCAGATCTGGGACAGTAGGCACCATGGGAAGTGCAGGATGAAACTGGGGATGAAAACCGTGCTTAGAAAAAACCGGGCTGATCCGGGTGGAAGTGTGGGCCGCGCCACTGCGCACTAATGCTGCGGATGGAACCAGTGGGGGCCAAGCACCGCGGTGGAAGTTTGTGAAGCTCCTGGTTCACTTGTTCTGATTGTCTGTCTGTTTGTGGACGCTCGGCGGAGGGGGAGGGGGGATGGAACACTGCCCTCCAAAAACAGGACTCAAACGGGAGTCCCCGGTCTGCCATGATGTGGTCTGGGAGGCCGTGGAGGTGGAAAACGTGGATGATGTCTGTGGAGGAGGGCGGTGTCCTCAGTGGTGGGGATTTATGCACTGGGAATGAAAGGCACCATCTGCGTAAGCTGCTCCACCTCTGTCAAGATGGTATGGCAACTTTTGGATTTGGGGAGCTCGACAATGAAGTCCATGGTGATCCAGGCTCAGGGCCTGCAGGGGCCTCGTCGGGTATTTGTACAGGCGCAGGAGTCACATGATCTGATATAAGCCTGACCGTATTTTTGGCCACCAGAATGATCAGCATGCCTGGTGTGTGCTGCCTGGCCGAAGTGGCTCGCCCAGTGGACATTATGGCATAGGTGTAAAGCTTCCAGATGAGGGATCCCATAAATACGCCTGGGGACGTGAAGGAATCCAGCGCTGTGCATGACGTCAGCCTGGGGTTTGGTATCAGAAGTTAGGAGTTTCTGGGCCAAAGGGGCGTCTCAAAGAGCAGAACGTTGCCATTCAATCTGATAGCAATGACCCTGCAAGGAAATGATGCTGTTTCCGACACAGGGTGGTTCTATCAGGTTCCCTAGGGTCTCTGGCGTAGTCTTCTTTTGTGGAGACAGCGTCTGCCTTTCCATTCTTAGAGCCAGGGTGGTAGGTGACGGTAAAACTCCAACCTCGAGTAGGAGAGAGCCCGGGGCCATTGTTGTTGATTCAAGGTTTCAGCAGAGTGCCCGTGCTCCAGATTTTTAGGATATACCTGCACGGGGCATTTTGCCCCCTCCAGGTATTGCCTCCAGGTTTCGAAAGCCACCTTGATGGCAGGCAGCTCCTTGTCCAAAATTTCATACTCCCGCTCAGCAGGGGAGAGTTTTCACAAGAAATATGGACAGGGACGGAGCTCCTGATGGAGATGCTCTCTTTGGGACAACACTGCTCCGATACCAACGTCGGAGGCATTGGGTTCCTAGCTGAAGGGCAGACTTGGGTTGAGGTGCACAAGGACAGGCATGGTGGTGATCGTCTCTTTCAGGCCTTCGGAAGCACATTGGGCTTTTGATGGCCAGCTGAATTTGTGAAGCCAGGAGGCAATCGGAGCCAGAATTTTAGACTAACCCTGTATAAAGTGCCTGTAAAAGTTTGCAAACCCAGTACAGAGTTGGATTTCCCAAATAATTCACTTCTACCTTATGGGGATCCACAGGGATCCCTTCGGGGACAGTATATACCTGAGGAAATCTATGGTGGGTTGTCTGAAGATACATTTTCCTGTTGGCGAAGCCTTCCCAATATGTTGTGCACATGCTGCTTGTGTGGGGGTTGATCCTCAGAATAGATCATGTTATGTAGTTAGGCGACCGCATAGTGCTCCAACATATCCCGCAAAACATCACTGATCAGGTGCTGAAAGGGGGCGGGTGCATTGGTAAAGCCCAATGGCATCACATGGTATTCAACATGGCCATATCGTGTATGAAATGTGGTCTTCCACTTGTCCCCTGGCTGGATCCTGACCAGACTGTAGGCCTCCTGCCCTGAGATCCTGCATAGTGAATATCTGAGCTGTTCTTTCTCAGTCTAGGAGCTCCAGGATCAGGGTAGTGGGTATCGATTTCACATGGTGATTTTGTTTAGGACACGGTAGTCCATGCACAGCCTCAAAGATCCTTCCTTCTTGTTGAGAAAGTGGATGGGGGCCCCAGCTGGAGAGGTGGACTGTCAGATGAAACCTTTTTTTAGATCTTCATTAATACATTCCTTAACAGCCATCAGTTCAGACTCAGACCTGCAGTATATTCACACAAACAGGATCTTGGCACCAAGCTGTAAGTTGATTGGGCTGTCACAGTCAGGATACGGGGCAAGGTGTACGCGTTCCCTTTTACAAACATGTCTGTGAACTCGTGGTACCTCATGGGGAGAGACACAGCTGACCCTAGAAGTAAGGGAGCCCATCTTGCTGCTGGACCCTGTGCACCCCGCACCGTACCAAGCCTGGGTGGGGAGTCTGTGAACTTACGCTGGGGAGCCAAAAGGCAGCTGGTTCAGCCATACTCTGCGCTACACGTCAAGATGGGCCACTGCCGGGAGATACCTGGGTCGTGCTTGGCCAACCAAGTATCGCAGGAAAGCGTGGGGACCGGATTAGGCTGAACCGAAGGAGCTCATGGTGTTCCCCAATTACTGCTTCCAGAACCGTGGTTTCCTGACTGAGGGGAGCAGAGGCAAGCACTGAGCTGTCAACTGTCTCAACTGGGTCGGGGTGGCCTTGGCTGTATGGGGAGACCAAGTACTTGGCATCCATGAAATTATTCCGTCCCCGGAGACAATCAAAGCCCCTAGAGGGGAATAGCTTGTCCAGAGTCCTGAAGTCGGAGGTGTATGAGAGGGGGTGATTTCGAGAAGGTGGGTGGATCCTGGAAGGACTTATCCAGTGGGGTTCAACTCCCTTATGGGGGCTGGGCGTATCTGCTGCCAGGTGTCGGAAGCGGCCCACATAGGACGCTGATGATCCTGGGGCCTGGTGGAGCCTCCATCAGGCCGCCTCCGAGGTGCAGGCCCAACGTGAGTCATCGAAAATCGTTGCAAAAGCCCCCAGGAAGGAGTCCCAGCTAGCCATTGCAGGATGAACCTGTTCTAACAGAGCAGATCCCCAGTCTAGGGCTTCGCCAGTGTCTGTCACGTAGACATGAGGCCAAAATATAAATAGGAGTCTGCACTGACCTATGAAACCACAAAACTTGCTACAAGTACCATCATAACACTCCTGTAAAGGCACCATGGGCTCGGATACCGAGGGAGCTGTGGGCCATGGGTCTGGGGAAGGTGGCCCCGTTTGCAGCCCCGTAATCCATCCCTGAAGGGTGCAGGTTTCCATCTGGAGCAGGTCCACGTTGGCCGGTAGGACTTGGTTTTCCAATTGTCCGAGGTGACCTGCTCCTGGGGACTCGCTGTTCTTGAGGGCACCAATGACGCTCCCCCTACAGGTTCCATGCCCACTTCCTTGGAGCAGGGGCGAGGCCAGGAGGAGACCGAAGGGTGGTCTGAGCAAACCATAATTCCCAGGAGGCAGGCGAGCCAAAGGCCAGTCCTGGTCAGTGGTCAGAGTTCACGCAAGGGGGCCGATCGCCAGGCGATGCAGCCCAAGCGGGAGGTACAGCAAGTGAGGCAGCTGGAGGGATCAGGTGGGTTCGAGCAGCCACTAGCGGACAACAGCTCATCGCTCAGACAAGGCTAGAAGGGAGCAGGACGTTTATATATAGTGTCCAGCCAATCAGGGTCAAGGCCATGTGGCCAATCAGGAAGCGGGTTCGGAACCCTGGAAGCTGGCCCAGGCCCATCCACACCTCTAGTTCCCTGGGAATCAAGGCAGTGCCGCCCGAAAACCCCAGGGCCTGTCGTGTTTGTGTGTGTGTGTGTGTGTGTGTGTGTGTGTGTGTGTGTGTGTGTGTGTGTAACCCCCGGGGGGGCCTGTCCTGACTCTGTGTGTGTCTGGGTGCAGAGAGTGCATATGTGAATGTGTGTGGTGGAGCAGGTGTGGTGGTGCGTATCCCTGAGGAGGGAGAATGAGGCCTGGTCTACACTACGAGTTTAGGTCGACTTTAGCCGCGTTAAATCGAATTAAGCCTGGACACGTTCACACGACGAAGCCCTTTCTTTCGACTTAAAGGGCCCTTTAAACCGGTTTCTTTACTCCACCTCCGACGAGGGGATTAGCGATAAAATCGGCCTTAGGGGGTCGGAATTGGGGTAGTGTGGACGGAATTCGACGTTATTGGCCTCCGGGAGCTATCCCACAGTGCTTCATTGTGACCGCTTTGGACAGCACTCTCAACTCAGATGCACTGGCCAGGTAGACAGGAAAAGCCCCGCGAACGTTTGAATTTCATTTCCTGTTTGCTCAGCGTGGAGAGCACAGGTGACCACGCAGATCTCATCAGCACAGGTAACCATGATGGAGTCCCAGGATCGCAAAAGAGCTCCAGCATGGACAGAACGGGAGGTACGGGATCTGCTCGCCATATGGGGAGATGAATCACTGCTGGCTGAACTCCGAAGCAGTAAACGAAATGGCAAAATATTAGAAAAGGTCTCCAAGGCCATGAAGGACAGAGGCCATAACAGGGACGCACAGCAGTGCCGCGTGAAAATTAAGGAGCTAAGGCAAGCCTACCACAAAGCCAGAGAAGCAAACGGAAGGTCCGGGGCAGAGCCACAAACATGCCGCTTCTACGCAGAGCTGCATGCCATTCTAGGGGGTGCAGCCACCACTACCCCAACCGTGTGCTATGAGTCCCTCACTGGAGAAACACACAGGGAAGCGGGTTCGGGGTACGAGGAAGATGAGGATGGAGAAAATGTAGATAGCTCACAGCCGCAAGGAAGCGGAGAAACCGGTTTCCCCAACAGCCAGGATATGTTTATCACCCTGGACCTGGAACCAGTAACCCCCGAACTCACCCAAGGCGTGCTCCCAGACCCTGAGGGCATACAGGGGACCTCTGGTGAGTGTACCTTTGTAAATATTACACATGGTTTAAAAGCAAGCGTGTTTAATGATTAATGATTAATTTGCCCTGGCAATCGCGGCCAGTACAGCTACTGGAAAAGTCTGTTAACGTGTATGGGGATGGAGCGGAAATCCTCCAGGGACATCTCCAGAAAACTCTCCTGGATGTACTCCCAAAGCCTTTGCAAAAGGTTTCTGGGGAGGGCTGCCTTATCCCGTCCGCCATGGTAGGACACTTTACCACGCCAGGCCAGTAGCACGTAGTCTGGAATCATTGCATAACAAAGCATGGCAGCGTATGGTCCCGGTGTTTGCTGGCATGCAGACAACATCCATTCCTTATCGCTCTTTGTTATCCTCAGGAGAGTGATATCATTCACGGTCACCTGGTTGAAATGGGGCAATTTTATTAAGGGGACATTCAGAGGTGCCCGTTCCTGCTCTGTTGAACAGAAATGTTCCCCGCTGTTAGCCACGCGGTGGGGGGGAGGGGTGAAGTGATCATCCCAGAGAATTGGGTGTGTGGGGGAGGGGAGTTAGTTGGGTTTGTGCTGCATGTTAACCCTGAAACCGCAGCCCCTCCTTTTACATTGCAAACCCATTTTAAATGGCCAACCCAACGGGTGCTTGGTATGGGAAATGAGAGCACTACTGTTTGAAACCATTCCCACATGTTAAGAAGGTTAAAAAAGCCAAAAGACTGTGTCTTACCATGGCTGCCTGCAAGCTGAAATCTGTGGCCTGGCACTGCGTGAGTGATCTCTCACACCAAACCGGCAGGCCCTCAATATAAGAGGAAAAATGCGACCTTGTAACGAAAGCACATGTGCTGTGTAATGTGAACAGCAAAATTTAACGTGAAAGAGTGTACCCATTGTTCTCTAAAATGTGTCTTTTTTAACCACCTCTCCCTTCTCCTCCACCAGCTGCAAATGTTTCTCCTTCACAGAGGCTAGTGAAGATTAGAAAGAGAAAACATAGGACGCGTGATGACATGTTCACAGAGCTACAGATGTCCTCCCACGCTGACAGAGCACAGCAGAATGCGTTGAGGCAGTCAATGACTGATTACAGAAAAGCACAATATGAACGAGAGGAGAGGTGGCGTGCTGAATCGCGGGATGAACAGAGCAAGTTGCGGGCTGAAGATGATAGGTGGCGTCAGCTTGCAGACAGAAGGCAAGAGTCGATGCTCCGGCTGCTGGAGCATCAAACTGATATGCTCCAGCGTATGGTTGAGCTGCAGGAAAGGCAGCAGGAGCAGAGACCGCCGCTACAGCCCCTGTGTAACCAACAGCCCTCCTCCCCAAGTTCCATAGCCTCCTCACCCAGATGCCCAAGAACACGGTGGGGGGGCCTCCGGCCACCCAGTCACTCCACCCCAGATGATTGCCCTAGCATCAGAAGGCTGGCCTTCAATAAGAGTTAAAGTTTTAAACTGCAGTGTGTCCTTTTCCTTCCCTCCTCCCCCACCCATCCCGGGCTACCTTTGCAATTATCCCCCTAGTTGTGTGATGAATTAATAAAGAATGCATGAATGTGAAGTAACAATGACTTTATTGCCTCTGCAAGCGGTGCTCGAAGGGGGAAGGGGAGGGTGGGGTGGTTGGCTTACAGGGAAGTAGAGTGAACCGGGGGGGGGGGGGGCGCGGAGGGTTCATCAAGGAGAAACAAACAGAAGTTTCACACCGTAGCCTGGCCAGTCACAAAACTCGTTTTCAAAGCTTCTCTGATGCGCACCGCGCCATGCTGTGCTCCTCTAACCGCCCTGGTGTCTGGCTGCGCGTAATCAGCGGCCAGGCGATTTGCCTCAACCTCCCACCCCGCCATAAATGTCTCCCCCTTACTCTCACAGATATTGTGGAGCGCACAGCAAGCAGCAATAACAATGGGGATATTCTTTTCGCTAAGGTCTGAGCGAGTCAGTAAGCTGCGCCAGCGCGCTTTTAAACGTCCAAATGCACATTCCACCACCATTCGGCACTTGCTCAGCCTGTAGTTGAACAGGTCCTGACTCCTGTCCAGGCTGCCTGTGTACGGCTTCATGAGCCATGGCATTAAGGGGTAGGCTGGGTCCCCAAGGATCACGATAGGCATTTCAACATCCCCAACGGTTATTTTCTGGTCCGGGAAGAAAGTCCCTTCCTCCAGCTTTCGAAACAGAGCAGAGTGCCTGAAGACGCGAGCATCATGTACCTTTCCCGGCCATCCCACGTTGATGTTGGTGAAACATCCCTTGTGATCCACCAGGGCTTGCAGCAGCATTGAAAAGTACCCCTTGCGGTTTATGTACTCGGTGGCTTGGTGCTCCGGTGCCAAGATAGGGATATGGGTTCCGTCTATGGCCCCACCACAGTTTGGGAATCCCATTGCAGCAAAGCCATCCACTATGGCCTGCACGTTTCCCAGAGTCACTACCCTTGATATCACCAGGTCTTTCATTGCCCTGGCAACTTGGATCACAGCAGCCCCCACAGTAGATTTGCCCACTCCAAATTGATTCCCGATTGACCGGTAGCTGTCTGGCGTTGCAAGCTTCCACAGGGCTATCGCCACTCGCTTCTCAACTGTGAGGGCTGCTCTCATCCTGGTATTCTGGCGCTTCAGGGCAGGGGAAAGCAAGTCACAAAGTTCCATGAAAGTGCCCTTACGCATGCGAAAGTTTTGCAGCCACTGGGAATCGTCCCACACCTGCAGCACGATGCGGTCCCACGAGTCTGTGCTTGTTTCCCGGGCCCAGAATCGGCGTTCCACGGCATGAACCTGCCCCAGTAACACCATGATTTCCACATTGCTGGGGCCTGTGCCTTGTGAGAGGTCTATGTCCATGTCAATTTCCTCATCACTCTCATCGCCGCGCTGCAATCGCCTCCTCGGCTGGTCCTGGTTTAGCTTTGGCATGTTCTGGCTCTGCATATACTCCAGGACAATGGCGCATGGTGTTCATAGTGCTCATAATTGCCGCGGTGATCTGAGCGGGCTCCATGATCCCAGTGCTAGCTATGGCGTCTGGTCTGAAAAAAGGCGCGAAACTAGTATCTGACGGACCAGGGGAAGGAGGGAGGGAGGGAGGGGCGAGTGATGACATGGCGTACAGGTACAGGGAATTAAAATCAACAAAGGTGGCTGTGCATCAGGGAGAAACACAAACAACTGTCACACAGAATGGCCCCCCCCAAAGATTGAACTCAAAAGCCTGGGTTTAGCAGGCCATTGATTTGACGGAGGGAGGGGGAAGCAAATGAATACAGAACAAATCTATTTTTTACATCTTAAGACGACAGTGCAGCATGACTGATAGCCCTCGGCATCTTCTGGGTGCTTGGCAGCAAATACTGGGCGCTTGGCAGTTAGTGTACTAAGACTGATAGCCACATTTTTCCTGTATGATGACGATGGCCTTCAGGCCTATTGCACGATCTGCTGCTCAGGGAAGACTCTGCTAATGTGCGATGATCCAACTTGTAATAGGTAACTACGACTGATAGCCA
This sequence comes from Emys orbicularis, assembly GCF_028017835.1. Taxonomy (NCBI): domain Eukaryota; kingdom Metazoa; phylum Chordata; order Testudines; family Emydidae; genus Emys; species Emys orbicularis. The sequence goes on along the minus strand of NC_088701.1, from coordinate 6,655,866 downwards.
TCATCGTCATTGTGAAGGCAGCAGAATATGACTGGGGGAATGGGGGACTGGGGGACATACGGAGTTCCAGCCACTGCTGTACGATGACGACGGTTACCAGTCGTAATACACCATCTACTGCCAAAAGGCAAAAGGCTGGTGCAATGCAGCCCTACGGCTGCCAGCACCCAGATTGCCGATGAAGGCTACCAGTCATGCTGCACCGTCTACCGCCAAAAGGCAGTTAGCTGCTGCTGCTGTGTAGCAATGCAGTCCCACGTCTGCCGGCACCCAGATGACATATGGTGACGGTGAGCTGAGCTGAGCGGGCTCCATGCTTGCCGTGGTATGTTGTCTGCACAGGTAACCCAGGTAAAAAGGCGCGAATCTATTGTCTGCCGTTGCTCTGACGGAGGGGGAGGGGCGTGACGACATGTACCCAGAACCCCCCGCGACACTGTTTTGCATCATTCGGGCATTGGGATCTCAACCCAGAATTCCAGTGGGCGGCGGAGACTGCGGGAACTGTGGGATAGCTACCCATAGTGCAATGCTCCGGAAGTCGACGCTAGCCTCGGTACTGTGGACGCGGTCCGCCGACTAGAGCACTTAGAGCATTTTATGTGGGGACACACACAATCGGCTGTATACAACCGATTTCTATAAAACCGGCTTCTATTAATTCGACCTAATTTCGTAGTGTAGACATACCCTGAGTGTGGATCTGTGGAAGGAGTGGTGTGTGGGTGAGTGGGTATGAGTGTGAATGGATGTGTGTGTGTTTAGCCCCTTGTTAGACCCTGATACTCACAATGCCCCCAGTTACTCCATGCAATACTCCGCCAATCCCCGCCAGTTACTCAAGATGATATGCATCATTACTCAGCCAAATACTCCCAATTATTCTACATAATACTCACTGTTACTTCACACAATATTCACCATTATTCAGCCAATACCCCCAGTTACTCCATGCAATACTCATAGTTATCCAGCCAATCCTCCCAGTTACTCCAGGTGATACTCCGCCAGTTCCCCCAGTTATTCCAGGCAATACTCAACCAGTCCCCCCAGTTACTCTATGCAATACTTATAGTTATTCAGCCAATCCCCCCAGTTACTCCAGGTGATATGCACCATTACTCAGCCCAGTACTCCCAGTTATTCCACATAATACTGTTACTTCTCACAATACTCACCATTATTCAGCCAATACCCCCAGTTACTCCATGCAGTACTCCGCCAGTCCCCCCAGTTACTCCAGGCGATACTCTGCCAGTCCCCCCAGTTATTCAAGGTGATACTCCGCCAGTCCCCCCAGTTACTCCAGGCGATACTCCGCCAGTCCCCCCAGTTATTCAAGGTGATACTCCACCAGTCCCCCCAGTTACTTTATGCAATACTCTGCCAATCCCCCCCCCCAGTTATTCCACGTGATACTCGCTGTTACTCCACACAATGTTCAGTGTTACTCAGCTAATCCCCCAGTTATCCCACATGATACTCACCGTTACTCAGCGCCGTACAAACACACCATGTAAATCAGCTCTGAAGGCAATGGAGCGACACTGATTCTTGCCCATAGGGACCCCTCTCCCTGGCTTGGGCTGTCCCGTGTGCTCAACATGCTGTGTCCTCAGGGGCTGATGGACAGGATCCCATGGGGCGCGGGACAGAACAAGCCCCCGGGATGCCTGGCCACCTCCTCCCTCCAGGCCATCACCAGCCCAGCGCAACCAGGAGCTGCCCTGGCTCCCTCCCCACCCCGGCCTCTGGGTGGTGCCATAGAGCCAAGGGGCAGGGGGAAGACGTCAGACCCAGGCCAAAGCCGGGTATAATGCAGAGGCAGGAATTCTCCCACCACCCCAGAGCCACCCCCCTTCTGCTATTGACATATTTATGAGGCTCACTCCAGCGTGAGCAGCTTAACCCACCATCGACCTCCCACAATGCACTGTCCTTTACCTTCCCTGGCTAGGCTGTAATGAGATATTCATGAGCCAGCCTCGTCCCAGCCCGGTGCTGTTTGCTTAATTCTGTCTGGCATGGAGCGGATGTTTTATTAATGCTTCGTATGGAGGGCACAGCCTGCCCTCCCAAACACATTAGATCTGAGAGCAGGAGACAAACACACACACAGTGTGCGCCGACACTGAGGTGCACACAGCAGAGAGACACGCAACACACACCAATGCACACAAACGCACATATGCAGACCCATGTGTGCACGCACATCAATGCACACAAACACACACAGCCACAGCCACACAACACGCAGACATACAGACAGACACACACACACACACACACACACACAGGGAAAATGTAAGGCAGCAGAAAACGTCTCCTGCATTTGGACTGTTACCAAACACCGGCTCCCCTACCTGTAACCCTTGCCCTAAAGCGGTGTCTGAAGGTGCGACGTTGCCACGTGTTAACTGACACACGTGACAAGTCTGGCACAGACCTGGGGCCCTCCCTGCCTTCACACAGGCTGGGCCAGCTCAGGCCGAGGGTTCAGCGAGCCGCGAGACACGTCTAAACGGGGCTTTTCCAACGCTCCTTAGAAGGGGTTAGCTAAATTCTGGGATCAATTAGGTCTGACCCTGGCTCTGCATTTAACCCTGGTGACAGCCTAATGCTAGCTCCAGCCCTCAGGTGATCCCAAACGCCAGTCCATTCCCGCAGCTCGGCTTTCGGCACTGAACTAGGCTGGGACACCCCCTCTCATTGGCGCCCCCTGCTGGCTAGTGAAGGCAGCTCTCCGCTTAGCGTGCTGTCTTTTGTGGATCCTGTTCTCAGGCGCCGTCTCTCCTGTTCAGTGTATTGGGAGCTCAGGTACCTAACTCAGGTTTGTGGCTTGCGGTGATTTTCTGGGCACCGTGGGGCCTTGGTCGCTCTGTGCCTCGGTTTCCCCATCTGTAAAGTGGGTTTCATGACCCTTGCCCTCCTTTGTAAAGTGCTTTGAGATCTATGGGGGAAAAGCACTAGAGCAGGGCTTAATTTCAGTCTTAATAATAGCATTAATTAGTGCTGATTATTGATGCTATTGATTATTAATTACTCTTAATCTTATCGATTAGCATTAGTATCAATAATTATTGTTCTTAACCAACGTTGTCATCAATTCTCAATGGCATGGCTCATAATTAATTAGAACAGTTAGTAATTATCGCAATGGGTGTGAATATTTATGAGCAGTGCTAGTAATTATAAGTATTATTAATCATTGTTATTATTGGTTCTTGTTATGGATTATGATAATTAATTAGGGGTGTTAGTAGCAAGCATTTTCATTGATATGGATATTTATTGTCAGTATTAGTAATTACTGTCATGATTGTTAATCATTTGTAACCTCAATTAATTACTAATTATTATTAGGACCTTCTGATTGTTCATTATAATTATTACTATCCTCATTATTATTTGACATAATTATAATTATTACCATCCTTGTAATAAGTCATTATAGGGATTAGCATATATATTATCGTTCATTACAATTTCAATGATTAGCAACATTATTATTTGCTTTCATTCTAATTATTAGCCTCTTTATTATCATAATTCTTTCTAATGATAATTATTTGCATCCTTATTATTAGAATCCTTATTGTTCATTATATTTACTAGCCTTCTTATTTCTTAAAATTCTAATGACTGACATCATTAGTCATTATAATTATTAGCATCATTATAATAATTCTTTCTAATGATAATTATTTGCACCCTTTATTTATTATTGTTTGAACCTTTTATTTATTACTATTTATTATTATTCTTTAGTATCAATTATAGTCATTGGCAGCATTATTATTCTCTGTTATTCCTATTAATAATAATTATTATAATTATTAACCTTATTATTCATTATATTTTTGTATCAGTATTATTCATTATGCTGCTAGTTATTAGAATCATAATAATTATCCTAACTATAATTATTTGCATCCTTGTTATTATTAATAATTCTAATTATCAGCACCATTATTTTTTATTCTGTTTAATATAATTATTCTTTATTACAATTCTAATTATTAGCATTGTTATTATTTACCCTAATTATGGGGATCCTTATAATTTATTATAATGACCACGATTAGCATATTTATTGTTACTGGTCATTAGCATCATAATTATTAGCATCATTATTATTTGTTAACATCATAATTATTGGCCTACTAATGAGCAATTATTGCCGCTGCTCTCTATTATTAGGACCAATTGTTTCACTCCTATATTGCTGTTAATTGTGATTATGGACAATTAATAACAACCCCACAGCTGCCTGCTCTAGCACTGCCTTTGGGGGTTGCTTGGTGAGTTGAAACCCCTCACTAAAAACCCTGAGTTCTTCTTCTAGATTCTGGGGTTTTCCAGCGGATTTGGGGTTTCTCCCAAGTGTTTGATTGGCGTCTGGGCCATAACGAGCTCCCAGGGGGGGCGTGGCCATTTCCCAACCAAAGCAGCACCCAGTCGGATCCAATCAAGTGCAGGTCAAAACTGGGGCCAGCCCGAGCAGTGTCCGTGTCCTCAAGGTACAGACTGGCTCAGCCCGGAAGGGGGGTGCAGTGGCCCTGCATAGCCTGGGTTCATCCTCGCTCTACCCTCTGTGTCCCTGGCCAAGTCACTCGGGCCCCGATTGTCAAAGGGATTTAGGTGCCCAGCTCCCATCAGTGAAGCCCATGGGAGTTAGATGTCTCTTGGAGGAGCTGGACTGTGTGACTCAACCAGGGAAGTCCCACTTTTAGCAGTGATTTCGGCCCCGGTATTTAAAGGTGTTTGAGGTCTAACGGTGGGGCGAGGAGCCTAGCGGGATTTCCTCGTTCCTGCTGAAATCAGTGGGAGTTAGGCACATTGGAAACGCCCACTAGGCACCTATCTGCCTCTTTAGGCACCTAATCTGGGCCTTTGTCTTGCTGGGCTTCAGTTTCCCCATCTGGGCAATGGGGATAATATTGGTGCCCTTGGTTGGGAGGGAAAATATATTAGGGCTTGTGTGGTGCTGAGAGAAACACCGTAGGGCTGGGGTCGCAGTACTGCCCTGAGAGAGCCAGGCTCCCCTTGCCCATCCCCCCTGGGCCTGGGACTTCTTTGTGGCAAGGACCATCTCTGTTCTGTGTCTGTACAGCAGGGTCGTGGGCCATGGCTGGGCTCCTAGTGCTACCGTAATACACCTAATAAATAATGTACAGCACCTAGCACAATGGGCTCCTAGTGCTATCGTAATACACCTAATAGATAATAATACACCTAATAGATAATACACCTAGCACAATGGGGTTGTGGGCAATGGCTGGGCTCCTAGTGCTACCGTAACACAGATCCAGCAGGTGTTTGACTTTCAGGAGGGCTCCTGGGGTGAGGGCTCAGTCCCTGGCTCTGTGCTGGGGGTCGGAGGGCTCAGCACCGGGACAGAGGGAGCCCTTGGGGGAGTTTGGCACCAGTGTCACTGCCCCAGTGTACAGGACCCCGCTTGGCAGTACCCAGTGGGCAGCGCAGCCTGTGTGGCCGGAGAGCCTGAGGGAACCGCAGGGTCCGGGAGCATCACTGGAGAATCCCTCCTAGAGTGAGCCCAGCTCAGCTCCAGCTCAGCTCTGCTACCAGGGAACCCTGTGATCCCCGTACACCCCTCTCCATCCATCCATCCATCCATCCATCCGTGCATCCCTATCCACCCCATTCCATCCATCCATCCACCTGTCCCCATCCATCCGTGCATCCCTATCCACCCCGTTCCATCCGTCCGTTCATCTGTCCCATCCATCCATACATCCATCCGTGCATCCCTATTCACCCCGTTCCATCCATCCATCCATCCATCCATCCATCCATCCATCCATCCATCCGTGCATCCATCCATGCATCCCTATCCACCTCGTTCCATCCATCCATCCGTTCATCTGTCCCATCCATCCATGCTTCCCTATTCACCCCGTTCCATCCATCCATCCATCCATCCATCCATCCATGCATCCCTATCCACCCCGTTCCATCCATCCATCCATCCATCCATCCATCCATGCATCCCTATCCACCCCGTTCCATCCATCCATCCATCCATCCATCCATCCATGCATCCCTATCCACCCCGTTCCATCCATCCACCCATCCATCCATCCATCCATGCATCCCTATTCACCCCGTTCCATCCATCCATCCACCTGTCCCCATCCATCCATCCATGCCTCCCTATCCATCCATCCATCCATCCATCCGTGCATCCCTATCCACCCCATTCCATCCATCCGTTCATCTGTCCCCATCCATCCATGCATCCCTATTCACCCCGTTCCATCTATCCATCCACCTGTCCCCATCCATCCATGCATCCCTATCCACCCCGTTCCATCCATCCATCCACCTGTCCCCATCCATCCATGCATCCCTATCCACCTCGTTCCATCCATCCATCCACCTGTCCCCATCCATCCATGCATCCCTATCCACCCCGTTCCATCCATCCATCCACCTGTCCCCATCCATCCATGCATCCCTATCCACCCCGTTCCATCCATCCATCCATCTGTCCCCATCCATCCATCCATGCCTCCCTATCCACCCCTCTCCATCCATCCATCCATCCATCCATCCATCCATCCATGCATCCCTATTCACCCCATTCCATCCATCCATCCACCTGTCCCCATCCATCCATGCATCCCTATCCACCTAGTTCCATCCATCCATCCACCTGTCCCCATCCATCCATGCTTCCCTATCCACCCCGTTCCATCCATCCATCCATCTGTCCCCATCCATCCATCCATGCCTCCCTATCCACCCCTCTCCATCCATCCATCCATCCATCCATCCATCCATCCCTATCCACCCCATTCCATCCATCCGTTCATCTGTCCCCATCCATGCATCCCTATCCACCCCGTTCCATCCATCCATCCATCCACCTGTCCCCATCCATCCATGCATCCCTATCCACCCCGTTCCATCCATCCATCCACCTGTCCCCATCCATCCATGCATCCCTATTCACCCCGTTCCATCCATCCATCCACCTGTCCCCATCCATCCATGCATCCCTATCCACCCCGTTCCATCCATCCATCCACCTGTCCCCATCCATCCATGCATCCCTATCCACCCCGTTCCATCCATCCATCCACCTGTCCCCATCCATCAATGCATCCCTATCCACCCCGTTCCATCCATCCATCCACCTGTCCCCATCCATCCATGCATCCCTATCCACCCCGTTCCATCCATCCATCCATCTGTCCCCATCCATCCATGCATCCCTATCCACCTCGTTCCATCCATCCATCCACCTGTCCCCATCCATCCATGCATCCCTATCCACCTCGTTCCATCCATCCATCCACCTGTCCCCATCCATCCATCCATCCATGCATCCCTATCCACCCCTCTCCATCCATCCATCCATCCGTGCATCTGTCCCATCCATCCATGCATCCCTATTCACCCCATTCCATCCATCCATCCACCTGTCCCCATCCATCCGTGCATCCCTATTCACCCCGTTACATCCATCCATCCACCTGTCCCCATCCATCCGTGCATCCCTATCCACCCCGTTCCATCCATCCATCCACCTGTCCCCATCCATCCATGCATCCCTATTCACCTCGTTCCATCCATCCATCCACCTGTCCCCATCCATCCATGCATCCCTATTCACCTCGTTCCATCCATCCATCCACCTGTCCCCATCCATCCATGCATCCCTATTCACCCCGTTCAATCCATCCATCCATCCATCCAACCGTTCATCTCTCCCATCCATCCATGCATCCCTATTCACCCCGTTCCATCCATCCATCCACCTGTCCCCATCCATCCATGCATCCCTATTCACCCTGTTCCATCCATCCATCCACCTGTCCCCATCCATCCATGCATCCCTATCCACCTCGTTCCATCCATCCATCCACCTGTCCCCATCCATCCATGCATCCCTATTCACCCCGTTCCATCCATCCATCCACCTGTCCCCATCCATCCATGCATCCCTATCCACCCCGTTCCATCCATTCATCCATCTGTCCCCATCCATCCATCCATGCATCCCTATCCACCCCTCTCCATCCATCCATCCATCCATCCATCCGTGCATCCCTATCCACCCCATTCCATCCATCCGTCCACCTGTCCCCATCCATCCATGCATCCCTATCCACCTCGTTCCATCCATCCATCCACCTGTCCCCATCCATCCATGCATCCCTATCCACCTCGTTCCATCCATCCATCCACCTGTCCCCATCCATCCATGCTTCCCTATCCACCCCGTTCCATCCATCCATCCATCTGTCCCCATCCATCCATGCATCCCTATCCACCCCGTTCCATCCATCCATCCACCTGTCCCCATCCATCCATGCATCCCTATTCACCCCGTTCCATCCATCCATCCACCTGTCCCCATCCATCCATGCATCCCTATTCACCCCGTTCCATCCATCCATCCACCTGTCCCCATCCATCCATGCATCCCTATTCACCCCGTTCCATCCATCCATCCACCTGTCCCCATCCATCCATGCATCCCTATCCACCTCGTTCCATCCATCCATCCACCTGTCCCCATCCATCCATGCATCCCTATTCACCCCGTTCCATCCATCCATCCACCTGTCCCCATCCATCCATGCATCCCTATTCACCCCGTTCCATCCATCCATCCACCTGTCCCCATCCATCCATGCATCCCTATTCACCCCGTTCCATCCATCCATCCACCTGTCCCCATCCATCCATACATCCCTATTCACCCCGTTCCATCCATCCATCCACCTGTCCCCATCCATCCATGCATCCCTATCCACCTCGTTCCATCCATCCATCCACCTGTCCCCATCCATCCATGCTTCCCTATCCACCCCGTTCCATCCATCCATCCATCTGTCCCCATCCATCCATGCTTCCCTATCCACCCCGTTCCATCCATCCATCCATCTGTCCCCATCCATCCATGCTTCCCTATCCACCCCGTTCCATCCATCCATCCATCTGTCCCCATCCATCCATCCATGCATCCCTATCCACCCCTCTCCATCCATCCATCCATCCATCTGTCCCCATCCATCCATCCATGCATCCCTATCCACCCCTCTCCATCCATCCATCCATCCATCCATCCATCCATCCATCCACCTGTCCCCATCCATCCATGCATCCCTATCCACCCCGTTCCATCCATCCATCCACCTGTCCCCATCCATCCATGCATCCCTATCCACCTCGTTCCATCCATCCATCCACCTGTCCCCATCCATCCATGCATCCCTATCCACCTCGTTCCATCCATCCATCCACCTGTCCCCATCCATCCATGCATCCCTATTCACCCCGTTCCATCCATCCATCCATCTGTCCCCATCCATCCATCCATGCATCCCTATCCACCTCGTTCCATCCATCCATCCACCTGTCCCCAGCCATCCATCCATGCATCCCTATTCACCCCGTTCCATCCATCCATCCACCTGTCCCCATCCATCCATGCATCCCTATTCACCCCGTTCCATCCATCCATCCACCTGTCCCCATCCATCCATGCATCCCTATCCACCCCGTTCCATCCATCCATCCATCCATCCATCCATCCATCCATCCATCCGTTCATCTGTCCCATCCATCCATGCATCCCTATTCACCCCGTTCCATCCATCCATCCACCTGTCCCCATCCATCCATGCATCCCTATCCACCCCGTTCCATCCATCCATCCATCCACCTGTCCCCATCCATCCATGCTTCCCTATCCACCCCGTTCCATCCATCCATCCATCTGTCCCCATCCATCCATCCATGCCTCCCTATCCACCCCTCTCCATCCATCCATCCATCCATCCATCCATCCATCCATCCATCCATCCGTGCATCCCTATCCACCCCATTCCATCCATCCGTTCATCTGTCCCCATCCATGCATCCCTATTCACCCCGTTCCATCCATCCATCCACCTGTCCCCATCCATCCATGCATCCCTATCCACCCCGTTCCATCCATCCATCCATCTGTCCCCATCCATCCATCCATGCATCCCTATCCACCCCTCTCCATCCATCCATCCATCCATCCATCCATCCATCCATCCATCCATCCGTGCATCCCTATCCACCCCATTCCATCCATCCGTTCATCTGTCCCCATCCATGCATCCCTATTCACCCCGTTCCATCCATCCATCCACCTGTCCCCATCCATCCATGCATCCCTATCCACCTCGTTCCATCCATCCATCCATCTGTCCCCATCCATCCATCCATGCATCCCTATCCACCCCTCTCCATCCATCCATCCATCCGTGCATCCCTATCCACCCCATTCCATCCATCCGTTCATCTGTCCCCATCCATGCATCCCTATCCACCCCGTTCCATCCATCCATCCGTTCATCTGTCCCCATCCGTCCCGCTCCATCCATCCATCCATCTGCCCCATCCATCCCGCTCCATCCATGTATCCATCCGTTCATCTGTCCCCATCCATCCCACTCCATCCATCTATCCATCCATCCCCATCCACCCCCTCTGTCCATCCATCTGTCCACCCCCTCTGTCCATCCATCCATCCCCATCCACCCCCCCTCCATCTGTCCATCCATTCCCATCCACCCCCTTTATCCATCCATCCCCATCCACTCCATCCATCCATCCCTGCCTCCCCATCCACCCCCTAACATCCATCCATCTCTATTCATCCCCTCAATCCATCTATTTATATGTTGCCCATTAAGTCCATCCACTTCTCCGCCCCCACCCCCGCTGTCCCCTGCCCCCGCTGTGCCCGTAGGACTGGGGCTCTGGTGATGCCCCACTGGCAGTGCCCATCCCCGCCGTCAGGGCAGGTGTGTTTGCTGGAGGTAACTTCAGCTGTGATACTAATTCCCCCCGCCCCACGCACCTTCCTCCTTCGCTTCTTTTCTCTCCTTCACCTCCCCCATGTCGTCCTCACCCCCTTCCCTCCCTTTTATCCTGCTCCCAGGGGGCGGGTAGAAGGGGTCCTCCCTCCCGCCAGCAGGGCCTGGCCTGTCCCCCTCTCTGCTCCCCTCCCTCCCTGTCTCTTGCCCAGCTCAGCAGAAATGGGGGGATGCTGCCAGGAGAGGCCCTCGGGTGGCTCTGCCCTGTGCTCCCCTAACCAGCCCCACCCGCATGGGGTCCTTGGGGGCGGGGGTTTCCAGGCCTCCTACTCTTCTCCCAGGTCCTGATGGGGGGAAGCCTGCAGGTCTGGGGGTGAACAAGGGCAGGAACCCCTGACTGATTCCCCTGGTTGATTCCCCCGGCTACCCCTGCCCTGTGCTCCACCTCCTCCGCAGCTCTGCTGGTGTCCCTCAATCCCGCCCCACGGCCCCTCTAGCCCAGTCCTGGCTTCCCCCCCTCCACACCTCTGCGGATGCCCCTCAATCCCGACTTGCAGCCCCCTGCTAGCCCAGCACCAGAGGGGACAAGCTGTGTGTGTGAAGGGGGTGAAGGTGGAGCCCCCACAGCTCCAGGGAAAGCAGGGCCAGGTGTCCCCCTGCCGTTCACCCCTATGGGCCCCCAGTGTCGCCTCGCTCGTGCTGGGTTTACAATGGCTCCAGTGGCTCCATGGAGCCGGGCCCAGCCTGCTCTGCTTGCACTGCGCCCCGAGACCCCGCTGGCTCCCCCTCCCCACCACTTGCTCCTCTCGGCCTGCCCGCTGGCTGGCCGACGGCTCCTCTCTGTCCCCTGGCCCTACCCCCCTGCTCCTCTCAGCCCCCTGGCTGGCCCCCAGTGCACTTCTGGCTCCGGGCACTCTCTGCTTCCCACCGCCTGAGGAGCTCTGCCTATCTCCCCGGAGCTGAGCCACCTGGGACTGGTGCAGAAGCCTGGCCAATCTCAGCCAGGTGGAGGGGGAGACAGTGTGGAGGGCTTGACTGGGCCCCTCCAGGCAAGTGTGTCTTGAGGGACCCTGGCCGGGGCAGGACCTGGCCTGGCTGATCGTGCCCCTCCCAAGGGGCCAGAGCGATTCCCGGCCCTGGGACCGGCTCTGGCCTCACTGCCAGCTCAGCCTGGCAGACACAGTTGCCTCCCAGCAGGCTGGTGAGTGCGGCCGGAAGGCAGGGTGTGGGGGAGTGGGTCTCTTGGGGGATTGGGGGAGGGGCTGGGCTGTGAGAGGGTGGGAAAGGTGTGTGTGTTGGGGCACTAGGGAGTGTGGGTTCTGGGGGGGGGGTGCTTGGCAGTTGTGGTGGGACTGTGGCTGGCGGTGGTGTTGTGCAGGGCACTGTGCATTTGTGGGTGGGTCTCAGGGGGGCGCTGGGCATAGTGGGTCTGGGGGGGTTCTGGCCATAGGGAGTCGGGGGGTGTTGGGCCCGGGGTGGGGGGGTGTGTGACACGGCATAGGCCCACCCCTGAGGGGAAGGGGCATGCTGGCAACACAGGGCCGGGCAGGCCACTGTGTGTCTAGCAACTGCTGGTTTGTAAATAGTTCCCTCGCATTGGCGGAGCAGGGCCGCCCCTGCCATGCCATGCCCCATGGCCTCTGGCTGGCCCCTCGCTCCAGGGACTGACCTCCCCGTGCCAGGGCCGGCTCCAGCCAAGGAAGCAGGTGCCTGGGGCGGCCAATAGAAAGGGGCGCCACGTCCGGGTCTTCGGCGGCACTTTGGCGGCAGCTCAAGCGCTCCGCTTTAGTCTTCGGCGGCGGGTCCTTCACTCGGTCTCTTCCTTTTCGGCAGCAGCTCAATCGATTTTTTTTTTCCCTTCGCCGCTTGGGGCGGCAAAAAAGCTGGAGCTGGCCTTGCCCCATGCCATGCTCCATTGCCTCCATGTTTGGCGCCGGGCCCACAAAATGTTAATCTGGCCCTTGACTCGCTCCACACACGCCAGGCCCATCCCCGGCAGTGGGAAACACCCCAAAGCCCCAAGGGACCTTTAAAGGGTTTGGGGGAGGAAGGGTTTCCCAGGAGGCAGCAGGACGGTGGGGGGGCACTTAGAAAACACCCCATCTCGGCAGATTCCCCACCCCCCAGCCTGGGCAGCTTCACCAGCTGACACCCACTGAAAACTGCCGCCCCTCATGTGCCTTCCCACGATGCACCTCAGCCTCCAGCCCCCACCTCCAAACACTGCCCAGGGGTTCTAGCCCAGCTCTGGGAGAGGAGTGGGGTCTAGTGGTTAAAGTGGGGGGGTCAGGAGGGGGGAGGGTAGCGAGCCTGCCCGCCTTGGAGGACCCAGGCTGGCGAGCACATGAGAAGAGCCACGGTTTTAATAACTCCCCTCCACCAGCCACCCCGTTAGGCCCCAACTCCCTTCACATCAGCACCCCCACTGTGCCCTTCTCCCCCCCAGGTGCTTGCAGCTGGGTCGAAGCTGCATGGCTGCTGGGCCTGGCCGTGGGGGGCTGGAGGAGATTTAGATCTTGGCCCACGGCCCAGAAAATCCCTCCCCCAGCAGAATGCCCCCACATGGTCCCCAGCCAGGGCTGCGGATCGGGGCGGAGGGGGGTGGGGGTGACTCAGGGGAGCAGATGGCCTCAGGAATCACATGCTGCCAACGATCTACCCCCTCCCCTGCACACACACACACACACACACACACACACACACACACACAAACACACACACACACACGCGCGCGCTCGGAGAGGGGCGGGGGGGGAGGGGGGCTGGTGGTGACTCAGCAGCAGCCGCTCATCTAGGGTCCTTCAGAGACATAGGTGGGGGTGAGCCTGATTTGGGATGGGGAGTCAGGGGAGGGGGATATCAGGCAGGGGCTGATCTTGGCAGCGGGAAGAGACTCTCTATCTGCTGCTCTGCCCTTGATGTGGCTGCACCCAAGTGAACACCGAGTCCCTTGCCGGAAGCCCCAGCTCCTGGAGTCATGGGACTGCAACAGGATCACAGCTTTCATTAAAGGGGAAAGAGAAACCCAACCCTATGTTTCTGGCCCTATGTGTGCCAGGCCGCATGGAGCTGCCCATGTCCCAGGTGCCAGGCCATGCAGATCTGCCCTTGCCCTGTGTGCCAGGCTACGTGGAGCTGCTCATTCCCTATGTGCCAGGCTGTGTGGAACTGCCTGTGCCCCATGTTCTAGGCCGTGTGGAGCTGCCCGTGCCCTATGTGCCAGGTTGCACGGAGCTGCACATGGCCCATGTGCCAGATTGCATGGAGTTGTCTGTGCCCTGCATGCCAGGCTGTGCAGATCTGCCAATGCCCCACGTGCCAGGCCGTGCGGAGCTGTCCATGCCCCACGTGCCAGGCCGTGCGGAGCTGTCCATGCCCCACATGCCAGGCCGTGCGGAGCTGCCAATGCCCCCCGTGCCAGGCCGTGCGGGGATGTCCATGCCCCCGTGCCAGGCCGTGCGGAGCTGTCCATGGCCCACGTGCCAGACCGTGCAGAGCTGTCTGTGGCCATGCAGGCAGATCATGGCTGGCGTGTCAGAGTCGTTTGTTGGAAGTGTCGTCTGGGTGCGTGCCGCGCCGGCTCCCCTGCAGGAGAGGCTGCTGCCAGCTGCCCGGGCTGCCCGCGCGCTGCAGGGTCAGGGCAGACAGGGAGGAGCGAGCAGGGCAGCTGCGGGGTGCCTGGGGCCGGCCAGATCCGAGAAGGGGATGTGGGGAGGGTGAGCAGCCAGGCCCCCAGCCCCACGGGGGGAGAGGATGGACAAGCCCCTGCTCACTTGCTGTCCCCGGGAGAGGGGCTGCAGAGGTCTGGCTGGGCCTGGTCGTTCTGACTGAGGAAGAACCGACCTGGATCCCCCCAGATCCAGGCCCCAGCCCTTGAGTTGAGTTTTCGGGCTTGTTCGTTCCCAGCCTGGCTCCAGCTCAGGTCAGGTCAGAGTGTGTGCGAGGGGCCGGGAGAGTCAGGACGCCTGGGTTCTAGCTCCAGCTCTGGGAGGGGAGTGGTGTCCAGTGGTTAGAGTGGGAAGGAAGGGCCGGGGGGGTCCGGACTCCCTGGTGCTCTGCCGTGAACATCTTTCTGAGAGCCTGAGGGGAGTCATCCCCCCCACCCCCTGGTGGAGGCGGCTGGGCCGGGCCGTGGGGCGCGTGGAAAGGGCTGATTGTCACAAGCTGCTGGGCCCTGGCAGAGCAGGAACAGACCGAGCTAGCGGGCTGGAAAATTGCAGTTTACGGCTTGATCTGCCCGAGGCTCCAACGCAGGCTCTGGGGGGCGTCCCCCCACCACAGACAGCTCCTCGCTCAGCCCCGCAGCGTCCTTTTGTCTCCCCCCTGCCCCCCCATTAGCTTGTCGAGCCAACGGGAGCGCCCCATTGACTCTCCCCAGGGCTCAGCTTCATTATCTATCCCCCAGCCCAGGGGCTGGAGCACATGGCAGCTGCAGCCCCCCCAGCTCCAGCAGCGTTAGGGTGCCCAGGGGCTGGGTCCTGTCTCCACCCTCATGATGTAGCTCCAGCTGCTGGGATCGAACCTGCGGCCTCCCCCTTGTCACGGGGCCCCGTGAAGCCCTGAGCTGTCGGCACAGCTCCGCTGGGCTCTAGAGCTGCGTACGTGGCCCGGCCGCTGGGGGGCTTGGGGGGGGACACAGCTGGGGTGTGCGGGCATGTGGGTGGCACTTCGAGCTATGCAGCCTCTTTAATCTCTATCACTGTCCTACTGTGACCACTGTCCCCACCCCAATACCCAACCTCCTCCGGAGTGTCCCTTCGCCAAGCAGGAGTGGGGGGAAGAGACTGATGGGCACAGCTGGGTGAGCCCACACTGGTGTCCAGGTTGAGGCCT
Organism: Emys orbicularis; assembly: GCF_028017835.1. Classification (NCBI taxonomy): domain Eukaryota; kingdom Metazoa; phylum Chordata; order Testudines; family Emydidae; genus Emys; species Emys orbicularis. The sequence continues at coordinate 6,640,207 of NC_088701.1, read as the reverse complement.
GAGGCCAGGGTGACAGGCTCTGCGGGGGGAGTGTCTCGGGTTACCATGGCGCCACGCACCACTTGCTGGTTTGCTGCCCCACAGCACCCCCCGTAGGTACCTATAGACTGGAACTGAGTCACCCCGAACCTTCTCTGTTAAACTAAACAGCCCGAGCCCGTGGGGTCTCCACATCCGACCCCTTTTCCAGCCCTTTCCCCGTTCTCACGGCTCTCCCGTGACCCCCCCCAGCTGAGTGACTTGCGCCAGGCGCTGTACAGGCCACCGCACAGAAAGCACATGGCTGGCCCTGGGGCTGCAGGAAGAGGTGGAAAATGCGGCCGGGCTATGCCCCAAAGGCTCAGCCCCCCAGAGGCCAAGGATCCTGTTAAATGTCCAGAGTTTTATGCCAGTCTAAGGGACTAAGGGACTTTCCCCTTAGCGACGCCCAAATGCTCCTGCCTCAGTGACCCCTAATGTGCAGATCCCCCTCCCCCCCACCCCGTTCCCCCAAACTACCTTCCCATCAGCCGTCAGACTCAATACCATGCTTGATGGTGTGTATGCATCTGCCCTGGCCCAAGGGTTACAAGGTGGACTTGCCCCCCCTCCCACAAGCCATGGGGCAGCAAGCCAAGTGTATGTGGGGGGGAGAGGCGGTCCTGGGTTCAAATCCCGCTGGGGCTAGGCAGATCTCAGCGCTCGCAATGACTCAATTATTATTACTTCTTCTCTCCAGGCCCAACCCAGTCGAACGCTCCTGAGCTCTTGGGAGCGGGGCTGAATGATCATAATTAATAACTGATAGTTAATAGCCCGCCCCGGGTGGGGCTGGTCAGGACTGGGCCATACAGCCAATGATTCTGTAATTAACACCCAACAATTGATCTTTGCTCGTTCACAAGACTCCCCCCAGAAGCTGCCAGTATTTGGGCCTGCTTGCTGTTGGCTGCGTAATAAGAGCACTAATTATTAATTAATATCCAATCATCACAATAATTAATAGCCCATCATTAATAAACTCCTCGCCCCACAACTCAAGAGCCTCTGGCTCGGTCTGCTGGGCGTCCCGTTAAAGTGATCACCAACAATTAGCATAATTAACACCCTCTAATCTGCGGGGTGTTGTCCCTGGGTCTGACCCTTGTGTTCAGGCCACTCACCCCGGACCCCATAACCCCCCCCCCAAGGGGCTGGAGGCACAGTCACTGTTCTCTGGCTGCCGAAGTCAATGGGCAGGGCTTGTGTGCTGGGGGACGGGTTAGGCACAAGGCTGAGAACTGGCAAACTCATTTCACTCAACAGCTTGCAACACGCCCGCCTGAAGGTCACCCCAGAGGGCTGAGAATTGAACCCCAAGCTCCTGAAGCCCAGCCTGGGATGGCAGCTGGGGAACCCCCAGAAGTTTGAGGGTTCATTGAGGCTCTCGTGGATCTGGGCTGCTCCCCCAAACCGGGAGCCGGGTCCTGCTCTCCGGTACAGACGTGCCATCCATCCCTCCTCCGGGCAATCCTCCCCCTCCGCCCACTCCAGCCCCCCCAGCAGCACTATAGTCCCCCCCGGGCGGGTGGAGGGAGGTTGGGGCGCTTGGCTCTACACGGCTCTTTGGAGGGGCAGCACAAACTGTGCCTGCCTGCCAAGGCCGAGCCTCTTGCAGTGCCCCCTGTGGGTGAGCTGGGCCGGGATCCACCCGTCACGGATCGAACAGGGATTCTCCATCCAGGCTACTGGGCCCAGACAAATCTTGCGGTTCCCATGGGCTGCCCAGCCTGCGCTTCTGGGTATCACCACTAGGGGGCTCCCTAAGTCACTCTGGTCTCTGCAGCCATGGGCGGAGCCTTAGGTTGCATTGCCCCTCCCCCCCCCCCATACCCTGCCTGCCCCCAGGGATTATGGGAAGACATTATGTGATGCACCCACTGGAGATGGATATTCCCCTCTCCATTTTTCTCCCAGCCTGGAGCGGGTTTTGCATTTTGTCCCTGAGCATTTGCCGATCGCCGCTCACGGCCTTTGGGAAGTTGGGAGCCTAAAGGATCCCAAAGCACCTTCGATCGCGGGGGCACTTCACCCTGCACTGAAGTACAGCCACCTCTGGGGTGGGGCGCAGGCATTCCCTTGCCTGGCACTGAAATGCAGCTGCTGCTGGGGTGGGATATGCTAGCTGCTTAGCAGTGGAAGTATCCCACTTCCAGCAGTTTAGGGCAGGAAGGGACGGACAATCCCACGTCTATGTGAAACTGCAGAGAGGACTGCACGCAGTATCCCTCAGACAGCGCAGAGATGCAGCCGCCTCTGGGGTAGGGCAGGGCAGCTGTTTATACAGGGATCCCTTGGCTGGTACTGAGATTCACACGTGCAGAGATTCATAGGTTTAAAGGCCGGGAGGGGCCACTGGATCACTGTATCTGGCCTCTGGTATAACCCAGGCCGGAGAATTCACCCAGTTACCCCTGCACTGAGCCCAGTAACTTGGGCTTGGCTAGAGCCTAGAGCCTCTTCCAGGAAGGCAGCCGGGCCGGATTTGAAGCCATCAAGAGTTGGCGAATCCACCCCTTCCCTTGGGAGCTCGTTCCAGTGCTCAGTCGCCCTCCTGGTACCCAACTGGGCCTGCTGTCCAATCCGAGCTTGTCTGGTTTCAGCTGCCAGCCGCGCTCCTTTTGGCCTCTCTCCGCTAGACCGCAGTGCCCAGCAGCACCCGCTGATTCTCCCCGAGAAGGTCCTTCCAGGCTGGGAGCAGGGCTCTTCTCCAGCTCCGCTAACCAGCTCGACGTCGTTAAGTCTCTCCCGGCCAGGCCCTTGTTCCAGCTCTCGAGTCTTGTCTCTGCACCCCGCCCAATCTGTCAGCACAGCAGCCTTCTCGGGGTGTGGACACCAGAACCGGACGCAGCCTCCCCGGCGATGTGTGCAGAGGACAATCTCCTCCCTGCTCCTGATCCCAGCTCCCCCGTTTGCGCATGGAGCCCACTAGCCCGTTTGGCCACAACCTCACACGGGGCGATGCTTGGCCATTATGGCTTTCCCTAAGACAGCTGCCTCTTTACTGATAGCTGGTTAGATGGGCTGTATGGGGCTAGATAGATAGATTAGATAGAAGGGGTGGGGGGGGGATGGATCAATAACTTTAGCTCCGAGTAAGGCCCTTGGTGAAGGGGGAGGCATTTCCCGCAATCAGGGTACAGGTGGAACTGCCATATTCAGTCCCTGCCCTGGCACCTCGAGAGTTAATCTTGCCCCCGCCCCCTGCTAATCATTAAGGCCTCCCCTGAGTGCGCTTTCCTGGCTGCTGGACTCATGCAGGGCCCGTGCGTGAACCCCCCCCACACACACACACACACGCGCACACACACACACACACTCTCTCCAAGGGCGTCTCCGTGAGTTCACCCAGAAAGCAGCAGCTCTGGTTGAGCTGTCCCCACCCCAGTTCCCGCAGCCCCCCAGTGCTGAGGGTTGGGGGCTGCAGGTGTCTAGGGCCAGCCCCGAGCCAGGCCCCAGCCAGGGTCTGGGGAGCGGGGGGGCTCGGGGAGTCAGGAGCCCTAGAGCTCCTGGGGACCCAAGGGTTGGGGGGCTGCAGGAGTGCGCACAACCTGCTTTCCATGCCCCCCCCCCCGCCCCAGCCAGCCAGATCCCCCCGCCCTGGGGCCCGATCAGAGCTGGCGCCCCCTAGAGGGGAAAGGCCCCATGGCTCATTCCCAGCCCCCTAGTAGGGAGCTCAAGGGGGATGGGCCATGCACAGGGGCCTCGCCTGCCCCCTGAGGCCCAGTGCTGTTCCCCCGACTCCATCGGCCTCCAGCAGGCTCCTCTCGGGGCCAGCCCCACGCGTGACCCCCGAGCACTGCCCACATCAACACTGGCCAGTGTGATCTGCTCGACAGTGGGGGTGGGTGGGTGGGAGTTGGGGATGGGACCAGTCCCCTCCATCCCCCGCTCTGGGAGGGGAGTGGGGTCTAATGGTTGGAGGGGCTGTGGAGAGAATCCCTCCTCTATCCAGGAACGGAACCCTGGAGTCCGGATCCCCCCCCACACCTAACCCTGGGCTCCCCCACACTCCCCCCAGCTCTGCTGGTGCTCCTCAATCCTGACCTGCAGCCCCTGCTGTCCCAGCCCTGGGTTCCCCCGGCCCAGCTCTGGCAATGCCCCTCAACACCCCGGTAACAAGTGTGTCAGTTCCCGGCTAATGGGATGTTAGGACTGACTCCGCACCCAGCTGGGGCAGCACTCGAGGCCATGCAGGGAGGGGAGGACAGCACTGGCATGATCGGCCCCCTCCCTGCCCTGTGGCCCCCTCTTCTTCCTTCCCTGCCCCATCACTCGCCCCCCACTTCCAGCACCTCCTTCTCGCCTGTCTCCCTCATTCACTCCGTTCTCCCTCTTCGTACGCGCTCCTCCATCCCTCCACCCACCCTCTGCTCCGATCCTCCATCTCCCTCCACCCATGGCCCGTGCACCCCTCCATCCCTCCATGCACCCTCTGCTCCGTCCCTCCTCCACCCATCCCCCGTGCACCTCTCCATCCCTCAATGCACCCCTCCGCTCCATCCCTCCCCTCTCACCCCATCCCCCATGCACCCCTCTGCTTCATCCCTCCACCCCCGTCCACACACCCCTCTGCTCCGCTTGGGGGAGGGATAGCTCAGTGGTTTGAGCATTGGCCTCCTAAACCCAGGGTTGTGAGTTCAATCCTTGAGGGGGCCACTTAGGGATATGGGTCACACACCAAAAAAATAAAAAATAAAAAACTATCAGGGGCAGTACTTGGTCCTGCTAGTGAAGGCAGAGGACTGGACTCGATGACCTTTCAAGGTCCCTTCCAGCTCTATGAGATAGGTATATCTCCACCTATGCACCCTTCCACACTCTCTGCTCCATCCCCTGTGCACCCCATCCACCCCCCACACAATCCTTTCTCTCTCCATCCTCCTACATGACCCCCATCAACACAGTATCCAGGATTCACACTCAGCTTCTTTGCAGAGGCCAGAGGCCAGTGTCCCCTCCCACCCATGGCCTGGCCCATTAGGCTGGGGAGCATGGTGGGGACACGGGCTCCCCCTCCACCCCGATCTGCTGGAGAGAGCAGCCCAGCCTCTCTTCATGCAGGGGGGCAGTGGGCTACTGCCAGGCCTGGTGCCCCAGGGATGCCTCAGCCTCAGATTAGCCCAGCAGGGTCTATGCACATTGGCAGGTGCCCTGATCCACCCTGGCACTGCGCGGGCCCAGAGCCACATGCCAGGGCCAGCCACTGAGAGTACACAGCTGTGTCTTGGGCCAGAGGCTCCTCTGGGGGGAGCTGGCCTGGCCCTGCCCTCCCCTCCATTGCTGGGACTCCTGGACTCTCCCAGCTCTGGGAGGGGGGTGGAGTCTAGTGGTCAGAGCAGGGGGGGGCTCTGAGCCAGGACTCCTGGGTTCTATCCCAGCTCAGGCAGGATCTCCCGCTCTTTTCCTCACCATCCCAGGGTCTTTAATCCTGACCTACAGCTACGTAAGGGCCTTAATTCAATGCCCCTTTAAGAGAGCAGCCCCCCCCCCCATCGTTCTCCTCCCCCTCCTCACTGCAGCCTGTGCAGGAGTCCTGGGGGGGGATCTGACCCGCTGCCCTGGCAGCCCACAGGCAGGCGCCCTGCCAGCTGAGCCACGGCGCCCCGGCGCCCGCCAGCCTCCTCGCCAAGGAGACAGGCTCAGTGTGAGCATCGGGCATGGAGACCCACAGCCCCCCCCGTGCGCCCCACAGCCCCCCCGTGCGCCCCACAGCCCCCTCCCACCTTGTGCATCCCACAGCCCCCCCGTGCGCCCCACAGCCCCCTCCCACCTTGTGCATCCCACAGCCCCCCATGCGCCCCACAGCCCCCTCCCACCCTGTGCACCTCACAGTCACCCCGTGCGCCCCACAGCCCCCTCCCACCTTGTGCATCCCACAGCCCCCCCCGTGCGCCCCACAGCCCCCTCCCACCTTGTGCATCCCACAGCCCCCCATGCGCCCCACAGCCCCCCTCCCACCCTGTGCACCTCACAGTCACCCCGTGCGCCCCACAGCCCCCTCCCACCCTGTGCATCCCACAGCCCCCCCTGTGCGCCCCACAGCCCCCTCCCACCCTGTGCACCTCACAGTCACCCCAGGTGCCCCAGAGCCCCCCTCCCACCTTGTGCATCCCACAGCCCCCCCCGTGCGCCCCACAGCCCCCTCCCACCTTGTGCATCCCACAGCCCCCCATGCGCCCCACAGCCCCCTCCCACCCTGTGCACCTCACAGTCACCCCGTGCGCCCCACAGCCCCCTCCCACCTTGTGCATCCCACAGCCCCCCCCGTGCGCCCCACAGCCCCCTCCCACCTTGTGCATCCCACAGCCCCCCATGCGCCCCACAGCCCCCCTCCCACCCTGTGCACCTCACAGTCACCCCGTGCGCCCCACAGCCCCCTCCCACCCTGTGCATCCCACAGCCCCCCCCGTGCGCCCCACAGCCCCCCTCCCACCTTGTGCATCCCACAGCCCCCCCCGTGCGCCCCACAGCCCCCTCCCACCCTGTGCACCTCACAGTCACCCCTTGCACCCCACAGCCCCCTCCCACCCTGTGCACCTCACAGTCACCCCTTGCACCCCACAGCCCCCTCCCACCCTGTGCACCTCACAGTCACCCCTTGCACCCCACAGCCCCCTCCCACCCTGTGCATCCCACAGCCCCCCATGCGCCCCACAGCCCCCTCCCACCCTGTGCACCTCACAGTCACCCCAGGTGCCCCACAGCCCCCTCCCACCCTGTGCACCTCACAGTCACCCCAGGCGCCCCAGAGCCCCCCTCCCACCCTGTGCACCTCACAGTCCCCCCCATGTGCCCCACAGCCCCCTCCCACCCTGTGCACCTCACAGTCACCCCTTGCACCCCATAGCCCCCTCCCACCCTGTGCACCTCACAGTCACCCCAGGTGCCCCAGAGCCCCCCTCCCACCCTGTGCACCTCACAGTCACCCCTTGCACCCCACAGCCCCCTCCCACCCTGTGCATTCCACAGTTCCTCATGAGCCCCACAGCCCCCCTCCCACCCTGTGCACCTCACAGTCACCCCTTGCACCCCACAGCCCCCTCCCACCCTGTGCACCTCACAGTCACCCCAGGCGCCCCAGAGCCCCCCTCCCACCCTGTACACCTCACAGTCCCCCCTTGCACCCCACAGCCCCCTCCCACCCTGTGCATTCCACAGTTCCCCATGCGCCCCACAGCCCCCCTCCCACCCTGTGCACCTCACAGTCACCCCTTGCACCCCACAGCCCCCTCCCACCCTGTGCACCTCACAGTCACCCCAGGTGCCCCACAGCCCCCCTCCCACCCTGTGCACCTCACAGTCACCCCAGGCACCCCACAGCCCCCCTCCCACCCTGTGCACCTCACAGTCCCCCCCTTGCACCCTACAGCCCTCTCCCACTCTGTGCATTCCACAGCAGCCAGGGAAGGGACCCCCAGCATCAGTTGTGCCCCCATGCAGCTGGAACAGCTCCCAACCTCCATGCTGATGGAGGGGGGGGGCATGGGCCGAGATGGGGCAGGGATCAGAGGCAATGGGAGTATCACGTCCCCGCCCCATAGAATAGACGCTAAGGGCTCGTCTACACGGGGACGTTACAGCTGATTCGCTTCAGCGTCCACACAAGGCTTTGGCATCTCAGGAGGAGGAAGCCCCCGTGCCTGAGACTTTGTGGCTGCGGCCTAAGTACCCCACTTCTGGCAGGCTGCTTGCACCCCTCCTAGCAGATACGGCCCTGGCCTGGACTCTATTCCCGGCTCCGCTGCCAGGTGACCTCAAGCCAATCCCCGCCCGGCTCTGTGCCTCAGTTTTCCCCATCTGTAGAATGCTCCTGATTTGTTATCTATAGGTGAAGCGTGTCCCAGAAGAGCCAGGGATGAGGACAGTGATTCTCATACAACCCCCCACTTCACACCTGGGTCGGCTTGGCTGCGTCTCGCAACGCTCTCCCAGCTGGGTGAAGCAGATTTTTCGGTTCTCTGGCAATTTGGAAAAAAAACCAAGAGGCGGGGAAGGGGGAGTTCCCTACCCCTTAGAGCTGTCATGGTGCCCTGCAGAGCTGCCAGACTCGCCCTCTTCAGAGATCTCCACCTAGCCCTAAACCCGCACGCTGAATTTCATGACTAGATGCAAATGAGCTCATTAAATAATTGCCCATTAATCAGCTTTCACACAAAAGCACCCCTAGTTGCTCTCCCCACCCCCTTGCTTGCAATGTGGCTGCTGCCCCCTGCTGGCTGGGATCAGAAATGCTCTGCTGTGTGTCATGATGCCTGTACAGCAGATGGAGATTGTCCAGCCCTAGAGGGGCTGGGCTTTGGGGCAGGGAGGCATCTCAGTGGGGAGGTGTCCCTGGGGGTAGGTGGCTGGCACTGCCTTCGGGACAAGCAGCTGGCACTGTTCTGTGCTGGCACAGCAGACAGTAGAGCTGTGGCTTCCCACCCCAGCCCTGAGGCGGTGTGGAGCTTGGTTTTCCCTTTCCAGGGAGGGTGGGCACTGGCCCCAGCTGGAATGGGCTGTGGAGCCCCCAGCGGGCCGAGCATTGATCAGGGCCGGATGCTGGGTTGGCCTCGGCAGGGAGCTCATTGCCCAAATTGGAACAAATGAAAACTCATCTGGTCGCCATCGATCCCTCCCCCCCACCGCCCCGTGCCGCAGCCTCCTGGGGCGATTCGCCACTCACCAGCTGCCACGGCGAGATGTGGGAGGGCTCCCTTCACCGTCGCTAGCGCTCGCGGGGATTTCGGGGGCCTCACACTTTGGGCGCTGGTTCTGGCCACGCAGCCGTGGCGGGAAATCCTTGGGGGAGGGAGCGATGCAGGGGCCCCCCTCCCGGCTGGGATGTCCTTGTGCAGCCCATCCCATTTGCTCAGCGATCTCTGAATCCTGGCCTGGCCTGGCTGGGTCACCTGTGGCCCAATTGTGGTTGCACTGCAAGAGGAGAATGCTCCATTCCATCCCGCGGGCATCAGGCTGAGCCAGGGGCCTTCCTCCTCTAGCACTGGGGCAGGGAATGGGGGGGGGGCGAGGACATCCCGGGATGCGCTTCCCACTCAGCTACCCCTCCTTGGAACAGAGATGGACCTGTCCTGTGACAGCAAATGGGACTGGACTAGAACTGCCAATCTGACCCATGGAGATCTTAATGAGTGCAAAGACGTGCATATTTCACCCCAATCCCCTTAACTCTGCCCCTGGAGTATAAATGCAGAGATGAGTATTTCACCCCGATCCCCTTAACTCTGCCCCTGGAGTATAAATGCCAAAATGAGTATTTAACCCTGATCCCTTTAAATTCTGCCCCTGGATTATTTATTCAACTTTCCATGTTCTTTTTGTTACCTTGCGGTTGGTGTCAAGATATTTCCTGTCAGAGCCCATGGCTAAGGGGCAAAATTGCGGCGGTTTGTATATTTATCAGCTGGCAGGAGCCTTTGGGCATGAAGCTCTCGTGCGTGCTGTGATTTGGGGATGACATTGTCTGCGTGGGCTACCAGGAAAAGTGACAATTCCTGCGTCTGTTGCTTGCGATTGAAGATGCTCAACATGTAGCATGCACGACAGTCAGTGTTTGTGTTATGGCAGCTGTGAGGCACCAAGCAAAATCAGTGCCCCCTTGTGCCGGGCGCTGCACAGACCCCGACCGAGATCAGGGCCCCCTTGTGCCAGGTGCTGCACGGACCCATATGAGAATCTGAGCCCCTAAGGCTCACAGGGTTAACTGACAAAGGAAGGGTTATTTATTATTCCCCTTTAACAGATGGGGAAACTGAGGCTCAGAGACAGCCGGGGTCATCCGGGGAGTCAGTGGCAGAGCTGGGACATGAACCCAGATCTCCGCAGGCCCAACCTCCTGCCTCTTTGAAGGAGACTCAGCCCCCATTAGCCCCTCCCTAATGCTCTGCCCAGCCATGGCTGGTGCTGTCCCCTCCATGGAGAGAGCTGTGGGATGGGGGGGGAGGGCCAGCACCCTGCAATGCAGATAGGGAGGGGGTGGGGCCTCTGGATTTTAGCCCCTCCCTCTAGTAAAATGTGGAGCAGGGCTGAGAGCTGCACATGCTCAAAAGCTGCCTTTACATCCCCCCCCCCCCCGGCTTGGGGGTGCAGGTGCAGCACCGCACCACAGCTGCAGCCCCCCACCCCCACCCAAGACCAGCCCCATCCCAGGGGCAGCCGCAGCGCAGCCCCCCACCCTGGGGCCCAAGATTGGGGACGCAGAGGCAGAGGGAGCCAGGAACTGGTCGACCTGGACGTGCAAAGGGGCCTGTGGCCTGGGAAACAGGGAAAGCCTGTAAAGGGTTTTCCAGCCTCTCCTCGCCCCTGCCCTTATCCCTTGCCCCTGGGGGGCGTGTGGAGGGGTCTAATTAGCTGGAGCCCCTGGCTGTGTGGGGAAGGAGAGTCGGGGAGGGGTTCCCTGATCCTTGGCAGAAAGAGCCGCAGAGACAGCCAAGGTCCCCCCTGGGGGGGGAGGGGGGGTGAAATCTAACTCGCCTTTACCCCTCCAGCTCCCCCGCAGGGCTGGGCCTTGAACCTTTGACCCCAGAGCATCCTGGGCTCTGCTACCCACCACCTCTGGGCAGGGCCCCGCCAGCAGGGGGTGCTGCAGCCCAGCTCTGCTCTGCCCGCCAGTCCCTATGGCCAGCGCCCAGCCCACCCAGCCGGGTCCCACTGCCTGCAGCTGCCCGAGGGGCATGGCGATGCGGGTTGGGTGCGATCGGTGGCCGGAATCAAGGCCTCGTCCCTGCTCCCGGCTGGGCTCCCGGGACAGCTGAGATGGGGGCAGAGTAAAGGTGGATGCTGTCACTCTCACGCTGACGGCCCCCCTGCACCTCCCCTTTCTCTCTCCCCCCCTTCACTCTCTCCTGCTCCCAGGCTCCCCCGTTCCAGGAGCCATCGAATGTGACTGACGGCCAAAGTGATCTGGGATCCCCCCACCTCCCCGCACACGGTGCTGGGGCCTGGTGTGGAGCCATCCAACCTGTCACTCCTTGTCAGTCACTCCACTGGCTCAGGGCGCCCTCCCCCGCCCATCAGCATTCAGGGAGCCTGCATCGCAGCTGAGCCCTCCGCCCAAGGGGGCTGTGCGTTGGTAGGGCTGGGATGCAGCCACCTCTAGGGTGGGGCGCAGGGGTTGTTTCTACAGGGATCCCTCGCCCAGTGCTGAGATGCAGCCATCTCTGGGGTGGAGAGCATGGCAGCTGTTTAACCATCATGCCTCTGGGTTGCCTGTCCAGTTAGGCCAGGTAGCGGCGGAGCGTTGCGATGAAGCGCAGGCCATTTGGCTGGGGGCTGGCTCTGTGGGCAGCCTCCCCCCCCCCCCCCCCCAGCCTGAGCTGCCAGGATTATTTTTAAGAGGGCGGAGAGAAAACCTCCAGTGGATTCATTTTCTTCTTTTCTCCCTGTGGAAGCAACAGCCCCAGTGCCTGAGCAGCGCTGCCTAATGAGCCACACACCAGTACCGCAATGGGCTGCCTCCCCGGCAGACACCGCCAAGCAATGGCAGAAGCCAGATCGCAGCCCTGGCCTCCGAGGGATGGAAACAAGCCCCCGAATCCCCACGCCAAGTCCCATGGGGGGGGGGGGAATGAGCCAGGGAGCGTTCCGGGGGCGGGATGGGGGTACCAGACTGGAGGAAGAGCTCCGGGACGGGGGGAAGAGGATCAGGGATTGTGTACGTTACCCCCACCCCAATAATGGCCCCCACCCTGGAGCCCCCCCCAGGACAGGGGAGCTCAGCTGTGTCTCATTCAGCCTCAGCGTGTCTGCGGGGGCTGCTCGGGATAGAGAGGTAACGGGCTAGATGGGCCCCAGGCTCTGATCTGGGGGGCAATGAGGTGGGACACCAGGTTAGATGGACCCATGGCTCTGATCCAGGCTGGTGGTGGTGGCGGGGGGGAGATATGGGGCTGGTGAGGCTCGTAGATCTGATCCAGGGCAGCAACCCCACCATTCAGCCCCACCACATTCCCCGAAGCAGGATCCGAGCCCACGTCACCCACTCCGCACAGAGAAGCTACTTTCAGGACCCACCATCTAGCTCCCCCCAATGCTGTGAAATGATCCTCGCAGTCCCCCCACTGCAGGATCCCTGCATTTACCAGCCACAGCTCTGGGAAGGGGGGGGGCACCGTTTCCCCCGGGCTCAGCTCATACCCACACACCCTCCTGCCCGCTGGCAGGCGGCATCTGATGATGGATGAGATGAGCAGACATCTCTCCCCTTTGCTGGTTCTCCCTTCCCCCCAACTTCGGGGGGGAGGGGGGAGGTGGAGAAATTACAGCTGAAGCAACACCCCCCCCCCAGCCCTGGGGGCTGCAGCACCGGCTTAGCTGTAATTTCTTTTTGGATTTGATTTGATTTCGTTATTGGGTTTGGGAAGCGAAAACTCTGGAGTGAACGGAGGGGAGTTCCCTCCCCCTTCCCTCACTGTTGGACAGTGCTAGTGAGAAAGCGTTAATACCCCAGCTCCTCCAGGGCAGTGCAGGCTAGCAGGCAGGGTGCTGGGCTGGAAGACCGGACACCTGGGTTCTGTTCCTGGCTCTGTCCCAGATCCTAGCTGAATGCTCCCCCTCTGTGCCTCAGTTTCCCCTCCCGCCAGCTCTCTGTTGAGACTGGAAGCTCTTTGAGGCAGAGACTGTCCCATGCTCTGTGTCTGTGCAGCGCCCGGCACAATGGGGCCTTGATCTCGGTCTGGGTCTGTGCAGTGCCCGGCACAATGGGGCCCTGAACTTGGCTGAGGTCTCTAGGTGCTCTTGTGATACTAAAAGTAATAAGTGTTATTATGGCAGCACCCAGAGGCCCCAGAAGATCATGACTCCGGAGGGGCCGGTCAGCGGCCCAGGAGGCAGGGGCAGGGAGGAGTCGGGGGCGCGGGGACACAGACCGATGGATCGGCAGATAAGAGACTGCACAGGGTTAACTCAGCAGCGCTTTCCTGCCCACTGATGGGGGAGCGATGGCCTGGAGGCATTTTCTCTCTCTCTCTCTTTAGTAATAAAAGAGGCTTTTTTTCCCTCTTGCTGTTTTCTAACCATCCCTATTTGCCAAGGCTGCTCCAGCCAGTTTTGCTGGGGCCTAGTGGGGGACCCAGGGTGGGACTGGGGCTAGTGGGAGCACCCGGGTGGGACTGAGCAATGGGGCACCCGGGGTGGGAATAGGCCTAGATGAGCACCTGGGGTAGGACTGGGCCTAGTGGGGCACCCAGGGTGGGACTGGGGCTAATGGGAGCATCCGGGGTGGGACTGAGCAATGGGGCACCCGGGGTGGGACTAGGCCTAGAATGAGCACCTGGGGTAGGACTGGGCCTAGTGGGGCACCCAGGTGGGACTGGGCCTAGTTTGGCACCCGGGGTGTCCCTGGGTTGTCTCTGG